>NC_069787.1:129855479-134686729 GCF_027406575.1 Nycticebus coucang | reverse complement strand
ATATTTTAGGTTATGAGTATAGACTGACAGCTATGTTAATAAGCCATATATTGAAATAAAGAAAAAGGAAGCAGTAACGTAGTGTGCAGGTGGCTTTCCAGTATATACAGGACTAGGCTGGACTTCAGGAACTCATCTTTGTGAGATACCAACGGTAGTAGCGGAGGTTTCTTTCTTTCTTTTTTTTTTTTCATTAAATAAACTTTTATTTTGGAATGATTTGATTTTAGATTTATAGAAAAGTTGAAGCCCTATGACAGAGACATACATAGAGAGAGAGACAGAGAGATAGAGACACTATTATTTGGCCAACCAAAATTATTTGTGATAGATGAAAAATGGTCACGAGTTCTTTGTGGCTTCTCCCACCAGGAGGTATAAAGAGGTGTAGTCTGTTTCCCATCCCTTAAATCTCAGCAGAGCCCTGATTTGCTGTGACCAAAAGAACTCAGCAGAAGAGCCACTGTCCTAGTTCCAGACCCAAAACTCAAGAAGACTTATAGCTTCCACTCTTATTCTTTTGTAACCCTGAAGGTATAATGTGAATAAGCCTGAGCTGCATTGCTAGAGGACACATGGGAGAGAACAAAGTGACTCCGGTCTAAGCCTGTCACCTGCCAGACAAATGAATAAGACTATCCCAAACCATCCAGGCCCAGTTGATATAGTAGCTGACCATAGCCTAACAAGGGAATCCTGGGCAAGACCAGCAGAACTGCCCAGATGAGTCCAGCCCAAATTGCCAACCTAAGTTTTGGAATGGATTGTTACACAGCAAAGGCTAACTGATACATGATTCCTCATTTCTCTCTTGGTAATGGGATCCCAATTTTATCTCAGCAGGAAATGTGCCAGTGTCAGTAGATGGAACATGACTGGTCTACCCAAGTGTGACAATTCTGCTGTCCTCTGCCCTCTTTATAGCTGGAAACAGCAAAGGTAGTTGACTCAGGCCAAGGAGATCCAAGTCAAAGTAGGCAGGGGAGACAGCAGCAGACAGGCTCTGACAGAGGTTTTACTTTCTGATAGAGTTGACAAGTTCAGCTAGCTTGGCCCTTTCTCTTCCTCCCCATCTTTCTTCCTTGAACACAGTCATGATTCTTAGAGATACAGCAGCCATCTTGTGACCATGAAGTATTAAGCAACGAAGGCAAAACAAAAGAATTGCAGAGATATAAACTCTACCTTAGTTGAACTGTCGGACCAATACCAGTAGCCACCTATCTCCAGGATTCATGCTAGGTGGAAAAACAACCCCCTGTTTAAGCCAAGATTAAACAGATTACAACCAAGATTTTCTTTTACTTATAGCTAAAAGTAGTCCATACAACAACTTACTATTCTTGTCCTTGGGAATGTGAAACCAGCAGCATGTGGGTCTGCAAACCCTTTCTCATTTCATCCTCTCAATAATCCATCAAGAGTAAGGTTAAAACCCTATTTTCAGAGAGGTAGGGACTGGAGCTCCCACATTGTTCAGAATGAGTCCAAGGCCTTGCAGCTGGCCTAGGGGGATCAGAGTCAGACCCTTTCCCCAGGTGCACAAAGAACACACCCCCTGATACTCCTACATGTCCAGCCTGCTGGAGGTCAAATGTGTTTTCTGGGCTCTTGAAGGTGGTGACAGGTGCCAAGGAAGCTGCTACTGCAAGTCTGGTGTGGATGCCCCAGGGTATACCCATGGGTCCAAGAGGGTGGACTGAACAAGTTTGGCAGGGATGGTGTCTTGCTGTAGCGGCTGGTAAGCTGCATAGCGGTGGCAGCCCCCAAAGGAGTAAAAGTAGTCACCACCCTGGGCCCCTTTGATCCAGAGGACATCAATGGGGGGTACGCTGTCTGGGTCCTCCTCATGCTCAGGGACAGCTATTAAGGCCAGAAATCCATTAGCAAGGGTGGTAGAGACCTGAACCTGCCGGGTGCAGGCCTGTGGACGTCTGGGGAAGTGGCTTCGGGCAGTGAAGGCAGGAGTGCAAATCCTAGGGCCGGATCGTGTCCACGAGGCTCTGCTCCTTGGCCGGGTCCAGCACAGACGACAGCAGCCGAATTAGCAGGCTCAGAGGCACGTGTGCACCGTGGCGACGCAGTGCAGGTGCCGCTGGGTCCGGGACCCTCGGGTGCCCCTGGCCTGCGCTCGCGCTGCTCAACGCTCCCCTCGCGCGCAGCCCCATCTTGCCGCCACCGCTGCCCTGTAGCGGAGGTTTCTTTCTCTCTCTTTTATTTTTACTCTCTAGACTTGATTTTAGGCAGTTGTCCTTCTGGTGGGATTGTTTGCAAATTAGTCATGATGTAAATCTTTCACAAGTTCCATTTAGACCACCCCCTTCTGTGTGCCACCACATAAGAAATTCATCCCTCGAAGGAGATGGGCCCTTGGTGACTGAATCGTGGGACTGTCCATCGGCGCCCTCAGACCCGGCCCACTTCTGTCTCAGCCACGGACCTGCAGCGGTGCCCAGCGGTGCTCGTAGAGAGAAGGGAGGAGTGTCCCCTCTCTCTCTTAGAACCTTCCTATAGACTTAACTCAGCCATTTGACAGAATCTCCCCTTCCTCTTTGCCCTACTTGGCTTCCTGATATTTCACCCACATCAGCGGTGTCCGGGCATCTGCACACGTAGGTCAGCCCCGAGGCTGGAGCTGCTGGGGCTCTCACAGTGAACTGACCCCTGTCCAGCTCTCACGTCTTGAGGGATGATGGTCTCTCTTGTCTCCTTTTTCAGTGTCAGGCACCTCTCCTATCTGTTCTTGTGTTTTTGTCCTGCCTGTGGATTAGAACAAAGAACAGATAGATCAGTAATTTGCAGGTGAGGTGATCATTCTGATTACCAGGGAAGTTTTAAATGGACAAATTCCTGAGTCTACTCCCAGACTCATTTGTAAGGGAAAACCGGGATTCCTGTATTTCTGACCAAGTGCTCCGAATCCTTCTGATTATCATGTGGGTTGGAATCACTGCTGTGGACCTCCTGAAAACCAGCAGACGCCTGGATCCTAATGATCTTTCCTTAGATTCCAGCCCTAATTTAACAGTCTTTGATGGTGGCATTGAATTGGGGTGGTGACTATATATATTGATAGCTGCCAGGCAGCCACAAAGTGGGGGCCTAGTAAATATTTGATCGATAGCCTAGAACTTGTGACATATTTTTTGTTACCACAATGGTAGTGAGTCACTAATAATGACCTTACCATCAGCATTTTTTTGATTAAAAAGAAATTAGTATTCTATGTAAATTGAACAATTTGAAAAAGAACACTAAACCCTATGTTATAATCAGCCCCTTTGAGTGGACCAGCCTCTTGGATGGGGAGAGAACCTTCCAGTGACTTTTGGACATGGAGTCATGGTGGGGTTTTATTGGATTTTTAAATTCTAGACAACAGGAATTCTAGCCCAGATCTGTGCAGCTAAAGCTCATAAACAGAGGGGTCAAGACACAGTTAAACATGGTTCCCAAAATGAAGGCCCCATAAATAAACGTGCACCATTAAATGTCCTTATGGTAAAATCATCTTTTTTCTTCTGAGTAAATCAACCCAAGTGCATATCAACCCAGGAATGGGTTAACAAACTGTGGAATATGTCTACCATGGAGTATTATTCAGCCATAGAAAAGATGGAGACTTTACAGCTTTTGTATTAACCTGGATGGAGGTGGAACACATTCTTCTTAGTAAAGCATCACAAGAATGGAGAAGCAAGAATCCAATGTACTCAATTCTAATATGAAGACAATAGATAAAGAACTACTCACCCACATGAGAGAAAGCACAGTAAATGGAGGGAAAGGGCAGAGGGGAAGAGGAGGATTGGTGAGCTCTCACCTAACAGGTGCCATGTCAGACACACAGCACACCCCCTGGGTGAGGGGCTCAGCTACAATCGGACTTTACCTAACAAACCAAACATCGTAATGGAGAAGAAATGGAAGAAAAAAATGAAGAGGGCACCCAAGGGCTGTTTCTCTGCAGGTTTGTAAAAACGTGGCTCTGGGTGTGACAAGGAGCCCAGAGAAAAGAACAGAAGTGAGAGGCGGGCAGGCTGGGGGAGTGGGCGACCTGCGGTCTCAGGCCCTCCAGTGCCGTACCTGGGGCTCAAAAACCCAGGAGAGGACAACGCCTGCTCAGCCCAGCAGACACTTTCTCTCTTTTTGGACTTCTGAACCCAGAGAGCTCACAACTTTTCTGAAAAGTTTCACTTGGTTTTGATCAGTGTTCTCCATTATCTGATCAAATGGTAAATTTGCTTCCATTTAAATATATTTACTGAGCACCTGCTAGGTGTGAGTTGCATAGAATAGGAGTATAGAAATTAAAGCAGGGACCTCTTGTTCTGTTTCTGAGGCAAACAGAAGCGCAGAAATAAAAATGAAGATGAGATTTTTAAAAGACATTGGGCATTTCAAGGTTTGCCTTATTGTAATGAACAGAACCAGTCTAGGCTTATCTCTGGCTATTTGAATCTATCATAAATCTTTAAAATGGGCATTTTCTGGCTCGGCGCTCATAGCACTGTGGTTATGGCGCCAGCCACATACACCGAGGGTTGGGGGTTCAAACCCAGCCTGGGCCAACAACTGCAACAAAAAATAGCCGGGCGTTGTGGCAGGCGCCTGTAGTCCCAGATACTTGAGAGGCTGAGGCAAGAGAATCACTTGAGCCCAAGAGTTTGAGGTTGCTGTGAGCTGTGATGCCACAGCACCCGAGGGTGACATATGAGACTCTGTCTCCAAAAAACAAAAGGCATTTTCCACCTAAGAAACTCCCCTGTTGAACAACTACATGTGATACTTAGCTTTCTTTGGTTCCTGGGTGATGGACAGACCAGGTTCCTCATAACTTAATGGGCAATAAGACCTTTAGGATGCTGGTGGTCTCTCTTCCTTTCTTGACTTCTGGGCTTACACAGCAAATACTGAGACTCTCAGCACATCAGAATCTCTCTCTCTCTGGCCAGGAATCGAACAGCCCAATAAATAGCACCTTTCTTTGTCCTGTCCCCTTTCCTCATGTACCTGCCCCCATGCCCCTGGGGTACAGGGGAGCCCCTCTTGGCGGAAACCGTGACTGTAGAGTTGTGTTATTCTGCTGCAGGAAGAGCAGGGTTGTTAGAGGAATAAATTCATAGCTGGTCACTGGAACCCCTGATGATCTGTTTGTGGCTTAGCTGTCATCAGCAAGCCCCTGTCCCCCTTCTCTCTACCATAAGACTGCATCCAAATCTCCCGAATTCTTGCTGTGTTAAAGCAAGGACTTCCTAGATTTCAGAGTTTAATTGTGGTCTTACAAGATTTCAAGACTTCTATCGTTTCTTTCCCTAATCTTTTCTTATGGCTCTGGATAGAAGAAGTTATGATTTACTTACTGTTTTACCGTCTAATTTGAAGAGTTCCTCAATAACCTAGAAATTATTTGGTAAGTGGCATAATCATATACACTTTTACATTGTTGGAATGTGTGCTGGGGTAATGATAATTTTTTTTTTAATTTAAAGAAAAACTTCTCTTTCCCTAGTGCCTATTGAAGAAGAAGAAAATCCAGCAATTTATTTAAGATTTGACTGTCTTGAGCGTTAGTATCTTTTGTGTTTCTTGGGAAGGTCCACTGTGCTCCTGGCTTGGCAGTAACCATTTGGCCTTGTTTGACTTGATCGGGGTTGGGGTGGGGGGGGCATCTCTCACAATGTCTGTGAAGCCCATTAATAGAAAAAGTAAGTTGTATTAATTTCTATTCAGTTGTACCAAAAAAAAGGTCAAAACATAATGAGTAAATTTTGCTAAGTGTGAAAAATTACCCAATTGTCTATTTCATATTTTGCAAATTCCAAAATTAATGACTTTTTTGGGAAAAAAATGTGTGTTTCTTTGTGGACACAGAGTTTGCGAATGCAAGGGAGCCTTGCTGGGGAGGAGAGGTGGTGGAGGACTTCTGTGTAGACCAGCGATTCTCAACCTGTGGGTCTCGACCCCTTTGTAACAATGAAAATACGTCCTACATATCAGATATTTACCTTACGATTCATAACAGTAGCAAAAACAGCTATGAAGTAACAATGAAAATAATTTTGTGGTTGGGGGTCACCACAACATGAGGAACTGTATTAAAGAGTTGCGTCATTAGGAAGGCTGAGAACCACTGGTATAGAGGGAAAAGACACATTCAAATGTTGGAATCGTGTATTTTTAATACTTTCACATGATTGTTTTCTTCCCGAAAGAAGATTATTGTCAAGAATAGCTTTTCTAAGAGCAGCTACCTTTAGGAGATGCTAAAATGGTGATGATGGCGGAGTGGTTTTGGTTTAAGTCACTCATAGCTGATTGGGTGGACTGTTTTGGCAATTCTACTTTTGGCTGATAAAATTACAACTTAGATTCAGGTTCCTGTGTGACTGCTGGAGAAACAAGGTACCACACGTGCAGCCTTCCTGCTGGCCACAGAGAGCCCACGGCTGTGCTCTGGCTGCCAACTGTCTCACTGTCCTGCTCTGTGAACACTCCCACCTTTACCCGGAACTCCAGCTCTCCGTCCCCCGCTTGAGGAAGGCCATTCCAGGCTCTGGGTCGGCTCTGTGCCCTTTTCTGTGATCCAAAGGAGCTCTGCCACTCCTTCTCTTACAGGACTCGGCTAGAATTGCAACAACCTCCGCTGTGTCTATCTCCACTTTTAGAATTTGGGCTCTTCTAAGGCAGAGCCTTACCTCATCTGAGCAGGACTTCTAGGACATTCTAACACCTGTTACAACGTCCACAGTGTTTTTTGAGCTCAACTAGGTCACGATTAAAATGGAACTATGAAGCTTTGGATCCAAATTCCCTGGTGACAGTCTGCTTAGGAGGCACGAAGATGGACAGAGGGAGACTGTTTCCAGGCTGCTTTTGCATGAAGGAAGATCAGAGTAGTCCTTTTTTGACAAACTCCTCCTAAGCAGTTGCTTCCATGTGTCAGAAATGGTTACAACGACAACTGCTAGCCTTCTGTGTTCACAGTATCACTTGTAGCATTTGATTGCCTGTAACTATGTTTCCACATATTTGTTGTATCATTTGATCCTAACAACAACATTGAGAAACAAGAATTCCATTTTGCAAATGAGAGAACGTACCCTGGAATGCAGGCATTTGTTCAACAAGATTTTGACTGTAGGCCTGGAGCTGGGTCTTGGAGGATGAGAAACTAAATAAGACAGATACGGTCCCGGACTACATTGTGATTACATTCTGATGGAAAGACAGACCTTAAAAAATTAGTTATGTGGTTGTTCAGTTACAGTCCTGCTCAGTGCTGTGAGGAATGAAGTATGTGGTTTGCACATATGAGCGAGAGCTTAGGACCATCAGGGCAGATGTGGTGTGGAGAGTTAGAAAAGTGACTTCACACGTGATGCCTATGCTGAGATAAGGGGGTGGAGCAGACGTTATCTCGTGAAGAAGGGAAATCAGCGCATGAGAAGGAGCACTGTGCCTTGGAGCCGCTGAAGGTGAGAGTGTGTGGAGCTGGAGTGCGGTGGAGCAGGTGCAGCAGCGACAAGGAGATGCGGAAAGTCCAGTCTGGCCGGTAAGAAGCCCTGAAGGACGCTGGGCCTTCACCGCAACTTCAAGCAATGAATTTCAGGGGAAATGACTTCTAATGAAAAGAGGATAGAGCTGGTCAGAAAACGCAGCCACACAGTCTGGGATACAGCAAAACATCAAACACGTTTAGAGAGTTTACTCACATCTCTATGCCATGGTGGTCGGCGCTGACCCTGAGCTGGGTCCTCTCCACATTCTTCCCACTGAGTTTCTTTGTTCCATGTTCTCGCCACGTTCTCCCAGGTCCTGCCGTAGCCGGTGGAAAACCGTGAACACTCCCAGCCTCATTTTAACTAAATTAACTAGACTTACAACCTCAGTGTCAGTGAACAATGAAAACTTACCACCGCACATATGAAACAAAAATGAAATTAGCCAGTAGTAGGAAACTACAAGCAGAGAGACGTTCAATTGATGCCATTTGAAGGATTAACTTCTAAGTCATGTCGTGCTCCCTTGGTAGCTTAACTAGTTGGGCACTCAAGGGTATATAAAAACACACTTTAAAGTAGAAATGTATTTCTGCACCTATAAAATAGAGATTTACTGGCAGGTTGTGATATTATTAATACTGGATTTCCTTGCCTTGGCCCATGAACTTGATCACATTTCCTTTTGCTTCCCTCACTTGCAGCTTTGCACTGCGTTTCACAACAGACAGCATAAAATCAGCCGTGTCCCCCGCCAGGAAGGACGCACCTGTGGGGAGGGCTGCGGCAGAGTCATCCAGAGACCCCTGCCCGTCCCTCTGGAGTCCTTCTCCTTGCCCTGCACTATTGTTTTGCACACTCCAGATTTACACAGCTCATTGAATATTCAACCAGGCTTAAAGATTTTATTTGATGGTTATTTCAATAATAATTATGGAGGCTGCCAAGCTCTCCTTACCCTGTTAAAAAACAAACAAAAAGTAAACCCGCCATCATAACAACAATAAAATCACACCAGTAAGATGGTTTCACGATATCTTAAAACTCAGGTTGGTGTTCCCTGATGGACTGGTAGGTCTGGGCAGAACATAGAGCCACAGAAACTCAATTAATGGTCATTACTATCAATTATTTTTATGTTTCAAGTTTCAACAGCATTTGTTAAGAACCCATGAGCTCTTTAAAAAAGAATATCAGCAACTTGTATTTTAGTATTTCATTAAAACAAGTCCACTAGTTCACTGATGTAATTGTTTATTCCTTTGGAAGCTAATTGAATAATTAGGATCGATGAATTTTATATGGGATTTTTCCTTTTTAGACCAAGGGTAGAAGACGGCTGGCAAAGGCTGTTTGTGACTGTTTGCTGTGATCTGAATCTCTCTCTTTATCTATAATTTCCCCTGCCCCCAAATCATTTTCAGGAAACAGCCACAAACTGGCATGTCTCTTTTCTTTCTTTATTTAAAGAGGCTGAAGTGAACGGGGTGGGGGAAAGGTGGAATCACCAAGAAAATCCTAAACAAATAAAGTGCAAACACAGACTGACAGACGCGCTCGGACCCGGATTGGTTATGGATGAGACGACAAGTGTATGATGAAATTAATGACCCTCTGTCAACTTTTTAGATCTCACTTTTAAAGAAAATGGACCAAAAATCAATAGCCCCCAAACCACCAGTACTCCAGCAAGCCAGACCTTCATTTATCTTGCTGTTGGCGCTCAGATGGAAGCTCAGCCGAGCGCGGCCGGAGCCCTCACTGTGAGACATCCACCACTGGCTGCAGGAGAGCCCAGTTACGGGTCAGGGGTGTGGGCCAAGGCTTCTTTGAGGAGGACCTGCTTCTAAATACTAATATCAGTGCAGACTGTATTTAGCTGGATGTCTAACTGTCATATGCATGTCAAGTGTTTGGGTTTGGGGAGGTCACCTGTTGGCTTCATAGCTTCCTAGCCCAGCATCGGCACTGGGTGGTGAGGAACTCTATTCCACTCTCTGTTTATATTTTCTTCAAATCTTATATCTCAAGTGTTCAGAAGGCGACAAAATACAACCGTAGAATCAGAGTAAAGCAGACGTGCAAGTTTTAATGACACAGTTTGTACAGAGACGCGGTTTTACACCATGACTGCGTCATGGTTCAGTTCCTACATAGTGTAGTTTTTGAAGAACCTTTCCTCGAAAAAGATCATGTCAACTGAAAAGATTATGTTCCGAATATTATGAGCTGAAGCCAGGGTATCTATAATGGGGCAAAAGAAGAAAACATTTAAAATGCCAGCTGAGTTGTAATTGAGTTTGTAATTTTTACAGGTATTTTTAGAAGTAATCAACGTTGAATTTTGTAGAGATAAAATTGGTCAGTATGTTGTGGGGATTTTCCTACAGTGAGAAAGCCACATCAAAATGTGAAAGATAAATTAATGTAAACTGAGTGTTCGATAGCACTGTGAACAGCTGAGGCCGAAGCAAAATGAAATGATGTCATTATGCTAAAATGGATGTCAACACACACAGAAAAAATCAGCGTCAAATGAGAGAGATCGCGTTTTGATGATAATCTAAGACAAGCAAAGTGTTGGCCATTTATCTGGCATTGTCCAAATGGAGTCTAATCAGTGGCTGTCTTTAAAGTTTACATTTTATTTTATTTATATAATGAACACTTATAGAGAGCTTACTGAGTGCAGCCAGGGTTCTGAGCACTTCACACATAATGACCCATTTAATCTTCATAACAATCCTAAGGAACAGATATTATTACCCAAGTCTTACAAATGGAGAACCATGGTACAAAGAAGTTAAGCAACTTGCCCAAGAGATCACAGCTAATTAGTGGCAGAGCTGAGATTAAAACCCAGGCAGTCTGGCCTCAAAATTCATGCTCTTAACCTTTAAACAAGGTTTGTCTCAAGAATAGAAGAATTTAAAACCCAAGAGACACTTTAAAGTATAAATACATAGATTAAAAGAACTGAAATTAGGAAATTTGTTAGTAATAAGTATCTTATGTCTTATTCTGATTCTAATATAAATTGCTTATAAGATTTTTGAAGGGAAAAATTCTCCAACATAATAAAGAATGGGTCAAGGAAACATTTTCAACTTTTTAAATATCAATATATTTGCCATTGACATTTCGAGCCTGACACTGTGAACGTAAGGCAGAAGAAATCAGTAAGCACTTTTTAATTTCCTATTTAATGTTTAATTTTTATGAGACGTAGAAAACTTGGATATTTTATTTATCACAAAGGTTTGATGATTATGGCTGTGAACACTGCTGGACTGGCTCTTCTGCTTACTTACCTGAAACAGGACAGGTATATGCAGAGACCGACTTATGAATAAAGATGATCTTTGAGGAGATACATGTGGTCATACAGTCCAATCGATGTAAATGAATGATATAGTAGCCTTTTGGTTTCCTGAGGGATTTTCTCCACTCTTCCTCATGCACTGCTCTTCTAATGATTCTAATCCAGTGAGAATTAGAAAAAGCAGATAGAACCAGATAAATAAAAGCAGTAAGCAATGAATGTGGTCCCAGGGGCTTTCAGACAGGCAGAGAGTTTGAGATCTACCCTGTGAGATGTCCTCATGGATGAAGGGTTTTGCACAGTGGTTTGAGATTTGCTTTTGTTTCAGATCCAACAAATAATAGGGTGGCTATGAAGACTGTCATAGAGGTGAGCTTTATATTTAATGCATACGCCAAGTGCAACCATATATTTACATTCTAAGGCTTAAAGGAAACTGTTTTGAAAAACTTCATGTGCTTACTATTAAATTGGAACTAACCATTTTTTTTTTTTTTTGAGACAGAGTCTTGCTCTGTTGCCCAGGCTAGAGTGCCACGGTGTGAGCCTGGCTAACAGGAGCCTCAAATTCCTGGGCTAAAGTGATCCTCCCACCTCAGTCTCCCCAGCAGCAGGGACTAGAGGTGCTCACCACCATGATGAACAGCTAATTTTTCTATTTTTGGTAGAGACAGGGTCTCCCTCTTGGTCAGGCTGGTCTCAAACTCCTGAGCTCAAGTGATCCTCCCACCTCAGCCTCCCAGAGTGCTAAGATTATAGGGGTGAGTCACCACATCCAGCACAAAAGTGTGTTTAATAAAAATATAAGGCACAGGTACCGGTGTCTGACACCATCATGGTAAAGATGCAATTACCATTTAAGGGGAAATGGAGGGTCTATCATTGCACTTGCCTAACTACTCCTAAATCCAGTGACAGTGAAGAAATTTAACATTTTAAATGTATAACTTGGTATGTGGATAGATCGAAAGTTCTACTATCAAAGTAGAACAAGTTATACAAAATTTCAGATAGGGCTAGATCATTAAATGTTCAAGTGTGTTGGGAATGATATTAGAGTTCAAAATGTAATCATTGTTTTTGTTCTTGTTTTTGTTTCTGCTCATGGTAATTGAAGCTCATCTCTCTGGAGGCAGAATCTAGCCCCCTGGTTCATTGTCATCTAAGCAGAGATGACACTCTCCTGCTTCAGTGTTGCTCAACACTTTTTGCAAAACCAGATGCCAAGCTCCATCTTATACTCTTTTTCAGTTGCAATAAGTAACATAACCATTACAATTAATCTTTAAAACAAATCTTCTGATCAGCAAACTAAGTATGCCCAGGGAACAGATGGAGTTTTTATGTTTTCACGTGAGCATCAAACTAATATCTGTGCAAGATGAACGATGCTGTAAAGGAATCTCCACTTAATCCCCCCGTTTCCCACGTGGCAGTTTCTTTTTTAATGCCCCATGCCTGGGAAAGGGAGTCCATTTCCTTATACTTAAACTGCATTGTAAAATTTCACACGTGTTATTTTGTATGCTCACAGATATGTAAATGTGTGTCCACACTGTTCATGAAGTATTTTGAATGGAGCACTTGTCCAAGTGGTTCATTAGCTTAAATGATACAAATATGTTTTTATGCCCATTAACAGAAAAATTTCCTGTCCTTTTGGACGGGGCTGTCAAAACCATGTCCTGAAATCTCAGTATATTATTTGGTATATACAATATCAGTCCATATATCCTACCTATGAGTGTGCTGTTAAACATTTGCATTTTTTCAAACAGATTTCCTAATGAAATAATTAAGGTGCAGGAAAATTTTGTTTTTAAGGCATTTTAAAAATAAGTTTTGTTAAAATCTAGAATGTAAAACTATATTTGCATTTGGCATACACATGTACAAAGTCTACCATTAAGGCATTCATTATGATATGGCAGTATTATTCGTTGAATTTGAAAGAAAAACATCTCAGACAACTATTGAAGATTGTTTCTCATAAGGACGTTTGCCCAGTGTAACACAGATACATAAAATTGACATAGTATAAAAATTTTAGGTCTTTTTTTTGCATCACACTAAGTAGGAAAATTAACTGATTTGAGTGTTATTGTATGAATTCCAGAAACACGTGTAAGAGACACGTATGGAGCAGGTATGTCCTAGGCAGTGTAGTACATACTAAGGATATCATGATGTAAAAGCAAAACCCCCTACTCCCTGCTCTCAGGGAGCCCCTCCCTAGAATGCTGTCCCCTCTCTGCCGGCTCCTGCCTGCAGGCAGGTAGGGGAGACTCTGAAGGGAACATCTGGTGTCTGACATGAAGCAGGTGTGCGGTTGTCTCACCAACAGCTGGACACTTCTGTGCAAGAATAAAGTTGCATCTATGTAATGCTTGAAATCTGGCACATGGAGCTGTTACCTGTTGATTGAAAGTACGGGCTGTCACTGGCGCCTGCTGGCCATCTCAGCTGGCCTCAGGGTGTACTGGGATTAGAACGTGTCTCTCACTGAGGGTCCTGGAAAATCTTCTCAGAGGTGTCTTGAGATTTGCTCCCTGGATGCCACCAGGGTGTGGTGATCGAGAGCCCAGATTTATGTTCTGATAGTGAATTTGAAGAGGAAAACAAAGTTCTGTAACAAATGCAGAAGGTAGCTCTGTGATGAAAATGCCAGTCTGTCATTTGTTTTATGACTCAATGTTGACCTGGCATGAAACTGGCTCGCCAGGGTCCCCCTGCTCCCACTGGTCTATAAGGTGCTTGGACTTGGCTGAGGTCCTGGATTCCCAGAGGACGCCATCACTCCGACCCTCCTTCAAGGCTGAATACCCCCCTCCTGTGCTGTCTGCTCTTAGCTGCTGTCACCTTCACACCCACAGGCACCTACGATTCATTTTCACACCACCCTTCTGAGAAACCTCTCTCTTCAGGAAGGAGAGCTATGCTTGGTGGTGTTCCACTGCTTTTCTTTATGACTGTAAGTGTGTTGGTCCAGAGTTGCCGGGAGACAAATAAGCCGAGGTCTGTCTCTGCTATTTACTGGTTAGGTGACCTCTGCCGGATCTCTGAAAACTGAAACCGAAATTTACTTATTTTGAAAAATGAAGAGATTCTGCATAAGCAGGCACAAATTTCTTTGCAGTTCTAAAATTCTGGAATTCTTCAAAACTTAGGCATGGAGGTCAGCTTCCTCTGGGCAGCAACACAAAGCCTTGTATTTGCTGGCGTCTTTGTTGTGTGTAAAAACGTCTTTCTAAAAACATTTATTTGGACATCTGTCTGCATCATCATTTCGCCTCAGATGATGAATCAGATGGGAACACAGTTTAAATAATTTAGAAGTTGCTCATTTTGCGGGCTTGCAATTAATTCCTATGGTAGATGAAATAGGAAAATAGAGGGGTTGGGAAAAATAGAAGCCCCGGCCTCAGCAGCACTGAACCGCTGCGTCCAATATCAGTGTGCCATGTTCTTGGGAGAAGGTCCTCTCGGTATAACTGCTTGTTTGTTCCAGGAAAAAAAATATTTCTCAAGAATTGGTATTTAAGGCCACAGGTTTACTGCCTGGGAAGCAACAGGAAAGCAAGGAGGGCACCAAATAAAAAAGAAAGAATATTTTCCAAAAAGGCCTCAGCTGGCTGACCCCTGAGCCTGGGGTCTCTCATGAGTCTCACACTTCCCGGCAGGCTATCCAGTTCCCCTCTGGCCATTTTCTATCCCTGTGTTGTACCACATTTTACTCTCACCTTATTTCCTTTTTAGCTCTTGACAAAACCTGGACCCACAAGTCTGTGATAGGCTGGCCTGGTGGGAGCCCAGATGGTCCAGAATCCACCGTCTGTAAGGTTTGTTCTGACTCTTTAGAAGGGCAGAATCCAAGTCCTGCATGTAAAATAATAAACGTGTTTCAGATAACACATTCTTGCACTTTTGTCATGGAATGGTTGGGACGTTCATGCAAATATGTTTAGTTTCTTAATTTATCTAATTGCCTCTGTTACGGGTGTCTTGCCACCCAGGTCTATGCCATCTACTCTTTCTGATTCTCTGTTTATAAAATAAGGCGTTGAACTCTGCGATCGCCAAGGTCTTTTCCAACTCTGAAATTCTATGGCCCGATACTTCCATTGTTTAGACAAAAAATAGGTCTGTTCTGAAATGTCCTGTAAGTTAGGCAGCGATCCAAACTGACTTTTTAAAAATTCACATAAGAAAAAAAAAACAATTCTCACATAGAGCTCTATAGGATGAAGAGAGGGCCCAGCCACTATTTGTTTGCTCTCTGTGGGAAAGCGGTTCTTTTTTTCCTCTTTGAACAATATAAGGAAACAACTTATCTTTTACAATTTTTGGATTCAGTTCACGAAGGGTGTCGTTATTGTCTGTACTCCCGATGGGGACGTGGGAGTCAGACATCCCGGACTGGTTCCCAGCTTTTCTGCTCTTTATGTGACCTTCAGGAGCCACAAAACAACTCTCAAGACTCAGTTTATCTGCCTGAGAAATTGGGCCCTTATTTATCACAGGGAAAACCTATTCTTAAATTTTTTGAAATGAGAGTACAGCATCCTTTTCTAAAATGAAAATGATCAGCTGTAGCTTTCAGAGCACACGGGGACCCCATTCTCAGATGCCTCCCTGTGGCCCAGCAGCAGGAGCTTTCCCCTCAGTAGTATAAGATACGGCATCACAGTTCTAATTCAGAAACTGTAAGTATAAGATATAGCATCACAGTTCTAATTCAGAAACTGTAAGAGCTCATCCAGAATGGAGCTGGCCTGAATTGGAGGTTTCCTTCAGTACTCCTGAGAACAGGTTTGCTGTGTAAAAGATTAATAAGTAAAGTTGCAAGATAAGGAAATATAGGATTTAGGGCAGGGGACAGAGGGAGTGGGGAGAGAAAGGAGAAGGCTAAAAAATATGTTAGAAACCTGTGTAGTTAGCATCGTAATTAAAATGAGGCGAAGCAAACTGTCCCTCCTACATGACTGCGGATATTTCCAGTTAAGTAACAACCACCTTCATCCTCATCCGGTCAACTTTCCAGGTAAAAACTTAGCAAAGTGTTAAGCAAGGATGACAAACTTAGTATGATTTTGCTGGTTTCTCAAATTAACACGAACCAGTACGGTGTTATTATTGTCAGAAACTTGAAATAACCCAGGAGTTCCTAAATATCTCCCATACCGGTGCGGCTGCCGTCACGGTGACACTGCCTTGATTCAGGAAACGGGCAGGGGGTCAATGTCCAGTCAGTCCCTAGAACCTTGCTCTCGCCACGACCAGGTCGAGAAAATAATTACGGTTAGAGCAGAATCGCTGGGTTAGGCTTTCTGATCTAGCTGTGACATCACTATATGGCGGAGATGACCGCAGTGACCATGGGGCAGGCACTCCGCTCCCCCGGGCAGACGCGGGTGGGCGACGCTCTCGCGCTGAGCAGGTGGAAGCGGCCTTGGTGACGCGCGGCCTGGGCCTTGGTCAAGGGCGTTCAGACGCGTGTAGACGGCACGGGAGCTGCCTGTGGGGGGCGCTGCGGGCCGGAGCGGCGGTGACGCAGCACGTTCGACGTCGTCACTGGGGGAACGTTCCGAGGCCGCGCTCATCTCCCGGCAGCGCCGCCCCAGCGCCCCCGCCCTGCGCTGCCCGCGCCCTGCGTCCTCGGTGCTCGGACCAGAGGCCCCGGTCCTGTGAAAACTTTAGATGGCTATAGCAGTAATCAAAAACACCAATAAAGTGTCACCAGTCCTCGCTGGTGATGTGGGGTGGCGGGAGAGTGAGGTATAAAAATGAATCATGAGGCCGGACGTGATTGCTGCTCGGGCGACCGTTTCCGAACGCGAGTGCGCGCAGGTTGCATAAGTGGTTCGGAGCCTTCCGGGTTAGGCCTCGGGACAGCGGTTCTGCCCGTCAGGCCCCGAGACCCCCAGACCCGGGAGGCAGGGGGGTTGCTGCTGCTGTGTCGGGGCCAGAAACATTCGCCCGGGCCCCGGGGGCAGGTGGGACCTGCTTGGGTGGCGCTGGTTTAAAAAATAAGCTCCACGGCTCTGCATGTTTAATGCAGGACGCCGCAGCCTTCTGTGCTTAATGCAGGAAGCTTTCTGAGGTGTAAAGAATGGCTAAGTAAATGAGTGGGATACCATTAATCTTGGTTTGTTTCAGCTCTACCTCTTCAGCAGCTGAAGGAGGGGGCAGAAAGAAAGAGACTTGCTCCTCGCTCATAACCTGAGTGTTAAAACTGATGTCCTTCCCATTAGGGCCTGTAAACTCATTAGCACATGGCAATTTATCCTCTTTTATTTCTTCTCAATTATCCTATCATCCATTGTATCTGGATCTGATTACCCTTTCCCAGAGTCAAACATTATCTTGTAAATCATTTGCTTTAAGTCCGAGCCTGCCATTGTGCAGCCTGGGATTTGCTTAGGCAGGTAATAAATCAATTAGTATTAAACTTGTGGTGTCATCTATTTTCTTTCCTCGTGCTTGGAAAAAGGAACACCTGAAAACCCAGCTTAGGTTACATCACACTTCTGTGCATGCTTTTGAATAATACAGAGACATTTGCTCTTATTTCACGGGAGGAGAGAGGAAGGATAAGAAGGAACAAAATGAGAAGCCCAAATCCGTGGTGTGTGGCTGCAAGGCTGATGGCATCCTAGGCACGGGGCCTCATATTTCAGAGATGACATTTTTAGTAATAAGTGGGCACATCCATTATTCAAACATGGACATCAAAGGTTGTGTTTGAGGGGATAGTCTTCTTGTTTGGGTCCAAAACATAATTCTAGAGCCAACCCAAAACAAAACAAAACAAAAAACGACTGTGGTTCATTTCTTTTTTTTTTTTTTTGTTGGGGATTCATTGAGGGTACAATAAGCCAGTTACACTGATTGCAATTGTTAGGTAAAGTCCCTCTTGCAATCATGTCTTGCCCCCATAAAGTGTGACACACACTAAGGCCCCACCCTCCTCCCTCCATCCCTCTTTCTGCTTCCCCCCCATAACCTTAATTGTCATTAATTGTCCTCATATCAAGATTGAGTACATAGGATTCATGCTTCTCCATTTTTGTGATGCTTTACTAAGAATAATGTCTTCCACTTCCATCCAGGTTAATACGAAGGATGTAAAGTCTCCATTTTTTTTTAATGGCTGAATAGTATTCCATGTCGTTCATTTCTTTTACGAACATCCTGCTTCTTAGCACCCGCTCGAATTGGTCTGATTTGATCAGGCAGGAGGGCCTGGCTTGTTTTCAGGCTGTCCTCTCCTTCCCTTTATCTGCTTGGGGCTGACCCTCCTCCCTTTAGATACTGTGCTGACTGACTTACTCATTTTATCTTCTTAAGTAGCTTTTTTTCTTATTCTTTTGGCTGAATTTTTGCACAGAGAGCCCAAACAAACAATCATAGCTCAAAATTAAGCCCTCCAAGTTCTTAAATTAAAGGGGAAAAAAATCCTCTTGAGTATCTCAACAGCCAGTAGCCTCCTATAACTGACATGCCATGTGTGGGGTGTAAATTAGTACACATTCTGGTCCTCCTGGGCAGGGATAAGGGGTTTGGAAGGGACTGTCAGGGGAGCTTCTCTGGCTGTGGAGAACAGCAGTGGAGCCATGAACTGGGCTGTGCATCGTGAGCCTGGCAGGGTTGGTGGGGCATTAGTCACAACTGCTGAGACAGCAGCCCATCCAGCCCCCCTGGTGCACTTCCCTGTCAGGCATTCTACTGGAAAAGTGCCCCAGGGAGAACATGAGTGGACTCTCCTTCCTGGGGGTCAGGGGAACAGTCCTAGTGGAGTAGTGTGCTTATTACGGATACTGGTGAAACTTGGAGTGCGTAGTATTAGGGTAAGCACAGGGTCCAAGAGAACAATGGAGCATGGCTGCACCTCACAGAGGGGCTGATGGAAGGCACCTGGAGATGGTCCAAGGTCCTTCCCCCAGAGCAGGGAATCTGAGTCATGGGTGGGCTTGTTAAAGTGCAGATGATTCAGTAGGTCTCAGTACAGCAAACCAAACCATATCAAGATGGTGGCAGGGGAGTGGTCAGTGTCTCAGAGCTTTGGGCATTCTTGAGTTTCATACAGAAGGTTCAGGAGGAGCCGTGCGCGAGTCAGCTCTGACAGTTAAGGGGCGCTCCCAAGGGTATGTGCCCCACCCGTGGCTTGAAGTTATGTTTACTGTCCTGGGAGTTCCCAGACATGCTTGTGGTTTTTCAGGTGGCCGCCCTCACCTGTGAACGGCGCTGAACCCCGAGGATCCTTCTCATAGAGATACTCTCGGGTTATAGGATAATTCCAGGGAGGTGATGACTCATCAATCACAGAGTAATAATCTTTACCTTTTAACTTCTATTATCTCTTTAATAGAAACCACTCATTGAACTGTCAAAGTTTTTCTACCAACTCACGTGCCATTGCCAGCCCTGATTAGGGACCACTATGCTTTTCCCTAGAGAAGTCTCAGTACAAATGAGGAGATAGACGTGATTTTTAGCTTGGATGTGAATATCTCTCAGTCAGAGGTGCAGTTTCTTTGCATAACAGCAGGGAATTTGGGGTCACACAAGAGTGTCATAAGGGCTGTGTCTTCGACAGTTGCACACAACATATCCACGCCCATTCTTCTGTTTGGTTTTTCTGACTTGAGCTCTCTGGAGCTAACCTCATGGTGACACTTAGCCCATTTAAAACTTTTTTTTCCATCCTTGTTTGGTGGTGTCATTGTTCCGTTCACGTTGTGAAGATGTGTCGTGCCTGAGTTTTATACCCTGGAAAACATGTAGTAAAGTAAAACGTGTTCAGACACGAGGACACAGAGACGTGGCTGATTGTAAGAAGAGACAAATGGCTTAGATGTGGGATAAAAACTGGGGTTACTGGCAAGCCTGAAGTATTTATAAAGCAGCCAACCTGTGGTACTCATCAGGGAGTGTTTCTGTATGAGGATTTGTAATTAGTTATGGGACTTACTTTTACCTGAATTTTTGCCGTGTTATTTTCTGCTGATGAAGGACCATTATTTGAAATGTGCAGAAAGAAGAACAAACTATTGTTTGGGAAAGTGGTTGCTTTTCATTTTTTAAAGTTTTAAATAGTAATTTACGTTATAGACTCAATCACGTAGTGACGTTGAATTTTTTTCTCATCACATTTTCAAGGATGATGTTCCACCGAAAGACTTGGTGTAAGGTGATAAAGAATGTTAGTGTAAGATGATAAAAATAATTCCAAATGTAGGCATCTTCATCTCTCTTAAAGCTTTTTCATGAGCAACAATAAAATAAAAAAGAATAATAGAGATCAAACAAAACTCTTGTTCTCTTTGGGGAAACCACTGTCCTGTTGCATATTAGCAGAAATGGCCTTGTTCATACTTACGGCGTTTGTACATATAACTAATGAGGGGCTTCCTTTTCTGAAAATAAGCTGCTACATTATAACCATAAGTTTCTATAAACTATTGAGGGAGAGGTAAAGGAAAAAAAAAAAAGCTTCAACCTTAATAAAAGTTCCTAGAAAAACCATTAGGGATTTCAATTATGGAGTCATTCTCAGGACTCTGGTAAAGGTTATTTGTTGAACAATTTCTCTCTCCCAGTGTATGACAAATTGCTTGCTGGGCACAGGAAATGATGCACAAGCCCTTTAATTAGAATATAGCACTCGAGATCCTTAAGACCTTCCAACATCTCTCAGTTAATATCATTCCTCGCAAGCCTGTCCCGGGAAATGTGGACTTGTTTGCAGAGTGGAAATGGGTGATGGAGTGAGGCAGAGAGGGACTTGGAGGTGGCTCGGGAATATCCAGAAGCCACACAAAGAAAGGAAGGTCTGACCCCAACAGGTTTTGATTGCAAAGGCGACTCTGATAACAGAGTTTTTTATTATCCATTGCTTTTAGCCTTATTTACCATCAGGCTCTCTTGCCACAAGCATGCTTTTTAGTTCTGACAGCCCTGAATTATGGCCATTGTGGGATCCTATCTCATTAACTGAAATGGGAGAATAAAACATCAAACAATCATAAAAATAATTTGGCACTGTGAAACCACTTAGGAGCAGCTGTCAAACAGGTTGGAAGATAAACTTCTAAATAAAAAGAATGGAGAACGCTGCAGTGTCCCGCCATGTGCTCCCTCGGCATCATAGACTCCTTAATAATATGAAGTGCCCGGTTTATGCAGAATAGGCCAGACACTCCATATATGATATTGATTATGCCTTAACCCCAATTTAGTAAAGACCTGCTCCTCCTTTTCCTAATCAGATATTGCAGAAGCAGTTTTCTGAAAGAAAAAAAAAAAAAGTCCTTAATGCCAAGCCATATTTTATCTGCGAAGGCTGTGGCGGGAGATAGGGCTTTGTCTTGCCTGTCACTGTGGCTTGGAGCCCAGTTTTAGGACAGCAAGGCCCCTCTGGGGCTCTTCTCCAGCAATTCCCATCCAGCGATTCAAAAACATACATCTTTATCAAGCCGTTGTTGTCAGACAACATTAGATAATTAATAGGCCATTTGTCAGCCTGTGCGAAACATGTTAAAATCCCAAACACAATCAGGATAAATATAGTTGCTTGCTCTCTGAAGGGTTTTTGTTCTGTCATGCAGCCATTGCAGCCAGATATTTGCTATTAAATGAGACCCATTATTAATCACATCCAATGTTAATTAATTAACCACCTCTGTGTATTGAGGGCTCTCTGTGACTTTCAATTGTTTTAAGAAGCTAATTGGTAACTTAGCAGTTTATATCTAAGTTACCATTTCTTACTCTGTTCATGTCAGAGTTTTAGTCAGCAAAATGTATGTGTTTGCATTTGAGAAATTGCCCTCCCCCAGCCATCATTTAAGGGTCTGTGTGCAACTGTGCAGTAAGTGATTGGAGAGTGAGAGGCCTGGAGAAATCTGTACCTCTATGGGCTTTTTCTTAGGTCCAGCTTATTAAAAATAATTTGATTTTTAATGTTATTTTCAAATATTACAGAAAAATGGAAATACTTTAATTTTTAGTAGCTGATGAAAGTAAGGATGATACCAGGCTTAGTATGGCACGTCCAGCGAGACATTCATTCCTCCACTTGCTCATTCAACAAACACAAGGCAGGGCAGTGTGACTAGTATCAGTCAGTTCCGGGTCCTGTGGGGACCTGGCCCCTCTGAAGCCAGCACCGAGCAGAATTGCAGCTGTGCTCCACTGTGAGCTCCCAGAAAGCAGAGATGGGACACTCAGGACACACCTCTGTCTGTGTTCTGTGTTCCCCTACACGGTAGATACTTAATTTCTATTCTGAGAACTGACCCAGTGAATTCAAATGCAATGTAAGTGTCTTCTAGATTCTGACCCAGGGATGAAGGAAGATGAGTGATGTGATTAAAAAGAAACTATTGCAGCAGCATTGATCTGTGATAGGTATATGCAGCATATTTCTGTTTACCAAGGGCTTTCTCACATATTCCCTTTGTAATCGTTGAAATTGTTACATAATTTCTGTTCTGCTGTGCAAAGGATGAAAGGTCTGTGTTTCCTAAGCAGGCTCCTTTGGCGTGAGCAGTGACGATCGCGGCTCACCAAAGCACCTGCTAATATTGATTGACTTCTGTGGGAAGTTTGATCTATTCAGAGATTTTTATTATTGATGATGATTACTTGGGAAGGGCCACCCTGAGGGATCACATACATAAAAAAGGCATTACTAGAGACTTACAGTACTTTGAGAGGACGAATTATTTGAAAATTTCATCATATAAGCAGAGAAGCAGAGGTAAGGGGAAAAACAATTCTCCATCTCCACACTCTCAATTTTCAGACAGTGATGGGGCCTTAGGTCTCCCTGGAAGGCCATTTGTGTGTTTTAAACATGCAAGGTATTTTCTTTCATTCTTAAGCAATATTTTGTGCTAAGTATATTTAACACAGAAATAAAAATCACAGTGATAATCAGTGGCCCTGTACACTGAAGACATGGCTCTGAAGTGTAGCATACAAAATATAAGTGATGATAACATTGCTGGCTGGGACCTGGAATGTTTTCCCTTGCTATCGGGAACCTGATAGAAACAGGTATGAGAAAAACTGGGAAATTTGCCATAATTGATGCCATGGATGATATGAGACACCTGAAGATATATGTAGAGTTAAAAAATTAATAAGTAATCATGCATGTTCATTTTTTTTTTTAACTATCTCAATTCTAAGGTCCACATGAGAGAGAGAGAAAGAGAAACTCATTTTCTCCCCAAATATACAGCATGAAAAGCTTTCTCTTTCTCTCTCTCTCTCACACACACACACTTACACATGCATACACACTCACACATACACACACTCAGAACAACTGCAGAGCTTAAATTGTGAAGTGCAGTTGTTGAATTATATGTAGGGTGGAGAAAGATGACCAGATAAAAAAATGTCCCTTAGCTAACAAAGATCTAGACTGGAATTTAACTTAAACCAGTCTGAGTGACATTCCAGGGGATTTTACTGCTGGAAATAATCCTGAATGGAAAACAGTTACACCAAGTGGAAATATTTCATATCATTGGTTGCCATACTCTAGATTACAATTATATGGCTTTTGCATTCAGTTCTCATTATGAGCTTGTGAAAGATCCTTTTCTTCTTAACGCAGAGTCTTGGCTTAATTTGTAACAACCGCTCGTAACGCAGGGCTTCTGTGAAAGTCCCGGCTTTTTTTCCTTTAAGGTAAACTCAGTGGGGTGTGTGTGAGGAAGTGGGGAGATTGGCCGTGTTGACCGAAGCCATTATCAGGCTCTGTGTGTTTTCCAGGCTGTCTCTGAAGGAAAAAAAAATGAAGGCTCCTTCGAGTAGACAGTGACTACTCGAACTGTCTTCTCTGGGCCCATTTTTTGTCATCATTGTTTTTTTCCTGTTTTGTCTTGAAGATGTAAGCTGCTGTTGTCTGGAGGGGAGGAAAAGGTCTTTCCTGGGGATGTTAATTTCAAGGCTGAGCAGTTCCAGTCACCAGGCCTTGCTGGAAGTATCCTTCAAAATTTGCCTGGAGGCGGCAGGGTCCCATTTGTCTCACCTGCAAAGAACAGGGTCTTAGAAAAATGGCAAGAACTTTGGGGAGGTTTTTAATTAGCACTGTTGTGTCTTAGGCTTTAGACTGTGTATTTGTTAATTCTTTTGGTGATTATCTTCCTGGTGGTATGTGTTTAAAGCATTAAATTGTGAACTTCCCAAATAGTCTTCAAAGGTTTTTTACTCAAGTGGTCAAATAGGTTTATGTGAGTGTTTTGAGCATGACACATAATTTAGAAATAATATTTGTTCTGGCATAGCCTATGAACTATAAAATCAAGACACAAACCAGAAAAGAAGTCGTTTAAAGACAGTAATGCTATTTTAGTAGGAAATGCTCCTTATTCCCTGGACATAACCAGAGGCTGCTCTTGTCCAAATTATTATGAATTGTGAAAACCTGATTCAGACATTAAAGAAAAAAAACAGTGAAATTGTTGAGACGTTCTGAGACATAACTTTTCTTCCCAGCGTAAGTTCTTTATTGTGGAGAGAATAAGGAAAGTAAAGCAACAGCAGTTTTTCTACAATGTTCTTATAGAGAAATAAGAAAATTGGGTAGAACAGGCCTCTCAAGTTTATACCTGCCTTGAAGACTCTTTGGTCTCCAGTGTAGCTGACACCATTAAGGAAAATAAGGATTTCAGTTGATCACAGCTGGTGGTTTCATTTTATATCCTTCCCCCCCAGGTAGTATCACATCCTGTATTTATTCACACATCCTCTCAGACACACGTGCCTGTTGTTGGATAATGAGATATTCAACACGGCTTAACACCCCCTCCCCAAATTATTTAGCTATTTCAAAACCAGAAATAATACTGAGGGAAAATTTGTATTAGCTTGATTGATTATCTTATTTTAATCCATATTAAAGCTTTAAGTCTCTAGGCGTGGCTCTTTACTTCTAACACCTCATAAATTACAGCCATAATGAAGCAGTCATTTATCCCGAGCTGATGATAAATGGCTGGCCCTAGGAGGAACTGAAGAATAGGCAAGTAGATCATTTTCATATTTGGTGAAAACAATATTAAGTACCCAGACCTCAGTGATTGCCCTAATAAATGAATAATCTGAGGTGAGGGGCTTGGCAGTCAGTGTAAAAAATAACCTGAGCTTACTCTGTCATTTGTCAGGCTTTGCTATGACAGCATGCATTATGGGTAAATGAGCAATCAGCGAGAACCATGTTATGGCTGGGATGTTTCTGAGAAATTTATCATATGCATTGCTGGTACCTTAAGACCTTAAGGCTTAATGGCTACAGGGCATGACTGCGAGTGAGCACAGCTCCTATTTACCGTGGCATGCTTCATTTGTGCCCCAGCTCTCACCTTAGAGAAAGAAAAGACCTATGCTGAACTAGCTTCATTTGCTTTTCCTTTTAAAACTTTGCAGGGGTCCTCAAACTGCGGCCCGCGGGCCACATGAGGCAGTGTGATTGTACTTGTTCCCATTTGTTTTTTTACTTCAAAATAAGATATGTGCGGTGTGCATAGGAATTTGTTCATAGTTTTTTTTTAAACTATAGTCCGGCCCTCCAACGGTCTGAGGGACAGTGAACTGGCCCCCTGTTTAAAAAGTTTGAGGATGCCTGCTTTAAAGTCTGCAGGCAGCAGACTGTGGCTGGGGGCAGCAGTCTGGGGCAGCACCTGTGGCTCAAAAGAGTAGGGCACCGGACCCATATACCAGAGGTGGCAGGTTCAAACCTGGCCTCAGGTCAAAAAAACTGCAAAAAAACACAAATAAAAATAAAATAAAACTTTAAAGTCTGCATGGATGATGCTGTACTTCTCTTTTGACAGACACTACTTCGGGTAGATTGGCTGAAGCAGATTTTGGATATCTGGACTCAAATAAAACTTCAGAGTCAGAAATTTATCAGTGTTTGGGGGAAGTTGAAGTCTGAATCCCAGAGCACCTGCAGCCAAACATGTCATGGACTGTGACGTTGCCGCCTTGTAAAACTGTTAAATATTTAATGGTATTAAGAGTTAAATGAGTTTTCCACCCCAGTCAACCCACCGAGCCGAGCCATTGATCTCGTCCATTTCTTACTGAACTGGAAATAACCAAGAGTAGCTGAGCTGTGAATGCCCCCCTGGAATTACGCAATGCACCGTGACAACATCTGACTCATTGTGGTTCACTGCCATGTGCAGTAAAAAAATGAAACCAGTGTCCAAGCTCTTCTTTCCAGGCCAGGGGTCCTGCCCCCCACTCCCGGGAGTCTTCTTCTGAGGTATCTGGTCAGGGAGGAGGCAGCTTAGTCAGTGCTCTGCCCTGCACGCGTTCCAGATGTACAGATGACTTTAAGCTAGATGCACACCAAATGCCAATGCTGGCACTATCCCTAGTTGGACACGTTTATTCATTACTTACTCTGAGTATGATTTTCCTCCTGTACTGGTCTTAAAGGGCTGTGGAGTGGAGTAGATGAGATAGTGTGTAAGAGATGGTTGGCGTGGGGTAGACCAGCTGCATGCAGACATTAAGCTAGTTAGTTCCATGTCTTAACCCTGATCAGACAACTGAGAATTCTCCAAGTTGATAATGTGATGGCATTTTAATAGTTGCTCAGTATTTAGGGTCCATGTGCCAGTGAGACAAATTCAGTTAAATTGGAACATCCGTGAATGTCTGCTGTTGGCGAGGTTCTGGTGGTGAGGTGAGGACTGCGTTGTCACCGGCACCCCCACACTGCGATAACATCTGCTTTCTCTTCTTCTAGCTCTCATCCAAGAAACTTTTAGTTATTTTTCAGACTCAGATTGGATCATGCCATAACTCCTGGCTGCTCAGCTGTTTAGGTCTCAAACAAGAGTTTCCATAAATACTTCAAAATAACCCATTTCGTCCTCATCTCTCAACCCTCTTTTATACCTGTGCTCCAGTTCACCAAGCGACTCATCACTGTCCACCATGAGAGCCACACACACCTTTCTCTTTGTCCAGAACATGCTTCCTTCCACTCGGCTGTCTTGGAATGGCCAGATCATCATTCAAGGTGCATTTTAAGTTCTGCTCAGCTGTGTGTCCCTCCTGGCTTCCCGGACTGAGCTGTGCCTTCCTCTGGCTGCCCCTGGGCACTTTCTGCATGACAGCCCACTCACCACCTTGTTCTGTGACTGCCTGGGTGTCCTCTCTGTCATGGGTATCCAAGTGTGAGTTCCTGGAGGACTTTGACACAGCTATTTTTTAATTTTACTTTCAGAAATTAATACAGTGCCTGGAACACAGTAGGGCTCTATAAGGGTGCTTTATAAAAAATGGGATCAATGAGAAAGATATTATTCTGCCCTTTTTAATACCTCCGGGCCAGAGATAGAAACATTCTCAGTGGAGAGCATGGCAGACAACCACACACTCCTTGGGACCTTAACCCTGATCTGCACCCTCCTGTGTTATTCAACTGTCCCTCCCCCAGTTACGTAAAATTTATGAAATGCCTGATTTGACGGGGAAGTTAATGAGAGAGTGAGTCTTACAGGAGGGCACAGCAGGGGAAGTGCAGGTGGATGCAGAACTCTGGCAAATGGGCTGGGAGGGCACCAAACTTAATGCCCCACCTGGGACTGGCAGACGCCTCTGTGGGGCGAATGAGAGTGTTTTAAATTTTTTTTTTTTTTTTTTTTTGTAGAGACAGAGTCTCACTTTATGGCCCTCCTAGGGTGCCGTGGCCTCACCCAGCTCACAGCAACCTCCAACTCCTGGGCCCAAGCGATTCTCTTGCCTCAGCCTCCCGAGTAGCTGGGACTACAGGTGCCTGCCACAACGCCCGGCTATTTTTTTTTGGTTGCAGTTTGGCCGGGGCTGGGTTTGAACCCGCCACCTTCCGTATATGGGGCCGGCACCCTACCGACTGAGCTACAGGCACCGCCCGATTTCAGTGTTTTAAAATGAGGATTTCTTTCATAGCATTAAAAAATTCTTAGTTAAGTATTTATTTACTGACAAAATCATACTAGGGGAAAAAAAATCTCTACTGGGAATGCATTTTAATTCTTTGTGGTCTTAGTGAAGCACAGCAGGTGTGTCCAGAGCGCCCCAGCGAGCCGAGCTGCCGCGGTGGGGTGCGGGCTGCGGCCTCAGCCGGACGTGGGCTTCGGTCCCGGGTCTGGGCCGGGGTGTGACCGTGGGCAGCTCTCCTGGCCTCGCTGTCCTCGTCCGCTGACAGAGCTGCGCCGGGCTGCGGCCGCACAGCAGCCCCCCACCGGCTTGGGGACTCAGTGGGGACCACGCGGCTCGGGGCTCGTCCTGGGGACGGGGGTGGGGTCTGCGACCTCCCGGGGCGGAGGCTGTGTGGCGTCTCCCCTGATGTACGAACGCGGGTCCTCGGAGGGCTCCAGAGTGGGGCTGACAAGATGGAAATGAGCTTTGGGACCAGCGGGGTCACCACGTTCCACAGTCACAGCCGGCGGCCGGGGGAGCGCGGGTTTGGGGCTAAAAAGTGGAAATGATGAGAAATTCTATATTCGGTGGGATTTGCAAACAGAAAGGGCTCACGGACTGCAAGAGAGAGGCAAAGCCAGCGCCGAGCAGGAGTGTGGGGCGTGGGGGGCTGTCCTGCCCTTTGGTCCCGAGAGTGGGGGACCCACCCTTGCCCCACGGTCCTGAGAGTGGGGGGCCCTCCCCTGCCCCTCGGTCCTGAGAGTGGGGGCCCTCCCCTGCCCCATGGTCCTGAGAGTGGGGGGCCCTCCCCTGCCACATGGTCCTGAGAGTGGGGGGCCCTCCCCTGCCACATGGTCCCGAGAGTGGGGAACCCACCCTTGCCCCACGGTCCTGAGAGTGGTGGACCCTCCCCTGCCCCTCAGTCCTGAGAGTGTGGGAGCCTTCCCTACCCCATGGTCCTGAGAGTGGGGGCCCCTCCCCTGCATCTCAGTCCTGAGAGTGCGGGGCCCTCCCCTGCCACATGTTTGTGAGAGTTGGGGGCCTGCCCTGCCCCTTGGTCCTGAGAGTGGGGGGCCCTCCCCTACCCCATGATTCTGAGAGTTGGGGGCCCTTCCCTGCCTTGGTGGGTAAGGGCTTCCCTTCCACAGAAACTAGTGCAGGGCCTCACACATCACAACAGGCACTCAGTAAATGCAGAGGGCACCTAAAAAATGAAAGGAAAAACTATTAAAATTCCAATGCTCAGGCCACATTTGACCTCTGCAATTACAAGAGGTGCTCAGACATGGTTTGCATTCGCCTGTTCTTATTGGTATGTGTTGAGCGTTGAGTATTACCATTTATTACAGTTTTTCCTTTTCTTCTAATGTGTTGCATTGTTTTGGCACCCCCTGTCCTGGTTAGCTGAGTGAGCGAAATGAAGGGACCCAGTGTGGGGCCTGGATGGGCATCTTCCATGGGCCCCCAAGAGCCTGCTCCCAGGGAAGAGAGCCTAGTGGGATTTCCGTTTGCAGTTTGTTCTTTTCCACAGGACACCAGGACATCTTAGAGCAGATTAGGAGGAGAGAAATTCCATTTCTGCTGATACAGTGCTTTCACTTTCAAGTGTTATGAACAGAAAGTCTGAGCTTCACCCAGTCACTGTAAACAGTGTCTTTGGCACTAGGAGGAAGGAATGCTCTTTCAAAGGGCTCACTTACTTAAATTCAGCAGGTAGTTGCTGAGCGCCCACTGAATGCGAGGCACTGGACTAGGTGCTGGGGAGGGTGGGAGCAAATCCAGACCTCCACTCAGCAGCTGCCACACCAAGTCACACCCCAGGGCCATAGGGACACTTCTCCACTCCACCAGTTCCCCATGTAGGGTTGAAAAGTGTCAGTGGGAAAAATGTGAAGACCTTCTTGGTGGTTTTTTGGTTTTTCTGAGATTGTGGGGCGCCTCGAGTCTGTGAATGGAAGAGAGACCACCCAGACTGGGGCGGTACCTGTGTCTACGATAGCCTCACTTTTAGAAAACTCTTGTAGTTTGTTTTGACTGTTTCAGGCTTTGATTTCTTCCTTATTTCGCTGAACGTCAGTGGTCGCTGTTGCTACGACCTCCTTGATAGGATTCCTCACATGAGGCAGCTGAAGCTTCCTCTCCCGCCAGGGCCTTCCAGTTCGTAGCCCCCAGCTGGGTGCTCACTGCCTCCTCACTGTGGACTTTCGTATCTTATTACCAGCTGCCTTTTTATCCTTTGGACTTACTAGAAAACAAAAACAGAAGTTCTCTGATTCATAATTTAAGGACATATGGAAGTTACTTTTGAGAGGTAACAGAGCTGAAAAACCTTAAAATCATGTTTTATTCCTAACATCCCCATCTGCCAAAACTTTATTGTATTTGATATAATTTCAGAAAAATTCATTGTAACAATTTAGGTAAAAGTATTATTTTTTATTGATATATATATATATATATTTTTTTTTTCTTTAATTGTTTCAGGTTCATTGAGGGTACAAAGAATTAGGTTATACAGTTTGCATTTGTTAGATAAAGTCCTTCTTATAATTGTGTCCTGCCCCAAAGAGGTGTTCCACACAGCGTGAACCCCCCATACCCACTCTGCTCCTCCTCCATCATCCCCCTGCTTCCCACTTTGAATTGATTTCCGTTTTTCTCTAATGTGCGCTGGTATTAGATCATCTACTGGCTTCATGTTAGAATTGAGCACATTGGATTCTTGTTTCTCCATTCTTATGATACTTTATTAAGAAGAATGTGTTTCAATTCCATCCGGGTTAATACAAAAGATGTAAAGTCTCCATCTTTTTAATGGCTGAATAGTATTCCATGGTGTACATGTACCACAGCAAAAATGATGGTTAGATGCCATGAAGTAGGTGGCAGTGCCTTAACCCCGTGCAGGTTACCAGGCCCTAGGGCCTCTTCCATTCTTGTCAAGGGGTGTGCTAACCTTCTTTCCTTTCATGCAACATGTAAAAGTATTTTTCAATGGAAATGCACATAAGACTACGGTGCTATCTGCATAATAACAGGACCCTCCCCTGCCCCATGGTCCTGAGCTTTGCCTAGGGTATATAAGGTCTTTCTATTTTTTGACAGAGGCAGAATTCTTGGGTGGGTGAGACAGAAATATCCTTGTCAGTAGACGTCAGTGAATATGATAATGGGCTTGTGCTGGTTCAAGTTTTAAAAACAGGAGTAAATTAAAATATTTTATTTACCATAAAAACTTAGTGATAGATGTTATTATTGTTATATAATTTCATTTGTTGCAAACTCTTTGTCATACAGCATGGAAATGTGAATATATTGGCCATAACCCTTGAGATGAAGGTTCTGTGCACGGTACGGATGCCTTGTCTCTCCCCTGCCGGGAGCGGATCCCAGGTGTCCGCCCTCCCCACGGCCTAGCTGTCTCGCCTGGGGCTGGAAGCTGCAGCCCATGTCTACTCAGGCTGCCCAGTGCGGACTCCAGATGGTCAGACTCGTTGTTATCTGTGCACTCTTATCAGGGTGGTTTTTGCTTCTTTAGTTTATGTGACCTGTTGAAAAATTACTGGTGCACCCGAGACATAGTCAGATCCATAAATAGGAGGGGTAGGTTGGCCTCTGTGCCTTTAATGAGATGACATTTTCTCAGTGATCCTGACATTTAATCCTTGGTAGATGACCCAGCTCAAATGTCTCTATGTATTCACAGGTGATTACTTAACCCTTATGTTTGGAGTGGGTTATCTAAACTGGCAGAGAGGAGAGAGTAGATGTGTTTAATTTCTCATCTTCCTCTCCCAACATCACCAATCTGAAGTGGGAAACAAAACTGTTGTTGCCTTCAAAAGCCCTGGAGGGTATGTGGTTCAGCTCTGAGAAGGGAGCAGCAGTAGCAGGTTCCTTTACGAGTGTGAGAGTTGGACCTTGGCGTGACATCACCCAACTGGGACAATGCACTCAGCATGAACTGTTTGGCATCACCTCCCTGTCCCTCCTCCAAACCCCCCATCCCCAGGTCCTCACAGGTCCACCTTCCCTTTATCCCTTGACCTTTCCATTCCCCTTGCCTGGAATGTTTCCCTTGACTTCCACTTGGCAAATCAGGCTCATCTTTCCTTTCTTAAAATTAATTGAGTAATTTTTATTTTTTAATTTTAGATTAATATGAGGGTTCAAATGATGAGGTTACTTAGTTTGCCTTTGTTAGGTCAAGTCCAGGTTATATTTGAGCCCCTCGCCCAGGGTTGTGCTTTAGACCCTTCCACGGTGCACGTTAGGTGAGAACTCACCGCTCACCCTCCCTCCTCTCCCCTCCCCTTCCCCTTCTCCTCCCATCCCCCTCCTCCCTTCCCCCCACTTGAATTTAATTTTGAGTACATTAGATTCTTGCTTCTCCATTCTTGTGATGCTTTACTAAGAAGAATGTGTTTCAACTCCATCCAGGTTAATACAAAAGATGTAAAAATCTCTGTCTTTTCTTTTTCTTTTTTTTTTTTGAGACAGTCTCACTATGTCACGCTCTGTAGAGTGCTGTGGCATCACAGCCCACAGCAACCTCAAACTCTTAGGTTTAAGCAATTCTCTTGCCTCAGCCTCTCAAGCAGCTGGGATACACGTACCTGCCACAACTCTTTGTCATACAGCATGGAAATGTGAATATATTGGCCATAATCCTTGAGATGAAGTTTCCATGCAAGGTTCCGAGGCACTGGACTAGGTGCTGGGGAGTGCGGGAGCAAATCCAGGCCTATTTTTTGTTGCACTTGTCATTATTGTTTAGCTGTCCTGGGCTGGGTTTGAACCTGCCAACCTTGGTGTATGTGGCTGGTGCTGAGCCAAATCTCTGTCTTTTTAATGACTGAATAGTGTTCCATGGTATACGTGTACCGCAGCTTGTTAATCCATTCATGAGTTGATGGGCAGGTACATACTCATCTTTCAAGATTTCTCCATGAGATATTCCTTGCCCCCAGCCTGGGTAGGCCCCACACTCTCCCTGTCATGATTCACTGCCTACGAAAAGAGGTAGCATTTCAGCAGGGAGGCTCGCCACTGGGGGATTGTGAGCTGTATAAGGCTGAGCATTACTTTCTTAGTTATTATTCTTGGGTTGCATAATACTTGAGACATCAGAAAGAGTATTTGTAACATATGCTCAAATAACGGAGTAAAAACTAAGATGAACACCTGCGAACGCACCACCTAAGAAGGGGCACCCAGCTGAATCACCCCATCTCCCCGTGTACATGTCCGTGTGAACAAATGATGTAGTATATAAGAGAGGGGAGCACCCAGGAGCTCACCCCTAACTTAGAGAGTGGGGCTCCACAGAATCACCCCATCTCCCCGTGTACATGTCTGTGTGAATGAATGATGTAGTATACAAGTGAGGGGAGCACCCAGGAGCTCACCCCTAACTTAGAGAGCGGGGCTCCATGAAATCACCCCATCTCCCCGTGTACATGTCCACGTGAATGAATGATGTCGTATACAAGTGAGGGGAGCACCCAGGAGCTCACCCCTAACGTAGAGAGTGGGGCTCCATGGAATCACCCCATCTCCCTGTGTACATATCCATGTGAATGAATGATGTCGTATACAAGTGAGGGGAGCACCCAGGAGCTCACCCCTAACGTAGAGAGTGGGGCTCCATGGAATCACACCATCTCCCCGTGTACATGTCCACGTGAATGAATGATGTCATATACAAGTGAGGGGAGCACCCAGGAGTTCACCCCTAACGTAGAGAGTGGGGCTCCACGGAATCACCCCATCTCCCCGTGTACATGTCCGTGTGAATGAACGATGTGGTATACAAGTGAGGGGAGCACCCAGGAGCTCACCCCTAACATAGAGAGTGGGGCTCCATGGAATCAACCCATCTCCCCGTGTACATGTCCACGTGAATGAACGATGTAGTATACAAGTGAGGGGAGCACCCAGGAGCTCACCCCTAACTTAGAGTTCACCCCATCTCCCCGTGTACATTTCCCCATCTTGGTCCCCTACCTCTCACCAGAGGTTGACCCTCGTCTAAACTTTCATTTTATCATTCCTCTGCTTTGAAAAGGTTTGATTGCGTAGATGTCTGTTACCAAGCAAGGCATTATTTGGCTTTGCTCATTTTTTGAGTTAAAAAAAAAAAATCTTGTTGGTCTTGCTTGTTTTCATGCAGGATTTTGTTTCTCAGACTAGTTCATGTTCATTTTCAATGTGGTGTAATATTTCACTCTGTGACTGTACTACAGTTTGTTTTCTTGTGGATGGGCCTTTGGGTTTGCAGTTTTTTCATATCAGCAATGTAGGTGACAACAGTCTCAAACATGTCCTCCAGCATGTATACCCAGGAGTTTCTCTAAAGAGTCTGCTTAGGAGTGGGACAGCTGTGTTGGGAGTAAAGCTCAAGATAGTACAGTAACATCGTCTTCAAGTAATTCCTGCCAGGTCACACACACCAGGAGCGTGCAAAATGCATTCACATCACTTGGTGGTATTCTATTTGGCAATGTATATAAAATAATGATATAAAATACTATCTCAGTATAGGTTTAATGATGTCTTCTTCATAGCTAAAGGGATTGAATTTCTTTTGTGCTTCCTACTTAGTGAAATCTTGTTCCTTAAGTAGAGTTTTTGTTTAGTCTTATTTACTTTTAAAGTTCTTTTAGTCTTCTGGATACTAATCCTTGGTTAATTATATATTTTTCTAATATTTTTTCCTAGTTCTTTTACTCTTCTGGATACTAATCCTTGGTTAATTATATATTTTTCTAATATTTTTTCCTAGTCCACAGCTAGTGTTTCTTTCCTTAAGCTATCTTTAAATGAACAGAATATTGGTCTGTTTTTATCAGTCTTAGTTTTTATGGCTGGTAATTTATAGGTCTTGTTTGAGATTGTTTTACATTTATGTTTTAAGTTCTTCTCTTGGTACCTAACCTAGGTTTATAATCATAGTATGTTTTGGTTGGAAAAAAAAGTGAATTGATGAACATTATGGACAGAGGGGTAATTAAAATATTTATCTCACTTGCCAAGCACATGTGTTTTTAAATTACCAGATTAAACTCTGCATATTGGAGCAAGAAGACCAGTTGATACCTGAAATGCTCTTCCTGTGCTGGTTGTGGCCAGCACCACGGGGGGTTGGTCCCCTGTCCTCATCCCCTCTCATGTCTGGGCCTGGCCAGCACGATGCCCAGATCCTGAGCCGTTTGTGAGCATGGGGCAGGTCAGGAGTGTGGGGGATGACATTCTTGGAGTGGCTCTCAGCAAATGACTGATGGGAATTGGTAGATGAAGCCCCTGGATCCCTCACCCTGGCTGAGTTGATCTATGCTGTTTCTTGGAGTTCCCTTTTGGTGACCTCTGGCTCTTCTCTATCTTTCCTTCTACTTGAGGGCAAGGGCCCATATTTCCTGGGGCTCCCTCTGAAATAAACTACCTGCTACCATACCCTTACCTCAAGGCGTACTAATGCAATTAAAAGTGTTTGGATGTCAATTTTTGACTCAGGCACTTGAATGGTTGTGATGTAGGATTGGATAAATTATCTTTAAGGAAGACCCCAAATTATTCTCACTGTTAACCCATAATTGGGCAGCTATTACTGGCTGGAGTGCAGATAGAGAAGGTGGGTTAGGGGTGAAGTGTGTGAGCTCTGGAGCTGGACCATCGGGTTTGAATCATGGCTTCTTCCATCACCTACTAACTTCCTGAATGTCACTGCCTCAGTCTCCTTACCTGTCAAGTGGAGATGATGGTGATGTCTACCTCACGGGCCATCGTGAAGAGCAAAGGAGTTAGTGTGAGGAAAGCGCCTAAACCAAGGCATACAGTAAATATGGCTCACAGTAAATGCTTGATCTTGCCAGAGAGTCATCACTTTTTGGACTTCTGGCTGCGATCTAGTGCACACACCTCACTGTGTCCTGTGACTTCTTTGAGTAAATATCACACCCCCTGATACATTTTAGGAGAATGAGATTATTATGCATTTCTCGTTTCTCAACATATGACATTGCAGTTAAGCACTGCTAAATTTTTAGGAAGTCTGGTCTAACCATTCAAAAGGTTTTCAATTGTTTTTATAAAAATGCTGTAATCTCACAAGTGTTGAACCCTACTCTGAGAGTATAACAGATCCCCATTGGTGCCTTGGGAGAAGGAAAAACGCCAAATGCAGATGGATTTGTCTGCGAGCTTGTACTTTTCATTTTCCTTTAAGATTACCTTGATCCTTATTTGCTGGACGTTGCAGGCTGACAAGAGGGAGGTATATATAGAAGGGTTTTGTCCCCAGGAATAAAATTCTAGGGAGTTTGATTTTGTTTCATGTAATTTAAATCTTGTGGTTATCAACCAAGGGAGCCTCTCTGAGTGTTGTGCTGACTAATCTGTGATTTACTTCCAGTGGACGTGAAGTGAGTGTCCTAAGCCTTTCTTTCTCTTCTTTGTTACGACGGCAAAGAAGTTAGTATTTTGAACAGTATGACTTTTTATAGACAGACTAGGCTTTGTCAGAGGCCCAGTTTAGTAGATCAATTCTAGTTACCCAAGGTATTCACCTTGAATTTGAAAGTATTTGAGACACAGCTTAATTTAATACCAAGTGAACCGGATCTGAAGCCAGAAGATCTGACATTGTCTAGGCCTTAATTAGGTTTGTAACATTGGGACTGTCACTTTAACATTATAAGCTTTGGTTTCCTCATCTGGGAGATAGGGAAAATAATGAAATCTACTTTACAGAGTTGTGTAAATGGTAAAGTGAAATGTAAAACTAATTGGTTCTTAAGGAGATTTTACGTTACTCATGGGACTTCTAAATTATTCTAAAATACTTTTGCTATAACAAAATAACTATACATTTTTCCCCTTATCTTGTCTGTGATTCCAGAAAGAAAATTATCTTTAAAAATATTTTTACTAATGAAAAATAAAATAATTTTATTATGTAATTCAAATTCAAGTATTTTCAATTGATTTGGGCTCTTTCGTCAAAACATAGAAGTTAACTGAGAATAAAGAATTTCTGAAAATTCTTAACATTTCTAATCCACAATGATATTTGTTTTTAATGTTATATATTTGCCCAAGTCAGTCTAACACATGTCAGGCCCCAATTTCTCATTAATGTTAGTCACGGAAAAGGAGTTGAGAGAATGTGTGTGTGTGACAACATGGTCTCAATATTAAAAGAGAAAACTGTGATTTCAGCAATACTATTTCCTAATCTAAGTCACATCAAAGAAACTGACATCTAGAAAATCCACTTAGCCAGAATTTCCTTTTTTTCATCTCAGAGGCAGAACCAATTGCAAAATATGAGCACAATGCAATATTTCTTCCTCAGCTATGTAAACAAAGACGTGCCTACAGATAAGGGGATATGGGTCTTCTTACCATGTTCAGGAATAGACAGCTGTAGTCTGTTCCTTATGTCAACATATTGCAAAAGATAATTGGAATTCCAGCAAGCGCCCATGTTATTAACAGCGCAGTTGATGCCATTATAATCTTGTAAACATCCAGACAAAAACAGCCAGATACGGTGAAGAATGATTGAGTGTTGTAACCCACCGTAGGGCTTAATAATGTTGCCGTTTTAGTCCATTATTGGAATATTGTATTTGCTTGGATTAATGTTTATAATGGCGCTTTACTGCTATTGTCTACTTGTTTTCTTCCTGATTTATGTGGTTAGCAGAAGGAATGCACTTTACATTGAATTTTTTTAGGAAATGCAGTTCAGCAAAAGCACAAGTCCTTCTGAATAAAGTTTGAATTAAGAAATTAAAGGTACAAAAGACAATGGTATGGGCTGTAATCATCTATCGCAAGAAAATATGTATTTTAAAAGGAAATATGGACTCACAGGAAGATAAATAGACACGTAATCCAGAGGCCAGTTGCTGGCAGAATTTCTTAGTTTGATGTGACGCTCTCTTTGACAGTTCTCCTAAGGTAGGTTATTTTGGAGAAAACATATGTTTCCATTTTCTCTCTCTCTGCTTCCCTCTGAGTCCCCAGGCTCCACTAGGGTCACAGAAACATTAAGGCTTTTGTCACTGTGATTAATAGCTCTTAAGATCATCTTTAATTCACTCGCTAATGACTGAGGGTCTTTCTGCTCTCCACGTAATCGGGTGATGTATGAGCCGATTGTACACCTTGTGGCAGAGGTGAAAATCATTCAGGCAATGCAAATATTGTCACGGGAACAAATGTTTTCCCTGTTAATAAAAATTAATGAATTCTACCCAGGAGCTAGTTAAGGAAGCTGGCAAAGGAGATCCAAACACAAATAACTTCTTACTCCTAAGAATTACTTAATCGCACTTACATATCCAGAAAAGACGCAGAAAAGGACCATCTTGCCGCACACCTCCATGTTTCCACGTGAGATGACACAGTGAGAGGCTCACGTAGTCATGGAGACTTGTCTTGTTCCTAAATTAATTTTTTAAGGTTCTTGAAATCATGCAATTTGGCATCGTACTTGCTTTAACCTTAGCTAAACTACCGGCTTCTGTCCTGTACGAGTCTAACGAACGCATTCCTCTGGTCACAGCCTAGTTAAGGCCAAGAATTACAGTGGTCAGGTTTATAACTATAAAATGATGTAATGAAGTTTAAATTTGAAAAACTCCTTGCAACACATCATAAAAGATGGATGAAACAGACTGGAGATTAATAAGTGGCTCAAATAATTTTGAGAGGAAAAACAAGAAGAACACGTTTGTTAACTCTATTGTTGTATTTATTGAAGTCTTTAAAAATAAAAACATCTCTCTTAAAAATATTCCTCACATCATTAAAGCTCGTTTTGTAAGATAACAAATGCACAATGTGGGGCGAAATGGTGCCTGCTCTTTACAGGGAGAAACTTGCTACGGAGCTAAATCTGTTGTCTTTTGTTACGTTTTGATAGACCATGATTCTTTCTTCTAATGGCCAAAATCCATTGTCTCCATGGAATAAATATTTCTGAAATAGCTCCCAGTGCTCCCTATCATTTACATCTTAGAACAAGAAAACAGTAAACTTTTAAGACATTATTTTACCTCACCACAGTGCTTATCTACAAAGGAACATATTACTGAGGGGGGAAAAAGCTTGACTTGGTACTATTATTTCTGGTGAGCACCCAAGGAGAGAAGCTAATTTGTTTTTCATCAATGCCAAGGACAAATTAAAACAAAAAACCTAACTGAATCATGCATTTATAGTGCTTGCTTCTAAAGAGTGCTTATTTTCTGCAGAACATTCAAATAAAAATATTGACGATTTGACTGGATGTATTGTACATATCTCAGAATCTATTTTTATAATTTTATAATTTATCGATTTGTTCAATTATTGAAGGACATATGATTAAATAACTAAAGTATACAAATATTAAAGGAAATGAGTTGAGTTTTGACAATGGAGAATAGATATGATTCAAGAGATTATTTTTGTTACTCCCTGTCATTAGGAATAAACCCATTTTTTTTTCCCCAGATGAATTTAGATATTAGCTCTCCTATGTTCAACTTAGAAGTAGGATTTTTCTCTAGGTTGTTGCTTCCTCAGATATGGGTCTTGGATCTGCTACGATTCAGTCACCCCACAGTCACGTAAACCTCTGGCACAGGTGCTACCTATTTGCATTTTTAGCCTAGACCCCCCCCCCCCCGCCCCCGGTTCTGATATAAAGGTTAAAAATGCCTCTTCTCAATGCTATTTGAAGAAATTTCACTGTGACAGCATCGGCTATAATATATAGATTAGTTTTTTTTCCATTCACATAAAATGAATTTTCCACTGTTGAGTTTCACTGTTTCTATAAACTTTTATATCTCACCCTGATTCCGAAAGAAAAATCTTGCGTTTACACAGCTTCAGTACATACCTGGCTGGTGAAGGGCCCGGGCAAGTGCAGACAGCAAGGAAATCAAATATGCGCTTTCTGCCTAGAGAAGTTCTAATCACACAGCAAACAGTGAGAATTTACACGGCGCTTTATTTAATTAAGCCTGAGAACCACTATTTAGTTGCAGCTGGAGCAGACTCTTGGCACAGAATAGAACAATTCAGTTTAGCCTTTCACCTATCCCCTTTTAACTGCTCTTATAAGAATGTGTGCTGCTTTAAAAAGGTGCTGCCTATCTCTAAGCATTGTTTGAGGTCTTTGATATAAGGTCACCTCGCTGTGCACACATTTTAAAGTTCAATTGTGAGGAAAATGGACAAAACAGACATCTAACCTAATAGGACATTTTATGATCTATCAGGTTGAAATGATTTATCCTTATGATGAACTTTCATATCTTAAAGTTTTTTCTTTAATGAAGGCTCTGTGTGTATGTGAGAGAGAGAGACTTTAATATCTGTTTTACTATTTCAAAGACCTTTTCTCCTCTCCACACCTCTTTCTGGTTGAATATTCTATTTTTTTGTTTGTTCTGTTTTGTTAAGCAGGCCGGGGCCAACCTGCCACCCTTGGAGCACAGGGCTGGTGCTCTAACCACCAAGCTACAGGTGCCCAGCTATATTGAGTATTCTTAAAAAATGTTTTGAGATCAGCTGAGGTTAAATAAAGTAATGAAAGCAAAGGAATGACAATGGTATTATCTCCTTTCTTCATGCTAGAATGGAAGAATGAAAAAGAATCCACACTGGGTGTCAAAACTGTAGGGCCCCAACCTATATTCGCCTTGCAGATAAACATCGTTTTCCCACAGAGTGGGAAAAGAAAATTGGAAAGCCCCACACTCAAAGTCCAAATTTGTGACTTCCCTTGAGGTATCAGATTATCTGGCTTTCTACATGGTGACAGTCAATTAGGGCCGAGTAGCAGCTTTCTCCTGGACACCAAGAGTGGCCCTGGGAGCCCCCCACTGGCGCTGTCTCTGTTGTCTGGCCCCTGTGTGCCTGGTGGGCGCCACCCTGCAGCTATTTCTATGTGTCATTGCTGAGCTGATTGGTGCTGATGAACAGGTTGCTCCAAAGAGGATGATCTGAAAATCTCAGAACCATATATGTTTGGCTTTAGGATTTTATGGCAGACCAGTCTACCTAATTGTGTTTACCTTGGCAAATAATTGAAATCAGTTTGTGCAATTTTGAGTCTAATAACAAAGTAGGTAAATCAGGTCCTCTGGGAGTTGCAAATTAGGGAAGTTAACTTAAGTTTGAGATATGGCTTTTTTAATTTTTTTATTTTCATGTGTTACCATTCCATTGGCAACAGATAGAGAGCCCTTGATTTCTTTTGTGTGGACTTTATGAGTCCTTGTAATTCTGGAAGACACTGGTTTTGATACTGTTCTCCTAGCAACTGTGGGAATACCAATTCCAGAAACAATTATCAGGACACCCCTGCCAGGCAGCCCAGCCATGTAGTGATGGCAGAATTGTTCCATCTTCTCTGCTGTGCTCCCAGTTTCCAAGACTGTCAGGCCCCTGTGCTCCCCTCCTACCCACCACTTGAAGAAATCCCACATTCAGATCCCCTCACCGGCTGGTGACTTTGGGCTTGCCCAGCTCTGCTGTGAGCTCTTTGGCGTGGTCCAAGCTGGCGTTTTTCAGAGGAAAAATCTTATCTTTTAATTAGCAAACAGGATGGCTCAGACATGTCTTTATAGGACATTTGCTGGACTTGATCTGACTCATTTCCCTTTGTATATAAAGACAGGGCCTGAAACAGACAGAAAGACCAAAAATGTCACGAGAGAGTTGCACCCGAAAATGCGTGAAATGCCACTGGAGCGGAGGCATTTATGCAGAATGACTGGGCGTGCTTTGCTCATTGGGTGTCTAAATAGGCCTTGTGATACCATTTTGGCCTCACTTTGAACTTGGTGTAATAAAGAAGGAAGTGAAAGCAAAGGTAAACTTCAAGTATTGTTTTACTCTAAATGCTTTCAGTAAAGGGTCTTGTTATCTAACGATTGGTACTAGATGGCTGGTATAAATCGTACAGTCTGTTCTTTGCACTCATGGCTACAGGAGGCAAAGGCACAGGAAATCAATTGCAACTAGCGGGTAACAAATGGCCAGTCTTAGGGAAACACAGCAGGCTGGGAGAATAGATTTGTGGGTATAGATTACTAGGAATCAGTGAGGGAGGACGTTTCTCTCCTTATGCAAAATCCAGGGCAATTATACAAAGTAAAGAGACAATTATGGGAGAGGGGACCCTGTTATCTGTTACCACCAAGGAGCCAGAGCTGGAGAGCTACTATTTTTTGTAGGGCCTACAAAAAATATATGAGACTTACAAGAATTACTGGCTCCATGATAGGAATGAAAATGGGAGATCAAAATTAATAAACATTTATCCATAGAGTACCATGTTAGCTACCCAGAGTTGTGTTTGGATTATATTAAATATGGGATGTGGGCACATTTTTGATATAACATAGGATGCAGCTCCCAAACTCACGTAGCTTGGATAGGAAAAAGTCTTAAGATGACTGAAGTGATGAAGGATTGCATTTAAAAGCTATATAACATTTTCTGCCAGAGGCCATCCAGAATATTGGAAATGAGGATTTATTGAGAAACAAATTACCTTTAGCTGGTTCCATGAATGGGGTGAACTTACTGTTTAAAGTAGGACCTTACCAGGCTGGGCATCCACGAACTTTCTACTTCTAACTTCTCTGAACTCAAGCCATTCTTCATCATTTTTCCAAGTTTATTTTTCTCTGTGCACTTAAGTGCCCTTCTGAAATCTCCAAAGTATAAGAAGCCAAGCTTTATCTTTGAACGTTGGGCTGCCAGAGAGACAGTAGGATGCCCACAATGTGGAGAAGTCCCGATTATGCATTTTTTGCTATTCTGATTGCTTTGTTTTTAAGGAATGTTTATGCACAGTATCTCCAAGCTTCACAGCAATGCACTGGGGGTAGAGAAGTATGGGTCACATGGACCTCACTGGGCAATAACTAGAGAAGTGTGGGTCACATGGACCTCATTGGCCAATAGTTAGAGAAGTGTGGGTCACATGGATCTCATTGGCCAATAACTAGAGAAGTGTGGGTCACATGGACCTCATTGGCCAATAGCTAGAGAAGTGTGGGTCACATGGATCTCATTGGCCAATAACTAGAGAAGTGTGGGTCACATGGACCTCACTGGCCAATAACTAGAGAAGTGTGGGTCACATGGACCTCATTGGCCAATAACTAGAGAAGTGTGGGTCACATGGACCTCACTGGCCAATAACTAGAGAAGTGTGGGTCACATGGACCTCACTGGCCAATAACTAGAGAAGTGTGGGTCACATGGACCTCACTGGCCAATAACTAGAGAAGTGTGGGTCACATGGACCTCACTGGCCAATAACTAGAGAAGTGTGGGTCACATGGACCTCACTGGCCAATAACTAGAGAAGTGTGGGTCACATGGACCTCATTGGCCAATAACTAGAGAAGTGTGGGTCACATGGACCTCACTGGGCAATAGTGACACAGGGTAAGTTGTGCAGCTGTGGTGTGTGGAAGGGCCAGAAGTCACGTCTCCTGATGACTCATCACTAACACTCCTGCTACATCTGGCTGCTGAACACCTGTGGTTAGGACATTTACAGAGCTTTGGTCTCAAGATATTTTCTACTTATTAATTTTACATATTTTTGTCTGGTAGAAAACTTGTTTATCCATCCACGCAGCATTCAGACAACAAATATATGTTGAACACACGTTGCCTGTCAGCGCCCACCTGAGCCTCTCTGCGTGAGTGGTGAAGAACAGGGTGGGTGGACATGTCCTTCCTGAGGGAGCTTCATCTGAGGCTGTAGCCTCCGTCCTGACTGCATCTGAGTTGATGCCATCTATTATTTATGCTGCAAAATTATCTTGGTTTTAAAAAGTGCATCTCCTTGACACTAAGACAGACAGACACACATGATGGCTTGATAGCAAGCTTGATTGAATTGTCCAGCAGTTTGGGGGTCTGACAGCTGGAATCACAGGGAAAGCTTATGCACAGGTCATCTGATCGATATCTGGGGTTCCTTTCTAACTGTTATCCAAGTCATTTCTGGCAGAGGTGCTCCAAGTCACAGAATTTCACACTTGCCACAGAGACTTTAGAGTTGACTGTGGCGTCTTCATGTTAAAGATTGAGATACCTTTTAGATGTCCTTACCTGAGATTACTTACACTCAGCTTGTAGTTCTATGACTCCGCCCTCATAACACTTGCTTTTATTTTTGGTTTTGTTGTATGGAATTCAAGTGTTTGGCTCCTTCTTCAGACGACAGCTTCTTGAGGGTGGCTCCTTTTGTGTTTGCTGTACCTTCCATTCTCCCAGTGCCCAGCGTCAGACTTCTGGGTGGGGCAGGTGACAACTCACACCCCGGGCTTTGGCCTTGGATTCCAATGCAAAAAATCTCTCATTGTTTTAGTTTGGTCTGAAAAAGCAGATAACAGTCTTTAAAGTTTTGTTTGTAAGAAATTGAGATAAAAAATATTTTGCAAGTGGAACTAAAGCACAATATGGCTATGGCCATTTCACTTGCATGCTCGTCTCCGACCCATTTTAAGATTTGTGTATTAGTTTTATTAATAAGATTTGTGTATTTTTATTAATAAGATTGATTAGTTTTATTAATAAGATTTTTGTATTTTTATTAATGAGATTTGTGTATTAGTTTTATTAATAGATTTGTGTATTAGTTTTATTAATAAGATTTGTGTATTAGTTTTATTAATAAGATTTGTGTATTATTTTTATTAATAAGGTCTGTGTATTAGTTTTATTAATAAGATTTGCGTATTACTTTGCCAAGGCCATCTTAACGAAATGCCACAGACTGAGGAGCTTAAATTGCAGAAATTTAAGTTGTCACAGTTCTGGAGCCAGAAGTCCCCGACTGAGATTTCAGCAGGGCTGGTTTCCTCCCTGGCTCCTGTCCCTGACTGACAGGCGGCCTTCCTGCCGTGTGCTCCACGGTCCTCCCTCCGCACCTGTGCTTTGACGGTTCCAGTCCCCTCTTTGCACCCAGACGCCCGGCATGTTGGATCAGGGCTTACCTCTCTGACTTCATTTTAGCTTAACAGCCACCTCAAACACTCTCCGAGTATCATCACATTCTGCAGTGCTGAGGGTCAATGTGTGACCCTTCAATGTGTGAATTCTGGGGTGACCAGCTTGTAACAATCTGACTCACCTCTTCATTGATTTCTTTCTCTCTTCAGTTGCCACTTCAGTTACCTTTTAAATACACATATTTCTCCCTGTGAAGCAGTTGTAATGGTCACCCATACTGTGGTCATACATAAGGAAAATGGGAAATTGTAGCTAAAGGTATTTAACTGTAATTTAGTATTATCCGAGTCCTTACAAAACTTCACAAAATATTTACAAAATATTCTCCATGTGTTGGCACCTCTTTGTAAACTTTTGTAATGAATATTTTATAAATAAAGGTACGTTTAGCTACAGTTTCCCATTTTCCGTATGTATGGTGGCTGTGGGGGCCACCTTCGGGATACCCTGTATGGTAACATCCCCAGACTCCTTTCTGTGATGAGATGCTTTTTACTTTAACAAATATTCTCTCTGGCTATTGCATCTCCTCTGTGAGACCTTGCTGTAAGTAATCAGAACGAGATCTCATTTATACCTGAGTCCAGATTTCTATTAACTTAACCACGGCTGCCTTACTACAGGCCTTTGGCCGGACCAAGTTTGTCTTTCTTTTAATTTCCAAATTGACAAGGGAAAGCTCTATTATTGTTTATAGTCAGTAAGAACAGCAAACTTTTTTTTGAATAGCTGAAGAGATTTCTTTTTATTTAAATTTAGACCAAGAATTAATCTGTGTGAAAATATACGTCATCCAGAGTACATGTGCAGCCTCTTTCTTTGACATAATTATATTCCCAGACCGACCTGCATGAAGTGCAAGTCTTTTATCTCTGCCAAATACTGGCTGTTACGCTACAGTAAGGGCTAAAAATCACACCTGAGAGAGAAAACAGACACTAGCAGTGCTCTGTGACTTTGCATGATAATAGATACATTTAAACATAACTTTATTTTGAAAAAGAGAAGCAGAAAAGTGTGAAAGTTTATGTATTAGCATTTCTGTGACATCTGAGGAAATGTGAATACTAATAAAATAATCATAAAGTTAGAAGAGGCTCAAAAGAAGAGTTCACACCTGAGAGCTGCTGGGTGTACTTGCTTGTTATTTTATTTATTTATTTTTTTCAGGTTAATGTGAGGGTGCAAACAACTAGGTTATGTTTGCATTTGTTAGGTAGAGCCCCTCTTTTTTTTTTGCAGTTTTTGGCCGGGGCTGGGTTTGAACCCGCCACCTCTGGCATATGGGGTCGGCGCCCTACTCCTTTGAGCCACAGACGCCGCCCCAGTAGAGCCCCTCTTGTAGTTGCATTGTGCACTGAAGAGGTGTGGTGTGAGCCCTTACACTGTGCCCCTTAGATGGGAGCTCCCCAGCCCCCTCAGACCCTCTCCTCCCCGTTTGAAGTGAGTTGAGTTTTTCTCATTGTGGGTATGTATCAGATAGTCTACTGGCTGCATATTAGTATTGAGGACATTGGATTCTTGCTTTTCCATTCTTGTGATACTGTACTAAGAGGAATGTGCTTCAACTCCATCCAGTTAATACAAAACATGTAAAGTCTCCATCCTTTTTATGGCTCAATAGTATTCCATGGTGTACATATACCATAGTTTTTTAATCTATTGCTAAGTTGATGGGCATTTAGGTTGTTTCCATATCTTGGCAATTATAAATTGAGCTGCAATAAATAATGTAGTGCAAATGTCCTCATGATAAAATGATTTTTTTTCTTCTGGATAAATGCCTAGTAGTGGGATTGCAGAATCAAATGGAAGGTCTATTTTGAGTTCTTTGAGGATTCTCCATACTTCTTTCCAAAGAGGTTGTATTAATTTGCAGTCCCACTAGCAGTGTGAAAGTGTTCCCTTCTCTCCACATCCATGCCAGCATCTGCAGCTTTGAGACTTTGGGATGTGGGCCATTCTCACTGGGGTTAGGTGATATCTCAGAGTGGTTTTGATTCACATTCCTCTGATGATTAGGGACGATGAGCATTTTTTTCATATGTTTGTGAGCCATTCATCTGTCTTCCTGAGAAGGTTCTGTTCATGTCTCTCGCCCAGTGATAGGTAGGGGATTGTTTGCTATTGTTTTGTTGATTAATTTGAGTTCCCTGTAGATTCTAGTTATCAAACCTTTGTCAGATTCATACCCTGCAAATATCTTTTCCCATTCTGAAGGTTGTCTATTTACTTTGTTTTGTCCTAAGCTGTGCAGAAGCTTTTCAACTTAAGTCCCATTTGTTTATTTTTGTTGTTGTTGTGAGGGCTGCTAAAGTCTTTTTCATAAGATCTTTCTCCAGGCTGACATCATCAAGAGATTTTTCCATGCTTTCTTCTAGGATTTTTATCATTTCATGTCTTAGATTGAAATCTTTTATCTATCTTGAGTCAATTTTTTTAAATGGTGAATATACTGCTTATTATTGGAAAAAATGGGAGAAAACATAGGCTCTGTATACACGGTCTGTGGTTTTCAATGCTCTCATCTGTACCTTGGGGGCTGATTAATTTCTATCTAATAGGGCCATGAAGATTTAATTTATATACACGCAGTATCTGGCACATAAAATGCGGGTCTCTTCCTTCTACCTTCTCCGCTAGCCTACGTGGACGGCTACCTGACCTCAGGACTTCACAATTTCAGTTTGGAAGAAGGATTCTCAAGACCATCGCATAATCTCTGTTCCACGTGCAGCTCAATTAATCTCGTATTAACTGTAATTACTCTTCTAACCCTTTTACTTCAGTAATTACTAAATTTGTGACTGCTATAAACTGCTTCTCATATGTTTCATGCTATCAGTGCAGAAAACTATTCATTGACTTCAAATCAGATGGATTTCGAAAGGTGAAAAACACTTTTCGGGTTGAGCAAACTAAGGAGGATGGAGGGGGAACATTAATTTGCCACCATGTTGGGAAGCTCAGGCATCTCCTATGAACTCAGTGACGCCGTGTTCCAGTCTCCCTGTGACACGCCCGGGCTTCCCTGTCTAGCTGTCCACCATCCTGATGTTATGCTCAAAGTGTTAGTTTGGGCTGTACCTCCAGACATTAAATGACTGTCACACCGAACTACAACCTGAGGGTCTCCCCGGGGAGCAGGCAGAATTATTGGAAAAATGCTGATGACTTCTTCTTTGTAAGATAATTACAATTTTCTTTTTTTTTTGAGACAGAGTCTCACTTTGTCACCCTCAGTAGAGTGCTGTAATGTCACAGCTCACAGCAACCTTCAACTCTTGGGCTCAAATGATTCTCTTGCCTTAGCCTCTCAGGTAGCTGCGACTACAGGCACTTGTCACAACGCCTGGCTATTTTTAGAGGCGGGATCTTGCTCTGGCTCAGGCTGGTCTTGAACCTGTGAGCTCAGGCAATCCACCCCTGCCTCGGCCTGCCACAGTGCTGGGATTATAGGCGTGAGCCACTGTGCCTGGCCTGTTAATTACAATCTTTTAACTGAAATTTTCATATGACCTTTTAGGAAAATGATCTGTGTTACATGGATGAATCAAACTCAGTGAAAATTCTATTTTTGTGGTAGCAGAACTATTTGGGGGCGGGGGGGATTTTTTTTTTTAACCAAGTAAGCGCTGCCATTTAAAACAGAAAAGTTTTTCTGGATTATTGGTTGTAGATTGCTAAAATTAAAAAAAAAAAGGCAAAGAAACATATCACCATAAGCTTATCTTCAGATATAACCACTGTCAACATTATGGGTGTGCGTGTTTTCATTTTTACCCTCTTTTTAAATCTTATGTTACTACGCAGCCATCAATCTACTATGCTATCTATTTTCAAAAGCTGTTTAGGTTTTTACTCACTGCATTGCAAACATTTTCCCATATTGTAGAATACCATTCCCCTTCATCATATGGCTCCATTGAATTCCACTGTGTTTATTTCCTAAAGCTTTTGTTGTTGAACAGAACAACCTTGCTAAGATTTTTCATTATTATAAATTATGCTGTATACTCAGACTCAGGAAAGTGGTTAAGAGTATGGGCTTTTAAATATGCTCTGTCACTGTTTGACCTAGCAATGTACCTTTTCTAAACCTTCATTTCCTCAGCTGTAAATTGAATATGGTGGTAGGACCTACCTCAAGGGGTTGCCCTAAGATATTGTATGTAAAGTCTTAGGATAGCGCTTGATTTATCATAAACACTCAACAGATGCTACAAATAGTTGCTTCTTTATTATATACATTTCCTTGTACAATCTTATTTCTAGAAATGGAATTTTCTATTTAAAGGTCAGAATATTTTTAAAATTTTTGATTCGTATAACGACTATGGGACCATCTATGGATGAAATTTGAGAGAATACTTACATGTTAAATTTATATCATGTGTACGGGTGACTTGGGTCTGTTCATCATTGCTCTGTTTTCTAGTGAAAAAACATGGAAATGCACGTTTCATCTCTCTTAATTGATAAATTATTCTGGTGCCATTGTAAGAATCTGTGTGGGTCATAAAAAATTGAAAGTGGTTCAAGGTCCTCTGGGTTGGGAGAATTCGTTTTTTATCCTGTAAGCTTATAAATTTTCACTGATTCCAACTGGTTATCTGAGGCACAGGTAGGTGGGCGAGGGGGGTGTCTGCAAATGAACACTCAATTCTCCTCTTTCCCCTCTCTTTAGCTTGGGACATCTGGGTCTGGCTTTTCCTATTGTAGTTAGCTGAATATATGGTATTTGGTGTTTCTGTAGTATGTAACAGAGCCTTTCCTTCAACTGCATCTGAAACTCTTCCAAAGTCTAGAGGAGAAAAAAAAAAAAAACAAAACTAACCCTGAAAGAAATCACTTGTTTGACTGTAATAATCTACAGAGACTGGTTAAAGCATTAAACAAAAAATAAATGAATCAGATAGTTAGAACCAGTATGTCAGGAAAATAGAACATAAAATGCCTCTGGAATCTGTAGGATATTTTCTGGTACAAGGGGGTTTCTGAGTCATGGTTCATTTACAATGTCTGTTTCCTCACTCAGGGAAGGGTTTCTAATAGATTCAAGGAGACTCTAAGCTCTGCAAATGTCTTGCTCAAATAAAGGAAGCTCTGTGAGAGAAGAGATTTGTTCTGTTTATGGAGAAAACTTGCCAGTTGTGTCTCACATTGTACACCCTTGAGAAGAACAACCGTCCTCTTTCACACCGTGGGGAAGATGGAGGTTTGCACAGTCCTGTCCTCGAGGTCTCTGATCAGAGGGGCCATGAGCCGTGACTTTTTCAGACTAACTGGAGATTGACTGCCAATGTGTTCCAGAAGCCGTGGCAGACTTACAGAAATGTGCCTCTGGTTGGATCAGAAAGACTTTGAAAGTTGTCCTGAAGTTTTACTACCATAAAGTCACAGGAAGTGTTCACTGTGACTTTATGGCAGTAAAGAAAAGATGCTATTTTCAGCATTTAAATCAGAGCATCAGGGTCTCTGCATGGTAGGAATTTGATGAAAGTTCAGCTGTCTTGAAGATGCTTGTCTTAGTTTTCAAGGTCAGGCTAAGAAATTGAGCTTTTGAGTCAGTCTGTGGGAGGTGGTCTCTCTCCACAGTGAGTTTTTCTTTATTTCAGTTGGAATAACTACAGGGCTGTTGGGAAGATGATAAAATGTCATAAGCTTAATGGGAGCTTTAAGCATTTGACTATAAATTCAGGCAGAGGGAGAAAGCTACATTTTTTTTTTGTTTGTTGCATTTTAGACTAAAACTCTGGGACCACTGCAAACTGAGTAAATGTCAGTGGACTGTCCCAGCGTAGTTTTGGTTCAAGACTGTATATTACCTCTCTGGTAATTGATAATAGTTTAATTGTTAAAATAATGAGGATTCCACATCAGCAAAAGTATTCAAAACTTTGGAGGCAGCTTAATGGGGCTTAGGAGAGCTGAGCCTTTGCCTTTGTGTGGATGATACTGAGCATGGACCAAGGCTGAGTCTCCCCTGGGCCTCTCCTTCCTCATCTGGGACACGATGGTGTTATTGGGTGATTCCCTCATGTTCTCTGCTAATAAGACATCTTATTAGGAACCATGCTCAAATATTCTCACTAATGTCAAAGACCTTGGCAAAGAATCTTCATCCAGTGATAAATCTGTATGACTAGTTCTGGGTTATTTTTCCTGTGGTTTCTTCAACTTCCAAACCAGGGAGAGATTTTCTGTTCAGTGCTGGTAAATGTCTACAAGGGATCCTATATGATTCCCCCCACTAGTGATCAGAACCTTTGAAGTTGAAGAAAGTACAGTTAGAATCTCTGTGGAAACAGAAAATGTTTTAACAGAAAGGAGCTTTAGGAAAACCCTTGCTTCTTGGAAGAGGTTCTCGGCTTGTGGACAGCAACTTTTTCTGTTTTCCTTTCCCACTGATGCCTCCCTGTTCAATGTCTTTCTTTGAGAACGTTCTGCCCTTTAGAAGCCCGTGACGTTGTGATGGTTTGTAGTGTTCAGGCTTGTGGTGAGTCCCGCTACTTAAAGGAGGGTCCGGGGACCAGTAGCATTTAGAATCTGCTAGGAGCTCGTAGAAATGCAGGATTCTTGTTGTTGTTGCAATTGCCATGGCAGTCTTCTTCATGAAGTCTTTCCCCAGGCCAATATCTTCCAGTGTTTTTCCTATGCTTTCTTTGAGGATTTTTATTGTTTCATGCCTTAAATTTAAGTCCTTTATCCATCTTGAATCAATTTTTGTGAGTGGGGAAAGGTATGGGTCCAGTTTCAGTCTTTTACATGTAGACATCCAGTTCTCCCAACACCATTTATTGAATAGGGAGTCTTTCCCCCAAGGTATGTTCTTGTTTGGTTTATCGAAGATTAGGTGGTTGTAAGATGTTAGTTTCATTTCTTGGTTTTCAATTCGATTCCAAGTGTCTATGTCTCTGTTTTTGTGCCAGTATCATGCTGTCTTGACCACTATGGCTTTGTAGTACAGACTAAAATCTGGTATGCTGATGCCCCCAGCTTTATTTTTATTACTAAGAAGTGCCTTAGCTATACAGGGTTTTTTCCGGTTCCATACAAAATGCAGAATCATATTCTCCAAATCTTGAAAGTACGATGTTGGTATTTTGATAGGAATGGCATTGAATAGGTAGATTGCTTTGGGAAGTATAGACATTTTAACAATGTTGATTCTTCCCGTCCATGAGCATGGTATGTTCTTCCATTTGTTAATATCCTCTGCTATTTCCTTTCTGAGGATTTCATAGTTTTCTTCATAGAGGTCCTTCACCTCCTTCGTTAGGTATATTCCTAGGTATTTCATTTTCTTTGAAACTATGGTGAAGGGAGTTGTGTCCTTAATTAGCTTCTCATCTTGACCATTATTGGTGTATACAAAGGCTACTGACTTGTGGACATTGATTTTATATCCTGAAACATTACTGTATTTTTTGATGACTTCTAGGAGTCTTGTGGTTGAGTCTTTGGGGTTCTCTAAGTATAAGATCATGTCGTCAGCAAAGAGGGAGAGTTTGACCTCCTCTGCTCCCATTTGGATTCCCTTTATTTCCTTGTCTTGCCTAATTGTATTGGCTAGAACTTCCAGCACTATGTTGAATAGTAAAGGTGACAGAGGATAACCGTGTCTGGTTCCAGTTCTAAGAGGAAAAGCTTTCAGTTTTACTCCATTCAGTAAAATATTGGCTGTGGGTTTGTCATAGATAGCTTCAATCAGTTTTAGAAATGTGCCACCTATGCCTATACTCTTCAGTGTTCTAATTAGAAAAGGATGCTGGATTTTATCAAATGCTTTTTCTGCATCTATTGAGAGGATCATGCGATCTTTATTTTTGCCTCTGTTAATATGGTGGATAACGTTTATGGACTTGCGTATGTTAAATCAGCCATGGCAATTGCAACAACAACAAAAATAAACAAATGGGACTTCATTAAACTGAAAAGCTTCTGTACAGCTAAGGAGACAATAACCAAAGCAAAGAGACAACCTACACAATGGGAAAGGATATTTGCATATTTTCAATCAGACAAAAGCTTGATAACTAGGATCTCTAGAGAACTCAAATTAATCCACATGAAAAAAGCCAACAATCCCATATATCAATGGGCAAGAGACATGAATAGAACTTTCTCTAAAGATGACAGAAGAATGGCTAACAAACACATGAAAAAATGTTCATCATCTCTATATGTTAGAGAAATGCAAATCAAAACAACCCTGAGATATCATCTAACCCCAGTGAGAATGGCCCACATCACAAAATCTCAAAACTGCAGATGCTGGCGTGGATGTGGAGAGAAGGGAACACTTTCACACTTCTGGTGGGACTGCAACCTAGTACCACCTTTCTGGAAGGAAGTATGGAGAAACCTCAAAGCACTCAAGCTAGACCTCCCATTCGATCCTGCAATCCCATTACTGGGCATCTACCCAGAAGGAAAAAAATCCTTTTATCATAAGGACACTTGTACTAGACTGTTTATTGCAGCTCAATTTACAATTGCCAAAATGTGGAAACAGCCTAAATGCCCACCAACCCAGGAATGGATTAACAAGCTGTGGTATATGTATACCATGGAATACTATTCAGCCATTAAAAAAAATGGAGACTTTACATCCTTCGTATTAACCTGGATGGAAGTGGAAGACATTATTCTTAGTAAAGCATCACAAGAATGGAGAAGCATGAATCCTATGTACTCAATTTTGATATGAGGACAATTAATGACAAGGTTATGGGGGGGCAAGCAGAAAGAGGGATGGAGGGAGGGGTGTGGGGCCTTGGTGTGTGTCACACTTGATGGGGGCAAGATATGATTGCAAGAGGGACTTTACCTAACAATTGCAATCAGTGTAACCTGGCTTATTGTACCCTCAATGAATCCCCAACAATGAAAAAAAAAAAGCAGGATTCAGGCCCCCCTGCCCCCGCCCCTGATTTACTGAATCATAACTTGTTTGCAGCCAGGACTCAGGTGGTTTCTGCACATGTGACAGTTTGAGAAGCACTGTGAGGGTGTGCAGACCACAGGCTGGGGCCCTACTTTAGTAAGTTCTTCTGTGGCTCAAAGAAGTAGGGCACCAGCTCTATATACCAGAGGTGGCAGGTTCAAACACAGCCCCAGTCAAAAAAAAAAAAAAAAAAAGAAAAGAATAATGATAGTTTTAATTATGGTGTACACCTTTGAGATGTGCCACATGTCTTATTTTCAAATTCTACAAGATTGGTGATATTTTGTTTTGCATGTAAAAATACAAAGACTCAAGGAAAGTAACTTGCCCGAGATTGCATTCATGTAAGTGACAGAGGTTGGATGGAAAGTGAGTATTTTATGATTGCAAAGTCCATGCATTTTTCACCGAGTGATACACCTACACTGATATATGGGAGGACCTGAGGAGGTAAATCTCTGCCAAAGAGGCAAATTCAATTTTTAAGGCTGATGATTTTGGGGAATGATAGTGTCTTAAGCCTCAATTCTCTTTCATTCAAATGGATATAGTCTGAAATGTTAGGCAAAAGCTCTTGGGTTCTAGGTCAAGAAAAAGGAGATGACCCAAATCTGAAAGTTTTGTACCTGTGAAACAAAAATTAACTTTTTCTCTGCAGTTTGCTGTCTTTGGGGAATAGTATTGTGTTTCTGATGTAAACTTGGTGGCATTATGTATATTTTTTAAATATTTGCCACTTCGCTCTGACTTCAATTAGATTGAGAACCATGAAGGAAAGTGAACGATCACAGTGTTCATTTTATGTTATCAGAACACATCCGTTTTCTCCTCATTATTACACTAATTCTGCCAAGTCCTAACATCACAGACACAGCAGGCCAGGCAACAGGAGACATGAATAAACTCTCAGCTGTGACGTTGATTTTCAAAAGCGTAACTGGGAGTCCTTATCGGTGTAGATGACCCTTCTACTGGTGACTGGAAAAGCATCTATCTTTTTTAAAGGGAACCAGCTGCAAGAGCGAAGTAAAATGCAGAGTTTGTGTTTGTACGATACAGGTGAGACCAAACCAAGGCTGCATTGCGTCCTCTAAAGATGGTGCAAGTTCTTCACAAAAAGTTAATTCCCTCGTTCTTTGCTGTGCGCCTTCTTCTTCAGAAGCCCAGGTTCCTGTCTGGATTGTCGCAGACAGTCTGAGTTTGAGACAAGAGTCTAACCGTGTGCACCTGCTCATTGCCCAGGGTCCCATCTCCTGCCATCTAGAGAAGTCGCTGGCTTAGGAACAGCTGGGAATTTCTGAGTCTGAGCAGTGACATCCTCCAGCCTTAATACAGAGAAGTGTAAACACAACCAGCAAAGAAATCACGGTTAAAAACAAACAACCATACTGCCAGTGACTGGTTTGCTAACTGGAGCAGGACTATTCTTGCAGGCTGGCCTAGGCTGGGAGAAGAGCACCGTGCGCCTAAGGGGCAGGAGGAAGGGAGGTGTTAGTAAACAGAGGAGCCTACATGGTGCCCAGCAAACCACGTCTGAGAGACGGGTGGGAATCAGACTGATGGCCAGCGGACCCCTGATCAGCTGCAGGAGGAGCTTAGCAGTGGGGAGAGAAAACAAATGTCACTCGGGACAGCACAGCGTCCTGGAAGTACTCCTTGTATGGTGACCAACCCCTGGTTCCTTACAGTGTCCTGAAGCAGCTCTCTTCCAACATGGAACAATTGTGCTCACAGAACTAAGCAGAGGAGAGGATAGCATGTTTTAAGACAGTCTCCCATACTGAATGATCAACATTTAAAAGCCATCAGAACTTAATAGTTTAGTCCTCAAGAAACTCAAAACCGTGCCCTGTTCCTGGCTGTGTTAGATGACAGTGTTCTTCTCTGCAGACCGGGTCCTGCTCCCCGTGAGCTCTCTGAACCTCATGCCAGCAGGACCCAGCCTGTCAAGATTGCAGTGACCCCACGGGAGTTGTGGTTACAGGAAAGTTCTGTAGCTTGCCATCATTGCCAAATCTGCCTACTGCATTACTCTGTGGAGCGTGAGGTCCTTTATAAGCGATGACTCCCCCTGCCCCCAATGAAACCATGATCAACAGAGCATTTAAAGGCTCTCATTTCCGTTATCTGCAGGATTTCCATGAATGTACCTGTCTTTTTCAAAGTGCACATTCTTTTCCAATTAAAGCATCTTCATGTCACATTTTAGTGACCATCCTTTGTTTTTTTTTTATTTTTATTTATTTATTTTTTTAGTGACCATCCTTTGTTAAGATGCCATATTCTTAGGAAATATGTGCGTGCTTTGTAGGGTTGAAAATTCTTTATTTTTGGAGAAATTGGAACTGAAAATTGAGTCACAGGGAAGCCTGTTCCTTGGAAGTGATTCACGGTTGGGCCAGTGGAGTGGGCTTTCTTTTCCCTTTTCACTATCTATAATTGCTTCCTTGGAGGAAGCTGCCGTGCCCTGGTTTTTCAGGCCAGCTTCCCATGAGGAAATGTGTTTGCTATTTGCTTTATTGCTCAGATAGGAAGAAGCTTTGCTGCAGTTTTCTGTTTCGTTATTTTCAACATTTTCTTCACAATTTGAATTTCACATCCATGGATTCTTGGATTGAAAGGCACCTCAGAGAACAGCCAGCCCAACTCACCGTGGAGTCTCAGGCTGTGGCTGTGGTGGGTGGACTCGGCGGGTGGAGGGCGGAGGCAGTGCTCAGGCCCCCGTGTCCCAGGCCAGACGGCTGTCCAGGGCGGCATCCTCGGATGCCTGGGCGACTGCCAAACTTGCTCAGCAGTAGCTGATGGGTGGAGAGAATTGTAAACTTGGACTTGATTTCTGATTTGGCTATATCATTTTGGGCTTTAGTTATGAGAGGAAAATTAAAGTTGAGAAATTCCATGGATCACTTCTGGTTCTTGGTTTTCTTTTCTTAAGGGATGGGGCCCATTCCCAAGTGTCACAGGAGGAAGGAGATGTGATTCCCAGGGTATTTCTGTTCTGACTTTTTTTTTTTTTTTTTGAGGCAGAGTCTCACTTTGTCACCCTGGGTAGAGTGCCATGGCATCATAGCTCACAGCAACCTCAAACTCTAGGGCGTGAACAATCCTCCTGCCTCTGCCTGCTGAGTAGCTGGGATTACCGGTGCCTGCTACAATGCCAGGCTAGTTTTTTTATTTTTAGTAGAGGTGGGGTCTCACTCTTGCTCAGGCAGGTCTTGAACTCCTGAGCTCAAGAGATCTGCCCATCTCGGCCTCCCACAGCACTGGGATCACAGGTGAGCCAATGCCCAGCCCTGTTCCTGCATTGAATGGGGGAGAATGGTACGAGGTGGCCCCTCTGTGGTGCAGTGATCTCTTCATGGAGCTGACACAGTTGTGCTGACATTCGAGTTACTGACCTTCCCCAGGTGCAGTTTTGAGTTTATAGCCAGAATCCTCAATACTGCCTTCCAGTGTTGGAAACTAAAAAGTCCTGAGAATATGTATATACCATTTGTTCATTTGTACTTTTCTCCCCTAATAAAACCACAATTCTTTATGGACAAAACAACCTATACACGGCCAGCTTCTCTGCTTGTAAGTGGCATGGTTAAAATCAATTACCAGAAATAAGAGGTGTTCATGCACAAATTAGGTGTCCAAACACCACTAAAGAAAGCCTTTTTCTCACTGATACATTGCCACTGGATTCTCCAAACTGCTTTCCGCTGTGCCTTCTGCCGTGTTGGGGAGTCCAGGCGTGAGGCCTCCAGCAGCATCGCCACGACTTCTTGGAAGCCTGCCAGCCCCTGGGTTCTGGTTTGCTCCCTGGAACCCTTCCCGTCGCGTGTGCGGCCGCTGAGCTCACCCCAGCATTGTCGCTGGTGTTCCTGTGGCTGCGGCTGGCCCTTTTACTTCATTGTCGCTATATGCTTTTAGAAGGAAACCTCTTTACTTTCCTCATTGATGCAATTGGAATAAAGCTAAAGTCACCTGTCTTTCTTGACCATGAATAGAAACACAAAAATAAGTGCTGGATACTAGATAGAGTTTCAGGAGCTGAAATGCAGTGGTCACTGAACTGAACACTTTAAACTTTTTTAAAGAGAAAAATCTGACCAAACGGAGAGGTTGTTCCAATCTTTTGAAACGCCGCTGGTTGTTTTGCAGTCAAGTGGGGACTGGTGACCTGCCTGCCCATTCCGGTCCTGTTGCATTGTCGAGATCACACTCTCCAGTTTCACACCCAGCTCAAACTTTTCCTCCTTGTCTCCCTCTTAAATATTATCATAATTAATATGTGAAAAGGGATTTTTACTGGGAATCGATGGGGCATTTTGGCATTATCCTTCATTTTCTTTGGAAGATGTTTATTTTTCTTGTCAGCTGTAGGGGAGACAGATCCTCTGTGAACAGGTCAGCTTTCAGGAGCGTTTTCCTGGTGTTATTCTGGTGGCACACCCGTGACATTGCCCAAGGAGTGTCGCAGAAGCTAGGTGGGAAGCGCAGCGAACATTATCTTTTTTTGTGGAAAACTGCATGGGTTTTCACGAGTAAGATCATTGCAATGAAAATAATGCAAAAATATTCTTTAACATGCACATTTACATAAGATATGAATGGCTTGGTTGGCCTTGCAACTTTGGGTACTTTGATACTTTAGCAAAAACCATTGTTCTTATACTAGAAAGGCAGCGACTTTGGGCAGCTTGGAACTGCAGGGGCCTGTGGCAGTGCAGACACCTCCTGGAGGTCTTCATATAGGCAGGAGGGAGATAGACAGGGCAGTGCTTTAACCTGCCAGGGGAATCCGTGATAAAGTGATGTTCTTTACAGGAGATTTTTTTTCCCCTATAGCATGAAATAGATATCTAACAGAGAGACTTTCAAGAAAGTCATTGTATCAACATTTCTGCTTGTGGTTAGTTTGGGACCTGGATTCTTTCTTTTTATTTATTTATTTTTTGTTGCAGTTTTTGGCCAGGGCCAGGTTTGAACCTGCCTCCTCTGGTATATGGAGCTAGCGCCCTACTCCTTTGAGCCACAGGTGCCACCATGGGACCTGGGTTCTTAGGAGAGCAATACCTTTCCTTTTAGTTTTATGACCATTTTTTTTTTTCTTAATGCTTAGGGCTTAGAAAATAGCTTTGCCAAACATTTTTTGTTTTTCTGGCATCAGTGTCACTTGGAAATGAAAATTGAAATGGCTGAGTTTCTCTTGCTTAAGTCTTCAGGTATTTGTATGTAGTTTAATAGTTTCATTCTGAAAAAACAAAACACCTTTTCACATTTTTTGGAGGATGAAAATGAAAATTTCCTGGTAGATCTACACACACGCACATGCACATATGCACACACGCATGTATATGCTAAATTCATACAGAGATGGACAAGAGTGCTAAACTCAGTCTTGGAGAAGGGGCAGGAGCTGTGTTCATAGTTCATTTCTATCACTGGTTCCATAGACTGAGATTTCATGTTTTTTTTATGGACTGTAGGTAGGTCCGGCAGGTGATAAGATTATCATGAAATAACTATTCTGTGAGTTCACTGAAAACATTGAAAGAATTCTGAATAATCCAAGCACTAATGAAAGTAAAGGGAAGCTGTGTTCTGAGAGAGGGCAGTGGGCCTGACTGGCTGAATCTAGTTTGTAATGAGACATTTATTCACTCCTAGATAAAGCCGTACCGCACACTCAGCTTCTGTAGTATGGAGGAGAAGTGTCAGGCAGTGCTTTCTACTGGTCCAGCACTTCTCTACTCTTGCCCAATGACAGGCATTACTCACATTCCATCTTACAAAACCATGAGGTCTCAGTCTCTGGGGACGAAAGGTGACACATGGCCCTGGGCCTCCCTTATGGCCGTCCCTGTAAGAACCACCAGTGCACAAAGACACTGCAAAGAAGGACAGGTCTCCTGAGCTGCAAAAGGCCATGTCAGTGAGATTCCAAAACAAAACTCGGTCTTTACTCCGTCACATCATCACATAGCTGACGGACAAAATGCCTGATGTTTAAAAACCTACCAAACAGCCTAGTCTTTCTCCATATAGTTCTCAAAAGTATTAGGAAACAAATGAATGCAAATATAATTCATGTTAAAGTATGATTCTGGCATGGTGGTTCTGCCACTCTTTGGGTAATTTTTGTGCTATGCCACTTGGGTTTCCCTGACGTGCTGATGCCAGGGTGGTGTGGCTCTCCGTGCATGGAATAAACGTGGAGATGTCTTATTGTTGCTGTCTGGAAGCTCTTCAGTTTCTGACTTCTAAGGCAAATTAGGCCTCATATTTCATTTTTGTAGCTGTTGTTGGCACACGACAGAAATGAGAATGCATAAACATGTTTGTACCCACACGTATCAGGAGAGGGCCGTCAGGCCGGCAGTGTTTAGAAGACCCAGGATTGCTGTGTATCTGACTTCAGGTCACTCTCCTCCATGTAATTTAAAGAGTGCAATCATCAGCCTAGCTGCTACAATGCAGGCTCCTCTGTCTCAAGAATCCAAAGAAAAATCATTAGCTAATTCTGATGGTGTTTCCATGTTCAGGGAAGGAACTTGCCCCTCTAAGGTGCTGGTAAAGTCACGGGAGCACAGTTATGAGGGCTGGAAAATGTGCAGCTACAATGTCATTATTGCAATGTATCTGTTTGGAAAGCAAATATATTTAAAATAGAATAACTGAAAAATAAAATCTTGCGTCCCGCAAAGCCATTCATTCTAAAGCAGGAGGCATCTTGAACTATGGATGGTAAGAATGGAAGAGTGTTAGAGAATCCAGTCATCTGTGGTTTGGGGCTGGATAGTTTGGGGATAATATTTTTAAGCAAATTGCTACCAGCGGCCATTCAAACCACATCATGGAAGTCTTGTAGACTTGCTAAGTGATTTTAAACAGAGAACAGGAGAGACTCTCCTTTGGGAAAATAGAAAACACAGCAAAACAAAACGAAGTGATCTTTTTGAATTCTTGAAACAATGTAGATTTGGGAATTGAAGCGATTTCTTTTTTGCTTTATCAGTTTAGCATGTAAGGTAAGATAAACCAGAAGCAGATGGTTTTCAGTTACGTCACTTAGCAGTAAAGCTGAGAGGAATTGTGAGAGTCACCCTTCTCCGCGTGGGCCCAGAGTGGTGAGTTCATCAAACTGTCCACGTGAGTTAACCGTGACCCAGGGAGGTGAGGTGGCTGTCCCGCTGTTGCATAGCTAATACATGATGAACAGGCATCCAAGTCAGGTCATCCCCTCTTGATATGCATGTTCTGCAGCATCTTGGGAAAGCGACACGCTAGGTGTGAGGAGCCTGGGGCTGCCAACAGCAAGCCTTGGTGAAATGCGGCTGTGCCCCCACTTTAGCTATCACTAGAGACATTTTCCTTGTGCTGTTTCTTGTAATTATTGCAACCCCTTTCTCAAAGTGTTACTCTTCTGTTTTGAGCAGATGGCTATGGAACTGTGACCAGGCTGTGTAAATTACTTGCCTGAGGTCAGTGGTCTGTACACAACCAGCCAGGACTAGGAGCTGCATCTGTCTGCGTCCCCAGCTCCTGCTCTGCTAGGAAGGGAGGAAAAAGAACAGGACTGTGGTGGGCAATTCCAAAGTTCCTACAAACCGACTGGAGAAAGGCCCTTCAGAACATATCAAAGAAAAGAAAATCAACCCCTCAGCTTGGGGAGTCCTGGTCACTTCGTAGCGAGGGCTCTAATCCTTGCTCTGTTGTTTTACGTGTTAGGAGTTTTCCTTTATTGCATATTAATTCCCAGTCCCTGAAGTAGGAGAAATTTAAGGAGCAGGAAGGGCTGTCTGGCTCAGTGGGACTGGATTGCTATTTAGTCTGGCTGTTTTCTCCCTCAGATGGCGATTGATTACCCTGCCTATCATGTGTCGACATATTTTGCTTGCCACACTGATTATACATTGGGAGTGCTAATTCTTTTATTGGGTTAGAGTTCAAAGGTGCTCATCTGTCAGCAGAATGTCTCTCGTTTCAGGGCGTGCTTGGCCCCCTCTTATATCTGTCATTTTTATACTTTTCTCAGAGGTTTTCTTCTTATTTCTGGTCCTAGTTCAATAGCAAAGATCTTGAAGTATTTTCCTTTGTAGTGGGCTGGACACAGATTCTGCTCTTTGAAGATATGCAGAATATTGGCATTTCCAGCTCCGACAGAAGCAATGGAAATCACTCTGTATCCTGCTCTTTGATTTTAACAACTCTGTTCGTACAGGTCTCTAAATCTCGAAATTTTCCTAAGAATGGTCAGTTTTGGAGACAAAGATGTGATGGCTCCTGACTTGGAGTTTTCATGTCAGCATCACAGCATTTTGGATAAACATCAGGAAAAGGAATTCCATGAAGTGGAGTCTAAGGCATGATTTGATTACATATGACAGCATCAAATCTCACCGCCTGGCTCGGTGCCTATGGCTCAGTTGGCTAAGGCGCCAGCCACATACACCTGAGCTGGCAGGTTCAAATCCAGCCCGGGCCCGCCAAACAACAATGACGGCTGCAACCCAAAAATAGCCGGGCAGTGTAGCGGGCGCCTGTAGTCCCAGCTACTTGGGAGGCGGAGGCAGGAGAATCGCTTGAGCCCAGTAGTTGGAGGTTGCTGTGAGCTGTGATGCCACAGCACTCTACCCAGGGCGACAACTTGAGGCTCTGTCTCAAAAAAAAAAAAAAAAAAAATCTCACCGCCTGCCTGATGACTCCTCAGCACATCTGTAGAACACAGAGGTGCAAGTGTTTCTGTTCAGATAGACAGATAGGTGTTTCCTGTCCTAAGTGTGAACTGGAGCCTTAAGTAGAAGGATTCTCAAAGTTGTGATTTTGGATCACGCATAGTGAAGCAGTCTGCAGTCAGCTAGAGGTACGTGAGGTAGGAGTGGCAGATGCTTCTTGAGAAGGCTGCCAACGTTGTAGTTTTTATTTCAATTTCTACTTTTCTGTCACATCACATTTATAAGTTGATCAAAATAACAAAAACATGGGAGGCTGAGTTAGCTCAGGAGTTCAAGACCAGCCTGAGCAAGAGCGAGACCCCATCTTTATTACAAATAGAGAAACTAGCAGGCATTGTGGCAGGTGCCTGTAGTCCCAGCTACTTGGGAGGTTGAGGCAGGAGGATGGCTTCAACCCAGGAGTCTGAGCTTACTGTGAGCTGTGAAGCCAAAGTACTCTACACAGGGAGACAGAGTGAGACTCCGTCTCAAAATATATATATATACACACATATATATAATAGCAAGTATTATATCATAGTAACTAGATTATAAAAGTTATTTTTGTGAATTAGTAAGATAATAAGTGATGACTAGCTTTTGCTCTAAATTCTTATGAAGTTTTAACCAGTCAGCCTTCAGTTTTCATATAAAATGTGTATAAATGCTGATTTAGAGAGTGGCTGGGGTTGGCTGGACTGACCTTACAGAAGGGAGCGGAGCCAAGCCAAGAAGTCAGCACTGTTCTGGTGGACAAGAGAGAAACGTGGCAGTTGCCATCAGTTTTTCATGCGTTTATTTGTCTTTTGATAGTTTGGTACTATAAATTGTAGGAGCTTATGGAACACCTGGAATAACTGGGAAGTGGAATGAGATGTTACATCCCGGCCCGTGGAGACTGGGTTTACTGGAGTGAGACACAAGCACTCTCTTAGTTTTTCTCACATCTTTCAAATGGGGTTATTAGCTACTTATGTAGTAGGGTTTGGGGGACATTAAATAAGGTGATGTAAAATGCATAAGATGGTGTCAGCCTGACACACAGTAGTGTCCAGTGAAAGTGAAAACTACTGCCTTCCCGCTTCTCACGGACCCTAGCTAAGCCATCTTCATAATACAAACTAAAACTGTCATCTTCATCAGCCTTTGCTGCCTTCCTGAGCCTATGTGCTGACGGTGGCACAGGGCGAGCTACCTCCTGGTGGCTATTTCTAGGAATTTACTTCCACAATCACACGGAGATTGATGGACTCATAGAATGTGAGCTGGACAGGACCCCAGGGGCTCTCTGCATTCAGTAATTTTACAGACGAGAAAATAGATTCCCAGAGAGATGAAAAGACTCGTTCAGAATCTCCCAGTTAATTAGTGGCAGTGCCAGGAATGGGATCTGGTTTTCAGAAGCTAATCTATTGTTCTTATTTATCGACCTTTCTGGCTTGGGAAGTAAAGATTATGGCTGCATAGTCTAAGAACTGTTTGTCAGGAGGAACTTGCAAAATATCATAATCTTTAAAGATGCACAGCTGGGAGGGCAGAAGTCTGAGTGTGTGTGTGAAGTGTGATGAGCAGCGAACAGGACTGCAGTGGGAGGGGCGGGGTGCCTAGGGTTGCTCGGGAGGTCTCCTCCAGCTGACCACCGTTCTCGCCATCCTCCACACCCCTCTGCCAGGCATTGGATAAAGTCGGTTGACGAGCACAGTGCTCTGCCAACGTAGCTTCGACCCCCTCACCTTTCCGTTCAACCAGATTGATTTCCATACATTACTTCGATGCCAAAATTGGGGGGCCACTCCTAAGAAGTACAGTCGATCTTTTTCTCCTGTATTTATACAGATTCTGAGAGATTTCAAAAATTCAAGTAGTGCACCTGGGGGCAGTGGTGGGAGGTGGGGAGAGCCAGGGATGTAAGTTTTGGGCATTGGCTGGAAGCAAGTACTAGAAAGGGCCAAACAGGCAGGTTCAGAGCTATACATACGGTGCTGACATTTCTAGGATGGCGGGTCCTGTGGTCTACGTGGTGCTATCTACTGTCTGTAACGATGTGCCACATTCCAAGAGACAGAGACCAGTGGGAGCCACGTGGCCCTGAGTTTCTGCCCATCATACAGGCCATAAACATACATGGAAAAAGAACAATTTAAATAAGGCAAAGACGCCAACTCAGTTAAATTCAATAGTTCTACCCTCTTCTCTCTTCACAGCCTCCACGATTACCACATATAAAGTTCTGTCATGTGCGTTTAGGTCTAGCTGTGATAGTATTTATCTGTTATGAACAAATCCTGTAGTTGTGCCTTTACCTTATATAGTTATATATCAAAGACCCTTTGTAGTTTTAGGAAGATCTAGTGAGAGGAAGAGAGAGAGAACTGGAACCTTCTGGGCCGTATTGTCTAGCAGAGCAAGTGAGCGTCAGAAAAGCCGTGGCTGGCAGGTGCCCGTGAACTGTTATGTCCCCCTGGGAGAAGCCAGAGTGGCCCCGCTGCTGCCGTGTGTCTCTGGGTGTGCCTCAAAAATCTATTCAAGCCTAAGTTCTATCACCAAACAGTGAATGTGGAGGCCGGACCTGCGTGTCAAAGAGAGGAGGCCGTGTCAGGCCCGGTGGCTTTATTTAGCGGGGTCTGTGTCAGTCAGACAAGGGGAATGGGTGGTTTCCTTGGAGGCTTTTGTGAAACCCTGTGCTTCTTCTGGGAGCTCGGTTAGAATAATCAGAGGCTTTGGGAAATTCACACGGTTTTGGTGGTGCTGTGATCCATCATCATCCATCATACTTGTGTGCTGGGCGACTGGGGAGCCGAGTTTCAATCTGGCAGGGTGGCCAGGCCCCCTGCATGGTGCTGGCCACTCTGCAGGGCAGGGCTCCAGGAAGCCTGGCAGCGGAGGCGGGGGATGCTGGGGGACCTGCGCCCACCAGCCTGCACTTGGGGGCTCCCCCCACAACAGGCCCCGCAGGCAGCAGCCTGGGATGACTGTACTGTACTTTAAAAGATTTTGGGATTGTTTGCAATGGATTTCCCTGCTTAGTTCATGTTTGACTGGGTTTGTTTGGAATTTATTTCTAATTTATTTTGCGTTTATTTCGGTTTGTTGGTAGGCCTTAAGAATTTTTTAAAAACTTTCTGGATTCCTTGCTGTTTGCCCTTCCTTCCGTTTGCATTTCCATTTTGGGAAGGATTGGCCTTTGTCATTTCAAAGGAGGCAGGACTGTGTTTTTGTGAGTGTGTGTGTGTGTTGTGAGGAGACAATTAATGAAAATATCTGTGTTCCTTATATCCTTAGCAACTTTTTTCAAACTCTTTCTTTAACTTAGGAAGAAATATAGTTCTTGGTTACTTAAAAAGAAAAAAAAGTCTTAAACCTCCTAAATTAGAATAGGGCCTAGTTCTATAGAAAGGCATTCCTGGGTAAGGCTGGGGTGCCCAGCAGTGCCTGATTCTGTCTCTCAATTCCCAAGCAAAAAAATTTGGCAGAAAAACATGTAAATTTTTACCCATTTTCCATCTTAGTCTTTCCTGGGAAACAAGGGACACAGTCAAATCACAGTATATGCATCCCTTATAATCAGATGCATAAATTCAAATTTTATGATGTTTATCAGTTAACAAAATGTACTTAAAATTTTCTTATTATGTTTCAAGGAGTTAATAGAATTACTAAATTTCAAAAGCCAAAATAAAAAGAAGCTTTTTATTGGATCCATGTCTTAATCACTCAGGATTATGTAAATTAAGACAGAGCCCCTGCAATCTTGTTTGTATTTTATTCTGTAATATTTTATTTATTTTTGATAGCTATCAAAGGGTAAACACATGCCCTCCCTGAAAGGGATTTATTGTCATTTCTCTCTTGGATGGTGCAAGTAAGTCTATAAAATAAATAAGTGTCTTGTAGTTCATTCTTCTTCCTTTTATATTTCTTAAAATGAAAATCCAAAGCAGAATGTCTAGAAGTATATTGCAATTTGACAGGATTTGCTTTGTGTGCATATGAAAAAATATGACTCGTAAAAAAGGGAAGTGGAAGAATGTATGTGCACACTTGGTTGTTATTTCACTGTATCTGCTGCACCCGTCGCCATGAGGCTCCTGGGATGTCGGACCTAAATTAAAATCATCATAAATAATGTTAAACAATAATAAATAAAACCCAACTTCCAGCCTCTCCGTTTTACCTTTTCTCTCTCTCTCTTTTTTTTCTCCACTAACAAAACACACAAGTAAATAATAATGAAAGAGCAGGTTAGGGAAGGATCAACTCTCCTTTGGGGATGGCGGCACAGGGGCTGTGGGATGTGTGGGCTGGGAGCCACCCATGTGTTCCAGGGGTTTGGAGCCTGGTGGGGAGGATGGGCAAGGACGGCCCTGTATGGAGAATGATGATTTTTCAAGATTTCCTACATATTCAGGTAATGAGTTTTTAAAATTATCTTTGTGAATTACATTTGTTGGCCTTAAACTTTTCTCCCTCAAACTCGGAACAAAGTTATATGCAAGTTGAATTTTGCTTAATAAATTGCTATCAAAACTATTGAGATAAGGAGCGGTTTGGGAGCCTTTCCTTTGGAGTCCCTAGTCCAGCCACGTTGTGTGAGGAAGGTGGGGGGTGTACCTGGTGAGCACTCTGGGAGGCTTCGGAGCCAGATTGCCATGCTGTGCTGAGGTGTGGGAAGGGAGGCTGAACCACATCTGAGTGTAGTTACTGGTCTGGAGGGAGGAGGTTCGTAGGGAGCCAGCCCTGCTCAGTAGTCTGCTGAACCTGGAGAGGTGTCCTTGAACGCCCAAGCTGACATTTTCTTATGTGTACACTCAAGGACACCGCCCCCTGTCCTGCTGTCCCTGTGCTGGCCTTCTGATCTTCATGGAGTCCTCAAGCAAGGGAAAAGTCCATTGGTTCTGTGGCCTGTCCGGGCAGTCAGGGCCCTACCCCCATGCTCCCTCCACAGTCCTCATCCCCCCGAGTAGCTGCCCTTAGTGATCACTGATAAACCAAGTCGTGATGTAGCGTATCAGCTCACTGGGGTTTATTCCATCTCTGTTCTACTCCCCCGACACGTTCTCTCCATCCTTGTCCTCATGCCCCAGTGTCACTGCCACTTTTTAAGCCTTTGTGATCTCGCTTATGGGCTGTTGAAACAACCTCTCACCGTCCATCTGCCTTCTGGGCCACTCTTAAATTACTCCAGTTTTTCAGATCAGAGTGCTCATCCTTCATTTACATCATTAGCACCACACTGCACTAGGAGAAAGGCTGACTCCAGTGCACCACGGAGGCCACTCGGCCCCTGACTGCTCGGCCCCTGACTGCTAGGCTGGTAGGCGCTGAACACTCGGCCCTGAACACTTGGCCCCCTACTACTCTGCCCCAGACCACTCAGCCCCTGATCACTCGGCCTCTGACCACTTGGCCCCCCACCATTGTGCCCCTGACCACTCGGCCCCCAACTGCTTGGCCCCCCACTGCTGGGCTCCTGACCGCTCCACCACTGAGCACTTGGCCCCCCACTACTTGGCTCCTGACTGCTCAGCTGCTGACCACTCGGTCCCTGACTGCTTGGCCCCCCACCGCTTGGCCCCCACTGCTTGGCCCCTGACCACTTGGCCCCCCACCGCTCGGGCCGCTGACTGTTCGGCCCTGCTGCCTCTCCCACACTGTGTCTGTGTTCCTGCCCACCGTAAGCGGTGTTTCAGAGACATGCCCCGTCTCCTGCACATGCTGAGCTATTTCATACTTTCATGCTTTTAAATGTCCTTTCTTTTTCCTGGTCTGGTTTTTCTTCTGTGTCTTTTCTCTGGGAGACTCCCTCAAAACTACGTTAATTCTTTCAATGTGTCCTGCCTTTCCCATGTCTGACCACATCTCAGCAGCCTTCCCTGATCTTTTCCACTGTAAGACAGAACTCACTCTTCTCTGCACTTGACAGGAAGTGGTCACGGGCACTGCGCCTCCCGTCGTGTCTTCCTTGTCCCCTGGAAAGCTGCTCTCCAAGGCCAGGAAGGAGCCAGCTGTTCGGGTCCAGGCAGGTGCCCTCGGGGCCTGTGTGTGCTTGTGTGTGCCTGTGTGGCCCACAGCAGATTTTTAGACTCACATTGGAAAGAATGAGTGATGGATACTCAGGACTCCTGGACATGGCTTTGACTTAACCCAAAGGGCCAATGCTACATCTGGGGGAACTCAGGTGTGAAAGCAGGTTGCCAAGAGGTGTAGTTTTTGAGTATGGGGACCCCGCTTTGGGCAGGCCCAGCCCAGAACTGCAAGGAGGGAGCCCCATGTGTCACGTGCTGTCTGGGGCTTGGCATTGTGGAGACATCCAGGCTGATGGTGCCCAGATCCCAGCACTTAGCAGCAGACCCCGCAGGTTATTAGAGCTGAGAGCCTATCTGGGAAGATTAGCTGCAGGAAGTGCTTTAACTCCAGAGCAAGCCGGCAGGCACTTGATTAGTGCCTCAGACGCGGCATGGTGCTGTGGTGTTGGGTTCCACCCCAGCCCTTACCGGGACATTTGAGAGCTGGAGCCCCAGTTCCAGCCTGACCTTGCATCTGGCTTCTAGTCCACACACCAGCTACGGGCCTTGCTTCTCTCTGACCACGTTTCCCAGCCGTGAGTTCCACGTCTTCCGTTTCTGGACATTTGAAAGGGATGCTGAGAACTAGCCCATATGGTGTTTGTTTAGATGGGGGAATCCTGAATAGCTTCTAGTACCCAGACAACACGGTAGCAAATGTATCTTTATGGTAATGTGTTTTAAATCAGAAGCATTCCGTGTTTCCCCCTGTGTCTGAATGTGACATTCTTGATCATTCCAGACCCACCTGTCTGAGAACACAGGAATCAAAAACAGGAGTCACTCTTGAATTTCACCTCCATTTAATCCATCACAGAAACACACTGCCCTTTCACTGTACATATATAAAAACACACCGGGACATTTAAACAAAGTGACACAGATCATCAGCAGATCAACTGGGAATGACGGCTCAATCAAACAAATGCATGCTGAGAATTTCCACAGGGCAGCTCTCCGGCAGCCAAGCCAAATTTGTTTAGTATACATGAATTAGCTGCCGAGGGCGCCCACTCTGCTGCCGGCCAGATGATGACTTTTCTAGGTAAACATCCATTTAGCAGCGTAGATCCACCCATGCAAGTGTTGGTGTGATTTTGATCTATTCTCTTGGACTCCTGAAATTATGACTTCATTCCACCAGCAGCCAACGACTAAACCCACACATGAACCATTTAGGCTAAAAAAAAAAACAAAAAACAAAAATTTGGGGGGTGGTGAGGAGAGAAACTATGCACTTATTTCAAAATGTAATATAACCATCCAAGAGTTAGGAGAAACTCCATAAAATCGACAGGCCATTTCACTTTTCTGACAAGCAATAAAGTTAGCATCATTAAAATGAATGTCAAATTACAGGGCAGAGAAGCAGCTGGGAAAATCTCTACCTTACTCTGGGTGTTTGAAATAGAATGTGAAAGTATTTATCCCACCTCAGTGTAAACTTGGGAGACATTCTTTTTGGGGAGTGGTGGGGTTGAGAGTTTATTAAATTGGAATTTCAGAATCAGATCCTAACTAAGTAAGAACATTTGGCTTCTTCAGAAAAGATCATTTTGTTACTTGTCTTATTAGTTCTTCTATTTGGACGATTTGCTCATATTCTGTTTATGGGTGTCACTTAAACATGAAGGGCTTTATTGAATATGGTCCTTAAGTCCAAACTAAAAGAGTAAAGTGCTTGTTAAAAAAACCTAAAAACTAAACCCAAACCTTTCAGGTTGACTTTTCAAAGTCTGTGATCACTTACTGTTTTGAAAGTTTGAAGTTTCAGCTCAAAAGTACTCTGGCTTGTTACCTAAAACTTCTCTTTCTGATTCTTTTCAGCTAAGCACTTCTTAATTTGGGGAGGATATTTTCTTTCTTTTTTTTTTTGTAGAGACAGAGTTTCACTTTATAGCCCTCGGTAGAGTGCCGTGGCATCACACAGCTCACAGCAACCTCCAACTCATGGGCTCAAGCGATTCTCCTGCCTCAGCCTCCCGAGCAGCCGGGACTACAGGCACACGCCACAACGCCCAGCTATTTTTTTTGTTGTTGCAGTTCAGCCGGGGCCAGGTTCGAACCCGCCACCCTCGGCATATGGGGCCTGCGCCTCACTGACTGAGCCACAGGCGCCACCCTGGGGGAGGATATTTTCAAACAGAAAGTTTGAGGATCTCCTTTTGGGACCAGGGCGTAATTATCAATAATTTATTTGAAGAGATCACTGTTTTCTAAAAGTTAACCTGTTCTAGAAGAGTGCTTGGCACATTTGCTTGGGCAGAGATTCTGAATGGCCAGCAGTCTGCACACCCCCCTAGCAAGGACTCTTCTCCTGGTGGCAATGACTTTCGTGGACAACAGCTTCTTTTGAAGTCTGTGTAAAGTTCAGAGCCAGGTGAGGCTCCATACAAAGTACAGCTTTAAAAAACAAAACTCCTCGTAACTAGCATTTCAAAATAGTGGCTTGATTTGTATTTCAGCTCCTACTTTATTCTTGGCCCTGGAGGGAGGGTGTGAAGGTAGATAAGATGCAGCCCTTGCTCTCAGGTAGCTGGAAATCAAAAGGAGATATACATGAAAAGAACAAAAAGGAACCGTAACTGAAGCAGGGAACACAGAGAAGGACATATTCTGGGGACATTCTGTGTGCTTTGTGATGCATCAGTGAAGGAGCCTACCTGGGTCTCGGAGGTGGGATGGAAACCAGGGATGGTTGGCTGATGGGACAGTGTCCAAACTGGGTCCGCAGGGGTTTCAATGTGTTAGTTTTGAAGTCTGCCTCTTCTGTGAGGACTTCCTTGCCTATAGTGGTCTTATTTTAAAGCAGTTTTATTTTCTTCTGAACACTGAAGACTTCCTTATATTGTCTGTCTGTGTGTTGGTGCGCAGGAGGTAAGTTTAGTGGGATAGGAACAAGTCGCTCACTGCTCCATCCCGAGGTCTCTGAACAGCAGAACACCCCCCAACCCCCCGCTGGGGAGCAGAGGGATGAGAACGAGGCCTGGCGTCCTAGACAGAGGCTGACAATGGAAACAACACGGAGAAACCAGATTTCACAGGATGTTCATGGACAGATGGACAGCCCCAGTCGTGGCCGCAGGCAAGGCACCAGTCACAAGGGAACTCTGTGAGGTCCCTGGAGGGCTCTGGCCATTGTTGAGAAGTGGGGGAAGAACTCTAACCCTCTGACGTCTTTCTAAAATGAGTATCAATCCTGATAAGACAGGGTAAAGCCTTCTTGGGAGAACGGTGCACCTTTCAGCAGCCCCGACTCATCCATGAACACAGTAGTGTGAGATGTTCTTCAATCCCTTTATGGAGGCTTCAAAAACGGGACGTGGGACATTTTTCTATTATTATTGTTTATGTGCTTCCCAGAGTGTGTAAGTGAGTGGCAGTCATTGAGCTCACAGAGAAAGCATTAATGTCGGCACACACAGGGCGTTAGTGACTTGAATTTGGGACAGAATAATATTGGGGCAAGCAAAGAAAATATTTTGTTTAAATATAAATAAAAAACCAGGGCAATGGCCTGCCATGTTCCCACATGTATTTAACTGCCCCCACAATGCAAAGTTCACACAGTCCCAAGAATATTGTTTATCAAAGCAGCTCCCAGGTACTGGGATAACCCAGAAGCTTTCCAAGTGTTGATTGATCACTCTTTGCTAACAGTTTGCGAGGATTATGCAGCCACTCCAAAACCAACAGCCTGGAAGAAAATGATATGAGGCTTGGAACAAAGGCTAGAATGTTGGGTTAGCAACTGGCTTACGTTGCAGTAAATATGTCAATTAATACTCATAAAATGTCTAGAGGCACGGCCTGGTAATAGTGCAGGATGGACTCTCCTTATCACAAATCAGTTTTTTTTTTTTTTATTCCAAAACAAATCCTGGATTTTCCTGTCCCTGAAACCACTGAACTTCTTAAAACGCTCAAGACTATTATCAAGGTAGTGAAACAGGTCGGGAGTTTCCGTGTTCATGTTCGTCAGTCAGCCCAGACCTGGGAGTTTCTTTCGGAGGCCCACCCACTGCACCACTGCAGCCAGAAGGTTCTTCATGCTCTCTCCGCTGGCAGGAGCTTCCAGGCACACATTCTTTAGAAAGCAATGGAATGAGATGTTTGTGGGAGGAATTAAACTGCCCTACCCAAGAGACAGGGAAAAATATTAATTAATCTTAGGACTTTTTCTCCCTCTCACTGTGGACTGAAATCACAGAATACGTTTTGTTTCTTATCATCAAATATTGCTTACCGTTCATTGGCCAACCTTCTTCCAACCTTACTTGGCCCAGGCTGTTTCCTGCCTAATCACAGAAATTCTGGTTGGGGAGTGTTGAGGAATTGGCTCCTCTTTCTGTACCATGTCAATGACCACATTAATCTTTCTTTACATTTGGTTTCAACAAATGTTTATTGAGAGATTTACTAATAGGAGAGTAGAGGAGGATGAATTGTCCGTGAACCATGTCGGCCCCTTTTGTTGTCAGGATGCAGGTGGACCTGGAAGACAGACCTTGAGGACCTGTCACTTAAAACATGGAGACATGAGAACCTTTCTCAACTGTAATAATGACTTTTAGCATTTGTATATTTTTCTACAGTTAACAAAACATGCTCGAATGCATTATTTATTTTGATACTTTTTTTTAAAAGGGGATTTGGGGGTTGAGATGAGCATATGCACACAGTTGCCTTCTTTTTTTTTTTTTTGTCAAGACAAAGTTCTACCCTATGCCCTGAGCAGAGTGCAATGGCATCATAGCTCACTGCAACCTCAGACTCAGGCTGTGGGCAACCTGCTGCCTCAGCCTCCAAGGCCTCCAAGGAGCTTGCTGTGGCACCCAGCTGGGTTTTTTAATTTTTCTCATGAGTTGGGGGTCTCACTTTTACTCAGACAAGCCTTGAACTCCTGAGCTCAAGCAATCCTCCTGCCTCAGCCTCCCACAGTCCTGGGATGACAGGTGTGAGCCACCGCACCCGGCGTTATTTCCTTTGATTCTTCATACAGTTTGGCACCATAAGTATTTAAAAAGCCAATGTTGTCTTATAGAAACAAAAAATATTATCCATGCAGTAATATTAAATGTTCTGGTTGCCACATTAAAACAGGTGAAATGAAACAGGTAAAATTAAATTTATACTAATACATTTTATTTAACCCAGTACATCCAAAATGATATTTCAGTCAGTATATAATCCAAGTACAGAAATGATCAAATAGAATTTTCCTTTTTTTTTTTTTGTATAAAGGTTTTGAATCTGGTGTTTATTTTTCAATGTACAGCACATCTCAGTTGGGGGAGCCACATGGTAAGTGCTGAGTGGCCCATGTGGTTACCAAGTACCATGTGGGGCGGCATTAAATGTAGATTAAGAAACTGAGGCTCAAACACATCTAGGTCTTTCCTGGGGTCAAGTGACTAGTAAGGTGGACTTGAACCTCGTGTGGTCTTCTGACGTAAATGTGAATGGCTTTTCAGATTACACAGGTTTCTTGTGATGACATGAACTGAGGCTATCGAACAGGGACCTGCAGGTGTTATAAGAAATGATTCTGTCATGTAAGCAAGGGTTCTCTATTGCTAGCTCTTGAAATGCCATACAATTTGTATTTTTAAAAATAAACTCCACATGAAATTTACATGCACAGGCTGTTTTGGGGGTAGCTACTGAAGTCTCTGAAGTCCTCAGGACTTACTGCTATATTCTTCCATTTTATATTTATTTATTTAACAAATAAATTACCTGTGATTATAAGAAGATTTTCTATTTGACACAGCCCTAAGGTGGGATCCAGGAGTTTTTTGTTCTCTTACAAATATGTATGTTAGGAAAATATGCACACTTTCAAAGAAAAGAATAGACCCTTTTGCTACTTTAGAAATCACTTTTATTAAGAGTTGTATGATAAATCATTAAAAATACAAGTGTAAATATTTTTTTATGTCTGTCAGGGTTATTATTTGGAAGTGTGCTTTTACCATTGTCCTATATCAGACAGTAACGTACGGGGCCGTGACAAAGGACTGGCCTGCTCCAGCAGTGCTGGGGAAGCAGGCTTCTCCCGGGTGTCTTGAGAAGCACTGGCGGCCTTAAGGTGACAAAAATCCACGCTTTCCCTGAAGAAAAGAGATGCAAATGAATTACTTTTCTGTTAATATATACAAAAACAAATACACATAAGTACATACAAATACATGTAAATATCTGTGTACAGGGATACTTGTACGTGTGGTTGTAAAAACCATAAACAAGTGGATTTGGCCATCTTTGAACAGTTAGGACAAATGTGAATATGTGTAAAAGCGCTTTTCATAACTAATTATAGAAAATCATCAAAACTGATGGAGGGAGGGGGGTGGGGCATTAGTGTGTGTCACACTTTATGGGGGCAAGACATGATTGCAAGAGGGACTTTACCTAACAATTGTAATCAGTGTAACTGGCTTATTGTACCCTCAATGAATCCCCAACAATAAAAAAAAAAAAATGGGAAAAAAAAAAGAAAATCATCAAAACTGCTGTACTTTTTCATTTCTACTGTATTTCAGTTGCAACCTATTTTTAATAAACTTTGTATGTATTTAAGTGTATTTGCTATTATTTTGAAAGTGCTGACAAAAGTTTATATTTGTAACATCAGCCTTCCTCTCCCTGTCTTTTTCTCATCTGTGCACTCATCATTAAACATTTTCTGAGTATCAAAAAAAACCAAAAAACAAAAAGCAAATACTTATTGAACATTTACTATGTGCCAGAAACTGTGTGTGGGGCTGTAGAAGGCAGTAGTGAAGGGGACAGATGAGTCCCTCCCCTCAGGAAGCTGATGCTTCACAGCCAACAAGGTGCGGCCTTCTCTTGGCAGGTGCTGCGGCAATTCAGTTAGGAATGTTTGTTACTGGTGGAGTACCTCCCTCCCGGAGAACTCAGGGTAAAAATCTTGAGGAACATGAATTATCCATGGAGAGACTTTTTATTTTTATTCCTTTCTTAACAGTGTTTCAAGAGGTTGCAGGGTGAGGATGTCAGAGTACAAACTCGGAAGTGATTGTGTCTGGTTAAGTTTCTCTCAGTGTCCTGAGCATTTGCTGGAGGGGGGGAGGTTGTGTGTGTGTCTCTGTGTATGTGTTTGCATGTGTGTGTTTGTATGTGTTTGTGTGCATGTCTGTATGTGTGTGTTTGTGTCTGTGTGTGTATGTGTCTCTGTATATCGGTGTGTGTGTGTGTCTGTGTGTCTGAGTGCATGTGTCTGTGTGTGTATATCGGGGTGTGTGTGAGTGTCTGCATGTGTCTGTGTGTGTATATTGGGGCGTGTGTGTGTCTGTGTGTCTGTCTGCATGTGTCTGTGTGTGTATAGCGGGGTGTGTGGGTGTCTGTGTGTATGAGTGTCTGCATGTGTCTGTGTATGTGAGTGTCTGCATGTGTCTGTGTGTGTGTGTGCCTGTTCTAGCAGGTGCAGACCAGCAGGCATTCTCTCTTCCGTTGGGGGTGGGGGGGCATTTTTACTGCATCCTTAAACAGACTAAGGACACAATTTGTGTGGTACCTTTAGAATAGTTATGTTGGAACTTCCCGGTTTAGAGGAGGAAACAGAGGCCCCTTACTACATCCAGGGCTTCAGCTGATGTTTGGAAGCTGACGAAATCACGTTGACTTATGAACTTGAAGCTCTGCTGGACACGGGGTCCTGCCGTGTGTCTCTGGCGGTTTCTGGTGGAGGCGTTCTGCAGTGTCTTTCCCTCTGGGCTCACTTGAATTTAGTGTGTGCTAATCTGCATGATCTTTTTGTAACTCACCAAATATTTATGATTTTTTGTTGTTGTTGTTTATCTGCTTCTTGGTTTTGTGTAAGTATTTTGGCTCGATGTATATAATGCTATTTCTTGGAAGAATTTCTAACACGCTTCTTGTCCACCTAGAAGAAAGAAAATCTGCCCAGCTGGTTTTTCTTCAACTAAGCATTTTCATTTGGCCCTTTAAGCTTTCTAAACTTTGAAGAAAAATGCAGATATGCCCTCCTGTTTGAAATGCTGTCGAGATCCAGGAGGGTTAATTTAAAAATTCATAAATCCTTTGTACTATGCAAATTAATGACCTGTAACCTTTTTTTTCCAGGTGACTTATTTTGACTCAACTATGTCCAAATAAATGTGTTTATTTAGGAGGGTTCAGTGCTACCCAAACCTGACATGTTAAGCATCTCCCATGGTTCACAATATGTAGCAGAGATGGGGACCACCCTCTGTTTTCTCATTATGCCAAATAATAGAAAGTGGAAATCATTCTAATCCTTCCTTCTGTGTCTGCTTTACCTCTGCAAATATGATAAACTCAATCCAATTAAAAGTCATTACCTCGCCGAGACTTGGCGACCGTCTGTAACCCTTTGTTTCACAAACCTCTCAATTATCCACCTTCATCACAAGTAGAATTTGTAGCCATCTTCCACTGCAGCTGTTTTTTTTTTTTTTTTTTTTTAAAAAGGAATACCACTGTTGAGCATTGTAGCCACTGTTGGCACCACTCACTCGACTCGGCTCAAGGCAGCCTCACATTATGTATGCGAAGTCTTCCTGGCATATGTCACATCTCCCCAACACGGAAGTCGGTCCTTTGAATTCTGCAGGTTCACTTCACTCGTCTTGTGATACCTCCCATGGTGTTTTGCAGGCAGAAGTCTTGTTGACTCAGCTCTTCATGTTTTGTGCCATATGCTGGATTGTAGTCGCTGAGACTTTAATAGAAGTGATGACTGTTGAAAAGTTGAACGAAGTGAACATTCATAGCACAACATCAGCAAAACAGCAAAGTGGAGCTCAGACACTGTTACATGGTCATGCCTTCTATAGACTTCAGGTGTTTCTTCTGCTGCCAGTGGGTTTTCTTAACATCATATACTTAACTTTCGATAGAATTATAGCATATCCCGTTTTTCCTCTCCAGCAGTCATGATTCACATAGATTTAAATGGACTCATCCACAATATCTTTTAATCAGCAAGCCATCTTAGATTTTTGGATGAATAAATTGATAGTTTTCTGGCTTCTTCCACTCTGAGATTTTGCAATGCTGTGGAAAAATAGACATTTCAGTGGATTATCCTGGGGTTGAAGTATGATGACGGCAGAGATTTTAGCCAAAGTAGCAGAGCTGAAACCTGGTAGAAGAAGCAGTTTGTTAAAGACAATTTATCAGAATAAATCTATAAAATGATCAGCAAAAGCCCCCCTAAACCCACTGAGACTTTACTAATTCTGGAGAATAGTATGTGAATCCAAGTAAGAGTTACTACATGTAATGTTGATATGAATGGACAACAAAATATTTTGTGCATGTGCTACCAAATACAAACTTACAAGTATGTGAGTTTGGGTCATTGATTTTTTACAAAGCTCCTTGATGAATAAATAGCTCCTTTTTTGAAATCTTCCCTCCCACCAAATAGATACAGCTCTGAAAATTGATTTTGCTCTTTCAGCTTTTGGTTAAGTGACGTTGACAATTGTAGGCATGTGTGGATATCATTTGGGGAAAACCCATCATCTGGCGGGTAGGGGTGAGCCGTTTCTCTGAGATCTGCTCTACACTGCCACCCCTCAGGGTCACAGGTGCCCTGGCTGGTCTCCTTCGAACACATCGCTGCGCTGAGGTCCACCAGAACCTTTTCTCATCTCTGTGTGGCAACTTTGAATTCCAACTGAAAGATAAGCTTGTGGTTTGGGCACTTACAGTTGGAGGGGAGTTTTTATGACTATGACGGCAGCCCCACCTGATTCACAACAGAACGTCTGGTCTGTCCGCAGCTGAACAGATCAGTCACCTGACCTGGAAACCCTGTGCTTGTTCCTGAGAGTTCTCTTCACACATTCTGAGATGGAAGTGTGGGCGTGCTGTTACACAACCTGGTGGTCCCATCCCATTGTGAGTTATTTGGAAGCAGCAGTGAGAAATAACTCCCCCCCCCCACCCCGCTGGGGTATTCCGGTCCTTACGTAACTGTGAAGGCCTTGGTGATACTCAGAAATCAGTAAGCAGGACAACTGCATTTCCACCAATAACCAAAATAAGAGGCTCATTCTTCAAAAATTTAGTATGTGCGTTGTTTTCATCAACTTAAGGTTAGAGGTTCTGTAAGACTGGACGCCAGTTTCGCAGTCACTGATACTCACATCTTTAACACGTGTCACTGTGCCTGATCCTGTCTTGCAGGTTATTTTATTGTATTGTCCTATTCTGTCATCATCTCTGTCTTTACTACTCAACTTTAACGTCCTTGAGGGCAGGAATTTTATCTTATTTAACTCAGTATCTATTTTTAGCAATACGCACAGTTCCAGACCCCATGTGGTGTTGAGTAAATGTTTGGAATAGGGAAATGAATAGGTTTAAGTTTGTGCAGTAGCATCTTTCCAACAACTCCCACCTCAACATTTCAATTATCTAATTTCTCTTTTAATGCTAGAAAACAATTTAAATCTGGGCACTTTTGTAGTTCACACAAAACTAGTAAAGTCTAGGACATCTGTTTAATCCTTCACTTTTCATAGTATGGAGCCCACCAAAGATTTTGAAAGTCAAATGTATATTTATTCCATGGAGGAAACTTTATCAACCAGAGCAAAAGTTTGCCAGCAGTAGCTGGTGATATAATGGGTAGTTTAAATCCTGCTAACTGCAAATAATTTTTCAACTGTGTTTATGATTGTGGTAGAGTTTAGAGAGGAAGAGGTATACAGATAACATAAATATTTCAACAAAAGCCGATTGTACTGGAGCCATGAATAAATTAGACTCAGTTTGTAAATAAATTCAGTTTTTGCCAGCAAACATTTATAATTCTCTCTTACTGCAAACAATAGTAATTTATATAGAATAGGTCCTGAATGCCTCCTTTTTTTTTTTTTCTAAAGTCAGTTCTCATTATAAGGCCGTGCCTGGTGCCGATCAAGTGTCTTAGACTGTGTGGCTCAATTAGACATGAAGGATGCTGTACAGACCACCTAATGCTACCAGTTATTGTACACGTTGATAATGACAATTTCCAGACACCATACATAGTTTGGTAGTCTATGAAGTTGTTGTATTATATCATTCCCTTAAATACCTAGCTTGTGTTACCACTTAGTAATGTCGAAACTACCCCCTCTCAAATCATAAGTGCTGTTTTGTATGATATGTATATAAATAGCACATCTGTTCATATTTTTCTGCAAACTCTTTCTTCTCAAAATGTATAATGTTTTCTCAAATTACAAAAAAAATCCCTCCTTTACATTTTTCAATGACATTCCTTCCATCTCTGCGGTTTTGAATGATTTTATACTTAACATGGTGTGGTGTTGGGAAACTCTACTTGGGAACCTTCAAGCGGGTGGAAATTGGCCTCCGTAGTGATAACTACCTTTACTCTGCACCAAAGATGCCGTATTTGCAGCACGGTAGAGTGTGAGCTAAAATTAGTCAGATCAGGGAGCTTTCCCACATAATCTCTTTAAAATCAGAAGTTACTGCTATCTGTGAGAACAAGGACCATTGGTCATGTTAAATCAACCCCCACTTTGAGAACATTCTATTTGGGGGCGTCGCTCCCTGCTGCTTCTCTACAGAGACTGTGGTCAGATCCGCGTTCCGTCAGCTTGTTCCCACTCCTTTTTATCAGGAAGCCCTCACTACAACTCCCTCTTCTGCCAGACACACATAATTATTTTCTTTTCTTTTTGTGGGGCTGGCTATAAGAAAGCCCTTCTGTTTTGTAGCAGTGGGGAAGGGTCTGCACCAAGCCATCTGTGGGAGTGAGTTTGGACTTACATTCCCTCTGTTTATTCAGCCCCTGCACGCCTGTCTCTGTTCACCACACAGCAGAATGCAGACCTCAGTCTCCTTACTTCTTGATCTCCATCTTTTGGGAGTTATTTTGAAGGTTTTCCACCCAGAGTATGTTAGATTTCAGTCTCCTTGCTACGGAATCCACCCCTACCCCTGTAAACTCCTGAGTTTTGGCCTCTCCTTTGGAGACAAGAAGGATCCCTGCCAAAAGCCACCAAGCCACACTTAGGTAATTACAATAAACAAGCTGGGCTCTCAATCCACACACAGAGCTGAGCAGGGCAGAGCTGTGGTCAGAGGGGTCCCAATTGCTCCTCCATCAGCAAAGGCACATTGGTTCCCTCATGTCCCTGCTCACTTTTAAACACTTGCTTCTTTAAAGGAAATAAATCTGGTCACTCTTTAGCATGTGAAGGGGTACAGCTTTCTTCTGAAACCACCATCAACAATGTAAACAAATCAGAGGTAGTAAACCACAGGCTCTGCCCACACACAGACCACAGTCCTCAGCAGAGGCCAGCTCCTTAATGCGAGAGTAACAGCCCAGTTTTATAAGCTTCTGCTGGGAGTAAGTTCCAGCCTCACCGGTTAGAGTGAGGTCAGGTGGGCAGAGGACAGACTCTCCCAGGTTATGTGCTGGGAAAGACCAGACTAATTCACAGGGTGTCTTTCTAGGAAACCTGTGACAAGCTTTTGGTGCACCAACTTTTGACCATCTTTTGGTGTACCAACTTTTGACCATATTTGGTTTTCATTATGAAGCCCTGGGGATTGCTTGCATGAAACGGACCCGGAAATGAGTTTGCCCAATGTGCTTGTTTAGTGGGTAGGGGACACAGGGACCCCAAACAGCAACAGTGACCAAGCTCTGCCCTGCAGGTTACTTCAGGGCTCAGTGACACTGTGACAAATCCAGAAATCCACGCCAGCACTTGGGTCCCTCCCCCTCTCCCCAAATGTAAATGGCATAGCTTACAATCCTCCACCTTAACTCATGTGGGAGTTGTAAAATATTCTCTATACCTTCCTGGTACTGATATGCTTCCTTTCTTGACAATGGTTAGTCCTCAACGAATGTGTCCAGCCCTAAACTAATGTGTTCCGTCATCAGTCAATTCCTGCCTGTGATAGCCTTTTCTTAAATACCTGTTTAAACAGTAATTTAGATAAGAGCGTCCCATTTGTGTGCAACAGGAAATGCCTGCCTTCTTTTAGATACGCTGGCAAATAATTATTGTAGATATGGCTGGAGCACCGAAGGGCTGTGCTCTGATCATTTCGGACGCCCCAGAAGTAGCCACCCAGTCTGCTGAGACATGATTTCAGGACGGTGCTGCTTTCCTCTAAATGGATGCAAAGGAAAATCACTTTGGGGACATAAAAAGCTTATGAAAAAAGCTATGGGGTCAGAGGTTGAAAAAAGTCTCTTAAGAAATTTGTATTGCTAAAAGAAAGTTGAGGCACGTAGTTGTAATGTAAAAGAAACAGTGTCTGACATCTGATAAGTCTGTTCTGACCGGCCAGTCCAGTGGGTATTGGTGACGGTGGCTCCTTAACAACAGAATAAGCCAAACATTAACCAGGTCTTGCTTTCCCTTGGAATAGAATTCACAGAGCTTTAATGTCTTCATTTTAGCTGTTTCAGATTCTGTAACTAGATACCAAAGGCCTTTACTGGTACCTCAACTATGAATTTTCTAGCAATTTCTTTCCATAACCATTTGAAAAAAGCTGAGTTTCATCTCTGAAAAGAAAGTTTTCAAAGTGGCCAAACCCATTTTATAAATGCTCAGGAGCTATTAGCCTAGTCCCAAACCATACTTATTTACTGAAATGGCTGTGAACTTCCTGGGAGAGTGGAAAATCTCCTGACCGGAGTTAAGAGCTGCAGGACGGGCAAGGGGTCTGAGCATCACTGCACGAAAAACACACGTTTGCTCACGGGTCAGGCCCCTAACTGCGGTTCGCGCGTTCTCCGCTGTCCCCGCTTCCCCGCCCACCAACAGGCTTCCTTTACGAGTCTTTTTGACAGCCCATAAATGAAATATTTTTGGGAAATGCTAGGGGGAAAAGTTCCATAAGGAAGAGAAGAAATAGCACAGAACGAGGAAGTAGCAAATATTAGAATTGGGAGGGAACTTAGAAGAGCGTCGAAAAATTCCCTGTGCCAAGTCACTCTGGGGCTGCAAAGGCGCAGGCTGCGCAGGTGCAGCCCGCAGTCAGCAAGCAGCTCCGCAGAGTCCGGCAGGTGCAGCCTGTGGTCAGCGCCTCCGCAGAGTCCGGCAGGTGCAGCCCGCGGTCAGCGGCTCCGCGGAGTCCGGCAGGTGCAGCCCGCGGTCAGCGGCTCCGCGGAGTCCGGCAGGTGCAGCCTGTGGTCAGTGCCTCGGCGGAGTCCGGCAGGTGCAGCCCGCAGTCAGCAAGCAGCTCCGCAGAGTCCGGCAGGTGCAGCCTGTGGTCAGCGCCTCCGCAGAGTCCGGCAGGTGCAGCCCGCGGTCAGCGCCTCGGCGGAGTCCGGCAGGTGCAGCCCGCGGTCAGCGGCTCCGCGGAGTCCGGCAGGTACAGCCTGCGGTCAGCGGCTCCGCGGAGTCCGGCAGGTACAGCCCGCGGTCAGCGCCTCGGCGGAGTCCAGCAGGTGCAGCCCGCGGTCAGCGCCTCGGCGGAGTCCGGCAGGTACAGCCCGCGGTCAGCGACTCCGTGGAGTCCGGCAGGTGCAGCCCGCGGTCAGCGCCTCGGCGGAGTCCGGCAGGTACAGCCCGCGGTCAGCGGCTCCGCGGAGTCCGGCAGGTACAGCCCGCGGTCAGCGGCTCCGCAGAGTCCGGCAGGTACAGCCCGCGGTCAGCGGCTCCGCGGAGTCCGGCAGGTACAGCCCGCGGTCAGCGGCTCCGCGGAGTCCGGCAGGTACAGCCCGCGGTCAGCGGCTCCGCAGAGTCCGGCAGGTACAGCCCGCGGTCAGCGGCTCCGCGGAGTCCGGCAGGTACAGCCCGCGGTCAGCGGCTCCGCAGAGTCCGGCAGGTACAGCCCGCGGTCAGCGGCTCCGCAGAGTCCGGCAGGTACAGCCCGCGGTCAGCGGCTCCGCAGAGTCCGGCAGGTGCAGCCCGCGGTCAGCGGCTCCGCGGAGTCCGGCAGGTGCAGCCCGCGGTCAGCGCCTCAGCCGAGTCCAGGGTCCTCTGAGCCCTGGCGTGTGTTCGCAGCTGGGTCTCCGGGCCCTCGACGCCGTCTCCGTAGCTTGTTTAACGCTGTCTTCTGGAAGTTCATTTCCCCTTACTTGCACTAGTTCCCTTGCTTCATTTCTTGGAGGTCTTACCCTTGATTCTCTCGGAGCCTTCCTCACGGAACACTGCGGCCGGGCAGGGCCTCCCTGGTGGCTCCACGTGGTGGGTGGCGCCCTGCAGCAGAGCCCGGGGTGAGGTGACTTGGGGGGAGGTCGCTGAGCTCCCCGCTCCCCTGCCTCGGTGTATAGCGTGGAAGGGGCGCTGCTCGCGAGCACGGCCCCCCGGGGGTCCCTGACGTGCTCTGGTCCGCCGAGCCCCCTACCCTGGGCTGGACGGGCATCCTCGCCCTCGGCCACTGTAATCCTTCCTGTCTGCTTGAAGCCAGGCACAAAGTCCTGGGCTTGGGCCCACCCTTTTCTTAGCAGCAATTAACCTTTACTGCGGGGCTTCCTTTGAAGTCTGCTCGTGTTTTTATTACAAAACTGCAGCAAGGAACATATAATGGGGGAAAGTGTCTAAATTTCTGAGTTACCTAATCTGTTCAATTCCCAAACTGAGCTGGTCTTGGCAGTTGCTGGTGCAGTTACGATCTCACCCGGTCTGCCTGGGATCACGAGTCCCGTTTCTGTCCCAGCCCATCTTTAAGATCAGGGAATCTTACCCCCTCCCTCCACCACACACACTCTGCAAATGCACATGGGTGTGTGTGTCACACGTGCAGGAGTGACAGCTGAGCACAGAGAGCTGATTTCTTGTTTCATAGCTATAGAAATCCTGTCTTCATATTCAAACTGTGCATATATGCTCTGAAACTGTTCAGTTGCTGAATTTCCTATCAGCAACTAAATGGGAAGAGCAGAGAGATGGTCTCTGTGTGCTGCTGGGCACTGGTGATAATGCTGAGTGATCAGTATGATGATGGGCATTAAATGCTATTAATGGCAAAACTCAGGATTTTAGATGGCCTCTGCCCAGAGGGTTTGCAGTTAGACTAGGCAGAGGCGCCAAGAGAAACAAATGGAGGAGTTATATAAAAACCACAAAAAGAGAAGGCATTTTAGGCCTGCCTTGCAAATAAGAACCAAAGAATTACAAGTAAAATGGCTTTTTTTTTCCTAGCCTGCCATTCACAGGAGCTCAAATAAATGAAGTCATTTTTCTCTGCTTTTCACTCAGCAGTAAATCATTCCTTGGTAATCCAAGGTGGGTGGAAAAGCACCTGAAACTCACAGAAAACACGAGAGAATCCTTTTCTTTCCCTCGAGATGGGTGAGGATTTTCTAAGAAACAAGGAAAAATCACAAGAGAAAAATAAACTTAGTTCCACAAAAGATAAGAAAACTCAAAAATGCCAAATGTTAAATCATCTACTGGAAAAATGAACGATTTCAAAAGGCTAATTTCATCAATAATAAGACAGACATAAAATCCCAATTAAAAGTGAACAAAAACAGTGAACAATTGGCAAAAGAAGAAATATGAATGACAAATACATTTGGTTTCAGTAATCAACTAAGCTGTAAATTAAAGCAATAATAAATACTTGTTATAATTTCCCTTCTTGTGCTGATAAGGATTAAGAAAAAGACATAATGATGGCTACCGGCGTGATTGCTAGAGGACTAAACTGAACACACTTCCAGTACTCACAGGAGAATCCGACCCAAAGAAGTGGAAATGGATGAAAATAAAAGTTTACATTAAAGAATGTTCATTTCAGGGCGGCGCCTGTGGCTCAGTCGGTAGGGCGCCGGCCCCATATACCGAGGGTGGCGGGTTCAAACCCTGCCCTGGCCGAACTGCAACCAAAAAATGGCCGGGCGTTGTGGCGGGCGCCTGTAGTCCCAGCTACTCGGGAGGCTGAGGCAAGAGAATCACGTAAGCCCAGGAGTTGGAGGTTGCTGTGAGCTGTGTGAGGCCACGGCACTCTACCGAGGGCCATAAAGTGAGACTCTGTCTCTACAAAAAAAAAAAAAAAAGAAAGAAAAAAAGAATGTTCATTTCAGTATAATTTATGGTATTAGAAATTAGAAGCAAAATGTGGACTATTTTTAGAAAATAGTTTATTATGAGCACTTCCTTATGTATTTTTTACTAGCATTAAATGAAAAGGCCTAAAACCCAACTGTTCATATAATATGGTTAGAATTTTGATAAAATAAATAAGCTTTAAAACATATCTTTAAACAATAACAAAAAAAATTAGTTGCCTAGGTGTTAATGGAGGACTGGACCTGACACCTGACTCTGGGTGTGCTGTTGAGAATATTCGAATGCCAGGGTCCACACATGCAAAATAGAAGATGATTTTTCTCATCATCATTTTTTAACTGGGTTGTTTTGATCATCAAAATGAGAAAATGTGGGGTGGCACCTGTGGCTCAAAGGAGTAGGGCCCGGCCCCATATATCAGAGGTGGTGGATTCAAACCCAGCCCCTGCCAAAAACTGCAAAAAAAAAAAAAAAAAGAGAGAGAGAAAATGTGGATGCATCTATGGAAGTTATTATTATCAGTCATACTTCTGCAGTTTCCTCTCTTTGCAGATTCTGATATGTTTTTAAAATGGAGCTCTCCTCAGTGGAAACTTAGGGTCACTATTCAAAGAGTCATCAAAATAAATACAATCTAATCAAAGTGTGGGCCCTTCCTTGGTCTTTGGGGACATTAGGACACTTAAAATTGCCAAGTCACTTGCTTCAAATCCGAGAATAAGCTCGTGTTCCTCCCCTCACCCAGCTAATGACGTGCCCAAAGGATGCATGGGGCAAATTAGAGTAGCAGATAGCTCAGCTCCACCAAGTTACAAGGGTTATTTATCTTTATGGGACCACTGGTGTACACAGCACTCCTTACCTGACACTTACCTACTGTAAATGCACCTGATTTGTCAGTGTGATATCTGAGAAATGCCTCAATTAACTGCAGTTATCGCTGAGGGAAACGAGCTACCAATTTTCCCTCAGTAACAGAGGTTTAATGGAGATAGGATAATTGAGGTAGTTTGTCATTTAGATGAAAGGTTTTAGCAGCTTTGGGATAGTTCTTGAGTAATGTACACGTAGGCATTAGTTTATTTCGGTTTATGCAAATATTCAGCACGGTGTGATCAATTGCATTTGCTGTTGAAAATTTCATAATGCTAGATTACATTGAAATATTGTTGTATGTTTTGATACATAAAACTCAGCAGTTTTATATTTGCATGTTTGTCACCTCCGTCTTTTTCTTTCTTTCTTTTTATTATTAAATCATAGCTGTGTACATGGGGTACCATACACTGCTTTTATAGACCGTTTGACACATTTTCATCACACTGGTTAACATAGCCTTCCTGGCATTTTCTTAGTTATTGTGTTAAGACAGTTATATTCTACATTTACTAAGTTTCACATGTACCCTTGTAAGATGCACCGCTGGTGTAATCCCACCAATCAGCCTCCCTCTACCCATCCTCCCCCCTCCCTCCCCTCCCTCTGCCTCTTCCCCCTGTTCTTAGGTTATAACTGGGTTATAGCTTTCATGTGAAAGCCATAAATTAGTTTCATAGTAGGGCTGAGTACATTGGATACTTTTTCTTCCATTCTTGAGATACTTCACTAAGAAGAATATGTTCCAGCTCCATCCATGTAAACATGAAAGAGGTAAAGTCTCCATCTTTCTTTAAGGCTGCATAGTATTCCATGGTGTACATATACCACAATTTATTAATCCATTTGTGGATCGATGGGCACTTGGGCTTTTTCCATGACTTAGCAATTATGAATTGGGCTGCAATAAACATTCTGGTACAAATATCTTTGTTATGATGTGATTTTTGGTCTTCTGGGTATACACCTAGTAGAGGAATTACAGGATTGAATGGCAGATCTATTTTTAGATCTCTAAGTGTTCTCCAAACATCTTTCCAAAAGGAATGTATTAATTTGCATTCTCACCAGCAGTGTAGAATTGTTCCCTTTTCTCCTCATCCACGCCAACATCTCTGGTGTTGGGATTTTGTGATATGGGCTAATCTTACTGGAGTTAGATGACATATCAAAGTAGTTTTGATTTGCATTTCTCTGATGATTAAGGATGATGAGCATTTTTTCATATGTCTGTAGGCGGTGTGCCTGTCTTCTTCAGAGAAGTTTCTCTTCAAGTCCATTGCCCCGCCTGCGATGGGATCTCTTGTTCTTTTCTTGCTTACACGTTTGAGTTCTCTGTGGATTCTGGTTATTAAACCTTTGTCGGAGACATAACCTACAAATATCTTCTCCCATTCTGAGGGCTGTCTGCTTGCTTTACTTACTGTGTTCTTGGCTGTGCAGAAGCTTTTTAGTTTGATCAGGTCCCTGTAGTGTATTTTTGAAGGTGTTTCAATTGCCCAGGGGGGTCCTTCTAATAAAATACTTGCCCAGACCAATGTCTTCAAGGGACCTCCGTCTTTTTCACATTTAATTCAGATGATACCGGATTAACAGTGGTTTGAAGACAAATTGGCTGGGTTTGCACAGATTTAATGGTGCCTGTGGATGAGTAGGGCCGTGGGTCCTTCTGGGTTTACCTGGTCTATATAAGCTGTTCCTTACGTTTAATTTGATATTCTTATCATTGTAATCAGAGCTGCATTCAGGTTTCGTCATAATCAGAATTGCATTCAGATTCAAATTCAAAATTTTCTGTCAGCAGCCTGGGTTCACACATGTACTTGTTCTTTGCAGGAACTGACATTTAAATGCATTTTCTTAGATTCTGCACTGAAGGGTTTTGGGGTAACTCAGGAGTCAGGCGACCTGCCCTGCAGTTGGGAAGGCATAGACAGGTTGTGTCCATCCATTTGTAAGATTTGGGGTCACTTTGACGGAACTGGCAGTCTGACTGATTTGACTCTCTGAGGAAATAGGAGAAATTTTACTGGCTTTTAATAGATAATGACTAGAGGAACATGGCTCTGTTTATTCAGGTGCATTTTCCTTTCCTAGTGCTGAAATGGTCAAGTTCATAGATTGCACAAGGTCTTCCTATAGCATTTCTTGAGAAAAACAAACTCCTCATCCTAGGAGAGAAATCCCCGTAACAGTTTAAAGTCACTCTGCATTTGCAGGGGTTCAAGGTTATAATTCTGGGGAGATGTTTTTATGTTTTTAGCTGTACCAAGACCATCAGTGAGCTTTTGGATATTAGACTGAAGTGCAAAATCTCCGCAAAGGATAAAACGAGATGGACTTTGTCAAGCATGTTTTGACCTTAAGGTATATTTTTCTGATGATATTCTTTGGGGCATTATTACAATTGGGCTTGGAGAAAAGTTTGTGAGCCACTGTGTTCTATTTCTGTGGGTTTAAAGGTGCTTTTCAGGTTCAAAAAATTCCAATATTTGGTAGAAAAATATTGATTTGGTTTACCAGTTCAATAAAATTACATGTCAGGTTAATTAAATATTTAACAAGTATTTATTAGGCACTTACATGCAGATCACTTGGAGAATTCCTAAGAAGTGAGAGTCCGGACACTGCTCTTTAAGGGCCTGTTTCTTAGTTCGAAATAAGAGAATAATACACATTAAACCCCACGCAGCAGCATGTGGTATCCAGTTGCCAAATTGAGAGGTGGAAGTACGTTGGATATATTTTTTTTCCATTCCTGAGATACTTTACTAAGAAGAATATTTTTCAGCTCCATCCATGTAAACATAAAAGAGGTAAAGTCTCCACTTTTTTTAATGCTGAATAGTATTCCATGATATACATATACCACAATTTATTAATCCATTCAGGGGTCAGTGGGCACTTGGGCTTCTTTCATGACTTAGCAATTATGAATTGAGCTGCAATAAACAATCTGGTGCTTTTATGTTTACATGGATGGAGCTGGAAAATATTCTTCTTAGTAAAGTATCTCAGGAATGGAAAAAAAATCCAATGTACTCAGTACTACTGTGAAACCAATTTATAATCACTCACACTTGCATATGAAAAATGACACGCAACTATAGCCTAGGATGAAGGAGGGAAGGGGAGAGAGAGGGGAAGGGAGGGGGTGTGTGGATAGAGGGAGGGTTGGTAGGGGGACCACACCTCTGGAGCATATTGCAAGTACAAGTTGGATTTATCAGGTGTAGAACACAAATGTCTTAATGCTGTAATTGGGTAAATGAGGTGAAAGCTATGTTGATTAGTAGGATGTAAACACTCCAATTTGTACAAATAATCAACACATTAAAATGGCATAAATGTATTTATGATCTATGTACAAATGACTTAATAAAAAACAAAATAATAAAAAAAGAGAGGTAGAAGTCTGCAATAATTCAGGGATGGGGGATAATTGTGTTCTGTGGGATGGTGATGGGATGAGTTGGAACTTGACCTGGGCGGGGCGGTGGTGACTGGAACTGGCTGAGGAGAGAAGCAGAGAAAGGATGTCTGGGCAGTGGGGACAGAAGACTAAGTGCTCTCTGAGCTCAGAAGTCAGAGAAAAGCTCGCTTTGGCCTGCAGGAGTGTTAAGAATCAGACAGAAAGAAGGGATCCAGAAGGAAGGAGATTTCATTCCGAGCCTAAAAGGTTTACCTGCAGACCCTAGGAGTCCTTGCACGCTATCAACAGGAAAAGGGGTGCTGGGAAGGGAATCCAGCGGGGTCACACCAGCTGGGTGCTGAGCGGGGGAGGAGGGAGACGGGGTTTGGCTGCCCACGTAGAGGACTATTGAAAAATTCTGCTGTGGGAATGTCAGCTGAAAGCCTTGGATGAAGGTGAAACCTGCAGCAGAGTGTGCAGTGTTTAGTGACGAGGATGCTGAAGGAGAGAAAATGCAACATGATTTTAAGACCTTGAATGTGGATAATTAGGGGCAGGGCTTGTTCTAGGTGGAAACAGGAGAATGGGCAGAGAATAGCTTTGAGGGCAGATGGTAGTGTATAGATTTCAGACGTGCTGAACTGGAATGATAACTATCTCGTATGTGGTATGTTGAGAACCTTTGTCCCACAGGTGCAAGGGTGTGGGAGTTAGATCACATGCCTGGTTTAAAGGGTGCATCTGAATAGAGGGCCAAGCTCTCACTGAACGACCCTTCTGGGTGTGCTGTCACTACATCTCACAGAACTTTAGGAGGGGGGAGCCATTACTTGTGGATAATTGTTAACAAGGGTTGTGGTTAATTTCCATAATAAATCAGAGAAGGAATGAGTGCTACCCTTTAGCCTAATAAACTATCTTAGAAGACTTTAATAATTCACAGAACTGTGGGTTTGGTAGGATCTTAAAGGCCATCCAGCCTAGTCGCCCCCTTGAAGCTGAAATTGCTCCCTAACATCCCCAGCTTGTGGTTGTTTGGGCCACCCCAGAACCCCTGTGACGGGGACTGGAGGCCACTTTTCTTACCGTCCGACAGCTCTGATAGGCATTTTCACCCATTTTTCTTAGTGCTCCCCTTGAAGTCCTGTAAACCAAAACAAATCTTGTCCTAGTGGACAAGAAACATGTATTTATACAACTGAGACCTCCTTCAGCTGGTGGGAAATTCAAGCTCTGTCCTTATTCCTCAAATGCTCTCTCCTAGCCCCCATGCGAGTTTCATAAACGTCTTAAGGTTTCACAGGGGACACTCCCGTGTGGGGCTGGCTGCTTCGGGGTATCCTTGGGGCCTCTGTGCTCGGGGACAGAACTGCTGTTTACCCGCTGCCCCCGAAAGCTCCTGTCACCTCCCAGGGCACTGCCCCACACGGAGGCCTCTGGGGCCTGGCACTTCTCAGGCTGTAGGAAATTCTCTCTTTCTGGTGCACCTCAAGGCACCCCTCCTCTCCCTTCACCCTCTGGAAAGGAAACCTACTTTCTTTCAGGATTTTAGCTTTTATACATGTCCAGAAAAATCACTAGCTCCAAGTGACTTTAACTTTTTGCTCTGTATAAAGGAAACCTTAAGAGCTTGGTGACGTGCTTGAAATGGGAAAAGAAAAACAGAGAAAGAAAAAAAAACATGGATTAATATTCCAATAAATAATCCTGCCGCACAGACTCAAGCCTTGCTGCATGTGGTGGCCTTTGGAATTTGTGACAGTGATCCTGCATTTTTTCCGAGATAGCAGTCCACGATACAACTTTCTGATACAGTCTATAATCCTGTCAGGTCTCAGTTTGGGATGGTTTGGGGGTTGTCATCATACACATTTACTTCTTGTCTCTACTTTATTCAGACCCAGAATGAAATTGCTGATTGTTTTCCAGATAGATGACAGACTGAATGGGCCCATGCCTGGGTATTGAAGGTGGAGGATTAGCTCATCTGATTTACAGAGGCTCCATGGAGGTCCTAACGCCAAACCAGCCCCCACCTGTGAATCATAAAGATTATAATGAAAGCACATTATAACAATGGTCTTTCCTATTTAGCCTTTAAATAACAACAGCATCATAAGGCAGCTAGCCCCTTGGAATTGTGTCCGTTCTATAATCCAGAGGAATTCACGAAGCTCTTGTTCATTCGCAGGTAATGAGTGTGTGTATGGCAACTACCCTGGGATGCCTTTGGAAGAAGTGCCAGATGCAGGCGGGGTAGGCAGTGCCCCCTGCCTCAGTGTCCAGGAGCCCTGCTCGCCCGCAGCGCCCAACGAGGAGTGCACCCCCAAGGAGGGCTCTCCTTACAAGGCCCCCATCTACATTCCTGATGACATCCCCATTCCTGCTGAGTTCGAGCTCCGAGAGTCCAATATGCCTGGAGCAGGACTAGGAATATGGACCAAAAGGAAGATCAAAGCAGGTGAAAAGTTTGGGCCCTACGTGGGGGAGCAGAGGTCAAACCTGAAAGATCCCAGTTACGGATGGGAGGTAAGAATGTATTTTGACTTGACACATTTACATATATTCAAGTGTGCAAAGAAGAGATTAATTGTGTAAGGAGCTGTAAGATCAGCAAATTCTGTTTGTTGCAATATGACTTCAAACGGGTCTTTAAGAAGAAATTCCCTATAATCTTACCTCTTGATAGAAACAACGTTATCAATGAAAGGTATAGCATGTTAGAAGGGGCCCCAGCCTCATGAATGGTGAAAGAATAGTATTGAATTAAAAAAAAAATGCTAAGGGGAGAAAATATGGTTCTGTAGTTAACATGTGAAAAATCGCCTAAGCCCAGGAGTTGGAGGTTGCTGTGAGCTGTGTGATGCCACAGCACTTTACCCAGGGTACTAAAGCGAGACTCTGTCTCTACAAAAACAAACAGACAAACAAAAAAACCATGTGAAAACATTGGATATGGCCATGTGTAGTAAGTGTATAGCTGTAGCAAACAAACAAACATATGACTTATTTATTGTAATTCCTTTTGTGGTGGGGGAGCTTAGAGGAAAACATTTGTTTTCTCCATTTTGTGGCTGTGAGTTAATTTGGTTTTATTTTTATTTCGTGCTAGTTCTTCTATTTTGCTTCTTTTTTTGATAATCCTTGTTTAATGCTTCATGCTTTCAGAATATAGCACTATTTTCATCACTAAATTGTGTGATGATTCTTTATATTCAAATTGGTTTCATGAGTAACTCATGTATAAAAACCTCTATGAAAATCTGTCACTGGTTTCAGGCAGACTTTTCACAGAACCCATTGTCAGTATCTAACAATTACAAGTCACGGTCTGATTATGAAATCAAAACTGATTTTATTTTAATAAGGACAGGTAACTGTTATTCGTTTGAGTTTATGACTTCTGCACACATTCAGTGTGTGTGTATAAAAACACTTTCCATTTATTTTTATAACTTGAGAACTTCTGTGGTTAAATCATAACATCATAATTTCTGGAAAATCTGGTCAATTTCTGAAAAACTTGTAGAGGTATTCTGCATGGGTGAAAAAGTCTCTTTTGGAGATGTGATTGACCTTTGATTTCATAATATTTCAGTTAGACAGAAATCGGATAAACTAGATTTATTTTGGTGTGCTCTCTTAATATTTATGATCATTAATAGAATATCTGGCCAGCCTTTTAAAATAAATGGATGTGCAGGGCCTTTAGGACGTCATCTCAACTTCATGTCCCTTTTGCTGTTCATGTGTCTTCTTGTGGAGCCTGTTCAAAATGCCATAATAAAAACAATTCTTGTTCAAGTTCTGAAATGCCAGAAGTTACTATCTGGCTTTGACATGACTGTAAGTGAGAAATCCTTCTTCAGTTTTGTTCTTAGCCACAGCCCCCGTAAAGGCGTGGTTGAGCTACGTTTCCTTCAGACCCATGTATTGATAAGAGATGTTTTAAAAATCACTGTAGCATTAAATGATATGTGAGTTGAATACATTTTAAACCAAATGCGTACAAACTTTACGTCATTATTGTTCACCTTAAAATAATGGCTATAAACATTCTAATAATAAGTAACTCATTAAACTTTTATTACAAAATCTCCAGAGTTAAACAACAAGGCAGTCCTGGTTAAGATTATCCTGAAGGTTTGGAATAAACTGAGGCTTAATAATGAAATCGTTTTGCCATTACAGGGTTGGTAAATGCAGGACTGTGTCTCTTTAAACCTAATACCTATGGACTGGGGGATGAACCTGGGGAAAATACTGCGTTTAGAGGAAATTTAAAAGTAATTATTTTTTTCTCCTTGGTGTAAAATGTCTTCAACATATACACCGGCATACATTTACCTGGAGAAATGTAAAATGGCTCTCTTAACTATGTCAAGACTGAGTTGTATTTATTGCTTGGAATTCGAGACACCTTCATAAAATAGCTCAGGACTTTCTGCCTGACGATCATGCTTCCTTTCTCTCCTTCAAGAATCCAGCTGACAGCCATTCAGTGGTTGTTCTCTCAACGTTTTCTAATAGTTACCTTCGCTTTGAGGAGTGGCGATTATCTGCTTTTTCAGTCTATGAACCAGATCAGAGAAAGGACGTCTTATAATTTTGGTGAACTTGTCATCCAGGGAGGAGCAGTTGAGCTCTTGACTCATACTTACGTTTTTTCTTTTCTTTTTTAATCTTACCCTAGTTAATACAAAATCCAATCATGATCAACAAAGGCACTTTCACACTGGCATCTCACCTCACCCCTGCATGCTCATTCTTAACTGTCCTCATGCCATTTTGCCCTCAATGATAGCTGGTTTCCCTCTCATCTGGCTAGGAGACCGTTGTGATTAATGGCTAGGACCTCTTTCTTTTCTTTTCCTTTTTTTTTTTTTTTTTTTGAGACAGAGTCTTGCTTTGCCACCCTTGGTAGAGTGCCCTGGCAGCACAGCTCACAGCAATCTCAAATTCTTGAGCCAAGTGATTCTCCTGCCTCAGCCTCCTGAGTAGCTGGGACTACAGGCACCCACCACACAACTCCTGGCTAGTTTTTTTAGAGATGGGGTCTCGCTCTTGCTCAGGGTGGTCTCGGGCTCCTGAGTGTAAAGCAATCCACCGCCTCAGCCTCCCAGAGTGCTGGGATTACAGGGGTGAGCCCCCGTGACTGACCTATGACCTCTTCCTTTGATATACTTTCATTTTTTAAAAAAAAATGATGAATAGAAGGAAAAAATGAAGCCTCTTAGGCACATCCCAGACTAAGCACATAGGAAATCCCAAGTACACGCACATGTGTCGAATGCTATGCTAAGTGTTTCTCTGTTGGGGGTGAAGATGCCCTTGTTCTCTCCAGCACGGCCCTTGCTCTTTTTTCCCCTACAAAGCTCCCCATTGTGTGTATTTCCTGTTTTAATAAATTGCATTGCCCTCTGTTCAGTTGTGGAAGCCCCAAAATCTGTCATCTTGACACCCGTCTGTCCCGCACTGGCCATGGCTAACTTGTGGCCCCTATTCTATCAAGCCTCCTGTTACACACACTGTTCTCCCCACCTGAGAACCTCCTTTCCCTCTATCCTTAGCAGCCATCTGATCAGTCCCCAAGTTTGCTGGGACACCATCCACGGCTTTTCTAATCACATTTTGGTAGTATCTAAATTTTGTACCTCTGGAAAGGTGACCCCCTCACTGAAGATAAAGGTTTCCTCATGTTTCCTTCTAAAGTTGGCTCTTACATGATCACAGGCAGAGCGAGGGAGCCATGCTGCTGGAGTGAGACTTCCAGGACTCAAACATTAGGTGTCTTGGGGTCCAGATTATTTGCTCAGCTTCTCTAATGGGCCGAGATTTCCTTGAGAGCTTGTGAAGCCGTCTCTCCTAGTGCAAGGCCTTGGTTGTGTTTCCCGGGTTTCTGATGCCTCTGGCTCTAGTCTGGGCTTAGCACATTACCTGTAGTAAGCAGATTCTGTAGTGAGAGCAACTCAGGCTTCCCTGACAAAGTGCAATGGACTGAGCGGTTTCAATGACAGGAATTTACATTCTCACAGTCCTGGAGGCTAGAAGTCCATGATCAGAGTTCCAGTTGATTTAGTTTCTGGTGATGTCTTGCTCCCTGGCTTGTAGATAGCCGTCTTCTCCCAGTCTCATACAGCCATTCTTTCTTTGGTGTGCATGGTGGGGGGAGAGGGAGATGGAGGGAGCGGGGGAGAGGAGGGAGAGAAGGAAGGAGACAGCGAGAGAGAGGGGGAGAGAGAGAGAGAAAGAGAGAGAGAGAGGGAGGGAGGGGAGGGAGAGAGAGATGGAAGGAGGGAGAGAGAGATGGAAGGAGGGAGAGAGAGGTGGAGGGAGGGTGCTCTCTGGTATCTCTTTACAAGGGCACTAATCCTGTTAGGCAGGGGACGTGCTCTTACATCCTCATTTCGTCTTGATTTTATCCTAACAGCCTCATCTCCAAATATAGTTACATTTGGGGCCAGGGCTTCAACATATGGATTTGGGGAGGACACAGGCATTTAGTATAATAATACAGACATTCAACAAATAATTGTTATAAAATAATGAGTGAATGAAGGGATGAATCAAAGAATGAGTGGATCAGCATAGGGTTATGCGACTTTGAAAGAGGAGGCAAGGAATAGGGGCTGACTTAGGTTCATGGAAAAAGCTAGAATCAAATTTCACTTTGCCACTAGCCATGTGATTCCAGGGGAGCTACTGATGTTGGTTGGTGACTAGTTGTTTATTTGACCAAGAGGTCAGTAATAACTGTCTCATGTTGTCAGTTGTTATATAACTAAGTAAGGAAATATAGTAGTAAAGAAAAAATTTAAAAGAGAATGATCAGAGATAACATTATAAGAAAGGGCCAACTTTCTGAATTGTATTTACATAATTTTTTAGAAGTTGAATGTATTTCCCAAATAAAGTACTTTGGAATGTCCTTTAACTTTGGATGGTAGAAGAATAGGATGTTTTTAAAAACAGACCAGAATCTGTGGTCAGGTAAAACAATCTGTAGATATGAGAAACAAAATTTGTATGCCTTTCTTTCAAACCAGTGTTTATTCCACAGAGAGAAACTAAAAATCATATCGGCTTTTCGCAGTCAGTGATTGCCACCTCCCAACGCACGGGGCTCATTTCTAACCAAAAGATTTTTAAAGACTTGGGAGTGTTTTTCTCTAGGACCTGAAAACAAGCTTATCTTAGGTTATGCACTTTGGAGTTACCGATTGAATGGAAAATAATTTTTTTAAGTTCTGTTGGTTTAAGATGAAGTTTTTCTCATGTCTTCCCTTTGTGATAATGTGGGGGCTGCAGAGCACAGCAGAGGGACGGGTTTCTGGACAGAGACTTTCCAGGCTCACGCCCTCCTCCCGCCTCCCTGCACTAATGGAATGACTCGGATAAGGCTACCTAATTCTGTGCCTGTCAGTTTATTTATACTTAACACTGGAATAATAATTGTATATAATCCAGTTAGGGTTGTTGTGAAGATAAAATGCAACAGTGTGTGTTAAATGCTTAGCCAGGAGCTGGTACAAGAACTCAGTAACTGTTAACAGTGGCAGCAGCAACAGCAGGTGGATAAAATGCGGGCCTGGCACAAGGGCATTAGAAAGGCCAATTATTACAGTCTGTGGATTGATTTTTATAAGTTATTGTTCTTTTCTTGTCTCCCCTCAGTTACCTCTGGGATGCTGGCTTTATTTGAAAATGAAGCACCACTGTTTTCTAATTAACAACGAACACAGAGATTCAGGAGAGGGCATATATGTGTCTTTGGAAGCCTCAAAGCAATTTGAATGGTAGATTTTTTGATATCCTGAGATACGTCGTTAGAAAAAGTGTGATGCTTTGCTTCTTTAAAATTTTGTCATATAATGGTCTTTTCTGCTTGTCTTTATTGTCACTGGCCATCATAAACCCTGGCAAGTGCCTAGAAGTTGGTTGACAGTGCACCTGTTATATACCCAGCCCTCCCCTGCTCTAAATTATTCTGATCACAAGTATGAGCTTAGCCTTTATTCTTCTTCCGTGTGTGAGTGTGTACAAGTATGCTTATTTCATAAAGAGAAAATGTACATATAGACATGGAAAATAATAACATGAATGAATTTCCCCTTTGTTCTGTTTAATAGAGGGGGAAATAGTGGGAAGGGGTTATACTGGAGTCAGAGTCTCACCCTGCCACCCTGGGTACAGTGCTGTGTGTCAGAGCTCACAGCAAGTTCAAACTCTTGGGCTTATGTGAGCCTCCTACCTCAGCTTCCCGAATAGCTGAGACTACAGGAGCCTGCCACAGTGCTCAGCTAGTTTTTATTTTATTTTTAATAGAGTTCTTTTATTTTTAGTTTGCTTATTTTTATTTTTATTTTGGTCAGGCTAGTCTGAAACTCCTATGCTTAAGCAATCCACCGGCCTTGGCTTCCTAGAGTGCTGAGATTACAGGTGTGAGCCACCGCGCCTGGCCTTGATGTCATGCTTTGACAACAATACTTCATGTCCCAACAATGTAATTCTGAAATGCAATTATCACAGTGAAGGTGTACTTCCCTATATCGTTTAGAAATAAACCATTATTGTATTTGTAAGTTTAATTTTGGGTTCTGCAGTGGCACCTAAAATACGGAAACATGCAATCACTATATTAACTAAAACATGAATATTCATTAAAAACAACAATAATATCACACTTTCAAGAGACTTAACAGCTGTGGTCAGAGTCAGGAGGCTGAAAATCGCACAATGTTTGCTCAGTAATGGAGAAACATGGGGCAATTTGAGTAGAGATTATGCACCAGTTACTTGTGTGTGTTTTACTAAAATTTTACTTTCAGCTTTATTGAAATACAGTTGGCATACACAAACCGTATATTCAAGGGGTACAATGTGATGCTTTGATAGCGCGAATGCATTGTGAAAGGATTACTACCCTCGAGTTCATTAAGATTCACCTCACATTTGTGTTAGTTAAGATCCCTCCTCAGCAAATTTCAAATGCACGATACAGTCACAGTGCTAGGTAGATCACGAACCTTTACTCGTTACAACGCATGTTTGCATGTGGCCCAACACCTACCGGTCTCCTTTATTCCTGGCCTGTCCACCACCCTTCTCCTCTCTGCCTCTATGAGTTTGCTTTTTAGATTCTGCATATTAGCAGGACCAAGGTCCTGGCTTGTTTCACTCAGCATATGTCGTTCATCTTTCATACGTGTTCTTGCAAATGGAAAGATTTCCTTTTTTTTTAAAGGCTGAATAATATTCCATTGCATGTAGGTTTCAGAATGTATCTGTTCAGCCACGGACAGATACCTGTCAGCCATGGATGGACACTTGGGTCGCTTCCACATGTGGGCAGTTGTGAATGGTGCTGCAGTGGACGTGGAGGGCAGTTGTCTCTTTGAGATGGTAGTTTTATTTACTTTGGATATATCCTACAAGTGGGTCATGGGATCATAAGGCAGATGTGTTTTTAATTTCTTGAGGACACTCCATGCCTTTTTCCATAATGGATGTACAAGTTGACAGTCCTCCCAACAGCGTATGAAGATTCTCTTTTCTCTGTATCCTTCTTGACACTTGTGATTTTTGGGCTTTTTGAGAACAGTCATCTAAACAGGTGTGAGGAAACGTGTCACTGTAGCTTTATTGGTCTGCACGTCTGCACTCTTCAGTGACACCAAGCACCTTCTCATGTGTGTGGTGGCCATTGTGTGTCTTTTCCAGGAAAATATCTGTTCAGGTCCTTTGCCCATTTTAAAAGTGGGTTATTTTTCTTATTTGTTTTTTGTTTTCGCTTTTGCTATGGAGTTGCATATTTTGGAAATTAGCCCCTTTCACATGTATAGTTTGCCAATATTTTCTCCTATTTTATAGGTTACCACCTTTTCTTTTGTGGATTGTTTTTTTTTTATTGAATCATAATTGTATACATTGATATGATCATGGGGCATCATACACTCGCTTCATAGACCATTTGACACATTTTTATCACAATGGTTAACATAGCCTTTCCGGCGTTATCTCAGTCTTTATTGAGCTGAAGTTTTTAGCCCACTTATTTATATTTTGCTATTTTTGCCTATGCTTTTTGTGTCATATTAAAAGAAATCATGAAAAAAATGGAAAAACCCAGCCGGGCGCCACGGTGAGCGCCTGTAATCCCAGCAGCTTCCAGAGGCTGAGGCAGCGGGGTGCCCGCAGCCCAAGTCTGAGGTTGTGGTGAGCTACCACTCCCACTGCACTCTGCTCAGGGGTATAGGGTGGGACCCTGTCTCAACAACAAAAAAAAAAAAAAAAAAAGAAATCATTGTCAAGACCAATGTCATGGACCTTTTCTCTTATGTTTTCTCCAGGAGTCCTCAAACTTTTTAAACAGGGGGCCAGTCCACTGTCCCTCAGACTGTTGGAGGGCCGGACTATAGTTAAAAAAAAAAAAACCAACTATGAACAAATTCCTATGCACGCTGCACATATCTTAGTTTGAAGTAAAAAAACAAAACGGGAACAAATATAATCACACTGCCGCATGTGGCCCGCGGGCCGTAGTTTGAGGACCCCTGCTAGACGTTGTATGATTTCAGGTCTTACAACTAAATATTTAATCCATTTTGAGTTGATTTTTTTGGTATGGTGTAAGATAAGTGTCCAATACTATTTTTTTTTGCATTTGTATTTTCAGTTTTCCTGACGGCATTTATTGGCAAGCCTCTCCTTTCCCCGTTGCATATTCTTGTTACTTTTGTTGAAGATTAGTTGATGGTATGTTACTTCTGGGCTTTGTTCTCTTGGTCTGCGTGTCTGTTTAGTGCCAATTGCACCAGACGTCTTTGTGTCTTTGAATGATAATATTTCTTCCCTATGTCTCTTTAGATCTGGCTGGGCAAAAAAGAAAAAAAAATTTTAACTCATTGGCATTGACATCAGAAATAAGTTTATTTTGTTAATGAGAAAGCAGGTACGCTTAACAAGTGGTATGTAATTAGAGACAGATAACAAAGAAGTGAAGACCTTTGTCTTAGTTAAGTTTCAAATGAGTTACTTCCAACAGAGGAGGAAGATTACCAATATTAAAAAGGTTATCTTTCATGGGAAGTTAAGAAAGAAAAATTTCATATAATAGTAAATGTAAATTGCTACAAAAACATAAATTTCAAAATGGTTGATGAATTCTTACAATGTCATTTTAAAGATAGTAGATAAGTTTGGATATTTAGTGCTGCTTTGTGTAGAATCAGAAACTAAGAAAATGCCAAGAAAATGGAGGGTTAGCTGGAGGGACCCTGGATTTTTTTTTTTTCTCAGTATAATTTTTTTAAATATTTTTAATCCATGGTTGGTTGAATCCATGGATGTAGAACTCACAGAAATAGAGAGCCTACTATACTCACCATATAGATTTTTAAATTATTAATTTTTTTATTGTTACATCATAGCTGTGTACATTAGTACAATCAAGGGGTACAATGTGCTGGTTTCATATACAATCTGAAATATTCTCATCAAACTGTTCAATGTAGCCTTCATGGCATTTTCTTAGTTATTGTATGTAGACATTTGTATTCTGCATTTACTAGGTTTTGCCTATAGTCATTCTAAGATGCACTGTAGGTGTGGCCCCACCATTACCCTCCTTCTAGCTTAACCTCCCCCTTACCATCCCCTCCCTTGGCCCTTTCCCCATATTCTTGTGCTATATTTGGGTTATAGCCTTCATATGAAAGCTATACATTAGCTTCATACTAGGGCTGAGTACATTGGATACTTTTTCTTCCATTCCTCAGATACTTTGTTAAGAAGAATATGTTCCAGCTCCATCCATGTAAACATGAAAGACGTAAAGTCTCCATCATTCTTTAAGGCTGCATAATATTCCATGGTATACATGTACCACAATTTGCTAGTCCATTCGTGGGTTGATGGGCACTTGGGCTTCTTCCATGACTTAGCAATTATGAATTGGGCTGCAATAAACATTCTGGTACAGATGTCTTTGTTATATTGTGAGTTTTGGTCTTCTGGGTATATACCTAGTAAAGGAATTATAGGATCGAATGGCAGGTCTATTTTTAGATCTCTAAGTATTCTCCAAACATCCTTCCAGATGGAACGTATTAGTGTGCATTCCCACCAGCAGTGTAGAAGTGTGCCCTTTTCTCCACATCCACGCCAACATCTCTGGTTTTGGGACTTTGTTATGTGGGCTACTCTTACTGGGGTTAGGTGATAATCTCAAAGTAGTTTTGATTTGCATTTCTCGGATGAATAAGGATGATGAGCTTTTTTTCATGTGTTTGTAGATTGTACATCTGTCTTCTTTAGAGAAGTTTCTCTTCAAGTCCTTTGCCCACTCTGAGATGGGATCATTTGTTCTTTCCTTGCTAATACATTTGAGTTCTCTGTGGATTCTGGTTAATAGACCTTTATCGGAGGTATAACATGCAAATATTTTCTCCCATTCTGAGGGCTGTCTGCTTGCTTTACTTACTATGTTCTTGGCTGTGCAGAAGCTTTTTAGTTTGATCAGGTCCCAGTAGTGTATTTTTGATACTGCTTCAATTGGTTGGGGAGTCCTCCTCATAAAATATTCACCCAGGCCGATTCCTTCAAGAGTTTTCCCTGCACTTTCTTCAAGTATTTTTATAGTTTCATGTCTTAAGTTTAAGTCTTTAATCCAGTGAGAGTCTATCTTAGTTAATGGTGAAAGGTGTGGGTCCAGTTTCAGTCTTACAGGTTCACCCAGCACCATTTGTTAAATAGGGAATCTTTTCCCCACTGAATGTTTTTAATTGGCTTGTCAAAGATCAAATAACGGAAAGTAGCTGGATTCATCTCTTGGTTCTCTATTCTGTTCCAGACATCTACTTCTCTGTTTTTGTGCCAGTACCATGCTGTTTTGATCACTATCGATTTATAGTACAGTCTCAGGTCTGGTAGCATGATTCTTCCTGCTTTGTTTTTATTTCTGAGTAATGTTTTGGCTATTCGAGGTTTTTTCTGATTCCATATAAAATGAAGTATTATTTTTTCAAGATCTTTAAAATATGACAATGAGCTTTAATAGGAATTGCATTTAAATTATATATTGCTTTGGGTAGTCTAGACATTTTAACAATGTTGATTCTTCCCAGCCATGAGCATGGTATGTTTTTCCATTTGTTAACATCTTCAGCTATTTCTTTTCTTAAAGTTTCATAGTTCTCTTTATAGAGATCTTTCACATCCTTTGTTAGATAAACTCCCAAGTATTTCATCTTCTTTGGCACTACTGTGAAAGGAATAGAGTCCTTGATTGTTTTTTCGACTTGGCTATTGTTGGTATATATAAAGGCTACAGATTTATGGGTGTTGATTTTGTAGCCTGAGACATTGCTGTATTCCTCGATCACTTCTAAAAGTTTTGTAGTAGAATCCCTAGTGTTTTCCAGATATAAAATCATGTCATCGGCGAAGAGTGAAAGTTTAATCTCTTCTGTCCCTATGTGGATACCCTTGATCGTCTTTTCTTCCCTAATTGCAATGGCTAAAACTTCCATTACAATGTTAAAGAGCAATGGAGACAATGGGCAACCTTGCCTGTTCCTGATCTAAGTGGAAATGATTTCAATTTAACTCCATTCAATATGATATTTGCTGTGGGTTTGCTGTAGATGGCCTCTATCAGTTTAAGAAATGTCCCTTCTATACCAATTTTCTTAAGTGTTCTGATCATGAAGCGATGCTGGATATTATCAAAAGCTTTTTCTGCATCAATTGAGAGAATCATATGGTCTTTGTTTTTTAGTTTGTTTATGTGCTGCATTACATTTATAGATTTACATATATTGAACCATCCTGGAGACCCTGGGATAAATCCCACTTGGTCATGGTGTATAATTTGTTTGATGTGTTGTTGGATTCTGTTAGGATCTTATTATTTTTGCATCAATATTCATTAGTGATATTGGTCTATAATTTTCTTTTCTTATTGGGTCTTTCCCTGGTTTGGGGATCAAGGTGATGTTTGCTTCATAGAATGTGTTGGGTAGTATTCCTTCTTTTTCTATATTTTGGAAGAGGTTTAGTAATATAGGTACTAGTTCTTCTTTAAAGGTTTGGTAGAATTCTGACGTAAAGCCAACTGGTCCTGGGCTTTTTTTGGGGGGGGAGATTTTGTATAGTTGATGCTATTTCAGAACTTGATATAGGCCTGTTCAACATTTCCACTTTGTTCTGGCTAAGTCTTGGTAGGTGGCATACTTCCATGTATTGGTTGATTTCTTTCAGATTTTCATATTTCTGAGAGTAGAGTTTCTTGTAATATTCATTAAGGATTTTTTGAATTTCTGAGGGGTCTGTTGTTATTTCATCGTTACCATTCCTGATGGATGAAATTAGAGATTTTACTCTTTTTTTCCTGGGTAGGTTGGCCAATGGTTTATCTATTTTATTGATCTTTTCAAAAAACCAACTTTTGGATATATCAATCTGTTGTATAATTCTTTTGTTTTCAATTTCATTTAATTCTGCTCTAATTTTGGTTATTTCTTTTCCTCCACTGCATTTGGCATTGGAATGTTCTTCCTTCTCCAGTTGCTTGAGATGTCCCATTAAGTTATTAACTTCTTCTCTTTCCATTTTTTTGAGGAAGACTTGCAGTACTACAAATTTCCCTCTTCTGACTGCCTTTGCAGTATCCCAGAAGTTGGATAATTCATGTCTTCATTGTTGTTTTGTTCCAAAAATTTGGTGATTTCCTTCTTAATCTCGTCTATAACCCATCTGTCCTTCAGCATAAGGTTATTTAGCTTTCATGTTTTCGTATGGGTTTGCAGATTCCTGTTGTTATTGAGTTCAACTTTTATTCCATGATGGTCTGAGAAGATGCAAGGAATAATTTCTATTTTTTTTTTAATTCGCTGAGGTTAGGTTTATGGCCTAGGATGTGGTCAATTTTGGAGTATGTTCCGTGGGCTGATGGGAAGAATGTGTATTTAGTTTTGTTGGGATGAAATATTCTGTTGATGTCCGTTATGTCCAGATGTTGAATTGTTAAGTTTAAATCTAAAATGTCTTTGCTTAGCTTCTTTTTGGAGGATCTATCCAGCCCTGCTAAAAGGGTGTTAAAATCTCCAACTAGTACTGAACTGGAGGTAATCAAGTTGCTCATGTCTGTTAGAGTTTCTCTTATAAATTGAGGTGCCTTCTGGTTGGGTGCATAAATATTAATAATTGAAATCTAATCATATTGAGTATTACCTTTAACAAATATGAATGTCCATTCTTATCCTTTTCCTACCTTATTTTGGTTGGTTTAAAGCCGATTGCATCTGTGAATAGGATTGCAACGCCTGCTTTTTTCTGCTTTCCATTTGTCTGGAGTATAGGTGACCATTCTTCACCTTGAGTCTATATTTATCTTTTAATGTAAGATGCGATTCTTGTATGCAGCAGATATCTGGATTGAGTTTTTGTATCCAGTCTGCCAACCTGTGCCTCTTTGGAGGACAATTTAAACCATTCACATTAATTGAGAATATTGATAAGCCTTTCGAGAGTCTGGCGGACATTTTTAATCCTTTTGCGACTGTGGAAGTTGGAATTGGATCAAAATTTTCTGGGTGGGTTTACTTTTGTGGTGGAGGATTATGCTGGTCTTTATGGAGGATAGGTCTGAGAATATCCTGGAGAGCTGGTTTAGTTATGGCAAATTTCTTCAACATGTGAATGTCATTAAAGTATTTAATTTCTCCATCATAAATGAAACTCAGTTTAGGTGAGTACAGGATCCTGGGTTGAAAGTTATTTTGTTTCAGGAGATTAAAAGTCCATGACCATCCTCTTCTGGATTGAAAGGTTTCAGCAGAGAGATCTGCAGATATTCTAATATTCTTCCCTTTGTAGGTGATAGTTTTCTTTCGTCTGGCTGCTTTCAGAATTTTCTCCTTCATATTAACTTTAGTGAAATTGATTATGATGTGTCTCGGGGATGTCTTATTCGGTTTGAGTCATGCTGGAGTTCTGAAACTGCTCTCTGAATTTTAGACTCTCTTGGCATGTCTGTAAAGTTCTCTTTCATAATGTCATGGAGAAGAGACTCTGTGCCTTGTGAAGCCACTTCATCGCTTTTCGGGATCCCTATAAGACAAATATTGGTTTTCTTCCAATTATCCCAGAGCTCTCTTAGAGAGTGATCTGTTTTTGCCCTCCATTTCTCTTCCTCTTTGAGAGTTTGGGAGCGTTCAAAAGCTTTGTCTTCAATGTCAGAAATCCTTTCTTCTGCTTGCTCCATTCTGTTACTGAGGGATTCTACTGTGTTTCTTAGATCTTTGAGCGCTGCAACTTCTTGTCTCAATGTGTCAAAATCTTTGGTCAATTGGTCTTTGAATTTGTTGAATTCTTGAGACATCTTTTGGGTTACTGCTTGGAATTCTAATTCGATCTTATTTGCTATCCAGATTCTAAATTCGATTTCTGACATCTCAGCTATTTGTTGGTGCATGGGATCTTGTGCTGTGTCTGCCCTATTGTTCCTTGGGGGAGATGATCTACTCTGATTATTCATATTGCCAGAGTTTTTCTGTTGATTTTGCCTCATGATTATTTTTCACCATTGCCTCTGGCTGTTCTCAGAGTTGGGGAGGTGTCTCTCCAAGATTAGACCCCAGAGGGATCACCCTATTGTTGCTGGATCTTTGTAGGGAGTGACCCTGTGTAGTTCCTCTGGGGCTGCCCCAGCCAGTGAGTTCTGGTTGTGGGAGCAGCTCTGGAGTGTGACATACCCGGATCCAGCAACAGGGTAGGGAGTGGTGCACCCAGTTCTAGGAGTGCCTGGCACCCTGTGACTTTGGCATAGAGGGCCCAAGGCTCCAGCAGTCTCTGGCCAGGAGAAGGGCTCAGTGCAGAGGCCGGGAGGGCTCTGGAGGGCACATGGCTACCAGAGCCCCTGGCTAGATGAGCGGGCCGGTGTGGAGGCAGGGAGGGTACAGGAGGGAGGATGCGGGGTTGTGTAGCTCCTGGAGTTCCTGGTCAGGGCGTGTGGAGGCCCTGCGGGCACGGGTCACAGGGTGCGGGTCGCAGTGCAGCTCTTACCGAGGTCCGGGCAGGCACCAGTCGCGGGTCCAATTATTAATATTTTGCCATGTTTTCTTCAAAGTTTTTCTGTATTCCCAGTTACTGAGGAGGTGGAAGTAGGAAGATCACTTAGGTCCAAGAGTTCAAGACTGCAAAGCAAGACCCTATCTCTTTTATATCACCACTATCCCCTTCCTTAGTAGAGACTTCTCGGAGAGCCTGGTGATGGTGTGGCCGACTGGGAGCTATGGCTCACCGCCGCAGCATTGCAAAAGCATGTAGGTATATTGCTACCCTTTTCACAGCCACAACCCTAGGGCAAACTATATTGGACATTGCAATTTTCTTCCTAACCGGGACCCTGGATTTGACTATCACCAAGGCCAAGGAAGTGTTATAGATTCTCTCAGAATATAGTGAAATCAGGAAAAGAGGATGCAGTCTATTTTATCTACATTATTTTTTTAATTTTTATTTCAAATTAATATGAGGGTACAATTTTTTATATTGTTATTTAGGATTCATTGAGGGTACAAAGAATTAGGTTACATGGATTGCGTTTGTTAGGTAAAATCCCTCTTTACTTGTGTCCCACACCATGATTGGTGTCACACACCATGATCCCCAACCTTCTCCCTCCTCCCCTCTCCCAGATCCTTCATTCCCCCATCCCATCATGTATTAGACCATATGTGGTCTTCATGTTAGAATTGAGTACAAAGGATTTTTGCTTCTCCAATCTTGAGATGCTTTACTAAGAAGAATGTGTTCCACTTCCATGCAAGTTAATACAAAAGATGTAAAAGCTCCATCTTTTGTGGTGGCTGAATAGTATTCCATGGTGTACATATACCACAGCTTGTTAACCCATTCCTGAGTTGGTAGGCATTTAGGCTGTTTCCACATTTTGTTGACTGTAAATTGAGCTTCGATAAACAGTCTAGTGCAAATGTCCTTATATGATAAAATGATTTTTTTTCCTTCTGGGTAGATGTTCAGTGATGGGTTTGCAGGATCAAATGGGAGGTCTAGTTTGAGTTCTTTGAGGATTCCCCATACTTCCTTTCAAAAAGGTTGTATTAGTTTGCAGTCCCAGCAGCAGTGTAAAAGTGTTCCCTTCTCTTCACATCCACGCCAGCATCTGCAGCTTTAAGACTTTGTGATTTGGGCCATTCTTACTGGGTTTCTCAGGGTGGTTTTGATTTGCATTTCTTTGATAATTAGAGATGATGGGCATTATTTCATATGTTTTTAGCCATTCGTCTTTCTTCTTTAGAGAAGGTTCTATTCATGTCTCCTGCCCAGTAATACATGGGATTGTTGGCTCTTTTTTTTTGTTGTTGATTAACTTGAGTTCTCTGTAGATTCTAGTTATCAAGCTTTTATCACATTCATAATATGCAAATATATTTTCCCATTCTGAAGGTTATCTATTTGCTTTGGTTGTTGTCTCCTTAGCTGTACAGAAGCTATTCAGTTTAATTAAGTCCCATTTGTTTATTTTTTTTGTTGTTGTTGCAATTGCCACTGAAGTCATCTTCATAAAATCTTTCTCCTGGCCAATATCTTAAAGTGTTTTCCCTGCACTTTCTTTGAGGATTTTTATTGTTTGATGCCTTAGATTTAATTCTTTTATATATCTTAAATCAATTTTTGTGAGTAGAGAAAGGTGGAGGTCCAGTTTCAGTCCTTTACATGTGGTTACCCGGTTCTCCAGCACCATTTATTGAATAGAGTTTCTTTTCCCCAGTGTATGTTCTTGTTTGGTTTATCAAAGATCAGGTGGTACAAAAATAGAGACTGAGACATTTGGAATCCAAATGTTCTGACTTCCAAGGTAAAGTTCCATTTGTAAAAGAGCATGGGGCATACTGAACACCCTCACATTGTGTGCAGTAGGTGAGATCCCATATTTTGTGCCCCCCCAGAATACATAATAGAAACTAAATTTTTGGTTGTTGAAAGAAGATAGAAGTATATCCTCCAGAAACTATCTCTAATTTTGACCTGGGCTCTGCATAAGTCGTTTCTTATGAAGAGGTCAGAAGTCCCTTTGCCTCCCCCATGCCAGCTCTGCTGGCTCCATGGGCTGCTCACCTCGCTCTTTCTTCTGCATAAGCTGTTGGTGGAGTCGAGTGTGTCTGCCCCTCTGACTGCCGTCTCCAGAGCCGTAGGGCTTCCTGCGCTGATGGTGTGGGCAGCTCTGATATCAACATTTTAAAACATTCCCCAAGTATCAGAAGTTTTCTCTTATACCCTACCTTGGCGAAAAACTAGAATCTGAATGTGAGTAAATCATGTTTCTGAGGAATGTTGAGTGATTCCCTTCCTGTTAGGAAATCTCATATATATATATGTGTGTGTGTTTATATATATTTGTTTGTTTACCACAAAATGGGCCAAACTGGGTTTCTTTCTTATGTAGTCACCCCCATACTTGTATTATTATTTCTTCCCTTTTTAGGTACTAAGTCAATACAAAATATTCAGGGAAAGATTCTTTTAATAGTTTTGAAAATTGGCTCTGAGGATTTGGTCATTTTGGGGGTAGAGATTCTTCACAATGCTTCACTATTCTAGAACATATAATGGAAATTGCTGCCTCAGAATATTCTGTTCTCTAAGTTCCTTGTTGGAATTTAAGAAGTGAGGAGTAACAGGAAGTGACCAATTCCAGCATGTTGGGAGGTAAGAGAGGGGTGCAGCTGTTTTTCTTCCTAGTTAGCAAATAAAGACAAGCACGGGAAGAAAGTGTGTTGCAGTAATAAGCATTGGTATGAAGAAGTGATGAGATGGGAGGCATTATACACTATTTCATTTGATTGATAAATAAAAATTTGCATTACTGTAGTGTCTCAGCATCTTAAAGTTTACTCACATTGATAGAATCATATGGTAATTTTGATAAATTACTTCTCTATATACCAGTCTGTTTGAGATAATGATTTAAAAAAATGAATGAGGATCTCAGCTATAGGAAAATTCAGAAAATAAATACGACCTTCATCTTTGCCTTAGAACCTCTTTTGGCTTTGCAGGATGTAAGCAAAACTGAAGATGGGTAAAATATTGCATGCTTTTAAAGATTATTTTCCACATTTTCATTAGTTGAATTGTCAAGCTGAAATAATTGTGAAGAGCAAGAGCTGGTTACCTACCTTTGTGACAAAAAATAAAACAAAGAGATGCACGTATATAGCAAATAAACACCAACAGCTACGTGGCAGCTGGCTGTGTCTCCAGGCTGATGTTGGTACAACAAGATGTTAGTTCAGGGCAGGAAAGCCCACAGTGCCTTGGTTAGAGAGGGGTTTTTGCTTGTACTGACTGAAGGTAAAGCAAAGAGCTCACAGAAATAGCTTCCTCATGGAGGAGGCCACACCCTAGCGTGAGCGGGGCCTCGTGACCCAGGCAGAGATCTCAGAGGGATCTTCTCAGAGGGAAATTCACGCCCAGGAACAAGACAAACAGGTCAGAGAACAATCGAAAGTTAAGTCTCTTATTGTTGGTCATGCTGCCCCCTCCCAACATTCTCCTTACAGATCAGATGCCCTTACAACATTATGCTTTCCTCCCGCCAGCTTTGAGACTGGACGTTTTTATTCCACCACTTACATGGAGCTGAAGACATAGAGAAGTATTTCTTTGTGCTCTTGGTCTAGTGGTAGGAAGCCAGCTATAGGGTGTCACCTGATACAGAAGCGACGTGTACAAACCCACGCTGCGCACGCCACCTCTACCACGCAGATGCAGCTGCTGCTTCCTTTCATAAATCGAACATTCTGGAATCTACTAGCGGTACACTTGGTATCTGATGCTTCCTTTAGGGAATCCATGTAATAAATCCAGTTTCTCTACAGTTCTATCTTGGCAGTAACTACAAAAATTTATTTAAAAAAAATTCAACTACCCCTACCCCCATAAAGAACTGATTCAACTCTCTTCCGGAAACATTACAAGGAGATTGCATTTATGATGTTATGCTAAACTGAAATCCATTATCCCTACATTTCCATGTCTCTGTCATGGACTTTCTTACCCTTCAGCACCTCACACATCCAGCAGGTGCTACTTCCAAAGGCTCTCTCCTCTCCAAATGCTCTCAGTCCCTCTCCTTATATTCCAAGACTCTGCCTTCCCAGTTTTCTTTAATCACGTAGATAAACATATCCAGTGTTGCCTTTATCAATTTTCTGAGTCACCCAGCATCTAGATTTGGCTAATAAACAAGGACCTAGCGGTTGATTCAGGAAGATTCTTTCCTTGTTGGGGACAGGGTGGACAGAGGACGATCACATATACCTCTGCCCTGAAATCTCTTATTTCTGCCACACCTACTCTTAGGTTTTTTCTTATTTATGGGTGATGTGTGCACATTTATTTTCTATGACTATTGGCCAGTCGGCTTATATCACAGACCCATGGGTGGTGGACACCATGGGCTGTCTGTTCTTTTCCTCTGACACTGCCACTGAACTCCCAGGCTTCCCAGGTGTGTGGGGCAGGCACGGAAACCTCAACTGGTTGGCAGCCACAGGTGTGCATGATTTGTTTTCTCTTTTTTCATTGTTTAGATTCTTGTGGTAGGAATCCAGCAGGTGTGTGATGCCAGCAGAGAGCCTCCACCCTGGCACTGAGGCAGCTGCCCTCAAAAAAAGGTGTTTCTTGTTGGTCTCGCAACATTACCAGCCTGAATCCCTGTTTTCCTGGAAACCTCACCCAAGGGTGAGACTGCCTAAGCAGTGTGTTTGAATAAGGTTGAGTGTGAAGCATCTTTTCAGATGCGTATTAAGCCTTCAGTTTGTGAGCCCCATCTGCAGGTAGCAGCAGGTTACCTGGCTCCACCCTCCTGGGTTTTCTTTCTTAACTTGAGCTGGTTTCATTGCAATTATAGAGATGTAGGAAATCCTGGACCTCATTTCCAAAAGGACATAAAGCACCCTGGAATGCTGTTGCTGATATATAAATTTCTGCTTGCTGGATTGAGACTAAACACTGGAGCAGAGGTGGAGAGGGCTCCTATGCAGAGTTGTCCACCTCCCTGAAATCCCCCCACAGAGGTGGAGAGGGCTCCCGTGCAGAGCTGAAATCCCCCAGGGAGTTGCTAACCCTGGGACCCTGGCAGTTCTGTGCAGGACGAGGTAGACCGGGAAGCCACTCCAGACTTGTCTGTCCTCAGTGCAGGGTGGTTAGATGAGCTGCAGTGACACTGTTTGAGGGAACCAGATTGCAAGAGGAAGGGGCTGTGGCCATCAACCTTGCCCTGCCCTTTCCCTCCCCAACCTCACTAAGCACTGTGCTCTGCTAGGGGGTGATATCTAAGGTAGGGACATACAGACCTTAGGTCACTCCATTTTCCTTTGTCACTTTTGAGAGTCAAACTTGGGGTTTATTTGATGTAGTTTTTACTTCCATATGTGGGAATTTCAGGGACAGGGAGGCTGTACTGTGACCTGCCTCAGCCCTGCCCCTCTCTGAGGACAGGCGTTGGTGTGTCAGGGATGAAACAGCATGAATACAAAGCGGAAACACAGGAGCCTGATGCCCTTTGGTGTCTAACAGTAAATGTAACTGCAAATTCCCTTAGGCAATACAAGCGCACCACAATGCCAGGGTGACACACGTCAGGAGAGCGTTTGTCTCAAAGGGCAGCAGATGGGACGTGTAAATCACCTGGGGGAGGGGTGTCACACGCGTCAGTCAGTTGGCTGGACCCGGCTGCCTCCTAACCTTCTCGGTGAAGATACTGACTTTACAAGCATTTTGTCTAGAGGCATTAGCTAAAAAGAACCAAGTGTAATAGCTCAGAGAAGTAAAGACTAAACTTCCTATGAACCATTCAAATCAGTTTAGCAGCCGTGATCATTTTGCAAAGGTATTTTAATTGTTCATCTTTGCCTACTTCTGATGTTGTATATTATCACTTTTAATTATAGCATCTCTTGAGAGTCTAGGTCTAACGTAACCAATGAGTGAGATAAAAACCATCACAGTTAGCCTCAGGATTGAGAATAGTCAGTCGTAGGAGTCCAGCATTTGTTTAGAGCTCACTTTATGTCTGAGTCATCATCTCCCTTAGAAGACAAACATGGGTAAAAAGAGCCCTGTTGCCTGGCGGATGATACTCAGAAAGAAAAAGAATTATCCTTGTGTTTAATAAGAGAACTGGCAAGCAATCATAATTCTTTCCATTAAGTAAATATGTTAGAAAAATTTATTGTGGAATGACACATTATACACACCAGGAATCAAAGATGACATCCTTGCATTAAATACGATAGATGCCATTAAGGAAAACAGTCAATATGTCACCAAGGCATGGCCTGTAAAAATTAAATTGATTTGGTAAATGTAAGTAAGATAGATCTGTTTGCTTTCATCATCAATTTCGAGTGGGTGAACAGGTGATGTCACCGACCTGGGAGCAATAAACATGCAGGACCATCTGGGGAGGCAGGTGATGAATGGGCAACGGCTTTTGGATGGTGACAGTGCAGTGGTACTTTGTCACTTGGGATGCAGTGCTTAATAACTTTTCAATACCATCATAATAAATTTCGCTGCCTTATTAATATAGAAATGGTGAGTTATTACTGTGATGGCGAGTGTAAATAATGGGGGATGCAGCCGTCCAAACCTGATGGTTTGGGCATGTTCCTTTAAGGGACACAGTTGACTTGTGATAACCAACCCGTGTCTATACCAGGAGAGTTTATTGCACTTGTCAAAGGAAAAAGTAGTATTATTCAAAATTATATGAAGTCGTCATAAACAAGTTGAATATATTATCAGACTTTTCCTGTAAGTTTCCAAACATGAGGCAGTAAATCATTTTTAATAATGTCTTTTCATGTAAAATAATGTCCTTATGCAGTAGTCATGTCTTTTCTTAACTATTCACAAAACAGTTGACTTCTTTGTATGTGTTTTAAGGGGTATTTTTATTTGTACTTTTCAATCATTGGAACTCAGTGGAATGAAATCCTTTTGCAAATAAAGAGCTGAGGCAGGAGCCTTAGAACATTTCATTAACAAGCTCAAAAGTTGCTGAGCACAGGCCATGTCACACGTTCCCATTTTAATTGAACAGATGTACTTAAGAGTAAACCACAGCAAACGAAATACAGACAAAATTACAAACACGTGTCTTTACGAAGCAGGCCGGAAGGAGCCTGCGATGAGCATCTGTGGGTATTTTATGAAGCCAAAGACCGCCACTTCATAAGTTTGTCACTGATGTCTCCAGTTTAATGAGGAGAAACAAAGTATGTCGATGGGTGTACGTTGAAGATGAATTACTAGATCCATCACTTAGCACCATTCAGAGTGCCCGCCATTGTTCGGTGAGAAAATACCGTGATCTGGGACGCTGTTCTCATTTATATGCAGTGTTCAGTCTGGGATGGAATATGGAAAACTTCCTCTTTCATAGCCCTGTGCTCTTTGCACTGTTTCTCGGCCAGGCTGACTTTTAATTCTGACATTGTCTTGCAGGCTGCAGGCTGCCAGCCTCTTACATGGAATGCCTCTCCACCGTTTCTATTACTGCTGAAAAGAGAGCCAGCAGTCTATTAACAGGCAATAAAGTTCAGGAAGCCCAGGACTCATTTCTTGGGTCAGAGGTGAAAATTGCATACTAAATGAAACAAAGGTGTGCCTTGATCGCTCAAGGAGCAGCCCAGAAAGAGCACACGTGTTATGAGCCAGAAGTCTCCCACTTAAGGGGAAAGGAGGAAGGGCAGTAATGTTGGCCAAAGGAGTTAAGTATTCAGTTGAGAGAAATTATATCAATCTGACAAATATAGCCTTCACAGAAGATAAAGTCTCTAATGACCTTAAATGCATATATTTATCATTTAATTCAACAAGCCTGTTCCCTTGGGCTTTGGACCAACTACATTTCCCCTAAAGTTTAGAAATTTTTTACTAGCCCAGAGAATAATGGCCATTTGTCAGAGGGTTTCAAAGCTAAACACAGTTGGAAGCAAAGGACAGGAGGGAAAAAATGGCTAATCGAGTCTTTCCAGCTCAGAGAATATTAATGCGAGGTTCTGCTGACGCATGAGCCAGCCGCTCCCGGCTGAGCAGGAGGTGACACGCAGCCTGGTGAAGAAATGGGGAAATTTTAATCTAAGCGATTTTCATCTGATTTCATTAACTTCCGAATATGTCGTCAGCGTACACACCACATTAATTTGCAAAAAAATAGGAAGGCTGGCCAGTTATGAAACATGCTCGTTAAATGTAGAGAAATCAGAAGGATCCCTCAGAACTGGAAGCAGACGGTCCAGCATTTCACCAGGTAGCGTGTGTGAAGCAGGAAGGCTGAGAATAAAGGGCCCTTGTGCGCGGGGCTTTTCCTCGCTGCCATTCTTGCTCTTGACTTGATGAAGTGTATTCTGGACGTACACGAGGGACTGTGACTCTTGTGCCTCTCTTTGTGAGGCTGTCCCTGCCTTTGTCCCTGCTGTCACTCAGTTGCTCTTTCTCTGGGGCAGCCACTTTGGTAGCTGCAGTATCTACTTGCAAATAGATTTCTGTGAAACCATATTATCCTTCGGGCTTTCTCCTGCGCCCACCCCCTTCCCTCAACAATCTGGCCATTCATGTGCGTGGCTCACTTCTCTGCCATGTGCCCGGCGGTCTCTGTCTCAGGGAGGCTGCGCGAGGCCGTGGGACAGGGTGCACTGGGCTGGGTGCCAGCAGCCTTGCCTTCTCGCCCCCAAGTCAGACCTGGGACTTTGGAAAAGTAGTTTGACTGTCTGAAATTCCAACTAAGGTCTGTTCTTGCTGTAACTTTCTGAGTCTTCAAATTCTGTCTTATACTTGCTCTTTACCTCTTTTCATCCTTGTTGGCATCATGGCTTTAGAGGTTTTATCTGTATCTTTGCACCCTGGGAAGGATACAGGTTAGCTTTAACTTCAGTAGAAAAGTCGATCTTTACTTTCTAGTCTTTCTTGTATTAAATGAGCATGCGTCTTATAAACCTGAAACCACAGCACCTTCCCTGTGAGCGTCTGTTTTTCGGGTTTTGTATTTTAGGAGAGAAGGGAGCTTCAGACCAAAGCTTTGAGAAGAAAGTAAGTGATTAGAGGGAGGGCTCTGTTTCTAGCTGTCTTGGAGAAGATGCAAGTGTGAATTTCATTGTTTCCCTGGGTCTGACTTAGTTCGGCCTCCATATTACATTTGGTCCTTTCAAACATATGAGGGGCTTTTCCCAACGACAGCAAAGAGGTAGCATCATGTGGGGGCTGAGAGCAGGGTCCAGAGACACACACCTGTGTTCAAGTTCTCCACCAGTGCCTGGCTGTGGGCTCTGAAGCAAGCAGCCAGCCACTTTGCCTCCATTTCCCCATCTGTAAAACAGTAGCAACAATAGACTCTGTCTCATAGGGTTTTTGTGAGTATTACTTTTCGTCTTGGCCCCAGTACTGCTGGGTCTTGAAAACATTGCCTCCTCAGGCTTTAGCCAGATGGTAATGGGGCTGGTTCTGCTAGCAGGAGAGATGTGACCTGTGTGTAGATTCTGCACCTTTATCATTCAGCTCAGGGGACTCTTTCTGAATAACCCGAGAACAGACACACCCATGACATCAAGTGTCTTCTGAAGGCACTGGTGTCCAATCTTAAATGAAGAAAGCATGCTCTGACCTTGACACGATGTTGGCCTTGGTTCACGTGGAATGAAGGCCCTGGCCATCTTGAACTTTACTTTTTCCTGGGCTTGCTCCATCAGTGGCCTGTGAAGTGAGAATGTTTCTGAATCATGGTAACTCAGCAGGTTGTGGGAAATTGTTTCAGAAGAGGGGCAACACATCTGCTAATCTTTTGTACATCATCATTTGTTTATTCTTAAATTGTGGTACCTGGTAGGTCAGTGGGTCTTGAGACTTTCTAGGCAGAAATTTGGGGAGTCATAGAATCAGACTCTGGAGGAAATTCATGTTTTCTCAGATGTAAAACTTCACTGTTCAGTCTCACCTTCAAAGGTTTTGAACATAAGAAATATAAAAAGTTGTGTTATTTTTTTTCGCACAAAGGAAATCCACAATACACACTGGTAGATGCTGGGCGAAGGGAGCTCTCCAGCTCGCAGGGTGGGGTGCTGAAAGGGTTGAGGCTAGATGGCTGAAAGTAAACGTCATCTCGAGTTGAGTTTCCTGAGTGTAGGTACAAGGCCTCTGAAGGAGAGACTTGAAGAGTGAGGCCAATGACAGGGGCCCCTCTTCACAGGAATATGGCCGCCTTCTCCCTTTCGTTATTTTAACATTAAAACCGAACGCCAACATCTTCCAGTACTGCAGCACTACAGAAGCTCTCACAAGACTCCCACGTGCTTCTTTTTTTTTTTGCAGTTTTTGGCTGGGGCTGGGTTTGAACCTGCCACCTCTGGTTTTTGGAGCTGGCACCCTACTCCTTTGAGCCACAGGTGATGCCCTGTGCTGTGATTCTTTACCTACACAGACTCTGCCATATCCTATAATCACTCTTCATATAGGGGCTTTCATTGAGAACAGTATAGATTTAGCAATACACTTAATTTGAACTTTTAATAAATAGTTAGAGCTTTCTTTTTAAAAAACTCAGAAAAGGAATCAATCTTGAGAAAACTAAATGTGAATATGATTTTAATAAGAGAATTTTCACTTTCCTTATACTTTCCAAAGCATGGAAATTCTCCTTACAAGATATTAATTCTGTCAGAATGTTGCCAACAATATAAAGTTTGAAGAACAGTTGGCTTTGACTGTAGATGAGCTGGGTTACGACACATTTAAGGTTCCTGATGAAAGCCCGACTTGCTGTGATTTGAATTGCAGAACTCCAGATGGACCCTGATCTCTGAGTGGTCTGGAACATTATGAAGGTGTCATGGGGAAGAGGCTCCAGAGGCACTTGGAGAACTTGACCTGAAAGTGGGCATTTGAAGTTTGATTCCTGGTAGCCAGAACTATTGATGGAGAAATACATCTCCAATTGGCTTTAGCTTCTGTTGCACAAACCTCCCATGAACTCACTGGGAGGGTTGAATGTACAGTTGTAAAGTGCATTGAAGAATCTTGATTCCCATGTGTCAGAATCCAGCCGTGCACCTCAGCACGCTGCTCCCCAATTGCTATCCTCTGAGAAAAGAAAGTCGTTTCCTTCAGTTCCTACGAAACAGGATGAAAGGTGCTGTAATTAGGTAAAGTGCTGGTTAAAATATTAGTACTTTAAATAATGAAAGGGAGAGCGGTGATGTCACCTGTGCTATGGACACAGGTGAACGTGACTATTTGTCGCTAAATTCCAGTCGACTAGAGTTAGCGTGGATGAGATGGGGCTGGAGGATTAGTTTCAGTTGAGAAAAGAAGCACTAATTGCCACCGTGGGACGTTAGAATTCATTTCCCAAGCTGGTAGGGATTAAAGATGTGGCAGAATCCAGGAGGTGTTTCCATCAAGACTGTCAGTGTGGCTTTGTTGGTCTCTCCTTTTGAAAGCCACTTACATTTTCGTCCCTATGATAACTTTTGTGAGTTATTCTATTATCATGGCAAACTTTATATTTACTCTTTCATGCACTGAATATGTAGTACCCGTTCATTCTAGGATAGACCCCGAATTCCTCCTCCCTCTGAAGCCCTGAGCTTAGGAGCTTAGAAAGGACAGAGAGATTGCCTTTGGTCAGCCCTCTTCTTGTTGACTTGTCCTGGGGTTCAATACCTTTCTACCGTCTTGATCTTCTCTTTTTTTTTTTTTTTTTTTAGAGACAGAGTCTCACTTTATGGCCCTCGGTAGAGTGCCGTGGCCTCACACAGCTCACAGCAACCTCCAACTCCTGGGCTTAAGCGATTCTCTTGCCTCAGCCTCCTGAGTAGCTGGGACTACAGGCGCCCGCCACAACGCCTGGCTATTTTTTTGGTTGCATTTTGGCCGGGGCCAGGTTTGAACCCACCACCCTCGGTATATGGGGCTGGCGCCTTACCCACTGAGCCACAGGTGCCGCCCTTGATCTTCTGTTCTATAAAAAGAAAAGGTGATTTTCTGTGGCTGTCAACAGTGCATATCCTCCTGGAAGTAATAAGCTAGCTCTCAGTAAGGTGTATGGAACACGACCCCTCATAGTCGTATTACAAAAATGTCAGGAGAAAATTATGTGGTCATGAAAACTGGTCTATCCAAGTTTTTAAAAATAAGTGACCCTGTATTTACAGAAAGAATGGAAACCTCTATTTAATAGAAGTCCTTTGGTCACTGATGTGTCAGAAACGCTGCCCTTTATTCTGAAGTGCCGTTGTGTTAGTGCTGAAATGTAAAAATAATAAACAGCTGACATTTTAGGCACCAAGACTAAATACCAAGCAAACAACATTGCATCAAAGCTCTTGGTGGAGTCACAAGGTGACAATAGGCCGAAAGAAGAGCTGGCCACAGGGACCCTGTCTGCCGTGCTGGGTTTGTCGCTGGAGGTGCGTTCACCCAGTTCTGATGCTTGGTTTGGTTTGTGTGGAAATTTAATTTTCAGTCTGGATTCACACAAAGCATGGATGAAGCACAGAAGATAACATATGGGTCCAAAATCAATTCTGTTTTTATTTATGATTGATTACATATTAACATCCCAGCTGCCCACTGCCTGTCTGCTCCGTGTCCCTGATAGGTGCCCAGAGACGGTCACAGTGAATGATGACAGCCTGTCCTCACCTCGTCCCTTCTCCTTCCTTTCTTCTCACTTTCCCTCTTTATTTTCTCTAGTTTTCTTTTTATTTATTTTATCTTTTCTTGTCCTTAGGCAAATGTCAATATAACTCTTTCTCAGATAGCTTTGGTTAAGTCAGTTGAGACTGAATAATATGTGCCACCTTTGTTCAGAGCAGAGGCTCTCAGGACTCCACCATCTGAGGCCCGGTTAGCCGGTCGTGGGGGCAGGTGGGCAGCACACCTGTAGTCAGCCACTTACGGGGCGTTTGTCTGTACCTGAAATTATCTTCAGGTGTTGAGCATGTGCTTATGACGATGGGAACTAGGTAGCTGAGGTCTAGAAGAAAATTTGCCTCTTGATTTAATATCGTTCTCTCTGTTTCTTGCAGAACAGACACACGTAAATTTTAACTTCATGTCCTGAACAGCTTTGCTTCTTTTGTGTGGTTCACACAAGTATTCTCTCTGGCTCCGAGGATCCATTTATCCTGGGCCTTTATGAAACAAAATGCCATAAAGTTTTCTTGTTTTGAGGACAAAATTGCTCATAAAATCTGTGATGTGTAGCATTTTAATGAATGTTAGCCACATTTTAAGGCTATTGTTATGTAGTTCTTAGTGTTCCCAGGATGCCTAATAAAGATAAAAAGTATCCAAACTATTTAATGATTCCTAGTGCACATTGGTAAACCTCTTCACAAGCTGTCACCAAAGCTTATTAACCACGTGTCATGTACTATGGCATAGAAAATAGAAACAGAAATTTGGCAACCAGGATCCCAATGCTCTGTTGACATCCAATTTGGCAGATTTTGAAAATTCTGTGATCATTTTTCTTCTTATGTGACACTACCCTGGTTCACTCTTCAAAAACATTTGCCTGAGCATGGGGAATTATAGATAATTTGATGCAACAGGTTTAAGTTACCATTTTCATAGTGAAAAGAATAGCTTAGCATGGTCCTGATTCTCCTTGGTTCTCCCCCATTCTCAGAAGACGCAGAGGTATTCACATTTCTTTGTCTAACAGTTTTATAATGTCTTAAGAGATTAACAGTGAGCATGAATGAGGGCCTACGGATTAGACAACAAAAAGCCTGGGACGTCCACTACCTTGCGTGCAGATTTTACATTTTCCAGCATTGGGGAGTGAGTGTAGAAACTAAGAAAAGATAATAAGTACCAGAGTCTCAAAAGTGTTTAGTGATTCAAAAAATTCAGATGACATGTCAGGGCTGACAGCCTGATGGGGCCGTCGTGGCAGGGCCCACTTTCTTGTCTGCTGCTCGACTCTGGTACTGAGTGAATGCAGATGTTATCGTGGTCCCCCAGACGGACAGTCAGTGAAATGTGACAAGCTGTCAGCAAAGTTACACTACGTTGATTTTGTTAAAATATCCACAAGCTTTATAGTTTCTCTTTATAGAAGAAACTCTTACTTTAGGCAAGAGACTGGAAGCTGCTGGGGAGATCACTTGTGCTTTTATCATCCTTAGACTACCTTGGGGTATTTTCCTCTGGGGAAATGACATTGAACAAGTTGAATAGTAATGTGCCCCAAGTATAGAATCCCAAAGTATTGAACAGTGATTTCCTTCTTTCAAATTGTTCTGTAATTTTTGCTCAACTCATACCGTGCCTCCACACTTTGGCAAAGGATGTTTCAAGAACAGAAAGAGTGAATTTTCTTCATTTAAATTAGAAGATGAGAGGTTAGAAGTCTGAAGTGCCACGTTAGACAAAAACCTTTCCTGAAAGAAGTGTAGGCTTAGCAAATGAAAACAGTGAGTTTAGAGTGATCAGAAACTAAGACCTCTGTTTCCATGCTTTAGTTTTAGGCGCTAAAAATCAACACTGGCAAATGAAACATCTCCACCAAAAACATTCAACCAGTTCATGACAATCAATTCTGTTTTTCAAGTATACTTTAAAAATTTAGAATTATTTATAAAATTAGGGCATACAAATATTAAAGAGGAAATTCTAGAGCATCTTGAATGCTATCACATCTCTCCATCTGGAAGTTAGGCTTGCTTATTAAGTGGTCACTTTTTGACATCAATCTCAGATTCGATTTAACTCAGGAACTCAGAAGTCGCAATAAGCAAAACAATAATGAACTGAGCAAAATTAAATAAAGAACATACATTTGGGAACTGTAGTCTTAACTGTGTTGCTTTTAATGACATCAGCGCTATTTTTTAAACCAAAGAAGACGTCAGTGATGGTATTTGAGTTTAACATGCCACTTTATTTTTAGCCTCTGGGTGCAATCATTGTTGCTTTTTACCCCACGTCAAAGTGCTCCTGTTGTCTATAATTTGTTTCATTTCAAATAATAAATCGTTTGGTAGAAGGTTACTTTGCAATCTTAGTTTCCACAAATTAACCTCTGTTTATCCATTCACTTTTCAAAACCAAAGGTGAAAGGAAAACATGAGCCTGGCTTGTTTTTGCTCCATTTATATTGTCACCGAGGACATTAACATACAATGAGAAACTGTTCTGTAATTTTGAAAAATGGAAAGTCAAGACATTTTGAAGATAGTATCTAGCCCAGTGTTTTTGTGAAACGCAGAACTAAACATTCAAACGAAATTATGCATATGGAGGAAATGATTTAGAATATGTTGCGCTGCTAATCGCACTCATGCTGAAGTTTTAAATTTCATCTGTCTGCTCAGATCTATTGTGAGCCATTAAGTGGCTTCCTTTTTCCCCGACAAATTGAATGCTGCGACTGCAAGGAGCTCTTTTGTTCTTTTAATTCAGTCAGCATGGAAATGATTTTCTCATTTCAGGCCCTTTTCTGTCCTCTCTTCATTGTGTCAATAAAATAGAGCTGTGCAGAGCCGCTCTAATCAGCTTAGAGCGCTAATTCACTGCGCCGGGATGCTATCTGTGTTTGGCTACAGGTGGGCACTCTGAGGGGTCAGTCTCCAGGGGAGTGTAATTGTGTGTCTCCTGGGGCTTGTTTGCAGAATGACCTAGAGCTGGAGCCCCGGCGCAGGAAGGGGGGGGGGGTCGCTGAACAAACAGTTGCCCACGCAGACATATACAGCTGTACGTCCGTGGCGGCCACTCACGGGGCCCAACATTCCGAGGTTCTAGCGACATTCCTTTCATTTTACCTATTCCCAGTCTTCCACGATTAGCTGTAAAACATGGATTCTTTTAGATTTTGCACACACTCCCTGAGGGCACCAGCTATTTAGTGTTTCCAAGATACAATTTAAAGGTTGGGCTAGGATTTAACAGATGGGCGGTATGACCAAACTAAACTAAAAAAGAGAAACCACCAGTTTTAGAAAATATATCCGTGGTGTCCTATGAAAGTGGAAATATTGTGAACTAATAAATTAAGTTTTAAGAGCAGTGAGGAATTTCTGGAAACTTTGGAAGAGAAATAATGATTAGGTGCCTGGAATAGGGGAAAACTGCAAGGTTTTTTGAGGAGTAGCGCGTCCTTGGTAGTCTGGTGTAATGGCAAATCTTTCTAGTGTTGTTATCAGCACGACCGTCAAAAACATGTTGTGATCATGAACTTATTTTCTGAGTTTGACATTTTTGGTGTTAGGGTTAAAAATGCCATAACATCTTTTAATTTTTTCCTAATGATATTTTGATTTACACGAGGATTAATTCCACTCTCAATGGAAAATCTTTAGGACTTTGTAAATCAGGTCATTATGTAATAACTTTAAGCAGGTTGCTAGAAAGAAAAGAATCAATAAAAGATTTCAGCTACATGAACCTACTGGTTAGCTATGGAAGGCCTTAGCAAATATTCTTTAAGTTGCTTAAGAAACTTAAGACTTGTCCAATTTTTTAAACGTGTACTCTGCTTGTTAACAAAAGAAATAAGGAGGAAATGCTGTAGAACTTAAATAACTCAAGAAAAAAATTTATAGTTATGTGATACATTTAAACATGTGATAAATGAACAACAGGCCAGTTTACAGAATTTGTATTGTTATGTATGAAGTTTTGCATAGAGATAATAATTGTAGAAATACAAGTTGTCAAAAGATACCTAAGAAGGGAATGTTATCTTGCTTATATTTAGGGGATATCTTTTGATTTTAATTTTTAATTCTTTGACTCTCCAACTAATGTTTCACCAAATACCATAGTGGTTGGGTTGATCTCGTTAACACTGCCTAATTTCATTTAGCTATTTACATTTTTTTTTAGGGTTAATTTTGAGTAGCATCAGAAGATGAAGGAGAAAAAAATGCCACCTATTAGGCAAACCTCATCTTTCTTTGCCTCCTCCACTTAGAAATGCTTTCCTGGGGCTCCAAGATAGTCAGAATTTAAATTCTTTGGCCTTAACTAGAGTGAATTCTCCACTTTAATTATTATTAATGATTAATGATTTTTCTGGTGTAAACAATTATACTTTCAGGTAACAATAGTTTCAGTGCGATCTTCTGAAATTGATGAGGTAGTTAATTCACTTAATTTTGTGTTTTGAAAGTGCTTTGTTCTTCCTTCCTGTCTCTCTGCCCTGTAAATTTTTCTTTCTTTCCAGATAACTGAATTTGAGGTGATTTTAACATTAGCTATCTCTTATAAACAGACAAATTCTTTAGCCATGCTAAGGCTTATGTGGCGTGAATTATTCAGCAAGGAGGATAAAAAGCAAGACGTAAGCACCTTGTTTTGGTAATATTTATCTTTATAAAAATAACTTCTAGCTTCTGGGGATGAATTAAAATCAACCATATAACATCCCTTTGGGGGAGAAAGTCTAAACCATGTTAGCCCAGTTTGGGTGCAGATTGCAAAGCTCCTGCCTTCATTCAGCTCAGCTGGCCCACCAAGAGCAGGGAGCCATGAGAATTTGCACTTGAAAGGGGCATTTTTTATAAAGAAGTTGTCTTCCCTCCTTCAGCCATCTAGTACCCTAATTTTCTTCTGTGTAAAATATACTTTTTCATTGTAAAAAAAAAAAAAATAGTGGAATGATTTGATCTGCTCTTCTCTTCTGCTGCAGAATGCCCTGGGTATTGGCTCTGATGCCTCTTGGATGGAAGTTGGTCTGTCTTTACTATTTATTATAATGGCAACTCCAGGCTCTCCCGTGATGTTGGTAATCATTTCCCTCCTTGAGTAAATAGGACAAAAAATTAGACAAGTTTGAATTGAATAGTGGAATGAAATTGTTTGTTTGATCTTTCTTCTGCAACCAACTTTGAAGGTCACAATTTTTCCACAACTTTTAGAGAAAAAAAGATTACAAGGAGGATTTTCCTGTATGTGTTTTGAGTTGTTTAGAAAACTCCACAAACTATTACATTAGAGTCAAGAACATAATTTCATGGAAAAAGATAACAAATTACCCAGATAGTCACTTTAATATGTGACCTCCACTCAGATGTAGGTATATACAACCAAATGTGTTATTTCTGGTGTACAGATTGCTTATAGAATATGGCTAAAAATGACCAGCTTCTAGAAATTATGAACTCCCTTCAATGTATCTCTTTAATTCCAGCTCAGTGATTTTTATAGCAGAACTCAATTATTTGCTGGCTTACAAGAAAATCGACCTGTTTTAAACATTAAGTACCTGTGACTATGTAAAATAAAATGTAAAAGAAAATTTATCAAATTTGAATGACTCTCTCCTCTCCCTATTTTATTTTCAAAGTAACAGCAAAAAGCAACACCTTTGCTTGGATCTGCGGTTGGCCTTCTCAAAACAGTTTTTAGAATAAATGCTTATCATTCCTGAGCGAAGAAGTCATCGGTGCAGTTTTCTGTGATTCAGAGATGAATAGGGCCCATCCATTATCAATTCCTCAATCGAGGTAAAAAGGAAATTAAGTTTCTAATTAGGTGAATTTGGACTAAAGAGGTGGGGCATTGAAGGGATGAGGAAAATTGAGAGGTAGTTGATGCCATTTCAGACTAATGATAGGAGAGGAAATGAAGATGGGGGTGGCTGGGAGTTGAGCCTGAAAGGTCAGTGACCTTATTAGGACCAGGGCAGCGGCAGCTCTTCAGAAGCTCCTACCTGCAACAGGCCGGCAAGGTGTCTGGGGAAGGGCCAAGACACCAGGGCTGGAGAATGGTAAAAGGAAGATTGTGTCTGTTTATAGGAAAAATATTTGAATAAGATTATAGAGAGAAACATGACTCAGTTTTATAACTACTATTTTTCTGTTGAATCATTTTTCTATGTGCTGTAAAATGCTCCTTTCAGACAATAAGTAGATTTACAGAGAATAGATGATACTACTCTTAAGGATAAGGTTTCACTGTTAATATAACGAGTGTTTGTTTTGTATTTATACCTACTAAAAAAGATACAGAATTTTACAAACATGCTACTGCATAGCTATATCATTGAGATACAAAATCGTAGTTATTTCTTGAAACATCTATTGCATGCATGTGCAATACTTTATATGTAGACAAAACTTTAATTTTTCCTTAATAATTTAAATTATCCAGGAATTCATTGACAAATTGTATAAAAATTCGATCTTTAGTCCCAGTCTTTCAGAAGTTTTCTTGTAAAATGATTCTGAAGATAAAGTAAATAAATATACTCTACACTCAAAACCAAAATATAATTTATTAAAAAATATTTTCACTAATGTTTTTCTAAAGTTTTTTTTAAAACTAATATTGTAAAGGAAATAACAAGAAATTAATTCTGGCGTTTATGAATGTTAATGAGATAAACTAGATGGGAAAACTCAGGATGAGTCTGGAGCAGTCTCTGTGGTTCTTCCACCGTGTGTTGAGGACGAGTCCTGTAATCTGAAATGTGCTTTTTAACACTTCATGCTGATTATTGATTAGCCTGGGTGCTTCACAGATGGCTTTGACATGGACATTTTTATCCAGAAACCAAGCAAGTGTTCTTACTGGGGTCCTCAAACTACAGCCTGCAGGCCACATGAGGCGGTATAATTGTATTTGTTCCTGTTTTGTTTTGTTTTTTTTTTACTTCAAAATAAGATATGCGCAGTATGCATAGGAATTTGTTCATAGTTTTTTTTTTTTTTAAACTATAGTCTGGCCCTCCAACGGTCTGAGGGACAGTAAACTGGCCCCCTGTTTAAACAGTTTGAGGACCTCTGAGAGAACTTCAGTAAACTGAATATTTCAAATTCTTTCTATTTTAATTCTGTCTCTGTGGTACACACACAGGCACAGACCTCTTATTTCCTTATTGTCCAATAGAGATATCCATTGCATGAGCCATGTAAATAATTGAAAACTTTCTAGTAGCTACATTTAAAAAAGTAAAGAAACAGATATACTTAATTTCAATAATACAGTTTACTTTAACAATGCATCTAAAATATTATCATTTCTAAATTCAGAAAATACAAAAATTATTGGTCAAATATTAAGCGTTTTGGTAGTGGAATCTGTGACATCTGGTATGTGTCTGAACTTTTCACATGTCCTTGTCTAGCCTAGCCACAAGTCAAGTGCCTAGCAGCCACATGTGGGTCCAAGCTATCACATTCAAGATAGCTTGGACCCACATGTGGCTATAGCTTGGAAAATCTTGTGGACCAAGACTTAAGACAAGTCTAAAGTCTTAGAAAATCTTGTGGACTTGGTCTTTCTGGTGTGATTCAGCTCGGTGTGAGCTTCCCTGGAGCTGGAAGCCCTGAGAGTCACCATGGAGCCCCTTGAGCCTACCCCGCTCATCTTATAGGGTCAGGGAGGCCAGTTACCTGCCCAAGATCACCCAACTGCTTTGAGGGCAGAGCTTACATCACATTCTAAGTTTCTTCCTGAAGCTTAGTTTATTTTTCATTCTGTTAAAATATGCTGCTTTTGCTGACCGTGTATGTGAGTTAAACACAAATTGTAACATCAAGCAAAAAACAAACTAAACAAAGTGGGAAAGGTCAAGGCAGCCTCGAGACTTTGGATGCCAACGGAGTGCCACGTAGGTCAAGGGCTACTTGTTAAAATTTCTAGCACTGACTACACGTCACTTTGATACTCTATCATTTATTTTTTTTTTTCTTTTGCAGTCTTTGGCCGGGGCTGGGTTTGAACCCACCACCTCTGGTATATGGGGCAGGTGTCCTGCTCCTTTGAGTCATAGGTGCTACCTGACCTCTATCATATTTTATAAATAAATATTAATATTGTGAGTAGACACATTAATTTTAGCCATTAGAGATAATTTTTGTGTGTGACAGAATATCACTTTGTCACCCTGGGGTTGAGTGCTATGGGGTCATAGCTCATAGCAACCTCAAATGCTTGGGTTCAAATGATCCTCTTGCCTCAGCCTCCCAAGTAGTTAGGACAATAGATGCCCACCACAACACCCAGGTATTTTTAGAGGGGGTTCTTGCTCTGGCTCAGGCTGGTCTCGAACCCATGAGTCAAGCAATCCACCTGCCTCAGCCGCCCAGAGTGCTAGGATTACAGGTGTGAGCCACCGCGTCTGGCCCCAGATAATTTATTTTGTTATCTCTCATAGTCCTAAGAGGGGAAATGAAGGGAGGTCTTTTAACTCATTTTATGTTGAGCTACTAGAGTTTTTGACCAAGTCTTGGTCTCATGTTCGCTGACCCATTGACCCAAAGAAGAAAACTCCACTGTTCAGACGTCTGCATTTTTCTTTCCTTAGACAATATCTGAAATTAAGCCCTACCTGACAGGGTCAATAAAATGCTACTGATTACAATTTATCTGGAAAGCATAAAACAGGAAAGAGAGAGGTCTTCTTTCACAGAATCGGCAGCTGATGCTTATTGAACCTGAGCTAACATTCCCAGATGAAATGAGGTGGGGCAATCTGAGTCATATGATAACAATGTTGTCATCCTGGGGAGCAGTCTCAGTATGAATCAGCACAGTGCTGTGCAAATTAAACATGTGAACACCAAATGAATGTCACAGAACCTCCCCCTGTCACAGGCGTGCATACCTGGATCCATAGGAGGGCCCCCCACTAGGCCGAGAAGTGGCCACATGGTCCCTAAGAAAGACAGGGGTTGTTGTCACCGTCTAGATGGGGTTTGTAACAGTATCGTTCTGTTTTCACTCTCCACAGTAGAAAATTTCTACTAGGCTAACAAGGCAGAGGGTAATGAGAAACATGCCAAGTTTAAAAAAAAAAAGTCAAAGAGGGAGGGGTCTAACCTAGGAACAGGAAACAAATGTGATCAATTACTCCAAGTGTGGAGCTCACAGATACCTTATCTTAGGGTTCCTCAAAATAAAGGCCTGATTGTTACCAAATGCCTCTGAGAAGTGAGGGGGAAAAACACAGTGGTGGTGGTAGGGGGGTTGCAGGAGGGGCTGAGGAGGGAGGGGCAGGGGGTGAACATGGCTTTATATTGAAAAAAAAACGTAGTTCTGCTCTGGTTCTTAGCCTCCTGCAGTATTTAGAGAAGTGGTTAACAACCGATCAGAGCCTTAACTGAGCACACAGTAAAACAACTCAGTGTTTGAAAAATAAAAGTGCTCTGTGTGTGAGGTGGGGGTGGGGGAGGCAGAGCTGGGTCGTGGAGCATTGCATTGCCAACGGCACCCTCGTTTTCACACCTCTGCTCTCTTCTTCACAATTATTTGACCAACATGTTTTAAAGAAGGAAGGTTAATTTTGAAATGATTACAAGGAAAAGGTCTTAGGGCAATAAATGTGTGAAGGTATTAATGTTTGAGTCAGAATTAAAATACCCATTTTTACATTCAGTGTCTGGCAAGGGAAGCTGCATGTAAAATGTTTACTTGTTCTATGAAGTAAATAGCAAGAGTGATCACAGTGTTAATATCACCCTTCCCAAAAGACAGCTCTGTGCTATTAGTCCCCAAAGAAGAACATGGCAACATCTCATGAGAAAGCGTATGTTCTGTGCATCCCCACATCAGGAAGGGAATGTCCTGACATCACTGTCAGGCCCCACAGGGACCTCAGAGCTGGCCAGTCTTGGCCACATATCCCCCAAATTTCCCCTAAGTGCAATAGAATTAACACTATCCCTTTCTCGGGGATCCTGGGTCGGTAGGTGTTACAGGATTATGTTATGAGGTGTGACTATAAAGTAGTAAGATTGTTTTTCACACTCCACACCCAGAAACAGCCTCTTTTTACATCAGTGAATAAAACATCATAGTTTTTCTCAGGGCGCTCGCCCCCTGATTCTCTTGCACACGTTTGTGCAGAGCCTGCGGCCTTCCCGTCTCCCTGCACGCTCACGTGCAGTGTCCCTGAGCAAGTGGGATAGAGTTATTTCAGTTGCTAGAAGTGATTTTTGTAAAGCTCAGTGTCTTGCTGGGAAGATGCCCTGTACATAAGTGGAGAAATAATTGTCCATTTTTCAGAGGACTTTGTTAGCGTGGTCTTGTCATCTTGTTCTGCCCATATTTTTCCAATTAAGTTCTAGCCACTTGGAATCAAATGTCTTCATGGGATGGCAGCCGTGCGAGGGGCTGCTTTGCACACAGTCTGCAGCCCGCGTAGCGATTGGGCTTGTCAGTCAGTCAACACGTATTTATTGGGCGTTTATGTGGCGAACCAGACAAATCCGTTCCTTGAGTGCCTGCTCTTAACGTTTTCAGGGCCCGACATCCACACAGAATTTCTAATTGACCTTTTCTTCTTTCAGAGTAGACTCATCTATATTCGAATTACAAGAAGAGAAGGTGGGAGTAATAGAATCCATTTCAATCCATTTATGGGCAGATAACTTACCTTACATCATAGACGACTTTCAGTTCATGCTACCTGCTCCTCATTTTTTGTCATTTATTTGCTTTTCATATGATTACGAAAGAAACATAAGCACATAACAGAATTCAAGCAGTGCCTGAGTTGCGTCTCATTTCACCCGGTAGACACACGGTATCTCTGCATAGTCTCAACAATTTCTTACACATCATTCTAAAATCTTTACATGAAAATGCATGTCACACACACATGCATTGTGTGCGTGTGGGCAGAAACCCTTTTCTTGAAAATATATTCCCTTTAAGTGCTTTCCTTTTATGGTAATATTTCAGGTATTTTTCTTCATCTACTTAATTGTTTTAAATATTTATCTGATTGCTAAGCCCACCTGTTCCTATCCACACTATACGTCTCTTCACAATTAATGTTTTGTTGGGTATTTTTCTAGATACATGATCTATATGTAGAAACAAATGCATACGTATTTCTTTCTTTTACACAAATAATACACACTCAGAATGCCATTCTGCAGTTTGCTTTTTTCATTTACGCCTTTATCTTATAGATCATTCAACATTAATGTGTAAGGAACCTCTTCATTCTTTTTAATTTATTGTATAGAATTCCATTGAATGGATATACCGTAATTTGTTTAAAGATTCTCTTACTGTTAAGCACTGGGTTATTTTCATTTCTCTTTTGCTATTACACACGTTGCTAAGCGAATCACTCACTGTACAGGGAGCTAAAGGACAAATGCCTTTATGATTATTTTTGGTTTTGCCAATTTCCCATTGCTGCACTAACTGACCCTCTTTGGACTGCATCTGACACACTTACTTCTCTGCTTCTCCACACCAACATGGTGGATAAAAAAGTTATTTGACTTCTGCCAATTACAGGTCAAAAGAAGTATGTCAGGGTATTTTTAATTTACATTTTCATTATTATGTGACGTTAAGCATGTTTTTATGTCATTAAGAACATTTATATCTTTCTTTTGTTCCTTGAACTGTTATTGAAGTGAGTATTTTTACTTCCTATGGCTTGTTGATATAAAATGACTTATCTGTGGTCATGTATCTAGTTGGTGACAGAGACAGGACTAGAATTTGAATCTTCTGGTTATTTATTCAATAATTAAATTTAACTTATGTCTTATGAAAGTACATGAGGTTAGTATTCCCTATTATCTGACTCCTACCAACTTCTGGTTATTGGAGGATACTATAAAATACGTTAGAATGTGAAAGCATTTTCAAAACAAAAAAGAGCCCTACATAATGCAAGATAATGGGTCATTGAATTTTATTAAGAAATCACAACATTTATTACTTCTGAAAATATGCAGTTCATGAGAACAGAATAAATGGTTTGACCTGGCTGCAGCCGGAGAGAGGTGAGGCAATTAGGTGGTTATGAGGCCTGCTGGACAGGCGGAGTCCTGATTTTACTGGCTCCGTGCTAACACGTATGCCTTATTTTTTTCCTCCCCTAAAGAATGGAAAACATTGTGTCTTGGCAAGAGTGATGACAGTCTTGCTTTGCTTAAAACTCCGTCACTCTCTGCACCAGCAGTTTTCCTTGTCCCCTTGTCTGGGGGTGGAGACAGAGTGTACCTTTCACGTAGCTATTTTGAAGTAGACGGGTGGATTAAATAAAAGCTCTTCATTTTTGTGTGTATTGTTCATCAGAGAGAAAGTCAGAGTGTTGGGTACCTGGCCGTCTTGTCTTTGCAGCATCAGCATGAGATGGCACAGTGGCCACGCAGGTCTCCGCACGCTTCCCCAGTGTCTTCCCCGCACACCATCACTGTGACATTAAATGACTTCAAGGCATTTGTTTTTATTTATATTTCAAACTGTTTATTAATTTTGCATGCACATGGCTTAAAGACATTAGCCAGCACACAGTCATGCCTGGCCTAACTTGCATGCACAGAAGTGGAATTTGGGAGATTAACTTGCATTTAACCCACTTCAGCTCTCCTGGTAATGAGGGTGCTGGAGCACAGAATTAATCTCTCTCCATTTGTGGCTCTCAGGGGTGCTGCTAAGTTTTAGAGTGCTTGAATTTTAAAAGTCTCCTGTTGTGCTGAGGAGTCTCTGCTACCTAGTAGAGCTCTGTTAACTATTGGGATTGAGGCGTTTGTTTTATCTATTGCAGCAATCTTCATGGCTGATATTACAAAGGCAGGTAAAGTGAGGTAACTGCGGTGTTTGGATCAGAAAGCAAAATGAGGAAAGCTTGGGTCAAGCCTGTTGAGCCACGATGCCCATCCCTGGCACACTTGCTTTAGGCAAAAATGCAGAAAGCTTTCAACTGCTTTCCACATACATCAGAAGCTGCCTTTTATCGTACATTTGCTGTGCCATACTGAGGTACAGCTGCTGGGAAGGTATAAGTCAAGTTGATATAATTTGGATTGATTTGCTTTTAAAAGCTTTGAAATGACAGTGCAATTATTGCTATGATGCAGGTCCCGTACCGCTGGATTAATGTATTTAATGAACAATTTGACCACGTAATTCATTTCTGTGGCATTTGTGTTAACTGTTAAATGCATTTATCCCCTAACACGCATATTAATACTGTGATCATGTACAGCAATAGTAGCTGGGATAAACTCCAGAAGAACCTTTCCTTCTGAGTTTGGTTTCAGATTCTCCTTTTGTTCCCACTAATTTCCATCCTACAGCGGATTGGGGGCAAAGCCTGTGTGATGTGAGTCTTCCTCGCCACTTGCTCTGCCATCTTCCTTCTATACAGGTGAAGGGGCTAGAGGTTGACAGGAAATAGGCCAGGAATCAAAGGCCGGGGTGCCCCCAAATTAAGGCGCCCCCCCATAATTGATTGCTCCTCAAGTTTCAGACAGTGGTGTTGGCCATTCCCTTACCCACTGGATTTTGTTCTAGAAACCAATTTCTGCCTAAATTCATTGCACTGAACAGAGCACACCCCGCCAGCAGCGTCACACGACAGTGACCGCAGAGCTCACCCTGCTTAACCATCACCTCCCCCGTGAGCAAAGTGGGGCCCAGAGAGGCTCAAGGTCATTTCTAGTTGACTAGAACCAAGTCTAGGATGACTGTCAGGGTTCTCTCTGGACACCTCACTATGGAGTATTGAAGGTGCCCGTCTATGCTTCCCATTGTTTGTCCCCTGAGAACCTCATACTCCTTTGTTGGAAATTTGGGGAACCATGGTTGATGTAGCTTTCTTCAAAATACAGGGGTTTATATTCAGCTCTGTCTGTCTGGGAAACATTCAGAAAGTTTAAATGCCTAGAAATAATTCCCAGCTGTATAGGGTGGCCATACACCATCCAGGACACTACTCCTAAAGCGATAATTTTACACACAAAAACACATATCATCTTTAATATGATACAGACACACACACACAATATACAATTCCAACTTAGGCAACAAGTAAATAGTTAATAAAAGTACCAACACATAAAATGTTTCTGTGAATGCTTTACAAAGACTATTCCTTTACTTTTATTATGCCAGGGGAGAAATCCTAATATTTATAATATTTTTCAAAATATGAGATTTTTTTTATTTTCAAAAATTTTAAGAAATTGCCAATTGAATGTCTTTAAGTTCGAAAATTAGGTTATTTTACATTAGAAAAGCAATACTTTTGAGTCTCTCATTTAGTAATTTTAAAGCAAAGGTTTTAGGTAGTAAATCTGAATGTTAACAATGTGTGATACTTTCAAGGGTTGTGCTGCAGAATGCTGCTCTAATTTAAGTGCATTCAGACCGTGAGGATTTTATCTCTTTAACATGTGTCAAGTTGGTCTCTTTAAAAAGATTTATTGAAATTAATATGTTCTGTGGAGTTGAGTGCCAAGCAGCATATATTTTTACATATGGAAAAGCAAACTTGAAATTCTGCAGTACATAAAAGGTTTTGAAAATAGTTATAGAGATTTATTTAGGCACAGATTTAAGTTTAAATTAACAGTAATACTAAGACTTAATTTTCTATTTGTTTGGCCATTAAAGAAGATATTTGATAAAATGTTTTTTAGCATCCAGCTCTTAGACTTAAAAAAAAAAAAAATCCAGCATTCCTTTCTGATTCTGGGGAGTCAGGAGGAACCTGCAGCTCTGGGGCAGAGCCAGGCAGAGTAGCAAGCAGTGGCCTCCTCCCCGGAACCCGAGATGCTGAGCGCGCTGCGCTTCCCAGGCAGCTGCCAACCTTGTCAGCACTGATCTGTCAGCGAGGATTTCTCCTGGCAAAACTCTGAAGCTACTTTCTGACATCTTCAACAAACCAATTGTTGTCTCCTGCCTCTGTGAGCCCTCTGAAGTCCCAACGAGTTAGTGTCTTCTTAAGAGATGAGAAAAGGGACTCACAAAATCAATTTATCAGGCTATTACGCATTGTCATCAGCCAAAACAAAAACCTGCTAAAGACAGGAGAAAAAGTAGAAGAAATGGGTCTCTGAGAAAAGGTTACAGGACATCCATCTTCCCTCCTCTTCTGATTGCTTCCTTTCTTTGCCCATTTTCATACCCGTGTCCCTCTGTTAAAAGACACTTTATGACAAGCATTGTAATCTCTTTAAAACGGAGGGGAACCTCTTCTTTAGGACACAATCTTTGCAAGCTGTGAGTGACAGTGGGAAAGGGTCCAATTGCACCGAGGACACCAGGCAATAAATCATCCTTCCCGCATCAGCTGGCTGGACGGATCCCACTTCCTGAGGGAGTCCAGTGTGACAAAACCGTTATTGTCAGCTCCTAGTGGCCACGCTCCCGCTTTCTCTCTACTGAGATTTTCAGTTTTCTTGAGACTTTTAGCAATGCAAGGCGTTTGGGGAAGAAATATTTAAACAAATATCATTAGAAAGTCAAATATCCTAGAGTTAGATAATTATTGAAACATTTAAAAGGGCAACAATAATTAGGAGAAACTTTATGGTTTCATTTTATTTATCTTTAAGCGGTTGCTTTACCACCATTAAAAAATGGCATTTCTTACCATTATTTTCAAACATGTTTAAAATATAGAGGAGTCTTCCTCATGACTTTATAGGAGCAAAGTGCAGTGACCAGGTAAAAGTTTTGTAGATACATGAAAAGATAGATTTCTAAATAATCATTTCTTAATTTGGCTGAGTTAGGAGATTTTCGATTAGACATTTACTTTTCTTTTCAAAGACTAAGCTAGTTACCTATTACTGTCCATATGCTTATAAAATATAGGAAGGGGCAAACTGGCTTCATGTAGAGATATTTCATTGTATTGATAAAAACCATTCAAGAATCTCAAATATTGCAGTTATTATATGTATAATTAAAATTTACACACCAAATTTAGAAGAAAAATTTTATTACAACGGAAGTTTACATTGTACACATTTCAGTTATAGGCTTGGTCAGTTGATGAATCATGAGCTTTGACAAGAATAAGTTGAGATTTTAGTTTCATGATGGTTGAATTTATTTTAAAAATTATCTTAAAAAATCATATGCAGAATATAGCTATGTGAAAACTTTTCCTCTTGTTTTTTCAGTACTTATATCCTTAGCACAATTTTCTTGACGAAAAAGAGTGATTTAAAATAAACAATTTGAATATAATGAATTGGCAAAATCTTATTGAAAGTGAGACTTTTTAATAGGGTTAGAAAAATCCTTTGTTTTAAATGGTGCTTAAAAGTCCAGAACAAGTGAAAAATACATTCTATCCCCCATATCTAGTTCATAAATATTTCTGATAACTTACTAAATTTATCTAATATATAGAAGGATTCTAATATTTATAATTATATTGACAAACTATCTGGATAATTGATAGATTTTTTTTTTTTTAAAGGTTTCATCTGCCTGTTTCATGTAGACACAGCTCGTATCTATTTCTCTCTGTGAAAATATATTCTCACCCAAGTTACCTGTCAGGCTCTTTTATGATTATGAAGAATACCTTACAAGAAGCTGATGGATTCCCTTTTTACCCCTTAAATCATCCTGAGCTGTCACACTGGAGCTGACACACTTTCATTATCATAAAATATGCACCATGCTAATGATACAGCTCTTTACAATTTAGTAACAAATGGCTGAATGTATTTTGAAAACGTTTTAATTGTGTAGAAAGCTGTATCTGGTGCATTTTTTTTTTCTTTTTCATGTTGTAACAACCAGTGATTAACTACCCCCTTTTAATGTTACCAGGCTGATGATGGTAATACGGAAGCATTCTGACATTATGCATTCACAGGCTAGTGGTGGCACCCACCGTAGGAGATGGTAGCATACCAGGCCCAATGACAGTTCTATCTCAGTTCATCATCTTAACTAAAAAATAATCCTATCTGACTTGATATCCACGCAGCTGTAAGTAGAGAATAAATCCAAAGCACAGCTCAGACTTGTAACCTAACAGCCATCATAAATAATCAGAGCCTATTTGAAGGTGGGAGATGGGACATTAGAAGCTATTTACACTGCGAGAGTGATGCCATCCATCAGGAGCCGCTCCCCGCAGATAGGGCCCCTGTGATGTCACGGTTATTTATGACAGGCAGTGACAGTAAAGCTACCACGGAATTTTCTCGGCAGACAGCTTCATTCATTTTTGTTTGTGATGCATTTTGTTGTTAAAGAAGCAATCAATAGCAAGAGCGTGGTGATAAAAGTATTACTTGTTAAATATGTGAAGAATGTGTGTGCACGTAGAAATGTGGGGTGGAAGATGAATTTAAAAATTCACTCGTGGTTCTTATGTGTGTGTGGCAGCTACAAACACACAATAGGCTCATTCGCACGCCTCGGACTTCAGAATGTGCCCACGTGTTCTCACTCTTCCATCCTATTCTTTTGTTGCAAAGCAGAGTTAAAATGTTATGAGGTCCTCTTCCCTTACCTCCACACGGACGTAAGCCAAATAATATAAAATTTACCTAGAGAAATCACACGCAATAAAAATAAATACCCATCACTGTCTATACAACCCCTCCGTATGAGACAGGAATGGAGATTTTAGTTTAGTTGTATCATCTCCCACAGCTCATCTTCTTCTAATCAAAATATTCACTGCACTGGGGCTTCTCATGGGTTAATATGCACACACTGGCCGGGGATCCTGTTAGAATACAGCTCCTGGGCGGGGCCTGAAATCCACTTTGCATAAGCACCCAGGTGATGTAATGAGAGACTGTCCAGGGATCCTATTAGAATACAGCTCCTGGGCGGGGCCTGAAATCCACTTTGCATAAGCACCCAGGTGACGTAATGAGAGACTGTCCAGGGATCCTGTTAGAATACAGCTCCTGGGCGGGGCCTGAAATCCACTTTGCATAAGCACCCAGGTGACGTAATGAGAGACTGTCCAGGGATCCTGTTAGAATACAGCTCCTGGGCGGGGCCTGAAATCCACTTTGCATAAGCACCCAGGTGATGTAATGAGAGACTGTCCAGGGATCCTGTTAGAATACAGCTCCTGGGCGGGGCCTGAAATCCACTTTGCATAAGCACCCAGGTGACGTAATGAGAGACTGTCCAGCGATCCTGTTAGAATACAGCTCCTGGGCGGGGCCTGAAATCCACTTTGCATAAGCACCCAGGTGACGTAATGACAGACGGTCCAGCGATCCTGTTAGAATACAGCTCCTGGGCGGGGCCTGAAATCCACTTTGCATAAGCACCCAGGTGACGTAATGACGGAAGGTCCCGGGATGCGGCCCAGGGACCACACTCAAGTTTAGGTGCAGTGGTTATTTGTACACCTTTCAGGGTTCCCTCCAAATTACTTCAAAGAGGTGTGTCCCCATCAGTGCCGTGTTCTCCGTGTCAGTCGTGTAGCGTCACCTGGAGAGCTTGTTGAAACGCAAATGGCTGTGCCCCACCCCTAGAGTTTCTGATTCAGCAGGTCTGGGGTGAGCCCAAGAATTTGCATTTTTAAAAAGCTCCCAGATGACCACATACACATTTTTGAAAATCCTTGGTGTAGAGCCTTAATTTAATATTCACACGGCACCTGGAGCCCTTGTGTGATGCTGCCGAGACGGTGGGTTCTAGGACAGATAATTCAGCAGAGACAGAGTATTAATATGTGGTGAGTTCCTGCTGTGTTTCAGGCATTCTACGATGCTCAGAACCGACATCATCTCGTTTATCTTATCTAATTACTCTAATTCATTCAAAAGTATCAGATCTACTCTTAAATAATACTTTCTGGAAATCATATTAAATAAGTGGCCTAAATTCTTGCAGTGAAAATTCTTGGATAAAAGCAGAGCTTTTGTCCCAATTTCTTCCTATTGATTCCAAATTTCTACCTGACAAGACATTATGAGCAATGATAAAACAGAAACACAATCTCTCCCTTTCAGGAGTTTATGGTCCAGTGAGGGAGACAGGGACCCTTACAAGGTAGTTAGTTGCTGAACAACAGGATGGAATTCTGTGTGAGGCAGTGCAGCTCTGGAAAGCTTCTCTCTAAATATAAACACACTCCCTAAATATCCATAATAGTTCAGAAAAAAAGTGTTAGAAAGGATACTTTGACCTAAATGACTCCGATTCATAGCGCTTCAGCTCAGCAGCCACCTGTGAGGCTCCTACGCCAGGTACCTGGGGCAGCAGGGACCAGACACAGTGTGGCCCGGAGTCGACTAACTCTAGAGCCAGGAGACCTACAGGCAGTTACGGTTCAGGGTGGTGTTTATCACACTCTGTGAGGAGGCGGTACTGGGAGCCCTGTTTATTAGGCATATGGGGAAACTTCTTGAAGAAGTGGAATCTCAGCTGGTGCCTGAAGAGTGAGTGGGGAGGAAGCAACTGGAAAGGGCAGGCTCCTGGAGGCAGGAACAGCATGTTGAAGAGCCTGGATCCTGAGGGAGGGTGTCAGGTGCTGCAGACTCTCCAGATGTGAAGTGTGGTCCAGCACAGCACCCTCTGCTCACGTCACCACCAAACAGAGGCTGTGCTTCAAACATGCACTTTGTGGCCGGGCAGCATTTATAGACTATTTTGCATTTCTAACAAAGGGAACAAGGTTTTTGAAAACCTGTTTTCCTTTGGTAAACAGTATTGAAAAATTAGTCACAAAGGACAGACAGGCCATCGTGCCGGGTGGCTGCTGATACCATCTTTACTTTCCCGTAACAACTGAGCACAGATGATGTGAGGCATTAGTCATGTGAAAACTACACGGTGACACAGACAGGTCTTTGCACATCTATCTGTGTGGAAAGCTGGAGGTCATGTGAGGGGCAGTGTCCTGGGTGAACAATGCTCTCTTACACCGTGGACGCCTCTGAACTCAGACTCCTGAGGGGCTCCTTGAAGAGGATGCTTTCCTGGTGGTAAGACCAGCTCACACAGGTGCACGGTGACAGGAAACTGATCGCCCCCCCAACAGGGATTGTTAGGGGTTTTTATCAGAGCTATCAGTTATTGTTTTCTTATCACAGTCATGTTTTGAGTGAAAAAGAAAGAGTTTGGTATTTATATCTGCAGATGCATACAACTCATAAAGAGATGTGTGTGAGGAATCAGTAAACAAGTTGAGATCTCTTCCAAGCTTATGCTTTTGAACTGTAGGTCTGAGAGGTCTCATTCTAGAGTAAATCACCTAATTTCCTTCTTGCTTATGAAGAATTCTATGTTGTACACAGATAAAACATCAACAATGGTAGTATTTTTTACCTCTCCCTACCTTATGTTTATAATTTAATTTATTGGGCTTAATTAATCAATGATTTACATAGGTCTTTTTCACAGATGGTAAATCTTGTTCATGGTAGCAATCATATATGAAGCAGAATCACTTTCCTACTTCACTAAAATCTGCAAATAAAATTTAACTGTTAGGGACAGTTATTCCCAGAGTATCATGCACTGACTTGCTCTAGGAAAAATTACCTACAGTTCCTGAGAAGGTTTCTATCAAATATTACTTTGTGGTACTGTACAGCAACCCTTTTCTTGATTCCTGATTTCCAAATAGAGGTGGTATCTCTTAACTAAAATGTTGTGTTACTTTTTAGTCCTTTGTATTAAATTCCTTTATTCTAGTGGCCATGCTTAATCATTTCCAAGAGCATTGTCAAGCTTGCAATAATAAATACTGGAGTTAATTTAAGGAGTCAAGGTTCACTCTCATTCAGCAGCCATCTCTTTAAGTAATTCACCTGCCCCGTCATTCTCTTTTGTGTACTAATAAACAGAAATGGAAAACCTATCACAAAACTTTTAAGGAAGAAATACGGTGTTTTAATAGAGAATCTTTCTAAAAGCATATGTAAGTGGCCTGCAATTGTTGTGTATTAAAACATGTATTTTATTTTGAGAACTGATAAGTAACTTATGTTGAGCTTTCTCAGACCTAATGTTACCCTTGGTATAAAAATAGCATAAATAGTTTTTATGTTTTCATTGCACTGTTTAAGATCTTGAGTGTTTTCTCCCTCAGTGAGAGAAAGTCCTCTGTGGTAAGCTTTTACTTGATGAGAAAGGAGGGTCGCATTTATTATTATTTCTTGCTTTTTATAGGGGGCTCTGCTTCTGTGACTTCATCTGGTTCCCCTGAAAGCTCCCCAGATCATACTCAGGAAATGTTATTACAAGATTTTGTGTCATATTTTTTGAAAAGATGACTTCCTTTGACTTACATAGAATAGTGAATGATTTCCATGAAATTTTTCCATTTCTGCAAAAAGTGTAAAGAGGCCTGTGGGTCACAATTACCATTTTATATAAATGATCATTAGAAACTGTAACACCAAAGATGAATCCTGGAAAGCCATTTAGCTAATGCTAAAAAATAGCAAATTCTCTAAAGCATATTTTTCATGAATTCTGCCATCGTCCTATTTCTCTAAAATTATGCAGTAATATATAATGTCTAAGGACACCAACATTGATTTTTTTCTTGTTATAAATGTATTAAAGTTATATGATATCAGTTTAATAAAAATGGATTTATTTTATTTTTAGAAATTGTATAAATATAATATGCAATCTTATAATAAATTAAATGCAAGCATGAATTATCCATAAAAATGCCTGTTAAACGCCTTTGTTTCCAAATAATTTTATGACATTTTGAATTAAAACAAAGTAAACATAATAAAAATATATCATAACACATTATAACAAAAATTAAGGTACTTTAAATATTTCAAAACACATCAACTGTGGGGTTCTCTTACTGTGTGAATCCCAACCATACATTTGCACGTTTATACTGAGGAGTGGGCTTACAGAATATTCCAGTGTCTCCCCTGCTTTCCCTGGAACAAATTTTGCCTATTTTGTAGAAGTTCTTCCCTAAGCTTCAAGCCCCTGCTGAGCTCACCTACATTTGTGGCCGGCTGAAGGAGCCGGGAGGGCCAGATGAAAGGGCAGAGTCATGTTCTGTTTCAGGAAAAGGACTGAGGAAGATTGTTAAGAGCCATAGGGGAAGTGGCACGGGGAATACGGACATGCTTCCCCCCAGCTCAGTGTTCAGCCGGCCACATCATCTCACAGACCATCCTGTCCAAGCACAGCTGTCATCTGACAGCTGGTGTTGCCCTCTGCTTCACCTGGCTTGTTCAAGGTGTCTGAGTAGCTTCCTCTCCTGGTTGGATGAGGTAGTAAACAGAGCTCAACGTTCAAAGTGAGAAATAGAATGATCGCCCCTACACATAGGGACTGACAGACCCCTGAAAAAAACGACTGTGTTTTGTATAAACCAGTGGGGACCATTTCTTTCTAATTTGCTACAGGCCAGAGGAACTGGAAACCTCTTGGAATTATAACACTATTTTGCCCTTTGTGAACTCTCTGTTACCTCTATTGAGGGAGCACAGATAGGCTGGGCAGTCTAAGTAAAGTTCGTAACCATGTAATTAAATTCCTCACACAGACCAGGACGACATTTCCACCTGCCTCACCTGGACAATCGCACATTCACCATCACATGCTCCATTTTCTCCTTACACTCCACCTTTGGAGGGTCAGTGGCTCCAAGGGGATACTTATGATTATTTATTTGCCATTATATCATAACATGACAAGTACTTGTTTGCTATTATAGCATGCAGATTATTTATTTGCCATTTCCTCCCACTTTCCCAATTAATTCAACAAACAACTTTTGAAAAGCCTGGATGAGCTGGAAGTATTTAGTCCTGCCTGGTGCACTGCAAGGGTCCCTGGACTCAATATTCCTCTCTGGAATGGATGGCACTGTCTCTCTCACAGCCAACACTCTGCATCTGGGGTTTTTCAGGAGTTCAAAAACTTCTGCTTCCCAAGGCCCATGATGAACACTCAAATTAGAGCCTTTGAGGCGGGATCCTGAAGCAGTCCTTTTACAAACCTCCCAGGTGATTCTAACATGTAGGCAAGTAGTTATGCAAATTGACCAGATAAATTAGAGTTAAATAAAACCAATATACTAATTTTTTTCAGATTTAATCCTAGAAAGCAGAAGAGAGCCAGCAAAATATGCATATTCCTTTCTAGAAAGTTTTTTTTTTTCAAGAAAGTATCATTAAGAGAAAGAAAAACCTTTGGGTGGCGCCTGTGGCTCAAAGGAGTAGGGCACCGGCCCCATATACCGGAGGTGGCGGGTTCAAACCCAGCCTCAGCCAAATATATAAATAAATAAAATACAAGAGAAAAAAAAACCCTCAGATGAGGTCCAGAGAGATGCCTCAAAAAGAGCAAAAAAGGGAATTGCTACTGAGGAGTTTGCTCTTAGGCTTTAAAGACAAGAAAAGAAGGGAGGGAGGAAAAGAAAGAAAAAATTCCCAAAATGAAGAGGAAAGCACACTTGGTATATACAACCCCCCCTTTTTTTTTTTTAAGCAGTACCAATAAAAATGATTTGTTTGCATCTTTGTTTTACCTTGATTTTGTTTTTTCTTTATCTGTAACAACTATTGCTAAAACATTGTAATCATAATACCAAATGAGTTAAAAAATTAAATTTTGTATTTATCTGTACATAAATAACATTCCTTAAACTTTTACTCAATCAGTGAATTACTTTTCATAGCTCGGGGCAATGGTGTTGGTGCTATAGCTCATTATTCTGGGATCTGGCCCTGAGAATAAGAGAGTTGCCAGCCAAGCTGCTAGTCACGGGAAGTTCCTGTAACTCCCTGGTGTTCCTGGGGGTGATGACTATGCTGCCTTCCTTTTATTTATCCTGTACGTTATTTAATTCCTGAATTATTGTGGTGGCTGGCGTCTTCAGCCTTGACACGGTGTGGTCAGTGTGGTTGATGGGTTCCCCTCTTTGCTTCTGTCTCTCTGTACCCCTCCCCAGCCTGCCTGACTTCCTCAAGTGTTTTAATTTTTTGCCTTCAACCAGGTCTGATGAACAGTGGACACGAGGTGTGTGCACATGTGATCTGTAAGCAGTCCCTTCTACTCTTCCGAGCATTTTTGACGGTCAGATATCAAGGAAGAAGATGATGTTAACTTAAATTTTATAGAAGGGAATGCTCGGCTTTTGTTAGAACATCATGTTTTTCTAGAACACTTTTTCTTTTGTTGAAAAGTGCTTTTCCCTAAGGTCATGCTTTTCCTTCATTCCAAGATGTTTGAATTTTAGTGGCATTTCTTACTAAATCTACCCATCATGGTTGCATGTGTGGGCTGCACAGATTGGCTCTGTCGGTGGAATTAACTCAGCTCCAGGCCCTGGTGGGAATTAAGACAAGACAGCCCTGCAGTGCAGGTGACCAATGAGCACATGGTTGGGCGGGCAGGTTCTGCTGTGGGCGAGTGTCACTTCAGAAATGCAAAATGTCAGTTCCAGTTTCTTTAGCTTTTTTAAAAAATACTACCTGTGACTGACAAAGCATGTGAAATGTCCAGGGTGCTGCAGACACGTCTGTCAGCTGCACGCATTTGTGTACGTGAGCACGGTGAAGCTGCATGTCCCCCGTGTGTATGTGAGCATGGTGAAGCTGCATCTGGCTGGTGTGTACGTGAGTGTGGTGAAGCTGCATGTCCCCCGTGTGTACATGAGCGTGGTGAAGCTGCATGTCCCCCATGTGTACGTGAGCATGGTGAAGCTGCATGTCCCCCGTATGTACGTGAGTGTGGTGAAGCTACATGTCCCCTGTGTGTACGTGAGTGTGGTGAAGCTGCGTCTGGCCTGTGTGTATGTGAGCCCGGTGAAGCTGCATGTCCCCTGTGTGTACGTGAATGTGGTGAAGCTGCATGTCCCCTGTGTGTACGTGAGTGCGGTGAAGCTGCATGTCCCCTGTGTGTGTGTGAATGTTTGAAGCTGCATGTCCCCTGTGTTTACGTGAGCGTGGTGAAGCTGCATGTCCCCCGTGTGTACATGAGTGTGGTGAAGCTGCGTGTCCCCCGTGTGTACGTGAGCGTGGTGAAGCTGCGTCTGGCCCGTGTGTACATGAGTGTGGTGAAGCTGCTTCTGACCCGTGTGTATGTGAGCGTGGTAAGCTGCGTCTGGCCCGTGTGTATGTGAGCGTGGTGAAGCTGCATGTCCCCCGTGTGTACGTGAGTGTGGTGAAGCTGCGTGTCCCCTGTGTGTACATGAGCATGGTGAAGCTGCATGTCCCCCTTGTGTACGTGAGTGTGGTGAAGCTGCGTCTGGCCTGTATGTACGTGAGTGCGGTGAAGCTGCATGTCCCCCGTGTGTACATGAGTGTGGTGAAGCTGCGTCTGACCCGTATGTACGTGAGTGCGGTGAAGCTGCATGTCCCCCGTGTGTATGTGAACGTGGTGAAGCTGCATGTCCCCTGTGTGTATGTGAATGTTTGGAGCTGCATGTCCCTTGTGTTTATATGAGCGTGGTGAAGCTGCATGTCCCCCGTGTGTACATGAGTGTGGTGAAGCTGCATGTCCCCCGTGTGTACGTGAGCGTGGTGAAGCTGCGTGTCCCCCGTGTGTACGTGAGCGTGGTGAAGCTGCATGTCCCCCGTGTGTACGTGAGCGTGGTGAAGCTGCATGTCCCCATTGTGTACATGAGCGCGGTGAAGCTGCGTGTCCCCATTGTGTACGTGAGCGTGGTGAAGCTGCATGTCGCCTGTGTGTACATGAGCGTGGTGAAGCTGCATATCCCCATTGTGTACGTGAGCGTGGTGAAGCTGCATGTCCCCTGTGTGTATGTGAGCGTGGTGAAGCTGCATGTCCCCTGTGTGTATGTGAGCACAGGGAAGCTGCGTGCACCTGTGTATACGTGACTGTGGTGAAGCTGGCCTAGTTCTGTCTTCGTGTAAACTGCGTGCATACCAAGACAACTTTATACTTGTTCTCTCCCTTCCTTTTGCACGTTCATTAATCACTGAACACTCATAACACATTTTTGTCTTGGTACAACAAATATTCTATCTCTGCCCCTCGTTCTGGCTCATTTACATCGGCCTGCCTGTCAGTTCAAAGCTTCAGGGAATTAACATGGTAAGATTAGAAAGTGAAGTCTCTTTAACATCTCATCTTAGAAACTTGTGATTAGTTTTTCAGGGAGGGAGAACAAAAAAATAAGCCTTGGAAAAGCAAGGATCTTCCTTCACTCTTTTGACGGGGACTGCCCCTCTCTTAGTCCCTCTCCCTGAATAGCAGGAGCAGGGACTCCGTAGGTCTCTGGGCTGGACACAGCTCTCCAGGGAGGCGCCCCGTGGGGTGTGTTTAAAAGGCAGCCAGCTGCTTCGTTATTTTGGATGCCACTTCCTTTAGTTTGCCTTTGATTTGCACTTTTTATCCATTCAAGGATAAGAGTTTGTAGGAACACGTCAATAATCCATTTATTTTTTGTAAAAAAGAAACATTTCCGGCAACCATCTGGTTTCTGGGTAAATGTACGCAGGGACTCTGGAGCCATCCAAATCCCAGGACGCATCTCACTTGCTCACTGACTTTTTTTTTTTTGGTGAATCACAAGAAGAATCAAAAGCCTCTTTGAGGATTACAGAAAAGGAATTCCACATGTGTTAGTGTGTGCATGTATAGGCAATTTATTTTAGAGAAAAGCTTCCCTAAAATCAAATGAATATAATCTAAACATGCTTTTAAAAGATTAAAATAAAAAAGAGATGAATCTGGCAAGCCCTTTGAATTTTTATGGTAGGGTCAGTTTATGTGGTCCATCTTATGTATTTTGAGATCAATGTTAAGTGGAACTTAATGATAAATGATGTGTTTAAGGTTTCTGCAGTCCTCCAGTGTGTGTGAGACTTGTGAACCCGTAAGAAGCACAGCAAGCTATTTCTGCATTCTGCCATCATGGTACTGTAAGTTATTTTTGTAGATATGTTGTCTTCAAGTTTTTGTTCCATATATCCTTTTATTACCTTTTCATGAGATGATAATTAATAATTTTATGACTGTGCATATTTTACAAGTATCTTTATATACAATACTGGATGCCATATTCCAAACCACTCTGGTAGGCAGGTGTGATGACTGTTTCCAATTTTTAGATGAGAAAACTTAGGATCATAGAAGTCCAAACTCACACCAACATTAAGTGGTAAAGTTGAGAGCTTAAATTTACCCTAAATTTAGACTGCCTTTTCTCCTTATTACCTGTATGACCAATGACAATTTATTTTACCTTCATAAGCCTCAGTTTTCTCATTTGAAAAAATGAGATTAATATCCCTATCTTGATGGTAGTGATATAAAGATTAAATGTAACATATAGTTAGGATATTTGCACAATGGCTGGGAAAAAATAAATAAAATAGTGTGTTGGTAATTACCGTAACTGAAAGTTTTGTTAGAGGCAGAAGTAGAGATATTTGTGATGGCTCCTAATCAAATCATTATCTGACATTTGCCTGCACTTACTTGTAAATATTTATGTGATGGAACACCATGGTTGTCTTCTGTATCTCTATTACTTACACATACAATGTCAGCATAGGTATGTGTCTTTGTGTAAATTTAGGGTCTATACCTATAAGCGATGAATTGAAAGTTTTATCCAAGTTCAGTACAATGTGATATATAATGGAAGATGTTACTTACATGCAAATTTCACTCATTTTAGTAATATGAAATTTATTTTCTATAGATAACATCTTTTTGTTATTTTGAAAAAACCAAAATCATGAAGGAAAAAGATTTGTTGCTTCAGGACTTTATAAAAATAAAAAGAAAACTGATTTTTGCTCAATCCTTTCAGATGGCTCTATGTTATTTCCATGGACTCAGAAGCTGGAGTCATCAAGAGTATAAACTGTCATCAGTTTATTCAGATTATTATATACTTTAATCTTTTAGGTATGGGATTATGAAAATATTTAATGAGGTGGTCAGTGTAATGTTTTCAATGCCAGTCTTATGAGCGCCAAGCACTGTCTTCCTCCCCTTGCAATGTCTCCCACTCTTAGTCCGGTTAATTCCTAGCCACCCTTAAAAATTCCACCTACCCTTGCCCTCCTCAAGAGTTCTCCTTGGTCCCGAAATAACTTTAGATATTTCTTTTTCTGATACGCACAAAAAACATGGTGAACACTTGTGTCACGGCAGTTGCTGTGCCGTGTGGTAATCTTTTGCTCACTCCTTACTCCCTCACTTGAGTTTTGCAGGAAGATACAATTTCTTTTACTTAGCTTTTTAAAGGCTCACCACCTGGCATATCGTGCATAATCACAAATGCTCCTGGGAAGACTGAGTCACAGCACTTCAATAGTTTCCCCTGCATCCAGAGTTTTATAGAATTCTAATTCAAAATGGTTTTCTCTTTTAAAATATTGCAATAGAACTCATCCTTTTATTTACAGGGAATATTGGAGCAGGGCAGGATACAAAATCTAGTTTCACTATGGACAAGAGATGATACATGACACCAAGTGTAAACTGGAGACAGAGCTTAGTTGGTTTAATTCCATGGAATTCCCATAAGCTCCCAGAATTAAAGTATCTTTAGTATCCTAGAAAAAGGTGCACAAATGATTCACTCTTGCACACAGAGAGGTGATTGCCCAAACTCTCCACATGGATTTGAACAGAAGACTATTCTAGGCATTCTGAATATTAACAGATTGAAACAACTTCCAAAGTGTAGGAAAATTCTAGTCTTGATCTAACTCAGTAATTGAATATAATACATAGTGTCATTTCTGGGCTGGATGATAGACTGACTTCAAGGTATTTTTTGGAATCATTAGAAGGTAGCAATGACTTTGTTCATGAAATAAATTCTGATAAGATGAATCTCCAGTTTCACAAACCTGAAAAAATTACATGTCTGTGTCTCGTAAGAGAAAACCTATGCACATACTCACCAACGTGGCACCATAATGGTGTTAAGTAACATTTCCTGGAGGTGGGTAGAGCAGCCAGACAGGACTCTAGGTAAACGTCAGGATGTGGCTAAGGAGTTAATTGAGTCTGTCCACCAGTGGGTTCAGTAGAGAATTTCACATACTGAGGGGTCTGTTTCTAACCCCAGATACGCAGATGGAAATGGCCTCAGCATTTTATATTAGTAAGGTTAGATCAGATATTCCATGAAAGTGGAATGGCCCCAGGCATCGGGCACAATTATTCTCTACCTTCTAGATCATGGACAAGGAGATTGGCTTGTTTTTTAGGACAGTGAATTTGGAGGTGAGGCCACTTGGTCCTCACGTTCTCACTTAGTGGGTGGGCGCACCTCAGAGCTGCCGTGAGCTGCATCGAATCTGGGCTGCATTCGGCCTGATCCTCTGATCACTGTCATCCTGAATACAGTCTGCTTTCACAGACATTGCTTAAATGTCTATCACGTTCAAGTATATTTTAACAAACTAATGGCTTCCTTTTTCATAACAGAATGTTTTAAAACACTTATGTGGTGCTGAATAATTTAGTTTGGTCATACGATGACAAGACTAAACAAACCTTCTCTGGGCTCTGGGTTTTCATCAAGTTACTTTGCACGGAGCAAGCGAATGGAGATGAGCTATGAAATTTTAGGACTTTGCTTTGAAACACGATCTAGTTGACTTATAAAATCTGAGATGTTGACAAAATGTGCATTCAATATTCAAATAATTGCAGTTACTTCATTTATGTCAACAGAGAAGGTGAAAAGTGCAGCTTAACTGGCTTGGTGAGATAGGAAGGAGGGGCTGGGAACATGGGAGAGACAACCAAGAGATAGTTGGTGAGGCTTAGTGGTTTGCTTCCTGGGGTGGTGTGAAGGCAGCGTGACAAAGTTCAGTCGGGTCAGACAAAGTGCAGAGACTTCCCCGTAGAGGCTGGAAGGAGGGCATAGCCCGGACACCAACTGTCGTAATCTTCAGACAGTGGGATGAGAGTCAGTGTGCTGTTTCTGTCTAATCCTGCTGTTCCTTTTCATTCAGGAAGTAGAGAAATCACCTTATCTCTCATGTACCAGGATGATATAATTAAAATAGGACATGCTTTTGAAGTGAGGTATTTGCAGGGCTTCAAAGACTGTGTAGAGTGTTGTAAGATCAGCATATGTCCACTTCTCAAAGGCAGTTGTAGGACACATTTATTTAACAAGACATCCTTTCGAAAGAGGACTGCCTGATGGAGTGTCTATGTAATGTCTATTTCATGACATCCATTGCTTAAGATATTTGCAATTTATCCCCTGACCTAGATCTTGGCAAAAAGACAGGCCAATGTTTTTATGGTATTTTGTTTTTACTTGTATGAGAAGATACAATCCTTTTGGCAAAAGATATGCAATCTTTATTACATTCCCAAATCAAGTTCTATGGGTATATTACCATACAAAATGCAAACAACTAAATAATTTTTTTTGAAATGTAGAGCGTTTGTTTCAGATGAGCTGAGGTCTGTGATCCTGCATATGTGTCCCTTGGCATGCCTTTTGTAGATGATCCTATAGCTGACCTTGGAATTGGCTTACTTTAACCATGATGGATGTACCAAAAGATTTATTTTTGTCATCTAAGAGTTGAGTCTTAGGCTATTGGGACCATAAAAGGTGTTTATTGAAAGTAGGCTTGGCAAACCTTTGCTTTCAAATAATCATCCAGAAGCTCTTCTAATTTTGCTAATTAGCAGGAGATAAAATATACCCACATTGTCCTTTGCAATGACTTGGACCCTCTGCCCTTCCTTGGTGATAATAGTATTACGTACACGTGTACTTATTGGATTGGATGTTAATTAAATGAACTGAAAAGAGAGAATTTTGTTATACATTCAAACACATTTATGAAATTAATGTTGGATTTCACATAAATAGTTTTAACATCCCTTTAAAAGGGGCAGAGATAACAAAGGTAACATGATTTCTTTTTTTTTTTTTTTATTGTTGGGGATTCATTGAGGGTACAATAAGCCAGGTTACACTGATTGCAATTGTTAGGTAAAGTCCCTCTTGCAATCATGTCTTGCCCCCATAAAGTGTGACACACACCAAGGCCCCACCCCCCAGTAACATGATTTCTAACGTGCTGATCTACCAAATAAGTTTAAATGGACTCTGATTGTTGAAGCCTGATTTTAATAAATAATTCAAGAATGAAAGAACAGCTATTTCTGTGTGAAGCAGGAGACATTCAGCTAGCGCTGACCTTGCCATTGAAAATTAAGCTCTTTCTCCAAATCTGAAAATCAAAGCTTAAAAGGCCACACTCTCCATAATATTTCATTAACTTTTCAAAATGAAATACCTATTGATTAGATTTTCTCTCAGATAATAAATCCTACATGTCTGCTCTGTCACTTCAATTACAGTATTTACTTGTACACAAGGAAAATGTTTTTACATCTGAAATTAATACACTCTCGCAAAATAACGTACTGTAAAGACCCAGGTGGTATGATTTCTTGCTTCTCCCAGAAGAACATTCAGAGAGCATCTGTTCTTTCTCCTCTGAGGTTTCGCCTGTGGTGTTTTCTGCCTACAAGGCCCTTCTCTCCTCCCCAGAACCTCAGCAAGAGCTTTCTCATCCTTCAAAGCCTTGTTCTGTCACTGCCATGTGAGGCCTCCTCAGGTATTTTTTCCCAGGCAGAATAATCCCTCCTCTTCCCTGGGCTCCTGGCACTCACTGTTGGTGTGACCCTTCTCGCCTCTGCCCTCCCTGCCTCAGCAGCCATTCATGGCTCGGATGTTCCAGGCCACCCTCTCTGCTGCCAGCTCAGTGGCAGGTGTGTGGGCTGCTGAATTCAGTGTTAGGTGCCACAGAAGTCAGTGTCTGGTTTTGACCCTTTGGTTTCTACTTCTGCATTATATAAATCAAGGGAGACTTGGGGATCTTTATCTTTTAATAGTTCACGTGAAGCACCTGACATCTGGCAACTGTCACCCCAGACCCAATCACAAATAACATTCAAGGTTATTCTGCTTCCTTTACTAAAGGAAAGCTAAAGGGAGCAGCAAACTTTGTCAGCCAACTTCCAGAAAGAAAAGAAAGACCGCTTGGATGTTGGAGGGTCGTCTGTGTTAGTTTACACAGAGCGTTCAGTGGTGTGGAAGGATCAAGCAGTGAGCTAGCGTAGCACTGGGTTACCCACCTTCTCCAACAGTTTCTCAGTCCAGAACGAAGCTCACTGGGGTTAGGGATCTTTAATGTAGAAAGTCCCAGGGCTTCACATAATTTTCAGAATATTTATTCTGAGCTTTCCAGCAGTGCTAAATGCACCCTTGAAAGAGGGAATGAACCCAACTATTAGATGTGCCTTAAAACAGACTAGTGAGGAGTCGAATTTTTTGTCCAGATGTTACATCATGGCCTTTGTTCAGTATTTCTGAGTCCTCTCACAGAAACCAAAGTTTACACTCATTTGGAATTTGGCTAGCAGAACAATAACCCACTGGCACAAAGACCCGTCTTCCAGATTCAGGGGTCACTAAAAAGACATTGCAGCAGTCATCTGAGGAGGACACAGCTGGACTGTTAGCTGTGCTCTGGGTTTGGGAATGACTGGCTGCTGCCGTCCACCTTGGGTGCCTGTGGACAGCTCTGGCCAGAAGCTTGGTGAGAACTTTGTCCTGTTCACATGAGGGTTCTCAAAACCATGCTGGGTCATACTTTATACTCTGGTTTCAATCCCTCTGGGTTCCTTTCTCTGCTTTCTGGAAAATAGGAGCTGTGTGTGGTTGAACAGCTGTCACAGTAGGACCCACAGGTTGCAAAACTTCTATCTGTACCAGGTATGGCTTGATTTTGCTGAGATGAGGGGGTTGGCAGAGAGGGAGGGCGGTGGCAGAGAAACTACCCCAGGGAAAAGTCCCCACAGTTGAACCTTCTGGTCATCAGAACAAGCTCTTCCTGGCAGTGTGCACAGGCAGCATGAGCCCAGCCCATCCTCACCCTGGGCCTGAGCTCGGAGTGGGGCAGGTAGAGTTCTGCGTTACTGTCGCACTTGGTAATGGAGAGCCAGAGTGACCAGAGTGATGTGGCCGACACTGTCCCGGTGGAGGATGAGTCCAGTGTGCACCAGGCCCCTTCTGCTGGTTAACTGGGACCTTTGCACTTGGCCTGACTCTCAGAAGGTTACCTTTCTCCTTTGTCAACTGATAATTAAATCTACCTCCTGCCCAGAGAGTTTCCTAAATGAAGCTTTGAGGAAGCTTTCAAAACCTGCAAAGATGTTTTTGATAAGGCAGTTGTAAGAGCTCACAGTAGAGTGTGCGTGTTTGAGACCCTCCAGCCACAGAGCCCATCTCTGAAGGGAGAATGTGCGTCTCCCCATCTCACGCCTCCACTGTCCCCAGCCGGCTCCTGCTGCTGCGTGCTCTGTGTCTGCTCCCGCAGCACAGCGGGCTTGGAGTCCTTCTCAGAACGGGGGACAGGACATCCACCTCCCAGGGTTACTGTGAGGATGAAACCAGGGGATATCCTTGAGCACAGAAGTTGGTGGAAGTTTGTGGGATGCTAGTTGCACACCCACGTCTCTGCTCCAGTGAAATAAAACCCTCGGATAACTCAGGAGGCCCAAGAACACATGCCTGCAGCCGTGAGGGAAGCAGCTCTTCCCTGTGTCCTTGGGGAGAGGAGGACTTCGGCCTGGCTGCCTTTTGGTCAGAAGAAATGTTAGTGTGCTGAAAAAGGCCCAGGGGGCCTTGTCCTGTGCACGGGGAAGAAAACGTTTTATCCATCCTCCGGGTCCTCCCTGCACAGGTTACTCTCAAACCTGAGCACTTTATAAAAACGCCAACATGCACTGAATTACTCGGACAGTGACCATGCTGCTGTCAGTGTGGAAACAGCACATAGAGTCTAAAAACATCCCCATTTCTATCGTGCCTGTCACAGCTGGAGGCCACAGAACAAGGACTCATTGTTTGGAGGAAGGGAGCACTTGGGCCCCTGGTGGCCTCCTGGGTGGAGAGATGTGGCCGCATTTGGTAGACCGTCATCTTTTACTGAAAGATAGTCTTGCCATCAATTAATTTCTGGGTTCAGTGTTGACATCTTGCTGCCCTGTTAAATGTATCTGAGCATTTTCCAGCCTGCCCGCCTGCCTGTCTAACTCTCCTGCAATCCAGAGGCCTCCCTGGTGCCCAGGAGCTTTCGTGGTAGTGAAGACGGAACCCAGGGCCATACAATCAAAGCAAACCCATCCTTCACTGATGGATTTCTGGAATTCCCAAATAAAGTTGCCAGAAAGGAAGTCTGCCTAGTCCTGGGGAAGGAGGGATGAAGGAGGAATGGCTCTTGGCTGAGCGCTGCCTCCTGACCTCCCTGAGCTGGTCATTCATGGGGCCGAGATGGCCAGTGGCTTCTCCTGTTCCGGTTACAGCTGTGTCACACGTGTGTGAGTACATGTGAAGCACATATGATGCTCCGTGTGATGACTCTGGGTCGGGCCAGGATGTGACGTGTTGTCCCTGGAAAACCATTTCTTTTTTCCTAAAATGTGTCCCATCATTGTATGGGCCCCTTAGTGAATTAATTCAGTCTCCTTGACCCTTAGTCGTTCAGTGGTACTTGGCTGTTTTTAATAATTTTCTTTTTTTTTTTCTGGGATGATAAAACACTCCAGACAAGACCCTTCACTCCTCAAGAGTGAACTTTATCAAGTTGCTGGGTCAGTTCTACCATGATCACTCGAGGTCGGGCTTGTCATGTGACTTTATAAAGTTTCTTATACCTAGACCTTGGTGAGAGGTTAGTGAGCTGCCAGGGGCTCACGTGGGCATGGGGACAGAGCCATATACAGCAGTCAAAGTCCTGGACCCCCTGGTGAGTGTGCACCTCAGTCCCACTCTGGTCTCACAGGTGGTATCTTTGCCCCTCTACTGACTCTACTACATGGGTCAGAAATACTCCCACACCGCTGAGGAGGAAGCACACAGTAGGCCCTGCTGACCCTCACACCGAATCACAGGGTGCGTCTCACCGTCGGGAAGTCAGATGTCTTCTTACAGCTTGGAAATAAGTGGCGGTGCTGGCAGGGAGTGCCGCAGGCAGAGAAACCAGCGTTAATTTGTAAAACTGTGTAACAGCTGGAAATACTTGGGGCAACCGTGTGGCCCTTGATTATCCCAGCTCTGGAAGGACAGTTTTGGAAGTTGGAAAAGAAAACCTTCAGTGGCTCCTGGCGCTCTTCTGAGATGAATCCAGCTTCACGAGTCTGGTGTTCAGACGGCACCCTTTGTCATGTCTCCCCTCTTTCCCGTCCAGTGACATCTTTTCCACCGTCGTCTTTCCTAGTTCCACACCTCATGTTCTCGTAAAACCCACCTGTCCCTGTGCTGGTACTCAGGATTTTCCTTCTCCCTGATGTCCTCCACAGGCGTCCCCTCCCAAGCCACACGGCACACACCCTGTCTCCCAGGAAAGCCTCGCCCCACAACTAGAGGCTCGCGTAGCGGTTCCTGAGATCATCTCTCTACTAAGTCTTACTTCTGGGGCATAGAACACGTAGCCTGGGCGGATATCCTTGCAGTGCTTCAGGTATGAAGGGTCATTCGTGGAATTTCATGACAGCGGCTGCCCTTGGACCAGCAAAGCACAGCAGAGCCGGGCACAGGCCTGCCACCAACTCCCTCATGATGCCACTTATAGTCATGAGTTATCTTCAGATTAGTTATTTAAGTCCTCTGGGCCTCAGATTTCTCATCAAGTTACTTGCAGTTTGTTTATAAATTTGTGTGTGTGTGTAGAGCACCCAGCGCAGAGCCTGGAAGGTAACACATGCTCACAGCTATTTTTCCTGTCACGGGATCAGAATTTCTCCATCATCTTTAGCTAGTGTCTTCTTGTAATAACAAAGTCCCAACAAATCTCCAACTAAACAACTTCTTTCAATGTTCAAATTCAAAATAAATGTGTCCAATAAAAATGAGAAAATACACGGAACTATAATATCAACAGAGAAACACTAGGACATTTTCTCAGAAGTGACCGTCACAGGTTCTTCTGCTGGACAGCCACATGCCCTTCCTTCCCTCCTCTCCCCGCACAGCAGTCTGGGCGCTGAGCTGAAAGCTCTCCGAGAGCCAGGGCACAGTGGCATCAGATCTGTGTCTGGAGCTCGGGAAAGGGTTCACCGTTCTTCACAGTCTCATCCTAGCCAGCTATTCCCACACTCAGATCCCACCCTCTCCCCCTTCCTAGGGATCTTGCCCCATCAATTTTTCTTTCCCTCTATCCTCAGCATCACCATTTGTCTTGGGATCACCAGATTTTTGGTTGACCTGGGATAGCACTAATTTATTCCTATAGTCCCAGCATAATTATCAAAAGCATCCGCTTTCACTCTCAGAAATGCCTGATTTGGATGACTATTCTATGACTCTCCTATTTGCCTTTGACCTTCAGCTGTATAAATGCTCAGATTCTCCCATCCTAAGGCATCTGAAAGACAGATATCCAAAGCCTCACCCCATCCCTCTCTCTTCTCTGTAGCCACATGGTGACCCCGTCCAGCTGTCTTTGTCTTCATTTCCTGACCTCCCGTCCAGTGCTGCTGTGGCCAGGGTCACTCTGTGACTTCCTATTTGCTCAATTCTTTGGACATGTGAAAGGAGCTGATCAGATGATTGATAAGCTCGTGTCCAGCCCTGATAAGATGCTCTCCATGTGAAACATTTCTTGGCTCTCATCTTCTTAACCAAGATGGTTATTTGTTGAGGCTCTGTCACCCAAGTGCCCGTCACCAAGCTACTCACGTTATCTCTTTTAGTTCACATGACAGTGTCCGGGCCGGGTGTCATCCTCACTTTACCCCTGGAGGATTAGAGAGATTGAAAAGCTTCCTCACTTTCTCACAGCTAGTAAATGATGGAGCTGAGATGCTAACATTTAGAACAGACCATATTATTTCCCACTACACTGTTCTCTCTTCTTCTCAAACAAATGTTAACACCTGTGTCCGTATGACCAATTCAGCATAAGTACTAAAACCTGGTGAGCGGATATTTTAAAATTATGTCTATTCTGAAAATTAGACCCACTAAGAGTTAGCAACTGCCCCGTGGAATAGACCTAGGAGTGGTGACAGTTGTAGATATTTGCTATATAAGCAGTGAGTTTCTGGATTTCAGTAAAATAAACCAGGATTTTGTTTCTTGAAGTAATTATACTCTGGAGAGAGGAAAGAAGGATGGAGACAATTATGAATGACCTCGCATCTCTGAGCTGTTGAGAACTTCTGGATCAGTGGCTGATGTTTTTGTAGCCTTTTCAAGTAAAACCTTTCAGTGTCGTCTCAAGCCACAGACCACCAGTTGAAAAATTGAATTTTTTTCAAGGATATGAACCTTAATTTGAGTGCCGTGATTGTCATACTAAAAGAAAACATCTCCAAGTACATTTTCTAAGGCTCTCTAACCTTTCTGAAATCTTAAGAGGTTTGAAATTTTTTAGTGTCATTCAATGTTTTTGAGTGTTACCATTTCAGTGATTTGTTTAACTTTAACTTGAGAATTGGCAGGGAGTTTCCATAGAGCAAATGCCACCCTTCCCACCCTCAGGGATGGTTGTCGATACCACTCACACTCTCGTCCCTGGGCCATAATTACTGAATATAACTGTTGAATAAACTCTCTGTAAGGCCCCTTAGACTGGGAAAAAGTTAAGTTCATTTCTATATCTCTGCCTTTTTGACCTAATTTACTAAACGTTGTGGTTGCCAATATCATGAAACTTCTAAGACAAATAGACGTGAATGAGAAATTACGAGTAGGATGTTCATTTTGCTAATAAAAAAATGTAATGAAGCTTTGATTAAATGATATCATCCCACACCCCCAGGTACGAGCTGCAGACACCGTATAAAATCACCAAACTTTGTTGATGTGACTCCCTTGACCTCAAGTGTATTTCCTTCGTGGAATCACAAGATTTGTAGTTTGGCGAGCCATCCCGAGAAACTCAAGTTTTCCTTTTGTCCTGAGACTGTCTCGTGTCTGGGTGTTCTTGGTGGGCAGCTGGTGACCCTGTCGTCTCTTTCAGAGCCACCACCTTTTTTGCAAGATGGGGGAGGGGTCGCTTAGCTCTCCTGTGTTGTTTCTGAGCTGCATGTTTACTTAGCAATTTTATTCTCCGAGGAGTTGTTGAAAGAAGTTTGTAAATTATACAACACTGAACAGTAGATGCCACCATGGCATTTAGCCCAGACCCTGTCAAATGGTTTCCTATTTTCAGGCCCTGCCTTAAAAATTATTGCGAGTTATGGTACCATTATTCAATTTGAATGCATTTATTTTTTAATTAGTTTATAAAACTCTAATTTTAATTAAGAAAGCACAGATTTTTGTTGCACATGTTGGGAACATAATTTATTGACCAGAGAACCAAAGGCTTTATTCTCGGAGGTTCGCATGCGTGTCCACGCTGCCTCCCAGGCTTTCTCCGCTGCCACGAGGCTGATTCTGAACAGCGTCTCATGATAACACGGGTCTGCTCCAGGCACCATCCATGCCCTTGTCATCTATTGTTAATGGCTGCCTGGAGTCCTGTGTTGTGGGGGATTCTGAGGCCCTGTTCAGGCTGTGTTAGTGTATTTTTTTTTTTTTTAATTGTTGGGGATTCATTGAGGGTACAATAAGCCAGGTTACACTGATTGCAATTGTTAGGTAAAGTCCCTCTTGCAATCATGTCTTGTCCCCATAAACTGTGACACACACCAATTAAGATCACGTGGTAAGCGCTGAAGCTGAGACTGGGCGAATGTCGTAATAATGGTTAGGAACTTGTGATTCCTGACAAGGAGAGCCATTGTCAGGACACCCCAGAAGATTCTGTCCTAACAGACAAAGGTGCCCAAGGTTCTCAGCTTTTTGATAACTTCTCTTTCATCCATTAATAAGAAGGTCGAACTTATCCCTTTTCCTTCCTCCTTGCTGCTAAGGAAGGAGGCAAAGCATCTCTGGACAGGTTTCCATCCGTGTACTTAGACTCTCCAGCCATGGGCACAACTGCATTTTAAGAAGAATAAACAGATATTTCCAAACGAAGTGTCGAGAGAGCCACTAGGGCAGTGTGAGACGTGGATGAGCATCCGGGTCCCATCTGTCTTCACATTCAGGTCCCTGGGGTCTGGGAGGACAGGGCCCATCCCGGTGGCTGTCCTGGTGTCCTTCTAGTTTTCCTCTGGACTGGACTGGGCTTGGAGGGAGGCAGCCTGGCGTGTCAGCTGGCTCGGGGTCCACCACAGCCTACATCCTCACTGCAAAAGAAGCCTGGGCTTGTTTGGGTTTGAGGATCAGCAATCTCATCACCCTGGGTCTTGGCAAGTTACTTGGGGCCCCGTTTCCCTTTCTGTAACACGAGGACAGCAGCCTGCAGCGGTGCTGGCTCAGGGCGACTGGAGAGGGTTCGGCGCCTAGTACCTACCTAAGGAGCAGGTACTTAGCACGTGCTGCCTGCTGTCCCCTTCATGAATATGCATAAATATTTAGAGGAATAAAGCATAAGTATAAATATTCCAGAATGTTCTAGTTTCCTCATAGAATTTCTAAACTTCCCTCGGTACTTTTTGAGCATTGTGTGATGGCCTCGGAACTGACATCCCTTCCCTGCGGCCTTCTCTCCGCCCCTCCTTGTTCCAGCCCTCACACGGTATCTCTTCTGTTCTTTTCTCTTTCTCCTTTTCTTATTTTTCTCCATTTCCTTCTTGGGCATCTTTCACTGTCCTTTCTCCATTCTCTTCTCATTGCTCCTCATACTTTCTATCAAAAAGTAGTTGTGAAAATTATTAAGGCAATAAAAATGGATGCAAAAATAAACTGGAAGAGAGTTATTTTAACTTACTAGCAGTCATTTTAACAAACTGGCAGCACCAAGGCTGTCACATTGCAGCAGAACGCGGACTGAGGCACAACCTGTGAGCCCCGTCCGAGGTGGAATCCCCTTTCTCTTAGCTCATCCTTCTCTAGAGATAAACGGTCGTGGGTGACGTGACACTGGCTCATTTGCTCCTTCTGAGTGCACTGGGGCCGTGCAGGATCACCGTGCAGGGTGGTCATCCCTGCTCGCCCTGTGCTGGGAAGGGGTCAGGGATGTCCTGGGATGAGTGGCCAGAGAGGAGTAGAAGGGACCAAGGGGGCTGGCCCAGTGGGGAGGACAGAGGTGGTGGCTTTGGGCCTTCCAGGGAACTCTGGTTAATTGTGGACAGCAGATCCCAGGGGACTGGAAGGCGTAACGGGGACTGAGTCATAGAGAACCTTATATTCTAACTTATGTCACGTTAGGGTGCAGCACCAGACACACCCCAGAAGTTCTGTGCTTAATAAAATGGAAGTGCATTTCTTGATCAGCGATTGAGTCAGTTGGTCGTCCTGGCTGCATGGTCTTGACCAGCTGTCATGGCCCAGCATTTGCGGCTCTCTTGTTCATAAACCCTCATCTCCCTTCAGCCTCCAGTCTAAGTCCTAGTTAAATCCAGTCCTCTGCCCCCGCCGCCCCGCACCCCTCCTAAAGAACTGTTTTACTTCTTCTTGTATTTTCCTTGATGCCTCGTCACAATCAACGGTGACAAACAGCCATTCTCTGTCGTGTCACTGAAAGGCTAGATTAGGGTGAGCACACCACATGCCGCGTCCCCAGACCGGCCAGCCGTCACACCTGTCCCCTCTCATCTGCCTCCTCTCCTGTCTCTCTGCCCTTGCTGCCCTCAGACACCACAGCCATCCCGCCCTCTCGCAGCAGCCTCGGACCTCCTCTTCTGCTCGGCCATTCCCGTCCCTGCCTGAACACACAGTGCTGACCCACATTGACAAACAGTTCTCTCTCGACCCCAGTGAACTCTCCAGTGACAGCAAATGTCTATGCTCCTGTTTAGAGAAAACACTGTAAACTATATTTTCTCTTTTTCTGGTTCTCTTCTCACACCACTGAAGAGAGTCTCTTGTTACGGCCATCAGTAATTGTCTTCTGGCCAGATCCAGCGGCATTCCTCAGGCCGCGATTCATTTTTAGACTTGGTTAATATTCCTTCGAAAAGCTCTAGTTGCTTTATTTCCTACAAACCACACAATTCTGCTTTTCTTTTTACCTCACCAGGTGCTCCCAGATTGCTTCTGCTAGTCCCTTGTTGCCCCAACCCCCAAACCCCGTGAGTCCTGGGGCACTCGGAGGCTGAGCACTTAGCCAGGGGTCCTCAAACTATGGCCTGTAGGCCACATGAGGCGATGTGATTGTATTTGTTCCTGTTTTGTTTTTTTACTTCAAAATAAGATATGTGCAGTGTGCACAGGAATTTGTTCATATTTTTCTTTTTAAACTATAGTCTGGTCCTCCAACAGTCTGAGGGACAGTGAATTGGCCTTCTGTTTAAAAAGTTTGAGGACCCCTAATTAGACCCTCTCTTAGCGCTGTCCAGGCTCAGTCTCCAGGGCCGGGGCCCTAGACCCTCTCTCAGCACTGTCCAGGCTCAGTCTCCAGGGCCAGGGCTCTAGACTCTCTTTCAGCACTGTCCAGGCTCACTCTCCAGTGCTGGGTCTCTAGACCCTCTCTCAGCACTGTCCAGGCTCAGTCTCCAGTGCCGGGGCCCTAGACCCTCTCTCAGCACTGTCCAGGCTCACTCTCTGGGGCCCTAGACCCTCTCTCAGCACTGTCCAGGCTCAGTCTCCAGGGCCCTAGACCCTCTCTCAGCACTGTCCGGGCTCAATCTCCAGTGCTGGGGCCCTAGGGCCCTAGACCCTCTCTCAGCACTGTCCAGGCTCAGTCTCCAGGGCTGGGCCTTAGACCCTCCCTCAGTGCTGTCCAGGCTCAATCTCCAGTGCTGGGGCCCTAGACCCTCTCTTGGCGCCGTCCAGGCTGACTCTTCGGGTACAGGGCCCTTCCCCAGTCATAGATCCAAACCCTGCCTGATGGGCGACTCCCACGTTTCTGTCTGTCCCAGACCTCTCCCTGCATTGCCAGCCTTGGAACAAACTAACCAACTCCCAGGTGACGTCCCCCAGGGATGACTAACAGGTGCCTCAGTATTAACTCAGGAAAACCTGAACTCCTGTTTTTTTCTTAATCTCTCTCCAAACCTGCTCCGTCTACAGTCTTCCTCATTCCTCTTCCTCATTTTATCAGGTGCACAGTCATAAAAAGCTCACCACCATTCTGCCTCTTCTGAGTCCCTCACAGCTGCATCAAGCTACATCGGTTCATTTATTTAAAACACATTTGAAATCTACCTGCTTCTTGTCACTCCACTGCTCTGGGCAAAACCACCCGGTCTCTGTCCAGACGAATGCGGCGTCCCCTGGATCCTCCCCTTGCCTCCTCCTGTGTCGGATGGTGATCTGTTGTGCACCTTGCAGCCGTGCACGGCGCGAGTCAGTTCAGAGCTCTGCGATGGCTCCCTGACCAGTGTAGGACACAGAGTCCCTCCTCTGCCTGCAGAGCCCCTGTGGTCTGCTCCCAGCTCCCCCCTGACCGCACCTCCTACGACTCTTGTCCACTCAGCCACAGGTCCCCTCGTCTTGGACACTTCAGGTGCTTCTGTGCCTAGGTCTCTGAGTTAATAACTTTTTCAGTGAATATTTCATGGTGAACCATGGAAACAACTTTCCCTGAATCACAAAGCCCGTCTCCTTCCCTCCCTCCCTCTCTCTCTCTCTCTCTCCCTCTCTCTTTCTCCCTCCTTCTCTCTCCTCTCCCCATCTCTCTCTCCTCTCCCATTTCTTTTTCCTTTCCTATCTGCAGAATTCATGAAAAAGGTTCTGAGCTTGCCCTTCGGTAAAGTATTTTCTTAGAGGACATTGCCCTCAATGCTTGTCCAATTCCCATTTTCAATTTAGGGACATATAATTTGTGAAAAACGAAAGTACAAAAAAAAAAAAAAAGTAAAATGAAAAACACTTTTTCCTTTAAGGCTTTTGACTTGATCAAAAAGACCAGGAACCAGATGAAGCCGTTTCCTGTATTATGTAAACGTGTCTGAAGAAGAAATATGCCTGGAGTGCACAGGAAAGTGTGGCTGTTCCTGGAGCCACTTGATGTCTCTTGCACTGTGAAGCGATTGATGTGTGGACTACAAGCTAATCATTTAGGGAAGTGTTTTTGATTTTACTTAGATAGGAGCAGTATTCATCTTTTAGACAGTTATTCAAAATTGGAGTATTTTCAGCTATTTGTTTATTTTGAGAGAAGGCCTCATTTAAAGAAAGCCTTGTAGTAGTTGGTTACTGTGTGTGTGTGTGTTATGGACACAGACTCTGGTCTGTTGCCCCAGGCTAGAGTGCCCTGGCGTCAGAGCTCACAGCAACCTCAAACTCCAAGGCTCAGGAGATCCTCCTGCTTCAGCCTCCCTAGTAGCTGGGATTACAGGTGCCTGCCACAGTGCTTGGCTAATTTTCTGTTATTTTTTTTTGTAGAGCTGGGGTATTACATTTGCTCAAGCTAGTTTTCATCTCCTGAACTCAATAAATTCTTTCAACTCTGCCTCTCATAGTGCTCGGATTACTATGGTGTGAGCCACCACACCTGGCTTATTGTGTCATAATGAAATGCTATTATTCACTTTCCTATAAACATTTTCCTTTGCTAAAGCAAAGCTGGAAATTGACTGGCACTAACTGATATAACACATGTACTGATATCTAATGCACAAAGCTTCTGATGTGTGACACAAGCCCGAAACTCCCACCCTGGGCTCTGTCTAGACTCATTGTGAAGAAGGACACCAGGGCATGATGGGCACGTGACTGTCACTGTCCTGGCCCTGGGGACAGCAGCATGGTTGGGAAAAATGCAATATCGTGTGTGGATATGACTGTCTTTTCAATCAGATGTCTCCCTTTATAATTTGATTTATCAGTCCTATGGTTATTTTGTTGTGCTTACTGCATATTGGACGTGAGGATAGAAAATGTGGGTCGTAGAAAGAAGCAGCAGCTCCAATCCTACACGCAAGCAGTCTCCAGGCCTTTTAGGAAAGTAAGCTGGGAGAAACAGAACGCAGCTATGTCTGTTAGGAAGGAACAAAGAAAGCCCCTTAAGATGAGAACTAGAACAGACCATCTCTGTGTGTGTGTGGTGCACACGCATCATATGTAACTCACGCTGAGGAGAGTGTAGGTCAGACACGTCTGGACTGGTTATGGAAAGGCATTAAACAAATGGAGGGAACAATTATTAATAGAGGCTCCAACACAACAGTGACAAGAGCAGACAGACACACACCCTACAAACTAAACAAACCACAAAAATCCTGTTAGCCCATTCTCTAGGAAATCAGTAAATGGGATCATAATAACTTTCCAGAATTAATGGGACTTTCCAAAATGTTTATGGTAATTTGAAGGATTAATCTATTTGATGACACATTTTGCTACAAACCTATTGGGCTGATGGAGACTTTACCTCTTTCATGTTTACATGGATGGAGCTGGAACATATTCTTCTTAGTAAAGTATCTCAAGAATGGAAGAAAAAGTATCCAATGTACTCAGCCTTACTATGAAACTAATTTATGGCTTTCATATGAAAGCTATAACGCAGTTATAACCTAAGAATACTTTGAAGGGGAGGGGGGGAGGGAGGAGAAGGGGGGGAGGGAGGGTGATTGGTGGGATTACACCTGTGGTGCATCTTACAAGGGTACATGTGAAACTTAGTAAATGTAGAACATAAATGTCTTAACACAATAACTAAGAAAATGCCAGGAAGGCTATGTTAACCAGTGTGATAAAAATGTGTCAAATTGTTTATAAAACCAATGTATAGTGCCCCATGATCGCATTAATGTACACAGCTATGATTTAATAATAAATAAAAACCTATTGGGCTGAGACACACGAAATCGCCAGTTTGTGAGTCATGAAGCTTTAGGTAGCCGGGAGTTCACCTGGCCAACCTAATGCAGGTACCTGGAGGCAGAGACTGTGGCTTCACTGTGCATGGCCTGGGCTGACATGCTCAGATGGTGTTTACCAACCCATGTTGAATTTGTGTTAAACGTGAAGAAAAATTATGGATATTTTTCTAATTGTGAAAAAGTGCCTTTAATCTTATAAAGACACAGTGTTATTGTAAAATTAATTGCAGATTGTTCAAGTGAATCCTATGAGTGCTTTGTTTATTTTAGTAGTTGCAGGAAGTTAAGGAATACTAGATATGTTACTAGTTTTTCAATGACTAGAAAAAAGCAAAAGAAGGGAGGTGCCCGTGGCTCAAAGGAGTAGGGCGCTGGCCCCATATACTGGAGGTGGTGGGTTCAAACCTGGCCCTGGCCAAAAAAAAAGAAAAGAAAAAAGTAAAAGGGTCTGGGGCTCCACCGCCTGCCTGGCGTTGGGATGGCCTCTCCTCCACCCTGGCGTCTCCTGCTGTGTGATGTCGCCTTTGCCTTGGACGGCCCTAAGGTGCTTCACAGAATCACATGGTGTGATGGGCGTCTGCAGACATCACTGAGTCCAACCGTCACTTTGCATGTGACATCACTTTTGCATGTGAAACTGAGGCTCCAGGTGTCTAAACGGTGTGGCCTGGGTGCTAGTCCCATGGTAGCTTGGTGAGAAGCAAGCCTTGAGTTCCTGACTCAGGCTGAACTTTACACCTCACGCCATGAGACCCCACTGGAATTGCCCCCAATTTTTGTTTGAGCCTTGGGTGAGATTTGAGGCAGATATAGAAACAAGGCCAATTCCATTATTTGTAGTGAAAAGCTATAGAATCCTAATAATAAAGGGGAGACCCATGCCCACCCAGTCTGCATGCCACGGCACTCAGGTCCCTGTGCACGTGACTGTCACTGACTCGGGATGCAGCAAACCCTGGATGACAGATGTGGGGGCAGGGGAAGAGAGTGTGATGATATCAGTACTCTTAATGCTATTTAAGATGCTTTGAATGATTTTGTCGAATTCTCTGATAATTTTTGGAAGATAAACATGTCTACACAAACATATATCCATATTGGCTTTAGAAATTGCTTTAAGTAGTTTGAACTTGCATGTGTCCTAGAGCTGTTTAATTCTTCCTCAGAAGAATGCACTGCTAACCTTGTTTAAGGCACCATTAGTCACCCAGAGTTCCTTTCGTGTGATCTGTTTTAGGTCTTGCGCGCCCATAGAGTCTGTTTTCAGGGGAATTCCTTTGGTAGTCTTCATGAGGGTCAGCAAAAGATATTGTTTTTGGCTTCTGTCCTGATTAACGCAGACATTTCAGCATGTGTTATGCTGAGCGGTTTGATGGATGGTCACCTGTACCCTGTGATCCACTGAAACTTGGCCGCCAAGAGTCGTGCCGCAGTGGTGGGGTGTCATAATTTCCCATCTTTTGTTTGATTAATATTTCCTTTTGAGATCTGAAAGGGAAATATCTGGAAGTGTCCTCTGATGTACAGCTACAGTCAGGATGAGAAAGGAGACGTGTCTTTCACGGGCGGAGAGGGCAACACTGATCATAACAAGTCCTCTCAGGGCAGAGCAATAGACACCTCCTTTTTCAAAAGGAGAGAAGAAATAAACACTTAGCTCACAATTGAAAGTGTTTTTTCCTAACATTTCCTTAACTTAAATACCTTTAGGTAAAAAAAAAAAAAAAAATAGCATATGCAAGAGAATAAGTAAAAGAAAACTGTTGTGACAATTAAGAAAGGCATTTAGTTATAATGGGTAAAGTTATGCTGTCAGTTTAGATTTGTAAGTGCACTGCTGCATAATGTCAGTAAATAGAATATTCCTTATGCCTGGAACAGCTCTTGTTTATAAAACCATGACATTCTTTAACACAGAATTATCAAAGAACCTCACCTTTCACTCTTTTAGAGAGAGGGGGGTTTCTTTTAACTCTTCATTTATATAATGTGTTTCACCGTGCCTGTAAATACAAATATTCAGTAAATGTTTAATTATAGCCCCAGTGTTTACAGAGAGAAAGTATTAAGTGAGTCACTTTATTTAATATTTAATATTAATATTTAATATTTAATAATTATTTAATACTCATATTGAGTATGTCTTCTAAGTCGGTAGGCTTACCAATTGCAGAAAAGTAAAATAAACAAACTTCTTGGTCTCCCGGAGTTTATTGTCTGGTAAAACAGGCAGGGAAGAAGTCAACAAATTGGCATATATTATAATTACAACTTGTGATCAAGGTGCCCAGTAAGCTGTGGAGGAGAAGTTACCCTGCCGTGAAGTGGCAGCTAAGGAGAAACCGGGAGAATATGGGAGAGAGGCGGGAGAGGGCCGGCTGAAGGAGCCGGCATGAGTGAAGACCCCAGGCAGGAGAGAAGTTCCTCAGCTCGTGGAATCAAAGAAGGCTGCAGAGCAGGGTACTGCTGGTGGGGAGGAGGGTGAATGGAGCTGAGAGTGGAGAGGTAGAGGTCTGGTCTAGCTAGGCTTGGAGTCTGGGTGAGATGTTTCCTCCTGTTCCAGCTGCAGTGGGGCCTCACAAACCAGGAGGGCGGCCACCTGCAGGGTGAGATGGAGCTGGGAAGGTGGGACACAGGATGGCAGGGAGGCTTGTACTGTTTATCTTTTTATACTGTTTGTTTGGAAGTATATTCATATATATTATCTATCAATAGCTTTACATTTTTAAAATTCTAATAGAAGCCATTTACAGTTACTAAATATGGCTGTAACTTAGTATGATTTTGGCTTTAAAAGATGACTTTGGGGTATTTGTGTGGAGAATAGCCTGGGTGGGGCAAGATCAGAGGTGAAGGATGGAGGCACTTCCCAGGGAGTGATGGTGCAGCTGGGATGGGGGTGGGCTGGAGGTGAGGACATCTGAGATTGTTTGGGAGGGAGAAAGAAAGAAAGTGTAATTGATAATTAATCACTGATACTATGCTAGGGGTGAAGAAGAGGGAGGGAAGCTAAGGTAACTGAGCAATAGAGCCAGGTCCCATGACAGACAGCATCAGGAGAGAATCCAGTGTAGAGGGATAAATCCGATATCTTGTTAAATGGTCAACACTGTGTGGCCATGAATCCTGAAGAGATGCTCTCAAGTGGACAGTTATGTGTACGAGTCTGCACTTGAGGAGGAGGCTGGAGTTGGAGTTTGGGAGTTAAATTACATATGATGTTTAAAGCTTTGATAGGAGAAAGGTCCCTATAGAGACAGGAAAGGAGCAGAAGGCATGGGGCTCTCAGCCCCAGGACTTACCCGTGTTTTGAGATTGAGAAGGAAGAAGGATCCTTCAGGAAGACAGAGACGCTCAGCCAGAGCAGCAGGAGGAAAGCCAGGACTGTGAGGGGTTTCAGAACCTGTGAGTCTTGCAGGAAGGACACAAACCCAGGAGCCTCTTGTTCTAGTCTGGGTTCTGCCACTTCTGTTTATTCTAGAGGGTGTCCAAAAGGTGACCTTACATGCATTCACACATATGTGCATACACACATGCACACATACAAACATACACACATGCACACACGCATATACATATACACACATACATGCATACACGCATATACACATACACGCATATACACATACACGCATACACACATGCACGCATACACACATGCATGCATACACACATACACACATGCACGCATACACGCATACATGCATACACACATACATGCATGCACGCATACATACATACATGCATACACACATGCACGCATACACACATGCACGCATACACACATACACACATGCACGCATACATGCATATACACATACATGCATACACACATGTACGCATACACACATACACACATGCACACATACATGCATACACACATACACACATACATGCATACACGCATATACACATACACGCATACACACATACACACATGCACGCATACACACATGCACGCATACACACATACATGCATACACACATGCATACATGCATATACACATACACACATACACACTATACATGCATACACACATATATTCATACATGCATATACACGTATACGCATATACACATACACATACACACATGCACACATACACACATACATGAACGCATACACACATGAACGCATACACACATACACACATGCATACACACATGCACACATACATGCATATACACATACATGCATACACGCATATATACATACATACACACATGCACGCATACACACATGCATATACACATACGCATGCACGCGTACACACATACATGCACACATACTTACATGCACACACACATGCATACACACATGCACATACATATACACGTATAGACACGTACACACACGAGCACATGCACACACAGACACACACACATGCATACATACATACACACATAGGGAAAGAGGGAGATCGTAGCTAAAGGTATTTTATTCACAAAATACTCATTACAAAATTTCATGAAATTTTTGAAAGATATTTCTTTACGTGTTGACATATAAATAGAAAAAAATATAATATGGGTTTGTTAGTTTTCTTACGTATGGTGACCTTTGGGACACACTGTATTTTGGATAAATCATGTAATTTCTTGGAATTTTTCATCTTTCATCTGTACAGTGGGACTAATCTGTCTTATATATCACACAGGGTTGAGACAGGCAATGCTGAGAATATCAGTCAAATTAACATCTGGGTTACATATTAATCTGTAGGAATCATTGTTCTTATCATGCAGTACTCTGCTGCAATTATCCAAAGGCAGATGATGTATGTGACTTGTTATTACCTTGATAATGTTTCACTTTGAACAACTGCGCACTAGTGACACCAAGATGGTTGAACTCTGAATTATGTTACCAGGTAAGATTGAATTAATGTGTTCACACAGCAAGAACAGGGGAGTAGCCATTGAACTAGATGTATTTATAAGAGGAAAGTCTTTAACCAAAGGGTGGTATATTGTTTGAAATCAAAATGTAATTTATCTTTGTTAACAACAAAGATATTATCTGGGTAGAGAGACATCCCCAGTAATTGTGGTTGTTATAGGGTTAAAATGCCAAATTAAAGTAAGTCATTGGGAAGGAAAAAAAAAAAAAAGCCTTTACAGAACTTGGTTAAAACAGGAACAAAGAGTCCATGGAAAGCACCAGGTGTGACTCGGGGAAGATAAGGAACAAACTCTTCTGTGTACACATCACTCTGAGATTATTTAATGACTGGAAAGATGACCTTGGCTGGAAGGTGTGGCGCGAAAGTGGGTGTGAAACCGAAGCCTAATCACGTATTTCAGCAGCTCTGATTCCGGCCCGGCTCTGCGGGGAGGCCGTTTCTCCCTCGAGCTCCCCCAGGCACCTGCCACGCTTGCCACATGCACCTGAGGCATCCGGTCGCCTTCTGAAGGGCCTGGCACTGGCTCGCGGTGTGGTTTTGTTCCAGGGCCCACGATTGTGAAATCGCTTGTTACTCCTCACCGTGCAATGGAGATGCGGGTCATGGCTCCCCTCGGCTTTGCGGTGACTTGTCGCCCCTAACTTTCCCATCTCCTAGTATCATGAGATTAAAGCCGAGTGTGCTCAAGTAATGTAATAAAATCTGGAATTAATTAACTAGACTGAAGATGATTGTATTATGAATTAAGTGGCTCCTTCTCAGGTCGTACTGTAACTGCCACAATAAATAAACACATAAAAATGCAGTTTTCAGGGGGTTTAATTTTCAAAAGAGCCTTCACTAATTCTATTAATATTTATTGAGTCCTATCAGTACCTGTTGTACATAACCTCATTTATTCTGATTGGAAATGTCTTTCCTTTCACAGTAATGTAAATTTACTGGTAATAGAATAAAGAAATCTTAAGATCCCTCACCCCCCAAAACCTCACTGCAATAAATGTTTGCTGAGTGACAAGTGTGAACCAACCTGGGACCTTAGCGTAGGGCCTGGCACACAGAAGGGGCTTGGTACAAGCTTCAGGAGACAGTTTGTCTGGGAAGAGAGATATCTAATTATAAAAACTAACCATAAGATAACATTTTAAGAAACAAAATAGAAGAAATTACAAAGAGACACAGAAGCAGGAAAAAGTTACATTTATAGTCAGCCAAACAACCGAGGGCTTTCCTAATTATGTTAGATTTAACAACATGGTGACAAAATGTTTTCAAAGTTGTCTGAATTTTTAGATGTTTGGTTGGAGGGATAGGAAACATCCGGCCACCTTATCTTCTGTGTGGTGGTCACGCTTAAGAGTGTGAGGAAAGTGGGTTGACTTCTGGGCAGCCCAGCAGGTTATGAATGTGACCCAGGTCCAAGGATGGTGTGTTTCATCTCCATTAATTCACATCAGGCCATTTATATTAAACTTACATTGTCATACATTTCATTACTTGTCAATTGGCTCCATTCAGAAACCAATAAGGTTCAAAGAACAGGAGTTAAAAATACATAAAAAATTTTTTTAGATGTGTTGATTTGACCAAATTATCCTTATAGGAACAAAAGCCAAAGTAAGTTCAACACTGAAGTTGATTGTTCATATTAAATCACCAGCTGAACAGGTATCAAGCTGTCATTAAATGCACAACGGGGTTGACTCCTGCAAGTATTTTCTGATCCCCGGACTATACTGATTATTTGATCCAGTTGATTCTCTGGGGTGGGGGATTGGAGCACTCCTCCAGAACCCACCTCTCCTGCTTAAGGGGATGACATCACTTCCAGTGAGCAAACAGCAAAGCAACTTCCTTTTTCTTTTAAAACCACTGCGTTTTTTTAATGCAGCTCTTCACAGGAATTCTTGTGACCCTCCCTAGACAGCCAGCAGCATCTGATCTCATTGTTCACAAGCTCATCCTTTTCCTCCAGAGAAGGTGCTATTTACTTAGCATTTGGTCACTGCAGCCAAGGAGAGAGAGAAGAAAAACAAAAAAACGACACTAAAACAATAAACAAAATCATTTTGTGATTTGGGAAAGTGACGTAAAATCACAGAGAGGGACGCGGAGCTTCCAATTCACTGGATTTATGATGTTGGAAACAGATCTGGCTCTATCATTATTTGAAAAAATATCAACAGAATCACAGTTGCAGACTCACAGCCTAGGGGCAACTTCTGACTGAGACAATGTCCAAAGAGAGAGAGAGAGAACTTGAGTTGGGATGCTTTAAGTGGGCTACGCACTTCCAGTCCCACCAAGACCTCACTGTTCCCTGTTCTCTCAAACCTGACTTGGGTTTTATGTCACAGCCCTGCCTCTGGGGCCGCAGAGACCACCACACTGGGTGGGAATGGCCTCTGGTCTTTGTTCTCGATGGTTTCGTGAATCTTAGATGCTTAGTGAACACATGTTGAGTGAGTGGATAGATAATAGTATGAAACAGATTCGTGCATCTGTTTTGAGTGGGTTTGCACATGAGTTCTGTGAATGCAATTTTCTGAAAATGCTATCGATGTGTATAATTAGATGGAAGGGGGAGAGTGGAAGGAACTTTCCTGTTTTGTGGGAAGTGGGGGACTTAGACTTTTGATGACATTACAGATTATTGGCGTGGCATTTATTGAGAATATGGAAAACAGTTTCTCCTTTCCTGTCTTTTACTGGAAGCTCCGTACACGTACGTGTTTCTTGCCCATACTTGTAAGTATCCTGTTATCCATGTATTTAATTCAGTTTTCTATTTAACTTTCTCCTCCCCACCATCCTTATCCCCCAAAGAATAAGTTCTTTATCAATCTGGTGACATAAGTTAATTGCTGTGGAAAGGAATAATGTGTGTCAGAGGAGTATGCACCGTTTGTCTTCAAATAAGTCTCAAGGATGTGAAAATGATCAGGAGGGGATGCTGAGTGTTCAGGTTTGGGCTCTTTAAAAATTTTTCAAAAACATATTTTAGGTCAGAGGTAAGTAAATTAGAATCCTATTGATTTGAAATATGACACTTTATTATTAGTTCAGTTTTTTCGTAGCTTCCCATTGATAAAAAATATTTATTCTCTTTACTCTTTCGATCAATATTTATCAAGTACCCATAGTAAGCTAATTGTTTGAATTCATCAGAATTCTCCTTGCTTCAATTTAGCAAAATCAACAGAAGGAGACACTCAGGTCAATGGGACAGGCCATGGGAGACACGGGCTGCCGTCTTCAGGGCAGCAGGTGTGGCCACCAGGGCACCGCTGGTCCCGGTGTGAGGCAGGCCCCAGGTGTGGCCGGGCAGCGTGTGGGGACTCTGCCTCGAGTCTCCCACCCTCTTCTATTTCCTACCACGGCACTGTGCTTCCGCAGGTCTCCGTGCATGGGTTCATTTTTTTCCTTTCCTCTCTCCCCTGTCTTAAAGCCACAGACACAGATCAGACACCTGCTTTTTCAAGCTCAGCAAGTCTCTCAGATGCCTGGTACCTGCCCAGCCCTGATTATGCTTTGAAAGGCAAGGTGGTGTAGCTCCCTTCACACTGCCCATCCCAGAGAGCATTTCACATTGGTCCCTGAAGTTTGGACAGGAATGCCGCCCCTGAAAAGCCCTCGTCTAACATCTCTGGGACAAGCACAGCCTTCTGCCACCGTCTGGGTGTTTAAATGAGCCAAGCTCGTGTTGCTTCTAAGCCGCCCTCCTTTTGTTGCCATATCGATTTATACTTGAAGGGAATGGACACAAAAGCATCCTGTGTTTGGGGTTTACAAATTTCACAGAGTAGTTAGACTATAAATGAAGAGTTAGTCCAGACATTTGACTTGGGTGTTAGTTTTAATAATATTATCCTATTTGATTAATGGTGTGAAAATGGTCATCCAAATTAGTGTATCTTTTAAATATCAGAAGAATCTTACCACTTGGTCATTATACTATATTGATATTCCTAGAGCAATGGGGAAGAATTTAATGTAGTTTAAAATATGAATAATGTTCACACCTGCAAACCATTATTCTGCCTCCTTAAATTTCAGAGCCCCATTCACATCATCTTACATTTCAGTGCTTTGTTTGGGGATGGTGTTGAAAAAGTAAAATCATAGGACGTGCCACTATTGTTGATTCTAAGTGAAAAGCCATAGGCTATCAACACGGCTAGTGCTTATGTTCTGTGTTATGATAGAAGAAATAAAAGGCGTGATTTCTCCAGCTTTCCCCAGAGTGGATTGGGTGGCGTCTCGCCTCACGTGGTACAGAGCCTGCATTTTCCTCATAGTCCGAGCTCTGTATTCTTGTAATCACTGTGTCAACTTTAAGAGGGAGAGGAAAATGTTTTGATTGGAAGGAAAAAAAAATCTATTCAGGCTAGACATAATCTAGTGAGAGACTCACCTGTGCAGCTGTTTGAGTTTCAGAGAATAATCACAACATTGTGTAGAATGATACTGAGATCTGTTATTATCTAACAGAATCACACCAGTGTCTAATTCATTCCACATTAACCATCATGGCAGCATGTTAAACAACAAGACTCGTGGTAAAGTTTTCAATCCTGAACTCACACCACAGTTAAAAAGAAATAGAGCTAAGAAAAATGCCTTCCAGTTAATTCATTAACTGGTGACTGCACAAGAAACAGAAGTAAAAGTCCAGTCTTAGTATAGGGCTGCTTATTGAGCAAAGCTTTGACACATCCACCCCAACAAGGTGCTGGAGAGGCTGTAAAAGCTTAGAACCCCAGGCTCCCTGGAGAGGTGCGGTGCCCTGGTTTGATGGGGTGATGGTGAGCTCTGCTGGACTCTCCTCTGGGTTGGGTGGTTGTCTTCATTTGGGGCCACTGCATTTTGAGAGGTATTCAGGAAATGGAGAGCGTCTAAGAAAAAGTATACAGAGATAGCAAGAGCTGAAAAGATGGTGCCGATGAATGGAAGGACCTGCAGTATCATGAGAGCAGCTTAGAAGGAAGGTGGCATTTGAAGGGCTGCAGGTGGCACGGTTAGACTTTGCTGCTGTGACAGCAGGTGTGGAATGAAGACACTGCATCTAAAGCTTTAAGAGCCGTAGAACATTTTAACAATTAGAACCATTTTGAGTCAACAGGGTTAACTTAAAAAGTTGTGAGATCGTGCAATCATGGTATTTACAGATGCTGCAAGATCATTCTTTTACGAATAAGTTTTCTATCTGAGCGATTTACTAGTGGACGTCATCTAAGACCTCCTCATTCTAAGACCCAAAACTTCATGGAGCTCAGCATGTAAATTTTGGTTATTTGATATAAAATATAGTCCTTTTTTCTTATTGTGAGAGCAGAGACTCAATCTGTAGTGGCTGGCATTCTCTTTTTTAACAGTGTCAGATCTGTATGGCCGTGGGCAGGGCTGCTTTAGAACAAAGGTTATGACTTCATGGCAATAGGCTGAGGGCCAAGAGATAACAATCTCATGCAGGCCTAAGACTGTGCCTCCATCACCATGTTGGAGGGTATTATCAGCCTGCGTTCACAGTTAGGGCTCACCTCTCAGCAGAGCACAATGGTCCCTTAATTTCTGCTGGGTTTCTAGGATGGACTCAAGGCTCTGTGGACATGTGGCGGGTGCAGTGGAAACTTAAGGTGAAATGATGTGGAAGGAATGAAGAATCAATAGCTTTGTGACATTTGAAATACACACTTATATTTATACTGAAGTTTTTTCTGGTTCATTTTTAACACAAAATTTTGTGATTTAATTTATTTTTTCATTTGATTGCTTTGGGGGGGGAAGATTTCATTTGATTGCTTTGTGGGGGGAAGATCAAACAACATTAGGACTCAAGGTGCATTGCCCAGAAAAATATGCGTGGCTGTGTTAATGAATAGACAGTCCGAGCGAAAACACGGTCCTTAAAACTCCTCCAGTGGCTGAGCAATGCACTGGTATATGTGGAATGAGGCCACTGACTTGCCGGGTTCTGTAGAGCAGAACCAGATTCTGAGTCCATGGGGACTTTGAGAAATGAGGTCTGGTCTGACCAAGGCAAACCTTACTTTGAATGATCTTGAGTGATTTTCCCAAGGACAAGCTTCCAGGACATGGCACAGTGGTGGCTCAAACCCAAATCTAGTGACCTAATCTTATACTCCATATCTAATTATTTACTTAATTTTATCCCATGAACATTTTGATACTAGAGTCAGGTGAGGATGTGGGTGCCCTGATGTGGGGGTGCTGGTGGGAAGTTGGGGCCCCCCCTCGTGGCCATGGTTTGGGACAAGGGTTTACAGTCTCTATTTGTGCTGGGAGAGCTACTTTTTGAACCATTCCCCATCTGTCTGCAATAAAGCGGCCTCCCCAGTGTGGCGTCTTGGGCCCTAATCCTTGAGTAATGATTATACATGGAAAGTGTCTCTGAGGCAATTCCTGGTGAGAACTAGGAGTCCTGGGAAGGATCTATTTATTAAAAATCAGCCAACAGCTATTTTCCCTTTAACTGTCTTCTTTGAGTCTTTGCTCCTTAAATATTCATGAAACCTGCAGTGATTTAAGATTAAAGATCTCCGCAAGATAAGTAGTTCCTGGAATCTTATATCCATGGTGGTATCTGGACGCGTTTCTGAGTTTCCCCTGTAATAGTTTGAAATCCCTTCCCAAAGCTTGTATTGCTTTCATTTACTGAAAATGAACAATGCAGAGGCAGGGCCCAAAGGACGTTAAAACCCCATTATAGTTCACTTCCTGAAACCGTGGATTTGGCCATCCTGCAGGTAAAATCACTTCCCTCTGTGTCCAGGGAAGTGTTGGGTTTCCTCCTCTGCACAGCTGCCACGTCTCAGAAGGAGTCTTTACTTGGTGTTTATCGAATGAATAAATAAATGCAGATAATTCCATGCCTCAAGTCTTCTTGTTGTGACCAAATTTGATTCTCAGGAGAGAGATGGAATCTACGTGACATAATCTATTATCATAAGTATCTTTAAATCATTATAGTACCCTTGGGCCAAATCCAATCTTTGATTTTAATTGAATACTAACATAATTAAATGTAACCAAATGCTATAATGATAGTATAAGGAGATTCGTAAAGAGAAACATTTTATATCCGTCTTCATGCTGATAACACTGAAATGCCCATCAGAGAATTATTTTGATAATATTTCCATCCATTCTGCTCTCTGCAAAGTAAATGGCATATAAATTCAGATACAATAAGGACAATCCACCCTTAAATAAAAGATGTTTTTATAACACACAGATTTTTCCAAGAAGGAAATTGGTTCTTCTCTCACCCTCTGAATTGCTCTTTATTAAAAAGAAAAGTGTTTGTTCAGCGTGGTCCCAGTGCTGTGGATGGTGTGTGATCAGATTTGGGGGGGGGGGGGTGTTCCCACAGGGGTGTGGTTTGGAAGTGAACGAGTGACTCTGATATTCAAAGTCCTCACTTTGTCAGGGTTAGACACATCTCTTACCCTGTTTTTGTTTGTGGTTTCCAATCATAAGGACCACAAGTAAAATTCGTTTCAAGCATTTCAGATCATAATGACCTTTCATCATGAGCTGACACCTTCCCGAGGGTTTGTGCGTTTGCCGTAAGGAGGAATTCCTTTGATGGCGTAGTGACTGTGTTCCCGTCTGACTTTGTTTTTCTGAGGTATTCCTTCCTCTTCAGCTGGTCAGTCAAGGTTGTCATTAAAGTTAACACTGAGATGTCAAAAGCTGATTTTTTCGAAGTATGAATATCAATGGCATTTGAGTCATAAAGGAGACGCCTCACGCCGAGCGAGGCACGAGGTTCCTGACCTGCCTCAGTGTGTGTGCTATTGCTTCCGTTGAAAAAGTCAGTTGTAACAAACCACAGCAAAACAACTTTGGACGGTCAATAGGATTTTTAATTGCAAAGATTTCCTCTGACGTGAGTGTTAATGAATGTCAAAGCAATAACATAAAAAGACATTACTTGTTTAATGATTGATAGAATAAGGAAAACACAAGGTCTTTGGTCAGATAAATGACTACTGTTTGGTGCTCCTTCACCTCAGGAGTATCAGCAGGGATCTGGAGATAGGCAGTGATGGCCCGGGAGCAACCGCAGGAGGTGGCGAGGTGGCTGCTGTATGACGACCCACGCAGGAAGGCCGACGGGTGGGGGCAGGGTCCTTGCTTTCTCACATGGCAACTTGGACACCACTTTGGCATTTTTGGTGTGTTTGAATCCTTTGTTAAAACTTTCTATTTCCAAAGACTTTAAATAAACATATAAAATCTTATGGGACTGGCTCTGTATATCTATGGTACAGTTGTATAACTAAAGAAAATTTAAATATTGCTGTAAATTGTTGGAAGGGCACAGGTGGTAGAGTCTGGGTTTAGACCATTGACCTGTGACGTTGACCCATGACAGGAATGAAGTGGTGGCATCTAGCAATTACAGAGCAATGGCTACCATTGAGTTTTGTTTTCCCAAATGGTAGTTTATACCTCTGGGGTATTCAATATTTGCCATGACATACGGTTAGCATGCTAAAAGAATTATTGGTTACACACGGGCTGTGTTAGTGACTTTAAACCAGTGCACCAGGAGAGGATCTTAGGTGTGCCAAGAAAACTTTTAAAGATCATTAATTAAATTATTTTCAACAGAAGTTCAAAGCACAGTAAGTATATATGTTTTTTACTCTTTTTTTTTTTTTTGAGACAGAGTCTTACTATGTTGCCCTTGGTAGAGTGCTGTGACATCACAGCTCACAGCAACCTCAGACTCTTGGGCTCAAGCGATTCTCTTGCCTCAGCCTCCCAAGTAGCTGGGACTACAGGCTCCCGCCCAATGCCCAGCTATTTTTTTTATTGCAGTTGTCATTGCTGGTTAGGTGGCCTGGGCCGGGTTTGAACCTGCCAACTTTGGTATATATGGCTGATGCCCTGTGCTATGGGCACTGAGCCTACTCTTTTTTTTTTTTAATCAACATAATTTAAGTGTGCTGAGGAAGTTCAGCTATAGGTTCAAATGTGCCGAGAGATTAAAAAAAGGTTGAAAAACACCGTGGTTGAAGTCAGCTCTGCTCTGGGTGCTCCCAGGATGAGAAGCACCGTAGGTCAGTCCCACGTCTGTGTCAGGCAAGTGCCTTCGAGAAAGCAAAAAAACCTAAAACAAAAACAACTCCCCCAACCCCAAATACCTTTCAGTTTCAAAAGTGCTAAGTTGGTTCTTGTGGACAATTTATTTCCCCGACTCCTTTATTACCCTCCTCCCATTACCTCTTTGTGAATCCAGTTAGTTTTTGCTCTTGTAATTGGCCCTAGGAAAAGCTATAAACCATACGGAGTGAGTTTCAGGGGAACTAGGCCTGGGGTTCAGTTGAAAACTCTGAGGCTTGGCTAATTGTTATGGCTTGGAATGGCTTGTGCCCACGGTTCTGTACAAAGACCTGGTGAGGATGTATCTTATTGGCAAGTCCACGATGCAAAGTTGCGGTGGCTTCTTAAGGAGTGAGCTTGTTGCAAGTTTGAGGGACCACGAGAGGGACATCTTCCTCCCTGCCAGCAGCCTGCTGCCCAGAATCTCTCTGGGGCGTCTCACCCTCACGCCCAACCCCTCTGTTCTCTACATGTCTGGGAGTGTGGCAGGAGGCCCCTTGTCTGTTGATTTTCTCATGTCCCACCTTAAAGGTTAACCTAAAATTGTTGCTGTGAGCTCTCTGGCAGTGACTTACGAGTTCCATCTCTGGAGGAGACGGGGCAAGGGACACTGCATACCGCTGGGTCAGGGGTGGGGGAGGGTGTCTCTGTGGGACTGGCCAGAAAAGTGGCTGAAAATGGCAAGACCCCGGCTTCATGTCCCTTTCACTGTGCAGGTGCTTCACTTGGTGCTAAAGGGGTTTTCACCTGGGCAGAATATTGTTGCTTCAGGCTAGAGCAAGTTGAGCTGGTTGAAGTGGACAAAACCCGTGTGATATGTGACTATTATGCGAGGGCCAGGCCTCTGCCTCTCCCCCTCTCCTCTGGGAATGTGTCTGTGGTCGCACAACTTGCTCCCTATTCTCTTTGCACAGTCATTTTTAAAGGTCTGTGAAAAAGGGTCTTCGCTTTTTTGCTTTATTGTGTGAAGACAGATAACAGCCCAGGGGGTGTCGCAGGCAGAATTCACCCAGAGACTGAGTGTCTGTTTGACTCCAAGCAGAAAAAGAAACAAAGCTTTCCCCAGTTATTTGAGGATAAACAACACTGACATTCAAACTTTAAAACAATTTGAGAGAATGTGATAGTTCATTTTAGCACGCTGCAATGTTGGCTTTGAGGCGTAATGAGAATATTTTCTATAAGTTCTATGAGATCCATGTAATAAAGTATTTTAATGCATTTAAAGAATCTTGGCCTTCATACCCTAGCAAATTGCATTTTGAAAGTGATACTGTACTTTTAATGCATTTTCATGTTAAAATTAATCATCTGAGACACTTTGATACTACTTTACAATTTTAGGATAGCAGATTCAAGTCAATCCTTTAAAAAGACGAGGTACATTGAAATTTGGGTAAGCTGCCACCAGGTGGTGGCAGAACCTTTGAGTCATGTGTCACTGCACTTTAAATGTTTTTTTTAAGCCTTTTAAGAAAAGACAGTAAAGATTATTTTCTTTAAAAAATGCCTTACTCAGAAGCCCAATGTATAAAACAGAAGTCAGCTGAGCTGCTATGATGAAGTGGTGTAGGAGTTTCAAAGCCAAATGTCTGTACCTACCTCTTTCCTCTGGTGACCTCTGAGGAACAGTTTGAAAATCGCCATCTTAGTTATAACATGCATTTTTTTTTAAATTAAATAATAGCTGTGTACATTAATGCAATCATGGGGCACCATGCACTGGTTTTATATACAATTTGAAATATTTTCATCACACTGGTTAACATAGCCTTCATGGCATTTTCTTAGTTATTGTGTTAAGACATTTATATTCTACATTTAGTGAGTTTCACATGTACCCTTGTAAGATGCACCACAGGTGTAATCCCACCAATCACCCTCCCTCCACTTATCCTCCCCCCTCCCCTCCCCTCCCTTTCCTCCTTCCCTCATATTCTTAGGTTATAACTGGGTTATAGCTTTCATATGAAAGCTATAAATTAGTTTCATAGTAGAGCTGAGTACATTGGATACTTTTTCTTCCATTCTTGAGATACTTTACTAAGAAGAATATGTTCCAGCGCCATCCATGTAAAAAAGAGGTAAAGTCTCCATATTTCTTTAAGGCTGCATAATATTCCATGGTGTACATATACCACAATTTATTAACCCATTCATGAGTCAATGGGCACTTGGGCTTCTTCCATGATTTAGCAATTATGAATTGGGCTGCAATAAACATTCTGGTACAAATGTCTTTGTTATAATGTGATTTTTGGTCTTCTGGGTATATACCTAGTAGAGGAATTATAGGATCAAATGGCAGGTCTATTTTTAGATCTCTAAGTGTTCTCCAAATATCTTTCCAAAAGGAACGTATTAGTTTGCATTCCCACCAGCAGTGTAGAAGTGTTCCCTTTTCTCCACATCCACGTCAACATCTCTGGTCTTGGGATTTTGTGATATGGGCTAATTTTACTGGAGTTAGATGATATCTCAAAGTAGTTTTGATTTGCATTTCTCTGATGATTAAGGATGATGAGCATTTTTTCATATGTCTGTAGGCCATGCGCCTGTCTTCTTCAGAGAAGTTTCTCTTCAAGTCCCTTTCCCAGCCTGAGATGGGATCACTTGTTCTTTTCTTGTTAATACCTTTGAGTTCTCTGTGGATTCTGGTTATTAAACCTTTGTCGGAGACATAACCTGCAAATATCTTCTCCCATTCTGAGGGCTGTCTGCTTGCTTCACTTACTGTGTTCTTGGCTGTGCAGAAGCTTTTTAGTTTGATCAGGTCCCAGTAGTTTATTTTTGATGCTACTTCAATTTCCCGGGGTGGTGGGGGAGGGGTCCTCTTCATAAAATATTCACCCAGGCCGATTTCTTCAAGAGTTTTTCTTGCACTTTCTTCTAGTATTTTTATAGTTTCATGTCTTAAGTTTAAATCTTTAATCCAATGAGAGTCTATCTTAGTTAATGGTGAAAGGTGTGGGTCCAGTTTCAGTCTTCTACAGGTTGCCAGCCAGTTCACCCAGAACCATTTGTTAAATAGGGAATCATTTCTCCACTAAAATAACATGCATATTTTATCTGACGTGATATGAAGAATTTAAACAAGCAAACAAACAAAACAAAACTAAGCAATAGAAAAGGTAATCTTCCAGAGCAGGGAGAAAGACTGGGAGAGCTCCTCTCAGAGTCGGGACACAGAGAAACAGGATCAGGACCGCGGAGGGGTGAGAGAGGAACTGGCTGAGAACCCTGTCCAAGTCCATGAAGCTCGTCCGGAGGCTCTGCAAGGACCGTGGCAGCAGGGTGTGACTGTCCCGGGAGCCAGACTGGCTGAACGTCTGGCTCATTCTTGTCCAGTTAACTCCCTAAACGGGGGCTGCGGTCCCCGAGTGGGAGGTCACTGTCCACACTGTCATGGGCTCTCTCTTCCTGCCTTCCTAATATCTCCTCTTTCTGTCACTAGAGAAGACAGCCACAGAACAAACAGCACAGGTACCATGTCCCCACCCCTGCAGAGGGGACGGGTGATGATAACAGAAACTGCAAAGTCTCCCAGAAACTATTTTTCCAAAAGGATTCTTTTCTGTCAAAATATCTTTAAATAAAGAACCGAATGCAACCTTCTAGCAGAGAAGTAGCTAAAGTGTGGTAACATAATTATCTGACAATACAGAAAACTGAGATCTTGGCGTGGAAATGGAAAAAATTAAAAACTAAACTAAATGGAAAAAATAAAACAAAACAAAAAACTCACCAAAATCCTCATGGAATAGCTAATAACAAACCAATAAACTAGGGTGTCTTAAATCATATAACTGTTCTAAGAAGCGTGTGTGTATAATTAACATGCAATAGGAGGTACTGGTTGACGCTGGTAACCAAGGTTAGAAGAGTTAAGGTTGGTAACAGGCAAAATGCCAGGAAATTAAGAAGGGATTCAGATAGCCCTGCACCCCTCAGGCTGGAGTCTCCCCTAAGCACAGCACCAGTTAGACCAGATTGGCTGCTTCCCCTTCAGAGCATCAGTTCATTGATTCAACAGATGTGGTGAGAGTTGAGTACCAGCTGTGGTCCAGGCACTGCTCTGGAGCAGAGACCAACCCTATACCCTCATGGAGCTTATTACACAGTGAACACAGAAACAAGTAAATATATGATGTTGGGTAACAATAACTTCCTTAAGGACAGATGGAGACCAGGATGGAGAGAAGTGAGAACAGTAGCATGCAGAGGCTGGTACCGAAGAATGGGTCAGGAACAGCCCCTCTGAGAGGGGACATCTGAGCAGAGCTAGGCGAGAATGATGGAGCGAGCCACAGGGGCAGCTTCAGGAAGAACACGCCAGGCCACGGTGACAAGAGCAAGGCCCAAGAGCCTGCTGTTTCAGAGAAGCAGAAGGCTGACCACATAGGCTGGAGAGAGAGAACGAGAGGAGGATGGTGAGATCAGAGGGAGAGAGCCTGGCAGGCCACAGGAGGGAGTCTGGATGGGTGTGATGTGAGGCCAGGGCGGCCCCACCTGCTTTGTGATGGGTGGCTGGGGGTATGCATGGAAATGTGTGGGCAGGTTAGAAGGCTGCTCTGGAACCCCAGGGCAAGGTTAGAAGGCTGCTCTGGAACCCCAGGGCCAGGTTAGAAGGCTGCTCTAGAACCCCAGGGGTGGGTTAGAAGGCTGCTCTAGAACCCTTGGGTGTGGGTTAGAAGGCTGTTCTGGAACCCCAGGAATGGGTTAGAACCCTGGTCTGGAACCCCAGGGTAGCAATGATGGAATCTTGGACCAACGTGCATTGCTTATGCCAATGACATCGCCACCCTACCCTCACACTCTGTGGATGTGTTTTAGCTGCCTCCTCCTCGGACAGGCATTTAAAAGACAAATTCAGACACCCCTTTGCTGGTCACAGAGGTACCTGCTATTGGCTGCAGGATGGCTATAGCTGACGTCTTCAAGTCACTTTACTTTACAGCCCTTACAGGATCTACACTGGGTCCTTCCTCAGGTCCAACATTCTCGAATCCTAATTCTTGTGATGGAGTCTTAATGAATTTCACCACCCAAGATGACCACAGGGTAATGGGATCCATTAGAATGCCCCACACACCTCTGCATTGGATATAATTTGATCCAGATCATTTTCCCACTGCCTGGGAGCCAGAAAACATTCTCTGATACTGAATTCAGATCTTCCATCTCCTATGAGACTGATTTGGGGAACCTATACCAAGAATGGTCCCTGGGTACAGCAGGCCCCCCACAAGTTCCCCTCTCTTCCATAGCCAGCTCTCATGCTTCACCCGGTGACCTCACACAGTGGCCCTGTGAGCCTTTTAGGGTCCTTCTCAATGTGCATTTGAATCTGACTTCAAGGATGTGGGGTTACGCCGGGACTCCCCTGAGTCTCCCAGGATTAGCAGGCAGAGCTCACAGCAGGATTCCAGCCTCTTCTTCAGAAATAGGATCCAAACAAACTGCGACCCTGAGTTCAGGAAGGAACAGACGGGAGAAGCCCTTCATTCTTGTACAGTGAGTGAATAGATGCTGCTTCAATCTCTCTAAAATACAAAAAATCAAACTAGTTTCCTAGACACTGTAGTCTAGTATAAGGGTGGTGTTTCATGCCTCATTCTCAAAGGTTAGGCAATACATTAAAACATGTGAATTCACTGGAAGAAATATCCCCTCGAGCTTCTGCCTAAAAGTACAGTTCCTTCTGGCATCAATCACATGATCAGATTCCGTAGGCTGATTTCGGATTAGTTGTCTCTCATGTGCACACAGAATCCATGAGCTGATATGGGGCGTGCAGAGTAGTGATCTCCACCAAGAACAGAACAGAGCAATTGTTCACTGGGTTAGCACGTGGGGAAGCATTTCAGAAAGTTTTGTGCACGTGAGGCTTGAAATGGAGCCCACTTTCAATGATGGGTGTTATAACCATGACAATATCAAATGGTTAATGAACTTGCCCTGCAGTTTTAGAAATTTTGGCTTAGGCTTTGAGGAAGCATATTTCCCTGGTTTTAATGTGCTCCATTCTGGACATTTGCCCACTTTCCCTAAACGTAGATTGATCCCTCATCATGACGGAGACGAACTGAGCGTTTCTGAAGCGGCTGTGGTAGTCAAAGCAAGGCTTGAGTTTCCTGAGGGGCCTCGGGGAGGCTGCAGCCAAGTTTCACAGCAATTATTTACTATTTAAATTAATGATCATTGCAGCCTCCTATCATATATAGTGTTATAATTAGTCAGGATGTATGACGAATTATCCCAAGGAACTCAGTTATGCCCTGATAGCGACTTGGAGGTTGAATGTTTTGGGAAAGCCCAAGGGATCTGGGTTTATTCAAGTGGGGGAAATGAAGGATAAAAGGTGATTTATTGCTTATTCTCAAATAATGGATTTTTTCCATGAAGAGGATGATGTTCGACTACTGTTCACAGAGTTTGAATAATATGAAATGAGCTGCCAGCGAAGCACGAAGGGTTTAGGTAAAGTATCCATAAGGATTTCCTTTTCGTAAGTGGAATGCACTGTGGCTGGATTCCCAGGCCACAGCGGTGCCTGTGGGAGTGGGCAGGTGACTGGGAACTCTTGGAAATCTGAGAAAACTGCCCAGAGTGGATGAAGGACTAGAGCATGTGCCATGATTTTGTTTGTCCTCCTGCCGTCTACAAATGGCAAATTTCCCATCAGGCAGGGTGGAGCGTAAGACCACATTTCCAAGTATAGTCACAGCTTCCATCGCAGAGAACTACAGAAAACAGAGTGAAAACTAATTTCACCCAATCAGAAATTCAAAAAATGATTTTTTTTGCCATTATCAAAAATGTTCATAATATTTGCAAATATAGAAATATTGAAATACACATTGTCCACATCATTAGAGTTTGCCCCTTCACTTGCCTCCATGTATCTGAGACGTGCCACTTTTATAGGACAGCTCGAGCCCAAGAGTGTACATGGGTGTCCCTAGGAAGTCCATCTTATGTCCAAGCGCCCCGTCATGTGACGTTTAGAGCTGTTGTCCTGTGGGTGCACGTCCACGGTCTCCACAAAGTCACCTTTTCCCGTACACTTTTAGAGGTTATTTTAAAATTATAGAGAACCCCATTAAACATTAATATTTGCATTTGAGAGATAATATTCAAAGCAATGATTAAAAAATTTGGGTTAAATATTGCTGACTTTTAAAAAGATTATTTTATCATGAAACATCTTTAAACACACAAATCAACCTTGATAGTATTTTTTTTTTAACTAAAGTTTTTCCCAAAAGTACCCTGTGTGCCCTATAATGTCAAAGAGACTTTGTTAACATTTGGATATAGCATGCTTCCTCTAGCATCCTTTTTCTAAAGGATAATTTTTTTTTTCTTAAGACATAGTCTCTGTCACTCTGGGTAGAGTGCCATGGTGTCATAGCTTGCAGCAACCTCAAACTCCTGGGCTCAAGCAATCCTCCTGCCTCAGCCTTCTGAGTAGCTGGGACTTTGGGTGCCTGTTATAATGCCCAGCTAATTTTTCTATTTTTAGTAGGATAGGATCTTGCTCTTAGTCTGGTCTTGAACTCCTGAGCTTAAGGAATCCTCCCACCCCAGCCTCCCAGAGTGCTAGGATTACAGACGTGAGCCACTGCACCCTGCCAAGAGGATAATTTTTTTTTTTTGAGAAAAGACTTCTTTTGTTTGGATATATTAAGGCATATGTGCTCTTTCCAATACTACTGTCCAGGGTGGTATCAGAGTTGATTTACAATGGGCTTCTCAAGACGTGGTCTGAATGGCAAGTCTGTAGCAATCCAGAAAAGTTAACCTGGAGCCTTCTTAAAAAGAGAATCACATCCTAGAGGTGGGCTCACCAAGTTACTTTTAAATTACATTCAAATCCGATGACTTCACAGATTTTAACACCACTTGGTGGCATGGCAGAGTTTATTGTCACATTTTCCACATATGAGATATTAAGTGGTGGCTCATGCCTGCAATCCCAGCACTGTGGAAGGCTGAGGAGGGAGAATTGCTTGAGCTCAGGAGTTCGAGACTTGTGGGAGAGTGAGACCCCAACTCATCAAAACAAACAAACAAACAAAAAAACCCAGCTGGCACCACCGTAAATGCCTGTAATCCCAGTGGCTTCTGGAGGCTGAGGCAGCGGGATGCCCACGGCCGAGTCTGAGGTTGCCGTGAGCTATGATGTCATTGTACTCTGCTCAGGGCACAGGGTAGGAGTCTGTATCAACAACAACAATAAAAAGCAAGGAAATAAAAATAAAATAATAAAAAAAAGCAAGGAAATAACAAAATTAGGTGAGCAAAAGTTGCTTCCCAACCTTGCATGAAAAGTTAAAACTCCTGCTTCCATGTTCTAAGCTAAGTCCTCCTGCAGCTTCTCCGCAGCACTACAGAATTTATCAGGAAATAATTTTCATTTGATTCCCTCTGGCCTAACAGCAGTGCCTCCTAAGATGAGGGCTGCACAGCCCGCTGGGGTGGCTCAAGTAGCTGTTTGTTCAAAGTACTTGCTGAAGCAGAAAGAACCCTTTTTTGTTTTGAAAGCACGTTAATGTGATAATGAGATGCACAAAGCAGAGGTTCATCCATATAAATGGATCATTTAAATAATGAGCAAGAAGGAAGGATGTGGTTTGGTGTCAGTACTGATTAATTAGGACATAAAAATAAATAACCATCCTAACATTGGCTGCCCCCCTGAAGCTTACTCTATTAGTGGGCAATGAAGTTAATGCAATTGACAATGTAATTACAGGTTAGTGAACAGAGCAATCTGTGAAGAGGCTCTTGTTTCTTTTACAGCTTTAATTAGCTAGATAGCATCTCCCTGTTAATTTTCTCATCTCTGCCTAGCTAATCTTCTGGTCCTGGTAGAAAAAACTAGTGTTTCCCACTAACTTCATAGAATGTTTTGAGTACTAGATATAAATATATAGTTATTGTTCTAAGTATTCAATTCAATCAACTTTTATTAAATGTCTACCTTATAACATTTGCTGTACAAATGCGTTAGGGTGTTTATAGGGCTTCACTTGAGACAAATGCAACCACTGGCTTACTTCTACTGCAAACCTCTTCGTCGGATCTTGTTACCTTTCCTAGAAAAAGTTCACAAAGTTTCCAAGGTTTGACGTTACTGGATTGTGTTAAAGCTGATGGCATATTGTCAGATTTATTCCTTCATCGAAGAGTTAATCTTGAGGCAACTTTATTCAATCTATTTTACACAAGTGAGGGTAACACCGAGGTAGTTGAAAGTTAATTATCAACTCTGCTTCAAATACTCAAGGACCACCTGACTTGTGATCTATTAGCATCACTAGAGGTCATTGAGACTACTGCAAGGGCATCACTAGAGGTCATTGAGACTACTGCAAGGGCATCACTAGAGGTCATTGAGACTACTGCAAGGGCAGGGCACACACACACACACACACCAGACTACATGAATTATTTACCCCACATAAAACCACTTGAACTGCCTCTTCTACCCCAATAAGCATGACCACAATTTGCTTAAAACTTTCTCGTTACGGGCAAACGATGACTGTGATGCTGGTTTTGGTTCAGGATAAGTCAGCTCCAAGTTAGTGGCTATTCTCAAAGAACTAATTTCATTCTGATAGACAGAACTTTTTCAGTGTTAGGTTTTGTTTTTCCTAAAAAGCATTCTTTTAACCTTTTAGTGTAGACATAACTTTTGTATATTGGGAAATGAAAGAAGAAATCAAAATGGAATTGTGTTTTAAACAAGAAAAATGCTCTTAGGTTGAAGCAATTATTGGTATCTTCAGATTCCTTCTAGAAGATTTATACTTTATTTATTTTTCCTGCATATTCTCCAGGTTTTCAGTTCACAGTAAGTTACCAAGATTTTTTGACTAAAACTTGCCTTTTCTCCCTCCCCCCTCCACCAAGTGTAAAACATGGAGAAAGCAGAATTTTCTGTTATTTCCACAATGGTTCGTTTGTATTCTCTGAACCGAGCTAAGGCCAGTCTGATGTCTCACTGTTTTATGTCACCACTGAGGTGGCAGTGACATGCTTGCAGCTGAGGAATAAATAAATTTATCTGGCTTCTAAACCTGCTTACACTGTCGAATAATGAACAGATGTTAACAATTACTCTAAATGTCTTGGATATTTTGTAGAACTTTTATCAGACTTAGAGTGGTTTATTGATTCAGTCAGAATCATGCCCTGGGCACAAAACATATTGTCATTTGGGAGTCAACGTGGGCAGAATGCATGTCCATTAACATTTTAAACTCAGACACAGGGGGTCTTAGGGAACATTCTGAACAATAGGTCTCCCTAACATGTTCTTACTCTTCCCAAAACATATCTATTGGCAAATTTTCTAGGGCTTCATTCCTAATTGAGAAAAAAATGTATAGGAAATTTGAACACTATGGATTTCAGGTAACTTTATAACCCAGCATACTAAAAACTATCTATGTTTGTTTTTAAAATAAATGAAGAAAAATCTATATTTCCATTTCTCTGGAGTTAGGGGATTTTTTTTGTAACATCAAGCCATTTAGTTGAATGATACTGAAAGTCACTTTGAATTCAAATATAAAATAAGGCCATCCATCATGTTAACAATTTAATTACCTGAATATATATTTTTCCAGCAAAAAACCCCATTATTTGTTGTGTATCTTATTACTGAGTCATTGCCTCGGGACAGCCTGGCTGCCACTGCGCAGGCCTGCGCTGAGTGCGGCAGGCAGGGCGCAGATAGGCCTGCAGCCCTTGCCGTCTTCCCAGCACCCTCACCCTGCGTGCGCCGGAGGCCTTACCTGTGAGAGTCTGTGTAATCTTTGTTGCCACAGTGAAATGGTGACTTGTAGAGGCAGCAGAGCATGACGGAGAGTGAAAGGTGGAAAGAAGGAGAAATGTGATATTTTCTATGTTCCAAGGGCCAAGGAAACAGGTCTCCTGCTGGGCAGGGTCTGGCTTCACTGTCAGTCTGGGAAGAGGCAAGTTGTGAGAGCTCTTGCTTAGGACTCAGGGAAGAGGCAAAGTCAGTAACGTAGCAGGTTTCTCTGACGGTTTAAGCATCTCTCTTCCCAGCGATTTTGGATTAAGGAATAGCTTCAGCACGGAGGAAACGGGAACATTAGAATAAAGGAGGTGAAGTGGGAAAGAGCATCTGGCGGGCCCTTCTCAGGGCACTGGGACTGGGCTTGAGCACTTGCCAGGTGGCAGGCATGTGTCTGTGACACACGTCGGTGACACACGTCGGCCTGTGCTCCCTGCTGTATCATCACACACCCTGAGTGCCACAAACATGTAGAACAACACAAGCTAATAAACTGATAATACGCTAACATCCTGTCTCCTTTGGGCTGTGGGGGGCATAAAATGGCAAGGAAGTTTTTCCTGCTTTGACAGCTTCTCAGCCCATGTGGCCAGTTGTGCGTTGGGCCGCTCCGTCCCAAGGAGCATCGTCACCTGAGGAAGACAGAACACAAACAGCTTGTTAAGCTGACGTGAGTGCACACTGCCTGCCTCCTGCCTGAGTAATGTTACAAGAAAGGAAGGTGTTCTCTTCTTAGGATGGCTCTGAATGGAGGGTCAGTTTTGCATTTCAAGTGCGGTGCTAATAAGTGTTAGTGCCTACAGGGCTTGGTGGACAACTTTTAGCATGGCTCACCCAGGGAGCAGGGGGAAGTTGGCCGGTGGGAAACTTGCTCTGAGCTTTGTCAAAGCAGTACTGTGGCTCTGTCTGTGTTTGTCCGCTCTCTCTTTCTCTCTCTCCCACGTGACCTCAGGGCACATAATTCAAGAAAGATGCTCACTCCATTCTGGTCTGAAGAAAAGCCTGTTGATCATTTTATGGTTAAACAAATGAACGGAATTTTCTTCAAAGCGGATTTCACTGGAGAAGATTCAGAAATTGCTGGCGATGGCAAGGAGAGGGCAGTGTTATAAGCGCCTTGATAACTTTACAAATGCATCTAATTTTCACAGTGAACGCATGTTTTCATAAATGGAAACAAATAAAACAGTAGGCAAGGGCTTTCTCAGACACTTGCCAAGTATGTTAAACACACAAAAGTACATTCACAGCGAAAGTAGGTTGGAAACAGCTGTTCTGAAATAGGATTTTTGGTGAATGCCGTTAACAGCATCATCATTATAAGGCCTGAAGCAAATGTGTTACTGATTACACCCCATTAAGAAATTGGAATGCGTTCCCCCAAGGAAGCACCACAGCACATGCTATTTGAAAATAACAACCACTTCGCTCAGCTAAAACTTTGTTACAGATTGTGCAGCACTATCTATAAAGATAAGACCCCCAGGAAAATGAGAGTACATCTTATCTTAACTAATCAGAATATTTTTAACCATGTTGTTTGCACGGAGGTTTCCTTGGCACCTTTTACCTTCTCCCCAAGAAGGCTCTGTCTGCTCCAGCCACCCAAGATGTTGACTGAAGTTCTGTAAGAAACTGGGCTGGAAGGAGGGTTGGGGCTTCGCCTCGTCAGAGAGGCTAATGCAGCCAGCCAGCTCGGGGGACCATGAGCCTAAGGCAGCTCTAGGGCAGCTCCCCACAGAGCATGTTCCCTGGGGTTGGAGTATGTCCTTCAGTCCTTGAGGATGGGATGGGGGCTGCAGTGGGGCTTGTGGGGTGCAGACCATGGGAATCGCTGCTCAGGGAAATGATGTTCATGTGCTGAACAGGCAATGTCTGAGCCATGGAAGCTGAGCCTGCCGTGCATCAGCAGCTCAGCTGTCACTGTCCAGCTGACATCTGCACTGCCTGCCCCTGGCATGGAGGGGGCTTTATAAACACCTTCCATACTGGCCCAGAAGCCTTCTGAGGGCCCTGGAGAGGTAGATGGGAAGGAACTCAAAGTCCAATATTTAGTAAGACTGAAAAAAAGGCCCTTTTACCTTTCCACACATTCTTTAAGAAGGGTCAGATTTCTTCTGCTTTCATCAGAGTCACCGCTGGGACCAAGCTCTTTTCACACTGTGGGGTCATGTTGGGGAGGGTGACCTCTTCTGTCCAGCTTCCTGAAAGGTAGGGCCACTGCCCCAGATGCTGCGGAGGACCGCGGTGTCCACGGAAGGACTGGTGTCCACATACACGAAGCTCAGTGAAAATCACAACATAAGGAAGGACATGATCGCACAGTAAGAAAACTGTCCCACCGACGGAACGTCTCATAAGCTCTACAAACTGGTTGTACCTGTGTCTTTATTTCTAAAGAGAGAAGAGAAAGACCAAATTTTGTGAGCAGCACCTTCTGAGCCTGGGTGTAGATACTTACCCACCCATGTGTACACGTGAATGTGTGTGTGAGCTCATATACGTAAACAAAAATCAATGCCAGCATTTTTGCTATAAGCATCCCATGAGGATTTAGGGCTTATTTGAAACTTCAGATTGCGAGACAGGCCTCATTATTTGTTGAGGGAAAGGAATGTTCCTGGGAAAAATTCTTCTCCTCCACCAGTTTGGGACTTTGGAGACTCTCAGGGTTAAGCAGAGGCAAAAATAGACTTCTCAGGCTGGAACACATCCTTGCCCGGAGTGAAGGAGGGGTCTTCATCTCAACACCCAGGATTCCCAGGACTACAAGAACAGGACCTAGGGGTTTCTGAAAGGTCATCTTATGCCACAATGTGGCATCTGGGAGCAGTGGGGTGTCATAACACAGCTCCCATTTGGTCCCCTAGGCCTCTCCTCCCCTCATCATGTACTTTCCAGAGCGCGGAAGGCTCTGTTTGGGCAGAGTCTTGCTGGGGGGGCTCTGAGCGCAGCAGAGAAGTCCATTCACGGAGTCTGGCACCCGAGATTGGCCTGAACACCTGAAGGAACCGTTTCTAATGGAACAGACTTTACAAAGCACTTTTTGTCCAAGCTGACAGTGAGTGTGGGGGAAACTAGTGAAAATGGTGATAAGTTTATTACACCAAAACTTTGATGTAACAGATAAATCTATTGATAACACTGTAACCATGACTCTTGGGAAATATATTTGATAACATGACACAAATATTAGTATTACCAACTATCAGTAGAAGTTGGTTGCCAGAAAAAAACATACAAGTGATTTTGAACAAAGGCCGTGGTGATCAGGGTCAGCTACAAGGCCCGGCAATCACGTAATTCTGTCTATCACTGTTTCCTTTCTCAATGAATTGTGGGCAAGGCAAATAATTCTAAGGAACTTGCATGTAAATAGATTTCAAATTTTAATTTGATTACTTAAAATGAAATTGATGTATTATCTAATTAAAAAGAGAGAGATCCCAATAAAGTTAAATGCAGAAGTACTGGAGATGAGATGTGTGATTGGACATATTAACCTGACAAATGGGCAGCACCTATGGCTCAGTGAGTAGGGCGCCGGCCCCATGAACCAAGGGTTGTGGGTTCAAACACGGCCCCGGCCAAACTGCAACAAAAAAATAGCCGGGCATTGTGGCGGGCGCCTGTAGTCCCAGCTACTCGGGAGGCTGAGGCAAGAGAATCGCCTAAGCCCAGGAGTTGGAGGTTGCTGTGAGCTGTGTGAGGCCACAGCACTCTACCGAGGGCCATAAAGTGAGACTCTGTCTCTACAAAAAAAAAAAAAATATCCTGACAAATGGAAGTATGCTGGAGATAAGCTCTTTCTCATGTAGATTTTATTCTGTTTTATTATGATTACTATTCTTATTATATTGAAATAATCGAGGCAACTCATTGTTTTTCCTGGCATGCAAGCTTTTTTTTATTACTGTATAAATATTTTTTTGTGATACATGTGTTCATTCTCTTCCTTCAATCCTCAGACTTCCTCCCTCACTCCCTCAACTCTATATGGATTTATTTAATCCTAATACTGAACATTTATTATGTCCTAAGTGCAATTTAAGTTTCTAGAGACAGAAAAAGAAAAGAGATTAAGTCTCTTATCTTTAGCAACTGTTTGAGCAACAGTTTCTTTGCTCAAATTCTAGAGGTGATTGAAGTAATCATATACTCTGGATAACATTGTCCCTGTGGGAAAGAAATACTCTCATAGAAATTACTCTAAAAAAGGAATCTCACAAGTGTGTGTCCACATGCCAGGGACTGTAGAAAATAGTCTGCTAGGGGGCAGAAAATATTAGAAACTGTTTCTACACGTACTATTGCACTGTCATATTTTTATTTGGATTTACTAATATGCACATTACTATTATGTCATTTTATGTATATTAGCACAGTAACACGAATGATTTATAAATAAATATGTGCATATATTGGAGATGAAAGCTCAACAGATTTTATTGATAGGTAATGTGATGATAAATGCTTGTGAACCATTGCTCTGAATTACATTTTCTTTTCAGATTAATATATGGGTACAAATGATTAGGCTACCTTGTTTGCATTTGGTATGTAAAAGTTCAAGTGTAGTTCAGCCCTTCACCCAGTAGGTGTGCTGTGCTGTGTACCCTACATTGTACCCTCAGGTGTCGGGTGAGAACTGACGGAGCCCTTCCCCTCCCCTCCTCCCCCCCCTCCCCCCTCCCCTCCTCCCCCTGCCCTCTCAACCCTCCCCTCCTATTTGAATTTAATTGTGTTTGCCTCTCATGTGGGTGTGTAGTTGTTCCTCTACTAATTTCATATTTGTATTGAGTACATGGGATGCTTGTTTTTCATTCTTCTGATACTTCACTTGGGAGGATGTGCTCCAAATCCATCCAGGTAAATACGAAAGATGTGAAGGCCCCATCTTTCTTAATGGCTGAATGGTACTCCAGGGTGTGTGATACCATAGTTTATCCACCGTCTTGCTTCTTGAATTTCCTTCCTTCCTTCTTTTCTCCTGTCCTCCCCTTACCAAGCCCCCTTCCTTCTCCCACCCTCCTTCTTGAATTTACTTGTATTTTTCTCTCTTGTGGGCACGTAGTTCTTCATCTACTGGTCTCATTTTTGGACCACTTGTGAGCCACTTTTCTACGTCCATCCCCTTTGTGAGACTGTCTCCCTGGCGGCTGCTGTGAAGCTGTTTCTGTTCGCTCAGACCCTGCTCTGCTCTGACGGGACTTCAGGAGAGTGAGCATCTTGGCCTCTCTGGAGTTGAGCGATGGCTCTAAGCCTGCTCTGCAAAGACAGGACCTGGGAAATCAGACCTCTGTGCCTCTGTATACATATTCCATAGTTTATGTATCCATTCATGTGTCGATGAGCACTTGGGTTCTTTCCACATCCTGGTGATTGTTAATTGAGCCGCGATGAACACTGGAGTGCAAATGTCCTTGTGGTAAATGACATTTTTTTCTTCTGGGTAGATGCCTAGTAATGGCCTTGTGGGGTCAAATGGAAGGTCTACTTCTAGCTCTTTTGAGGATTCTCCATAAGGATCACGTTTTTATGACAGCTGACCCATGGTGTTTGGCACTTTACTGTGAGTGATGGTTCTGTCCCATTTGGCACGATTAATAATCACAGGTGTGAATAAATGAAATGAATGAACCCACACATGGTTTGTGTTCCCTTTCTTCAGTGCTGCTCAATGGAAGCACTCTATTTTAATAAACTTGTTAACACATGACACTGTGCTGTACAGAGGTCTTTTTGAAAAGACTCTTCCATGATTTTCCATATCTGTGACTAACTGTAGGCCTATGCAGCACCGTAGCTGGGATGACCCTTACTGGAGGGAACAGCGGGTCCGACTTCACGGACTACACCAACACTTTGCTGACTTGCCAGGCCTTGGAAATACTGTGTTGTGGAATTGACACTTGATAGAATCCAAAGAAGTTCATCTGGCTGATCCCAGGTCCTCTCTGGGAAGGATGACAGAGACAGGCGGGCTTATCCTCTATTTTAAAATAAACTATCTCTGCATCGTCTTGCAGGAACCTATTTAAGTGCTGGGATTGGGGTTTACTTTTAATGGGTATTTGACCAGGAAGGAAAATAAGGTCCTTAGGCTATTGAATGTGCAGCAGTTAAGAGAGCTGTTCTTTTTCCTCTTCTCCATTTCTGTGGAAAGGAGGACATAGGTCTCCTGATGAGTACGGAAGGCTTAGAAGTACAGCTTGTTGGTCCAGAGAAAGTGGCGTGCAACAGCCAAACCCTGGCCACTACGGCACTGAGGTTTTCTCTGCAAACTTTTCCTTTTACCATTTCCACATTTAGGGTTCAAATAATTCTTTAACAAAAAAATAAGGCTGATGATTTTGTTATGAGCTAAGGTGCTCACAGTGGCAGAGAGGACCTCCTCCTCTCCGGTGCTGTGATGTGGAAGGCACGGAGCACGGTGCGCCGGGTGCCAGATCTAACTCCTACGGCCCTTTAGAGTATGTTTTCTAATTTTATGGAGGAAAACCATGACCAGGGTCCACTGTTTCTGTGCACGGAGGCACTCCCTTCCTTCAGTCCTTCGCAGAGGGCTGTGTGGAAGTGACTTCTCTGAGAACTTCATTGAAACGCAGAGTTGGGTTTGGCGTTTCTGGGTGGGGACTGAGCGCGTGTTTCTAGGGGCTCCCAGCTGATGCTGACGCGTTCGTCTGTGGAGCTCAGTGTATCTAAGATATATGGAGCAAAGGCTTTGAAATTGGCTACCACTGCATCCTGTGTGACAAGGAGACACATCACAACACCATGAAGAATTGAATCACTCATTCTGCCTGCTTAACTTCTCTCAGACATGGCCGGCTCCCCACTGTCACTATCCTTTCAGCCCTCTACCTTCCATCAACCGTTCCACCTTTCAAAGCCCACAGTGGTGCCTGTTCCCAGTAGGATGAAATGTAGCTTCTGAGCTACAGAGCAGGAGGGCCCTGGCGACTGACTCTGCGCCATCCCCGGACAGGAGGGCCCTGGGGTCTGATTCCCCCCCATCCCCAGACAGGAGGGCCCTGGGGTCTGATTCTCCCCCATCCCCAGACAGGAGGGCCCTGGGTTCTGATTCTCCCCCATCCCCGGACAGGAGGGTTCTGATTCTCCCCCATCCCCAGACAGGAAGGTCCTGGGATCTGATCCTCCCCCATCCCCGGACAGGAGGGCCCTGGGGTCTGACTCTGCCCCATCCCTAGCCAGGAAGACCCTGGGATCTGACTCTGCCCCCATCTCCACCAGGAGGGCTCTGGGATCTGACTCTGCCCCATCCCTAGCCAGGAAGACCCTGGGGTCTGACTCTGCCCCATCCCTAGACAGGAAGACCCTGGGGTCTGACTCTGCCCCATCCCCAGACAGGAAGACCCTGGGGTCTGACTCTGCCCCATCCCTAGCCAGGAAGACCCTGGGATCTGACTCTGCCCCCATCTCCACCAGGAGGGCTCTGGGATCTGACTCTGCTCCATCCCTAGCCAGGAAGACCCTGGGATCTGATTGTGCCCCATCCCTAGCCAGGAAGACCCTGGGGTCTGACTCTGCCCCATCCCCAGACAGGAAGACCCTGGGGTCTGACTCTGCCCCATCCCCAGACAGGAGGGCCTGGAGTCTGACTCTGTGCCCATCCCCGTGCCTGCCACAGCCTGCAGCATAGCCACACCCTTCCCTCTTTAGCCACGCAGCTCCATCCACCCCAAAGACTTCACATTCCCACATATAGTATTCTTGCTCCTTTGCTTCCATGGAATTTCATTTCTAAACATGCGCAGGTCCTTTGCGGCTCACAACCTGGGAAGACACCAGACTCTGCTGCTCTCACAGACGTGTGTTGAGTGCACACGTTCGGGGTCTGGTGCAGCTGCTGTCACTGCTGTATCAGTGTGTGAGGTTGGTGAGGAACTATGAGATTGGAAAGAAAGTGGGATAATTAGGCTCAGATATTTGCCTGAATTTCACACAACATTGTCAAAATGATCATTTTATGGTTGAAGAAATGTGTGGAAAGTGCAGGCAGCACTGAACAGTTTAGCAGGTCCTGACCAGCGATGTCAGAGTCAGAGCAAATGCCGCCTCCACTGCAGATGTGTCTTCTGCACGGCACATTCAGAGACTTTTCTTCACCTTCTTGCCAACTTTGTCCACCCGGGTCGGGTGACTTATGGCTGATAATGAGAGCTGGCCCATTTGTACTTTCCCCCCTGCCTCTGTTCTATGACCTCTGAAGGACTACGGTTCATGTCAGAGATCTCTGCGGAAGAACTGTAAAGGGTGGTGCTTTTAAAATTCTTGACCCTTTTATAACATAAAGGGAATACAAGCAAAATAGCATACCTTGCGTCTTTGGGGAAGCAATGGGAATGTCAACAGTCCAAGGGGTAAGCTTGTTCTGTTAGCTTCAGGGTTATGTTTTGATTAAGAAAAGAAACAGAACAGTGAGTCTGCAGATAACCTTACTGCTCACTAAAAGGTAGATTGAATATTAGGATTTTCAAAACATGATTGAATAAGTAGGTAAATGTATTTCCTAAATAATCAGCAGTCGATTTGATTATATTACAATGAAATGAAACTGTGTGTGTATATACTTATCATGTGTGTTTTCACTCTCAAACACTAATCCGTCTATTTATGTGAACAGATAATATATAATATCTTTGATTTCTAGGAATGGAATTCTTCAGCCTATTATTGGGACTATAGAAAGTTCTCTTTTCTTTTCGCTCTTTTTGGCTCCCTTTCTCTTTTCTGTGCTTCTGCCACCACCACACAAGTACTGACCTTTCCTCTTGCCCTCATTTGCGTCTTTCCCACTCAGAACTATTTAACGAACAGCCGCTCAGGTCTTCTTTGGGTGGTAAGGGGAGGAAGGGGACTGTGGTGTGGAAGAGACTGACCCAGCTAATTCCAGTGTTCCAGCCAGAGAACAAGGTATTGGATTCTAAACAAAAGGCGAAGGTATGATTCAAACCACAAGAAAGATCGGGATTTGTGGTCAGAAGCCCTTGCCCAGTTCTAAATTGCCAAGGTCCTGTTAGTTGTGGTAGCTGAGGAGGAGGGCTGCTGCCTCTCAGTATTTGGAGGGAAGACTTAGAAATTAAAAGTAACCCAAGCTAGAAATACTCTTGGGTGAACTAAGCTGATCTGAAACCTTCACTTCTCAATCTGCCCTAAAATTCTATGAGATTTGGGGATGACACTTGCTCTCACACCTTTCATTCAAGCCTGACAGCAGATGCATCGGAGTATGCCCAGGACAGGGCAACAGAGACCCTCTGCCAAGAGGAATTAGAGAGCAGAGGAAATGACATTGGAGTCTCACCCAGCTATGACATTGGAGTCTCACCCCACCGTCTCACCCAGCTATGCTGCACAGCTCACAATGGTAATGTTGATGTTTGCAAAGTACTGAGTGTTTTGTAGTGTCTGAATACCTCTGCAAAGACTGGGACAGTTCCCAATACTTGATTTGCCTCTTCAAGGTCAAACAAATGCATAGGCTGTGGCTGAGGCAAGGGACTGAACAGAAGGATCGTCACGCACCAGGAGCCTTCACAGCTCCCTCCGGATGGGGCAGGCTGAGACCGAGCTGAAGCAGCTCCATGTGGCCCCTCAGCTCCACCTTCCTCTCATTTTGTTGCTGGTCATGCTAGAACCTAATATCAAACAACATATTAAAGAATTAAGGTGGATAATGCAGTTATATGGATGAACCTGATGAAACTTTCCAGCTCACATTTGGAAACTATCCTTAGAGAGTAACGTTTCTGAGATTATATGAGAGCTTGTATTTCTTATGCTGACTTTTATGTTACAATTCTCAAAATAAATTTGGAAGCCATTAAGCTTTTACTGCATTAATTTGGCACACCACCATTTAAAATTTACATTCAAGTACTAAAAATAAAATTTGCCCCCAGTTAGAGGCATTTAGAACTAGATCCTGACTCGCGATCTTGGCAAGATTAAGACGTGGATTGGACTGTGCGTGAAATTCCGATGGTAGCCCCGGAAAGGTCAGGGGGCTAAGGGTTAGTGTGGTCCTTCTAAGCCAGAGGCAGAAATAATGGAGTGTTGGGTTTGTCTGTGGATCTGCACAGAGTCTGGTGAAAGCGTGAAGATAATGTATAAATAGGGATTTTGTACGTCGTTGCTACTGAAGATGTGCCATCCCTCATCGGTAGATGCTTCCTGAGATTTACTTTCTTACGGAAATCATGCTTGGTGCTGTGTTTGGAAGGGTAACATCTGTTATGCTCTTTTACTAAGAGAAACTTTTGAGTTGGTCCACTTGAGAAACACTTTGAACCAGGAGAATAATCAAGATTTCTTCAGGGTTAGAAAAGAAAACTTTGGGACTTCCATGATTAATGGAGTGGATTTGAGCTTTGCTGGAGCAGATGGTATGGGGCATCTCTCTGGGTAAAAGTCGAGAGGAATGTTGTGGTGTGAGTTCTCCTGCCACGGTCTCATCAAGTTGTAGGAGCAGAGTTCACATCTGGGACCCCTCGGAGAATTAGCCATTGTGAGAACAGCGGATAGAGAGGAAACAGAAGTAATATATATTGAAAGGCTTAATCTGATCTCTTGCCTGCCTTCAAAGGAAGCTTCATTTGTAAAGGATATACATGACTGTAAAGAAAGGATCCCCAGTTGGCAATGCAGAGTGTGTCCCTGTAAGGGAGGTGGAGGAGCTTGCCCTCTGCCCTGTGCCCACCAGGAGAATCCCAGGGAGCAGGACAGAAATCCAGCTTGGTTCTCAAGGTCCTCTGCTCAGCATAGCACTATTCCTTTATTTTGTTATAAATCAAGAGTTATCTGACAAGAAGCTTTCCTATGGAAACAAAAGAGTTAGAACCTGGAAAAGCAGAATTTATGTTCCTTCAATTTTGCTTGTTTCTCTGAAGTTTTCATCTTTTTTTTAAAATAAGAAAGTGTTTCTTCTGACATTCTTGTCAGGGAGGGAGCGTGTGTGAGCTTCCCCTGGGTTCATGGAGTCAAGCATGAAATCAACTATCCTTGAATGCTACTGGGGTGAGGACCAGAGAACCCCCGAGGCAGGGGTCTTGTTGCTCTTACTTTTCTGGATTGTCTGTTGTTGTGTCCTCATGATTCGGAGAGGAAGGATAAGTCACATGGAGTGAAAGGGATTCTGAAACTGCTAGAAAATACTGGCAACACCACAGTGAGAGAGAGAGAAAAACATCAGCTCACATCTCACGTCTTTCTGCCGTCCGTGTTTTCCGTTAAACGTATCGGTTCTTATAATGACAGCAGACACTTTATATAGCGCTCATTCTGTTTTATACGCTTTCTAAGTGCTTTAGAAACTTCACATTATTCAATACAGATTAGAAGCGCCACATTCTTATAAATAACATTTAGATTAGTTAGTCCCTAATTGTTGAATATTTAAGATGCTTTCAGGTTTTTGTTTGTTTCTATGAATATTATCTCCCCAGATGGTCTCTGGCTCGCCTTTTTGGATACGTGTGCGCAGAGCATGGAAGGGTCTATGGCACTTCGCCTGGTAACAGTGGCTGCCTCTGAGCCATTGAAAAAATGTATAACATTTTTCAACAAAAATATTTGTATGTATTACTTGTGTGTTAAAATTAATTTTTGAAAATAAATACAGGGCTAGAAGTCCTTGGGCATAGAACTCAACCAACTTGATTTCTTTTCCTCTCCCAACTTTTAAAATACCACCTACCATAAAATCCTGGCTGTGTGACTGTGGCAGACAACAGTGTTATGTGAAACAATGCTTTATAACCGTGGTTCTCACCCTTCCTAGTGCCGGGGCCCTTTAGTACAGTTCCCATGGGTTGCGACCCCCAGGTTGAGAACTGCTGCTTTATAACATGTTCTGTATACTCAAGGGAGTTTTATTCTAACATATCTGCCTTTCAATCATCAGTAAAGGTACCATAGAATCACAGGAAGTAAATATGGCAGCGAGTATTTTTTAGTTTTGACAAAGATGTTATCTAAATGGAAAAAATATTCAAGTTGTGTTAATATAGATTCAACTCAGTTGGATAACTGGCACGTATTTTTCATAATTACTTGTATAAATACCAGCTCTCTTAATTTACTGCAACTTCACTAACTAGATTCGGGCATACTTTTGAGTATTGGTGCTGTGTCCAGCACTGCAGACCCATTTAATCTGTAACTCACATTGTATAGTTTATGGAGGCTTAGATTTGTAAAGCGCTTATAATCGCATCACGTGACTGCCCTGCACATGTGGATACGGGGACACACATTATCAAATGGTAGCAATAAAGGAGAAAAAAGGAAGAGGGTGACGTCAAACAGAGTATGTTAAACTGGCATTTGTGTGCCATTGGAAAGCCGGGATGTTTACCAGGATAACAACGTTCCAGCACAGAGGATGACCTTGGAGCATTATCAAGGCTTTCTGCTCCCAAGATCCAGCATACTTTAAACACACTGGACAGGGGACCTTTCAGAAAAAGACCCAGTGACAACACCTGCGTAACATTTTCAAAGATTTCAGCGATAAAAATATATTTGAATATGCCCATGAAGACAGAAAATGTGTAGTTAACTGTTTCCTGCGTGAGAGCGTTCCTTTCTGTAGCAACCCATTTGGAGGGCTGATTGATTATTGTCAGCTGGTTTTGACTTCCTGGCTTTTCGAAAGTCCTTAGTCTGATCTGACTACTCTGGGCCATTTGTAGCACATTAGTAAGGCCTGGGGTAAGCATTTCTCTTTGTGAAGGCATACTCTGACACCCCAAAGAGTGTCTGCATTCGTATGCCCTCTCTCTGTCACACAGACACCCCCTGTACCTTGTCAGGTTAAAAGGACTTCAATGTCAACTCCCCCTGACACTCTGCTACTTATCTTAAGAATGTCCCTGTTTTCTGAAAGGTTTTTCTTCCCCCCCCTTCTAAATAAGAATGGAGCCAAAGCAAGAGTAAAAATTCTTTATGGTTTAAATATGCCACTCCCTGTTATGAACTTTTATGGAGCTATACTTTTTTTTTTTTTAGTTTATATTGTATATCTATGTTCACTGTAAAGTCTGTTCTGACCTCTGGAATTATATCTATCCATTAGAACTCTCAGAAATGGTAAAAACATTCTATAATCTGCACTTCCCAGGATGGTGGCCATTAGTCCTGTGTCGCTAGTGAGCACTGTGTGAACGTGGGACTAGATTTTTAATTATTTTAATTGTTTTCATTCTAGATAGTTGTATGTGGCTGATGGCACAGTGTTTAACAGTAAAACTGCAGATGTCCTTGTCACATTGATACAGAACTAGAGAATGTTTACCATTTATACTGTAGCTCCTTCCTTCCTTCCTTCCTTCCTTCCTTCCTTCCTTCCTTCCTTTCTTTCTTTCTTGGCAGAGTCTCACTTTGTCACCCTTGGTAGAGTGCCATGGCATCACCACCGCTCACAGCAACCTCAAACTCCTGGGTTTAAGCGATTCTCTTGCCTTCGCCTCCTGAGCAGCTGGGACTACAGGTGCCTGCCTCAACACCCAGCTATTTTTAGAGAAAGGTCTCGCTCTGGCTCAGGCTGGCCTTGAACCTGTGAGCTCAGATGATCTGCCCTCCTCGGCCTCCCAGAGTGCTGGGATTACAGGTGTGAGCCACCATGCCCAGCCTTACTTACACTAGTAGCTTTTCATATGAAAAATCTCCCTCTTCAGCTTTGTTCAGCACTGTTTAATTTGCCTCTAGAACTTGAATTCATATCCTGTCCTCTAGGATTTATTTCACTCCAATCTTTTAATTCCTATCTCTTGAGCCCCCATACTAGGTATTTTCGGCATCCCATATTCATAGAACAGTGCAATACTATGAAATCAGAAAATATTAGTTGATAATGCACAGTATAAAAATTGACAGGATATTCCTTTTAGATTTCTTATTCTCATCATCAGATTTACCTCCTCTTGAAAATCAGGTAAAAACTGGGACTAATCCTCCCTGGTTTTTGAGAAGCTTTAGACGTCTGCTCTTCCCTGCCTGTGAGCCAGGTCAGGGGCCGCCACACCACCATAGCAGCGCCCAGAGGCTAAGCCATCTTCTTCTCGACTTCCCACGAGCTAAACATCCAGTGAGCAGGAAGTTCCTGCTGCCCTGTGGGGCCTTTGAAGGTGATTAGGATGAGCAATGATTCCCCAGAAGTGGGTAGTCGCTGAAACAATAAACGCAGAGATTACACACTGTACACGCCCAGCTCTTCACACAGGCCGCCTGAGATAGTGCCCGTACAGAGAGGCCGCAGGCTTGGAGCCCTGGGCTCAGGCTCCTTCTGCTTACCTACAGGCCAACCAGGATGCACAGAAAACACAACTGATATCGCTTAGATAATTATTGACTAATGTTAGTGGTGCTGGTGGGGGTGAATTCCTTTCCTCTTCCTGGTGCGTCTCACTGATGCCCTTCTACGTGGACGCATGACCGTTTTCATTCTTTGTGATGAGAGCTTCAGTGACTGCGAGGAAGGTAACCCGGCCACGTGCTCCCACAGCATTTGCGGTTCAGCGTTTTGAAACATTGCCTTCTAAACTCTCTCTATGATGTGAGTGGGCAGGTGGGGGCACATTTACAGAATCGTATAATGTATTTTGTATGCCCTTGCTCTTGGACAGGTGTTCTGAATTTTACAGAGGCCTTATTTGTGGCAAAGGGACGCTGTAGAAAGTGTGTTCTATGAATTTCTGAGTGCTCAGATAGACAGCGTGGGTTGCCTGGAGTTCGGCTAACCTGTGTGTGTGACCCCCTTCCTCCTGAATCTGTGAAAAGTGCCTCAGCTCTCTCCTGTAGCTGCTGCTGCTTCATATCCCTGTTTGGGGAGGCAGGGTCTCAAGCAGAAGTTAGCAGGGTGAGGTGTTTCTCTTCGCCCAGCTCGCTGTCCTCCTGTCCGGCTCCAGCTTTTCTGGTGTCCTCTAGGCCTCCCCTACCCTCCCCAGATGTGGTGCGTTGAGCTGACTTGCACCCAATGCCCACCCATGACCCTTTGCTTTCTGTGTGAAAGTGTGAGGGATGGAGTGCCAGGGTTACACTGCCAGACAAAGGGAATTTGCTCAAACGTCTGTGCTGCGGAGTGTACAGCCAACAACTTCTGAAGGTCACAGGGGCTGGCCAGGTGCACAGATGATTTCTGCCTCCCTTCCTCGTTGTGAAGGCGCCATCCATCCCAGCTTCTGAGATGGTCTCCTCGGTACCGAGATTATAATTTAAAATTTATACCAGGATCTTGTTAGAACATGTTTCAAGGACTATCTTTCTACATAGTATTCTGTTCTCATTTACCGTTTGTGAGGTTTCTTTATTTTCTTTTTCCATAGCCAGGTTCCTTGTGCTCCCATTTCCCTCACCGTGAAATAGTCTGTGGGCAGAAAGCTGGTCTGAGTTCCTGTCACGAATCAGCTGTGTGGTACGTGGGGAGGGTTGAGCTCGGTGGCTGCTAAGGTTCTCCGCAGCTCCAGGAGCCTGCAAGTCTGCTCTCCCAGGGCCCCAGCTCCTACCCCAGCCACTTCTGCTCTTTGCCTCCTATGAATCATGTCAGACCCTTAGCACGCCCTGGGTCTCACTTTGGGAACAAATGCCTTTTCATAAACCCCCAAAGGGGCTCCTTTTGTGTTTAGTAATGTGAATTCCGACTGCCAAAGGGTTAATCTTCCAAGACTAAGTGCAGGTCGGATGACATATGAGAAGACCCATGGTTGTACCTGCCACCAGTGGGGTCTTCAGCCATGCAGATTTCCAGCTAGACTTTTAGAAATCTGCATTGCAGAAGTCATCTGGGTGTCACACCCCAAGGAACTCTGGGTTAATGTGTGGTGAACAGGAATATCAAGTTTATGCCTATAGGGTAGTTTTCATTGGTATGAGCTTAAGCACACACACAAAAAGAATGGTCTTGGTGATGGTAATTTTTTTACGGCCAGTTGTGCCATACCTGGCCTTGGAATGTTAGCAGCACTGTTGCAGAGCTAAAAATGTTACCCTGAGACATTTTAAAAGAGCAATAAATATCTGCTTTTAAAACACAGACATTAAAAAATTATAAACTTGGGAAGTCTGTTTTGGTGGCTGTTTTAATATGGAGCACTAAAGGTGCCTTTTCCTGTCCTGGCTTTCTCAATAAGCAATTGTTTGGCTCAGTAATTAAGCGATTGTTTTATTGTTTTAATATTGGAGTGTTTACATTTTAACAAAATTGTGCTTATGATGAGACTGTGTTCCTTTGTCAGGACCATTTGGCTGTACTATGTGAAGCTATGGCCAGCAGGGCTCAGGGCTGCACCCTCAGAGTGTGCCCGGGGCAGTCCTCCAACGTGGAGGGAGAGGCTTCCAGGGTGTGGGGAACAGCGGCGTTCTTGCAGTTGGACTGTAAGAGTTTGATGTGGTCACAATGACGGAGGTGTTTGGGGTTCGCTGTACTGTGGGTGTGATGCTCTCTGGAGAAACGAGACTCCTCTTTGCTACTGTGTACATGGAGCAAAGTGGTTGGGCCGGGGAGAAGTGTACCTGGCCCTGAAAATATGGCCAAGAAGAACTCAACTTACTGTCATCACTTTCAAAACATAAAAATAGTATTACAAAAAATAAAAAAGATCTTACTAAAGTAGTTTTTCTCTCCCTCATTAATTTTCTCATAGTTTCTACTTCTTGAATAGTGTTTTATGATAAATCTGGGCCTGTTTTTTCACAGTCTTTGTGAATATTGTAATTAAGCATTTGTGCCTCTAGGTGCACGAATAATTTACTCACCTTTTCCTCTCCTCTATTGTTAGTGACTTGCACAGTTTGTAACTTTATACTGTTAAATGTGACCCTATAACAAATAAACTAATATATGTCGCCTTTTATCTGATACATGTTTAAAGACAATTTCCAGCAGAAGGATGATTAATACAAAGATTACAAACACTTTGATATTTTTATACATGTTACAAAATTTCTGCCCTGGATTTCCAAAAGGGTTCTAACAGTTGTCAAAGCCTCTAGAATACGAGTGTACTTACCTGCACTGAGTTTAATATTTAACATACATTTTCATATATAAATTTATATAAATTTTAAAATTATAATCAAACACACAAATGTCATATACAATATAAACACATGTCCATGTATAACGTGCCCGTACATATGTGTGTATACATGTATATATGCGTGTCCATGCGTGTTTGTTTGTACATATGTACATCAACCTCAGCCCTCACACTTCCAGGTGATGAGTTCCAGTAGCCTGTGTAGGGAGTGTTTTGCCCTTATTCGAATGCCTATGCCTGACCTCTCTTTATTGTGTTTTTATAAATTTGACTTAGCTAGCTAGATAGATGCCAACTGTCTTTTAAAAACTTATCACTTATCCAGATTCTGATACCAGATACTAGGCTACAACATTATCCCTTTTTCACTGGAGTCAGTGAATTCATAACCATTATACATTGTCCTTTTTTGTTGGGTGTGTTTGTATGTGCACAGTGAAATGGCTCTTCATGAATGATTCTATAGGAAATGGGCACACGGTGCCTGTGCTTTGGGCCATCTGACTATGAAATCTATCTATCCATCTACTGTCTATCTGTCTATCATTTACTTATCTATCTATCCATCCATCTGTTCATCCATCTTATCCAACTATCATCCATCTGTCTAACTATCTATCCATCCATCCATCTATCCATCTATCTCTCCATCTATCTAGCTGTTATAAAGATAAGATTCAGGCATAAATATCTCTGAATCCATTTAATGCAAGCTATGTGAAAACAAAAAAATGACTCTCTTTTAAAAGTGTAGGTAAAATTGAAGAAACTCAAGGTGTGCATATAATTAAAAAGAGCACCACTGAATCAAAAAAATTAACTTTAGGTGTCACAGAAATTCTGACTGATTTGAGTACCTACTTAAGACCTTCTTGGGTGCCAGAAATAAATAACACCCTCATTTTCCCAACATTAATTGAGGTTAGTTTAAGAATTCCTATTACAAAGAGTACAGCCAGGATTTTTATTTAGTAAGATATGAACAAATTAGGAAGCATCTTCTAATTTGGCAAGAGAGTAACCGAAATCCAAGTTGTGTTTTCTGCTGTGACAAACCTAAAAAATAGGGTGATCATTTTCAATCTCAAGTCACGCCATGAGTACATTTTGAGTTTGTTTTGATGAAGTTCAATGCCTTGTAACTACTGCATCTTGTCTGCATGTGTTCAGAATTTGTTAGCAGGGAGTTTTTTTCAATACATGACTTCTATCACAAGGAATCAGTCAACTGACTTTTTAAAACTGTATACAAGGATATAAGGTAGAGAAATAGGCAGTCTTTTCCAAAGAGTTAGAACTTAGCAAGGATGATTTCAGCTCCCACTTAATCATTAACTTAAGTTGCTACCTCTGGCAGATAGAGCACTCAACAAACCCTCCAGGCCTCCTGTATCAATCTAGGGAAGGAGGACAGGGACAGAACAGCAGGCTGACCTCCTAGGAACAGCATTAGAACACAAAAGTCAACATGTGGCAGTGGGCTTGGTGTGCACTGATAGCAACGCCATTCACAGATGCGAAGTGGCATTCACAAGCCAGGCATGATAAGATGCTTATTCCCTTTATTCCTCGAAGAGCTCTTTGACAATTCAGATCCTTGGTCTACCAATTCCAGGCCAGACTTGCTATTTACCAATTACATCCACTTAGTAATTAGGAAGAAACTGTACCCCCCAATACCCTTCTCCCTACCCGAAACTCTTAAACAAGCATTGGGACTGTGATAAATGGTACATTTTAATAAATGTTTTGTAGAGGCCAATTATTCAGTCAATATTGAATTGTGTGATAGGAAACACGGCTGCTCAGCTACGAGGAAGGTGTCTGTACACCCCTGGCATCTGTTTGGTAGCTAATGTTCTTAAACGGCCTGGCCTTCCTCCAGACTTTGATTATTCATAAATCTGTTGAGTGTGGAAAGTTGTACTATTAGCGTTTAATCTTCTATTGAAGCAAACTCAGGAGGCTAAAATCTATTTGCTTTAGTAAGCTTGTTCCCTGATAAAAGTATGATTTAAAATTTTCCTTTTGTGAATTCCTCAGTACAAGAACAACACAGCTGGGCACAGCACAGATCATATTTGTCTTTTCATTAACGAAAGTTCGGGAAGATAGCTTCGGTGGACTGCTAAAGGGCGGCTCTTCTCCTGTTTGCATACCCACTTGAGAGACGCTTTCCAAACACATGTTTGAGATACTGGTGAGGAAAGCTGGTCGAATTGTCAAAAGAAGACTAAGTGAATGTCTATGAAGTGGTTGGATTTCAGATAACATTTTTCTCCTGAGTGTTTAGATTAGTTAAATATTAGAGAAGGAGAGATAATAACAGTTTGTCACCATCGCTTGGATGTCTATCTTTTTTCACAGGGTTGGAGTGAGAGGCCTATCAGAGGTTTTCCACCCCAGACGATTTGGTTTAAACTTGGTGAAGGACACTGTGGGGAGAGCAAGGTTATGTGGTCACTGCCTGACGGGAGCCCACAGCATTTGTATAGACCGTACAATAGATAGGAATTCTTTTCTTCTTATGAATAATATAATAACTAATTAACTGTCATTGTGAGATTTTTAAACATGTATATTTAAAAATGTTCAGCATTATTCTCTCTGAAAGAGAGCAGTCTGTGAAAAATTCTTTTAGACTTTAGGTGCACTAACCCTGACCTTCGGAGATGTCTTGAGAAGGAAATGTGACTTAGCACGAATGTGTATGAATGGTTAAGTTTTTAAAATGGGACAGTAAGATGAAATTACAGGCATTGTTGGCCAGGCACGATGGCTCATGCCTGTAATCCTAGCACTTTGGGAGGCTGAGGCAGGAGGCTTGCTTGAGGTCAGGAGTTCCAGACCAGCCTGAGTAACATAGCGAGACTCTGTCTCAACACAAAATTGAAAACTTAGCTAGGTGTGGTGGCGCACGTCTGTAGTCTCAGCTACTTGGGAGGCTGCCACAGGAGCACGGCTGGAGCCTGGGAGTTTGAAGTTGCACTGAGCTATTATGATGCCACTGTCCTCTAGCCTCGGCAGTAGAGTAAGGCCTGTCTCAAAGAAAGAAAGAAATTATAGGAGCCTTCTGTCTTCCTGTGTCTCTGGATTGTAAGGATTGTGACTGAGGTAAACTGTAATGATGGCATACGTGTGGCATGGGACCGTGAGTACAGGATGACTTCTGTGCCCCAGCAGAACGGTTAGACCCTGGGGAAACTAAGTTCAGATGCGTCCTGTAGTCTATTCCACTCTACCCTGGAAGTGCTCTGCACGGGGCAGAGAGCTGTACAGCAGAGACAGGAGGCTCATTCCCACCAGACACAGCGTCGCTCCACCACCTGCCTGAGTGCAGCTCTGACCCTGGGCTCCCACTGTGCAGCTGAGTGTCGGCTACACCGCAACTTCCCGGGTGAAGGGCTCCTCTGTGGCTCAGGCTTCCCCTTACAAATGCACACAGTGTAACCTAAGTGTCTGTGCTGCCATAGTAATCCAAAATAAAATAATAGGCTAATGTTCCATCACACGAATCCAACAGACACAGCCCCGGCTGGGCTGATCTCTTCCTGACTACACAGCCAGGAAGCTGGGAAATGTGTTTTTTCTTCCTCTCTCTCCTTGTCTCCCTTTCTTCCCTCTTCGCCTTCCTTCCTTCCTTCCCTTCCTTCCCCTCTCTCTCCTTTTCCCTATAATGAATGCCCTGAACAAAATTGGATCTATGAGTCAGGTTAAGGAAAGAGGACTTGATCTCAGGTAGGCCACTTGTCTCTGCACCCCTGTATTTCATATTAAGGGATCTCGGGCAGGCCCCTTCTTGTCTCTGCACCCCTGTATTTCATGGGATCTCGGGCAGACCCCTTCTTATATCTGTACCCCTGTATTTCATGTTAGGGAATTACTTGAGGGTTTGGGAGCACAATGCTTTACAGTATTTTTTTCTTTAATAGCATTTCCTCAAATTGTCAGGGTGGTAAGACCAAATATGGGACCAGAAATGCAGATGCTTTTTGTGAGTGAGACGATGAGAGGAAAGCCTAGACAGGGCCGTCCCTGACCGTGTACTGGCTCTCCATATTTGGTGAGATGGTGGTTGCACTGTTTCCATTGGCTCGAAAGTGAGCCTGGAAGTGAACGCTCTGCTGACCTCACTAAGGCGTGATTCACAGATAATAACGAAACCTTTTAAATAGTTAGAAGTAAATAGCAAATAGTTTGCTTAGTTTTTCCTGTGTGTTTAATGGTTACATGATTTTCAAACGCCTGAAATTCCAGCAGCTGTTAAGTGATTCAGCACTTAGACTAACAGTGACGTAGTTCCCCCGGTCTCCCTGAGGGGGGCAGGTGTGCTCACCTGGACCTTCACTGACAGGTGTGTTCATGGTCATCACAGGGGAGGATCTGTTTGCCAATGTCTCACTGGTCCTGAGCTTTATGATGCTACGTGGCCATGAGTCTGTCTCTTACTAGGGTTAGTTTCCTTTGTTGGGTTAATCCCACTTATATGGTGATTTAAATGTAAGATAATTACATAGAGTAAGAAATCACCAAAGCAAAACCCTTCTTGGTCTCTGGTCTCCGGCAGCCCTGCTGTCCCAGAACCGACGCATTCTGGGAACAGTTCCTGTGCTTGGCGGGGTGCACACGAGAGGCTTCTGGAGACCCCAAGGAGACATCAGGAAGCAGAAAAGCTGGGAGACGCCACATCTGGAAACCCACTGCCACTCTGTCCCTAGTGTGTAGTGCCACCAACTCGTGCCTCCTTGGCCAGTGATCACCACAGTAGTGACAGGAGGTGTTCAGGAGGCCCCGGTGGAGCGGAGGGTCATAGAGAACGCGCGTCTGCCCTGCCACTTGCAGGAGACAGGGCGGCCAAGGCTGCCGGCAGAGCCTGGCCCTCGAGGGCACCTGTCCCGAGGTCTGTGACTGGACATCGTGAGCTTACTGTTTGATCCTCCCACTTGCTGCTTTCCACATACTCAGGGCTGGCCAAGGACCAATGAGGTCCCTGCTCTCTGATGTAACACAGCTCTTCATTTCTAACCCCTAACCTGAAATGAACCTCAGAATAAGACTAGCCACCCCAAATATTCCAATGGTCACTACTGTGTCAAATTTCAAATGCTCTGTCTTACTGGGCTTTTTATTTATTTATTTATTTATTTATTTATTTATTTTTGAGACAAGGTCTCACTCTGTCATCCTGGCTAGAGTGTGGCATCAGCCTAGCTCACAACCTCAGAGTTCTGGGTTCAAATGATCCTCCTGCCTCAGTCTCCCGAGTAGCTGGGACTACAGGCACCAACCACAACCCCTAGATTTTTGTTTGTTTGTTTGTTTGTTTTAGTAGATATGGGGTCTTGCTCTTGCTTAGGCTGATCTCTGTGTCCAGAATCAGACCTGCCAATTATCTATAGTGGAGAAGCGACTTAGAATGAACAGCTCAACAATGCCATTATTTGCCATGTATCAGATCCTGGGATCAAAAACTTTTAAAAAGTTCTTTCTCCAAATTGGGATTGATTGATACATCAAGAATACTTGCAACTGAGTGTTCTCTAACTTTTTCTATTTTGCTGCTGCTTAAGCAGCTCCTAATTGGTAAAGACGCTGAGAGTTCTAGCTCCTGACTACCGTCAGCCCTGAGCACGGACCCAGCCGGGGTTCTGGCAGAAGTCCATGGGAATCGTCTCTTTCTCCTGGCGGCTGCTGAGCAGCAGTGTGTGGGGAGGACTGCTGTCAGCTGGCACCACGAGGCTGGGTCTCTATAGCCGGTCAGGTTCATTGCTCACTCTGTGTGCAGAAAGCTGCAGAAACTTCTGTGGAATAAATTAATTAAGCCAGTATAGTATGCAGTGGTTTGGACATTGTATTTGAAACAGTGATCTGTCTCATAGCAGACAGGGTAAGATGATGCAAAAGAAATGACCCCTAGTTATTTGCAGGTCTTAGGTAAGTCACATAACACCACTGGGTCTGCTTTTTTTCTGTGCTTAACAGAGTGTTGGACCAGAAGAATTTTGAGGCTCCTTCCCGTCCAACGTTCTCCTGTTCCATATGGACTCAGTTCCATATGGACTCCTATCTGTACCTGATATTCTATTTTATTTTAAATTTATTGATTTACAGCATCAGTATTTCCACAAAACACTTGAGACAGCTTGCAACAAAAATACAGGTACCGTAAAATAAGTTGGATACTAAGAAGTAAAAGGAAAACAGAGAAAATAATAGATTTAACCAATATTGAAGAAAGCTGTAAGAAAGTCTGGAATCTGTCTCTGAGCTTCCCACCATCAATTTATAGACAAGAAAATAGCAGGTAGTGTTCTTTTTTCTAAGCTGCATATTAGATGCAAATTTTCCCCAGGAATTTGCAAGTTCAGTATTTTGTAATATTTGGCATAGCTGCTTAGGTGTCAGATTTTGATTCCTGAACCTAGCATGCCTGACAGCTGGATCTGCCCTGTGTGGAAGTGATCATATTTTTATTCACTCTTCTAGTTGATACCATAGTTTATTTTCTTACATCTACACTTACTTTCACTGTTGTCCTGGGGCATAATTTTTCCCCCACCTGGAATAAAAAGTAATTTTCATTTGTTATCTGTCTACCAACATACTATGGAATTTGAAATATTAAAAGGAAGTGAAATACTTCTATTAAGTAAAATTTCGTTGAGGATTTCTCTGAGTATTAGGATTTATGTTTTCCCTGTATCCACCATTCCTTCATGCTAAAACAGAAGGAAAGAAATTACTAAGCAAGCTAACAGATCCCAAATTGCTCGCACGTGAGTCAGGGAGGGCTTTCCAGAGGAAGTGTTTCAGCTGAGCTTTTACGTTTCAGGAGTTTGGTCAGGAAGGGCAGTTTAGGTAGGAAGGTCTATTCTCTTGAGATGATAAATCAAGATATGTGTCAGTATCCTATGAAATTAAGGTATATTGTTATTACTAAAATGCCTTTGGTCAGCAACAGTTTTTGTCTAAAAGTGGAAAAAATTCATTATTTTAAAATTTAGAGCTCAGTGCCCATAGCTCAGGGGTTAGAGCGCCGGCCATATACACCAAGGCTGGTGGGTTTGAACGTGGCCTGGGCCTGCGAAACAATGATGATAACTGCAACAAAAAAGTAGCTGGGTGTTGTGGTGGGCGCCTGTAGTCCCAGCTACTTGGGAGGCTGAGGCAAGAGAACCACTTAAGTCCAAGAGTTTGACATTGCTGTGAGCTGCGATGCTACGGCACTCTACCCAGGGTGACATAGTGAGACTCTGGCAAAATAAATACAAGTAAAATAAAATAATTCAGGATGCTATTATAAATTAGAATGTAAGCTCCCTGAGAGCAACACATTTTCTTCACCTTTTTCCACTAATTTATTCCTGGAGGGCCTGGCACTAAGTAGGCATTGCAGAAATATCTGATGACCAAATGGCAGGACTTGTGAGGAACTCAGCCCAGGATGGCTGTTCTCCTTTTCCTGTAAAGACTAAGGGTAATTAATTCTGTTAAAATTGCTTCTTTGTAGCTAGAGATAGCATGTTGAGCCAGAATTTAGAAAATAAATGTGCCTTTTTGTACTGCTGTTTATTTGTGAGGATAAAACCACAAAGGCGGCCACTACCCAAAAATGGCTAGAACGCTGGGCGTCATACCACTGACACACTCCTTCTCTTCTTCCTTAATCTGTAGCCAGCACTTAGGAAAGCAGACTGCCAAATCTGCACAGAACGTCTCTCCCAAATCATTTGACACAAGGTGTGACAAGCCAATGCACAGCATCCGCCTTGTACGTAAAGTCTGTTACTGAATAAAAGCCAGAGAAAAATCATTCAATATATTAGTAAAGAAAAAAATGTATTTCTGTCTTCCAGAATATCATTTTGTCCCTTACAGAAATGTAAAGTTACATTTATGTTAATTTTATGATATAACACTTCAGACAGAGGCTGTTGATTATTCTGTTTATAAAGAAACAATTTGAGAGGCAAATGTATTATGCAACCAGAATCTCAAAGGGGATTAGTAAAATATTTAGGAAAAAAGTATTCTCTTATCATGGGTTGTTTTTCATTGTTTCTTTATTGTATCTTTGGAATACATAGAACTAATCTCTAATTTATATACTGAATTCTGACACACGGTAAGTGGCGGTTTTCCACAAATAATTAGTTAAATACCTGTTCTAAGTATAACTTTCTGAATATTCAGTAACATTATTCGTTGACAAGTGACAACTAAATTTGCTTTATCTGCCTGCAAGGAAGTTTAAGAATAAATATTTATCCTATCTTATTTCTCTCAGAGGTTTCTGAATTGACCAACAGATAGAAAAATCTAGATTTTGTTCCAACATATGTTATCATTCTTGACAAGTACAGAAACTGAAAAGGGAGAAAAACAGCACGATGTATAGCTATTTTAACAGACTTTGATCACACTGGAATATTGGCAGCCAGTAGAGACCCATACACTCATGTGGTCCTTTGCCATGAAGGCTACTTTAGCGTGAAGCCAAAAAATGAGAGGGGTAGGCTTGCTTTTCGCAGATTTAACCAAGAACAATGACACCATTTGCAACCACAGTGCAGAGCCAAAAAGAAAAAAAAAAAAAATCACTGACTGTGTGCCAACATGTGCTCCTCAGAGAGTAACTGGAAAATGAGAGACGCCGGTCAGAGATTAAGTTCTATTTCCAAAGCAAGCACAAAACAGACGGATGTCTTTTTAATACAAATGAACATATCCCAAAAGATGAGTTTTATTTGTTGGTTTCTATGTGAATTCTTCAGAACTCTGGTCACTGGGCATATTCTTTTTAAAAGGCAAATTTTAGAACGTAAGTGTACCCCATTTTGGCACCAATATCACCATTAGTGAACTGAATGTCAGGGAATCTAATGTTGTCTAAAAATAAAACCAATACAAACTAATAAAAAATTGAGATTGGAGATTAATGAATACTTTTCTCATTTTATGCCTGCTGTCAGCCCCTGTAGCTGACATTTATAAAGTCTTGCTTCATGTCAGTCATCACCGTCAGCATGGTATGTGCATTAACCCTTCCTTCATCCTTCATAAGAACTCATTTTACAGGGGAGGAAACTGGGTCAGAAAGAGACTAGGTAACCTGGGACCAGGGTCAGACAACTAGTGAGCTGTGAAGTTGGGAATCAAGCCCACACGGCCAGGTTCCTGGGGGCTGTGGACTTATCCAGCACATTACCTGGCCTTTACCCAAGGCCCCTTCATGGAATGCTTAGTCAGTATGTCGTGTGTTCACGTGGGCCCTCCACGGGTGACCCAAAAATATGTTGAGGAAAGAAAAAATCACAATCATCATAGAATCCAAAAGCTTAACCATAACATTAAATACTGTTCTCAGGACTGATCTTCAAGCCAGTCCTGTGGGATAACATAGATCTGGGCCTGGGTCACCACCTTGAAACATGTTGGGGGAAGAGATGGGAGCATGCGGAGTTGTGAAGTGGTAGCTGTTAGGATGCTCCAAGTGGTTCTCCACAAGAAAGTGATCAGCAGTTTAGAAGAAACGTGCAGGATGCTTTTCCTTCGTGTTGTGGCTTCTGTTTTGGCTGCCATCACCATGACACAAATCATTCAGGCCAACGAAGTGCAGTGTCAGAGCTGTGGGAGCTCAGTGTTTAAACTTAGTGGTTCTCAACCTTCCTAATTGCCACTTGTTAGAAATGGAACAAAGGGGTCACGACCCACAGGTTGAGAACCGCTTAAAAGGGTTGTCAGCTGGTGGTGGAGGAAAGAGCCTGGAATCCGGGTGCCAGGATGTCGATGTCATACTCTGGTTGTTCAGCGTGGGACTCCGTCTCAACTGTAGAACAGGAAAGCTAGAAATGTCCACCTTATTGGATTATTTTAAGAGTTAAATTGTATCAGGCATATGAATACAGAGCAAAGGTGCTTTTAATTGAATGTAGATAGAGATTGATATTACTAACGTTAAATATCTCCTCCATATAACTTGAAGGCCAGTAGAGTTCTTTAGGGTAGGGGAGGGAGGGAGACTCCTGGCGAGGACGTTTTTGTATAATGATTCTGAATAATGCGGCCATACTGATCACTCTCCAGTCACAGAAATTTGGTAGAGGTGTATTCTGAGTTGCTAGGGAGCAAGATTGTAATCTCTCACATAGGTGTTATGCAAAAGGTGAGCTACTGCGTAACAGCCACAACAAATCTCCCAGAAGGACAGAGGTCAGGGGGAGACCAGAGGAAGGGGTCAGACCAGGAAAGGTTATTTCACAGTTTAATATGGCAGAATTTAAAAAGAAATGCCAATGGAATTATCTCATTTTAATAATTAAAAGGAAATAATGATGACTTGGGTAAGTTGCCTCACCTTTCCGTTCTTCAGTTTCCACACTGTAAAAGAAATGTTACTATAAGTTAAAAAAAAAAAAAAAAATTGAAATCTTGTCTAACTCTAATCTCTGGTTTTTAAGTCTTTCTAGGATTCTATACCAATGTATTTATACTGAAATCTACTTTTTCTTAGATAGTATTTCCTCTGCTTGCCTTTGGTGGTCACCTCCTTCTTGTGAATTAAATTATCCGAGAAGGCCTGTATCAATATATACTACATATGGGCATATCCCTAAGGAAACAGAAGCGTTTATTCACACAGTGGAGGTATTGAGAAAAGATGAACGTAGACATCCAAGTTTTCCCTTGAGAGCCAATCATTTTCATCCTTCTTGGCCAAATTGCCATAACCCCAAAGTTAGAACAATTGGAACTCAGAAATGGGAGAAAAATTGGTCAACATAGAATTCAGGGATTTTCTTCAATGAAGCCTGGAATAAAAACATGAAGATTAACTAGCTGATGAGCCTCAGTCAGCATGGAACACCCCGTTACACAGACATGAACACAGCGGGAACAGGAGACTGATCAACTTTGGTAGAGAATTTCAGTATTGATGCCAGAAATTTAAAATTATCCTGGCAAAGGAGAAGGATATGCTTCATGTTTTCTGGAAGAAACGTGTTACCTCATTCTTAAACATTCCCCTGAGGCTATAATTACTATTTTTATCCCATTCCCAAGTATTACTCACAAAGTGGAAAGGGATGACCAATTTCTTAAAAATGTTCTTGACACTCTTTGGTGTCTATAACGTCTATCGTAGCCTTAGCTAAAGGCCAGGTATGTTTATACCAATCTATTTATACTTTCATAGCTTTACCCATTCTTTTTTTTAAAACGTGAATATTACTTTAATTTGGTTTTTTAGACCAACTATAACATTTTTAGAAAACCAACAGAATTCTCATTAAAAAATGTTTTTTCATATTAACATAAGGGCACGTGCACTCACAGACACTGTTTGTTAGGTCAAGGCCAAGTCAGTAGTGTCTGTGCCTGGGAGGCCCCTGCCTTGTGCCCGATAGGCGAGAGATCACCAAGCCCCGCCCTGCTCCCTCAACCTCTCTCTACCTACTTGAATTTAATTGTGGTTTTTTTTCTTGTGTGTTCATCTATCAGTATACATATCAGTACACTGGAAGCTTGTTTTTCCATTCCTATTATACTTTACTTAGCAGCATGTTTTCCAACTCCATCCAGGTAAATACAAAAGATGTGAAAACTCTTTTTTTTTTTTTTTTGACACTTCATAACACATTAAGAAAATTTAATGGATAGGAGTTAATTTCCAGGTGGAAAGGAGGGTATGTGGTTATTGTTACTATAAACAAGTCAGTGTTCCTTCTCTCTTTTAAATTTCTACAGCCTTGTCTCCAAGTTATCTCACAGTGCTTTGCAGAGTGCACATGTCAACAGTTCATGTCTTTTTATTTTTTTTGGGGGGGGGGGCGGCTTAGGCAGTTTGTTTATTTATTTATTTATTTTGTTTGTTTTTATTTTTTATTTTATTTATTTTTATTAAATCATAGCTGTGTACATTGATATGATCATGGGGCATCATTCACTAGCTTCACAGACCGCTTGACACACTTTCATCACACTGGTTAACATAGCCTTCCTGGCATTCTCTCAGTTACTGTGCCAAGACACTTACATTCCACATTTACCAAGTTTCACATATACCCTTGTAAGATGCACCGCTGGTGTAATCCCACCAATCCCCTTCCCTCTACCTCTATCTTTCTTAATGGCTGAATGGTACTCCAGGGTGTGTGATACCATAGTTTATCCACCGTCTTGCTTCTTGAATTTCCTTCCTTCCTTCTTTTCTCCTGTCCTCCCTTTACCAAGCCCCCTTCCTTCTCCCACCCTCCTTCTTGAATTTACTTGTGTTTTTCTCTCTTCTGGGCACGTAGTTCTTCATCTACTGGTCTCATTTTTGGACCACTTGTGAGCCACTTTTCTACGTCCATGCCCTTTGTGAGACTGTCTCCCTGGCGGCTGCTGTGAAGCTGTTTCTGTTCGCTCAGATCCCACTTTGCTCTGATGGGGCTTCAGGAGAGGGAGCATCTTGGCCTCTCTGGAGTTGAGCGATGGCTCTAAGCCTGCTCTGCAAAGACAGGACCTGGGAAATCACACCTCTGTGCCTCGGTTTCCACATCTGTGAAATCACGGAAATGGGGTGTGAGAAGGCAGGGCCAGGCCCAGGCGTGCTCTGCCCCCTCCCACCCTGCACTTAGCCCTTCCCCTTGCGGAATGTTTTTCTGCCGATTGTACCAGTTCTATCCACCCTGAAACACGGTGAAACCTGCATCCAACATTTCCCTGAGGAAAAACGTGTCACCTCTTGGACCACTTCCATCTTTTGCCAACTTGAAGTCTGTGGGATCGGCTCTGCTTATTTTTATTTTATGTCCCCTCAGTCAAAGTCACGGCTTTCATACATTTCAAACCCTTGACATGACTCTTAGAAATAATTGATCAAAGAATAAAACCATGTCTCAGTGCTGGAATATGTATGCCCTGGAATTATTTTTATTTCAGAATGACTTATATATAACTTGAATTTTAAGTCCAGTAGAGCAGGCAATGTATTTGTTTAGAGGGAAGGGCCATTAAAGTCAACTGTTTTTTTTCTTGTTTGAATTGGAAAAAATTGTAATATATCCTTTACGTCACGGTAGCGCCCTAGTGGTTATCATATTGCATTAGTTACATGAGTGTGGGGGGAACATTATACGGTATTTGCTGCCTCCAGTAAATACACCAGTCATGCGTATGGTTACACAGTCAGCGCCAGGAAATTCAGGATGACATCCCCTGCAGGTTTGTAATTCGACCCATTATTTATATTGGTTTGATTTGAAACTAGATGAAGCTAAGTATTTTTGAAGACTTTTCTGACAGAATTCTAGAAAAACCAGAGAATGAATATTTAAAATAGGTTAAATATCTTAGGGTTGTTTTTTTTTTTTTTTTTTTTTTTTTTTGAGATCACCTAAATTTTGTTGTAATGCCAGCTCATTGAGAAAATTTGGAGACTACGGAATCTCAACATAAGATTCAGATGTGGTTTCATCTATACATTGAAACCACTCATACCTAAAAATCTATCTTGGGTGTATACTCAATAAAATGGTCTCAATTCTTTAAAAAATGGATAAAAAGTCTGTACTAGGCTGCGACAGACTTGCTGAAGTGGATGTGGAAAGTGTGGAGCATCATGTTGGCAGCTGCAGGGGCCTTACCAGCTGGGTGTCTTCAGAAAGTGGGAATTTATGATATTTAAGCCACAGTACAGGAGTTGGTAGTTTGTGAGGGTGGTTGTCATAACAGTGGAAGATTGTGATGCAAACAGTTGATGATTGTAGGAGCTTGACCAGTGAAGCCTGTGCTGTCACAGTGAGTCAAGACCAGATCATTGTGAACTTCCAAAATAGCATCTTACTTCTAAGAACATTACAGTATTTTACATAGAAAACAGAACTATAAAGCAGATGATCATTGAGACTTACCCCGGAGTCCTACCTTTGTCTTTTGTTCAATAATCTGTACTTACCTCTACTTTCCCAGTATAAGAAGGTTCCTGTACCTGGCGTCAATGGAAGTCAGTACTAGCACAGAGAGAAAACTAAGTCTCCAAGTCTTCTGTTCTGCTTTTTAACCAGTTTAGGTTTGTATACTACTAGAAAAGACTGCACAGGTGTTTAATTTATAAAAGGGACACTACTTAGTTTGTAAGATTGGTGTGTTAGTTAAAGGTGGTACCGTGCTGGTTCTGTGTCATGGAGACTTAACAGGGAATTTTTCTCTTCCCTGCTAAGCAGTTTGCTTCTCTGTCAATTACAAAGGTCCCTGCAAGTAATGGGAAGAGAGAGAAGCTTTGTGACTTTGGGAGAGTTATCTAGACCTACAGGAATTGGATTATTAGGGATGTCAAATAAGTTTCAAAGTTGTCCTTAGGACAATTTTGTAAGCTGTAGCGTGACTTCGTGGCCTGCTACTGGCAATGTGAGCCGTGTGTTACGAGGAGAAGGGATCACTTCCAGGCCCTGTTTTTGCTTCTGCTCGACCAGATGGACTCAGGACCATTTTACATGTGCCATCCTTCTCTCTATTTGTATCAATGTTTGGCTCTTCTCTGTCCACTTCCAAAGTTTTTCATTGCCCTAAAGCATTCTAAGGTTTTTCCCTAAGATTCCCCCACCCATTTTCTTATTATAATTGATAGAATTCTCTCTCTCTATTATAATTGACAGAAATATCTCCCCCTTTTTTATACCTCATGTTAAGGGTTATCTGAAATTAATAGCATCACATTTGTTAAGAATAGGACTTGTTGAAAACAATGTCAGTTATTTAACATGAAAGCTCAGGAAATTATGATTTCCTACTTTAAGAAAGAGTAAGTGTGCAAAAGTGTGTTTGTATTCCTGAGAAAATGGGTTGGGAAGTTAGTGAAATCACTAGAACATAAGCTTCTCTTCAATATAAGATAACTTTTTATTTATTTATTTATTTATTTTTATTAAGTTATTTGTACATAGATCATAAATACATGTATGCCATCATGGGATTCGATGTGTTGATCATTTGTACACATTGGAGTGCTTACATCCTACTAATCAACATAGCCTTCACTTCATTTACCCAATTACAGCATTAAGACATTTGTGTTCTACACCTGATAGATCCAACTTGTACTTGCAGTATGCTCCATAGGTGTGGTCCTCCTACTAACCCTCCCTCCCTTCCCCTCTCTCTCCCCTTCCCTCCTTCATCCTGGGCTATAGTTGTGTGTCATTTTTCATATGCACGTGTGAGTGATTATAAATTGGTTTCACAGTAGTACTGAGTACATTGGATATAGAGCCTGTAAGGAAGTGGGTGCTCTCTGCATTTGTTGTGCAAATGAATTAGGGTGGACTGAATTAGGTAGGAGAAACTCTTGGAATGTAGCTTGAGAATCTTAGGGAATGGGGCTGAAGCAGAAGCTCAAAGTCAGTGCCTGGGTTTGGGGACCAAATCCGTGGATATCCACTTGTAGGTTGCACCACAGACGGCTGTGGATGTGCTGGGTTGATCCCTCCACCATAGATCCCAAACTTTATTTCGCTTCCCAAAACAACATCTTCTTTGATTACGAGTGTTAACTTCAAGATTTTCATTTCTCTCCAACCCCCAAACTATAAGCTGAGCGCTGTAACAGAGTTCTACCTTAATGGACATGGGAGCTCAGGAGAGAGAACTTCAACTGATTTTAAAAAACGGCCTCACACAATCATCATGCAGAATAACTAATACAATGATTTTGATAAGAAATTCGTAACCGTCGGGCAGCGTCTGTGGCTCAGTGGGTAGGGTGCCAGCCCCATATACTGAGGGTGGCAGGTTCCAACCTGGCCCCAGTCAAACTGCAACAAAAAATAGCTGGGTGTTATAGAAGGTGCCTGTAGTCCCAGCTACTCAGGAGGCTGAGGCAAGAGAATTGCCTAAGCCCAAGAACTGGAGGTTGCTGTGAGCTGTGACGCCACAGCACTCTACTGAGGGCAACAAAGTGAGATGAGACTCTGTCTCAAAAAGAAAGAAAGAAATTTGTAACTGTCGTGTAGAAATTAACAGTGTCAGTACTCTGAGGATCACAGCTGATGCCACTGGATTCTATTCAATTTAATCCAATAAGAATGAAATGAGCCCCTTCTGCAGCCCCGATATGTTACAAGTAGTCGGAGTACAAAGAAGGATTAAATATAATTTGGCTAGATAATTTGATTACTCTTTCCTTAGGATTCTTGTTCTAAATGTGTTTTTATGTTGACTTTATATGTTGACATTAAATTATGTTAACTCATTGAAATTATCATTGGTCTTTTCTTTTTCTGGGATAAGAGTGTGCTGTAATATGTAAGTTCAGAAAATCATATGAATTATATACTGAAAAGCAATAAAGTTTTTGGAATAAAGATAGTATGTGATACGTAACAACACATCCTTCTTCTATGGAAATATGCAACTTTAAAGTCCTGGGAATTAATATATTTTCTCTTGGTGTATGTTCCAAACAATTTTTAGAAAAAGGAGTCTAATAGCTCAAGAAAAAAATAAATAAACAAACAGCAGTTGCTTATTTTCTTTATTTTTTGGCCGGGGCTGGGTTTGAACCCACCACCTCTGGCATATGGGACCAGCAACCTACTCCTTGAGCCACAGGCACCGTCCAGCAGTGGCTTATTTTCAAACGACCTTACTGCAGATTCTTGCTGTCACACGCGGAAGCCAGGCTTCTTGCTCCCCTTACTGGCTAGCGTCCGTGAAGTTCATTACATCGTATTTAAGTTATGTTAGTCACTGGGTACCCACAGATTCAGAAAGGCACATCTTAGAATAAATTTTGGACACCTCCATGATGTTGCAGTTTCTAACCAAATTCAGTCCTTTTGGGGTTGATTTAGCATTCTGTATTCATGTTCACATTTATTCATACTTGGCAGAATTTAACTTCCTGGGTTTTTTTTTTTTGGTGGGGGGCACTAAGAACCTCTAGTTAAAAAAGAGCTAAAAACCTTGAGTTTTAAAAGAGACTCACAAGGCTTTTGAATGTCAAATGGCTCTTAGAGAAAAATATTTGATGAGTTAAGTATAAAAGAATAAGAAACATATGGGTTAAATTTCACTGCAAATGCACATTGGCTTAAAAATTAAGGGAGAAAGTACTTGGCAAAATATGGTTTTGGTTTCACCAAATCCAAAGTTTGAGAATAGATTAAGACGTTGAACAAACCCAAACCATACCTGGCTTTGGCCATCTGCTGGCCTGCTGTCTGCAACAGCCCTGTGCTGAGGCCTCGCCTTTCAAAACAGTTGGTGGCACCTGAGTCTTCTGTGTGGTGGCCTCTGTGCCCCTGTGGCCACCCAGCTTAGCCACAGAAACTCATTCTAAATAAGCATCTTTAAATGAAAATTGTTTTATGAAATATTTTAATGAAAATAAGCATCTAATTTTATTTTAAAAATGATCTATTATATCATCTTGGCCAGAGCTGTTTCTCCTAAATTTCTTGTATGTTTATAATAGTATAATTTTACATTTGATTTGGTTAAAACTGCCTTCCCTTCACTTCTGATCAAAAGCAGGTTTAAATGAATGTCCAGCATCACAACCTTAATAAAATAAATGTATGTCTAAACCTCTGTGACAGGTGACAGACAGGGCTCGCGTTGTCCTTTCCCCCTTCGATTTATTCAGAAAGAATCAGCAGTGAAGTGCGTATTCTGAGAATTTGAACTGCTCAGGGACCGATAGGCCCCCACAGCCGACCAGGCCTTTAATGAATGAGCCCCATTTCACTTTGCAAGTGGCAATATGACATGCCTGCGTTTTAACTGGCACAAATTCAAAAGTTCCATGTCCCTCTGTAGGGCTGTCCACACTTCATGCTGGAGACACTCGGCCAGGACCCGATGCCTGCGTCCTACAGGGCTCCACGTGATGTGGCTCCTCTCCCACTGGGTTACACAGGATATGAGCTGGGTCTTGGCGGCTTCTGAAACAAGAATGAGAGAAGCTCTCGTGGAGTGAATTTAAAGAGAGAGAAAAAAACCTCTCTCTGGCATGGAAGTCATTGGAAGTTTGGCTTGTCTAGTTGGGAGTGGGCCTTGGCTCACAGAACTGAGAGATAGCTAAACAAAGATTTGTTCAATTTGATAAACTCCTTGGCTAAGACTGCCTGGCCAACTTTCTTTCTAAAGCAACTTTCCACAGCTGAACTATAAAACCTTGAAAATCAAGGGTTTGTAATGGAAACGCTGACAGACCCAGCTAATGGGAAGCTGTACCAACCACACATTGCTCTCATATTTTGTAACTGTTTGAGACGTTTGCACAGAGCATGCTGCATTTGCTTCGTGGGATCCATTTCCTTTGCTGAAAAGTACCAAATATCCTCTCTGTAGACTCCTTCACATTGAGAACTGTCTTGATGTTCTTTTTTAATGAATAGACTTGTTAAAACTGCTAACTTCCTGTGAGACTGGAAAGCGACCATTGCCGCCTCCACTATTCTGGGTTCTATATTTGGTAAATAAATAAATAGATAAATAAATAGGACCCTGGCATTGGTGCCTCAGTATTCATGAGCTATGTGTGTGCATTCTTAGAAAACGACTGAACTTTTTAGCACGTTTACCAAAATATTCATAGAGAGGAATCTTCTTTGTTGACTTTTGAGCAGATGGAAAAATTTGCTCTATTGTCAAAGCGTCCGTTGTAGGCCAGTCAGTGAAAGAAATTTCAGGGCAAAACGTGACTGTCCTCTCCAGGGGAGTGTAATTTAAGGACCACAGGAATAAGTAGGACATAGTTACTCACAGAAATCATAAACTACAATGTCATTTATCTCTCTGTGATCCTCGAGAGTTGACATTGGGTTTCTGAGAAGATCAAGAAGGCTTAAATGTATTTTAAATGTTAGAAAAATCTGATGAGTATAATTTACTCTTCTATTCATGAATGAGAAATTAGTTGAGAAGTGAAAAGAAAGGCTGGTTGGTCAAACGTATGCCTTTTGTTTTTTCATTTTGCACAGAGGTCTTCACTTGGTGGGCAGGTTCCTTAATAGAAAGAAGTTACAGTTAACAAATTAATGAAAACCAAGTGATGCCTTTGAAGAATTCTTAAGTGAACCTTAACCAATGCCTTGGGCTACATGTTCAATGTGAACAAAAAAATTAAGGTGAACTGGCCAGGGCTACTCAGAGTCAATTGACAGAACGCACGGGTCATTAATTTTGTGTCCTTTATATTGTCAGTGTGTTTTCGTGAGGTCTGGTAAAGAAAGTAAAACCACTGAGGCTGAAAATTGTCTTCTCTGTAGCTCATTTCCCCCCCAGCATGCACTGACCCAAGGGAGTGAGCTTCAGGTTGCTTGCCCGGCTTCCCTTCCAGACGCTCGTGGCTCCTGCAAGTTTGAGAACAGATCCATTGGGCTGGCAGAGTGGTTAGGTTAATTCTTGGCAAGTTTGTGCTTAATCATATGCAGAAGGTAAGTGCCAATAAAAATGAGATGTCTGCTCACAACGTTTTCTTGTATTTCAAAATAAATTCTGAAACAGACTCTGCAACCTCCGTTTCTTTCAATTACAGGAAGAGAAAGTGTGGAATTTAAATTGTTCAGTTCACTTAACTCTGTTTCATTTTAGTAACCCCTGAGGCTCACTTTCTAGATTTTTGTGCCATGAATGGGTGACATACCCACAAAACACCCATGGAGTAGCACACTAGGCCTCTATGTAACTTTGAACTGTCTTCTAAGCCATTGTGCCCAACATGTTATTTCTTATCAATAATTCCATAAATCCATAGCAATGAGACTCAGACTCCATCACATTTTATTATCACAGACTTTTATTTAAAAACAGGTTTTTAAGGATCAAAGTTTTAAAAGGCTGGATGCCATATCTGGCTCCATTTTCAAATCTCGGCAACCCTTTTATGGTCCTCCAAGTCGAAAGGAGGCAGATTGCACGTTTCACTGATTTAGAGTAGCCTCTGCCCTGGGCAGGGGGCCCAGGAAGATTTGCAGATCTTGGGCAAACGATATTGGCCGACTTTATTGATTGAATTGTTCTTAATGCTCCGGAAATCATAGAATTGTGTGTTGCTCCATCCTTTCCTTTGGATATTTATGTTGTGCTTGGCTTGTTGGCAGCACTAGTTGGTGGCACCAGAGACTGAGTCCTGGGATGACCTGGGGTAGCCAGAATGGTTTTGTGCTGGGCAGTCTCTGCCCCATTCTGTACAGTGTCTATTATTCATGCTTTGATTTGGTAGCCCCGTGGGTCCTTGTTGTTTGTGTATTGCACCAAGTACATGATAGGTGCTAGGTAGACAAAGTAAATTTGGTAGCCTCTAGCTAAGAAATCTGTTTTATGGGCTATCGGTCATATAAATAAATATAATGCCTTGTAGAATATGCTGGCAGGAAGCACTTGGAGGGGAGGAAGAGCCTGGAATCCCGACTGGAGATGGGTTAGTGAGGAGACGTGCGTGTCCTTACATGAGTTTGCTCCAGCTGCCAGGACAAAGTACGAAGGACTGGGTGGCTTAGAGAACAGAAATTTGCTTTCTGACAGTTCTGGAGCCTCGCAGTCCGAGGTCATGGTGTTACAGGCTTGGTTTCTTCCGGGGCCTCTCTCTGTGTCTAGTCTAGCAGGATGTAACTTTCTTATTTCATCTTCCCTACGGGGTCTCTCCTCTGAGCACACATGCCCCTTGTGTCTCTTAGCAAATTTCTCTTCTAAGTACACTCGTCAGATTGGACTATGCCCCCTGAAGAATCTCATTTTAACTCTTTTTAAAGGTCTTGTCTCCAGATGAGTTCGTATTCTGAGGTGTTGACTGTGTGGTCTGTGAGCCCATAACAAGGCTCAAAGAAGGGGTGCATGAGCGTCAAGTGGACGGGAATCAAAAGGGGACTCCCGAGAGAATGGCTGGAGGTGCATCCTTGGATGTGTCCTTCCAAGTGTGGAAACTGAGACTGACGATGGCAGCGCACACTGAGACGCAGATTTAGGAGATTTCTATTTTATTTGATAACTAAGCATTTACTACATGCAAATCAAAATCACTGAGCTGAGCTTTGCTTTGGGAGAACACAGCGATGTGGACAAATCAGATCACTGAGGGGCCTCCCATCTGATTAATTTCTACATCATCATCACAGGTTTGCTGTCTGGCTACAGATTGTAATTATTCCCGCAGATGCAGATTAATTGAAGCAATTTTCCCAGATAATTCTAATGCAATTTTAATGATGTTATATAGTGTAAAATTTGTTAAAGATTCCAAGTGCATGTATAATAAAACTTAATTATAACTAACATATTGCTTTCACACTGTGGCAGATACTACCCTAAGCTCATAGATGTATTATTTTATATAACATTCATAACAGTAAATGTTCATTCTCATCTTAGACATGAGAATTGAGCAGCCAGGTAGTACAAGTGGGCAAAAGTCATGCCTTGCTGGAATTATATTGACCCAAGTTCCAGTTTAACTGAATTCTACCACCTTTATTTGTTTATTTATTTATATTTATTTATTTTGAGACAGAGTCTTACATTGCCAACTTCTGTAGAGTGCTATACCATCATAGCTCATAGCAACCTCAAACCCTTGGGCTCAAGAGATCCTCTTGAATGCCTGGGACTACAGGAGCCCTCCACAACGCCTGGGCTATTTTTAGAGACAGGGTCCTGCTATTGCTCAGGCAAGTCTCAAAACTCCTGAGCTCAAAGGATCCATCCACCCTCCTCAGCCTCCCAGAGTGTTGGGATTACAGGCATGAGCCACCACGCCCAGCTACACTCCACCACCTTTTTACTAAAGCAATTTAGAGAAAAGTCTTCCTGGGGAGACATAGTCTTAGTGTCCAAAGATTCTGTTTAAATACAGAGTGGCCGTAAAGTTTGTGTGCAATTTAAAATCGCACACTATTTTAAATTGCACGCAAACTTTATGGGCACCCTGTATATATCAGTGAAGATTATTTTATGTGATTTCTCATGTCAAAAATACAACAGAATATCCATCACATTTTGGGGATTGTGGGATAAGCAAGTAGCGAGTGTTTCATCAATTCTTGTTGCCTAAATTGCTATAATTTTTACAAACTGTTTCAAAGAACCAACTTAAAGCATGCGACGTGATGGCATTAAAGTACATTGTTAATCAATCCCTGAATAAAATAATTAGGAAGCTGGCGAGGTGGTTCATACCTGTGATCCCAGCTTGAGCTCAGGTGTTTGAGACCAGCCTGAGCAAGAGCAAGACCCCAGCTCCAAAAATAGCCGAGCATGAGGTGCCTGTAGTCCCAGCTACTTGGGAGGCTGAGGCAAGAGGATCTCTTGAGCTCAAGAGTTGGAGGTTGCTGTGAGCTGTGATGATGCCACGGCACTCTACCCAGGGTGACAGAGTGAGACTCTCTCTCAAAAAAGAAATTAGGTAGGTGATTAGTTTTTTTGCCCTGTAAGGATTTCTTTTCTTTAATATTATGTTTTTCATAAATTTATTTGTATGTTTTAAAATAATAATGAATGATAGTATTACGTGTATATACAGTGAATAATTTTCCGAGATAGAGTTATAAAGGTTTCAGAGGGTTTTCTTGTAACACAAAAGATTTAATAACACAAGTATTATTATTATTAAGCAATACATGTTATGATATTTTAAAAACATGTAAAAATGATTATACGTACAAGGATTTCTTAAATGGTAGGCTATTGCCAGAGAATCGGGTGTGTGTTTTGCAATAATATGTGGGCCTGGAGTGTACACACTAGTAAAGATCTGGCCTGTTGTCTTTCATATCAGAAGACAGCTTAGTGCACACAATGAGGAAATAAGGAGCAGACAAGGAACAGAGAGCTAAATGCATGAGACGTACCTGTGAACTGTCGCAGTTAATAGATGAGATGATTTAATTATCTTTTGCTGGGATCTGATTGGGATTGAACTTATTTCAAAGAGGGATAGTCTCAGAGTGCAACATCTTAGCAAAGTGACCTGTGACAGCTATGGTTTGGATGCATCTGTCACCCAAGACTCTTTCCTTAGACATCAGGAATCACCTGCCAGATCAAGGGCTCGGAAGGATGTACAAATACAGGCTCCTTGCCAGACACTGCTGGTCATTTCCCTGGCCCAGTTTTGCATTTTTGTAGCTGACAATGTGGTTTCTCAGAGGATAAAATAACTCGCTCCCTTGCTTATGAAGCTATCAAAGCTAAAATCGTATTGTTTATCCAATAATGCTTTTAGAGAAATAGTAGTTCTACTTATTATTTTCTAGTTCGGCTCACAGTCTTCCCCTACCTATGAGATGGGTTACCTTTGGAAAATATCATATTTCAGTTGCACGGTTGCTTATTATCTATAAAGCAGAATCAGGGTCAATATCTCAGAATGTTCCATTAACTCTAAAGAGAAATGTTCACTTTTATTTGGAAAAAAAGGTCTTGGCAGACAGGCAGGGAAGTACCAGATGGAGGAGGCCGTACCACACGGATTATACGTTTTCCCTCTTTTCTTATTGATGTCTTAAGTTGAACATGTTCCATCTGTCCACTCTCAATAATGAATAGCGACTTTTTTATGGTAAAGGTAACAAATTCCATGTAGGGTAAATTAATTCAAGCATGTAATGAAATGTGCAAGACTCAATGCTCTGTACTGTGTAGATTTGGGGGATTATGTAGGGAAGTGTGGAAATCCAGTACAATTTCTACAGCAGAGCATATTTTGCTAGGGGAGGCATTAGAAAATTCTCTCCCAAGACCTCAATTTTGTTTTCCTCTAGGGCCAAAAAAATCTGAGTGATGGCCTGTAGGAATTGTTAGAATCTGATTAATTTTTAACAATTATTAGTTTTGGGAAATGATAATTTAAACTGATTAATTTCCTACTGCAGACAGTGAAGTATTTTGCTATCTCCCTGGTAAATAATTAAAAAGCACTAAGCCACCTTTTTCTGTGTTGATTACTGTCTAAATCGAGCTTGTCAAATATAATAGGTAGATAATGTTCAAAATTTCTTTACTCATAGCTTTGGCCTTTGTGAGGCTAACTTCTCTGGTTTGAATTTTCCCTCTATCTTACGGTAAGCATGGTGGCTTTTCTAAATTTAACCCTACTGCGGCTGTTCTTTTGCTTTTTACATATTTTGTTATTGATATTATTATGAATAATACCTGCTTTATAATAACAGCCACAAATATTATATACATTTTGCATATTTTAAATTACTTTGGCTGAATTAAATCTCTATTCTGTCTCTTGTTAAATGGGTCCTCAAAACACTTCCAAGGGGAAACCAGTCCTGGAGTCATATGATTCTTTTACTGTTTAAGCAGGATTAAAGTTCAAGCAGCTGTTTGGCCTGTTTGCTGCATATATTTTTAAAGCCTTGGGTTGTTTGTTTGGGGATTTTTTTGTGAGGGGATGAGGTTGTTGTATATCTCAACTCTCTTTAGCAATAAGCTTTGAAATGCTAACTCCTTACCAACTCCTTAAATAGTTTAAGGCACTTGGTTTTAATTTTGGATGTGACAATCTTTTCTTTCTCTGAATAGACTTTCTTTTTGGTCCCTCTTATGTCTGGATTTGGAAGTTACTCTTTCTTTGCTTATAGATAATTGAAGTTGACCAAACTTGTTAAAGTCAAAACCAGCAAGGCCGTGCCCTGTTACCCGCCCTGAGCCTGGCCCAGACTCTCACAGGTTGTGCAAATGGCTCAGTTTATGCAGTGGCATGTCAGAGGCGTAATGCTGCAATTTCCCTCTCCCTAATGGAGAATTAAGAATCTAAAGGGCTTGGGCTGCTCACAGGGACGGAATCCCCAGGGCTTGGGTGCAGAGGTCTCTCAAAATTTAGTAAGTGAGAAGGAGAACAAAGATTCTTAGTTGGAGGGGAAAAAATGAGATTGCCTGTGGCTGAGAAGCTGAGGGGGACAGGTAGGCACAGTGGGGTGCAGGATAATGAGGCACACAGCAAATGTGATGAACAGATGTTCAGCCAACTGTAGCTCCGGCTCCAGAGCCGCGCATGGCACGGCACCGCGCCCCGGGCTATGTCTACACTGGAACATTTGGAGCAGTAAACGGAGAGGCAACATTAGGTTCAAATTAATCTATTACTCCAGAGCTGTGAAATGTTGGTTGCTTGTTTCAGAATTACATTGCCTGTGGGTGAAATGTTTTAGGTAGATTTTAATGCAAGCTCATGGCTTTCTGAGGAGATTAAGAGGAGAAAGGGAAATTAGAACAGTTAGGAGAGTCGTGGAGGGGCACATTTTCTGGTTAAAGTATATGAAAAAGTATTACATATTTCACAGGCAGGTCTGGTCTCCTGTTGGCCACCTGCTGGGACCCAAATATCCCACATCATAATGAAGGCAGGTTTGCAGAAGCCTTGTAAATACTTGAGCCTGCAATTGAAGAGGGCAGACAAAGAGGGCTTTGGGGTCTCCGGGAGACTTTTGAGGGCTAGGCCTGTCAGGCCGGTGCTCCAGATGAATTCGGTAATTCATTATTCTGCACTTGTTAAGTGGAACAAGTAAAATTTTGCATTTAGGGTTTTAGCCTTGCGAGTTGAAGTAAACTCCCGAGTAACAGGTAGCTGTGTGACGTCGCTGAGCGTATTTCCAAGTCCTCTTCCCTCCACCCGCTTTTCCGCTGATACTGGCTGGTTTACTCCACAGATGTGTGTAGGACTCAAACTGTTCCAATGTGGAAAGGCTAAACTTTGACTTAACCTAGATTTTTTTTTTTCATGTGCGTGTCAATTAAATAGAATTATTCAATTAAATGGGGGAAAACCTGCTTGGAAGTATCTATAAAGAATTTTTTTTTTTTTTTACAATATTGTAGTTTTTCTTATAAAAACACTTAATTGAAATGCCTAAGAGCTGCCCAGCACAAAAGTCAATAAAAACCCTAGAATAGAGTTTATAGGGGTTGTCTATGTACATAATTAAATCCTTCAGGCACTTTAAAACTCTGCAAAATAAATGGTTATGCAAGAATAGCCTGCTGAGGGAAGAAATGCTTGTATCAGCTTTAACCAGCTGCCCCTCACTCCATGTTCCTGGGCTGGAATGAGAAAGCTGTTAGAACCCTGGAAGACGGCAGGCCACATACAAATCATCTTTGTTCCTGACACGTGGGGGAGTGCTTTATGGTGGCTGTCAAGACCAATACAAAACACGGCTTTGTGCCTGAAACAGTCAAGGGCCGTTATTTAAAAAGAAGATGTTAGTAATCCAAAGAACTGAACAACATCCAGAATCTTCACCGTGCTTAGCTGCTATCCAGGCATATTTATTATTGAGTCTGACTTAAGTAAATTAACACTAGGATTGCATTCTAGATTTGATGGAATCACAAAGGTTAATTACTTGCCATGATCTATGCTGAACAGGAGTAAAAGGGGAGAGCCGTATGTAGGTTTAATTTCACCATTCTTTAGGGAATACTATGTGAGGGGATGGGATTATGATGGGGGCAGAGGAAAAAGTGTGAAGAACAAAAAAAAAAAAAAAAAAAGCAGTCTAATGAATGTAACCAATAGAAAAATTGTAGGTCTGTTTCTGTCCCCGGCCCCTCCAAGTTATGATAAATGATAGCACAAGGGGAGATAACCCGTCACGAGAGCAAGATCACCAAGGCCAAATACTGGAACTCCCAGCTGACTGGCCCATACACTGCAGCCTCTGTTCATGTTTATTTTTTCTGCTCACTCTTGGTTTCGTCAATCAGTATGATAGACGATAAGTCCTGACCGGTGCAGCCCGCGTCCTGCTCTCTCACGGTGGGTAGCATGTTGTGGTTGGCGCCGAGCAGTCGGAGGATCGCCCGCGTCAGGAGCACAGGGATGAGGCTGGGCGCCGTCTTCCAGCAGCCTCCTTGGAGAATAGCAGGCAGGAGCCTTATCAGCCCAGCACCGGGTGCCAAGAAACTGACCACACATTTGGGGCTTTGTTTGGGTAGAGTCTAAGGGGGCTGTAGCTCACAGACTGGAGACACTTCTGTTAAATCATCCCTGGTTTTAAGTGTTAAAAGAAAGCTTGTTCAAAAAGAAACCATGGCTGACTGCCTCAGGCAGCCCAGTGACAGGGATCCTCGGAGTCTGGGGAACTCGTGGGGTGACTGTGCTGGGCTGCAAAAGGACATCAGTTAAGGAAAAGACGGCTCCTCTCCGAGTCTCACCATTTACTCCTCAATTAACTATCTCCTAATTCCTAATGTGCAAAGCAGCAGTGAAAAAGAAATGGTGAGCACAATGGGGAGCTTTAGTTCCCGGTGACATATGGAACGCTGCTCAGTTAGCCATCAGCTCATCAGATAGATGGAATTTCCTGACTGCTATTCACAGACCACTGGCCTTGTTTATCTGTTCCCCTAGCACCAGGACTTTCACATTTCATCGGAGGAGGCTTTTACTTGTTTCTATGCATCAGAAACTCTTTGAGAAATTTTAGGACCACTAATTTTTGTGAAACTCCTTTTGTAGAGAAGCTCTCAGAGACCACTAAAAAAAAAAAAAAAGTCAAGAATAGTCTGATTTGATTCACGAAAGTGGGCAAAGTGAAATTCTTTTGGCCTCTTGTGAAGCAACACGGGTCAGACATTTCCTGTTTAACATTTTATTTGTCTATTTAATTATTTATTTATTTACTTATTTGTTTAGTCTTGGGTATTTCCAGGCCCTCTCTCAAGAATACATGCTCCGGGAATCTGGCACTCTTCTATTTGTATAAGAAATTTCAAATAAGTAATCAGCACACCTTCCCCCAAAGGAGTGCTTGTTGACAGAAAGAATAAGGTAAACTTAACCGTTCTCTTGGTGTGGATAATTTTTCTCCATTTTAGAAATTACGCTGAAGGTGTTAAAGAATGTTTCCCCCCACCTTAAGGAACATTCCATAAGCAGAATAGATACTTTCTGATTCTAACTCTCTGTACCTGGTGTTATTGTAACCGCTGATGTATGTTAAGGTGAAATTTAACACTGGAATATTAGTTTTATTTCAGTTAATTATGTTTCTAAGAGCTCATGAACCCTAAGATTTAGGGTCGGTCTGTTTCTAGTTATCCTGCCAAGCTTTTTACTTGATGGAGGGGGTCTGTTTCATTCTGCGTGGCCTCTCCACCTCTGTGACCCCTGGTTTCCTCTTTTCCTGAATCACAAATTTACGTTCTCCCCCTTCTGTGAGAAGATTGAATGCTTATTCAACTCCAAAATGACTATGGTCACAAAATATCAACAGGCATTTTTAATAGATCTTTGGCTATCTAAATATTGTTGCTGAATGATAGGGTAAAGGTAGCTGTGGTTGCTGATAGGAAGAAATCCGACTATTAATAAAAAGCAGACAAGAGCCTTGAAACAGTACTTCTACTGTTGCAATTTGGACACTTTATATTACTTTATTTAGTGCAACACCTGCAGCTACTCACGTTGCTGGTGGCTGAAATAACCCAGGTCCACACGGGGAGAGCATTACAATTTCATTGTGCTATTTGTGCTTACCGTTTAAGCCTTTCTCACAGGAGAAAGCATTAGCTAAGTGTACAGTAGACAATAAAAAAGGGGTTTGGGGCTCATCTGTTCCCCTTAAATCTATCTAATAAATCCTCCCTTTATCATTAGTATTTGACTCTTTCTCTACCCTGCGTGGCAGCTGGAGGCAGAGGGTGGCACACACACTGGCATTTGCTGGAGTTTTCCAGTCATCACCGCAGTTCATCCTTTTGTGGACTGTGTGCCCTTCTGGGCCTTGGGAATAGTGTGCATGCTCCCTCAGCCCCCTCTGCAGATGCTGTAATAGATTTCGGATGGAAGATGTTTGGGATCTCAACAGCAGAAAGGGGGTGCTTCATTTTAAGGCAATAATAACAAGCAATTCTTCATCTTTAATTGACAACTTAATTTAGATTTCAGATGGGCTCCTCTCAATGATGGTCTATTCCTCTTTCAGTTCCAAATGCAGATAATCATGGCTGCAAAGAATGGTCTACACAAGTTCAAGTTAAGCAAATCTCTAATTTAGGCATAAAAATGTAGGGTGGGGGTTGGGATGGAGGCCGAAACCAAGCTAAAGGTCATTTTTTCCCCACACCTTGTTGGACCTGCTCAGAGTTCAGGGGACTCAGACCTTTTCACTTCAATTGCTCTGGGCCTACTGAGGCAAAGCCGCGGTGCTGTCTTTGTTTGGGGGGTCAAAGAAGCAATCACAAACATTTAGGAGAGATAAATGATATTCAGACATTTGATAGTCATAAAGCTAGTTTCTAGATAGTGGTCTGATTTCCTAAACCTTGCTTGCTGAAGTTTATTTGGCTATTGAAACGTTAAGCTTAACCAGTAATGCTTTTTCTACCTTATGAAAATGTAGACAGGAAATTATCAGCAAATTGCTCGTTTAGAATTAAAGACAGGAAATGAACTTCAGCAGTTGAATTCTTGTAGTAAAAAGCTTCTACCTAGAGCATAAGTGAGGCCAGCAAAACTTGCTTTTATTTTTAAGTCTGGGCTTTGTTACATCAACACAATAGAATGAGATACTCCCTGTTAGTTCTCCTCAAAATTTCCATGTTGCTTTTTACAGTATCCATAACTGTTTCTGTTACTTGTTTTCTTGTAGTTTTAAAAATGTAGCTAGTGTTTCTATTCTTTACTTATTTGAAAAAAAAATACTGTTTCTTGAGCTACATTAATAGATTGATGTAGGATGTGACTCAGAAATAATAAGTTTACTAATTTACTTATTAGGACATCAAAAAAAAAAATCGAACATCTCTTTAAAGTTCCCATATGATTTTTATCTGAAATTCTAGAACTTCTTATTAAAATCTCAATTACAATATATTTTAACCTGTATTTCTAAATGGTTAATAGGTTTCCCTCAATGTGAACTTTTCAAGCTGTTTCTTTTTGATACTTATTACTTAGATTTTATTCATTATATATTATATTGTTACTATGCCCAATATATCAGTGGTATCTACAAAATAATTCTTGTACTTAATTTTCTTTTATATTTGTGTTGCCATTTTTATTTCTCTCTATATTTCAAGTACTCTAATATTCTTTAAAGTCACCCTTATTGGTATTACATTATTTAAATAAACCACAGACATAATTCTCCTCCAACAAAATGATTTGTACCATGTCTGACTGTTTTGATTACCTTTAAGGAAAAATGAACTGCTTCGGATTAAATAAGAAAGAACCTCAAACTTTAGCCAAACTTTGAACCATTTACTCAACTTATCTTGAAGAAGTTAGAAAATACTGTTTTATGATTATTTTAAATTTCACTTTTATAGCAATTCACATATAACACTTCTTTCAGTGTTTTGGAAACCATTAAAGGCAAGAATTATTCTCTATTTCAAAAAATACATAGAATAATCTATTATTAGAGATTGTTATTACACATTTGTTCTGGTGAAGATGTAATTATGCAAGTAAGATTTAAATAAGTGTAAGACATCCTAGGTTTTATAGGATCAATCATAATACATTTTAACACATGCCAGTTTATAATCTGTTGTTAAACGATTAAATAATGGATGTAAATATTCATAGGTGTTTTTCCGCTGCCATTTTGAAAGTGAAAACTCACTTGTAACCTTTTAATATTCAAACTCAAATTTCCTCAGTTAAATCTTATGTATTTTATTTAAAAGAATGTTGGCTTTCCAATTAGATTTGTTTATCCAGATGAGCTTTATGTCTTACTCAAACTTTTATAACAGAGCCCAGGGGCTATTGTAGCTAACCTTTTGAAAGATATTGTCTCCAAATTGTTTTATATGGTAATGATTTTGTTCAGTGGAATGTTTGTGGGTTTTTGTTTTTTTTACTGTTCCCATTTGGGTTTTGCTTACATTAATGTGAAGTGCATAGGAAGTTTTGGCTTAGCCATGCCTAAGTAGGAGATTGCTGTGGTCATTTCAGGGAGCAGAATGTCCAGCTTGGGGCTGTGTCGCGTCTCAGGAGCTCTTCTCGTTCTCATGACTCTGAGCTAGGCCCCCCTTAGTGAACCCAGACAGCTAAGAAAGAAGCAGGACTAGAGTCTCGTCAGCAAGAGGTTGACTTACATCTTAAGTTCATTCTAGAAATGGCACTTGAAGGGAATCAACAACATTTATTACTTTGAGAGATTTGGGGAGATGTCTTGGTAAAGAGTAAGAAAAATAAAGTGCCAACATAGACAACTCCAGGATAAATTTTAAAGGGTATGGGACTTTTAGAAAGATGAGTGAACTATAGTTATAACTTCAGAGTGAGTTAGCGTATTTACTTCAGACTTTTGCTCTGGTAATCAAATATATGCAGCGGTGTTTGGGAGGGGCATTTGCACTTATGGTAGACATTCTTTTGTTCAATCAACAAACACATTCATTTAACAACCAAAAGGTGTCACGTGAGTTTTCTTTTTGGTGTTGGGGAATGAACAGTCATCACGGCAGACAAATTTCTTGTCCTCACGAAGCTTACGTTCACAGCTTGTCAGTAGAGGAAGTTTATTCTCTATTGATAATGAAACAATTATGGAGAGGCAGTAATTCAGGGTGACCAGAGAAGACTTCAACTACTCAATTTTATATTGAGTACTATAGTGAGTTACACAAGGCTTATCTGGGTAGAGCCCTTTGGCACTTTTTTAGGCAATAGATCTGACTCCGATGCTTGAGTGGTAAGATGATAAACTTCAGTATTGCTTACATGATAGATGTTTCATTTTTATTTTTATTAAATCATAGCTGTGTACATTAATGCAAACATGGGGTACAATGTGCTGGTTTTACATACAATTTGAAGATGTTTCATTTTTAATTAGAATTAGTATGTAGTTATTTTCTAACGTGATCAGATCAGAGAAATAGTCTCATGGAAGCTGATACTGAGTCTCTAACATTCTAAAAAGGTTATTTTCTACTCGGCGTGTATCTGTCCTGCTACCGGATATCACGTTACTTACGGAAGACTTCAAGCGTTGGGTTCTGTTTCATCTACTCAAGCTTAATTCAGGATGAGCTCCATCCAGATGTTTTGTTTATTTGTTCCTCAATCACAGGTATGAGATTTCAAAATTTATGAGACCATAGGTCAAGTGAAAGGTCACAGTTGAGAGGTCAAGTAAGAAGCTAAAATTTGTGAAACCAAAGAAATGACAGGACAGTGCCAAAGGAAAGGTCCAAAATCGGGTGACAGACTCGGTGTAGAAGAAAGGGGACAGAGAGCAACAACCATGGAGGGAACGTCCCAATATTCACACACACAAGTCAAAGCTCTTACCCTGGGAGTTCACAGTTACTAATAAGGGGCTACTTGTTGTTGTGTAAGTACATGCCACTTATTCACAGAGAAAAGTGTCCATCACATAAAGTCAAAAAGTGTTTTCATCCGGGCGGCGCCTGTGGCTCAGTGAGTAGGGCGCTGGCCCCAGATGCCGAGGGTGGCGGGTTCAAACCCAGCCCCAGCCAAACTGCAACAAAAAATAGCCGGGTGTTGTGGTGGGTGCCTGTAGTCCCAGCTGCTTGGGAGGCTGAGGCAAGAGAATCGCGTAAGCCCAAGAGTTAGAGGTTGCTGTGAGCCGTGTGACGCCATGGCACTCTACCGAGGGTGGTACAGTGAGACTCTGTCTCTACAAAAAAAAAAAAAAAAGTGTTTTCATCCATTGGTTGACGTCGGTCTGACCCCCGTTTTCTCACCGAGCTTTTCCGAGATGTCCACAGAGCACCCAGGTTTGGGGATTCTGGGCGGCTGCCGCTTTTCATCAGATGCAGGAAATATACACAGGAGAGATCATCTGAGATGTTAAAAAACTTTCTGAAGATAAGTCTGAGGATGGGTTTCATTTCCTGTAGATTTCAGGCTGATACCTCATGTGGTTTTATTTCTCTACACACTAATTTATGTCTCCATTTACTTAACAAATATTAACTGCAGGCCACGTTGTTCTGAGCTACTTCTACTGCAGCACGCTAGGAGAAAGTTTACATTTGAGAAGAAGTTTCTTCTCCAATTGTCACGGCTGGGGCATCATTCCCAAGTTTTATATGCTGGCTCAGAACATGGTGGCAGTTGAGATGCTCTTTGACTTACGATGCAATTGTATCCTGATAAACCCATTGTAAGTTGAAAATACTGTAAATCAAAAATGCATTCCCTACGCCTAATCTACTTAATACAGTGGTGTGGCCTGGCCTTCCTGCACATGTAAGGCCCTTACATTATCCCATAGCTGGGCCATGTCCCCAGCAGCACGGTCCCTGGTGGGGCGCACTGCCAGCACTGAGAGGGGACACAGGGTGATGTGTGGCTGGCCTAGGAAAAGATACAAATCCATTTCTACTGGACACATAACACTTCATACCATTATAAAGTTGAAATACCTTAATTTGAAACATCATTAAGTGAGGAACTGACTGTACCTGTTTTTTTTTTTTTTTTTTAAGAAAAATGGTTTGATTTTCAGACGTGTAAGTGGGAAATAGCAAATATTTGGCATTTGGGGGGACGAAGAGAAGGAAGGCTTAAGTGATCTCTGTTTTATATGAATATGACATTTTCTTACCATTATATGAATTGAATTGATTTGTTCTTTCTGTAAAGAAGATTTATTTTTCGCCTTCTGTTCTGGTAATAGAAACAAGGCTGTCTTTATGGGGTTGTTTATCTGTACAGTCTATTGCTTAATTTTTCAGGAGTAGTAAATATTATTTTTCATTCTTCAAAAAATTTATTTATTTTCAATTTTTTCTTTAATTTTAAATTTTCTTTTGCAGAATAATAAACACTATTAATGATACTTAGTGGGGTGTGTGCACGCACATGCATGCAAATTTGTCATTAGCAATAAATGGTTCTTTGGGGCTTAGGGGTGTTTTGTCAGCAATTTGTTTTATGGGTCATACAAAGTGACCATTCTTCAAAAGCTAAGCATTTAAGGGAAGTCTCTATCCATATTTTAGAAATAAACAGCAACATTTTATGATAAACTCAAAAAATGAATTAATATATTAGGGGTCTCCAGCTCTAAAAGAGAATTCACCGAGAGAGAATTTGCTTTCCTGTGATATCCTGTGTTCTCTGCTGATGGAGCATGTCAGCCTGGGCAGCTCGCTCACATGTGAAAATCTCACTGATGATAACAGAAGCAGCAGAAAGTCAGTCAGAGTTCAGTGTCTACCAAAACTATAAAACTGGACTTTTAAATCATAGCATAAGCACTATCATTGTTTAAAAGAAGTGTTTATTTTTCCTACGTTTTTCCTTTCATATCACGCTCATAAATTTTTTTTTAATATATACTTTGAAAAGTTAAGGGCGAGCCCTGAAGGGTGAAATATTGCAAACCAATTAAAAACAACTGAAGTGAGATTCTAAAATACAGGAGTTTTCCAACTCATGAACAATATTTAGAGAGCTGGTTAATTTTAATTCCTCTGGGAACTATAAGTCTGGGCATTAATAGGCTTAGAGTGATAAAAACAGCCATATACCATGCACATATAGATGGTATTGTCAAAAAAAGAAGCAATTAGTGGCAAAGAAAGCGTAGTGTGACACATATGGTGAGCAGGTTGACGTGTAAAATACAGCCAGGGACGGAGCCAGTGACAAAAGAGAGGGGTGGAAGGCGGGCTACTGTTCCAGCGTGCACAGCAGCAAACGTACAGCGTGCACACAAGCGCACCAGCCCTGGGATCTCCAGTAAGCAAAGGGTTTCTGATAAGTTTACTAGATTTTTTGACCCAGCTAAAAACTACAGGGCTCAACTTCTCCTTTCCTTTCCCTTTTTTGTCCTTCTTTCTTTCTGTGGCTGTGTCTTTCTTTCCCTTTCCTTCTTTTTTCCCTCCTCAATTCCTTTATATGTCTACCCATCCCCAGTCTTCCTTCTTTCCCTTCCCATCACTTTCTCAATGACATCATTGACTAACATTGAACTTCTATTCAATTTGCTTCACCTAAAGGTACTGAAGAATCTTGATGAAATCTCAAATGCTGACGTCTTCCAATCAGAGGAAGCATCAGAAAAAGAGGCCAAAGACTGTTGACGTCTTTCTCAGAGGTCATCATTAGGCTGGCACAGAGTAACTCTCCCCATGTTAGGGCCCCTGTGTCTGCCCCCCAAAATCTGCCTTATATTCTTCTTTGAAGAAAATTGTACCATAAACACATTCCTATGGAAGATGACCTGAAGGGACACATTTACATTTCAGTTTTTAAAAGTTACACAGCTGTCACTATAAAATGTAACAGGCAGGTTGTAACCTTATCTACTATGTTATAGATTTTGTGTTACTTTCGAGTGAAATACGTGCACGTGAAAAGGAAATTCATTTAAAAATCTGATAACTAGCAACACATATTTTACTCATCCAAAGTCAGGAAGTTGTGGCACAGGCCACAGGTTCATTTCCAGCATGAAAATAGTACTGCTGTGACTAATTCAGGGGCAGAGTGCTCTTTACAAAAGAAGGCACTGTAGTGTGGAATAAGCAGTAATGATTTCTAGTGTGATTCTCCATCTTCACCCTGTTTATTTTGGCTATGATTCTTTCCCTGGATGTCATCTTTCCCAAAACCCAATTGCTAAAAGCTGGTTTCACTGGCAGAGAAAAAAAAGACAGTTGAGTAAGGTTTAGAAAGTACTGCAATTAGTTGTGTGTATGGAACTGCTTATCTGCCCACAACTGGGGCTGAGGAAACTCTGCTTAGCATTTATTAGGAGTTGAATTTATATGAGAAAAAAAACAGATGCTCAATTTTGCTACCTTTCCTTTTAAAGTTTAATGTGCTGTAAAATACAAGGGTCTGTACAATTAAAAAGAAGGAGCCTTGCTCTTTCCCAGAATGTCTCCGCAGATGCACCCCCGTTTCTACAATAAGCAGCCCTCCCCAGATGAGGTTTCTGACACCGTATGACCCCGATTGCCATTATTTGGGTGAAATCTCCTAAAGGGTCATCAAATGAGGTAGCTAGAATGGTTTTCTGTATTTACTGGTGCTGGTCCAGCATCAAGCTTAGGACCCAAGCCTTCTAAAGAGAATCCTTCAGAGGGGGCTCCAGGGTGTCCCACAGTAAGTGAAATGTAGGAAAACCAGTATCAGACGTCACTATCTTTCCTTTGGATTTGAAAACAGGAAATGACTTGGCATTTCTAATCTTGACTGGGAGACAGGCCCTGACTCCACAATCACTGTGCATAATTACTCCAGGCTCAGTCCACCAAGAGCCCCCCGACTGCTCGTGGAGAACCTGCCAGGAAACTGACCTGTGTGAATGGTCTGGAAGAGAACAGGAGGTGACAAGAAGCTGAGATGCCATTTCCAAGTAAATCTACATGAAAGGGCTGCTTACAAAGGTAGAGGCTGTTAAAATCAGCTTGGCACAGGGCTGCACTAGAGTTTAAGCCGAGAAAGAAAAACTGGCAAATTGCAACATTTGGGGCCTGAATCAAATATTCACTAAGCTTTGAATAGTGTGGTTAAATAGTGTGCTTTTCAAACATTTTATTTTTAAAAATTCTCATTTCTAAACTGTACCACAAACATAGTTAAGAATGGTCCTGTCTCTTAAAAAATATATGTGTGCTTATAACTTTACAAATGGTTGCTGTGTTCCTGTGTAAAGCGGGGCAGGGTCCCTGGGACCCTCTGCAGCTCATTTCCTCCTGAAAACATGTCACTCTCCATTGCGTGTCGGAGGTCCTTTCTCCAGATTCACAGCTTACTGTGACTCTTCTGCCAGTTGCAACACATATGTTCTTTGATGCCCCCTCATCACCCGCTTTTTCTTGAAGATCAACCTTTCAGCTATTAAATTCACTGCTAACAAAAGCTTTTGTTGTGGTTTGCTTATATCATGCTTGGAAGAACAGCAAATAATAGGTTACAGTGGTGGAGCTGGAAAATTTCAAAAGACAGGATTCTTGCATCTAAGTCATTTCTCACTTTTCTTGTAGAAGGGCCCCGAGCACGGCAATTTGGGGCTTTTAGGAAGCCCACCAGACGTTGGGATAACTCAAAGAGGTGAATTCAAAAGAAAAGTGACCAATTCACAGAACTTCAGGATTTAATTCTTTTCTTACATGATCATAAAGGAGAAAAAGCTCTGGACATCTCATAAGGGCTCTGCTGCCCTGGCCAGTCAACCTGCATGCATTCAAGTGGGGGCCACAGCTCTGTGCACAGTGGGCCGCTCAGAACTTGTTCAGGAGTGGTTGAAGTGACATAGTCCATTTTCAATTTTTTTTTTTTTTTTTTTTTGACAGAGCCTTAAGCTGTCGCCCTGGGTAGAGTGCTGTGGCATCACAGCTCACAGCAACCTCACACTCTTGGGCCTAAGTGATTCTCTTGCCTCCACCTCCCAAGCAGCTGGGACTACAGGCGCCCACCACAATGCTGGGCTATTTTTTGGTTGCAGTTGTCATTGTTGTTTGGCGGGCCCGGGCTGGATTTGAACCCGCCAGCTCTGGTGTATGTGGCTGGTTCCTTAGTCACTTGAGCTATAGGTGCTGAGCCCATTTTCAAATGTTTGATGCCAAAAGGGCTCCGGACTAGCAGCTTAGAAAGTGAAAGGCCTTATTGTTGAGTTCTGGGCCCCTACCTACCTTGACGGACTCTGTGGGACCTCTGACACATCTGCACCCTGCTTCAAAAAGCAGCCCCACTGCAGATACTGAGAACCTGCTGTCAGGGCCTATAATGCGGCCTCTTTCCTCCGTCTTGCCCCGTGTGGGTCACCTTCGCCCCCTTGCTAGTTCCTCGCTCATTTCCTGGCCTCAGCAGTCCTGGCTTCTGTTCTGCTTCCTGGGCGATTCTCCCCGGCTGTCTGTGTGGAGAGCTCGTTCTCATACCCAGGCTGTGGCTCTGTTATCACTTCCCCACTAGAGACCGTCTGGCTGTGCTGTCTGAGCTCTCCTATTTCTTTTCCTCCTGATCTTAGCAGCCCGCTTGCTGTATTTCCTTCATGGCACTCACTGCAGGCCAGAAGTAACCTGGTCATTTATTCACATATTTTGTCATTATGGCCCACCCTTCCCCTCTTGTCCTTCAAGAACGTAAGCTGCTGTGGGGCACGGGACTTGGGACTCTGGTCTGCTTCCCCATCCCCACTGCTCAGCCCAAAGTCTGGTGCAAGGAGGGGCTCAGTAAATGTTTTATAAATGAATGAATGAAAAAATAAATGCATGAAAGAATGAACAGCACACAGACATTAATTAGCACATGCACTGTGTTTATTTTAATTTAATTTATTATCTTTTTGAGACAGAGTCTCACTCTGTCACCTTGGATAGAATGCCGTGGCCTCAGCCTTGCTCACAGCAACCTCAAACTTCTGGTCTCAGGTGATCCTCCTGCCTCAGCCTCTAGAGAAGGTAGGATTATAGGCATCTGCCATGACACCCAGATAGTTTTTCTATTTTTAGGAGAAACGGGGTCTCTCTCTTGCTCAGGCTGGTCTCAAACTCCTGAGCTTGAAGGATCCTCCCATTTTGGTCTCCCAGAGTGCTGGGATTATAGGCGTGAGCCACCGCACCCGGCTTTCCTTTGAGAGCTTTTAATTTGAATCATTAGGCGCAACAAAAAGAGAAATGTTTCCCATTCCTACAACTGTGAGAAACCCAAGAGGGCAAGACTATGATGTAATAATGCCCCAAACTGTAGCGATTTCATTTCCACTGAGAATACTTGGGACTCTCAGAGGGCATACTTCTCATGATGGAAGGAAGGACAGGTGAAGAGAGAGTATTTAAAACAAAGTCCACGACTGGCGGGTTAATAGAGGTGAAAGTTACAAAGGCAATAAACTGTATCATTCGTGATGTTATCGTGATAACAAGATTCATGCTCATGGTGGAAACAGTGAAGACCCCTGTGTAGGGAAGGCGGAGAGGGGAGAATTCTGCAGCAATCTCCATCACAGAGTGAGTCAACAGTGCACCTTCAAAATGACCACACAGGAAATTAAGAAAGCTGAAGCAGGCCTGTGGTAAAAGTCAGACCCTCGGCCATAAAAGGCAGAGTTTCTCTCTTTAGCAGAAACCTTGGGGTCAAGCCTGCCAGTCCCATTTCTGTTGGGTTTTCAAAGCCGGACCAAACCATTCCAGAAAAGACCTGCAGGTGTGAGTTGGGGGGTCAGAGGAGGAAACTTCATTTAGAGCCTGATACTCAGTAGATGGTCACTGGGCATCTTTGCACTAAATCAATAAGAAAATTGAGAATTAAGTTATAATGAATTGATATTTGGAGATCTGCCCAAACTTCCTTTAGGAAGATGGGTCTCCTTGTAACATCTGCCATGAAAACAGCCTTGTTTCCCAAAGAAAAGCCAGTGGTCATCTGTAAATTGTGATACTGTGTCATCGTACCATCAGGGCGGCCCAGGGCAACTCATCTCGTCTGTCTCAACAAAGGAAAAAGCTGGCACACTTGATAAAGAAACCCACAAGATGGAATTGTTTTTGTTTTTTTAATTTTTGAAATTAAAGGAGGGGATTTAGAGAAAGGTTGGCATGGTAGACTGAAGTCTCAAAGTTCTGGGCTGGGGGAAATGAGGTGAGTGTCTGAGTGGGTGGCTTTTAAGAAGACGTAGCTGCCTTAAAACACCTGAAGAATTTTTGGTAAAAGTAGAAGTAAATTCAAAGAGGGTATTTATATATTCAGGTACAATCTATAAGTATCCCCTTAAAGTAATTCTTCCTTAACAGAAAGAATTACTGGTGCAGAGGAAGACAACTCATAATGTAATTAAGCAGGCTGTTTGGGGTTTTAAATCCTTTATTTGGAATTTTCATTCTTTAGTTACTTAATCAGCTTAATGTTGCACAACTATTTTTGACTCAGATTATGACATGAAAAACTTTACAGCTTGAAGAATAAAGAATCTATCCAAGTACTTAGGAAGTGACAGTTTCATGTTGGTAGGGTGTGAAGTGAAACAGCACCATGGTCTAGACCAGTGGTTCTCAACCTTCCTAATGCCTCCTAAGGCTTTGACCCTTTAATACAGTTCCTCATGTTGTGGTGACCCCCCCAACCATAAAATTATTTTTGTTGCTACTTTATAACTGTAATTTTGCTACTGTTATGAATCGTAATGTAAATATCTGATATGCAGGACGTATTCTCATTGTTAGAAAGGGGTTGCGACCCACAGGTTAAGAACTGCAGGTGCTCCCGAGCCACAGAGCATTGCACGCTCACGAATGCTGTCCCAGGGCACTGTCAGAGCAGCCTCTCTGCTCAGGCCCCTCAACCTCTTTAGGCCTCACTTTTAACCATGACCTGCTGGAAAGGATGGAAGTTATGGCAGCAGTAGAGTCCCCTGGTCAGTGCATGGGCCACCTTCACCCCTACGGACCCTCCCTGCTCCCTGGCTAATGGCCATCACTGACCCAGGCAGAGAGATCAACCCTTCTGTGGATTCAGGGTCAAGCCTCACCAGTCGCTGGGAACTCTCATCAGAAGGCCATGTAGGAGGCCCCATGACTGAGTGGAGGACATGATTTCTGGGCCCCAGAAGCCTCCAGTTTCAGACTTTTTGGTTAGGATGTGATGATGACTTCCTCAGTGTCATGGCTGCTTCTCCACGTGCTTGATGGGGAGTCACCGACCGCCCTTGGTGGGTTGTCACCAACTGCCCTTCATGGGTAGCCACCGACCTCCTTGGTGGGTGGCCACCAACCTCCTTGGAGGGTCATCACCAACCACCCTTGGTGGATTGTCACTGACCGCCCTTGGTGGGTGGCCACCAACCTCCTTGGAGGGTCAACACTGACTACCCTTGGTGGATTGTCACCAACTGCCCTTGGGGGGTCATCACTGACCACCCTTGGTGGGTCATCACAGGGGTGGATGGCACTTTCCAGATAAACTCGACATTGTCTCAACAGGCCTGAGGAGCGTCTTTAGCTCCTGTGTAGGGAGTAGGTAAGGTTTTCTCCACTGCAAAGCATATTTTATGCAGCTCCTCTGGAAGACCTCACTGTGAGTAAACGGACCATTGACCAGAAAGCCGGAGCCGGCGTTTCCAAGCCAGCGCAGTTAACACTCACACATACGCACCATGAAAAGCGTGGGCCGTGTAATCAGCATGTATTGTATCAGCTGCTTTTGTGTTTTATTTCAAAAACATTGAATAACATCTTCATCGCGTGCATTATTATCGCCAGACGAGCCAAAACAGTGTGTAATGCGTGTTCCAAGGGCTGCTCAGGGTGGGATTTGAAAGGTGTGTTTAAGTTAAGGACATAAAAAGCCTGAAACTTTTAAAACTACAGACTATTGGATCCTTCTAACTCCAGAACAGCTCTGTCTAATGCGTCCAACTTGGCAATAAAAACAAAATGAAGAAAGCTGAAACACTTTCAGACTCACACCGAGAATGCAGTATTTCAGCCTGACAGGATTATTCCTTGGCTGGGGTGACTTACACTGGAAAGGGAAGTTTGCATGGAAATGCCTTTGAGGTTAATTGTAATGTCGTTAGTGTGATGCTATAATCACATCTCTGAATTTCCTTCATAAATTTCTTTTCTATTTTTATCCTGTTTGTATTTTTAATATACTTTCTCGAAAAACTCGAGTGTAGTCTTACAAAAATACACCACCTCCCTTTTTAGAGCCTCATGAAAAACCGGTTTCTGCATAAATCGTATCTGTAACAGCCTGGCGATCCATCCTCTCCTGCTTTTCCGTCGCTTTTCCCTCCTTGATTGTAACAGACCCCGGCATTATGAGTGAGTTTAGATGATCAAATCCAAGTAGGAGCAGGTTTTGTGCTGGGGTTAGGAGAAACAGTTCCCATGCTAGTGTTTCCATTGTGACTTCCCACATGGTAGTGCCTGAAATATGGCAAAACCACCAAAGATAATTCTTTTAAAGAAAATCATCTGGTTAGCCAAATCTGTGGTAGATTTGCGGCACAGACTACAGTGGAGGAGGAAGTTGGCAAAACCACAGGAACTGTTGGGAATGCTGCACGGCGGTGGCCCTCAGCTTCACCTTGCTTTGACTTTGGTGGCTCAGCCAGTGGCCTGGGGCGTGCAGGGCCAGCCGGGAGGTCCGGCAGCGTTCTCAGCATTGTCCATGCTCCTGACCTTTGAATACGTTCGTCTCGATTGTTCTTGAGCTGTGGGAGAGATTCTCAGATGAGAGAAAACAATTATTCCCATGGGGGACACTGCCCAAACCCACCCTTTGTTTGGGGCTCACTTCACAGCAATGAAGTCCCAAATTTGGTGATGCTGCCCGCTTCTGCCTCCCACATGCCAATCCCCACTTCCAGAAACACATCTCAATTGTGCCTGTTGAAATATTGTCATTTTTCTAATCTTGTTTCCTTTTCAAAACAAGTGACTTTATCCCGTGGTTTGCACAGTTCTGTGCCTGTCTCAATGGCTCTTTTTACTCCCGTCCCCCACCCAACACATTTCCTGCACAGAAGTTTGCATCCAGCTGCCGTTGGAGCAAAGTTTTGGCTCAAATGTGCTACTCCTGGTAGCTGGCACGAGTCAGGGACTGCTGATGTCATCTCTGTCCCCATCCCAAGAACACCAACCATGCCAATACCCAGCAGTTCCTATGGTCTGATACAGAGAAATTAAAACCGCAGTCGGAAATACTCACCCAATGGGGCATTTGCCAAATACATTTCTGGTGTAGGAAAAGTAGAATGTTGTGACAAAGTAGAATTTTCTACCACAAATACAACAGATTTTAAATTAAAAAAACTAAGTTATATATTCAGAATTTATTCATTCATGCTTTCTCTCAGGGTGTATCTTATAATCAAAATATCACAAAGAGAATCAGATTTTTCTTGTTTTTGATGGTAAGAATTAAAAAATGTATTTTGTTATTCCGTAAAAACTATTGAGTTCTTTTCCCTGTTAGTAAAGTGGTGGCTGGTATCAGTGATGTACACAGTCTTTCCCCCAGAGACCCACCAGCAAGGGCTATTTTATAAGAGAAAATGGTGGGATTAATGAAATTGCCCAAATCTTCCTTCTGAAAGACAGAGGCTGTAGTGCCCAGCCAGGGCCTTGATTAAGATCACGCAGCAAAGATAATGGCCAGGTTGGACCCTCTCCCGCGGGGGACAGGCGTCTTCTTTCAGTGTGTCCAATCTATGAACTTTTCTTGGGTCACAATGACTTCAGACGTTCTCCCGCCACAGCCATGTATACAACAAAGCAAAACTTTTATTCTATAAGGGGAGAAGTACAACTGGTTTTAATGCCGTTCTCTAATACAGCACAAGCCAGTGAAATTCCGAAGCCCTTTGTGTAAGATCTCTGTAAGCAAACCCCAAAGAACTTTGATTTATGCTTTTATTATTGATTGTTGATTATCTCTTGAATAGACACTCACATTTCACATGGATGTCTGAAGGGAAATAAGTATGGTTTCAACCCTGTGTGGTAGCGTTGGTTTTACCACCTTGGACAAGTCCCCTGAATTCTCTGCCCCTTGGTTCCCTCGTCTGTGAACGGGGAGAACTGCACCTCCTAGGCCCATAGCAGGCATTTGATAAATGCTCCAGGCCTAGAACCAGTGTGGAAAAGTTGCACAAAAGATATATTTTTTATGGTTTATAAAATCAAACCTATCTAACTCATGAAGTTAAAATACATACTTCATATACACTTATAATAAATGTTTTATTCATCTGTCTAGTTGTTCTAGAAAAGTTCTCCTCTGTGGAGCTATGGGTGTGAAAACGTGCACCCTTCTCTGTCCCTTCATCTTTTTTACGCAGGTGAAGTAAGGACCAAGACAGGTAGTCAAGGCTCCCTGTCACGAGTCCACGCTCACCCAGAGTGTTCACTCATCTCCTGCACTGGGACGTAGAAAGAGGCGTGAGGCAGAGTGGGGAGCACACCCTGGGAGAGCAGGGGACACCTGGCCCCCCAGGGTGCCGCAGGACAGGGTGTGTGCTGGACATTGCGTGTGGAGTCAGTGGATGGAGCAGAGAAGGGAAGGGGGCCGACGTTCTGAAACCAGGAGGCCTTGGCTGGTCTCCGTGCTCCCCCCTCACAGGTGCTTTCTAGAATCCTTCCCCTTATAGGCTCCGTATTTCCCTTTCCAGCCTGTGGCCCTGCAAGCTATGAGCCACCTAATATTTCATCTCCATATGCAAGAGCGCCCTTGGGTATGAACTCGTCCTTTTGATTTTTGACTGGAGAGTTTGAGAGAAGATACAGCTAAGATCACCGGCCATTGAAAAGACAGAGCTTTTTCTCTCTTATGTGCTTCAAAAAACCCACGCCATTGCCCCTGATCTCCTTAACCCATCTCGGCCCACCCTGCCCCTGCCCCTGGCTTGAGCATGGTGGAGTGTGGTCACTTCCCTCTGGCAGCCCGGCGGCAGAATCCCTTCTCCACTAACATCAGTTAACGTACAGACTGTGGGATATTGGAAATGAAATCAAAACATCTCTCCACTTACATAGGACACATTTTGAAATTTTCCCATAGCTTCTGGTATTTCCAATATTGTGCAGTTAGGTGGATCTTATACTAAAATCCACGTATTGATACTAAATGACATTCTCTATAAAACTCATTTTGGAGCTTCCAAATTAATACATTCATTAGGATCATCAGTATCGTCTCTGCTTTGGTTTACCTGAAAACCATGTTCCTTTAAGTTAAGCAAATATTTAAGTATGAGAGAATCTAACCAATGTATTTAACAGACTTTGTGAACTTTTAAAAAAACTTGGTTTTGGAAAACACACACACAGATCTTGCCAAGAACTTGCCCCTGAATGTTTAATCTTGTGGCTTTCAGGGGAAATCTAATTTGTATCCTTCGTTTATGCTCGATTCCACGGATTGCCGCGCTGTTGGCCAAGCCTGGACGGCGCGCACAGCCATGGCGCTTTTCAGGTTTCTTGGTCCTCTGGGGACCCCTTTGCCTTGCTTCTCAGTCCCTAGTGGGTCACAAATGCTGTACATTTTTAACTCAGCCCAACTATTTTAAAATTAAGCCACACTGTAAACAGTGGGCCATCTCAATAATTGTGAAAATTGGAGAATTCTTTCTTTCCTTCCTTCCAGTCCGCAGTGGCCATGTGCTGTTTTTCTGTGAGGTCTGCAGAGTTAGACCTGAGTAAGCATGATGGAGCTGTTGCAGGTCCCACTGGAGGGGCTGGCTCTGGTTGGAGCTGTGGCCCCTGGGTGCGCTAGGCTGGGTCCTGAGAGCTCACGGATGCTGGGACACCCCCTCCAGCCATCGGATGCAGAGCTCACCTGACCTGATTCCTCCAGATGCAGAGCTCACCTGACTTGATTCCTCCAGATGCAGAGCTCCCCTGATTCCTTACCACGGCTCTGACTCTCTGTCCACTCACTTCTCACTCCCCTGCCCCGGCACTGCCTGGTCCTCCTATTGCCCACACAGATGCAGGCTCAGGTAGCACCACTGGTGGTCACTACGGACAGGGCAGGAAGACATGGACGGAGACGGCGGGGGCCGACACCCTCTTTCTTCTTGGATTCTGCCCCTTCCCATCGGCTCCTCCCGGGACACCACACAGCATCCTGAATGAGGGCCAGGTCGGTGTGGCATTAATGCATTGATTACTCCTCTGAAGTAAGCGTTTCCATGCTGTGGCGTAAATGTTCACTCCTGGCGCCTGAATGGACTTTGTGTTTTTCGACAAGGTGTGTATGTGAAGAAAATGTGGGGCCTGGAAGGTTCCCAGAGCACAGCCAGTCAGAGCACCCAGTTCTCCCAGGGGCGTCCCGGAGCCTCTGCCTGTTCCTGGGAGGAGCTTCTGGCTTTTAAATTCTCCCATCACTACAGCTCTGATTCTCTTGGTCGGCCCTTAACCGACCAGGGGTGTTACCTGAGGTTCTGGGAGTCGCTGCCAGTAGCTTGGGGTTCGAGGAAGGATGGACAGGCTACAGAGTCTGAATCAGAGGAGACAAAATATCTAACACCACACTAAAGTATGAACCCCCTTTCCTGTGGGGCACTGTTCGGTCAAGTGCTGGGGAACCATCCTCTGTTACCTGGAACACTGGTTCTGTTATAGTACCCGTGTAATTAGTTCATCGTAACATCAGAGTGTACGTAGGACAAAGTATACAATTTGTTGTGTTGTTTATAGGGAAAACGACTTTCAATTTTCCAGCAATAAATATGTAGTTGAACTTACAGAACCTTTCAAATTTTTGAATTGGAAGTCAAGTGATGCCAAAACTTCACATTAAAAACACAGGCCTTTTGGCATTAAATTTACCAGCAGGGAAGCACAGATGTTTAGAGTCACCTCATATAGTGAATCGGTGATTGCTGTGTTCAGTCCTGTCTCTTTACAGTTGGAGAAACTGAGGCCCAGGAAGGCCAGGCTGTGTTGTCTGTGATTCCTTCATATTCCCTGGCTTTGCATTTACTTTAAAAAAATGTGAAAGAATTTGATTGTTCCAATGGAAGAGGGCACCGTTCATTATTAATGGAATTTCTTTTTATTCAATTTTGCGGTGTCCACAATGAGATTATAAAAACAATAATTTGATTTAGAAATCTTTCCAGCTTCAGCAAGGTTACTTTGTGAAGTTGGAGATAAATGACCAGAAGAAAACTTCACAAAATTAGTGTTTACACTTAATCTGGCAACGAGCTATAATTTGATTGGTAAAAAATTCATTTGGTGTACCTCTGGCCCTTTGCTGCTGGATAATGAAAATTTATATCTGCATCTCAGACATCTGGGGAGGGCCTGACAGCTTTGGGGCTGAATGAAAGATGATGTCACACTGACCCCTGTCAGCATTTCCTCGTAGGCTGGTCACCCAAAACCCAACAGCAGTCACACTTTTTTTCTTCCCCTGCCAGAGCAGACTCTCATTTTATTTTGGAAGGTTAATGACACTGTAAATCTAATAGGCCATTTTAGTGCCATCATGTGGATATTAAAAAATCATGTGACCAGTCAGGGCACCATATGTGGGGCTCACTGTTGTCTAATGACAGGAATCAGAGGCTGTAACGAGCCGGAGAGGGAAGCCAGTGTTTGGAATTAATTTCAAAACCGTAGCTGCCTTTAAACTAATTTGGAATCCCTGCTAATGATTATTGCTTGCCACTGCAATTAAGTTTGCTTTAATAAGTGAGCTCACATCAGATAATGTTGACCCCAGAAAATTCTCCCTTCCTTACATGTCTCTGGGTGAGTGGAGCTCCTTGGGGCCATGCTGACCCACACAGCTTCCTGTGTGGATGGAAACATGTTCTGTCCATTCTGTCTAGTCCAGTGGCCGTTAGCCACATGTGGCTTCTGAGCACTTAAAACATAGCCAGTGCTCTAAAGGAGTACATTTTTAATTTTGATTAATCAAAATCTAAATCATGGCGTGTGGTTAGCAGTTCCCGTCTGGACAGCACAGCTATGGAGCAGCCGTAAGTTCAGAACAGGTGTCAGAAAACAGCAAGTACAAAGGCCTTTCTCTCAGGCCTCATCTGCCTCTCGCTGGTCCCACGTGGGACGGCCGCGGACTTGGTGACAGAGCTGAATTCTGATTTACCTTCCTATGCCCACAACGTCGTTTGTGTAGAGTCAAATGCATGCAACCGAGCAGTGCATAAATCAATGAACTGGATAATGAATAAAAATACCACGGAATATAAGTGATTTTCTCTAGTTTACTATTTCTGACTGTCCTTTCTCTCAACAGAATCAGGCAAAAATTATAAAATTTGACCAATAGGTGAATTCTTAGTGATCACTTAGTCCCACCTATTCACAGCACACCAGGAGCTGCCTCTGATCTCCCTTGAACAACTCTTCACATCCCCAAACCTGTGCCCTTGAGTAGAGCAGACAGCTCACAGGCCCAAGGTGGCTAAAAGCAGTAGACACCCAGTTTCTGGGCATATAATTCAGACTCTTGCATGAAAGAAGCTGGGAGGAAGGAATTCTCTCTGTACGTGGGGTCATCAATTGTGTAGCCAGATGGAAGTATGTAGAGGGAAGCTAGACTAACTTGTAAATTTATTCCAAAATTTATTCCAGTTTCATTTACTGAAGTGTTTTCAAATAAGCGCTCGTGACTATTACCTGATGTTTCCCTGGTAGAATTAGGACAGCAATGATGGTGACCCTGAGAAAGATGATGATGATGATACTGTTAGTTAAAATTTATTTACTGCATAGGGTGTCAGAAATAGGAAATAGTGCCCAATTCCATATAAAGATTATTTTAATCCTTGAAATGCTATCAAATAGTTCTAGTATTTCTCCATTGTACAGATGAGGAAAAGGAGAGGTTATAAATAGCTTACTTAAGGTTATAAGACCAATAACAGGCAGAAGTCCGTTTTGAATCCAGACAGCTTGATTTCAGATTATTGAATGATTCATTCATTCAGCAAAAACTTTTTTGAGTCCCAACTAATGGTTAGGTGAGCATTATTATAGTCCCAGGAGATAGGCTGGTGGGGACACAGCCTACAGGAATTCCTACCCTCTGGGACTCTTTCTTCCACTGGGAAGGAAGAAAACAAACAAGAAAAATATGTAGCTTATTATATAGAAATAGATGCTGGGAAGGAGGAATAAAGCAAGAAAGGGGAAAAGGAAGTCTTAGCAGGTGGGAAGGACAGGTAGAAATTCTAGGTAAGTTCTAGGTAAGTTCTCACTGAAATGGTGGGACTGTATTTCAAGAAAGAAGCAAGTGAGTTTTATTTAAATAAAAATACTATTTAAACTTAAACTTAAACTTTATTTATTTATAATTATTGTTCTAATTATACATTAAGCCTCCCAATTTTTTGCCAAGAAGAAATTTAGCTACAAGTTTAGTTCCTAACATAGTAAGAGTGATCTTACTAAGATTATTTTTTAAAGAAGACCTGAGATGATGGATATTTGAGCAAGAGACAGCTGAGTTCTATGAAGTCTTTTTCAAGTGACTCCTTTGATTCTGTGACACTCGGTGTTTACTTTTATATGAGTTCTGACAATTAAGTTTGTGAACTTGCCACTGTGAGCTCACGCTGGCAGCACTTTTCCTGTTCCATTGGTTGGTAAGGTTTCAGCTCCTCGCAATGTCAGGGTCTCACCGCTGTGCTCGTGTGGTCAACAGGCATCTTGCTGAGCAGCGTTCGTTATTGTTACGTATTTTTGTGTACTGTTGTGATAGTGTCAGAACTTGAATTCAAGCCATGAACAAAGATTAAATTTCTTGTTAGACTTGGCAAGAGTGGAAGTGAAATCAGGGACATGTTAGTCTAAGTTTATGGGGATAATGTATGAATAGAATAGCAGTGTACAAGTGGATTGGGCCTTTTCTGAGGAGAGAAAGTGTCACCTGTGAAGAGAGGCCAGGGTGGCCAGTAAGGAGCAGAACTGATGAAAACATTCATCACAAAAATTCATCAAATTGGGTGTCAAATTGTTGGCTGACTGTGAGAAGCAGAGCAGACCAAGTGAACATTGATAGAGAAACAGTTAGGAAAATCTTAACTAAAAAATTTGGCATGGGAAAGGTGTGTGCAGAATCAGTCCCTCACTGAGAGATGAGGAGCAGAAGGAGGGTCAACGTTTGCCAAGACCCTTTGGAGAAGCAAGATGCGGTTTCAGGCCGAGTTATCTCTGGTGACGAAACAGGTGTAACCAGCACAACCCTGAAACCAAATGTTGAAGAGCACAGTGCAAGTCAGCCAATCCTCCACGACTAGAAACCGCCATTAATCAAAATCAAAAGTCAAAATGCTGCTGCCTTTTTTGATATCAGAGATGTTATTCATTGTGAATTTGTGCCAACTAGACAAACAGCTATCCGAGTTTACTATTTGGAAGTGCTGAGAAGGCTGCATGAAAAAGTTAGATGGAAACAAGCTGAATGTCTTGCCAAATCTCTGGGCCCTTACATCACGACAGTGCACCAGCTCACACAGCACTGTCTGTGAGGGAGTTTTTAGCCAGTAAACAAATACCATATTGGAACATCCTACTCACCTGATCTGACCCCAATGACTTTTTTCTGTACCTGAAGCTAAAGGAAATACTGAAAGGGGGATATTTTGCTGATATTCATGACATCAGGGGGAATATGGTGACAGCTCTGATGGCCATTCCAGAAAAGGAACTCCAACGTTGCTCTGAATGGTGGACTAGGTTCTGGCGTCAGTGCACAGCTTCCCGAGGGGAGTATTTGGAAGGTGACTGTCATGTTACTCAGCAATGAGGGATGTAGCTCTCGTTCTAGGATGAGTTTCTGAACTCAATTGTCAGACCTTATAATGAGGTATAGGTGATACACTGAATTTTATAATTGCTGCAAAAAGGCCACACCAGTGACACTTGGGCCCCATAGTCCTGGTAGGTACAACGCACACAACAGCTTGATACAGTGCAGGAGAAACGTGGCTACCCACTGGAGTGGGTGGGTGATGTGGGAAGAGGGAAGAAAAAAGAACATTCTCTGTTAAATTGGCAAGCCCACCCCTCCACCTATACCTGTTGTCATCATAAGTTTAAATTGAATATGGTGAAACATCCTCTGTCAAAATAAAATTGTAGGAGTCACTAAAGATAAATACAATTAATTTGTAGTTTGTCTCGCTCACAAACATAATAGGTATTTGCAGTATGGTTCGGGCATTGACAACAATTTGAATTTGGGCAAGAAATGGCAGTTTTTTTGATGCCTTATACAGAATTATTAAGAAATGAAAGTTAACTGTGATATAGGCCTTATTCTTTGTAGTATTTGAAGACAAAAGCAGTATTTTCCTGATTGGACAGGATACTGGTGGTCCTGGAGTCAGACTCAAGTTGTGGGCTGGGTCTGAGAGACTCTCTGCCTCCCCCTGGCGGCATAGCACCCCTCTGTTGGTCAGTGTCCCTTTGGGTCAAGGGAAGTGTCCTTCTGTGATCTCTGCCATCACTTCCTGTTTTTCCCTATAAACTTCCTACCCAAGCTGCGGCACTGCTGAGATCACAGCCTAAAGGAACTTTCCATGGTGTCGGCAAGACGAGTGCACACACCTGATTTTGGTGTCATCTTTCCTCTAAAGATTTAAACAATTCTACCACGGGGTAAGCAGCGGCCCTGCTCTTGTGATGCTTGTTGAAAATTGCAGCTCCTGAAAGACTGTTCTGAAAAAATGGTGTTTTATTTTTTTTTTTTTTAGAATACCACAAATAGTCACACAACTTTGATTAAATGGACCACGATTTTCTGTAACTTTTCAGAATTCATAGATTTGTTAAACCTAATTTATTTTGAAAGCACCCAGCAAAACTCTACTTTCATTAAAAGTAAAAATATAATTTATTTTCTGGATCTCAACCATATTACTAAAATTTTAGCTTTGCATGGTGTATAACAGCCGAGTTATTATTGTCATACACATTACCTTCACTACATTATTAAGAAATACTTAATCACAGTGACTGAAGACTTAGGGTGAATAATGAAATTGTTGTCAGTGCCTGAACCACACTGACAATACCTGTTATGTTTGTGAGTGAGACAAACTACTCTCTTGGTATTTTTATAGTTTTTAAATTATAGAGCTATATATTTATTTTGTTTTAAATATTTCATGTAAGTAGTGGTGAAGTTATGTTAACTGCAGACAACTTAACAAAATGCTGAAGACATTTCTATTTTGTCTATCTTTGTGAACTTGAGTGATATCGTTTGTGGAATTGACTGATGTCATTTTTAAGTACGAGGTTCTAGCTTTTTAGAAACCCACAATGTAACTGTATATCAGGAACTTTCATCTTTTAGTTGGGTATCTTTTTGCAAACCAAAATGTTGTACAAAATAAAAAAAAGAAAACTATGAGAAAATAAACCCAAGTCTAGCTATGGTTCACCTATGTCGGCAAGACATGAAAGATGATCTCTGTAAGGCCAAACAAGAGAGAACGCAGAGCCACATGTCGGTGTCTGCCTTGGCGTGAGTCCTTCCTCTGTGCGCACAGTTCTGGTCATCTGCACTGAGGACCGTCCACCCTCTTGTTATCTAGTTGGCGAAGAATGTCCTGGCCACTCTTGGAAATGGGATGTTCTGTGTTCTACATGGTACCAGACCTGTTTGTGTGGCTGATAGAAACCAAACTGCCCTGTGGTAGATTTTCATGATGTAACTTTTGGGGCGGTGAATTTCTTCTGCTTTTCCTATGAATAGTAGCATGGAGATGGCTTAGGAGGTTGTGGGTTTTGGGCAGATAAAATGTGGTCAACTTTTTATTGATAGTCCTTCTGTCTTTTGGGTGTGCATATCTGTATATCTCTCTTGCAAAATTAAAATCGTATTTTCATAATTTTACAGACTGCTTTTCTCATTTAACAATATATCCCCCAATTGTCATGAGGTGTCCTCCAATGTTGCGAAGTGCTTTCCGTGAATACTATTTCAATGTCTGTATTGTATGAATATTTTAGGTCGAATCATATAAAATTAGTGAAATTCAATTTTGTAACCCACAATGTGCATTTTCTTGATAGGGAAGGTTTGCTTAGGTAAGTGGTGCAATTATTTCTTCTTATTTTACCAAAAGGATGTACACAGAAGGCTGGGAGGAAGCCAGGAGACCTCACCAGCTGGTGGCTGGTGGTCAGATGCCACTTCAGAAATGTGAGGATGTTTGAGTATTGCTTTAAAAATATCCTTACACCTACACTAGAAGCCTGCTACAAAGGGCACAACTTACTCCTGTCTCCCACGCTCGGAATCAGTAAAAGAGATGTTTGCCATGAACTTGGTTAAAACAGTAACCCTATTGAGGGAGAAGTGGTTTAGATGGTTGTCATTTTCACATCAAATCATACCAACTAAACAAGGTTATTTTTGCCATTCTACCCTCAGAAAAGAAAGATCTGGGCCTGAGGCATCAATGATATCAGCCAGCAACGTTTCTTACTGTGCAACAAACAAGAGGTGGAAACACTGTTGGGCTGACTCCAGGCAGAGGAGAAAAATTAAGCTTGACACTAAAATAACTTTGGCTTATACATGACTCACGGCAAATGCTAAATAATGAAAAAATATGTCTTTTAGGCCTAAAATTTCTGGGTTCTGAGAAAATACGAAGCATAAATCATATCCAAGTCATCCTGGCATCGGCCTCCAGGATGCGTTTGTTTGAAATCAGGGGCCAAACGGGCTGGAAGAGAGTGAGCGGGGGGTGCCAGGAAGGCAGGAGGCCAGGCTGGGACGCAGCGCCGTCTCGGGGGATCCACACGCACAGCCCCAGTTTGCCTTCAAAGTGGTTCCCTTGAGCTGATTTTATAAATTAACAATATTCGGTCTTCTGTAGGACAGAGAGTGCATAAGTCACACTGCTCTTACTTCACCCACAAGGAAATCTATTGTTCCTTTGTAATGAAATGGTCCCAGGGTAGAGTGAGGGTGAATTTTGCCCCATCAGGTAAAAGGAATCGCATTTGGTGTTCATGCAGGTTTAATGGGGAATTTTGATAATGAGGGTAAAAAAAAAATCAATGAGCAGAACTTCACTAAGCAACTCTTAGAGGGAAACTGAACAGCCCCTGTTTTCACAAGTGTGTGGCGAGCATTGAATAGGTGTCTAGCGTCAATTGTCCCCAGTGAGTGAGGACATAGGATATGGCAAAAACTCACAGCAATTTATTACCAGAATGTTTTAAAAGAAAGGGAGGATTTCAAAAAAGGAGGATTTCCATGGATTCATGTTTAAATTCACCATAAGTGATTAATCTTTGTCTTCCATTTTTTGTCCGAGGTCGGTTTTACACACCATGTAAAATCGCTTCTTTAGAAAAAAGTCTGTTTTTTTCTTCAAAAAAGGAAAGAGGAGGGGAAAAGAGACAGCAGTTCTCCCGGAAAATATTTCACAAGGCTTCCTTCACGTGAGTTTTTGTCCTTTATTTTTAGAAGAGTTTAATCCAAGGAATAGTGTGTAAAGAATAGAGTGGAACGTGATATAAACTTAGACAAAGGTGGCTACGTTGAGTACAGGATCCTGGTTTTCTAAAATTCCCCCTCTATTTTCAAAGTTCTGTAAGAAAATCCTGGGCGTTTAGTGTCCTAAATATTCATGGGCTTGGACTTCCCCAGAGGGATTCTACCTAGATTATAATACAGAGATAATCCTATATAACATTTTTCACTTACAAATTTTCAGACTTATTTTAATGGTGGAAAATTTGGCCATGATATGAAATAATAATCATTGTATTGGCAGATCTAATTAATGAAAATATATGTATTAAAAATATCTATGTAAAAATAAATATTTTTATAATCATCTACTCCAACATTCCTTAAGATTTACTTTGAACTACTTTCCTCATAGGATTGATTAGTATTAAGTAGAGAGACGAATAATAAAGACTAAAGAGAGAAAATCCAAAATAAACAAACCCAAACGCTTTTCCCCTCATAGGCATCTAACTAAGAGCTTATATACACTGACAGTGATTTAACAGTGGTTTTTAAGTCAAAATGACATTTCTTAGCATTTGAGTGTTTTTGTTTTTTTTTTTAATTTAATCTAAAGATAAATGTAACTCTCCTGGGTGCCATTCTTTCTGTTTGTAAACATCAATGTCCCTTCAAATATGTCTTCTCTATTATTTATATTAAATGCTTAATCAAATAATTAAACTGAATTCAGCAAATATGTATCAGTAGTCACTGTGCCCAAGCGTGGCTTTCTTCCAGTTGCTGGGACAGCCTCAGCAAGGCCTGTGGGTTCCCACTGACACTCCCGCATGTTACTTTTTTAAAAATGCTGGCTTTCCCAGAGGCACAAAAGGGAACAAATATAGCTGTATTGCCCGTCTTCAGCCAAAATCCTTTAGCAATTGAAAGATGGGAGCAGTGCAGACACTCAAAATACTTGGGATCTGTAGATGAATGGGATCCTACAGATGTGTATTACTGCTAATTCTTTGTTCTCAATCACTTGTTTTCAAGGACACTAAAATCCATGTAGCCCCTAAAAAAGATAAATAGGGCAAGTCACTTTCTTCCTCCAGTCACAGACTAAAGAAATTATTTCAGATAATATATAGCCCTTCAGCCCTGGGAGCAGGAAGTGTTTACTGCTCGAGTCAGGGTCCCAGTTGGTAAAATAAACGGAAACTTCTGGTTCAGTCTTAGGATGTTTTTTCAAATAAAAACCTCATTTTCTTGGGCAAATGAATTTATTTAATCTTGTATTATTGATAAGAATATTCATGAAGTCCAGGCAGTCTTTTAAAGTACAATAACTTTGCCCATTTTTTTTTTTTTTTTCTGCTTTAAGGGCCAGGAAGGTTGGTTTTAAAAGAAAAACCTAAAGCCTCCAAAAAGCCTCTGGCATTTCTTTCTCTGATGATCTTTAAAGCTTGTCCAGACTCCTGTGTTTGGAGTTATTTAGGTGTGTCTCTGTTTGAAAATGGGCCCCCATCACACTTTCTCAACAGGGTGAAAGCTGAGAATGTAGCGTAGAAATGGGGCAAAAAGGTAAATATTTCGTATGTGATACATTCTTTTTTTTTTTTTACAAAAGGAAAAGTAAAGATTTTTTAAAGGCCCAAACATGATAAAATTAACTAAGTTCTCGTATAGTTCTTCCTAACGTTTCGCTTGCTTTTTCTTTTTTGATCTTCCAGAATAATTACAAATTCAAAACTAAACCCAACTCAACTTTCCACACGCACGTGTCTTACTTTTTCCCCACTCTGAGGACTCATTAATCCAACAGATGTGTTTTGAGCACTCGCGACTTGCCTGAAGGCTACAGGTCAAGGATGCTAGAGACAGGCGATGTCTTTGCTCTCGTGGAGTTTCCCTTCCTGTGGTGAAACTCATGTTCTATCAGCAAATAAAGTCCAAATAGTGACAAATGCAAAGATGAGCATGGGGACGGGGGGTCCCTCCTCCAGGGAACCTTCCCTCGCCCCTCCTCGGAAACAGAAGGACAGAGGGAAGTTTCCCTGGAGGAGGAGGTCTGTGGTGAGTAAGACAGGTGAGGTCTGAACGGAAGAAGGAGCTGGTGACGTGGGCTCCTGGCAGGACAGCGTTGGGGCAGAGGTCACAGCAGGTGTGCAGGCCCCAGGGAAGAAAGAGCTCACACACTTGGGGGGTCACAGAACAGCTAGCAGCATAGTGATGCGGGCAGGAGCCAGGAGGTTCCCAGGCGAGTGAGGGCTGCAGGGACAGAGGCCTCTGAGTGGAGAAAGCAGCTATGCTTTGGGTGCCTATGCTGTGATGTCTTCACACTGTTTAGGAGACAGTGCCAGTGGGCACCGGCTGGGTTTGGCCCGTCACAGGCAGCTCACACATGCTTTTTATTCTGTCCCTCTTAGTCATTGATGTGACAGGTAACTGTACCTCCTGTCCTGTACCTGTGAGCAGGTCATGGGGTGAGAACCTGGACTTACCTGGATATGGTAGGAAGCATCAGAGTGTTTTAACACTCTGCGTGATCTGATTTACGCTGCCTGACGTCCCTCTGGCTTCTGTGGGGAGAACCAGTTGTCTGGGTGTTCGTGGAGAAGCAGCTGCTTTAAATGATTAGATGATGGAAATTTTGAGGAGCTCAGTGGAAATAGAGCTGTGGGAAGTCTGTAGATGTACTCTAAAGAAAGAGTTCCCAAAGTGCCTTTCTGCTGGGTGGGGTGGGAAGAAAAAGAGAAATAGAAAAATCAAAGATCAGACGTGGGGGTTTGTCCTGGGAGGATGGTGACACGTGGAGCCATTTGGGGGCTGGAGAGACTGAGGAAAGGGCATGGTGGTGAGGAGTGAGTGAGGATGAGGCAGGTCAGGAGTCTGTGTTAAGGAAACTAAATTTGGGTCCACTACTCAACATCCAGATCCAGAGAGATGTCAAGTGACCAAGTGGACACAAAGGTCTGTCACTCAAAAATGAGGTCAAGACTGCACAGCTTTGGGAGTCAGGAGCATGAATGGTCCTTAAAGTCCTAGAATTGGAGGGAACATCTCGAGGACAGAGATCAGAGAAGAGAGAAGGGTAGACGGCCTGTTTGTAAACCCTGAGAGCCAGTGAAGGGGCCGGACAGAAGCTCTGGAACAGGGAGAAACTAGGGGTCTGTGCCATGCAGGTGTTTAGAAGGGCGAAAGTGAGGGAAGAGGGGCGGCTGAGGGGTCTGGGGCCACTGGAAGGAGAGACGCTGGGTGGGAGTGTGACCACAGAGGCAGGGAGGGGACCTGCCTTCTACGTCAGAGAGAACTGCCATAGGAGACAAGCTGGTGATACCTTCAAAATCGTGTGGGTGGCCGACAGGCAACAGGGTAATTTTGTCTGTGTATTTAGTTTTATTTTTATATTTTACTGATCTCTCTGACCATTGAGCTCGTGTCAAAGGCTCAGGTACAACATGTAGGCCCCATGAAAGAAGAAAAATCTATCTCAAAAAAGAGACTTCATACCTTGGGGTGGGAGTGTAGAATGGCACAGCCACATTGGAAACAGTTTAGAAGTTTCTTACCTTAGTTACCCAAAAACAATGAAACAAAGATAAGTCCACAAAAAGACATGTACGTACCCACATGGTCACTCTGTCATTGATCCCCTAATTGTGAGAAACTGAAGCCAACCAAACATCTATTAATAGTGGGATGAATGAGCAGACATGATGTTTTTAAATGCTGGATGCTGCTGCAAAGGCAGGAAGGGGCTGCGGGCAGAGGCCGACACGTCTCTGCGGCTCTGAGAGAAAGTGACCGCACCCAGAGCACGCGCCTCCAGTCACATTTACATGGAAGTCTGAACCAGAGAAACCGATCTGAGCTGATTCATACAAGAGAACTGATCTATACTGATCAATCATCATCCACAGTGGGGACCGGAAAGAGGAAAGTGACTAGAAAGGGAACAAGGATTTCTCTGGGGAGGCTGAACCGCTGTAGTTCCATTCAGGCTGGTGAGGACACAGACCTGTATGTTTGTCCGAACGAGCTGTTTAAAGTCAATAAATTGTATCTCAATAAAACCGGAAGACAGAGAAAAAGAGCGAGAAGGAGGGAAGACGAGGTCACTGCCTTTCCTGGTCAGTTTCTTTAGCCCCGGGTCCTTTTCTGCGGCGTTTGTGAGCTGTGTCCTTCCTGCTGTCTTGGAGAACTCTGCACTGTTGTGTGTCTATCAAAATGTCACTCAGTGTTTTGTATATCACAGAGTCATTAACAGTAACATCCCTGTGCCTTTAGAAATGGGTTTCTTGACCTTTACCTGACTATTTTGCTCTTACTTTAACGTATGTATAAGATAATTCAAATAAAGTATGCCTGAATCTGTCTTAAGTGCTGCATCACCAGTGCGGGTATCTGCAGTAATGCTATTAATTAGACGTCATTTATTACCCAAATTCAACTCTATCTTTCCTTTCCTAGTAACTGAATTCTCGAGTCATAAAGAGAAGCTGTTATGAACTCTTTGGGTAAGTGGAGTGAGGGCATTTCATACAAGCTGCTCTACAAATTCCAATAAATGCACCCATATAAAATGCAGATCTAGAAGGCTGTGTTGTAAGACCAGGCTCGGGGCTTTGGGGCAGGGTTGGTCTTGGCTCTCAGACTCCCTACTATGTGAGCTTAGACACATTTTTTTATTCTCTCTCAGTTTTAACTTTCCTATATGCAAAGAAGTAAAGAAATAATTACCTTTGTATCTTGTTACAAGGTTTAAAAAGGACATGTGCACATGTGCATAGTGGTAGCACAGTGCCTGCCTTGTTTCAGAGGCTCGAGTCTGAGAGCTGGATTCTCCACGTGGTCTCTGTGCTCTTGCCATTGTTATCACGGTGATGGGAGGGGTGGGTACTGAACACTGTCTCCCAATTTCCAAAGGACTGCCAATATTGGTTAGAATTATCGCTGAATTCTAAATTATAACCTTTTTCATGACAATGCAATATTTGCTGGAGCCTAACAGAACACCTGAGGTATTACCTACGTTTTTTTGTGACATTTGTGATGCTAGAGCTTTTGAAACAGAGTATTTAAAAAAAAAAATCATCATTATCTACTCTAGAAAGCATTCTCTTTTTCTTAGAAATCTAAGTACCTCTTCATCTGTTTATATAATATATACACAAACTTACACACATGTGTATTTGTACGTAGTTTTTTTTGGGGGGTGGGTGTGGCTTAAGAAAATTTCCTGTATAGATCTGTGCAACCAGGATTCTGAAAGCTAATACAAGGCCCTATTTCCCTGTAAAATTTTATATACTCAAAACATAGTATCTATATTGTTAAAAATAGTTTTCTATATTAGTGATTGCTGCTGTTCTGATTTTACCAGATATTAATTATAGTTTATTCTCTGCTCAACCTCAAAACTTACTGTTAATCCCTTCCGGATGAGATATTCTGAGATAGTGCCTTCTTCCTGCGGATATGGAATTCCTCTCCAGGAAACATTGGGAACTATTCTTAACCTAGAGCTCCTATCCATCGTGTGCCCTCCTTCAGAGATAGCACACCTTCCCTGCTGCCCGACCAGGAATTCATATGCTCACTGCTTATTTCTCAACTATTTTAGGAAGACCTTTCTTCCTCAATGATGAAAGCACATTGCCAATGTGGGATTAGCTCTGGGTAATCTTAAAACGCCTTTGTTTAGGGGAGAGGTCATATGCTTCAAAGTCTTTCTCTTCTGTACCCTATATTAATATTTGTTTATCTAAAAACACTTTAAAACTGCTTTAAAAGCCATTTTCTATTAACCATCATTTTCATACCCCAAATATGTTTGATCTGTCCATTTGAATACAATGCAGGCATCAATGACTTCTGGACTGGGGTTGGTTAAGCCCAGACCCTCACTAGACCCATTCTAGGATTCAGTTCTGACATACTACTCCTGGGCTGCATACTGGGAAATTTTGATTTAATAAATCTGGGATGGGGCTCAGGTTTAATAATTTTTAGGCACTCTGCAAGTGATTCTTCAGTGGAGCGAAAGTTTGAGAACCAATGTTTTAGAGCAAAAAGTTTTTACAAGCATTAAAGCACCAAACCCTTTGGGATAGTATTTTTTTTATAGCCACAAAGAATCACTGAAGTAGAGAACTAGGCACCGGTAGAATCAGGTGACAAGGAGAGAAGTGAAGTCATAATTGATGACCCCGTAGTTGGGCTCTTTTGTTTTCTCATGGGGATCATTTTTCTCTCAGAAGAGAATTAGCCAAGTAACGCAAAAATGCTGGGGTACAGAGTATGTAGTGCAATGCGGGGAATGTGTTAAGATTTGACCTCACTGCCATCCCTGCCTAGCTCCGGACATGCTTGAATTCCAGGACAATGCTCATAGACATGAATGTGTCAGGAGCAGAGACGGTGACTTGAATGTGTGAGTCAGGAAAAGTGGACACTGGCAAGGGGAGAACTCAGTGGAGGGGGGATACTGGGACTCAGCCCTAGTGTGGAGGGGATGAAGGGACTCAGCTCTAGTGTGGAGGGGATGCTGGGAACTCAGCCCTAGACTAGAGGGGATGCTGGGACTCAGCCCTATTGTGGAGGGGATGTGGGAGTCAGTCCTAGACTGGAGGGGATGCTGGGACTCAGCCCTAGTGTGGAGGGGATGAAGGGACTCAGCTCTAGTGTGGAGGGGATGCTGGGACTCAGCCCTAGACTAGAGGGGATGCTGGGATTAAGCCCTATTGTGGAGGGGTTGTGGGACTCAGCCCTAGACTGGAGGGGATGCTGGGACTCAGCCCTAGACTGGAGGGGATGCTGGGACACAGCCCTAGACTGGAGGGGATGCTGGGACTCAGCCCTAGTGTGGAGGGGATGTGGGACTCAGCCATAGTGTGGAGGGGATGCTGGGACTCAGCCCTAGACTGGAGAGGATGCAGGTACTCAGCCCTAGTGTGGAGGGGATGCTGGGACTCAGCCCTAGACTGGAGAGGATGCTGGTACTCAGCCCTAGTGTGAAGGGGATGCTGGTACTCAGCCCTAGACTGGAGGGGATGCTGGTACTCAGCTCTAGTGTGGAGGGAATGCTGGGAATCAGCCCTAGACTGGAGAGGATGCTGGTACTCAGCCCTAGTGTGGAGGGGATGCTGGGACTCAGCCCTAGACTGGAGGGGATGCTGGGACTCATCCCCAGACTGGAGAGGATGCTGGTACTCAGCCCTAGTGTGGAGGGGATGCTGGGACTCAGCCCTAGACTGGAGAGGATGCTGGTACTCAGCCCTAGTGTGGAGGGGATGCTGGAACTCAGCCCTAGTGTGGAGGGGATGCTGGGACTCATCCCTAGACTGGAGGGGATGCTGGGACTCAGCTCTATTGTGGAGGGGATGTGGGACTCAGCCCTAGACTGGAGGGGATGTGGGACTCAGCCCTAGTGTGGAGGGGATGTGGGACTCAGCCCTAGTGTGGAGGGGATGCTGGGACTCATCCCTAGACTGGAGAGGATGCTGGTACTCAGCACTAGTGTGGAGGGGATGCTGGAACTCAGCCCTAGTGTGGAGGGGATGCTGGGACTCATCCCTAGACTGGAGGGGATGCTGGGACTCAGCTCTATTGTGGAGGGGATGTGGGACTCAGCCCTAGACTGGAGGGGATGTGGGACTCAGCCCTAGTGTGGAGGGGATGTGGGACTCAGCCCTAGTGTGGAGGGGATGTGGGACTCAGCCCTAGACTGGAGAGGATGCTGGTACTCAGCCCTAGTGTGGAGGGGATGTGGGACTTAGCCCTAGTGTGGAGGGGATGTGGGACTCAGCCCTAGTGTGGAGAGGATGCTGGGACTCATCCCTAGACTGGAGAGGATGCTGGTACTCAGCCCTAGTGTGGAGGGGATGTGGGACTCAGCCCTAGTGTGGAGGGGATGTGGGACTCAGCCCTAGTGTGGAGGGGATGCTGGGACTCAGCCCTAGACTTGAGAGGATGCTGGTACTCAGCTCTAGTGTGGAGGGGATGCTGGGACTCAGCCCTAGACTGGAGGGGATGTGGGACTCAGCCCTAGTGTGGAGGGGATGCTGGGACACAGCCCTAGACTGGAGAGGATGCTGGTACTCAGCCCTAGTGTGGAGGGGATGCTGGGATTCAGCCCTAGACTGGAGAGGATTCTGGGACTCAGCCCTAGACTGGAGGGGATGCTGGTACACAGCCCTAGTGTGGAGGGGATGCTGGGACTCAGCCCTTGATTGGAGGGGATGCTGGTCCTCAGCCCTAGTGTGGAGAGGATGCCTGTACTCAGCCCTAGACTGGAGAGGATGCTGGTACTCAGCACTAGTGTGGAGGGGGGGCTGATACTCAGCCCTTGACTGGAGGGGATGCTGGTACTCAGCCTTAGTGTGGAGAGGATGCTTGGACTCAGCCCTTGACTGGAGGGGATGCTGGTATTCAGACCTAGTGTGGAGAGGATGCTGGGACTCAGCCCTAGTGTGGAAAGGATGCTGGGACTCAGCCCTTGACTGGAGGGGATACTGATACTTAGCCCTAGTGTGGAGGGGATGCTGGGATTCAGCCCTGGACTGGAGAGGATTCTGGAACTCAGCCCTAGACTGGAGAGGATGCTGGTACTCAGCCCTAGTGTGGAGGGGATGCTAGGATTCAGCCCTAGACTGGAGAGGATTCTGGGACTCAGCCCTAGACTGGAGAGGATGCTGGTACTCAGCCCTAGTGTGGAGGGGATGCTGGGACTCAGCCCTTGATTGGAGGGGATGCTGGTCCTCAGCCCTAGTGTGGAGAGGATGCCTGTACTCAGCCCTAGACTGGAGAGGATGCTGGTACTCAGCACTAGTGTGGAGGGGGGGCTGATACTCAGCCCTTGACTGGAGGGGATGCTGGTACTCAGCCTTAGTGTGGAGAGGATGCTTGGACTCAGCCCCTGACTGGAGGGGATGCTGGTATTCAGACCTAGTGTGGAGAGGATGCTGGGACTCAGCCCTAGTGTGGAAAGGATGCTGGGACTCAGCCCTTGACTGGAGGGGATGCTGGTACTCAGCACTAGTGTGGAGGGGATGCTGATACTCAGCCCTTGACTGGAGGGGATGCTGGTACTCAACCCTAGTGTGGAGGGGATGCTGGAACTCAGCCCTAGTGTGGAGGGGATGCTGGGACTCATCCCTAGACTGGAGGGGATGCTGGGACTCAGCCCTATTGTGGAGGGGATGTGGGACTCAGCCCTAGTGTGGAGGGAATGTGGGACTCAGCCCTAGTGTGGAGGGGATGCTGGGACTCAGCCCTAGACTGGAGAGGATGCTGGTACTCAGCCCTAGTGTGGAGGGGATGCTGGGACTCAGCCCTAGACTGGAGAGGATGCTGGTACTCAGCTCTAGTGTGGAGGGGATGCTGGGACTCAGCCCTAGACTGGAGAGGATGCTGGTACTCAGCCCTAGTGTGGAGGGGATGTGGGACTCAGCCCTAGTGTGGAGGGGATGCTGGTACTCAGCCCTATTGTGGAGGGGATGCTGATACTCAGCCCTAGTGTAGAGGGAATGCTGGGACTCAGCCCCACTGATGGTGTCTATGAAATAATGCAGTTAAGTATTGCCAAATCTTCCCATTTTTAAAGACAAGTAGAAATTCCCTTTTTGGGGTGAAAATTTTCAGTTATTATCATTGGCACTCAGGGATGACTTTTTTTATACCTTCCTTATATGGTAGGGCTTAATATGGCCCCATTAAAATCAGTTTGCAATATGTAGGTCAGATGATTTCTGAAATTCATTCAATTCTAAGATTTCAAGTTTCTAAAAGATGTAATTTGTATAATACATGAAAATGCTTCCTTAAGATGAGTATTTTCTACTTGGAGTGTGTGCTTATATCAATTTTCCCTTCCATAACCCTCCCATTTTCTACTCTTAGTCCTGGAAGCTGAGCCTGTCTGTTCTGACTCTCCTACAGTTGACATCTCAAGAATTTAAGCAACTAAGGCTAATGTGTTATTACAGTGTAGAGAGGATGCTGGTGTTATGTCAGAGGAAAACCTTGTCCTAACTTTCCAAAGGGGAATGGAATGTGTGGTGTGGTGCGGACTCTAAATCATCTTCAAATTAGTATTCTGAACATCTGGAGAAGAGGACATTTCTACTCATGCATAAATTGCCTGTGAACACATTTCACAAACCTACGCTTAATCTTAGCAATGAACATTTCAAAAAGTAAATTAATATCTTCAAGGGAAGAAATACAGTAGATTAAACAGGAGCCCCCTGGAAACTCGATAGTCAAGAGTCTGTCAGCGTTTCCATTATAAACTCTGTTTTTGAGGGGTTTATAACTCACTTATAAAAATTCATTGTAGGCTGAGAGTTGGCATATAAAGTCTCAGCCCAGCAGCTTGACATGACATTAGATCTGAAGAACTCAAATTCTCATCAGTGAGATACAGTTTTAAAGCTCCAAGATGAGGTCTAAATAAAGAGAGTGATTTAAACCCACAGTATCCAGGGGCCATAGATTAAAACTAAAATAACGGCTCTAAAATCAGCAAGTTAGGGGTTGGTTTTGCAGAGACTCACACTGCACCGTACATTTTGTACCATGTAGGGCGGGGTTAGTTTTACTTTCTTATTTTGGTCACACTCAATGTATCTTTAATTCTCCATTTAATACCTTAATATATTGCCTATTGAGGTTACAGGTTTAGATGGAAGTTTATAAATGAGGCTAATTAACATTGGAATTGTAATTCTTTTTTTTTTTTCTTCCCATTTGGTAAAAGGTATTCCTAGGAAGTAGGAATAGGGTATAAAAATGTCTCAGGCCATTGTAAATTTCCTGTGTAAATAGCTTTGTGATATGTTGCATGTTTAAATTAGCACAATATGTATTCATTTAAATATTGATCTTTAAGGAAGTGCTATAATAAATCTGAATACTCTTTTGCTTTACTATTTACATTAGGCCTATTATAGATTAAGAGAGACAGTTGCCTTGTAAATTTGCTTGCGGAGTAAGCAGAAGCATATAAATAATTCTGTTTCCAGTTATACAAAACAATGATGGTAGACCATCGGGAGCTATGGGACAGTTGTGTGGAGCGTGGCTGAGTCACAGATTCGACCAGGCCTGTAAGTAGCTGACGGGCAGCTGGGCTATTGTCTAGGTCAGGAAACAAATGAAAAAAGTGGCACAGAACAGAATTCTATAAATGTAGCTCCATCAAGATGCAGTTCCTTTCCAGCTGTAAAGTCTCTAAAGAATCACCAAAACTATTTAAACACATAAAGACACAATTGTTTGGCTTGGTAATGGCAGCAATCTGCCTGTAACAATGTTAAGTATGCTGTGGTGACCTTCATGGGGAGAAACCCCGCGGATAGACTAGGTTGTGGTTCGAGTTTCCACCTTTTCCCAGTGGTGGTTCCTCGGGCTGTGGCATGAACTGGCCTTTGAAACTTTTGATAGCTCAACCAAATTTCAGCTAGGAATGTTAAAACATAATGGTCAAAGATTAAGAATAAATTTACACCTAAGCCATATAATTCCAAGGCCAAGATCAACCCGTTCTTCCTCGCGTTCCCATCATCTATTCAGAAGTGCAAATATTCACGTAAAAATGAGGTTGGTTGAAATGTTTAGCTTACCCTGGGAAATGTATCTGTTAAGCAGCTGAGAAGCATATTCATTTCTGCCTTTCCATTTGACAAAGCTCATTCTCCCAAGTAAAATACTAGGAACGCAGTGACAGCAGCTGAAGCCGTTCCATTTCCTACCCTGACTTTAATCTCTCCCTAGGAAAAATAGTTCTTGAAATGCTATAATGTGTGTGCATGGACACTCTTACTTAGATATTTAAATAGGTTTGGCTTATTTATTCTCTGTGTCCAGCAAACTTCTTTTAATGATTATTTAAAGGGGTGCTAATTATTTCCATGATTAATAATGATTATTATAATCGTACGGTGATTTTCCATTTATAGAGTACATTCATGTACATTATTATACCTTTACATCACTGACATCATTATGAGAACTTCAAGAAGTGAGCTGGATCAATATTAGTATTTTTTTATTCCAATTTTTAAATGATGAAAAGAAGTTCAGCGAGGTTAAGTGATTGGTCTGTGTTTATTCATCTAGTAAGTGTCAAGCCTAGACTCCAGCCCAGCTATTTGAATTCTAAATGCCACGTTCTTTCCACTGTGGTTTTAAAATGACATGTTTTTACAAGGACCACATTTAGCTGGGGAGCCCCACAGAAGATGGTGCCGAGTGCTGGGTGTGCTGCTCACCCAGGATTCTCACTGCTGACCGCAAGGCAGCTTCCCGGCTAGGTGTAGTTGTTGTAAATGGCAGCGAGTTCTAGAAGTTGGTTTCAATCAGGGGCTGTGGCACCTTGATCACACTTGCCTTCCATATGCCCTGAAAATGCCTCGTAAAATATTCAAAAGCTGAGAAAGAAGAGGACTTCGGTGAGAAATGACAGGATGAAGGCTATGTTTATTCCAGGGCTGTTTTTTGGCTTGCTATTTTAGAACTTTATTTGATCATTCTTTTCACTCCCTTGTACATTATGCTTTAAGAATATGCACCTAATAAATCCATCTCTTTGCCTGGCAGAGCTAATTTTGAGAAAGTTGGACTTAATTGTTAACTCTAATTTTTTACTAATGGCAAGATATTTTGCCAGATTCTCTTAGTACTGTGAGAGCTTTGGTGAGTGAGGATTAGGTGGAATTTCTTAAGAAGTGTGGAAGCTGAAGCCTGGACACTGGTGTGTCCCTGTACCCGGTCGGGCAGGGTGACGGCACAGTAGACATGCTGGCTCTGTTGAAAGTGTGAAGTCCCGTGGGCATTATCTCAGGGACCCAGGGTTTTATGTGACTACGTTGACATAAAGTTTTGGATGCTGGAATTTTAATAGAAAAACTTCAACCTTTAACAAATAATATGGAATTTAGTCTAATATTTAGTCTATTTTTTTCTCAAGTCTTTGATTGTGAACAGAGTTTCTGGCCAACTCTAGAAAGAAAAACATTCTCTAGTAACTTAAAACACTAATGATTCAAAGGTACCATTGACAACTACCTTGGTGATTGCCACCCAAAATTATTATCCACCAGCTATAAATCAGCTATGAGGCATAGTTACAATTACATTAGTAACAATGATTTGCTTTTCCAGATGCAAATATCATATGATGAGGAAATTCTCTGACTCTAATGGTTTTAATTAAGAAACCAACCATTTTTTTAAAGGTGGTAAAAAGGATACTTTTTGTCTCCACTTTTTGTTAGTTGTGCACATGGTTTTCAAGGAAAAAGAAAGTAATGATTATAGTAAATTACAGGAGGCAGGCAGCAGGGTAATTAACAGGTAATTATCAATAAACAATTTAACCACAAAAGCTTGGATCCCACCTACCACTTGTCAACAATAAAAGCTTAGTAACTCCACATGCCATTGGAAACAGAGTCTCCAGAGAGCCCCAGAGAGGACTGCTCATACAAATAAACAATTCTTTCTTGGGAGAATACACAAAGGCCAGGCTGTGAGTGACCACAGAGGAGAAGGAAAGAAAGATCCAGGAGGCAAGAAACATAGTAGGAAACTAAACATTTGGTTTCAGATTTAGGAGAAAAATATGAATGTGCTTGGTACTGAAGCCAGAAAAATTATCTATGAAATGTCTTTCTCATCCCATCCATAAATGTTATGGTTCTTTAAGCACAATTGGAAATGTAAGATTATTTAGCCAGTTGGCATTATGACTCAGGACAAAGTGGACCTTATCCAGGTTAAAATATAGTCAACATGATTTATACATTAAAAGATTAGTGAATGGTCCACCAAAAATATATTTGTTATTGGAAAAGGACAAGTAGCTTTTGAAAGCATCTCTAAAATTTATACAAACCTCTATTGAAAACCTCTTCCTATAGGCCAGGTCTCTATTACTTTGGCTTGGGGGCTTGGGAGGTCTCTAATTAGCTAGTGAAAAGAGAGCTATTTAATTCAAACAAAAAGTCTTGACCTTAGATAAAGGGAACAACGATATAATGCCCAACTTCTATTCATTTTGGCTCTGCTAAAGTGGCATTGGGACATGATTGGAAAATAGCCAAACTGGGGATTGAATATCATTCTAGAAGAGATTTTGTCTCTCTTAATTTTATTTTGTCCCCCCCACACACACACACACACAAAGACACACACAGAGTTGAATATATCACAATGAAACACACTCACTGAACAGCACCGGCGCCTGAGGACATGGTGGGCGTAATGCAAGGTGCGTTAGGTAAATATGTTCTCTGTCATCTAAGATGCAAGAGACAGGATCTGTGATAGAACAGAACTGAGAGGCGTCCATGCAGCTGAGTAAGCAGGCGTAGATGTGTGTATTCAATAGAGATTCCACTATCTGTAGGCCAAGGGGTAAGTGTGTCTTGTGGAGTGATTAGTGTAAGAAAGTGTGTGGGATTTGTAAGGTTAGATAAGGGGTGCTTGAGGAGAAATCACCATCTGACCACTGATTAGTCGGGAAATCTTTTGGGGAAGCAGGGAGATCCCAGGTGCAATTTGAGTGATGGTTGGCAGCAAGCCTGGTGCGGCGCAGCTGGGGAGGCCTCGTTGGCAGAGGAGACAGTGACGCTGGGGCGAGACCATGGTCTCAGTGAGAGACGCGGGCCTGGGCAGAGGTGCTGAGTGATCCAGAGAAGACCTCCCTCTAAAGCAGTACTTTTAATCTTTAATGTGCTGTTGAAGATCTGCAAGATCTGATTGCCAGAAACACACGTTGTGTTCTGGTTTTGGTTCTGCCCAAACTTCCCGAGATCATTTTGTTTTCTCTTTTGCTTGCAATTATGTCTGCCTAAATTTTTTCCTTCAGATTGCCCACATCCAATTGCATTCATTAGAACTCTGCTAAATGACCCGTTTCCCATGGTTTTCTTAATTCCCTTTTGAATTTTTTTAGACAAACCTAGATCTTGTTAAAAACCCTCCCACTGTGTCTTCTGTTTCTAAAAAGTAATTAAATAAAAAGTGAGTTTGGATACATCTATCATATAATTTGAAATTACATATGAATGTAGAGAGGAAAAGCGACTTTGAAAGATCAATTCTCACATTTTGATTTAAGAACTGTGTTATTCTGAAATAATATGATCGGAGTCCATTCCTTTGACCTTGGCAAAGTCTAACATAGTCAATTACTGCTGCAGAGCAGGGGACCAAAGATTGGCTTTGAATTGGTCGTACCCAAACTGATTTAAGTTTGCATGTGGTTAAATAACACATTAGTTAAAAATAATTAATGCTGTCTTTGACCTTTGAAATGAGGAAGGACATCCATTGTCCTTCCAACTCATACCCCATTCATGTGAATCTACTTAACTCATTGCATTACTTAAAACAGAACAGACGTTTTATATGCCTTGATATCTTCAGTAACACAAGCAAGGTTGTGTTCTTCCTAAATACCCCGTTTCCCCGAAAATAAGACCTACTTACAGGAAAGATAAGACGTCCCCTGAAAATAAGACCTAGCGCATCTTTGGGAGCACACCTTAAAATAAGACACTGTCTTATTTTCGAGGAAACAGGGTAGATGTCATCAACAGCTTTCACTCAGATATTTAGAGCCTAAATATTTTATAGCTCATCCAGCTGACTTTTTAGACACATATGTATATAGTGTGTGCTTCACAAAATGACCACCCATCAAGTTATTCCTTGCTCTCTTTTTGTTTAAATGTCCCTTTGGAATGGTTTGGCACCATCCCCTTGGGATTATTATGAGAAGATTAGGGATCATTTGACTTTGAGATTTTAATAAGACCCAGAAGTAGGTGTGGTTGTGCTGTTGTGTTTATAACACAGTGTTTTAGGGGAGCATGCCAAGACTGCAGCACACTGCTTTGCTTCTAGAAAGAAAAGCGACACGTTCCCTCTTTCCATTTCCCTCCATCGTCGTTTCTTCTCCACCAGTCGCTACCTCACTTCATCACCAGGAGCCTGCTCAGCTGTGCCGGGCTGGAGACAGAAGGGAAAATGCAGAAGTTCCCCCAAAGCAGGCTCCAGAGAAACAGTATCCTACTTCATGTGGACATGTCTTCAGTTCTCTCATGACTGTTTCCAAAATTAATTTCTAGTTCAGTATATTCTCTGGGGTTTAACAAGTATACTTCACATATTTCAATCTACAAATGAATGACCAGCGCAGATCACTTGGGAGACACAGGAGACTTTCCATAAATATTCAATAAACAAATGAATGAACTGGCCCCATCCGCCCTCTTCTACCTTCTTTATGTGTTAGAATTATATTTGCCTGTTGAGTGTCCATTTAGTTATTACTTCCTAGGAAGGTCTTTCTCAACTGCCCTTCCCAGCTTAAATTTCATTCCAATTATTTATTTCCATAGCACACTAAGCTTCTCCCTCATTTTTTTTTTTTTTTTTTTTTTTTTGTAGAGACAGAGTCTCACTGTACGGCCCTCGGGTAGAGTGCCGTGGCGTCACACGGCTCACAGCAACCTCTAACTCTTGGGCTTACGCGATTCTCTTGCCTCAGCCTCCCGAGTAGCTGGGACTACAGGCACTGGCCACAATGCCCGGGCTATTTTTTTGTTGCAATTTGGCTGGAGCCGGGTTTGAACCCATCACCTTCATTATATGGCGCTGGTGTCTTACCCACTGAGCCACAGGCGACTCCCTCTTCTTGAGTCATTTTTAATAGTTTCTTTGTCCTAGAAATTTTTCCACTTCATCTTGTTTTTAAATTATTTTTTGTGTAGAATTTGATCATAATGTTCTTTTAGTATGTTTTTTATTTCAGTAACGTCAGTGTTTATTTATTTTTTAGAGACAGAGTCTCACTTGTCACCCTTGGTAGAGTGCCGTGGCGTCACACCGCTCACAGCAACCTCCAACTCCTGGGCTTAGGCGATTCTCCTGCCTCAGCCTCCCGAGTAGCTGGGACACAGGCTCTCCCTCATCTTTTAGCACATTTTATTGGGTCACTGTTTAGTGCTAATCTCCTTCTTGCTCTGGCCTGTTATGTGTGCTGGTCTGTCCCAACTGCCTAGTACAGCAGATGGCAAGGACATAGTTGAACTTGAAAATTTCAGAAGGAAGAAGAGTGGCCAGGAATTGGATTTTAACTGGTATCAGCAAAAAAAAAAAGAAAGAAAGAGAGAAAGGAAGGAAGGAAGGGTAAGGTATACAAAATAAAAAAGATTCCTATGCAAGGGAAGAAATTAAATAAAGGAAGAGATTCCTGGGGAAGAGGGGAAGAGAAATAAAGATTTTCCAGTCAGAACTTCATGCTTTAACCACAGGAGAAGTTATGGGAACCCATGTAAGGGAAGGAAGTAGTTAAACAAAAAGAGAGCAAAGAATAATTTACAGTAATAATAACCATAATTTAAAATGGAAATATACTTTTACAAGGAGGAGTTCAGCCACCTACTCTCATTTCTGACTTTTTTTCTCCCTGGAGAAGGACAGAGCAATGGGAAGTGAGAACCTGATTTAAAGGTTTGATTTAAGGTATGTATTTTCCCCAAAAGTAAAACCCTATTTCATAGTAAGTAAGTATAAGGCATTGAACCTTTTTAATAAATGTCAGTTATTATGAATTGGTCACCAACTTGACACCATTCTTTATCATCATGTGAGTCATAAGGACTTTACATATTTTTGAAATTGAGTTTCTTTTTTAACATTTATGTATTTTTTTAAAACCTAGTTTAATGTTGGCAAATACAATCTAAGTCTTAGGATTTCTGGGAAAACACGCTCTTCATATAATTTTGCACTAAGAGCACAGGATTTGGTATTTGTTTTAACAAGTCTGCCAACCACAGGGATGTGCTGCACCAGACGGTGACTCTGCCTCCAACTAGAAGACTGCAGTCCATCAGAAATATCATTATTGTACCCTCAATGAATCCCCAACAATAAAAAAAAAAAAAGAAAAAAAAAAAAGAAAGTAAGGTACATGTAGCTATCAGTATAGTAGGCCTAGTTCCTTATGTTGACCACCTCTGTATGTTGACCAGTTTGTTTCAGTCCCTTGGGTGGTCAACTTACCAAGGTCCTACTGTAATTGTATAAAACAATTTAACACATAGTCAAAATAAATTATGTTCTAGGATATGGTTCTTTATATTAATTTTAAGCTAATGAAAAAATATTTAGATGCACTGTAAAAAAAAAAAAAAAAAAAAGATCAACCATCAATCAAATCCTGGTCATGAGATTAAATTGCTACCTTTCTCCGGGGTGGGGAAGCAAAACGTAATTAAAGCTATGGTAATGCCAAGCCAGAGCATTTATAAAGGGATCAGTCATTTTCAGGAGTGTTTGACTCCTGGTCTGTACGCAGTGAACACGTCTTCTTCTCAGTTTGTACATAAAGTGAGTGAGTGAGTCTCTGTCACGCTGCAAGTCCACTTCACTTCCTGTGAAGTACCTGTATGAACAGACAATTCTGTGATGTAAACTTGAGTTTCTTGTGACTCTTAAAATGGGTCAGCTGGGGCTTGGCACCCATCGTTCAGTGAGTAGGGTGCTGGCCACATGCATGGAGGCTGGCGGGTTCGAACCCAGATGGGGCCAACTAAACAACAATGACAACTGCAACCAAAAAATAGCCAGGTGTTGTGGCAGACGCCTGTATTCCCAGCTACTTGGGAGGCTGAGGCAAGAGAATTTCTGAAGCCCAAGAGTTTGAGGTCACTGTGAGCTGTGACACCACAGCACTCTACCCAGGGGGACATAGTGAAACTCTGTCTCAAAAAAGAAAAAAAGAAAGGGTCAACTGGCTTTAAAGGCACACGCTTTGCAATGCTCATTGGCGTTATCAGCGCCGTCAGAACATACAAAATGTAACTAAGATATAAAGCTGCCGGGAAGAGTCTGGAGGCCTCTGAAGCCTCTGGGGGAGCCGGGGGCTGGGAGGTGTGGCAGACTCCATTCCCTTGTTACAGTCACATACGTTGCACTTTGTTTTTATTTCAAGTGTGAAACGCTTCTCAGTTTTGTTGTTGTGCTTATTGTTACTGAATTATGACCTTTGTTAACAAAACTTCCCAACAGGTAATTCCAAAATGAGGCAAGTAGTTAATAAATGCACGAAGTCAGTGGTTCTCAACCTTTCTAATGCCACGGCCATTTAATAGGTCATGATCCACAGGTTGAGAACTGCTACACTTAGTAAAAATCAAAATAAGAACATGCCTCTGTTAAACCTTCACGAAAATGGTGATGCATTTTACAACACGTTTGTGTTTGTGTTTTCACCAGGAACGATTTGTGCCTCTGACAACTTTGTCAAGCTTAGTCTTTACTTCTGTTGTTTTGAACTTTTTATTTCCTCTTACTTAGAAAAGAATAGTATCAGGACACATGATATACCTGAGGATTGGGAAGGAAATAATTAGGATGTCTGAGCACCCGGTGAGATAGAGATATAAAACACCATATCATGCAGGTCAATCGTATTTAAAACTATGTTTCCTTCAGAGAAGAGTGTCCCCACTGATAAGCTATCTCATATAATCAATATTGAGCATATAATATTATATCTCATATAATCAGTATTGAGCATGACTTCCTGTAGCCTCTACTCACGCCGAATCCCTACAGCTCATAGCGATAGGGAAGAAGGAACTTAAAACAACTCTCTTCTCTCTGATAGCCATGGAATCCTGGCTAAATCCAAGGTTTAGCCAGAGAGCATATTGGTTTCAGCAGACTATGGTAAAGTTAATTAAGGATGATTAATGTAGCATTTTCCTTCCAATGATATCTGTGACAGAACAAAGCTGTCTGAGGCTTGTCAAGCAGAATTTGAGTTGAATGAGTATTTATGTGATCAAATCTGAAGGCTGCCTCTTGACAGAGCAGGGATTCATCAATCAATTGCTCTGCTCACGGTGGTGGGAAATTGGTCTATCCCAGTAGGGTCTGCGCCCATCCTCCTTCCCTGTTTTTCATTCAACCATCCCTCAGGCTACAAGGCGTCTTTGGCTTTTACCTCTGACCACCGTCAGGGCTATCAGGGAAGAGTAAAGGCAGGAGTGAAATGTCCATTACGGTGGCTCTTTCTTAGCTGAACTCATACAATTGATTTATTTTAAGCAGAGGGTTGTAACAGGACACAGGCAGAGCAAGGAATTAATTGGCATTAGTAAAAGTTACCTTGCATCCTGTCCGAAACTATCACAGTTGAACCTTTTCCCCGTGCAGACCCATGTGCCATTTCTGAAGCTTCTGTAGAGTGAGTTAATTCCAAGAACAATCTGAAGAGCAAACACTGTTTGCACTGCAGGCTTCTGCACTGGCCGTGTGCACCCTACACTCCGCCAAGGTCAGGTACGCCTTCTCAGTGTGAGCACTGTTGACCTGCAAGGGAAGGCCTGTTGAGCACTGTCTGGGCTGGGCCAGGGCAGAGGCCTGCCTGAGTAGTGGACTTGTTTCATCTCTGGTATATAGGCCCTCCTGTTGAGCACCGTCTGGGCCAGGCAGTGGCCTAGCTGAGCAGCGGACTCATTTCATCTCTGGTATACAGGCCCTTGTGCACCACCAGTGCAGAGGTGTGCTCAGGGATTGGCTAGAACAATATTCATTTTGCAAGGTTTATGCAGGTAACTTCATAAGCATTATCTGATTTGATTATCACAGAAAAGGCAAGTGGGATTGTTCTTATTAAATAGACATGGACATTGAGTTCAGAGAGGTTGCACAACATGCTGGAATGGTATGGGGTGTATGTGACCGAGGAGGGACGTGGGACAAACTCCCGTCCTCCATCTCCTTTCCTGTGGACCACTGTCTTCCTGGGCTATGGCTGAGCACCTGTTTGTGCCCTCAAATGATTACAAGGTGTTTGCATGCAGAACGTAAGTGCGATCTTGTGAGTTGTCAGTGAGCAAAGCTACTGATGCTACTTTGGCTGACGTGATATTTGACAGAGGTGGAATGACTGCAGCTTTCAGGGTAGGGTTGCTGCACTGTGAGTCCTGGTAGGGGTCACACCCCACCGCGTGTGGTTTCTGTCTAGAGTCAGCCTGGGAACCACAAGCCAACAGAACTCCCCAGAAATATCTGAGACAGATTGTTCAGGAGCAAAAAACATGAACAGGAGCCGATATATGATTGTTACTGCTGCTGCTGCTATTATTTATTGGTAAGTTACAAAGAGACATTTTTGAAGATTTGCTTCAAATCAGAGCTTAGAATCATGCTTACTCATTCCAGCTACGTCATCATTATCTTTGAAAAGCATGCATAACTATACAATAAAATTTGCACTTGGTTTTACATTAAAGTTTTATAATCATTTGCCATTTCAGTATTAGTATTTTGGGGGGAAATTGTTACCTTTGTTATGTGCTTTCAGAATGCAACTTGAGGTATAAAAATGAAAGTGATTTAATAAGAAGATTGCCAATGGATTAGATCAATTACAATTAGTATTGTTTCTTCACTTAGACTTAAACACAAATACTGATCAGTTTTTTAAAAATTATTTTTAATTGTTATGGGTATATAATAGTTGTATATCTTCATTGGGTACATATTATATTTTGATGTAGGCATATAATGTGACTTAATCAAATCAGGGTAATTGGGGTCTCCATCACCTTAGGCACTTAACATTTCTTTGTTAAGAACATTCCAGTTCCACTTTTTTTAGTTATTTTAAAGTATGCCCTAATTTATTGTGGATTATAGTTACTTTGTTGTGCTATCAAAAATTATCTATTCTATTTAAATATGTCTTTGGGGCCAGTAAGTGCTTTGAGTGCCTAAATGAAAATAATAAGTTGTGATTTCTAAAATCTTTTGGAAACAGGTAATTGACATTTCAAACATTCAAGATAAGCTTTAGCTTTTTATTCATCCTATCCCCGAAAATTCCATTAAAGATTTTTATTTGTTTTTTCCAATGTTTTTCTGTGAAAATACTGAAAGGCTTTGCTTTTGTCCATTTCCCCCCAGTATTTTTGTGAAATAATATTGAAGACCCCTTGTGTAGGGAAGATGCTAATAATTTCTTATTCCATAGAATGCTGGGGGGACAGGCAGATTTACTTATTTTAGTTATAGAGGAAAAGTCTGAAGACCATCCAGGATTGGCCTGAAGACGCCCCCATCAGGAACTGGCTCTTCGGTCTTATTTTTTATCTGTCTTGCGTGTCTGGCGGAGTCTTCCAAGATTAGAACGCTCAGCACATTGAGTGGAGAACTCCTTCTCCCTGGCTGTGCACACTCTATTCTGTGACCAGCCATGGATTTTAGGAGCCATGTGGGTAATTATTTTGTAGTCTGCGCTGTGGAGCTCAGAGGTCTGTCATGTCAACTACCATTAAATCGGGTCTCTGTCCTTTCAATCTGTGGGCAATTGATGTCTCAGAGTTAAGTGCAGGATTTTCATGTCTATTAAATTTTGGAAATCAATTCAGACACATCGCTCCAACTTGGTAGGATAATTTAATATCTAACTTCTGTTATTTCATGGAGTTTCTGCTTTTACCCCATCCTCCTCCCTCCCTCGGGCATATGTCACCTTGATATCATCCCCTGCTCCCTTCAACCTTGTCACTGACACAATGTCTGATGGACCAGGACAATTTCCGGGTTGCTGTTGACCTATTGATTTTTATTGCATATTCTTGAGCCCAAATATCCTGTAGAGTCTATTGATAAAAATGAATAAACAAGACATCACTTTTATGTCTTGGATGACTGCATGACATCACTTTTCAAGTCACAGTAGCTGTGCAGGTGACAACAATTCATGGCCAGTCTTTTGGCAACCTTGGGGAGTTGTGCTGCGACTGCAAACTGATTATCTGTGAAAGCAGGAAAGGGCTTCCAGTTTCATGTGGGCCGTTTGGTCACTCAGGGGACATCATTAATTTTGGTGAGTTGGACTAGTTTAACTAAACTCCCTTGTTTAATCTTACAAAATTCAAAGGAATGTGGCAAATATTAATTTGGCAATTGGCAAATGAAGAACAAAAAGAAATGCCCATTCATAATTTTCACATTCTTTTATAATATTTCCAACTAACCTGTTTCCCCGAAAATAAGACATCCTCCGAAAATAAGACCTACTTACAGGAAAGATAAGACGTCCCCTGAAAATAAGACCTAGTGCATCTTTGGGAGCACACCTTAAAATAAATTTGGGGAAACAGGGTAGATTAATTACAGGATGACAGAATATAGCATATTGGTCATAATTTTGATCACATGATAAATGTAAATATTAAAATTTGATTAAATATAGATGTTTAGGGAAATGCTAAGAAAATGTGCTCAAGGAAGAAAATTTATATATTTTTTTCATGGAAAATATTAGTAATTATATCTGAATAGTGTTAGCTTTGAAACATATTTTACAAGACTGTAACTAAAAGGTATGGACTCTGTCATTCTAATTCAGTATTTCTAGAAAATAAACTTCGACCAGACATAAGTGAACAAACAAACGAACAAAACTCAGAGCATGGGGTCTTAGTGAAGAAACCAAGACTTCATTCCAGGCCTATAATGAACTGTTGGCTGTGTTCTCAAAATTTATGCCCAAGGTTTTCCATTTTTAGGCTCTTGAACCGTCTAATAAGTTTTTATTCTAAGACCAGGCAGAATTAATAGAGATGGAAGTTAGTTGATATCATTTAAACGGCCTTACAAACATATCCATCCACCCTATTCTTTGCTAAGTACCCCAAACACACGTGCTTCTCCCCCTAATTTCTCTGAGCAGTTCACCTTATCTGCAGAGCACAGAGTCTCACCAGGGAGGATTTTGCTGTGTTGATGTGTGTGCCCGTGTTTCTTCCTCACTTACTGCGTGACAAAGGGATCTCCCTCTCTGTCTCTCAACTTTCTCTTCTGGCCTCCATGCTCTCCCCACCCCACCCCCCTGCCAAAACCAAAGTGGAACAGACGGGCTCCAACCTGCTTTTCTCCGTCTCACCTTCGGCTTGTATGCTGCTCTCTCCGTTTTGTCTGCTCTAGGCCTCCCTTTCTTTTAAGTTTCCGCTTAGACCTGTCTTCACCTGTGTATCTTGCTTGTGACCTCTCGGTTCTCCCCCCATCCCCCTACCCCTGTGTCCAGCCCGGGCAGGTGCTCTCTGTGGGCTCCCGCAGTCCTGGCCTGGGCAGGTGCTGTCCGTGGGCTCTTGTAGTCCTGGCCTGGGAAGGTGCTCTCCGTGGGCTCCTATAGTCCCAGACCGAGCAGGTGCTCTCCGTGGGCTCCCACAGTCCCGGCCAGGGCAGGTGCTCTCCGTGGGCTCCCACAGTCCTGGCCGTGCGGGCCTGTGGGGCTATGTGCACCAGCAGATTGCCCACTCCATGAGGCACAGGCCCACGGCAGCTATGCTTATAGAGAAGTATCCTGGCGATAGGAGGAACTCAATCAATGTAGGGAATGAAAGAAAGCAAGAGAAGGGGAGGGAAAAAGGGATGATGCTATTTTATAGAAAAATATCTTAAGAGCTCTTTCAAGTTGATTTTCAGATAGAACACAGCTGCCTACCAGGAATCTGCAGTAGAGACCAGAAAGGAGTCAGCACCCTCCAGGGAACAGACCCTGCTACGGGTCCCTCAAACAGTGTACCAAATGTCGGCCTTCTTGAATGTAAAATTGCCTGCTCCACAGAAACTGGAAGCTTGGGAGTAGATGTGTCCCCCTAGCAAGGGTGAATATTTGCTGATATACAACAGAGTCAGACCCTTCCCAGCTGCCAGGCTGGCCACTTTCACCATCTTCCCCAGATGCCTTTGCTTCTGGCCACCTTCGAACCATGGGCTGAGGGCCTGAGCTGCTCCCTGCACATTGTAAAGTCCATCCTAAATCTCCCTGAGCTAGTTATCTTTGCCCTTCTTTGTAAATTGGCTGAGGCACCATGATTAAGATAATTAGCACTTGTTTAGGAGACAGAATGTTCAAGTCTTGGCTCCACGATGTATATACATGTGGTCCGGTTCAAGCCACTTCTCTGAACATCACTTTCCTCCTCTGTACAGTCAGGATGCCTGCTGGCTTGTGTTCAGGTTCTCAAGGTGATCAGGTGCTTACGAAAGTATTTTAAGAGTTTTAAGTAGTGGGAGGTCACAGTTGATAAAAATTGACAACAGGTTCACGGACGCTAAGTTGTCCAGCAAGAGTGACATTGAATTTCCTTTATAACGTGAAGTAGATTATAAAATAGGAGGCTGCACCTGATTCTGAACTCCTGAAATGGGGTTCGGAATGAGGGGTGTAAAGAAACATTCGTAAGTACCATCTCTTGTTTTGATCATCTCTGGAAAAGGCCCCCTACTTTACTGTTTGCTACTCTTAAAAACTCACCCAAGTTTTTAAAATACCTTGATCCCTGAGTGTTTAGATTTAGATTATATTTATATGGTGGTTGAGTACCACTTTGTCCTTGCCTAGAGATGTGAATGCTATTTTTGCGAGTAAGCTTAAAAATTGACTGTCTAAATATTTGACCAGAGTTATTTTAAAAGAATTTCATTATTTATCTTCTTTATGATTTATATTATCATGTTCTGTATCCCTAGTTATGGTTTATCACAAGCAGCCCGTCTGCTACAACATCCAAGTTGGAACATTCAAATAAGATGAGTTCAGATATCATAAACATGATAAGAGATGGATTGCATTTAGTCTCTCTCCATGTTTAACCAATTTAATTTGTTTCCTATGCAGAAGAGGCTCTAAATTTACTTAATATATGTTAGCACTTAGAAACGTGGTCAGGAACAAGCTGAAGGTCTTAACCTATTCGTAAATAAATGAGAAGATTCCTGTCGGAGTGAAAGAGAGAGAGAGAATTTATGTCAAACAATCAGGAATTTAATACATAGTGGTCTTTTAGGGCGTCCGGTTTGTGTACATACTCTTAAGGCGTGATTACGAATAACTTCACTTCCTATAAACATTGTGACTGGAGAAATTACTCACAGATACAACAAAAAGGGGAAGAAAGGTAAGATGTTTTAACCAAAGCCAATAAGTGAATTACTTTCCCTGAAAAGGTTAACAATGGCAGATTTATTTTTCACTGCCATAATATTTGTCTCTGTTGGGCCAGCTATCTGAGGCATTCTCCAGAAGAGGCATCTTAGGCTTATTGAGACATCACCATATGACCTCAGGTTCAGTGTTACCACGGAGCCCAAAGGACTTTCTCACCTCTATAATTTGGGGGCTCAAGGAGCCCTGACTGGAGGTGCAATCTGTTGGCTGAAAGAAAGTATTGATACCGTTGCAGGGAAAGCTTCCAGTGACCGTAGGGATTTCCCCCAGCCCCTGGTAAAGGTCAAGTAGAGGACTTTGTAGAGAAAGCAAAAGAGTCATTCATTTTTTACTCTTTAGGTAAAGGACTTATGTCATATTATTAGTGAGAATGTGATTAACTGTTAAAGCAACACAGGTCTTAATGATCTATAAAGCCGTCTCCCTCGAAGTTATGGATTCATTGCTCTGAAGTGCTAAATATATGTTGTTTTAGGATCATGCAAGTCATGAATACTAAAATTAAAAATAAGCATATTTCTTTGATGATGATTTATAGCCAAACAATTTGGGGCTAACACATTCGCATTATAGGATGCAAATGCGATGTGGCCCAGCCAAGTGGGCTCACAAGATGAAGTGCCGCTGTTGGGGAAATACGGGCAGAGCCTCTGCTCCATCACAGCCTTGCAACATAACGTCTCCAGAGCTGTTATTGATGTTTCCATGTGGCAGCAGTGTGGCTCTAAATTCTGTACTTAGCGAGAGAATGGTTTCATTCAGCCTCGTTGATGACCTAGAAACCCATACGTGGGATATTACATGCAATTGTGAATTAGTATGTGGGGCTGGAGAAGGGAAGTTAGGTGGCTCCTTCTGAGTGAGACACGGAGTCCACAGTGACCACAAATGCCAAGTAGAGACCAAGCCAGACTCGGCAAAAATATGTCATAACCCGCTGTCCACCACGGCAGGTGCCTAGCACTGTGGGCCACCTGGAAATTCTCCTGGGAGCCCCAACAGCATAGTTATTTCCCCAGGTCATAACGAAGGTCAACACCATAGATTACTCAACAAAGTGAAAAGCCAGTGGAAGGTCAAGGTGACCTTGTTTTCTTCAGGCCTCTGTCTTTCTTGTCCTCTGCATCTGTGGTGGCAAGGACCGCACTCAGCCACTGGCCTCCCCTTCCCACTCCTTCCCTCTCTTCCATCTTTAGTCCCCATCTTCCTTTCCCCATTTCATCCTGATCTTTATTCTGAAGCAAGGCAGGAGGTGGGCTGGCATTAAGTACGTGACAACAGTTACAGTTTGGGCACCATCAGAACTTGCTCAAAAGAAAAAGTTTCCTGGCATCGGGAGAGAACTCACATCCTTCAAACAGTGAATATGAGGTTCTCTTCCAGTCTTGTACTGGGATATTAACTTTATTAATAGAATTTAAGTGGACCTTTTCATTGCTCATCAATTTTTTATTGTTATAATACGAATAGTAAGGTAGTCACATGGGCGTTTGTGCAAGCCCTTTAAAATAAGTGAGTAGGTAGAAAGGAAGACCAGGGAAGCCAGTGACAGAGCCGGATGCGTGTTACACGAGCCCTGCAGACGGCTGTACAGATGAGACAGCACAGAGTGTGTGCAATTTATGTGGCTGATAACCCAAGTTAACAGAGCCCCTGGCACTGTTATGGAGGCAATATTTTCTCAAGGATGTACCGTCTTAAACAGCTTCTTCCTGTATTAGGTTCATATATGCTTTTCTTTAACATAAAGCAGGTATGTCTGTTCTCTTGTTCCGTTTCATTTTCTTGGAAAAATAAATTTATTGTAGGCCAGCTGAATGGAAATTCTGCTTACTGTTTACGACTGAAGTTGCTCTCTGCCTCTCCTGTATTGCCTGGGGAATTAGTTTAATATAGAGTCTTATTCCAACCCATTTCTTTATTTTCCCTCTCTACGTCCTTCTTTTCAGGGTTCTGTTCCAAATGCTATATTGCCACACGGCAGCTGGTAGCATTTAGCAGCCACCTGCACAAGTAGTTCTGTTTCCAATGGAAGAAATTTTAGCTTACATAAGGCAAAAGAACCCATAACGTATTGGCCTTTCCATTTTTATTTGTATTTGTGTACATTTTCTTACTCATTGATGAATGTTCTGCTAAGTGAAACTTAACTCCTTGGTGAAAAATGAGAAACAGGATGGTATAGCAGTCATTTGTTTCAATAAAGTTGGGTTAAATTGAAACTCTGTCAGTAAGGTGAGAGGTTGATCATAGCCAGGAAGAGACTCTTAAAATCTGTACCTTCTTTGAAGGGTGAGAAAGCACCTCCCCACACGGAAACTTCGACCCTCATTTTCCAGGTAACAGTGCCTATTGAGACTGTGATGAGGCATCGTGCTGTGTCCCAGCTTCTAAGGAACAGCCTTGCACGCTCAGACTTTTCAATCCTCGCAGTAAATAAATTACTTTCCTATTGCTTGGAAACAAGTTTAAATCCCAAAGTTTGTATTACGTTGCTTGCATAACTACCTACTGAATATTGATCTTAACTGAGCTAGCGGTAACTAATGTGTCAAGTACCTTGATTTCCCTAATCAGGGTAGCGATTCTGTGAAGGAAGCCCAGCCTGGGCCCGGGCCACTGACAGCTGGTATCTCTGGCTGGTGCACTTCCCCTCTCACCAGGTTGAAGAACTGAGTCGGAGCAGGCCCCGGGGACCCAGTCAAGTCTGGTTAGCAAGTGAGTGCAGACTCAGGGGCTTCTCACATCTTCATCTTTTAAGGACAAATGTTCAGTGGGTGCATTTAGGTGAACAATTACTAGGAGCCACAGAATATAGCCGCTGTTATTCTGTTCAGGAATCTGAACCACCTGAGTAAGTGCTAGACTTCTTTGTGTCCAATTTTAAAATGTAAAGGCTCCTAGAAGAAATTTAGTATGATAGCCTGGCTTTATAAATAAGCCAAATATATTACTAAGGACACCCAATAGTTTCTCGAGATGAAAACCAAATTAAATTAACTTCCTTCCTCCCCCCTCCTTCCTTTCCTTCTGTTTTTCTTTCCTTTCCTTCTCTCTCTTCCCTTTCCTTCCTCCCCCCCTCCTTCCTTCTCACTTTCTTTCTTCCCTTCTCTCCCTCCTCTCTCTTTTCCTCCTTCCTTCCCTTTCTTCTCCTCCCTTTATTCATTTCTCTTTCCCTTCTTTTCTCTTCCTTCTCAGATATTGGGCCATGTTCTGCGCCAGTTATTCCTCATCTAAGCTAGGTTTAGAAACAGGCTACAACTAAGTCAGAAACTTGCTCTGCTGTGGGGAGGCCCAGCGAGGACACCGTCACGTGGACTGTCACGGCAGGGGTGAGGGCAGCAGGTGTGGGCGGTGGCTGGGAGACATTCACAGTGGAGTGTACAGGGAGTCCGGGAGGTCTCCCTGGGGGAGTACATCTAAACATTCCTGAAGTATAAGAAGAGTTATACAATAGCCGGCAAGGATGTCCGGGCATCAGCCCCAAGACAGGAGAAATCAGGGGAGTTGTACTGACAGGGGCTGTGTACGTGAGCGTGGGAGGCAGGGAGGACGGAGAGGGGAGACGGCGCTTGATTCCAAGTTGAACTCAGCAGGTGTTAGGGGCTATGCAGTTTGCCAGGTAATACTCTTTAGTCATAATAGGATAATCTGGGGTAGTGAGTGATAGAATAATAAATCCCAAAACAAAGGGTACAAATTCTGAGCTTCTCCTGGAGCTTGGGAGAGGAAGTGGTCACTGTTGACCACAGCATGGGAAGGAGCCTTCAGAGAAGACTGTCCCGGGCAGGGAGCACGGTGGGGCCTGGTGTCTCCTGGAGCATCTTCCCTTCATCTCCAGCTGCCGAATCCAGTGTCTGAGTTTCAGTCCATGGTCCCCCATAACTTTCTCAAAACTATTCCTGCCGTCTTTGCCCCCCTTAACCGTCTGGATGCTGGGCCCCGGCACCGACCCTCTGCTCGGCATCCCCCCACTGCCCTCCAGGCTGGCGTTTTACAGGTTCCAGGCTGCAGCCTTCCTTCCTCCTGTTCTGGTGGATTCCTCTGGGTCACACCCACCTGAGGATATCATCTGTGTATACAGTAGAGACTCCCAGGTCATTGTCTTGGGCTCTAACCTATGAGTCTCACCTTTTACTGAGTGTCTGCATCTTGCCACACTTCCGATTAGCTGAAACCCACCCTCTGTCCTCTGTTCATCCCCCTCAGCTCTGAGGCTGGAACTTGGAAGTCCATTTTAACTTCTCTGACACCTTTTCTCTTTGCCCATGTTCGGAGATTAGCCAGATTTAGTGTTCTGACCCAGAGGTATGTCTTGATTCCGCCTGGCTCTCTCAATCCACACGGCCTTTCCTGGAGTGCGCACTCTGCTGCGGACTGCCGGGACTGCGTGTGAGCCTGCTCTAGCTGGTCTCCCTTCTACTCACAGCCGTCTGTTTTATTTTTTATTATTAATTTTTAGAGTTCTAGGGAGTGTAAGTGCAGTTCTGGTGCATGGCTGTGTGTAGCTGTGGAGTCTGGGCTTAGGGACATAGTGCACGTCCGTTCCCTGGAGCAATTCACCCTTCAACCCTCTCCACTCCGTCCCTTCTCCAGATCCCCAGGGTCTGTGGTCCCCTCTCTGCATCCATATCACACATTGTTTAGCCCCCACCTGTAAGTGAGAAAACGTCTTTAACTTTCTGAGTTATTTCAGTGAAGACGGTCATCTCTGGTTCCATCCACGTTGCTACAGAAGACACAGGTTTAGGGCTTCTTTTTTAAAACATGAAACCTGGGATGAACTTTCATTTGCTTAAGGCGCTGCTCTGACTGAGTCTGCAGCAGTGATGTCCAGCCGTGTCTGCTTGATCCCAGGACCTGGGGGTCACCTCCAGGAGTAGCTCTGAGGAAGGGAAAGCCAAGGAGGGTTCCCTCTTCCCCCACCCCTGCCTCTTCCTCAAGCAATGAAGCCTCACTTTTTACTTGTTTGGTATTTCTGGATTTGCATAAGATTTTGCTCTAGGGAAAAAGGTATCATGCTGCTAAAAAATGAAAAAATTGAAAAGCCTACCTCTTTGGCATAGCACACACAGCCCTTAAGAGGCTTAATTCCAAACTCTGCCTTGAGTTTCATCCCTCCCTTTTCTCTGCCCCTCACCGTAGTCTTGGTTCAGTCAGAATTCCCTTGAAAACCCTGTGCTCTTCCCCCCTCCCCGAGTTTGCTGAGCCTGGTCCCGCACCCCACCTTGCGGTCTGTGGTCACCCTGTGCTCTTCCCCCCTCTCCGAGTTTGCTGAGGCTGGTCCCGCACCCCACCTTGAGGTCTGTGGTCACCCTGTGCTCTTCCCCCCTCCCCGAGTTTGCTGAGCCTGGTCCCGCACCCCACCTTGAGGTCTGGGGTCACCCTGTGCTCTTCCCCCCTACCCGAGTTTGCTGAGGCTGGTCCCGCACCCCACCTTGAGGTCTGTGGTCATCTTTCTCTTCCCTCTTCCCACCTTTTCTACCTGGCACATTCCCAGTGGTTCAGTTCAAATCTTGCTCTTGCATTGGTCCTGAGAGAGGATCCTGCAGAAAGGCTTGGTCATAAATCTCCCTAGGATCCTTCATGCAGCTGCTCCTACCTCCAGATTGTTCTCCCTCAGCCCCCTGGAGGGCAGGGAGTGGGTCTTAGACTCGCACCCAGCTCACAGCGTGGTCCCTTCCACGCAGGGCTCAGGCCCCGTCAGGCCACCGCCCCTCCCCGGCTGCTGTGGCTGTGACGGCAAAGCCAGAGAAGGCGTTTGAGGAAAATATCAACAGTGGTATTTTAGGTGTTCAGGGAAAGAAGGGTTTAAAGGAGCTTCTCCAAAGAGTAAAATGTGAGTTAGATTAAAATCCACCATAGACTCATTGCTGACATGATGGGATGAGAGAAAATCTCTCAGAGTATAAAGCTAGAAACCCAAGTGTGTTCATTTTCTTTAGAAATCCTGCCTGTGGCAGCCAGTGCCCTTGGCCATCGTTCTGCTTCCCACATTTATTCATTCCGAGGAGCCATGGAGTCCAGGGGGGCTGTTTGGTTCTCTCAGCCCCGTGTCCCCATCACGTGGCAGAGCAGCCACGCGCCCCTGTGTGTGCCCACAATTTGTTATGCACCTGCTGACGTGGCCCCAAAAGAGTGTATTCATGAAAGACGTCAGTGCCAGAGGTGCTAAAACAGTGTCACTTTTACTTGGGACGCAGCAATGAGGCTCAGATGGTTAATTAGGGAGCCTCCTAATAAGAAGCTGTGGCCCCAGGGTGAGAATTGGGGGTTTGACTCCAGAGCCCCAACCTCTGCTTGCTCTCTCCTCAATCCCAGCAAGCTCCGTGTAGCCAGGTACTCTGGGGTCTAACATCTGAGCACTCACAGCTGTTCACTTCCAGAGAAGTGAATTCTCTATGTATCTGACGCTCTGGTGGCCACCAAGTAGGAAAACTTCTAAAGCTGCCAGTCCAGCAGACCAGGTAGTCTTGTGGCTTCATGTCCTAAGTCAGAGCACATTGATGCCGAGAGACTCCGGGTTATGAGAGGTGTGTGGCCTGTGGCCTTTGTCTTTTTGTTGCCCAAGTTAAACGCAGGCTTCCTGCACTTGAGAGTTGCTCGCTGGGTCTCCTGCAGCTGAAGTTGCAGCATACCCGGGCCCCGGAGATGTGGACTCACAACTTGCTTTGCTGCTTTAACCAGTTGGACCTCAGATGTCTTTCAAGGGACTGTATGTGCCAAATCCTGGGGTACTGTTTTAAAGTGCAAACTGCTAGACTTAATCTCAGATCTACAACTTAGAGACTCTGAGAGTAAGACCTGAGAATATGCGTATTTTTGTGAAATAATGAACATCATGAAGAGAAGTGTCCGTCCATCATGACGGTCCTTTGGAAAGAGTGGGGCTGAGAGTGCCGAGCACAGATGTTAAAGTGCGCAGACTTTTAATGGGAGCCACCAGCCATGACGGGTCTATGTCACATTACACCTGCCAAATGCTGTTCAGCTGGCGACTTTCTGTGCGATCACCCTGAGCGTCTCAGCTCTGTGAGTGTCCACACTCAGTTCAGGAAGCTCTAGCACCTGACGTAATGGCCCCTCTTCCCATCCCTTTTTTTTTTTTGTTTAGCTTTGATTTGCATTTCTCATCTCCATATATAAATAAAGTTCTCTAAGCTCTCCCTCTGAGCAGGAATTCCACATGTGTCTTATCACTAATTTCTCATAACAACTTGGAGAATAGCCTTTATTGGTTCCATTGCACAGATGAGAAAGCTGAGGCTTAATAGCTTATGTAACTCCCCAGAAGCAGGGGTTTGAGCTCAAGTCCCCTGAGTGCATAGGGCGGCCTTTGCCCCTGTGTCTTCTGCTCTGTCTTGTTTTCCCTCTTACCCACTAAGTGCAGATGTGACTGTGGTTGAATGTCCTGTCCGGAGTGCCCGTGACACTGCCACCAGGCCTCTTTCTGAGGCACGAGCCTCTGGCACTTACCCAATTCTTTTTTTTTGGCCAGGGCTGAGTTTGAACCCACCACCTTTGGTATATGGGGCCTACGCTCTACTCCTTTGAGCCACAGGTGCTGCCCCACTTTCCGAATTCTTGCCTTCCCAAAAAAGTTCCATCCTGGGGAAGAGCAGATAAATGGCATTGACCTTTGAGGAATGAATAATTGAAATCTGGAATTATTTTTACCAGCAATTTTTTTTTTTTTTAAATTAAACTTGTCTGACTATCACAGTTAGCAGTTGGTGTGTGGAGTCAAGGATGGCCTGTCCCCGGGAGCCACTGCTGATTTTATAGTCAGTGGTGACATGTGTGGATCAGGGATGGCCTGTCCCCGGGAGCCACTGCTGATTTTCTAGTCAGCGGAGACACGTGTGGATCAAGGTTGGGCTGTTCTCCAGGAGCCACTGCTGATTTTCTAGTTGGCAGGGTGATGGCAGGACTCTCCACAAGGAGGGGATGTTCCATGTCTGTGCGTCCAGTGCACAGGCCCTGGCCACCTTGGCTTCACAGCTAATGTGACTGAGGACCTGAGTTTTTAATTTTGATTTTAGTTAATTTCTTTTTGAACTGAAATAACTCCCTGTGGCCAGTGGCCACCATATCAGATGGCATCTGTCTAACCGGGTCTACAGGGAGGCGGTGATGTCAGTTCAGATCTGGTCCCAAACCAACGGGCTCACTAGCTGGGTGCCGTTGTGCAGACTACAGGACATGTCTCTTTCTGGTGACCGTGGCTTCAATGTGGCAATAGCTGCTACTTCCCAGGTTAGTCGTGGGGCAGCAGGAGCATTGTCACGTGGCAGCACTTAGCCGGGTGCCTCCCAGCTCGAAGTGGGGACCCACCAACATGAGCAGCTGAGGTTGTAACTGGAGCTGCTATTAGTCCAATGGCCTAACAATTCCAAGTTGCTTACCTTTCTGAAACTTGAAATCCTCTCAAAAGGGCTGTTGATATAGAGGCTGCTTGATACGTATTTACTGAACTCAACTTTTCAAATCTCTCAGATTTGGGACTTTTGACTATGGGCTGATATATAAACATAGATAAGATACTGGACAGGACCTCAGAAAATGCCTTCCCTTCCTCAGCATTGTAACAAGAAAGTACAGGTCTGTCCATCAAGGCAAATGAAGAAAAAACAATCAAGTAAAGATTCTCCACTACCTACAAAGTTAAAAAAATGAAATCCTGTTACTGTTCTTCCTATGAAACTCATGTGCCCAGCATCTCAAAGAGTCTAAAGTTTTTAACATGGGAGGAGGAGCTCAGGGAGGGCCATGTAACAGGACACATGATGGACAGTAAGAAATTGCTATAAATCAACTTTAGAGATTTTTTTTTTTAGCCAGTCAGTATCTAAGTACCTTGTATATCAAAATACACACACACACCTAAGGGGACTTGCACACCACATATAGAGTGTGTGTGTATGTGTGTATACACATATTAATACTGACATTAAAATTAGATAGTAAAGCCTTTCATTTAGTGCCAGCTAAACCAAGCCTCGCCACAATAAATCGAAAATGTGAACTACATTGGCAAACCTTAGCTTATAAAGGCCTTGTACATAGATGCCCAAATACTTTTCTAAGTGGGAATAATATTGGACCTGAAGTTTAAAGTACTATAGAAAGAAAAGAGAGGTGAATAATTACCTTTTTACTTTGTGATTGTATGGAAAGGCCAGACAATGGAAAAACTAGTAAAATTTAAAAGGAATTCCTGAAGTAAAACAACAACCTGGCTCTCTGTTCTCTCTCCTCTTCATCTGTATTTTGGATTAACACTGACTAGGTTACTAAGGAGTCATCTTAACAGAGAATGGTTCCTGCGGCTTCTCGGATGCGGAGAGGGGGTCTGGGAGGTGGCTGGGCGCGGGGGACTCCAGGGACACCGCGCTGTCAGTGCAAGCTTATGGCTACTTAGCTGACAGTTTAGAAAAGACAGACCAACTGCTCGACCGAAGGAAATATAATATGTCCTTTTAATGAGTTGAATTTGAAAAACTTTTCAAGGAACAATGAAGGAAGGGATTGAAGAGGCCTGTGTTGGTTGCAGTAATCAACATCTTTACTAGCTGGTAAAAAGTGCCAAGCACAGATACCCGTCAGTTCACTAGGAGGTAATCCTTCCTTTCCAAAACTGTCAGTGGCATGACACTGAGATGGTCCTGTTGTTTCAGGCTTGTTTACCTGTTGACTTTGTGTTGATTTTATTCTTCGAGTAGGCCCCACCTCTTATTTTAGAGGTCAATGGGTTTTTCCCTCGCGTTTCATCTGGACTGTAGGCCCGGCTCACCCACACTCTTTCTTCTTAGGCAAACATTCTGCAGCAGCTGGGTTGGAAACTATCATTCCACACATCACAGCAAATCTCAGACAACTTGAGTTTAATTATTCCCTGTTGACTGGCTTTGCCATTACCAAGATCTCTGTTAACACACCAGCGCAGAGTGTGCGAGTGTAGGGTTTCTTAGCTCTCAGCACAATAGCTTTTGCATTAATGTCTCAAGGTTTATTTCATGAAGCAAAGGCTTACTTGTGGTCTCTAAAGTTTGTTTAAACATAAATTGCAGAGAAAGGCAGTGAAAAGAAAGCCTATGGATTGCTTTAGATACTTTTTGAAAAGAGTAGATTCCTATTAAAAATTATTTAGCCTTGAAAGTCTATGGTGAAGAAGTTCTAGTCACCCTTTCATTTTCCTTAACTTTGAGAAATCATTATGTTTTATTACTCTGCTAAATAAATAATGTGGGAGTAATGTACCCCACACTGAACTTTTCACGATTTTCTACCAACTGTGATTTCACGGCTGAGAGGGTCTCATCTGCCCGTCCCAGGAAGCTCCGTGGAGCCCCCGGTGTTCAGCATTGCTGAAGGTTGACGACCTCCCATGGGGACAGTGCAGTGACCATTCCCAAATAGGTTTGTAATAAAACCTTGGGCAGTGGACAGCTGGCATAATGCATCCTGAGATGTATCACAACCTAGAAATTAATACAGGTAGAGAGAACAGAGAAATTTATGTTTTAAAAATTCATTTTGAAATACCAAGCATGGGAGAACCTAGCTGGGGCCATTATTGCCTTCACAGTTATGTGGGGCTGATGAGGCTCCTCTCAGTTGGTGAACACCATCTGCTTCTACTGAACACGCGGCCAGACGTTCTCCACGCTGTCCTCACCCAGCTCCAGGCTTACAACTGACTCGTGCAGGAACCACGGACATGGGGCAGGGCTGACCCTGAGGGAGCCAGGCCCTTCGTGATGGTGTCCCTGTGGCTCTGCTCCATGGAGGGTGAGACACATTCACAGATAACCCTTTAGGCCTCTGTTCTGATTACATCGTCCCCTGTTGAAGCCCTCCAGGGGCTTCCCAGGGTATTCGTGATAAAGTTCAAAATTCAACCATCGCTTTCGAGGCCTCCACCCCCGGTGCTTGGCAGCCCTCAGCCCACACCACGTCCTTGTGCTTTCTCAGACCTTCATAGTGCCCATGCTCTCACTCAGCTCACGCACACTTGTTCCTTCTTCCGTATTCACAGAGCCCAGATGGCGCAGGCACCAAGCTGCTCCCCATGGGCTGTGCAGGGGACACAGGGGACACTGTCTGTGCCCTGTTGACATGGATCAGCTGGTCAGGAGGCCAGAAGGGGGTCCAGCAACTACGAAGTCTGTTCTCTCTGCCTATTCTTCTCTCGCCGAGCTCCCTCATTCTTATACATGTCTCGTGTTAGACATCCTTGAGGGAGACGTCTCTGCTCCTTCCCTAGGTGAGAGCTGCTTGATAATGCTGAAGAAATAACACAGAACCGTACTCACAGAAAATAGACCTGAGGAGTTTATAAAAGCCCCACTTGACTCTGCAGACTCTGGGTCCTTCTCGAGTTTTCCCAGCCATCTTCCCTCCCTTGGTGATATCTCTCTCCCGTGGCTCGAGGCCACATCTGGATGTTTGGGTGAGGATCTGGCAGACGAGGGAGAGAGGAATGTGGCTGAGAGGGCTGCAGGGCTCCCTCGTCAGTACCTCCTCATCTTAAGTATTTTGCCCCACTAGATATTTTTTCTTTATATAAATATTGTGAAATGAGTGCTGAGAATCAGGAGACCTTGGGTCGTTAGCACAGAGCTCTAGACGCAGACCACTTCTTCCAAATCCTCCCACCGGGCTCTTCTGTCCTGAATCTGAACATGAAGCAAGTCGAGTATCCCTTATGTGAAATGCTCGAGACCAGGAGTGCTGCAGATTGCAGATTTGTTTGGATTTTGGACTATTTGGAATGTATAAAGAGATATCTTGGGGACGGGACCCAAGTCTAAATACAGAATTTATTTATGTTTCATATACTCCTCATGCACGTAGATTTTGGATAATATTTTTAGTAATACTGTGCATGAAACAAAGTTCAGGTGCCTTAAATATTCAGAAAGCAAAGGTGTCACTGTCTCAGCCACCCTTGGAGAAGGTCCATGGAATCATGTCAGCACCCAACAAAGCTTCAAGTTCAGGAGCATTTCGGATTTCAGATTCTTGGATTAAGGATGAACAATCTGTCGTATCTGTTTCTTAGGACTGCTAGGAGGCTTACCTAAGATAACATACGCCAAGTCATCGGAACATGCCTGGTGTCTAAGTGCTGGCTCTTATTATTATTATTCTATCATAAATGAGAAGAAAGGCTTGAGAGGGCAGGTAACTTCTTCTTCTTCTTCTTCTTTTTTTTTTTTTTTGAAGTTTCTGGCCGGGGCTGGGTTTGAACCTGCCACCTCTGGCATGCGGGGCTGGCGCCCTACTCCTTTGAGCCACAGGCGCTGCCCATGGCAGGTAACTTCTGAAGATTGAACAGAGCCAGTCTGGAGCTCAGCTCTTTCTGGTCTAGTCCCTGGCATCTGCTCTCCACCCCAGAGCAGGTAAATGCCCTCCCGGCAAGGGTGAGTGACCCAGTCGGCCGTCAGTCCTTCCCAAAGGAGACAGAGTGTGATGTTAAAAGACTGAGTTTTGAGGAGCTTCATGAGGCTTCTTGTGCTTTCTTGATTTCTTAAGTAGTGAGTGGCATGGTCATTTGAGCAAATGTGTCAGCGGTGGCATAAATTCTCAGGAAGCAGCACATCCTTCTGTGTCAGATTGAGGAGGGAGGGTAAGAAGGGACCACCCTTATCTTGTACCGATAAATTGCTTTCTCCAAGATGCCTTTAGCCGGACACTGTTTTACAGAATTGCAGCTCTAGAGTCTTTCCTGAGGGCTTAGCAATAAAATCCCTTCATTATCCTAATAAAGATAAAATTTCTTTTAGGATTTGCTGATAATTAAAGCACTGTTGGCATAACTGATGACTGAGGCATAAAATTATTTTCTAGATTTTTCTTTTTATAAAGATGTTTTTACTCAAGGTTTTTGTTGCATTGTTATGTATTTACAATTACTATTTTTCTACTCAGACTTTGCTGTACTCCAGAGTAATTTGAAAGCAAATATCTACTGTTCTGATGTCATGCAGCCACTCCTGAACACTCCATTAGTAACATATCCACAGTGTAGAAGGAGGCCAGGCACAGTGGCTCACCTGTAACCCCAGCACTCTGCAGGGCCAAGGCTGGTGGATTGCTTGAGCTCAGGAGTTCGAGACCAGCCTGAGCCAGAGTGACCTTGTCTCTACTAAAAGTAGACAAACTAGCCAGGTGTGGAGCCTGTTGTCCCAGCTCCTTGGGAGGCTGAGGCAAGAGAATTGCCTAAGCCTAGGAGTTGGAGGTTGCTGTGAGCTGTGATGCCATGGCACTCTACCCAGGGCGATAGAGTGAGACTCCATCTCAAAAATAAATAAACAAACCAAAACAAACAAACAAGCAAAAAATCCCCCAAAAACAGTGCCAGAAAGAAATGATTAGTAGTAGAGTCATAGCCAATTTGTTCAAAATTTAATTACATTTTAATAAGTGTCTAATATGAGCCAGAGACAATGGTGAGTAAGACACTTTTTTTCTGGTTTTGGAAATCTCAGAGTTTAGTGGCAAGCTATGTACCCATGAATAGATATGTTAAAGATAACACAGGTGGACTTAGGGCTGTGAGGCTGTGGAAGAATAGCATGATGTCTACCACTGGGAGTTTGAGAATTTGTCACTCATTTCTGGAGGTGGAATCTTTGAAATCATAAGCTTGAGTTAGCCAAGTAAGTCAATGGTGGAAAGGACGTGCTGGGCAGAGAGGTCAGCCAGAGCGGGCTCAGGACTTTTGGTTCTGGTGAATTTCCAATGAATATGAGAACTGACAATTGGGTGCAAAGTAGGAAGCAGAAAGTAAAGGATGCTTGTCTGACGTGGCCGTGGAGCCCGTGGAGGGCCTGCATGGTGTGTGTAGACGCTTGTCTGACGTGGCCGTGGAGCCCGTGGAGGGCCTGCGTGGTGTGTGTAGACGCTTGTCTGACGTGGCCGTGGAGCCCGTGGAGGGCCTGCGTGTTGTGTATAGATTCTTGTCTGACGTGGCCGTGGAGCCCGTGGAGGGCCTGTGTGTAGAGTGTAGATGCTTGTCTGACGTGGCCGTGGAGCCCGTGGAGGGCCTGCGTGTTGTGTATAGATGCTTGTCTGATGTGGCCGTGGAGCCCGTGGAGGGCCTGCGTGTAGAGTGTAGATGCTTGTCTGACGTGGCCGTGGAGCCCGTGGAGGGCCGGTGTGTAGAGTGTAGATGCTTGTCTGATGTGGCCGTGGAGCCCGTGGAGGGCCTGCGTGTTGTGTGTAGACGCTTGTCTGACGTGGCCGTGGAGCCCATGGAGGGCCTGCGTGTTGTGTATAGATGCTTGTCTGACGTGGCCGTGGAGCCCGTGGAGGGCCTGCGTGTTGTGTGTAGACGCTTGTCTGACGTGGCCGTGGAGCCCGTGGTGGGCCTGCGTGTTGAGTGTAGACGCTTGTCTGACGTGGCCATGGAGCCCGTGGAGGGCCTGCGTGTTGTGTATAGATGCTTGTCTGACGTGGCCGTGGAGCCCGTGGAGGGCCTGTGTGTAGAGTGTAGATGCTTGTCGGACGTGGCTGTGGAGCCCGTGGAGGGCCTGCGTGTTGTGTGTAGACGCTTGTCTGACGTGGCCGTGGAGCCCGTGGAGGGCCTGTGTGTAGAGTGTAGATGCTTGTCGGACATGGCCGTGGAGCCCGTGGAGGGCCTGCGTGTTGTGTGTAGATGCTTGTCTGACGTGGCCGTGGAGCCTGTGGAGGGCCTGCGTGTTGTGTGTAGACGCTTGTCTGACGTGGCCGTGGAGCCCGTGGAGGGCCTGCGTGTTGTGTGTAGACGCTTGTCTGACGTGGCCGTGGAGCCTGTGGTGGGCCTGCGTGTTGAGTGTAGACGCTTGTCTGACGTGGCCGTGGAGCCCGTGGAGGGCCTGCGTGTTGTGTGTAGACGCTTGTCTGACGTGGCTGTGAGCCCGTGGAGGGCCTGCGTGGTGTGTATAGACGCTTGTCTGACCTGGCCGTGGAGCCCGTGGAGGGCCTGCGTGTTGTGTGTAGACACTTGTCTGACGTGGCCGTGGAGCCCGTGGAGGGCCTGCGTGTTGAGTGTAGACGCTTGTCTGATGTGGCCGTGAGCCCGTGGAGGGCCTGCATGGTGTGTGTAGACGCTTGTCTGACGTGGCCGTGGAGCCCATGGAGGGCCTGCGTGGTGTGTGTAGATGCTTGTTTGACGTGGCCGTGGAGCCCGTAGAGGGCCTGCGTGTTGTGTGTAGACGCTTGTCTGACGTGGCCGTGGAGCCCGTGGAGGGCCTGCGTGGTGTGTGTAGATGCTTGTCTGACGTGGCCGTGGAGCCCGTGGAGGGCCTGCGTGGTGTGTGTAGACGCTTGTCTGACGTGGCCGTGGAGCCCGTGGAGGGCCTGCGTGGTGTGTGTAGATGCTTGTTCCTCGGCCTTCAGCTTGTCAGTGTAGACAGTTACTTGGTGACTTTCAGCAGAGAATTAACAAGGTTTAATTTTTAGACAGGATAAATCATTCTAGCTATAGTTGGCAAAATAGGTCTCGTGTAAGTTTGGATGCAATGACTTGGCGTAATAATTACAGTGGAAGAAGATGAGCAAAAGTGAGCCGTGTTCAGGAAATGCAGTGACGAGCTTGGGGACTGGCTGGATTGGGGGTTGCTGTACAGCTGCTGAAGAACACAAAATGCTTTCAGAGTCATCCAGCCTGGCTTTGAGACAACTGGCTAAACCAGTTTGGAGTTCAGCGGGGAGCCCGTGCTGAGAGGTAGCCCCTGTGGGAGTGCGGGAGGGAATGGGCTGAGGACAGAGCCCTGGGAGGTAACCATCCCCCACATCTTCAATAACAAACCCAGAGGAGCAGAAGGTGAACCTGGAGAGGGTGGGGCAAGAAGGCCAGAGAAAGAGGAAGTGGTGATTAGCATGAACTTTCGTGACTTTTACAAGTATTTTTCATTTCTTTTATGCTCATTTTTGACCACATTTCTTGATGATGGAAAAAGGTATTGCACAAACTGGGCCAAAATGAAAAAAAAAAGTCCTTTCCTTAGGGTAAACTATGGACAAATAATAACATTTTCATGTAAATATAATACTCATCTTTAATTGATAATCATATAGTACATAGAACTTATAAAGTGTCTTCATATGCAGTGTCACTTGATTATCACATGATTTCAAGGAGACCTTGAGAACTTAGATTCCCCCGCTTTCCAGTTGGAGAAACCAGTGCAGCTTGAGGCTGAATGTCTACCCCAGGCTCCTGTGGCGAGATGTGAATCTTGGACAGCGGTGTTGTGTCCCTAGCCTTCTGGCCACTGAGCCTTTATTAGACCATGTCAGGACCCCACACGTGACGGGGAGTGCACGTCCCTGTAGCTGATAGACACAGGCCTTCATGTGCATTCCTGGGCTCATTACTTTCCTTCTGGTCATTATCATTCAAAATCTTCAATTTCATAAAGTTACAATAATCCAAGTATCAATTGCCATTTTTATATACTCTCTTCTGTTCCGTTTTTCATGTTTATAAGAAAAATCTACAGTATAATTTGTTTCTTCTGAGATTAAGTTTATTTGGGGTATCATTTCTGGATGTCCAGGCCTTTAATTATATCTGCGAGAGTACCTGCCGGAGCAAATAAAGGGAAAACACATAATACAGTTGAAAGTAAGAAAAGAAAACGACCGGGTTCTGTATAATATTGGGAGGCACTATCCTGAATAAATAGATAATAGTCTCCATAAAACTTGACAAAATATTAAATCCACGTTATTGGAGGTGGCGTGACCACAGAATTTGATAAGGCGCCTGCCAGCGTAGTTCTTAAGAATTATATTCTCTGTCGGGTAATTTTTGCGTATGTCCCTTGGTAAAAATTGGTAGCATCCAGGACAAAAGGAGAGTTCCTCTTGCTCTTCACCGCTCAGTTCTTTCTTTTCAGCACCGCCCGTTCCGTCCAGACACCCCGTAAGTTTCCTCTCTCCTATGGCCCACTTTGCATGGAACCCACGGAATGCTGGTTTAATTTCCTATTGCTCATTCTGGGATGACCTGGCATTCCTTTAGTATTTATGTTTCCTCTCTGGGGACCTTTCTATTTTGCTAGAATCAGTTCTCTATCTTCTCTTGAGAAAACTAAGGCCAAAAGTTCCACTGCACCCCACCTCTTCTTCTATATTTTAATGGTTTACTTGAGTACTTCCTCAGGCCAGTTTTCCTCTTTTCTCTTAATGGTCTTTTCCATTTTACACGAACTGAGGAGTAGCTTCTTATCCCTGTCATTAGACGGTTTCATTTCCTTCCTTCGCCTGAGGGTAACAGGGAGTACGTGCTTGACACACGTTCATCAGAGGCTTTATTCCAGTAATCATTTATTTCATTTATAATTATTTTCATTTCTAGATCAATTTCTCGATACCTTTTAAAGATTTCTTATACTGCTTTTTAAAAAGGTACAATAGCTGTCATATAAATGTTAAGGAGCTTTTCAAATTTGTATTAATATTTCTCAAAAATGTATTAGATACCTAACTGTGTACAAACTACTGGATGAGGCATTCAAAGAGATAGATATAAGAATAACCAGGGTCTGTGTTTAAAAAGGGTAAAGCCTCCGAGGGAATTCAGAATAGATGAAAATCTGACAGTTCTTGGTCCTTTTCATGAGAACCAAAGAAATTGAATTCATTCTTATACACTCAGGAAAACATTTTTAATACAAAAAGAAATAGCATTTTTCTTTAGACGTCTTTTTCTTCAAAATCTTCACTATGGTCTCTTTTTTGCTAAAAAAAATAGTTTTTGGTAGAAGATTGGCATATAAAAAATTAAATTATGCACCTGTAAACTCAGAGAAGACAAACGTTCTTAAAACAAGGCAAGGAATGTGCAAGCAAACAGTAGCATAAAACAAAAAGAAACTTCAGACAAACATTTTGAAGCCTGCCTATTAATTTAGCAACACTGAAAGCAGAATATCCATTTTGGAGTTCTCTTGTAAGCATGGGGGAGACTGCTCTGTAAGTCACACATGAAACACTGCCCTTGGAATTTAAGGTTCAGAATTCAAAGTGGAGAATCAGTCTACAGTGTTAGATATTCCTTGAGGGGAAAGGACATTATGGATAGCACCTCAAAAGCACTAGTGAGTTTATTTAAAAATGGGTTAATATATTAGATTGATTTTCCTATTCAGCTGCTGAGTTTAGTAGTGTATACTAATATGAGGGTGAAAAGATTTCTACTGCTATTTTTATTTGAGGGACACCTTGTCCTCCCAATCCTATGCACATTACATTGGAAATTCCCTGTGAAGCTTTGTGGAATGTTGCCCAGACTAGAGAAACTGGCTCATAATACAGACAAGAAAAATAACCATAGCTCTAGCCACTTTGTGTTGAATGGAAAAAAATAAGTGCAGGTTTTCAGCACACACACAAAGAAAGCGTGTGTACGTGGGAGCTGAGCCTGCGTCCACTGTGCTCCCATCAAGTATCCTGGAGAACAGTATCATCTGAGGGTTGCTTCTGAGAGAATGGAAAAGCTCAGTGTTGGCCACAAGGACTCATTATCTTGGAACACATACTTTTAATGATTAAAATGAAATCTAGACCAACAGGGGTAGAAATACAGTGGTTTGATCAAAAGGGGCTCGCAGGGTTAGGCCTGTGTATGAAGCAGCTTTTGTGATAGTCTGGGGACTTCATTTCCAGCCTGAACTACAAGGGGGACTAAATATAATTTTCCTAAAATATTACTTCACTGGCTGAGCCCTGAGATACCATCTTGGCCTTTGTGTTTTAGCTGGCTGACATTTGCTTCTTTCCCATGAAAAAAAAGGACAACTGCCCTGCTGTAGAACTGAACGTAACAGAGAATCATGCTGCCCTCTGTTTATGAAGATAAAGTCTGATAAGATGGCTGGGCAGGAAGTGGAAATACTTCAGGGAGACCAAAGGCCTCTGCTTGCTCACATTATCTGATGCACATTATTCTGGAATTATATTTTGAAGGTTTTCTCTTTTTTTAAGCACAAGATATACTGAGTTTTGAATGATACTTAAGTTTCGTCTCTGTGGTTATTGAATAAGTGTGAAAAAATGTCAATATTTTTATTTGTATTAACACTCTGAGGTCAGAGCAAACATTTAGTAATGGGAGAAGAAGTTTGCCACCTGGGTTCTGGAATGTCCGCAAAGAGCACAGGAGTACATGTTTGGAAGTAAAATTACCACCCTTTCTACTTATAGATATTTTTATAGCCATCTTGATTATTTTAGTCCAAATTAATGAGGTTAATTTATTTGGATAACCCGAGATGCTGATTTTCTTATCATAGTTTCAAGTCCTTCTTTACTGAATATGTCTGACTCAGGGAAAGATGTGACCGGTGACCCAGGATACAATATTAAATGTTGCATTTCTGCTAAGATGGTGTGTGATTTTTCCCTCTACACCAAATGATAAAACAGAAAACAAATTCTTCTTGAAAGTCATCTTCCTCAGCCAAAGCACATTGTTAAATTTCATTTAGTCTATGTTTGTGGAGGGAAGTATGGTAGATGAAGGGAAATGTTACTTATAACTGTTTAATAAATAAAAACTCAAATCTAAGCAAATTATCATTTCCTTATTCTTACCTGCATGGTTATTTTTCTATAAATTATATATATATATAACTTTTATCTATAATATGAGGAGACTTTATAATATATATTCTATTTGTACTCATAATTTTATCTATCAAATTGATTCTAACTTATAAACTTTGCTTTTACTATTTCCTTTGAACTTTTAAATATGACAAGGAATTTACCTTTGTATGGAAATTTGTATTTTTTCCTAATATTTCAACTCTTTGGTGATACTTGCCAGTTGTCTGGTTCCATTGAGAATTGTTGCCTCAGTGGAAACCAATGTGCTATTTAGTTTTTATATAAGGTTCAAGCACCGGGAACCTAACAGAGTTTTAATGAGTAAAGAAAGATCAGATGCAGGGTCAGCATAAAACTTTTAAGTCAATATAGAAAATTAATTTAGAACCTTTTTGGTTTGCTTATAACAAACGGTAATGCGATTGATTTTAACAACTCTGTCTGAACAGGATTTTAATCTAGAAACTGGAAATGTTTATCAATTTTACGGCTATAATTCTTTAATATCTCTCAGGTAAATGAAGATAAAATAATACTATACCTTAAAAAAGGGTGAAGTATTATAGTTTAATATAAATCAACATGGAAAAAATTATTAGCATTATTTCTAGAATCTAAAGCATTTCTACTAAAACTCATGAAAAATCTAAAACTTTTACAATTTTCTTCTAAAAAATTATTTAGTTATTTAACAAAAGAATTGCAATTGTTTTCAAAGTTTTTCCTCCCAGCCATGTTTTCATGTGGCAAGCTGGCGTTCTCCCTCACTTTTCATAGATTTTGAAGAATATTTTGAAGATGTATTCTTGAGACTCTGAGTCAGTAGCTGTGGGGATGCCAACACTGTTGATAGAAGGAGGAGACTGGCAGGACAAATCCCTGAAAGCCGTTTTAAATGCACACATCCTGGGTGGCGCCTGTGGCTCAAAGGAGTAGGGCGCCAGCCCCACATGTCAGAGGTGGCAGGTTCAAACCCAGCCCAGCAAAAAAAAAAAAAAAAAAAAAAAAGTTAAATGTGCACATCCTACTATGTTTTATTAAAAACAATTTCAAAGCCATCTATGTTTATATTAACATGTTGTGTGTGTCTGTGTTTATATGTAAATCACATAGAATCACTTTTTCTATGATAAGGTTGCATGCCTATTCATAGAGGTATAGATCACATATATACCATGTAAATTTTAAATTATTCGAGAACACGTAAACTTTTTTAGAGGAATTGGAGGGTAGAGATTAACTCTGGTGAAAAGCTATGAGAGGATTTGTGAGAGCAATTTAAATCATTGTTAATTGGCTGAATCATCTACGTAGGACGAGTCATTGATTATTCAGAGCTGCGGAGTAGATAGTAAATGCAAAGCATCTTTCCTTCCATCTGTGGGCCACTGAGCTCCCCGGCCAAACACCCACAGTCATGCACTCTGTATGCCAGGATGAAACTCTACCCTCCACTCACTGCTCACCCCTGGCAGCGGGTGGTCACGTAGAAAAGGCGAGAAGGCCCATGACTTGTCATAGAGCTGGTGGTGTTAGCCAAGGGGGAATAGGACCAGGAAGTCGACATGCACCTGGGATTTTCTATCCTGCAGCACCTCTAAATTAGTAACAAATTGATGAAGAAAAAAGTAAAATTCACTGCCAGGCACAGGGGCTCATACTTATAAGCTTAGCACTTTCGAGGCCAAGGCAGGTGGATCCCTTGAGCTCAGGAGTCCAGCCTGAGCAAGAGTGAGACCCCATCCCTACTAAAAATAGAAAAACTAGCTGGGCAGGCACCTATGGTCCCAGCTATTTGGGAGGCTGAAGCAGGAGGATCGTCTGAGCCCACGAGTTTGAGGTTGTTATGAGCTATGACGCCAGGACACTTTACCCAGGGTGACTGAGACTCTGTCTCAAAAAGACAAAAAGGAAAATTCACTACAAAGAAAATAGAAATAATGGCTTATAAACAGAGACAATAACATTTTTGCTATTTTTTGGTCAAGGAATTTACATAATTTATACAAGGTGGCCATAAAGTTTGTGTGCAATTTATAGTGCACACAAACTTTATGGCCACCCGGTATACATTTATGAATATAGTTTATTTATGTAGTTGGTATATTTAGTGTGTATAAGCTTTTGAACTATTATTTTTACTGTTTGGGATGTAAAACAGCAAACCTGTTGTTAAATGTAAAATGCACCCTAACTCAGTACATTTGCTGAAAATAATACTATTTTGGCTCTTTCTGTTTTAACATGGATTATTCTTGTTTTTACATAGATTTGATATCATGTGCATTGCTGTCCACACCGTCCTCATCACCTTACCTACTGCAGTCACGTTACTAAGTCGTGCTATGTAGATACGTTGGCGAACAAGTCCTTACCTGGGAAGGGATTTGAAAATAATTATGGGACCTGGAATGTTCCGCAGCCCCTGCAGGGAGGCCAGGGGAGGGGCCCTGGCCTGGAGCAGCTCAGTCCCCTCCCCCCCATCGCAGGACTGTCCCAGGGCACATTAACCTGTTGTTTCCTATGGCCACCACACAATGACTGGAAAACCAGATAGCATTTTCTAAAGTTTTATGTTTCATTCAAAAATACGTTTTTTCAGCAATTACTGCTGTAAGCATTATCTGTGAGAAAGCTGTGATGATGAGAGGAAGCTATTAAGACCAACAAAGGAAAGAACAGGAATTTGAAGAGGAACTTCTCCCTGCAGCCGGGGAGATGGGATCCTTCCATGGGCGCGGAACTCATGATGCACACAGTATGGCCCAGCTGTTTGGGAACATTAAAAATCCCTTCACTTAAGCTGTTGAAAGCTGCAAAGAAGACCAAATGTTTTCCATCTCAAAACACATTTTACTTAGCTGTGTTTTGAAAGCTGTTATCTAAACATTAAAAAAAAAAAAGCATAGTATATTTTAACATGATTCCTTCCTTGGGTGCAAAGCAGCCGTTATTTAATTTAAGAAAGAGAGGGAAAAGGTATGAGGAAAAGACACATTTAATTCTCCTACCTACTTGTTTATCTTTCCTATAAGTACTTAAAGGACATAAAACAGGGAAATAAAAAAGTCACCAGCACACAGTTCTGTTAACTTCTCTTGTGAACATTTAACATTATGCCTCAGATTTCGTATGGCACATAAAGTGTTTCTCCTTGTAAGATTGTGTACGTGGCACTTCAAAAAGGCCGGGGACAGCTTACCGAACGTAATGGATGTGTAACAGCAGATCTTAGATCTCTTGCATTTAGCATGACAACTTTGGGTTCTTTAGATGCTTTAAACATGATATCTAAAACCATATATTTTTTTTTCTAGTGATGAAAAACAGGGACTAATTACACACTTCTCATGTGCTGTAGATGGCTGACCGTCCAGCCCAGCGGCATCTCTTGCTTAGATTGTTTGTATCTCCTTTTGTCAGTGAAATTAATCAGTTTTACAGCCTCACTTTATTTCCTTAATGCATTTTTATGTTAATTCTCACTAGAATGAGAGCTCGCTCAGGCATAGTCAGTTTGGAAGTGTTTGTCAAGTGGCGTAATAAACAGTTTATGACTATTCACGGTTTTAAGAGGTGAAATCCTAGATGCTTTCTGACAAAGCGTTCCTACATGTCTCTGCCAGAATCTTTAAGAACTCTCACCTTAGATGTATTGAAACAGAGGAACTGACTCCTACTCTAAGATCTACTTTTATAAAACTACTTCCCGTCAAAACCTATGTTGACTATTATGTAGACAGAAGTTTTGTCAGGGGACTGAATGTGGCTGCGATGAGGGATATAGCGTGAGGCCAGAGCTGTGCACCCAGGATACAGGCCCCAAGTGGGTTCTGGTGATAAAAGCATGAGGAAGTTTAAAACAGTGTAAATAATCAGGTAAGGGAGCAGAGAGCAGAGACGGACACGCTACATTAGGGGGAAACCACCACTTGCAACCCTTTATGGCCTTTTGTGAGCTGTAAGACATCATTATGGTTGAATGACATAATGTAAAAAATTGAATTTCATTATTTTTAGGAACATCTGTATTATGGCACAGATCCATAGTTGGGGACAGAAAAATAAATTGTTTCATCTTCTTTTATTTTTACCTTTATGTCTTTATGGAAATCTAGCTAAGAATGAGAGATGAAGAGAGGTGGTGTGTTTTCTAGAGTCACTTTTGAGAACCTTGGCAAAATAGAATTTTACTTTCAAGAAGGACCTCTGTTCCCTCTATTGAGGACTAAATTTATTTCTTTTTGTAGATGTCTATTTCTAAAGAACTACCATTAAAATTTACCCAATGATGGAGTAACCAGGTAATGGCAGGATGGCACAGTCAGGCCTTGGTGCAAACTTGTGCTCACTTTAATTAGAATTAAGCCTTAGCAACACCACGTGCTTCACTGTCCTCTGTTTAATTACTAATACACAGCACAGATTCCCTGAAGTCCCCAGGGTCTGTTTTGGTCTTGAAAATACCCCCTATGGTTCCTCCTCTGTCAATCTAAGATTTATTATTAAGCAGAGGTTAAGGGTCCTGTCTATCAGTGGTTGGCTGAGAGTGACCTTCCATGCCAACTCCCAATATCAGGCAAATGACATCCGTGGCATCTTATCAGACCAGTATTTTAGGTGATTATGTTTGAGAAAAGAACATGGCGGAAAATGCATTGAGATTGATTAGGGTTTGAATCCCGTCTTTAATACCTACCCGTTTTGTTACTTTGGACCATGTATTTGCTCAATCCTACTGTATTCAGTTTTGTCACCTGTAAAACAGGGATAGTAACCATCTCATAGTCTGTGAGTGAGTTGCCAAGTGAAATTGTGCATAAGAAGCGTTTGTTGGAGACACTCTGAGTGCGTTATAATGACTTTTACTTTTAATCACCCTCTGTCTCTAATACTTGCTGATCGGTCACCCAGAGTCCACTTACGCCAATACTCAAGCCACCTTGTTGTCAGTAGGATTTTTGAAGATGAGAATTTAGCAAGGATGATATTTTATTTTTTCAACGAATAAATGAGTGACATTAACAAGACTAATGTTAGAAATATAATATTTAAGTGCACATGCTTTAAAAGAAAAATTAATAGATATCTTTTGCCTATATTTCTAATCTTAACCAAATAACTTACAGAAAAAGTTAAATCTCTGGTTCTATTTTTAAGTGACTACACACAGAAAACTGCATTAGGTACGTGCACTCAGCAATCACGCTTATGATTGTAAAGTGCTTTGTGTTTATAATTGTCGGTATTGCTAATGAGTGGAGTCTAACATGGAGTGTCTTTGGTTGTTAGATAGGAAGACCTATTATTGGAAACAAAATATTTCTGCTTTGCTTATAAAACTATGCCTGAACATGAATCTTCAATGTGTTGGTAATTTTTAGATTGAAGAAATAATTACTCAATGCTTTTATATTTTACTATTTTTTAATGTTGCTTTAACTTGTGCTGACAGATGGAATGTCTACATTCGTGATCAAAATCTTAGCCATCTTATAAACAGCACCAAAAATCATAGAGTATGAGAATGTCTGTTATATTAGAACCCAGTGGGAAAATTATTGTCTTTGTTTAGAATACATATGTGCATATATTAATACATATACCTAAATTATTGCAATCTGCATTTTTAGAGCATATGAGGACGGTTTCATATACCTAATGAATAATAATATGCTGGGTTTTATCACAGCAATTAAACAACGTTGAAATTACACCCAGCTAGCCTTGTGCAGTGGCAGCATCATGCCAATGAGGTTTAACTGAGGCACTGAAGATCACGCAGACGAAACTCCCACGAACATTCTTTTCCTCTTTCACTTACGTCTCGCCTCTTCCGTGAAGCTTCCTCTGCTCTGCCAGCAACTCCTGAGTCTGGCAGCACAACCATCCCAACCTCACAGTTTGATATTCAGAGAGTGAGAATCTGTTTGCCGTTCTTACGAGTCACTTCAGGTCTTGCCTCTCTGGATAGTGGATGTGTGCACGTGTGTGGATGTGTGTGCACGCGTGTGGTTGTGGATGTGTGAACGCGTGTGGATGTGTGGGCGTGTGTGCACGCATGTGGATGTGGATGTGTGCACGTGTGTGGATGTGTGGACGTGTGTGCACGCATGTGGATATGGATGTGTGCATGTGTGTGGATGCGTGGATGTGTGTGCATGCATGTGGATGTGGATGTGTGCACGTGTATGGATGTGTGTACATGTGTGCACGCCTGTGGATGTGGATGTGTGTGCATGCATGTGGATGTGGATGTGTGGATGTGTGTACGTGTGGATGTGGATGTGTGCACGTGTGTGGATGTGTGTACATGTGTGCATGGATGTGGATGTGTGTGCATGCATGTGGATGTGTGGACGTATGTGCACGCGTGTGGTTGTGGATGTGTGAATGCGTGTGGATGTGTGTACGTGTGGATGTGGATATGTGAACACATGTGGATGTGTGTACATGTGTGCACACGTGTGGATGTGTGTACGTGTGTGCATGCGTGTGGATGTGGATGTGTGAACGCGTGTGGATGTGTGAACGCGTGTGGATGTGTGTACATGTGTGCATGTGTGTGGATGTGTGTATGTGTGCACATGATGTGTGCCTATGTGCACATGTATGGATGTGTATGCACGTGTGTGGATGTGTGTGTGCGCACGTGTGGATGTGTATGTGTGCACGTGTGTGCATGCATGTGGATGTGTGTACGTGTGCACATGTATGGATATGTGCGTGTGTGCACGTGTGTGGATGTGTGTACACTTACAGAAATCAGAGACACAGCTGCAGATTGGACATGGACCTCCTAACTTACAGCTTGCCTGTGATAATATTGTCACATTAAAAAAGGAAATTGTAGCCAGTGTACAGTATGCATAGCATAACTTTATTTTGGTAGAAAAACAAAGTGATTTTTAACAACTTGCTCAGTCTTATGGAGTTCAGTTTCATTATCTGTCATACAAGGATAAGATTCACTTTCTAGTCTATTAGTGAGTTTTTAAATGAAATGTTACATAATAAGTACGTGGCGTGGCTTTGGCTGGTAATTACTGCAATCCTGGCAACCTCCCCGGGAGCCTGAGCGGTCACTTTCTTGTAAGTGGTTGTAACTCCAAGGGGAGGTCCTGCTACCACAACAAGGGGCAGGGAGCAGGGTCCTGCCACACCAGGGATTGGGGGAGGGAACAGGGATTTTTAATGTTATTTTTCACTTGTGCACTTACTGATATGGTGGTATTGCCTCCCCAGATTTGGGCTGGATTTGTGGAACTCCTGGAAAGCAATTTAGTGAGGCTGAACTTGCATGTTCAAGATCAAAATCTTAGCCATCCTATAAACAACACCAAAAATCACTCTGGAGTTTGCCACCAGCCTAACTCAAGTTTGGTACATGCTCCCTCACCCCCAATCCATTGAGACCTCACGATCTACAGTTCTGGAAACAGGAGATGGGTCTTTCTGAAATCATATTGTCATAATATCACCACTCTGAAACTCATAATCACTGACGTTTTCTATTTTCAATCCTATGTAGCCTCAGTTCCAACAAGTTTTAGAAAGCTTTTTATAACTTGGCCTTATCAACTCCTATTCACTAATGCTTTCCAACTTTGTGGCTTCTGGGTTATACTGAAAGTCTAACAAGCAGCAGTTTGTGAGCAGAACCAGAAGGAAGTGACTGTCAGACGGGACGTCAAGCCTCCCTCTGGCTGCGGCACGGAGGGCAGGGAAGGCTGTGTGCAGGGCAGGCCATGTCCTTCACAGGCTGGACTCCGTGATCAACAGAGGTCAGGCAGCCGAACTCTCCATCCCACCAGAGAGCTGTGATTGTTGCTTGGTATCTATTGCTGCATAGCAAATTATCCCAAAACTTAGAAGCTACAATAAACCTTTGTCCTCTGCAGTGTTTCGATAGTCCAGGAATTCGGGAGTGGCTGAGCTAGCTGGGCAGTTGTGAGCCAGAGTCTCATCAGCTTGCAGTTAGGGTGGCAGCTACGGTCATCAGTCATCTACAGATTTGACTGAGGCTGGAGGATTTGTTTTCCAAAGCAACTCACTCCCACAGCTGGCAGGTCTTAATTGTTCTCTGAATAGGCCTGCTCTCTACATGTTCACGGAACATGAATGAGAGAGAGGGAGAGGGAGGAAGAGAGAGAGTGGGAGAGAGAATTCTTTTTATATGGCCAAGCCTCAAAACTCAAATAGCTAGCATGACTTTCTCCACTTGGTATCCATTAGAAGTCGCTAAGCCAGGCTCATATGCAAGGTGAGGAGACTTAGACCACTTTTTGCAGAAGGGGGAAGACATTTTAAAATGTGTGAACATATTTTAAAACTGACACAGATGGGCATTCAGTATATTTATCTTTCATTTTTACCAGAAATGTGGTTATATGAATGTAGAAAGGATCAATGAATGAATCATTTACCTATGATCTGTGACCAGTAAATGTTTTTTAATTAGAAAAAAAAAAATTGCTCATCTTTTCTTAGGCCCATGTATACTCTCTAAATTTTGAGAGTTGCCTCAGGCCATTTGTAAATGTCCAGGTTAGACCCCTTTTGATGGCAGTGCCCAAGGAAGTCCACTGTGGCTCAGCTGGCATTGCCAGCCCCTGTGCTAGAGACAGGCTCCCCGGTAGCAGCAAAGACTCACCAGATCCACCTGTGGTTTTGTTCCTTTGGGACCAGCAGGTGACTGTAGGGTGCAATTGTAACCAACAGGCAACCATAGACTTTCCCATTGAGTCTTAGAGGTCCTTACGGGCGGGGACATTCCTAGGTACTCAGAGCACCCAAAGTGTCCAGTGATGTGCCGGGACATGGGAGATCCCCTGTAAATGCTTGTGGAATAAATTAAACTCAGTCGGTTCACTGTGGAACCTGCTGTTCTGCTGTTGTAAGATGACGCCCTGGGCAGCAGAACAAATGTGTGCATCTCAAATCTGGCATCGCCAGCCTCTCCCAGGCCCCGTCTCATTCTGTGAGTTGTCTTTCCTTCTCCGTGAACGTTTCTTCTTCTTTTTCCCACATTCCCACATACTTTTCTATGGCCTACTTCAGATACTGAGGAAAATGTACTTCACACTGTATTTCTGTTTAAGCCTTATTTTGTTAGACGCGCATCACTTCTAGCAGAATTATGAAGATTCTTCTTTTTTTTCATGTGCTTTCTTTTGCCAATCTCCAAAAAATTTCTTTCTTAGAAACTATTCTTCCCACAAGGGTTGAGATCCTTTGCTTGGTTGTTAGACAGCACCGGGAACTGGCATTCCTGTCTCTGATTTCTCGGATCTGGGGTTTTCTTCACTGGCTCTGTATTTTGCATTTCTGCTTCTCAGAAGCAAACTGCTCCCTGCAGGACCAGCAAATTAATAAGGGAAAATGTTTCTCTTCTGATATAAGCACATCTATATGACAAACCACCATAGCTCAGCGGCTCACATACACCCAGGCTGGCAGGTTTAAACTTGGCCCGGGCCTACTAAACAACAATGACAACTACAACAAAAAATAGCCGAGCGTTGTGGTGGGCACCTGTAGTTCCGGCTACCTGGGAGGCTCAGGCAAGAAAATGGCTTGAGCCCAAGAGTTTGAGGTTGCTGTGAGCTGTGATGCCACGACACTCTACCGAGGGCGACATAATGAGACTCCGTCTCAAAAAAAAAAAACCACCATAAACAATGAAACATAAAGGTCATTTATTTAGAAGGGAACAACTATTTAAGAGAGAGAGAAAGAAACCTCTACTTAATAATAAGTAATGCTTCATAGGCGCTTGTATGTGCTAGAGAGAGTTAAACACGGTGACTGAATTGTCTCCATTGTCCTCATTGTCTCTAAGAGCTATCCACTATCATTATACTCGTTTTACAAAGGAGGTGACCAAGGCGTTGAGCGACTTTACACATCATCACTCCTCAGATGCACGGTGACCCTGAGCTGTCAGTTGGGGCTGTCCTCTCCAGAATCTGTGTCGGTCACCCTACTACACTTCTTTAAAAATCTCTACTAAGTGGTTTATAGACGTTATTTTAGTGGTTCAATCCTGATAATCTCCTATAATATAGGTAATCTAACCACAATTTTAGAGACATTAAAATAGACACTTTAGGTGTTGAAGCGAGTCTCTCAATAACGCACATATAATTAGGTGCACGCTCCATGGGGCCCCAACGCCAGCAAGCTGCAGCCGGGCAGGAAACAGGAGTGAGGCTGGCGGCCCAGGAGCCCAGTGATTCCCATGTGCAGAGGACACTGGTCCTCCCCTGGGCCCCAGGAAGACCTTCTTATCTTGTTACTGCTGTGTACCACATTCAGCCCCTCACCTTCCCTGTGAAGGGCCACAGGAGGCAGGAAGCTTGTGAAACAGGTACTTCATCCTGGGGAGGGGTGACTTGAGAGCTGAGCTTTGTGAGCCCCGAGCCACTGGTGTCACCTGGACTCCACACAAAAGTTGTGGGAGGTGGGGGAGAATTAGGAAAGTGCTGGCTTGACCTCCACAAATACTGTGATTGAAGAAAACATTATTTCTTTCAAGTATTTATCCCATCACTGCTGGGGAACATTTATAAAACCTAAATGAATTCAAGGTCTATATCTTAGGGAGAGCGTAGGTCCTGCACTGAGCAAGTAATTGAAAGTCAAGTGTAATCCACCTTTCCCTTGCTCAGCCTTTGAACTATCCAGTGTTGGAATGGATCAATCACCAGGGCTTCAGTTGAGCACCAAAACCAGGAGTGGATTTACATTCAGAGGCTGCGTGGTGTGAAAAATACTTATCTCTAAACCCAAGAGTCACACTCAGTGGAACCAGATACTAACAGTCCAAGAGGAATTTGAACCCTGATTCCTGCTGAGGGAACATGGGACTTGTGTCCGCATCTCCTGCTCTTTTCTGGGTAAAGCCTTGTTCATTCTCTCCCCTCCCCCCTCCCCTCTTCTCCCCCAACTCCCTCCCTCCCTCCTCTGTCTTCTGTTCATAGTAGTTAAATATTAGTAAGTTAAATGTGTACATTTTGCAACTCCACTCATACAATTAAAATTTAGCAAAATATATTTTATAAAAATGTTTGATAAGTTCTAAAAAATATTCTAGCATTGATTACCTGAAAATGAAATTTTTATGGTAATTTCTATAGAGACAACAGCAATCACCATTTCTTTTTAAAGTTACATAGCTAAAGTGCATTATTTAATGAATCACTTAAATCTGCACTAAGAATTTATTTATTTTTTGCAGTTCTTGGCCAGGGCTGGGTTTAACCCGCCACCTCTGGCATATGGGGCTGGTGCCCTACTTCTTTGAGCCACAGGTGCCGCCCTACACTAACAATTTTTGGGGGACTTATGAACTTGTAGCTCATAGAGTAGAATTAGGGAGGAGGAATATAAAACTGTGCAAGGTAGAATGTAATATTAAATAAAGGTGAATTTAAAATTTAAAATCTGTAGTCATTTCAATCTTCCCTTCCTAGCATCACAATTTCAGTGTTCTCCATGTTATGACTGAGCTCCGTGTTTATTTATAAATTGGTAGTCCAGATCACATGAGGAGAGAAATTATGTGTGAATTGGGGGGCGTATTTTTCTTTCCTCTTTAAGTGTTTCCATTCATGTCTTCTTGGCATCCCCCTGCTAGCTGGAGAGCACTGCATTAGCAAACTTGGATTTGTTTTCCCTCCAAGAATTACATACAAAACACAAATACTTTTGAGAATATGCATCTTGTAAATTGACCCGTGCTTAATTCTGCCGTTCATAGACAGGCTATATTAGGATTTTATTTGAAGTTGAAGAATTGACTCAACAGAATTTATAGACTATTTTGAAAGCCACAGCTGAAATCAATGTTCATATATTCACAAAGATATGGAGATTTCATTGATATTTTAAACCCTATTGGAATAATTTGACATTTTACCTTTTTATCTGTGTCATAAAATGTGATACATCAAACGGATTATAATCCTAACACACTGTCCTGGCTCTGTAGAGTTTTGTTTTTTTAAGTTTTTGGCTACTGTCATTGACAAGATAAAATAGAATTTTAGGATTTTCAACATGGAGAAAAGATAAATGTTTTGTTAAATCATTGATAAGAACATATTGATGGTCTCTTGGCTGTGTAACAGAGACAACACAATCGGGTGTAAGTTGCAGGCAGCCCCGGCCCTCAGGGATTTAGGGGGAGCAAAAATTCTGGGGTGACAGCTGCCTCCCCATCTCTTCTCCCATTCCTCAGCACATACCTCTTTAGTTAGAAGTGAGCACCTTTAATAGATCACGAATTAATCACAGCCATTATTGCTGTTTAAAGCGAAGCCGGTGTGGTTGAGCCCATGTAACTTTCTGCTCCTGGGGAGGATGAGTTAATTCATCTGGAACAATGTGGTTCATCTAAAGATCAAATTCCTATAATCGTGTATGCTGTCTGATTTAATGTCCACCTGGTTAAGTGGTTAGACAGCCACAGGCAGGCATACCGCATGAATCCAGTATCAAAATCTGGAGGAAAGGCAAATTCTCAAAGATTCAATTCAGCATTCTTAGACGGAGATGGCCTTGCCACTTTTCTTTCTCCTGGAGAAATACATAGCTAGATAATGCCAAATCTTATTAAGAAAAGGCTAATAATATAAAACATTGCATGTAAATATGCCCATGGTAAAATCTACGCTTCCAAAGGACTTTTATTGGAAGAGGGTAGCAAGAAATGGGTTGATTTTGAAAAGAGATTGTACACATTCCTTTGAAGTGTTTTCATACTGTAGACTCAAATACAACTATAAGATAATAGTTTACAAGCCAAGGATCAATTATCTAGAGTTTACTGATGACTTACTCTCTTTGTGAGTGTGTGTACCTTCTAAGTGGTTTTTTGTTGAATGAAAGGTTGAGCCTGAGTTTGGTCTTTATTTAGTGACATTTTTTGATTAAGAGAGAAAAACAGTTCATTGATAGAAAAGTATATATGGGAAATATTTATGTTTTGCCAAAAAAACACAAAGTAACACAAGTTTTATTTCCAAAATTGTTTCCGTTAGACATTGCAGTGGAAGGGGAGAGGGGCTTTCATATATGTTGAGGCACCAGCAGAAAACCCTGGCGTGAAGGATGCTTCTTGCCATCAAACAGTCTACAGGTAGATTGGCTGGTATCTGAAATATCTCAAATGACCTTAATCATATCACTGAGTGGTGATTAGTCTTAATAAGTACTGTAAGAAGGTCAAGGAAGGGAACCTTGAAGGCATTGTGTAGCTTGATACAGAGAACTGTGACTCTACATTCTTGAGCTGTGGTTTCACCTCTGAGTGCTGTGAAGGACCAACAGGAACCAAGAAAAAGGGGCAAGACCTTCTACTCATATCCTAAGCGTTTGTGTAGAGTAGACAAGCAGAAAGTGGGCCTGGAAGGATAAATATGACATCAAATTATGAAGGAGATTGCATTTTGAATTATTGGCTTTGTTTTCTGGCAAATCGGGATCCATCGGCATTTCCATTATTGCAGTTTTTCTTTTATTTATTTTTTGTTTTTGTTTTTTATTTAAGATAAATCAAAACACTGTTATAACTTCATTATTTCAAGGAGACTTATTTTTGGTGTAAAAATGCCACAAAAATTTAGGCCTAAAATGACGAGAGCTTCTGCTAGGCTAGTACCAGTGGGAAGGTGACAGCCCTGTAGAAACAGTCTGACAACCCGACAGAACCAGTGGCTGCTACCTGGCGACAGGGACAGAGGAGTCCCAGATGCAGCCTGGGAACTGAGCCCAGGTACAGGGCAGAGAGTTGGCACAGAAACAGAAACATGGGTCTGGGGGTGGTAATCTGGCAATGCAGTGCTACTCCAAAGAACACTGGCAGGAATTCCTCTCTAAATCACTAAAGGAGAATTATCAGGGCATCAATAGATTCCCAAAGGGTAACAGTATTGAATAGTGACATCTCTTTGGATAGTAAGCATAGCAATTTCCCACACATTTAGCTATAATTAATTCACTCTTGCAAGGAAGTTCAAGGGTAGTTTAGTTTATGATAAAAAAGATGCTACTAAAAATGTCAAGGTGAATAAAACTTGATTCCATCCCTAAGGAGGACAAGACCATTACAGATACACCTGTGAGGTGACCTAGAACTGGCTGTAAATTAAAAGACAAACAGATGATTTGGGGTGAAGGATGAAAAGGTCAAATCTGGGTGGTAAGAATCAGTGGGCATAAAAAAGGCTTTTTAATTTTTTTTAAGAGACGGAGTTTTACTTTGTCACCCTCGGTAGAGTGCTATGGCATCACAGCTCACAGCAACCTCCAACTCCTGGGCTTAAGCCATTCTCTTGTCTCAGCCTCCAGAGTAGCTGGGACTATAGGCACCCATCACAACACCCGGTGTCACAACCCCTATGGCCCTGGTCTGGATTGCCACAGGAAAGAACCAGGCATGATGAGGATTAGAAATACAAGCTTGCAGGAGGTGGGCTAACCTTGACTGCACGGTAGCCCCGAGCAACCTCCACAGTAGCTTTTATTGAGACAGTACATAACAGGTGAGGGGAGTGTTAGACAATGACTGTGTGCCTAAGGATTGCTATGGGCTCGGGCGCTTTCTCTGCAAGGAGCACCTGCAGATGAATTGCCTGAGGGTTTGTGCCCCAGCTGCAAATCATCTTGCTCAGAGGTTGTCTGGCTCTTGGCATCCTCTACAGCTCAGCTATTTTTTTTTTTCTTGTTGCAGTTTGGCCGGGGCCAGGTTCGAACCCACCACCCTTGGTAAATGGGGCTGGCGCCCTACCCACTGAGCCACAGGTGCTACCCAAAGGTTGGTTTTGAAGGATAGAAAAGATTTTATCTAAGATGACCAAAACAAAATGAATTACAGACTGAGAAATAGTAATGAAAATAATTATAACACCAATAACAGCTATTGTCTGCTAACTATATGCTATATGCTCTAAGCATGAGTCTATATAATTTACATACATTGCCTCATTTATTCTCAAAAACTAGAATGGGGGCAGCGCCTGTGGCTCATTCGGTAAGGCGCCGGCCCCATATACCGAGGGTGGCCGGTTCAAACCTGGCCCAAGCTGAACTACAACCAAAAAATAGCTGGGCGTTGTGGCTGGCGCCTGTAGTCCCAGCTACTCGGGAGGCTGAGGCAAGAGAATCGCTTAAGCCCAGGAGTTGGAGGTTGCTGTGAGCTGTGTGAGGCCACGGCACTCTACCGAGGGCCAGAAAGTGAGACTCTGTCTCTACAAAAAAAAAAAAAAAAATAGAATGAGTTTATTATATTATAGAATATAATTGTTAGGCAATGGGAACCCACTAAAGAACTCTGAGCAGGGAAGTAACAGCTGATGATGGGGAAGATTAACACTGGGGAGTAGAAGCTGGTGGGACAGATCTGTCAGGAGGTCACGACAATAATTCAGACTTTAGGTAACAAGTGTCTGAGATAGATCTTCACGATAGTTGGGAATGAAAATCAAGAAAGGACCTGTTATAGTTTTCCACAGCCATCTACTGAATACTAGTTTATGTTGGGCACTATGGTAGATTCTGGGCAATAAGGGCAAATAAGATAGACCCAATTCCTGCCCTCTTGGCACTGCAGTCAACCAGGGGATATTACAGAGGAAGACTGATTTTTTGGCCTTAGTCAGAAATATTAACCCAAAACTATTATGGGGGGGGTGTTTCCACCCTAGTTTTCATATTCTGGAGCTCCGTGGGATTCTACCTCTTCCTCAGATTATTCCCTCTTACTGATTGCAGAGAACACAGTGGGAGAGAGAGAACAAATCAGCTGTAAGCCAGATAGGGATGGACATCTTGGGGGTAGCACAGCTTGAGAGAAAGAGAGAGAGAGAGAGAGAGAGAAAAAAAAACAAAACATATTTTTCTTAAAATTCTTCTAATGTCAGGATGAAGTTTAGGGCAAATGACACTGGCATGAAAGCAGGAGGGTACAAAAATACATATAAGTCTGGCACTCCCCAAAGTGTAGGCAGACTGTTGTCTTCCTGGTGTGTGCCTGTGAGTTTATCTGACCTGTTCCACAAACACAAATACTGTGAAACTCATAGTATTTTGACCTGTTCCCATGAACTCAGAGCAGTTCATTACCCAATTTATTTTCCCAACACCCGTATTAGGCTGATATTACAAAACTTTCATGGAAACCAACTCAAAGGTTAAGTGACTTACCCAGAGGTACAGAGCTAGGAATGAACGGAGGAGAATAAGCTTTCCAAGTCATCGCCCCCCAAGATGATACATCTAAAGCCCTCTTAACTGGTGCTCCTCAAGTCCCAGAGTTATTGCACAACGTGCTAAATGCTGTCTTGAAAAACCAAATTATTAAAATTAATAAAATAATGAAAATTCAATTCCTTACTGAGTTGAGGTTAATTCCAAAAGCACACACAACCTTAGATTTTCATCTAAAGCTAGGATGAATGATTGGATTTTTAAGACTAATAATCAAAAGGCAAGTTATCTTCTATAAAATAAAAAGATAATAGTAAATTTTTCTCGGTATTACAAAAATATCTATTGCCGGGACAACCAAGTTTATGTGCCATACATGTTTTGTGAATATTTATAGGTTTTGATGAATATTTATTTTCTCATCATTTTTTTTCTTAAAAATATCTTTTAATGAATAGCCATCAGAGCATTATATATCTCTACGTTGGAGAGACTAAGAAGAGAAAAATGATACATATCTGTCTTCACCAAAATTTTACTATATCTTATTAAAGTTTTATTTTATCAGAATGTTTTCATTTAAACTTAGTATAAATTTTTTGTTAGTGTTGGGTATTAACCACTCAGTGCAATAGCTTAGAACTGAAATACATCAAACAGTCCAACAAAAAATACTTTAAATATGGCAACCTTAACTGGAGTTTAGGAAATAAATCTTTGCACATAATAATTTTAATTCACTATAGCTGTTGTTTCAGCAAAGTATTTCATCTTAGTTTCCAAAGGGCTGCTAGTCACTACTAAATATATTTAAAATCGAAGCAAAAAATCACCTTCATTCTGGCTAAATAGAGTATACAATGCTCGACTGTTACAGTCTTCTGAATTTTTCAGAAAAGATCAGATAGATGATTATGCTTATGTAGTTAATTAACTAGAAAGGACCCAAGTAATGGTTCACTGGGGAGACTTTTGTATCACAGTGTCTGCTAGGAGGGGTCCCGTGCTGTAGGGACAATAACGGGGTGCTAATTCTGAATGCACACAGGGCTGTCCTACAAAGACATCAAGATTGGTAGGAAATCAACCCTCCAGCAGTCCTGGCAAGCCAGACTGACCCCAGCAAATGAAAATAATCAAAAGTAATTAGAAGCGTGCAGGACTACTCCTCCGAGAGCCGAATGGGAGAGTAAACACGTCTGAATCCTCGAGCCACTGCAAAGGCCCCTGTCTGAGCTGTTAGGTGCCCTGACCTTGTCCACATAAAGATGTGATTTATGAAGTGCAGGGCACAGCAGCAGGGCTTCTGTCTTCTCCTGGAGAACCAAATTACTGAGGTGGAGATTAACATGCTCTCAGTAGGGCCCATTTCCAGACCAAGGAAAATTTTTTATTTACATTTTTTTTACCTTTAATTTCCTCTTTTCTTTTTTAAAAGTCCCCCCCCCCCCCGATTTTAAAAATAAAAAAAAAAAGGCAGAGTTCATCAAGAATGATTAGAAAATCCCTCTCTATACCTATGGTGATGTGTGCGTTTGAGGGGTGGGGGTGCATCAAAGATGTTCTGAGCTTTTTGTTTGTAAACTTGTTTTGTGCTGGTCTGCAACACACCACCACAGCCTGCACCTTCCAGCCCTGAGGAGCCAAGCTTGTGAAATACTTCGCCAGCTGAAAAATATAAATAATTAAAATTAAACAATATTATCTTCGATTCCATAACTTTCTCATCTAGTTTCTCTTGCCGAAAGGTTATGCTTCATTACAAAGCTTATTCTATTAAGTAAAAAGATTAGGGAGAAGAAATTGTGCATGGTAAAGAATTTGGAAGGGTTGGAGAAGAGACAAATTGGGAGAATATTTATACATGAATCAGTGGGTTGTGTCTTGATTCCTAAAGACATATTTCATTATTTTTTATCTTTGTCTCAGGTAGGGTGAGATTTTACAAAATCCTGTTGTGACCTGGAGAAGGAAGCATTGATTTTCTCTTTAAACACACATCAATATCTATACACAAAGCTAATTTAATTAGCAAGCAGTTATTGTTCAGCCAAATGTCAATTTCTCAGATTATTTCATGCTTCTTGACATGAACTGTATGAAACAGGACATCACGGAATCTCTGTGAACAAAATTGCACTTGAGAAATGTAAAAATGCACTTGTACCTTTTTGAAAAGCTACCAAAAAAAAAAAAAAACAAACAGTGTTAAAATATGTCAGGCTTGGAGTTCAGAGTATATTTAGCCACCTTAAGAAACCCAAAGCTGCAGAATTAAGGGAACACTACTTAGACTGGGGTTATAAAGTGCCTTCCTCTATAAACTGAAAACATAATGTCAGGGCGAATGGGAACATACTTTATTAACTTTATGGTATTGAAAACTGCCAGCAAGTTGTCTCGTGTTTAAATATTGTCCTCTGCAGAGTGTTACAGTGCTGTTTGTCCACAGGAAGCCTATTAAAAGTGGACAGTGCAGCCATTTCATCTGGCTTTGGCCGCACTGCTTTTCTTTCCTTTAATGATGTGCTGGAATGTACCGTGCCCATAGGGTCTCCATTAGCAGAACTTTTACTTCTGGGACAGCCATGAAGTTTAAGGCTTAAAAGAGGCATCAGTTTACAGTTTTGTGGGAATCCCTTGAATAGTGGAGCACTAACTTCTTACTGCTTTAACTAATATATTGACTTATTTTAAATAAACAGTTACACAATGAAGACAGAGCCAGGGGCCTTATTGGAAATCTTGGGCTTTTTAAAGATTCTTCAATCCACACAGCTGGGGAAGGAAGGAAGGGGCCTGAGGAGGGTTTATGCCCTTTTCAAACCAGGAAGAAAACACATTAACCTCTCCCACCCCAGCCCTGCAAAAGGGGACCTTTACAACTCCCAGAAAATCTATCAGCTCACACTCAAACCTCATATTTTCCAATGCCTTTTTCCTGGTAAACAACAATTAACAGAACAATAAAAAAATCATTCCTTCTGGAAAAAGTGTTTTAAAGATCTGATTCTCTTTTTAGACCTTGCTGATGAATCACCCCATTTTCCACTTTCCCCAAAGCTATACATTTGCTCTAGTTGGTTCCCGTTTCCATCCCTTTAATATTTAGATCATCTGTGCTGATACGTGTTTGCAAATTAAAGTGGGTTTGAGATTATAGTAAAACCATTATTTTTAATAGCCCATTTCAGGGGCAGCAAAACATTGCAGAACACGCATGTTCCTAATTACTGCAAGCAGACAGCGGCTTCTGCAGATTAATTTGTAACTGGGAACTACTGTAAACAGATTTCACCAGAAATCCCAAGGAATAAAGGGAATCGCTGGTGGTATTTTGCTCCTTGTATTTATTTATTGTTTTAGAAATCTTCTAATGGAAAGTAAGCTAGCTGGACAGAAGCAAGCCCCTTGCAATAATCTTTTTCTCTGGCCATTCCTCCTGTTTCACTGGGTGGGGGTGGGGGTGTCCCTAAAAAGTTTCCTTTAGCTAGTAAGAAGCCCCTTTCGGGATGAACCAGGCAGGGCGGGGGTATCAGAACTCCACCTTTAAACCTAGGGCGGTGTGGAGGAAGAGGCGGCCGACTCTGCCTCTGCACCGAGTTACCGTTACATAACCGGAGGGGAGCGGGTGGCACCGGGAGGTTGAGATTCGGCGTTTTCTTTGTTAGCCTCCTTTGCCCGGGTCCTTCTGATGAGTTCCTGCAGTGTTCCTCACAATTTATTCAGTAGAGAACGAGACTAACGATGATAATAATGATGTTAGAATAATAACAACAAGGATAAAGTGAATTGTTCATCCTTCTAAGTAAGTATCCCCAGGTCCCAGAGTTAAGTCTTGGCTATATTTGGGGAAGAGAACTTCATACGTAGACATGGCCTGAGCGCACACCGGTGTCTGCGGGTCTGGGCTGCGCGGGGCCCTGGTGCAGACGCGGGCTCAGGAAGGTGCAGGACTCGGGGACGCGCAGGACGCAGCGGGTGCGCAGCCGCGGAGTGGGCGGGGGGAGCGGGGGCGGGGCGCTCACCTGCGCGGGGCCCCTGCACAGCCTTTACCCGGGGTGCAGCGCCACCTGCCGGCCCCCACCCCGCCTGCACGTGTGCAGCCCTGCAGAGTCGCCCCGCCTCCCCCACCCGCACCCAATATAAAGGGAAAAACTCGGAGGCCCTTCCACGAAATCCTAATTTAGCCAGGACCTGCCAACGATCCCACGCGACCTTTTGTTTATCACGGACGTTTCCTCCTTTTCAAAGCAGCTTTGCAAAGGGCAACGAGGTGGGAGCTGCACGGCCGGGCGGAGGCTGGGGCGCGGAGCTCTCACACCCCCAGAACAGGCCGCACTGTCTGGAGCAATCGGTTCCCCAGATTACTTGTATTTAATACACAATGCATCATAAAACAAATCCCTCAACCTGACAGGAAGAAAATAGAACAGCTCATACTCGAGCCGGTCCAATTTATGGCTAAATTAAAAAAGAAAAAAAAGCTCCGACAATGGGCAAGTCGCAAGTCCAGGAAGGGCAGGAAATCAATGGGCAAACCCGGGGCTCTTCAAGGTTCTCAAGCGCCGAACTCTATGGGAATATCTGCCTGGCGTTAGGGTATTTACAAAGGATTTTTCCTGTCCTACCTTCCATTGCTGTGCGATTTTCCCTCAAACAATGGCCATTATCTGAAGTAACAGTTCAATGTCACAGATAACAGGCCACCGAAACGAATTAGTCACCGCCTCTTGTCATTTTCTCTCCCCCCAACCCTCCCTTTTGTTACTATTCTTGTTTTTAAATCAGCATTTGGGGGAAATATACTTCTACTAGCTTTACACGTTTATTTGCACTTGGAGAAAACCAAAAGTGGGTGGCATTTGTCTTTCCCGGCTGGAAGATAAAGTTTACCGGCAGCTCCCGCCCTCGCCCTCTGCTAGGGTCCCCGGACCCGCTTGCTTTGCTTTACTTTCCATTGTGGAGCCGGGACTTGGGAGTGGGCCTGTTTGTTTTTATGAATGGAGTCTTGTGATAAATAAGCATTTATTTCCATTTAACCAGTGGGATTTGCTAAATCTTACAAGGTTGGCTCTAAGTAAATCCGAGGACCCTTTTATTTTGCCCTGCATTCTCTGGGTTCATTCTTCCAAAGTCCTCTCCGCCATGTGTTAATATAGATTGACTATGAAATACATTTTAGAAAGTTATTCAACGTAGCATAGTTACTGATCACTAAAAGCAACATTTATGATGTGAAAAATTAAAAATAATCTGAGTTGTCAAATTGCTTATTCCACTTAGGGTGTTCATGGTGTCTTAATTAATGTATCAAAGAAAACGGCAAAAAAAAAAAACCCCAAAAAACCCCGCCCTAGACAGTTGTCAATCTCTCTCTAAGCCCATGACTATTGGGGTGGATTATATGCAATGTTTCAGATTTAAAAAAAATTTCTTCTTCTAGGGAAAAGAAAAAAATTGCATGCCTTTCTGCTGACCTAATTCTAAAGAGGTAGGGAATAAATTAGAGTGCAAGTTTTAATTAAGAATAATTTTTTAAAAAAGATGCCTAGCAGAAAACTGGAAGTGTACATGTCAACTTTTCGCTCTTGAGGCTGCTGTTTTCTGAAATTTTCTAAACTAATTGTGTTTAGTCTGAGCCAGCGTCCCTCTACCCTGAGCCTCATCCTCGCCCCTCCAGCACCCGCCCCTCCTTCCCCCCCAGGCTGCCTGGAGCACACACCCTCACACCCCTGAAAGGCTTCCCCACCCCCTCACACACGCACACACTCACACACACTCGCACACTTACACTGTGCTCTCAGGACACCGAAAACGGAGGATATTTCCCTGGGGAAAGGAATCCTGCCTGGAGAGATTTCCCCATTGGTTGTTTACCCGGAGAAATCTACATGTTTAAGAGGGATGGTGCATCCATAATCAGTCTGTCCCTATAGGACTTGAGTCTTGGCGACCTTTTTGTGACCTCTCCCGCCGGAGGAGGCTGCTGTCACTTTAAAAATTTACTGAAAGAGGAGCCGGTCTGGCTTCCGATCACTCCGGGCAGCGGGAGATAGCTCCCTTTCTCCCTCGCCCCGGGTTCTTTCTGGATGGCCGAGCAGATCCTCTTTAAAGGGACAGTTCATGAAATAGAGACCCGGCGGCTGCGCCTGGAGTCGCAAGAGGGGACGAGCCGGCAGGGGCCGGGGCCGGCGGGCGGGCGGCCGGCGGCGGAGGACCCGAGAGGGGCAGGGACCCCCGCGCGTCCCGGGTCCCCGCCTCCTCCCTCCACCTCTCTGGCGGTGCGTTCCCTCGGAGCTGGGAGACAGGGAAGAAGTTTTAGTGGGTTTCAGATAACTTTCATTACACCTCGGGCTGATAAGGGCAGGGAAAGTGAGAAAAGAGGGAGGCGATGCGAACCCGAGGAGTAGCTCTGAGCTCATTTAGGAAGGGGGGGGGGAAGCCCAAACACACCGACCTGGGGCGCCCCGACGAGAGAAGACCGCGTTTCTGGGTCTAAAAAACACGGTGCCGGCGGACAATAAATCTGAAACGCGTGGTCGGGGAGCAGATCCCAGAGACAACCGAGTTGTCAGAGACCCATTTGGAAATCGACACGCCAGGCTTTTTTTTTTTTTTTTTACACCCCCACCCCCCTCAACATCTCCAAATGTTGCTCCTGATCGTTTGAAAGGATTTTGGTGCAGAAGCTCCAGGGGGCTGCTGATTATTTTGTTTTGTTTAGTTTAATTCTTCTGTGACTGTGATTGCCTTGTATTGCCGAGTTGAGGCCATAGAAATCAAAGGTAAGAGAACTTCTCACTTAAAAAAACAAAACAAAAAACCCCCAACTCTTGGCGACGTGAAAGAGCGTCACTTGGGACGGTTCCTGCCGGGGCGCCCCTGGCCCCCGCCCGCACCCGGTGCGCGCAGCCCTGGCTCCCGGAGCCGGGTCCTCCGCAGGCGGCGCAGGCGGACATCGGGGCGGTCCGGCCTCGGGTGGGTCTCTCTGCCGCCTGCGGGCCTCCTCTGCTTTTCTCTTCCTTCCCCTCCCTCCGTGTGCCTGTCGGTCGGTTTCGGGACGCAGAAGGTGGGGTTGCCAAAATCTGGATTCCTGGCACTGGCCACGCGACTTTGGAGTGGCTTTCGGCCGAGTTCCACCTTGCCAAGTAACAGCCTGTGCTGTCCAACATCGTGAGCTGCTACGCGAGAAAGTCACAGTCGGACCCTTTGGCGAGATGGTGGAGATTTTTTTTTTCCTTTTGCTGTTAGTTTTTTGAAAGGGCCTTTCTCTAACGTCCACCTAAGAGCAATTTTTTTTTTTTTTAAAGCTATCTTTGGAGCTTGACAGCTTTTAAAAACACAGGAGCCTGTTAGGTGAAATGACTGAAGATGTGTTCTTAACTGTTTCAGTGGAGATTTCGGAGACGATTAAGACATTTGGGAGACAAATGCAGGGCTACTAGCAAATCAAAAGTGAATAATTCACCCAGGGGGCGAATGTTTCTGGGGAAAGCTAAGCTTTTGTCTTGGGGCAAGAACATTGAGAGAAAGTTAATAATGGTGAAATCTTTTGAATAATCATGTAACAGATTTTGTAAAAAGGCATTCTTTGGAAACGAACCTTTAAAAAATTAACTTCGCTGTTAACAGTGGCAAGGGCAATAATGTTAACACGGAATAACATTACACCTAGGATTTTTATGTGCAGTCCATGTAATACTTAATTCCCTGGGCCCGCAGAAGGGAGTGCTTTAGAGCTAAGGGGATAGATGCTTCTCGACTTCGAAATTAACAGGTTTTCCACGTCTTTCTGCAAATATGAAGTGGAACTGGTGTTGCATTTCACTGGCGTCACCTTATTTCCTTTATTAAATATTTCTCTGGTGTGTCAGGAGAACTGCCTTTTTCTTTTCTTTTTTTTTTTTTTTAATTTGTTTGCTTGTCAAGAAAACTAACAAATGATCAACCAAAGCTAAACAAACAAAAAAACAAACCCCAATATTTACTATTTTAAAAGTACATTGCTATTTATCTGCCCTTTTCACTCAAGTTGCCATTCGAGTTGTTCAGGACTGAGAGTTGAAGAAACATCTTAAAGTTTGTTATAAGTAAGGAACTGTTAAAATGTGCCTTTCTTATTAAAAATGATATTTAAGTGTAGACTTTTTCGTTGTTAGTATAAAGACATGTCCTGGGAAAAGAAGAGTTTGAGGGGTGTGTGCATGTTTGGTGTTCAGCAATACTATCCCTGTCTTCTGTTTGGAGATTCTTTTATAAATTGTGGAACGTCTTATTGCCCTTCAATTGCCTCATGGCCAAAGGCTTATTCATAGTGGCTCTCCACGAGAGCCCTGAGTTCTTGAAGTTTATGGTGAGTTAATGACTTGAGTCTGAAATTGGCTTATTACCTGAATTCTATGCAGAATTGCCTTTGGTCTAATTTCTCAACAGTTTAGATTTAACTTTTATGCAGGTATAGACATAGCAGAGTTCTGTAGGGGTTATTTAATTCGTTAATTTTTGTTCTAGTCAATATTGTTCAGTCTTTGATAGGAAACTTCCTCAAGTTTGTATTAACTGATCGACATAACATCACCAGCTTTTGCAGTTATTACCATCAGGTCATCAACTCTGCAGCTTTTAATATTAAGACGTATTGCTGTTAGTGAATCAGAATAGCTTGGGCTAAGAACACAAAACCTTAAAAGTGGAAGTTTCTCATTTCATTTTTTGTTTAATAAGTGTCCTGAGTGATGACTAGTATTTAGGATAGGCCAAATGGAAAGCCTCATAAAAAATAACAATACAAAGTCGTACATAAGGATGGCTGTATGTTACAGTATTTTAAACATTTTTTACTTGCTCTCCAGAAGCCAGTTTTGTTCTTTTGCTCACTACATGTAATGATGAAGCATTGCCATGTGTTAACTGAAAGCTTAAGCTGCCATACTTGGCATGATCGTGTTTCAATTGATTATTTTCTTTTTTTTTTTTCTTTAGTTTGGTCAGAAGCATCTATGAGAAAAATCTTATTATCTCCTTCAATTAAGTGTGTAATTTAATTGTTTCCTGGTGAAGAAATGCTAACTAAGGGCAGGAGTTAATAATATCTAGATTAAAGTTTTTAAATCGAATTAAAGTACAAACATGTAAAACAAAAACACACTTAACAAGATTATCCAAACCTAAACTATTGACTATTTAGTTTAGAATTAATATGTTCCTATTTGCTGGCCAATATTATTTTTTTGTAAAAATCACCTTGGATAAAATTAAATCGGTAGCACTCATTCATGCATAATGAGGAAATGAACATTTTTAAATCAATTCATTCGTTTTTATAGTAAGTTAAAATCCTTTTATTTCTTTTAAGAAAGCAGTATGTTGTCATTTCCAAGATAACTTCTTCTTATTTCCCCTTTATTAAAATGCCTGCTCTCTGGCTTATTTTTCTCTTAAGGATTCGAAGGAAGAATGTACATTTCAAGGAAATATTTTCAAGCAATTATTTTAACGATTTTAATTAACGGACTGATAAGGCAACTGATTGTTTTCGTCTTCTTCCTTCCAGATCTTAGATGAGTTTTGTAATGTCAAGTTCTGCATAGATGCCAGCCAGCCAGATGTGGGAAGCTGGCTCAAGTACATCAGGTTTGCTGGCTGTTATGATCAGCACAACCTCGTTGCCTGCCAGATAAATGATCAGGTATGTTGTAAAGATTTTCTTGTCTTTCTTTGAGAGCACTAAAGTATCAGTGAAGCCTGAAGAATAAAAATAACAGTTGGGCTGCAGTAGACCCTTGTGGCCTGTTTGTTGATATGGGGAAAGGTAATGCCCAAATATAAGTAAGATGCAGAACAGTCATCGTCAGCACCACTTTCTCTGAGTAGTTCTTCACTTTGCAGTCCTATCCATAAGTGCTCCAGTTTTTTATCGTGTGATTGAATGATTTAGAAACTGAATCCTTATTTATTCTTCACTGCTGTTTACATTTTTCTTTATCATCCCAATAGGTACATTCATAGAAAGTATTGAGCTAAACAAGAATATCCTGTGAATTTTTTGCAAAAATTGGAAGGGATATACTTGAAATGTTATATATAAATATGTTTAATTTGAAATGGTAGGTAGAAATATTTATGAGATAGCAGTGTGCACTTACCTGATTATGCATTTTATATTGATTTGCCTAGTTTTAAATGAGAACACTTACTTTTGGATGAATCAAAATATACTCCTTTTTTGTATATGTGAACAAGTTTAAAAATAACACTACTTGAAATTGCTTTCTGACCTTATGGAGGACCATGCAGTGAGGTTGACTTTAATAACAATAACTCTGAAATAAAGATCATGAAAATATCATGAAACATATTTTGCACTTAATAAAATTAGGTTATGAATCTTATAACTTAATATGACAATACCTAAAATAACAAGAAGTTCAGCCTGTTAATTTTTGTTTTATAAACATTGTTGGGTTAGAATTTAATTATGTTATAATCATTTATTTCTTTTAACCCAATGGTTTCCTAAATCAAATATGTTTCAAAGACCATATTGAAATGGTTTCTTGGCAAATCTACTATGAAATCACCACCAAGAAAAAGAAAAGTTTAAATTAGATGTTTCCAATTGAAAGCTGTTAAATAAAGCTAGCGTCATATGGTCTAAGACTTTATTTCAATCATCGTTATGAGATTATTCTTTGGCATTTTACCAGCTACCAGATAATTTTTACTAGCTAAACTGCATAAGAGGTAGTAAATTGTAAAATTAGGTTTAAATGGGAATCATTTAAAAATCTCCAGCATATATCAAAAATAATAAACCAATCAATTGTTTTTTCTTTTTGCGTAAGAAAGCAAGAGGCATTATTGACAAAGCAAGCATTATTAAAATAGCTATTGATTGTGAGCAGAAAATATCACACATCTATTCTGTGAGTTATTGTCACCACCGACAGCAAACATCTTTTGAGCACCTACTATTTGTAGATGTGGGAAATACATAGGTATTGTAAGTGAATAAGTTGTTCATATTATACTTCCTTAAAAAGCACCTGGAGAACCTCAAAGGATAGCTGTAAAATGAAATAGTATATTCATACCATGATAATTATTTTCCATATATATTTACTGACAGTAGCAGCTATTTCCTTAGGTAGATAAAACTGTTGTAGAATCAGAGAAAAGAGGATTTAAGAATGGGACTTGTAGCCAATCCAAGTTCACGTGTACCCATTTTTTTTTCATTTAATATGGATACGTCTAATGTTTTATAATAAATATACTATTGTCATGGGGAATCTTGATTTCATTAAAAGACGGATACTATTTTGCTCTTCCTTACTATCAGTTAGGTTACTCATTAGAGTCGGCATTTATGATTTTACCGTAGTTACTATTGAAGTAATACGGTAAAATGCATTATTTTTTAAATGAAAATATGCTGGTTTTATGCCTTGATGAATGGCCTATTTGCTTATTTAGCTTAACTAAAGAACCAGGGAAAATAATCAGGAAAAATATACAAGGCAAATATTAGGCACATGCTTATTTTTTTTTATAAGTACTCATTTTAAACTTCTGTGTTATGCTGTCAGAAATCTAACATGGTAACAGAGTGCATATCAAATATCGTAATTGTGAAATTGATATTACACGGTCAGGTAAGTGTGCCCATAAATAACAAGGAAGGAATACCAGGAGTAGAGGTCAGATTTGTGTGTTGGGGGGTGTGTGTGCAGTCACACTTAGCCCAGTTGACAAGACAAAGGAGATGAGACACCCAAATAGTATATTACAAGCATATCATGATCCTCTGTGAGCTCAGATACATATTCCAAAAGCTAATTAAGAATAGCAATTCTAGAAAACTTTGAAATGTGAATGTTGGACTGGGTGCAGTGATGAAAACGCTGACTGCAGAGATTGCCCAGGTCTGTTTCTTCACTCTCTTTTCCATTTTCCAAATGGTGAATAAGCACAACTCATCATGTAGTGGACCCTCCCATTGTGTGAGAAATTATTTAATATTCGGACAGAAAGAGAGACTGTGGATTTGGCGTGATTATCGAACATTAACAACCTCAATGCAAACATCCTGCTTTATAAGAAAGTGTAAAGAGTGTGACTTTATTGCTCTGATGCTGAGACAGCGCTCCAGTTTATAACAAGACAGGTCTACGTTGTAGACGCTAAAAAAGGAAGGATTTTAGCTGATGCTTTCAACTGGGGTGCAGTCACGGTGCTAATTAGGTCGTCTAACAGAAAAGGATAAAAATTACCAAGAATAAAACAAGAGTGCATACATTATAGTTGACTGTCACAGTGCTACTTACTTTTAAAAATTCTCATGTTAAAGATCATGTTTAATCACTTTGGATCAGTTTTACAATGATGTGGATGAGAACATAAAAGAAAATAAAACTGCTTGCTAAGATGCTAATCCAGTTTGATAGTAGTGGGACAGTCAAACGTGTGTGTTGGATAAAACTCATATTTGATTTGTTTGGGGGTGAAGTCCTTAGACATAGCATGGATTTTGGTTTTCAAGTAACCTTAATAAAGGATAGAATCTATTTTATATCATACAAAATAAAAACAAAGCCCCCCCCATTTACATTTGCCAGTACCTTTCTACCAGGATTTATTTGAGGGCATATACCTGAGTGTAAATTTTTTGGTAGATCTGTGTGAGTTATTTTATTTTGGATTTTTTTTTTCAGATCAGAATGAGTTTTGTGGCAGCTTTTTTCTTTGTCAATGCTGCCTAGAAAAAGGCTCGAGTTTTGTGATTTTAGACATCTCTTTCATTTCATGCCTTTGGAATTATTGCAGTGATGTTTTTGGAGATAGAAATTCTGCAAATACTGCCATCATTGCTAAACCATAATTTCTGAGTAGCTGCGGCTCCTGACTGATATCCTTATTTCCTCCTGAAAAAAATTGTATTAGCTGTAGTAATTTATCTTTATAGAAGGCCACAGCAAAGACACGAGGCAATTGAGACCACAGTCACACCTAAGTCATAAAAGAGTAGATTCATGAAAAACACCAAAGTCTCTTTATTCGTGGCAACTTAATTATTTTCTTCTCATTCCTTAAAGGTTTTCTAGAATGCTACGTACATAACTCTACTGCTGTGGCATTTCCACTTAGTGGAAATTTTTACTGAGACAGACAATGCTCAAGTATTGTGCCATTTTAGCAGCCTGCAACTGTCCTCCGTGGCTCTCAGGAGTCAGGGCTGTTCCTGAGAAGCAGAGCAGGGCAGGAGCCAAGGCAGAGAGGTGACTGAGGACAGCTCTATCCAGGCTGGGTCCTCAGGACGACCAGGTGTACAGAGAGAGAGAGTAGAAACAGTTTGTTAATTTTTCAGGGGTTTCATTTAAACCTGGGAGCACCTGTGTGTTCATTGTCAAATAGACCAAACATCTAGATTATTTGCTAAGTTTTCTTTTTTTTTTTTTTACTGTGGATATTTTGATATCTTTTGTTTTAAAGTCTGGTAGAGAGCCTTCTTCTGCAAAACATTCTGGTGGGCGGATATAGCACATTTGTTTAGATTTGGTCTCACCTGCTCTGACCTCTCCCCCAACCTTTGATAAGACCCCTGCTATCCCCACATTACTCTTCACCTGGGTCAGAAGTAAGGCTACCCAGAGACCCAGTGCACCTCGGACAATGCCAGTGCTCATCGTAGAACATAGTCACAAGTTGGGGTACTTGGGGGACACAACAGTTTCCCTCCAGTCTTTCTTTGTGATGAAATCACACTGGTTCTGATCAGGGCACGTGGAGAGGCCCCTAGGACATAGCTCATGTGAGCTGCCTTTTTAGATTTAAACATGACCCGCCCTTCCACTGATGATGATCAGAATAATCTGGGATTGTGCTGGTGGGTAAAATCCTCCTTGTATATGTGTATCATAGAAGGGAACACAGTTTCATTCAAACACCCAGCCTGCCCTAACATGGCCTGTGAGTAAAATAAAGTTCTCAGAAACCTAAAACATTATTAATCTTGTCATTGACACAAGGTGATAAGTCCTTTCCTTTTTAAGTAGGCCCTTGACAGCTGGTATTTAGTTAGGAGAATGAGAGAAATATGCTGTTCACTTTGAACAAAAAGAAATGTGTCGATAAGAGATTATCTAATGCCTGATGTGTATTTTGAAGAAATGAGGTGCAGAGGAATGAGGCCCCTCGGAGGATACAAAGCAGAACCCCCTGGAGGGCTCTGCCACTCCCTCGAGGCCAGTGAACAGCGGGGACTGCGCTGTGTTGGCAGTTGGGCAGGCATTGTTCTCCCGTGTGCCTTACCTTATAAAGTTTTAACTGCTTCCAGGACGATCATGGCTGATTTAGCAGACCTGCTTTCGCCCTCCGTAGGACCATGTGAATGATTCTGTCAGACTGCTGTGACATAGAGCAGTATTATTATTGTAAGCTTATTACGGGCTCAATTATTAAGTTATTTTCTTTGGATTTTACTGAGAAAAAAAGTCTGCTTTCCTGCTTCACTCAATTAGTACAATTTGTGCAAAAAAGCAGGGTAGGTTGGTCAGCTGTGCATGAAGCAAAGCTGTGATTTGTTAGCATCTTCACACTTCTTAACATGCTCACGTCCACCGTCAGGTAATTTGTTAATTTGCTCTTCCTTTACAAGGATTTCTGTTCACATTTTGTAGGACTTCTTTTGATGTTAAAATTATTATTGGCTTTGGGCATTTTCTTTGCTTTGCTTTTAAGTCAAGTTCCACTTTTATACCAAAGTTATGCTCTGCTGTTTTAAGATGAATGCCAGCTGGCCATACCCAGAGCCCTGCTCTGTGAACGGTGCCTAAGCTAACGTGGGGAGATGCTGTCTGGCTGATAAGTAGCTTCCTTCCCCTGACAATGAGGCTGTCTCAGACACAGTGGTCACTTGGTATTTGTAACATAAAATGCACAGCACGCCCCCGCCCCAGTGAAGTTTTCCTTGGGCCATAATGCCAGGACAATATTGACATAACACACCCCAGCATTTTCATTAAGATTCATGGATTATCCAGGTTGAAAGATAGGGCGACCTCAGGTGTTAAGGGTTTGACAGTAATGATTGTTTGCATGGACATATCACCTTTCATACAGAAGGATCTCAAAGCGTCCCATCCACAGTAGATTCTAGCTATTTGTGGGATGTCATACGCATGCTCCCCAGGCCATCCAGAAGGGGAATGTTTTTGTCAAGGACAAAAGAAAAGCCTCCAGCCGAGTACAAAGTCTAAACATGACCTTTAGCTTCCTCACAGTGCAATGATGGAACTCTTCCCAAATGTTTGGAGGCCATTCAGAATGACTGTCAGAGTTTTCATGGAATCGGATGCAATGGTCACCTTAAGATCTATGTGTGGAGAACCTCAGAGGCTATTTGAGGTTGAAGGCCTGTAGGCTGGCACACTGCAGGCTCTGCTGCGATAACAAGTGACCCCCCGCATGGGCCCCACTCATGCGAATTAGGACACTCAGTTGGTTCTCTCTGTTTTATTTCATTCTATAAATAATATACTTGGTTTTCTTCCTCCTGTTATTAACAAAGAGGTAAAGATGTGGAAAAGAAAAAATTTCCCTTCCAATAATACCTTGATTTTTCACTTTGGCAGTGAAAAATCCCTGACCTTTCTCATTTAATATTTTCTTGTCTTTAGTCCGTGACTGTAAAGACAAATGTGGGGTATGTTTTTCTTTGGAGAGAATAAAGATGATTTGCCTTGATGCTGCTTGGCCATTAAAAAGTTCTGCCATCAGTTTCTGTCTGCTGAAGATATTCCCCTTTTCCTCTAACAAATTAGGCTCAGAGTGTCTAATAGGGGCCTCCCTCCTGAGTTAGGGCATCCTACCCTGCGCACGCCCTGTGTTCCTGTCCGGGCTTTCTGCAGCCTCTCTGCAGCACCAGCACCGACAGACACATTCATGTCAAATGCTGGTGTTGTTAGATGTGTAAATCGTTACCTAGCCCGCTCCTGCCCGCCTTCCAATTGTTAAAGTTCCGTTCAGCTTTTCCTAGTCTTCTGAGTATTAAATTGAAGGACTCAAGCCAAATGGCTGGGTGCTGAAAAGGGAGAAATCAACTGTCAACTTCAAAGAGAAAAGACAGCAATAGTCTGAAAAAGTTGTCTCTCAGTACAGATTTTTCAGGGAGTACATTGCTCTATTATTTCAATTATTACAACTTCCTGAATAGGTTGAAGGTCATTCATAATTCACACTTCTGCCATTTTTAGACATGCCAAATGCTGTCTATTAAGCACAGATAAAACTTCCAGTGCTCGACCAGAAAAAATAAACGGGGATTCCTAACAATGAGGCCTTGTTCATCGCTTTAAAAGTAAATGATGTGTTTTCTTTCCTTCTTGTTTTCTCCCTTGTCTGTAGGATTTTTCTTCTGTCTCTGTGGTATAAACGTAATACTTTAAATTGATCCAAGCATAGTAAACTCGAGAGCAAGCCTGGTCTGACAGATTCTGGGGTTTTCTGTTCTGTGGGATACTAAATATGAGCCAACATTATTACCATTTATAACTAGAAATGGTAACATCATGAATTTGATAGAGGATTTGGTTGAGCACAGGCCTGGCAAGTATAAAACAGAGTTTGACTGAAGGTCTGTGGTGGCCTGTTAACCTTTCTGTCCGAGGCTGGTGAGTGTCTGTGCCCTACGTAGAGCTCACTCCAGGGCTTCAGCCACCACAGAAGGTGAATTCACAATGTTATATCATAAATCCCAATTAATTTCTAAGGCTAACAATTATGTAATACAAAGTTTACATAGCATGATTTATATAACAATGTATAATTACATATTACTTGTATGATATATGATCAGAACTAATAACAAACCATCAAACATTCGCTTATATTATTATATTACATTTATGAGTACCTATATAAATTATGAGATTGCTAATTTTTTGTGTGTATTTTAAAATTTCCCCAAACATATACTTTGCCACATTTATATATCATATATAAAACGTATAATATACCCAAGCACATATATATTTATATATAACATTACATGAAAACGTACATTTTAGAATTCTAAAATTTGCTAAATCAATTCCATATCACCACTGCCTTTTATACCTGGCTTAGTCTTGTGAGTATTATTAACTGATATTCTCTTTATATTTGGAGCTGATTTCAGAGTTTGATGAAAACTAACAAAATATAGTAATAATGTTTAAAGTATTTAATTCCTATATACATGCATAATATTTATGCCTTAAGTTGTGAATTTAATCAATAATGAAGTGAACAATTTTGGAATTTCTGGTTTTATTTTCAATGACACGAATGACTTAGAATTAAAAAAAAATTAGATATTTCACTCGTGTGCTATTTTAACAAATTTAAAAAATAAAGAATATAGGGCGGCGCCTGTGGCTCAAAGGAGTAGGGCGCCGGCCCCATATGCTGGAGGTGGCGGGTTCAAACCCAGCCCAAGCCAGAAACTGCAAAAATAAAAATAAAAATAAAGAATATATTAAAACATTATCTGTAAAGACTTGCCTTTATAAACTGAGGCGTGAAGAAAGCCTCATATAATATTGTACTCACCAATATAGAGCTACAGCTTTCTGTAAAAATAAATAATCCAGAAAGACACTTGGAGAACTAAAGATTTTTTGTGATAAAATGAAGAGACCGTCTCGGCTGTCCTGTGTCTCAGGTGCTTCAGCGTTCGTGAGTGTTCACATCGGGCTTCAGTGCTGCGCTTCTAGACGCTGGTGTTAGCTGCCAAATGGAAGACTCTGCAGGAGTAACAGTTTAGAAATATCTATTATCACTTTTATTAAAAAACAGAATTTTCATATAATCCTATTTTCTTACACTATAACCTGTATTGGAAGAATTGAGCTTTTCACCAAGTATTGGGAAGAATTGAGCTTTTCCTTCTAATGGAACATTCTGAGAAAGAGACAGAGAAAGTTAACCACCCTTTTGTATCAATTCAAACTTTTTGAAGTGCTGGAGATTTCTGAGCCTCTCTCTGTATGTTTGAATTGATCACAAAATTTCGGACCAGGACATTTTTATTTCTGATGAAGATAATGTTCTCCGTAACCCTTTGCCCCCGCCCTCCCCATGGGAAAGGGATCCTGTTAATTCTTTTCTGGAACTTGACAGAGTAATTGCCTCCCTTTTGTTTTTCTTCCACCCCCAAATCAGAAAGGTTGTATTAATAGGGTCTCTGCTTTTGGTACATATCTCAGGTGGAATATAATTCATGGGACTGCAATAGAGCTGAGATTTCAGCATAACACTGATTTTAGAGACGTGGCTACATTTGTATGAGCATGGTCAGGCATACTTTACAAATTTGTGAGAATATCTACATAAATCATTTCCATTCTCTGTTGCATTTTTATTTGCTGAAAGGTGTGTTTTATGACACGAATCACATTTTCTAAAAGGCTTGATTTCTCCAAGATTACATTCCATCATTCCCCCCCCATAATTGTTTCGAGACAACAAATTGCTGTTTTGTTTTTGTTTAAATTACTCCTGTCAATTTTCAACATCTGCTGGTGCCTTATTATTATTAGAAAGTAGACTCAGTGTATATGGAGACATCTCCGGGTGCAAATATTAAAATTATATGTTGGGCCATTGTAATTAGAAGAGGCAAACATGATTTCATGGAAGGGTCTCTAAGATCCTAAGGTATGAAAGAGAGAGAGAGGGACCTCAGATCTAGTGGTGGAGGCGCCTTAGAAGAGGCCCAGGTTGGTATGGGTGTGGCGGCTGGGCCGGGAGGCACATTCTTACTGCTGCGTGGGGAAGCGTGCCCAGAATCTGCCCTCATTATGTCTGGAGCTTGCCAGTTCTTTTCAAACCTCAGTTTCATGAGCACCATAAAAATTCACTTAAAATCAAAAAGAACACCCTGAAGTCAAGATCCACTCTGCTTTGCCTTTCATGGCTTGGAACGCCACCTTTTACCTCCAGTCAACAAAGCCAACATCAACACTCTTCCTGTCTTTTATTTTTTATGCTCTCAATATTCTTCAAATAACAATCTGGACACTTACAGGGAAATCGCAACAGTGATCTATGTCCTGCAAAGAGAATTGTCTTTGCAACACACAGTTAAAGCGTATCAATCATTTTCTTTTGTTTCTTGGACTGTTCACATTGGATTGAGTAAATCTAAAATGGGATTTTAAAAGACATGATTAATAGTGGACTGCAAAGAAATCACGGTATCATAATACTTCTTATAATGGCCTGGCCGTGCGTCCAGCGGCGTTCCTCTGAGCAGACAGTTGCGCCGTTTTCTGTCTCACAGCGCATTGTCTCTTTAACCTCACTATTTCCGAGAAGCCACCGAAAAGTTCTAATATGTCACAATTCAAATGTCAACATGTTGCTGGAAAGGAAGCTAATAAGTTAAACCTTTGAAAGATGCCAAAAAAGAGGTGATTCAAACTGTTGAGAGAAGTCCATTGTTTTCTAAGGGGAAATAGAACTTCAGCATAGAACGGGGGACTTGCTTCTAAGTATTTAACTGGAAGGATTAGGGGAAGAGCAAACTCACACATAATTATTTAAAAAAAAAATTAGTAAACTTTTCGGGAGAACTGTTTCTCCCAGGGTACTTCTAAAGAAGGGAAAATATGAAGGTTAGGGTTAATAAGATTCAAACTGAAAATTTACTATCTTTTATAGAAATGGCCCGTAACAGAGCATAATTTTCCTAAGGTAGTCTGGGTCCGTTCTACCTATGGACAGATATAAAGACCCTTAGCTTATAACATAGCATGCTTTTATGCACGGCATTATTTTCTATAAGCCAGTGTCAGGCAGTGAAACTACTGTTAAATAAAAAAAACAACAACTTTATTTTATTTTGACAGGAAAGAAACTAAGCAGAAAACACCCCTCATTGAGTTATTTTTCAAATTTAGCACAATTTTGTGCTCTGGTGTTTTTCTAAAAAAATAAACAATTGGGCTTTAGAGCCACCTACTGGAATAAAGAGGGACGCACTTAATGTTTAAAGCCCTTCGCTTTTCAAAAGATAAATAGATAAATAAACTGTGAGTCTTTCTGTGGATCTCCTAAGACGTTAATTTACTCGTCTTTCTCAGTTTGAAACACCAAGTGGTCTCGCAAGGAACTGTAGTTTACCAGCAATATCTTCTAAGAATATGTTTTTAGAACATGATGGTTTTTGTTTTTTTGGTTTTAGGGGTGTGTGTGTGTGTGTGTGTGTGTGTGTGTCTCACCCAGATATTTAGAATCCAGAGTTTTCTGACTTCATGTAAGGTTGAAATTCTGTATATGGATGTTTTTACTTGGCAAGAGGATTGGGAGAACAGACGTTCATTGAAAATGCTGAAGAGAGAAAAGAAGGTACTGGGTAAAGGGATAATCTTCTCCCAGGACTTGGAGCTCTGCAAAGCTACCAGGGCAGAAGGGACTCAGTCCTTTCTTACCAGTTACTTGTATAACTTCTTTCTTCTAAAACCTCTGTCTGGTTATGGAATTGTTGTTTAATACTTAATCTTAGAATAAAATGAAAACTAAGAATAAACATCTTAAATATTTTCATGCTTAAAAGCTTTTATAAAATCTAGGGGGTGTTTTCCCCATCTAATGTTGAAGAAACGCTGGAGCCTGGACATGTCCATTAGGCAGTGACCTGCCTAAGTCATGGAGCTGCTTTGGGGAAAGGCAGCAGCTCCCAGGATTTTAGGCCAAGGTTCTTCCACACCTGCCCCACTGCTTTTCCGTCAGTCATTAACAGACTTATTAAACCCTTTCTCTCCTCAGCACTTTGCTAAAAAGCAAGGAAAGTAAGCACACCCTGCCACCCCAAGAAATGAATCAATAATAGGCATTGCGCCTGCATTAAAGGAGTGAGAATCAGAAACCTGGTGTGGGGCAGGGCCTGGGTGTGGGAGCACCACCCTGACTGGCGAGAGAGGGATTAAGTGACCAGAACAGAATACTCACTCCCCTTTGCTGTCATGGTCTTTGATGCCATGGTCTTCCAAGCCATGACCTTTGAAACACCTGTTGAAAAGATGCTACTTTTGCAAACTTGCTTCTGGGGGCAGGCTCCAGGCTCTCGGGGCTGCTGCCCAGTAACACAGACAGCGCTCAGCTCTGTGAGTGTGTGGGGGTCATGCGAGCTTCCCCAGCTTGGGGAAGGGAAAGTGCTTTGGTAAATGCTGCGCCAAGTCTATGTGACCCAGTGAGCCTTGTCTTGGGAAGTCAGATTCGGAGCTGGCTGGAGCCACAGCTTTCCCTTTGTCACCAGAGGACTCCTGTTCAGTATATGAAGCAGGAAGCCACACTTCTTTTGATACAGACTAGGAATGAAAAGGCACGTGTTGGTTAAGGCACGAGGAAATATGCAGATGTCTTTGTTACTGTTGACTATGCTCTCTCTTTTCTGATCCATCTCCCTTGTCTCTTCTTTTGTCTTTAAAGATATTCTATAGGGTTGTCACAGACGTCGCACCAGGAGAGGAGCTTCTGCTTTTCATGAAGAGTGAAGATTACCCTCATGAGACGATGGCGCCGGACATCCACGGTCAGTGCCGCCCCGCCCTCCTCACTGCCTCATTCGGCCACTGCGAGGCAGCCACCCAAGGGCCACTGTGTCTGTTGGTCTCTAGCTGTCCAGCATCAATTTTAACAAATTCCTCCTCCTGGAGCAGCTGTTTTGTTAGTTTGATGTCTGGCTAATATTCTGGTGAAGCTGAAGTCAGCAGAGGCCTTCCCGGAAGCAGAAGTCTTAATCTTCTTAATCTTCTCTACGTGGACGGGACCCTCACCCAGCTGAGCCTTTTGTCACTGTCTTAGACTATGGGGAGGAACCTTCTACTGCATGAGAATCATTCTGGGGAGCTTGGTTTCCAGCTTCTCCAAATCTAGATGTTTCCCACATCTTAAAATCTTAGGCCACATGACCACAGGGCAGGGGGATGAGGAGACTGACATGGGGAGAAAACAATAGCTGAGGGAATTTTAGAGCCAGAGGCCTGTTCTGAATCACAACAAGAGGGATCTAAAACAAAACCCTAATTAGTAGTGATGTGTGTTCAAGTCGGATACAGAGAAAGCTGCTTGTGTTGACTGGCATCATTGAGATGAAAGTTTAATATTTTTTTCTCTTCCTATTTCTCTTCCTAATATGAGATTCAGTTCAACACAAGCTAGTGTTTCCTTCAGAAGGCTTTGTGGCTTGATGGGCCACTGGGAACACAGTTACTCCTCCCAACCTGTCAGAGAGGTGGGTCCTGTCCCTGTCCATCCCAGACGAAGAAGCTGGGCACAGGGAACTTCCAGCACAGGGGTCCACTGTGGTCTGGGGCTCTTTCCCTGGGCATTCTCTCCCTTTGGCTAGGCTGCATTCTGCCTCTCTGGAGGTGATAGTGTTATATTCAGAGGGAAACTTTTGGTATTCGATTGCGAAATCAAGAAACTCTGACATGCACGCTGCTTTAGAAAACCTGGAGTTTGCACTTCGCCGGGTGGAGTATGGGGGGCCTGAAGGAGGAATCTGCCCCAGGAGGAAAGGGCCCTTTGGTACAGGAAGTGTTAAGATGATGAAACATGCGATCTGGACTTTTTCTGGGGGGCAAGGAGTCTTTCATCTGTAAATGTTACATTTAAAAAGGCTTTCAGACAATTATTTTTTGAAATATAAATGATGAGCTTACCACCCCCAAAAGACCTACATTGAAGCGATATTTTCCTTTCACCCTCCTTCACAACACTCTTCAACCCACCAGTTGCCCCTTTCTCAGTTATCACACACACATCTCTAGCTATGTCATATACGTTATCTATAATGCTTATAATGTTGGGATTACTACTTCTAGTTTATACATGTAGGGTTTCACCGAGGGAAGAGCTAATAATTCACATGCATGGCACACCCCTCTGTGCTGGATATGACATGCCCTCCAGACATGTACTATCCCGCTTGGTCTTTTTCACAAAGATCAGACCGGTGAGAAAGAAATTCTATCCATTTTAAAGATAGGGAAACTGAGGCTGAGTAAACTGACTCAGACTACATGCCCATAAGTGGCAGTGTCTACAATCCTGAGGCCTTTTACTGCTATTCTGTGAATATGTGAGTGACCTCTCTTATCACTACTTAATGTCATCAAGAATCCCATCTTTAGAGAGAGATGATTTTTTTTTTTTTTTTTTAGAATACTTTCCTTTTCTTTCTTTCTTTTTTTTTGTTGAGACAGAGCCTCAAGCTGTCGCCCTGGGTAGAGTGCTGTGGCCTCACAGCTCACAGCAACCTCCAACTCCTGGGCTCAAGCAATTCTCCTGCCTCCGCCTCCCAAGTAGCCGGCACAACGCCCAGCTATTTTTTGGTTGCTGCCGTCATTGTTGTTTGGCGAGCCCAGGCTGGATTCGAACCTACTAGCTCAGGTGTATGTGGCTGGCGCCTTAGCTGCTTGAGCCACAGGCACTGAGCCATACTTCCCTTTTCATTAACCTCCACATCTGAAGATCACCAACTGTTGTATCCACATGGCAATTTCTTTGCCTTTCTGGCCCTGCTGCTACTAGTTTAGTTTAAAATAACTAGCATCTTCTGTGGGTTCCAGCAGTGTCCCGTTTCACTTCTCTGCTTGGCTCAACACTGCAGCTGGGAAAAAGATTTTAAAAACCAAGTCGAAAATATGTCCCTGCTTTCCAACTTTCCATGGCTTTTTGTTCCCTTCTTAACATGGCCCTCAGAAGCCCCACGACCTACAGGACCTCTTGACTGTGATTTGCCCCTCCCTTACGTGCAGCCCACAGCGTTCCCCTTCATGAACATATCATTGTCCCTGACATTCCTGCTGCCTGGAACGCCTGCCCGACCCACCCGCCTGGCTGATTCTCACTCCTTACCAAGTCTTTCTGAACCTCTTTCCGTCAGATCAGGTGGAGCAGGCAGGTCCCCTGTGCTCCGTCAGGCCCTGCAGCTGCCTCTGTCCTGAAGTCTGTCACGGTCTGTTCCTTCACACAGCTTATGTATCTGTGCCCCACCGGAGGCCTCGTATCTGGTTGGTGGCTAGACTGTCTCCCCAGAAACATTCGGTCCGTGAATGGTGGGACAGCACCATTTTCATCTGCTGTGGGTCTGTTAACAGGGCTGTGTGTCCAAGCATTGGCTCTGGGGTTTCCCGCACCGTGAGCTGTTTCCGGTATTGTTCCTGTCACTGTTTCTGTGTGTCTGTGTGATCTGTGCAGGGTGCAGCCTCCTGCGTGGGCTGAAGGTGCTGAAATAGAAAGGGCAGAAACCGCACTGCCCTACCTGACACTTGTGACCTATTGTCTCTAGACTGCACCATTGCCGTTCACTTACCTCATTTACATGAAGTGCAAATCATCGATGTGTCTGCTGTTTAACAAAGTAGGCCAGTTGGCACTGACCCTCGAGTAACAGGAATTAGCCTAGAAGCATGCTCAAAACTCCCTGTGTCCCATTACTGTGAGGCTGATCGTTAAAGCACTTCCACATTTACTGATGTTAACCCGGCGTAAACATGGCCGAGACAGGGACTCTGCGTCCCTGTGTCTTCAGGTAACGTGGCAGCAACATAACAAGAAGGGTAAGGCACAGAGGTGAGTTGGAATCCTGACATGACCACGTAGCTCCCTGGCTGATGACGGTTCTTAACTTCTCTGAATCACACAGTCTCATCTGAAAACTAGGATAGAAACAGGACCTGCAACTCTGCATCATCAGGACTTAAGGAATGTCAGGAATCCTTGTGCAGGACTGAGGAGAATTGATGCTGCTGGGTGAGCGGTGGGCGTCACTGTTAGTGTCCTCAGAGCGCAGAAGGCCCAGTCATCGAGTTGGCTTCCGTGAGGATGATGTACAGTACCCACGGTGATTGCTTGTGTTACTGTTCCAGCCACCGTCCTGGGCTCTTCACATAGCTTATTTCTTGCCCACATTAAAATTTACATGCCAGAAATGACAAATGATACCTGTTATGTCTTGTATAATTCAGCAACACAGGCTGGTGTGCAGTGGCGTCTCCCAGCCGCCCAATCCTAGTAACACCTGTGCTGTCTTCACAGAAGAACGGCAATATCGCTGCGAAGACTGTGACCAGCTCTTCGAATCCAAGGCTGAGCTAGCAGATCACCAGAAGTTCCCGTGTGGTACCACTCACTCTGCGTTCTCCGTGGTGGAAGAGGACTTTCAGCAGAAACTCGAGAGTGAGAATGATCTCCAGGAGATACACGCAGTCCAGGAGTGTAAGGAATGCGACCAAGTTTTTCCTGATTTGCAAAGGTTAGAAATGGCATGTCATACTACATACCCGTGTATTTGCTTGTGATGTTCAATTCAATTTTAAGAATTTATATAGGTGAGAAATTTGGAACTGCATTGAACTGAACAAATGAGCTAGGACATGTTCAGAAATTATTTTTCCTGGGAAATTCTCATCTTGCAAAATATTGACAGTGAAATTGGAATCAATTGTTTTGATGTCAGGTAGAAAATAATGGTTATGTTATTATTTAGGTGGTGTTATGGAGAACTGAAGACTTACCTTTATAGTAAATTATGATTTAGAAAAAATTAAGAGTGTTGGACCAAAAAGGCTGCTAATTAAAGCAATCATGTGCCAAGGAATAATAAATATACCTATAGAAAAAATAAAGATTAAAAAAAAAAAAAAGACCACCTATAGTTGGCTAAAAAAAAGATTGGAGTCCAGGCGCAGTAGTTCACATCTGTAATTCAAGCTCTCTGGGAGGCCAAGGCAGGTGGATTGCCTGAGCTCAGGAGTTCAAGACCAGCCTGAGCAACAATGAGACCTCATCTCTAAAAATAGCCGGGCGTTGTGGTCAGTGCTTATAGTCCCAGCTACCAGGGAGGCTGAAACTAGTGGATCACTTGAACCCAAGAGTTTGAGGTTGCTGTGAGCTGTGATTTCATGGCACTCTACCCAGGGGTGACAGAGTGAGACTCTATCTAAAAAAAAGAAGGAAGAAAGACTTGATTTGTACTTACTTGATGAAATAATGATCTTTTATAGAACCATGTCACTCATAGATTTCATTTCAACAGTTTGTCTAAACTGCATATATAAAAGAATAGGAGAAGCATGTTTGATTTCTTAAAGTGTTGAATTTACTAAAGGAAAAAGATAAAGATGATAATCTAAATGAAGCAATTCTTAAAAACTTACTTTTAGCACAATGAAAATGGTAATTCAGTGAACATATTAACTTCCATAGCCTTTTGAATTTAATTCAATGACTTTAATTTTTATTAAAGAAAACGACGACACTGGAACCTACCTTTGAAAAGTATATGAATTATGCTACAAAATGGTCTTGAAAGTCACATAAGCTGTTTGTTTTTTTCTACCTAATGATTTTTATCTTGGCCCACAAATAAGTTCAATAATTGTATTCATCACTTTGCTTTTAAATCTGGAAATGATCTTTGGAACTGGTCATCACAGTTTCCAGTGAACGCCGACAGCCTCACTGTATTTCGGAGGGCATAGCAGCATCCCGCTGGCCCTGCAGGGATCTGGTCTTTGGCCCCACCGCCCGTCAGCTCCCCATTCTATCTCTGTTCCTTTCCTCTTCCCCTCACTCCCGTCTGTGGCCCTACATCCTCCTCCTCCGGGAAGGCCTCTTTCAAGAAAGGCTTTCATATAGTTCATTCACGTTAAGGCATAAGTGACTAAAAGGTCATGAAGGATAACCTATTACTTGAGGAAACTGAGTCAAAGGAATAAATCTCTGTCTTTGAAAATTTTGCTATTGGAGAGAAAACATTTGGGGCCTAGGAGGGCTTTGCTACTTAATATAGGCCTGCATAGAGGATGTATCTGTTACCTATGTTTGGTAAAATGTGAGTTTGTAATAAAAACATGTCACTGCGTGTCTCCTAAATATAACTGTGTCCAAATTAAAAAAAATAAAATGAAACAAATCAATACTGATGGATTGGCAGAGTATTTACACTGTACAGGAATATCTCTGGTGTATTTCCTTCCGTTTTGTTATCAAGAACGTTAGACAGCATTACAGAGCAAAAATCGACAGATTAAACACTAAAATGTAATTCTTTATCCCTCCTGGACGTGTGAGGCGCAGCCGTATTTCTTAGGTGGAGAAAGCTGCTTAATCTGCTTACTGTAATGTTAAGCCTGAGTCCATTCTACTTAATGCTGAAACAAACTGCCAGTTTAGTTGATGTAGTCAAACATTCAGTGGAAAACAGTAAGGAAACCTCACTCCCTGGACCTGGATGCATTCTCGAAACTTATTTTTTGGTGCCCAGTCGGACCAGTAAAGCATGTCACCCACCAGCTGGACGTCAGAGCTCCAGTTGTTACTTTGGTTGCAAATGATTTAATTTAGCCATATGTAGAACCTGTGTTTTCTGAATATTTTCCACTTTATTGAATACTACATTGTTTCTTTCTATTTTAAACTATGAAAATTTCCTTTCTTGACATGGTAAATTCTCCTGTCCTGTATCTTACGTGTAAAATCTTGAGAAGAGAATGCAAAAAAGGAGCAAGAAAGAAATAAAGTTTAGCATGCAAATAATGGAAACAGCCAGAAATAACACAGGAGGCTGAGCAAAGCTCTATACATTGAGATAAAATTGTATGAAAATGAATTCTTGCTAATGACTAACTGGATCACCTCTTTTCGAAAGCAACACACATTTGCTTTTGTGGGAATGACTTGCTGTTTTTCCTTTTTATCACCAATTATCTGAAAGGCGATAATATCTTGGAACAATATGGATTTTCTGCTAGATTAGGAGAAGCAAAGAGAGGAAATTTCCCTGACTTTCCTTATCTTTTTCCCCTTAAGTGCCTGGTACTCAACAGTCTGTTCTTGGTGAGAGGAAGGAATAAGACCCACCATATGGGTCAGTATTTCCCCACTGGGTTTCAGGATTCGTGACTTGATCTGCAGCATTTAGGACTATGTTACAAAGTGCCAGGGATGGAGGTGAGAACTGCATCCGGGCACGGGGGTTAGGAGGATGCCCCTGAGTCCCCTCTGTGCTGGTGGTGAGGTTGATCTCTCTCTCAGCTCTGTTGTTAACATTGTAACGTCTGAATCAAACAGAGGATTGCAAATGGTCGATAAAGAGCTTTCTCGTGACTGCACACACCTGTACTCTCCTGGCACCTTTTTGCTCAGGGAGATATCGCCACCAGCGCTCAGATACAAGAGCACTCCCAAGGTGGCCGCTCACGGGGCAGGGAAAGTAAGTGCGGTGCCAGTGTGAACAGAGCCGTGGGAGGGCGCCCGGGGAGGGAAAAGTGACATGCTGGGTGCAAGAAGGTCTTAGTTAATACGGAACTTTAGAGGTTTTTTTCTTTTTTTTTCCACAAGGAAATAAATATGAAAGAGGAAAAGTGCTTACATGCATGGGAGTTTTTTTTTTTCTTTAATTTTTACTATGAAAAGTTTTAAATATACACAAAACTAGACAGGATGGTATAAAAGAACCCATACATTCAGCTTCAATAATTATCACATAAGGCCAGCGTTATCGCCATTGTATCTGTTTTGGATTATCTGAAGCAAATCCTGACATTATGTCATCTTACAAACAGTTCAGTATATGTCTATTAGGAAGCAATGACAATCTAAAAATATAAATTCAGTACCAGATGATCTTTTAATGTTATCAGATATTCAGTGAGAGTTCAGATATCTGCGGTTATCTCATAAATTTTAGAATATGTTGTTTGAATTAAGATCAAAATAAGGTTCATACATAGCAACTAGTTGACTAGCCTCTTAAGTTTGTTTCCTGAAGGTTCCATGGCAGGTGAGGGGGCTCACGCCTGTGATCCCAGCACCCTGGGAGGCTGACACGGGTGGATGACTTGAGCTCAGGAGTTCAAGAGCAGCCTGAGTGAAGGGAAACCTGTCTTTACTAAAAATAGAAAAACTAGGGCATGGTGGCAGGTGCCTTTAGTGCCAGCTACTTGGGAGGCTGAGGCAGGAGGATCGCTTGAGCCCATGAGTTTGAGGTTGCTGTCAGCTGTGATGCCACAGCACTCTACCCAGGGAGACAGAGTGAGACTGCCTCAAAATTAAAAAAAAAAAAAAAAAAAAAGGTTCCTGCAGAGGTAATCTGTTCTCTCTCTCTCCTTCCCACCCTCCTGTTTATTCATAGAAAAATACAGAAGAAACTGAGTTGTTTTTCTGTTGTGTTTTTCCCAGTCTGGATTCTGCTATTTATATCCTGGACGTGGTGTTTTAATTTCTTTTTCCAAGATCCCTTCTATTTCCTGTAAACTCATCGCCACACCCCAAGCCTTGGTTGGGATCTACCTTCACTATTTTGGCAAGAATCCTTCATCGGTGGTGTTGTTCATTTCCTTGAAAAGGTCCATCATGGATAACCTGAACTCATGAGCTCAGTAGGAGCTGCAAAGTGTGTGCTAATTCAACTCTGTCATTCTTCTACTATTTATTACTAGGATTAATTCTGAATAAAGAAACTTGCCCACATTTGCTACTTGGTTACCCTGAAGTCTGGAAAAGCCAGACACGTACCTAAAGTTTTTCCCTTATTTACCAGTTTTCTGGATAATGGTTTGGCTTCCCAGTGTCCTCCAAGGGTGGCCAGTGAGGCTCTGTCCGTGTGCTCTGAATGTCATTATTATTAACGGAGCATCCATTCTTCTGATGCTCAACTTGCCCCGCCTTTGGACAGAGGCGTCTCTTCAGGTTGGTGCTCTGCTTCTTTTCTTTCTTTCTTTTTTTTTAATTAAATCATAGCTGTGTGCATTAATGTAATCATGGGGTACGACGTGCTGGTTTTATATACAATTTGAAATATTTTCATCAAACTGGTTAATGGAGCCTCCATGGCATTTTCTTACGCTCTGGTTCTTTTGACCTGAGGGACAACTTTCTTGGTTTTCACCGTAACGAGATACTCTCATTTTGTCCTATGAATCTCATGCTTCTGCTTTGACACAGGCTGTTTCTCCAAGGAGCTCTGGTTACTCTCCATGTGGGTGTTATCCTCGTGTGCTACGTGTTTGTATTTAATCAATAAAAATATTGAAGACATCTTCTATCACTTCTATCATCTATATAATATGTACACACATGTATTTATTTCCGTATTTATTTATGGGTATATTTATATCTACACAGATGAACACACACACATATCTGTCCATCCATCCATCCATCCATCCCTTTCAGGGTCTCATTGGGAAGCTGCTTCTTAAAATAGCCACCTTGCAGCTCGCATTTCCATATGATGACATGGTTAGAAACAGAAGTACCTTTTTGAGTGTAGAGATCATATACAGTAGACAGAATACCTGCCTATGTGTTCTTAACCACTGTCTTAACATCTTCCGTTTGAGCATCAGTGTTTGAATTAAGTGGGCGTTAGCAATACGTGTTTCTGTTAGAATTGCTTAGTGAAATAGCTTGTTGTTTACCATGCTCCTAAATTGGCAGGTAATGCCTTCCAGCTGTATCAGATTTATTAACAACAAGGGTGCATCTCTGTACTGGTGAAAGACCTATGCTTAGGAAATGCAAACGGTATTTGTCACAGCCCGTGCCTTCTCTTTCCTCCGCCTCAGTTCAACTCCTCTTCCTTCCTACCGTTTTAATCGCCAGTTAGATTAGCGGTAGAATGCTGTCCTGCTTGTGTGTGTGTCCCTTGTCACCGCATCCTATTAAACCCCTTGTTCCCTTAACAGCCTGGAGAAACACATGCTGTCACATACTGAAGAGAGAGAATACAAGTGTGACCAATGTCCCAAGGCCTTTAACTGGAAGTCCAATCTAATTCGCCACCAGATGTCACATGACAGTGGAAAGCACTATGAGTGTGAGAACTGTGCCAAGGTACAGTGAATTTGTGGGCTGCTGGGCCTCGCTCTGTCATCCTGCTCTCTCTTAAATCATCACCTATGATACGTAAAACAAGCCTGCAAGGGGAAACTATAAATATCTCGAGAGAAGTAGACTGAGTGTCTACTACTGAGTGTATGCTAAAAAGCACTGGTGGAGCATATAAAAACACTTCGTGGGTATCCTTATATTTTTGTAAGGGAGGAAAGGAGGTTTAATGGTGAGTTCCAGAACTAAGGGTCAGACATCCTTGGTAAGTTCCTGGTTCCGCCCCTGACTTGCCAGCATGGAGTTGTTTTATAGTCTTATGGAGAGTGAAAATTTTATCCAGTGCATGTTACTGATTTCTTTTAATAGCACTTTGTGAGGAAGTCACATAAAGTTTCTAAATGCCTGTTCAGAAGGAATGGGAGCCTCCTACCAAGTCCTCACCGTAAATCAGGACTTGGTTCTAGTTAGAAACTGCAGAGCCGCTGATGTAGAGGTCACTGCTGGACAGCACAGGGTGAGACGGAAGTAGGGAACTGTGGTGACCGTAATCCACACATTCTCATGTCCTGTGTCTTAATTACTCAGAGAGGTCCTGGTATCATTAAAGTTGCTTTCTATTTCCAAAGACTTTTCATAGCATTTGAATACCTTTTCCCTCACCAATGGAAATTTCTATACTCCGTGGGGTTACCAAATAGTCATTCTTATGCAGTTGGAATTTTAATGTACATTAAAACAAAATTTTGCATACTTTTTTGCCTACAACAAAATTTAAAATACATTAGAAATTACACTTTAGGGATGTTTTGCTCCAGACGCGTTGGGCGGCATTTTCTTTTTTGTAGGACAGTGTCCACAGGAATGGCTCACCTTGCCAGTGACTCACTGAAACACCATCTGAGGATTTAACCCCTAAAGAAACTGTTTCGGTAGATTTGGGGTTCTTTAGTAAAAATACCCCAGGTTTTATTTAAAGGGTGGAAGCAGCACGCCCATTTTAATAAGGACATGACCAGCATCTCATCATTCAGCATCAGTTCCTCCAAGTGGTATCGAAACGCCCTCAAATGCGGCCTTCCTGGTCTTTGGTTGCTCTGGTGGACTGAGAGCCTTGGGGAGTCCACCCTGAGGACACAGAGTCAGTTGTGAGGTCGCTGCCCTAGAGGAGGGTATTCTTTGGAAATACGCCTTTCTTTTAGTCTTTGGGGTAAACAAATAAAAACAAAGCAAATGACATTCCTTCCTGAGTCATCTCTGGTCTCCTGTCCACGTCCTTGAGTCAAGTTTCTCGATTAATCTGCACTCATTTCCTAGCAGGTGTTCACGGACCCCAGCAACCTGCAGCGGCACATCCGCTCCCAGCACGTTGGTGCCCGGGCCCACGCCTGCCCCGAGTGCGGCAAGACCTTTGCCACTTCATCAGGCCTCAAACAACACAAGCACATCCACAGCAGTGTGAAGCCCTTCATCTGTAAGTTGGCTGACACTCCAGCCCTCCTCCCTGTGTCTGTTTCTGTGGAGATGGCCGTACATGGCATCAGGGCGTCACCGTAGTAGCTATTATGGTCCAATCCAGTAGGGGTATTTTCTATTCCAAGAAAGTCATGGTATTTTGTCTGTGGTCCCCAGGGTGTTTTCTTTTAGATGAAATCAATAATCGGTAGAGAAAAGAGAAGTCATTAAATAATGAAAGAGAAGCCTCCCCAGGTTGTGGGATTCAGTTGAAACCACCAGGTTTGTCTCACGCTGTAAATGTGCAGAGCTTTGTAAAGCAGCAAATAGCAGCTTTCGTTAAACAAAGTGCGGTGATTAAAAACCTGTTCTGGATCAGAAAGAGCTAGAAGGACCCCACTTGGAAAGTGGCTCACAACTCTGCGTCTGTGTGTGCATCTGTGTGTGGAGACAGGTGAGGGATCAAGGCTCACAACTCTGCATCTGTGTGTGCGTCTGTGTGTGGAGAGAGGTGAGGGATCAAGGCTCACAACTCCGCGTCTGCGTGTGCGTCTGTGTGTGGAGACAGGTGAGGGACCAAGGCTCACAACTCTGCGTCTGTGTGTGCGTCTGTGTGTGGAGAGAGGTGAGGGATCAAGGCTCACAACTCTGCGTCTGTGTGTGGAGAGAGGTGGGGGATCAAGGCTCACAACTCTGCGTCTGTGTGTGGAGACAGGTGAGGGACCAAGGCTCACAACTCTGCGTCTGTGTGTGCGTCTGTGTGTGGAGAGAGGTGAGGGATCAAGGCTCACAACTCTGCGTCTGTGTGTGCGTCTGTGTGTGGAGAGAGGTGAGGGATCAAGGCTCACAACTCCGCGTCTGCGTGTGCGTCTGTGTGTGGAGACAGGTGAGGGACCAAGGCTCACAACTCTGCGTCTGTGTGTGCGTCTGTGTGTGGAGAGAGGTGAGGGATCAAGGCTCACAACTCTGCGTCTGTGTGTGGAGAGAGGTGGGGGATCAAGGCTCACAACTCTGCGTCTGTGTGTGGAGAGAGGTGAGGGATCAAGGCTCACAACTCTGCGTCTGTGTGTGCGTCTGTGTGTGGAGAGAGGTGGGGGATCAAGGCTCACAACTCTGCGTCTGTGTGTGGAGAGAGGTGAGAGATCAAGGCTCACAACTCTGCATCTGTGTGTGGAGAGAGGTGGGGGATCAAGGCTCACAACTCTGCGTCTGTGTGTGCGTCTGTGTGTGGAGAGAGGTGGGGGATCAAGGCTCACAACTCTGCGTCTGTGTGTGCGTCTGTGTGTGGAGAGAGGTGAGGGATCAAGGCTCACAACTCTGCGTCTGTGTGTACGTCTGTGGAGAGAGGTGGGGGATCAAGGCTCACAACTCTGCGTCTGTTTGTGCGTCTGTGTGTGGAGAGAGGTGAGGGATCAAGGCTCACAACTCTGCGTCTGTGTGTGTGTCTGTGTGTGGAGACAGGTGAGGGATCAAGGCTCACAACTCTGCGTCTGTGTGTGCGTCTGTGTGTGGAGAGAGGTGGGGGATCAAGGCTCACAACTCTGCGTCTGTGTGTGCGTCTGTGTGTGGAGAGAGGTGGGGGATCATGCTCACAACTCTGCGTCTGTGTGTGCGTCTGTGTGTGGAGAGAGGTGGGGGATCAAGGCTCACAACTCTGCGTCTGTGTGTGCGTCTGTGTGTGGAGAGAGGTGAGGGATCAAGGCTCACAACTCTGCGTCTGTGTGTGCGTCTGTGTGTGGAGAGAGGTGGGGGACCAAGGCTCACAACTCTGCGTCTGTGTGTGCGTCTGTGTGTGGAGAGAGGTGGGGGATCATGCTCACAACTCTGCGTCTGTGTGTGCGTCTGTGTGTGGAGAGAGGTGGGGGATCAAGGCTCACAACTCTGCGTCTGTGTGTGCGTCTGTGTGTGGAGAGAGGTGAGGGATCAAGGCTCACAACTCTGCGTCTGTGTGTGCGTCTGTGTGTGGAGAGAGGTGAGGGATCAAGGCTCACAACTCTGCGTCTGTGTGTGTGTCTGTGTGTGGAGACAGGTGAGGGATCAAGGCTCACAACTCTGCGTCTGTGTGTGCGTCTGTGTGTGGAGAGAGGTGGGGGATCAAGGCTCACAACTCTGCGTCTGTGTGTGCGTCTGTGTGTGGAGAGAGGTGGGGGATCATGCTCACAACTCTGCGTCTGTGTGTGCGTCTGTGTGTGGAGAGAGGTGAGAGATCAAGGCTCACAACTCTGCGGCTGTGTGTGCGTCTGTGTGTGGAGAGAGGTGGGGGATCAAGGCTCACAACTCTGCGTCTGTGTGTGCGTCTGTGTGTGGAGAGAGGTGGGGGATCAAGGCTCACAACTCTGCATCTGTGTGTGCGTCTGTGTGTGGAGAGAGGTGAGGAATCAAGGCTCACAACTCTGCGTCTGTGTGTGCGTCTGTGTGTGGAGAGAGGTGGGGGATCAAGGCTCACAACTCTGCGTCTGTGTGTGCGTCTGTGTGTGGAGAGAGGTGGGGGACCAAGGCTCACAACTGTGCGTCTGTTTGTGCGTCTGTGTGTGGAGAGAGGTGGGGGACCAAGGCTCACAACTCTGCGTCTGTGTGTGCGTCTGTGTGTGGAGAGAGGTGAGAGATCAAGGCTCACAACTCTGCGTCTGTGTGTGCGTCTGTGTGTGGAGAGAGGTGGGGGATCAAGGCTCACAACTCTGCGTCTGTGTGTGCGTCTGTGTGTGGAGAGAGGTGAGGGATCAAGGCTCACAACTCTGCGTCTGTGTGTGCATCTGTGTGTGGAGAGAGGTGAGGGATCAAGGCTCACAACTCTGCGTCTGTGTGTGCGTCTGTGTGTGGAGAGAGGTGAGGGATCAAGGCTCACAACTCTGCGTCTGTGTGTGCATCTGTGTGTGGAGAGAGGTGGGGGATCAAGGCTCACAACTCTGCGTCTGTGTGTGCGTCTGTGTGTGGAGAGAGGTGAGGGACAAATGCTCCTTTATCTGCCCATTGTTTCCCTCCTCAGGCTGTGGATCTGTAGTTCTCTGGTACTTGAAAAGCAGAACATTTTCACTTTGATGCTGGACATGCTGTGTCTCTTACCCACGACACCACAGCAAATTTACAGGCAGTGAGCTTTTAGGGGACACCTATTCTGACACCCACCTAGAATAGCCCTGCACAAAGCCCTGTGGAACCTACTTCAAACAAAATGCAACGCAGCCTCTCATTTGCCGTTGCTCCCGTCCACCCACTTCTGTTCCCTGGATTGTGTAGAAATATTTTATAAGAAAAGTCAGTTGTTCTTGTTCCGTCCGGGCCACAATTCTGGGCTCTTTTACTCCACTGCTTGGCTGGGCACATAAATACGGTGAGTCATGGAGTTTAGCTACAAACTGTGAGACTGATTTTGGAGCCAGATACACACAGAATTGGTGGGAGCATACTTAGCACTTGGCGAGGCCTCTGACTTTGGTTTGTAGCAGGTATATGAGACACCACTACACGACCTGATGGAAAAACCTAATTTTCAGTGCCAGCCCGGGCTGCCGGAGACCAGCGTCTCTCCTTAGCCGTGACATAGTCTTTTGTGTGCTTCCAAACCCCGAGAGAGCTTTCCCTTCTTTTTCCAGCTTATACTAGAGTCCTGTTTTGTTCATGCTTTTCTGTTCCTTGGGTGGAGGGAAGAGGACTAGCAGATAAACACAGGGTGCTCCAGTCTCCCTCGGGGGAGCCCTGTTAAAAGCTATGGGAAATGGAGCGCACAATTGAAATTCAGACCTCTTGTCTCAGAAAGGCAGTCCTGACTTGCAACATCCTGAAAATATACTTGGAAATGCATACGAAATTAAATAGTTTATTATTTTCTGATTTCTCAGAAGCAAATTTTGGTAAGTTGTATTATGTTTTGTTGTTAAAAAAAAAAGTAGAACAAACCACAAGGGATTCTGATCACCCATTTAATGCTTCCTCCATTATTTCACATACAAGTCAAAAAATACAGAACTCCTATCATGTAAGATTCTGGGATCTGGAATTTTAATTGTTTTGAAGTCAAGTGTTATACTTGAAAGTGTTATAGGGAGTCCCTTTCCAATCAGACTGCATGAAGTCTTTCACATGAATGCACTTTCAGTAATTATTGGTAAATTTAAATAGCAGGTAGAATTCTTCACATATAAAATCTGACAGAGTCCCATGGAGTAATTATGAATAATAGCTGTGTAATTTTAGAACAAAAGAGTTTAAGGATCGGGGGTCGGTGTGGAGACCAGAGTGGAAGAGGTTCACCTAGAGCTGGTATCTGTTTCTCCCCAGAAGGCCACACACACGCCTCACCCCCACTGGTGTGTTTATGGCAACTGTCTCTTATTACAATGCGCCGCCAAGCTTCAGCCTGGAGTCACCAGCGCCGAGGCAATTACTCACTGCCTTTACAGAAACCTCCATCCTTCCCAAATAGAAACCACATGCTCTAATAGGCTGAATATATTCAAAATGCCTCTTAATTTGTTTAATAAGTAGAAAAATGCTACATTAACTGCTGGCTAATTCCTTATTACTAGGAAAATTAGAGTAGAGCAGAGACTTCAGCATCAGCTGAGCAGTTTACCTAGAGGCCTGGAGGTTTGTGGTGTGCCCAGCCAGGCCCTCAAGGGCAGAAAGCAAAGCTTGTGCCTAAGGAAATATCCCGATTCTGTGTTCCTGACATCAGACACAGACTCTCCTCATCCACGCAGCATGGCCAGGAAGGGCCAGCACACCGTCTGTTGCTCCAACACAGAGAAGCCCTTGACTCTCTCAAAGCCATCCAGCTGTAGAAAGAAGTCTAGAGAGCAACATCTTCTTGCCAAAACCTTGCAAGCTTTTTAAAAGCTTGTGCCTCGGTTGAGTACCCATGTAGACATTTTCCTCAATGCCTTTTAAGAGCTGTTGCTGGCTTCACAAGTGCATTTTTATAATTTCAACAGTATTTTATTTATTCTTCCTTTTTATTGCTCATAGCTGAGTTACTAAATCGACTGTTTCCATCCTCTCCATTATATGATTTTAATTAGTGTATTAAAGAACTTAGATAATTTGTATATTTATTGCAATGGTATACATACTTTTAAAAGAGACTCTGATCAATATGGCCTGGTAAAATAATTTGCAAATAAATCACCCCTATCTTCCATTCCCATTTAAATGAGTGTTACAGCCTCTGAGATGTTATCAATCACCCCACAATCGAAGGTGCTTCTAATATTACTGAGCACTCTGATGTCTGTAATAGTACAGAAATAGAGACACCATCTTTTGTGCTCTGTGTGTGGATGTGTGTGTAGTATTCCAAGTTATGGGTGAGTTTTGCTTGAGTGAAAGTGTCCAGTGCATAATTTTTTTAGAGAATGATTATTGCTTTGACTTAGGAGCTCGGCGTTTCTGCACTTAAAAGGTAACCACCACATGAAAGCAATAAATGTTGCATTTTGTCTTCAATCTGATTTCCTGAAATAAATTTGTTTCAACCATTACCAACAAAGCCTATCATACTTTTCCAAGAGTTAAACACGTACAGAAGTGTTAAAGGAAGTGCACACGTAAACTGGCTCGTCCCCAGTAAATTAAAATAAAAGATTTAATCCTAGGGTGCTGGTGTTCCCATTCTGCTGGGCTGTGGAGTGAGTAGGATTCTTCCCTAGCAAAGGGGTTCTTAAGGGTTAAAATGTCTGGTTTAACATATACTTAGATATACGGGCACCTGTGTCAGGAGGGGGACTTTCTGCCTTATCGGCAGATTCTAGAAAAGAGGAATATGTCTCAGCTGCACCCACTGCCCCATCCTTTTTTCTGAATTTGAGCTTTCACGACACCCCCAGCTCCCCAGAGTTGCCTGGATCACACAGAAGTCGAGCTCCAAGATGACCGGTGCAGATACGTAACAACAAGGGGCCACGTTCCCCAAGGACGAGGGTTTCTCAGATGCAGGAAGGTTAGCGCAGCCACTGGTGAGAGGGGAAGTCAGGGGACGTGATCACAGTTCATGGGAACCAGCAATGCAGGATGGGCTACATTCAATTTTGTTTCCTTTGCAAGCTTAAAATAGAGCCATTGTAAATTATGTCAGTCTTTCTCGTATCATGAAAATGATTGTTAAGAAAGTCTCAGAATACACAATGTGCATTGTTGTGTGGCTTTGATGTGTGAATGATGAGAGTGAATGATATAATACCAGCGAAATAATGGTGGAGCAGTCACGGGCTTTTTCCCCAAGGGGAGGGGCAATGAGGTGAAGTTTCTGGTTGGAGAAAGGCTGTTTTATTTTATTTTGGTGCCTACAACATAAAATTATTTAAACGCTTGAACATTTTAAAGGGCCTCCTGTTACATTTCGTACTTTATACATTTTAAGACTTTGATTTTTAGGATTCTGCTAGTGAGTGGGGGAGTCACTGTCTGCTGGAAATCGACGTTTCCGTAAACCCCGAAATACACAAATAATTGTACAAAATAATGTGTAGTGAGGATGAGAAAATATGAAATATTTGTGGCGCCTCAAGATATTTGCCAGGTTGGATGCCTTGCTTTGGGATCTAGTTAACGGGGTTTTCTGCCTCCAACATCTTTTACTGGCTTCCTAACTGAAATTTTAGGTAAACCAATTGTGATACTTGCTGAATTCAGAAGCAATTGCCATAAAGCCTGAGACTCTCTTTTGTTGTTTGCACACAGGTGAGGTCTGCCATAAATCCTATACTCAGTTTTCAAACCTTTGCCGTCATAAGCGCATGCATGCTGATTGCAGGACCCAAATCAAGTGCAAAGACTGTGGACAAATGTTCAGCACTACGTCTTCCTTAAATAAGCACAGGAGGTTTTGTGAGGGCAAGAACCATTTTGCGGCAGGTGGATTTTTTGGCCAAGGCATTTCACTTCCTGGAACCCCAGCTATGGATAAAACGTCCATGGTTAATATGAGTCATGCCAACCCGGGCCTTGCTGACTATTTTGGCGCCAATAGGCATCCTGCTGGTCTTACCTTTCCAACAGCTCCTGGATTTTCCTTTAGCTTCCCCGGCCTCTTCCCTTCCGGCTTGTACCACAGGCCTCCTTTGATACCTGCCAGCTCTCCTGGTAAAGGACTATCAAGTACTGAACAGACAAACAAAAGTCAAAGTCCCCTCTTGACACATCCTCAGATACTGCCAGCTACACAGGACATTTTGAAGGCACTCTCTAAACACCCCCCCGTAGGGGACCATAAGCCAGTGGAGCTGCAGCCCGAGAGGTCCTCTGAAGAGAGGCCCCTCGAGAAAATCAGTGACCAGTCAGAGAGTAGTGACCTTGACGATGTCAGTACGCCAAGTGGCAGTGACCTGGAAACAACCTCGGGCTCTGATCTGGAAAGTGACATTGAAAGTGATAAAGAGAAATTTAAAGAAAATGGTAACATGTTCAAAGACAAAGTAAGCCCTCTTCAGAATCTGGCTTCAATAAATAATAAGAAAGAATGCAACAGTCATTCAATTTTCTCACCATCTTTAGAGGAGCAAACCGCGGTGTCAGGAGCTGTGAATGATTCTATAAAGGCTATTGCTTCTATTGCTGAAAAATACTTTGGTTCCACAGGACTGGTGGGGCTGCAAGACAAAAAAGTCGGAGCGTTACCTTACCCTTCCATGTTTCCCCTCCCGTTTTTTCCAGCATTCTCTCAATCAATGTACCCATTTCCTGATAGAGACTTGCGGTCGTTACCTTTGAAAATGGAACCCCAATCACCAGGCGAAGTGAAGAGACTGGCGAAGGGAAGCTCCGAGTCCCCCTTTGATCTCACCATGAAGCGGAAAGACGAGAAAGCCCTGACTCCAGTCCCCTCCAAGCCTGCAGTGACACCGGCCACGAGCCAAGACCAGCCCCTGGATCTGAGTATGGGCAGCAGGAGTCGGGCCAGTGGGACAAAGCTGACCGAGCCTCGAAAAAACCATGTGTTTGGGGAAAAGGAAGGAAGCAGCACGGAAGGGAGGCCGGCGCCGGACGGCTCCCTGCAGCACGCGAGGCCCACTCCGTTCTTCATGGACCCCATTTACAGGTAAGGCAGGTGGAGGGGCCCTGGTGAGCAGGTGGGCGCCCATGAGACGTAGCGTTTACGCCAGGAAGGAATGGATTCCTAGCAAGTCATTTTTAAACCTATTTATAAAAGGGAGAGTAGACTTGTTCAATTCAGGGACTTCATTTATTTTTTTTTTTAATTAAATCATAGCTGTGTACATCAATATGATCATGGGGCACCACACACTTGGTTCATAGAATATTTGACACATTTTCATCTCATTAGTTGAGATAGCCCTCCTGGCATTTTCTTAGTTACTTTGCCAAGACATTTACATTCCACATTTGCCAAGCCTCACATGTACCCTTGTAAGATGCACCACAGGTGTGATCCTTTCAATCCTCCTCCCTCCACCCACCTCCCCACTCCCTCCCCACGCTTTCCCAACCAAGTTACAACCTAAGAACAGGGGGAAGGGGGAAAGCAGGGACTTCATTTTCATGCAGAAAGTTGGCTCATTAGGTTTGGGCCTATTTGGGGGTGTCTTCTGGAGTTGGGGGTTTGGAATAAGCCTGCAGAATTTTTTTTCTCTTTGATGAGAAACTTACTTTTAAACACAATTTTTGTGGAGTGGAAAATATGGAAAAGTCATATTTAAAGTAAATTGTCAAGTGGTGGAAGAATGGGAATCCTGCAGGATTCTGGGAACGTCTGTGGGCATCGCCTGGGGCAGGTGATTCGGGTACAGTGGGAACGTAAAGACAGGAGTCTGTTCTTTGTTAACCTACCAACACATCCTTAGCACGTACTGGTCATATTCATTTTCTAAGTAAATTTTTTAGGAGCTCCCAAAGTCAATGAAATGTTAATTACCATTTTTTTTTTTTCTTATATAATGTCCCAGCATTTGGCTTAAAAAACATGTCTCTGTTTGATGGCTTCATCATCCAGCCATTTCCCTTTGATGTATCCAAAATTTTTTTGAATGAAATACACACCTATAAGTTCAATAAAAGGCCTCTTCTGCTGTATTCTGTAACAATTCACCAAAGTGGTTAAGTATTTTTAAATGCTAATTTAAAAAAAATGGGTAGAAATTACTATAACTATGGTTATTAAATATTTCAAATAGCACAAGCATTTTCACAAATACGGCTCTGTTCAAATCTTGAACATTTTCAAGAGTTCATGGAATATGTAGATTTTTTAAAATTGAATTTAAGGTGGGAATATTTTCATGTTTTGGCTCTTGATCTCTTTTATGAAGAGAATATTTAGTGTTATTTTCCTTTAACAAACTTGAATAAATGCACTTTTAAAATAGAACAGAAATACCAATCTCTACACTTTTACCTATGTTTTGCTTTGACCATACTATTTCATTTATTAAAATAAGCGATGTCACTTTCAAATATTTCATTTGAAAATGTTTATTGAGTTTCTAATACTTAATAGGTGCTAGACCTATAGATTCTTTTCACTTAAAAAACTCTTTTTCTACCTGTTTTACCTAGGCTGCTTTGACAAGGAAATACTCCCAGTATGGAAAGGGCTCCCCATTTGAAGATGATAAGGTCCTGGGTGTTGTCAGGACCATGTTGGGCACAGTTTTCCATTATTCTATCTTAAATTTCCATGGCAGCCCTCTTACTAGAGAAGGAAAAAGAGAGGAAAACGGACCCTCCAGACTTTGCATGTAGAGCACTTGTCTTGCATTTCTGGTGAGGTCACGATTCTCCCTCTGTGATGGTCCTGACACTTCCTTCCTCCCTTCCAATGGCAACAGGCTTCCAGTTTTCCCCCATGTCCACCATGCTCATCTTCATCACCTCCCCTCACATCTCTAATTTTCATCTTATCACTGATGTTTCCCCCTCAGTTGAGGGCCTGTGCCTGTCATTCGACCAGACCCGTGAAAGACTGAAACCCAGTTTTGGGGTTAGACTCTCAGCCCTCCTGTGTCCGCGGCTTATCTTTGCACCCATGAGATGGGAGTGACATTGCTTATTTCAATAAGTGAAATAGTACAGTCAAAGCAAAACATAGGTAAAATTGCAGAGAGTGGTATCTCTGTTCTATTTTAAAAGTGCATTTATTCAACAGTTGTTAAAGGAAAATTAACAACAGTTGGTAAAAGAAGTTATTTCAGTTCAACTCATGGTATCATTTCCCTGTGTGATTGATGGAAAATGGAATACAGGGGCGGCGCCTGTGGCTCAGTGAGTAGGGCGCCGGCCCCATATGCCGAGGGTGGTGGGTTCAAACCCAGCCCCGGCCAAACTGCAACAAAAAGTAGCCGGGCGTTGTGGCGGGCGCCTGTAGTCCCAGCTGCTCGGGAGGCTGAGGCAAGAGAATCGCGTAAGCCCAAGAGTTAGAGGTTGCTGTGAGCCGTGTGACGCCACGGCACTCTACCCGAGGGCGGTATAGTGAGACTCTGTCTCTACAAAAAAAAAAGAAAATGGAATACAAATATTTCAAAAGTAGAAGAGCTGTGTAAGTTTTATATGATGCACACACACACACACACACACAGAGTGCCGAAAAATGTTCACACACTTTAAGGAAAAAACTGCATTGAAATTACAATACTCACTATGGACTGATAACAAGTGCTGAGCACTCCTATAATCGCAGAAGTCCAACATGACTTGAGTATTACCAATTTAATGCAGTTTTTCCTTTCTTAAAATATGTACACATTTTTGGCATCCTACATGTATGTATATATTAGAGATGCATAAATACAATTTTGAGTAAACCTTAAGGAGTGGCTGGCAGGGTGTATCTCATGCTTGAAAACATGCCTGCTACTGGCAAATGTGGAAGAAAAAGAATGAATTTTGGGGGATCTCAAAAATGCCTTTAATTGTCAAAATTAGCCCTGTTCCCGTGATTTCAAAGTCACCCAGGATTCTTGAGTTCATTCGAAACGGAAAGGTACAGAGTTTGTGACAAGTGTCTCTCATTTACTGACGGCACTGTTTTCATATTTCCTCATTATAAATACTAGTCGTTCATAGGATTTTTCCATTACGAATGGGACCTTCTCCCTCTCAGCACCTGGAGGTGCTGCGAGTGTCCTCATGAACTGAGCAGGTGCCTTTGTGTCTGTACCAGGGAGCTCCCCAGAAAGCCTGCTGTCTGCTTCACTGGTAGATGCTTTAAATGTCAGTGACCGTGTCGCAATTGACATGTGAGACCGATTCATCTCCAAAATCTAATTTTAACCTTTCAGAGTAGAGAAAAGAAAACTAAGCGACCCACTTGAAGCTTTAAAAGAGAAATACTTGAGGCCTTCTCCGGGATTCCTGTTTCACCCACAAGTAAGTACTTTGCCTTTGAGATTTGCGGGCTTGTAAACTAACTTGTTGATCCTGAAAAGCAGGTGCGATGAAATGAAAGACATCTTGAGAACATGAGGATTTCCTCTGACGCTGGTGGGGAAGAACACAGGAAACTCTAGCAGAATTAAAACCCAGGCTCTTTCGAGAATCATTAATTAATAGATGTGTAAACATAACACGGCTTTGGTGTTAAATTATTGTCTGCTATCAGCTACTTATTGAGCCAAAGTACATTTTGGAGTGAGCAGAACTCAGTTAAGAAAACAATTATTAGAAGGTGCCTTTTGTGTTTAAAGGCTGATGATGCTAAGAAATAGATCATACTGCCCCAAACTCATGAAGGTCATTCTTATTCTTCTTGGGCTTAGATAAAAACAGGAAATGAGCTACCTGATGAGTTGTTACCATAGAGGGTGAAGGAATTTATCTAGAGATTACTGGGCATTCCAGTGAAGTTCTGTAATGGCACAAGAATTTGCCACAATATACAAAGCTGTTTGCTAGACGGAGTTGTGTCCATTTATCAAAAGATGTGCAGTTTCTCAGAGTACAGAAAAAAGCAGCCTCATCTAATTGGTGCATCCTGATGTCCTGACACATCGGGAATTTTCTAAAAGCAAATCTTAAAATCTGATTTACATGCCAGTCAGCATCTGGAGAATTATATTGAAAGAACAGATGTAGAATATTAACATCTTGAATCTGGTTTCTTAATTTAGATTTTATTTATTTTTGTCGCAAGGAACAAATTCTGGTCATTGTAGATAGCAACACTTTTATGAAAATGCTGGAAAATGGAGTAAACTAATTTTTTTCTATTGCAATATGTTCAAACCAAAATTGATGGTTCTTTAATAAAATTGGGGGAAATTTATGTAAGCTGTCTATGGAAAGCTATGAGGTAATTAAGTGAATTCATCTTGGAGTATGATGTTTTCCCGTTCCATTACTTTTTCTTTACAAGTACCTTCCCAAGGTCCCGAGTAAAGCACGCCGGTGCTGAAATACAGTCTCCTGGGTTAGGCTGATAAATCTACTGTTGCTCAAAAATTCTCACTCAATTTCAAACTGAGAAAATACATGATTTTATATTAAAAGTTTTAGAAAAAAAAGTTATAGAAACATTCCAGTTAGAATTAATTTTATGTAGGAAGGCTAAGGAATGATATCATTTACATGATCACTTTATGGCAAAGAAGCAAGTTTTAGAACAGTCAATGTTTATCTGGGACTCATCTTACAATTAAGCTGATCTAAACGCACTTGTAAGATTTTATGGACCAATAAACCTGAACATCATATGCGTATTTTTGTCAGATATTATACAAAAAGTATATGTCTCTTGATAGTTTCCTTTCTAATTATAAATAAATACTTCTGAGGATATAATATTTATATACATATAATTATAATAATAAAATTGTTATTATATTTTGATAACCTTTAAAATCTGGTAAAGGACCATTTCAGAACTGAGCGCTATGGGTTCCTGGTATAATAGAGAAGGCAGGACTGGGATTCCATTTCTTTGAGCAACGGAGTCTGCCTGGCTCTTAATGTTTTTATCTGGAAAGTGAGAAAGCTGAGCTTATGGTGCCCATTCACTCTAAAATTCAAAGATTTTTAGCTAGCCAGGGTAAATCTCCTAGTTCATAAGATGGGCAATTTTGCCTACCAGCTCTCTATGTTTGCACAGTTCTTTTATATGTATATACGTACATGTTTTTAAATAAAATAGTAAGAGAGAAACATACTATATTGCACTATTCTCCAAGTTAATGAAAGATCAGGAAGGGTGAGGCATGTGTCTGTGGTTGGAGCTGGCGCCCCCTCTTTCAGGTCCTCACAGGTGTTTCTGGGGAGCACAGGGGCAGTTCCTTCCCACAGCAGAACGTCACGTCTTGGAGGGGGGCCTGCCTGTTGATCCATGTTCCTACTGAAACAGGATACAGGGTTGAGAATCAAGATCCTGAATGCCTAGGCTGTCGCCAGCACCGCCCAGTGAGGGTGGGTGCCTGGTTCTGGAGGCCTTTGCTGCTCCCACTGTCAGTGTTTTATTGCTGGGCAGTGGGAATGTCTGAGGGGTCTCTGTGGAGGGATCAGGGCCTCATTCTGAGGGCAGAAGCTGCCAACCACCACAGACGTACTTCACAGTTCTCAGAACTGGTGTGGTGTGTTAGTGGGTGACATTGTGTATGACACAGGACCTGCAGGCCGGTCCTCCTTCTCATTAAGTCTTCTCAGCCCTCCGTGACCAGAGGGTCATGTACACACACATATATTTTACTGTGTGTTTGGCTTCTGGGAGGACCTACATGACAGAGGGGCTCTTAGTACATTCCTGGGTGCAGAAGCATTTCATTATGTATACAGAGGTCAGTAAAATCCCCTTCACCCCTCCTCGAGCTCCATTTCCTTGCCAGCCCTCTGCCACCTAGGAGCCCTAGGAGTCCTCACAGAGACGCCTACAGTGTTCTTAGCATGACCTAACTGGGCAGAAGGAAGCATGGCCCAGAGCAAGGAGCTGAAACAGGAGGATCGTCTCTGCTCCCGGGCTCACAGGGACTTCACGGCTCAGCAGGGCTCCCAGGAGACCATCTGTTGCTTCATTTTCCATTTAAAGTAGGTTGTAACAAATCACTTAGACCCTGTAGATTTCTGAATCTTTATATTCAAAATGGGAATAATATCTACCCTATTTCCCAGAGTTATCATAATGATAAAGGTTTTAAGGGAAACAGAGAGATGGAGATGTAATTGCTTGGCAAGGAATGCGGGCGAGTCCAGCTGTGCTCTTTGTGTGGGACTCGGTATTCTGCCCCCGGCCTCTCTCCCCAGTGCACAATGCGAGGTGAGCTTTCACTAAATAACAAGTTGTGGAATTTTATTAAAAGATTCATTAGGCCATTTTTACTGCCTTTGCAATAAGAATATATATCTTTAAAATTCTATCCAAAATACTGTACTTAAAAAATATATGAACACAATCATCAAATTAAAAGATAAACATGCAGGGTCTAAATTCCTTGCATCACTCAATTCTTGAAGAAGTGTTTGCTTTGTCAGACAACTAAAGCTGCAGTCCCCAACCTCCATACCATTCTACAGCTGTCAGGAACTAGGCCACAAGGCAGGAGGTAGCAGAGAGGGAGATAGTGCCATCTGTGTTTCCAGCTGCTCCCCATGACTCCCAGCACGGCCTGAGCTCCCATCACTCCCAACACCGCCTGAGCTCCCCATCACTCCCAGCACGGCCTGAGCTCCCATCACTCCCATCAGCGCCTGAGCTCGCATCACTCCCATCACCGCCTCAGCTCCCATCACTCTCGTCACCGCCTGAGCACCCATCAATCCCATCACCGCCTGAGCTCCCATCACTCCCATCACCGCCTGAGCTCCCCATCACTCCCATCACCGCCTGAGCTCCCCATCACTCCCATCACCGCCTGAGCTCCCCATCACTCCCATCACCGCCTGAGCTCCCATCACTCCCATCACCGCCTGAGCTCCCATCACTCCCATCACCGCCTGAGCTCCCATCACTCCCGTCACCGCCTGAGCACCCATCACTCCCGTCACCGCCTGAGCTCCCATCACTCCCGTCACCGCCTGAGCTCCCATCACTCCCGTCACCGCCTGAGCTCCCATCACTACCGTCACCGCCTGAGCTCCCATCACTCCCGTCACCGCCTGAGCTCCCATCACTCCCGTCACCGCCTGAGCTCCCATCACTCCCATCACCGCCTGAGCACCCATCACTCCCATCACCGCCTGAGCTCCCATCACTCCCATCACCGCCTGAGCTCCCATCACTCCCATCACCGCCTGAGCACCCATCACTCCCATCACCGCCTGAGCTCCCATCACTCCCATCACCGCCTGAGCACCCATCACTCCCATCACCGCCTGAGCTCCCATCACTCCCATCACCGCCTGAGCTCCCATCACTCCCGTCACCGCCTGAGCTCCCATCACTCCGGTCACCGCCTGAGCTCCCATCACTCTCGTCACTGCCTGAGCTCCCATCACTCCCGTCACCGCCTGAGCTCCCATCAGTCCCATCACCGCCTGAACTCCCCATCACTCCCATCACCGCCTGAGCTCCCATCACTCCCATCACCGCCTGAGCTCCCATCACTCCCATCACCGCCTGAGCTCCCATCACTCCCATCACCGCCTGAGCTCCCATCACTCCCATCACCGCCTGAGCTCCCATCACTCCCATCACCGCCTGAGCACCCATCACTCCCATCACCGTCTGAGCTCCCATCACTCCCGTCACCGCCTGAGCTCCCATCACTACCGTCACCGCCTGAGCTCCCATCACTCCGGTCACCGCCTGAGCTCCCATCACTCTCGTCACCGCCTGAGCTCCCATCACTCCCGTCACCGCCTGAGCTCCCATCAGTCCCGTCACCGCCTGAACTCCCCATCACTCCCATCACCGCCTGAGCTCCCATCACTCCCATCACCGCCTGAGCACCCATCACTCCCATCACCGCCTGAGCTCCCATCACTCCCATCACCGCCTGAGCTCCCATCACTCCCATCACCGCCTGAGCTCCCATCACTCCCATCACCGCCTGAGCACCCATCACTCCCATCACCGTCTGAGCTCCCATCACTCCCATCACCGTCTGAGCTCCCATCACTCTCATCACCGCCTGAGCTCCCATAACTCCCATCACCGCCTGAGCACCCATCACTCCCATCACCGCCTGAGCTCCCATCACTCCCATCACCGCCTGAGCACCCATCACTCCCATCACCGCCTGAGCTCCCATCACTCCCATCACCGCCTGAACACCCATCACTCCCATCACCACCTGAGCTCCCCATCACTCCCATCACCGCCTGAGCTCCCATCACTCCCATCACTGCCTGAGCTCCCATCACTCTCATCACCGCCTGAGGTCCCATCACTCCCATCACTCTCATCACCGCCTGAGCTCCCATCACTCCCATCACCGCCTGAGCTCCCCATCACTCCCAGCACCGCATGAGCTCCCCATCACTGCCTGAGCTCCCATCACTCCCATCACCGCCTGAGCTCCCATCACTCCCATCACTGCCTGAGCTCCCCATCATTCTCATCACTGCCTGAGCTCCCATCACTCTCATCACCGCCTGAGCTCCCCATCACCCTCATCACTGCCTTAGCTCCCATCACTCCCATCACCGCCTGAGCTCCCCATCACTCCCGTCACTGCCTGAGCTCCCATCACTCCCGTCACCGCCTGAGCTCCCATCACTCCCATCACCGCCTGAGCTCCCATCACTCCCATCACCGCCTGAGCTCCCCATCACTCCTGTCACCGCCTGAGCTCCCATCACTTTCATCACCGCCTGAGCTCCCCATCACTCCCATCACCGCCTGAGCACCGATCACTCTTGTCACCACCTGTGCTCCCATCACTCCCGTCACCGCCTGAGCTCCCCATCACTCCCGTCACTGCCTGAGCTCCCCATCACTCCTGTCCCTGCCTGACTCCCCATCACTCCCATCACCACCTGAGCTCCCATCACTCCCGTCACTGCCTGAGCTCCCCATCACTCCCATCACCGCCTGAGCTCCCCATCACGCCCGTCACCGCCTGAGCACCCATCACTCTCGTCACCACCTGAGCTCCCATCACTCCCAGCATTGCCTGTCATATCAGAGGCAGCATCAGATTCTCATGGGCAGGAACCCTACTGAACACTGTGCGTGTGAGGGACCTCAGTTGCGTGCTTTCTGTGAGAGCCTCCTGCCTGATGATCTGAGGTGGAGACTCAACACCCTTAGACCGTCCTGAAAGCACCCCCCACTCCCAGTCCCCTCATCTGTGGAAACATTGTCTTCCATGAAACTTATCCCTGGTGCCAAAAAGGTTGGACATTGCTACTTGGAGGACTACATAGCTTTCCATTTTTCTCTTATAAACAAGTTAGTTTACTATAAGGGAGAAATAGGCATTGTGGAAGCTTTCCCTGGGTATGTGGCTGATGATGATTTACGATAGGTTAGATTATAATTTTGGAAAGGAGACAATGACCACAGGTAGATGGCACGGTGTATGGTGTCACTGTGTGGTCTCTGGAATGTCTGTTTTGCTGGGCTCTATTCTGGACACCTGCATTTACGCTGATGGCCCATTGAACGGCCATAAGAATCTTAAAACTGGCTATTATTCTTTGGCTTGGTATTCCTGTGATTTAATAATACTTTTGGTTATTTATGCATTTTATTTCCAAGTATTTGGCTTTATGTTTGAACAACAAATACTCATTTTTACTTACCTATCTGTCCTTTCTTTATGCTTTTTTATTTTCTTCCTTTTATTTTTGTTTGTTTATTTTTTGAGGCAAGGTCTCACTCTGTTGCTCAGGCTAAAGAGCATTGGCTTACCAGTGCTCACTACAAGCTCAAATTCCTAGGCCAAGCAGTCTTCTTGTCTCTGCCTCCCCAGTAGCTGAGACTATAGGTGTGAGCCATCATGCCCAGCTAATTTTTCTATATTTTTTGTAGAGATGGTGTTTTGATCTTGCTCAACCTGGTCTTGAACTCCTGGCTTCAGGCAGTCCTCCCATCTTGGCCTTCCAAAGTGTTAGGACTATAGGTGCGAGCTACCATGCCTGGCCTGTTTTCTTCCTTTAACATTGTTTGAGCATCTTGTTTTGCTATTCCATGGAAATGGGGATATTTTAGTCTTTTCCCAACTTATCATATATATTGATGGAAAAATTACTTAAATCTTCTGCCCTTATTCTTCCATTTTGCTTTCAACAAGGGTTGTGGATTGTTAGATTTCTTCTTGAATAAAGCTTTCATCTTTAAAAACCTGCAGTAGGCCCTCCCCAGATGCCCAAGTCCCTGTAATGATCACCTCCTCCAGTTGACCTGATGTTCACAGACTGGACGTACACCAGCTGTACCCAACAGTGCATCAGGCCTTGTTCCTCACGATGACCAGTCTGTTACAGTCCCTGGGGTGGTCGACTTACAGAGGTTTTACTGTCTGTAGTTTCCTTATTAAGGACACTGTAACATAGGAAAATATATATATATATCTTGTTTCTATAACAAAGAAAATGGTATTTTGAGGCTAGACTCTTTCTGGCTCCTGGAAGAGCTCCTAACGCACTGGAGTTTTCCTGGTGAATCTTGTCATAAATTGTCCTAAATAACTAGAACTTTATAGTTTTTAAATTAATATTATTTTTGTTTTTCTTTATTAGGAGGAAGGAAAGGGGGGAGACAGGAAGGAAAGAAGAGAGAAAGAAGAGCTAAATTAATATTCTTAAGTGTTTTGACTACTGATGGTCTGAATTCCCATACTAATAAAAGTCAGGCAGTGAATTTCTAAGTAAATTACATTTTTATTTTTTTTTACTCAATGATTCACATGTGCATAATATTTTCTCTGTTATTAACAATAAAATTGCAACAGATTTGACTTTTTCAGGACATTGCTTAAGTTTTAGTTGTTGAAGAAAAATTTAGGGATCTTGTTCATAGAGAGTGATGGGAGTATGACTTTGCTGTAATGTAGCACTTAGCTTTTTTGGGAAAAAGAACACTGTGGTTCTAACCTTGATTCTAACATTTAATGTAGTTTAATAGAGGAAATTCAGCTGTGTTATAAAAATATTTAATTTTCCTTTCCAAAGCTTTAACTCAAGGTACAGTTACATGATAAGAAAAAATGACTAATTTAGTATAAATGTTAATTTCACAAAAGATAGATTGCAGTAAAGATAACAACACAGAAGTAATTTTTTGTTTTTGTTTCAATTTTGCTCCCAGTTCCAACTGCCTGATCAGAGAACTTGGGTAAGTTTCCTACTTACATTTCTGACTAAAGTAATGTAGCATTAAAAAGAAAACAGCTTACGCTCTAAATTGCTGTACAGACATAAAGAATTCTAAACTTTCCGGTAAATGCAAGAGAGTCTCCCTCTTTGTCAAGCTGCATATTTTCAGTCATAATTGGGCATTTAGTGAGCTATAAATTGTTTATAGAATGATTTTATTTGATAAACCGGGCCCATTCCACGTAATTATCCCTCGATGCGGAACTCTTTCTGGACACCTGGAAGCTGTTGTTGAAAGAGCCTTCGAAGTGGGTCACTAAGTAGAAACAACCATTACGGGGGGGGGGAACCTTGATCGGCCTGTAAAGATGCTTTGATAAAACCCTTAAAAGATAAACCCTGAACGTACTGTGGACACAGGTTAACAGTGGAATTCACATCCATATCCCAGGGCAGAAATTGGTTCTGGCTATTTGAAGAAAAAAGACTAAATGCTTAAAAATCCACATCTGAGTGGTGAGTGGGTTGGTTAGTCTTGGGGTTTCACTTCCTTAACTTTTCACTGGTCTGTCCAGATGGAGTCACTTTCAGTCAGGGATACCAGGGGGCAGCTTCAGTTTTTATTGGGGAAGATGTTCAGAAGACAAAGAATGCTTCTTATTTAGTTTTTATCCCCAAATAGACCTTGGTCAGAGGAAATAATCTACATTATAAAATTTCCTGTATATATATATATATATATATATATATATATGGTTTCACTTCTCTTCACTGGAAAGCATGCAGATTTCTGAGGAATGGGCAAAATCTTGGGCATGTGTCACCTGTCCTTGTGAAGCCACCGTGTGTTTCCTTATAGACTGATTCCAGTTGAAGCACTCCTGTTTCTACTCTCTCTTGTTAGTTTTCCTTTAACCAAAATTCCTCCATTTTACCTTTTTTTGTGGAATATGTGATAAATTGGGATGCTTTTCCTTGTTCTGATAGACCTTTAAGACTTAACTTCATTTATTTCAGAAGTTAACATATTTATGGAGAAAGAGAGAGAGGGACAGAGAGACAGAGAGAGTGACAGAGATGGAGAGAGAGTGACAGAGATGGAGGGAGAGACAGAGTGACAGAGAGACAGAGTGACAGAGATGGAGGGAGAGACAGACAGAGAGAGTGACAGAGATGGAGGGAGAGACAGACAGTGACAGAGATGGAGGGAAAGACAGAGTGACAGAGATGGAGGGAGAGACAGTGACAGAGAGACAGAGTGACAGAGATGGAGAGACAGAGAGTGACAGAGATGGAGGGAGAGACAGACAGTGACAGAGAGACAGAGATGGAGAGACAGAGAGAGTGACAGAGATGGAGAGACAGAGAGAGTGACAGAGATGGAGGGAGAGACAGACAGTGACAGACAGAGAGAGTGACAGAGATGGAGGGAGAGACAGACAGTGACAGAGAGACAGAGAGAGTGACAGAGATGGAGGGAGAGACAGACAGTGACAGAGAGACAGAGAGAGTGACAGAGATGGAGAGACAGAGAGAGTGACAGAGATGGAGGGAGAGACAGTGACAGAGAGACAGAGAGAGTGACAGAGATGGAGGGAGAGACAGACAGTGACAGACAGAGAGAGTGACAGAGATGGAGAGACAGACAGAGTGACAGAGATGGAGGGAGAGACAGTGACAGACAGAGTGACAGAAATGGAGGGACAGAGAGAGTGACAGATGGAGGGAGAGACAGAGAGCAAGAGAGACAGAGTGACAGAGATGGAGGGAGAGACAGAGAGAGTGACAGAGATGGAGGGAGAGAGAGAGTGACAGAGATGGAGGGAGAGATGGAGAGTGACAGAAAGACAGAGATGGAGTGAGAGACAGAGAGACAGAGAGAGTGACAGAAATGGAGGGAGAGATGGAGAGTGACAGAGTGACAGAGATGGAGGGAGAGACAGAGAGAGTGACAGAGATGGAGGGAGAGACAGAGAGAGTGACAGAGATGGAGGGAGAGACAGTGACAGAGAGAGTGACAGAGATGGAGGGAGAGAGAGAGTGACAGAGATGGAGGGAGAGATGGAGAGTGACAGAGAGACAGAGATGGAGTGAGAGCCAGAGAGAGTGACAGAGACGGAGGGAGAGAGAGAGTGACAGAGATGGAGGGAGAGATGGAGAGTGACAGAGAGACAGAGATGGAGGGAGAGCCAGAGAGACAGAGAGAGTGACAGAGATGGAGGGAGAGACAGAGTGACAGAGAGACAGAGAGAGTGACAGAGATGGAGGGAGAGAAAGAGAGAGTGACAGAGGTGGAGGGAGAGACGGAGAGTCACTGAGAGAGACACAACCTTGGCAGTCCTGTGCAGTGGACGGCGTTATGGCCTCTCTTTGATGACCCTGCTGACCTTCTGTGTCCCTCCTTGCTTCTCCTGGCAGAGGTCTGTCCTGGGTCTCAGGGTCCTCACCCTTTCTAAGTTACAGGATGACTTTGTCCACGGCTCACGCCCCCGCGTATCCGGCCGATGGTTCTGCCAGCTTACAAGGCCAGCGCAGATAGGGGTTGGATAGCCTTTCCCTGGAACACAGCAGTAACAACTGCTTTGAAACACTCCCATTCTGTCAGGCCACAGGTTTTCCAAAGCCGTGATTTACATTTATGCTATAAACATATATTAGTGGGAAATACTAAAGATATATGTTTATAATTTTTAGTGGTAAAAAACTCCAAGCGATTTAATAACCCTGACTGCTGGATGTGCAGCATGGAGTGAGATAACCATAAAATATGAATATTTACTTCTTCCCCCAAATGACCATGATTTTAAGATTTCTCAAGATTATCAAGTGAATAAATATAGAAAACCACCAAATCTACAAACTTTCCCATCAGAAGTTATTTATGAAAAGTTAGTTATTTTATGATAAAGGGATGTGTAATCTAATTTGTAAAACATGAGGCCACATAATTCATGGTGCCGTGGACATATCATTTCATATAATCGGGTTGTCACTTCAATAGTTTTAATGAGAAGCTTTTCTCTGTCATCAGCTATTGGCTGCCAGATAATAAATGCTAAGTGCTTGGGACCCAGCTGATGGTATCTTGCCTGCTGAAATGTTTTTAAAAATACTAACTTTATTTGACTGGAGAGATAGCTACATTTTTTGGTAGGAGCTGGGGAATTGTGTCTAAATATTAGTTTGCGTCAGTAGAACATTAATAGCCTCTTGGGGACTGGAATGGGGGGGTGAAAGGACTTCCTCCTCCAGACATCTGGCCGTAGATAACATCGCCAACTATTATATATGTAAATAAAATTTACTGTTCCATAGAAAAAACTGTCATTTACTGATCTGAGATTAACCTATGACATGAACAGATCATATTGCAATACTGTTTAAAAATATATCATCTAACTTCCCCGTTATTTTCCCCATTCTCAGCAAATTTCTTATTCATAGTTGTGCACATTGCCTCACTGGATTTTTTAAAATTAAAAATATGTAGCTATGTGTTCTTCCATTTAGCCCTATTGAGTCAGACCAGAGTGCAAGAGAACATTGGGGTTTTGATCTATCTTTATACAACATAAATCTAATGTTTTCCAATGTTTTTTTTTTCCTTGAGACAGGATCTTACTCATTCACTTGGGCTGGAGTGCAGTGGTGTCATCACAGATCACTGTGACCTGAACCTCCTGGGCTCAGTGATCCTCCTGCCTCAGCCTCCTGGGAGTAGAGGCTCCTCAGTAGCTGGGAGTCCAGGTGTGAGCCACCACATGTGGCTTATTTTTTGATATTTTGTAGAGACAAGGTCTTGCTCTGTCACCTTGAGCAGGTAGATAAAGCTAAAGAATAAATTAGGACTGGTGTTGGGTCACAGAACTGCAAAATTACCCAACAAGCAGGTGTTGAAGTCACTTCTGTCTGTCCTCAAGTAGAGACGTGGTGTGCTGAGGTCAGGCCCTATGAGAACAAATATTAGTAAGATGAAAGGAGGGATTCCGGGGAAAGCTTGTGTGTTGTTTCGGTGGTTGCTGGCTGGGCAGAGAGTGGCGTGTGCGTGTGTGTGTATGTGCGTGTGTGTTAATATCACAGCTGCCCTCAGTTCACTCCCCGCCTTCCTCCGTCTCCTTTTCCCTGCTCTGAGCCCTCCTTTCATTTCATACCAGGAACCAAAGGTGGGGCAGCTTATGAGAGAGGCACTTAGTAACCTTAATTCTCTTTCCTATTGTCTTTAAGAATGTTGTTATTTAGCCATCATGTTTTCTTGTTTCTTGGAGGTTTTTCTGAATCGAAACAGTTTGAGGTAAAGTAACCACAGTGATCTTTCTTCAAAAGAAGCTCCCTTTTCTCCACATCCGTGCGAACATCTCTGGTCTTGGGATTTTGTGATATGGGCTAATCTTACCGGAGTTAGATTGTATCTCAAGGTAGTTTTGATTTGCATTTCTCTGATGATTAAAGATGCTGAGCATTTTTTCATATGTCTGTAGGTGTGGAGAAAAGGGAACACTTCTACACTGCTGGTGGGAATGCAAATTAATACATTCATTTTGGAAAGATGTTTGGGGAACACTTAGAGATCTAAAAAAAGATCTGCCATTCAATCCTATAATTCCTCTACTAGGTATATACCCAGAAGACCAAAAATCACATTATAACAAAGGTATTTGTACCAGAGTGTTTATTGCAGCCCAATTCACAATTGCTAAGTCATGGAAAAAGCCCAGGTGCCCATCGATCCACGAATGGATCAATAAATTGTGGTATATGTACATCATGGAATATTACACAGCTTTAAAGAAAGATAGAGACTTTACCTCTTTCATGTTTACATGGATGGAGCTGGAACATATTCTTCTTAGTAAAGTATCTCAAGAATGGAAGAAAAAGTATCCAATGTACCCAGCCCTACTATTAAACTAATTTATGGCTTTCATAGGAAAGCTATAACCCAGTTATAACCTAAGAATATGGGGAAGGGGGAAAGGGAGGGGAGGGTTGGGAAGAGGGAGGGTGATTGGTGGGATTACACCTGTGGTGCATCTTACAAGGGTACATGTGAAACTTAGTGAATGCAGAATATGATTGTCTTAACACAATAACTAAGAAAATGCCAGGAAGGCTATGTTAACCAGTGTGATGAAAATGTGTCGAACTGTTTATAAAACCAGTGCATGGTGCCCCATGATCGCATTAATGTACACAGTTATGATCTAATACTAATTAAAAAAAAGAAGAAGAAGCTCCCTGTTAACAGCTACTAAAGTAAGACGCATTTCTCAACAGCTGGTTGTCTCAAACACACTGATGGACTTGTAGTTTATTCGTGCTGGAGATGAAAGCTGAGAGGGCTAGTCACGAGTGAGCTGTGTTCCCTATAAAAGGAAAAGTGTTTCTGTAAGATGTGTGGCTGCAGGAATCTGAGTGTGTCAGCCGGACAAGTGCACCAATGATTAAAACCACTAGATGATGAAACTTTGCTCAGATATTAAATGTGCATAAATAAAACATTGGTGATCATTGCCCACGCACGTACCATTCTTCCCAATAAGCGCGTGCAGTCCTGACCCGCCTTGCTTCTCACTAACACTCCTCTCAGCTAGAAGGCCAGAGGCCATTTTTCACTCAGACAATTTATTTCTTGGTGGGTAGAGTATCACAATTATTTTCTGCAAGAATCAATTAAAAAGAATAAATATAAATACAATAGTATCATGAAATATTTCTGGATTTATTTTTAATAAATAAGACCCCAAGTGTCATATGAACCGCTGGTGGTGTGGCTAGAAGGGAACAGGACCGTGCTCTGTAGAGACGTCCTCCCGCTCTCTGAGTAGCAGCACCGCTCCCTATCTCTGCCCTGTGATCAGCGACTGTCAGAATCCTTCATCGTGACGGATGTGCTGTCCACTTGCATCTGTGGAGAACGTTTTAGCAGCTGAGTGATTATGAATCAAACCCCTGAGCTTACGCCCTTACTACCTCCCAATGTGTTCACATTTGTCGTCTGACAAGTAAATGTATCTTGACTTTCCTCCGAGATTTTTTTGTACCATGTTTGATGAAAGACACTTGGCAAATTGGCAGTGGTACCCTGTAGGTTGCAATTTGTAGCCGGCATTAGGAGACTGGGCATGAAACGAGAGGGCAGGCTCCATGATAAAGAGAAGAGTGAGCACCGGCTAGTGCAGGAATAGTCATTTGAAGAATCAAACCTACGATATCCCCTTTGGAAGAAGTGGTCATATTACAGCTGTTAAGATTTTGCTCTTGTGAGAAGCTGACGGTCTTCTATCCAGCTGTGTCCACAGACTACATACTTTGTTAATTTTTCTTTTGACTAGGAGATGTTGCATTTTATTTTTAACTTGAGATTGTAAATTAGGCCTCCAGCTCTGTCTCGTGGTCTCATCAGCAAAAGAATTAGCCTCTTGGGTGGACCAGTTCCTTGAATTTGCAGTTATTAGCATCTTGGCCCTGTGTGTTTTCAGGCCTGCCACCCTGACTCTTTGAGAAATATACAGAAGGCATCTGGAGTGAGAACACCTTTCTAACAGCTTTTTAAGTTTTCTAGTGGCATACTGCCCCAAGAAGCAGGTAAAGAACGGGTGAGCTGATTAACAAGATGGCCTGAGAGCTTGCTTTTTCTACTTGCAAATTTGATAGTAAGCATCTTCGAAATAAAATGTGAGCAGTAAGGAAACTTAAGATTTTGGGAGGGTCAAAGGAAAGGGGAGAGTCTCTCACTGGACATTAACGTCCAGCAGGAACAATGTGCAGGTGGACAGCACGCTTCCCAGATGAAGGACACACGTATAACTTGGATTTTACCTTACAAAAGCAGACCAGGCAACCTGGTTGTATGTACCCTCAGATTAACCTGAAATAATAATAAAAAAGATTCAAGCTAACTTTAAAAGTCAGTGCCACCCTCTGATTGTGACCGTCAAGTACACGCACAGGTAGATAAAAAGATGACAATTATAAGCCACATAAATGAGGTTGTTAAGGGGAAAAAGTAGGCAGGATGGTTTTCCATCAGGAATGTTTTGCTGAGTCTAGCTATGAGAACTGTTCCCCTGTTTTACAGTGGTCTTGCCAAGTTATCTTATATGAAATTATATTAATATTTCATGAAACATCAGTTCAACTCATCTTCGTCCACAAGAAATTAATATTTCATTAAAATGCCTTCTGTATGATCCCACTTAACAATCTGATACATCCATATATTAATTTAATATAGTCATAGGCAGTACACATCTGACACATTAATTTTTCCTTTCTGAGTTACACACATCTGGCTCGAGCTGTGATTTACTAACTTTCCATGTTCTTCCATGCTATGAGTTCTTTCCACGGGGAGCCATGACTCCTACGGTTTTCGTGGCTCTGCCAGGCATGTAGCACCTTTCACTGTAATTTTCATTATGTTGATACCCATACGTAATACCAGTGCTGTCACTTAATAAAAGGTTAAATTGGATTTATTATCTCCCTTATGTATTTCGTCGGTCAATTATATACCAGATTAATATAAAATGGCCTTAGAGTTTACAGAGAAAGTTCACCCAGTATTTTACCAGCTTGGTTTTACTCTCATGTTTCCCAAAATCTAACAGTGGTTCTTGACCTTCCTAATGCTGCGGTATATTTTCATTGTTACGAAGGGGTAGCGACCCACAACTTGAGAACCACTGAATCAGTTCTTGCATTGTTTGCTTAGCTTCGGAACGCTACAACCTCTTGTTACAACCCTTTGCATTCAGTGGTTTTGATCCTTCCTTTCTGATGATGTTCTTGGTTTGCAGAGGTTGTTACAGAGGAAAAGCCGTCAGAGCCTCACGGGCCTGTGCTTTTCCTTTCAGATGTCAGCCATTGAGAACATGGCGGAGAAGCTGGAGAGCTTCAGTGCACTGAAGCCGGAGGCCAGCGAGCTGCTCCAGCCGGTGCCCTCCATGTTCAACTTCAGAGCGCCTCCCAGTGCCCTGCCCGACAGTGTTCTGCGGAAGGGCAAGGAACGCTACACCTGCAGGTGACTGTCACATGAACTGCGGCTCCAAAATCTCCCCTCTGATGGCAAAAGGGCCCTGTTGTTTGCTTTGGAAATTATTCTTGATCAGATGAAGAGTAGCCTCCGTGATAGATCTCAGGCACTTCAGAGTGTTTTTATTGGGGGAGATATAAAAATAGTAGTTTTAAGATTTTATTATTAAATGAGAATTTTAATACAGGCCATTTGGTCGTGATAAATGAGGTTGGAAACTGTCCAAATACTATCTACTTGTCTCACTTTGATATTTATGAATTTTCTTTCACAGTTCATTATTTTCATCCAAAGGTATAATACTACTGTCCTCAAGCATGTACTTATCAATTGTCATGGCATGGAAGAACACGGCCATTAATGAAAGACAATAAAGTCTGCCAGCGAGGAAAACTAATTGGTTAATTCTTGGTACTTGTCAGCAGTAGAACTTATTTTATGTTTCTGTTTTTTTGTGTGATTTTTTTTCCTAAATAAGTTGTATTTACAATTTCAGAATTGTCTTTAGAAACTTGGGGTATCTCACTCAGGCATATCAATTTATCTGCTCTTTGGAAAGCATGTTACCTTCTTTGCAGAAAAGCTTTTCTGGGTATACATCTTGATGAATGACGTCTCGGAATCTTGTCTGACGTGATACCGCACTGTGTTTAGGGAGTCATCACTGTGGCTGACGTGGAAAATGAGTTGAAACATTTGAAATCTGTTTACATCAACCCGGGATCACAAACTCTCACTTTTTTTTAAATCCCCTGTCTGGTTCAATTTTGTAAATTTTAAGATACGGAATTAATAAGAGAGGCATCTGGGGGTCATCAAAACTACAGTCTGTTTTCATAAACTTCTTGCTCATGCACGAGCAAATTCAACCAGATCTCATAATGTACTCTTTATTTGCAGAGTTATTTATATCTGTAGAATGACTTTGTTGCAAATTTTAAATAACCAAAGACATGTGAGTTCCATGCAAGATTAATTAAATCGGGAATAAGCATGTGGCTGCTATGTGGCTTGAGTGACACACGTCCACTCTGCTGACTTTCTCTTGTAAACATCTTTTCCTCACAGATACTGTGGCAAGATTTTCCCAAGGTCTGCAAATCTAACACGGCACTTGAGAACCCACACAGGAGAGCAGCCTTACAGGTTTGACGATGAGTTTTGCTAAACATCTTGATAAATATTGTAATAAAGTGAATGCATGGGCATGGTTCACGGGGGCCACTTTTTTGCATGTCTGAGGGTATGTCTGTTCAGTTTGGAGTCAAGGGAGAATGGAATGGGGTCAAACTTAAACAGACCTGATTTCTTTAATTGAGGCTTCCTGCCATTATATTTAAAAATTCTCTAGCACAGTACCTGGTACAGACATAGCATTTGAGAAATACTAGTGATTAAAGAAAATATTTTAGTTGACAAAAGTCTTAACATTGCAGCCTCCCTTTTTCAAGGCTCAGATCCCTGCTGGGAGTTAACAACGCATATGTACTTGGTCTCCCCAGCACAGCTGAGTCAGTTTCTACAGGTCCACAGAGGAGGTTTAAGGAATGAATCTTAAACATGTTGGGGGGGGGGATGGAAATGTGGGATGGGAAGGAGAACGGACAAAATAGAGTATGTGTGAGAAAAGAAAGAGTTTCATCAGCAATTTCTGATGGTATTTCTTAGTTTATTCTATTAAATGTCGAGATTAGCCATACCATTCAGGAGACACGTCTAATCTCAATATTATTATTTGTAAAAGAATGTAAATAAGCATAACCCCCCCTACTAATTTTAAAATATAACCTACATTATTTAATATTGAATTTCTTGCACACAGAATTAGGTATTCATAAATAACTTTTAAAAGAATGAAAAGTTATCTTTGTCTGAATGTTATCTTTATTTATTAAAATAAATAACTAAATAAAATGTCAGTTTTCAAAGGCTTTTTAAAAATGCAAGAATAAGGAAGTGGGCAGTTTTATTCTGTTTCATAAAATGGTGTTATGATTGTACATGTATTTTAAAATAATACAAACCAGAATTTTGCATAGCTGGAGATGTTAATTCTTTGTCCAGCCCTTCTGTTTCATAAATGAGAAGCATCATATTTACAGGTGTTCACTGCCTCGGTGACGTCTGATATCGATGGCGGCAGAACTGAAATGAGGCTTGGAGCTCTCTCTTCAGAGTCCTGTAACCTCATTCCGTGATCTCAAAGGCTGTCTTGACTCCTAAATCTACATCAGTAGCTATGAAGCCCCAGTCTTGTGGTGTTTGTGATCTCACTGTGGGCTCTTTGAAGAATTTCTGAAATGTAGGCTCTGATTTCAGCCATCTCTTAACTGCCTACTAATTTATCGGAGTGGGATGGAATGACTTTTATCTAGAGCACTCAGGCTCCTGGTGGAGACACAGCAGAGTCCTTGGTTAGACCGTCCTCATTGGCCAGCACCTTTCAGATCTGAGAGGCCGAGGCTCACTAGGTTTGGAAAAGCCTCTCTGTACACAGGCGGGGAGAAGCATGTCAGAAACAGAAAGTCTCTCTTCTTCATGATCTGTGCAGAAAATGTTTTGAGTGGAATGTTTTTTGTAAGGTGTTCACGGGAATGTGAGTTTGCTCTAACAAGGTCCCCTCTGCTCCCGAGCAGCACACAAGGGTGCTCCGCCTGCTGTGGTTCTCGCTGTGCTGGGCTTGGAGGGGACAGAGTATCGCAGGGAAGGCTGCGATGTCCTGGGCTTCCGTTCTCAAAAGCGGAGGCTAACGTAGCCCAACCACCACCAGTGTGGAGTCTCACACATTTTTTATTAATACTCTAAGTGAGGAAAGTCGAGGAAGCTTATGACGCCAGAACAGTTTTTTAAGGGAGAAAAATTAAATGAGGACTTGGGTTGGGGGTTGACATTCTGCCAAAGTAACTAGTCCAGCAGATTATTTTTCCCACTGAGCTGACGAGACTTCTGGCTCAGAAGGACGGCTGTGGGAGCCTGGAGCGTGGCGTGGAGAGGAGTGGACACTGAGTCAGAGCGCTGGGCCCGGAGCTTCATGCAGGGGGAGAAGGGGGAAGAGGTTTCTGTCTCCTACATTAGAAATGTTCACTTAAAAGTCATTTGGAGAAGGTCAGTTTTTCTTTTAAGCAACATATCGGGAAAATTACATATTTTTTAACCTTAAAATGCAGAGGAGAATGAACCCATCAACTGCAAAAATCTTTCCTTCTTCACTACCCTGTTTTCCCCAAAATAAGACATCCTCCGAAAATAAGACCTACTTACAGGAAAGATAAGACGTCCCCTGAAAATAAGACCTAGCGCATCTTTGGGAGCACACCTTAAAATAAGACACTGTCACTGTCTTATTTTTGGGGAAACAAGGTAGTAAGACCTGGGGCTCTTAACATTTTTATAGTTTCCTTTTATGAAAAAAGGAAAACTCGAACATGAGTAATAGTTTTTTATCGTATGGAAAACAGAAATAATGAACCGACCAACAAGAAGTGCTTTCCTGAAAAACTAACTTGCTTCCTAAAAGTTTGCTACAGACTGTTTTTAAAAATAGAAATGGAAAATTGTGGGAAATAGGAAAAGGTGAAGTTAATGAAGACCTTTGTTTTCATCCTAAAAGGAGAATTTAATGGCATTATCAATTGCTTTGGTAACAGTTTAAAGGTTAGTAGAGCAAAGGATTTGGGAAATCCAAATCTCTATAGGTTATGAAAATTAGTTTATTTGGTATCAGACTGAACTATTCATATTGTCTCAGCATTTTTTTTTTTTTTCAGTTTTTGGCCAGGGCCGGGTTTGAACCCACCACCTCTGGTACATGGGGCCGGTGCCCTACTCCTTTGAGCCCCAGGCACCGCCCTCAGCTTTTTTTTTTTCTATTGTTGAGTGTTCACTGAGGGTGCAGAGAACCAGGTTACGCTGATTGCATTTGTTACGTGAGGTGTCTCTTATAATTGTGTCCTGCCTCCAAGAGTGTGTCACACACCATGACCCTCTACCTCCCCCCTCCTTCCCTCTCTCCATTTTATTTATTTATTTGCAGTTTTTGGCTGGGGCTGGGTTTGAACCCGCCACCTCCAGCATATGGGGCCAGCGCCCTACCCTTTTGAGCCACAGGCACCGCCCCCCCTCCACTTTTAAAAGTTTAGAATATTTATTGCTGTTTTGAGAGGGATAATAGAATTTTCTTTAAGGTCAGCAACTGAGATAGTGAATTCACCAAGAAATTAGTTAATCAGACTGAATTTTTGAATTAAAAAGTGATATTTTTACTTTATTTGAACCATATATGAATTTCTCTCACATTTGTTTACAGGGGATTTAATTGTATTTTCATAAGCAAAAGATAAAACAACCCTACTATTTCTTAGTGTGCTTAACTATGTGAAGTTTATTTGAAATATTGGAAGTGATTACCCTAATAAGTTGGGAGCAATCTAGGCACCAATATTTTATTACAGTTTTATGTAAAGTGATGAAAATCGTGAAAGCAATCAGAGTCTATTAGAATTAAAACGTAGCTGTTTGGGAAGTATTCTTGCCTGTGCCTTTAATTTAAAATGTTTTATAGGTGATGATTTTTATCTGAGAAATATCTTTTAATTCGCTTGCAAATATTTTCTCTGCTTTTTTTTCAGATGCAAATACTGTGACCGGTCCTTCAGCATTTCCTCCAACTTGCAGAGGCACGTTCGGAACATTCACAACAAGGAGAAGCCATTTAAGTGTCACTTGTGCGACAGGTGCTTCGGTCAGCAGACCAATCTGGACAGACACCTAAAGAAACACGAGAACGGGAACATGTCTGGTGAGTCGTCAGCTGTGTTAGGAGGAGACGGTGATGGAAATTTCATGGTCTGAAAGATAATTGTGATCTATCATTCCACCCTGACACCAAAATCAGATCCCACTGTGAGAATTCGCAGCAGTTTTCCTCTGAGATTTCTGATTTTGTGAATAATATGGTTATTGGCAGATGAGCACAACTCGATGGGCTTACTTGGACTATCCTCTCACCTTCCCAGACCCACCTCAATGGGCAGTTTTAATTAAACAAAAAGAACCATGGCCCAAGCCCCCAGAAGACCTGTGGATCAAGATTTCTTAAATTGTAGAGAGCAATCTTCCCACCTGTGGACACACAAAATGTAGTCCTTAAAGATGGCAGGATTTCTGGAGGTGCAGCCTCAGTACACCCTGCTGAGAACATTTATCTAGAAGCCACATCTGCTTTGCAGAACCCTGCAGTTCAGAGAACCTCTCCAGATAACATTTTCAGGAGTAGGGCTATGAGGCTGTTGATATGATCAGAGGAACCCATAGCAAGTGATAGTGGTGCTTTATTTTTGCCATAAATTCTGATATGAAATTAAGTTAAAAGTAACTGGCAAAAAACAGCCTTCCCTTAACTTGGACCTGCCAGCACATATTTAGCAGAAAGGATGGTAGGTTTTCTTGTCTTTGGCTTCTAATGGTTACATAATAAGCATTAACTAACACTTGCAGCTGGCATGTGTGTGCAGGGCAAACCCGTCAGCCACAGCTGCTTCTAGAGAATAAAGGAAATGAGTTGAGAGTGAGGGAAGGGGGTGAGCCTGGAGTTCAGGAAAAGAGATGTTAAGAATGGAAAATAGAAAGTTGGATTTATATAAACCAGTGATTTTAAGAAAATTATTTCATTATTAGTCTTTCCTCCACAATAAAGGCACATTGTTTATCATCTCGAATGGCTACTATTTAAAACACACTGCTCCTTTGTTCCAAAGCCAAAAATCTAGTGATCACGGTTTTAAAATATTAGATTTTAGGCACGAAATCTAATCCGGTGTATAAAACTGGCAATATTCTAACTTTGCACTTTGCGTACCCTTAAACATCCAACTATAATCTTTTCTCCAAAGTTATTTCAGGAAAAAAAATAAAAGTGTAACATCAAGGTTGAATGCTTACTTCTTGACTGAGATTATAACTTCTAAGTGAACAGGGTGTTCTAGTCTCTTGTTCTGTCTATTGTGTTGTAGAGACGATGTTAGACAGATAGTCTGTGGGTAAGATAATAAACAGGAAGCTAATGTTGGTGTAAATTTCAACTTCTTATAAAATGGCTAAAATTGTATAAGTTTGTGTTACCTTCCAACAGTCCTTGTTGTGACATGGAAACATTTTTATTCAAATAATGAAGATTGACAAACTACAGATAAGCTTTAAGCTCGGCTATAAGAAACTGGCACTCGGTCCTGGACGCAGTAAATAAGCACTTGTTTTTGCTGCTGTTGTTAAAGAATGTGGCAAAATAAATACCGAAGACACACTGAAAATTCTGTATTCTGGCTGGGTGGCTTAGTCCCGGGGGCAGGTGTGGCACAGTATTTGGTACCCGTGAGTCAGACATTACGATTCTATTGCCCTCCTGATACTGTACCACACCTGCCCCTGGGACTAACCCACTCAGCCAGAATATGGAATTTTCAGTGTGTCTTCAGTATTTATTTTGTAACATTCTTTAACACAGCAGCAAAAAAAAAAAAGTTTATTTACTGCATCCAGGACTGTCAGTTTCTTAAGCCGAGCTTAAGGTTTGTCTATAGTTTGTAAATCTTCACTATGCGAATGAAGATGTTTCCATGTCACAATGAAGGTAGGGGAAGCTGGTGAAGACATCCTTGAGAGAGCATTCCGAATAATTTCAGGGGTTCCTACTGTTATTACGGGTGTGTGTATATGGCGCACTGGGGAGACTTTGACCTCCTGGAGTAACTATGATTAATATTTAGAAGAGTTTGTTGTAAGACGCAACACAGATCAGAGTCCTCAGGAAGGAGTTTCCCAATAAATTGTTAGCTGAATAATCACCTTTGACATAAAAGGCTTTCTGCTCCTCACAGGCACGGCAACATCGTCACCTCATTCTGAGCTGGAAAGCGCGGGTGCGATGCTGGATGATAAGGAAGACGCTTACTTCACAGAGATTCGGAATTTCATTGGGAACAGCAACCACCGCAGCCAGTCTCCCCGGGACGCAGAGGAGAGGTGAAGCCGGGCTTTTTGCTTTCTAAACTCTGTGACCTCTGAAACGAATGTTTGCAAATGCATTTGCTGTGTGCACTTTGGTGGCACCGCTGACACCTGCCCGGGGCTGCTGCATATTTACTGCACGTGGAAATACCGTGTGCTCTTGCGGGCATTTATTTGCGTGCATTAGTTAGTTTGATTCTCATGGCAACCTTATAGACAGCCACTGATTTTATCAGTGAAGAAATGGAGATATTGCAGGTGAAATAACTTGAAAGGTCATGTAGATAATTAATGGAGTCCAACCAGAACTATGACTCAACCACTGTGCTCTCCTGATAGCTAAATGGGAAAGTTTATCAGATTCACACGAGGAAAAGCGAAAGCCACATGGGGACTCAGCTAGATCTCTAATCAATAACAGTTACTATTACACATATAGCATATGTTTTATATCTCTCTATATAGAGAGAGAGATAATAAATACCTATTATCTACGATTACCTTTATACATATAGCATATGTTTTATATCTAAATAAATAGAGATAATAAATATCTATTAATTATCTACAGTTACTATTACCCATATAGCCTATGTTTTATATATGTATATATATATATAGAGAGAGATAATAAATACCTATTATATTAACTACAATTACCTTTATACATATAGCATATGTTTTATATCTATATATATAGAGAGATAATAAATATCTATTATCTACGGTTACTATTATACATATAGCCTATATTTTATCTATATATATAGAGAGGTAAAAATATCTATTATATTATCTATGGTTACTAGTACACATACAGCATATTTATATATATAAACTAGATACTGTGTGACTGTCTCTCAGTCTCTGCCTCTGGGCCTCTATCTACACATCTGTATATACTTATATATGAAATACCCATTGAGTGTCAGTCGATGCCTTTCCCATATAACTGTTTGAGACGTCTTAATTAGGATCTTACTTTATGTCCTCATAAGTAGGTGGTCCTTTAATTCTGTTTGTTTCAGTGGGAATGCTCACCTTGCTTTTACTAACCTGGCTTGCTTTTATCACGATCAACATCATACATAAATGGGTGAATTAGTAAAGACAAACTCTTAATCCTGTTGATGATGATAATTAACATCTACCTAATATTTTGCATTGCATGTGAAGTTAATGCAATATTATTTCATCAAAACTATTGGATTTCATTTTTCTTATCTGTAAGTTACAATTAATTATCTGAGAACTTTTTACTGAGAACTAGGCTTTTCTGAATAGATCTGTCTGGTAACCTGTTAAATTAGGATGCTGCGTCGTAAATTTTAATGAAACATGAAATTAGTAATAAAAGTTCCATTACTTCTCATCACACAACTTTGCTATTCCTCATACAGGTATTACTTGGGTCAGTGTCCTTAAGTTTTGATGTGATTAAAAGTCAAAGTTAATCATTTTAGTTCCTCCATTAAGGCAAACTTCAAATGCACATTTTTTTTTTTTTTGCCAAAATAACATAAAAACGTATGACTACTTCTGTTCTTCAGCTGGTATAAAAACATATCTATAGAAGAAAGGATAGAAGGATGCGTCCTGGCCTCTAAGAAGTCTGATAATCACAGCATCGTGCAGCTGGATTTGCATCTCCCTTTCCCTGCACACTGGTGGGAGTGAGAGGGAGGATGGTCAGAAGGACGGAGTTGTAAGGACGGCAGGAAACAGTCACAGTCTTACATTTTGATAATTATTTAATAACGCAAATAAGAAATAATGAGCGCACAGCACCATTTGGGTTCTGAGATGCTCATTTAGATATTCTCTCCTTTAATTGGAGATTTGTGAGCCTGGGTAGCTGCAACATCTGGCTTCAACATGTCTGAACAGGGCAGAAGTGAGAAGGCTGAGTCATCTAACTTTCCCCTGAACTCCTATCAGGCTACTTTTGATGAATAATTTATCTCCTATAAATTGTCACATTTGAAAGCAATAATTAACAGATAGGTTCTCTTAATTATGTTGACTTTTTGTTACTCTTGGTTTTCGTCCATGTATTCTTTTGTTCTTTTACTTTTTCTTACATTTTTTAAAAAATAAGAATGCCAATCTATTCATGCAAGTAAGTTGGCAGTGTATTTGGAAACTAATAATTTATGTCTGTGAAAAACATGTTTTCATCATTCTCTGATAAAAGAGGTTAAGAGATTGGTCATATGAAAAGCTTAATAACGATACGTGTGTGACTCTAGTCAGATGGATTTTTACCGTGTGTGTCCATCACATCCAAGATTGGTTTATTTTTTTTTTTTTAGCCAGGGGAAATCTGAATCTTAAATTATACTCGTTGTTGGCCATGTGGGAGAATGATGGAAGTGCATTGTTGATCCCCGATCTTCTGTAATTTGAAAAGTAGTTACATTGAATGTAAAAGCTGAACATTACTGTTTAAACGTCTCCAGGGTTTTTCGCTTTAGTACGTGGGTGAGGGAGCAGGGTTGCTGGAGAGGCTGGAGCTGCTGAGTTTCAGAACACCGGGACCCCTGGGATGGTTTGATCCCTCACAGGCTTTCTGAGCGTGTCAAGTACTGTAACTCCTCTGATCATGTATCTCTAAAAGGAGGAGGTTTAGAAGACATGCTGCAATTCAAAACCTAGGTAGGGATTGTGTAATTTAATTTAAAGCTCTAAATTGTGCAATGAGACTCGAATTCTACATACACGTATTTTAGAGTTCATTTTAAAGCTGAGCACTTATCCCGTTTTCCCAAATGCACTCCAATGTATTAAATGGGAATTCCTATGTAATTCATCTCATTTTTTAAATCCAAATCTAAAATCATGTTACAATCCTTGCAGCTGTAAACAAAAATATGACAAATGACTTTTTAGAACATTGTATTCTTTGGCATCATTATAGCAGACATACTTGCTAAACCAACTTCAAAACATATTTGTACAATTACATCTCTAGATCATTTCCCATTCCAGGGTCCCCCTGGGATTCAGAATATCAAAACGAACTTGAAAACAGCATCAATAAATGAGAGCTCAGTCACTTCCAAGGCTGGGTAGAGTGTGACGGATGTCACCTAGTGACAGTCAACACCAGCTGGTCCTTTGCAGCCTCTTTAACCTTGACAGTGGCTTCTAGACTCACGTTACACATGGGCATCGAAGCTGGTGCCAGTGCTGCTCAGGGGAGTGAGTTTTCCAGAAATCCATTCTTTTAAATGGTGGGTACATTATGCAGAGAAAATGTGTATGTGCTTTTTAAAATATTTTATTTACACACACACACACACACACACACACACAGCAGTATCATGAATCAAGCAGAACCTGACAGGAAACAGGAGACTGAGATTGTTTTCCCAGGTCTGCCAGAGGCTCCATTTATGATCTGAATAATATCCAGTTATTTTTTTCGTCATCTTCTCATTTGTGAAATTACGATATTTCCCCACATTTGCCACAAGCAGAAACAATAAAGATTTCCTATGTGAGTGCTGAAAATCTAAACTGTCATGTTTATAAATCTTTCCTATCATGTTAGGAAGACATGACAGGGAATATAAGTTTAAAAATGAAACCAATAATTGAACTTCTGTGAATGCTTTATCTGAAAGAATGAATGGCCGACACTTTAAGGACGAGAAGGCCTTGGTGACCAGTCAAAGTTCAGACTTGCTGGACGATGAGGAAGGCGAAGATGAAGTGTTGCTCGATGAGGAGGAGGAGGACAGTGATCTGACTGGAAAAGCAGGGAAGGAGCCGGTGACGAGTGGTCTGCACAGAGGAGGCCCGGAGGACGACTACGAGGAGGCCAGCAGCCTGGAGAGGGGCTGCAAGACGCCCCCTGGGAGGTGAGCGCCTGGTGTCTGGGAAACCGGCAGGCTTAGAGCAGTAAGCAGTTTGTGAATAATAAATAATAGCAATTAAGTTGGAATTAGCACAGTATGCTCAGTAATCAGATTTTTGTTTTTTATTGTTGGGGATTCATTGAGGGTACAAGAAACCAGGTTACACTGATTGCATTTGCTAGGTAAAGTCCCTCTTACAATTGTGTCTTGCCCCCAAAAGTTGTGTCACACACCAAGACCCCACCCCCTCCCTCCTTCCCTCTCTCTCTGCTCTACCCACCCCCCACCCCTCACCATGTACTAGGTCATTAATTGTCCTCATATCAAAATTGAGTACACAGGATTCATGCTTCTCCATTCTTGTGATGCTTTACTAAGAATAATGTCTTCCACTTCCATCCAGGTTAATACAAAGGGTGTAAAGTCTCCATCTTTTTTAATGGCTGAATAGTATTCCATGGTATCCATTCCTGGCTTGGTGGGCATTTAGGCTGTTTCCACATTTTGGCGATTATAAGTTGAGCTGCGATAAACACAGGACAAGTGTCCTTATGATAAAAGGATTTTTTTCCTTCTGGGTAGATGCCCAGTAATGGGATTGCAGGATCAAACGAGAGGTCTAGGTTGAGTTCTTTGAGGGTTCTCCATAACCCTCAAAGGGTTAGTATTAGTTTGTGGTCCCTCCAGCAGTGTAAAAGTGTTCCCCTCTCTCCACATCCACGCCAGCATCTGCAGTTTTGAGATTTTCTGATGTGGGCCATTCTCGCTGGGGTTAGATGGTATCTCAGGGTGGTTTTGATTTGCATTTCTCTAATAATTAGGGATGATGAGCATTTTTTCATATATTTGCTAGCCATTTATCTTTAGAGAAGGTTCTATTCTTGTCTCTTTCTCATTGACATATGGGATTGTTGTTTTTTTTTTTTATGTGGATTGAGTTCTCTGTAGATTCTAGTTATTCAGCTTTTGTCTGATACAAAACATGCAAATATCCTTTCCCGTTGTGTAGGTTTCTCTAAGCCTTGGTTGTTGTCTCCTTAGCTGTACAGAAGCTTTTCAGTTTAATGAAGTCCCATTTGTTTATTTTTGTTGTTGTTGCAATTGCCATGGCAGTCTTCTTCATAAAGTCTTTCCCCAGGCCGATATCTTCCAGTGTTTTTCCTATGCTTTCTTTGAGGATTTTTATTGTTTTATACCTTAAATTTAAGTCCTTTATCCATTTTCAATCAATTTTTGTGAGTGGAGAAAGGTGTGGGTTCAGTTTCAGTCTTATACATGTGGATATCCAGTTCTCCCAGCACCATTTATTGAATAGGGAGTCTTTCCCCCAAGGTATGTTCTTGTTTGGTTTATCGAAGATTAGGTGGTTGTAAGATGTCAGTTTCATTTCCTGGTTTTCTATTCGATTCCAAATGTCTATGTCTCTATTTTTGTGCCAGTACCATGCTGTCTTGACCACTATAGCTTTGTAGTACAACCTAAAATCTGGTATGCGGATGCCCCCAGCTTTGTTTTTATTATTAAGAACTGCCTTAGCTATAAGGGTTTTTTTTTCTGGTTCCATACAAAACGAAGAATCATTTTTTCCAAGTCTTGAAAGTACCATGTTGGTATTTTAATAGGGATGGCATTGAATCTGTAATTGCTTTGGGAAGTATAGATAGTAATCAGTTTTAAATAGATGAAACTCAGGTAGCCCCAAGCACACAGACACACTGGTGTTCCTGAAGCTTTCATTTACTGAGGTAGAGAGGAAAAATGAAAATTACGTAAGTATATAATCATTTATTTTTAGACTGTGCCTATAAAACTCAAAGAAAAGTAAGAATTTCAATATTATCTAATTTATTCAATATTTGGAGCAATCAGCCAATATTATTGAGATAAATTTCAATTCATTAGCATGTATAATCTACATAGATGGTGAATTTCTAAATGGAAAAATTAAATAGTTAAATCAATGGGAATAAACTACTTTCATGAAGATAATAGGTGTTGATGAAATATTAGAACTAGCTTTACTTTAAACTGGAAATTATAGAAGTACGAATTCTGTCTCCTCACACTGCAAATGAGTCATTGACTTAACTCTATCTCAAATACATGCTTGACTATATATATATATATATATATATATATATATATAGTTATTTTTTTGAGACACAGTCTCAATCGGTTGCCCAGCTACAGTGCACTGATGTCATAATAGCTCTCTGCAGCCTCACAGTAGTTCTGGGCTCAAGCAGTCCTCCTGCCTCAGCCTCCCAGGTAGCTGGGACTACAGGAGACCACGCACCTGGCTAACGTTTCTGTTTTTGATGGAGACGGTGTCTCGCTCTTAGGCTGGTTTTGAACTCCTGACCTCAAGCAATCCACTTGCCTTGGCTTCCCAGAGTGCTAAGATTATAGGCATTATGGGCCATTGTGCCCATCTGAGAAACATATTTTTATTATATGATAGTTAATATTTTTAAGAACCCCGTAATTGACACATGCTCCTCAACACTGCAAATACAATATGAAGCTGGTCAGTTACGTAAGATGGATTCAAATGGAAATGCATCGATTAGATTACGGACTGAAAAAGGGAAAAACCAAAACCGTGCTTTTCATTGGTTCATTTTAGGTATAAAGAGGAAGAATATAAAACTGGACTTTCTGCTCTAGATCATATAAGGCACTTCACAGATAGCCTCAAAATGGGGAAAATGGAAGATAATCAGTACGCCGAGGCCGAGCTCTCTTCTTTCAGCGCTTCCCACGTGCCCGAGGACCTCAAGCAGCCACTGCACAGAAAATCCAAGTCACAGGTGCGTGCTTCCCTGCAGCACAGCACGGCAGGGACTGTGTTCATGAGGACGCATGTTTCCTTCCAGTACCAAAAGCAGATAGTCTGCCTTTGAAGTACTGTAGAATCCAAACCGGTTCAGACACTTTACTCAAAACCTTCATTTCTTTACTGTCTATGACCAGATTCAAACAGTTAGCAATGGTGACAATCAACGCGCTGCATTCTGCTAGAGGCTTCTGTGACAGACCTGTCTACAATAACCTTTCCTTTGCAATCCCCTTATTTCTATGTAGTCCATAATGTCTGTTCACAAATGTTCGCATATTGCCTCAGAATTCTTTTCTGTCTATTCGTTTTGCCAGCATGATTATATTTTAAGAGTTTTGGAAAATGAATTCCACTTTTCAGCCCCTAACTATATTTTCTGCATTGGGAATTAACAAGTCATCTAATTTTGGTCAGTGCCTGTGGCTCAAAGGAGTAGGGCACTGGCCCCATATGCTGGAGATGGCAGGTTCAAACCCCGCCCCTGCCAAAAACTGAAAAAAAAAAAAAAAAGTCATCTAATTTTGGAATTTAGGGACAAATTGAAGATGGGCAGTGAAATTAGTGGCCAGAGGCCTGCACCGACTTAGGTCTGGACGAGAAGCTTGTCAGTTTTTATTGCAGGAATAAAAGAGTCAATTAAATTGACACCCAAGTTCCCTGGGTTCTGTAGCATTCTGTCAGGCGACTAAAAGCAAATTCATTTAAGGACTCGAATTATCACTTGAAAGAATCTGAGCTCTTTTATTACAAAATAAAAGGAGTCATCCTTTATCCTTTCTTGTTCAACATCCACACTCAGATTATATATTCAGGTTAATTTTTGAAAAAGAAACTTCCAATGACAGTTCTTCATTCTCTTCCAAAGTGACCATATTTATTAGTTGTTTTGGCCTGTTTGATCCACTAACCTTTTTTCAGGTGGCCGGACACATCACACAATGTGATCAGACTGGGTCACACAATTGGAGATGGTTTCCTATTTGAGATGCCCTGGGCTGGTCGTAACAGCACATGTAAAACTATCTCAGTGAAGGTGGGGAGAGCACCATGTCAATGGAATAGTATCTAATGTCATCCAATTTAGGAAAAACTCTAAAATACTATGTATGATAATGGGCAAAATGAGCATTCTGTCTGAATGGAAGTCGAGGCGTCAGCTTGCACTCAGCCCCCAGCCTGCCCCCTGGTTCTGTTTCCTCCTGGGAGAGGGATGGGAGGGTAGCTGGGATCCCTTTCTGTTCTATGATTCAGTGGGGATAAAAATGGAATTTTCAGTTTTTGACATTAAAAGTAAACTAGCCAGAGAAGACAATTTCAGTTTCACTTAGAGACCTTCACAAGAGGTGGCTAGTATTTTTTAAAATTTTAATGGCCCATCCTTCCTTCCTTGTTGATCAGAGATAACTGGGGGATTGGGGGTGGGGTGGGGGTCCAGGTTTTCTCTTTTTAAATATCTTTTAATGATTCCACAAAAATACTTTTCATTATAAAGATGCAATTCTTTAAAACTCCAGAAACTATCAGACGTAGTAGGAGAGAAAAGGGGCCTGAGAACTTAGAGGTAAGGAACGTGATGTGTCTCAGGGACCAGCCCCTGCCCAGCCAGCCTGACAGCTGGCACTTTGAGAAGTCCTGACATGTGGCAGTGCTGGCTCCTATTTTTCTTAGCATTTGATCACATCATATATGCTAGTTTGAAGACGGTCAGCCTTTCAGCAAACTCACTTTATTTCGTGAGACAATTCATTCATTCAGTGGCTACTACCTGCCAGTTACGTGCTGGGCAATGACCTTTGTGTATGGAACGTGTGTTTCCTTTGATTACTGGAAGGTAGGGATTCTATATTTGCTATTTCCTTAAATTGATGGCTCAGATGCTTTACTCAAAACATTTATATATTTATTTACCTGGTTTTTATACTGACTGAATCCAAAATAGCCAACTGATAAAAACAGTGGCTTCCTTTGACATGGGATTTCCTCTGAAAAAATCCTATCCTACAAAAATTACTTTGATGATGGTAGGTACTGTTTATGTCAGGCACACAGAGCTAAGCACTTTGTGTTAACTTCGTGCCGTGGATTCCTCCTCGGGAGGCAGGTATTGTCACTACTCTCCCCATTTACATGAGGAAAACAAAGCTTCAAAGGGTAAGGAACTGCCCAAGGCTGCACAGCTAAGTAAGTAGAGGCAGAATTCAGGATCCCAGAATTCTGTGTTCCCTTCCATCTTTCCAAATATTCGAATGAGTTTTGTTAAAACTATTTCAGCCTTTTCTTTAACGTATCTCTAAAAGTTGGTACATAACCAGAATAAATAATTGTAGGCTCAGTGCTCACTTAAGCCATGTTTGGAAGATAAGGACTCCTGTTATTCCCTTGATTCCCTCAGACCTTGCACAGGTCTGAGGCTACCTGGCTTAGAGTAGCTGCTTAAGAAATAGATGCTAAATGGGTTGTGAGATTTTTGCAGAGGTCCAGAAGGCAAATTGCATGCATAAAAGTCAAATGTGTGCGTTCAGGGCAGTGACCCAGCAAATCGGAATCAGCCTGCAAGGGCACATTTTCTAACTGAATGCCATGATTACGGGAGAAACCGCAGGCTGGCCACATGTCTCAGCATGACTCCCAGAGATGAAATCCTGCCTAACGACCGAGGCATTTTGTCTTTGTTTACAGACAGTGGAATGTCTCTGGCAGGACTTTCCTGACCTCCACTGCAGCAGCATTTTGACAAGCAAGTTTAGCGGTGGATGAGACCGACAATAGCAAAGCAACAGTGAAAAGTTCACTCGCAAGTCAGGACCAAACATTTTATTTGAATATTTTACTTGGCAGTAAACGGGGATTCTCTGAACAGTTGTTTAGAATTTGACGTGATCACAGGGAAGAAAGAACATTTCCTCACGGAGCACCTCCACGCACCTTCTGCTGAACACAGAGGGTGGGAACCTTGCTGGGCCATGTGTTTTGTTTTAGTTTTTGGTAGAGCTGATTTAATCCACTGCGACTCTCAAGGTCTTTGGTGGCAGCAGGGAATGTAGCCAGAGGGGAGCTGGAGAAAGGGCATGGATTAAAAGTTGGGCAGAAATACTTGTTAGTGGAGTGACTTTGGGCAGGTCACTTCACCTTCAGTGCTTTTTGTTGTAAAGGGCAGATTCATTTGTGTTTTGAGCGCCTTCCTCTGCTAGGCCACGTTCTGCCAGGCAGGTCTGTCTCCTAATACTGCTTGGAGTTTCAGTCCTCAGCACACAGTAAGGGTTTGGGGAACTGAACCCGTTTAGTGGAGAAGTGATGGCATTTATGTGTAGGCAGGGGAACGACTCATGTTCCTCAGTGGAAGCGTTATGGATATTTTAGGTAGGATAATTAGATGCTTTATTCTGTAGAATGTGGCACTTTTGTGGCCCATAGACATTGAAGACCAGTGGTACTCCCATTGCACATGTCCCCACTCAGAGTCCCAGCCCTTCCCGACACTTGTTAGCAATATTCTTGGAATTAAAAGTCATGTTTTCAGGCCCTGTGTACTGAACCTCTCCTCTCTGCCCCAGGCGTACGCTATGATGTTGTCCCTGGCGGACAAGGAGCCCCTCCACCCCGCATCACACAGCTCTCCCACCGTGTGGCACAGCATGGCACGGGCTGCAGCGGAATCCAGCGCCATCCAGTCCATCAGCCACGTATGACCTTCCCAAGGCCAGCCAGAGCGGGACCAAGTCCAGCAGCGTGTGGCTCTTTCCCGGGGACTCTGTACAAGACTGCTGAGCAGAATGCCTTACAACCCTGAAGGGTCACTCGTCTGGTCTGGCGACCTTAAACTGAGTGATTAAATAAGAGAAAGAAAGAAAAGAAAGAAAAACTATTTATTCTTGATATTTTGTTTTGCACAGCGAAGGCAGCTGCTGACTTCTGGAAGATCAATCAGTGGGACTCAAAGTGACTTGATAAAAATGAAAACCTTGCTGGGCGGAGGCGTCTTCCAGTTTACCCTGCCAAGGGTGTGGGTGTGAGGGGGCAGCTGGGATGGCAGCATTGATATGAATGAATACTCCATATAAACTGAAGTCTTTTTTGTACAAGATCACCTGACATGATTGGGAACAGTTGCTTTTGATTACAGATTTAATTCTTTGTTAAGGTTTCATGTAATTTAACCCTTTGAAGAAGGGAGTAACTGGATGAGGTGCACAGTCAATTATTGTAGAAGCTGATAACAGGGAAGACTTGTTCCCCATTAACTTTTTTGCCTTCTTAAGTACATTATTTAAAACTAGGGAGAAAAAGTATGTGTAAATTGTGAACTCGGATGTCCACGCTCAGAGAGGTTAAGTCAGTGAAGGGACCTGTCTGTCACCAGTACCGCTGTACCACTAATAACGTGTTTGCCAAATCCTTGTAATAACATCTTAATTTTAGACAATCATTTCACTGTTTTTTAATGTTTAATTTTTTTGCGTCGTGTGTATCATGTATTTATTTGTGGCAAACGATTGTTTGTTGATGAAAATACTATAGCACTGTCCCAGTCCGCCACTGCTTCCCGACGTCTGAGGCACCCCTCTCTCTGACTTCAAGGACCAAGGTGACTGATTCGACCTGCGTAGGGGAGTGCCGGATGCTGTTTGGCTTTTCTTAACATTCCTTGTTTTGTTGTTTTGTTTTCCTTCTTAATGAACTAAATACGAATAGATGCAACTTAGTTTTTATAATACTGAAATCGATTCGATTGTATAAACGATTATAATTTCTTTCATGAAGGCATGATTCTTCTGATTAAAAACTGCACCCCACATTTTATGCTGGTCGTCTGCAAGCTCGTGCGATGTTATGTTCATGTTAATCCTATCTGTAAAATGAAGTGTCCCCGACCTTATGTTAAAAGAGAGAAGTACGTAACAGACTATATTCAGTTATTTTGCCCTTTATTGAGGAACCAGATTTGTTTTCCTTTTGTTTGTAATCTCATTTTGGAATAACCGGCAAGTCAAGGTACTTTCTTCAAATGCTTTGTACAGTGTAAACTGTTATGCCTTTCAGCGCATTACTATGGGAAGAGCAACTAAAAAATAAAGACTTACAAAAATGATTGTTTTCTCCACGGGTGGTGTTTTCCCTTCTCATGCAATTTCACTTTCCCCTTTGGATCCAATGATTTAAAGATACGATGCCAGGAACCTTGACACCCTGACAGGCACGTGGACTCTGGAGCCTGTGTGTGGTTTTGAATTGACATAAGTGATTGTCTGTGGCCGGGACTGGGTCCTGCCCTTTGTTTTAAACTTTCTCCATGTGGTGCACGGTGACCCAGTCCTGGTGTCAGTCTGGGTCCACAGCACCAGTTTGAATGTTTTCTACTGGATTTTACACTGTGTGGTGAAAGGAGCTCAGTTTCTTATTTTGCTTTTAATCATACAAACACTGTTAACCGATTCACAAGGGGGAAACTTTCACTTTTCTATGTTCCTTTTATATTTTTGTCCATGTGAAAAATATCCCTTTTCCATTGTATAATCAGTGTATAAACGCAATTTGTATTGTCTTGTGGCAAAAAAAAGTCACTAGCTAGTGATACAAAGTCTGCACCATTATTTAGCAGTTTCCTAATATGCCTAGTCTGATCTATAATTTCTTTAAGTTTTATTGAAGATTTAACTTGTTTTTTGCTTTTCACTGGCATGAATAATGTATTTTAGTTTTCCTGTCTTTGTGTGTTCCTGTATGTGTCTGCGGAGTTGGAATCAGAGGAGCAAGCGCTCTTCCATGTGATAAATTCTCTGCTGGGAGAGCAATGATTCATTTTTTTGCTACTTAAATATAATGACAAATTGTTTTAGAATAGGGTTATTCTAATTTTGGCTGATTGTAGAGGTTTTAACAAGACATGTGGAAATAGATCAGGCTAATTCCTTAGTGGGTGATTATTTTATTCTCAGCTGCAGCGTCAGACACATGGAGACCCTCCTGACGACGTTTCTGAAAGTTGGCAGCATAGGAATTAAGATTTTGGGTATGTATGTTGACTTTTCAAATAGAAAGTACACACAAGGGAAGCGTTGTGTTTAGAAACGCTCTTAAGTTGTGAACCACAACTAAGGTGAGTAAGATTCTAGTATTTGGGACAGGACAGCATATCTGAGAAAGTGGACTTTCGGAAGGTGTGGTGAATATTCCCTTGTTTTAAAACGTGTACCTACACAGCAATTCAGATGCTCCAGTGCTGTGGACCTCTTGCTGGACTTTGAGCATGGCATTTCAGTTGTTTGCTAATACTCAGCTCCCCTAACTTCCAAAAGCCCCCCAAGTCTTCCGTTTCTGCTTTCCCCCATTCATCTCACTAGAAGACCTCCAGTCCGTGCCCTGGAGGGGGACACGGAGACATGGGGAGGCAGCCTGCGTCTTCAAACTGGAGGCCTGCGTTTGAGTTCTGACCCCACCACCTTCCTGGCTTCAAGGTCTGGGGAAAGTCACCCAGCTTCCAAAATCTTACCAGTGCAACCAGTGTAATAACAATTCACTGGGTTTCTGTGAATGTCAAAGTCAAAATAAGCTTTAGAAAATATTTGGTAAAAGTTTCACAAATACAAAAAATTTTGTAAGTTTCATAGTATGAGTTAAAAGAATAGAGTATGTGTGTATGTGTGTATATATATAATATAGGAACATTTTATAATAAAACAAATCTATGATAGATTTTTAAAAAGTAGATAGGGAAGTTTTTTAGGAAAAAATGTTAGAGATGTTTCTTGACAAATATATTTATGTTTGAAATATAAAAAAGCTCAAGCTGTTGAAAGCAGAAAATGTCTGTTTTCTTAATTGAGAAAGATTTTATGTATTATGGTGTAAACAGTATTTTGAAGCCTGTGTACATCGTGGAAGGGCTACGTCAAGCTAAGCAATATTATATATGCCTTACCTCACGTGTGTGTTTTTTATGTCGTTAAAACACATAATCTACTCAAACATTTCCTGGTACATATTATGTTGTTATTTATGATAGCCACCACGAGGTATACAATAGATCTCTGGAATTTTTTTTCCAGTGTAATTTTTTTGGGATCTTAGAAATATTCAAGAACAATTATGAAAACACATTAAAGAGTAGGCCCATTCATAAGTTTATTTCTCAGTAGTGACCATCTACCAATCTTATTTCTGTATGTACAGAATAGATAAAATGATTTATTCATTTTTAAGCTGCTATGATGTCAATAACCTGGCCAGGGTAAGTATATCACAGAGACACCTCTGTGATCTTCCAAGCAGGCAGCAGAATTCCTGCTTCTTTGATGAGGAAAACGTGCTCAGAGAGTTTAACAACCTTCCTCAAAGTAACCCACGTGGAGCTGGCTAGCTGGGAGTCTGGGGGCCCTGCCTGCTTATTGGCTTGAGAGTCCCAGCCCTCCTGGCTCAGGTGCAGCTGATGTACAGGCACAAGAGGCCGAGTGAGGCTGGCTAGGTGCAGACGGCCTGGAGGTGCTTAGTGTCCGAGGGCGTCTCGAGTGAGGACCAGCAAGGCTACTGCTCTTGCAAGACCCTAAATACTTCCTTTGTAGGACCGCAGTTACTGTGTTCGCAAATTCCCAGCAACTGGCTTTTTGGTTACCTTTTTCATGAAGGAAATAAAAGATTTATCCCAAACCTATATTTTGAATGCATTAACATGGCGTGATTGAAGCCCTTCCTGACACTCCCCAGGAGAGAAGGCAGACGTGGGAGCAGGTGCCGCTGAGAAGTGTGAGCGGCCCATTCTCACCAGGATAAAGGGAGCGTCCCATTCTCACCAGGATAAAGGGGTTGGTAATTGGAGGAACGTGGGGAGAAGTGGGACGAGGGGAAGAAGAAACTCACCAAGCTGACTGGGTCCAGGGGCCCTGAAGACAGTTTAGAGCAGCGATTTTCAACCAGTGTGCCCTGAGAAGATCTTAGGTGTGCCGAGAAAATTTTAAAGATCATTAATTAAATGATTTTCTAAAGAAATTCAGTGCACAGTAAGTATGTTCTTTTCTCTTTACTTTTTTTTTTTTTTTTTTTTTTGATTCTCAGGTTGAGCATGCCACGAGATAAAAAAGAGGTTGAAAAACACTGGTTTAGAGAGGTAGCCAACACTTCTTCAAGAGACGCGGGCTAGGGTTGCTCATTACACACAACCGTTTGTGAGTAGAAGAGGCTGTCTTTGATGCAACACGTTTTAAAAAGAATAGAATCACTTTGCACACATTAGAATGTGGGACGGCGGGGTGGGGGTGTTGGGCACACCCTTTGTGTGTGAGACATAATCACAAGAGGGACTCTACCTAATAAAATCAAACATTTTGCCCTGGTTGTTTGTATGCTCACATTAATGTGAAATAAATGTACTTTTCAAAAAAAAAAAAAGGAAAGATTTTTACTTAAAAAAAAAACAAAAAACAAAACTGACGACCACACAGATGCGTGGAAGGAAGTAATGGTCACTGGAAATCAAGCCGGAGTGGGGGGCAAAACAGCACGTGCCAGAATTTCTTTCTTCTTTGAAGCTGACTAATGTCTCATTGTCTGTATAGGAGATAGTATATGAACCCCTGAGCACTGCTCAGGTGATGGGTATATTTAGATCCCTTTTTTTTGTATGTAACAAAAAAAAGGTATACTCCCCTTAGTATTTTAAAATTAAAAAACAATTTTTTAAAACAGAAAATAACAATTGCTGGTAAGGGCATAGAAAAATGGGAACCTGGTGTACTGTTGGTGGGAGCATAAAATGGCGCAGCCAGAATAGAAAACGCCAAGGCAGCTCCTCAAAAAATTATGGTGCCTCTTCTGGGCAAGAGTTTAAGGGAATTACAAGGTACAGTCTCTAAGAGATATTTGTACACCCACGTTTCATAGCCAAAAGTAGGAAGCAACCCAAGTGTCTGTAAATGAGTTAATGGATAAACAAAATATGTTGTAACATACAATGGGATATTGCTCAATTTTAAAGAGAAACGAAATTCTGACCCATGCTGCAACACAGATGAGCCTGTGAAGTACGCCAGTCACAGGAAGACAAACCATGTGTGAGTCCATTCACAAGAGGCACCTAGAGTGCACCACCCCCGTGGATGGCTGGTGTGGGTGGGGAATGGACAGTTGTTGGGTTTTTTTGTTTTTTTGTTTGTTTTTTTGCAATTTTTGGCCAGGGCCGGGTTTGAACCCACCACCTCCGGTATCCTACTTCTTTGAGCCACAGGCGCCGCCCAGGGAATGGACAGTTTTTAGTGGTACAGAATGTCAGTTTTGCAGGGTGAAAAGATTTATGGAGATTGTCCTTACTGCTACTGAGCTATGCACTTAAAATGGTTGAAATGACAAAATCTATGCTACGTATATTTTACCATAAGTAGAAGAAAAATATGCTCTCTTTATATATGGTTCTTTAGGCTAAAAGAATTTAATTCTACTTAACTGAAGCAGGGAAGTAAATTACCATTTGGAAATGGGAGATCTCAAGCTCTGAAGGAAATGCTGGAGAACGAGGCCTCAACCGGAGTCGGTGGGGGGTGCGACTGGGAACCAGTGGGCAGCTTCTCAGGCCCTTGTCATCTTCAGTCTTGTTTCAGCTACTCTGGGTCCAGATAACAGTTTTAGGGGTAGAGCATGAAAATGGTCCTAGTTGATGAAGAAACCATTAAAGTCATCTGAATGGGTGGGGCAGGAAAGTTATGGGTACTTGTTTTTATGTTCTCATATGAAATAGAGAGGCTCCTTTCAAATAAAAGGGGATAAATTATAGACATCAAAAGTAACAAATACCCATCCTGCCCATGCCACAGGAAAAGTAACAGATCTACAAGGGACGGTGTTTTCAGGGCAGGACGGATGGATGCTAATGTCAAGAGCAGCGGGATGATGTGATAGCACACACCACTCTAAAGGTCTTGCAGAAAGCTGAGGACCTGCAATTTTCACAGCAGTAATGGTTTGAAAGAATTCTCAAAGTAAGACTTATTTTATTTTGTTTTAAATACTTGAAGCATGACTTTTACTGATGACTCTACTGAGAGTGCCAATGACATTGTAGCCAAGCGTTGCCCAGAATTAAAGCAGACTGATTTGTAGAGGGATTTGCAAGCCTCTCTGGGACTCATGCAAAAGATGCCGTCAGTAAGAAACAAGCTTTTATCTGCATCGAAAGCATGCCATCAACCATTGTCCAGAAAGGAAACCAGAAACCACTCTAAATAATTTAGGCAGAGAGAGATTTAATGCAGAGGGTTACACGCAAAAGTCTTAGAAGGGCTGGAAAAGCTAAAGGAAGAAAAAGATGAAACCCGAGACCAGGAAACCGCTAAGGAGTGGTCACGGGGGTGGGTCTGCTGTGCTGCGGACACCGCCCCAGTGCTGCTGCTGGAGCCCCTGACTGCCTTCAGCGACCTGTCGCTCCTGCTGGTGGGTCACCCTTCCTCCTGCCTCCCTGTGGTGCCTCCCATCTCACCTCACTGGAGACCAGCTAGCCAGAGGGTGAAGAGTGAGGTTTCCAGTACCCTGGACCTGGATACAGAAGACAAGTGATGAGCACTGCTGGGTGCCGGCAGACCACCTCTGGCACAGAGCTGCCTAAACCAGACATCCCTACTAGGTCGGTGGAGGAGCCTTCAGCAGTCCCGGTAGGCTCTTCAGATGGACACTGCACAGCCACTGGCCTCCGGGGCCCTCTGTCACCCAGCTCTTTCCCACTCTCTCATTTCTACACACTTGTTTGAAACTACCCGGACTTCAGAATTACCTCCAGTCGCCAAGCTCATGGATTTCGCACACTGAGCTCTGTGAACATGAGGCACACCCCTGTCCCCCTCCACTCCTGTTAGTGTAAGTTAAGTAGTGCTATTGTCATCTCTCAGCAAACCAGTGACCACACACTCCACACACCCACTGCAACTTATGATTGTGTGTGTGTATTTGTGGCTTATGAAGTTCTCCGTTCCTAAAACCGTGGGCTGTGTGAATGAACTGCGTCTACTTTGATTGATGTTGTCTCCCCAGAGACTGGACCAGATGTGGCACATGAGGCCGTTTTATACATTTTATTAAATCAGTGAATAAACGAACAAATGGCCCAAAAGGCCATGCAGCAAACCTTTATTCATAGTCACCTCCAGAGAGTGAGCAGGTCATTTTTATATTACACACTTTTGTTCATTTTTTTAATTGTTAAATCATAACTGTGTACATTAGTACAATCAAAGAGTGTGCTGGTTTCATATACAATCTGAAATATTCTCATCAAATTGTTCAACATAGCCTTCATGGCATTTTCTTAGTTATTGTATGTAGACATTTGTATTCTGCCTTTAGTAAGTTTCGCCTGTACCCATTCTAAGATGCACCGTAGGTGTGGCCCCACCCATTACTCTCCCTCCACCCTAACCTCCCCCTCCCTTCCCCTCCCTTGGCCCTTTCCTCATAGTCTTGTGCTATAGTTGGGTTATAGCCTTCATGCGAAAGCTATAATTTAGCTTCATAATAGGGCTGAGTACATTGAATACTTTTTCTTCCATTCCTGAGATACTTTGCTAAGAAGAGTATGTTCCAGCTCCATCCATGTAAACATGAAAGAGGTAAAGTCTCCATCTTTCTTTAAGGCTGCATAATATTCCATGGTATACATGTACCACAATTTGCTAGTCCATTCCTGGGTCGATGGGCACTTGGGCTTCTTCCATGACTTTGCAATTATGAATTGGGCTGCAATAAACATTCTGGTACAGATGTCTTTGTTATATTGTGATTTTTGGTCTTCTGGGTATAAACCTAGTAAAGGAATTATAGGATCGAAAGGCAGGTCTATTTTTAGATCTCTAAGTATTCTCCAAACATCCTTCCAGAAGGAACGTATTAGTGTGCATTCCCACCAGCAGTGTAGAAGTGTGCCCTTTTCTCCGCATCCACACCAACATCTCTGGTTTTGGGACTTTGTTATGTGGGCTACTCTTACTGGGGTTAGGTGATACCTCAAAGTAGTTTTGATTTGCATTTCTCTGATGATTAAGGATGATGAGCTTTTCTTCATGTGTTTGTAGATCGTGCATCTGTCTTCTTTAGAGAAGTTTCTCTTCAAGTCCTTTGCCCACCCTGAGATGGGATCACATGTTCTTTTCTTGCTAATATGTTTGAGTTCTCTGTGGATTCTGGTTATTAGATCTTTATCAGAGGTATAACCTGCAAATATTTTCTCCCATTCTGAGGGCTGTCTGCTTGCTTTACTTACTATGCTCTTGGCTGTGCAGAAGCTTTTTAGTTTGATCAGGTCCCAGTAGTGTATTTTTGATACTGCTTCAATTGCCTGGGGAGTCCTCCTCATAAAATATTCACCCAGGCCGATTCCTTCAAGAGTTTTCCCTGCACTTTCTTCAAGTATTTTTATAGTTTCATGTCTTAAGTTTAAATCTTTTATCCAGTGAGAGTTTATCTTAGTTAATGGTGAAAGGTGTGGGTCCAGTTTCAGTCTTTTACAGATCGCCAGCCAGTTCACCCAGCACCATTTGTTAAATAGGGAATCTTTTCCCCACTGAATGTTTTTAATTGGCTTGTCAAAGATAAAATAACGGTAAGTAGCTGGATTCATCTCTTGGTTCTCTATTCTGTTCCAGACATCTATTTCTCTGTTTTTGTGCCAGTACCATGCTGTTTTGATCACTATCGATTTATAGTACAGTCTCGGGTCTGGTAGCATGATTCCTCCTGCTGTGTTTTTATTTCTGAGTAATGTTTTGGCTATTCGAGGTGTTTTCTGATTCCATATAAAATGAAATATTATGTTTTCAAGATCTTTAAAATATGACACTGGAGATTTAATAGGAATTGCATTAAAATTATATATTGCTTTGGGTAGTATGGACGTTTTAACAGTGTTGATTCTTCCCAGCCATGAGCATGGTATGTTTTTCCATTTGTTAACATCTTCAGCTATACCACAACCAAGTGGGATTTATCCCAGGGTCTCAAGGCTGGTTCAATATATGTAAATGTATAAATGTAATTCAGCACATAAACTAAAAAATAAGGACCATTTGATTCTTTCAATTGATGCAGAAAAAGCTTTTGATAATATCCAGCATCTCTTCATGATCAGAACTCTTAAGAAAATTGGTATAGAAGGGACATTTCTTAAACTGATAGAGGCCATCTACAGCAAACCCACAGCCAATATCGTATTGAATGGAGTTAAATTGAAATCATTTCCACTTAGATCAGGAACCAGACAAGGTTGCCTATTGTATCCATTGCTCTTTAACATTGTAATGGAAGTTTTAGCCATTGCAATTAGGGAAGAAAAGGCGATCAAGGGTATCCATATAGGATCAGAAGAGATCAAACTTTCACTCTTCACAGATGATATGATCGTATATCTGGAAAACACTAGGGATTCTACTACAAAACTTTTAGAAGTGATCGAGGAATACAGCAATGTCTCAGGCTACAAAATCAACACCCATAAATCTGTAGCCTTTATATATACCAACAATAACGAAGCCGAAAAAACAGTCAAGCACTCTATTCCTTTCACAGTAGTGCCAAAGAAGATGAAATATTTGAGAGTATACCTAACAAAGGACGTGAAAGATCTCTATAAAGAGAACTCTGAAACTTTTGTTCATTTTAACGTTTTCAACAAGAATGGTTACTCTTGTCTTATGAAAAAACATCTCTTTATGAGCATACTCATAATGAAGAAACTCCCACTTTAGGAACTCATCCTACGAAAGTAGTAAGCATTATACACGGATGTTCATTAAAGCATTGATAATAATCAAAAATTATTGACACGTCAGTGAAAATGACTCAGCTAAGTATGCTGTGCTGTCTCTGCATGACCAGGTCAAGTTCAGGGGCAGATGCCCCACCACATTGCTCTCTGGAGTCAGGTTACAGATGTCTGGAAGCTACAGGCTGTAACATTTTGCTGGTTGGTGAGATTATGGGTGAATTTCATTTATTTTATTCTTGTTGCTTATCTACATTTTTACAAAATCTAAAAATAAACATGCATTACTTTTTAAACAAGAAAAACATAAAAATAAAGCAAGTTTTTTTTTTTTTTTTTACAAATTAGGTAAAGAGAACCAAAAATGGAGTCTCTTCTGCGAGAGTGACATCTAACCTTCTTTGTCAACTTTGACGTTCAGGTGAGCTCAACCTCCTGGTTGGGGAGGCAACAGAGTGACATCTGGGGAGAGGGATGATGGCTTTGTCTAGGGTCTGAGGTCACACAGCTTATTTGGAGTCCAAACCCAAGTTTCTGCTTTCTAGGCCACACTGGGGTGTGAGCAGGGCTGGGTGAGATCCTGGTATTTGACAAAGGAGGTTGGGCCAATGTCCTCTATAACAAGCTCGGGGGCTAGATGACCTGCAAGTGTGGCTAAACTGACTCTATGCCTCAGATATTGGACCCCAACTGAAATTGTTCTTATGTGTTACCGACTAGAAGAAAACCAATGTTTATGGCAATAAACTCGTGGCTTATATTATAAAAGTAGAATGCAGCAACAACCCACAGACTGCTTCATACTGATTTCCTTTCTAATAGGGGTCTAACTAATCACCAAAATAGCAATGAGCTAATGAAAATGAACAGATATACTTAACTAAATGGTCTCGAGCTCCTAGGTGCAGGAAAGAAGGCACCTGGACAGCGTCTTGTGTGAAAGCCCTGCCCCACTCCCTCCTCTCAGAAGGCAAAGCTGAGATGAAAAGCATCAAATTCTTTTTCTCCATTTCTTTCCTGCGGGATAAAATCGTGGCTTCCGATTATCTCTTATAAGCAGTAGCATATTTAAATCAGATTAAGTAAATCAGGAGAAAAAAGAATCAGAGTTCTCCTAAAGAAGCAAAGTTTGCAATACTAGCAGGAGGCCAGCCGGTGTCAAGACCTTGTCAAAAAATATCTCTTTTCTAGTAGCACTGACATCTTCCTAGTCTGTGGCAGTCACGTCACTTAAAATAATAATATGTTATTCTGGAAGGAGGGGCATAATAAGTGGTTCCAATGGCATTAGTCAATCGATCCTTTTGTCTTTAACAGGGGAGGCCATATTTTTTGAAGCGATCAGAGGAGGGTGACAATGGAGGCAAAGGGACAGGTTTGAGGTACTCTGAATGGGCGAAACTGGGATGCAGGCCGGAGATGGGGTGGCAATCCCAGAGCTCAGCTTTCCCGGGCTAGGAGAAGATGCCCTGGGGGAGAAGAGCGCAGATACTTTTTGCTTTGCTTTTGTCAAGAACCACTTTTTTCATCAATGTTGACTTTCAAAAAAGATTAAGGTAAGGACTTAGGTCTTTGATTAGACAGAATACAAAGACAGTAACAGAAAGATAAATTGGAAATCTCAACAGAGAATTTTTGATACCTATTGAAATAGTAGGAACAAGAAAATTCAATTAGCTTTATGGCTTTTTAATTGTCTTTTGAGCAAAACTCCTGACTAAAAGGTAAAGTTTTGCATTGTTCACCTCTAAATTTCTCTACAGAGAAAAAAAAAAAACAAAAAAGCATCCCACTGTTAGTGTCCCTAATTTAGTGTCCACTGTCAGATAAATGGGTGAATTGGTGACACCTTCACTTTGCTTTCATGTGTTTAAAATGAATAGTTTCCTGTCTGTATTCTCCCAATAAACCCAGTAATTTTATAGTACTAAGTATAAGTAGTTGATGGACCATTTCACTTTTCCCTAAGGTGTAAAAAATTAAAGAATTGTTAGAGAAAGTTGAATTTCTCTCTGGTTGTTAATATTCAGAAGCTACTTAGGACTATCAGAAAGGCTGAACGGGTTACCATGGTTCTTATGAAGGCAGCAGCTGTCTGGGAAGGGCACCGAGGCAGAATCAAAGGTATCTGGAATCTTACTACTTTGCCACAAAACTAGCTGGGTGACCTCATGCAAAAACAGTCATTCCCAAATTCTAATGATTCAGATATCACCCCAAATTTTTGCGATATCTACATACCATCCATGCCATTCTTTGTTGAATATTTCTTCTTTAAATTTCAAAACATTACGAGGGTATGGATGTTTTAGGCTGGCTGGGCACTTTTATAATCTGTGTGGTCTGGCTAAAGGTGTACTTGTTATCCTCACAGAGTGCCTATCACCCGTCAGGGACGTTTCTGCCCCTCTTCTCCTTCCCTTCCCTCCCGGTTGGAGTTCCACTGAGTTTTCCTCCCCTCTGCACACCTGTGTGCTCACTGGTTAGTTCCAATTTAAGAGTGAGCACACGTGGTGTTAGATTTTCTATTCTTGAGATTCTTAACTTAGAAGAATGGTCTCTCGTTTCATCCAGATTGTTGCACAAGGTATTAATTCATCTATTTTCAAGGCTGAGTTGTGTTCTGTGGTGTACACATACCAGATTTTAATAATCTACTCATGAATTGATGGGCACTTGGGCTAATTACACATTTTTGCAGTGGTGAATTGTGCTCCAATGAACATTTGAGTGCATGTGTAGTTTTGATGAAAAGTCTTTTCTTCCCCCTATGGGTAGACACCCAATAATGGAATTGCTGGATCAAATCGTAGGGCCATTTTACTTCACTGAGGAATCTCCGTACTGATTTCTACAGAGGTTATAGTAATTTGCAGTCCCATCAACAGTGTAAATGCCTGCCTTTCTGTCTGAATCCATGTTATCATCTATTGTTTGGGGACTTTTTGATAAAAGCCATTCAAACTGGGGTAAGGTGGTACCTCATTGTGGGTTTATATTGCATTTCCTTGGTGATTAATGCTGTTAGACCTTTTCTCGTATGTTTATTGACCATTTGTCTTTCTTCTTTTGAGAAGCTTCTGTTCAAACCTTTTGCACAATTTTTAATAGGCTTGTTAGGCTTTGGTTTTTTTTTTTTGTTGTTGTTGTTGTTTGTTTGCTTTGCTTGAAGTCTTTCTAAATTCTGATTACTAGCCCTTTACTGGATAGATAGCTTGTGATTATTTTCTCCTGTTCTGTATAATGTGTATTTGCTCCCTTGATTGTTTTCTTAGCTGTTCTGAATCTTTTTAGTTGAATCAAGCCACATTTATTAATTTTATTATCGCCACAATTGCCATTGAGGTCTTTTAAACAAATTATTTGCTTAGGCAAATAAAAGTTTCCCCTACACTTTCCTCTAGAATTCTTATGGTTTCATTCCTTGGATCTAATTCTTTCATTTATCTGAAATTAATTTTTGTGAGTGGTGATAGGAGGGGGTCCTGTTTCATTCTTCTGCACTTGGCTATCCAATTTTCTCAGCATCTTTTATCGATTGGGGCTTCTTTTAACCAGTGTAACTTGTTGTCTGCTTTGTCAAAGATCAGTTCATCTTTTATATATGATTCTCTATTTAGTTTTATTGGTCTATGTCTTCATTTTTCTACCAATACCATGATGTTTTGGTTATTATAGCCTTGTAGTATTTTTTTAAATCAGGTAATGTGATGCCTCCAAATTTATTCTTTTTACTTAAGATTCCTTGAGTAAAAAAAAAACAAAACTATTTAGGGTCTTTTCTGGTTCTAAATGAAGCATAAAATTACTTTTTTTCTAGATCTGTGAAGTATGGCTTTGGTGATTTGATGGAGACCCTGTTTTTCTTGTATCCTCTGTGAGTTTTTCCTCATAGTTCTCCTTATAGAGATCTTCACCTCCTTGGTTAAACATATCCCTTGGCATTTCATTTTCTTTGTAGCTCTTGTAAATGGTATGGAGTCTTTGAGCTGACTCTCAGCTTGACTGCTATTAGTATATAGAAATACATGCACATTGGCTTTGTATGCTGAATCCAGTAGACTCTCTGTGGAATCTACGGGATTTTCTAGGTATAAGATCATATCTTATATCATATCTATCATATCATTGACCTCTTCTTTCTCAATTTGGATACACTTAATATTTTTCTCTTCTTTGACTGCTCTGGCTCAGACTTTCAGCCGTGTTGAATAGGAGTGGTGACAGCGGGCACCCTTGTCTCGTCCCACTACTTAGGGGAATGCTTTCAACTTTTTCCCATTTGGTATGATGTTGGCTGTGGGTTTGTCATAAATGAGTTTATTATTCTGAGATATATTTCTTCTATGCTAATTTTGTTGAGGATTTCTGCCAGGAAAAGGTGATGGATTTCATCAAATGCTTTTTATCTATTGAGAAGATCATGTGGTCCTTGTTTTTGGTGCTGCTTATCTGGTGAATCATATCAATTGGGCTGCTCCCTGGGATGAAACCCACTTGGTCCTGGTGAATTTTATTTTTGCTACACTGTTAAATTTAATTTGCTAGTATTTTATTGAGAATTTTACATCTATGTAGATATTTATAATGCATATTGGACTGTAGTTTTCTTTCTTTCTCTTTCTTTCTCTCTCTCTCTGTCTCCCCTCCCTCCCTCTCTCCCTTCCCCCCTCTCTCTCTCCCTTCCTTCCTTCTTTCCTTCTTTCCTCCCACCTTGACACTTTGGTATCGAGGCAATACTGGCTTCATAGAATGAGTTGGGGACAATTTCCCCCTTCTTGATATTATGCAGTAATTTCTGTATTATGGGTACCAGGTTTTCTTTGTAGGTCTGAAAGAATTCAGTAGTGAATCCATCTGGGGGGTCCAGGGTTTTCTTTTTCATATTTTTTTTGAGGGACCAAGTTTTCAATTCATGTTTTGATCTCACTTTTCATTATTGGTCGATTCAGGAGTTCCATTTCTTCCTGGCTGAGCCTTGGGAGGTTGTTTGTTTCCAGGAACATGTCCATTTTCTTTCCCTTCTCTAGCTTGTGTGCACAGAGATTTATGTAGTGTTCATGTTTTGTTTTCTGAGGCATCAGTTGTAATGTCAACTTTACCTTTGATTCAGTTTACTGACTCCTTTCTCTTCTGTTCTTGATTAGTCTAGTAAGAGGATTGCATTATCTCTTTGTCTTTTCAAAGAACCAACTTTTAGTTTTCTTAATTCTTTGCATTTTTTTGTTTGTTTTCCAACTCATTTTGTTATGCCCAAGCCTTCCTTATATCTTTTCTTCTGCTGGTTTGGGGTTTGGTTCGTTTTTCCTTTTCTATTTCCTTGAGGTATGACAATAGGTTGTTAATTTGTGATCTTTCAATCTTTTTGATGTAGGCATTTCAGGCTATGAATTTCCCCCTGAGGGATGCTTTTGCTGTGTCTCAAAGATTTTGATAGCTTGTGTCTCATTTGTCATTCAGGAATTCAAGGAATTTTTTGATTTCCATTTTAATTTCTTTCTTGACCCAATAATCATTCACCAGCAGATTGTTTAATTTCCATGACTTTTTGTAGGTTGGAGTGTTTCTCTGTGATCAATTTCTAGTTTTATTTTGCTGTGGCCCAAGAAGATATGTGGTATAATTTTTATTTTTATTTTTATTTGTTTATTGTTTCTGGAGACATGGTTTGTGGCCTTGGATATGGTCAATCTTAGAGAATGTTCCATGTGCTGCTGAGAAGAATATATTTCTGTAGTTTTGGGGTAGAATGTTCTGTAAAATTCTTTTTTTTTTTATTAAGTCAGTTGTACATACCCTGCTTCCCCGAAAATAAGACAGTGTCTTATTTTAAGGTGTGCTCCCAAAGACGCACTAGGTCTTATTTTCAGGGGACGTCTTATCTTTCCTGTAAGTAGGTCTTATTTTCAGAGTATGTCTTATTTTCGAGGAAACAGGGTAGATCATAAATACATTTATGCCATTATGGGATTCACTGTGTTGATTATTTGTACACATTGGAGTGCTTACATCCTACTAATCAATATAGCCTTCACCTCATTCACCCAGTTACAACATTAAGGCATTTGTATTCTACACCTGATAGATCTAACTTGTACTTGTTGGGGCCATTCAATTTAGAGTTTGTTTTAAGTCTATTTTTTATTTATTTTTAGCTTTGAAAATTTGTTGATCTCTAACAGTGGGGACATTTGAGGTTCCTTGTCAGGGCCTGGGACTGGCCAGGTCTTGGGCCGGCTTAACTAGGTTCCAGACACGGACTCCTAAGCTACCTTGCTCAGGAACAATTTCTTTTAGGTGCCTGAGGGCTGTCTACTTCCACTGATGGGAGAGAGAGAGAGTCTTTGAGAGAGCAAAGTAGTTTTAGAATAGATAGATCTTAGTCTTTAGTAGACCTTGGTAATCTTTAGCAGAGAGATGCTGTGCTGGCGTTCTGCAGACAGAGTCAGAGTAAGCGGGTCCGTGATAGAATGTGCATGCTCCCGACTGCCTTCTCCTCCAGCCTAATATAAGGCTGATCTCATGCCTCTCAACACCACAGGTGTAGAGACTGCCAATTCACCACTGCTCTCATCTCGCAAGCTCTCACACTTGTTAGGAGAGCTACATCCCTCTTCATGCCCTTTTCACCAAGGTGTTCCATTATTGAGCTATACAGGTATTTCTTACTTTCACTCCTCCTAGCCATAGGTTATACAGGCTGCTACAGTTCCTGGCAATTACAATGTGCTGGTTTCTTTCCTTAGCTCTGGTAAAATTTGCTTTATGTATCTGGGAGTCCTTGCATTGGGCAGACATATATTTAGGATTGTTCAATTTCCTTGCTGGCTTTCTTTGCCTGTGTTGGCCGAAAGTCAATTTTATTTGATGTGAGAAAAACTACATCTGCTCTGTTTTGATTTCCATTTGCATGGAATATTTTTTTTCTATCCTTCCACGTCAAGTCTGTGATTTGGATATGTTTCCTGAAGACAACAGATTCGTGCATTTTTTTCATTCAGCCATCCCATATCTTTTGTGCATTTTTTATTCATTCAGCCTGTATCTTTTGAGAGGTGCCCTCATTTCATTAACACTGGTTGAGCTCTGATACATGGAGGTTAGTCTATTCATCCTATTAGGCTGTCCCTTATTGCTTTGTTTTACCTCTTGTTCTATTGTTTTATAGGAGTTGTGATTTGGGGGGTTTTAATAAAGGTGAATTTACTCTGGTGGGTGTCTCTTGCGTTGATGGGTAATTTGTATCTGGTGCTGTTCTAAGTATTTTGTGCAGAACAGATCTGGTCATGGCAAATTCTCTCCATGTTGCTTGTCTGGAGAAGACAATATTTCTTTTTTTTATTACTGTTAAATCATAGCTGTGTACATTAATGCAATCATGGGGCACCATACACTGGTTTTATAGACCATTTGACATATTTTCATCACACTGGTTAACATAGCCTTCCTAGCATTTTCTTAGTTATTGTGTTAAGACATTTATATTCTACATTTAGTGAGTTTCACATGTACCATTGTAAGATACACCGTAGGTGTGGTCCCACCAATTACCCTCCCTCTTCCTATCCTACCCTCTACCCTCCCTTCCCTCTCCCCTTGTCCCATATTCTTAGATTATAGAATCATATGAAAGGTATAGATTGGTTTCATAGTAGGGCTGAGTACACTGGATACATTTTCTTCCATTCTTGAGATACTTTACTAAGAAGAATATGTTCCAGCTCCATCCATGTAAACATGAAAGAGATAAAGTCTCCATCTTTCTTTACGGCTGCATAATATTCCATGGTGTACATATGCCACAATTTATTAACCCATTTGTGGATCCATAGGCACTTGGGCTTCAATAAACTTAACATGACTTAGCAATTATGAATTGGGCTGCAATAAACATTCTGATATAAATATCTTTGTTATAATGTGATTTTGGGTCTTCTGGGTATATACCTACTAGAGGAATTGTAGGATCGAATGGAAGGTCTATTTTTAGATCTCTAGGTGTTCTCCAAACATCTTTCCAAAAGAAATATATTAGTTTGCATTCCAACCAGCAGTGTAGAAGTGTTCCCTTTTCTCCACATCCACACCAACATCTCTGGTCTGGGATTTTGTGATATGGGCTAATCTTACTGGAGTTAGATGATATCTCAAAGTAGTTTTGATTTGCATTTCTCTGATGATTAAGGATGATGAGCATTTTTTCATATGGCCATATGCCTGTGGGCCATGTGCCTGTCTTCTTCAGAGAAGTTTCTCTTCAAGTCCCTTGCTCAGCCTGAGATGGGATAACTTTATCTTTTCTTGCTAATACATTTGAGTTCTCTGTGGATTCTGGTTATTAAACCTTTGTCGGAGACCTAACCTGCAAATATCTTCTCCCATTCTGAGGGCTGTTTGCTTGCTTTACTTACTGTGTTTTGGCTGGGCAGAAGCTTTTTAGTTTGATCAGGTCCCAGTAGTGTATTTTTGATGCTGCTTCAATTGCCTGGGGGGGGGGGGGTCATCCTCATAAAATATTCACCCACGCCAATTTCTTCAAGAGTTTTCCCTGTACTTTCTTCTAGTATTTTTATAGTTTGATGTCTTAAGTTTAAGTCTTTAATCCAGTGAGAGTCTATCTTAGTTAATGGTGAAAGGTGTGGGTCTAGGTTCAGTCTTCTACAGGTTGCCAGCCAGTTCGTCCAGCACCATTTGTTAAATAGGGAATCTTTTCCCCACTGAATGTTTTTAATTGGCTTGTCAAAGATCAAATACTGGTAAGTAGCTGGGTTCATATCTTGGTTCTCTCTTCTGTTCCATACATCTACCTCTCTGTCTTTGTGCCAGTACCATGCCATTTTGATCACTATAGATTTATAGTATAGTCTGAGATCTGGTAGTGTGATTCTTCCTGCTTTGTTTTCATTTCTGAGTAATGACTTGGCTATTATAGGATTTTTCTAATTCCATATAAGATGATGTATTATTTTTTCGAGATCTTTAAAGTATGACAGTGGAGCTTTAATAGGGATTGTATTAAAATTGTATATTGCTTTGGGTAGTATGGACATTTTAACAACGTTGATTCTTCCTAGCCATGAGCATGATGTATTTTTCCATTTGTTAACATCTTCAGCTATTTCCTTTCTTAGAGTTTCATAGTTCTCTTTATAGAGATCTTTCACGTCCTTTGTTAGATAAACTCCCAAATATTTCATCTTCTTTGGCACTATTGTAAATGGAATAGAGTCCTTGACTATTTTTTAGCTTGACTATTGTTGGTATATATAAAGGCTACTGATTTATGAATGTTGATTTTGTAACCTGAGACACTGCTGTATTCCTTGATCACTTCTAAGAGTTTTGTAGTACAATCCCTGGTGTTTCCAGATATACAATCATATCATCTGCGAAGAGTGAAAGTTTGATCTCTTCTGACCCTATATGGATACACTCGATCACCTTTTCTTCCCTAACTGCGATGGCTAAAACTTCCATTACAATGTTAAAGAGCAATGGAGACAATGGGCAACCTTGCCTGGTTCCTGATCTGAGTGGAAATGATTTCAATTTAACTCCATTCAATATGATATTGGCTGTGGGTTTGCTGTAGATGGCCTCTATCAGTTTAAGAAATGTCCCTTCTATACCAATTTTCTTAAGTGTTCTGATCATGAAGGGATGCTGGATATTATCAAAAGCTTTTTCTCCATCAATTGAGAGAATTATATGCTCTTTGTTTTTTAATTTGTTTAAGTGCTGAATTATATTTATAGATTTACATATATTGAACCAGCCTTAAGACCCTGGGATAAAACCGACTTGGTCATGATGTATAATTTGTTTGATGTGTTGCTGGATTCTGTTTGTTAGGATCTTGTTGAATATTTTTGCATCTAATTCATTAGTGATATTGGTCTATAATTTTCTTTTCTTCTTGGGTCTTTTCCTGCTTTGGGGATCAAGGTGATGTTTGCTTCATAGAACGTGTTGGGTAGTCTTCCTTCTTTTTCTGTATTTTGGAAACAGTTGAATAATATAGGTAATAGTTCCTCTTAAAGGTTTGGTAGAATTCAGATGTGAAACTATCTGGTCCCAGGCTTTTCTTTTTAGGGAGATTTTGTATAGTTGATGTTATTTCAGAACTTGACATAGGCCTGTTCAACATTTCCACTTGATTCTGGCTAAGTCTTGGAAGGTGACATGCTTCCAAGTATTGGTAAATTTCCTTCAGATTTTCATATTTCTGAGAATAAAGTTTCTTGTAATATTCATTAAGGATTTTTTGCATTTCTGAGGAGTCTGTTGTTATTTTGTCTTTGTCATTTCTGATTGATGAGATTAGAGATTTTACTCTTTTTTTCCTGGTTAAGTTAGCCAAAGGTTTATCTATTTTATTGACCTTTTCAAAAAACCAACTTTTTGATTTATTGATCTGTTGTATAATTCTTTTGTTTCCAATTTCATTTAATTCTTTTCTAATTTTGGTTATTTCTTTTCTTCTACTGGGTTTGGGGATGGAATGTTCTTCCTTTTCTAGTTGCTTGAGATATACCATTAAGTTGTTAACTTCCTCTCTTTCTGTTCTCTTGAGGAAGACTTGCAGGCTATAAATTTCCCTCTTAGGACTGCCTTTGTGGTATTGTCGTTTTGTTCCAAAAATTTGTTAATTTTCTTCTTAATCTCATCTATGACCCAGCTATCATTCAGCATTAGGTTATTTCACTTCCATGCTTTTGTATGAATATGCAGATTCTTGTTATTACTGAGTTCAACTTTTATTTTATGGTGGTCTGAGAAGATGCAGGTAATAATTTCTGTTCCTTTAAATTTACTGAGGTTAGACTTGTGACCTAAGATGTCATCAATTTTGGAGTATGTTCCATGGGCTGATGAGAAGAATGTATTCAGTTTTGTTAGGATGAAATGCTCTGTAGATATCTGTTAAATCCAAATGTTGAATGGTTAAGTTTAAATCTAAAATTTCTTTGCTCAGTTTCTTATTGGAAGATCTATCCAACTCTGCCAAAGGAGTGTTAAATTCTCCAACTATTATGGAGCTGGAGGAAATCAAATTGCTCATGACTATTAGAGTTTCTCTTAGAAACTGAGGCACATTCTGGTTGGGTGCATAAATATTAATAATTGAAATCTCATATTGAGTATTACCCTTAACAAATATGAAGTGACCATTCTTATTCTTCCTTACTTTTATTGGTTTAAAGTCTATTGTATCTACAAATAGAATTGCAACACCTGCTTTTTTCTTATTTCCGTTTGCCTGAAATGTAGATGACCAACCCTTTACTCTGAGTCTATATTTATCTTTTAAGGTAAAAGAGATTCTTGTTTTTAGCAGATATTGGCCTAAGTTTTTGTATTCAGTCACCCAACCTGTGCCTCTTTAGAGGACAATTTAAGCCATTCACATTAATGGAGAATATTGATAAGCCTGGTAGAGTTTTGGGTATCGAGTTTTTCGAAAGTCCAATGGACATTTTTAATCCTTTCACCACTGTGGAAGTTGAGTTTGTTTCTGAGTGAGTTTACTTTTGTGGTGGAAGATTGTGCTGGTCATTATGGAGGATAGGTCTGAGAATATCCTGGTGAGCTGGTTTAGTCATGGCAAATTTCTTTTTTTTTTTTTTTTTAATTTTTTTTATTAAATCATAACTGTATACAATGATATGATTATGGGGCATCATACACTCACTTCATAAACTATTTGACACATTTTTATCACAGTGGTTAACATAGCCTTTCTGGCGTTATCTCAGTTACTGTGCCAAAACATTTACATTCTACATATAAATGTTATTACAGTATTTAATTTCTCCACAATAAATGAAACTCAGTTTAGCTGGATACAGGATCCTAGGTTGAAAGTTATTTTGTTTTAGGGGATTAAAAGTCAATGACCACCATCTTCTAGCTTGAAAGGTTTCAGCAGAGAGATCTGTAGTCATTCTAATATTCTTCCCTTTATAGGTTATAGTAATCTTACATCTGGCTGCTTTTAGGATTTTCTCCTTCATATTAACTTTAGTGAAGTTAATTATGATGTGCCTGGGAGATATCTTATTCAGGATCTGAAATGGTCTGCTATTTGAATTTCAGAATGTCTTGGCATATCTGGAAAATTCTCTTTCATAATTTCATGGAGAAGAGCCTCTGTGCCTTGCAAAGCCACTTCGTTGCCTTCATGGATTCCTCTTAGGCGAATATTAGTTTTCTTCGAATTATCCCAGAGCTCTCTGAGAGAATGATCCATTTTTGCTCTCCATTTCTGTTCTTTAAGAGTTTGGGAGCGTTCAAAAGCTTTGTCTTCAGTGTCAGAAATCTTTTCTTCTGCTTGCTCCATTCTGTTACTGAGGGATTCTATTGTATTTTTCAGATCTTTGAGGGCTTCAAATTCTTGTCTCAATGTGTCAAAATCTTTGGTGATTTAATCTTTAAATTCATTGAATTCTTGAGACAATTTTTGAAATTCTCCTGGAATTTCTAATTCCAACTTCTCCTCTATTATATTAATCTTGTTTGCAATCCAAATTCTGAATTCAATTTCTGACATCTTGGCCATCTGTTTATGAATGGTATCTTCAGTTGTATCTGCCATATTTTTCTTTGGGGGGGAGTTGATCTACTCTGGTTATTCATGTTACCAGAGTTTTTCGCTGATTCCGTCCCATGATTATTTTACATCATTTGACTAGATGAGCAGATAAATAGAAATTGGGTTGGGGGCTCCAGGAGTAGTGGTTAACCAGCCCCTTGTCCAAAAGGTGGGAATGGTGTCTGTACCTTTACCCCTGGAGCTTTGCCATGCACCCGTACAGTGCTATGGCCTGAGAAACTGGGGACCTGCTTGGTGTGGTAGTGCTAAGTGGCTCTGTCTTGTTTTCAGTTGATCTCTGTCCTACTCTAGTGAATCAGTTACTCTGGGTTGAAGTCTCAGCTGTGGAGAAATACCAGTAATTAAATCACCCCACCACCCCCCACAGGCAACAATTGGAAAAGGAAAATCAAACATTCCTACAACCATACACGCAGTGTACCACTTGGATAGTCCTTGGGCAATTGGCCCAGTTCAAGAGGTCCAAATCAATTGTCTCAGTCAGCACCTGTCTCAGGTTTAAGAGTTTAAAAGGTCTCTGGGAACTAGATCCCAGGGGTCTGCTGGCAACTCAAATATGACTCGATCTGGTGCTCCATGAGGTCAGGAGGCCCCATCTAGCAAATATATTAGTCTGGGAAGGTTGATGCCTCCTTCCCCACCTTGCACCTCTGTCACACCCAGTCCCTGATAACTCCGCAGGGCTGTGACACAGTTCCCTCCAATGAGCAGGTACTCTAGGGGTTTGCACCTGCCTGTATCACAGGGAGATCTATGTCTCCTCAGCCAGGCCGCTGCTCTCTGCCACTATCCATCAAGTGGAGGTGAGCCTTGACAACCTCAGGTGTTTAATGGAGGCTGGGGCTGTTCACTCAGTTCCAGCCCTGCCCCTGATTGATGTTACTGACAGAACAGAACAACTTTGCAGAATTTGTTTCTGTCCCAGCTATATTCCCCTGCAGAACAGATGCTTTTTGAGTTCACAGAACCTGCAACTCTGCTGTGTGCCATTGCCCTGTCTTGGCTGCAGTTAGTGTTTGGGCGGCAGGGTTAGTTGTCAGTTCTAGCCTCTGCCTGCCCTCCTTTGTCTCAGCTTATGATCCCCTGAGGGCCGGGTGTGTCTTAGGCTCAGTAAAGTGGTCCTGTGTGTCAGCCCTGCCCTGGCAATCTGCCAGCTCTGTGTGCGCATATTCTAGTCCTTGAGCTCCACCCAGACTGATACTGCCTCAGGCAAACCCTTTACTCACAGGGCCTACATTTCCATCCCAGATCTGTCTGCCAGTGGCTGACACAGAGAAGATGCCCAGCCTCTTCTTGTTGCCCAAAGAGACAGGGGGTGTGACTGCGGAATATCCAGGGGTGTGAGCCCTATTGTTGCCACTGTGGCTGCTGCTCTGTTCCTCAGGGCACCACCGCTCCTGTGTGGTTCCCTCTCAGCTGACCGTCCTCTCCTCACTCCTGCACTGCAGAATCAGCACTGACCAGCAGCAGTCCATGCCCTGTCTACTCCTCTCGAGAAAATGCCCAAGAATCTGGATTCCTGGGGAACAGGCCTTCAGACCTTGGAGTGAGAGTGGAAGGGAGTGCTGGGAGTTCAGAATTTCAGGTAGAGAATATATACACTTTTATACCGTTTTATGCCTGGGAGGAGAGCACCATGGCACCATAGTAGGGGAATTAGGTCCAGTTTTTAGAGGGTCTCTCCTGTGGGATATAATGAGAGGACTTTTGAACTCTGCTTGATTGTTTGTATGGAATACTCCGAGCTGTTCTGATGGGGGAGGGGACTCCTGTATGCTTGGTGATGGATTTTGTACCTTTTGTTTGTATCCTTGGGATTGCAGCTCACCTCCTCAGGGTTGATGTGTGTTCTTCTACCTTCTCTCTTGGTGCAGCTCTAATCCACCGGGTTATTTGTTAAACTTCTGTCCTTTTACTTTCCTTCTGGATGGGAGCCTCTGTGGAAAGCTGGCTTCAGTCAACCATCTCGCCTCCTCGAGAAGACAATATTTCTGTTGACTGTGAAATTTAGTTTTGCAGGAAACAATATTCTCTGCTGGCAATTGTTCTGTTTAAGTTGTTTGAAGATGGAGCCCTGATCCTGTCTGGCTTATAAGGTTTCTGCTGATATATCTGCAGTTGGTCTGATGGATTCTCCTTCGGAAGTGATCTGATGCTTTCATATTGCTGCTTGCAGAATTTTCTTCTTAATTTTGATTTTGCCACGTTGATTACTGTGTCTTCCAGATGACCTATTTGCTCTGAATCTTCCTACCATCAGATGTCCGTCTTGCATCTGTATGACTGCATGCCTGGTGATACCTGGGAAGTTTTCTTCGACAATCTCCTCACATTGGTTTTCCACTTTAGCTCTTTATTCTTTGAGTGTTTGTTCACAAAGTCTCATAGATTTCTCAGTGATTGCTCCAGTTTTATACTCTTCTATGCCTCTTTGCATGACTGTGCTATCTCAAGAGGCTTTTCACACTCTGAGATTCTTTCTTCTCCTTGGTTTAACCTGTTATTAAAAATTTTCTCTGTGGTTTGAAATTCCCTGAATGACTTTTCATTTCTTTAAGTTTCCTCATGTCCTTTAATACATCTTCTACCTCTCTAGGGAATTTTCATTTTTAAAATTGATTTCCTAAAATATTTTCTGGCTTCTTTCTGGTGGCTTTCAAAATTACCTTCAATTCCATTCATCTTAGTTGTCATCTGTATTCTGAATTCCCTTTGTGTTATTTCACCAGTTTTCTTGTGGGTGACGTCCACCACTACCACTTGGTTGTGTTCCCATGGGGGTGTTGGGCTATTTTGTTTTTTTTTTTTTTTATGTTGCTAGTGATATTTTGCTGGTTTTTCTCATCTGGCATCCCTCCTCTCAGCTCTGGGTTAATAGAATTGCAGGGAACCTGTTCTTCTTCACTGGGGAACAGGAAAGTCCCAAACCAAGTCCAGGAGTGATGGCTACTTGGGGCTGGGAGTCCTAGATGTTGGGCCTTAGATTCTGCTGGTCAGTGGCAGTGGTGGGGATTCACTAGGGGGAGACTTGGGGTCCAGGCACAACTGTAGATTCTCATAGGTTGAATCACAGTCCTAGTGAGGGCCCTGGAGCTGTAGGGAAGAACTTTAGACTTTGGTACAGTGAGAACTTCACTGCTGGCTCTGAGGACTTGGGGGGCAGGGGCCCTTATGAATGGTTGTTCCACAAGTATAGGGACTGTGGATGCCCTGTCACACAGTCTCAATGACCTAAGGTCTGTGTGGGAGGGCCAGCACTACTGTTTGGCCCAGGCTATGCCCCTACACTGAGGACCCACTGATGGAGTTGTCCAAGGTTTCCCAAGTGTGGCTGTGGCATCTGGGCCTCCTGTTCTGTTCAGATGTGCTTAGTCCCCAGTCACAGGGCAGTAGGCTTTGGAGCACCTGTTCCTTCCCCAGCCGTGTGAGGTTGATGCAAAGGCTATTGCTGGAAGCAAAATGGACCTGGCTCCATGTCCAGTATGACCAGGACAGCACCAGTTCTTAGCTGCACCTGCTTTTTGGTGGAAGGTCTCTGGACAGACTCTGAGCAGACTTGAATAGCCCAGAGGTCTTCAATGGGAGGGGAGACCCCTCATAGACTGAGCTGCTGTAACTTTTGTTTCTCTCCTCGGTGTCCCCTTGGGTTGCTTGTATCCTGCTGCTTCCCCTCTTCAAAGGAGTGTGGCTGGTCCTGGGGACCCCTCAGCTTCAGATTCCAGATGCTGGTAATCCTTGTAAGAATCAGCTATGCCCTGTCATCTGAGCTGGTAGAGGCTGTAAGGAGCCATAGAATCGTTTCTCCCTGGAGAGAGCCAACTGCAGGGATGTTCTTTTATGCCTGTGATACATTTCAGTTTCTCAGGAGAAGCACTGGAATGCCTCAGGCTTTGAAAAGGGGCCTTGTAGATCCTCTGGGCTTTCTTGATCTCCTCCACAGCAGAGGAGGTGGAGGGGTGAGCCCAGATGCAGTTAGATTGTCCCAGCCGGGAAGGCTTTGTGAAGCCTCAGCCTGCTCAGAGGTCATCTTCCTGTGGCTATGGGGAGCTGCCTGGAGAGGCAGAGGCCCCTTCTAGCCTGGAAAGGCTGTTTGGGAGGAGGGCTGGGGGCTGCGGGAGTGAGCTCCACCCCCTTGGCTGCCCCACCCTTGGGTATCCAGCACTGCTCTTGGTCTCTGGGGACCACAGGCTGGGATCCCCAGGCCAGAGGACCCGTCCTACTGCCCACCCTAGTCTGACTGTGTGACTCCCCAGTTCCCTGCGTCTTGGAGCACCCCACTTTTCTCTGATCCGTTTTATCTACCTCTGGCTTCTAGTCCTCCTGACTGTGTCCCACAGAGCCCTGCCCCTGTCTTGGGGTCACAGTTTGGCCAGCATGTCTGACTGGCTGGCCTGTACCTCTGTTGGCAGGGAGTGCCCAGGTCAGCTGTGCAGTCTGCCCTGCAGGTCTCTGGGGCAAGAGGCCCAAGCTGGGGTCTCAGAACTTCAGTTTGGAGGATGCACCCATTGGGGTGGGGGCCACTCACCAAATTCCTGGTTCAAACTACTGTCCCAGTGCAGTGGGTGGGGGAAGGGTGGGAGAGGGAAGAGGCACTCTCTTGGGGGGAAATCAGAATCTAGGTGCAAGCCCTGGGGTCCGGCAAGTTCTCCCCAGTGCTCAGTGTTGCCGGGTGCTCGGGTTTGTAGTGAAAAGCTTCCCAGTGATTTGGTAGACTGCCAGTCATAAGGACTGTGAGGGGGAGAAAGGGAGCCTCCCCTTACCCCTTTCCTGGGCTGGGACTCTCCCTGGGAGTCTCAATATTTCTTTGTTCTAATTCCTTTTTTATAGCTTGAAATTTTTATTTTAAGGAACATGTAAGTAAAAAGCTACTTGCTGTAAATACCACTGGATCATAGAAATGTGAGAAACCATGGTGAGAGTGTGATACTCCTGTGAAATACAGACACACCTTAGCCTGCAGGTTGGGGCAGGACACAATTACAAGAGGGGCTTTATCTAACAAATGCAATCAGTGTAACCTGGGTCTTTGTATCCTCAGTGAATCCCCAACAATAATAATAAAAAAAGAAAGAAAAATACATTTAACCTACCAAATATCATAGATTAGGCTAGCCTCTGGAAGTGTGGGTGGAACAGTCCCACCTGCCTGCAGCTCACAGCAGGCTGCCAGCATGGCTGTTTAGCCTCCTGATCACTCCTGCCGCCCAGCATGGCCACAGAGTATCGCACCATACACCACCTGCCCAGGAGAAGACCAAAATTCAAAACTGGAGCCACATTTCTACTGAGTAGCATTGCTTTCCCACAGTAGCAAAGTCAAAGAATCATTAAGTCAAAGCTCCATAGACTAGAACTTGTGCATCCTTGTGCTGGATGCTGCTAATTTCCGGACACATGGCAAAACACACACTCCTGTTAGGAGGTCCAGGAGGCCTGCTCTGCCCACTGGACAGTGAGGCAAAGTAACTCATAGCACTGCTGGATCTAATAGTGTATTACTGTTTTAATCAACAATGTACAATTCTCTCTACTACTGTCTTCATAAGATGTGACAAAGAAACCAGCTGCATGTTTCAGAGGAAGTGGCTCTAAGAGGGTGCAGCCTCAGCCTTAGTCCCTGAGTGACAGTAGCACACAGCCACTTACGTCCTGTACTCCAACCCTGGTCGGACATGTCCTGTGAATAAGAAACTTGTTTTTGTTCAGCTGGCTGACTTGCTAGTTATCCTTATTAATACAACATTGTTTCCTACTTAAGGCTCTGTGCTCTTTTTTATTGAGAAAAGCACATATTAGGGGGTGTTAGATTTTATAGAAATATCAGTTCTAATGTGAGATTTTTTTTTCTACACTGTGATGAAAATTTAGGAAAAATTAAAATGAGAACAATTTTCTTTCATATGCTTTAGATGTATTGTCATTCCTGAAAAATTACACTGAGAAAAATTAATAAACTCTTCCATCTTTAATTTCCTTATCAAGAAAATGATTAAGGCGGTGCCCGGGGCTCAGTGAGTAGGGTGCTGGCCACATACACCCAGGCTGGTGGGTTCAAACCCAGCCAAGGCCAGCTAAAAAACAATAATGACAACTGCAACCAGAAAAATAGCCGGGCATTGTGGCGGGCGCCTGTAGTCCCAGCTACTTGGGAGGCTCAGGCAAGAGAATCGCTTAAGCCCAAGAGTTTGAGGTAGCTGTGAGCCATAGCACTCTACCCAGGGTGATAGCTTGAGGCTCTGTATCAAAAAAAAAAAAAGACAAAAAGAAAATGGTTAAAAACAATAGGCTCTATGATGATGAGAAAAAAATATAAAGATGGCAGTTACTCAGCATAAAGTAAGAATTTTTATTATATATGTTATTATTACATTTTAAAGTTACATAGTATTTTGAGGCCTGGAGTTCCAGGCTGCAGTGAGCTATGATCTTGCCACTGCATTCAAGTCTGGGCCACAGAGCAAGACCTAGTCTCTTAAAAAAAAGTTACATGAGGGCGGTGCCTGTGGCTCAGTGAGTAGGGCACTGGCCCCATATGCTGAGGGTGGTGGGTTCAAACACAGCCCCGGCCAAACTGCAACAAAAAAATAGCCAGGTGTTTTGGTGGGCGCCTGTAGTCCCAGCTGCTTGGGAGGCTGAGGCAAGAGAATTGCATAAGCCCAAGAGTTAGAGGTTGCTGTGAGCCGTGTGATGCCACGGCACTCTACCCGAGGGCGGTACAGTGAGACTCTGTCTCTACAAAAAAAAAAAAAGTTACATAAAGTTATATGATAGGAAATGTAGAACAGTGGTATTTTGAAGGTCAAGTAGTTAGCATTGTTCCAAGCTCTGGGAATGTAAGAAACAGTGATGGCATTTGGATTGAGGTAAGGTTCTCTGAGCCGATGACATTCATGTAGAGACCCAAACGTTGGGACACAGCTGTCTGAGAATGATCTGGGTGTGTAAAGATCATGCATGTGGTGATGGAGTAGAACTGGGGAGACCAGATACCCAGGGAACGAGGTGCCGCAGACACAAGGAGGAGTCACTTGGAGCACGTGTTGGAGGAGTTGACGGTTTGACCTGCAGCATCATACACACACAGACACACACGAGTTATCATTTATTGAATTCTTACCATGTGTCCTAAAGATAATACTTTATTTTCTTTTAACCCTCCAAATACCTTTCATGAGATAGGTAGTGTTACTGCTTCCATCTTCTCTTCTGTGAAACTGTAGAAGGCAGAAAAACTACCCAGGATCCCACAGCAGGTTAATAAGAGAACTGGGAACCCACCCAAATAGACTTGACTCCAGAGGCTGCACTCAATCACTTTTCTGTCCTGAGATGAGGAATGCTATTTTACTTTTTCACTGATTTACCAGCAATTACATTTTTCTATGTCAACTGTGTCCTGCTTCTTGTCTTTGGAATATTTGCAGTCTGATCATGAAGACAGCCCAAGACCTATCCATGTGCTAGGACTTTGCCTGTGTAAACAAAACGCTCTGCAGAGGAATGCAGGGGTGGAGGGTTGCAGGAACAGTCCAGCTATGCAGAGTAGGATGGATGCCACTTAACTTTGACCAATTACTCACATATGTCTTGCAAGAGAAAACTATTCATTGGTTTCCTACAATTATCCATGGAACAGTGCAAGGTTCTGGGTCACTTCACGGTAGGTGGTTGCTTTCCAAACAAAGTCATTTTTTTGTGTACACGAGTTTGCGTGAGTACGAAAGGGTGAAAAGGGAACACAAAGGGCAAGTAAAATGACAGAAGGATTAGGAGTTGGCCAGTGGGATGCGGCATCATCAAACTGGCTTTGAAGAGAATCTCAGTAGAACTGGGATAAACTTGTCAGCAGCAAGAGGACTCACCGTGCAAAATCCTCGTAGTTTGAGCCAGACACACGTGGGTAAAGGTCACAGCCCTGTTATTAACTCACACACAGCCACAGGCAAGTTATGTTATATCTTTGAGCCCTGGCTTGTTCAGCTATAAAATGAGGATAGTGATAATTACCATGTAGTCCCGGGGAAGATTACAAACATTGATGAAGAGTTTGGTGCAGAATCCATGTTCAACAAATAATAGCAACAGTGATCAGTATTGAGTTTCGCTGGAAGCCTTGTGAATATTTTTCCTTTTTAATGTTTACTAAGTTATTTTGTTCCTCTTTTTGAATAGGTAATATCATTTCCCAGTAAAAATTCAAAAGTTATTAAAAAAAGAGTATGGTAAAAAGTGTTGTTTTCCTATCCCTTGTATCCCAGCAACCTGATTCTCCTTCAAAGATGCAGATATGGTTGTAAAATTCTTGGATATCTTTTTAGAAAATAGGGCGGCGCCTGTGGCTCAGTGGGTAAGGCGCCGGCCCCATATACTGAGGGTGGCGGGTTCAAACCCGGCCCCGGCCAAACTGCAACAAAAAATAGCCGGGCGTTGTGGCGGGCGCCTGTAGTCCCAGCTGCTTGGGAGGCTGAGGAAAGAGAATCGCGTAAGCCCAGGAGTTGGAGGTTGCTGTGAGCTGTGTGAGGCCACGGCACTCTACCGAGGGCCGTACAGTGAGACTCTGTCTCTACAAAAAGAAAAAAAAAATAAGCATATTACTCTTTATATTTCTATCTCAAATGGCAGAATGATATATAGTCCTGAATTTCTAAAATTAATTTATTTTGTAGATCACTGCATATAAATTCCAGTGCAGCTCCCTTCTTGCTCTCCCCTCCCCCCTCCTTCCTCGGCCCCTTCCCCTCCTTTCTTCTTTCATTTTCCAAGCACGTACGATTTCATTGCACCATAATATGAAGGACCAGTCCCCTCTATCAAAGGACATTTAGGGGTGACTCTAATACTTCACTCTTGGAAACAGTAATTCACAACTTGGTAAAGAGTCCTAGAATTGCACAAAGAGTATGGGCGTTTGACTCACATCTAAAGAGTTGTCATGACTTACGTTCCCACCACTGGTGTATGGGAATGCTTCCCCTACACCAAACATGGTGTGTTTTTTGCATTGTGTGTGAGATTGTGTGCATCTTTTGATATGCTTGGGGAGCATTAGATTTTCTTTTTATATAAGGTATCTGTTTAGTTATCTCTTTATCCTTTCAGTGGGTTATCGACTTTGTTTTCCAAACAGGCCTTTACTTAACTAATCTTTTATTATTACATTAATTATAATTTTTAGCTTATCTCATATCATTTTTTATTTTCCCCTTGCAGAGATTGTTTGTTTTTGTAGTTGAATTCATCAGTCTTGTCTGGGGTTCTTTTTTTTTTTTTTCTTCACATACAGAACAAAGTTCTGAACTCATTGAGTTGCATTTTTTTCATCTATTATTTGTTTAGCTGTAAGGTACAGTTGCAAGGCAGAGATTCCGTTTAGTTCCCTCAGCATTATTTAATGATAGCTGACATTTTCACCACTGATTGGAAGTGCTCCCTTTTCATAGTCAGATTGTGTATGAACTTTATTTTGGCTGCTTTCACTGTTTCCATTAATCAGTCACCCTACTGATAAACCAGTAGCATTGTTTTAATCATTATGTTTTATAATAGGTTTTATGGTGGGGTCAGAGCTTTTCAGTGCAATTATGCAGGGAATAGAGATTTCATTACTCAGATTATTTATATATAAACTATCAAATTAATGATACCTTCATCTCCCTCTCCCCCTGCCCACCATATTGTTTGGGGCATAGCTTACGCAACTATTGGGCCAATCCCTTTTAATAATTTAACTTTTTCTGGGTCATTATTACATGCCCATGGTTAAATGGGAGCTTAACACCAGTTTAATTTCATAGAGTCCTGTTGGCTTGTTTTTTCAACTGGGACTCACTAAATTCACAAATTAATGTACGGAGCGTTGACACTTAACTTACACCATACCAAAAATGGAATCAATTTCAATGTGAATTTTATAAAAGGAAAAGCTAAACAAAAGTTTGGGATAACATATAGTTAAGCTATCTTTATGACTTTAACATAGAAAATCCTCCTTAAGGGGGGAACAATAGTTATAACCAAAAGGAGAATTGGTTAGAACAATTGGTGCTCACGGTACGCAATGAACTCCTACTAGTCATTCAGAAAGAGAGAAATAGGAGTGTTTTTAAGCAAACACTCCCCAAAGAGGATATTGGAATGTTCAACTTCATTAGTAGTTAAGGAATGCTGAGCAAAGCTTCAGTGAGATACTCCTTCACACACAACCACAATTATAAAGATTAAAAAGGGTAGCCCCACCCAGAGTTGATGGGACCAGGTGCAGTGGCTCTTTTCACACGTTGCTGGTGGGAGCACAGACTGGTGCAACCACTTTAAACATCACTGAAACTGAATATGTGCTCTGCCGGATGATGTAGCTACTCAGTGGAGATGTGTGCACATAGGCACCGTAACCCATGAACATGTGTTCACGACGACGTTCATAATAGCTCTAAGCTATAAACAACCCAAGTGTGTATCAACAGTAGAACAGATTAGCACACCAAGGACCATGGCGTTTGTATGCAGGAAAATACCGCATATCACTGCAGGGTGATGACGGCAGCTGCAGGAAACATGGATGAATTTCACAATCACAATTTGAAATGCAAAAGAAGATATACGGTGTTATTCCATATATGTTATGTTAAAATATATAAATATATTATTCCATATGTATTATGTTTAAAGATAGGCGGTGGTAATGTATAATAATAGTAGTTAGGTTAGTGATTACATTTGAATACGAGAGAAAGACTCATGATGCAGACGGCATAAGAGAGAATTTCTGGGTGCCAACTGTGTTCCATTTCTTAACCTTGGTGACGGTTACATGGGTATGTTTACCTCATGATAATTCATTGAACTGGCCCTAATCATTCGTGCCTTTTTCAAACTTCTTCACATCACACTGACGTGTGTGTGTGTGTATACAAGTAGATACAGCCGGTTCCTTTCATCTGCTTGGTATTCAATTATTATCAGGTCTTAGAAATACAAATTATTTTACAATAAATATATTGAAACCTGTTATTTTTTCTATTTCATTCCCTTTCTCACTTTAATATGCATATTTCAAGCCCTTTAGATATCTAAATATTCATTTATAAATAACACTCTTAGACTGTTACTTATTCATTGGTTTCAGTTGTAGGTACTATCTTCAGATTCCGGTTATGGAAAATAAAAATTTAGCTGTTGTACATAATCCCTTCATGGTCCTTCCTCTGATCTTCCCAATATGGTTATGTAATAATTACTGGACATGGCTCACAAGTGTTTAAAATTATGATAAACATCTTTTATATATAATTATATGAATGTCATTCAAAGATCATTAATGCATTGCATTTTATTGTTTATTAACTCTCATTGGCCTGAGAGTAATGCTTAGCCTATGAATCTCATATATAAACCAGTCTAATCCACCTCAGCAGATTTTACCACCAAAATTGACATATGCGCTTTACATAATATATTATTGATGTGTTTTTCATAGCTAGTAAACTCTGCATCGTTCAATGGTTATCTGCTTGCTGAACACTCCCCAAATGTATCTGTTAGTGCTCATACTTAATTCATCGTTCTCCATGAATCACCGACCCTCATGTTTCCTCCGTACCTTGGTTTACCACATCCTCTGATGCTGTCGTCTGCCTCCATCTCATCTGCCACACGCACCTCTCACCGTGGCTGCCGGTTCCTCCCCACAGGGTTCTCTGGCACCTGTTCCAGGCCCCGCCACCTTCTCTCTTTTCCTCCTGCTTCTGTGCTGCTATTGGCTCTGTCTCTCCTGAGGCTGATCACGTCGACCTCTGCCTGGTGCCTCTGGTTCCAGTCTGTCCACACTCCCATCAGCCCTTTGTAGCGCTAACATTTATTTTTCAAATCACAGGTCTAGCCATGTCGTGCTCCTGGTAAAAAATATCTCAGTAGTATGTTTCTAAAGAAAATCGTAATGCTATGCTACAAAAACGATGAGATGGCCTGGGAAGCTGTGGCGGTGCCGTGCTGAAACAGAGCATTGAAACAGAACTGTCTTCAGGTCATCATTAGCGTTTTTATAAAAGCATATACACTGGAATGAAATACATCCAAGTGTTAATTATGGGGGGCCGTGGAGGGGCTTGTGGTTCCTGCACACACACACACACACACACACACACACATATCCAGGAAAAAGTGCAAAGGCTTTGTCGACTACCAGGAAGCCGCGCGCGGTCATGCCGACAGAGGAAGCCTCAGGATCTGTGCAGAAGATAAGCAGGAAAGGATGGGGTGCGGCCTACTGAGACAGGCAATGTGGCAAAGCAATCCAGGGGAAGGGAAGAGCTGGGTAAGAGCACAGGGCATGATGGAGTCGTGTGAGCTGGGAGGGACTAGCAGGTGAGGCTGGAGAAGCCAGGTGACCACATTCCCTCAGATGGTAGGAAGAGCAGGGACTGAGCTTACAGGGGATCAAGGGGAGCCACGGAAGAGCTTAACGGGGCCTGAACAGGATCATGTCTAGAAACTAGAATGCCCACACCAGGGGAGAGTTCTCCAGTGGTCAAGCCTGGAAACAGCAATAAAATCAGTAGTTCTTGATCATTTCACAGTCGTTATGCCCAGAAAAAAAAAAAAAAAGCGATTTTTCAGTTGCAGCCTGGGTCATATGTACAACCTGTACAATTGTGCATATGACTGTGCGTATACACACCTATCAATGAGTCCGAAGTCTCAAGGCCTCTGACGTGTAACTCATAGCCCTTCACTCCATTTTCTATTCAGTTCCATTCTATTCTATACTTTTCATGACCCACCAGAGTATGCTGTAACCACTGATGGCTCTCACCACACTACATGACAAATGCTGAGTTGAAGAATGTTCCAGTTATCACAGGAGAAAGGGTGAATGTGCATTGAAGACGGAACATATCCTGACAGTTGTCCAGAAAGAAAGGGAGTGACAGTGTTAAGTGGGTTTATAAAAATAGTGACAATAGTTGGTGACGGAGTAGCTGTGAGACGGAGGAAGGAGTATGCGGGAGCATGTGTTAGAGTTTTGCTTGGTGGTGCTACTTATAGACGAGACAGATGCAACAGTAGAGGTGTGTGTGGAGCGGATAATTCGTTCAGTTTGGCCATCTGGGTTCTGAGTGTGTGTGAGACGTTCAGACGCTGTTCCCTGGTGAACAGTTAGAACTGTCTGAATACAGGAAAGCGGTCCGTCTGAATACAGGAAAGTGGTCCGATGTAAGACTCATCAGTGTGGATTATAAATGGCAAGGAGGACATTGAGAAGAAAGCAAGTCCAAAGAGAACTCTGGGAAAGGTCACCACTTCCGTGACAGACGGCACAGCAGCCACATGCAATAGACAAGGGAGAAGTGTCAGAGAAGGGGGCCTGGACGGCTGAGTGCTGACGAGGGAGGCCTGCGAGGAGGGACTGGCCAACAGCGTCAGGTGGGAAGACCTGGAGAAGGACCATTGCGGACTTCAACACCATGTGCTGCAGGAGGGAGGCAGATAAAGGCAGCCAGATTACAGCAGCTCTGGGGGGCGAGAGCACCAGTGGGGCAAACATCCCACATGTGTAACACCCAACAGCTTAACTAACAGAACAAATGACTTTACATCACATGCGAGCCTTCTGGACACACTGCTATCCTCCTATCTCCATCAGTGTGCTTCTACAGCGACTCGGACAGACGGGCTTGATTTTCAAGCTCTTGGATTCCCTGGAGTTCTGCTCTGGACTATGTGGCTTAGAGATGCCATTGTTAGGCCTCTACACCCTCACAGAAGCCCCCTCCCTTTTTCCCACCCTGTAATGTTCATGCTGTGAGGGGCTCTGTACAGATACACACGTGTGGTCACCAGGCCGTAAGTCCAAACTCCGTCCACACATGCTTCTCTGCCAGTGTCCATCCTGTGGCCACCCCCTGGCCTGTGGACTGTGCCTCCAACAATGTGCTGTGCCCTTGAGCACGCTGACTGGTGAAACATCTCCCCCAAAAAATGGATGAGAGAAAATATATTGGGGGGAGCTTCAATCAGCTTCCCCACCTGGGGCAGAAAAGCATCATTTTGACAGAGTAGTTGAGAGCTTGAGAAGAGGGGAGTTGAGTGGCCACATGTAGGAGCCAGCAGGGTCAGGGTGCTGTGCAGCTGTGACCGGGAGAGGGTTTTTGCCTCCACAGAGATGGGGAGAGAGTGTAGGAGCCAGAAGGGTCAGGGTCCTGTGCAGCAGAGACCAGGAGAGGGTTCTTGCCTCCACGGAGATGGGGAGAGAGTGCTGTAGGCCAATTTGCCGGAGAAGGAGTTCATGGTGCTCAGGCTCCCAGCTTTCACTTTCTCTGTGAACTGGAAAACAGTTCCTGCTGAGCGTGAGCAGACAGGGCTGAGACACCGTAGCTAGTTGCATTTTTTAAGAAAATGTACACAGCTATGATTTAATATTAATAAAAAAAAAAGAAAATCTGCATTGCAGTGGTGGGGGAAGATGCTCAGCCCCCTGTGGCCCTGAGGACTAAGCTGAGTTTGGAGTAAAGAAAAATAATTCCTGGTTGTTGCAGACCGCGTGACTGTGGGATTGTTTTTGGCTGTGAGGGAACAGGAGACGTAACATTCACAAGGTAAACACAGGATCCCTCTCAAAGGCAGTTTGGTGAACATTGAATGGGCAATTACATGATTATTTTTGAGACTTTTCCTTAATATCAAGTCACAGAAAATAGAAGTCAAAAAGATCTCCTTCCTCTCCCTGAGTGAACTGCTTGTTGTAAAGAGACTCAAGAATACACGCCTCATTTCCAAAGTCCGGGGTAAGGAAGCGATCTCTGCTTCCCTGAAGAATTATTTCATAGCCTAACAGTTATTGTAGCCAGGAAGCTTATTTTTTCTTCTCCTAATATTTAGCCCAAATTATATTCTTCTTAATTTCAGCCTATTTTTGTTAGTCATTTCCTCCTGGTTAGCTTAGGAATCTCTATCCCTTCCTGGTACTTACACCTTCCAAATATTATGTCGACTTATCACCTGACCTGGCAATAACTGTTCAAAAATATACATTTTTTTGGTTTATACATTGGATGATGGTTTTACATCCTATAAACACACTGTACTTGGATGTCTAGGGACTGGGCAAAATACACTTTTGTGTGAGTAAAAGTATATAGGCAATATATACCTGATATACGTAATTACAGTCTCCATGATCATCCATTTCAGGTCTGCCAACTTGCACATGTGGAACTGTTCAATTTGTAATGTGATTATAACACAAAACAAAGCATGTTTGATACCTGTGGCTTGGTCGTTTCATAGTAAGCGCAGAAAATTCGAAAAACCGTGTTACATTTCCTATTCCTGGCCAAGTCAAACTCTGAAAGTAGCTCTATAATTCTTGGGGAATCTCTTTAAGCAGACTTGTGTCAAGGTCAATTAGAATCCAAACAGCCTCTTTCTAATTGGGGTGAGGTATGCAGCTGAGTAATTCTGTCATTAAGCAAACCCCTTATAAAGGTTACAACTCCACGGCAAACCTCAGCCCCAGGGCTGAGTAAACACAGGAGGAGGGGCTGGGGCATTCCACACCCCGCACCCCAGCCCCATGCCCCACCGGAGAGGAGGGTTTGGGGTTTCTTTCTCCGCTGGTGCTATACCTGTCTCCCTCCAGCCTTTGCCGTTTCTCATACCTGGCAAAGACATAACAGAATGAAGGGGCAAATGTAACTTTTCCATTAGCTTTTGGTTTGTCAGAAAGCCTTACTATTTTTCTTTCTTTGAGATGAGAACAGTGGAAAATTCTACACAACTGGTTCAATTGGGTGGGTGGGTGGCCTCGGGGCTTACTCCAGTTGAACCCTTCTCTCTCTCTCTGATGTAACTCTTCCTACCTTTGCTCATTCCTCCAAGCTCCAGCCACTATTCACTGCTGCCCTTCATGAAATACTCAGTATGCATCATACATACTTGTATGTACATACATGTAGATGAACACGCACATACATGCACACATGCGTGTTCATGCCGTTACCTCACATAACAATATTCGGCCACTCAGAAAACTTCAGAGGCTTGAGAAATTGGCTGACCTTGTTCAAATCCTGTCCCCACTGGTTACAGGATTTATGGTAACGGGAAAGGTATTTACTCTCTCTAAGTCTCGGTCTCCTCAACTGTGATGAGCTTACTATAATATTAACCCTACAGGTAATTTTTTTTGAGATAGAATTAAATTAACACATGACGTCAGACAATTAAGTTCATCAATTCATGCTAGAAAAAGTGCTATGTACCTCCTTGCTAACTATCACTGTGTCACCTTCGGGATCCCCCCCATTGGGGAGCTTTGCCCCACTGCCAGCCACAGTCCACCCTTCAAAGCAATTTTGGAATTCTTTTTCTGGAATGACCATCAGAGCTGTTGTTGTATGAGGTCTGACAATTTTGTGAACTCATTCTAAAAAAGTGCTGCCCACCTCATTGCTGAATGTCACTACGGTCACCAGGTGGCCAAGGGGAGGACTTGAAGGTGACCGTAGTGATATTCAGCAATGAGGTCTGTAGCATTTTTTCTATGCTGAATTCACCAGCTGAATGGTCTGGCCTTGTATGTTAAGTGCCCAGTAAAAATAATCATCATAATAGCTAATCCCGTGGTCGGGCAGGGGTCCCTGAGGAGGAGGCAGGGCATTTATGGGGGTTACTCTCAGAATCCACACCCAGGGTGGTAAAGGAAATTGTACCCCATGATGGTTCACAGCTGAGATCTCAGCCTGTTTTCTGGAGTGAGCACTCTGGTGCTGAACCGGCCTTCAGCGCTGGCTCAGGTCACAGCAGGGGGGTAGTCCCCTACATTCCAGCAGCAACTCTTATAAGGACATGTTCCAGGGAAGGAGCATGGGCTTGGATAAGGCAACTGACTTCATTTGAAGGAAAATTTCAGCAGCTAAGAGTGGACAGGCGTGTGTGGTGCACGTTAATATTCAACAGAGGCCATGGTGGCATTGCTGGGGCCACCTTCCGGGCAGCTCTTTCACTGCTGTGATGGGGGTCACTCCCTGGGCAGCCTTAGCAGTGCACATTGGCAGTGTGAGCAGTGGCCACAGCTGCTGAAGCGAGTTTGTGGCTTCACTGAAACTTATCTCCATCCTCCTCCGTCGCTTTAAATTCCCTCGGTTGACACAAGTGCTGGTCTAGGTGGCTTACCCTGTGGGGGTGACCCAGAATCTGGTCTCTTAGAGGCCTGATTTCATGGTTGCCAGGCCCTTCTCAGTCTGTGGCTACTGATCTGTTCCTCACCAACAGCAGCTGGAGAAGGTCCGGAGATGCCCAGCTGGATAACGCTCTTCCCTGCCCCAGGCTCTGACGCAGTTTTCCCTTACTCCTGGTCACAGAGATGAATTGTCCTGACGAGCTTGGTAATGTCTTGCTTTGCTTTGTGTCTCTTGATATGCGGAGTCTGTGTTGATCAGGCAACAACTTCATCCCAAGTTTACGGGCAGCATAATGTCAGTTTACCGGCAGCTGAAAGTCCTTCCCTCCAGGTGTCAGGGCCTAGACCCTGCAGGTGTGAGAAGCACAGATTCCCTGTCAGTGGGAGAAATGGGAATCAGACCACTCCAGACTGTTCTCCTTAGATCTTAGATACAGGCTTTCCAAATACAGAGGACAGAGCACTTCCTCACATTCACTGGTTAAGTCACACTGCGTCAGGTACACTCTGTCCCAGGATGAGGCCACGTTGCTGGGTCTCCCTTGATGCCCTCCCCCATCCTCTGTTGGGCCAGCTGGGCTGAGTGGCGTGTAGAGGTCCCCAGGGATCCCATGGCCATGTGCCCACTGCCACTTTGCACTTGCTCTAGACTGGGGTTTCCAACCTGTGGCCCACAAGCTGCCTTACAAAAATGTAAGTATCGGATATTATAAAGTATGCACGAATGCCTCTTTTTTTCTAATCTGCTTTCCTTTGCATTTGTGCATTTAACGTGTGGCCCAATATGACACTCTTACTATTCCAATGTTGTGGGAAAATAAAGGTTGGATATCCCTGCTCTAGACTCTAGAGCAGTAGTTCTCAATCTGCCTAATGACTCCTAATGCCATGACCCTTTAATACAGTTCCTCATGTTCTGGTGACCCCCAGCTATAAAATTATTTTCGTTGCTACTTCATTAACTATAATTGTGCTACTGTTATGAATCGTAATGTAAATATCTGATATGCAGGAGACCCCCAAAGGGGTTGTGACCCACAGGTTGAGAACCGCTGCTCTAGAGTGTCTGTGGGTCCATGGAACATTATGTGTGATCCCCTGCTGGTAGTCAAACTCGGCACACCTCAGGTAATGGTGCTCTTTGAGGAAGAGAGGGAAGCCCATACTTAGAATGCATGCTGGCTCTGTGCAGGGTAAGTTACTGCCCCTAGAAAGGAAGAAAAGGTCAAGGATTTGCAACTGGCCACTGGAAGTGAGCTTCGTGAGGTATAGTCCTATAAAGAGGAGTTGGTGGTGTCTATTCCTGGCAGTTTGGACATTTGACAATGGAAGTAGCTCGATAGGCTTTGGTGAGGCAGAGTGGGGCTCGGGTCCTTGAGCAGACAAACGTTCCTTTCATCAAACCGCCCCTTCCTTGTCAGTGAGTGCTGGGCTGCTGGGAGCCAGGCTGACCTCAGCTGGCCAAATTCTCCTATCTCTCCCCTCCGCTCTGTTGTGGTATAATTGACAAATGAAACCATTTGTCTGTAAAACGTGCCATGGGATGGTTTGATAGCATATACCCTGTGAAATGAACTACTCCCACTTCTTCCTCTCCCACTTGGTTTCATGGCTGTCCCTGTCCCTCCTAATGAGCAGGGCCACCTGCATCATAACTGAGAACTTCTATAGAACCATTTTTCTGCTCTGACTTTACTAAAAGATGACGGCCTTTAAGGCCGTCATGTCTCCTGGTATTTGAGTTGCAGCAGTATCCCTGATTGGAGAATGTGCTGTCTCTACAACCCAGAGAGGCTCACTAGAAACTTAGTGCTTCCTCTTCACTGGTGGCAGGTGTCTGAGGCAGTGATTTGTCCTTTACATTGGACAGGAAGTTCTGGCATGTTCCAGATCCCTGTGCTTCCCAAATACTCACTGATATGGCAGGTTTCTGAATCGCCATGAGGGTCATCTCCAGCTTTCTGGAATGTACGCGTCTCACCGAGATCTCCCATCTAACTCCCACTTCTTGATCTTATCTAACTAAGATGACATAATTGGTATAGTAGAACAATGTGATTATATATATCTATTTATATGTTAAATATAATTTACATATGAAATATATTGTAAAATATTATTATAAATTAACATAAGATATTAACATATAATGCATATAAATAATATATAATATAATTTATATAATATTATTATAAAAAACATATATCCGGGGCCTTTTGGTCAGGGAATGGGAGAGTAAACATTACTTCAAAGGCAGGATTGTCCATAAATGCTATTGCCTGTCTCAAGTCAACCTGAGCAGTTCCTGGCCTTCCCTCTGATAAGATTAGAGAAGAGTGCGTTTACCGGATCAGGGGCCGTGTACAATATATCTGAGGCTTCATTAATCTGCTCTAGCAATGCTACCAACTCTGGAATGGCAGGTGCAACTGGGACCACTACTTGGCTGAGTTTTTAATTGTCACTGTCATCCTCCAGGGTCCATCTCTCACTCGGTTTCCAGACTTTCATTTGAAACAGGTAAAATGCCAACATCTCCATGACAACTAGCTGTTCTCTCCGTGTCTCCTGAACTGTGGCGCTCACTAAACTAAGCTCCTACCTTGCTGCTGCTATTAGTTCACCTCCCATCACGTCCTCCCCACTGTTACCAGGGAACACGGTCTGTAGCAGCATCTCTGGACCACAGCCCAGGCCAAGGGAATGGCCCTCTCTGAGTGGGGTGGAGCTGGTTCTCCTCTGATGTGCACATTTATTATCGTCCTGGAAACTGCTCTCTGCCATCCCACAGGCAGTTGTCTGAGAGCTGCCCAGCCCTGCAAATGACTTTCAACTTAGCACAGGCCATGACTCTGAACAGACTCCCCATCTCTGTCTTAGGACCATCTCTCAAGACCCTCTGCCAGAGTGTTAAATTCTGGTAATGGTGGAGTGCTCCCATGTTAATAAACTCTTCCTTGTCCAACTTTATATTCCACCCTCCTTAATCCGGAATTCTCAGGATACAATCTTTTTTTTTTTTTTATTAAATCGTAGCTGTGTATAATAATGTAATCATGAGATACAATGTGCTGGTTCCATATACAGTCTGAAATATTTTCACCGAACTGATTAACATAGCCTTCATGGCATTTTCTTAATTATTGTGTTCAAACCCTTATACTCTACACTTAGTAAACTTCACCTGCACCCTTCCAAGATGCACCATAGGTGTAGACCCACCAAACACCCTCCCTCCATCCTACCTCCCCCCTCCCTTCCCCTCCCTTGCCCCCTTCCCCATATTCTTGTACTGAGATTGGGTTATAGCCTTTGTATGAAAGCTATAAATTAGGTTCATATTAGGGCTGAGTACATTGGATACTTTTTCTTCCATTCTTGGGATACCTTGATAAGAAGAATATTTTCCAGCTCCATCCATGTAAACATGAAAGAGGTAAAGCCTCCATCTTTCTTTACGGCTGCATAATATTCCATGGTGCACATACCATAATTTATTAATCCATTTACGAGATGATGGGAACTTGGGTTTTTTCCATGACTTAGCGATTATGAATTGGGCTGCAATAAACATTCCGGTACAAATATCTTTGTTATAATGTGATGTTTGGTCTTCTGGATATATACCTAGTGGAGGAATTATAGGATTGAATGGCAGTTCTATTTTTAGATCTCTAAGTAATCTCCAAACATCTTTCCATAAGGAACATATTAGTTTGCATCCCCACCAGCAGTGTAGAAGTGTTCCCTTGTCTCTACATGTACGCCAACATCTCTGGTTTTGGGATTTTGTGGTGCGGGCTAATCTTACTGGAGTTAGATATATCAAAGTAGTTTTGATTTGCATTTCTCTGATGGTTAAGGATGATCATTTTTTCATGTGTCTGTAGGCCGTGCGCCTGTCTTCTTCAGAGAAGTTTCTCTTCATGTCCCTTGCCCAGCCTGAGATGGGATCACTTGTTCTTTTCTTGCTAATATGTTTGAGTTCACTGTAGATCTTGGTTATTAAACCTTTGTCGGAGACCTAACCTGCAAATATCTTCTCCCATTCTGAGAGCTGTCTGCTTGCTTTACTTACTGTGTTCTTGGCTGTGCAGAAGCTTTTTAGTTTGATCAGGTCCCAGTAGTGTATTTATGATGCTGCTTCAATTGCCCAGGGGAGTCCTCCTCATAAAATATTCTCCCAGGCCGATTCCTTCAAGAGATTTCCCTGCACTTTCTTCTAGTATATTTATAGTTTCATGTCTTAAGTTTAAATCTTTAATCCAGTGAGAGTCTATCTTAGTTAAAGGTGAAAGGTGTAGGTCTAGATTCAGTCTTCTATAGGTCAACAGCCAGTTCACACAGCACCATTTGTTAAATAGGGAATCTTTTTCCCATTTAATGTTTTTAATTGGTTTGTCAAAGATCAAATAATGGTAAGTAGCTGGGTTCATTTCTTGGTTCTCTATTCTGTTCCATACATCTACCTCTCGGTTTTTGTGCCAGTACCATGCTGTTTTGATCACTATTCATTTATAGTATAGTCTGAGGTCTGGTAGCGTAATTCCTCCTGCTTTGTTTTTATTTCTGAGTAATGTCTTAGCTATTCGAGTTTTTTCTCACTCCATATAAAACAATGTATTATTTTTTTGAGATCTTTAAAGTACGACAATGGAGCTTTAATAAGGATTGTATTACAATTGTAAATTGCGGGAGAGGCGGAGCAAGATGGCGGCCGAGTAACAGCGTCCTTGCATCTGGACACCGTGAGTCTGGGGATATAGGACTCCAGGCATCTCTGGCTGGTGGGATCTGCCTATCATCACCCCTGTGAGGATATGAGGAGTCAGCGAGAGACTTCTGGACCCCAAGGGGAGGACTAAAACAGTGGAAAAACGGCAAGTGGTCGAATGTTTTCAATCCGTCTAAACCCACCCGCAACTGTAAGTTCAGTAGCAGCGAGACTGCAAACCGGAAAGGCCTTACCTGTGATCTGTTTTGGTGTCTTTGGACTTGGCACTCAGTTGAACTGCCTTGGGGAAAGCCTGAGCGGGAGTGCGGAGAACTTTGGCCATTGTCTAGGGGCCCAGTCTGAGCCGCTGAGCCAGACGGAGCTAATAGTGTTTGGCTGTGGGTCACAGGGAGCCATTGTGAGCGATCTGCCCCGGCAAGCTCCGCCCTCAGGGTCGCAGAGCTAGAATTGGGTGGGAGCTGGTAACCCAGCGACCAAGTAGCCTAAGGGTAGGGTCTGAGCCGCCTTGCAGCCCTAACCCTCAGGGGCAGAGTGAGACCAGTTTTGGCACACTGGGTAAGTGGATAGCCACTTCAGCAGTGATTCCAGTGACAAGCACTTCCCTGGGAAAGCTTCTGCTCAGCAAGTTTACAAGTTCAAAGTCACTTTAAAGTGGGCTGAAGAGAGATTTAGGGTGTCTACCTGCTGGGATTTGAGAAATCAGCAGCCTCCAGTCGTATCAGAACTGTGATTAACATCTCATACCCCAGAAGACCACGTGTTGCCCAGACAATATTCAATAACATATACATACTGCTTTGTTTTTGGTTGTTTTTTTTTTGTTTGTTTATTTTGATATTGTTGATGTTGTTTAGTTTTTTAATTTCAACATTTTCCATACAGATCCTTTTTCTTCCTCAATTTTTCTAGTTTAATTATAATTTCCCATTCCTGCCTTTTTCAATAACTAGAACTTCATTTTTGCTAGTGTTTCTACCCCTATCGTTGGGCTTTTCACCCAATTTTATCCCTTAAAGTTTTCTGTTTGCTTGTTTTGGTTTGATTTATAGCATTTTTGTCTTTCCTCTCTACTGGGTGGAGGTGGGGTACTGTGTATGATCAGGTTAGAAAAGAGCTGCTGACCTCAAGGGAATCACCCAACTGTGCACCCCCAGAAGGTGGGGTTTTTTTTTTTTTTTTTCCAAGCCAGGATGCTTTCTTTTCTTTTCTTTTTTTTTTTTTTACAGTTGGGGATTCATTGAGGGTACAATAAGCCAGGTTACACTGATTGCAATTGTTAGGTAAAGTCCCTCTTGCAATCACGTCTTGCCCCCATAAAGTGTGACACACACCAAGGCCCCACCCCCCTCCCTCCTTCCCTCTTTCTGTTTCACCCCCCATAACCATAATTGTCATTAATTGTCCTCATATCAAAATTGAGTACATAGGATTCATGCTTCTCCATTCTTGTGATGCTTTACTAAGAATAATGTCTTCCACTTCCATCCAGGTTAATACGAAGGATGTAAAGTCTCCATTTTTTTTAATGGCTGAATAGTATTCCATGGTATACATATACTACAGCTTGTTAATCCATTCCTGGGTTGGTGGGCATTTAGGCTGTTTCCACATTTTGGCGATTGTAAATTGAGCTGCAATAAACAGTCTAGTACAAGTGTCCTTATGATAAAAGGATTTCTTTCCTTCTGGGGAGATGCCCAGTAATGGGATTGCAGGATCAAATGGGAGGTCTAGCTTGAGGGATTTGAGGTTTCTCCATACTTCCTTCCAGAAAGGTTGTACTAGTTTGCAGTCCCACCAGCAGTGTAAAAGTGTTCCCTTCTCTCCACATCCACGCCAGCATCTGCAGTTTAGAGATTTTGTCATGTGGGCCATTCTCACTGGGGTTAGATGATATCTCTGGGTTGTTTTGATTTGCATTTCTCTAATATATAGAGATGATGAACATTTTTTCATGTGTTTGTTAGCCATTCGTCTGTTGTCTTTAGAGAAAGTTCTATTCATGTCTCTTGCCCATTGATATAAGGGATTCTTGGCTTTTTTCATGTGGATTAATTTGAGTTCTCTATAGATTCTAGTTATCAAGCTTTTGTCTGATTGAAAATATGCAAATATCCTTTCCCATTGTGTAGGTTGTCTCTTTGGCTTTGGTTATTGTCTCCTTAGCTGTACAGAAGCTTTTCAGTTTAATGAAGTCCCATTTGTTTATTTTTGTTGTTGTTGCAATTGCCATGGCGTCTTCTTCATGAAGTCTTTCCCCAGCCCAATATCTTCCAGTGTTTTTCCTATGCTTTCTTGCAGGATTTTTATTCTTCCATGCCTTAAGTTTAAGTCCTTTATCCATCTTGAATCAATTTTTGTGAGTGGGGAAAGGTTTGGGTCCAGTTTCAGTCTTTTACATGTAGACATCCAGTTCTCCCAACACCATTTATGGAATAGGGAGTCTTTCCCCCAAGGTATGTTCTTGTTTGGTTTATCAAAGATTAGGTGGTTGTAAAATGTTAGTTTCATTTCTTGGTTTTCAATTCGATTCCAAGTGTCTATGTCTCTGTTTTTGTGACAGTACCATGCTGTCTTGAGCACTATGGCTTTTTAGTACAGACTAAAATCTGGTATGCTGATGCCCCAGCTTTATTTTTGTTACAGAGAACTGCCTTAGCTATACGGGTTTTTTTCCGGTTCCATACAAAACACAGAATCATTTTTTCGAAATCTTGAAAGTACGATGTTGGTATTTTGATAGGAATGGCATTGAATAGGTACATTGCTTTGGGAAGTATAGACATTTTAACAATGTTGATTCTTCCCATCCATGAGCATGGTATGTTCTTCCATTTGTTAATATCCTCTGCTATTTCCTTTCTGAGGATTTCATAGTTTTCTTTATAGAGGTCCTTCACCTCCTTTGTTAGGTATATTCCTAGGTATTTCATTTTCTTTGAGACTATGGTGAAGGGAGTTGTTTCCTTAATTAGCTTCTCATCATGAGTGTTATTGGTGTACAAAAAGGCCACCGACTTGTGGACATTGATTTTATATCCTGAAACATTACTGTATTTTTTGATGACTTCTAGGAGTTTTGTGGTTGAGTCTTTGGGGTTCTGTAAGTATAAGATCATGTCGTCAGCAAAGAGGGAGAGTTTGACCTCCTCTGCTCCCATTTGGATTCCCTTTATTTCCTTGTCTTGCCTAATTGTATTGGCTAGAACTTCCAGCACTACGTTGAATAGTAAAGGTGGCAGAGGACAACCTTGTCTGGTTCCAGTTATAAGAGGAAAAGCTTTGAGTTTTACTCCATTCAGTAAAATATTGGCTGTGGGTTTGTCATAGATAGCTTCAATCAGTTTTAGAAATGTGCCACCTATGTCTATACTCTTCAGTGTTCTAATTAGAAAAGGATGCTGGATTTTATCAAATGCTTTTTCTGCATCTATTGAGAGGATCATGTGATCTTTATTTTTGCCTCTGTTAATATGGTGGATAACGTTTATAGACTTGCGTATGTTAAACCAGCCTTGCATCCCTGGGATGAAGCCTACTTGATCATGATGAATGACTTTTTTGATGATAAGCTGTAATCTATTGGCTAGGATTTTGTTGAGAATTTTTGCGTCTATGTTCATGAGTGAGGGTGGTCTGAAATTCTCCTTTTTGTTTGGGTCTTTTCCTGGTTTTGGTATCAGGGTGATGTTTGCTTCATAGAATGTGTTGGGGAAGATTCCTTCTTCCTCAATTTTTTGGAATAATTTCTGCAGTACAGGAATATCCTCTTCCTTGAAGGTTTGATAGAATTCTGGAGTGAAGCCATCTGGACCAGGGCATTTTTTGGTTGGAAGATTTTTTATTGTTTCTTTGATCTCAGTGCTTGAAATTGGTCTGTTCAGGAGCTCTATTTCTTCCTGGCTGAGTCTAGGGAGAGGGTGTGATTCCAAATATTGATCCATTTCTTTCACATTGTCAAATTTCTGGGCATAGAGTTTCTGGAAGTATTCAGAGATGATCTCTTGTATCTCTGTGGGATCAGTTGTTATTTCCCCTTTATCATTTCTGATTGAGGTTACTAGAGATTTTACTTTTCTGTTCCTCGTTAGTCTGGCCAATGGGTATCTATTTTATTTATTTTTTCAAAACACCAACTCCTTCTTTCATTAATTTTCTGAATGATTCTTTTGTTTTCAATTTCATTGATCTCTGATTTGATTTTGGAGATTTCTTTTCTTCTACTGAGTTTAGGCTTAGATTGTTCTTCTTTTTCCAATTCCAGAAGATTTCTTGTGAGATTGTTGATGTGCTCTCTTTCTGCTTTTCGAATGTAGGCATCTAAAGCGATGAACTTTCCTCTCAAAACTGCTTTTGCAGCTTCCCACAGGTTTTGGTAGCTTGTGTCTTCATTGTTGTTATGCTCAAGGAAGTTAATGATTTCCTGTTTTATTTCTTCCTGCTCCCATCTGTTATTCAACAGAAGATTGTTTAGTTCCATGCCTTTGGGTGGGGTCGAGCATTTTTGTTAGAGTTGAGTTCCACCTTTAGTGCCTTATGGTCTGAGAAGATAAAAGGTAAAATTTCAATTCTTTTGATTCTGTTGATATTTGTTTTGTGTCCAAGGATATGATCAATTTTGGAGAATGTTCCATGGGGTGATGAGAACAATGTTATTCTTTATCTTTGGGATGGAGTGTTCTATATGCGTCTATCAAGCACAGTTGTTCTAGGGTCTCATTTAAGTCTCTCATATCTTTGTTTAATTTCTGTTTAGAGGATCTGTCCAGCTCTGTAAGAGGAGTGTTAAGGTCCCCTGTTATTATGATATTATCAGATATCATATTGCTCAGACTGAGTAAGGTCTGTTTCAAGAATCTGGGAGCATTTAAATTGGGTGCATAGATATTTAGAATTGAAACTTCTTCTTGTTGTATTTCTCCCTTGACCAATATAAAGTGACCATCTTTCTCTTTTTTGACTTTAGTTGCTTTAAATCCACATGTATCTGAAAATAAGATTGCAACTCCTCTTTTCTTCTGAATTCCATTTGCCTGAAAGATTGTCTTCCAACCCTTGACTCGGAGCTTTAATTTGTCTTTTGAAGCCAGGTGTGTTTCTTGCAGACAGCAAATGGATGGCTTGTGTTTTTTAATCCAGTCAACCAATCTATGTCTCTTCAGTGGGGAAATCAAGCCATTAACATTTATTGAGATAATTGATAAGTGTGGTACTATTCTATTCATCTTATTTTGTGAGAGTCCATTGCTTAGTTTTATCTTTTGCATCAGTGTGGAGGTTTGGTTCTGTCCTTTAATTTCTGAGTTCTTAATTTGCTGCTGATCCATTGTGGTGGTCAGTGTGCAGAACAGGTTGAAGTATTTCCTGTAGAGCTGGTCTTGTTGTGGCGAATTTCCTCAATGTTTGTAAATGATTTGATTTCTCTGTCAATTTGGAAGCTTAGCTTAGCAGGGTACAGAATTCTGGGCTGGAAATTGTTCTGTTTAAGTAGATTAAAGTTAGATGACCATTGTCTTCTTGCTTGAAAAGTTTCATTAGAGAAGTCTGCGGTCAATCTGATGGATTTGCCCCTGTAGGTCAACTGGCGCTTACTCCTGGCAGCTTGCAGAATCTTTTCTTTTGTCTTGACTTTGGACAGGTTCATCACAATGTGTCTTGGAGAAGCTCGGTTAGAGTTGAGGCGACCTGGGGTCCGATAGCCCTCTGAAAGCAGTGTGTCAGAATCTTTGGTGATATTTGGGAAATTTTCTTTTATAATATTCTCTAGTATGGCTTCCATTCCTCCGGGGCATTCTTCTTCCCCTTCTGGAATTCCTATAACTCATATGTTGGAACGCTTCATAAAATCCCATAATTCTGACAGTGAACGTTCTGCTTTCTCTCTATTCTTTTCTGCCTCTTTTACTATCTGAGTTATCTCAAGAACTTTGTCTTCTACCTCTGAAATTCTTTCTTCTGCATTGTCTAACCTGTTGCTGATACTTTCCATTGCATCTTTAAGTTCCCTAATTGACTGTTTCAGGTCCTTCAGCTCTGCTATATGCTTTTTATATTCTTCATATCGTTCATCCCTGATTTAATTCTGTTTTTGGATTTCCTTTTGGTTATTTTCCACTTTATTAGCAGTTTCCTTAATTGTTTCCATCACTTCTTTCATTGTTTTCAACATGTGTATTCTAAATTCCCTTTCTGTCATTTCTAACATTTCTGTATAGGTGGAATCCTCTGCAGTAGCTACCTCATGGTCCCTTGGCGGGGTTGTTCTAGACTGGTTCTTCATGTTGCCTGGATTTTTCTGCTGATTCTTCCTCATGGGTGATTTCTTTTATCTGTTTCCTTGCCCTAATTTTCCTTTCACTTCCTCTTGCTCTTTAAGTTCTTGTGCCTGTGGACTAAGGGTTACAGGACCCGAAGGGTGAGAAGGTTGAAGAGCAAAAAAGGGATGAAAGAAGAGGACCAAGTGATAAGGAAAAAAAAAAAAGAAAAATAGAGAAAGGAGAGGGGGTGGGTAAAAGGAATATTGACAAAAGGAAGGAGGCACAGAAAGAGGGAGACAGAGAAATATAGGTGTACCGTAGGGTAGTTTGATACAACCTTAAAATAAAAACCACCTTCTGGGGGTGCCCAGTTGGGTGGTTCCCTTGAGGTCAGCACCTCTTTGCTATCCTGATCAGACACAGTACCCCACTTCCACCAAGTTGAGAGGAAAGACAAAAATGCTATAAATCAAACCAAAACAAGCAAACAGGAAAATTTACGGGATAAAATTGGCTGGAAAAACCAAATAATAACGGTAGAAACACTAACAAAAATGAAGTTCTAATTATTGAAATAGGCAGCAATGGGAAATTATAATTAAACTAGAAAATTTGAGAAAGAAAAAGGATCTGTATGGAAAAGGTTGAACTTAAAAAACAAAACAACAATCCACAACATCAAAATAAACAAAAAAAATAACCAAACCAAAAAAAAAAAAAAAAAACCACAACCAAAAACAAAGCAGTATGTATATGTTATTGAATATTGTCTGGGAAACACGTGGTCTTCTGGGGTATGAGATGTTAATCACAGTTCTGATACAACTGGAGGCTGCTAGTTTCTCAAACCCAAGCAGGTAGACACCCTAAATCTCTCTTCAGCCCACTTAAAAGTCACTTTGAACTTCTTCACTTACTGAGCAGAAGCTTTCTCAGGGAAGTGCTTGTCGCTGTAATCACTGCTGAAGTGGCTATCCACTTACCCTGTGTGTCAAAACTGGTCTCCCTCTGCCCCTGAGGGTTAGGGCGGCAAGGCGGCTCAGACCCCGCCCTAAGGCTACTTGGTCGCTGGGTTACCAGCTCCCACCCAATTCCAGCTCTGCCACCCAGAGGGCAGAGCTTGCCAGGGCAGATCGCTCACAATGTCTGCCTGTGACCCAGAACCAAACACTATTAGCTCTGTCTGGCTCAGCGGCTCAGACTGGGGCCCTAGACAAAGGCCAAAGTTCTCTGCACTCCCGCTCAGCCTCTCCCCAAGGTAGTTCAGCTGAGTGCCAAGTCCAAAGACACCAAAACAGTTCACAGGTAAGGCCTTTCTGGTTTGCAGTCTCGCTGCTACTGAACTTACAGTTGCGGGCGGGTTTAGATGGATTGAACACATGCGACCACTTGCTGGTTTTCCACTGTCTTAGTCCTCCTCTTGGGGTGCAGAAGTCTCTCGCTGACTCCCTGTATCCTCTCAGGGGTGATGATAGGAAGATCCCACCAGCCAGAGATGCCTGGAGTCCTATATCCCCAGACTCACGGTGCCTAGATGCAAGGAAGCTGTTACTCGGCTGCCATCTTGCTCCGCCTCGAAGGTGGGGTGTTTTTAAGGTTGTGTCAAAGTACCCTACTGTACACCTATATTGCTCTGTCTCCCTCTTTCTGTGCCTCTCTTCTTTTTGTCAATATTCCTTTTACCCACCCCCTCTCCTTTCTTTTTTTTTTCTTATCACCCGGTCCTCCTTTCTTTCATCCCTTTTTTGCTCTTCAATCTTCTCACCCTTCTGGTCCTGTAACCCTTAGTCCACAGGCACGAGAACTTGAAGAGAAAGAGGAAGTGAAAGGAAAATTAGGGCAAGGAAACAGATAAAAGAAATCACTCATGAGGAAGAATCAGTAGAAAACTCCAGGCAACATGAAGAACCAGTCCAGAACAACCCCGCCAAGGGACCATGAGGTAGCTACTGCAGAGGATTCCACCTATAAAGAAATGTTAGGAATGACATAAAGGGAATTTAGAATACACATGTTGAAAACAATGAAAGAAGTGATGGAAACAATGAAGGAAACTGCTAATAAAGAGGAAAATAAACAAAAGGAAATCCAAAAACAGAATCAAATAAGAGATGAATGATATGAAGACTATAGATAGGATATAGTAGAGCTGAAGGACCTGAAACAGTCAATTAGGGAACTTAAAGATGCAATGGAAAGTATCAGCAACAGGTTTGACCATGCAGAAGAAATTATTTCAGAGGTAGAAGACAAAGTTCTTGAGATAACTTAGATAGTATAAGAGGCAGAAAAGAAGAGAGAGAAAGCAGAACGTTCAGTGTCAGAATTATGGGACTTTATGAAGCGTTCCAACATACGAGTTATAGGAATTCCAGAAGGGGAAGAAGAATGCCCCAGAGGAATGGAAGCCATACTAGAGAATATTATAAAAGAAAATTTCCCAAATATCACCAAAGATTCTGACACACTGCTTTCAGAGAGATATCGGACCCCAGGTCGCCTCAACTCTAACCAAGCTTCTCCAAGACACATTGTGATGAACCTGTCCAAAGTCAAGACAAAAGAAAAGATTCTGCAAACTGCCAGGAGTAAGCACCAGTTGACCTACAGGGGCAAATCCATCAGAATGACCACAGACTTCTCTAATGAAACTTTTCAAGAAAGAAGACAATGGTCATCTAACTTTAATCTACTTAAACAGAACAATTTCCAGCCCAGAATTCTATACCCTTCTAAGCTAAGCTTAAAAATTGATGGAGAAATCAAATCATTTAGGGATATACGAACATTGAGGAAATTCGCCACAACAAGACCAGCTCTACAGGAAATACTTCAACCTGTTCTGCACACTGACCACCACAATCGATCAGCAGCAAAGTAAGAATTCAGAAATTAAAGGACAGAACCTAACCTCCACACTGATGCAAAAGATAAAATTAAGCAATGGACTTTCACAAAATAAGACGAATAGAATAGTACCACACTTATCAGTTATCTCAATAAATGTTAATGGCTTGATTTCCCAACTGAAGAGACATAGATTGGCTGACTGGATTAAAAAACACAAGCCATCCTTTTGTTGTCTGGAAGAAACACACCTGGCTTCAAAAGACAAATTAAAGCTCCGAGTCAAGGGTTGGAAGACAATCTTTCAGGCAAATGGAATTCAGAAGAAAAGAGGAGTTGCAATCTTATTTTCAGATACATGTGGATTTAAAGCAACTAAAGTCAAAAAAGAGAAAGATGGTCACTTTATATTGGTCAAGGGAAAAATACAACAAGAAGACATTTCAATTCTAAATATTTATGCACCCAATTTAAATGCTCCCAGATTCTTGAAACAGACCTTACTCAGTCTGAGCAATATGATATCTGATAATACCATAATAACAGGGGACTTTAACAATCCTCTTACAGAGCTGGACAGATCCTCTAAACAGAAATTAAACAAAGATATAAGAGATTTAAATGAGACCCTAGAACAACTGTGCTTGATAGACATATATAGAACACTCCATCCCAAAGATAAAGAATATACATTCTTCTCATCACCCCATGGAACATTCTCCAAAATTGATCATATCCTTGGACAGAAAACAAATATCAACAGAATCAGAAGAATTGAAATTTTACCTTTTATCTTCTCAGACCATAAGGCACTAAAGGTGGAACTCAACTCTAACAAAAACGCTTGACCCCACTCAAAGACATGGAAATTAAACAATCTTCTGTTGAATAACAGATGGGAGCAGGAAGAAATAAAACAGGAAATCATTAACTTCCTTGGGCATAACAACAATGAAGACACAAGCTACCAAAAGCTGTGGGATACTGCAAAAGCAGTTTTGAAAGGAAAATTCATCGCTTTAGATGCCTACATTCGAAAAACAGAAAGAGAGCGCATCAACAATCTCACAAGCCATCTTCTGGAATTGGAAAAAGAAGAACAATCTAAGCCTAAACTCAGTAGAGGAATAGAAATCTCCAAAATCAAATCAGAGATCAATAAAATTGAAAACAAAAGAATCATTCAGAAAATTAATGAGACAAGGAGTTTGTTTTTTGAAAAAATAAATAAAATAGATAAACCATTGGCCAGACTAATGAGGAACAGAAAAGTAAAATCTCTAGTAACCTCAATCAGAAATGATAAAGGGGAAATAACAACTGATCCCACAGAAATACAAGAGATCATCTCTGAATACTACCAGAAACTCTATGCCCAGAAATTTGACAATGTGAAAGAAATGGATCAATATTTGGAATCACACCCTCTCCCTAGACTCAGCCAGGAAGAAATAGAGCTCCTGAACAGACCAATTTCAAGCACTGAGATCAAAGAAACCATAAAAAGTCTTCCAACCAAAAAATTCCCGGGTCCAGATGGCTTCACTCCAGAATTCTATCAAACCTTCAAGGAAGAGGATATTCCTGTACTGCAGAAATTATTCCAAAAAATTGAGGAAGAAGGAATCTTCCCCAACACATTCTATGAAACAAACATCACCCTGATACCAGAACCAGGAAAAGACCCCAAGAAAAAGGAGAATTTCAGACCAATCTCACTTATGAATATAGATGCAAAAATTCTCAACAAAATCCTAGCCAATAGATTACAGCTTGTCATCAAAAAAGTCATTCATCATGATCAAATAGGCTTCATCCCAGGGATGCAAGGCTGGTTTAACATACGCAAGTCTATAAACGTTATTCACCATATTAACAGAGGCAAAAATAAAGACCATATGATCATCTCAATAGATGCAGAAAAAGCATTTGATAATTCCAGCATCCTTTTCTAATTAGAACACTGAAGTGTATAGGCATAGGTGGCACATTTCTAAAACTGATTGAAGCTATCTATGACAAACCCACAGCCAATATTTTACTGAATGGAGTAAAACTCAAAGCTTTTCCTCTTAGAACTGAAACCAGACAAGATTGTCATCTGTTACCTTTACTATTCAACATAGTGCTGGAAGTTCTAGCCAATACAATTAGGCAAGACAAGGAAATAAAGGGAATCCAAATGGGAGCAGAGGAGGTTAAACACTCCGTCTTTGCTGATGACATGATTTTATATATAGAGAACCCCGAAGACTCAACCATAAGACTCCCAGAAGTCATCAAAAAATACAGTAATGTTTCAGGATATAAAATCAATGTCCACAAGTCAGTAGCCTTTTTGTACACCAATAACAGTCATGATGAGAAGCTAATTAAGCACAGAACTCCCTTCACCATAGTTTCAAAGAAAATGAAATACCTGGGAATATACCTGACAAAGGAGGTGAAGGACCTCTATAAAGAAAACTATGAAATCTTCAGAAAGGAAATAGCAGAGGATATTAACAAATGGAAGAATATACCATGGTCATGGACGGGAAGAATCAACATTGTTAAAATATCTATACTTCCCAAAGCAATGTACCTATTCAATGCCATTCCTATCAAAATACCAACATCGTACTTTCAAGATTTGGAAAAAATGATTCTGCATTATGTATGGAACCGGAAAAAACCCCGTATAGCTAAGGCAGTTTTTAGTAATAAAAATAAAACTGGGGGCATCAGCATACCAGATTTTAGTTTGTACTACAAAGCCGTAGTGCTCAAGACAGCATGGTACTGGCACAAAAACAGAGATATAGACACTTTGAATCGAATTGAAAACCAAGAAATGAAACCAACATCTTACAACCACCTAGTCTTCGATAAACCAAACAAGAACATACCTTGGGGGAAAGACTCCCTATTCAATAAATGGTGTTGGGAGAACTGGATGTCTACATGTAAAAGACTGAAACTGGACCCACACCTTTCCCCACTCACAAAAATTGATTCAAGATGAATAAAGGACTTAAATTTAAGGCATGAAACAATAAAAATCCTCAAAGAAATCATAGGAAAAACACTGGAAGATATTGGCCTGGGGAAAGACTTCATGAAGAAGACTGCCATGGCAATTGCAACAACAACAAAAATAAACAAATGGGACTTCATTAAACTGAAAAGCTTCTGTACAGGTAAGGAGACAATTAGCAAAGCAAAGAGACAACCTACACAATGGGAAAGGATATTTGCATATTTTCAATCAGACAAAAGCTTGATAACTAGGATCTAGAGAGAACTCAAATTAATCCACATGAAAAAAGCCAACAATCCCATATATCAATGGGCAAGAGACATGAATAGAACTTTCTCTAACGATGACAGACGAATGGCTAACAAACACATGAAAAAATATTCATCATCTCTATATATTAGAGAAATGCAAATGAAAACAACCTGGAGATATCATCTATCCCCAGTGAGAATGGCCCACATCACAAAATCTCTAAACTGCAGATGCTGGCATGAATGTGGAGAGAATGGAACACTTCTACACTGCTGGTGGGACTGCAAACTAGTACAACCTTTCTGGAAGGAAGTATGCAGAAACCTCAAATCCCTCAAGCTAGACCTCCCATTTGATCCTGCAATCCCATTACTGGGCATCTACCCAGAAGGAAAGAAATCCTTTTATCATAAGGACACTTGTACTAGACTGTTTATTGCAGCTCAATTTACAATCGCCAAAATGTGGAAACAGCTTAAATGCCCACCAACCCAGGAATGGATTAACAAGCTGTGGTATATGTATACCATGGAATACTATTCAGCCATTAAAAAAAATGGAGACTTTACATCCTTCGTATTAACCTGGATGGAAGTGGAAGACATTATTCTTAGTAAAGCATCACAAGAATGGAGAAGCATGAATCCTATGTACTCAATTTTGATATGAGGACAATTAATGACAATTAAGGTTATGGGGGGCGGGAAGCAGAAAGAGGGACAGAGGGAGGGGATGGGCCTTGGTGTGTATCACACTTTATTGGGGCAAGACATGATTGCAAGAGGGACTTTACCTAACAATTGCAATCAGTGTAACCTGGCTTATTGTACCCTCAATGAATCCCCAACAATAAAAAAAAAAAAATTGTAAATTGCTTTGGGTAGTATAGACATTTTGAAAATGTTGATTTTTCCAAAATATGAGCATATTATATTTTTCCATTTATTAACGTATTCAGGTATTTCTTTTCTTAGAGTTTCATAGATCTCTTTATAGAGATCTTTCATGTTCTTTGTCAGATAAACTCCCAAATATTTCATCTTCTTTGGTACTACTGTAAATGGAATAGAGTCCTTGATTGTTTTTTCAGCTTGGCTGTTGTTGGTATATATAAAGGCTACAGATTTATGGGTGTTGATTTTGCATTCTGAGACATTGCTGTATTCCTTGATCTCGTCTAAGAGTTTTGTAGTAGAATCCCTGGTGTTTCCAGATATGCAATCATATCATCTGCAAAGAGTGAAAGTTTGATCTCTTCTGACCCTATATGGATACATTTGGTCACCTTTTCTTCCCTAGTTGTTATGGCTAAAACTTCCATTACAATGTTAAAGAGCAGTGGAGAGAATGGGCAACCTTTCCTGGTTCCTGATATGAGTGGAAATGGTTTTGATTTAACTCCATTCAATGTGACATTGGCTGTAGGCTTGTTGTAGATGGTCTCTATTTGTTTAAGAAATGTCACTTCTATGCCCATTTTCTTGAGTGTTCTGATCATGAAGGGATGCTGGATATTATCGAAAGCTTTTCCTGCATCAATTGAGATAATCATATTGTCTTTGTTTTTTAATTCGTTTATGTGCTGAATTATATTTATACATTTACATATATTGAACCAGCCTTGAGACCCTGGAATAAAACCCACTTGGTCGTGGTGTATAATTTGTTTAACGTGTTGCTGGATTCTGTTTGCTAGGATCTGGTTGAATATTTTTCATCAATATTCATTAGTGATATTGGTCTATAATTTTCTTTTTTTGTTGGGTCTTTTCCTGGTTTGGGGGTCAAGGTGATGTTTGCTTCATAGAATGTGTTGGGTAGTATTCTTTCTTTTTCTATATTTTGGAAAAGTTTGAGTAACATAGGTACTAGTTCCTCTTTAAAAGTTTGGTAGAATTCTGATGTGAAGCCATATGGTCCAGGGCTCTTCTTTTTAGGGAGATTTTGTATAGTTGATGCTATTTAAGAACTTGATATAGGCCAGTTCAACATTTCCACCTCATTCTGGCTAAGTCTTGGGAGGTGGCGTGCTTCCAAGTATTCTTCAATTACCTTTAGTTTTTTGTATTTCTGAGAATAAAAGTTCTTGTAGTATTCATTAAGGATTTTTTGAATTTCTTAGGAATTGGCTGTTATTTCATCTTTACAATTTCTGATTGATGAAATTAGAGATTTTACTCTTTTTTTTTCCTGGTTAGATTAGCCAAAAGTTTATCTATTTTATTGACCTTTTCAAAAAACCAACTTTTTGATTTACTGATCTGTTGTATAATTCTTTTGTTTTCAATTTCATTTAATTCTGCTCTAATTTTTGTTATTTCTTTTCTTCTGTTATGTTTGCGATAGAAAGTTTCTTCCTTTTCCAATTGCTTGAGATGTCCCATTAAGTTGTTAACTTCCTCTCTTTCTGTTCTCTTGAGGAAGGCTTGCAGTGCTATAAATTTCCCTCTTAGGATTGCCTTTGCGGTATCCCAGAGGTTCTGATAATTCATGTCTTCATTGTCGTTTGGTTCCAAAAATGTGTTTATTTTCTTCTTAATCTTGTCTATGATCCAGCTATCATTCAGCATGAGGTTATTTAGTTTCCATATTTTTGTATGAGTATGCAGGTTTTGTTGTTACTGAGTTCCACTTTTATTTCGTGATGGTCTGAGAAGATACAAAGAATAATTTCTATTCTTTTAAATTTGCTGAGGTTAGATTTGTGACCTAAGATGTGATCAATTTTGGAGTATGTTCCATGAGTTGATGAGAAGAATGTGTATTCAGTTTTGTTAGGATGAAATGTTCTGTAAAAGTCTGTTAAATCCAATTGTTGAATGGTTAAGTTTAAATTTAAAATTTCTTTGCTTAGCATCTTCTTGGAGGATCTATCCAACACCACTAAAGGGGTGTTAAAATCTCTGGCTACTATGGAGCTGCAGGAAATCAAGTTGCTCATGTCCATTTCTCTTATTAATTGAGGTGCATTTTGGTTGGGTGCATAAATATTAATAATCAAAATCTCATCATATTTAGTCTTCCCCTTAACAAATATATAGTGACCCTCCTTATCTTTCCTTACTTTTGTTGGTTTAAAGGCTATTGTATCTGCAAATAAATTTGCAACACCTGCTTTTTTTCTATTTTCATTTGCCTGGAATATAGATGACCATCCCTTCACCCTGAGTCTATATTTATCTTTTAAGGTAAGATGAGATTCTTGTGTCCAGCAGATATCAGGCCTGAGTTTTTGTATCCAGTCAGCCAGCCTGTGCTTCTTTAGAGGACAATTTAATTCATGCACACTAATTGACAATATTCATGGGCCTGGTATAATTTTGGGTATCAAGTTTTTCAAAAGACAAGTGGATATTTTTAATCCTTTTGCCACTGTGGAAGTTGGAATTTGATCAAAAGTTTCAGAGTGAGTTTACTTTTGTGGTGGAGTGGTGGAGTGTTGTGCTGGTCATTATGGAGGATAGGTCTGAAGATATCCTGGAGAGCTGGTTTAGTTAGGGCAAATTTCTTCCACATATGGAATGTCATTAAAGTATTTAATTTCTCCATCATAAATGAAACTCAGTTTAGCTGGATACAGGATCCTGGGTTGAAAGTTATTTTGTTTTAGGAAATTAAAAGTCGATGACCACCTTCTTCTAGCTTAAAAGGTTTCAGCAGAGAGATCTGTAGTCATTCTAATATTCTTCCCTTTGTAGGTTATGTTTTTTTTTTTTTTTACATCTGGCTGCTTTCAGGATTTTCTCCTTCATATTAACTTTAGTGAAGTTAATTATTATGTCCCTGGGGGATATCTTATTCGAGTTGAGTTGTGCTGGGGTTCTGAAACTGTCTGCTATCTGGATTTCAGGATCTCTTGGCATGTCTGGAAAGTTCTCATTCATAGTCTCATGAAGAAGAGCCTCTGTGCCTTGTGAAGCTACTTCGTCACCTTCAGGGATCCCTATACAGCGAATATTAGTTTTCTTGGAATTATCCCAGAGCTCTCTGAGAGAATCATCTGTTTTTGCTTTCCATTTCTCTTCCTCTTTGAACATTTGGGATCATTCAAACGCTTTGTCTTCGATGTCAGAATTCCTTTCTTCCGCCTGTTCCATTCTGTTATTGTATTTCTCATATCATGTAAGGCTACAACTTCTTTTCTCAAAGCGTCTAAATCTTTGGTGATTTTGTCTTTGAATTCATTGAATTCTTGAGACATCTTCTGAATTAATACTACAATTTCTAACTCCATCTTTACTTCCATTCTGTTGATCTTGTTTGCAATCCAAATTCTAAATTCAATTTCAGACATCTCAGCTATCTGTTTGTGAATGGGGTCCTCTGGTTTCACTGGTTTGTCATTCCTTGAGTTAGTTAAACTGTTCTGGTTATTCATGTTGTTTCCACTGATTCTGCCCCATGATTGTTTTTCAGTTGTTAGCTAAATGAGCAGGTAAGGTGAAATTGGACTGGAAACTTCTGCGGTTGTGGTTGATCAGCCCTTCAACTAGGAACTGGGACTGGTGACTGAAGCTTTTCCTCTACAAATTTGCAGAGGACCTGTACAGTACTATAGTCTTTGACTCTAGAGGCCTGCTTGGTGTAGTGGGGGTAAGTGGCTCTGTCTTGTAATCAGCTGATTTCTGTCCAATCCTAGTGAATCAGTAACTCTGGGTTACAGTCTCAGTTTTGGAGAAATACAAGCAACTAAGACAACCCTTCCCCCACTGGTAATATCTGGAAGAGGACAATCAAACCTTTCCACTACAGCAAAACCTGGGTCCCACCTTGGTGGGTCCTCGGGTAATTTGTCCAGTTCAAGAGTTCCAGACCAATTATCCCAGACAGCCCCACTCTCTAGCTGGAGAGTTCAAGAGGACACCAGCTACTAGATATTAGGGGTCTACTGGCAGCTCAAGTGTGATTTGAGTGCCTCTGGTGCTCTGAGGGGTCAGAAAGGCCCATCCAGTAGGAGGTTTAGAGGCAGGGGGTTGATGCCTCTTACCCCACTTTGCTTGTCCTTCACCACCAGACTCTGGTCACCCCAGTCTCTGGTAGTCCCACCGGTAGTCTCTGTTAACCCAGTCTCTGTGGCCCAGTTCTGTCCAATAAGCAAATGTGCCAGGGCTGTGTGCCTTCCAGGTCACTGCCTCCTCCTCATGGCTACCGCAGTCTGCCACCATCCAGCAGGGGAAGCTGAAGTCTGCCTGCAGCTGAAGAAAGTTCCACCTGAGCTCAGTCCAATCCTGAGGATATCCAGATAGCAAAAGAATTTCTCCCTCAGCCATTGCACCTTTGTTGCCGCTGTTCTGAAGCTCTGGTATCCCTATAGGGCGAGATCTGGTTCCCTCTGGCAGGCCACAGAGTTGGGTAGATGACTCTCTAGAGTTAGATCCCAACAGGATCACTCTACTAATGCTGAAGTTGTGTGGCAGGTGTCTCCTCTTGTGTTTGTGCATATCAGCAGTTTCCGAGCCCCCACTGCAGTGCAGGAACCCAAGCCTCTGTCTGCTGCTGAGATATACTTTTTTGAGGCCAGGTCAGTCACATTTTCTTCTATGTCTTTCTGTAAAGTTACTGGATTTACAGATACAGCACAACTGCACTGCTTCCATCTATGCAATGCCCAGTTCTAGCCAAGAAATGCAGACATTCTGGATTCTGGAGGAGTTGGACTTCTAGACTGCCAGGCCAGGGGGGTGGGGTAGACTGGAGGTTCAAGGTGGCAAGGAAAATATTTGCTCAAATTTCCTGCCAGACAAGGGAATTCCTAGACTCACAGAAGGGGCTCTCTTGAGAAGGAGTCCCAACTTCCAACAATTCCCTCCAGTGAGGTGAAGAAGGAGAGCCTCAGTTTATCGCTCACCAGTAGAGATCACACAGTAAGCAAGCAACTCTCTTGGGGGAGGGGACAGCCACACAACCTCTTTGGGATGAGATCTGTACCTGAAAATAGTTTCTTTGGAGTTGAAGCTTACCTCAGCAGGGAAGACAAGCAATTATCTATCTCATCTCTCAGGTTGGCTCCCCTCCTTCGATTGTGTTGGGTTCTTTCTGGCTCAGGATACAATCTTGCATCCTTGCATCCTGCCTTCTGTTGGTATGTGCTGGTTAGGTCTTGTCATTCCTTTGGAACACAGGCTGTTTTCTCCTTCAGTGGACTCCAGCCTTTCCCTGATGGGGTTACACTGAGGCTCATATCCAGTTACAGTATTAAGTCCAGCATGTCCACCACTCCCATCACTGCCTGCTCCCTGCCCCCTGTCAGATCAGTGGAGGGATTAGATTCCCATGGGAGCACGAGTCCTACTGTAGACTGTGCATTGGAAGGATCTAGGTTGCACCTCCTTATGAGAATCTAATACCTGATGATCTAAGGAGGAGCTGGCTGGTGATGATGGCAGGGGGGAGTGGCTACAAATACAGATTGCCTTGAGCAGAGAGGTTGGACAGCATGACCATAATAAATCAGTGGCCTGCAGACTCACATCAAAATGCTTTCAGTGAGGGGTGAGTGACAATCTGGCTGCCTTTGGTGGAGGATTTAAGTCAGAATCTGACACTTATCTTAGTCTGACTGTAGCCTGGGTATTGCTTTATTTACCACTTCCATCTGTGCCTCCTTCTTACTCTGCCCACTTGTCTCAGCCAGTTTTTGGTCAGCCCACAAGCTAATCCCAGCAAAAATGAGAAAAAAAAAATGTTGTTAGACAGTTTCTTTGAAAAGGGGGAAAGATCCAATGGTGAGACAGCAGAAGACTCTAAGACTGCCAACAAAATAAAACCTGCAATTAAAAGAACATACAGAGTCTTACTTAAAGTGTGGGTTCATCGTGACAGGGGATTCACATCTCCTAGCCTGTTTTGTACAATTTGTGGAGACTGGCTGTCCATTAAAGTCATGAAACCTTCAAAACTGCTTCATCATCTGAAGACCAAGCACCCTGCTTGAAAACACAAGGCTTTAAAGTTTCTCAGAAGTAAAGAACATGAACTGGAAGCCCAGATGCAATTCTTGGAGGCCACTGCTGCTCCATCAGTGTGTCTGCACTGAGGGCATCGTTCTTCAGGACCAAATGCACTGCTGAAGCCAGGAAGCCCTTTGCTACTGGGGAAGAGTTGGTCCTGCCTACTGCTAAGAACGTTTGCCCTGAACTTTTAGGAGACACTGCAGCTCAAACTCTGGCCAGGTGCGATGGCCCACACCTGTAATCCTAGCACTGTGGGAAGCTGAGGTGGGCAGATCCCTTGAGCTCCTGAGTTCAAGACCAGCCTGACCAAGAGTGAGACTCTGTCTCTACTAAAAATATAACAATTATCTGCGTGCGGTTGTGGGCACCTGAAGTTCTAGTTACTGGGAGGCTGAGTCAGGAGGATTACTTGAGCCCAGAAGTCTAAGGTTGCTGTGAGCTGGGCTCAGGCCCTGGCACTCTATCCAGAGTAATACTCTGTCTAAAAAATAAAAGCAAAGGTGGCACTGTTCTTGCTTTTGTTAGCAGCATAACTAGAAGCATTGATGAAATAGCAAAGGATATGGAGACACAATTGTTAGGGAAGATTAATGGTAAGTGTGCACTGTCTAGGTTGACGAGTCTAACAGCATTGACAACAATGCTGGGTTTTGTGTAATTTATTTTCAGGAGGCCATGCCTGAGGGTATTTTATATGAACTCTGTTGTCAGCCAACAACACAGCCACAAAACTATTCAAGTCCTTGAGTGATTACACATCAGGAAAACTGACTTGGTCATTTGGTGTCCATGTATGCATGGACAGGGCGGCTGCTGTGATGGGATGACTTTCTGGTTCCACTCCTCAGCTCCAGAGGTCGAGTCTGAATGTGAGCCTGCACATTGCATCATTCACAGAGAAATGCTGGTTCCCCCTAAAGTGTCACTCAAGCTAAACAACATTTTTCATGATGTTATTAAAATTATCAACCACATTCAGTTACACACCCTTGACTCATGTCTGTTCATGAAGCTCTGTGAAGTGATAGACGCAGAGCACACACATCTTGTCTTACATGCAGAGGTAGGATGGTTTTCTAAAGACAGACACTGGCCAGAGGTTTTGAATTACAAGAGCTGCTGCAGAGATTTCTTCTAGATAAACAGTCACCACTGGCAGCACATTTCAGTGACATAGAATGGGTCACAAACTTTGCTTCCTGGTATGACGATGTCCACCTGCTCAATCTGAGTAAACTCAGTCTTTCACTCAGGGGAGAATGACAACTGTGTTTTAGTCAGCAGATAAAGTGGCTACACTCAAAACCAAACTGGAATTATGAAAGTGGCGAGTGAACACTGGGATTTCTGCCACATGGCCAACATCATTGGAGGTTTTAAAAGAGACTGAGCCAGGGCCACCTTTCTCCTGACTGGTGCATGGCCACTTATCCCAACTTTCAAAAGAGTTTTAGCATCACTTCCCAAGGACTCATCCCCCCCAAAGTGAGAAAAGATGGACCCATGACCCATTTGAAACCCCAAACTGAGAAGAAACACATCTGTGACCCACCCTGAGCCAGGTGAATCGACTTTGTCTGTGCTACTGTGTAAAGAGAACGAACTACTTGAAATGGTAAATCATGTGGCCTTAAAAGCATGTCTGACACAATTTCACTTCTCCGTGTGTTCTGGATTAAAGTCAGGTATATCCTGAGATTGGCATGAAAGCACCAGAAAGCCTGCTTTCATTTTCAACATCCCATCTCTGTGAAGCGAGGTTTTCTGCAGTGCCAGAAACCAGAATGAGATTGCAGAGTAGACTGGACATCAGCAACACACTTCAGGCATCGCCAACTCTCATCACCCCCAGATGGGATTGTCCAGCCATAGGAAGACAACCTGGGGGCTCCACTGATCCTGAATTAGGGCAAGTTGTATAATTATTTCATTATATATTACAATGTAGTAATAATAGAAATAAAGTGCAAAATAAATGTAATGTGCTTGAATCATCCCAACCCCCATCCCACACATCTATGGAAAAATTGTCTGCCATGAAACTGGTACCTGGGGCCAAAAATATTGGGGACCACTGCTTTTAGGCACATGAAACACCCTGATTTTATGTGGGATAAGGACCTGAACACCAGGAGATGAGGAGCAGTGAAGACACCTGGAGACTGCCTGTCACAGCATTCCATCTGGGGACATTACAGTCCATGGAAGTTTCAACACTCACACCTACTACACAGCCTGTGCTCTCTTTGGATACCTGTGATTGGGACTCACGCCCACTGGCCTGAAGTGCAGATCCAGTTCCAAAATTTCACTGTTGAGCCTGCATCCTTGGACCAGTCCTGGCACCAAGTGTCCAGTTTCCTCTAAGAAAACTGGACAGTGAAGTTTTCTCACTGTCTAAGAAAGAGATTTACACAGAAGCAGTTTCTGGACGATCATGTTACTACAAACACCTGTGGGGAGGATGCATCTTGGAAGAAAGACTGTGCAGAGGGAGAGCTGAACTTTGATGCGGTTGTATGAAATATGGAGACTAACACAGAGTATTTCTGGGAATGAAGGATGGAGGCTAACATAGAGGAGTTCTGGGAATGAAAGATGGAGGCTAACACAGAGGAGTTCTGGGAATGAAAGATGGCCCTTGGGGCTGTCCTGATTTATGGCAGAGAGTTGGAGCTTTATAACACTCCAACAACCAATGACTAGATGGGTAGATATAAATATTTGGAAAATGAATGGATGAATGAATTATTGATAACTTCTTAGTATTATTAGACATAGCATTGATGACCCTTGTCATCACACCCACCAGAGTTTGGTGGGAAATATTTGTGGGTTCTGGCTGAATCACTGCCAGAAGCCACAGGCCTCTTATTTTGTTGGGAATTGTCTTCTCTGAGTTAAATTTGGCTTGAATTTTAAGACAAAAGGCAGCATTCTGTTTTCTAAGTGGCCCTATTTCCTCCTGCATTGACATCCATTTCAGAGCACCTATTGTCCTGTGAACTTTGCTCTAACAGAGTCTATTGTCTGGCTTTGCACCAACATAGGATCCCATGGGATTAAAACAAAGGGATTCAAAGGCACATAGTATCACCCCATTTTCCATGGCTTCTTTTCAACTCTTGGTATCCAGATTCTCATGTATTCCCATGACAAATCTTATCTGGGGACCATGAGGAGCTTGTGTCCTCCATGGTCTCCCAGCCACCCAGCTCTGTCACTGCTCTTCAGCAAATGGTGGGTGTCGGAGGAAATACAGAGGGGCGAGGCCACTAAAACTGACTCACTTCTTGTAAAGCTATTTTGTGCACCATGCAGGAGAATCCTGGTCTTTCTGTTACTTTGAAATGTTTACATTATTGACGTTCAAATAACATTTACCTGTTTAGAAATAAATTGCAATAGCAGCAAATCTGCAAAGAAGCTTCATCCACCTCTGTTCTATCATTTTTCTAAGTCTCATCTGGTGTGTGTCTGTAACATTTTGGAGACTTTCCAGAGGATTCATGGAGAGGAGAGAAAGCACTCCCACTTGGTAGGTCAAGTTCAAAAACATTTACAAGTTTACAAAATTTGGCCAAGTCAGGTGAATACTTCAATGTTTTCACCACCCACATTTTTATGCATTTGACTGACCATGCTAACTACTAGGACTGAGCCCTGAGAGCAGGGAGTGGTTTCTACTTTTTTTCACCCTGTGCCTAAAATATCTAGATCAGTTCCTGGTATATATTCAACACCAAAATATATTTCTTTAAAGAATTAATATTTGTTATTTTTTCTCCTTGCATGAATTTGACATCTTTATATCAATGTTTAGTTATACCAAACATAACCCACATAAAATTTTTATTGCTTTTCTTTTCTATGGAGAAATAATCAAACACTTTAGAAAATGTGCTCTTGCTTTTAGAAGTTTTCATGAAGTGTCTTGCTTTCTTTCATCTTGTTCTGAGGTTTCAAGAAGTGTGGAGTTTTCATCATCTCTAAAAACATAAGAAAGGCAGAATTTTACCTGGTCAGTATTAGAGTTACTCTTACCGATAATTCATTCTCTCTACAAATATTTATTGAGTTATGTTTTATGTCAGATACTATCCTGGCCTTGAAAATAGTAGCATTCATCCTCACTTATCTCAAACTCTGGTGGGAAAGACAGACATTGAATTAGCAAAGCCCACTCAGATGAGTCCTGGGAAGACAGCCCTGGGAGGTGCATTCAACAGGAAGCAATAACACCTGATTCGAAATAATACTTGATTTGAAGTCTGAAGGCTAAAGTGAAGGTATCTAGTCCCAGGGTGGTAAACAAAGTGTTCCTGGCAGAGGAAGTAGCAAGTTCAAAAGTTTTGAGGAGATAGGAGACTTGGCATATTTTCTTATTTTAAGGGTGTACAGTATGGCCTGGAGCTGTGAGAACAAGGATCCAAGTGCTACATAATGAGGCCAGAGAGCTTAACAAGACCCCCAAGAATGTTTGATTTAAACTTAGAGCCTGATGAGTTTTTAAACAGAGATGGAACGATCAGAATTGGTTGGAAAAGTTGCTTTAGTTTCAGTGTGGAGAATGTTGTTAGAATGACCTTGGGAACAGGACTTAGAGGATTCTGAAATGTTTTGCATGAGAAGCAGTGATGATATGGACTGGGGCAGCATCAAGAGGTAAAGAAAAGCCTAGGAAATGGTGGATTATTTAGGAGGTAGGGCTGGGATGGGCTGCATGATTGGGTTTGAGAAGGGAAGGGAACAGCAGATTCAAAAATGGCTTCCAGGGTTTTGGTGAGAGGAAGGGGCTCTCATGAGTAGGGGCCATACAGACTGACTTGGAGAGAGGGCGATACAGTCGGTCGTCCACCTGGTGTCATCTGAGAACCTAAAAAATTTCCCCTTAAAATCTACTGCTCATGAAATTTATAAGATAGAAATGTAAAGGCTGGAAGGATTTCATAGACAATTTTCCTGACGTGTCTAGTCAGACAAAGATGCCGTGAGGTGCTTGTTTAGTCTTTATCTGATTTTATTGCTTTTTAATTTTTTAAAATATTTTATTTTTTTAAATTTAATATTATTTTTTTATTAAATCATAGCTGTGTACATTAATGCAATCATGGGGTACAATGGGCTGGTTTCATATACAATTTGAAATATTTTCATCACACTGGTTAACATAGCCTTCATGGCATTTTCTTAGTTATTGTGTTAAAACATTTGTATTCTACATTTATTAAGTTTCACATGTACCCCTGCAAGACGCTCTGTAGGTGTGGTCCCACCAATTACCCTCCCTCCCGTCTTTGTCTGATTGTAACAGGAAGGGGCTCACTGCTACTGTCCCTGTGCTCCTTCTGAGATAACCTGCCCCTCTCCCAGCACTCAGCCGGAGGTCTTCACCAAACTGGTGGTTGGTAGATCCAACCTGCATGTCCCAGGAATTGGAGGGAGTGTGGGTTAAGTAGACTCAAGAGGAATTGATGAAATTCTGTTGGAAGATCTTGAACTGTAAGACCCAGGATTGCAGAGAGATGCTGCTGGGTACCGGAGGATAGGAGGGGAGATGCCCACAACTATTCCAGTTTCCCTGCAGCCCAACTGCAAGGACAGCAGCTAAGTTCTGGAAGGGTCTTTTCCATCTTTCAACAATTGCTTTAATCATAACTCTGCTGGACTGAGCTTGTGCTCTCTGCAACCACTTCTGTCTCTCTCTGTTACTCTCATAAGGATTCCTGTTTAGTAGATACAGTGGAGACAGTTTTCTTTTGCACACTGAGGTCCTCGGGAGACACGGATAGTTCTAATTCCTCGGCTGTGTTGCTGTGCGCTGAGGGTGCTGGGGGGCTCCTCTCCCCGCCGTCTCTTCTCCACACGAGGCATCTACTGTTGCTTTAATCATCCCTAACATAATTAGATTCTCAGGCCTCTCCCAATTCTGTCACAGGCATCCAACTATTTTGTGATCTGACAGCACTTCTAAAATACAGGAACCAGAATTAAATGTAGCACTTTACGTAGGACTGGAGAAGCTCAGAGCAACACAAGGTTATCCCTGTCTATTGTAACGTGGCCGTAGCTCAATCTGTCTTTTCAGAAAATTCCTATATTTATGTCTTTTCAAAAAGGATAAATGTTTATCTGGAAAAACCACCATTAAAAATAAATTCTTTGTATTGAGATACTGTCAGCTGGTACCACGAAAACCCTCTTCAAGGCGAGCAATGATGCTAAGTTGTTAACAGCTACTCGTACATTATATTATTGTCTTTCTTAAGGTGGACTAGAAGATATTTTCCTATCAAGATGAAATATGAACTATTAGGAGAAGAACTTGGACTCCTGAGAACACACTAAGCAGTGTACGAGAGTGAGGCGGGGTCTGAGCTTCTACACCAAGGAGCACACAGTTGGCTTTGGAGGAGGAGCCCATAGAGCAAGGACAGTCAGTGAGAGCTGAAAAGGTGTTTCAAAAACTTCAGTAGCAGTTCTCTGCTGACAAGGCATTTTCCCGGGCTACTTTGAGATACATACCTTCTTAAGACTCATTAGTCCTGTGATCTGTGTCTCTCTGGGGATAGGTGACTGCCCGTGAACAGTAAGGATGGTAAGAAAGTCACAAAAGTCTTAAAATGTCAACAATTAGCTGTAGATCTGTGGTCTCTGCAGCCAGACCCCACGAACTGCCTTACCAACATAAATATAGCAGATGAGTGATGCTTTAATATCTGTTCCCCAAAAGGCCTGAGAGCAGAAAGACAATGATTGATTATTATTATTATTATTATTGTTTGTTGTTTTTTGTAGAGACAAGAGTCTTACTTTGTCCCCCTTGGTAGAGTGCCAGGGGGTCACAGCTCACAGCAACCCCAAACTCCTGGGGTTAAGTGATTCTCTTGCCTCAGCCTCCCGAGTAGCTGGGACTACAGGCGCCCGCCACAACGCCCAGCTATTTTTTGGTTGCAGTTTGGCCGGGGCCGGATTTGAACCCACCACCCTCGGTATATGGGGCTGGTCCCCTACTCACTGAGCCACAGGTGCCTCCTGTCAGTGAATGATTATTAAATTTCATTTCATTTTTGTGTGTGTAGGAAACTGAGAAGTAAATGTGAAAAAGCTTTTTCCATAGTTATAGATAACTGCAGGGAGAGAGCCAGGAGTAGACACCACCTTTTCAAACACAGTTCAGTTTCCAGCCTTGCTGAGTCCTGCCAGCTACAAACCAGGCGGGTACCCTGGCAGCCCTGCAGATGCCCTCAGTGGCCACATGGCACACCTTCAGCCAGGAGGCCTTAGTGCCAGCATCTGGCTGCCTAACCCTGGCTGAAGCTAAATGGGACAAAGAGTTTCACACTGTTTCTCTGGGCCAGATCTGCCTGGGGAGAGAAATAACTGTGTCAAAATAAGAAATGAAAGTGAGACAGGGTCCTGAACCATCTCAGGTCTGCTGTAGAGAAGGTTTCTGGAGCTGCAGAACCTTTCGTAAGGTCACAGTGCTCAGCCTGGGGAGGGTTATCAGCCCTGCCGTGTATTATAAGCCGTCCAATGAAGGCAGTGGGAACCAGTGTTTCTATTTAATACTGGAGAAATGGTGGAAGTCAGCAATTGATACCAACACAATGATGGGAAAGAGTGTCCAGAGGTGCTGCTCACATGATCTCACTTTACAACATCTTGAAAATTCAATAGAAAGGACTCTACTAACAATACCATTACACATTACTGATCATTGTTCTCAAATGTTCCTAAAGCTCTAAAAGCAAAACTCAACAATAAAAATGCTCTATAAATACATCCCAGCAGTGAACATAACTGTATTTTTTTCCTTTAAAAACAAAAGCACATAGTTAGTCACAAATCACATAATGTTATTAAAGCATTTTCTTAGTTGAAAGTGCATTATCATTTTTAAAACATTACCTAATCAAAATATAAATAAATGAGCTATTCCTTGACATTAGAAAGTGTTTCCAAATAATTTAGAAAAACTGAAGAATATTCCACCAGGGACTAACTGCTACCTATTCGATATGTGATCAGTATTGGGAGAAATATTTTATTTATCATGGGTTCTATCTCATTGGCAAAGGCATTTGGGAAAAACAAGCAAAGCTGTCTTTCAAAAAGTATATATAATTTCAAAAGTTCCTGTTATTTGTGTCTGTGATTCATAGTTTTATCTCTGGCCATTAAAACTTTGAGAATAAGCATATTTTTCAAATGAACTAAAATTGTAGGAAGTTACTACTATATCCTGTTCCCCAAACAAACAAACCAATAGCTTAAAACCATGTATGTAAAGAATGTGCCAGCTCTTGAGAAAAGATTTCAAACTAGTTTAGAAAAATATATTTTGTCCTTCCTATTTATGCTTATGTCCTGGGACCAGGGGAGAGTATGTCTGTCCCTCATTCCTCCAAGGATACCATACTGTTTTATTCTGTAACTGAAAGGGCTAAAAAATAATTTTTCTTTTAATAAATTGATACTAAAACATCTAAGTATTAATTTCTTAGTTTAACAGTTCCAAATTTTAAGTTATTTGAATACTATTGACAATAATAAAGTATAAAGGTATGAACCTTCTTAAAATTATTTTCAAAGCTGTTGGGCCATCCATGTGCTTTTAAAAAATTCACGGTTAGGGCGGCGCCTGTGGCTCAAGGGGCAGGGCACCGGTCCCATATGCCGGAGGTGGCGGGTTCAAACCCAGCCCCGGCCAAAAACCAAAAAATAAATAAATAAATAAATAAAAATAAAAGAGCCTGTTTAAAAAAATAAATAAATAAAATAAAAAATTCATGGTTATATAAAAACTCAATTTCAAAGAGTCACATGTTTCTTTAAGGCTGCATAATATTCCATGGAGTACATATACCACAATTTATTAATCCATTTGTGGGTCGATGGGCACTTGGGCTTCTTCCATGACTTAGCAATTATGAATTGGGCTGCAATAAACATTCTGGTACAAATATCTTTGTTATGATGTGACTTTTGGTCTTCCGCGTATGGAAGGGGGAGGTGGGTAGAGGGAAGGGGGTTGGTGGGATTACACCAGCTGTGCATCTTACAAGCGTATATGTGAAACTTGGTAAACAGTCTGTGAAGCTAGTGAATGATGCCCCATGATTATATCAATGTACACAGCTATGATTTAATAAAAAAAATAAAAAATAAAAAAATAAAAAAACCCCAAAAAACAAAGAGGCACATGGAATTCCTTAAAATTTTAAAAAGACACAAAAATTTTAATACAAAGTAAAATATTGACAATGAAAATTCTAAAATAAAACGTATGTATTATATTTCTGATAATGTTCTAAAATGTTCTATATCATTATATGTTATTAATATCCAAAATTGAGGAAGCCGATGTGTTGTTCTTAAATATCCAGAGTATAATTTTCATAGCTGAACTATCAGGATAAATTTCTAAAGCCTATTTGCTTACTAAGAAGCTGAAAAACTATCAGCTTATATAGTATTTGAATATTTTTGAAAATGATTAATTTAGGCTATAGTCTTAGATGGGAATTTTATGTATTCAGTTAGATGTGTTTACAGTTTTTTTTTTTATAAACAATATTTATTGGAGAATGCAAGGATCCTCAGAAGAGAAAGTTTTAAGTCTCTCAAACATAGTAAATGATCAAACGTTTGGAATAGAAGCAAATTGTAAAAATGTGTCTTAATGGAGATGCATTGCCCTAAGGAACTACGCCTTTTTGTTTGATGATTCTTCCATAAACCTGAGTTCATTTTTAAAAATTGAAGGTGAAAGAACTCCACTTACAAGTTTTTCCACCAGACATCATAAAAGTCTATCACAGCACCTTGCGTTTTGGTGTCTGCAGCTGAACCCCATGGTTGAATGTTGCCAGATCTTATTGTGAAAAAACGGGATTGTGTCTCCAGAATGCAAATCGTTTGGATGAAAATCCAAGTCAAATAGAAAAACCTGCTTGTTCCTTGAGGCCTGAGTTGAGCAGTGAGAGGAATGAAACTTTGAGGGGCATAAAGCAAGTTTGGAAAGAAAAGAGCAAGCAAAGGAAGCCAGTTTGTTTTGGAAAGACGATTGCATCACAAGCTTCTGAGTGTTGTTCACCCAAATGAGGTTGCCTGCCCCCAAATACTGTGAAATCGTACCCACAACATCTGCTCCATGTGGTCATGTTTGTCAGAAATAGCCCACAATTGGTTAACATTCCCATGTTACCTGTGGATAGTTTGCTTTGCTGAAGAATAGGAGATTGTTGTGTATCAATAAACAACAATATTCTAAACCAGATGTTGGATATTTTTTAAAAGATACTAGAATAAAACTTTTATTAACATGAACACATAGGTGGGAAACTTTTTGGAGAGCTTGATCGTCCTTAATGACTCTTAGATAAAAACCGAAGCCTTTTCTGTCTCTAGGTATGATACTTGTATGCAAAAGTATCCTGTACTTTCCCCCATAATTATAGTGCACCTGCCCACATTCCCTTTTACAATGTTTTATATTAAAACTCCAGTGGACCCGGCCAATCTGGAAAGTGAAAGCGTCTGCGGAGAACTCCACACACCCAGGTGACCCACATGGAGTTCAACCTGGTGGGGCTTCATCTTCCCAAGACAGTGGTTCAACACAGCCCATGACCAGCGGGAGAGTCATAAAATAAGGAATTCTAAATAATTCATGGATGAGCATAGAAATAAGGTTTCAGAAACAAAGTCAGAGCAGCTGCTAAAGAAAAAAGTTTCTTTTTCTTTTTTTAAATCACAGAAATAGCCATATTATTTATTTCAGGTTAGCCCACACCATTGCGTAAATTCACAATGTAATATATGTATGTATGCTTCCATTAGTTTTGGAAAGAAAATTTAGAAGACTTAAAACAGAGACACAGCAAATATAAAGAATCTTTCCAGTTCATGCAGACGCTGTGTATGACTCAATAGTGAGAAACAGAGTTGAACACGTGGGGTCTATTCTAAAATACGATTTTTGTGTGTTTAAAAGTAAATCTAAACTTTGGATCTTAAGGCAAACTGTCCTCTATTCCCAAAGTAAGTACAAAAACAAGACCGCTTATTGCTTCTTGGATTTTTTTCCTTTGTTTATTTCACAAATGTCTCTTATCCTGGCACAGGGTCAGGATAAGGGCAGGGGTCTTTGCAGATGGTTGGCAATAAACGCAAAACTAGCCGTCCTCCAGGTCGGCCATTCACGGTCCCAAAGATGAACAAGGATCTAGAGGCAAGTGATTTATTACTCATAATTTCCAGGTTAAAAGTGTGAATGTAGCAATGGAAAAAGGAAAGTAATCAAAACAGTCTGAGGATAAACATTCAGATAAAACGGAATATTCTTTAGGATCTTGTTTGGAAAGCAGGTAACTGGCAATTGTATAAGCAAAACTATTCATCTTCAACTGATTTATATCGGTTTTGCTCCAGATCCCTTTTCATGACAGGAATTGTTGTTCACAAGCTCTGGATGTTAGTTAGTTAATGCTTATAAATATATTTATCCCTAGATTTGGGTGTTAGATGAATCTAAATTACCCTAATAGTTCAAATAAAACAAAGGATCATACTGAACAAAATGCCTTATGGAAATAATTCAGTAATACAGATTAAATAATACTTTCTTGAAAGTAACTTTTATATTGATATTTTAATTTTATTTATATCAAATATTTTTCTCAAGTACTGATGATGTTGACCCCATAATTAATTGGGGGCAGATAATTTAATTTATCAGACTTTAAAATTTGGGGAAGAACTGGCTTCCTGTCTTACACAACTTAGTACAAATGTCCAAATTTGTAAATCAAACTCTCTTCCTACTAGAAGGTGTGTTTGATTCTATTTAAAGCACAAGGTTATAAACAGTCTATTTTGAAAGACCTTTGAGAAGATATGGAGAAGACTGAAATAATTTTTATTACTGAATACTAAAATGAGTCTATTATTTTAACTATTATTTCTTTTTTTGCAGTTTTTGACCAGGGCTGGGTTTGAACCCACCACCTCCGGCATATGGAGCCAGCGCCCTACTCCGTTGAGCCACAGGCACCGCCTTAACTACTATTTTTAATTAGGGTTTAGATTTCTTAATGAAAATGGCTAGTTTACCCTCAAATATTGGCATCGTTTTAACCTGGATCTATATTTACTTGTAAGATTGCAAATAAGTGCTGTTCAAGTTAGAACTCGCTTTCAAACATATTCCTGACATTGTCATTTTTCTTTCTTTTCTTTAAAAGTTACCAAAGGCACTTTTTTCTGCTTTCATTTTGTAGTAGTCTGATACAAAGAACAACCACCACCACCATATGCAGCTGATTCCAATCCAAGTCAGGCGTGTCCACGGGCTGTGCCTTCTGTCTGTCAGCAATGCCCAAATCTCCCCTGTGAGCTGAGTTCGCAGACAGAAGCCATGACACCCATGTGGCTCAGTAGGAGGAGCCCCGTGGGCCGGGGCTGTGGGCAGATCTTGAGCCCTGCATACTTTGCATTCCCATGTGACCATCTTGTCATCCACTCCCCTGCGTCACTTAGCTCAGGGAGATACATGGACGTGGTGCCAGCGAGCTGCCTTTCTTTTCCTTTTTTTATGTTTTACCTTGTCCTGGTTCTGTGACCTTCTATATCCTGGTATTCCCCCTCAGCTCTCTCCGCAGGTTATTAAGAGAGTGTGACACAAATGGGAAGCTCTTTTGTATGTTTATCACCAAGTTAAAATAACTCACTTCTATCTGCACAGAGGCCAGAAAGAGCAAAAAGGTTTTATCTCCGTGGCCAGCTCTCATCTGCCTGGAACAGGGGTGGGTGAGCTCTGTGGTTGGGTCTCATCCAGGCTCTGGGAGAAAGTGCTGGTGCTAAAGAGTGGAGTTGGCCAGGAAGATGACCTGCTACACTTGGCTGGAAGTCAGCAAGGGATTTTAGCTATTGATACAGCAATTTTAACTTCTCTCTGGCTTTATCTGAGGAAAACAAATAGTCTATAAAAATAGACTTCTGTGACTTTGAAAGCCAAAAATCAGCAATGGAACGAGTCCTCAGTTGGGCTTCACTTTTGGCTCAAGGCCAAGCAGAAAAGGATGAAGGTTCATCTTATTTCAGGACTTTTCAAAAATTGAAAATTGTGACAACTTCAGCCAGGGCCCTGCTCTCTGCGGGGAGCAGTAGTCTGTCCTGGGCTGCAGGTGGCCATGGGCAGCAGAGCAGAGATGTGCCCAGAGAAGTTTACTCAGTCAGAGGGACCATGTATTGGTCACAAACAAATTTAAACACATTTCAAGGAGACAATTGCATATTCTAAACACTTTATTCCATGAGACTGAAGACTCCTTTTCAAGTTTGGTTTTCTATCTGGGAGGGTTCAAATAGAGGAGAAATATTTTTGTGTCCTTTCAGAAGTAAAGACTTACCTACTTTTTTCCTCCCAAGGTGAAACCTCAGAAATCATCCAAGTAGTCTAATTATATTCAATGGTTAGAAACAGTTTCCACTCCGGTGTGATTGGTCTGGAATGCTTCGGTGATTGTTACTTGGAATCTAAGGAATAGTGATTGTCATTGTTTTTTAAAAATGGATTCTTTTCTAATTGTATTCATGAAGCAAAGAAGAGATTCTTTCATTTTTCAAGAAAAGAATATGTGAATTTTGAAACGTCTTTCTAAATTCTCTCACGTGTACACAGGGCACAGCACGTGCAGATGTAACAGCTCACAAATGGCTCTGATTATTGGGCCGTGAATTTCACTTATAACCAAATAAAGTAGTTTGACTTTATTATTTACATGATTCTTAAAATATGCAGGCCACTGACCACACAAATAAACATGTGCTTTTGGATCAGCACAAAGCCTGGTGTGTATGAACAGGCTTCTTTGTGTTTTGAACAATATCTGGCACATTGAATCAAAACTCTTTACTGAAATGTGGAGCCGGGGTGATCGCGAGCTTCCGTGATCCATGCTGGGCAGCGGCCCCAACCTCTGCTCTTCAGCAGACAAGAGTGCAAAAATCTGCTATCACAGTCTGATCAGGTGGTTGGTAAATGTCCATTTTGCAGTTCTTAGAAGCCCCTATCTCCCATTATGAAGCAATGTGGTTCTGATTACGGCATTATTGAAATCCAGACAGTACCTGTGTCCTGGCAGCCTTCTCGTCCCTCATCTTCCATGGTAACACGAGGCCCTTACTGACCCTTCCTCTCCCTTCTTGGCCTCCACAGATGGATACACGGAGAGTCTCGGGGGTCGGGGTTGTTTGGACGAGGAGAGTTGAAGGCAGTGTTAGCCACATCTCAAGGTATGTACTCTTGAGTTGGAAAAGAGAGTCCTAATGAACGGAACAAAACATGAGAATGTTTTCTAGGGTAAAGCTGTGGCTCATCTGTTTTGTACTTTAATTATGACTGTGTTTTGATAAAGAATACTGCTACAGACTTCAGATGTACCAGAAGCAGTCCATCCTCCCAATATTGCAGGTGACCTGGTTCCTGGCCCCTCTTTATTCCCCTGACCAATTAAATGGTGTCCTAAGTCATCTCTTTCTTAATTCTTGTCTTCCTATAGTTCAGTCCTCACAGAAAATCCTGAACTCTCCGTCAGGACTGGATGCAAACAAGTTCCTCTGTCCTGTTGGAACCCTCTATTGACCTCTCACTGCACTCTGATTAACATCCACACTCGTCTCTGTAAAATCAAAAGCCCAAGGGGGACAGGCCCCCGCTCGGTGGGGGGGGCTCGGGCCTCTAATCCCAACACTTTGAGAGGCCGAGGAGGGAGGATCACTGGAGGCCAGGAGTTTGCCTTTGCAGTGAGCTATGATCCTGCCCCACATCTCAGCCTAAGTGACAGAGTGAGACCCTGTCTCTAAGAGACAGACAGACAGAGAGAAAGCTCCTGATGCAAGCTGTTTTGAGCTGTGCATTTCTCTGGCCTCAGTTCTTACCCCTCTTCATAGTTTACACCCCACTGAGGGCACAGCAGCCTCCTCCTGCTCTGTCTTGAGACCTGCAAGCTGCCGTACATTCTTGAAGACTCTTTCCTGTCTCCTCACAGACTTCTCATCCAACCTTTGATGGTCCATCATGTCACCTCCCAGAGAACTCTGGCTGGGTCACCTTATCAAAAGAAACTCCCCAGGGGCTCCCTGTCAGGCTGCCTTTTACTGTTAGAGTGCTCACTGGTCTCTGACATTACTTAGTTGCCTTTTGGGCTCACTTTTGTGTTTCTTGTCTTCCTGTATAAGAATGTGTGCTGCTTGCTGCTCGAGGGACGAGCCCCACCTGATTCATGCTGGGCCCCTGCCTGGCTCAGCATAGCCCCCAGTGGGTGTATAAAATACCAAATCATTACATTTATCTAAGCCCCTCCTAGCCAGAAAAAAGCTTGGGACTGTCCCCAGCATGTCAGTGCACTGCAGTGAACCCAATAAACCACTCAGGATTATCCCCAACATCTCGGTTCACTGCAGCTAACTTGACAAACCACTAACTTTCACGGACTTGTTTCCACAGTTGCTGGAATTCTTAAGAGAGCGCTGCGCTCATTTAGTCCCTCATGGTACCTGGAAGGAGAACCCAGCACAGGCCAGGCAGGGGCTTATTTGGTGTCATCAGGATTGGAATTGGACATTTTATTTTCAGTAAGCTGAGCAGCCTCATATGTGCAGTATAATTGATCAACTCTACTAAAAACGCCAGGGTTCCAAGCACCGAAAGAGAAAAACCAGTGATGAATCCTCCTGTGTTAATGTCAGCAAGGCACCCCTCTGGGATTCCTGGAATGTGAGGGTTGAGTAGGCTGAGGGACAAAACTCCTTACAGTTTTTTTTTGGAACATCTTTCAAAGACTTTTGAAGTATTATTGTGCCACATCTGTGCACGTAGAATGCTTTAAGCAAGTGTTCTTGCTTCCTTCTTCCTGACGGAAGTGAGAGGCCTCTTCTAAAGCAGAGAAGCTCTGCGTGTTTCTCCCCCCTGCCCGCGACGCCCCTTCCCTCCTCAGCACCTTCCTCTTTACCTTCTTGTCTACGTGCCGTTCAAAGGTCTTTGCTCTTTTTGGTTCCCCTTGGATTTTCTAAAAGTTCAAGCTTCTTCTTTTGTGTTTTAAAATATTACTTAAAGACTTGGAAAACAAAAGGTGTGGAATAGAAGGAGGGCACTGGTCAGGGACTAGGAAAGGAGAGAGAGGAGAGATCACAGTAAGAACTGGGGGTCTCTCAGAAGGTTAAGGGACCTTTTTACGAAAGAAGTTGAAATCCAGGGCAATGTGAACAACTCCTCTTTAAAGTCAGGCAGTGGGAAGGTGGGACACGCGCGGTGCACCTGCTCATCATTTACAGCGATGCTCTCTCACTGCAGAAGCAGAGCCTCCCTCCCTGTGTTCAAGCTGTCCTGTGAGCCACGGAGCTGAGAACAGCTACAGGCTCTGGCTAGTAAGCTCACTTTCACGGCCGCTGAAGAGGATATCGTCAGATATGATGGATAAAGCAGAGGCACTTAGTTCCTTTTCTAGGAAGAATAAAATATATTCTTGGGGGTGGGGTGTTACAACCAACTAACATAATGAGTATAACTAGGACACCTGTCCTAAGTGCACAAACAGAGAACCACAAAGTGTAAGAAGCAGGCGATTACTGAAGGCCTCTCGGGCCTGGTGGTGAGCTGGGCACAGGGCTCTGAGCTGGCCCCTGGGGCCCAGAACTCCATTCACACAACAGTAAGCTGGGGGGAAGTAGGAAACACTGAACTATTGCTCTCCAAAGCTATCTTGTAAATATTTTCCTCCTGTTAGGGAGAGTTAAGTGACAGGATGAAAATGGGGCTGAAATACTTAAGAAAATGCTATAGAGGAAAAAGCTGCGGGACTCTGCGGTGTGTGGGGTAACCTCCCAGGTCCAGACACATTACTCGTGGGGGGGGGGGCCCTGAGCCTCCGTTTGGCACCTTCAGTAGTATCTGTGTTGCAGCTCTGTGTGGAGGTCTAAATGAGTACTAAGTTAATAGAAAATATTGAGTAGCTGATAGTTTTAAAAATCATACAAATAATTTGAGCATGGTCAAAAATGAAAGTTAGTAGCTTATACTAAGAAACATAGTATTCTTTTCCAAATTGGTAGTAATTAAAACTTTTTATGTTGTGATATTTATCATTATACAAAAGATTCTCAGCTACACAGAATACTCATTAAGTAATGATCTTTCTGTAAGATATTATATATTAAAATTAATTAATTGTATTATATTAATTATATGATATAACTTTCTGAAAGATATTTATTATTATCTTATAGGTTAAATATAGGCCTGAAAATCAATACAAATATGATTATTTACAACATCTAAAAAAAATGAAATAGGTTGGATGTCAGGTCACTGTCCTGTTAATGGATAAAGGGATGTAAAGTATTTTTATTTTCAAAAAGTTTTTTATATTATGAAGTATAAAAATTCATTTGAATGGATTTTTCAAGAAAAAAAAACCAAAAAAAACTTCCCCTAGTTATATGAGCTGCATGCAGAGACGGCCTAGAGATACGTGGTAGCTTGCTGGCATATGTGTTTCTTTCCTATTATTATGAAAATGACACCATTTTCATCACAACTTGGCACATGGAGATTAAATTTCAGGCTTCTTATAGATTTACCAAACTAACTCTTAAAATTGACTGAAAATTTCTTCTTTAACATAAAAATAGCTTTTTGTGTTGTTACTGATTTAAAAGTAACACATGTTAATTGTTAAAATAAGAATCCCCAGCCAAACTCAGACTCTGCAGGAAGTTATAAAGAAAAAAGAAAAAAAAATCGTCAGCAAGATCATTGCCCAGACATAATCGCTGTCTTGGTGTGTGTCTCCCGGACATTTTTCTATAAAGTCACTTGCAATTTCTTCCCAAGTGAAATCATACCTTCTACAATGTTTTCAACCTTATTTAAATGTAGAATGTGCCACAGGTTTTCAATGCCAATGAATATGTATTTATAGTGGTTTTAAGAGCTCTCACAATAACCTGTGTGTATGACTATACTTTATTTAACCAATTCTTCAGACAATTCAAGTTTTTATTTTCCCATTTTTTTACTATTAAAACATATGCTTATATTTGTCTAGAATAAATTCCTAGCAGTAAAATTGTTAGGTAAAAGGAAACTTATATTTAAAGAATTTTTAATATGTTTCCAAATTGCCCTCAAGAAAGTTGTCCTAACAGATGCCTCAGCGTTTGTGAGTGGATTTTCTCTCTTGTTAACTGTGGACATTGTAGTGTTTTTAAATCTGTGCTTACCTCTTAACATAAAATATCCCATTTGGATTTACATTTCTTAGTTTACTGTTAAGTGTGAACAACTTTGGTTTGTACAAGTATATTGACTGTGATTCTGCTTTTGTTAATTGGCTCTTTACATCCTTTGTGTATTTTTCTACTAGTTGTTAATCTTTTTTTTAGACTGATTTCTAATAGCATCTCCTATATTAAGGCTATTGCTGGTCATGCAAATTCATGATTTTTAAATTCATTTTGTAAGATTCATGGCAGCCAGCATCCCAATTTAAAAAAGGGTAAAGTTTGTGTGTGTAAAAAGGCAGTGACACATAGAGAAAGAGGGATGGACTTTTGAGAAGAGTCTAATTCCCAGGCACTATTTAAAACAGTAGCCGAATTACGGCATGAAAGAATAGAAGCAGACAAAGAAAAATCATGGTTAACATTTTAAAATGTTGGTCATGCTCTCAAAAGACAGGCTGGGATCTTCCTCCCTGAGACTTTGAAAATGGGTCACATACCTGCCATGAGTGATCTGGGGTGGGGGGTACTGGGGACTCTCCTAAGACATCTCTCTGCCCCTGGTGATCATCTTCTTCTATTTTCACATATAAACTTGAGGTTCCTACAACTCCTAACTTCAGGTTCTTTACACTTAATTTACAGATGCTATCTATATTGTCCTTCCTAAATTACTTTTTAAAAAAGAAAAGGAAAGAAATTCTACACTGTATTGTTAATAACAAATGTAAGTTTGTCCTTCAATTCTTCCTAATTAGCAAAGAGCGCACAGGTAAGTGTGACCATGAGTCATCTTCCTAAGCTTTAATTTCTTACTGCTCTCTTGTGGCCATTCAAATGAACTGTACAGATCCCTTTTAAAAAAAAAAGTCATATAAGAATAACAGGGAAAATATTCCCAGGAAAGGTCATCTGATTTTTTTTTATCTGCAGCAAATTTAGGATCTTTGATATCTGAACATCGAGGTCACAACACAATTCATTTTGTTAGTAAGGCTGGGGCAGATTCGCAAAGAAAGAAAAGGCCTGTAAGTTTCTTTTTATTTTTTAGTAATACCAACCACACTGTTATTCATTTGGGAAGTCTTCAGAAGGCTGAAGTTTGAAATATTTCTGCCCATTCTAAAGGTAAAATAATGCAATTCTAATCTGTTTCCTAATTGTGGTTTGGAGAAAATCAGTAGAATCTGTGTAGCCTCTTTTTAGGGAAAAGAATTTCAAATACTAGATATACATTAGAGTATAAGTAAGATATAGGTAATAAATAAAATCATTTTGTTACATTTTGGTCATGGAGTAGTGACTGTGTGTAGAGAGGACCCTGGAATTACAGCCTCAGCAATCCTAAGACAGTGTAATGAATGAGTGTCCTTCAGACTGGGTGGTGTCTCGTGCCTCAGTCCCACATTGGGGGAGGCTAGCTCTGGAGGATCACTTTAGGCCAGGAGTTGAAGACCAGCCTGGGCAACATAGCAAGACCCTGTCTCTAACTGTAGACCAATAATTTGATCCAGCAATCCCCCTCCAGGAATCCCAAAGGAAAAGAAGTCATTTTAGCGAAAAGACACTCAAGCTTGAATGTTTATTGCAGCATAGTTCACAATTGCAAAGATGTGGGATCTACCCAAGTGCCTGTCAATTCATGAGTGGATTAACAAAATGTGTCTTTGTGTGTATTTGTACACACACACACACACACTGTGGAGTACTACTCAGCCATCAAAAGGACAAAATAATGTCACTTGCAGCAACTTGGTTGAACCTGGAAATCATTTAAGCATCTTAGGAATGGAAGCCAAATGCCATATGGTCTCACTAGCAGGCCTGAGCTAATAAGTGGGTACCCGCGGGGACAAAGCAATAGAAAGGACATGAGAAGCCAAGGAAAGGGGGGGCTTGCAGGGAGTGGAGAGGTAACACTTCCCTGCTGGATTCAGCGAACACTGTTCTGCTGATGGACACACCACAGGCCCCAACTTAAACATTATATGTAGCGTGAGATATGCACGTAACAAAAACACAGCACATGTACCCCTTTAATTCATATTTTGAAAGAAAAAGGTTATGGAAAGTCTAATCTTTCAGACCTTGGATATTAGGGATGAATGTGAGAGGAGAGACCCAGAACATTCCCAGCTTCATTGACTGCTGGGTGTGTTTACCAAGAAGGGAATACCTGAGTGTCACCAGTTTAGGGAGAAAGATTGAGTTCAGGCTATATTTGACACATGCTGAGAAGAAGGCAGTTGATATGCCAGTCAAGAGTCAGAAGAGCAGTGTGTTGCCAAAGATGTTTTTGTTTTTTAATTAATTTCAGAGTGATACGAGGGCACACCCGAGCAGATTCCGTTGTTGGCATTAGTAAGATAAAGTTTGAGTTGCAGTTGTGACCTTGGCCCCGGAGGTGCGCCCCCTCCCTACATTGCACCTGCTAGGTGGGAGCTGACCGAGCCCCCTCCCTTCCCCTTTCCTGAATTTAATTGTTTCTTTCTTGTGTGCACATATTTAAATGAACTTGGTTTTCTAATGTGTGAATTTTGATGAGATTGCCAAGGGATAGGAAACTAATGAAAAGAATGAATCTTGTTAAAAAAAAAAAAGAGTGAAGAACTTAAACACTTACTTGTTAACTTAAAAATAAACACAGAGAGAAGAGAGACAAGAGAGTGTGTATACAAGTGCAAAGGAGAGTGAGAAAAACCGTCAGAGAAACACGGTGAAATCCCGAGGGTTTGGAGATGGGGCAGCTCAGGGAATGACAACCTGCACCCAGTGCTGTGGTGTTAGACGTGTGTCCAGCCCTCTCGCAGAGCTTGGCTCACATAACTCACCGAGTCCTCCCAGCTGTGCTCTGATGCCGACCTTGTTGTCACCCCTGCCTGTGTCTGCAGAGAGGGAAGCCCAGACACCCTCGGCCCTGGCTGGTGATCGCACAGCTGGTGGAGAGCAAGTCTCCAACCAAGGCCTCTGTCTTCTAGTTCCCTGCTTGTTTACACCAGGCTTTTCTGCCACTTAAGAAAGATAAAGAGAATAAAAATTTTTGACTTTGCCCACTCTCAGTATTTTTGGCATAATTAAGAATAAAAATACTTTCTCAGCTACACAATTCTATACAAATGTTCCCGTGGGTATTAATATAATCAACTGTCATTAGGAGAGCAGAAGAGGTGGGGAAGAGCCCTGTCTCTGAGAACCAGACGGGGAGGAGCAGAGCCCACTACGATGTCACTGGGTGCCTCGTAGGTGCTCAGAAACTGCTGCTGGTTGGGGATTTTTTTTTTTTTTTTCCATTTAGGGAGGATTAGAAGTGACAGCCAAGCAGGCAAGGATTCAACCTGACCCTAGCGTGGAGACTGTCACACGCATGTTGGCTAGTGGAGGGGAGTGTCCTGTCAGCAGTAGTGATAGAGCAGGCATTTAACATAAATATTTGTTGATTGATTGATTGGACCGGACATATCATCAACATTGCAGCACAAAACATTTCAACAAGGGATCTTCTGAGATTTTAGAGGAATCAGCCTGCCCACACCGTGGCAGGCAGACATTTCCTGAATAGTCAGAGTCCCCAGTGAATTGCCCACCAGTGCCAATAAAACGGAGTTGTATTTAAACCTTCAGGGTGGTAGAGAATGATGTTCAGGACAGCTCAGGATTCGCTGGGGAGTAAGCAGTCTGCAATGGTACGGTTTCCAGCGTGATTGGAGCGGGAGGTGGAGGAAGATGAAAGGAGGCTGATGGATGTTTGCCGGGACTCGAGATTCTTCATCCAGAGCAAGGCTGAGAATGTGTAAATCTTCAGAAACATTAAGAGCTGAGGTTCTTTCAGACGTTACGCCATGTCCTCTGAACGTTTTCTTCAAGTGTACACAACTCACTAACATGCTTTTTAAAAGTGCTGACTTTTCAAATGAACTAAACAAACCAGGGCAACAAGAAAGAGTAACAAACACAGCAAATGACCTGGAGAGAGAACAACTCACTTAGGGAGGAGAGCGCCTGCGTCTGGTCTCGGGCCTGGCCACGTTGACGCCCAGCGGGCACAGCTTCTGGATGTTCCTGCAACGGGTCTCTGGAGAAGGCCTCATTCCACACACGGTGGCATCCTCGCACACCACCAGATGCCCCTGATCACTTTCCAGAAGTGTCCACGCACAAAACCAGAGGATGCCCAGGAAGAGGAGGTACTCGGTCCTCTGTCAGGTGAAGGTGAAACGTGAGGCTTCCTGCACTGCTGCCAGAAGGCAGCTTGGACACCTTTGTTTCATTTGGAGATAACACCTGTTGTTTGGTGGGGGCCCTGGAGAGACTGCTTTTTCTGTCCCAGTGTCTCACTCCCTACAAATTCCCTTCGTGATGAGACGTTCTCCCTTTGTACATAAATTGTCCTTTAAGGTAATTATAGCCTGAGAGTACAAGCCTGGCTGCTGCAGCATCGTTTTAAGCACCAGTTGAATGCAGACATAAATGCTATGCTTGAAATGTAACAATGTGATTATTTTTAGCAATGAAATTTAAGAGGACATGTGTATTACTGATGTTGAACTGTGAAACGTCTAAATTCCCTTGCAAATAAATTCATGGCTAAGTCCAGCTAGCTTCATGAAGAGAGCATCCACGTGCCTCTTTATAAGTAACAGGAATTTATTTTGATGGACCCAGTGTCCTCCAGAATCCACTGGCAGAGGGGCTGCTTCTCCCTGAGCAGAGGAGTTAACGCATGGGCGTGAGACCCGCAGGCTTCAGGAAGGAGTGTCCTCCTTCCTTCCCTCTTGGAGCTCCTTCCTGAAACCCTCCCTCCGTCCAACAAGCCTCTTGCTTTCCTTCTGTCATCTAGGGAGGCAGTGCCAACATTTTCTTTTAATTCATACATGATGATGTCACATTTCATGGCTTCTGTATAAAGGCAAACTTATTTATAGGAAGAGAAAGCTGCTCATATTCCTGTTTGAAAACCAGTTATAAGCAGTGTCTGTCCCACACGCGCCCACTGTCCTCATTAGCTCTGTGTCTGTCCCACACGTGTCCACTGTCCTCATCAGCTCTGTGTCTGTCCCATGCGCGCCCACTGTCCTTGTCAGCTCTGTCTGTCCCACACGCGCCCACTGTCCTTGTCATCTCTTCAGACACCACATCATTTCTCTTCCACTCAGGAAAACATGTGGAGTGAAAAATAGTGAGAATGATGCTGTTATAGAGATGGTATTGAATCTTCTCTAATTATCAAAAGAGCTAATAAACTCAGATACTTTAGCATCAGTAATTGCCAGAGACACACTTCACAGCTGATCACCACTGTGGATGAGATCTTTTTTAAAAGCCAAATGCCCCAGAGAGAGGCTCGACTTGGAGTAAAGAGGCAGAGCAGCTGAGGGGCTAATGCCTCTGTGCTCCTAAGTGGGTCCCGATAAACCAGACTGCAGCCGGAGCTCTGCACAGGTAGACATCAGTGAGAGTCATGCAGAGACGAGACCTGAAGTCCCACAGATGCCTGCACGGCCATGTCTGCCTTGACAGCATTCATTTGAGCTCACTGCTCTCAAGGTGTTACTGGATATATTTCCAAACTAAAACGTGCTCTAGTAAATAGACAAATGTGTTCATACCAATTATAATTGTGTCAAGAACTCCTAACTACAGCCAAGTACCTTACACTACTTTTATTCTCTTTTCATACTACTCAGATATCCAAACACTGAATGGCTATTTGGAGACTATTCATTGGGCCTTTACTACCTTCTGAACTCCATTTGCAGACGCAACAGGGCCCAGAACCATCTCTGCATCACCGTTTTCCCTCTTAATGGAGAAATAAAAAAAAAAAAAGCACAATTACAACAAAGTGTAATTTTTGATTAACACTCCCACAACTCAGCAAAGTTGTGGGAGTGTTAATCGAGGGTAACTACCAGGTGCTAAGGGTAAGTGGCAAAAAGGCACCTACCTTCAGTAGGTGAGAGTCCCTTGACTGCTGCCTGAGGGATGACTGGGAATTAGGCAAAAAGATCTGAGCCCCAGGAAGACCGTTCCAGTTCAATTCCATTCCATGAGTAAAGGACTCAGAGAAGGGAGAGGTGTCACATGCAAAATTCCAGAAGAACTATCCATGTCTAGAGTCAAAAGTTCAGGAAGAGGGGTGGGAAGCTTAAGCAAAAATAAGAGTATATAAAACTTCTAAGCCACATTAAGAATTTGGATTTCTTTCTATGTACAGTGGGAAGCCACTGACAAGTTGCACATGAGGTACCGTGGTAAGCCCAGATTTGTATTTTAGAAAGCTCACAGGCATTGCTGTGGAGAACGTGGGAATCCCTTGCCATCTACATCGGTAGAAAATAAGAGCTGATCGTTTCTCCAGTTAGGAGGGGGGAGATGTGAGTTAAGTTGTAGATAAAGTCCTCACCCTCCAACTTCTTGCTAGTCACCACATCTGGTAGATTTAGATAATTTGGTGGCCTATGCTCTCTGAACTCTTGCTGTCCAAACTGAGAAATCAAATATATTCAGAGAATGAAGATATTTGTAAGAATGGACGGGTAACAGTGGAGGGTGGAGACAGGGAAGGAGCAAAGGTGGTGGGTGCAGTGACCAGAGTGTCACCCGGCCATCTTGGCAGGGGCAACTCAGGGCTGGGGCAGTGATGGGGGCAGGGATGTGAAGGATGAAGCATGATTCCCTGTTTGGGGGAACTCTGTGGTCTTTCCACTGCTGCAGTGAAGAAACAAGGTGTTGGTGGAAGGGAGTGCAAGGATCTTGGGATGTGGAAGATGATAAATTCAGTCTGGGATGGAATTTAAGGCAGAAGAGGGAGATGGCAGTGGAGCTGTCCAATAAGGAGGTAACTGCTAAGTCTGAAGTTGGGATAAAGGTCTAGAGCTCCTAACTAGCGGCTCTAGTGAGGTGAGGTGGTGGAGACTTTCAGGGTCCACTAGCACTCACCCTCTCTCCTGAGCCGGGGCCCAGCAACAGCCCACATTTCCCAGCACAGCTGCTGGGGCCTCATCTCTCTGGGATGATGCATGCAACTACCATGTGGTTTCCTTAAAGAAGGGCTTCTAGCAAGGGTCCTGGTTTCTCCTCCCTCCCTCAGGACCCTGAACTCAGCAGCAGCCCAGCTCCCAGCAGCAGACACCAAGGCAGGTGGTGCAGGGGCAGGAGAGGTGGGTGACAGGAGCTGAGTCTCTGACTTTTAGATAAGAGATAGATAAATGTTTAATTCAACAAAATGTTCCACTCCAAGGAAAACCCAATTAGTTGCTCCACTCCAACCAAGACCCAGTAACTTTTCTGTTTCCTCAGCATGGGAAGAGCCCTGATTAGGAGGAAAGGAAGTGGAGATATTCTGCACTGATAATAATCACCTCACTGTCAGTCACATGAGGAGTTACAGTCACCTCCCTTTATCCATGGGGGATACTTCCCAAGACCCCAATGGACACCTCATACCACAGATAGTCCCTAACCCCACAAATACTACATTCCTGACCTGATAACCAAGATGGCTGTGAGTAACTAAGCCCAGGAGTGTGTATGGCTGACCAGGGAGGATTCTTGTCCCAGGCAAGACGTACAGGACGGCACGAGAGCTTAACAGCTGCTCAGAATGGGTACTCGAACTTAAAGGCTTTGAATTTCTGGAATTTCCCATTTAATATTTCCCAGCCACGGTTGACCATGAGTAGTTGGTACTGCAGAGGGAATCACAGACAAGGGGGGACTGCTGTAGAGATGGATCTTTGGGTTCACGGTGCGGGGGGCGGGGGGAAGAGCTCTCACTTTGGATCTTGACATTGTTAAACTTCCTTGTTTGATATAATTAGACAAGGGATCTAGAAAGGAGCTAAGAAAGCAGAAAAGAGGATTTCTTAGCAGTGTCACGGCCACGAGTGACTGTGACATGTCTCTGCAGTCCTGTGATCCCTTTAAATTTAAATTATGAGTAGTAGTGGAGGGGAATGTGCCCAGGAGGGGGCGATGGAATTCTTTCAGGTTTGGGGTTCTACCAGCAGATGGTGAAAAAGTAGCAAGCAAGGGAGCTGGTGTGTGAAAACAGAATAGTTGAGGTTCTGGATTTTGGGACTCCAGCTCAAGAAGCATAGAGGAGAGTTGGGGAGAGTGAAGGAGCAGCGAGGGTTTTGAAAATCAGAGGTTCAAAAGGTTTTTATAGAGGTTTGAACCTCGATAAAAGCAGGTGTCTTTGTCAGGCTCATGCCAGGAGCAACTGTGTAGAACAGTAGTAGGAATCAGCTGCACTCTCCATAATGTTTGTTAAAAAGAAGAGGTTAAAGAAAAAGACTTAGAAATAATGGGGAAACAGACTGAGGGTAAGAATTCAAGGTCAAAGTCTGAATGTGCCACTTACAAGGTAGCTCAATTTCAGGTAAAGATGGAGGCTCACGATTTACAACTTGGTGTTGGATGAGCCTCAAGGGCTCTGGACAGAAAAATAAAGTCCTGGGGATGAGGATGAAGTTCCTAGAAGGTGAGGGTTTGTTTAAGCCGGACACAGACCTTTCTTGGCACGTAGGATAATAACACAACCAATGGGGAAGAGGGGAGATGCCAGCCCGGGCCCCAGGGCCGTTGGCGGGAGGAGGTGGTCAGAGGCCGGCGGGCAGCGCAGCGCGGGGGTGGACGCGCGGGCAGCAGACGACGCACCCGCCGCGGCGCCCGGGCGAGGCCCACAGCTCAGCTGGCCCGGCTGCAGGGTCCACAGTCCGGAAGAGCACTGAGTCTGTGCCTCGTGACGTGAATCTTTCTTTTTCTTCTTTTTTTTATGTGCCAATGTTAGATGACTTTGTAAAGGCAAGTTAATTCGACAATGATGATTAATCAGTGAAAAGAAAATATAGTCAAGCCAGTTGGAGTTTTTGATATTTGTCTAATAATGCATTCACAGATTCACTCTTCTTGATCAGTAAGAACCTCCAGGTGGTTCTCTGTGCTCTTTGTAACGGTGTGCATGATTGGAGCAGTCTCTGTGCTCTTTGTAATGGTGTGCATGATAGGAGGAGTCTCTGTGCTCTTTGTAACAACGTACATGATTGGAACAGTCTCTGTGCTCTTTGTAAAGGTGTGCATGATTGGAGCAGTCTCTGTGCTCTTTGTAACCGTGTGCATGATAGGAGGAATCTCTGTGCTCTTTGTAACGGTGTGCATGATAGGAGGAATCTGTGTGCTCTTTGTAACGGTGTGCATGATAGGAGGAATCTCTGTGCTCTTTATAACAGTGTCTAGGATTGGAGGCGTCTCTGTGCTCTTTGTAACAACGTACGTGATTGGAGCAGTCTCTGTGCTCTTTGTAACAATGTGCATGATTGGAACAGTGAATGTCAGGTGTTCTGGGCCAGCCAAGGCATTCTGTTGTTGGCAATGGTATATTGTTCACTTTGTGTAGTTTGAAATCAACTTGATTCAAAGTAGACAATGCAAGTATTTCCGTTTTGAGGGATCAGTTTTTATTTTGATGATACTATACATAAATGCTAAATATTTTATCATATGTCTTGAAACTAAACTCTCAGATTTTCATGGGGTCTACAAAGAAGTAAAGATAATTGGCTCCTTTCTTTTTATACCTGGAAGAGAAATTGGAATATTAAGGCAATCATGCCAATAATTTAAGTATAAAAATGACTTGGCTATTTTATTCTAAAATATTTCTTCAACTGAATTACCGGAGTATTTATTTAGTTGTTCCAATTCCTTTTTGTCCAAGGAGAGACAATGTTTGAAACAGAGCCTACAGACATCCTTTGGTTAAAGGATAGCTGGTTCTGATGTCTTTGGTGTACCGTGTAGAACTTTTCATAGTCAAAAATTACTAACAAAGAATTTTGTACTTTGTTTGTCAATGGCTGGAATTTAGGAACAGAATCCAACCAATGGATAGACCATTACAGAAAGGAGTGTTTTTCTTGCTTTGTGAGTTGAAAGTCACCAGCCCAATTTGATAGCTCCTTCTGTTACTCTTTAATACTACTTTCCTTCCACGACTTCTACTGTACTAGTTAAGTGAGTCTCCATGGCTCTGTCCTCAGAAGTTGCACAGGGCATGATGGCTTGTTTTGTTTGGCAGAATTCTCTAGAATGTGATTCATTGTCTGCAGGTGATTCATGGTTAGGAAATTAATTCTGAGCTCTGCCAGTGATTGTGGCTGATTAAAGTCCAGCAGTCCCTGCCCTCTGTTCACTAGCACTCTCTGTCAACTGGAATATTTTTTATAAAAAAGAGCCGAAAGTGCTTGTGCCTGATGCCTGGAATTTACACGCGTGTTTGCATCCTCTGAAACAGCTACTCGAGCCTACACAATTTAACACTTGGCACGAAAGCCATTCTAAAAGTGTCTGACTGAATGAATCACATTTTACAAATAAATATCTGTCAAATGGTGCAATTACTTCAGATCCAGTCATTAAGCAATAAAATAAAGAAGTAAATAGGGCACATCTGGGGGGAAGTGCAATAGATATGCAAGTTTCCGTCTCAAGTTACTTGTCTTTAATATGGTAGCCTAACTGGGAGAATGAGTCACTAAAACTTCTACCACTCAATCTAATCATGGCACCAAATTAAAAAAAAAAAAAAGAAGAAAGGTGGGGGCTTCCTAACGTAGTTAATAGGGGGAAAAAAAAGTATGCATGTAAAGCATTTCCTTTCTGCAACTCTGTGAGGGATACTGTGAGATAAAGGACCGACCACCCATCTGAAAACACCACCAGCAACTCAGGGCTTCTCCTAGTTTGCTCCATATCAAAACATTTGGTCGTGATTTACTTGTGTAGATGCAAAAATACAGCAGATTGAAGGAGACTGTTATCTTCATAAAAGAACTGGGATTCTTTATTTCGAGCGTGTGGTTTTTCTTAAATGAAGATAGTAAATAACAGGGATAGTATTCACTTTATAATTCTCTAACATTTTAATTGTATCCGTGTGCCGGGGTTTATATTGAAAGGAAGGCCAGGGAGCATGACACATGAATTATTAGGCCTTCTTTATCCAGTTGGTCTCCTTTCCATATGAATAATTATAAGAAAGGGACATAGAGAGAACAGCTATGGAAAGTGAGATTGGTGTGACATCTAAAATACCTTTGTGTTGGGGGTGGATTATAAAAGTCGTCTATTTTTGTTCTTAAAACTTTAGAGAAATTAAGAGAAGAAACTGAAAGTTACACAGCATCCTGCCCCTCGGAGACGTGATATTGTGGTTTCTAGTTGTTTGGCTGAACATCTTGAAGTGTAGATGTGAGGAGGACTCACGTGTGAGGGTGATGAGCGATGTTGTTTGGGGGTGATTTGTTATGCGGCAATAGCTAGCAGTGTTAGTCATTCATAGTGTTAGTGAACAGTTAGCTACAGTGTGTGAATGAAACACATCACACACATGTGCACTGCATTTGCATTTGCAATATGTATTTAACAAAGTCAGAGACACCATGTCCTCTAAGCTGGTTTTTATTTCCACTTACTACAGGATCACACTTATCTCAAGTATAAATGAATATTTTCATTTTTATCTTCCTGCTAGCATGTGAGATTGGTGGAAGCAGATACCAACGTATACACAGCAGCCTGGCTGGAACTCAGCCCCAAGTAAGAACTAAAAAATGTGTGCAGATTGAATTAGCGCTTTCAATAATGCCATTTTAACGGTTGTATTTCATTCCATTGTATATGGGTGCATATATTATAATATATCTAATCAGTTTCCTTTTTTTACTCTTGGAGACATCATCGGGTAGCCTCAGAGTTAAGTCACTGGGCACATGTATAATTATTTCTTTGGGAAAAATTTCTAGAAGTAGAATTTTGTATTGAAGTCATAGAAAGGATGGCTATTAAAATAAAAACCTTTTTACCAGCACCTTAGCAACAAATGGGTTCTTTTGTGGTTTTTTTTTCTTCTCATTATAATTTATTTGCTTCATATTATAGCCTTTCTAGATTAAGGAAAGAAAAAATGGTCTCAGGTTGTCCTTAGAGCAAGGGAAGTTGAATAGTGGGCATTTTTCCTCCCTTAAAGTCTAGAAATTAAGTTGTAACCCAACCTCTTTCTATCCTCTCATTTTCTCTTTCTGCTTCTTAGGCCTCATTTCGTGTCCAGTCAATGAGGGTTTTTGAGGTTTCTCTACGTGGGCGCTTGTCTCTGTAATCTCTTCTGTAAAGTGCCACCCTCCTCCTCCGTCTCACACTCAGGCAGGTACATGGAGACTGCAGACATCATGGGCTGAGCCTTCCAGACACAGGGCCCATCGCCTGCAGGGAAGCCATCCCACAGGCTTTTGTGCACACTCCCATTGTCTGGCTCCAGGGACCTTGCATTGCCTTTCAGTCTGGATGATTTTAAAGCAAAGACCAGGAAGTTGACTGGAGGGGCAAGGACTTGTTAGCACCGTAAGAAAGGGCGCACCTGCCAGGGGAGGAGCTTACGCAGCCACATCATTTCACTGGGCGCAGCCTTTAAAATGGGTCCTAATTATGTCTCACCCTCTTCCTCCCTCATCTCTGGGGATCATTCTACAAAGCAGACTTCACAGAGAACAAAGACACTGGTTTGCCGGCTTTCTGGGGAGTACCTGCTCAGGGTATAATGGGCTTGTCAATCCGTGGTAATGTTACCCCCACGTTCTGCTAAGCACTGTGTTTATTAAAACATAAATGATGGTGAGCTGACAGATTTTGTTCGTCCAGACACTAGATTTTAACTATGCACAATCTGTTTTAATTGATGTGTATTTCCATAGTTTAAAAAACTTTTGTTCGCTGTTTCCTGAATGTGACTGGTTTCTATTTTAATGCTAATACTATGTTCAGTTCAGGGCTACAGTGAAGGAAATATAATCAGAAGAATTTGATTTTACCTTGAAATAGGCATGTGGTTTATAAAGAGCAGGGGAAAAAAGAGTGGTGGGTTTCTTTTAGTTTCAAATAACTGTAATTTTAACCGACTCTGATATCAGAATTGTCTCAAACTGATTTGAATATAACCCTTTTTAGCAGGGTCGAACCATTTTCTCCTGGATCAGAATTCAACTCTGCAAGTAGAGTAAGCACTAAAAGGATTTTAAAAATACGTTTCCAGCTGTGCCCACCCCCAGCACTCACCCACAGAGAAGGCCATGTTTTGGCACTGCTGTATACTTGAGCTTGTAAGCAGCCTAATTCAAGCCAAATTACAGTTAGAAGTACCATATTTCAGTAAAGATTTTCCCATTTATCAATAAACTTCAATTAAATAAAAAAGCCACTGAATCTTGAAACAAATTAGAAGGGGAAAGTGAAAAACGATACTCTCTGTTTATGTTGGAAAGATTGGAAACATGATTCAAAGACAGCCCCCATCCCCTCCCCAACAAAAAAGATCAGATTTGTAAGTATATTCAAAATGATATGAATAATTGGGGGCAATTATTCAGATATTTGGTTTGAAACATTCAGACATACTAGATAAAAGTGTTTTGGTACTTTTGGGCTTGAATTATTGAGGTAATTGAACCAATTCACCATTTCACTTTGCCTCTGCAAGCAGAGCCATTCCTTAATTATCGTCTAATTTACAGGGTTTCTTTTCCTACACAGACACTTACAGAACACTGGGTTTCAAATCCGGAGACCTGGGCTTGATTCTCCTGCTCCCTTATTAGCTGTGTGACCTCAGACAAGCCGCCTTCCCTATGTCTCTGCTCCTTGATCTAGAAGGACGCTCTGACCATGTCCTGCATATCCCGGGAAACCAGGAACAGGCTGAATAACCAGCATGTGTGGTCACACGTAGTTCACTTGCACTTAACTTTGTCAGTAATCACAACGGTATAGAAGAATCGATGTTCAGAGAACTGGAAACACTGTGAGAGTCTCATGGACAAAACAGGTTCACGGAGCCCAGACTCAGCCCGGCCTCGGGCTTCAACGCGCAGGGTCCGGTGCTTCGCTCTTGGAGCAAACTCCTGCACATGCATGAGCATTTACATCTCAGATGATTCCTATCGTTGCAACGAACCAGGAGACCTACAATGAGTTGAGCAAACTTCCACGCTGGTGGATATTTAAATAGATGTTTCATCTTTTTTTTCAGTGATGCTTGTAAGCCACTTGAATGACTGTCTCTTTACCTCTTGCTTTGGGGGCTGTCACCACACGCTCCTGAAGGCCATGTGAAACCTGTTAGCCTTGGCACCATCATCAATTATAACTTTGCCATTTCCCTCAGCCTGGGAATCAACCCCTGGTGTGGATTTACTAACACCAGCATGAGGTCCCTTATCTAATCAGAGCTAGCTCTCGCCATATGTCATGACATTTGACAAGGAATGATGTAATAGTCTTAGTTGAAATGAGATGTGCATTTCACATTTGAATATCGCGTGGCAAGACGATTGTCAACTGAATTGCCAGTAATAGATCTAACCAGAAGGGTGTAAGACAAAGTGATGGTTTCACTCTAGAGCTTTTTCTGCTGGTCACCACGCTACTTATTCATATACATGTATTTATATGTTAGCATACTTGTCATTACTCACTTACCAGTGAGACAATCATAATATGCCTGTGAAAATAACAAGGTTGTTTCTGTTTTAAACCTAGAGAAGTCACCCTTTTTTCCCACATAGACTGATGAAAAAAATTCAAAACTTTTCTGTTTGGGTTCCAGCAGTGAGAATTTTCCCATCTGTTTACCATCTTTTTACACTTCAGATATTTTGAAGGCAACAAAATAGCTATTCTATCCTTCACAAATTCCTACCCAAATTTCCACCAAACATGTTACACACATTGTGTGCAAAATAGGCTACCTGCCACGTCATAGCTTAAAAAGAAGAAACATTTATAGCTAATAACAGGGATGTTTGACTTTCTAGAATATAATAAATAAGGGATAATATAAACACAACTCCACGAAATATAGAAATGCTACAAATAGGCTCATTTTACATTAAGCTATTGCTTGCAAATCTGCAAACAGAGGTCAATCTTGAACAGATCCAAAAATACAACCATGTGGATCAAATTTTCCAGTCACAGCTTCATCGCCGTAGATTTTCTTTTCTTTGTAAGACTCTTACCATTCTGTAGAGGGACTGATTAGACTGTCTCCTTTAGTGCTGAGCCGTGGATTTCTGAAAATGAGTTTCCGCTGACAACAATGCAGTCTATTGCTGTGTGTGTTTTTTAAAATCTGTCCAAGATCGGCTTTTAGGCCTGACATTTCATATTTAACAATTTGTTTTTGGTACAAACTCCCTTGTGGTGGCAGCCGCTTGAATTTTCACATAAATGGTATGCTGATTGAGAATGGTATTAGTGTAATCATTCACTGGAACATACATTTTTAATCCTTTTGTAGTGATTAAGACACATTATCATGTGTGGCTCTTACCAAGTTTTGGCTTCTAGCTCAGTAAAAAAGAGAACACTATTACACATTTTCACCTCAAGTTATAAAATTCAGAAGAATTGAGCTAGAGGCTGAAACAATTGTTAGAATATTTTATAAAAATGTCTCAGAGAAACTTGCTGTATTATCCACTCACCTTTCCCCAGGACCTGAATCATAACTGAAAGTGCTTTGTTTTTTGTTGGCACGTAATTATTGTTTTATAGTTTAATACTCCAGTACTTCTAAGACACTATGGGAATAATTTTTGATTAATATATATCTATCCATATCATTAAACAATAAAATGTCCTAAATAAGTAAATCTTCTAGGTAATTGACCCTTATTCCATTATGTGCCTAAATTTCTGTGTTTAAAATGTATACGTGTTTTGATAGATTTTTCCCTAAAATAAGCCGTGAATGTTTTTGCCTAATTCAATTGGAGCTGAGTGGAATACAAACTAATTGTGGCGCCTCTCTGAAATGCAGGTCTGTCCTCCAGGAACCAACTGGCTCCTACTTAGACAGCTGATCTATACAGAATGATTGGAGTCCTTCCCCATGACTTCCAAACAAGACCAAGTCAGGGCTGGTCTCCCAGATTCAGAGTGACGGGAGCCAAGCCCTTGATGCCAAGGTGCCGCTGGCAGTCCATCACCTGTAGTTCTACAAACGTGAGGGCGTTTCTGGCAGCCGCTTCCCCACCTATCATCTACCACTCCTGCATTGTCCTGGGCCAGGAAGACTAACCTGAAGTCATGGACTCAAGAGGCCTGACGATAACTCATAGGTAATCCAATTTTCAAAAGGCTACTTTTAAAGATTGTTTATTTAAAGATTTCTTAATTTAAAACCACTTAACCACATTTGAGTGTCCCCCACATAAGCCCCAGCGTGTGCTTAGACAAACACTCCCCACCCCAGAGAATGCCCAGTGACTGTCCCCCTTGGGCAGCTGTGACCACTAGATGCTCTCCTGGTACTGAGATCTTCACACACTGAGACTGGTTCTACCTGTCATTGCTAAATAGTGGTGTATGTGTTTTTATAGAATGACTATTCAAATATTCGAAGGATGCTGTCTTTCCCTCCACCTCCAAATTCCTTTATCTAGGTTAAAAATATCCACTTATTTTACCTCCTTAACATCTTTTATCATTCTTGAAACACTATCCAGCAGGTGTTATCTGAGTCGTTTGGAATAGAGTCCAGACTACCTCAGAACAGCTCGTGATTTTATATTTATAAGTACAGAAGATTGTCAATCACAGGAAGTTCGTGTTCTCAATCTCTAGTGAACTCAAGCTACAGCCTGGGTCCTCACGAATCAGCTGGGAAATTTTGTTCTCTGTCACTTAAAGCCCAATCTAATCTTTGATTTTTCCCATAAATGTGTATCTATGAACCAATTATGAAACCCCTTTATGTTTTAGATTTTTTTGGAAACTAGCTATTTTTTGACATTTTTCAGGTTACCATTTTAATTATAAATATTTTTGGTACATCGAGTTGGACTCATTTAGGATATTTAGATTAGAAGGCTTAGTTTGTTTTTTGCTGCTGTAACAGAACGCCACAGACTTGGTAATTTATCAAGAATAGAAGTTTGTTTTGCTCATGGCTCTAGGGGCTGAGGAGTCCAGGAGCATGGCTATGTTACGACATGGCAGAAGGACAGGGCAGCATGCTGGACAGAGGAATCTGGCTGAACTCATTCTTTTTATCAGAAGCATGTTCCTGGTATAAGTAACCCACCCCCCAGATAATGGCGTTAACTCACTTATTAGGGTGGCACTGTCATGACCTAATGACACCCCGCCTCCCCAAACCTTTACGATGACAATTAAATTTCAACATGAGTTGTGAAGGAGACGTTCAAACCATAGCACTGGATATTCTCTTAGAATCATAGTAGCTATTTTGACCTAAATATAATCAATTCAATTCTTGTTCTATATTTTTCAGTCTAGAAAAATTTCTATTTGCAGATAATTCCTTTCTCTATGCCATTTACAAAAATTGCTCCAAGTGGTGGCTGAATATTTTTCTTGATTGTTTTTCTTTGAATATTAATGAAAACTGAAAAGTTTCTGGGTACTTGTGCGTGTGGCATGGTAAGGGTGAGGCAATTTAGGACTTTGACCCAAACAGCCAGTGTAAGAGTTACAGCCAAGTGTAAAAATTCAGAGGGAAAATTTCCTGCAAGACTCTCAAGTTTGAAAATTTGCTAGAAGGGACGCATGACTCACTGACAACTGTTGTGTTGATGGTTTATTACATGGAATGAGCGCTGGTCAACGTCAGCCATGGGAGAAAGGACGTGGGGCAGAGTCCAGGAAGAGCAGGGGAGTGGCCTGTGCAGACGGCTGTCCTCTTCCTGTGGAGTCTGAGCCACGTTGCTTTCTCAGCACTGGCGTTTGACAATACAGGTGAAGTGGCACGAAACGAAACAGCTCACCATAGTCTTTTCTGGCCAGAACTTGTCTTGGGATTCAATCTTATACCACCCATGTGGATGACCTTTTACTATCTAGCTCCTTCTAGAGCTAAGACTTATACTTTTGTTTCTCTCTCTCTCTCTTTTTTTCTAGATTAATCTGAGGGCACAAACCATTAGGTTACAATGTTTGCGTTTGTCAGGTGAGGTCCCTGTGTAGCCGTGCCCCTCCCCTAGCAGGTGAGCCATGTACCTTACATTGTGCCCCGTTAGGTGAGAGCACATGGTCTCCCTTCTCCCGCCTCCCTCCCCTTCTCTCTCCCTCTTCCTCTTCCCCCAAAGCTTGAATTAAATTGAGTTTTTCTCATGTGTGGGTGCGTCTTAGTTCACCAGACTGACACTTTCAGTCTCCCATCTATTCTGGAGGCAAAACTCATGCTGCATGATGTCAACCCCCTGTCATAAATTGTGTTACTGGACTATCTGGTGATCGAAACCCCCAGGCAAGCAAGGACACTCCCATCAGGCTTGACACCCCAAGGCACTAAAGATCACTTCCCAGTCATTCATGGAAAAGGTTGGTACTTTCTTCGAATAAGGTTAATTTTTCACTATGCAGCTGGTGCTCATCTGTTTTATTTTAAGCTCCTTAAAGAAAGACATTGTGTTTTATTTATTGTTAATGCACTGAATGCGTCTCTCCAAAAACCATATGTTTATTTATTTATTTAATTTTTTTATTAAATCATAGCTGTGTACATTAATGCATAATAGGGTACAATGTGCTGGTTTTATATATAATTTGAAATACTACAAATTGGTTAACATAGCCTTCACTGCACTTTGTTAATTATTGTGTTATGACATTTATACTCTACACTTAGTAGATTTGACATGTACCCTTATAAAATGCACCATAAGTGTGGTCTGACCAATTGCCCTCCCTCCACCATCCTTCCCTCCTCCCCTTCCCTCCCCCTCCTCCTTCCCCTTCCTCTTGGGCTGTAGTTGGGTTATAGCTTTCATATGGAAGTGCGGTTGATTATATATTGGTTTCATAGTAGAGAGTAGAGCTGAGTACATTGGATACTTTTTCTTCCATTCTTGAGATACTTTACTAAGAAGAATGTGTTCCAGCTCCATCCATGTAAACATGAAAGAGGTGAAGTCTCCATCTTTCTTTAAGGCTGCAAAATATTCCATAATGTACATATGCCACAATTTATTAATCCATTCATGGGTTGATGGGCACTTGGGCTTCTTCCACGACTTAGCAATTATGAATTGGGCTGCAATAAATATTCTGGTGCAAATATCTTAGTTATAAAGTGATTTTTGGTCTTCTGGATATATACCTAGTAGAGGAATTGCAGGATCAAACCTCCTATAGACACGTGAAAAAATGCTCATCAACCTTAATCATCACAGAAATTCAAATCAAAACCACTTAGAGATATCATCTAACTCCAGTAAGAGTAGCCCACATAAAAAAAATCCCCAAACTATAGATGTTGGCATGGAGTGGAGAAAAGGGGACATTTCTGCACTGCTCGTGGGAATGCAAACTAATACGTTCCTTTTGGAAAGAAGTTTGGAGATCACTTAGGGATCTAAAAATTATATGTTTAAATCCCAACTCTCAATATGATGAATTTCAGAGATGGGGTCTTTGGAGAGGATTAGGTCATAAAAGTAGAGCCCTGCCGAATAAGATGAGTGCTCAAAGACACAGAACGATTTTCCTCTTGGCTGTGTGAGAATACAACATGATGAAGACCAGAGACGAGCTCTCACGAGGCACCAGACCTGCAGGTGCACGGATTTTGGACTTCCCAGACTCTGGAGCTAAGAGAAATAAGTGTTTGTTGTTTAAGCCAACTGGTCTGTGGTGTTCTGTCAGGGCAGCCAGCACCAGCCAAGAAGAACCACGTTGTTCTCCACAGACTACGCCACATACAGGTGCCTGATAAATATTTTTGAAGTAAGTAAATTAATGTAAACACAAAACTTCCTGTTTTACTAAGATCTCACTTTCCTATGTTCAATTTTGCTTATGAGCCCTAAAGACACTGATTTTTAGTGTCTTTAGAAACTCTGAGCTCATTTTACACAAAATTCTAGACTTCTATCTCCTTTTGTGATATCAGAAACCTGGACAGAGTCCAGATGGCAACAGTTGTTGGTGCTGAACAGTGGATGTCCCTTCCAGACAGGACAAGACAGGGTAACTCCCTAACTTCACCACAGTTCACATCCAGACTGACCCACAAATTGTATTTTTCTGTTGTTTATTCTTTGTGGTGGTCAGATAGGAAATGGACCAGGGACCTCCTCATGCAATAAGAATCCTGACCTATTTGGAGGTTTCAGAGATAGCCTCACTGAAGTAATAACTAATAATAATTAATTTAAAATAATAAAATAAAAAATAAAATGCATTTTTAATAAAGAAACAATTAACCTGAGACAAACTCAGGTTACCTGTATTTATATGAATGTAAAATCGTACAGAGAAACATATAATGTGGTAAGAATGATATGTTTATAAAATATACAAACATATATGGTATATATAAACTTTAGGTATATATGAAGTTATTCCTACAAGGAATAACTTGTAGGAATGCATGTTCCTACATACAAATGTTACTAAGATGTCATTCTCCTCAGATAAATGCCCTAATTTAAGCAATTCCAATAAAATGAATTCTAAAGCTTCCATAGAAGAATAAATAAATGAAAATATACAAAAAGTTATAAAAATGATAGGAGTTTTCAAAATTAAATGTCATTTATGTGTCTCGAAACTATAATAATGACTCTGTTGTGGTGTTATTAGTATAGGGATCAGTGAATTAATGAAAAGGAAATGGAAAACTGACACCCTCATCACTCCCTTCATCCAACTGCTTCTAGTCAGGGAATACCATATGAAGCAAATATGAAATTTGAATGAGCACAGATACATATATTTTTTACACATCAGCCAAGAGAGATGAATAAATAGCCCTTGATAAGAAAGACAACATAAACTTACTAATATAAGAAGCATTTTAACTAGTGTGATCAATGGAAAGGAGAAATTAGTTGGAAAATATATAGCTTTCTTCCCACCTCGCAATATTTATTTAAAAATTAAAAATGGATTAAAGTGTTAAGAAGGAAATAGTTTTAAAGTCACAAAATAAATAGCAGAAATTTCTAAATGGAAATATATGATTTTTTTGTAGAAAAGTGAACAATCAAAATTGGAAATGTTAATAAATTCAAGTACATAAAAGAAAAAAATACTGCTCTCATAAAATATCAAAGATAAATAAGGATGAGAAACTGGTAAAAATAATTGAATAACAAGGTAAAAATTACCAACAATGTTTTTTAAATGAAGAATTTTATAAATTAATAAAGTTGATATAAAAACAGCAGCACTATACAAGTTGTGAGCAGTGCAAGAAAACACCTACCTCACAAAGAATCAAAGAAGGGCATGTTAAAATAGTAACAAGGAAACATTTTTCACATACAACACTGGCGAAAATAGAAAAAAGATGATATTCAGTATTGGCAAGGGTCATGAGGAATGAGGACAGTTGTGGACTTTTCAGAAATGCAAAAATACAGCTTTTCTAGAGGGCAATACGGGTGTTACATAACAGAAGACTTTAAAATATTCCCACGTTTGAGCCAGCAACTTCATTTGTAGGAATGCCTTTGAATACTTTGAGCTATTATAAGAGATTTATGTTCATTTTTCTTCTTTGTACCTTGATTTTGCTGCCATAAAAATATTCAGTAGTAGAAGTATAGTAAAATAAATGATGGTCAACAAATGAATGGAATATGACCCCCGAGAAAGAGTCCTGAACACACACAGTCTAATCTATGTTTTTCAAGTACATATATATAATATACATTAATATAAATAGAAAAGTCTTTAGAAGGAAACACACAAAATATTAACAGCAATCTGCAGAATTTAATTTTTTCCTGCTTTTACCTATTTTTCAAACTTGAAATTTCTTATTTTCTTTTTTTTTTTTTTTGGCCGGGGCTGGGTTTGAACCCACCACCTCCGGCATATGGGACCGGTGCCCTACTCCTTGAGCCACAGGCACCGCCCGAAATTTCTTATTTTCTAATTATAATGATGCATAAACACACTGTGACAACACACACAAAAAATACTGATCACCCTACGGCCTAAATGAACCCTATTCATTTTTCTAGAGGTAAACATATATTTCTGTAGACTTTTTAATATTGAACGTGTTATTGTTGTAATCAGAAGTGAAGGTTATTTTAGCAAGTGTTAACCCAAAGAGAAGAGAGTAATCTTTAACACTCACAGATCTAAGTATTAGAAGAGTCATTATGACAAGCCCATCTTCAGGTCTGAAACCGTGTAATCTAAGTTACTCTCAGATACCCCTCTAACCTTGAGTGTCCCTCTCTATAACTCATCATGAGAGATGCCCTCTGTCTCCACTGAGCATGTCAGAAGTAACAGAGGACTCCAGCAGAACCATAGAGCACCAGACATTTCCAATGGTGATTACACACTGTAGTGGGGAGATGTAGTCTCAGCTTTCGGGGATTTTGCCTTGAGCACACAACATTTTTATATAAATTGATACTTATTTTAAACAGAAGAAAGACAGAGCACGTACATTGAGGCTCCATTCTCACTCATGAGGAGGAAGAAACAAGAAGCCGAGGCACAAATCTGGGATGACACCGCTGTGTACAACGCAGCACTTAGGTGCAAAAGCCGTATAAGGTGAGGAGTATATGAGGAGGGGAGAGTTTACCATGGAGTTTAGTATAATCAGAGTGCAAGCCATGGTACACTTAAACTGACTTTTCAAAATGGCTGGCTTGCCAATGGAGTATTTGAAGTATGTGTGCAAAATTAAGCAAATGGTTCAACGTGTTATTTTTAAAAAGGATTGCAAGAGGGACTTTACCTAACAATTGCAATCAGAGTAACCTGGCTTATTGTACCCTCAATGAATCCCCAACAATAAAAAAATAAAAACATGAACAGTTTGGTAAAAAAAAAAAAAAAAAAGGATGTGATTAACCTGATCATTTTTTGACAGTGAGGGGAGAGAGAAGAACCATTTAATAGGTTAGCCCTTTTTACCTAAGCATCTTCTAGGTAAAAAAAGCACCACGCTAGGCTCTGAGGATCTGGGGAGGGTGATGGAAGATTCTTCGTCCTCAGGAGCTTGTGGTCTATCTGGAGAGAGAGACAGGTTTATAAATTCCCAAACTATTTCACTGTTGATAATTGCTAGGCAGAGGTTCTGGGAGCCATGGGAACATGACAGAATTCAAATGCTGCCAAGGGAAGGGTAAGAATGCCCAGTCTAGGGTAAGACTTTAGGATAAATGAAGAACAGGTGAATCTGTAAGATGGAGACAGAGAATCATAATGAGTGAAGGAAGAACATTCAAGATAAAGGAAATTTCCACAATCTTAAAGGTGGAGTGAAGCACACCACATTCTGAGGAATGAAGGTGATTTTCTGTGGCAGAAGAGTTCAGAGACGTGATTGCAGAGGTGAGCAGGGCAGGTGGTGGTGGTGTCAGCCAGGGGTAGCTGTCAGAACTTGATCTTGTGGGCCGTGGACCCTGCTGGAAGGGCACATGGCAGATCAGATTTGGAACTAGAGACTGCAGTGATCTGGGTAAAGAGGCCACTGAGGCGGCCCTGTGGTTCTCCGGGTGGGAGATCGTGCCGTCTGCATGAGCCTGCACAGTGCTGACCGAGAGAAGCCGAGACGTCCCAGGCAGGACACACGGCTGAGGCTGCTGCGGCTTGCTGAGGACGTGGCTCTGTGCATGGTCCTGAGACAGAAAACAAACAAACAAAAAGCCAGACTATGTGGGGAAAATGCATCCTGGTTTGAAATTAAGTTCGTTGTGAACAGCTCTGGAGGTACCAGGTACAGATGCTCAGAAGGCAATTGTACATATTGATGGAAAAGATGTTACAGAAAAGACGAAGAAATAAGCAGAGGTAAGAGAAAAGAGAAAAGGAGGGGTCTTATAATTAAAAAATGCTTTCCTCTCCAAACGTTCGTGCGTGTCATACATAAGAGAGAACACATCAATACTGTCTTAAGCAGCTTTGCTGAGGTGTAATTCACGTACAAGATTCAGCAAATTTAAGCGTCACTATGACGGTCTGGCCAACGTGTCCAGTGGTCTGGGCAGCACCTCAGGCCCCAGGCAGAGCAGTTCTGTTCTGAAAAGCTCCCCGCTGGTTCTTCACTGTCACCCCTCTAATCCCAGCCCCCGACTACCACCCAGCTGCTTGGCATTAGTGTGATTTTGTCTTTTGTACATTTTTATGTAAATCAAACCATACAGCGTGTGGCCACGTGTGTTTCCTTCCGTTAGCTTCTGAGGTTTGCTCGGAGTGTCACACGATCAGATCATTTCTTTTCATTGCTGAGTGGTGATCATTTATATGGACGTACCACAGTGGGCTTCTCTGTTCAACAGGGATGGACGTTTGCGTTGTTTTAAGTGTTTGACTATTATGTGTAAGATTGCTGTAAGCACTTCAGAACAATCTTTTTTGTAAATAACATGTTTTCATTTCTCTTGGGTTAATATTTAAGAGCAAGACTGTTGGGTTTCTTACTTCATAAGCAACAAACTTTTTTCACTTCTTGGAAGTGTTTCTTGCATCCCCCATTAATGTATGAATATTATAATCAATATTCCACATCTTATGCAATACCTGATGTTATTAAGTTTTTAAAATTTAATGACTCTGGTGCGTGATACTTCACTGTGGTTTTAATGTTTATTTTTTTAATGACCAGTTATTTTAAAGAGCTTTATGTGTGCTTTTTTGCCATTTGTAAATTGTCCTTGGTTAAGTTTTGGCTCAAACTTTTTTTCTTTTTTATCTTCTTGTTGAGTTGCAAGAATTTTTCATACACTTCAAATTTTTCTTTTTGAGTTATAAAGAATTCTTTATATATTCTGAATCTTTTATCAGAAAAATTCTGCAATTATTTTTCCTTATTCTGTAGCTTGTCTGTTTATTTTCTTACAGTATCTTTCGAAGTGAAAACATTTTACATTTTAAGGAAATTGAATTTATTCATTTTGTTAATGGTTTATGTTTTTTATGTTACAACCAAGAAATTTTGACTTCACCTAAGGTCACAAATATTTTATCTTTTAAAAAAAAATTATAGTTTTACCTCTCCCTGTAAGTCTATTATCTATTCCAAGCAAATGTTTCTGTATGAAAGCAGAGCTCTAAGTTAGTTTTTTCATGTGGATTTCATGTGTTCTTCTGGCACACTTTGTAGAAAGCACTATCTTTTTTTTTCCAGTTGAATGACCTTCGCACCTTTGTCAAAATGAATTTAAAACCCACAATGGCAAAGATCAGAGCTGAGCTGAATGAAATTATGTCTAAAAATTACAAAGGATCGACAGACTAAAAATTTGTTTTTCTTTTAAAGATAAAATTGATAAACCACTAGTTAGACTATGCAAGAGAAAGAGAGAAAAGATCTAAATAAATAAGATCAGGAATAAAAAAGGAGACATTGCAACTGATACCACAAAAATGCAAAAGACCCTCGGAGACTGTTGTAAACAGCCGTACTCAACAATCTGGCAAATCTGGAGGAAATGGCAAATTCCTGTCATTACAACCTAACAAGATTAAATAGGGAATGAGAAAATGGAAACACCTTAACAGACCTATGACAAGTAATAGGACTGGGTCAGTCACAAAAAATCTGCCAACAAAGAAAAGCCCTGGGCTGCATGACTTGCAGATTCTACCAAATTTACAACAAGAACTAGAGCCAATTCTGAAACTATGCCCCCAACTTGAATGAGTAAGGAACCCTTCCTTCCTTGTGTATTCTGTGAAGCCAGCACTACCCCGATACTAAAACCAGACAAGGGCACAGTGAACACAGAAAAGTAGAGGCCAGTGTCCCCAGTGAACATAGATGCAAAACTCAACAAAATACTGGCGAGCTAAATGCAACAGGCCATCAAAAAATAATGCACCAGGATCAAGTGGGACTCACCCAGGGATGCAAGGATGGTTGAACATGTGTAGATCAATACATGTGAAGCATCACAGCCACAGAATGAGACAAAAACCACATGATCACGTCAAGGTGCAGAAAAGGGATTTAATAAAATTCTACATCTTTCCATGATAAAAACTCTCAACACACTCGGCCCAGAGGAGCACATCTGGACACGGTAAAGGCCATGTATGAGACACCACAGCCCGCAGCGCACTGCGAGGAAAACATCTGAAAGCCTTTCAGGTTTGCTAATAATGTGCAGAAATACTATTGGGTTTTCATTTTGTATCCTGCAACTTTACCGAATTTGTTTATTCAGTCCGAAGAGGTGTGTGTGTGTGTGTGTGTGAAGTCATGAAGTTTTTCCAAACATAACATCTGCAAAGAGGCATAATTTGGCTTCCTCTTTCCTCACTTGGACACCTTTTATATCTTTCTTTAGTCTGACTGCTCAGCTAGAATTGCCAGTACCTTGGTTCATAAGCCTGGTGAAAGTGGCATCATCTCACAAGAGCTGGCACCTCCTTCCCCCCTCTCCCACTTCCGCTTTCTCACCTTCTCCCAGTCATCTCCCACCACATGACAGTCACACACCTTCTCCCCATCACCTTCTACCACATGACAGTCACACACCTTCACCTGGTCACCTCCTACCCATATGAGGTGTCTTCGCCTGTCACCTCCTATCACATGACGGTCACACACCTCCTGGTCACCTTCTACCACATGACAGTCACACACCTTCTCCCCATCACCTTCTACCACATGACAGTCACACACCTTCACCTGGTCACCTCCTACCATATGAGGTGTCTTCGCCTGTCACCTCCTATCACATGACGGTCACACACCTTCTCCTGGTCACCTTCTACCACATGACAGTCACACACCTTCTCCCCATCACCTTCTACCACATGACAGTCACACACCTTCACCTGGTCACCTCCTACCATACGAGGTGTCTTCGCCTGTCACCTCCTATCACATGACGGTCACACACCTTCTCCTGGTCACCTTCCACCACATGACAGTCACACACCTTCTCCCCATCACCTTCTACCACATGACAGTCACACACCTTCACCTGGTCACCTCCTACCATATGAGGTGTCTTCGCCTGTCACCTCCTATCACATGACGGTCACACACCTTCTCCTGGTCACCTTCCACCACATGACAGTCACACACCTTCTCCCCATCACCTTCTACCACATGACAGTCACACACCTTCACCTGGTCACCTCCTACCATATGAGGTGTCTTCGCCTGTCACCTCCTATCACATGACGGTCACACACCTTCTCCTGGTCACCTTCTACCACATGACAGTCACACACCTTCTCCTGGTCACCTCCTACCATATGACGGTCACACACCTTCTCCTGGTCACCTCCTACCACATGACGGTCACACACCTTCTGGTCACCTCCTACCATGTGACGGTCACACACCTTCTCCTGGTCACTTCCTACCACATGACGGTCACACACCTTCTCCTGGTCACCTTCCACCACATGACAGTCACATACCTTCTCCCCATCACCTTCCACCACATGACAGTCACACACCTTCTCCCCATCACCTTCCACCACATGACAGTCACACACCTTCTCCTGGTCACCTCCTACCATATGATGGTCACACACCTTCTCCTGGTCACCTCCTACCACATGACAGTCACATACCTTCTGGTCACCTCCTACCACATGACAGTCACACACCTTCTCCCGGTCACCTCCTACCACATGACGGTCACACACCTTCTCCCCATCACCTTCTACCATGTGACGGTCACACACCTCCTGGTCACCTCCTACCATGTGATGGTCACACACCTTCTTCCGTTCTCATTCTACCATGGGATAGGCGCGTCCGGCCCTCACCAGGAGCAGAGCTGGCCCCCTGCTGCTCAGACAGCCTGCAGAACTGTGAGTCCAATAAACTTCCATTCTATGTAGCCTCAAATATTTCTTCATAGCAGCACAAAACAGACAGACAGAATTAAAATTGTAAAATTTCCTCCCAGCACTGCTTCACTGCATCATCCCAGATTGGAAATATTTACTTCTACAACCCTGCTTATTTTTGTCCACGTGTTCTGCTAAAAACAGAATGTTAAAATCCCCAGCCATGATGACAGATTTGCTGTTTTTCCTTTCAGGCATTTTTCTTTAGTTTTTGCTTCATTTATGGTGAAACTCTATATTAGGTGATTATATGTTTAGAATTTATTCCTGTTTTTCTTGACAACTTTATCCCTTTACTATTTTGAAATAATTCCTTTTACCCCCAGTAATCTTCCTTATTACCTTCTGAATTCTTTTTCATATAATTCTCTTTTGTATAATGTTAGTGCAGCAACTTCAGATTTTTTTTTTAAATTGCATTTTCATGGTGTATCTTTTCTCATCCTTTTACTTCCAGCTTATTGCTGAATTTGTATTTGTGATGGTTGATGTTATCAACTTGACCTGGTAATGCCCGTGTGGTTTGTTTAAATATGAATCTGTGTGGGTCTGTTAAAATGTTTCTCAATGAGATTAATATTTGCGTTTGGTAAAGCAGCGTGCTCTCTCCATAGCGTGGGCCTTATCCAATCCACTGGTGTCCTGAATAGAACAGAAAAGAAGTAAGGGGGGTTTACGTTCTCTGCCTGACTGTTCCTAGCCTGGACACTGGTCTTTCTGATGCATGGATGGGAAGTTGCTCTGTCAGTGCTCCTGGGCCTCCAGCTGAGCATGGCAGACTGTGGTGCTCCTCAGCCTTCAAAACCACAGAAGGGTTTTTCTTACGCTGAGTCTCTGCGTCTGTGTCCACACTGACATATGCAATCCTCTTGTCAGTTTTATTTCTCTGGAGAACCTCAGCAACACACTATTTCAAGTCAGTTTCCTGTAGAAAGAATATAGTCAGGTCTTGCTTTTAAAATTCAATCTGAATGTCTCTTTTTTTTGGGGGGGGCACTAAATTCTCTGTTTTCTTGTTGAAAAAAATATTTCAGCTAGGTAACAATGTGGACAGTTTTCTTTCCTTATTTCTTCTTTAATTCCAGACTTAAAACATTCTGCTTTATTATCTTCTAGTTTGCATAGTTTCTGGAAAAATGTCTATTGAAATTTGCATGTGTTTCTTAATATAAAATAGGTTTTATTTCTAGCGTCTTTTAAGACCTTGTTGCTGTTTGAACCACAGTTCAGTAATTAGACCGTGATGTATCTTGGTGTATGTCTAGTCACTTCATTTTGCTTGAGATTTTTTTGTATTTATTTTTGTTGGGCGACAGATGATTTGGATTAAAATTGGGGGAAAATGAGCATTATTTTTTCCCAAGTTTTTTCCCTTTCCTTACCTCTTTTTCTTTAGATCCAATTATACACTGCTTGATCTTATCTTACAGGTCACTGATGCTTTATTCACATTTTGGATTATGTTTGCCTGTGCATTTTGGATATTTTGAATTGCCATGTCTTCACAGTTTATACTAGAGTAACTTTTTTTTTTTTTTATCGTTGGGGATTCATTGAGGGTACAATAAGCCAGGTTACACTGGTTGCAATTGTTAGGTAAAGTCCCTCTTGCAATCATGTCTTGCCCCCATAAAATGTGACACACACCAAGGCCCCACCCCCATCCCTCAGTCCCTCTTTCTGCTTCCCCCCCATAACCTTAATTGTCATTAATTGTCCTCATATCAAAATCAAGTACATAGGATTCATGCTTCTCCATTCTTGTGATGCTTTACTAACAATAATGTCTTCCACGTCCATCCAGGTTAATACGAAGGATGTAAAGTCTCCATTTTTTTTAATGGCTGAATAGTATTCCATGGTATACATATACCACAGCTTGTTAATCCATTCCTGGGTTGGTGGGCATTTAGGCTGTTTCCACATTTTGGCGATTGTAAATTGAGCTGCAATAAACAGTCTAGTACAAGTGTCCTTATGATAAAAGGATTTTTTTCCTTCTGGGTAGATGCCCAGTAATGGGATTGCAGGATCAAATGGGAGGTCTAGCTTGAGTGCTTTGAGGGTTCTCCATACTTCCTTCTAGAAAGGTTGTACTAGTTTGCAGTCCCACCAGCAGTGTAAAAGTGTTCCCTTCTCTCCACATCCATGCCAGTATCTGCAGTTTTGAGATTTTGTGATGTGGGCCATTCTCACTGGGGTTAGATGATATCTCAGGGTTGTTTTGATTTGCATTTCTCTAATATATAGAGATGATGAACATTTTTTCATGTGTTTGTTAGCCATTCATGTGTCATCTTTAGAGAAGGTTCTATTCATGTCTCTTGCCCATTGATATAAGGGATTGTTGGCTTTTTTCATGTGGATTAATTTGACTTCTCTATAGATCCTAGTTATCAAGCTTTTGTCTGATTGAAAATATGCAAATATCCTTTCCCATTGTGTAGGTTGTCTCTTTGCTTTGGTTATTGTCTCCTTACCTGTACAGAAGCTTTTCAGTTTAATGAAGTCCCATTTGTTTATTTTTGTTGTTGTTGCAATTGCCATGGCAGTCTTCTTCATGAAGTCTTTCTCCAGGCCAGTATCTTCCAGTGTTTTTCCTATGCTTTCTTGGAGGATTTTTATTGTTTCATGCCTTAAATTTAAGTCCTTTATCCATCTTGAATCAATTTTTGTGAGTGGGGAAAGGTGTGGGTCCAGTTTCAGTCTTTTACATGTAGACATCCAGTTCTCCCAACACCATTTATTGAATAGGGAGTCCTTCCCCCAAGGTATGTTCTTGTTTGGTTTATTGAAGATTAGATGGTTGTAAGATGTGAGTTTCATTTCTTGGTTTTCAATTTGATTCCAAGTGTCTATGTCTGTTTTTGTGCCAGTACCATGCTGTCTTGAGCACTATGGCTTTGTAGTACAGACTAAAATCTGGTATGCTGATGCCCCCAGCTTTAATTTTGTTACTAAGAACTGCCTTAGCTATACGGGGTTTTTTCCGGTTCCATACAAAACGCAGAATCATTTTTTCCAAATCTTGAAAGTACGATGTTGGTATTTTGATAAGAATGGCATTGAATAGGTAGATTGCTTTGGGAAGTATAGACATTTTAACAATGTTGATTCTTCCTGTCCATGAGCATGGTATGTTCTTCCATTTGTTAATGTCTTCTGCTATTTCCTTTCCGAGGATTTCATAGTTTTCTTTATAGAGGTTCTTCACCTCCTTTGTTAGGAATATTCCTAGGTATTTCATTTTCTTTGAAACTATGGTGAAGGGAGTTGTGTCCTTAATTAGCTTCTCATCTTGACTGTTATTGGCGTATACAAAGGCTACTGACTTGTGGACATTGATTTTATATCCTGAAACATTACTGTATTTTTGATGACTTCTAGGAGTCTTGTGGTTGAGTCTTTGGGGTTCTCTAAGTATAAGATCATGTCATCAGCAAAGAGGGAGAATTTGACCTCCTCTGCTCCCATTTGGAGTCCCTTTATTTCCTTGTCTTGCCTAATTGTATTGGCTAGAACTTCCAGCACTATGTTGAATAGTAAAGGTGGCAGAGGACAACCTTGTTTGGTTCCAGTTCTAAGAGGAAAAGCTTTCAGTTTTACTCCATTCCGTAAAATATTGGCTGTGGGTTTGTCATAGATAGCTTCAATCAGTTTTAGAAATGTGCCACCTGTGCCTATACTCTTCAGTGTTCTAATTAGAAAAGGATGCTGGATTTTATCAAATGCTTTTTCTGTATCTATTGAGAGGATCATGTGATCTTTATTTTTGCCTCTGTTAATATGGTGGATAACGTTTATAGACTTGCGTATGTTAAACCAGCCTTGCATCCCTGAGATGAAGCCTACTTGATCATGATGAATGACTTTTTTGATGATAAGCTGTAATCGATTGGCTAGGATTTTGTTGAGAATTTTTCCATCTATATTCATGAGTGAGATTGGTCTGAAATTCTCCTTTTTGTTTGGGTCTTTTCCTGGTTTTGGTATCAGGGTGATGTTTGCTTCATAGAATGTGTTGGGGAAGATTCCTTCTTCCTCAATTTTTTGGAATAATATCTGCACTACAGGAATAGCCTCTTCCTTGAAGGTTTGATAGAATTCTGGAGTGAAGCCATCTGGACCAGGGCATTTTTTGGTTGGAAGATTTTTTTATTGTTTCTTTGATCTCAGTGCTTGAAATTGGACTATTCAGGAGCTCTATTTCTTCTGGCTGAGTCTAGGGAGAGGGTGTGATTCCAAATATTGATCCATTTCCTTCACATTGTCAAATTTCTGGGCATAGAGTTTCTGGTAGTATTCAGAGATGATCTCTTGTATCTCTGTGGGATCAGTTGTTATTTCCCCTTTATCATTTCTGATTGACGTTACTAGAGATTTTACTTTTCTTTCTTTTTTTTTTTTGTAGAGACGGAGTCTCACTTTATGGCCCTCGGTAGAGTGCCGTGGCGTCACACAGCTCACAGCAACCTCCAACTCCTGGGCTCAAGTGATTCTCTTGCCTCAGCCTCCCGAGTAGCTGGGACCACAGGCGCCTGCCACAACGCCCAGCTATTTTTTGGTTGCAGTTTGGCTGGGGCCAGGCTTGAACCCACTACCCTCAGTATATGGGGCCGGCGTCCTACTGACTGAGCCGCAGGCGCCGCCCGAGATTTTACTTTTCTATTCCTCGTTAGTCTGGCCAATGGTTTATCTATTTTATTTATTTTTTCAAAAAAACAACTCCTTGTTTCATTAATTTTCTGAATGATTCTTTTGTTTTCAATTTCATTGATCTCTGATTTGATTTTGGAGATTTCTTTTCTTCTACTGAGTTTAGGCTTCGATTCTTCTTCTTTTTCCAATTCCATAAGATCTCTTGTGAGATTGTTGATGTGCTCTCTTTCTGTTTTTCGAATGTAGGCATCTAAAGCAATGAATTTTCCTCTCAAAACTGCTTTTGCAGTATCCCACTGGTTTTGGTAGCTTGTGCCTTCATTGTTGTTATGCTCAAGGAAGTTAATGATTTCCTGTTTTATTTCTTCCTGCACCCATCTGATATTCAACAGAAGATTGTTTAATTTCCATGCCTTTGGGTGGGGTCGAGCATTTTTGTTAGAGTTGAGTTCCATCTTTAGTGCCTTGTGGTCTGAGAAGATAAAAGGTAAAATTTCAATTCTTTTGATTCTGTTGATATTTGTTTTGTGTACCAGGATATGATCAATTTTGGAGAATGTTCCATGGGGTGATGAGAAGAATGTATATTCTTTATCTTTGGGATGGAGTGTTCTATATGCGTCTATCAAGCACAGTTGTTCTACTGTCTCATTTAAATCTCTTATATCTTTGTTTAAGTTCTGTTTAGAGGATCTGTCCAGCTCTGTAAGAGGAGTGTTAAAGTCCCCTGTTATGATGGTATTATCAGATATCATATGGGTCAGACTGAGTAAGGTCTGTTTCAAGAATCTGGGAGCATTTAAATTGGGTGCATAAATATTTAGAATTGAAATGTCTTCTTGTTGTATTTTTCCCTTGACCAATATAAGTGACCATCTTTGTCTTTTTTGACTTTAGTTGCTTTAAATCCACATGTATCTGAATATAAGATCGCAATTCCTCTTTTCTTCTGAATTCCATTTGCCTGAAAAATTGTCTTCCAACCCTTGACTCGGAGCTTTAATTTGTCTTTTGAAGCCAGGTGTGTTTCTTGTAGACAGCAAATGGATGGCTTGTGTTTTTTAATCCAGTCAACCAATCTATGTCTCTTCAGTGGGGAAATCAAGCCATTAACATTTATTGAGATAATTGATAAGTGTGGTACTATTCTATTCGTCTTATTTTGTGAGAGTCCATTGCTTAGTTTTATCTTTTGCATCAGTGTGGAGGTTAGGTTCTGTCCTTTAATTTCTGAGTTCTTACTTTGCTGCTGATCCATTTTGTTGGTCAGTATGCAGAACAGGTTGAAGTATTTCCTGTAGAGCTGGTCTTGTTGTGGCGAATTTCCTCAATGTTTGTATATCCGCAAATGATTTGATTTCTCCATCAATTTTGAAGCTTAGCTAGGCAGGGTACAGAATTCTGGGCTGGAAATTGTTCTGTTTAAGTAGATTAAAGGTAGATGACCATTTTCTTCTTGCTTGGAAAGTTTCATTAGAGAAGTCTGAGGTCACTCTGATGGATTTGCCCCTGTAGGTCAACTGGCGCTTACTCCTGGCAGCTTGCAGAATCTTTTCTTTTGTCTTGACTTTGGACAGGTTCATCACAATGTGTCTTGGAGAAGCTCAGTTAGAGTTGAGGCGACCTGGGGTCCGATAGCCCTCTGAAAGCAGTGTGTCAGAATCTTTGGTGATATTTGGGAAATTTTCTTTTATAATATTCTCTAGTATGGCTTCCATTCCTCTGGGGCATTCTTCTTCCCCTTCTGGGATTCCTATAACTCGTATGTTGGAACGCTTCATAAAGTCCCATAATTCTGACAGTAAACGATCTGCTTTCTCTCTCTTCTTTTCTACCTCTTTTACTATCTGAGTTATCTCAAGAACTTTGTCTTCTACCTCTGAAATTCTTTCTTCTGCATGGTCTAACCTGTTGCTGATACTTTCCATTGCATCTTTAAGTTCCCTGATTGACTGTTTCATTTCCTTCAGCTCTGCTATATCCTTTTTATATTCTTCATATCATTCATCTCTTATTTGAGTCTGTTTTTGGATTTCCTTTTGGCTGTTTTCCACTTTATTAGCAGTTTCCTTCATTGTTTCCATCATTTCTTTCATTATTTTCAACATGTGTATTCTAAATTCCCTTTCTGTCATTCCTAACATTTCTTCATAGGTGGAATCCTCTGCAGTAGCTACCTCATGGTCCCTTGGTGGGGTTGTTCTGGACTGGTTCTTCATGTTGCCTGGAGTTTTCTGCTGATTCTTCCTCATGAGTGATTTCTTTTGTCTGTTTCCTTGCCCTAATTTTCCTATCACTTCCTCTTGCTCTTTAAGTTCTCGTGCCTGTTGACTAAGGGTTACAGGACCAGAAGGGTGAGATGGTTGAAGAGCAAAAAAGGGATGAAAGGAGGACCAAGTGATAAGAGAAACAAAGAAAAATAGAGAAAGGAGAGGGGGTGGGTGAAAGGAATATTGACAAAAAGAATAGAGGCACAGAAAGAGGGAGACAGAGCAATATAGGTGTACAGTAGGGTACTTTGACACAACCTTAAAAAAACCCCACCTTCTGGGGGTGCCCAGTTGCGTGGTTCCCTTGAGGTCAGCAGCTCTTTGCTAACCTGATCAGACACAGTACCCCACCTCCACCCAGTTGAGAGGAAAGACAAAAATGCTATAAATCAAACCAAAACAAGCAAACAGAAAAATTTACGGGATAAAATTGGGTGGAAAACCAAATAATAGTGGTAGAAACACTAGCAAAAATGAAGTTCTAATTATTGAAAAAGGGAGCAATGGGAAATTATAATTGAACTAGAAAAATTGAGAAAGAAAAAGGATCTGTATGGAAAAGGCTGAACTTAAAAAACAAAACAACATCAACAACATCAAAATAAACAAAAAAAACCCAACCAAACCAAAAAAAAAAAACACAACCAAAAACAAAGCAGTATGTATATGTTATTGAATATTGTCTGGGCAACACGTGGTCTTCTGGGGTATGAGATGTTAATCACTGTTCTGATACGACTGGAGGCTGCTGATTTCTCAAACCCCAGCAGGTAGACACCCTAAATCTCTCTTCACCCCACTTAAAAGACACTTTGAACTTGTTCACTTTCTGAGCAGAAGCTTTCCCAGGAATATGCTTGTCGCTGGAATCACTGCTGAAGCGGCTATCCACTTAGCCAGTGTGCCAAAACCGGTCTCACTCTGCCCCTGAAGGTTAGGGCTGCAAGATGGCTCAGACCCCACCCTTAGGGTAGTTGGTCGCTGGGTTACCAGCTCCCACCCAATTCTAGCTCTGCAACCCTGAGGGCAGAGCTTGCCAGGGCAGATCGCTCACAATGGCTCCCTGTGACCCACAGCCAAACACTATTAGCTCCGTCTGGCTCAGCGGCTCAGACTGGGGCCCTAGACAATGGCCAAAGTTCTCCACACTCCCGCTCAGGCTCTCCCCAAGGCAGTTCAACTGAGTGCCAAGTCCAAAGACACCAAAACAGTTCACAGGTAAGGCCTTTCTGGTTTGCAGTCTCACTGCTACTGAACTTACAGTTGCGGGCGGGTTTAGAATGATTGAACACATGCGACCACTTGCCGGTTTTCCACTGTTTTATTCCTCGTCTTGGGGTCCAGAAGTCTCTCGCTGACTCCCTGTACCCTCGCAGGGGTGATGATAGGCAGATACCACCAGCCAGAGATGCCTGGATTCCTATCTCCCCAGACTCACGGTGCCCAGATGCAAGGAAGCTGTTACTCGGCCACCATCTTGCTCCATAGAGTAACTTCTTAAATAGATTCTTTTGCTACATTTTCATCTGCAGTGACTAATAGGCTCCAAATAATAATCTCATCCAAATCACTTTTCATTTTATACAGTGTCTTTTTGATAGGTAGAGCCTCATTGGGTTCTTATCTATATTTTTAATTTTTCTCTTTAATTTTTATTTATATTTAATTTTTAATTTAAATTAATTTAAATTTAATTAATTAATTTTTAATTAATTAATTTTTAATTTAGATTAATTTTTATCTTTAATTTTTCACATTTCTGTCCCTAACTTCCATGTGCATATGGAGCTTTTGTAGCTATTTCAATGGACTTTTCTGATAACTCCCTCATCTCTGATGTTTCTAGGAGTATTTATATTGATTGATTTTTCTCCTAGTTAGAAGTGACATTTTTCTGCCTACTTGAATGCCTGGGAAGTTTTTAGTAGATGCCAGACATTGTAAATTTTCTATTATCGTATCTTGGTTGTGCTGTATTTCTTTAAATAGTGTTGAATTTTAATCTGATATATCGTTTGGTCACTTGTAAGCAGTTGGATCTTTTTGAGACTTGCTTTTAACCTTTCTTGGAATGGAAGCCAGGGGGCCGTGGTGTAAGGTCAAATCAGTCCCACTCCTGATGTGCCCTTGTGAAGACCCTGCTCTTCCCTTATTTAATGAGATCTTGCTACGCTGGCCGGCGGAACACAAACTTCTGCAGACCATGTGAGTCCCAGGAATTCCAAGGGCATTTTCTCTGAGTGTGGGTCATTTTCTCTTGGCATGCACTCATCAGAATGCCACTCTCTTTCTCTCCCTGTGCGTGTGTGGCTCCTCCCTGGTGTCCTACCCCACACTCTAGTTGCCTCAGCCTCACTGGATCATTTTCTCTGTCTCCTCAGCTCAGAGACTATAAGAGACTTACTTTTTTTTTCTCTCCCTAAATTGCAGCCTGAAAACTGCCTCTAGATTATGCTGGTGAAATTGTGTAGTTCACCGGGCTCCTTCCCCTCTCTCTGAGATCAGAGTTCTGGCTGTGTGTTTTTCAGTGTCTGACTGTGTATGTACCTGCCCAGTTTCCAGATGGTTAAGATCAGAGGGTACAGCTAGGCCAGTTATTCCATCCTGGCTACAAGTGTGAGTCAATTTACACCTATTTTTTTTACAATGGAAGATTAAGTTTTTACAGACAGATATTTCACCCACTCAGTGGTCAAAGTGTAATTTCCTTACCAATTAAATATTAATAATAATGCTTCCTGGTGTGGTACTTGAGTTGTAATTAGGATCCAGTGTGACAGGTGAAGGTCTTTTTAAACTGTGAAGCTCTATGCAAATAACAATATCAATAGTTGTGGTGGAACTGGGCGTGATGGTAAAATTGATGATTGTTCTCACTTCAATGACCATACAAATAATGAAACTATATTTTAGAAAGATTTACTTTTTTCAAAAAGCCCCGTGAGTGATAATGGTAATGCTTACTCTGAGTCTTGGGTGTGAACATCGCAATTTAGGCTGATTTTTAGTAAAGAGGAAGTTTGTTGGCTCATTAACTGGGAAGGCCCTCTGGGGGGTCCCCCCGCTGGGCCCAGAGGCGCCTGGTGTCAGCGTCTCTCCCTCTCCAGGTCTCTGGTCCTTTGCTGCCTCAGACTTTCTCCAGGTGGCAGCAGGGTGGTCGTTGGCAACTCCAGACTTGTGTTCCAACCACTTGGCAAAACGAGTGTGCAGAGGGGCCTTTCAACAGTGATCTGGCAGGAAACTTTGGAATCTCATTTGGATGATTTTCCCTTTTCTGAACAGATCACTATGAACAGGAGAAAGAGATCGTGTAATTAGTCAGGTCTTTGAAATCAGGGACAGTTTATTAGATGCTGGAGATCCAAAGCTCTACAGGTTGTGATCTTTGGTCTTTCAGTGTCAGCAAACTGCGCTGAATGGGGGTTTGAGTCACAGACAAAGACACGGCAGTCTTGTGTCCACGTAGTGACCGGGAGGCCCACAGTGCTTTCCACGTCATGACACTTCCTGTGGCTTTCTTCTTTGCTGCTATAATGCACTCTGCTGCTTTGCTATGTGGGTTAATAGGCATGCAGGCAACAGGCAGGCCAGCTTTGACAAAGTATCTTTCACAGCAACAAGAATCACTAAATCAGGTGGCAGCTGTAGCTCAAAGGAATAGGGCACCGGCCCCATATACCAGAGGTGGCAGGTTCAAACCCAGCCCTGGCAAATAAAAAAAAAAAAAAAAAGATCACTAAATCACCACATCAGATAAACACCTGACTCAGGAGAAAATAACACTAGCATTCATTCAATCTATCTTTTCTGTTTTTTCATGCATAATTAGTTCAGTGGCATTTTAAAACATTATCTGATATTATTGGTATTTTCTTTTTTAAGGAAAGGGTCTTGTTTTGTCAACCATCATCTGTCAGTCTGCAGTAGCAAGATCATAGCTCGCTGCAGCTTTGAGCTCCTGGGCTCAAGTCATCCTCCTGCCTCAGCCTCCCAGACCACCAGGATTATAGGCATGAACCACTTTTCCTAGCTCCCTTTTAATCTTCCCATTATTATAAGGCCCAGAATATTATCTTACCCATATTGGAATCTCCGTAAAGTAGTTGTTGAATTTATAAATGATCAAAAGAGTAACCAATTACTGTTCTACATTATTGTGTGTGAGGTAGTGTTCTGAGTGTTTACTCATGATACCTCCTAGCACCCCTGTGAGATAGATTTTACTTATTTCAAGAAAATTAATCTACAGAGAATTATTACTTGCCCAATATCTTTCTTTCCTTTTTTTTGTGATCAGAGATTTTATTTTTATTTTTATTTTTTTGCGATCATGGGGCACCATACACTGGTTTTATAGACCATTTGACATATTTTCATCACACCCGGTTAACATAGCCTTTCTAGCATTTTCTTAGTTATTGTGTTAAGACAATTATATTCTACATTTAGTAAGTTTCAAATGTACCCTTGTAAGATGCACCATAGGTGTAATCCCACCAATCACCCTCCCTCCACCCATCCTCCCTTCTCCCACCCATCCCTCTCCCCCTTCCCCATATTCTTAGGTTGTGACTGGGTTATAGCTTTCATGTGAAAGCCATAAATTAGTTTCATAGTAGGGCTGAGTACATTGGATACTTTTGCTTCCATTCTTGAGATAATTTACTAAGAAGAATATGTTCCAGCTCCATCCATGTAAACATGAAAGAGGTAAAGTCTCCATCTTTCTTTAAGGCTGCATAATATTCCATGGTGTACATATACCACGATTTATTAATCCATTTGTGGATCGATGGGCACTTGGGCTTTTTCCATGACTTAGCAATTATAAATTGGGCTGCAATAAACATTCTGGTACAAATGTCTTTGTTATAATGTGATGTTTGGTCTTCTGGGTATATACCTAGTAGAGGAATTATAGGATTGAATGGCAGATCTATTTTTAGATCTCTAAGTGTTCTCCAAACATCTTTCCAAAAGGAATGTATTGATTTGCATTCCCACCAGCAGTGTAGAAGTGTTCCCTTTTCTCCATATCCAAGCCAACATCTCTGGTTTATGGATTTTGTGATATGGGCTAATTTTACTGGAGTTAGATGATATCTCAAAGTAGTTTTGATTTGCATTTCTCTGATGATTAAGGATGATGGGCATTTTTCATATGTCTGTAGGCTGTGCACCTGTCTTCTTCAGAGAAGTTTCTCTTCAAGTCCCTTGCTCAGCCTGACATGGGATCACTTATTTTTTTCTTGCTTATATATTTGAGTTCTCTGTGGATTCTGGTTATTAAAGCTTTGTTGGAGACATAACCTGCAAATATCTTCTCCCAATCTGAGGGCTGTCTGCTTGCTTTACTTACTGTGTGCTTGGCTGTCAGAAGCTTTTTACTTTGATCAGTTCCCAGTAGTGTATTTTTAAAGCTGTTTCAATTGCCCGGGGGTGGGGGGTCCTCCTCATAAAATATTCACCCAGACTGATTTCTTCAAGAGTTTTCCCTGCACTTTCTTCTAGTATTTTTATAGATTCATGTCTCATGTTTAAATCTTTAATCCAGTGAGAGTCTATCTTAGTTAATGGTGAAAGGTGTGGGTCCAGTTTCAGTCTTTTACAGATCGCCAGACAGTTCACCTAGCACCATTTGTTAAATAGAGAATCTTTTCCCCACTGAATGTTTTTAATTGGCTTGTCAAAGATCAAATAACGGTAAGTAGCTGGGTTCATCTCTTGGTTCTCTATTCTGTTCCATACATCTACTTCTCTGTTTTTGTGCCAATACCATGCTGTTTTGATCACTAACAATTTATAGTATAGTCTGAGGTCTGGTAGCATCATTCCTCCTGCTTTGTTTCTATTTCTGAGTAATGTCTTGGCTATTCGAGTTTTTTTCTGATTCCATATAAAATGAAGTATTATTTTTTCAAGATCTTTAAAGTATGACAGTGGAGCTTTAATAGGGATGGCATTGAAATTATATATTGCTTTGGATAGTATGGACATTTTAACAATGCTGATTCTTCCCAGCCATGAGCATGGTATGTTTTTCCATTTGTTAACATCTTCAGCTATTTCTTTTCTTAGACTTTCATAGTTCTCTTTATAGAGATCTTTCACATCCTTTGTTAGATAAATTCCCAAATATTTCATCTTCTTTGGCACTACTGTGAATGGAATAGAGTCCTTAACTGTTTTTTCAGCTTGACTATTGTTGGTATATATAAAGGCTACAGATTTATGGGTGTTGATTTTGTAACCTGAGACACTACTGTATCTTGATCACTTCTAAGAGTTTTGTAGTAGAATCTCCTGTGTTTTCCAGATGTACAATCATATCATCTGTGAAGAGCAAAAGTTTGATCTCTTCTGATCCTATATGGATAACCTTGATCACCTTTTCTTCCCTAATTGCAGTGGCTAAAACTTCCATTACAATGTTAAAGAGCAATGGAGACAATGGGCAATCTTGTCTGGTTCCTGATCTGAGTGGAAATGATTTCAATTTAACTCCATTCAATATGATATTGGCTGTGGGTTTGCTGTAGATGGCCTCTATCAGTTTAAGAAATGTCCCTTTTATACCAATTTTCTTAAGTGTGCTGATCCTGAAGAGATGCTGGATATTATCAAAAGCTTTTTCTCCATCAATTGAGAGAATCATATGGTCTTTTTTTTTTTAATTTGTTTATGTGCTGAATTAAATTTATAGAATTAAATATATTAAATCAGCCTTGAGCTCCTGGGATAAAACCGACTTTATCATGATGTATAATTTGTTTGATGTGTTGTAGATTCTGTTTGTTAGGATCTTGTTGAATATTTTTGCATCTATATTCATTAGTGATATTGGTCTATCATTTTCTTTTCTTGTTGGGTCTTATCCTGGTTTGGGGATCAGAGTGATGTTTGCTTCATAGAACGTGTTGGGTAGTATTCTTTCTTTTTCTATATTTTGGAACAGGTTGAGTAATATAGGTACTAGTTCCTCTTTAAAGGTTTGGTAGAATTCTGACGTGAATTCTGGTCCAGGGCTTTTCTTTTTAGGGAGATTTTATATGGTTGACGCTATTTCAGAACTTGATATAGGCCTGTTGAACATTTCCACTTGATGCTGGCTAAGTCTTGGAAGGTGATGTACTTCCAAGTATTGGTCAATTTTCTTCAGATTTTCATGTTTCTGAGAATAAAGTTTCTTGTACTATTCATTAAGGATTTTTTGAATTTTGGAGGAGTTTGTTGTTATTTCGTCTTTGTCGTTTCTGATTGATGAGATTAGAGATTTTACTCTTTTTTTCCTGGTTAGGTTATCCAAAGTTTTATCTATTTTATTGACCTTTTCAAAAAACCAACTTTTTGATTTATTGATCAGTTGTGTAATTCTTTTGTTTTCAATTTCATTGAATTCTGCTCTAATTTTGGTTATTTCTTTTCTTCTACTGGGTTTGAGGTTGGTAAGTTCTTCCTTTTCCAGTTGCTTGAGTTGTCCCATTAAGTTATTAACTTCTTCTCTTTCTGTTCTCTTGAGGAAGGCTTGCAGTGCTATAAATTTCCCTCTTAGGACTGCCTTTGTGGTATCTCAGAGGTTCTGATAATTCATGTCTTCATTGTTGTTTTGTTCCAAAAATTTGGCAATTTCCTTATTAATCTCATCTATGACCCACCTGTCATTCAGCATAAGGTTATTTAATTCCATGTTTTTGTATGATTATGCAGATTCCTGTTGTTACTGAGTTCAACTTTTATTCCATGGTGGTCTGTGAAGATGTAAGGAATAATTTCTATTCCTTTAAATTTACTGAGCTTAGACTTGTGACCTAAGATGTGATCGATTTTGGAGTATGTTCCGTGGGCTGATGAGAAGAATATGTATTCAGTTTTGTTGGGATGAAATGTTCTGTAGATGTCTGTTAAATCCAAATGTTGAATGGTTAATTTTAAATCTAAAATTTCTTTGCTCAGCTTCTTATTGGAGGATCTATCCAACAGTGCCAAAGGAGTGTTAGAATCTCCGACTATTATTAGCTGTAGGAAATCAAGTTTCTCGTGTCTGTTAGAGTTTCTCTTATAAATTGAGGTGCATTCTGGTTGGGTGCATAGATATTAATAATTGAAAACTCATCATATTGAGTATTACCCTTAACAAATATGCAGTGACCGTTCTTATCCTTTCTTCCTTTTGTTGGTTGAAAGCCTATTGTATCTACAAATAGAATTGGAACACCTACTTTTTTCTGATTTCCATTTGCCTGAAATATGGACGACCATCCTTTCATTGAGTCTATATTTATCCTTTAAGGTAAGCTGAGATTCTCGTATACAGCAAATATCTGGCCTGAGTTTTTGTATCCCATCAGCCAACCTGTGCCTCTTTAGAGGACAGTTTAAGGCATTCACATTAATGGAGAGTATTGATAAGTCTGGCAAAATTTTGGGTATCGAGTTTTTTGAAAGTCCAATTGACATTTTTAATCCTTTCACCACTGTGAAAGTTGAAGTTTGATTAAAAGTTTCTCGGTGAGTTTAATTTTGTGGTGGAGGATTGGGCAGGTCATTATGGAGGATAGGTCTGAGAATATTCTGAAGAGCTGGTTTGGTTATGGCAAATTTCTTCAACATGTGAATGTCATTAAAGTATTTAATTTCTCCATCATAAATGAAATTCAGTTTAGCTGGATACAGGATCCAGGGTTGAAAGTTATTTTGTTTTAGGAGATTGAAAGTCGATGGCCACCATCTTCTGGCTTGAAAGGTTTCAGCATAGAGATCTGCAGTCGTTCTAATATTCTTCCCTTTGTAGGTTATGGTTTTCTTACGTCTGGCTGCTTTCAGAATTTTCTCCTTCATATTAACTTTAGTGAAGTTAATTATGATGTGCCTAGGGGATATCTTATTTGGTTTGAGTCATGCTGGGGTTCTGAAACTGTCTGCTATCTCAATTCAGAATCTCTTGGCATGTCTGGAAAATTCTCTTTCATAATTTCATGGAGAAGAGCTTCTGTGCCTTGTGAAGCCACTTCATTGCTTTCAGGGATTCCAATGAGGTGGATATTACCCTTCTTCAAATTATCCCAGAGCTCTCTGAGAGAATGATCTGTTTTTGGTCTTCATTTCTCTTCCTTTTTGAGAGTTTGGGAGCATTTAAAAGCTTTGTCTTCAATGTCAGAGATCCATTCTTCTGCTTGCTCTACTCTGTTGCTGAGGGATTCTACTGTATTTTCCATATATTTGAGTGCTGAAAATTCTTGCTTCAATATGTCAAAATCTTTGGTGGTTTTATCTTTAAATTCGTTGAATTCTTGAGAGAACTTTTGAATTGCTCCTTGAATTTCTAATTCCGACTTTTCCTCCATTCTATTAATCTTGTTTGCAAAACAAATTCTGAATTTGATTTCTGACATCTCAGCCATCTGTTTATGAATGGGTCTTCACTTAATCTACCGTATCTTTCCTTGGCAGGGTTGATCTACTCTGGTTATTCATGTTACCAGAGTTTCTCTGCTTATTCTGCCCCCATGATTATTTTACACCATTTGACTAGATGAATGGATAAAGAAAAGTTGGGTTCGGGCCTCCAGGAGTAGTGATTAACCAACCCTTTGCCCCGAAGCTGGGACTGGTGACTGTACCTTTTCCCCTGAAGCTTTGTCGAGGACCCATTACAGTGCTATGGCCTGAGAAACTGGGGACCTGCTTGGTGTTGTGGGGCTAAGTGGCTCTGATTTGTTTTCAGCTGGTCTCTGTCCCACACTAGTGAATCAGTTACTCTGGGTTGAAGTCTCTGCTGTGGCAAAATACCAGCCATTAAGTCATCCCACCCCCCACAGGCAACAATTGGAAAAGGAAAATCAAACCTTCTTACAACCACACACCCAGGGCACTGCTTGGATAGTCCTTAGATGATTGGCTCAGTTCAAAAAGTCCAAATCAATTGTTTCAGTCAGCACCTGTCTCAGGTGGGAGAGTTTAAAAGGTCTCTGGCAACTAGATCTCAGGGGTCTGCTGACAACGCAAATATGACTTGCTCCAGTGCTCCATGAGGTCAGGAGGACCCACCCAGCAAGTAGATTAGTCTGGGAAGGTTGATGCCTCCTTCCCCGCCTTGCACCTCTGTCACACCCAGTCACTGATAACCCCGCAGGGCTGTGACCCATTGAGCAGATACTACGGGGGGTTGTACCTGCTTGAATCACAAGGAGATCTGTGTCTCCTCAGCCAGGCCACTGCTCTATACCACTATTCGGCAGGAGGAGGTGAGGCCTGACAACCTTGGGCACTTGATGGAGGCGGGGACTGTTCATTCAGATCCAGCCCTGCCCCTTATTGATGTTACTGACAGAACAGAACAACTTTGCAGAATTTGTTTCTGTCCCAGCTAAAGACAAGCTATTTTGAGTTCATAGAACCTGCACCTCAGGCCCTGTCTTTGCTGCTGCAGGTTTGTTTTCGCAGCACGGTTGGCTGTCAGTTCTAGCCTCCTGCCCTCCTTTGTCTAGGCTGATGATCCCCTGAGCGCTGGGTGTGTCTTAGGCTCAGTAAAGCGGTCCTCGGTTCAGCCCCAGCCTAGGAGTCTGTAGCACCGTGCGTGCGTTTTCTAGTACTCACGCTCCACCCAGGCCAGTGCTGCCTCAGGCAAACCCTTTACTCTCCTGGCCTACATTTTCATCCCAGATCTGTTCTGCCAGTGGTTGCCACCTGAGAAGATGGCCGGCCTCCTCTGGTTGCCCAGAGAGATGGGGGGTGAGTCTCTGGGATATATAGGGGTGAGGCCTTTTGTTGCCAAAAACCATTGCTGCTCTGCGCCTTGGGGCACCTCCACTCCTGTGTGGTTCCTTCTCAGCTGACTGTCCTCTCCTCACTCCCATGCCACAGAATCAGCACTGACCAGCAGCAGTCTAGGCCCTGTCCACACCTCTAGAGAAAACACCCAAGAATCTGGACTCCTGGGGGACAGGCCTCCAGACCTCAGAGTGAGAGTGGAGGGGAGTGCTCGGAGCTCAGAGTTGCAGGTAGAGAACATATACAGTTCTACACAGTTTTATGCCTGGCCATATTGCCTCTAAAAGATGGCTGCTGCTCCATGCCTCAGGGAACTGATGCTGTGGTGTGGTTCCCTCTCAGCTGACCATCCTCACCTCACTCCCGTGCCCCAGAGTCAGCACCAACCAGCTGCAGTTCAGGCACTGTGCACACCCCTCGGGAAATCACTGAAGAATCTGGACTCCTGGGGGATAGGCCTCCAGACCTCAGAGCTAGAATGGAGGGGAGATCTGGGAGCTCAGAATTGCAGGTAGAGAATATATACAGTTTTATAAAGTTTTATGCCTGGCAGGAGAGCGCCATGGCACCCTAGTAGGGGACGTATGTCCAGTTTTTAGAGGGCCTCTCCCGTGGAGTATAATGGGAGGACTTTTGAACTCTGCTCGTTTCTTTATGGGGCACTCCGAGCCGTTCTCATGGGGGAGGGGACTCCTGTCCACTTGGTGATGGATTTTGTACCTTTTGTTTGTATACTTGGGGTTGCAGCTTGCCTCAGTGGGGTTGATGTGCGTTCTTCAACCTTCTCTCTTGGCGCAGCTCTAATCCACCAGGTTACTTGCTAAACTTCTGTCCTTTAATTGTCCTTCTGGACAGGAGCCTCTGTGGAAAGCTGGCTTCAGTCAGCCATTTTGTCTCTGCCTCCCAATATCTTTCAAGTAACAACCAGATTTCAAACCTAAACCCAGATTATTACAGGGACCTCTAAGTTGTCTTTTTCTCTTTTATACAAACTTACCAAAATACTTTATTATAGCACAGGAAGCAGACGAAAAAAGTAGTAGTATACATTCAACTTTCAACAGCAATTGGCCACCATGAAAGGAACTGAAAGCTTATTATTAGGTTAGAAATTATTGTAGCACAGTGCCTTAACTGCATAAATCAAATGATGATGCAAGAAAATAGCCTTCCATGGAGAGCTGAGGCAGCCTTGGGAATGAGTGTCAGCATTGTAATGGGGCTGAGAAATGGTATCTCTTTGTTCTTACATGGTCAGGTAGAAATAAACAGAATTAAGTGACAGGTTATTTCAACTGTTGGTCATGCAAAGAAACTGCACTGTGAGTTCATTGGACAGGAAATTACTTGACCTTTGCAATGAAGCTCCATGAACCTGTGCCATTGTGCAGAAACCTGGAGGCTTTAACAACAGCAACCGTAGCGTCTGCTGGGATGTAGCTGTAGAATCCCTGCTACAGAGTGAGGCAGGGCTCCTATTTGCAGCCACATGAGGAGGTATTTTTATTGTCTACCTCTTTGATTTGTGATTATTGCCCTTAGGTAAATGGCTAATGATTATGGCTGGATCGAAGCAAAAATGTAATTTGAGTAAAATTTCTGTTTCTTGCTTTTCTATTCTCTTTTTTTTTTTTTTGTATTATCTTCTTATACTTTTGTTTCTAATTAACTGAAACCCAAACTTAAAGTGGCTTAAGTGATAATAAAATTATTTTACTCCTGTTAGAGAAAGTTTAGAAGTAGGACACACTTTTGAGTGGACCAGTCAGTTCACAGGTTGTCACAGATCTGATCTGTCTATGTCTCTTTGCTCTGACGGCCACTGTGCACAGATCTGATCTGTCTGCGTCTCTTTGCTCTGGTGGCCACTGTGCTGGTTTTGTGTCTGCAGCTGGTTTTCCTCTTGGTCACATGAGGGCTGCCAGCTGCAACTGGCGTCTACCTTTCATGTCTCCTTATTTGTGTAAAATGGGTGAAAGACTCTGGCTACCTGTGACAACATCTTAAGGAGTTCAAGGAACATATTTCATGGAAATAAATTAATACAGGCCACCAAGTATTTGACAAAGTAATGGCTATAGTTAAATTCATGGACCACAAATTGTAAGGATGCCTGATTAAAAACTTTAGTTTTAGTTTTGTTGAGAAAAGTGTATATGGCTGTTGCCATAAAATTTAAGTTATATCCATAGCTAATGTATGTATAGTCATCATAAAAGAGTTTCAGCCTATTTTTTAATAAAATGCCATTAGTTTCCATATGATACACAAATATTTATTTTAATAGTTCATCTTTCAACTGTTATTGGTTGAGATATTAGTTACAATGTCCTTCAATTGGTAAAGCATTGTCTTTATTCCATTAACATTGTATACATTTTATTTTGTTTTGTTCTTTGAGACAGTTGCCTTGGGGTACAGTACCATGGCATTGTAGCTCACAGCAACCTCAAACTCACGGGCTCAAGCAATCATTTTGCCTCAGCCTCGTATGTAGTTGGGACTACAGGTGCCAGCTAGTTTTTCTATTTGTAGAAATGGGGTCTTGTTTTGCTCAGGCTAACTTCCTGAGCTCAGGCAATCCACCTACCTAAGCCTCCCAGAGGGCTGGGATTACAGATGTGAGCTACCATGCCCAGCCAATGTTGTATACACTTTGCTATAAAGAGGCTAATTTTGCTCACCAACCTAGTGACCCATAAGTAATGATAACACTGTTCTTAATGACGAATCAGTAGGTAAGAGTTGAATATTTTCTTATTGAGTCAGAAACATGTTTCAAAAGCATTTCTCTTTAAGTAAAAATTGCACCTAACAGTAAAATAAGTGACTCTAACAGATTACTTTAAAAACACAATGCAAAATCTTATCTTTCTGTACCTGGAAGTCTTTAGCCTGTATTATTAGCTAGCTATACACACACTTATTCTCACACACAGTTTTATTAGTATGAGGTTAAAAAATTATATTTTGCTAATCTGTCATACTCTTTGGTTTGTGAAATCTTGGATTAATGAGATTGCTTTTACCTCTTAGAGTTGCATTAAATGCTATAGATAATATAAGAAGCTAGGGTTGCCACATTCAACTACTTCACCATCTATTTCAGAAAACCAATATCTGTCTATAAACAATAGATAACCACGGAGAGTGGCATCAGTGAGCCTCAAATTCTGTGCTAGAGATTCAAGTGTCAGAGGGAGAACTCCGGTAAACCAAGGAGGGTCAAATGTAACAGAGTGTCACTGAAACCCTTTCATCCAGGAATTTCAATGAAGCCCCTGACAGCTGATTATGTTGTATTTGGTCTTATTACCTAGGTTCACAGACAGACCAAGGGACTTGAAAATTGCATGTTTAAGTTACATGCTTCAGACCAGACTTAATGTGAAACAGCCATGATTACATTAAAACCTAAAAAGGGGGAAGTTGTTTCAAATTATTCTGAGGATATTTATTGTATAACAATGAATCTTGTAAATTTTATGAAATAATTATAAAAAGTATAAAATTTAAATATAAAATATCTGACCTAAATTCTTTACAATTTTATTTCTATAACAGCTTTGATATCTATCTGTTTATTTTGGAGGAAAAGGATAATTTCATACTTTCAGGAACAGTCTAATACTTTTTTTTCTTTGTTGGGAGAGAGTCTTACTCTGTCACTCAGGCTAGAGTGGCGTGGTGTCATAGGTCACAGCAACCTCAAACTCCTGGGCTCAAACTGTCCTGCGTCAGACTCCCAAGTAATTAAGACTACAGGTGCCAGCCACCACCTCTGGCTAGTTTTCCTATTTTTAGAAATGAGGTCTCACTATTGCTTAGGCTGGTCTGGAACTCCTGACCTCACATGATCCACCCAACCTGGCTTCCCAGAGAACGAGGGTTGTAAGTGGAAGCCACTGCACCAGGCTGAGGGTCCAATACTTTGGATTTTCTGTCAATCAGTGGGGACAGGCACTGTGGGAAATCCCTAAGAAACAGAACATATAGTCCCTGCTCTCCAAAATTTATAGTCTAGTAAGGGAGAATATATAAGGCATTAGAACTCACAGGAATGCAGTAAAAGAGGAAAAGTAAATCATGTCTTCTTATGAAAATGTTTATTAATTCCACTATGTTGTTGTTTTTTTTTTTAATCTAAAGTAATTCTTTAGATTTGTTTTACTTGCTTAATTATAGATACAGGCTCCACCAGAATATTCCTGAGCCTGGGGAATAGTTTATTTGACAGTTATTTTCTAGTATTTATTTCCTCTCTTGAGTCTAAGAACTAACCCCATACATAGGAGCCAGGACAGGCTGAGAAGACTTTGAGATTTCAGAGGAAACTCTTTAGAATGTTTTTTATATGCCTGGATTTAGGTATCTTCAACTCTTCTTTCTCAACCTTTGTTCCTATTATAAGCAAAGGTCAAACACAACTACTTTAAACGTTTTATTAGGATTTATGCTGTCTTTGTCATTTTTAATTTTTATTTTTATATTTTTTAGAGACAGGGTCTTACTCTGTCATGAAGACTAAAGATCAGTGGCCTGATCATAAGCTCACTGTAACCTCAAATTCCTGGGCTCAGGTCGTCCACCTGGGACTGCTGGTGTGTGTGACAGCTGGCTAAGTTTTATTTACTTTTTTATGGAGATGGCGTCTCACTATATTGTCCAAACCTGGTCTGCAACTCCTGAGCTCTAGTGATCCTCCCACCTCAGCCTCCCAAAGTGCTGGGGTACAACAGCAGGCCACAGCACCCAGCGTACCTTTGCCATTCTAAAAAAAGAGTTGCTGGGTGGTGCCTGTGGCTCAAAGGAGTAGGGTGCCTGCCCCATATGCCGGAGGTGGCAGGTTCAAATCCAGTCCTGGCCAAAAAAATGAAAAGAAAAAAAGAAAAAGTTGCTATGATGCAGTTTTAAAAGACCCCCAAAGAATATTTCTCTCCCTAAAATTTTGGCTTGTAAATGAAAGAAAAGGAAAAAGTGAAAATAAGAGAAGCAAGCAAACAAAGATAGGGAAAAGACTTTTAAAAAGGTGAAAAAGTCTGGTTTTGTTTTTGTTTTATTGTTTTTTAGATGAGAGAATGAGAAGAAAAATCATTTTCTTTTTTGCCCACAGCATGTGAAGTTGTGAGCTTGTGGGATGTGAGAACAGGGGCCTCCCTCCTTTCACACTCTCACTACAGTGAGATGGCCAGTTTCTGCTTTGTTTTCAGAAATATATTTTACTGACCCTAAACTTGTTTGATATATAAAATGAACTTAATAAATTTAGGGTCATATAAAAATATAATATGATTTATCAGTCAGAGTAATTTCCTTACCACGGGTGTGTTGCATTACCTTGGGAACATACCCCAAACCACACCAGTTCTCCAACGGTGCCTTTTAAAAATTCCTGACCTCCCACCACTCTGCCCTGACAGATTTCCCTGTTTCAGCTGTGTGCTCTTACCCATCAAATGGCTTCTGGTAGCATTATTTATTCAGATAAAAACAACAGGAGTGGAGAGAAGGGACTCATCAATTCCAACTTGGACAGAAAAATGACTAACATTATCTGGTTTAGAGTTTCTTTTTCTCTTCATTAAACATCCCGTCCTTGGATCCCGCAGTTAGCTCTGTGATTGTGTCTCTGCCAACCCCGTGTCTGTCAGCTGAATCACTTTGCAACCCTGTCTCCTTGTCCGATGCTGCTGCTGCCCGGGGTCTCTGTCCTTCCAGCTACAGCACCAGGCACGAGGCCCCAGTGCAGGCTCTGCCCCTCTCCTCACAGGCAGAGTGCAGTGAGGAACAGCTTTGAGGGCAGGGGCTGAGGATGTCCTGGAAGTGTTTTCCAAGGCTGTACCCCACAGGAGGAATAGGAACAAGCCATACGGTGGGGCAGAGTGGGGAAAATAGTGACCTGGGAACTACGTAGTGACAGGAGCAAATACTCTGACCATCAGTCCTCTCACCACACAGAAACACCCACACAGAAGCCGTGATGCCCACTGACGTGTCCCACTGATACGGTAGGGCAATACAATTTTAGCATGTAGGGAGAAATCTTTTTAAACTCTTAAGCACTTCACAAATTATCGGCTTCAGTTAACACGAATTCCCTGAACACAGTTAAGTCTGTTCCTCCCGTCCTGGGGCTGTGGTTGTAGCTCCCCTGAGCTGAGCCAGCTACATGGCCCTCTCTCTCCAGCTACCCCATCCTGCACCTGCTGCCTGTGAGGAGGCTTAGGGACTTATGATAAGACCTGCAATGTCCACTGACCCTGCCACAGCTCCTGATTAAAGCAACTCATCTATTAACGTTTCCCTCTTTCTTCATTCTTGAGTCTGAAGCTTCTGTGATAGTTTGATCCTGGTGGAGAGTTATCCCAAGGTGTTTCTCTGCAGGAAGAGAAGAGATGTCTGTGGCTGGACATTAATGGCTAATGTGGTCACTGGCAGCCTCTCTTTCATTTCCTGATCGGCCTATTGTTTACCTAATTGCCAGTAATAATATTTCATTGTGTTAAGAATGTTGGCACCAGAGGCCCAGGTTCCAGTTTATGGATAGCTCAGAGTTTATGAATTGACGCCCTCAGCAGGTTGCTGCCCTGATGAATGGCAATTACTGCGGCTCCCACAGAGGCAGTTGTAGCCAGAGCATTTAGTCCTTTCAAATAATTGCCCCGAGAAGCTGAACAGGTAATTGTAACATCTGAAAACCATGCTTTTGGCTCAGAATCAAAGAGCATTAATCTCCATTGCAGAGGTACTTTGGAATGACCCCAAAGAGTTGGTAAAAAATGGTCTCTGGAGTGTTTAATTTTAAGAAGAATTGGAGACAACTTAGCAAAATCCCCTCTCCCTAAAGCAAATTAAAATGTTATAAAGACACCCAGGTAACAGTTTGGGTCTGCCCACCTTTTTGAAGTTCTAATATACTATGATGATTGGTTGATCTCAGACTTTATACCTATCAGTACCTCCCCTTAAATGCTCTAAACGCCCTGCTGTAGCCAGTCTAATCTGCCCATCGACCCCCCTGAAGTGTTACGTGCTCATTGTCACCCCGGAATATTCATTCATATTATTCTTTCATGCCATTCGATAAAGGTAGCTATGAAAAATTATAAAAGGAGTAGAACTATGTGAAATACAATTTAATTTTACACTGTACTTTGGGAGAGTCTAATTCATTACTAACACCTCTTCAGGGTAGATTGTGGCGGCATCTTGGAGTCACACATGTGTCCTGCACAGGATGGAAAGTTGCCAGAGCCACATCTTTGTATGTGGGTGCCATGGAGTGACGGGAACCAGGTACATGCGTCGCTTCTTTGCTCAAACATTATTTTAGGGAAAACCCTGGATGAAATGGGCAAAAATAGAAAGAGACTAATGCACAATGGTTCTTGAAAAAAAGAAAGTAGGAGAGTCTCAGGAAAGTGTGTGAGTAGAGAGCGTCATAGTGCTGAGGGTTTTCTGCAGCATGAAGGTGTCTGTCTGCAGGGGATGGCAATGGAGGTTAAGGAAATTTCAAAAGGAGAAAAACTTTTCAAAATATACGAGGGTGTAGGAAGATCATACACTAATTGTAAATTCTAAAATACTTGATGTCTAAACACTTATTTTTTCCAAATGGTTAGAAATAAGGTCTGTGTCCTCAAGAGAGAACTGCCAAGTGCCTTCTCCTGTAAAGACCATCATGGTGCCGTCACTCCGAGTGCCAGGGGCTGGAAAGGGGTTTTAATATCATCATATTTCAGACTGATTAGTAATGCCAGGAGGAATGCACATAAGACTTCAGAGTGATTTATGAGTCAGTGCAGAAGCAAAAACTATGAAAAAAAGATTATGAACGTAGGCAAACATGAGACAAAATTGTGAACATGGGCAGCGTTAAGTATGTAGTAATTATATAAGCACACTCAAGACACTCGCGTGAGTGGACAGCTAGAAGGATCTAAAGAATGCCAAGGTAAAGGGGGAGAGTTATCCCTGCAGCCACAGCCGTAAATCACCTTGATCTTGATTCACCTCAAGGCTTCAGTACTCAGGAGTCCCCATCTTACATAGTCACAGCCTTGTTCTGCTAATTAGATTATTGGAACCGAGACATCTGTAGACTCATTGAACTGGATGTGAATTTTAGAGACTATATGTTTCAGGTGCCTGCCTCAAGGCAGACAAATATCTGAACCAAGGATGACAAACAGGTTTTATGTGCAGGCCAATTCCAATCGTCTGTAGTGACTGCCCAGAGCAATGCTTTGAGGAGATTCTAAGGAAAGAGGCCTGCACGTTCTTGATAATGTTGGGAAGACGCTGCTGTGGGAAACTTCTTTGGTCTAACCTGCTCAGCCCAGCCCTGGGCTCTCAGGCAGAGCTCAGTGGATACCGGCTCCAGCGCCCACCATGCGTCCTTGTCAACCTGCACCGCTTAGGCTCAGAGAAGGCAGAATCCTGACGCCCAGTGGGCAGGTGCTCTGGGGTCGACCTGCAAAGTCCATGTGCATTTAACATGGATTTTCTTTCACCATGATTTTTCTCTAATCTATTAGTGGCTATTTTACATTGGCTTCTATAACCTGTGGAAATCTAAAACTTTCATGCTACAAGTTCCTTGCCCTTCATTCCTTTAAGGCAGGCGTCCTCAAACTTTTTAAACAGGGGGCCAATTCACTGTCCGTCAGACCGTTGGAGGGCTGGACTATAGTTAAAAAAAAAAAATAACTATAACAAATTCCTATGCACACTGCACATATCTTACTTTGAAGTAAAAAAACAAAACAGGAACAAATACAATCACACTGACTCATGTGGCCTGCAGGCCGCAGTTTGAGGACCCCTGCTTTAAGGTTTGGGAGCTCTAAAAAAGTGGGGGAGGGTCACAGGGCAAAAGTCCCTTCTGTGAATGAATGGTGGTCCCATCAGTGGCTATTCCCACCCCAGGTCCCATCATTTAGACTCTACCATGTCCTAAGGCAGCAGTTCTCAACCTGTGGGTCCCAACCCCTTTGTAACAATGAAAACACATCCTGCATATCAGATATTTACATTACAATTCATAACAGTAGCAAAATTACAGTAATGAAGTAGCAACGAAAATAATTTTATGGTTGGGGGGGTCACTACAATATGAGGAACTGTATTAAAGGGTTGCAGCATTAGGAAGGTTGAGAACCACTGTCCTAAGGCCTCTGCCTAGGTCAGAATTTTTCCATAAGCAACTCTCCCAAATGTTTGGTTGAGCCTTCTAACCCTGATGGTAATGACCAACATGTATCCTAATTCCAAATTATTTATACCCTTGCAGCACATCTATTGTTCATATCAGGGAGGTGTCCAGCTCACGGTAGAGCATGCTTGCTATAACCACAATCATCAACTCCGTTAATTCTAACTCTTTTTCCATAGAGGTTCAGATTTTTGGCACAGTCTCCCATCGTGATTTAAAGCGATCAGAGGTATTGAAATACTTTATTGAATTCATTGACCACAAATTATTCTCACTGTCTTCCAAATACCTGTCCACTCCTTCTCCATGACCTTGGCTCTTTCCTTTCCACCTGCCCTCTAACCCATTAATTCATAAGTTCAGCAAATGTTCATCAATTATTACTTTTAAAAGTCAGCTAATATGTGCCAGCAGCTGCTGGAAGCACTTTTTATATTTTTTATTGGTTCTTCAGAGCCACTAAAAGAGATCAGGATTACTATTCCCATGTTATGGTTGAGAAAACTGAGTATCAGAGATGTTAAGGAACTCATTCAACACCACACGGCTGGGGAACACCCAGGTTGAGTTGGGAGTTTAACAGTGCTCCCCACCCCAAATTATTGCGTGATATTGTGGCATCTATAATCACAGGACATTACCCAAATTTTTGTGTAACTTGCAAATTAGAAAGGTGTCTCATTCATTACTTACATTTTCCTGTCTCGTATCTGTTTGATCACATGGTTCTATCCTATGTCCCTCACTATTACCACCAGCCTGTTCTGCCCGTGTCACCTCACGGGGACCAAATTCTTTCTCTTGTATCGTTCTTTGTACAAGAGCTACATAAAGGTTTTTCTTTCTGCTTAAAGACCTGACCTTGAACTTCAACTTGTTTCTGGGGAATCGCATGAATGGAAGCAAAGACAAATATGTAATTTATAATTTATTCCCCATGTTATGTATTCATTTATGTCCTATCCATTCTTTCAACAAGTAATCCTTGAATGTGTAGTTATTTTTATGCTCTGTCAGAGAGAGAAAGGATCAGATCTGGTCTTTCTGGCCAAAATATTCGTGGGGAAAAGTGTGATCTTTAGGGCTTGGCGTCTGAGAGGTGTGATTCAAAGTAAAAATTGTCTATCCTATAAAAGAGAAGCAGACCAAGAATTCATGAAGGAAAATAGCTGGGTCAACCAAGAATCATCGAGGAAGAAGCTCCCTTTAAGGTCGATCTTACAAGGAAGATGTGTCAGGTTTGTGGCAACGGCTGAGAACACATTGGGAAGACACTGCTGGTGGGAGCCCTGTGGGGGCAGGAGCATGTCACGTAGGGCAGTGTCCCTGGGACTCTGGTTCTGCCCTGACGGATCTGTGTCTTGATCTGGGACCCCTGTGGTGGAGTCAGCTCTGCTCTTTGTCTTTGTTTTCTGGCTGAACTCTGCTTGTTCCTCACTTTTCATCTTACCTAAGGCTTTTTCCATTTGATGAAATATTTGATTCAATTAGGTCTTGTCAGGTCACCACCGTATCTGCAGGCCAGTTGTCTCCCCTGGTGGCAGGTCAGGAGTGCACGCTCACCTACCCAGCACGCAGAGCTGACCACGTAGCCGTAGCCAGTGAACTTGGATGCTTACTAGGTCTTCAGTTATCTGTGTGTGAAACTTCCACAGAAACTGTGCTTGAAAATGACTGTTTCAGATTGCTCTCAACTGTTAGATGTGGAAAAAAGTAAACATCCATTTAAAAAAATAAGACGCCACCAGGTAATTATTGGCATAGCCCACTTCTGTTAAAGATATTTGTTCAATCAAAAACATTTATGTTGGGGGAACATTGTGGTGTGTATCTGGCATGAAGACCTAGCCTAGGTAAATACCAGGAAATAAAAAAATACCTCTGCTACTTCAATTTTAAAGCAACATTCTCAAGCTTATGTTGAAAGGATTTTTACTGATTAACTCCCTAGATTGGGTCATAATGCTTTTTCACTAGGATTATTTTCACAAATATAAAGAAGTCTATTTTCTGTTTTTCTCCATTGAAATTCAAGTTATTCATACATAATTATCACCAGATTAAAATTCAGAATCTGTATCTCCAGGGTAATTAAAAATTATGTTGTTAAAATCTGCCTGTAGGATTGCTGTGGCAGAATTAAAGTCAACCTATCAAAAGAGTAAGTTAAGGGAGAGCCGTCAGAGAAGTTGAGAACACAAATTAATTCCATGCACCATGAACGGAGATTGTCTGAACTGGTACTGTTGGGTAAGTTTCACAGATTTTTTTTTTTTTTTTTTTTTGAGACAGAGTCTCAAGCTGCCACCCTGGGTAGAGTGCTGTGGTGTCATAGCTCACAGCAAACGCCAACTTTTGGCTTCAAGCGATCCTCTTGCCTCAGTTTTTTTATTTTTAGTAGACACAGGGTCTTGCTTTTGCTTGGGCTGGTTTGGAGCTCCTAAGCTCGGGCAATCCACCCGGCTCAGCCTCCTAGAGTGCTGGGGATACAGGCGTGAACCACTGCGCCTGGCCACAGATCCTGTTATAAGAAAATTAAAAGAAGAACCTGTGTTAATGCTCTTAAACTTTGTTACTGCTGCTGCCTCCTGCCCAAGAGTGCGAGAAATTTCCTTGGAGAATGATTCCCCCTAGCAACTTGTTAAATCTTTCTTCACTGGGAGGACAGTTTTACAAAGGGCATATTTACCTTTCGGCTTTTCCTAGACTCACAGTTCCACACATGTTCTCAGCCTTCCTAACTCAACTGTAACTTCTCAGACATGAGAAGATGGCGTCTTTCTTTGTATTCTGATTCACTCTGTCACTACTATTGTTTTTATATCTATACACGCACAATCTCATAGATACACACATGTGTATTAATTTTTTTTAATAAACCTTTAGTGACTGGGGTGTGGTTTAGGACTTGAAGGTTGACTGGTCTAGGGGACAGAGTGAAAGCTCGGTAGGTTGCCTGAGACAGCTGTCAGTGGTCACCACCATGGCACTTGCAGCCTCTTTCCTGCACTGACTGTCCTTCTGACTGTGGAGGTAGCTGCCATAGGTACCCTGCTTGTGGTCAAGCACTCAGTTTCTCATCCAGCTGCAAGGCTCAGTTCTGCTGACCAGTCGGCACACTGCGGTGGGCATACTGTGGTACATTGAAACTGTGCATCAGCTGGTCCGGGGAGCCATCAGCTCCTCCCTGGGGACCACCTCGCTGTTGACGGAGTGCCCAGGGGCAGATGCAGCTCCAAGCTGTCTGGCAGCATCTCCATGTTGATGTATCAAAGAGCCCCATTGGAGAGCGGCAAGCCCTCCCTGACCCTTCCTGGGTCTTCCTAACCAGAGAGTGTGGACTTTTTCAGCCTCAGGTGAAATGATAAACTTGTCAGATATTCCAGCCACCTGACTTCACAGCCTTGGAAACTGTGACCACATATCCCATCGTTGACTCAGGGGGACCCAGCAAGGGCTGTCCCTTGCCCATCCACGATGGGGATGGAACTGATTGCCGGTCATGTGGAAAGGATTGTGTTCCTCACTTTGTACCAACCATGGACTAAGAATTGTGGGCAAACAATGACAAGTAAAAAGTGCCCCCATCATAATCTAGGGGAGAAAGCAATTTAAACAACTCCGTTATGGAAAATATAAGTAGAAGGGGTGAATTCTCAGCTAACAGAGGAGCAGATCATTGTGGGGCCACAGGGAAGAGAAAGCACATGATAAATCCCCAGGGGAAGGTTTCTCAGACTCTGAAAAACAAGTCAGAATCTGAGAAGGGGATTGAGGAGGAGAGGCAACTTCTGCGAGAAGAATGAGCGTGCAGAAAATGTGCACAGATGGTGCACGTGCACTGGGTCAGGAAAGGGGGCTCCACGTGGAAGGTCAGGGAGCAGGACAGTGACGGGGAGAGCTGGAGGGACAGGGAGGGCCGGAGGGCAGAATTCTTTGAAGCACAGGTGGAGGACGTTGAGGAGAGAGTGTTGTAATTTGATTTGTCTTGAATTCAGCAGGGAAGTAAAGTTGAAAGACGTTTGGGAGTCCTCTGTAAAGAACGGTTCATGTCACCGTGACAGAGACACGAGGTGAAGACAGTGCTTGAGAAAGTCTGAAATACCAAGAAAGAAGTGGAGAAGCCACGGGCGATTATGACAGAGACTTCAGGGAGAATGTTCTTGTGCAACGGAACTTTCATTTTTTTCTTTGAAAACATATTCAGACACAACCCCAGGGACGCTGAGGCACTTTAGCTTGTTGGAGCCCCTCAGAGACCTGGCCTCCATGCCGCACAGGTCTTTGGGGCGTGGGTTGGTGGAGCTTCTGTGTCAGGGCCTGGAGCACACTGTCCCCTACTCTGGATTCTCTTCCCCGTGTGCCGTCCGTCCTGCAAGTCACTTACTCTGTCAGTCTGCATGTTGTCCGTCTCTAGAATCTCTCCCCGTGTAATTCTGTGCCTAGGATCCCAAGTGACAGGGCTGCACTACAGTGGCTAAAATCCTCCCTAACAGCATCTGCTCGTCAACGTGAGGCGCTGGGAGTAACCACCGTGGTGTTCTCAGTAGTCCTAACACAGAGTCATTCACATCCACTCAAAGCACTGATCCAAAATCTAGTCTTTAGGGTACTTTAATACTAAACAAATAATTTAAGACACTATTCTGTAAACTTTTCTCTAGACATTTGTTTATTTATTGACATAAATGATTTCATAATATTTTTATTTTTAATAATTTTAGGGACCTGGTAATGACCCCCCCCCTTTCTTGATCAGTGTGCCGGTATTGTTATTAATTCTGAAGTATTTTAAAAAAATAATTCACTTTTGCTTTTGTTAAATTTTTCTTGTGTGTTTTTAAAATTTTATTAGTTCCTGTTATCATATTATGATTTCTTTTTCTTTTTAAAATTTTCTTTGGGTTTCATTTCTTGCTCTCTTCTTTAACTTTTAAAGATTATTAATTCAGGGGGCAAGACATGATTGCAAGAGGGACTTTACCTAACAATTGCAATCAGTGTAACCTGGCTTATTGTATCCTCAATGAATCCCCAACAATGAAAAAAAAAAAAGATTATTAATTCAAATAATTTTTTAACATTTCCTCTTTTCTGATATTTGCCATTGAGGGCATCTTTTCACCTCTGTGCCTGACTCCTGCCACTGTCTTTCACAAGTTTTGATACATTGCAGTATATTTTGTAACCATTACCTTTAATTTTTCCTAATTTCTATTTTAATTTCTTCTTTGATCTACATGTTATGTAGAAGTATGTTACTAATTTTAAGATATTGAGGACTTAAAACTATTTTTTCTTATTGATTTGTGGTTTCATGTCACTATGGTCAGTGAACACATTTTGAAACACTTCATCTTTCAAATTGGTCGAGATTTGCTTTGTGACTCAGAAATACTCCATTTTGTTTTGTTTTATTTTTAACCCCCGACTACCAGGCACACAGGCCCAATTTTGATCAACATTTCAAGCATGTTTGTGGGGACGTGCTTGCTGGACACGCTGGGCAGGTGTTGTGTGTTTGCTGTCTAAGTTGAATGTGTTCAGCATGTTGCTAGTTCTTCTCTGTGCTTACTGAAATTTTTCTGTTTTCTGTTGTCAGTTTCTGAGTAAATATTAAACTATTTTTCTAGTTCTAAAAATTTTGCTTTTATTAGGTAGAAGCCTACTTAGAATTTTGAACATTAAGAAATTCCTGTTTTATACATTCTTCTTAGTAAAAAGCAAGTATCCAATATCCTCACTAGTAATATGAAGCCAGTAGATGATCTAATACACACCGACAAAAGAGAAAAACTCAGTTTTACTCAAGTTGGGGGCAGGAGGGAGGAGGGAAGGCGGGGTCCGTTGTGCTCCCACTTAGTGGACACACCATTAAGGGTATTGGCACAGCTTTCAGGTACAGGACACAACTCCAAGAGGGACTCTACCTAACAAATGCAGATATTGTAACCTAGTTGTTCATACCCTCACAATAACCTGAAATAAAAAAAAAAATTAATAATTTAGAAAAAGGGAATTCCTGTTTTAGTTCTAGTAATGATTTTTAGTTCCTAGTCTACTTTGTCTGATATAAATTTTTCAGCCTTTAACTTTTATACTTTCTATATTAAACCACGCCTCTTATAACCAGCATTTTATTTTTATCCAATCTGATAATTTTTGTCTTTTTTTGGAGCATATACTCCAATTCCATATCATTTCACAGGTGCTTGGTTTTGAATCTACTCATCTGACCTTGTTTTCTATTTGTTGCAGCACTTCAGCGTTGCTCTCGCTGTTTTTTTTGCTTTAACTTCTCTTACATTAGCTTGTTAATTATGCCAGTAGGAAATTCTCTTAGTGGCTACCTTAGATAATAAAAAATTATTTTAAAAACCAATCTAACATTAACTAGGATTTGTTCACCTTCCCAAACAATGAAATAACCTTACAATAATTTAACTCCATTTATTATCTTCATGCTTTTATTCTATGTAATTGTCGTATTTTAATTTGACATATGCTTTAAATTCAATAAGACATTATCTTGAATATTTTTATCATCCGATATTTACTCAGATTTATAATCACAGTGACCCTTTCTGTGACGTCACTTCTTCCCACCTCTCTGTGCTTTCTCTGGAGTCATTTTCTCTCTTCCCAAGAAGCATCTCTAATATTTCCACTCGTGTGGATCTGTTGATGATACGTTCTCTCAGGTTGTACTTATCATAAAAGCTTGCTTATCAAAGAGCTTTTTCCAGGGCAGCACCTGTGGCTCAAGGAGTAGGGCGCCGACCCCATATACTGGGGATAGGGGGTTCAAGCCCGGCCCCAGCCAAAACTGTAAAAAAAAAAGAGCTTTTTCCCAGCACTTTGAAAATTCAGACACTTTGTCCTCTGACCTTCAGCATTGGCTATTAGGCTTATTTGTAGGGAATGTGTCTGTCTTAGTTTGCAGTTTCACTGTGTGGCCTTAAGTCTGGTTTCCTTTGTATTTATTCTGTTTGGAGTTGACAGCGCTGTTTCCTCTCTGACATTTTGTTAGGATTTATAGGATCTCTCTGCTCTTTCTTTCTGGGTGTCCTGTGAAGGAGAAAGTTATTGAGTGGTACCTGATGAAGCTTTCTAAGGGGACTTTATCTGGGGATACAGGGCAGGTATAGGAACCTCTGCAGTGGTGGGGACGTAGAAGAGAGAGAGAGTGTGTTTAACTCCAGGGTGTCATGGGCAAGTGGGATTCACAGCCTAGGAAGAGGCACCGGAGGAGCAGATGAGGAATTCTGAAGGAAGCCCGGGGGTAACTGCTGAACCTAACAGGACTGCCTGCAGGGACAGGCCAAGGTGATGCGGAATCACTTGTGGGCGGTGGATGACAAAGAACCTGCCAGAGACTGAGGATGATCAGCTACTGACGGTGATGGGTCCTGTTTAGCCAGGTGTTTTTGCTAAAACTGGATCTGCCAGGAAAGTTCACAGATGGCCCCAGGAGAAGATTCGAGAAGCCAGAGTAGGTTTTGTCCAAGCAAAGAATCTTTGTCACTCTAATCACAACTATACTTCTAGGGTTTTCTTCTTTTTACCATCTCTTAGGTTTCTTTTATGTGATTTTCTGGAGCTTTACTTGTTTATTTTTATCCTCTTTTTCTCTTCATGCTTCGGTCTGAGTATAACTTGTTTCTGATCTGTCTTCCAGGTCAGTCTCCTCCTTGGCTGTGGCTTAGTTGATGCTAAACTCATCTGTTAGGTTCTTAATTATGGTATTTTAAAAATTCTTTTGTGGCTCTCAGTTCTAGGCTGAAAGCTTCTGTTGTATCATCTTAATTTCTTGCCTAAATAAATTAGGATTGTTTTAAAGTTCATGTCTGCTAATGACTATATCTGGATTTCTTTGGAGTTTCTATTTTTTTTTCCTCTTTGTTGTAGGTCATGTGACCTTGAAGTTAAGCTAGACACAGACCATTCTAGTCCAGTCGGAAGGTCTGCAGTCTTTGTAAGACCCAGTCTAATTCTATTTTACTCCTGTACTTGGTTTGGCCCTTTGAGGCATCCCAGCTCTAAGTTTGGTGTCTCTTCTAAGGCTCCCTCTTGGTGAGCCCTACACTCTAATTCAGCCACCCAGTCCTTCTGGGAGACCTATTCTACTTCTCAGCCTCTTAGCCTCTACTTTTGAATCTGAAAATGGTGGAGGAATTTTGGTGCAGAACATTGGGCTTGTCTTTTTACCCTTCGTTACTTCCTTTATCTTAGAACTTTTGACCTTTGTAATACTCCCTGCCTCAACGTCTCTCCAGTTCTTGAACACAAAAAAAGTCTGTCTGGCTGTGTATCTATCTGGGGAGCCGGGGGAGAGAGAGATAGAGAGAGAGATTGGTTTATGTGTCTCCATGTACTGTCCAGTTTTTCTTATTTTTGGTGGGAAGGATCATCTGCAATAAACTAATCTACCATTGCCAGGGGATGAAAATGCCTGATAGAAACTCTGGAATATTTCCTGCTTAGTAAATTCAAAATTTCACTTAAAAAACAACTTGTAAGAAATCCTGAACTGCAATCCTGAACTTGAAATTGTGTTCATGGCATTTGTTGCTAAAAACAGAAACCCGAAAAGGAAGAGAGGGAGAGAGAGAAAGGAACACAGAGAGAAACCAGAAGGAGTCAAGAGGAGCAGGCGGGAAAGGGGACCCCCGAGGCAGGGCGGGGGCAGTAGACGGTCAGGGGCCTCCCTGCAGCTTCATCCTGAGCCTCCTGCTCTCTTCCTCTGATTTTTTAGATTCTATGTTTTCTCGTCACTTCTTGTTACCGCACCCAAAGCGTGTGAGACGCTTCCAGCCGTCCAGTCCCGGGAGGCAGCCCACCGTCCTGTGCTCAGAGCCTCAGCAGTCTGTGGGTCTGAGGAATAGATCAGCGACACTCCTTGTACTCCACATGTGCTCCCGCGAAGCCGGAGGCTGGGCTTTCTCCTTGCCCCTCTCCCCGTGTCTCCCTTTCAGGCTGTCCTGGCATCTGCAGGCGTTTAGATGCACCTGCGTTCTGACAAGGCAGAGAGGCCCACCTTGCTTGAGAACAGCATCAGCGGTGCCAACACAAAGCAGACCACAGGCATGACCCAAAATACCCCTCCGAGGGGATTCCAAACCCAAGACTAAGCCAGGAGTTGCTCTAAAAATACATCACTAGATTTCATCTTGGGTGTCGCCTCCCCATTTGGCAAGCTGGGTCTGGAGAAGCTGGAGTGGCGATTCCCTGTTGGACCCTCTGGCACTCTCTCCCTTCAGACACCAGCCTTCCACTTGTACCATGTTAGATATGTCACAGTCATCCGGACTTTCACCGTTGCTTAGAGCAGGTGAGAATGTAGTGAAAGCCTCACATTTCGTCCTTGCCTTCTCCAAAAGTGTTTCAGACAAGACGTTCTCTTTATAATAAACAAATGTCTTGTGTCAATCAATAACTGACCGCATGAATATTTGTTTTATATTTCTACTATCCTGTTGTGGTTCATGGAGCTCTCCAACTAGATGTGTTTTCTCTTTTTCTCAGCTCAGAGAAATCACACCTGTCCTTCCGGCTCCTCTCAAATCTGGACGCCTCTGCTCACCATTGCAGCCCACCTGACATCTTAATCAATACTGAAAGTTATGTTTGTTCTACTATTTGCTAGACTTAATCAAAATCTTTTATAAAACTAGTACTAAAATCATTTTATGTAAAGGTACTTTTAATCCAGAAATGGATGGGAAACTCCTTTGTAGCAGGAGAAACGTCCTCTCCCTGTGATACCCATGGTGGTATCATGCTTATGGTTCACAAAGGGTTCTCACTTACCTAGACTTGTCCCTCTTAATCCTCAGTGTCCAGAATAAGACAGGTTAGTGTCCTTAGTCTCATTTTAAAGAGGATGAAACTTGAATGAAGGGAGAAGAGAGATTTGTTGGAGGTCACGCCCCCCTAAGTGTGGAAGCCAGGATTGAACTAAACATTCCCCTGTAACGCCTCTGGCCCTTCCGCTTCACTACAGTTTTCTAGTTTTAAAAATCCACTTCAGCCTCTAACAAAGTCTTTCAGAAGTCACAAGGGCTTAACAAAAGAATGGATGCATAGAACGTATTCTAGGTAGAATCAGTGAATATATGCTTTTTCCCACTCATCATTTTTTTGCTAGCTTTTTATTTTTTATCTTGTTTTTCCAAAGTCTCAAAAAAATAGGCAACTCATTTATAAGTAAAAAAGATAATTTCAAAAAACAGATCATAACAAATCTTATAGACAATAGAAAAAGAAGAAATACTTCAAATTCGTTCTACTTCATCTGGGTATACCTGATATTAAAATTGGAAAAAATATATTATTATAAAGGGAAATTACAAACATATTTCACTTATACATGAGGATGCAATATCCTAAACAATGTATTAATGAATTGAATTAAAAATTATTGTTCAAATAATGTACTTTGGTTAAAATTAAATCCAACTTATGTGAGAATTAGTCGCATTTTCTTTTTTTTCCTTTCCTCCACCCCTCCCTCCTCTCTCTGTCTGCTGTCCACTTCCCTCACCTCTCACCATGTCAGTAATTGTCATTAATTGTCCTCATTAATCTATTCAGGAATAGACCTAAGTGATATTGGCATCAGAGCAAAAGAAGGATTTCTCTGAAATTGTGGAATACATATGCAAAGATCTGAGAATTAATCGGTATAGGGAATAATTAATAAGAACTGAAAGTCTTAATGCAAAATATGGGTTCTGCGGAGTTATGCAAGTATTTCTATGATCTGAGTCAAGCTGTTCTCAGCACTTGGGTGAACAGGCCGACTTCTGGTCTTGTGCCTTAACTTACTCTTCTCTTACCTAAATCCACCAAGTGGTTCTGTCTTGTGCCTGGGGACACTTGCAGATGCCTGAATCATATACGGATAACAAGGTCAAATTACTGGTCTGATCATCTCCCTGACTCACTCTCTTGCAGATGCTCTGAGGCCTTCTGAGTTATTACATGAAAAAAAAAAAAATCGTGTGTTGAGAGCAAATCTCCCAGCAGCCAGCTTCTCCAGTTCCTGGAAGGTTTTGAAAGTGTTAGACTGTGTGTAGATCATCTTTCTGACTGTCAGTAAAGACTGCAAAGCATTATCACCACCAGTCATTTACTTTTGTGACCAAGAAGAGTGTATTTTTAAAAAATGAGAAAAGAAAGAGAAATCTTAATGATAGGTTCTTGAAGGTTATCGACAGGACCGTGAATTAGCTTTTGTGCTGGAACAGCCTGTTTGGTGCCAGGAAGGATCCAAGAGCTTTACAACACAAAAAGGTGAGGTTGAACACAATGCGGTCTAGACGGGATGGTGAGACAAAACAGTCAAATCGTCAGTGTAAAATTAAAAAACGAGATAAAATAAATGATGCAAAATTACTTTGAATCACTCCTGGGTGCCGGATCCTGCCCTGTTAACAAGGGTAATTTTTACTGATGGTTCTTCTCATCCAGAAGATTTTCCAACTTCCCTGGCCACAGACAGTGTTTTAAAATACAAGCGTTGAGGCTGCAGTTTCACTCGTGCCCAAATTCAGACTGGCCATCATCTCTTCAGGCAGCTATGTCGCTGCCAGCTCTCCAGCGTACCTGTGTTGGGGAACGGAGGCCACATCTTCTCTGAGATGGGCCGGCTGCTCTCTAACTTGGCAGCTGGCAGCTGTGCAAGTTGAGACAGTGTCCTAGCAACCACCGGAATCACCTCCTAAATTATCTCATTATTCTCTTACCCTATGTTGGGAGAAAGCTCATAATTTCCTTCCAATATATTTTCTTGTCACAATTCAATTTCTCTTTTAATTACATGCAGGGAAGGCGAGTTCACAGTGGTGCTGGCTTTCTTTTCCTTACCATTTAGGGTCTTTTAAATTAGAGTACATTCTTCACGAATGTATCTGTACATATGCACACACACACACACATCAATTAAAACTTCATCTGTTGCTTCCTTTAATCTCTATATTTTAAAAATATACATTTTTTTTTCTGTTAGCTTAGGACCAGTTCCAAATTCCAATACCCAATGTAGATTACATGCTCTGAAACTAACTCCAAACATTTACTGAGCTTGAAGGTCACAGTGCTATTGATTGATTTCTAGTTATAATGTATGTTGTCCTAACATGAGTTGTGCTTTTTTCTATAACACTGAATAACATTGGGCTGAGTCCAAACATGCAGGATCAAAGCATCTGGACTGGCTGCTTTCATGTTTGGCATATGAAGGGGCTGGCAGTCACCGATGTGGTCTTGGCTGGGCCCTCCTTGTTTTTATTCTCTGATGTGAAACAGTTGGGAATCACAGACCCTCCAACAGCTAGAGTGGACTCAATAAAAATTGGCTTACTAATCTGCCAAGAGTCTGTGAGTGCCGTCTGCACAGTTTTCTGCCAGTGATTGGCCATGACACATTTCTTTCTTTTCTTTTCTTTCTTTTGTTGAGAGGGAGAGAAGGGAAGAATTTACTGTGAAATTAGTTTTGAGATCGACATTTGAAATAGGTAAACTATAGTCATCACAACAAACCTCCTTGATCATCTTTGATCTCATTCATTCTTTTCTTTACATTTTTCATTCTTCTTGTATGTGGTTCCTTTCATGCATCTGTTTATCTGTCCTTCTCAAAAATCAAACATGATCGATAATAACGCAGAGAGTGCTAACGTTTGACAGTTCTCTCTAAAGTTCACTGATTTATAAAAGTGTTCCAGTTGTCTCAGAGTTTCCTGGGAGTGGGATAACATGAAACTTCACTCTCCAAAAACAACAGCATGTAAACTAGAATGAAAGAAGGAAATTGTGTACCTAAGAGTCTTTGTGAATGTCTTTCATTTCAGTGAAATTATATTAGAAGACAGATTGGTAAATAAAAGATTCAAAATAGTTGTAATTATCCTAAAACATGTTCTATGCTAACTAGGTAATTGAAAATCGGTTCCAGTAAAAAATATTAAATGTAATTACGAAGCACTATGTTAGGTGTGAACATCTATTTTCACTGGGGTGAAGACATTCTCAGATCAAGTATTTTTACATTTACCTCTAGGGAAATGTTCTCCTTTATACTGAGTTTTGTCATAGTAAATATTATTTAGAAAGGTAGAACTATTAGCTAAGGCTTATAAATATTTTCATTATTTGGGAATTTCATTGGCTTAGATAATTACATTTATCACCATTTTATCTTTCTCTACTACCTTACTTTTTTTTATTTGCCAAAAAATGGATATAATTAGCATACATTTTCTATGGATTGTTATGATCTTCTGGAGAAGACTGTGCTAGGGTAAGTTTAATAGTATTGAGTGCAGGAATGGAGAGAAAAGTTGGGAGAACATATTAATATTTTGCATTTAAATTAGAGCCTTAATTTGAATTTGAACTCCTACTCTCACTATTGGAATTAAGCAAAAGAAAATAATAATTAGCTTAAAAACTATGAAGAAATTGCCATTATTTGCTAATAGTATATTTGTTTATCAAAAAATTGAAGAAATGAATTAAAAGCTTCACAAACAACACATTTAGTATGTTTGTTGGAAAAATGTTACTACACCAGAATTATCTATCATTACATACAAAAATAATGACAGGAGGTAAAATGGATACCCTTTTTATAACAGTGACAAAAGGTAAAAAATGGGAGAATAAGTTAGGAGGAAATGCGTAAGAGCTATAAGAATAAAACCATCAGAGGCTACTGAAGCAGCAAAGTAAGATTTCCACGGGAGGGAAGTCTACATGTTCTTAGGAAGACAACCTCTGAAAGATTTCTTCTTCATTAATCTGCATATTTGGTGCTGTATTTATAAGAAGAGGAACTTTTGGAAGTAAACGTGCTGTTTCTAAAGTCCACATGGAAAAATAAGCAAGCAAGTAGAACAATCATGAAATACAAAAGTAATAAGGAGAAACCAAGCCCAGTATTAAACCACCTTGTGAAGCTGCAATAATTAAAGCAGTGTGGCACCAGTACATGCCTAGCAGGACTGATTAACAGAACAGACCCGAAGGCCACAGAGAGAATACAATCTATACAGGCATTCAGTATACAATAAAGATGGCGATAGAAATAGCAGGGAAGGGTTTACACAATAAACATCTGGTAGAAGGTGACACAGAATCCCTTCCTCACATCTGCACCCAAATGGATCAGATGTTGAAATTTACAGGGGAACGTCTTTATAACCTGAGTGAGGAAAGACTTTGCAAGTCAGAAGTGAATCTAGAGGCAGTTATTACATAAACATAAAGTCAATTGCAAAAGTGTGATATAATTCTGCATGGATTAAATAAATATAAAAGGTAAAATGTGTATTAAAAGTATGATATAAAAACAAGGGGATTATTTGGATAATATTTGAATATCTCATTTCAACAATTAGGTAAAAATAAATCCACTGAAATTTGAGCAGAGGTGCCAAAAGTTGTAGAAAAAGGAAAACAAAAGGCATTATAACAAATGAACAGCTTTTAACCTTATTTATAATGAAGATAATGTAAGGGTATATTGAGATGTGATTTTTTTTTTTAACCTTCAGTTCAGATAACAAAACCTAAAAGTTTGTCTATTACATTAATAAGAGCATGGCGAAACCTATTTTTATGCATTGAGGTAAGTAAAATGGAGCTTTGTATGGTGAGCAATTTGGCAACCCCTAAACTTTTTTATGCAGCACTTTGGCCAGGCAACTTCACTTCTAGGAATTTATTATGCAGAGAAGCTTTGTTCATGCATAGAGTCATACGTGCCTAGATATTAACTGCAGAATTGTTTTTTAGTGAAAGCCCCAAAACAACCGACTAGACATTAATAGAGTCTAGAAATAATTTTATTACATCCATAAAATAGAACATTATACTGTTGTTAAAAGGATAAAGCATAATTTGGGAATTTTATTTTTCCAACATAAAAGCAGTTTGGTGTTACCACAGTAACATCATTATACGAGCAAGAATCTAGGCTGCTGCCTTTTTCCCCCTCTCAATAATTCTCACACGTGGTTTAAATCTTACTTATTACAAGGTGGCTGTTTCATCTCCAACATTCTTTTGTTAAATTCCAGGTTAATATGAGGGTACAAACAATTAGGTTATATAGTTTGCATTTGTTAAAGTTGTAGGACCGATTAACAGAGGTTGTCTTCCTAAGAACATGTGGACTTCCCCCCATGAAAATCCTACTTTGCTTCTGCAGCAGCATCTGACTGCAGTTCCAGTAGTAATTGAGCCCCTTGCCCAGGGGGTGTGCTGAGACCCCTACATTGTGCCTGTCAGATGAGAGCTCACACTCCTCCTCCCTCCCGCCATCTCTCCTTACCCTCCTCCCCTCCTCCATTTGAATTTAATTTTGTTTTTCTCTCCTGTGGGGCTGTAGTTGTTTATCTATTGTTTTATTTTAGTATTGACCACATGGGATACCTTTTTTTCCAATCTTATGATACTTCACTAAGAAGAATGTTCTTTAACTCCATCCAGGTAAATACAAAAGATGTAAAGCAGCGATTCTCAACCTGTGGGTCATGACCCATATGAACTGTATTAAAAGGTTGCGGCATTAGGAAGGTTGAGAACCACTGATGTAAAGTCTCCATCTTTTTATGGCTGAATGGTATTCCATGGTATACATATACCACAGCTTGTTAATCCATTGCTGGGTGATGGGCATTTGTTTCCACATCTTGGCCATTGTAAACTGAGCTGCAATAAACATTCTAGTGCAAATGTCTTTATTATAAGATCATTTTTTTCTTCTGGTTAGATACCTAGTAATGGGATTGCAGGATCAAACGGAAGGTTTACTTTTAGCTCTTTGAGGATTCTCCACACTTCTCTTCATAGAGGCTGCATTATTTTGCAGTCCCACCAGCAGTCCCGTACACCCACATCCATTCCAACATCTGCAGCTTTGAGACTTTGTGATGTGGGCTATTCTCACTGGAGTTAGGTGATATCTCAGGGTGGTTTTGATTTGCATTTCCCTGATTGTTAGGGACAACGAGCCTTTTTTCATGTTTGTTGGCCATTCATCTGTCTTCTTCAGACCACAAGGTTCCTAGAAGTGATCAAGTTATACAGTATTATCTAGGGATACAAAATCAATGTTCACAAATTGGTAGCCATCATATATGCCAATAACAGTGAAACTGAGAAGCAAATCAGACATAACACCCTTCACAATAGCTTCAAAGAAAATGAAATACCTAGGAATATACCTAACACAAAATGTGAAGAATCTTCACAGAGAGAACTGTGAAACCCTGAAAAAAGAAATAGCAGAAGAAATTAACAAATGGAAGAACATACCATGTTTATGGTTGGGAATAATCAACATTGCTAAAATGTCCATACTACCAAAGCACTCTACTCTCAGATTTAATGCAATCCCCATCAAAATACCAAGTTCTCTTTGGAGAACTTGAAAAAATAGTACTTCTTTTCATATGGAACCTGAAAAAAATCCAAATAGCCAAGAAATAAAAACAAATTTGGAAGAATCATGTTACCAGACTTCAGGTTATACAAGTCTACAGTGATCAAACCAGCAGGTACTGGCAAAAAAAAATAAGAAAATAGAGATCTGTGGAATAGAATAAAGAATATAGAGATGAACCCAGCCACATATCACCATCTGAGCTTTGATAAACCAAACATAAGTATGCACTGGGGAAGAATCCCCATTTATTAAACGGTGCTGGAGAAATGGTTAGCCACATGCAGAAGACTGAAACTGTACCTGCACCTCTCACCACTGACACGAACCTCTCACTGGATAAAATAATTAAATTTAAGACACAAAAAGATAAAAAAAGTTCTAGCAGAAAGTGTGGGAAAAACTCTTAACAACATTGGCCGGGGAAAGGATTTCGTGAATAAGACACCATTGGCAAATGCAGTAACGCCAAAAATAAATGAATGGGGCATAATCCAGCTAAAAAGCTTCTGTACATTTAAGAATACCACAACTGAAGCAAACAGCCTTCAGAATGGGAGAAGATATTTGCATGCTACAAATCTGACAGAGGGCTGATAACTAGATTCTACATAGAACTCAAATTAATCAACAAGGAAAGAGCAGCCTACCTCATGTATAAGTGGGCAAGAGCCACAAACCAACATCTTACTGATATTTCGGCAGAGAGAAGTGAAACTGTGCACTCTGCAAACTTCCAACAAAATTCCTGATGGCTTCAACAATCAGCTTTTGCTTCCCTCTCATTGGCTGGGCTGTGCTGAATGGTATCAAATGGCAAGGTACCTTGTCACGCTTGCATTTTAGCTCTCATGCTTCTATCTTGAATAGAATGGAGAGATTGCTGGGAGTAGGCAAGGAAGAAGAGGCGTGTGTGTGTGTGTGTGTGTGTGTGTGTGTGTAGTTGCAGAGGATGCCTGCAAGGTGGAACTAGAAACTGGTGGTCTTAATTTTTCTCTTAGGACAAAAACCAAAGGTTATGAGTTAGAGCAAAGATGTACTTTTTACTGCATAATCTTAAACACTCTTTTTACTGATAGATCACGGTTGTACATATTTGGGGGGTACATGTGATATTTTGGTACATGTGAGCAATGTGTAATAATCAAATTGGCGTAACTGGAATATTCTTCACCTCAAATATTTATCTTTTCTTTGTGTTGGAAATGTTACAATTTCTCTAGCTTTGAAATATATAATATGTTATTTTTAACTGTAACTTCCCTACTGTACTGTTGAATACTGGAGCTTATTCCTTCTATCTAAATATATTTTTGTACCCGTTATTCAACTTCTTTTATCTACCCACCCCCTTTCCCTTCCTAGTCTCTGGTAACCCCTAAACTACTTTCTCACTCTATGAGAGCCACTATTTTACCTACCACGTGTGAGAGAGAACATACAAAATTTGTCTTTCTGTGCCAGACTTAGTTTCCATCCACATGACAGTATTTTATTCTTTTTATGGCTGAATAATATTCCAGATTTGCTTTATCCATTCACCCACTGACAGACACTTAGGCTGGTTCCATATTTGCTGTTGTGAGAGGTGCTGAGTTAAGCTCAGGAGGGCAGGTGTCTCTCCAGTGCACTGATTTCTTTTCTTTGGAATGTAGACCTTGCAGTGAGATTGCTGGGTCTATGACAGTTCTAGTTTTAGTTTTTTTGAGGAGCCTCCATACTGTTTTCCATAATGGCTGTACTACTTTAAATTACCACCAACTGGCGATGAATAGCTCAGTTACCCCGATTTGATTATCACATGCTGCTTACATGTACCAAAATATCACATGTACCCCCCTAATATGTACAACTATGATATATCAATAAAAAGCACAAAGAGTGATAAGATTATGCAGTAAAAAGAACATGAGCATTTTTCTTTCTTCTGCATCTTTGCCAGCATTTTTTTTTTTTTTTGTCTTTTTGACTATAGCCATTCTAACTAGGGTGAGAATATATTTCATCATGGCTTTGATCTGTGTTTCCTGGGTGATTAGGGATGTTGAATGTTTTTTCATATAACTCTTGGCCATTTGTATGTCTTCTTTTGATAACTGTGTATACAGATCTTTTGCCCATTTTAAAATTGAATTATTTGGTTTCATTTTGCTATTGAGTATTTGAATTATTTATGCATTCTGGTTATTGATCCCTCATTTGGTTGGGATTTTCCCCCATTCTGTGGGTTATCTCTTCACTTTGTTAATTATTTCCTTTTTTGTGCAGAAAGTTTTTAGCTTGATGTCATATTGCTTCCCTATTTTTGGTTTTGTTGCATATACTGTTATATGGAGGGACATCCAGTACCCCAGAACCATTTATTAAAGAGACTGTCCTTTCCCTGAAGTATGTCTTGATACCTCTGTCAAAAATAAGTTAGCTGTGAGTGCACAGACTTATTTCTGGATTCTCTATTCTGTTTCATTGGCCTGTGTCTGTTTTCTGTTTTCATGCTAGTGCCATTCTGTTTTGGTTACTGTAGCTTTGCAATATAATTTAAAATGAGGCAGTGTGATGCTTCTAGCCTTATTCTTTTTGCTCAGGATTGTTTTAGCTATTCAGAGTCTTTTGTGGTTCCAGACTGATAAATGAATTTAGTAAAGTCACAGGATAAAAAATCAACATGCAAAAATCAGTAGCATTTTTATTTGTTGACAGTGATAAATCTAAAAAAGAATTTAAGAAAGCAATCTTATTTGCAAGTACAAAGGTGACAAAAACACGCCTAGCTATAAATGTAACTGAAAGAATGGTAGATCTCTCCAGGAAAATTATGGAATACAAGTAAAAGAAACCAAAGAGGACACACACACACAAAGACAAGATACCCCATGTTCACAGACTAGAAGAGTTTCTACTGTTAATATGTCTGTACTCCCTATGGTGACCGAAGACCCGGTACAGCCCCTATCAAAACAAATGGCATTCTTCACAGAAGTGAAAAAAAATTCCCTCTATAACTTTTAAATTTTAACTTTTATGAATACATTACTTACTTTAAAAATATTTTAATTAAAAATTATACATCCTTTTAAAATGCTATTCAATGAAATTCTTTAAAATTTCAAATTTATGTAATTTCTTTAATTAAATGCTCTACTATTAAAAAGGTAATTTTTACCATACGTTTTTCACCATTATAAAAATCTATTAACTTTTTTCATGGACAAGATTTGGGTTGCAATTACAGGTTTGTTACTTATGGGTTGTATGACTTAGATAAAATTACTTCTCATTTTTCCAAATATCAATTTTATTATGTTCAACATGAGGATACAATTATTTCTGAAGCATTAAACTACATAATATGTGTAATGCATTTAATGTACCAGGCACAGAGTAGATGTTTCATTAATGATGCCTAGAAACTATTTCTAGGCATTATTAGTATTATAATAATTATTATTCCCTAGAACATTCACATGAGGTTGTGTACTCTCTAACATAGTATTAAATATAAATGCTGGCAGTTTGGAATTAGCACAATAACATGGAGTTTTGAAGTAGGTATAGTAGCCTATGTTTTTTTTCTTTTTTGAGACAGAGTCTCATTTTGTTGCCCTCAGTAGAGTGCTGTGGCATCAAAGCCCATAGCAACCTCAGACTCTAGGGCTCAAGAAATCCTCTTGTCTCAGCCTCCTGAGTAGCTGGAACTATAGGCCCCCGACACAACACCTGGCTATTTTTAGCAATGGGGTCTCGCTCTTGCTCAGGCTGGTCTTAAACCCATGAGTTAGGATGATCCACTCGCCTCAGCCTCCCAGAGTGGTGGGATTACAGGTGTGAGCCATCATGACCAGCACTATCATGTCTTAACCACACGGCCTGAGAACTTATAGTTAATAAAAGATTTGTATTATGTAACATGAGCCATTAAGTCACTAGGCTCAATTTCACAAATGGATATGTCTTCTAAGTTGAATAACACTCTAAACACTTCAAGTGAACAATTAGTCTTGTACACATTTCTGCCACATAAAAAGTAAATTGAAATTTCTGACTCAACTATACATTCATATTAAAATTTCATTGACAATTTATTGCAAAAAGTGACTTTCCAAACAGTCAAAATGAATCAAAACACATAAAGGTCCTAATTTACTTAAGTAAGAGATATATTTGAACAGTGAATCTTTCAGACATCTTAGTTAGTAAGTAAAATGTGTCTTCACTTGGATATCCACGGTAGGCCCAAATTCTAAATAACACCATTGGTATATGCACTATACCTCAAATGCAATATGTTATAACTAGAAAAAAATAACTAAACTGAATGATCCTTTCAAAGTGTTAATGATTTTCATTTATTGAACAGTTGGCTTTCTTTAAAGTCTACTTTAAAGAAACCTATTTTCTATAAGGTCTGTTGTGCATATAAGGTACCAGATGACCAGCCAAGCTCAAACCCTTTTTGTCATATCAGCCTCCAGTGTGCCCATCCCATTTGTTCCTCAGAAGGACCCTGACAAAGTTGTCCAGCTTCTTAAGGTTGCCTGCGAATGGTGGAGTCTTTTTAAGCTGTATGTTTGAAAGCTGGGAGTCTGATCTGACTGCTGTAGTGTGGGGTAGTTTACATTTAACATTTAACACAGTTCAGCCTTGAACACAGCTGCCTGCTTCAGGGTCTCACTGTTTTCCTTTTAAAATTAAATATACATGCACATTGAGCTTGAAGAGCATCCTGTGTTGGTTTGAATATTGATGAAGTTTCAGAATGGTAGATCAACAATACATTCAAACTTTCCAGCTTCTTTGTAAGCTAAATATGACATTTCCAATATACAGGCAAGGCAAGTGAAAAGAAAGAGATTTGAGTCACCCCCACAGCTTCTGAAATGCTAGAGCAACAACCTTCAAAAGTAACCAAGCTGTTAGTCAGTTGTTCAAAAAAAGTTGTTCAAAAAGTTGTTTAACTGTTGGCCAGAATGTGTGAGTCTTGCAGTTTCCAAGCCATTAACTGTATCAGCAGCGCAGATATGCAGAGGACGTTGGAGCCAGGGGAGCTGAATGTGGTCTTTGTGCTCCTTTAGCCGGTGTTCTTCTTAGCACGCCTGTGTCCCGGATGTTTCTACCATGTTCCCTGAGCTTCCCCTTTCCTTCACCCCAGAGGTGCCGAGGAGGAGAGGGAACACTGCTGCTCCAGGGTGGCGCCGGGCCAGGACGAGGACATCTGAGTATTCATCACAGTCACTGTGGGCTGTGCACACTTGCATCCCAACACTGCCGCGTCCATAGTGAGCAACTTGGTGTTCATTTCGGGATCTTTTTATTAGGTAAAAATTTTAGGGTTGGAAGTATTTTTTTCATTATTTCTTCAAAGCGTCCGCAAACTTTTCAGTTTTCACTCTTTGCACGTATAATCTTACAAACTAAGAGAGGTTCCTCTATGAGGGAGCACATGTGAGACCCAGGAGGGGTCTGGGGAGAGACAAGGAAAGAAAACAATGTGAGGTTACACGAGCCTTGTATCCGTAAAGACGGCTTGGAGACATGGAAACCATATGTGAACTCTTAGCTAATAAAATAAAATGCCAAAACGTGGTGGCTGAAGCTATTGCACCCAACGTGTAATTGGACATATGCTCATTTACTTGCTTATAATCAAAACATTAAAAAACTGTTTTGAACTCAGGCTAGGTGTAAGTGGTGGGCTAACTTAATTTATGTAATTATCTCACATGGAAAGAATGCACTGGTGCCATGGTGTTATTATTACATTAAGAAAAGTAAACAGCAAGCAAGCTGGAATAGATAATACTTAAGCAGAACCAAAAAGTTCCTCTTGCCCATGTTGAAAAATGGAAAACAGCCTATTAATTTCACACTGAAGCTGTTTTCCAATGAACATGTTATTTGGTTAGCGTGCTTGCTGTAGATTTATCATGCTCATGTAAATGAGTGTCAGTCTGTTTGAGCAATCAATGAAAATTTTATTTCTTCAATCAAAAATAACAGCTTTCACTAGGCTGCTGAAATTGCTAGCATGGCAGGCTTTGGTTGCTAAACTCAGTTTATGTGCTTTATGGGTCTGGAATTCGCATGTGAATTCATTCAAGAAGATCAAAACAATATTGGGCTTCCTCTACTCAAAGACTCTTTTAATTGGTTGATCTATTTCTCATCATTTATTGATTTGTTTGTTCATTGGTTGATTTATTGAACACTTAGAAAAAGCACAGTTATTAAAAATACAATTAGATTCAGGAATAGGTCATATACACCAGCATTAATTAAGGTTTAAATATAGAAGTAAATATTAAGTAATAATAAGTAAATTAGGAGTTTTTTTATAATTTAAGCAATTATAAAGAAAGATGAGAAATTTAACTTAATCTGAAAAAAAGAACTACTGATATGTCTTTGTTATCTCAGGAAACATTCAAGTGGGAACCTAAAGAGAACAGATCACAGAAATAAATGGAAAAAACAATTTTCCTTATGTATTTACTAAATAGACATAAAATAAGCAGAGAATGTTTGGAAACCGACTTTTCGATTTATGTAAGAGACCATAATTTAAACTGAGTGACAATGGTGGGACTTGGACACAATGACCTTGCAGTTCAACTACTTTATGTCGGATGGACCTAAACATATGTTTAGTAAAAAAATCACAATCTGAATATAATCAATTATTTATTACAAAAATTATTCTATGCTTAGGACACAAAAAATTATCTTAGTTAAAGTTTGTCAGCAAAAATATTTTTGGAAAAAATAAATTTACAGGTAGGTTAATGATAGTCTGTTGGTGAGAAGGACGCATCCTGGATATGCAACTGTTATCAGCAGAGTCAAAGGATGGGGAAAAAAAGCAAAACTGGAAGGAGGAACACCTGTGGGGCCGAGTGCCTTGATCACATTAGCAGATAATACTGAGAATCAAAGAATATTTTGGTGTTCAAAATACTGCTCAAAAGAAAAAAATTATTAAATGAATTGATGTCTAAAAATAAGGACACCTGATCTAATCCTTTAAATTCTGTATTGAAGTTTTGGATTAAATTAATTAATGAATGTTGTTATTGTATTTTTACATGCCCAGGGCTGGGGGCATGTGGGACGGGGCTTGTCGAGGGCACCACAGCCTGTGGTTGTTGCATATACAAGATGGGTGAGAGTAGGGATTTCCCATGGAATGGTGAAGACCAAGGAGGGGCTTGTGTCTGTGCTAATGAGGAAGGGACTTTATCTTCTAAGGCATAACCACCGAGTCACACTGTGCCTTTACAGTTAGAGCATAGAAACTTGGACATTGAGAAATTAACTGAAAAAGAAATGTGAATTCAAAAAGCATTAGGGGAAAGGAATCATAAGGTTGTATCAATTTATAGCAAAGCAGAATATGGCAGAATAACAGTAAAAAATAAAAATAGCATTATTTATTTATTTTCATTTTTATTTTTTATTGTTGGGGATTCATTGAGGGTACAAAGAACCAGGTTACACTGATTGTATTTGTTAGATAAAGTCCCTCTCATAATGGTGTCCTGTTCCCAAGAGGTGTGTCATACACTGTGACCCCCAAACCCCTCTCTTCTTCCCTCTCACTGTATCCCCCTTCTCCCACCCCCCACCATGTACATCAATTGTCCTCATAGCAGAATTGAGTACATAGGATTCTTGCTTCTCCATTCTTGAGATACTTTACTAAGAATAATGTGTTCCACTTCTGTCCAGTTTAATACAAAAGATATAAAGTCTCCATCTTCTAAATGCCCACCCACCCAGCAATGGATTTAATATGTCTGCTATATGTATACCATGGAATACTATTCAGCATTATTTATTTTTTTCTGGTACATGAAAGAAAATCATCCTAAAAATAGAGGAGGGAGAAAGGAAGGGTCCTTATCTGGTGTGTTCACTACCTTCAGAGAATTTTTCTAATTTTCCTAAGTTTATGTTCAGTACTCAAAAAGAATAGATCTTCTGTAAAACAGTGACCAGGGTAGCTATCGACTTTAACCAGCAAATTCTCAAATCTTATTAATTTTTTTCTGGCAAGTTAAAGGTTGCTGATTCTTGTTTAAAGTTCCCTAAAGAAACCTTGAAAAGGCCCTTAAACAACAGAGGTTTCTGCAGGTGATAGGGATTTCCTTCTACTTCTGCCACCCCAAAATAGCAAGACGGACCCCACCGCATGTCCCGCTCCTCCACCGCCTCCTCTGCATGAAGGTGGTGGATGGAGGTGAAGACCTTTATGACGGTCCACTTCCATTTAAGAAGTAGGAAATATATTTTCTCTTCCTTATGATTTTCATAATAACATTTGCTTTTTGCTTTTTTCCCCCTTCTTTTTAAATTTCAAAATATTATGGAGTAAAAATACTTTTGGTTGTATGGATCACTTTTGTAATGCTTGAGTCGGGGTTATAAATGTACCATTCATTGTACCCATCAGGTAGGTTTTTAGGATCTCAGCCTCCCCCTCCCCCCGACTTAATTTCCACTGAGTTTTTCTTCTCTCTGTGGACATATGTGCTCATTGGTTAATTCCAATTTAATAGTGAATATACACTAATTGGTGGTGTTTGTTTTTCTATTCTTTAGATACTTAACTTAGGATAATGGTCTCCAGTTCCATACAAAGTATTGAAAAATGCATTAATTCATCTTTTTGGGGGATAAGTAGTATTCTGTGATATCCATATACTACATTTTATTAATCCACTCATGAATTGATGGGCACCAGGATTGATTATACCTCTTTGCAGTTGTAAATCGTGCTACACTAAGCATTCAAATGCAGGTGCCTTTTTGATAAAATGACTCGTTTTCCTTTGTGTAAATGCCCTGTAGTGAGATTGCTGGAACTAATCATAGGTCTGAATTTAGTTTTTTGAGGACTCTCCATACCACTGTTTTCCATGGAGGTTGTACTAATTTTCTGTCAAGACAAAAATGCATATGTGTTCCTGTCTCTGCATCCGTGACAGAATTCATGATTTTTGGAGTTTTCAACAAAGGCCATTCTAACTGTATAAAGTGATATCTCATTGTGGTTTTAATTTGCATTTCCCTAATGATTAGTGATGTTGAACATTTTTCATATGTTTATTGGCCATTTGCGTATCTTCTTTAGAAAAGGTCTTGTTCATGTCTTGGCCCACTTTTTAATGGGATTGTTTGTTTTGTTCTTGCTGATGTGCTTGTGCTTTTTGCTGATTCTGTTTATTGGCCATTTATTAGATGTATAGCTTATAAATATTTTCTCCCATTCTGTAGATTGTCTATTTGCTCCCATGCTTACTTTTGTTGTCGCTGTGATTGCCATTGGGATCTTTTTCATAAATTCTTTGCCTGGACCAATGCCTAGAGTTTTTCCTGCATTTTCTTCTAAAATTCTTGGGATTCATTCTTCATTTAAGTCTTTTATCCATCTTGAATTAATTTTTCTGAGTAGTGAGAGTTGTGGGTCCTGTTTCATTCTTCTTTATGTGGCTATCCAATTGTCCCAGCCCCATTTATTGATTAGGGCTTCTTTTCCCCTGTGTTTGTGGTTGTCTGCTGTGTCACAGATCATTTGGTTTTATGTGGACAGTTTTATATATAACTTCTCTGTTCTTTTCTCTTGGTCTATGTCATGGATTTTGTGCTAATCCATGCTGTTTTGGTTACGATAGCCTTATAGTATAGTTTAAAGTCTAGTAATGTGATGCCCCCAGATTTGTTCTTTTTATTTAAGATTGATTTCATTATGTGGGCTCTTTTCTGGTTCCAAACAATGCATAGAATTTTTTTTTTCCTAGATCTATGAAGTAACATTGGTATTTTAATAAGGATTGCTCTGAATCTGTTAATGACTTTGGGTAGTGTGGACATTTTAACTATGTTAATTCTGCCAATCCATGAGGATGATCTGTTTTTCCATTTGTTGTCTGTAATTTCTTCCTTAGTTTTTTGTAGTTCTCTTTGTAGAGATCTTTAACCTCCTTGGTTAAGTATATTCCTAGGTATTTTATTTTCTTTGTTGCTATTATGAATGGTTTTGAGTCTTTGATTTGAATGTCATCTTGACTGTTCTTGGTATGTAGAAATGCAACTGATTTCTGTATTTAAATATTGTAACCTAAAACTTTGTTAAGTGTGTTTGTCTCTTCCAGGAGTTTCTTTGTGAAGCCTTTGGGGTTTTCTAGATATAAGATCATATCATCAGCAAAAAGAAAAAGTTTTACCTCCTCTTTCCTGATTTGGATACCCTTTATTTCTTTCTCTTGCCTGATTGCTGTGGCTAGGACTTCCAGTGCTATGTTGAATAGAACTGGTGACAAGGGGAACTGTTGGCTTGTTCCAGTTCTTAGGGGGATGCTTTCAACTTTTCCTAGTCTGATGCTGGCTGTGAGTTTGTCATATGTTGCTTTTATAACCTTGAGATATGTTCCTTCTACGCTTACTTTTTGAGAGTTTTTATCATGAAATGGTGCTGAATTTTCTCAAATGCCTCTATTGTGATGATTGTTATTTTCTTGTTTTTCCTTCTGTTTATATGGTGAATGTCATTTATTGATATGTATCCTGAACCATCCTTGCATCCCTAGGATGAAGCCCACTTGTTCATGGGGGATTATTTTTTTGGATGAGTTTTCAAATTTAGTTTACTAGTATTTTATGGAGAATTTTTGCTTTTATATTCACAGGGATATGGGTCTGAAGTTTTCTTTTCTTGTTGGTCCTCTCGGCTTTTGTATCAAGGTGATATAGGCTTCATAGAACAAGTTGGGCAGGATTCCCTCTTTATTGATGTAATTGAAAGTTTTTGCAGCTCTTCTTTGTACGTTTGGAAAAATTTGGTTGTTAATCCATTTGGTCCAGGGCTTTTTATTATCAGAAGACTTTTTATTACTGCTTTAAATCTGATTACTCATTACTGGTCTGTTCAGGAGTTCTATTTTTTCCTGATTCTTGGGAGATTGTGTGTTTCCAGAAATTTTTACATTCCCTCTATGTTTTTGAGTATATGTGTATAGAACTGTTCATAATAGTCACATATGATATTTTGTATTTCTGTGGTATCAATTGCAATATCTCCTTTTTTATCGCTGATTTAGCTTATTTAGGTCTTTTTTATTCCAGGTTAATCTATCAAGAGATCTATCAATTTTCCCTGTACACAGCTATGATTTAATAAAAAAAAAAAAAAAAGAGATCTATCAATTTTGTTTATCTTTTCAAAGAACCAACTTTTTCCCCCCATTAATACTTTGTATCACTTTTGGTTTTGCTTTTTTTTAGTTCTGCTCTAACTTTAGTTATTTTTTTTACTTCTGCTGACTTTGGGTTTGGTTTGCCTTTCTTTTTTTCCTAGTTCCTTGAGATGTGTAATTAGTTTGTTAATTTGTGATCTTTTTCATTTTTCAATATAGACTTTTAAGACTATGAACTTCCCCTAAGGAAAATTGCTTTTGCTGAGTGCCATTGATTTTGATAGTTTGTGTCCCCTTTATTGTTCAACTTGAAGTTTTTGTCGATTTTCATCTTAATTTCATTACTGACCAAATAGTCATTCAGTTACAGGTTATTTCATTTTCAGGACTTTGTTGAGAATTGAGTGTTTCTCTTAGAGTTGATTTCTGATTTTATTCCACTGTGGTCCGAGAAGATACATGGTGTGATTTCTATTTTTTTTTTTTTAATTTGTTGAGGCATGTTTTGTGGTTTAAGATATAATCAGTCTTAAATGTTCTATGTGCATATCAGAAGAATGATATTTAGTAATTTGGGGGCAAAATGCTCTATAAAATCTATTAGGCACATTTGTTGAAGAGTCCTATTTAAGTCCAGTATTTCTTTACTTATTTTCTTCTTGGATGATCTGTCCAGCTCAGGCAGTGGGGTATGATGTCCTCAGCAATTATGATGCTGCTGTTTATCTACACAGGGGCATCATAGGATTTGCTTTGTTATTCTACACATTCGTGTTAAGTGCACGAATATTTAGGATTTGTATGTTTTCTGTTGAATTGCTCCCTTTACCCTTATGTAATGACCATCCATCTTTGTCCTTACTGTTGTTTGTTTAGCGTCTGTTTTATGTGATATGAGAATGGCTAAACCTGCTTTCTTCTGGTTTCTATTTGCAATATTTGTTTCCATCTCTTCACCCTAAGTCTGTAAGAGTCCTGAGACAGCAGTGACTTGGGTTTTATTTTTTCATCCATTCAGTCAGCCTTTCGTTCTTGAGTGGGGCATTCAGACTGTAAATGTTGATGGATAGAATTGATATGTGGGATGCTGTTCTGTTCATCCTGGCGGGTATACTTTGTTGCTGTGTTTTACTTCGTGTGCTGTTGTTTTATATGAGCTCTGACCTTTAGCTTCTGGGTGGTTTTACACTGGTGGATGTCCATTATGCTGATGTATAATGCAATTCTCCATGTGTCCTGCAGGGTAGGTATGGTCTTGACAAATTCCTTCCCATTTGCTTGTCCAGAAAAGTCTTTATTTCTCCTTCATATATAAAACTTAGGTTTTCAGAATACAAAATTGTAGGCTAGTAATTGTTCTGTTTAAGAAGACCAAAGATGGGGTGCCAAACTCTTCTGACTTGGAAAGTCTCTGTTGAGAAGACTGCCTTTAGCCTTATTGATTTTGTTTTGTCTTTTGTAAGTTAATTGATGTTTTTTCCTCACAGATTGCAGATTTCCTCCTGTGTGTTGATTTTGGCCAGACTGGTAAATATATGTCCTAGTGACACCCTTTTTGCAATGAATCTCCCAGATGGTCATTGGACTTCTTCTCCCTGGGTATCTAAAACTCTGGCAAGATCAGGGAAGCTTTCCTAAATTACTTCTTTAAAAGGTTTTCAAGCCCTAGTACATTTCCTTCTTTACCCTCAGGGATGCCTATGATCCTTACATTTGGCTATTGTACATAATCCTACATTTCTTGTAGGCTTTGTTAATTTCTCTTGACTTTTTGTTCTTTATTTTTGACTCAATGAGTTAATTCAAAAGAGTTGTCTTCAAGCTCTAAGACTGTTTCTTCTGCTTAGTCTAGTCTATTCTTAAAACTTTCCACTCATTTATAAATTTATTTAAATGAATTTTTCATTTCCAGAAGTTCTATTTGTTTTTTTCTTTTTTGTTAATATGGTGATCTCTTTAGCGAAGTTTTCATTTATTTCCTGAAATTTTTTTGTTTGTTTCCTTGAGTTGGTTTTCCATATTCTCTTGGATGTCATTAAGTTTCTTTACAATGCATACTTGGGATTCTTTATCTGTCATTTCAATATTTTCATTTTGGTATATATCTCTAGAGAGCTAGTGTTCCTCTTGGGGAGTGTAATTTCACTCTGATTTTTTGTACTTCCAGAGTTCTTTCACTGCTTCTTTCTCACCAGCAGAGGTTGTCACTTTATTTTTGGATTTTCTTTTGTTTCAATGAGGCTTTTTACCCCCATCACTAGAGCTTTTGGTTTTGCTTGTGGGTTGTTTTGATGCAGGTCTAGGTTCTGATTGAATGCCTTCATTATAGACATCCTGTGTGTGGTAGTTTTCTCATTTTCTATTTGTTTGTAGGCTGTGGCAGTGGTGAGCTATGTGTGTGTGTGAAGATTCCCTCTCTCTCATTGATGAGGGAGGATGTAGGATTTGAAGTCCTTGCTCTATCCCCCAGCCTTATGGTCTTCTCAACACTGTGGATTATATCGGCATATCCGAGGCTGAGAGCGTGGCCTTCATGAGGGTGGGATTGGGGGGTGATGCTTCATGAGCGTGCAGCAGCTGGAACCCACCCTGTGCTCCCTTTTCAGTACTGTCCACGCAGGTCTCCTCACTTCCTGAGATTAGTTCACAAACCTCCCCTCACCTCCTGAGATTAGTTCACAAATCTCTCCTGGTTGTAGGATCTGGCCTGCTGGGCTGTCCCCCAGCCCCTGAATATAAATCTCTGACTATGCCTGGGAGAAGCATGCTGGTCCCAAGTTGCCTATGGGGTGCTCAAGCAGGTTTGATGCCCTTCTGTGCTGGGCTGTGCTCTGCTCTGATGGAACAGTCAGGTAAGCAGCCCCAGGGAGGGCTGGTGATCCATGACCCTTCATCCACTGCAGAATTTTAAGAGGAAATGTTTACGTCCTACTCTGTGTGGAAGCCTTAGTGATCTGGATGTACCCAGAGAAGGGAAGCGACCGCTCCTGAGAGCCATGGCTCACTCTTCTCTTAGCAGCCATGGTGGGTTAGGGGAAGAGGAAGGAAAGAGTCTGAGTGGAGGAGAGCCAGCACTCTGGTTATCTCTGTCCCTCTCTCTAGATGGGAGTCCACCTTGAATGTCCAGGCTCCGGGGTCATGCAGATCCCCTGGGACCCACCACCCTGTGGTTTCCACAGTCTGGGCTAGAGTTGGGTAATGTTTGTGTATAAATGAGCAAGACAAAAACTGAGGGGCTGAAGCCCTGGGGAGGGTAAAGACTCATGGTAGGTGGAGAAGCAATATGGCACCTGCTGTCTTGGCTCAGGGTTGTGGCGATAGGAAGTATCCCTGAGGGCATTGGTAGCCTGGTGCTTTGTCCTCAAGAAGCCCCTAGTTCACTGAACAGCAGTTTTGGATAGAAATGCTCCCCAGGAGCTCTGGAGTCCACTGTCAGTAATGTGAGCGAGGGAGATACAAACTTCTTCTCTTCCCTTTCACTGGACAGAAGGTAACCTCCACCAATTTCCTGTTCCTCTTTGTTCTACTCTGCAAATTCTTCTCAGGAAATCTCTGGTGGGTTCCGGCTCTTTTGTCTCAGCATTATACCTGATCTATGTTGTTTTCTCTTTTTCACCTAAAACTTTTTCTTCTTTCTGAGACATCTGGTATCTTTTTCTTCTTTCTTCTTCTTTCCCAGCTGGTGTCTCTGGTCAGCTATCTTGTCCCTCTGACAAACATTTTCTCTTCTCCAGCTTACTTTATTGTGAGATTACAGCATATAAAACAGAACATGCAAAATATGTGTTACTCAACTGTTTATGTCACTGGTAAGTCTTCCCGTCAACAATAAGATGTTAGTTGTTAGGCTATTGGGAAGTTAAAAGTTATACATATGAGGATTTTCAACTGTGCAGGGAGCTGGCAGCCCTGACTCCTACATTATTCCAGAGTCAACTGCATATATTGGAGTCTCCCTTTTATTAAAGGCTAATTATCATTTAGACAACATATCAAGTGACTTAATCACACTACAGTGGTTAGAAACATTGGGTTTGGCGTCAACTCGGCTAGGTTTAAACTCTAACTTTGTCATTGCTAACTTTGTCACCTCTGACCAGCTGTCCTTTCTCTTAGTTTCCTCATCTTTATACAATCCTAATAATAACATTTGCTTTATACCTCATAGGGTTGCTGAGAAAATAAAATGAGATATAATAGGCAATGTGCACAGAATAGTGGCCAGCATATGATAGAAACTTAATATATGATAGAAACTTAACAGTGTAAGGGTGGCAAAATTGAAGATCAAGTTTGCCTAAGTTTATTTATCCAATCATTAGTAGAGCTGGGATCTTCACCAGGTAAGTCTGGATAGTCTGTGCTTTCTTTCTTACTATTCTTACTTACTATTAACTGTTAACAACTCGGACTTCTGCCTTATTCTTCAGTTGGGCCTACTTACATTTTTCATTCTTGCAAACCACCCTAAACTCTACCACCTAAAGGATCATAGATTTTGGAGCTCAACAGGTTCAGGCAATAAAAATACACAAAAAATGGGTCAGCCTCACAGAATCCATTTCCCTCCTGCCCAAAAATGGTCAGGGCGTCCCTTACTCTGCCCTGGCCTTTGCATAATTCAGTGAACTGGAGCTACAGACTCAAAACTTAACTCATTTTTTGAAAAAGGTTTCAACTTCTTGAGAAAAGCCAGAATGGCTCTTCAGTTTGTTTGTTTGCTTAGGATCATGTAACCCTCCAAGAAAAACACTTAAGGTTTTGGAGAGTCATTGATTTTCAGTGTTGAAGAAAATGACATGATAACTGGACAGAGTTGGATCCAGAGGGGGCAACAGCATATAAAATCAAGAGACACTTCAACCATCCTGTTAAAGTTAGAAAAATCCATTACTGAGCTGTAGAAGGAAAACAACTTACGGAAATATCATCCAGGGCCGACCGTTTCCAATCAGTGGTACTCCATTCATTATGTGCTTGAACGGTTCCAGGAACAACAGGAGACCGTGCACTGCTACAATGCCAAGGAGAAGAAAGGCACTCGCCTGTCGGGCCGACTTCCCCTCCCAGCAATGTGAACGTTTCAGGCTTTGCTTCCCTTGCCCAGAGAAGTCAGTCACTTGAGAAGTATATCCATAGCCAAGGACTTCTTTCTCAAGCAACCCTCCCTGCTCTCTGGTGGACCAACTTGTGCTTCCTCACTGCCGGGACCAGCACACACTCTGCATTTGGAGGGGCAGGAAGGCACATCCGTCTATCCACCCTCATCGTGCTCTGCCGTAAGGCCTTAGCTTAAGAGCATCAGCTGGACACCAGCTCTCACGGTGTGTTTTTATACTACCCCACAAGACTGTGTCATTCTCTAGACAAAGAAACTAATGCTCATGCTGTTCAATTTAAATGACTACATACTCATAAGTGGAAGAAATAGGGATTTTACTTGGGTATGCTGAGCTTCAACAGCCATGACCTTTCACATGGTAGAGTTTAGGGTGGTTTACAAGAATGAAAAATATGAAGAATGTAGCTCCTACAAAAAATTCATAAAGTTTTTGTTTGAACAAATCCAGAAACTTGGTACCATTGGATGAAATAAAAATTTTTTGTAAATCAAGTATCTGGGTATGACAGAAAAAATGAGTTCGTCTAAACATTTTGTCATAAAACGATGAGTGGGGCAAGAATTAAATTAAAATTTAATTAAGAAATTAAAATGTAGCTTGCCTGGATATCCCAAATATTACTTTTAAACAGACCTATTATCAATATCTAACAAATTTATAAAATATTCAGCTACACTGAAACATTCATTTAAAAGTCCACTTAACATGTTTATTCATTTGCATTTTACTCAAATTTTATACTGAAATAGTTAAATTTTTCCTGAACCTGAGCACACACATATTCTAAGCTTGCTTTGTAAATTTAGTTAGCAATATATTTATAGGTTAAATTGAAAATAAAATCCTAAACTTGGTGGGAAATTTCTGAACATTAAGTCTAGAGATTAAGTTTTCATAATGAGATCCTGATATTAGGTCTAAATACTAAAACTACATTTATTTAAAAATAAAGAAGCAGGTTACCCAGTCCTGAGATGACATTATTTGATTCACACATCTGATGATGTTTGCTGGAAAATTTTGGAAACCATTGTAAGAAGAATTGGCCACTGGATTTATCACACAGGGATGCCTTGGAAGGTCTCCCAAGGGAGCATAGCCCAGAGTTTTGTGAGGTGCCAATGAGCTTATCACTGGTTCTGGATTGAACTGTGGTTAATTTATCCCTTAGCTGTTTTGTTTTTCTCTAAACATTTTTTAACTCAGGATAACAAAGTTGCCTTCCTTGGTTCAATTTCTATTTTCTATTCTCTTTAGAGTTTGTCCTAATATCTTCGGCTCAGGAAAGACTGAATTTATGCAGGGCTTGAGTTAAGGAACAGCTGGTACTAAAAATGTTTCTCTTCTTTAAACCCTCTCTCCTCCTTATCCAAACAGAGAAAAGACAGATCTGTTTTCTCCCACTCAAAAGGAGTGAAGTGAAATCCAAGTCTTCCAAAAAAAGAGATGGAATGCTGTTCTACCTCACTCTTCACTCCTACTTCAAACTCTAACGTTTGGACTCATATCATTTTTAGAATGTTGAACAATTTCTCAAAGACATCAGTCTCCCAATAGGTAGGCAAGGATTAATTCTAGTTTAAGCAACAATCTAAACACTGCATTTTTAGAGCCAAAGCAAGACAAACAGGCTGGACTTCCTTTTAGACAATGGAGTTGCATACCACAAATAACACCACAGAGGCTGCAGCATCTTCAAGGGCTTTCCGTTCCCCTCCAATCCTCCAAAAACAGACAGTGAAGACATGCGTGGCTGAGAAGTTGCCAGTTAAGAAGTCAGTTTGGAATCAACTTTAAGCCAAAGTTGTGTAATCACAACAGTTGGTCTTAAGTACGTGTTTGAGGAATGTATTAAGTGGCATTAACATGGACAGTAAAATGCCTCCATTATTTTCTTCCCTCAGGGCACATAATGCAAAACTTCATTGACTGCGGCCAGTATGGGAAATGGGGCGGAAGATGCCTGTAGAAGTGACGTAAGGCTATGAAGAAAGTGGAGCACAGGATGGCGTCTAAAGTCCTAAGGGCAGTGTTTCCTAGGTTCTCCATGTGCAGCCAAAGGGATCCTATTGCTGCCTTTAAGGGAAAACCCAGTTACAATTAAAGCACCAGCGTTCATTTCCTGGCACACGTACAAATGTGGGGCACAGATTAGAATTCACTTCAAGCTGTAATTTAATTTTCAGCCCTTTAAAAGTTCCATATCTCTTAAATATGCTGCCCGCAACCTGTTATCTGGTATAATGAAAAGCAGTGTAACCACTCACCAAATAAAATCCCATATAAAACCCAAACCTCAGTTTCGCTTTGCAGGCCCTGGTTTCATTGCTTCTTCCACCCACCCCTTCCCTCTGCCGGAGCCTGTAATGAGCGGCAACTTGGGTCTGAGTGTGCCAAGTACGAGCAGGTGGGTTTAATAGGATCTGAGAAGTGGTTTGCTTACCACCAGACTACTATTTACTGGCAAGATCACATGGGTATTAGTGCAAGAGAGAAAAAAAATTAAGCAAGATATTTACCAATTAGAATGAAAATAAATCAGACTGTTTAACATCACTTTACATACTTGAATAATATTCACTGTATGCCCTGTATGAATTAGAGAACAACTTCCGGAGAGACCACCCTTGCCTTTCAGGAGAGAAATGCATTTCTAGAGACGGCAACACATTCCTTTCTATTTTCACAAAGTCCAGAAAATCAGAAGCTGTTTGGACTTTATAACCATTCATTGTTTCTTTCAAAATCAAATCTATTAAATAGTTTTCAAAACAATTATTTTTACTTATTTCTTAGACAAATTAGTAAATACAACTATGGGGTTTTTGAAACAAAACACCTTCCTATGTGAGGGACGTAGCTATGACGTTGACTTTTCTTCATAAATGCAAGCAATGTGGCCTGATTATATGTTCCCTCATAGCAATCAGAAATTTAAAATATATTATTATTAGGATTAGCCTATACAGCAAATTTTTAACAGAAAGATCTTTTATATTGATCGCTGCTACTGTTTGCTTTAAAGTATACTCTATGTATGTTACGAGAAGGAAGAAATAAATTCAGGAGTGGATGTGAGAATCAAAACAGATGACGTGCTATGGAAGGTATTTGAAAATGGGGAAATATTGTACAGACATACAAGCTCAATATTATCTTTAGAGGTAAAACCAAGTAGAGAAAAGAGTGGACAAGGAATTAGATGTAAGCACCCACTGTGCAGATAGCTCTTGTGGACCTATATCGCCTCTGAATGGCTTGTTGGGTGTTTATTTAAATCATCCCTCTAATTAACTGTCATATTCAGCACTGCTCAGGTTTACTGAGGGAGTTAAGTATATTTAAAAATCCTTTTTTTGAACTGTAAAATGCAAATAGTTCTGAATTCCGTAAATTCTGATTTCCTTTTGTTATTGTTGCTATTTAGAAGAGAGCTACCAGTGAAATTTCAGAATAGGAAAATTTCAGAAGCCTATTGCATACAAGACCCAGAATGCAAGTACTTCAGAAACTTTCATTTACAAATGAAATATCCATAAAAGACTCAATCCCTTGAAGCTAGAATTCAAATACAATTCATGAATTTCTTAATCGACATGATGATAAGTACATTTATTATTATTTTTATTTTTATTTTATTTTGCAGTTTTTTGCTGGGACTGGGCTTGAACCTGCCACCTTGGGCATGTGGGGCCGGCATCCTACTCCTTTGAGCCACAGTTGCCACCCAGTACATTTATTATTTTCAAGATTTTAAAATTTATATTCAACAACTAAGAGTCTAAGAACTGATAAGCAAGAATGTGTGTATCAGTCTGTGCCCTAGGGAGAAGAGATGACATGTTTACGTGTATGCGGGTTAACTACTACCCCAACTATGACTACGAGCTTTCGTGTCTCTGTACTTCTGTGATGTCAGATCTAGGTTTCTGTCAACTGAATGGGTGTAAGATGTACCTGTCTCATCACATCTTAATTTGCATTTCCCTATTATTGAGATTGAGCGTCTTCTCATAATTTTACTTGACAAAGTCTTTCCTTTTATGTGAAATTCCTGTTCATATCTTTTGCCCAGTTTTATATATGGCAATTGTATTGCTGAGTTGTAATTTTGGCTTTTGTTTCAATATTCAAGATAATCATCCTTTGTTGGTTATGTATTTTGCAAGTATCTTCCCAGAGCTTCTGATCTGATTTTTAATTGAGGCATAGAAGTTGTTACATCAATCAGTCTTATTAATTAATTTTTTTTGTGGTCAATGCTTTTCATGCAATACTCAAGAAAGTCTTTTTCCCCTACTTTCAGAGGGATTATTCCTATATTTTCCTCGAAATATTTTAGTTTAGTATTTCACATAGAAATCTTTAAATCACTAGCAGTTGATTTTAATATGGGGAGAGTAAGGGGCCAGGTTGACTTTTTAATATGGACTGACACTTTTTTTTCTGGCTGCAGTTATTAACAAGGGCTTTGTTTCCCACCCTCACCACCTCTGACTTCATCAGTTCATTCCGTGCATGGGCTGTGCTGCTGGTCAACTTGCCTGTCCGCATGCCTGTCCATGTTAATTACTGTGACTTCATCATAATTCTTAATATCTATTAGGACAAATCACCTCCTCTTCTTCCTTGTGAGATCTTAGCTCATCTTATCTCTTTGCTATGCAAATATGAAAATCCGATTTAAAAACTCCACATGAAAACTTTATTTGTATTTTAATTGGAATAACATTAAAACTGGGGACATATGAAATGTGTATAAAATTGGCTATATCTACATATAAAATATTACTCCATTAGTTTAGGTCTTAAATTATGTGGATAAAGTCTTAAAATATTAATTTGTCTTATACCTCTTTTGTTAGATTTCCCCTAGCATAAAAATACTATTACAAATAATATGTAAAAATAACATTTTCTCTTTTTTTGATGCTCTACAATACACTGATTATTGCATAGACATCTAATATTCTGCTAACCTGCTATATACACTCAGACACTCACATTAGCTTCTTGGGTGTTGTTTCTTTCCTTCCAATCTTATCTTTAAATGTCTTTTGCTTTTCTTAGGACACCAGTTAGCATGGTTGATTTTTGCCTATGGCCAAATACACATACAATCAATTTTTGCAAATATCATGAATGTGCAATACAAGAATGTGTATCTATTTTTTGGCACATAGAATGCTATTAGATCTATATTCCTAAAACTTTTCTGTATGTCAGTTTTGTATTCTTGACCTACCAATAAAGGTACATTAAAATTCACATTGTGGAGATAGATATATCATTATATTATACTTCTATTTATTGTTTTCTTTATATATTATACGAATATTTTATTAATTTCATGCAAATGTTATCTTCTCTATGAAATGAACTTTTACTATTATGTGATGACCCTTTCTAGACCCAATTTAGCTTTTTGTTAATTTTTTTTTGTTTTTTGAAAAAATATGGAACGCTTCATGAATTTCCGTGTCATCCTTGTGCAGGGGGCATGCTAATCTTCTCTGTATCGTTCCAATTTTAGTATATGTGCTGCTGAAGCGAGTGCCCTAATTTAGCTTTTTAAAAAAACTCAATATCCATTCTCAGGTATATAACTGAGTTGCATTGCTATATTCACAGCGTTGTGCCAGCACTAACGCTGCCTTAGAGCATGCAGGCTGCTATAATAAGATACCAGAGACTAGAAGGCTCAAAAAACAGGAATTTCTTTCTCACAATTCTGAAGTCTGGACAGTGCAAGACTTGGTGTCTAGAGAGAGCCCTCTGCCTTGCAGACAGCTGTTTTCTCCCTGTGTCCTTGCTTGCGGGGGGACTCCCCTGGGGAGACAGAATCAGAGCGACAGTCTCTTTCTCTCCTTATAAAGACATGAATCCCATCATGGGGGCTCCACCTGCACCCCATACCTAAACCTAACTACCTCCCAAAGACCCCTGACACAAGACACCATCCTGCGGGGGTTAGAGTCTGAACGCAGGAAAGTGGGGACACCAAGGCAGGTGAAGCAGCTGCACTCTGTTCCCAGAGCTGCTTCACCATCCCGGACAGAGACTTTGAGCCCGGTACGTAGTCGCTCCCCTGCTCGTGCAGAGTCGCCTGTCCCAGGGCTCTTGTGACAGTGGGAGTCTGTCATTGGTCCTCTCCTGCTGTGATTACTTCCCTCGGCATAATGTCGTCAAGGTTCCTTCATGGCGCACGTGTAACCTAATACAGCTTTTTGTGCTAACATCTATTTTTACTGATAATTACATTACTTGTCAGCATTTTTTTCTAGTGTTTACTTGGTATATCAGTTTAAATCTTTTAGTGTTGGTCTGTTCTATCTTTAAGCATTAGGAGTGCTCCTTGCAAACCACATACATCTTCATTTCCTCAATTCAGTCATTCAGCCATTCGTGCAGATCATTAAACATTTACTATGTACCACATGTGTATTGTAACAAGAATCATGCCATGATATTTTGCAGCAAAATTGCAAAATTGGAAAGTTGGGAATTGAGGGTAGCCCAGGAAATAAAAGTGAGAAATTTTATGCAATTTATGAACTTATGAGTCGTTATACTTTGTTTTGCTTTGTATCTATGAAAAACAGATTGAATTGCATTTTTAACTAGCAGATTAAAATTATAATTATTGGTATATAGTTGATACAAATTTTTTACTTTTACATTCATATTTTATATTATTTTTCTTCTTTCTTGTCTTTTTCTATTGATTTAGCATAAAATTTATATCATATTATTCCCTTATTGTGTTTTTACTTCGCTTCTTTGCTACCCCTCCCCCATTTTCTTGTATTTAACTTAACAAAGAATAAAATGAAACAAGATGTTAATTCCTACTTCTCAACCTGAATTGTTAACCAGGGTCTAGTTATTCTGTAATCCATATTATTCAGTTATCCTTCTGCTGTGTGTTAGACATTATATGAGTTTCTGGAAATACGACGATTAATGAACTATTCTCCCTGCTCTGAAAAATCTTAACAGTAAACAGAAAGTTACTGATGGATATAATTCAATGTGATATTTAGAAGATTGATCTAATGTAGCAATATATTTAGAATATTTCATTACAAGGATTCTAAAATGATTCTTAGACCAGGAGAAGCTAGTATTTTTACACTTCACAGTAGTTTCTTGTTAGTGTTTTCTTGTCTATCCTAAAAACCAGTGATTCTGAAAAGGTCTCTTAAAAAATGACAAGATGAGACAGTTGGAACCATGTCACAGAAACCTGTTTATGCAAGGGATTTAAGAAATATTCATTGTACTTAGGATTTGTAAAAAGAAACATAGTGTATTTTGAAATCTGACACTTGGTCTGTTCAGTGTCCTGTATCCAGCCCAGTCAGTACATTCTCAAATTAAACTATGGCTTCAGTGCACCTATTTTTTTCTTTTTTTTCCAGATAGGGTCTCTCTGGAGTGACCCAGGCTGGAGTGCCCTGGCATGATCATAACTCACTGCAACCTCAAACTCCTGGTCTCAAACTTTCTTAGCTTCTCAAACTGCTAGGATTACAGTTACACGCCACCACGCCTGGCCAGCTCACCCATTTTTAAGAAAGAGACAAATCAGCAATTTTGCAAGGCAAGGAAAAGAAATCTCTGTGGATATCCAGTGAGAGATAGAGTTTTAAATATTATAAGCTAAATCTAGTACAATGACAGTTTTGTTCTTTCAGGAATTATATTCATTGGAAATATTTGACGCTTAGCATCTATGAAATTCACCTCTTAAAATGAAGATGATTGGTTGGTAAAATAATAATGGAATGAGCCTCACAGAGTAAAATAATTACTGAGAAGGTAGATAGACCAATCCAAACAGGTAGAAACTTGACAGCTTATTATTTCTTGAGTTTTTCACTCTGTGTGTGGCAGAAGTCTTTGCTCTGTTGGGTTTGCTTTGAGTCTATTCAAATATCAACTATGATTCTTTATGAAATCAGGTAGAATTGACTTAAGACGTTGCCACAGAAAGTCTTTAAACTGTGGATAAATAGTAAGATTGATGATGTAATAACTAAAAGATAGTCTGATCTTTAATTTCTGTCTTATTAGCTCTGCATACACTATTGTCCTTTTTTTTTTTTTAACTAAAAATAGCAGTAAGTGGTTTATGTAGCCATAATGAGCTAAACCTTTTACAACAAGTTCAGTTTTCCTTAAATGAAGTGCTCCCCAAAGATGGAATTAGTGGACGTCTAAATACAATCCTTTACTTCTTATCAAACTGAAGAATATCAGATAATAACTTTATAAATAGGGATTTTTATTTACTTTTCTTCAAATACTATTTGAAAATTATAGTATAATCAGAATACAGATAAATAGGGATTGTGAACTAATTTCAAGTGGTAGACGTGTCATTTTATTAATGCTAAGCGCCCTTCCCTTAACCTTTGAGAATAGCAACAAAACAACTTTTAATTAAAGTGCTGACAGCTGTGGGGAGACGTGTACAGATCAGGGACTCCAGACACTGGGTTAGGGGAAATGTGGGAGTAAAGATCCAAACTCACCAGGGTTTCTGGATGACATATTAAGGATTTGGGGAGGGGGCAATGTTTATGACCCTGAGGTGAAAGATGTGGCAGTGACCTGCGGACCACCCAGCTGTGCACTATGCCTTCCCAGGCACACAGACCTCATGTCCCAGCCTCCTTTTCAATGGAGTGTGGATGGAAGTTAGGGTCACTGTTGGCAGAGTAGCCTGTACCTTCTTCTGATGGAGCCTCCACTCTCTCTCTACAGGCTGAGTCTGGAGGCCTCTGAGCACTCACAGGAGGATGGAGCCACAGGAGAGCAAGAGAGAAGACGGAGACTCCATCAACCCTCACTGCACTGGGCTCTTGTGTGCTTGAGAGTAAGTGTTTATTATATTAAGCCATTAAAATTTAAGCTATTAGCTGGGCTATCATGACTAATTCAAATATTTCAAGAATTACAACAGCGGTTCTCAACCTGTGGGTCGCAACCCCTTTGGGAGTCAAATAACCCTTTCAAAGGGGTCACCTAAGACCATCCTGCGTATCAGATATTTACATTATGATTCATAACAGTAACCAAATTACAGTGATGAAGTAGCAACAAAAAGAATTTTATGGTTGGGGGTCACCACAACATGAGGAACTGTATTACAGGGTCGCAGCTTAGGAAGGTTGAGAACCACTGAATTAGAAGAAGTAAAAAAGCTACAATTAATATCCTAGAATGAAAGATTAAGAAAATCCAGGGAATGGCAAACACAAACTTCACTTATTCTGTGATTAGGTCAATGGAAAACATAGGACCTCTCTTATAATCTTTCTTGGTCCCCTGACGAATGGAAGCTGAGTCTAGAGTGATGTCATCATTCCTAACATAGTTGACACTATCATGTGATTACTCAAAATCTTTGGCACATTCTTTGTCATATGTTTTGTATTCTGACTTGTTTTGTATTCATTCTATAGTGAAGTACTGTAGATGGGCCTAAAGATATAAATATAGTTTTTTTTTTAAATAAAATCATAGCTGTGTACATTAATGCAATCATGGGGTACAGTGTGCTAAAGATATATATATATATATATTTTTTTTTTTTATCCTGTACTAGGATAAAATGGGCAACCTCAGTAACATCTGAGGCTAATACATTCCTATCACCATAATTACTTTAGCAAACCTGGTTCCCTTAGCTCCTGCCACATCATGCAGAGCCAGTGATCGAGTTTGCACAAAGATATATATTTTTAAAAAAGACTTGGTCTGTAACTTCATGGAACTTCAGTCTGGCTGTGAAGATACAGATGAGTCGTAGTTACATAAATGACTAAGTGAAACCATGTAATTATAATTGAATACGAAAGACCACAATAGGGTGATGTCAGGGTCGGGAGGTGAGTCACATGGATGGAAAGAGGCAGCCTCTGTGACAAAGCAAAATTTCAGTCTGAAAGGATAAGTGGGCGTCAGGTGAGTGGGGACTGAAGGGGAATTTGGGTGAGAGGAGAAAGGAGGCAGCTAATACTCAAAGAGAACAGGCAGCACATGTGTAGGTGTGCACAGCACCAAGGCTGGAAGAACATATTATATTCAGGGAACAGGGAGGGCCAACAGGGAGGAGTGTGTCAGTAGGAGGGAAGAGTCAAGATAAGGCATTCGAGGTTCAGAGAGGGCACATCACTCACAGCATCTCAGCCGTTTCAAGTACTTTGAACTTCGTCTTCAGGGAAAGGGGGATCATTGGAGACTGTCTCAGAAGGAATTCTTGTGAACTGCTGTGGATTTTGAAAGATCCATTTATTTACCCGAAAGAATGCATTTGAGGGGGAAGAGTGGATTCAGGAAGACCTATCTAGAAGTTATAAGAAAAACCTGATAGTGTCTATCAGGGTGTGGCAAGGGAGACAGAGTTGGAAAGTCAGATGCCTGAATGGTTGAGTGTGAGCATTACAGGAGAGTCCAGACAGCCTGCCAGGATTCAGGCTTGAGCCACTGGTGGTTTTTTTCTTTTTTCTATATTTCTTTTCTTTTCTTTCTTTCTTTCTTTTTTTTTTTTTTTCTGTGAGACAGAGTGTCAGCATGTCAACCTTGGTAGAGTGCCGTGACATCGCAGCTCACAGCAACCTCCAACTCTTGGGCTCACGCAATTTTCTTGCTTCAGCCTCCCAAGTATCTAAGTCTACAGGTGGCTGCCACAATGCCCAGCTATTTTTTAGAGATAAGATTTTGCTCTTGCTCAGGCTGGTCTCAAACCTGTGAGCTCAGGCAGTCCACTTGCCTCAGCCTTCCATAGTGCTGGGATTATAGGCGTGAGCTACCATGCCCAGCCTTTTCTAGATTTCTTACATTTCTTCTTTGTTACAGATGAACTTGAGGATAAGAATACTTTATCTTCCCAAGACTGTCACCTGGACACTTCAGGATTCTCATAAATGAATCAACAGGTAAAGAAAGATGTTGCTGTGCTGGCTGGGGCCCCCGACCCTGCCTGTCATGGAGTTAGGGTGCTGTGCTGGCTGGGACCCCTGACCCTGACTGTCATGAGGAGTTGGGGTGCTGTGCTGGCTGGGGCTCCTGACCCTAAGTGTCACGGAGGAGTTGGGGTGCTGTGCTGACTGGGGCCCCTGACCCTGACTGTCATGAGGAGTTGGGGTGCTGTGCTGGCTGGGGCCCCTGACCCTGACTGTCATGAGGAGTTGGGGTTCTGTGCTGGCTGGGGCCCCTGACCCTAAGTGTCACAGAGGAGTTGGGGTGCTGTGCTGGCTGGGGCCCCTGACCCTGAGTGTCACGGAGGAGTTGGGGTGCTGTGCTGGCTGGGGCCCCTGACCCTGAGTGTCACGGAGGAGTTGGGGTGCTGTGCTGGCTGGGGCCCCTGACCCTGAGTGTCACGGAGGAGTTGGGGTGCTGTGCTGGCTGGGGCCCCTGACCCTGAGTGTCATGGAGGAGTTGGGGTGCTGTGCTGGCTGGGGCCTCTGACCCTGACTGTCATGAGGAGTTGGGGTGCTATCCTGAGGGGAGTACAGAACAGTGTATCTGGAGTGCAGGAGATTCCTTAGTATAAACAGTGTGTGCACTGTGTTGGTAACACAGGCTAAGGTCAGAGTTAATGGAAAACTATAACAACCCAATCCAGGCAGGACTAGGAAGGCTGAGATTCTTGAGCAATGAAGGTATGAACCACCTGACCAGGTAAGGGCTGCAGCCAGATGAGGTCCTTGCTGAAGGCAAAGGGAATATGGAATGAGCACTAGAAAAAGGCAGTTATGAATGTCAGCTACAGCCACATGACCAGTCACAAAAATGGGGACCATGATTGTCATTAGTATTTCTTCCTTGTCACAAATGGTTTGTGTCTGGGTGTCTCTCTGTTTGCATAAAGCAAACACATTTTTTTCTCCCCTCTCTTATCAGCCTTATATGTAACATAAGAAGAATTTACTTCCTACCATAGTGTTTAGGTTAAGGAGTATTAAAGAGAAGTGGAAAATCACCCAAGGACTTTGCATCTGCTTTGAGGGAACAGTTAATGTTTTCAGTTATACAGAATGATTTTATCTTATTAGATGGAAACATTATCTTTGCATTGTCTCGTTTGGAGATTAAGTATGATTGAAGAAGATGTATGGGGGTGCCACGGTGACAAAGAGTGGACTTGTGATAGTGACGCAGTGTATCAACTTGGCCTGGTCACTGTGCCAGACAGGTGATCAAAAATTACTGTAGATGTTTCTGTGAGGGTATTTCTGATTGGATGAGATTAACATTTAAAGCAGTGAACTTTCAGAAAATGATGTGGCCCTTCACAACATGGGTGGCCTCATCCAACTAATTGAAGGTCTCAATATTAATGACAACAACACAAAAATCTGACCTTTCAAAATAAGAGAGAAATCCTGCAGCAGACAGCCTTGGACTTGAGCTGCACAGATGACCTTGGACGTGAGCTGCAGCAGCGCCTTCCTGGGTCCCGAGCCTGCTGGCTTAGCTTGTGGATTTTAGACTTGCCAGATTCAATAATTACATGAGGCAATTCCTTAAAATTGTGTGTGTGTGAGTATGTATATACACGCGCACGTGCACACACACACTTCCTATTGGTTCTATTTCTCTGGAGAGCCCTGACTAATACAAAATCTAATAACTGAATGCTTTTGAAGAGATCTTTATATTGCTTCAGGTATCTATCCTGTACTTAAAAATATTATTACCAATTAGCCACAATATAGGCTATGGGGAGAGCTCACCTAAGTTCAATTTGGCGAATTCACTGAATACCTTCTGCACATTATAGAAACATTAAAATTATAAGTGACAATTCTAGTGGGTATTTTAAAAACTATTATTTTTTGATCTCCAAGGCATCATAGTCTAGTAGGGTATGAGATAAGAATACTAAATAGCTTTATCAAAAGCTGAAAAGTGATGAATTTCTTATGTGATATCCTACGTGCTATTGGAATTCAAGGATGGTCAGTGAAATTAGAGTCATGACAAAGGGTGAGGACAGACTTTGTGTCTGGGGTGAAGAGGGAGGACAAAGATTGATACAGGAAGCAACTCCAAAGGTTCAGTTCTGTTTCCTCAAGACCTAGAAAGCATAGAACGGAACTGAAACAAAGAAATTGTACACATAGCTGAGGGTGAAAAGTAGAGCAGGGCAAAGATAATAGCAGTTGGCCGTGTTGCGTCATTTGTCAATGGGTGGGGTGATGGCTGTATTGAAACATTTTTGCAGTGCTGTATCACTAGGGAAAAAAGCTTTCCTGAAATATTTAAACAAATCTTTCTTGTATTTTTTATTAATTTATTTATTCAAGAAAGTATCTATGTATCAATTTCTGTATTTCAACCAAACTACTAGGCCCTGAATCTCATCAAAAGCTGATGAGACGTGCTCCGTACTTTAAAATCTCATGGCCTAGCTTCTCACTTATAGCTATGACATCATAACTGGGACCAGATTTAGCTCTCCTAGCTAAGAAAAGTGAAAAAACACATTTAACAACTGTTTTCAGGCATCAACAACAGACAGCACATAACTAGGGTCCTTGAGAAAAAGAAAATAAATAGAATTATCCCTGTTTTTAACCTAGCTTACAAACCCAGGAACAAACCCAGAGTCAGGGAGGCTGAGGTGGCTTCCCCTGGTGAGGTATACTACAGGAGGGACAGGAGCTGCTCATTAAAAGAGCTACAAAATGTGCACAGATCCCCTGAAGTCTTCCGTGAACACTGATATGCACATGTTTAGTGCTAAACTCCAGGCTAGGTGAAGAAAGACCAGGAGAAATGAGCTGAACATTTCCTAGAGCTAAGAAAGTCTGGATGTTCTTATTCATAACCTGGTACATTTGGCAGAGACTTCAGAAAAGCCACACTTACTGGGGGTTGGGGGAGGACTTTGCACAGAGTAAAGGTTGATTATATATGCTCTAACAAGTCTTAAAAACAAGCATTGGAATAACAAATTAAACACGAGTAATTAAACTGACTACCGGAACAAAGAAAAGGTTATTTAAAGAAAGAAAATAGCATCCAGACATTCAGAAATACAAGATTCACAGTGCCTGGAATCTAGTATGTTATGTGACATACAAAGTAGAAAAACGTGACCCTCCGTCAGGAGAACCTGCAGTCAGTAGAAACAGAATACAATATATGTACGTTGGAGGTCCCATCCCCATGCCAGTGTGTGCAGAGGTGGGTCATGGAGTCAAGGTCGATCACTGTGAAGCCTGAGCCTTCATGTTATTTATTCTGTTAGATTTTGGACTCAGTTGGGACCTGTTCCTTCTTTCATCATTTCCTTCTCTCTTGGAATAGAAATGTGCACCCTTGGCCTGTCTCACCATTATATCTTGCAAGTAAATAAATTTTTTTCCCAGGCAAACAGATGGGACTTTGAACTTAAGTTGGTGCTGAGTGAGTCTAGGCTTTGGGGCCAGGGAGATGGAACAAAGTCTATTTGTATGTGTGAAGGGGATGTGAGTTTTGGGGAATGCAAATGGGTTGTATGTGTGAAGGGGATATGAGTTTTGGGGAACGCAGCATGGATTGAAGGTTTATCTCCTGTGAAACTCATGTTGAAACTTAGTCTTCATTGTAATGGTATTAAGAGGATGGGAAATGGCACTAAGGTTCTTGAGAGGTGGACGTTCAGGAGGTAGAGTTAGATGTGATCACAAGGGTGGGGTATTCGTGGTTCGATAAGAGGAAAAAGAGAGATCTTTGCTGCTGTGCTCAGCTTCCTTGCTACCTGAGCCCTTGTGTTACCTAAGGACTTCGAAGGCTCTCACCAGATGGGGTTCCTTGATCTTGGGGACTTCTCAACCCCCAGAACTGTAAGGAATAAATTTCTTCTTGTTGTAAGTTATTCATTATCAAGTATCATGTTACAGCAATAGAACATGAACTAAGTAGTTAAAGAAAAATATTAATATAATAGAGGCACAGAAGATTAAAAAAGGAACCAAATTAAGCATCTACATCCGAAAACTATCTGCATAAAAATTTCTCCAATGGAATGAAAAGCAAAGAAGACAATATTGAAGAAAAATCAGTGAACTTTAGGTTATAACAACAGAACCTTGGCAAAATAAAATATGGTTAAAATAGGAATACTGAAAAAAGGGAGAGAAGTCTTAGGATCTTGTGGAATAATATTAAACAAGTGAACACATTTATCTATGGAGACCCAGAAGGTGAGGAGCAAGGTGGGGTTGTCAACAGAAAAGCCATACTCCATAAAATAATTTGAAGAGGTTTATTCTGAGCCAAATTTGAGGACTGTGACCTGGAGCCACACCCAGGAAGTCTTGAGCAAGTGGAACACATGGTGGGGTACGGTTTGATTTTACATGTTTCAGGGAGATGGGAATTAAAGTCATAAATCAATCCATGGAAGGCATCCATGGTTTGGCCCAAAAAGGTTGGACATCCCAAAGCAGGACTTACAGGCTATAGGTGAGTTTAAAGATTCTTTAGATGTCAATTGGCTGGAAGAGTCAGACTCTGCTTAATAGACCAGGAGTCAGCAAAAAGGTGCCCCATGATCGAATTAATGTACACAGCTATGATTTAATAAAAAAAATTAAAATTAAAAAAAATTTCAGAAATAAAAAGGAAATAAATAAAGTCTGTTAAAACATGGATAAATATAAGGTCTCTTAAAGATAAAAAGCAGTTTTGAACATAAGATAAATAAATGGAGCAATTATATTACGTTTATAAATTGAAAGACTCCATAGCGTTTAAATTGATGTATAGAATCTATAAAATCTGAGTTAAAATCCCCAGGATTTTTATAATAATGAAAATTGACCAACCTAATTCTCAAATATACATGTAAAGTCAAAGAATCTGGGAACTCCCAGAAAGATGTCATGAAAGAGGAGCAATGTTAGAAAAATTACACTACTGGGCATTAAGACTTACTTATTATAAATTATCTTAACTACAAATGTGGCATCAGCTTAAGAACAGACAATAAGTTCATTAGAACAAAATAGAGATTGTAAAAAGTAGACCCATGCATACAGACGGTCAATCGAGTTTTTACAAAGGTTCAAAGTAATTCAAAGGAGAATTTCTGGACTTTTCAACAAATGGTGACAGAAAACTAGCTATCCATCTGGAAAAGAAAAATCAACCCATTCTTTTGTTCAGCCCTATGTAAAATTTATCTCAAAATGGAAAACACAGTATAAAAACTGATAAACGAATTACTAAAAAAACATAGAAAAACTGTTTTGTGACCTTGGAGAAAACAGAAATTTCTTTGAACATAAAAAAGTACAAACAAGGTTAGTGCTCATAGCACAGTGGTTACAGCACGGGCCACATATACCAGGGCTGGGGGATTTGAACCCGGCCCAGGCCTGCCAAACAACAATGACAATTGCAACAACAAAAAAAAATAACCAGGCGTTGCGGTGGGAGCTTCTAGTCCCAGCTACTGGGGAGGCTGAGACAAGAGAATTGCTTGAGCCCAAGAGTTTGAGGTTGCAGTGACCTGTAATGCCACAGCCTTCTACTGAGGGCGACACAGTGAGACTCTGTCTCAAAAATAAATAAATAAATAAATGATGCCTCATGAATATATCAATGTACACAGCTATGATTTAATAAAAAATAAATAAATAAACAAAATAAAAATAAAAAAATAAAAAGCACAAATAAAACAAATTGATCAATGGTTACTTTACCAAAAATTTAAAACCTCTTTTCTTCACAAGTCACCATTAATAAAATGACTAGAGAAGCCAGTGGCTGGCAGGAAAACTTCGCCGTACATGTAACTGAGAAAGACTTACATTTTACTGTATAGTAATACGAAACTAAACCCAATTAAAATGAGTGAAAAATTTGGATATCTTACTAAAGCTATAGATGTGTAGTCATGAAGACATGTTTAAGCTCATTAGTTTCCACGTAAACACAAATTTGAACCACATAAGTCACCATTAGATGCCCAGTGAAACAGCTAAGACAATGCCTGTGGCAGGGGCCAGGCTTGGAGAACCTCCAAACTCAAGCATTGCTGATGGGGACATGAAATTGTGTAGCCCTTTGTAAAACATTTCTACAGTTATTGATAGAGTTAAATACATACTTCACAAATGACTCAGCACTTCCATCCTTAATAATGACCCAAACAAAAAATACTTGCAGGACACAAAATCTGTCAGAGCAACTTTATAATTGAAAATAAAGTGCCCAAGAGGTGACTGGGTTCTTCTATACAAATAAATACTATGTAATAGCAAAAAAATAAATTCTTAATATTCAACAAAGTGGCTAACTCTGAAAAACGTTATGCCAAGCAAATGAGACCAGAAACAAAGGCCTCGCACTGTGTATTCGCTTTATATGAGACTTGAACATGTGGTGACAGGCGACTCGTTAGTAATTAGGGCAGAGATGGAGGCAGTCCACAGGTTCAATCAACTGGGGATTAAAAAAACCAAATAACCCAATAAATAACAATATAGCAGTAAAACATAATACAAAAAACCCCAGTAGAACAACTATTTACATAGCATTTACGTGCATTAGGTATTAGAAGTAATTTAGAGATGATTTAAATTATTCGAGAAGATATTTATCAGCTATATGCAAATACCAGGCTATTTTGCAAGGTACCTGAGCACCTGTGGATCCTGGTAACTGAGGGTGGTCCTGGAACCGTCTCTCACAGACAGAGGGGTGATTGTATACATAGTACATTTGCAGTGATAGCTATGTGAGTGCGTTGCATTGTATGTAAATTATACTTCAATAAAGGAGACTTTTTAAATAACTCTGAGTTTAGTGAGAAAGACACACACTTACATAATCATACATTAACTGTTACTACCCTACCTGATGCTTCTAAAACCATAGGAAAGTTACTCATAACTTTCAGCACCTTTACCATTGATTATTTGGCATTGCAATTCTTTTTTCACAACACCTAAAAAATTCTATACTTAAAAGGCATTAGAATTTTGCTATTACTGTCTCAGACCCATTTCCCTGGTAACCAGAATGGCATCCTTGCTCCATATGGTGCACTGGATTCTGACCTAAGCTTCAACATCTAAATTAACCGAATTGTAAAACTTCTTTTTGTGTCTAATTAAAATAATATAGGGAATGGCCAAGCCATTTGTGGAGGGCATCAGCCTTCACTAAAGTCATTCTTTTTGCATCGGCTCTGAGGAGATAATATTCTGCTTCCACCAATGCAGAAGAAGAAAGATGCTTGGGGAAGAACACCTGGGAACAGAAGTGTGCAGGTGCACAACCAGATCTAGGAAGGAAAAGAAAGACTCTCCTGAATTAACAAAATTAAAAGTAAACCGTTTTGTTTAAAGCAGGGGTGTCCAACTTTTTGTTTTCTCTGCTGTACATTGCACAAATAAGAGTTATCTTGGGCCACACATTAAATACACAAATACTAGCAAAAGCTGATTAACAAGAAAAAAAAAGCAACAGAAGTTCTATGCATACTTTTTACGGTATCTAACACCACAGATAAATAAAGGCCTTACCAAATCAGCATTCAGCCTTGAAAGGCAGCAGGTTGGACATCCCTGGTTTAAAAAAATACCACAAAGATGGGTATTTTGACAGGATTCATAGTGATCGAAAGAGTTTTTATGCAGCTTTAGGTCTGTCCTCCCACTCACATGATTCTTTCAGCGCGTGAAGGGAAGATTGTGGTGCCAAGCTCCATATAGACACATCAGTCTCCTGCGTGTTCCTACATTATGATCATAGGCACTAATCATCACTCCACTAATTCTTTTTAGTGGGAGACAGAATACATACCAAAAGAAAAAGAAAGAGAAAACAATGATTCAGAAATAATTTGTTAATTGATTTCATTTTACAAACTGGTTTTTGTGACCCCCCCTTTCTTCTCTTAATAGGCGGTGACAAGACCATGTTCCTTGTTAGCAATGTTGACTATCAGTTTTTATTTCTCCCATAGCAGTATTCATAAGAATCCAAGGAAATAAAAAATATATACCCACCATAAAAGAGACAGAAATAGTATCTTAATGACTAGTACTATCTATTCATTAGCACTATAGACTGAAGGTCTAAGAAAATAAAGGGCAAGGTGGTTATGACAAAAGTTTGGGAATCAGAGACGTTTGCTGCCTGGATTCTCAGTTTTCTAGCTTTATACTCTTTTGAAGCTGACTTTTGAAAGTTTCAAGTGAGGATCTACCTTTGGTGATCTGTGGGGAACTCTGACGATTGTGAGGGGTGTGTGACTTCTTTGTGTTTGCAGCAGAAGTGAAGGGTGAGAGCCAGGAAAAAGTGAACTTTAAAAATAACCTCGTTTTTAAGTGGATGAGAGAGTATTTTGGAGAAGAGAAATTTATAACTGCATCAATTGTATAAAATTTGAGTAGGCAAGGAAGCTGAGACACAGGATTCTATCAAAATCAGAATTGAAAACCATGGATGATCTTGAAAGTATATACAAATGGGAAGGATGTTGGATTCTAGGACATGATTGTTTAAGAATGCTAGGAAGCCACGCTTAGCTGGGTGCTTTTTGGCTCACTGCCTCTCTCTCTCTCTCTCTCTCTCTCATTAAGAGCTTTGTTCTTTCATTTCGACAAGCCACAGCTTCCCAGAACCTGCGAGGCCTCCTGGGACAGGGACACCACCCCCCCACGTCCCTTCTTGCATAACTCTGGTTTTTGAAGAGGTGTCCCAGAGAAGTATACACTGTGTCATTTCCAGGATTTATGTGGAACCAAACGCTTGAGTCAGAAGTTGCCAAGTACACATTACATTTTGATTTAAAAGACATTTAATGCTAAAGTTGAAAAGAACGCAGTAGTCATTAATAAAGTAGGGAACAGTAACTAACAAGTGAGGGTCAGGCCTCTTCTGTGGGCAGCAGCGACGCTGACTTAACGGCTGGGTGGCTGAGTGGGCTTCTGATAGAGCGAGGGTCTGCTTGCTGGATGATGGGACGTATTCTGTGACCATGACTTTGGTTCTTCTTTGAGGAAGAGGCAGATGGGGCATTTTGATATGTCACTGGAAGATCACTTGATCTGTACCATAAAGCTCTGTTTATACCCTAATTTCAGTGCCACAGTGACCTGGGCCACAGATGGATACTTACGGAGGTATTGAATTGTCCAGGCTAAGTTGTGGCCTGGACAATAGGAAGGGGCTGATGGGGACTGCGAATGTGGACCTTTCTACTCAACAGTGATATATGAGACAGATGTCTAATAAACACACCCTACATGGGAAACCGTGGAGTGATGACATCTTTTTTCTTTCACCCTTTTAACTCGCCACAATAGCTGGGATTTTATTTGAGAAATATATAGGAAACAGACTAAGCCCCACAGCAGATCACCCTGGCAGCTGTAGAAAGAGAAGTCTACATTTTTCTTGTGTGTTATCCGCATTTTTCTGTCATCTTAACATCTGCCAGGGAGATCAGCTTGGTCCCCTGCACGCAGCACATGGAATGCCCAAGTCTGTTGGACAACTGTACCTTCCTGTCTTAAGAGGAAAAAAAGAAGCAGGCGGTTAGACTCTGAAGGCCCTGCCTCTAGCCAGGGCCATGCTGCTGGCTGGTGGAAAAATATTCTCACCAAGATTTTGAGTAATCTTGGGCACAGTCCATTTCCAAACCACCTCTCACTGTGTCCCCAGCAAGGAAGATACTTGCACTAGTTAAGAGCAGTAGGGTGATTGAATGACAGAATCATTATAATTTTGGACAGCATGATGTAAAATATAGTATTGGATAATGCCATTTTGAAACAAGAAAGGAGTTCTTAACATTTCCGTGTAACTTATAATGTGCACTTACCTAATCTCTGCTTGTAGACACACATTTCTGGGTACAAAATTAATCGGATTTGCATGTAGAATGCAGCTTGTTACTAGCACCTGTTCTGTCCTTTTTATCTACTCTGTTTTCTCTTATATTTCTGACATTTTTCTATGAAATAAATAAACACCCGAGCATGGTGGTACATTCCTGTAGTCCCAGCTACTTGAGAGGCTGAGGTGAGAGGATTGCTGGAGCCCAGGTATTTGTGTCAAGTCTGTGAAACACATGAAGGGTGAGTATCCAAAATAATAATAATACTATTGATAATGATAAAATAAAATAGAACTTGCATTTTTTTTTCTATCCTTGAACCTACACTAGAGGAATTTAAGCACACAGACAAATTACTCCAGTTATGTGAAGTATTTTCACCAACTTGCATTTCCTTGATTAGAACTAGTCTGTTTTGAGTGAAGAAGAGCTCATCCTGGCAGTAAGGATCTGGTGATTCATTCTGGGATCATAGACCTTATTTTATTTTCACTATGGCCTAGACAAAAAAGGGTTCAATGGTCTAGCCTCTGTGTTTGAGAATTGAGCAGAAGACATTGCGGTCAGCATGAGCTAATACCACAAGCAGGAAAACACGACTGGACTCGGGACCACGCGCTAATCTTGTACCCAGCTCAAGGAATAATGCCGCCCCTCAGTCCTTCCATTATCACATTTGTATTTAGAGTCAAGATGGTCTAAGATGATGTGGACAAAGAAATGACAAAGTTATTTTTAAAACTCTTCTTTCCTGATCTCCTCTCCCCACCATCACCCTGCCCAACTGCATAAATATTAAAATACTATGTAGTGAGACCTTGCCATGAGCCTTAGGGAAACATGTTTCTATTGGCAACCAAGTTCCTCAACCTCCCCGCACACCGAGGAGGAAAGAACCAGGACCGATGAAAACACAAAGGTAAGATTTGTTCAAGATGATTTATTCTGCTGTAATTTCTTCCAAAAGTCCCCTGCCCCCCAAACACACACCCCTTTTTTTTCTCTTATGTAAATAGTGGGCTTTGGAAATCCTTTAACCTGTTTTTCTTATAGACATCTTTCTAAAAGAAAATAGAGACAGTATATTCTGGAAGTTTATATAAGTTCCAAAAAAGGAGCCACTCTGGTCTGGTTTCAGCCGCACTACAGCCAAGTGCTCTCTGGTGAGTGTGACCCAGAGGCGGGCTGTGCTGCGAACACACCAGCTGTCTCTGCGCTCGAAAGCCTTCCATCACTCTTCCTGATTTGACATGAAATATTAAACACCAGTTACCAGCAAAAGTTATTGAACACAGATGTCCACTATCACTTTCAAATTGCTAAAGTCAATTTGGGTTTATATATTTTCTTTGCGTAAGCTTGCGCAGGCAGCACAAATGTTCTGTGACAGTAATGATCTCACAATACACCCTTTCAATTAGGAAAGCACATCGTATATATGTTTTCATTTTTAAAATGCCTGTGTTTTATTTCTTTCTTTTTTTTTATTTTCCATTCAAAAGCTCTGTGTCCCTCACTAAAAAAAAAATGGGACCTTGGATTGAAAAATAAATAAAAAGAAAGAGCTCCACCTACTGATTCAATTTTAAACCTTTTTTCCTTCTCTGTCTTTGAATTGAAAATGTTCTTTGGCACAACAGGGACCCTGTGAACATGTAACTCAAACTGTTCAATTTGAAAAAAAAAAAAAAAAAAAAGATGCAGGAGTTGCCCCCATGGAGTGGAGTCAGTTAGAACGGAGCTCTGTCTGTGAGGCTAGAAAACCACCCTCCCTTCTTCTGTACCCATGAAGCCCTAATTAATAAGTCTGCTTTAGGGCTCCCGGGGGTCAGGTTAGTGGGGGCCTTCCCTTTTGTGGGGTTTAACAGAGTGCTCCTGGGTCACACATTTTGCTCCTGCACAGAAATCATGTTCATGTCACTGTCCCTTCCCTCTGAAGGTGGTAGGGACGTCCTTTGAGAGGATCCACAGGGCAGTTTCTCCCTCTGGTGAAGCTGGAATTGTCCAGCACCTACCATGCTGCTCCCACACCGAACATTGCCCAGACTCCAGTGGTTTCCTAGAGAAGAGAAGAAAAACATCCCCCAGGAACCTGGCCTGACTTGCAGAGATGAAAAGGGATTACTGGAGGAGGAACTGCCTGGGCAGCCCCCAGGGGTGAGGCCTGGGGCACGGCTGTGACGATGGCCGGCTATGAGGATGGCTTACTGTGACCCCCCCAGCAGAGCTGCGCTGGCCCCTCTCTCTGTGCCACTGAGGAGCTTCTAGAGCAATTTTAAATTTCTGCCTCGTGGTTCTTTGAAGAAGGCATGTTCCCAGGAGTCTCATTGTGTGCCGACCCACGCGGCATCCTGGTGACACAGACAAGTGTGACTATTATCGGGGGAACATTCTGGCCCTTTGGCAGGTCACGATGTCCTGGCCCTTCCAGCTTGGAGCCTGCTTCCTAACTGACAGGATTTCTTTTAAGATGAACAAAAACTGGGCTGTATTCCTCTCACATATCTGAGCTGTGGCTATAGAAAATATTACCAGCAGGCAGCAAGATGGTATCGGGGATCACACAATGGAGTCATTTAGACTGAAGTCCCTACCTTTGAACCTATCTGCTCGGTCGTGCACTCTGTAGACATGAGTAAGTAACCACAGGACCCAGGTATTCAGAGTCTGAATAGAAAATGTTTATTCTTCCCCCAAATGAATCACACATCACCTATCACTGCGGAGTTGCCAAACTCTACGGTTGACTTGTCACACATAAATTTCATCACTGACCACGGCCAGGGACAGAAATTTCTTATAAATCAAATACCTACGTACATTACAAGGAGAGGGCGGGGACCCACTGCCACATTTCAGTCAATCAGAAATATGTGTAGTGAGGGTCTACTTGGTCAAGGCGCGGGGCTTGGTGCTGTGGGCGTTTAATGAAATATGACCCGGCGCTCACCTTTGAGCCAGGAAAGGCCTACGTCCCAGGGCTCCCGTGAGGACCGTGTCTGGCCACCCAGCCCAGGGCCTGAGCACAGTCAGGGATAGGTACACGGCCACTGTTACCTGTGCTAGTAATGCATTTTTTACCGTCATTACTAGTTATGTATTTTTAAGGCAATATTTAAGACAAAAGTGAAAGAGATGCCAGAAACAAGACATAATGGGGGACCAAATCACTGACCCAGACACTGATTTTTCTAAGCTGAGAAAAAAATAGAAATGCCTGGAATCTGAAGTAAATTGGTTTCGTGCAGATGACGTCAGCCCTAATCACAATTTAACACCATGGGAGGCCCATTAAGTTTCAGGTACCAGGCTGAGCTCTTGACAATTTCATCTAATTTTGACTTTTACAATCAAGTGAGGTAATGTGAGCATATTAGCACCCCCATTTTGTAGATGAGGAGAGAAGGCTCAGAAGCTTAGTCACAAAGGCCTGACTTTGACAGTGGATTCCACGCAGACTGTCTCCAGCCTCAAGTGGTAGCCTGTTACAGCTGGATGGGCAAAGGCCATCTTGTCCTGCCTGCCCACTGGGCAGATGAAACAGTGGAGTTCCAGAGAAGAAAAACGAGTTGCTCAAGTTCACACCCTGAACTAGTGACATGGCTGAAATTAGAAACCAAGGCTCTGTTCCAGGCTGGTGGCGTTTCCAATACTTTCACATTTTTTTCCCCCCAAAATTTTAAGTCAACAATATTTTTTAAGTACAAATGTAAAATGACTGTGTTAAAAGACTTGTGCACCATGTCAATTTTATGTCACCTCTTTTCTTCCCCAAGTAGGTACCTAATGATCTTTTATTTCTGAGAGTCATTGCCTACTGAACATTCCACCCCGTTTCACCACCACCCTGCATGTACTCACAATACCCACACTGTACTTTTATTTTTATATAGAAGGTAAAATTCAGGCTAAATTCATATCCCAGCACGCCAGGCTTTTATTTAAGCCTGAATTAAATTAAACATTGCCTCCTCAAACTCACTTAATAGCAGGAATTGAAGTAAGTCTGTTTACCAAGAACTCTGCAATTCAGGTCAAGTATGACAAATAATCTACCAATAGATGTTAATAATTGATCACGGAATGCTTTCCTCCTTTGCTCACGAGTGGCTTCAAACTCAGTCAGGACCCAATCAATCAGATTGTCAAATGAGATTAAAACTTTTTGCTCTCCCTAATTATTTTCTTTCATCTAAAATGGTTCTACTGCAGAGCCCTCTGCTGTGTCTGCTGTTGGGCTCATATATTTATTGGACATTTCCCATCATTGTGTGCATATGTGTTCCTGTGTGTGCATGTGTGCACTCATATGTTCCTGTGTGTATGTGTGTGCGTGTGCATATGTGTTCCTGTATGTGTGCACATGTGTGTAATGTGTATTCTTGTCTGTGCATGTGTGCACTCCTGTGTGTGCATGTGTGTTCCTGTGTGTGTGCACACTCATGTGTTCTTGTGTGTGTGCGTGTGTGTGTGCATGTGTGTTCCTGTGTGTGCATGTGTGCACTCATATGTTCCTGTGTGTATGTGTGCATGTGCATGTGTGTTCCTGTGTGTCATGTGTATTCTTGTGTGTGCATGTGTGCACTCCTGTGTGTGCATGTGTGTCCCTATGTGTGCATATGTGTGTGTGCACACTCATGTGTTCCTGTGTGTGTGCACTCATGTGTGTGCATGTGTGTTCCTGTGTGTGCATGTGTGTCATGTGTGTTCCTGTGTGTGCACACTCATGTGTTCCTGTGTGTGTGCACTCGTGTGTGCATGTGTGTTCCTGTGTGTGTGCATGTGTGTCCATGTGTGTGCAAGTGTGATGTGTGTACTCATATGTTCCTGTGTGTGTACGTGTGTGTCATGTGTGTCCATGTGTGCACTCATATGTTCCTGTGTGTATGTGTGCATGTGCATGTGTGTTCCTGTGTGTGCATGTGTGCACTCCTGTGTGTGCATGTGTGTCCCTATGTGTGCATATGTGTGTGTGCACACTCATGTGTTCCTGTGTGTGCATGTGTGTTCCTGTGTGTGCATGTGTGTGTCATGTGTGTTCCTGTGTGTGCACACTCATGTGTTCCTGTGTGTGTGCATGTGTGTCCATGTGTGTGCATGTGTGTACTCATATGTTCCTGTGTGTGTGCATGTGTGTTTCATGTGTGTCCATGTGTGTGCACTCATGTGTGTACTCATATGTTCCTGTGTGTGCATGTGTGTCATGTGTGTTCCTGTGTGTGTGCACTCATGTGTGTGCATGTGTGTTCCTGTGTGTGCATGCTCATGTGTTCCTCTGTGTGTGTGCACTCATGTGTGTGCATGTGTGTTCCCATGTGTGCATGTGTGTACTCGTACGTTCCTGTGTGTGTTCTTGTGTGTGTGCATGTGTGTGCAGTAGCTCTTTAGTTCTCTGGTCTTTTTTCTACTGAGTTGTCTTCCTCTTTCTTATTTATATGTGGAATTCTTTATATAATCAGGACATATGCTAAAAATATGTTTCTTCTTTTAGTGTTTTGCCTTTTCATTTTCTTAATGATACATTTTGGTGAATAGAAATGTTCAGTTTTCATGTGTAACCCAAATTATCAGTCTTACCCATACGGTTGATGCTTTTGTTTTCCACTTACGTAGGTTTTTGCTTACAGTAGATTATATATATATTCTTCTGTATTCTCTTCTAGATGCTTTATTGTTTTACCTTACACATTTAAATCTACAATATAGATGGAATTGGTGTTTGTGTATTACATTAAGTAAGGATCATGTTTCTTTTATTTTTTCCATGCATGGTCACTTTCCCAAGGCCATTTGTTCAGGAGGCCGCTCTGTGTCCCTTAGAACATGACTGCTGTTTCAAGGTGTCTGTACAGGCTTCACTCTGTTTACCTGCTCTTGATCCTATTAATTTAATTACTTTATATCCTTATAAGCTATTACTATAGTCTTTCAATTTTCGTACCACTTTAACTTTGGACATAAAGGAGAGAAATGCCAACCGCTCACAGTTATTTGCAATGGAGGAGTCTGTACAAAATATGAGAAGGAATATCAGAAGAAGAATAAAAATTAGGAGATGCTGAACTACTCAGGGCTCCACCCTGGGACCAGTTTTCTTTTCTGCCTACACATTCTCTATGACCCTTCATTCGGTGTCCTTGTTTGAAATGCTGTCTACATTCCAATGGCTCCAGACTTTCTATCTCCAGCCTGAACTTCTTCCTGGAACCCAAGAGTCAATATATATCCACCTGAAAATCTAGCAGACATCTCAGATCTAATGTGTCATGGGGGCAAAACATGATTGCACGAGGGACTTTACCTAACAAATGCAATCAGTGTAACTGGCTTATTGTACCCTCAATGAATCCCCAACAATAAAAAAAAAAAAGAATTACAAAAAAAAAAAAAAAAACTGACCTCCTCATGTCCGCTACTCTCCAATAAACTTTTAAGCCCTTTTTGCAATCATTCCCATCTTAGTTAAATAGCAATTCAATTCTTTCATAAGCCTTGGTGCATTTTTGATAACTTGTTCTCACATTCCATATCCATTGCATCAGCAAATGCTCTTTATCATGCATGGTATTATATGCAAAATTAACAACCTTTCCGCTCCCTCTTGGACACTGGGGTCTAAATCACCACCTTCTCTTGCCTGAGTTAGTGCAACAGCTCTTAACTAGCTTCCTCCTTCTGGCCTTAGTCCCCTAAATCTAGACTTTACCCAGAACACATAATTAATTCTTTCTCTCATTGCTCCTTTTGAAAACGGTTTAATGGGTTTCCATATCACTCCGAGTAAAAGCCCAAATGCTCACTATGTTGAGCCACCACCTACGTGATCCGGCTCCCTGGTGACTCCATTTCTTCTCTTCTTCATCCACACACTTGTCTGTTCTTGCTGTCCTGGCCTCAGACAGTCCAGGCAGGCTCCCTCCTCATGCTTCCATAGTAGCTGTCCCTCTGCCTGCACCGTCACTGGCCATCTCCCTGCAGAGAGTCCATACCTGAATTCCCCCCCTCAGTGCTGTGTGCAGGTCATCTACCCAGTGAGGTCATCCCTGGACACCTGCAGGTCATCTACCCAGTGAGATCATCCCTGGACACCTGCAGGTCATCTTCCCAGTGAGGTCATCCCTGGACACCTGCGAGTCATCGTCCCAGTGAGGTCATCCCTGGACACCTGCGGGTCATCTTCCCAGTGAGGTCATCCCTGGACACCTGTGGGTCATCTTCCCAGTGAGGGCATCCCTGCACACCTGTGGGTTGTCTTCCCAGTGAGGGCATCCCTGGACACCTGCGGGTCATCTTCCCAGTGAGGTCATCCCTGCACACCTGCAGGTCATCTTCCCAGTGAGGTCATCCCTGGACACCTGCAGGTCATCTTCCCAGTGAGGTCATCCCTGGACACCTGCGGGTCATCTTCCCAGTGAGATCATCCCTGCACACCTGCAGGTCATCTTCCCAGTGAGGTCATCCCTGGACATCTGCAGGTCATCTTCCCAGTGAGGTCATCCCTGCACACCTGCAGGTCATCTTCCCAGTGAGGTCATCCCTGCACACCTGCAGGTCATCTTCCCAGTGAGGTCATCCCTGGACACCTGCAGGTCATCTTCCCAGTGAGGTCATCCCTGGACACCTGCCGCAGGGCCTGAGTTCCTTCTTCTTTACTTCTCGTGCCTTATTTCTTTCCTCAGCACTACTCCCATTTAACATAATGTCCAACATGCATTTTTGCCTATTTATATGTAGCAATGATTACAGATTGGAAAAAGAGTAGGGTCAATGTCCTCATAGGTGGGTTTATAAATCTGGTAGGTTGAGAAGTCCATAATTTACTCCATAAGCTGTGGTCCTGATGCCATACACAATATCCCAAAAGGCTGGTCTGGGCTGACTGTATTTCTTTGAAATAATGTTTTGAAAAAACTTTTTGTGATTATTCAGTTTCTTTTGCTTCATGAACATATTTGATCGCTTTGACCATTAAAAATGGTTAAAAAGATAAAAAGCTAATACGAGAACAAGAAAAGTCTGCACACGCAAGTCTGTGCAAGCTCCCATGAGCTTAAGAATTCTTGTTAATTGAAGAAATGGCTGAAACTGGAATCCTTTAGCCATGAGAGTGTCAATGCAAATGTCACAAAGCCTAAAATCTGGGTGGCCCTGTAAAAGGGCCAGGTAAGTTGTAATGCTGGAAGAAGATATTAGCACTGTCTGAGCACTACAGCCCTCAACTGAGGCAACCGATGAGTGAGGTGACTTCCTAGATGAACAATGAGATGTAACGAATTCAATGACTAGGTCTGTTAGTGGGTGAATCATGGCCCCTGAAGATGCTGAAGACATCGCCTCTAGTGCCTATGATTGAGCCAGGTTTGGGAGTAAAGTCTGCAAGTGGCTGTGTGAAGATGAGGTCATTAGGGTGGACCCCAATCCAGTATGAACTGGTGTCTCTGTGTAAAGGAAATTTAGACACAGGAACTGACGTGCTCACAGAGATGCATGTGATGATGAAGACAGTCATCAGAGTGGCGCGTCCACGAGCCAAGGAGTGTGAGAGATGGCCAGCAAGCTAGGTAGGGGCCACAGAACAGGTGCTCTTCTCATAGCCCTCAGAAAGGACCAGCACTGCCAACACTCAGATCCCATACTTCTGCCCTCTAGAACTGCAAGCCAATACATTTTGGGGGGTTTAAGTCACCCCATTTGTGTTACCTCGTAATGGCAGCTCTGGGAAACTAATGTTGTTCCTATTCTTCTAAACACAAGTGGAGTAAATGTGGTTAGACGTGTGACCCTAGTCTTTACCTAGTAGGATCGCCAAGTATAGAAGAGTCATTGTCTGTAAAAAATAAAACAAAACAAAACAACTTTTTATTTTTAGGGAAGTTTTAGAAAAAAATTACAAAGGTACTACAGAGTTCCCATGAGACCCGCCCTCCACGCGTTTCCCCCACTGTGAACCGTTGTCTTAGTAGGTACACTCGCTGCAGCTAATCCGCCCAACACTTCCAGATGGTTATTCACCCTCATGACTGGGCTCTGATCGTTATTCACCTCTCTTTTCCTTGGGCTTCTCCAAGAACTGACTGAGTCTGACCTTGCAGTTCTTTTAGCTATGATCTTCTGTTATAAAATTGGACTTGTGTTAGGGTGATGGGAAAACAGTGAAGAGGGGAAGCTTTCTATAAACTTATGGTTGAATCCCAGCCCTTTTCCTGTGCCTGTGTCCCTGGCTGTGTCCTTCAGCAGGGGCTTTTCTCCCAGGTGTCTTGGCAGAAGTTCTGCTAGACTCTTTGCACCTGGAACGTAGCTCTTCATTATGGAGAGCACTCGGGGCATATTTCACTATGATTACTTTTCAACTCAAATTGCCAGAACCACAAGGGGGTCTTTCTTGGCTCTTTAGCTGGATTACCTGGGAGGGAATCCTAGAGGTGAAACCCACTACAGTTGTGGGTGTTTTGCTGTGAGACTGTGACTCCCCAGGAGAGATAAGCTGGCAGTCACAGTTTAAATGTGGTTGCTCCTTAACTTATGATGGGATTAAATCCCAGTAAATCCATCATAAATTCAAAATATTTTAAGTCAAAAATGTATTAAATACACCTAACCTACTTAACACCATAGCCAAACCTAGCCTACCTTAAATGTGCACAGAATGGCTACATTAGGCTACAGTCGGGCAAAACCATCTAACACAAAGCCATACTAGAAGTATTGTTTCTGTTGAATGCATAACACCTTTGCACCTCCATAATGTCAAAAATTCATCAAATTCAACCATTATAATTTGGGGGCATCTGTACTCGCAGAATCAAGGGCCAGTGGAAAATAGCATTTTCTCAAAGTCTCTGCGTCAATCTGCTCTAGAAATTGCATCTCCATCTGATGAAAATAACTGGGTTCTTATTCCATTCAGTGTAATGGGTTTTCTAAAACATTCATGTTTATTTACTGATATCCAGTGATTACAGGGTAACTTGCGAAAGGGAATCATCCACTCAAATTTTCATTAGTTCCCGTAATCAATCTATCCTATTCGGCGTTACCTACACTACCATAGATGAATGCAAATGAAGACTCATTCCTTTTATTTTCCCAGTCTTTATCCTTCCCTTATCAGGTTAAGTCTATCTTTTCTTCTTGAAGCTGTCTCCCTCTGGTCACTATTGGTTCTTTAATAGACTTTACATTTTAGAGCCATTTTAGATTCACAGCAAAATTTAGTGGGTGTATAAAGAATCCCATATACTTTCTGTCCACACACACGCATAGGAAGCCTCACCTGCTACATATCCCACATCAGAATGCTCCATGTGATATATAATTATCACTACAAATCCACCAGTTTACATTAGTGCTCACTTCCAGTACACATTCTGTGGGTTTGAGGGATGTGTGATGACATGTGTCCATCATTATGGTGTCATGCAGGAGTTTATCTGGCCTAGAAGCCTCTGAGCTACTCTGACACGTCCCTCCCTCCTCTGTGCCTCGATCCTATTGCCTCCCAAGTTTTACCTTTTCTAGAGTGTCATATAGTTGTAACCATATGGTATATGGACTTTTTGTATAGGCTTTTTTTTTTCACTTAGTAATGTGCATTTAAAGTTCCTCTGTACCTCTTCATGGCTTTTTAGCTCAATAGCATTCCATTGTGCAGATGGACCACAGCTTATTTATCAGTACACTTATTGAAGGATGTCTTGGCTCCTTCTAAGTTCTGGTGATTATAAATAAAGATGTTGTAAACACCCATGTGCGGCTTCTTCTGTGGGCATCATTTCATCTCCTGTGGGTAAACATCCAGAAAGTGGATTGCTTGATTGTATGGTAGAATTACTATGGCTTTTAAGTGAGCCTTGAAGTTGGGCACTTCAAATTTTTTCCTGTTCAACATTGTGTTGGCAATTCTGAGTCTTTTCTATGAAATTTTAGCCTCAGTTTGTCAATATCAACAGGATGATTTACTGGAATTTTGACTGCAATTGCATTGAATCCACAAATCACATTGAAAAGAATGCACACCTTCACAATATTGTCTTTCTATCGATGAAGATGGGCTCTTCACTTATTTAGTTTGGTTTTATTTCTTTTATTGGAGTGCTATACTTTTCTACATGTAGATCCTGCTCGTGTTTTGTGGGGTTTGTGTCTAAGTACGAGCATACTTCCTTTTATTGTACTTCGCTTTATTGCATGTCACACATACTGAGTTTTTAACACATTGAAGGTTTGGGGAAAATATGAGTGCCATTTTCCCAAGAGCACATGCCCCCTTTGTATCTCTGTGTCACATTTTGGTAATTCTCACCAAGTATCTAACTTTTTTTTTTTTTTCTTTTGTGGTCTTTGGCCGGGACTGGGTTTGAACCCGCCACCTCCGACATATGGGACCGGCGCCCTACTCCTTGAGCCACAGGCACCACCCCTAACTTTTTATTTGTTATTATATTTGTTATTGTTATCTATGATCAGTGACCTTTGATATTTCTATTGTAATTGTTTTGGGGCACCACAAACTGTGCCCATATAAGCTGGTGGACTTTACTGATAAATGCTGTGTGTTCTGACTTCCCCACCAACTTGCTGTTCCCCTGATGTTCCTCTCCTCAGGCTTCCCTATTCCCTGAGACACAACTGTATTGAAATCAGGTGAATTAATAATCCTACAATGCCTTCTAAGTGCTCGAGTGAAAGGAAGGGTCATGCATCTCTCACTTTAAACCTAAGCTAGATGAGATTAAGTTTGGTAAGGAAAACATGTAAAAAGCTAGACTCCTTGCTCCAAACCATTAGCTATGTTATGAATGGAAAGAAAAAGTTTTTGGAGGAAAGTAGACGTGTGACTCCACTGAACACATGAATGGTAAGAAATAAAAAAGTTCTTACTGTCGATTTTAGTTGTATGAATAGATAAAAACCAGCCACAATATGCTCTTAGTCCAAAGCCTGATCCAGAGCAATGCCCTACCTCTCTTCAGTCCTATAAATGTTAAAAGAAATGAGGTAGCTGCAAGGAAAAGACTGAAGTGCTCAGATCTTGGTTTGAGGAAAGAAGCCATCTCTACGACATAAGAGTACAACGTGAAGCATCAAGTGCTGATGTGGAAACTGCATCAAGTTATTCAAAAGATTTATTAACGGCATTGATGAAGGTGGCTGCACTAAATAACAGATTTTCAATGTAGGAAATAAGCCTTATATTGGAGGAAGATTCCATCTAGGACTTTCATAGCTAGAGAGGGGAAGCTAATGCCTGCCTTCAAAGCTTTAAAGGACAAACTGACTCTCTTGTTAGAGGCTAATTCAGCTGGTGACTTTAAGTGGAAGCCAGTGCTTATTTACCATTGCAAAAAACTTAGGCCATTAAGAATTTTGCTAAAATTCTTACTGTTTGTAGAGCAGTCTTCTTGTACTCTACAAACAGGATAACAAAGATGACAGCACATCTGTTTACAGCATGGCTTACTGAATATCTTAAGCCCACTGTTGAAACTTGCTGGTCAGACAAAACATTCCTTAGAAAGTGCTAGTGTTCATTGACAATGCACCTAGTTACCACCAGCTCTGATGGCTATACAAGGAGATTAATGTTGTTTTCGGCCTGCTAACACAACATCCACTTGCAGACCATAGGTCAACTTTCAAGTCTCATGCCTTAAGAAATACATCAGGTAGAGCTATAGGTGCCATGCACAGTGATTGCTCTGATGGATTTGGGTATAGTAAATTAAAAAGCTTCTGGAAAGGATTCATCATTCTAGATGCCATTAAGAACATTCATAATTCATGAAGAGAGGTCAACATGTCTACATCAACAGGAGTTTGGAAGAAATTGACTTCAACATCCGTGGATGACTTTGAAGAGTTCAAAACTGTGGAAGAAGTGGCTGCAGATATTGTGGAACCAACAAAAACAAAACAAAACAAAAACAAGAATTAGTCATAAAGCCCAAAGTTGTGACTGAGTCGCTACAATCTCATGACTGAACTTTCAAGGATGAAGAGCTACTTCTTATGATGAGCAAAGCAAGTGGTTTCATGAGATGTTTTTCTACTCCTGATGAAGATGCTGTGAACTTTGCTCAAATGACCACAAGTATATGAACTTAGATGATAAAGTGGGGCCAGCGTTTGAGAGGATTGACTCAAAAGTTGAAAGACATTCTACTGTGAGAAAATGCTATCAAATAACCAGTGTTGCATGCAACAGAGAAATCTTTTGTGAGAGAAAGAGTCAATGAGCCAAGATTTCCTTTGCTCACAGCACCTTACTTTTCTCTACTATTGCAGATGTTCTCACAGATAAAGACTATATACGTATATCTCCACATTGCTAGCAGAAGCAATTGGGAAAAAGATATCCAAGAAGTCTCAGGGGGCCAACACTAAAATTAAAAAGTTGAGAAAAATTACTGGAGAATTATGTTGGATGACATTTGTTATGAGTTGAATTGGGTTCCCCCCAAAAGTATGTGTTGAAGGCCCACCCCTCAGTGCCTCAGAATATGACCTTACTGGAAACGAAGCCCTTGCAGATGTTGTGAATTAAGGTCGTTGCAATGCAGTGAGTTTGGCCCCTACTGAAATATGACCTATGTCTTTATAGGAAGACAGCTGTGGAGAGACACGGAGACACACAGAACGTCACTGGTTCTCCTACATAGGAAGGAGTGCCAAAGATTACCACCCCCAGAGCTGGAAAAGGCAGTGGAGGGTTCTCCCTACAGGCTTCATGGGGAACATGGGTCTCTAATGCTTTGGACTTGGACTCTCAGCCCATATGCCTGAGAGATGCTAAGCTCCTGTGTGTTTACCCCGCTCAGTTTGCAGCACTTTGTCTCAGCACCCCTGGGAGAGCACTGCCCGTCCTTCCACTCCCTGGTCCAGGCGCTGACCCCCACACGGTGCTCCCCTTCCCTACAGCTTGCCCCCTTCTCCCCGCCCCTGCAGGAGGCCTTCAGCACTAGCCATCTGGAGCTCTGAGTGTCTTGAGTATCTGGGGTCGTATAACCAACAGTAAAGCTGGTAGGGATATTTAAAGGCATTTAATGTAAGTGCTACTTTTTACCTGTGGTAAAACTAAATCTCAAACAGGTTAAGGAACATGATGATTTGTTTAGGATAAAAAGTCATACATGGGGCCCAGACGACTACTACATGTTTTCTGTTGTATGTGTGTGTTTTCCAGCATGCTGGTTTTACGGGCAATCTGGATTTAATTTAACTTTATTTACTTCAACAAAGGCAATTTATTATTTGTCTTACAAGTATTTATTTGATAGTATGCCTTTATTATAAATGCATTTCCAAATGTGAAAATGAGTGCTTTGTCATACTCTCGACACAGATTTTAAAGGATCAGAACAGATAACTGTGGTATGCTCCCTCTGGTCTTGTTAGGAGGCTCAGAATGTGGAACCCAGTGCTAAGAATGAAGGAGGGATCTTCCATGAAATCTTATTCCCAGAAGCATTTACTCTGGGTCTTCATTCATTTTTTTAGTTTTAATAATGAGTTTTCTTTCCTTGTTCTCAATAAAGTGATTCTCTCAAGGGGGAAAACGATTCTTACTAATGACAAAGAAAATTTACTATGGGAACGCAAGGTGTTTTAGCCTCTTCTATTGACAAATGAGGGTTCTGTAACCTTGTTCATTGTCTGGTGTGGGCCTTGGCTTATTTTTACTCTCCTTCTAAGATAGAATAGAGGTTAGAGTGAGAGTGAGAATGAGCGTCCCCTAGGAGGGTAGACTGCATTCCCAGCCATGGGCATGCCCCAAACCAGATGCTACAGATTTTCCCTTCTAAAGCATGAGGTTGCACTCATCTCATTTCTCAGATAAAAGTAATAACGTGATAGTGTTGAAAACTCATGCTTCAAGAAACTGGACACAGTCTGCTTCATGCATCAATTTTATTCATTCAGTAAACATTTACAGAGGGCCCGCCATGCGCAAAGCACAGTTTTGTCCTAAAGAAATGACACCGGTAAAGCGAAGATACAGTTGTGCTTTGACATAGTTTTAAACTTGCTGCAGAACACAGGCATTGAGTGAGAATCAGATGTGTGCTGGGTCATACAAAGAAAATGAGTTTTCTAGAAGGATACGAAATGTGATCCGTGAGCAGGGTGGTTATTTCAGTGCACAGAAACAGGAGGTTTCTCCAAGAAAATTATGTTTAAATTAAAATCCACAGGCTACATAGGAGGTGGGTAAGTTCACAGAGTCAAACTGGCGGGGATTATCTTTTTAGATGATAGCACCCAGCTTTGAGTGGGAGGCAAGCTCCTCTTGCGTTACAAGGTGGTGAGAAGGTCTTGAGCTTGAAAAATCAGTTGAAAACTCCTTACCCTGGAAATGCATTATAAATAGTGAGGACCAACTCAAACTGTGTCCTGTCTTTAAAAACCCTCACGGAAATACCAACAGCACAGCTTCTGTAATAGATAGACTGGTTTATAACAGCCGGCCTGTCAATGTGCATTATAAAATTGTGTGGTTGTTAGGATATTTGCTACAGAGGGGGGAAAACATTTGAAGCAACAGTTTCCACAAATGTGGCGACAACCCAGTTATAAAGGAACACCCTACTTCATTGTGACCATCATCTCAGCAGATGACTGTGGGTATTTTGTGACCACTTACAAAGAACAGGCGCCTGTGGCTCAGTGAGTAGGGCGCCGACCCCATATGCCGAGGGTGGCGGGTTCGGACCCAGCCCCGGCCAAACTGCAACAGAAAAATAGCCAGGCGTTGTGGCGGGCGCCTGTAGTCCCAGCTGCTCGGGAGGCTGAGGCAAGAGAATCGCGTAAGCCCAAGAGTTAGAGGTTGCTGTGAGCCATGTGACGCCACGGCACTCTACCCGAGGGCGGTACAGTGAGACTCTGTCTCTACAAAAAAAAAAAAAAAAAAAAAGAACAGCTGCTATGACTGGATGAGTGATTGTAACAGTTTTATTGTTAAAGATTGCTTTCCAAAGCTCCCCCAGTGTCACCCCTGCTTCATTCAGTGCACTCAGAATGAGGTTATGTCCAGAACTTTCTCATCATTAGAAACAAATTCTTTTATATATATATATATACACATATATATATATTAAATCATAGCTGTGTACATTAATGCAGTCATGGGGCACAATGTGCTGGTTTTATATGCAATTTGACATCTTTTCATCACACTGGTTAACACAGCCTTCACGGCATTTTCTTAGTTATTGTGTTAAGACATTTACATTCTACATTTAAGTTTCACATGTACCCTTGTAAGATGCACCGTAGGTGTAATCCCACCAATTACCCTCCCTCCACCCATCCTGCCCCCTCTCCTCCCCTCCCATTCCCCTTTCCCCATATTCTTGGGCTATAATTGGGTTATAGCTTTGGTATGAAACCTATAAATTGGTCATAGTAGGGCTGAGTACATTGGATACTTTTTCTTCCATTCTTGAGATACTTAGAAACAAATTCTTGAAGAGGTCCATGAGATAAACATTTTACTTCTTACAGACATGGAGCATGTCATTTAAAATCCCCCTTTTCAAAGAGTTTCACCTCTCCTCCTCCCTTGCCCAGAACGTATCTTCAAGGTTAATGCTTAAGTGATAATTAAGCCTGGCCATCTTTTAGGAGATAAGTAAGTAAACAGGCTGGCCATGATAACAAGGTTTCCAAGAGTGGACATAAAGGAATGTTAATGTACCTTCCAGGATGGAAACAACACATTTACAATCCCAGAGTCAGAGTCACCATGGTTACAAAGCTTGCCCTGCCTGTCCTGCCCTCGGCTCCTTTCACTGGGGATCCACCTCTGTCGTCGTCGGGAGACGGACTCCTTGTTCTAATGGCACTCAGCTTGTCATCAAGGCCTACAGAGATTAAACACCTCACAGACTGAGAGTGTACATTTCTTTATCTGCTTGAGAAGTGTTTTTTCAAGAGGAAAGATTTAGTCAACAAAGAAGAAAGGTATTCTCAGTTTAAACTAGCTTGAAAATAAAAAATTTGGCTTTCATTGTACATAAAGTGTTTTGTTATCAATGATTACCTGACCAGTGCTTCAAGTCTGTGACTCTCTTCCTGATGTTGACTAAGTGCTTTAAAAAGAATCTCTGCAGATACTCAGGGTGAGGAGGTCAACAAGATATTATCAGGGGAAGACTTGGAACACCGGGCTTAGGATAAACTGCTTAGAACCATCTTCTCAGAGAATGTTAAGGACATAGAAAATTCTTCAAACCATAACATGGCAAGCAAAGCAGGACTCAAAATTATTTACATAATCCACTTTCTAAAAATGATAGAAAGTATATAAAGATGAAAAAAGAACATGGAAATGTAAATAGTGGTAATAGGCTTGGGATTGTGCCCGATTCCCAAAGTAAACATATATTAAACAATTAAAGAAAAATCAGCAATCTTTATTTATTTTTATTGTTTTCTTTACTAAATCGTAACTGTGTACATTAACACATTTATCGGGTATAATGTGCTGGTTTGACATACAGTGTGGAATGCTTACATCTGACTGATTAACATAACCATCTCCTCGCTTACTTATTTGTGGTGGTAAGACATTCATACTCTGTTCTTAATAGTTTAGAAATGTATCATTGCATTATGGACATTAGGTGAGGTCCCCCAATACCTTCTCCCACCCCTCCCCTCTCTTCCCTCTCCCTGTGAGTAGGCACCAAATATCCTGACAAACCACACTTTCAGGAACCAACCAAATAGCACTCGAAAATTTATTCCAAATGCCAGTGACTATTTATTTTCTAAATAAAAATAATTTAGTAAGTATATTTAGGATTTTAAACAAGATATTTAGAAAATCTCAAAATCATACAAATACTACAGGCGGATTCAGCTGTGTAGGGTATGTTTCTCTGATAATATTAAAAAGGTAGATTTCTTCTATTTGTTTCTGGAATACAAAGACGTGTCACAGAAAGGAGATCTAGAACATGCAGTGCTCAGGCCAGCTTCCTGCAATAGCCAGGGGAGAAAAGTGACGCCTTTTCTTTATACATCATGAGAGTTACAGCTGAGATGAAGACCCAGCGAAAACTGTGTGTTTTTTGGACAGTGGCATGGAAGGATTATTGGAGGACAAAAAATTACATGCTTTGATATTTGATAGTAAAAACTGGGAAGAACTTAGCAGCCCTCTTAGCTCTAGTTCTTCTCAGCTGCTCTGACAAGTGTGACACCTGTGCCTCTTGCTCTGGTGCAGGAGAGCTGCCGCGTGAGGGTCTCAGGGAGGAGGAAGGTCAGAGATGAACTTCTTGCTTATGTATTTTTTTTTTCAATTTCCCCCGTCTTAAAATACTCAGTATGACAAGTTACTGTATGAGGTCAATTAACTTCACAAACTCATCCTAGAAAAAGTACTAAATGCTTCGTTGCTGATCCCTGTGCTCACCTTCAAAGCCTCTTGTTTGCTGTCGCGTGAACAGAGCGATATTCAGCAATGAGGCAGGTAGCATTTTCTTCCTAGGATGAATTAGCAAACTTACTCATCAGACCTCTTATTTGGGGATATCATGTTCTCAGCTCTGACGGTAAGAATGCAAAACGTATGTGCCGTTATTACCGTGTTCACAGCATGACTTTGAGCAGGTGACACATGTCCTCTCCAGCTCTGACTCTGCCTGTGTCCACTGAGCGTCTCCGCATGGCAGGCCATGTGCTTTTCTTTTCATTTAACCCACTTGATAACTCTGAGTGCAGAACTTTGTCCCGCTCTGTCCTTGGAACAAAGTTCAAGATTGTTTTGGCTGGATCACACAGCTGCCTGGGGGTGGAGTTGAGGTGCAAACTAAGGTTTCCTGGCTCCAAGATGGAAGCCAGGCATCTTCAAAGTGTCTTCACCTGCTGTACACGTCACTACTCAAAGAACCTGCACACTCAATAATGATAACACGAAAATGTCCATGTGAACCTGCAGGGTGGGCAGGACACAGTTATTCCCTTCCTGAGAGGCGTGGATAAATTATGGGCCAATAGTATGCAATTGGTAAGGGATAAATAGGGGATTCAAAGTCTCGTTCCTGCTGAGTTCTGCCCCATCCCGTTGTGAAGACCTACCCTTAAAGGATGATGTCTCTTGGTGAAAGCAACAGATTTAGTAACGACAAGCCCTAAATACCTCTGATTGTTGACAATGTCTTAGACTCTACATGAAGCACATCATAATTAATTTTCTCAGCATAGAGACTTTCTTTGTTAACCATTTCCCAAGTGAATGAGTTATATTACTATTTCACTTATTTTTATTTTTATTTTTTTGTAGTTTTTTGGCCAGGGCCAGATTTGAACCCGCCACCTCTGGTGTATGGGGCTGGCACCCTACTCCTTTGAGCCACAGGTGCTGCCCTATACTACTATTTCAAATGATCCTATTAGTTGATAAGGAAAAAAGATGAATTGTCAAAATGAAAGACTAAATTTGAGAGGATGCTGCCCAAAAGGAGGAAGAACCAGTGTTCCCCCTGTTCCATGCTCCGTCAGCCTGGGACAGGGAAAAGCAACACTCCTGTTACTGGGAACATGCACTAAAGAAAACAGAAAAGGCCAGCCAAGTTGTTCAGTGAGTCTCGTGACTATACAGAGAAATGCTTACTTGCCTTGAATTGAAAATGGAGTTGTAGTCCCCTTAGATTGCGAGCCAGACTTCAGAAGACGAGGCCAGCGCACGCCCCCGTGTGTTATCTCTGGATTCTCCTGGGAATACTCCAATTTAGCTAAACCAGGATTTGGGTTCAGCCTAGCTATAAATTAAAAGAACACTATAGGGCTGTGCAACTCTGCTCAAGAGTTTATTTGCCCTTACATTAAAAAATAACTCAAGTTACTCTCAATGGATTCATTAAAAACCTGGTTTTTCCACTTTATAGCTATTTTGCCTGGCAGATGGGATCTGGCTTTTTCCTTATGCTGCATTTTTGAACCGAGCATGTATGGAAGGATAGCAGTATACGCTCCTGCCAACAGAAAAGCCACATGCATATTTCAATAAAATTGCATTATTTGGCATCTACTGTTCACATATGTTCACTTGGCTATTGCTAGTCTGAGCCAATTGCAGCCACAAGGGGAGGGGGTGTTCGAACCTTAAACAAGGAGCTCCAAACTTTGTAAGAGAGAAGAGATCTCCTGACAGGTAGATCGGTCTCTAAGTCATTTTTAATGTAGCCAACAATTCCATAAGTCATTTTTTTCTCTCCAATTATGTGCTTGGTTCTACTCTAATAGAAGCCTGAAAAGAAAGTTTTTTAATACTTTTGGGTAGGGCTAGGTAAGGCCCTTTGAATAGGCCTTAAAGATGAATAACTTCACCAAGAAGAAAATTAAGAACATTTCAAGCAAAGAGAATGCATGGTGATTCAGGGGTAGAGTAAGTTCTCCTGTGTGGCTGAAGGGCACATGGGAAAGTGGATGTAGAAGCCACAATTGGAAGAGCATGGCAAAGAAACTTGCCATACAAAGCCATTTTCAAAAGCTTTAAAATGAAGAATGTAAGCTCTATCCCCATGCATACTTTGAAACAGGGTATTACATCCCCCAAAATGTGAAAAGAAGATCATCTTTCCAGCAAAGAATGCTTTGAGCAAAGTGTAGGTTTAGGTAACTAGGGGAAAAGTTTATTTGGAAATACTGTTATAAAGCTAAAAACAAAAATATGTACTATTACAGTAAACTCACCCAATAAATTATTTACCATTCAAAATTTTAAGAAATTGATTGGGGGTTGGGAGAGAACAGGAAAAAGAAGGGATGACTGTGAATGCTTTTTGGTAGAAAGTTAAGGTAACTCAGAAATGTTAATAGCACTTGTTTGATACATATTAATGAAACAAAAAACACTAACTTCTATTTTTTGATGCGCCAAAAAATGTAAGTTGTTGAAAATGTGACCATCCACGTGCCTTGGTTAGCATTTAGAGAATGAAGCCACTCTAATTTGGACTTATCAAAATCTCATTAATTGCCAAAACTTTCAGCTACAGGTTTTCATCCTATATGGTATTGTTTTGGAGTGACGTGCACACCACAGTCAAGAACGCAGCCCCTGTAAGTATCAGGCAGACCTGAGCTCTGCTCCCCTTAGGAGCCACATGAACTGAGCAAGTTACTGGATTCCTCTCAGTCTCAACCTTCCCAACTGTTAAAAAGAAGACTTGGACATCTACTTGTATCTACCACATAGTTACTGTGAAGATTAAGTAAAATGTTTGAAAAATGCTTATTATGGTATCTGGTATATACTAAAAGCTTGATAAATGCCATTAACTAATCATGTACTTATTCAAAGATAAACGTGCATAATCAGTTTGAGATAAAACCCTGCAAAAACAACTTTATTTATATGCTCAAGCCGGTTTATTCACTGCATTTTTCCTGATTTAATAATGATGAAAAGGGTAATAATATCAGGATAATACTGTAGTGTTTAAGAAGTGTTCTCTCATGAACAAAATATTTGGTCTCTGTAGCAATCCTGTGAGTTGGGAAAGGTAAAATGTTCTTTTTTTTGTTTTAATTAAACAATAGCTGTGTACATTAATGCAATCATGGGGCACCATACACTGGTTTCATAGACCGTTTGACACATTTTCATCACACCGATTAACATAGCCTAAAATATTCTTATGGCTTACGTGTATTCAGAACGGGAGAGAGGAGATCACTGCAGAGACTGAGAGAGAAATACCCATCAGTTCAGCCAGAATAAACCAAAGAGATGAAGGGAAAAGAAAGCCTTTCAAAAAGATTAATTTTTCACAACAAAACCTTCAAATAACCAGGGCCAAAAAAAAAACCATCAGGGAAGCTAGTGAATTGATACTGTCAAGTCAAATGCTGGGTAGCTAACAAATGCCAGGCTTATTTAATTTTACCTTTTTTTTTTTTTTTTTTTGAGACAGAGTCTGACTCTCTCTCCCAGGCTAGAGTGCCATGGCATTACCCTAGCTCACAGCAACCTCAGACTCCTGGGTTCAAGTGATCCTCCTGCCTCAGCCTCCCAAGTTGCTGGAACTACAGGTACACATGACCATGCCCTGCTGATTCTTTTATTTTTCTTTTTTTTTCTGTCTTTCTGTTTTATTTATTTATTCATTTATTCATTTTATTTTTTTGTAGAGACAGGGTCTTGTTCTTGCTTAGGCTGGGTTAGTTAACTGTAATAGTTAACCTTAATCTTCAACTTTTGGCCTCCAGCAACCTTCTGACCTCAGTCTCTCATGTTTTTTTTTTTTTTTTTCTGTAGAGATAATTATTGATTTCGTAGGTTTAAATAATTCACCCTAGGGGAGTGCCTGTGGCTCAAAAGGGTAGGGCGCCAGCCCCATATGCTGGAGGGTGGGTTCAAACCCAGCCCCGGCCAAAAACTGCCAAAAAAAAAAATAATAATAAATAAATAAATAATTCATCCTAAAGATAATATTTCAGTTATAATCATAAGTCTTAATGCATAAAATTTAGTATAATCAAATATTTACTTAAAATAAGCACCATAATGAAACAAAAGGAAGAATTGATGTTTGTGTGGATTAAATTGTAAATTGTATTTATCGTTCATTATAGAAATTGACAATTGTGTCAAACAAAGATATTGTTGAAGTATGTAAATGAAATTGTCTCTTAAAACATAAAATATAAAATTTGAATAATATATGCCAAAAAGATACAAAAACTATGAAAGCCTAAATTACTTTTCTTTTTTTTTTTTTTTCGGGAGACAGAGTCTCACTTTGTTGCCCTTGGTAGAATGCCGTGGCATCACAGCTCACGGAAACCTCCAGCTCCTCGGCTTAGGTGATTCTCTTGCCTCAGCCTTCCAAGTAGCTGGGACCACAGGTGCCCATCACAACGCCTGGCTATTTTTTGTTGTAGTTTGGCAGGGGCCGGGTTTGAACCTGCTACCCTCAGTATATGGGACCAGCGCCCTATTCACTGAGCCACAGGCACCACCCTAAGTTACTTTTCTTGACAGACAGTGCAATCATTCTGCAACCGTGAACCTTTCACTGGCTTCAACACCATACAGGTGTCTTTAACTACCGTTCTCTGATGAAGTGTGGATAGCTAATAAATGGTGATGAGTTTAGAAGCTCTGTAACACTAATGCTGGAATTCAAAGGGGTTTCATAAAGAAAAGCTCAGTGACCCTCTTTGCCAAAAGAATTTCTAGTATGTGTCAGAAAAGAGAGCAATCAAAAGACATAGAGACCAGGAATCAGAGATGAGAATGCCTTGGATCTGTGATTGTTTTCACTGTAGGATCTAATTCTCTGAGCCTCAGTTCCTTGCTTGCAAAACAAAAGGCCTGCAGGAGCTTTCAAGTCCCTCCCGATTCTCTCTTCTGCGATTGTGACTGTGAGATGCTCCACACTTTTAGGGCTGTGCCTGGTTTTGTCTGGTTGTCTACCACACAATACGGCTAGGACAAGGCATTCCAAATTATTAACAGAGGCCGTGCTTTAGCCTGGCCCCATATCAGCTGGGGTTAGGTTTATCTCCTATTGCTTAATTTTTAAATTTAGATAGATGTCTATAAAAATCGTGCTGAACTGCAGGCATATTTAAGTGAGAAAGAAGTTCTTCTGGGCATTATAGTAGGCGTATCTTTTGCAATGATTTAAAATCTGTAATGTCATTTTAACAGAAGGTATCTTAAGTGTATCATTCCAAACAGAAACATCCCTACAGCTGTTGCCACCATCATCAATGTCTATGTGTTCACATTTGTAGGGAGATAATCTGTTAAATATTTTATTTAATAAATACAAAATTCATTAGCCAAAAATACATACAGCATAGCTCTAGCATCATTAGAATCCTCACACTTCAGTTGTGACCTGACAATTTATATAACATCAAATTATTCTCCAAAAAGGAATCATACGTATTCCAGTGGGTTATTAAACATTCTCTCTTTGGATTTTTTAATACATTCTAATAATCTCCACAGGTTATTCAAAATATGTTTTATGAAACTTCTATAAAATACCCAGATGTCAGAAAAATTTAGGTCTTTTATTTTCTAACACTTATTTCTGTGTAACTTTTATAATATTCCATTTGAAAAGGACACACCTTACTTCCCGTCTTCCTAATGCTTCTTCCTATTACTTTGTGGAAGTTCTTAATTTCTCATATTAGTTTGGCAGGCAAGAGACACATAGCTCTTAAAGAGGTTCAGCATTTGCTTTGTGTTTCCAGAGATCCATTTTGAGAAACACTTACTAGCTCACGGAGGATCCCTGGAAGTATGATGTAGTATAAGCCTTGCTTAGAATTCTTATCCAACACTTACTGAAAACATCATGAAAATGCATGTTTAGGATATACAGGCTGAGGATGTGCTGGGGCTCGCTGTGGGGAAGTGACATGTACATGCTTGTCTCCATTTTCCATAAAAGGTCTTCCTTGGGACATTAGTTTTCCAAGACCCTCTTCAAAAGGCAGACTCTTCATTAAACAATTTGGGAGTTCCATGTACATGTAGTCTGTCTTTCCATCGGAAAGTCACAAATCTCAGTAACATAGTAAATTCCCGACGATTGCAGGGTACGATTTAGGTCTGACTGACGCAGAGTTTCCTAGCTGCTGGTCTATACTGACTATGATATCCAACTTCTCTCCACTTTCCCCCTTTATCAAAAACTGTTGATTTGTAATTCCATCAAATACTCATCAGCAAACACTGCCTCTGGCCAGAGAACCGTGGAGGGAATGGACCCGGAGGAAAATCTGGGAGATCCATTAGGATTGTTCAAAATCAAACCACAAGTTTCAGTTGCTGCTGCACAGAGCTCCGGGCTTCCCGCTGTCCCACGCTTTTCCTGCACGTCCAGGAACAGCTTTGAGTACTGAGCTGCAGCTCCGATACACCTCGTCCTGTCCCCTGACGCCCAGGAAAAGTACATAACAACTCTGCTTAAATCTGAGATGTGTCTTTGTTGCAGAAATGCCAAGTAAATATATTTTAAAATAATCAAAGTTTTCCAAGAATGTGAAAAATTCCAGCAGTGCAGGCAGGACCCTGGTTACATGATTCAGTTAGATTAATAACCAGGACTTGAAGGACCTGCATGCCACGCAGTTGTCATCAAGAAATGTTTTCTATACTAAAAGAAATAATTTTCAGTGATTGTAGCACAATACAAATGCACTTAGTACCCCTGAACTGCCTACTTAAAAATGGTTAAGATGGTAAATTTTATGTTATGTGTATTTTAACACAATTTAAAGAATTTAATCTTGTTTTGAAACTCCACTAAAATAGCAATTTTTTTTTTTAATGTTTGTTAGAGAACAAAAAGTCTAGCATCCCTCCTCTCCCACTGGGGATCTTGGTCTCCACCAAGCAGCAGGCCATACTGGACGCTGGGAAGGACGGAGCGGTTCTCAGAACTGGAGAACATTCTCTCGCTTCCCTAAGCCCCACTCCCTAAAGCCCCCTGACGTTAGGGCTACCACCACAGCTTTGAAAGTGAACTTACGTTTTACATCGCAAAGAATAATATCATTTTCTATAACTGCGAAATGGTATTTTATGAGTTTTAAAAGATGTTTCAATTCCTATGGGGGTATTAACAGTAAAACCTGCTGTGTGAATTTAAGGTTAGGTGGAATACGCTTGATTTATCAGAGTGTGCATTAACATCAGAGAATTAAAACATTTCTGAGAAATACACGAGGGCTACCCAGTAGTGTCCAGCCGCATACTGTGACGAGTACGGACACTGCAGCTGGATACCTTGCGGACAGCCCTCTCTCTTAGGAAAGGATCAGTGAACTATGACAGTCTCCATGAACTGTAACACTGAATACACAGCTGAGAACATTTAAAACCATTCTTCTCATGGGGTAATAGACTCTCCTGCCTAAGGTTGTGGGGGCAGGGAACATATTCACCTTGTTCATGATTATTTTTATTTCATGCCTAACATGGTATCTAGTGTAGTAGTCACTTAAATATTTTTTGATAATTTACTAAATTCAAGATGAAATTACAATGCAGAAAATTGATTTTTAGGCAGTGGTTAAGAGTATCCCTAATGAAGGCATTTTCTAGTCCATCGATGATTTAAATATCACCATCTGACCATTTAGGAGTCTAATCTGCCACGGGTTCCATTATTCATGAAGTACATGCTAAACGCTCTTTCCCAGATTCATCCAAAGCTCACATATGGAATTCTATGCACTAGCCAGTGCTCTACATTTCAAGAGACCAATATTGTCAACACTTAAGAACACGCACTTAATATCCCCTTCTTTGCATGAAACGTTTTGTCTGTTGGACTTTTGAACTTTTCTCATGAAGTTTGAGCAATAAAATTATATTTCATAAATTTTCTTATGTTCTTTAAGTTAAGGCTTTCATACAAAATTTTCTATATGTGCTTAAGAAATGTGACGGAAGAAAAATACATAAAACTGTTCATGTATTTCACTTAGTATTATTCAAAATTTGAGCTATTGGCAAACAAATGTTAAAATGAGAAATGATTAAAAGGTGTTTCATGTAATCCTGATGTACGTCTGAGAGAGGGAATAGTCTGCCAATACCCGGACAAAAATAATAAAAGGCATCTGCCCCTTTAAAATATACATATATCTTAGACTTCAATTCTTGGCAGTTTTTGAATTTTTTTATTGAGATAAATATAAAATAGAAGTAGGAAAAGTAGAATATAATTTCCACAGGATTAGCTAGAGGAGACAAAACTTTGGAATCACTTTGAATTCTATTTTAACAGCTCAGCTACTTTGATTTTTTTTTTTTTCTATTACAGAACCATGAAAAGTTATTTCAACTGAATTGCATACATAACTCCTGGAGTGTAGACAGTTGCTATTATTTGTTCACTTCATCAAAATGCTCTTTTAAATTCTTGCTACATCTGTATTACCTGGTCTTGGAGAAACCAAGGTGAAGGAGGCCCCAGAGAGGCCGAACCCTCTTTGCTATTTCTAACAAAGGAAATGCCATTCTTGCCACTAACCCTTGGAATGATTTCCAAGTTCTCTAGAAATAATTTAACCTGTGTCAAGTAGCTGTCTCATCTGGAAAACTCAGTACATGAATGCAGAAAGAGTAAGGAGTGGGAGAAAAGGGGGTGTCACGCTGGAACGGTGTGTCCCAGGCCTGTGGGGTCGAGACTCCAAATTAGCCAGCACGCGTCCGCACATCTGCTTACTTTTCTTTGAACCTGAGTTATATTATTGCAGAAAAGCATAATAATCCCCACTGTGATCTTGCATTTCAAATGAAAGTGCATAAGCACCTTCGTAAAGGGGTTCAACATTCTTAGTGGGGGAGTTTCTTTTGGAGGCCAGTAATTCTATATTCAAAGGACAGGATATAGAGGGGGAAAAAGTAGGAAGAGTAACATATAAAATATTCCTATCCCACAAAAGGGTTCCAATTTTATATTGAACTTTAGCTTAAAGAGGATATGCCTATTAAATAAACCTCACTGTAAATTCAAGACGAAGGTAAAAATGCAGAAAATTAATTTTTAGGCATTGGTTAGGAAGTGTCACTCATGAGTGCATTTCTCAGTCAACAGATGATTCAAAATACCTCCAGTTGACCATTGAGATGTCTAATCAGTCACAAGGTTCCATGATTCATCACACAGACTTAATGCTCTTTTGCAAATTCATGTACATCTCGCATATGGAGTTTTATTTGCTAGCCAATGCTCCTGTTTGCCAAATTACTTCTGCTTAGTTAAGCCACACTTCGCTGTACCTGTGTAGCTGCTTACGTGCAAAACCTCAGGTAAATCCTTATGCAGTGCCAAAGCAAACAGCATCCTTTATTTATTTGTTCAAGAATGTGGGGTCTTTGTATACCGTTTTCCTGATTTGAAGCATTTTTAACATAGCGGTTGTTAAAAAATAAAATTTAAACTGCACTATTAGATTTTGCAATGAAATTATAGTTTGTAATTCTCCGGCTGTTGAATTACTTAAGACTACCATTTATTATGTGTTAGTACACACATGAAATATTATGTACGATGATTTCCATGTATCTGCTAGTATCCTTAAGCAAAAGAACTGGGGTATTTATACAAGGGAGGACTCTTCATTGCTTACTACATTTTGTAGGGTATTACCTGAATCGTAGTTTTTCAAAGTAACCAAAAAATACAATGGAAATATTCTGGATTTTAAACATGTTTCCATATTTAGCTTTTATATGAAAGACAATATATAAAAGTTTGTAGAGCTGTGGGGCTATGCTCACTCACTCTGGTTCTTGCTGACTGGTGTTAACATAAGACTCAAAGTGAAACCCAACTTGTCTAAAGGAGCATTTGATGGAACAAATACAGACTGATGCTTTGCTTTTCCACCTTCCGAATGTGTTTTAGTATTTGGGGTGGAAAAGGAGATAAAAGGAGGTAAGATGTGGAATTTATGCCATTTGCTGAAAACATTGTTTAACATTTTACATATGGTTTCGTACTTCTAAAAAGTTAAGTAATATGTAACAAAAAAAGAATAGCTAAAAGAACTCCCTTGTTTTTTTCCCTACAAAATGTAGATTGTTAGCATTTGTCTTAATAGAGATGAAATTTCTCATAGTGAAGAGAAGCCTGAGGTCTTGCTCTTTTTCCTGTTTGCAGTCATTATTATTTTCTACAGAATTTTGAGATGAAGGGAGCCCATCCGGGGATGACGGCCCAAGAGAAAACATTGCTTTTATTTACCTCACTTAGCCTGACGACTGGACGATGAGAGTTGAGAGCTTGAAAAATAGGTGAGGAAAATGGGCAAATGTTAAGTCTTACAGGTTAGTTTTCAGTTGCTTTCGAGTCATAGTTAGACTATTAATTACTGATTTACTAATAAACAGTCAAAATGCACTAAAATGTAAAACTTTACCTCAAATCCTGGAGGAAAAAAAGAGAAACTGCCTATCTTTTCAGAATAAAGCAAATTTACAAATAATCTCTTTTTGTGCCATTAAGAGACATGACCCCCATCAGGAGCTCGTTATGGGGGGGTCCCCCAGCATAAACTTCACCTTCGCCTCTATCACTGCTACACACTTTTTCTTCTGTCTTCTGGGCAGTGACAGGAAAAACACCAGGAAACACTGTGATGATTCACTGTAAATGTACATGTCATACCATCACCCTGATTTTTATGTGGCTTAAAGTCTTAATAGTCTCCTACCCCAGAAATCCTGTTTGGAGCACAGCGTGTTCGCAATCTGGAGCAGAGCCAGCTCTGAGGAAGATTACTGAGAATAAAGAGATGACATTTGAGACGTTTCTAAAGAGGATCCAGCTTCTTCATGGCCACTGAGGTCTTCAGTGAGGAGGTGTGAATATTTTAGCGCTATCCAACCCACACTGAAAGGCAGTTCTTATTTCCACATTTAAATACCTCCTGTGCATTATATAAAAAAGGTTCACTTATTAGTCCGAACACTACTATGGTTGGGATCCTGAAAAAACATTCTCTCGTTATTGGGACGGTCCAGCAGCGAAGGGAAGCTGGGGAGGTTGGGCTGGAGAGCGGGCTTTGCGCTCAGAAGTGACAACAATGAGATGTCCAGTTTTCTGTCCCGGTCAGCTCAGGGCTGGGCTGGAGACAGCTGGTAAGAGCACTTCTCTGCCAACTTCAGGATGATGAACTGTGGATGAGACTCGGTAAGTTCTGTTCACCAGCTGCAAAGCTGCCTGTGTTTTGTTGCTGAGAGTGATGCAAACCACTGTCCTCCCAGGTTGGACCGTTCTCAGAAGGCCAGTGCAGCCTGGGTGGAGAGGGAGGGAGGGCTGAGTGCAGCCCTCAATGAAGAGAAGAGGGCTGAGTGCAGCCCTAGTGGACAGGGAGGGAGGGCCGAGCGCAGCCCTAGTGGACAGGGAGGGAGGGCTGAGTGCAGCCCCCAGTGGAGAGGAGAGGGCTGAGTGCGGCCCTAGTGGACAGTGAGGGAGGGCTGAGTGCAGCCCCCAGTGGAGAGGAGAGGGCTAAGTGTGGCCCTAGTGGACAGGGAGGGAGGGCTGAGCCCAGCCCTAGTGGACAGTGAGGGAGGGCTGAGTGCAGCCCCCAATGGAGAGGGAAGGAGGGCTGAGCACAGCCCTAGTGGACAGGGAGGGAGGACTGAGTGCAGCCCCCAATGGAGAGAGAGGTAGGGCTGAGTGCAGTCCCCAGTGGAGAGGAGAGGGCTGAGTGTGGCCCTAGTGGACAGGGAGGGAGGGCTGAGTGCAGCCCCCAGTGGAGAGGGAGGGAGGGCTGAGCACAGCCCTAGTGGACAGGGAGGGAGGACTGAGTGCAGCCCCCAATGGAGAGAGAGGGAGGGCTGAGTGCAGTCCCCAGTGGAGAGGAGAGGGCTGAGTGCGGCCCTAGTGGACAGGGAGGGAGGGCTGAGTGCAGCCCCCAGTGGAGAGGGAGGGAGGGCTGAGCACAGCCCCATGGAGAGGGAGGGCTGCAGGGCGCAGGCGAAAATAAAAATCAGAGCATTTCCACACATGCCTTTATTTACATATTTATTTATTTTATTAATTTTAAATCGTAGCTGTGTACATTAATGGGATCATGGGGCACCATACATTGGTTTTATAAACAGTTTGACACATTTTCATCACACTGGTTAATATGGCCTTCCTGGCATTTTCTTAGTTATTGTGTTAAGACAATTATATTCTACATTTACTAAGTTTCACATGTACCCTTGTAAGATGCTCCGCAGGTGTAATCCCTCCAATCACCCTCCCTCTGCCCATCCTCCTCCCTCCCTCCCCTCCCTCTCCCCATTCCCCAAATTCTTAGAAAACTATCTCAAGAATGGAAGAAAAAGTATCCAATGTACTCAGCCCTACTATGAAACTAATTTTTGGCTTTCATATGAAAGCTATAACCCAGTTATAATCCACACATGCCTTTCAAGCACACTGTCTTCCTGCTATTACTTCTTGAAATTCAATATGACAATGGTGGACTTATAAAAAATTGTCTTCTTCTCACGCCAGAATGTTACAGAATAAAAAAGTAAGAACTTCAATGGAAAACAAGAGGATGGTGAGAACGTGGAGAAAGGGACAAAATCGAAAGGAGGAGAAGCCAGAACAGCAGCTCAGAACTCGGTTATGTGAGGGCCTCACACCTGCAGCGTTAGGAGGGATGCAGGGAAGGGACCCCGAGGTCTGGGGGCGAAGAGGCTGCGCTCAGCGTGAACACAGCACCCGCGAGATGTGCCCTTCAGTGAAAACCGGATTATTTGTGCTTCTGTTGTTGAAATGAAATGGTTTTAAACCCAAATGCCCTGTCTCTGAAACAGGCCAAAAGGGCCTTCTGTGCCCTGCGTATCTGCTCCTATCCAATTCTACTGCTGGAAAATTCTGCTGTATGTACCCAATGACTCTGTCTTGAAATCAAATTACAGGGGGTTTGCAGTCATTAGAGAGATGAAGGGAGGTTGTAAAAAGTGGTGATTTTATCGAAATAAATAAAAGTTTATTATAAACGAAAATTTATTTCATTATTAAACGAAATAAATAAATAAATAAATAAAAGGGGCCAGCCTGGGTGTTTGTTCTTGGCCTGAACTCCTCAGAGATTCAGCCGAGAATTAAGTTCTGTGTCCAAAGGGTTGTGAGGATAGGACAGCCCAGGGAAACGGAAAACAGAATCATAGTTTTACTCTGTTAGACAAGCCTGGGAAGTCACCCAACTTACCCAGGTCTGAGGACCAGAGAAATTTAACTGTGAAGTCTTAACAGTCATCGGCCTTGTACATTTTTCCAAGTAAATTTCTGGTACATCATCTCAGTTGCTTCCAACACCTGTGAGGTGGGGAAGGCAGCAAATTAAGATTTCCCATTCTAGAGAGAAATAAAATAATGTTTGTTGGGCTTAAGAGGTTTTCTCCATTGCTGCGTCCCAGGGAAACAGAAGAGTTGGATGTCTGAATTCTCATCTTGTGCTCTCTGCTCTCTCTGTGCTGCTGCAGGGGAAGACTCAAGCTTTCACGCACCAGTAGGAGAGTCCAAATAAAAATGATGCACACTGGGAAAATTAAAATTTTGGAAATGTCAATATAAATACAGAGTGGATTCTGAGAGTTTGGGCAAAATTTTGTTAAAGTCTTCTTAGACAGATTAGAGTCAGGTTCCCGCTAAAAGCTCCATGAACTGTGGATGTGATATTTTGTACTGTCTTGCATTATGGAAGCAAATTGTCTCTAGTACTCAAGAATTAATTAACTATAATAATTAAACTTCAAATACCAAGTAGATAGAAACAGAAGCCAATTTTGCAATTAATTCTTTCTATAAGTATTCAACATTAGCAAATAATAACTCCACCATTTTCTCGATGAAGGGACAACCATTTCCTTCAGGAGGAAGCTTTGGAAGCAGTGTAGATGCTGTTCTTAAATGAATCTTTTTTTTAAATCTTCACACTTCATGAAAATTAAAAAAATTCTGGTCATTTCAAATATGGCCCAAAATGCCCACCTCTATCCAGTGTGGGAGGGTTGGTGCTGTGGTAAGTCCAGGTTTTCTTATTGGAAAAAGAGCTGTGGCTTGGGTTCTCTCCTGAGCAGCACAGAATCTGATTTTAATTTATAAAAATACCACATTTTCATGTTAATAACGATGTATATTTAAGACATCTGTTTGAATGTCTGCAAATGTTAATTTACCAATGGGGGGGTGAATAATCCAATAAAAAGTTGTTATATTCTTTTATGAATTAATATTATGGCTGTTTAATAGATCCTTTACCAGAGTTCAAGTTAAAATGAGGTCTTTTATCTTTACGGTGCCTGCATGGACACAGCTGTTCACAGTTAATTTTGCAGATGAACTGTGCCTAATTGAGAATAAAAATGCAAATAAAAGACCTTAGAGCACAGCTGTGGAGGACGTGGGCACCCCAACAAGTGCAGGAGCACAGGTCCTGGAGGGCCCACTGAGGTGTAGGCCATGGGAACCCCAACAAGTGCATGACAACAGGGCCGAGAGGGCCCACTGAGGTGTAGGCCATGGGCGCCCCAACAAGCGCATGACAACAGGGCCTGGAGGGCCCACGGAGGTGTAGGCCGTGGGCACCCCAACAAGAGCGTGACAACAGGGCCTGGAGGGCCCACTGAGGTGTAGGCCGTGGGCGCCCCAACAAGAGCGTGACAACAGGGCCTGGAGGGCCCACTGAGGTGTAGGCCGTGGGCGCCCCAACAAGAGCGTGACAACAGGGCCTGGAGGGCCCACTGAGGTGTAGGCCGTGGGCGCCCCAACAAGAGCGTGACAACAGGGCCTGGAGGGCCCACTGAGGACACACACATTGCCCCGTGACCCACTGTCCCGTGGCACTTTGCTTGTGGAAGGTGAAAGAGACTACGTGATAGAGGAATTCAGACCACGGAGAGTAAGCGAGCCCCTAACTTCTATCCTGTCTGAGCTTTCTCAGCTCAGTGGTATACTTTCCATGGGACAGGAATGTTCCATACAGAACTATCCAGTGGGGTGACCAAGAGCTGCATGTGGCTCCTGAGCCCTTGAAGTGTGTTACTGTGACGGAGGAGGTAAAGTTTAAATTAAATCATGTTTAAATTTTAAAGAAACACGGTTGATGAATACCATGTAGGACTATGCGGACAGAAAGCGGAATCAATCTCTGTCCCTTTCATCCTCCCATGAGCTGGAATAGAGGGGGAGCTAAAGGTCTAGCTCTGCGCCCACACTGCCTCTGTCAAGTCCCACATCTGCTCCTTACTGGCTGTGTGTCCTTCGGTGGCGTCACTATTTTGTATTTCAGCTTCCTCTTCCACAGAATGGGAATGATGGTGACAGTTCAAGTGCCTGGTATAAACTGGCACATAATTTGCACTCAATAACCATAGTGGGTTTCTCAGCATTCAGGAACTTGACTTTCGGTAACCATTCGTCAGCACGTGCACTGCAGACATTTACTTGGTGCAGACATGACAAGGTTCAGGCATGTCTGTCCACCATGATTCACCAGCACCATTGGAAAGAGAAGCAAAAGACCCTTCAACAAAGATTTGCTGAAGATTATTATGAGCTAGACCTCGTTCTAAGCATTTTTGATAAAAGAGCGTCAAAAGCATGGATTCGAGTCTCAAGGAGGTTGCAGTGCCCTGTGACAGGGGGTTGGAGATTTAAGTGATGCTGCCTTGAACATGAGCATCAGGAAGCTCCCAACAGATTCCAAGTTAATATTCATAACACTTCCACCATATTCTAAGAGTCTACAAAAACAGAAGAAGGAATAGGAAAGAATTAAACGGTCTTGACAAGCCACTGGAGGTCCTTATTCAGGACTGCGTGTACACAAGCATGGACACACAGTCGTCCCCACTGACAGAGTTACACGGAGTCGGCAGCCACACCGCCTGGGTTCAAACTTGGTTTGGCCACTTCCTACCGTTTTGTGCTCCGTCTTCCTCATCTGTCATACAGCGTAGAACTCCATAGGGTTCTGGTGATAGCAGTTTTATTAGGTTATGGTAAGGGCTGCATGAACACAGTCCAATTATTTGGGATAGTGCCTGGTGTTAAAAGAAAGCAGCTTTTACTTCTCTTACTCAGAAGCAAGCTGGGGCGGAGGAGGTGTTACCACGTGAACAGTGATCTCTTACAGCCTGGAAGGTTCCTGAAGTTTTCTAAGCTTTACTGAAATCCTGAGTCACAGAATCCTGTATTATTAGTCCTAGAAATGATGTTAGAAATACACAGCTTGAATGAGGAAAGTAAATTCTGAGATTAAAAACTCTGTGTTGGGCCCTATCTCAGAAGGGTCAGTCCTTCAGAGTCTGTTGGGAACCATATGAAACTGTTTCATCTAGTAAATACCTGTTAAGTATAATAGCAAGTGATTAGTCCACTAGTGACTCAACCTACTCTCCTGTTCTTAAGAAAATCCATGAAGAACCAGAACTTAACATTCTGGGTCATTCCTCCTCCTCCTCTGAAAGGAAATAAAGGCCAAATGAAGATATCTGTACGTCTTAGCATAACGTGGGTCAGAGGTGCCTCTGCTCACACCAGCACCACATCTGGCTCTGGCAGGTGGGCAGAGGCACTTCCCAGTTACTGGGCGGCAGAAGCTTTCTCCTAACGCTCCCAAGTTAATGGCAACTATCTCCAAATGTCCCATGTGAACACTCTACCAAGAAAAAAGAAATGTTGAAAGGTGAAGCCCTTAAGTTTTCATTAATGCACCTTAGAGATACAATTTCCTAAAGACCAGGTTACAAATAGTACAGCAGAACGGTACAATGAGACTCGTTTAGAAGAAGAAAGACAAGTTTTGGGATTCTCAGAAAGAAGGTCAATTCATCACTTGATTTGACGCAGTCTTAAAATTGATTTACTCTGACAATGATTTATATTTTGGGGGTACAAGTAAACTTTGTTAAGATGGAAATCCAAGGAAGGAGATGAAGGCTGCTAGCCAAGTGTATTACTTTTAATATTTTTCCTTAAAATGTTATTTCTTGGGCATCTCTCCAGAAGAATATAAGCACCATCCTTTCCCCTATACTTCTAAAATTTGACACAATAACAAATATGTAAGGGGTGAAATTGTACTGAATCACCAAATAATAAATGAACAAGTGAACGAAGGATAAATGAGAGGTAAAATATTTAAAGCTCTAGTGAGATCAGAGAATGTGATGTTGAATGAATACAGAGATCCTTTATAAAGCTACAGACAACAAATGTGATTCGTCACAGAAAGTTGCCGTGGTCATTACATTATCATCATTCTCAGCATCTTTTTGTAACCATATGCACAGGGATGTTTATAATGTAGGCAAAATGAGACTGTTGCTCACTGAGAACTATGTAATTTGGTTTTGTTTGTAATGAGCCAGACCAGTGTTTTTTAAGGTTTTATAATGTTTTATTTCAAATTAAACAGCTCAAATCCTCATCTTTATATTTCCATCCACACTCGTGGCTATTACAACTTTCTGTGACAAAAGCCTAATTTGCATCTTTAAATATTTTCATAAATTCTTTGTATCTGCTACAATACCATCAAACTCAATACATAGGTCACATTATTTTTTAAGAATTTAATGAAATATTTACTCTCATTCAGAGGTAGAACCTTTGTCTATTTAAGACTAACAATTTTGATGGTGTTTTGAGATGTTAAATAATTTTATTTAAAAGAAAGTAAAATTTTTGACCCCTCAGCAATACTATTGGAAGGACCTGCCATGTGGCTGTTGAGGGGGTTCCTGCCATTTTTAAGGTACAAGTCAGATGTTAGGGATTGTGTCCTGTTTTTGATTTGTCTATGTGTTTGGTGGGAAGACCTGACAGTCACATGGAATTCCCACATCCGTTGGCAGGAATGTGCTCTGGCTGACCTTTTCCCACTGCCCTGGAAACCCACTGGGCAGATGCCCAGTTCATTTGCTATGTCACAGCTGGCTCCATTTTTACAGTTACAAATGTGAGCACAATTCAAACTATAAAATGCAGGAAGGCATGCTAGAAAATGGAAATTTCAAAATGCTATTTTAATTTTAAAAATATTAAATAAGTTAAAAGAAATATTCAAGTCATCTATTTTCCATGACCAAGTGAGGCTATGAGAGGAGATAATTGGAAAGCAAGAATAAATTATATGAAGAACCATATTAAAAACAGTTTTCTTCATATAAATGAGTGGATACACAGTTGCTATTCCCGATGATTAGTCTAGAAAATCCTTAAGAAAATTTAAAACATTAGTAAATGGACAATGTTCATTTGCGAGGATGTGTTGGTCAAAAACTTTGCTAATATCTTCTGAAAGCTTAAACATTTAAAAGACCAATGTCTTCTAACTTCAGCTCTGCTACACTTAGTCAGAATTGTTTTTGAATTAAATTGTTTCAATAAATAAAAGAGTATCAGTGGAAGGTGATTCACACGGCTCTTGATGTTGGAAGTCCCAGTAGTGGACCAAGAGGTGAGTCTGAGAGAAAACGGAAAGTGGAGGAGAAAGAGATGGAGATGGCAGAGGTGATGCCTGTGGAGTAGCCAGCATCTTCCGAGAAAGCTGGGCTTTAAAGTCAGCACAAGTTAATCTTGGAAACATTTCCTTAGGTACATGCAGAATTTTCTCTTAGCTAGTCCAGTATAAGCTGCTTCACCTCTGAGCTTGGAGTGGACCAGTATTTTTGTGGTTGAATATCAGAAGTAAATGATTTACATTTAGAGACCAGTAGTCTCAGCAGTGCATTTTTTTAAGGTGAAAATTATCATCTGTCCAGGGAGATGCTCGCCCCAAGCAGGGGTGAGACCACAGCCTGACCGTGAACAAAGGATTCCTACATCCTTCCCTGAGCTTTCTCCAGGGCTGTGCCCACCACTCGCCCATGTGATAAAAACCTCTCCCCTCAATTATCCACTCTCCCCTTCACTTTGCTTTTCTCTCTTTGCTCTCCGATTGCCCCTGACCCCCAGGTGGGGATGGGTTTGACCAGGCTCAATGTGGATGACACTTCCCTGGCATGCGTGAGAATACACAGAAAAATCAGACCTCTTTTTCTCCCTTACTTTAATTTCATGTAAAACACTTTTTACTTTCCTCCATCTTCCTTATTTTCTCCTCCACCCCGTGCCAGTCACCAGTACACTGGATAGTTCTTCCAAATATTCTTCAGATCGTAAGTCTGCATTATCATCTCAGCACAGGTTTTTACTATCCTAGACTATCACTCAAGCTTCCCGTGAGGACAGTACTGATGGCTCCTTTCCCTAATAACATTATACCCACCTAACAGAGTGGGTGTTCAACAGAGCGATGTTCCTTGTTTACCACAATTTTCCTTGTTATCACACAACATGCAGGATAAAAGCGATGGGTTAAGAATAAACATTTTTCATCTCTCGCACCTCTTATTCTAATTTGAAAACAAAAGAAAGAAATATTAAATTAACTCTAATTATAGGAATATACACTAAAATATTATTTATCTAATTTTATGTAATTTGAATGTATTACTTTTTAAAAAATATATTTGAAATCTTAGAATGTACAAACACCGTAAGATGTCCACTTACTTTCTGTTTACCATGTTCCCTTGGGCCAGTCATCCCTAAGCATCCAATTTGGGGTGTTCATGACTTCCAAAAGCCGACTGCAAACTCCATTGTTCTGATGTGTGCAATTAAAATGGCAGCCTGGGCTATAAAAACCAGGAGGACATTCTGAAAAAGAAATCAACAGAGCATTAGTTTTAGTTAAAATACAGTTGAACTTGTAATGACTTTGCAGCTAGAAAAACAAGTGAAATTCATGAAAAAATGAATAATAAAACATTAGATGACTCAACTAATACAACATGGAGTTGTATAATACAACAACTAATACAACTCAACTAATATAAAATATTTTTTAAGGTAAAGGGAATGACCAATAAAAGAGACAATATAAAATTATAATACAAATAAATGTTAAAAATTGATGGGGGCAAGACATGATTGCAAGAGGGACTTTACCTAACAATTGCAATCAGTGTAACCTGGCTTATTGTACCCTCAATGAACCCCCAACAATAAAAATAAATAAATAAATAAAAAATTGAATGAAGTAGAAAATGTAATAGAAAACTACTTACTAAAATTATCCTAATTTGAGGCAGAAAACTTAGGCAATTATTATAGAAAAACAATCCATTTTGATAGGAATGGCATTGAATAGGTAGATTGCTTTGGGAAGTATAGACATTTTAACAATGTTGATTCTTCCCATCCATGAGCATGGTATGTTCTTCCATTTGTTAATATCCTCTGCTATTTCCTTTCTGAGGATTTCATAGTTTTCTTTATAGAGGTCCTTCACCTCCTTCGTTAGGTATATTCCTAGGTATTTCATTTTCTTTGATACTATGTCTCATCTTGACTGTTATTGGTGTACACAAAGGCTACTGACTTGTGGACATTGATTTTATATCCTGAAACATTACTGTATTTTTTGATGACTTCTAGGAGTCTTGTGGTTGAGTCTTTGGGGTTCTCTAAGTATAAGATCATGTCGTCAGCAAAGAGAGAGAGTTTGACCTCCTCTGCTCCCATTTGGATTCCCTTTATTTCCTTGTCTTGTCTAATTGTATTGGCTAGAACTTCCAGCACTACGCTGAATAGTAAAGGTGACAGAGGACAACCTTGTCTGGTTCCAGTTCTAAGAGGAAAAGCTTTGAGTTTTACTCCATTCCGTAAAATATTGGCTGTGGGTTTGTCATAGATAGCTTCAATCAGTTTTAGAAATGTGCCACCTATGCCTATACTCTTCAGTGTTCTAATTAGAAAAGGATGCTGGATTTTATGAAATGCTTTTTCTGCATCTATTGAGAGGATCATGTGATCTTTATTTTTGCCTCTGTTAATATGGTGGATAACGTTTATAGACTTGCGTATGTTAAACCAGCCTTGCATCCCTGGGATGAAGCCTACTTGATCATGATGAATGACTTTTTTGATGATAAGCTGTAATCTATTGGCTAGGATTTTGTTGAGAATTTTTGCGTCTATGTTCATGAGTGAGATTGGTCTGAAATTCTCCTTTTTGTTTGGGTCTTTTCCTGGTTTTGATATCAGGGTGATGTTTGCTTCATAGATCTACCTATTCAATGCCATTCCTATCAAAATACCAACATCGTACTTTCAAGATTTGGAAAAAATGATTCTGTGTTTTGTATGGAACCAGAAAAAAACCCGTATAGCTAAGGCAGTTCTCTGTAACAAAAATAAAGCTGGGGGCATTAGCATACCAGATTTTAGTCTGTACTACAAAGCCATAGTGCTCAAGACAGCATGGTACTGGCACAAAAACAGAGACATAGACACTTGGAATCGAATTGAAAACCAAGAAATGAAACTAACATTTTACAACCACCTAATCTTTGATAAACCAAACAAGAACATACCTTGGGGGAAAGACTCCCTATTCAATAAATGGTGTTGGGAGAACTGGATGTCTACATGTAAAAGACTGAAACTGGACCCACACCTTTCCCCACTCACAAAAATTGATTCAAGATGGATAAAGGTCTTAAACTTAAGGCATGAAACAATAAAAATCCTCCAAGAAAGCATAGGAAAAACACTGGAAGATATTGGCCTGGGGAAAGACTTCATGAAGAAGACTGCCATGGCAATTGCAACAACAACAAAAATAAACAAATGGGACTTCATTAAACTGAAAAGCTTCTGTACAGCTAAGGAGACAATAACCAAAGCAAAGAGACAACCTACACAATGGGAAAGGATATTTGCATATTTTCAATCAGACAAAAGCTTGATAACTAGGATCTATACAGAACTCAAATTAATCCACATGAAAAAAGCCAACAATCCCTTATATCAATGGGCAAGAGACATGAATAGAACTTTCTCTAAAGACGACAGACGAATGGCTAACAAACACATGAAAAAATGTTCATCATCTCTATATATTAGAGAAATGCAAATCAAAACAACCCTGAGATATCATCTAACACCAGTGAGAATGGCCCACATCACAAAATCTCAAAACTGCAGATGCTGGCGTGGATGTGGAGAGAAGGGAACACTTTTACACTGCTGGTGGGACTGCAAACTAGTACAACCTTTCTGGAAGGAAGTATGGAGAAACCTGAAAGCCCTCAAGCTAGACCTCCCATTTGATCCTGCAATCCCATTACTGGGCATCTACCCAGAAGGAAAGAAATCCTTTTATCATAAGGACACTTGCACTAGACTGTTTACTGCAGCTCAATTTACAATCGCCAAAATGTGGAAACAGCCTAAATGCCCCTCAACCCAGGAATGGATTAACAAGCTGTGGTATATGTATACCATGGAATACTATTCAGCCATTAAAAAAAATGGAGACTTTACATCCTTCGTATTAACCTGGATGGACGTGGAAGACATTATTCTTAGTAAAGCATCACAAGAATGGAGAAGCATGAATCCTATGTACTCAATTTTGATATGAGGACAATTAATGACAATTAAGGTTATGGGGGGGGAAACAGAAAGAGGGAAGGAGGGAGGTGGGTGTGGCCTTGGTGTGTGTCACACTTTATGGGGGCAAGACATGATTGCAAGAGGGACTTTACCTAACAATTGCAATCAGTGTAACCTGGCTTATTGTACCCTCAATGAATCCCCAACAATAAAAAAAAAAAAAAAAAAAGAAAAACAATCCAAAAAATAGTAAATAAAATAGCTCTTGTGTTTTAAAAAGGCACCAGTCCAAGGTTCACAGAAAAATTCTGTAAGTCTTTACAATCTTTGCTTAACTCCTAGATTAAAGCAGAATGTTGAAAGAAAGGAAATTTTCAAATACATGTTATTGAGTGAATTTTATATCAATGCCTAAATCTGACAAAGATTGCATTTATAAACCACAGCTTAATTACTTATTTGAATATCAATGCAAATATCATAAAAAATAATATGTATAAGTACATAGAATCCAATAGCACATTACAGAATACTACATTATGGCCAAGTAGTATTTAATAGTATTCTTAGGATGTAACATTAGAAAATTCATTGACATAATAATCATATTTATCAGCAGAGAGAGAACCATCATATCACTAATTATACAGGTGACGAAAAGACATTTACAATAAGTTCACTAACTATTCAATAAAAATTTTTAACAAATTATAAAATTAATGGCTATATTTTAATATTACAGGTCAAGATCTCATTTAATAGAGAAAAATGCTTGAAAAAATGGACAGATATACAATGTTTCTTCTTGGAGAATTAATATATGAATTCTCCCTGAGCACAGTAAAGCAGTAAAATGTGTAATATTACTGCATCCTTCTAGATAATTAGATTGTAAAATTCTTTTGGAAGGAAAAATGCACAAAATATCAAGGAAATCACTGAAAACGAAGAGCAACAAAGGTAACTAGCCCTTTCATAATAAATGTAGAAAAGATGCCATAATAAAAAATAGTTTTGCCTTTGCACATAAACAGCCTAATAGAACAGAACACCCAGACCTGTATCTATTTACATATCAGTGTTTAGTCAATGATGAAGGCTATATCTCAAATCAGTGGGAAAATAGACTAGTAAAAGTTATGGCAAAATATTTAAATTTGATCAGAGAATTAAATGTAAAAAATGGTATCATTTTTTTTTTTTATTTAGAACTCTTTTTATTTTATTTCAGGGTGTGAGGGTACAAACAACTAGGTTACAATATTTGCATTTGTTAGTTACAGTCCCTCTGTATTTAGAACTCTTTTTTTTATTATTATTAAATCATAGCTGTGTACATTAATATGATCGTGGGGCACCATACACTTGGTTCACAGATCGTTTGACACATTTTCATCACACTAGTTAACATAGCCTTCCTGGCATTTTCTTAGTTATTTTGCTAAGACAATTATATTCCACATTTACTAAGTTTCACATATATCCTTGTAAGATGCACCGCAGGTGTAATCCCACCAATCACTCTCCCTCTACCCCCCTCCCCCTTCCCCACCCTTTCCCCCTTCCCCGTATTCTTAGGTTGTAACTGGGTTATAGACCTGCCATTCAATCCTGTAATTCCTCTACTGGGCATATACCCAGAAGACCAAAAATCAAATCATAACAAAGATATTTGTACCAGAATGTTTATTGCAGCCCTATTCATAATTGCTAAGTCATGGAAAAAGCCCAAAGGCCCATCAATCCATGGATGGATTAATAAATTGTGGTATATGTACACCATGGAATATTGCCGCACCCTCGGCACCAAGCCGCAGCGAGGTGGCGCTGTCCGCGTTGTAAAGCGACGGAAAGGTGGTCTGTGCTCCCCGGAGCGAAGCCCCCAGCACCCCCAGTGTGCGCAGCAACAGAGATGTTGCCCAGCATGCTGTTTTCTATCACATTAACCTAAGAGTATGGCTTTCTGTTACAGTGTACGTGTATGTTAAGCTGAATGTCTGTTTGTCCTGATAAGTAAGCAATAAGAATGAACACAAAGGTAGCTGGTCCAGAAACAGCACAAAAAGTGTGACTGTGCCAGACTCAATGGCTCCAAGAAAACCTGCACAACAGAACTTTCCCACCATAAATGTCAGTGAAATGAGACAATGCAGGCACAGCAAACAAGATGTTCCATCACGACATGCACCATCACCACCTGCAGTAAAACTTTACTTAGAAAAACATCTTGCTTCACTAATTTTCATATGTAATACAAATCAATAGAGTAGTTTAATGTTTAACAAACAATCAATTATGAATCAAAGTATAGTTACTAATAAGAATAAAAATATATAGAAAATATATATAAAAGTAGTCAAGCATTATACATAAAAGAATATGTCCAGCTGTTTTAAAAATAAGATCATAAGAAACTGAAAAGAGTTACAGAACTGAGAAAAGTTGTAAGCCTTGACATTCCTAAAGAGGGAGTAAGCAGGTGTTACTGATAAACCACCTCCCTCCGGAGAGCAAAACCTTGAAAACATGTAATGCATGATAAACCGCATATGCAGACACAAAGATAATTTACAAGCATAAGCAGAATGAAGATTGCATTGTTTGAACCTTGGAAAGAAAATGTATAAATACCAACAGATGCTCTCAGTAAATTTTGCAGCTGCACGCTTCACTAAGTGCTGTGTGCCAGACTGTCATTCCTGCGTCGACCTTTCAACTTTCCTCACTCCTTCTCCCTGCTTTCCCTCGGACTGAAACCCACCGGCAGGGCGGTCCGCGGCAGAATATTATGCAGCCTTAAAGAAAGATGGAGACTTTACCTCTTTCATGTTTACATGGATGGAGCTGGAACATATTCTTCTTAGTAAAGTATCTCAGGAATGGAATAAAAAGTATCCAATGTACTCACCCCTACTATGAAACTAATTTAGGACCTTCACATGAAATGGTATCATTTTGAAAACATGGGTAAATTCCTCTAAAACTGGGAAAAGAGAATACGCTCCTAATTATGACTCAAATTATAAAACAACAGAAGGAAGATATATTTTATTAAAAAACAAAGAAACCTTTGATTTCTGCAGAATGAATAATCCAAAGATGTTCTTAAACAGCATATTTCCCACGACTCACATTCCTGCCTTTTTCCCTCCTACGTGGACTCTGGGATGCCGGAGGACCTGCTTTGTCCAACAGGATGGGGTAGAAATGATGTTACACCACTTCCAACCCTTAGGAAGATGGGGCAACTTCTGCTTTGGGAAGCCAGCTGTCATGTAAGAAATCCATTTATCCTGTTGGGGGAAAAAAGGCCACGCAGAAAGTTCTGAGGGGTGTTGGGCTGTCACATGGAGCCCATGCTGAGGGACACTGAGGTAGCAGGTGCGTAATGGTCATCATCTGTATTCTAGCCTGGTCAAGCATCCAGAGAACTCCAGCCCCAGCTGATATCTGAGACTAGAATCACTTAGCTGAACTCAGTTAACCCACAGAATCATGAGAGATAATACATAATTGTTTAAAGCATCTAAGCTTTGAGGTGGTTTGTTATGCATTCACAGATAAGCAGTCAAATAGCAAATATACTACAACTAAAAAGATAAAAGACAAATTTTCCCAAATTAGGGAGGAAATTCACAACAGAAAATGCGTTAGTATTGCTAAGATGTAAGAGCATAGGAAAATGAGGATTACAGAAAAAAATACCAACAATACTATAGAAAAATGAAGTCAAGTTATGCACAATTTATAGAAAAATACTTGCAAATTGTTGTTGAACATTAGAAGCTACTAAACAAGCAAGTCACAACTCCACTGAGATGCCATTTTTCTTTTGAAGAAGCTGTGAAGAAGCACTTTCCATGCTGCCTACAAAGATGCAAAGTAGCGCGACCCCATGATGGACGAGATTTTGTCAATACATCACGAAAGTGTATTTGCGTTTCCTTAACAACTCAGAACTCTTGACAGTGCTTGAGAAGAAGAACTGGCCAAAATATTTTAAAATGCACAGGACTATGTATTGGAACAAAATCCATAATAGCAGAAGTTTGGCAATGTTGTAAATATCCATTGTAAGGAGACTGGTACAACTCATGTCCCATTCACACAGCAGCACACCAGGCAGCTGTGAAAATGAAGGGTGGGTAGCTTTATATTCGACTCATGGGCTGTGGCATATGTGTTTAAGAATATGTTCAGGGTGGCACCTGTGGCTCAAAGGAGTAGGGCACCGACTCCATATACCGGAGGTGGTGGGTTCAAACCCAGCCCCGGCCAAAAACTGCAAAAAAAAAATAAGATCTCAGCTAGAAGATGACTTTCTAGGTCAGAGTGAAGGTCCATAACTACATATGTTGTGGGACACATATGTGTGTACACGTGTGTATGTGTGCTTGTATATGTGTGGATGTGTGTTTACAGATGTGTGTTTATGTTTGTGCATATGTCCGTGTGCATGTGGATGTGTGTTTGTATATGTATGTGTGTTTACATGTGTTTATGTGTTTGCATGTTTGTGCGTGTTCTTGTGTGTTTACATGTGTATGCATGTTTATGTGTGTGTATGTGTATTTACATGTCTGTGTGTCTGTGTGTGCGTTTACATGTGTATGTGTGTTCAGACTCTTTAGCTGCAAAGCCACTGATCACCCACAGATTCCATTCTGTTCTACTGCAGAATTCAAAACATGCTATGTCTGTTTATTTTTCTATTTTTCTTTTATTCTCAGATGTCTACCAGTATTTAAGGAAGCCCCTGTACCTCACTTCTTCACCCAATTTGTTTTACAAGACGGGGGTCATTAGATTGTCCACGGATATCATGGAGAAGTGACCGCTTTGCCAGCTTCACTCAAGTCATGTAGGGGCCCAGCATCCTCTCCAAATGCCCCGTCTAATTGATCTTGATGGCTTCTCTTTGGTTTTTTTGAGACAGAGTCTTACCTTGTCCCCCTCAGTAGAGTGCTGTGGATTGCAGCTCACAGCAACATTAAACTTTCAGGCTCAAGCGATTCACTTGTCTCAGCCTCCTGAGTAGTTGGGACTACAGGTGCCTGCCACAACGTTCAGCTATTTTTAGAGATGAGGCCTCACTCGGTCAGGCTGGTCTCAAACCTGTAAGCTCAGGTGATTCACCCACCTGAGCCTCCCAGAGTGCTGGGATCATAGGCATGAGCCACCCTGCCCAGCCAGTGGCTTTTCTGTCATTGTGCTTAGTATGATAATAATCAATATTATGGTTTAGGATAAGAAAGTTTTGCAGTTTAAAAAAAACTGCAAAATTGTGTGTTTTTCTTTTCCTGTCTCTCATTTTTCTTACAGTTTTCAGTGGGCTTCTGGAGATTGAAGAGGATACAAATTTCTTCAGTTCTATCCTTAGACCTCTCTAACACACAATTTGTGGTAGTTTTACAAAAGTTATCCAGAGTTATTTAAAAATTCCCTCCTAGTTGGGAGCCTGTGTGAGTTACTCTTTGTTTTGGTTTCTAATTTTCATTTCCAGTTGGCCATTTCTTCGCCAGGGCTACAGGAGCATGAACTTCTTCTATGTTACGTTCAAGTCACATTGAAGAAGAAAGTGCTGTAAACCATGCCCATTTAATTACACTCCCTGGCACTAAATCTACCTTCCTAATTTAGCTTCATTAGCACTTCGGTGGACAGAGTGACCCTGCTGTCATTGTAACCTCACTCCCCCGGGCAGGTGGACACCGAGACATCAGGGCACGTTGGTCCTGACCCCAGGAACACGCTGAGTGCAATCTCCCCATCGTGAGCCTCAGGACCAGCTGCAGGAAAGATCAAGAAAAAGCAGAGGAAAAGGAAACCAAGTTTTCCTCATTAAACCTTTTACCTGGCAATATTTTTTAAAAACTTGTAAATATATGACCTTTTCTTTTAATCAAATAGGCAAGCCCTGAATGCCTTTAGTTTGCTTTTCAATCTCAAAAGTTAATTTGAAAACAAAATAAGGAACTGTTTGGATTGTCGCTGACTTACAGTATTCTCCGTTGGCTTTGGGAATTTCTGAACAAAGATCTAGTGTCAAAAACTTATATATGGGGTGGCACCTGTGGCTCAAAGGAGTGGGGCTCTGGCCCCATATGCCAGAGGTGGCGGGTTCAAACCCAGCCCCGGCCAGAAATTGCAAAAAAAAAAAACTTACATATGACAGAAATATCTCTTACAAGTTCAGGACTTCAACTGTTCTCAGTGTGCACTGCCTTGCTTTGCCACATGGTTCTGCCTTGGCACGTGTGTGTGTGTGTGTGTGTAACTATGTATGTGTCTGTGAACATACAGTAAGCTACCGTTGCTTTTGTAATGTGTATGGAATAAGTGTTTGTGAAAATCCTGAGTATGGGGCAGCACCTGTGGCTCAGTGAGCAGGGCGCCGGCCCCATATACCAAGGGAGGCATGTTTAAACCCTGCCCCGGCCAAACTGCAACAAAAAAATAGGCGTTGTGGTGGGCGCCTGTAGTCCCAGCTGCTCTGGAGGGTGAGGCAAGAGAATCGCCTAAGCCCAGGAGTTGGAGGGGGCTGTGAGCTGTGACGCCACAGAACTCTACCCAGGGTGATAAAGTGAGACTCTGTGTCTAAAAAAAAAAAAATCTTGAGTAAGTTCTCTGCAAGCCCATTCTGGAATCTTAGCTTAAACTCCTATACATCAATTTAAGATCCATGATGCTCACAGCTTCAAATACTTACTTATACATTTGGATTTATTCATTTGCTTGTTTATTTTTTTAAACATCATTTCACAAATCCATTGAGACCCTTACCAAAATACAGATAACACACAAACGTCAAATAAATGTCTGGAGAATCCCGTAAAGAGTAAATATGGCCACAGCATAAGCAAAGACAAAGATGGTGATTATTTGAGCTTGTATGAGGTGGGCTGCAATTTGGCTAAGCCCTACCTAGCTATCAAAGCAAAGGAAAGGTGTTCAGGCACCTTTCAGGTCACAGTATTTTAAGACAAAAATACTTCCAATGTTCAGGGAAATAACAGCTTTTGAAAATGCTTTGGCATGAGGAAATTTCTCCCATCCATTCCCTTTGAAGAACAAATACAAAGGAGCGAGCCAGGACCTTCCGTAGGAAATGTTTACAGGTTGGCTTTCATTCAAAGATAACTTGGAGCTGAGGCTTCAGAGGCACCATCCTCCAGGTGTCAGCTGCAGCTACCTGGAGTCTGGATTTTGCCTTATTTTTCTTTTATTTTCAGTATGGGAGAGCACAGGGGTGGGGAAATTAAACAGAAAAGTTACACTCACATATAACAGACAGAGCACCTACCTACCCAGGGAGAAACACACATCTGGGCACCTTTAGTGAATAACGACCTAGCGCCACATCTCACACACCCTGAGCCATCGTGCTCCAAGTGAAGGACCCCCAGGTGACAGATTTCACAGGCTGAGCTCACTCACCCAGTTGTGTGGCATGGGTGGGGGTCAGGCAGTGCCTCTCCCTTGAAGATCTGCTGATGGTACTTTGTTCCTTTAATTGTGAAATATAAGATTATGGAATAAAGCCCAGGTGCACAAAGGAGCAGCTCAACGAACAGGGCACAGCCAACTGCCCTCATTCTCAGCACCATGTGAAAGACACAACTTTGCAGGACTGAATCCCTGCCCCGTATGACCTCTGGCCTCCCAGGATCATCATAGCCCTGGGTTCAGAGACTGGGTTCCCTCTGACTATGTCACTGTCACCACAAAGGTCGGAGAAGTCAGAGCACGCCAAGAGTTATTTGTGTTGAGCATAAATTGCTCGATACTTTAGAAATGCAGATCTGGAAAGGAAAAGATGGATGATGGGCCGAGTGTCTGCGCCCATGCATTTTTAAGGATTCGTCAATTTATATCTGTCAATAGTTGTTTTTACAGTATACATTTAAGTCTTTTGGTTTTGGAATCTATTTACTTTCTGATGAGTAAGGAAACTGCTTATATTTAAGCTAGAAAATTGCTGAGGAAAATGAACATATGGAGCCTCAGAACAATGGGTCTGACACTGTGAACACAGAAATCCTCACTCTGCTGATCATGGCAAATATACTTTCTAATCCTGACTCGAGTCCAGCATTGCTGGGGCAAGAGGCTTACCTGCAAAGGGATCTGTGTGGCTGCTTTCACTGACTATAGAAGTATCCTCAACCCGGAGTTCAGGTCACTCTGTTTGTTCTTACTACAGTAAATTGTTACATCAAGTAATTACATCTACATTTTCCAAATGCAGTTCTTAAAAACTCAGCTTTAGGACTTTTGCTAATGGGTGAGGGTCACTCACTTTGACAGCAGCTGACTCCAGTGACACCAGGAGGCAGACCCAGGGGCCAGGCGCGATGTCGCACCTGCCACAGCTCAGGCTCTTACAGGTGTTTTGGCAACATGGACCATACGTGACTCTCAGGCATCTGGTTGAAGGAGAATGAAGTTGGTAAGGGAGAAGGTATGTAGTGCTGTAACCTGCAGAAATTGTTACATTACCATGAAGTGGAAGGTGACATGGATTTCTGTGCAAATAAGGAAAAGAGAAACTCTTCACCACATGGAACTTCTGTTCTTGGTGAGAGGAATGTGACATGTTGAATGTGATCCTGGCTATCGAAACATTAGCATCTCGAAATTGAAAGGTACAAAGAGCTTATGCATAATTGGATGAATTTAAATAAATGATACGGGTGGGAGGAGACAAGATGGCTGACTGAAGCCAGCTTTCCACGGAGGCTCCCGTCCAGAAGGAGAGTTAAAGGACAAAAATTCAGCAAGTAACCTGGTGGATTTGAGCTGTGCTAAGAGAGAAGGTTGTAGAACGCACGTCAACCCCGCTGAGGTGAGCTGCGACCACAAGGATACAAACAAAAGGTACAAAATCCATCACCAAGCGGACGGGAGTCCCCTCCCCCATGAGAATGGCTCAGAGTGCCCCACAAACAACCGGTCAGAGTTCAAAGGTCCTCCTACTATACTCCATGGGAGAGACCCCCTAAAAACTGGACCTACCTCCCATACTAGGGTGCCATAGCGTCCTGCTGCCAGGCATAAAACTGTATAAACTGTATATAGTCTCTACCTGGAATTCTGAGCTCCCAGCGCTCTCCTTCGCTCACACTGGGGTCTGGAGGCCAGTCCCAGTTGGTCGGCGGAGATGGGACTGCACCGGAGTGGCAGTTCCCTGAGGCACAGTGCAACAGCCGTCTTTTGGTGACAATACGGCCAGGCATAAAACTGTGTAAAGCTGTGTGTGTTCTCTGCCCGCAACCCCAGGCTCCCAGCACTCCCCGCACACTCCCCTCTGCTGTCGCTCCAAGGTTTGGAGGCCTGTCCCCCAGGGGTCCGGACTCTTGGGCGTTTGCTCGAGGGGTGTAGACAGTGCTGGGCTACAGCCTGTCGGTGCAGACTCTGGGGTACGGGAGCCAAGAGAGGACCGTTGGCCAGAGGGGAGCTACACCGGAATGGCTGTTGCCTGAGCCGTAAAGCAGCAGCCCTATTTGCTAGCAATACGGCCCACTACCGAATATTCTGAAGCCACACCGCCTGTCTCCCTGGGCAACCAGAGACTTTGAGTTTGCCTGAGGCAACTCCAACTTGCAAACCAGGGAAACTCCCAGGGTGGGGCTGACCCAGACGTCCGCTTTACTAAACCTAAGACGCACCTGGCCCTCAGGGGATTGTCAGCCTATAGACAATACAGGAGCAAAGACAAGCTGATTTGGAAATCAATTCAGCTTCTCTTCTGCAGGGGAACCGCAGAGTTTTTCTATTCTGTTCTGTCAGTAACATTAATCAGGGGCGAGACTGAAACTGAGTGAAAACCCCTCAACCTTCATTAAGCACCCAAGGTTGTCAGGCCTCACCTCCTCCTGCTGGAGAGAGGCAGAGCGCAGCGGCCTGGCAGACTTCCTTGTGATTCAGGCAGGTACAAACTCCTGGAGTACCGTTTCACTACAGGCAACTGGGTCAGCCAACTGCCGGGTTATCAGTGACTGGATGTGAAGTGGTGCAAGGTGGGGAAGGAGGCAGCAACCTTCCCAGACTGATTTATTGGCTGGGTGGCTTCTCCTGACTCCACGCAGCACTGGAGCAAGCCACACCAGAGTAGTCACCAGACCCCTGTGATCCAGTTCCCAGAGACCTCTTAAACTCTCTCACCCGAGACAGGTGCAGACTGAGACAATTGATTTGGACTTTTTGAACTGAACCAATCGCCTGAGGACAAATCAGGTGGTGCCCTGGGTGCATGGTGGTAGGAAGGTTTGATTTTTCTTCTCCAATTGTTTGCCAGTGGGGGGCGGGGTGACTCAATTGCTGATATTTCTCCACAGCTGAGACTTCAATCCAAAGTATCTGTTTCACTAGGGTGGAACAGAAACCAGCTGAAAACAAAACAGAACCACTTAGCCCCACCACACCAAACAGGGCCTCAGTTTCTCAAGCCACAACACTGTACGGGCCCTCGACAAAGCCCCAGGGGAAAAAATCAGAGGGAGTAAAACAACCATGGGACGGAATCAGCAGAAAAACTCTGGTAACATGAATAACCAGAATAGATCAACCCCCCCCCCAAGGAAAGATATGGTAGATGCAATTGAAGATCCCATTCATAAACAACTGGCTGAGATGTCAGAAATCGAATTCAGAATTTGGACTGCAGACAAGATTAACAAAGTGGAATTAGGAATTCGAGGAGAAATTCAAAAGTTGTCTCAAGAATTTAATGAATTTAAAGACAAAACCACCAAAGACTTAGACACACTGAAGCAAGAATTTGCAGCCCTCAAAGATATGAAAAATACAGTAGAATCCCTCAGCAACAGAATGGAGCAAGCAGAAGAAAGGATTTCTGACATCAAAGATAAAGCCTTTGAACGCTCCCAAACTCTCAAAGAGGAAGAGAAATGGAGAGCAAAAACCATCTCCAAGAGCTGTGGGATAATTCGAAGAAGGCGAATATCCGAATCATAGGGGCTCCAGAAACAGATGAAGTGGCCTCGCTGGGCACAGAGGCCCTTCTGCATGAAATTATGAAAGAGAATTTTCCAGACATGCCTAGAGATTCTGAAATTCAGATAGCAGACAGCCTCAGAACCCCAGCACGACTCAACCCCAATAAGACATCCCCCAGGCATATCATAATTAACTTCACTAAAGTTAATATGAAGGAGAAAATCCTCAAAGCTGCCAGGAGAAAGAAAACCATTACCTTCAAAGGGAAGAATATTAGAATGACTGCAGATCTCTCTGCTGAAACTTTTCAAGCCAGAAGAGGGTGGTCACTGACTTTTAATCTCCTAAAGCAAAATAACTGTCAACCCCGGATCTTCTATCCAGCTAAACTGAGTTTCATTTATGATGGAGAAATTAAATACTTTAATGACATTCATATGTTGAAGAAATTTGCCATAACAAAACCAGCTCTTCAGGATATTCTCAGACCTATCCTCCATAATGACCAACCCAATCCTATACCACAAAAGTAAACTCACTCAGAAACTTCGGATCAAACTCCATTTCCACACTGGTGAAAGGATTAAAAATGCCCACTGGATTTTTGAAAAACTCGATACCCAAAACTTCACCAGACATATCAATATTCTCCATTAATGTGAACGGCTTAAACTGTCCTCTGAAGAGGCATAGGTTAGCTAATTGGATACAAAAACTCAGGCCAGATATTTGTTGCATACAAGAGTCACATCTTAACTTAAAAGACAAATACAGACTCAGGGTGAAAGGATGGTCGTCCATATTTCAGGCAAATGGGAATCAGAAAAAAGCAGGTGTTGCAATTTTATTTGCAGATACAATAGGCTTTAAACCAACAAAAGTAAGGAAGGACATGAATGGTCACTTCATATTTGTTAAGGGTAATACTCAACATGATGAGATCTCAATTATTAATATCTATGCACCCAATCAGAATGCACCTCAATTTATAAGAGAAACTCTAACAGACATGAGCAACTTGATTTCCTCCAGCTCCATAATCGTCGGAGATTTCAACACTCCTTTGGCAGTGTTGGATCGATCCTCCAACAAGAAGCTGAGCAAAGAAATCTTAGATTTAAACCTAACCATCCAACATTTGGATTTAGCAGACATCTACAGAACATTTCATCCCAACAAAACTGAATACACAAACTTCTCATCAGCCCATGGAACTTACTCCAAAATCGATCACATCTTAGGTCACAAGTCTAACCTTAGTAAATTTAAAGGAATAGAAATTATTCCATGCATCTTCTCAGACCACCATGGAATAAAACTTGAGCTGAGTAACAACAGGAATCTGCATACTCATACAAAAACATGGAAGTTAAATAACCTTATGCTGAATGATAGCTGGGTCAGAGATGAGATTAAGAAAGAAATCGCCAGTTTTTTGGAACAAAACAACAATGAAGACACGAACTATCAGAACCTCTGGGACACCACAAAGGCAGTTCTAAGAGGGAAATTTATAGCACTACAAGCCTTCCTCAAGAGAACAGAAAGAGAGGAAGTTAACAACTTAATGGGACATCTCAAGCAACTGGAAAAGGAAGAACATTCCAACCCCAAACCCAGTAGAAGAAAAGAAATAACCAAAATTAGAGCAGAATTAAATGAAATTGAAAACAAAAGAATAATACAACAGATCAATAAAACAAAAAGCTGGTTTTTCGAAAAGGTCAATAAAATAGATAAACCTTTGGCCAACCTAATCAGGAAAAAAAGAGTAAAATCTCTAATCTCATCAATCAGAAACAACAAAGATGAAATAACAACAGACTCCTCAGAAATCAAAAAAATCCTTAATGAATATTACAAGAAACTTTATTCTCAGAAATATGAAAATCTGAAGGAAACTGACCAATATTTGGAAGCATGCCACCTTCCAAGACTTAGCCAGAATCAAGTGGAAATGTTGAACAGGCCCATATCTAGTTTGGAAATAGCATCAACCATACAAAACCTCCCTAAAAAGAAAAGCCCGGGACCAGATGCTTTCACATCTGAATTCTACCAAACCTTTAAAGAGGAATTAGTACCTATATTACTCAACCTGTTCCAAAAGGTAGAAAAAGAAGGAAGACTACCCAACACTTTCTATGAAGCAAACATCACCCTGATCCCCAAACCAGGAAAAGACTCAACAAGAAAAGAAAATTATAGACCAATATCACTAATGAATATAGATGCAAAAATATTCAACAAGATCCTAACAAACAGAATTCAGCAACACATCAAACAAATTATACATCATGACCAAGTCGGTTTTATCCCAGGATCTCAAGGCTGGTTCAATATACGTAAATCTATAAATGTAATCCAGCACATCAACAAATTAAAAAACAAAGACCATATGATTCTCTCAATCAATGCAGAAAAAGCTTTTGATAATATCCAGCATCCCTTCATGATCAGAACACTTAAGAAAATTGGTATAGAAGGGACATTTCTTAAACTGATAGAGGCCATCTACAGCAAACGCACAGCCAATATCATATTGAATGGAGTTAAATTGGAATCATTTCCACTCAGATCAGGAACCAGACAAGGCTGCCCATTGTCTCCATTGCTTTTTAACATTGTAAGGGAAGTTTCAGCCACTGCAATTAGGGAAGAAAAGGAGATCAAGGTTATCCATATAGGGTCAGAAGAGATCAAACTTTTGCTCTTCGCAGATGATATGATAGTATATCTGGAAAACACTAGGGACTCTACTACAAAACTTTTAGAAGTGATCAAGGAATACAGCAGCGTCTCAGGTTACAAAATCAACATTCATATATCGGTAGCCTTTATATATACTAACAACAGTCAAGTTGAAAAAACCATTAAGGATTCTATCCCATTCACAGTAGTGCCAAAGAAGATGAAATATTTGGGAATTTATCTAACAAAGGATGTGAAAGATCTCTATAAAGAGAACTATGAAACTCTAACAAAAGAAATAGCTGAAAATATTAACAAATGGAAAAACATACCATGCTCATGGCTGGGAAGAATCAATATTGTTAAAATGTCTAAACTACCCAAAGCAATATATAATTTCAATGCAATCCCTGTTAAAGCTCCACTGTCATACTTTAAAGATCTTGAAAAAACAATACTTCATTATATATGGAATCAGAAAAAACCTCAAATAGCCAAGACATTACTTAGAATAAAACAAAGCAGGAGGAATGACGCTACCAGACCTCAGACTATACTACAAATCAATAGTGATCAAAACAGCATGGTATTGGCACAAAAACAGACAAGTAGATGTCTGGAACAGAATAGAGAACCAAGAGATGAATCCAGCTACTTACCGTTATTTAATCTTTGACAAGCCAATTAAAAACATTCAGTGGGGAAAAGATTCCCTATTTAACAAATGGTGCTGGGTGAACTGGCTGGCAACCTGTAGAAGACTGAAAGTAGACCCACACCTTACACCATTAACTAAGATAGACTCTCACTGGATCAAAGATTTAAACTTAACACATGAAACTATAAAAATACTAGAGGAGAGTGCAGGGAAAACCCTTGAAGAAATCGGGCTGGGCGAGTATTTTATGAGGAGGACCCCCCGGGCAATTGAAGCAGCTTCAAAAATACACTTTTGGGACTTGATCAAACTAAAAAGCTTCTGCACAGCCAAGAACACAATAAGTAAAGCAAGCAAACAGCCCTCAGAATGGGAGAAGATATTTGCAGGTTATGTCTCTGACAAAGGTTTAATAACCAGAATCCACAGAGAACTCAAACGCATTAGCAAGAATAGAACAAGGGATCCCATTGCAGGTTGGGCAAGGGATTTGAAGAGAAACTTCTCTGAAGAAGACAGGCGCGTGGCCTTCAGACATATGAAAAAATGCTCATCATCTTTAATCATCAGAGAAATGCAAATCAAAACGACTTTGAGATATCATCTAACTCCAGTGAGACTAGCCTATATCATAAAATCCCAAGACCAGAGATGTTGGCACAGATGTGGAGAAAAGGGAACACTTTTGCACTGCTGGTGGGAATGCAAATTAATACATTCCTTTTGGAAAGAGATATGGAGAACAGTTAGAGATCTAAATATAGATCTGCCATTCAATCCTGTAATCCCTCTACTGGGCATATACCCAGAAGACCAAAAAGCACATCATAACAAAGATATTTGTACCAGAATGTTTATTGCAGCTCAATTCATAATTGCTAAGTCATGGAAGAAGCCCAAGTGCCCATCGATCCATGAATGGATTAATAAATTGTGGTACATGTACACCATGGAATATTATGCAGCCTTAAAGAAAGATGGAGACTTTACCTCTTTCATGTTTACATGGATGGAGCTGGAACATATTCTTCTTAGTAAAGTATCTCAAGAATGGAAGAAAAAGTACCCAGTGTACTCAGCCCTACTATGAAACTAATTTAGGGTTTGCAAATGAAAGCTATAACCCAGTTACAACCTAAGAATATGGGGAAAGGGAGGAGGGAGAGGGGAGGTGAATAGAGGGAAGGGGATTGGTGGGATTACACCAGCGGTGCATCTTATAAAGGTATATGTGAAACTTGGTAAACGGTCTGTGAAGCTAGTGAATGATGCCCCATGATCATATCAATGTACACAGCTATGATTTAATAAAAATAAATAAATAAATAAATAAATAAATGATATGCTTGAAGGTCTAGGTTTGAGGTAACTTACACGTGAGTCAAAGTTACCTGGGAAACGTGATTTTCCTCTGACATAAGCCCACTCTGCAACTACCTTAATGATGGTTTTAGATTTGATCACATCACCCTTGCTGTTCTTTCTTCACATACAGAAGAACAAAATCTCATTTTTAGGCTTCCACTTAATCGTACTTTTGAAATTGGGACACTGAATTTGACGAAATTAACCCACTAATACATGTGCTATCTGTGGAAAGGCCCTATCTGCACTAACCTCTCAGCCGCACAGCTCATTAAATTTATATCAAGAACGTAGTATGTGTTTATGGCTGTGCCCACCACATTTTCTTCCAAGAATAAATTATGTTATTGACAATGTCACTTTTCCAACCGACTGTGTGTTGTGTCTGACTTCTAGGATCACACACAGTCCTTGCTCCAAAATCAACATGGAAACCCACTTCCAGGATGTGATGACCTAATTTCTCTCGTCCCTCATTTCCTAAACTTCCATTTTGATCATTACTTGGCCCCGTCTCTGCTAGTCACTACTTTTCTCCCTGGAAATTCTGTCTCTGTGGTAACGTGTGTTTAGTCTTTTTCCAAACAAGGTGACTATTTTTCCCCGTCCTTGCCCAATCCTGTCCTCACACCCCGAGCATGGCTTGGATTGGCATTTACGATTCTGATTTGTTTAAATGTTACAGACTGAATGGCAACTCTCTGCTACTGGGCACTTTGGTGCTGTGAATGGCATTTGGTGGTGTCTTTAGAAACTCAGAACAAACAAGGCTGTGGCTATACCCTGAGACACAGCTCCCAAACAGATGAAAAGCATAAATCTATTTCCCACAGGGTTTGTTTTCCTAGTATTTTATCAGGTTACTCACACATACACTATCCATTTTTATACTGTTTTGTATTATGCTTGAACAAAGATACTAAAATTTGGTCTGAGATCTTGTTGCTGTGAGCAATAACATTGAAGTCTAGCTTCTGTGAAAACTTTGGCACCGTTGGCTCTGGTGAGCTACGCAGGGTCCATATCTCTCAAGCCATCCTCTACCAGTATGGGGGTGTTCCTGTGGGTACTGCTGATACACATGCCCACAGTTGCAGAGGACTCCTATGCCTTCAATTCTCTTAGAAAGAATGACTATAAATACTATGTATGGGATACAAGTTGGAGAAAGAAAAGTTTCCAGGGTCCGTGGTCACTTTAAAACCTCTCGTTGGTCATCCAATCTACAGGGCTGTGAGTTTACATCTCACGGGTAGCTGTGGCTTTTTTTCCTCCCTGCCATCCACCAGCTGTGAATAACTCACCTATCCTCTGCAGTGTGGACAAGCGGTGAGAGTCCACAGCAAGTTCGTTTGCTTCCTCTGACTTCTGCCCAGAGAAAATTTTGATTCTTTACTCTGAACTTGAGAACATGAAAGCCCAGTTGTTCTTGGCTGCTGAAACTTTTGCTTTTGAGCCAGCTACACCTTTTAAAGATATTTTCCCAAATCTTTTTACATAGTCCTGTAATTCTAGTGGATGTTGCCAAGGAGCCCTTGGAGCCACATCCAACCACGTGTTGCCTGGACTGAAGCCAGTCGGACTCGCTGGGGAGCCACTCCCAGACTCCCCCGGCCTCCCCTTTACAAGGTGAGGCTACCCTCCTCCAACTCGAGAGGGCTTGCCTTCTGAAATAAAAGCACAACCCCGTTTTGTGTAACTTGATGTTATTTTATCCATATAAAATGACCTTGATATCATGAAGGAATCCTTTCTGACATATGGGACAAAAATGTAGAAATGTAGAAAATAACATGCTTTCTTTTAGTACAAGGAAGCTTGAAATTTGTCATAACCAAAACCTCGTAGAAATTAATTTTATATTTTAATCTTCATTTTATGTTTGATGGCAGTGTTTATGGATACCAAGCAAACTATTAATTGAAATCATTTCCATACATTTTCAATAATATTTTTAGCTGGTAATTATTTAAAATAAGGACACAATAGGGAAGTGAAATTCAAAATATATATTTAGTAGAAAACTAAACTCAGTAGCATATATATATATATATTTTGTTTGAGGAGACAAATCTCCAAGTCATTCCTATCCTTGCAGAATTAGAAAAGGAAACTGGGAGGGAGTTGTTACAGGAGTAACAGGGAGAAAAGAGTGTAGCATTTGCCAAGTTGGAGGAAAAATAAAACTGAGGCCAAATAATTTTATTCTTAAACCTATAAAAAAGTGCATTATAAATAATTCCAAGCTTAAAATATAAGTAGCTGACGGAACATTTTCACATGCTCCCTGGACATCTTTTGTACGTTCTTCTATAACCATTTTCGATGTTAAAATGTCCTGACAAATCAATAGAAGGTATTCGGTCTAGGAACTATTCTTTTTTTATTACACAATAATGAGCCAGCTGGCATTTTGTCATTTAAGCTAGTCATTATTTTCATTCCAGAATAGCACTTCGTATAATTTGATGGTTCCTCAGAAGCCCCTGAAACTAACTTACTTTATGAATCACTTTAAATACACACATATTATCATTTGTTGTAGGTTGTTTATACATAATAAACTGAATATAAAGAAGTTTATATTGTCTTACATTTTTTCTTTATCTTTGTCTCTTTCTTTTCACGCTGAGTATTTGTGAAGAGCTTGGAGATATTGTAAATAGAAAAGACCTATTAGAAGAGTTACCAAGAAAGCATGTGTTTTCAACTATTCCAGTAAATATTGTCACGGAACTGGCTATGAATTAGAAGCCTGAATTAACATGTGCCCTTTAGTAGTCTAAGTGATGACCCTCTCCCTGCTGGTGCCTCCAACTGAGCAGGAACACCCTGAAGGAGAAGACTGCAGTTTCCATGGTAGCCAGGCAGACAGGGGCATCTCCCCAGGCCTGGGTGACAGTCCCCGTTCCCGGCTGAACACTGACATACCAGGTTACAGTCTTTCCCATGTGTGCCTGGTAGACAAACTAAGGGAAAGAGGAAATGTAAACTCAATGAATTAAATTTGTCTGTGTAAATATAGCTCTAAAAGTGAAAGCAGAGAAAAATTTATTAAATAAAACCATTGCCTAGAGAAGTGTGCTGCCCCATGGGGTTTGGGTTTCATTAAATTTACTTGGGGATTACTTTACTGTTTGATTTTGTTTTGTTCAGTCAATTTGTGACTGACTGTCAAGGGCTGGCTGCAATTTTCTTGTCACTGAAAAAAAAAATCATAGGCTAACGTCAGGTAAAATCAACTAAAATAATAGTATAATTCATGAGGGACCACATATCTGGATAAAGGTAATTTTTTCTGGTGCAGCCACTTGAAACTCTGAATGTTGGTTCTCTCCATACATTAGCACGGCCTGTATTTGTGTGACTTGTCAGCCATTCTGTTGGGTTCTGCTGTTTTCTTTTTACTGACTGGGCAGTGAAAGAGTCCCTCCTATTTTTAAATAACATGATGACTTTTTGTAAAAAAAAGTAAGAAGTTGTTCTGGTTGTTTTTCAGCTTACAAAATGGGAGTCAAGTAGACGCTTTGAGTTACATGCTTATGTTTTCATGACAATTCAAGTAAATTCAGTAAAAAAAAAAAAAAAAAAAAAATCAGCCAAATGGGTCTTTAGGACTTGCAGACCTAAAATTGAATATTAATTGTGGGATCAAGCTTTGTGTTTATTACCTAGGAGTGCTTGCAAGAATGATAGAAAACCTCGTGTTAGTGGAGTCACTGTTCTGTAGAAAGTCTAACTTTTTAGGACATTGGTTGCTTGCTTGGTATTAAAAGCAAAGACAGATGAAACACAAGAGGGGTTAATTTTTAAAAATGTCCTCAAAATGTTTTTTCTTCCTGTTCTTCACTGGAACATGTATAAATATGAGAGCGTTAGGAGGGATCTGACTCAGCATCTCAACCACTATTTACGTAGTCTGCTATTGGTCTAGACATCCTTTTAGCTAAGAATCAGTGTTCAAGTGTTTATCAATAAACATTCATCCTGAACTGGACGGATAGATCACAGGCACATCCTGCTTTACCACCTGCAAAGGCCACTCCCTTAGTTGTTAAATGGCTAAACGAGAGACCTGAGCATGGATTCCAGAGCTGTCTGGATACGGGGTGTGAGGATCTTCCTTTCTACACCTCACTGTCCCTGAGCACGTGGGGCGCCACCAACGTTCCCCTGGAGTGTGATGATGAGAGAAACCATCTAATGGGGATGTGAAAGTTGATGAACCATTAAAAAAACAAAAACATGCGCCCCTGGAGGCTCCTGGCAGCTTTACAAATGAAGAGATGAAGTTAGCACAACTTCTTCCTACCAATGGAGAGATCTGTTTTCACCATGGGACTATGTGAGCATAAAGTTTAGCTTTCTCACACAGTAAACATGCCACAAACCCCCATGCTCTGAGGAGGTAAGTTACACTGAGAAGTCAACATGGCTGTGTGGACATGACAGGGCAGTGCCATCAACTCCAGGGTCCCAGTGCAAGTGGCCATTTCCCATCTTGAGGTGTGGAACCTGCTGGCACAGAGCTTTGACAAGAGGGACTTTGGGACACTGTGCCTTGAGAAGGTCTTCACAGAAATGTGCTAGTCTGAAGTTATCCAGTGAAGGTGGTGGTCCAGTGAAGGTTGTAGTCCAGTGAAGGTGGTGTGGTCCAGTGAAGGCTGTAGTCTAGTGAAGGTGGTGTGGTCCAGTGAAGGTTGTAGTCTATGAAGGTGGTGTGGTCCAGTGAAGGTTGTAGTCTCGTCAAGGTGGTGTGGTCCAGTGAAGGTTGTAGTCTAGTCAAGGTGGTGTGGTCCAGTGATAGTTATAGTCTAGAGAAGGTGGTGTGGTCTAGTGAAGGTGTGTGGTCCAGTGAAGGTTATAGTCTAGTCAAGGTGGTGTGGGCCAGTGAAGGTTGTAGTCTACTCAAGGTGGTGTGGTCCAGTGATGATTAAAGTCTAGAGAAGGTGTGGTCTAGTGAAGGTGTGTGGTCCAGTGAAGGTTGTAGTCTAGTCAAGGTGGTGTGGGCCAGTGAAGGTTATAGTCTAGTCAAGGTGGTGTGGTCCAGTGATGATTATAGTCTAGAGAAGGTGGTGTGGTCTAGTGAAGGTGTGTGGTCCAGTGAAGGTTGTAGTCTAGTCAAGGTGGTGTGGTCCAGTGAAGGTTGTAGTCTAGTCAAGGTGGTGTGGGCCAGTGAAGGTTGTAGTCTAGTCAAGGTGGTGTGGGCCAGTGAAGGTTGTAGTCTAGTCAAGGTGGTGTGGGCCAGTGAAGGTTGTAGTCTAGTCAAGGTGGTGTGGTCCAGTGAAGGTTGTAGTCTAGTCAAGGTGGTGTGGTCCAGTGAAGGTTGTAGTCTAGTCAAGGTGGTGTGGTCCAGTGAAGGTTGTAGTCTAGTCAAGGTGGTGTGGTCCAGTGAAGGTTGTAGTCTAGTCAAGGTGGTGTGGGCCAGTGAAGGTTGTAGTCTAGTCAAGGTGGTGTGGGCCAGTGAACGTGTCGTGGGCCAGTGAAAGTGGTTTGGTACAGGGAAGGTTGTGTGGTCCAGAGGTAGTTACACAAAGTTTGGGTCAGGCAGTCCCAAAACTACCATTGATTTTATTTCTGGTGTCAAGGAAGTTATTTAACCTCTAAGATCTTCAATTTCCTTCACATCAGAATTCTATTAAACCTTTAAAGAGGAACTAGTACCTATATTACTTAACCTTTTCCAAAATATAGAGACAGAAGGAATACTGCTCAACACGTTCTATGAAGCAAACATCACCCTCATCCCCAAAAAAGACCCAAAAAGAAAGGAAAATTATACCCCAATATCACTAATAAATATTGATGCAAAAATACTCAACAAGATCGTAGTGAACAGAATCCAGGAACACATCAAAGAAATCATACATCATGACCAAGTGGGTTTTATCCCAGGATCTCAAGGCTGGTTCAATATATGTAAATCTATAAATATAATTCAGCACATAAACAAATTAAAAAATGAAGACCATGTGATTCTCCCAATTGATGCAGAGAAAGCTTTTGATAATATTCAGAATTTTTTAATGATCAGAACACTTAAGAAAATGGGTATAGAAGGGACATTTATTAAACTGATAGAGGCCATCTACAGCAAACCCACAGCCAATATCATATTGAATGGAGTTAAATTGAAATCATTTCCACTCAGATCAGGAACCAGACAAGGCTGTCCATTGTCTTCACTGCTCTTTAACATGGTAATGGAAGTTTTAGCCACCACAATTAGGGAAGAAAAGGTGATCAAGGGTATCCATAAAGGGTAAGAAGAGATCAAACTTTCACTCTCCGCAGATGATATGATTGTATATCTGGAAAACACTAGGGATTCTACTCAAAAACTCTTAGAAGTGATCAAGGGATACAGCAGTATCTCAGTTTACAAAATCAACATTCATAAATCGGTAGCCTTTATATATACCGACAATAGTCAAGCTGAAAAAACAAAGACTCTATTCCGTTTACAGTAGTGCCAACCAAAGAAGATGAAATATTTGGGAGTTTATCTAACAAAGGACGTGAAAGATCTCTATAAAGAGAACTACGAAACTCTAAGAAAAGAAATAGCTGAAGATGTTAACAAACGGAAAATCATACCATGCTCATGGCTGGGAAGAATCAACATTGTTAAAATGTCCATACTACCCAAACCAATATACGATTTTAACGCAATCCCTATTAAAGCTCCACTGTCATACTTTAAAGATCTTGAAAAAATAATACTTGGTTTTATATGGAATCAGAAAAAAACTCAAATAGCCAAGACATTACTCAGAAATAAAAACAAAGCAGGAGGAGCTCTTGAATTTGCTTTTCTATATAATGAGATTAGTAGAATGTCTCTCACAGGTGGTTATAAGGAGTAACACAATAGATTCAGTGATATACAGGAATCTTAGCACCTCAACAAAATTTGTTTCTTTTCCATAAAACCCTTACATTTAAAATCAGAATGAACTGTTCAACAAAGGGTGCTGTATATGTGCACCACCATAGAAAAACTCAGGATAATTGTGGAGGAAAAAATATTTAATATTTAAAGACCATCTTTAGATGGATTTGTTATTCAGGGAACATTATTACTTAAAAACAATGGAAATCACCAATAAGAAGTTGCTAAAAATTTACCCATATTTTCATTAATCTTCCAAATCTTAAAGCTGTCCACAGATGTTAACTATTTCTCCACCCCATGAGGAGCAGAGACACATTCTCAGCTCTGATCACTGAACTCAGAGGAGTCAAATGTAGCAGATAGAAACACTTTACTCGTGAACATCAGTCTGTGATCTCACAGTAAGTTCTCAAGAGACTTTAAACCTCATTGAAGGAATATGTGATGTGTACTGTAAGACAATAAAATGAAAATCAGGAAGGAAAATCGTTCTGAACATTACTCAAAGAGAATTTTTGAAAAATATTGTAGTATTTCCTGGGTGATATAGTTATCACAACAAACGTCTGTTAATTATCACTGAGCTAAATAATGGTGACTTTGCTAAGATTTTAGAGGAAATCAAAGCCTAAGAGTCCCATGTTTTCTGTAAGAGAAGCTGACAAGGAACAAAAGTGCCCTTTTTATTTATCATCTCTTGCTTCGGGATGAATTGCATCGTAGGCCTCAATTTCAGTCCATCTTACAAGCTGCCCAGAATTTTGGAATCTTGTCATTCAGCCAAGATATATTTCTTGATTACCTACAAGGTGACAACCATTTGCAAATAACAGGCATGATTCTTATACCTATTACCCTCACAATAGTGAAGAGATAAACACAAATAATTCAGCATTCAAATAAACATGATTGAAACATGTTATAAGGGTGTAAGGTGCTATGAGGAGACTCACATCAGAAACTCCAGCAGGTATGGAGTGGAGCTGTTTTGTTGCAGACGTCCCTGGGAGGAGGCCACCGTCTAACTGAGTTCTGAAACACTGTGGAGGGAGCAGGTGCTGGGGGTGGGTGAGGGGAACATCCAGGGAAAAGTCCCTACTACGTGGAAGCTGCTGGGAGGCTTTTCAAGGTGCGTGTTTGTGATGGTGTGCAGACGCTAGATGACGGCCAAGCTCATATTATTATAGACATTGCTGTGTTAGTGTTGGATGGACGCAGTCACAAATTACCACTGGAGACACACAAATTTAGGATCTCACAGTGTTGGAAGTCAGAAGTCTAAAATCAAGGTATTTTCCAGGCTGTGTTCCTTCAGGTGGCTTGAGGGCAGAATCTGAGAAAGGATGCTAAGAAAGCAGGTGGGGGAAGCCTGAAGGCCCCTGAGAACATGGGCCTGAGGTACCCAGGTAATCAATGACCAGTGGACAAGGGATGTGCTGCCTGGAGGGCAGAGAGGCCAGGGAGAGACATGCAGCCAACTCCAAAGGGAGAGGGAGTCTGCCCTGCTGCAGGCCTGAGCGTCTGTCCCTCTCACCTTCTCTCCACCGTGAGGGGGACCCACGCGCAGCTCCCTGGAGGTGCTCTGACCTTCCTCTTTGCGGCAGTGAATGCCTGCAGGTCACTTTTGCTCTCTACTCTCTCTGCCTGTACCACTCCAGTTTTCTTTTCTGTCTCATTCATTTTTGTTTCCAATCACCACAGAACCTCAGCTTAACTTTCTAGCTCAGCCAAGTAATCAAACCAGCTCAACTGGATTTGGAGAACTAGAACTCCAAGCCCTTCAGGGTCCATTTCCTCACCTTACCCAGTCCCCAGGAGCCACCTGCACTCTTTGGCTGGCGGCACCTTCCTCCATCTCCCAAGTTAGTTAGCGCTCAGCCTCCCTCTTCTCTGATTTCCTTACAGAAACTTTCACGAGTATAATGGGCCACCCAGATAATCTAGAGAAATGGCCCTATTTCAAGACTCTTAACTTACTCACATCTGCAAGGCCCTTGTACTATGTTAGGTGACATATTCACACCTTCCAGAAATTAGGACACAGGCATCTTTGACGGGCCATCAGTCAGGTCACCACAATCTCTGCTTTCTGATTTGCTCCTTGAAGGCCATGTTATCACACAGGGTCATGTCTTTACAACAGTCTGACCCAGCTCTCTTTGGGTACTTTTTCCATATTTTTCCATATGGGATATTTTCCATATCATGTACTTTAAAGAATATAAAATACAAATATTTTATAATATTATAATATAATATAAATATAAAATACAAATATTTTATATTCTTTAAAGTACATGATATGGAAAATAGATGGACAATTGCTTCAGAAACTTTAGTTAATGGATTCAAAAGAGAAGTTTTCATACAACATCGCATTGAGAATTACTTTAGATTCTTGGGGGAAGGTCAGGCCGCAGCAAAAACTTTGGAAGGGGCTCGAGAGTTCCAATGTCATATAGAGGGGAAGTGGAGCTCCACAGTAAGAGACACCTGCAAGGGCTGAAATGGAGGGAGATTAGTTGTCGATGATAGACCACAATGGTGGTCTCTGGAGCAGGGCCATGGCACGCCCGTGGGCAGGCGGAGGATCTCAGGGGTGCCAGGAAAACTTTAAAGATCATTAATTAAATTATTTTTGAAGGATGTTCAAAGCACAGTAAGTATATTCTTTTTTTAACCTCTTTTTTGACCAGCATAATTTAAGTGTGCTGTGAGATTTTAAAAAAAAAAAAAAAAAAGTTGGAAAACACTGCTCTAGACCAAGAATTACCTGCTTTTCTCAGGGCTTTATATAAGAACACCATCTCCTTGGGCTTTTAAAGACACCAGGGATACCCCAGTATCCACAGAACAACTTTAGGGTCTCCCCTAAGTAGTCCCCACCATGCATATATTAAGATAAGTAGACCTGACATCACTTGCCCAGGTGACCATTAACTGACAAACCAGGGATGAAACCAGGGCGTTCTCTGGATGAGCTCTGAGCTTTCCCACTCTGTCAGGAATTCTTCTTAGGAGGAGAGACAGCCTTTACTATTGTATGACCTTGAAGAGATCACAGGAGCAGGTAACAGGCAAAGTTGTGCGAGGAGAGCTTTACCTTAAATATTTCTTGTTTATCTTGTTTATTATCAGCCATCCAGGTCACTGGAAGAACTGGCCGAGCCGGTTTGAAGCAATGTAGCTGATGCTTCCTCCCAGTCAAAATCTTTCTGGTCAACCAAATGACCACACGGCCTCTCTCCATGGCTTCTGGGTAAACTCTTTCTCCATGTTAAAGCTGCATTTTGCTCTTTGAGTTAATATTTCTGATTCAGGTAGAATTTAAATCGTTTTGACCACGAAGAGATAACGAGAATATAGGTAAATAACCAAAAGATTCTGGAAGGGGAAGACGAAGCTGCCTTTGGCTTGCTGACTTCACAGACCTTGACTTTTATAAAAATTAAGGACTCAGCTTTGCTAAGGTTCAAGATGGGACAAAGTCAATTAGGCAAGTTGGTGAGCATGGAGATACGGCTCCTCACCCAGCTTTACTGTAGCAAGTGTTTTCTAACAGTACTTTATGCTTCTGAGAAATAAGTATTACCTTCTTCAAGGTGACTTTAAAAAGGCAATTCTCTACCTTTTCATAAAATGTAAAGACAGATGAGAAATCAACTGGAGAATTTAAAGGCTATGTCCTGATTTAATTATTTTATAGGCTGCTTTATCTAATTATTGTCATGAGCAGTATTTCTGGCTGGCAAACCTTTGATGAGTTCACATACAGAAACAGTACAGAGAGTGAAGTAACTTGACTTTGTGTCTGACCAATCATGACTGGGTTAGCTTTCGAGATGGCAGAGAGTCATTTCCTTCCCAGCCTGGCAGGAAGATCATTGTGTAGTCCCAAGACGTTAGCCCCCCACTGTGGCGGTGACAGACTCCCCTGCAGCACAGCCCCAGCACCATGCTCCTGGTTACTAAACTCAACAATGATATGCAGAAAGAAAGGTGATTAGGATTGTCCCAATGACTACCCAGTACCTACCAGCTTAAACAAAACAGCCTGTGGCTCTCATGATGGGTAGAGAGGTATATTAAAATTTCATCTACTATTTTGCTTTTCACAAATTGGGATTGACCTTTTGTGGTTTATGACAGCTTGTTTTGCTCAGGTTTTTATCAAAGGCCCGGAACCACCAGGGTGATAGATCAGCTGTCATCCGCCCCGCTCCTCAGAATGTCTTTGTGTTAAACTAATGGTCCAGCAGGGCAGCGAGCCTGACAGGCATGTTATTTATTTGCAATCTGGTAAAAGAACTGACAACTTCATTGTTTTAATTGTTCATTTTTCATGGGTTGATGCATTAGCTCACTTAGATCTTTGTGCTTCAGTCAGAGAATAAATATATGGATGTCAGGACATCAGAGCAGCTGGGGCCCCCTGAAAGTTAGAGAAGCAGCCCAGCCTGGGTGCCGGCCACAGGCACGCGGGGATTTCCTCACCTTATCTCCCTTCTGCGTCTCTTTCCGCCCTTTCAGGAAGACCTATGATGTCAGCCTCTGCTCTGATTGTTTCTTGAAACAATGTTCCTGGTTCCCACAAGAGATGGCCTGGGGTGGCTGAGAATCTGTGCTCAGTCAGGGTGGGGCTGCCAGATCATGTCACTGAACCGAAGAGGCCCAGAGACACCACAGGCCATGACATCGCAGAGAAGGACGTAGTTCAGGGCAGAGTCTTGTAGAGTCACTGGGAAGGGCACGTGTCCTGGTCTGGCCCCGAGAGAGCCTAATTCAGTGACTCTGTGGTGGAAACTATACATCCATGTAGGCGTGTGTAGAGAGATATATATGTAATTATATGTAGACATACAGGTTACACTGTGTTTACCAATTAGATAACCGGTAAACAAGTATGTTGATCAGCCACATACGTAAATGTATTTTTGTTTACATTTTTATATTTAAATTCTAACATGAACCCTCAATTGAGAGCCCTCTAGAATCCAGGTCAGCACCCTCACTTTTCAGAGAGGACAGCCAGTGGATGGAACCTGAAGCAGAGCACAGCCAGACCCCAGGGGCTGGACTCGCAGGCCAGTGCCCTCTCTATTCCCAACCTAGAGACATCCTCCAGGACCCTCTGGGACACACAGAGATGTCCCCCAAGAGCCTGTGCAGCTGCTGATGTGTCAGGGCACAGCATGGAGGTCACCGTTAGTGCTCCTGGCTCATCACAGAAACTAGACTGAAGGGAGCAGAGGACATGCCCACAGCTCAGTCATAAGCACGAGGGGGTTTCTGCCAAGCTGGTGATATTTAAATTTCATTATTACTTCACTGATCGCTTCACTTTAAAAATGTGAATAGCCTTTGAGACTTCGTGATGTGGATCACAGCTCAATTTATAATCACCAAAATGTGAAAACAGCCTAAAGGCCCACAACCCAGGAATAGATTAACAAGCTGTGATATATGTATACCACGGAATACTACTCAGCCATTAAAAAATGGAGAATTCACATCTTTTGTATTAAGCTGATGGAGGTGGAACACATTCTTCCTAGTAAATTATCACAAGAATGGAGAAGCAAGAATCCAATGTCCTCAATTCTAATATGAAGCCAGTAGATGATCTAATACCCATATAAGAGAAAAACTCAAATGCATTCCAGGAAGGGGGCAGGGGAATGAGAGAGTGGGGAGAGGGGTGTGTTCCCACTTAATGAGCACAGGGTTGGGGTGTGTGACACACCTCTTGGGGGAAGGACACAATTATAAGAGGGGCTTTACCTAACAAAGGCAAACCTTGTAACCTAATTCTTTGTATCCTCGACTAACCTGAAATTAAAAAAAAAAAACTAGCAAAGAAGACTGAGACGAGGCCAGGCACGATCCCAGCACTTTGGGAAGCTGAAGTGGGAGGATCATTTGAGGACAAGCGTTTAAGAATATTCTGGAAAACATAGCAAGATTCCTTCTCTACAAAATATTTAAAAATTAGGCAGGTGTGCTGGTGTGCACCTGGAGCCCAAGGAATTTGGGAGGCTGAGGCAGGAAATCACTTGGGCCCAGGTATGCAAGGCTGCAGTAAGCCATGATTGTGCCACCGCACTCCAGCCTGGACGACTTAGGGGGGCCTGACTCAAAAAATAAATACAATAAAATAAAAATTAAGAATCATTCTAGGAGAGAAGTAAGGTTTTATTCTTCTCGATATGTCTGTCTGATGCCTCATGGGAAACCAAGGCCACAGAAGGTGTTTGATAAATGTTTGGGGAAGGAAGGAAGGAAGGAAAGAGGGCAGGGGAAAGAGAGGAGGGAGGAGGAGGCAGATGAGAAAGCTTCTGGAGCACAATACATGTGGAAAGACTTGTCCCACACAAAGACACTGGGTCCCTGTAAAACGTCTTTATGCAACACTTTCATCTGATTATTGAACGATTATTGTATATTTACTATAGATCCTGGTCCCGTGCTTGGCACTAACGATGTGAAGTTGAATAAAGTTAGTGTCTGTTTCAAGTATTCAACAGACTGATCCAGTAAGATAGGTACAAAACTAATAGAAAACATTCTGACAAGTGCTAATAATAGAGGCATAAAAATGGCTAAGACATCTTAAAGAAAAGAATAATTAACCTTCCCAGGAGGGACCCTGGATGTCCTCATAAGACAGCATCATAACTGGGGCTGGAAGAGTGATTGGAAATTCACCAGCGGGAAGGAACAGCATGAATGCTTATTTTACTCTAAGAGGGAGTGACATTTGTTTCATGGCTAACGGATGGGATTCAAGGACAAGTTTGATGCTGGAGAGTTGTGTTGGCCCTTGACAGTGAAGAGTTTCTAATATCCTGCCGAAGGCTTAATCTCATGCTCAGAGGCAGCTGTAGAGATGTCAGGATGGGACTGGTGAAATGTGCACGCTGGATTAGAGGGTAGTAGCCCGGCTGGAGCCGCTGTGGGCATTTTTAGGAAAAGACGGAATCTTAACCAAAGTCTAGGCAGGGATGGAGGCAGCAGCTGCCCGGGGACCTTTGGGGGGCCAGAAACGACTCAATGACAGTGTACATAGGAGGCCAGAGAAAGACTCTGCTGGTCTCTAAATGTTTACTCAGTTGCTTGTGCTTGTGTGTTTGTTTTATGCAACATGGCCTCTCTCTTCCAACACAGCATGCAATTCTCACATTTCAGTTATAAACAGATTAAGGAAACATAAAGACCTTGACTCCAGAAACCTCAGCTGAGAAGCAGCCCTGACCCAGTGGGCAGTGGCTCCTGTGTGCCTGACAGGCCTGTCCACCTCGCCTTGATGGGGGAGCACTGGCCAGAGGAGGCGTGAGGCAGGACGGACATGTTGCAGCAACTCCAGGATGTGGACACAGAGGGGCTCAGGACTGGGGAGCACCGTGGGCATGTCAGTCAGAAAGCCGGGAAGCTCCTGAGAGTCTGGGTCCAACACCATCCTGAAAGTGAGTTTTGTGAGGCTTGTGTCTTCCAGACTCACTTTCTGAGCTGTGCACATGTAGGGCAGTCCCTGAGGAGAGATTCAGGAGTTTCAAACTCAAAGTGTGCTGTTTCTTTCTGTAAGGGACCCCTAAATACCACTGTCAGTGTGGGGGCTGACACACTGACAGTGGTATTTAGGGGTCCCTTACAGAAAGGAGGCATTGGTAACAGACGCTGGCCCTGCTCTGGAACCTGGTGGCCTCCATCCTCAGTTGTATGGATGGAGCTAAATAATCAGCCACATTTCTCCTGTATCAGTGCTGCAGACAGCAAACAAAAAATGAGCCAAAATATCACAACTTTAACATTTTAATATCAGCCTGACAGATGATATGAACTACCCACAGGAGACGTAGCCATCAGAACACCAGGGTAATTTGTGTGTGTGTGTTTCAATCTTCTCTGTGTTTTGTTCACCCACTAAAAGGTGAAAACAACTGGTGAGAGGCTACAATGCCCGTGGTTAGATGATTAACCTTGGTCGATTTTCAGACAGCAGAAACTCAAGGGAGAGGGGAAGGGAAGTTTGCCAAAATAAGAGAAAATAAGAAAGAGCAGGTATCACAGTTGAAGAAATGAACGTTGTGGAACTCGAGGAGAGGATCACAGTTAAACAGCTGATGTTTCCTGAGTGCCTATTGTGTGCTCATGTGCAGTTCTAAAGCCTTCTGCCCTCTCCCTGTGTCACCTCCTTGAGGACCATGACAATCCCAGTGGGGACAACTGTCATTATTCTCATTTTACAGAGGAAACTGAGGAAACTTGGGTGAAGTTATTTCTCCAGAGTCTGTGCAGAGGCAGCATCTCAGTGACAATGTGACAACTGCGCTCAGACGTTAACTGCAGAGACATGGACAGGAGAAGGTGACCATGTCACAGTGGCTTACGGGCCCTGCAGAAGGATGTCTGATCCACAGGCTCACCTCACATCACAGAGCAAGTACAGCTCAGTGCCGGAGAAGCAGAGTGACAATGTGGAGCTCCTGGTTCTCTCTTAGGAGTGTTAACCTAAGAAAGTCACCTCCTCTCCAAGGGCCACGTTGTGTTTCCTCATTTCCATAGTTATACATAGTTTTATGCCCCAAATTATTTTTTGAATGAAAATGATTAGTAAAGCATCTTTAATGATGAGATGCTGGTGCATTCTGCTTTAGTATGAGCACACAGTAAGCTGGGCACGCTCCATCTGAAGCTATGGTGGCCGACAGGGTGGGCCAGACCCGGATTTTCAGTTCCTCTGTGAAACAGGAATTAAGTTTAAGATGCTGTATCACCAATAACTGCTTCAGGATCTGCAGAATTTAAAGGACAGGAGTCGTACACACGGAAGCATTCCAGTTTCTGGTGCCCTGAGTTAGTGGACTGCACCAACCACTCTGGGCACAAAAACTGGTATTTGAAAATGGTAATGAGAGTGGTCAGTGCTGCCTAGTCAGAGCTCGCAGGTTAGAGGACGGGCAACACGGGAATTAGATGCAGAAGGCAGGCGGGGGCCCTGAGACTCAGGGCGCCTGGGCATCAGTGCTGCTACCGCACTCCACGGCTACTCCCCTAAGACCTGTGCAAGATAGAGCTGATCGCATACAAGTGCTTGGAGCAACATACTTAACAGTAATTATTTTCTTTTTTTAGATTGGCTACCAGAAAAGAGTCGCTTGCTTTTTGGCTATAATCCTAGAATGTTTATTCGGGGTGCCCATGCAAAAGGAATTCTTCACGATAGCATTTCTTCATATAAACCCTGAGATGGATGAAATTCCACAGTAGTCTAGAACTGAAGGGGTTTCTGTACCAGTGACCCGCTCTAACCCCAGCCTGAAGAGCAGATGCTGGTTGGGCCATCCTGAACATTACCCCTCCTTCATCCCTGTAAGTAACAATAAATAAACAACAGAGATACGTGAGGAAAAGCTAATGTTACTTTGCACGATGCAATAATAACTTTGGGGGTGTGGGTAGATTCTTGTCATTTCAAATAACAGGACCATACATTCAGGTCATGAAGGGAGCAAACAAATGCCCCCTTTTTAACCTGATATTTTAAAGACAGATATAATCATCCACTCATATGCATTAATTAAAAAGTCCCAGTCAATTTGCAAGTATTGATTCAAAGCTTACTATGTGATAAGTTATTTGGAAAAAGGTCCAGGTTGACCAGATCACAGGGTTTTCTTTATTGCAGTAACAACTTTGTCTGAATTTCTTAAGAATAAGAACAAGAAGAAAACTGGCTCTTAATTTTTACAAGCTGTTCATCTTAACTTCAGTGACTTTACCTGCTAACTCTCCAAAACAAACTCCAGTTCAATTACTAAGAAAACACTGCAGCTTTCTGGGGCTCTCTCCCTTCCTGGAGCTGTTTACTTGGTCCAAAGTGAGAGACCGAAATGGCCACGTACTTCATGTAATCACTCTCTCCTTACAGATCAACCTGAAGAAGTCACATTCTTCCTTAATAGTGTGAAAGCATTTTCATTTGTACCCTGGGAATGACGAGAGAGGCTTTTAATATTATTAAGTCTAGATCAAATCAATCCAAGGTAACTCGGGCAGGGGACTAATGCTTCTTTAACCACACCCCCTTCTTATGATTATTCAGGACTATATTGGTGGCCTTGTTAGAAAAATCCTTGACATCAATGATCAGAGGTTCTAGACGCAGGCCACTGTCATACATTTTGCTGACAACCTTTGAACCAAGCTGCCAACTCAATGCTTACCCCATAGTCTTAAAATCCAAATGGTGATTCATTGTTTGCAAACAGAGAGACAGATTACCATTGTTAACTTGACCTTAGCCTCTAACTTCAAGTCAAAAACGCTGGAGGACCTGGGCATCTTAACTAGAGCAAGACGTAAATCAAATTACCTTCAGCAACACAAAGCAATGAGTGGTTGGCGTCTTATGAACTGCAAAGTGCACTGGGTTTTCCTTGGAAAATGAAGTTGAGACCAATGATGAAAGCCCCCATTACTTAATTGCGTTTAGTAAAATATGGAGGAACAAACTTTGCCCCGGTTCCCAATTGTTTGATGAATAAATAGACATTCCCAGAGCTTGCTTGCTGCTTATTTTTGCCAGCAAAGTTTTTCTGATTATGAGACAATAAAAAAAAAAAAAAATTCAAAAACATGGATGATATCGTTTTAACTTCTGCGCTGCAACCAAATCAAATTGGTGAATTATAAATTATATTCTGGTAATAGGTTTACTTGCACAGAAAGATAAGAAAAACTGGAGGGAGTAAAAAGGCTGCTAAAGGGGAGAAGAAAGATTGCTCCGGAAAAGAAAAGCAATTTTGGTAAATGAAGAAGGTGGGGTTGGTTAGGTGAGACCAGGCCAGGCCCGTAGCTATCATCAAATAAGAATTTGGGGCATGGGTTAAATCTCATCATGTCACGAGTTAGACAGCAGTTTTATTAAAAGTGTGTTGAGCTGAACTGAGGCACCGGGAATCCACAATTGTGGAAAGAAACACTTGGAAGTTTCAGAAATAACAGATCTTTATTGTTTTTGAGATATGACTCCAACTCTACTTTTTCCCCTGAGTTTTAAGTGGAGGTAGAAACTAAAAATATGTGTATTTTTTTAAGTGCTTATGAAATGTGGTTTCTAGTGTTTTTACTTTTCCAATACTTGCACTGAAGTTTATTATAATGCTTCTATTTATTGCATTCATTTTATTATTTACCCAAAGTTCCTGCGATAGTCTTTGACTTGAATGCGTAAGAGTCTTCTGTTAATTGAGCCAGCGATTTTAAGGCTCTGTTCAAAATTTCTGAACTCTTAATGTCACTGTAGGACCTTGGTTTCTGTGGGAATTTGTTTTATCACAACATCCAGGTAGGAGGTGCTTTGAAGATGTTCACGCTCACTCCCAACCCCTCAGAAATTACATCACGGAACCATAAACCTAGAAACCTTGGAATCAAATCCAGGTTGTTGTTTTTTTTTTGCAGTTTTTGGCCAGGGCTGGGTTTGAACCCACTGCCTCTGGTATATGGGGCCAGTGCCCTACTCCTTTGAGCCACAGGCACTGCCCTCAAATCAAGTTTTTAAAACTAAACTAAATCAATATTAAATATTAACACACGTTTAAGGCCAATACGGGATACCGCTGGTCCTGATTTTAGAAGGTTATATGTAGTATTTACTTTTGTGCTCCCAATCTGGGAGGGGTAGAAGCGTCCGTTATGGTCTGGAGATGTGTGGTGACCGTGTGTTCTTAGTCTCAACGTCTCCATAAAAGCACTGGTTTGTAAAACAAATACCTTTAGAAAATTGTTCTAGAAAAAAAGAAAATCACTTTCTACCCAAGCAGCAAATCAACCCAGCAGAAGGTTCTTCCCAGAACGCTTTGTAATCCAGCGTTTCCTAAGAAAGATGATCCATCCCAGAAACACTACAGACCTTTCTCTTTCACTAGATTGCCAGAGCGGGAGCTCCTGTGAAATCTGAGGGATGTAAACTTTGACATAAGGTAGTTAAATAGGAACATGTGAGGATTTCATTGTGTTTCTGGAGAACGCAACGTAACAGAAAGCAACAACCCTGTGCACCTGGGGACGCTGGGAGCACACGCGATCACATGGGGCACAGGTGTCCACCTGGGGACCCTGCAGGACACACACACTAATACGTTCATGTATCTCTCACTGTGAAATCATAACACTGCTGACAAAAGAGGTGGATAAAACACAAAAAATTCCATTGCTTTCCTGGTTATTTCATCTACCCTAACTGGTGTGATTTTTTTCCTTTTGGATTATTGAGCTGATAAGCTATATTCAAGTTATAAAGTGGAGTCTATATCATTAAAGGATCAGAAGTATACAGCTCTTTCCCAAAATATTGATAGAAAGATAATGTTTGTGTAAGACATCTTTTTGCAGGTTGACACTAGACTAAGAGGGTACGGAACTACTAATCTGAGTGCATGCCTGTTAATAGGAATTTTATCCATTTTAAACTGCAAGAATATACTGGACCAAAAAAGTGGGGGGACTTGAAAGCTGCAAGTGTGACACCCCATGTACAAGCCCAGGCTGGAGCGTCTCTGTCTGATTCCACTGTCATCTTGGACATCAGGGTGACCCTGAGATGGACTGACAGTCACATGCTTGGTGAAATTCAAGGCACAAAAGTTCATCTGAACATGTTGAAAATGGAAAATAACAAATCGTACCTTCTCTCTCTCCTACTTGGCCCTCTCCCCTGCTCCTCTCCCTTCCTCCCCCTCCCCCCCTCTCCCCCTCCCCTCTCTCCCCTCCCCCTCTCTCCCCCTCCCCTCTCTCCCCTCCCCTCTCTCCCCTCCCCTCTCTCCCCCTCTCCCCCTGCCCTCTCTCCTCCTTTCCCCTTCCCTTTCTTCTTCCCTCCCTCTCTGTCTCCCTCCTTCTCTCTCCCTCCGTCTCCTCTCTCTTCCTTTTAACATAGGCTCTGTGTCTCTGCACCTACTGTTCTAACGTCTGGCAATTGACTGAACTCCGTTTCTAGGCTTCAGGACATAAACTTCTCAACCACTGGGAAACCTTTTAATTTTTGAAAATAGTTTCTCCAGTTATGTTTAAAAGCATTCAACTCTGTCAAATTACTCATTACACCTCTCTAACATGAAGCATGAAGCATTTAATGCACAGTATCAGTTACGGAGAATATACAAAAATTCTAAGATATTTTATATAACTGATAAAGAATTACCGTACAGCTGCAACTTTTAATCCAAAATCACATTTTTTTTTAACAACAAAAGCAAATGACAGCACAAGGCCAAAATAAATTCAAGTTTATCTACACAATCTCTTTTCTTTCTGGTTTGTATAAATGCATTTTTGTTAATTTTTTCTTATGACACTAACACTCTGGATTCGTCCTGTGTACATAACTCATTTCTCACAAACAAGAACCACATTCATATCCGTAACTAACACATTTTTCCTGATTTATGTGTACTTTCATTCTCTAGCAATGCCATATTTTTTTTTTTTAGAGACAGAGTCTCACTTTATGGCCCTCGGTAGCGTGCTGTGGCATCACACAGCTCACAGCAACCTCCAGCTCCTGGGCTTAAGCGATTCTCTTGCCTCAGCCTCCCGAGTAGCTGGGACTACAGGTGCCCGCCATAGCACCCGGCTATTTTTTTTGTTGTTGCAGTTTGGCCGGGGCTGGGTTTGAACCCGCCACCCTCGGCATATGGGGCCGGCGCCCTACTCACTGAGCCACAGGCGCCGCCAGCAATGCCATATTTTTAAGTTCAGAAATTGGAGGTTAATAACAATACTTCTACCTCGAGGATTTTACCTATTTAATTCAAGTATGTTAGTAATAACTGAAAATGAAGCATACAGACGAAAAAGAGATCTCATGATCAGAGGTTACGGGGGCACTGAGCTGGCACTGATTGGTGTGTGGTTGGGGCAGGTGCTGGGAGTGGGTGCTGCTTCCTTAGCGAGCACCAGCCAGAGTCCCAGAGAGGCTGCAAAGTAGACTTAAAACACTGGATTCTAAAGCCTAAAGTAGAGGTGAGCAAAGTCAAACACGGCAGACACAAACAACCAGAGGAAAACAACCCATTGAAAGAAATAATGACACTCCAGCACGTCTCATGGCTCTTTGCTGTTCTGTTTTTCTACATGTGGCATTCTGCGATCATGCGGAGCAAGAGAAGCTCCATGTGAGCAGGCGCTGACCCCCCAGGAAAGGTCTAGGCTTAAAAATGCATCTCCTGCTCACTACTCCTGACAGTCTCCCCAGGAGAATCCCTTCCTCCCTCGTGCCTCTGAGTGGCCTCACTCACACGTACTCTACACACTTGGGAGATAATTCAACTAACACAGAAGTTCAGAATCTCTCCCTCCTGCAGAGATGATGGGTCAAGGCTAAACAGAGCTGGTGGGGAGTGAGAGTCAGGACAGAGCACTCAGATGGGGCAACCCGGGAGGCCCAGGGTGACAGCAGACGTGGCCTGCCTGTGTCGCCATTCTCCAAGGTGGGCTTGTCCCTGGAGAGGATATTTTTCGATCCTGTGGGAGATAAATATACCTATCACCACAATCACCACTTTTTCTCTCAAAGGAAAGTGAACAAAACTGGTACAACAAACCAGCTAGTTTCTGATTATTTTTAATCTGCTATTTGGGGTGTATATTTAACCTAGTCATAAAAATATTGTTAGGAAAAAAATACTTGACATTTCAATCCTGGGAATTTTGTTCTTTGCTAAAGACTGAAATCAAAGGGTGGTGTTGTAGTTTAGAATGGAGAGGGAAAATGGGCAAACTGTGATAGTCTCTAAGGAGAAATGCAGAAACAGGGTTGGAGGTTTAAGTAAGATTCAGATCGGAAACTCCAAGAGTCATTATTGAAGCTCTTTAAACATGATCCTAACAGCAAAGAAGTGAAAAGAGCTTTGTCCAAAGATTCAATCTCACGGTGGGACCACACCTACAGAGCATATTGCAAGGGTACAAGTCTAATCTATCAAGTGTAGAACATAAATGTCTTAACACAATAATCAAGTAAATGAGGTGAAAGCTATGTTGATTAGTTTGATGTAAGCACTCCAAATTGAATAAAAAAAATCAACACATTGTACCCCACATGTGCATAAATGTATTCATGATCTATGTGTATATGACTTAATAAAATAAATAAATAAAATAAGACAAAGATTCAGTCTCGTTTGCATAATGGAAACAATAACCTCTATCTGCGGCCACAGCACCAGAACGCGCCCAAATCTCATCTGATCCTGGAAGCCAAGCAGGGTGGGGCCTGGTTAGTCCTCGGGTGGGAAGGAATAATGTCTGACCACCCTGCTGTACAAAGTCTTTGTAATATTAAAACACGTTAAATGACACAAGAGTGTTGTAGAGGATACTAAGCATTTACTGAGCTCCAGCCCTGGTGTTCTTACACTGCTTTACGGAGCCAGGTCAGCCTGCCCCGTGACAGCCTTCTGGTCATCTATTGATAACATTTGTAAAGCAACATTTTTGTAGGTTTTCCAAAATTTTAAATTGGAATAGTTAATTCATTAACTATGGTAAGTTGTCATAGGCCTAGAAATTTTTACTGCCAAGATATTCTTTTTCCATTCACAGATTGGCAAAGGTCACAAATTTTAACATACCCGATATTTGTCCTGGTGAGGGCTGAAAGGTATTCTCACATACAGCTGGTGTGAGTGTGAATGAGTAAAACCTTCTTTTCTGGACAGGGTAGACACTACTTGAAATGGCTAAGCCCTACAATTATGCAGTCAGGAAATTTAACCTACAGAGAAATTTTTACATCTGTGCAAAAAAATAAATGGAATCATCTTCACCTCATCAGTATTTTTAAATACCTCCCATGGGGTTTGTTAAGCAGCTCAGTTGGGGGCTTGCAATGCAATGCTCTGAAACCGTGAGGAAGAAAAGGCCTGTCTGCGTAGACTGCTGTGAATAAACAAATATACAAAAAAACAAAATAAAGGTTTGGTGTAATCAAATTTGTGAAAAAAAGATGTGATAGTGGGCGGCGCCTGTGGCTCAAAGGAGTAGGGCGCCTGCCCCATATGCCAGAGGTGGTGGGTTCAAACTCAGTCCCAGCAAAAAACTGCCAAAAACAAAAAAGATGTGCTAGACTTAACTGTGAGCAGAGACCCAGCACTCTCCCGTGGTGGTTATGCCTGAGGAACGGGTCAGGAAAACCAGCAGAGAAGTTTCACTTTCTGCGCTTCTGCATCCATCATTTCTTTTTTTTTCCTTTTTTTTTTTTTTGCAGTTTTTGGCCAGGGCTGGGTTTGAACCCCCTCTTACTCCTTGAGCCACAGGTACCACCTCCATCCATTATTTCTTAAAATTATTTTTATAACCATATATTTATAATACACATGAGATTTATTAAACAACAAATCTGAGGGTAAAATAATAGCATTTACTAGTTTTTATGCCTTTCTTTTCTTTCTTTTTCTTTTTTTTGAGCTTTGGCCCCAAACTTACAGTGAGGGAGCTGTGGCCCTCTTGTGGAGAACTTTAGAATGCATTTCTCTTACAACATCACTTACTTCTATAGTCTAAAGCAATGTCAACATCTCAATTTCTATGTGGGTAGAAAAAGTTAGATTTTTATATCAGTTTATATCACAAAATATGTAAAATTTAATACCATTGACTTATTTCTTGCTTTAAAACTCTTGGCAACATCTTGGTAAAATTTGACTTTGTGATGTGCTTTCCGTGTAGGGAACTCTCACACCCAGCTGCACTTCATGCAGAAGGCCTGAGCACGCCTGTTTGCAGTGACAGAGTATTTGCTGGGATAGACGATTCAGTTACAGGGATTCTGACCTCTCATAATACAACAGCTCGTTGCTAATTAAAGCCCAGTCAGTGACTTATGCCGATCTCTAAAGCAGGCTTTACGTAGACGCTGTCACCTCAACACGGAATCACTGCATGTGAATAACAAGGGTGCTTGCCTTCGTGGGCTAATCTAAAACATTTCTAACAAGAGAAAATATTTCAAAACTATATAGGGGGATGTCAACCGCCAAATTCCCTGGGTCCAGTTGGAGGCGTGCAGAGTTTCCTGTCAACTCACGCTCTGAAACAGAACAGTCTCCAACCCGACCGCTGTGGCTTGCCACATATTAACCATTGGCTACCTTGGAAATGTACCGTTTCTCATTGTAAAACTCCCCAAAGGGCAATTCAAATCACATTTAGAATTTCCTATTTACATTGCCATGGCCGTGGCAGAACTATGAATGTCACATCACAGATCTGGTACCAAATGCTGAGTGTGTCTGGTGGATTCGGTTTCAGAATTCATTTCACATGAGCTTGTTTTCATCAAGTGAAAGGCAGAGGGGGTGTGGGACAGGCTCACGTTAGGAGCTCTGCTGTTAACTCTTTATCTTCTTGAGTAAGTAACTAGTGCTTTTGCCCAGGCAAAAGGAATTTACCAGGCTACCTTACATAGTAACCGTGTCTTTTAAGCTCTTGTGCAGGCATGTCATCAAGAGGAGAACAGAACACCAGTACCAGTTATTCCCAGTAAATTGGGTGTGTGAGATTGGAGAACATGGTGACAGCAGCCTGGAAAATAGAAATGACTTTCTTGGAGAAGCAAATATATTTCTAGATGAGTAATGATGAAGGATGTTAATGATTTTTCTTTCTTGAGCTATATCTCTCTGAGAGGAAATGTATTAGGATATCATTTTTATCTTCTGACTTTTTTCTCTTAAGATATGAATTCGTAGGGATAGATTTTTCAAAGTAAATAAACAGACATTTTTGGCAATCTTTATTTTGTGTGCTTTGTTTTGCCTCTTCTTTTTATTCTAACAAATGCTCCACAAAAAGAAAATGTTACTCTAACTTGACATGGTCACACGTTAATCTCCACGTTCCTCAGCTCACCCAGTTGAGGTGAACTTGAGAGAGCTCACACAGACAGAGCTGGGAGCAACCTGGAACGGAACTCGCTGCGTTGTGTAAAGGGCTGGGTGGCTGGTCCCCTCCACCATGCTCCTTCCTATAGCCGTGCACATTTATTTGCAGTAAATGATGACAAGCCCAGCAATTTGTTACAATCCAACATTAAAACAATTTATTCTGACCTGTTTGAAGTGTGTTTAAAAACAAAACACACTTAAAGGAAATGTGTAATTACCATAGACATTCAGGCTCAGAAAAATAAAAAAAGTAATTATTTGGCCTTCAAATGGCTATGGAAAAAGTAACAGAGGCATCGTTGGCTATGATTGCTTTGAACCGTCTTGAATTTGGAGACGTAAATTGTTGCCTTAATTTGCAAACTGGTAGAAGCCAGTTGGGGTACAAACTGTACCACCATCCAAGGAAGCAAAGAATTCACAAATCCATGTGCAGAGTAGAGCCTCCCCCATGCAGAGTACTCTGAGCTCAGGTAGAAGAAAACAGGACATAGTTTGTTATTCACAATCCATTGAGGCAGAAATTTGTTTTTCTTTCAAAATTTTGAATTTTCTAGAGCATTTGAAACCAGTCACTTACACTTGGTTTTGGTAACAAGTTAGCCTATCTACATGGATTTAAGTATAAATTTTTCTAAAGAACTAGGATAAATCTTCTGAGAAACCCAAAATACATTTCCTGAATTTTTTTTCAAGGGACAAACCAAACAAGAAAGGGGTGAAGAAGCTCTTGCTATGTGCCAGCTTCAAATAAGATACCCTGTTTCCCCAAAATAAGACATCCTCCGAAAATAAGACCTACTTACAGGAACGATAAGACGTCCCCTGAAAATATGACCTAGCGCATCTTTGGGAGCAAAACTTAATATAAGACACTGTCTTATTTTCGGAGAAACAGGGTAGAAGCCAGATTCCTCAGAGAATCATATAAATTAAAATAATTACTATTTCTTTTAAACATCTTCACGTGGCCTTATGTATTATTCAGTGCCATCCTGCTTAAGCACATTATTTCAATCCTCATTGACATCTAGTTAAAGAAATCCCATCACAGCCCCACCACACACAGTGGTCATCATGCGAAAAAATAAGGGCGTGGAGAGATCTGCTTTCTATCCCAGTGCTGCAAAGCAAAGATGCAATACCCACCACATGCTGTGCTGTCAGGCGTTAGGGACAATTTTACCAGAGTTGGCCCAGGGGCTGGCACAGTGTTGTCAAAGAGTGGATTTACTGCTGAGTAGCAGGTGGCTAAGCTAACGGACAAAGGTCAAGGGCAGGAGATGTTCAGAGCTGCCTGAAAGAAAGGTATGGAAGTGTCTGTTAGAATCTACTTTGCTTATCCAAGTCCAGAGCCTTAATTATTCATTCAAGCACTGAGTTTCCTGGTCTTCATGGACCTTCTGTTACTAAATAGAGTTTCCAGAAGGTGTGGACAGCTCAGCCAAGTTGCTCATTACGTAGAGTCTGCACCATGGACGCAGGTGCGTGAGTGGCCTGCTCATAACACAAGCCAGATCCTGTCACCCCTCTTTTTCGTGCCCCCCCATTTCATTCAGTTAAAAGTCAAAGCCTGAAAAGGCCCCCAAGGCTTTACATGACACCCCCTCCTCTCCTGACTTCATCTCTGCTGTTCTCCTCCCCTGCCCCTCCACTCTTGACCTGCCGGCCTCTTGTTTTTAACCTCCTCATCGTGACTCACATTTTGCCTTCTGGAGGAGGCTGACCTTGGCCCTGCTGTCTGCCACTGCACAATGCTGCCGGGAACGCGTCCCACTCCCCTTCACGTCCCCCGTCCCACTCAGCCTCTTTCCAGGAGTGCTCATTGCTTTTTAGTGTGCTACAAAGTGTACTTGTTCAGTATGTGTGTTGTTTACTGTAGGTTTTCTCTTGGTAGAATGCAAATCTCCAAGAGAGTAGTGCTTTTTGTCTTGCCCATAAGTATGCGTAAGCGGATTGCTGCATTAACATTTAGCACACAGAGAAGTGGGCTTCGCATGTTAACCAGCAGGTAGTGGAGGAGTGCCCTTGAAGAGACAGGTATTAAAATTTGCAAAGTCTCACCAGGAATCAGAGAAATGAAATAAAGCTAATACATCCACAACTCTCTTGTAATTGGTTCCTCTGTAATTTGGCTTTATCTTAACAAAGTTTATGATGTGGTGTTCAGAAAATCCACGCCTAGAACAAATCCTTAAAATCCAAACCTGCCACATGCACAAGGAGATAAGCAGAGAGATGTTTTATTGAAAAGCTTTTGGTTGTACTAAGTAATTGGAAATAATACAGATGGCTTCCTATAGGAGAATGGGAAACAAAGTTGTGGCTTTTTTATGCACTTAAAAGAAATGGACACAGTCAACAGGTATTTATGCAAACTAACTTCCAAAGCAATGTTGAGTGAGAAAACAATTTGTATGTTGAGAATCACAAGATGATGTTATTTGTTAAGTAACAATTAAAAGCTTACAGAACAATGCTACATGTTGTGACCTGAACACGTTTTTAGCTCTTCAACTCTGTATAATACTCTGGTTTCCAAGCATATCCACATGCTCTATGCTCCCTGCCCCCGGCATCAAGGGGTCTCTCTTATCCCATCTCTGACTCTGCTCCAAGTTTGGATGAAGTTCAGTGACTCTGTCCCAGGTACGATGAATAGCAAATTGTGTCTCTGAACTCTGTGTTCACATTAGTTTCACACAAATAGGCTTGTTTTAGTTGATACAGAGGGTTCCTGAAATCTCCAAAGTTGCATACAATGTTTGCATTAACTAATAGATCATTAGAGTTCATCCATGACTTGCCAAAGGGCTGTTTTCATAGACTTTATCTTTTTCTGTGTGACATATCTCCAGCAATAGGCCATTTCAGTTGTTATTTGTAGACATGGCTCTTAATTTTGGTGGAAATAGATCCATACTATGAATAGAACCCAATGCTAAATTATCAAAAAGAGACCATGATTTTTAGATACAATCTAAATTTGTTAAGTGTTATGTACATAAACAACATTTTCTAGAATTCCAACAACTTCATTTGTTATTTGAAACTGAGCAAAACAACAGTTTATAAATGTTCGATAACATCTTTTGTTTTTCCTTTTGAAACATTCTTTTTTGTTTTTCATTAAATGCTTTACTTGGGTTGGAAATGACCTAGAAGCTTCCTTAACCCCAGCATAAATTCTTGTCTTTTTAAATGAGAACGTGTCTCTTTTGTGACAGGATGAGATTAGGTTGATCCTGGAGAAAATTGTTCAGAGGAAACTGTATTCTTTGGCTTCTCCAGAAAACTTTCCTTACTATAACACCCAGAAACAATGGCTCTTGTCTAACTTTCCTAAGTCAGTTTTTAGCCAGTTTGGTTTTAGAGGCTATTAACCTGAGGCCCCGAGTTACTCTTAGGATTTTGTGATCTCTCTGTCATTATTAGATTTTCAACAGATCCTCTAGGATGGTGAACATGCAAAAAAAAAAAAAAAAGTTAAAAAACAATGTTGTAAAGATTGGGCACTGCTCCAAGCTGTGGCTTTCACAGAGTGTACAAGATGCTATTTGCCTGGCTCTATCTCCAAGAGATTCTGGTTTAGTAGATCTGCAGTAATATTGAGGAATACACATTGTTTTTAAAGTAACCTCAGTAGATCGTGATGCAACTGAATCTTGCTGCAAGAGATCACTCTAATCTGCAGGACAAAATCCAGACTTCCCAGTGTCACCTTCAAGGACTCTGGCATAACTATCTTTCTAGTTTTATCTTATTTCTTCCACAACTCATCCTGCCCTACACTAATTTATTCTTAAGTTCAAAGAATAGTTATTGAACTCATATAGGGCCCTGCCCCAGGCTTCAAAGATCCAATCATGGACAGAGACTTCAGTCATAAACTACCAGCTTTTATGTGTCATCACATCTTATCCCCAGTCCCTTCACCAGGTAAATGCCTGTGACTCCTAGCAGACCCCATTCAAATATTCCTGCTCTGTGTAGCCACGCTAGACACCTTGGGACAGATTTCCTACTTTGTTAGACCCTACTTTTTTCACACTTTAGTTACACTGTCATGCAATTATTGGTTTGGGTTTTGGTCTCAGGACTCTTCCTGCTCAGGAACCATGTAGAAATCTTTATGGTAACTACCTTGCTCCCTTCAGTCCCAAAGCCAGATTTTTATTTGCTGAGTGAACAAGGAAAATTTCATTTTTAAATCTCTACCAAGAGTGCAGTAGTCTCCCTTTGTTTGTAGTTCTATTTTTCTTGGTTTCAGTTACTCAGGGTCAACTGTGGTCTGGAAATATTGAATGGGGAGAACACCAAAATGGCAGAATAGAAGTAAGCCAGCCCTACCACTCCTCACAGATGAGAAACATGTGTACAGCAAATGATGTTTTCATCAGCAATAAACCAAAACTCAATTGCAAAGAGGAGACATTTCCCAGGGTCACAGAGTGTTGAAGAAAACTCCATGAAGATGGTAATAGAATTAGATTTCATGTCCATGACATGCTTCCCTTAATCTGCCAGGCATCAAGCCTGTGGATGGAAATTTCTTTCCAACTCACAGTTACTATATTGGAGAAAGTAAGATTGAGGTGGAAAATTAGCTTTCCCACCATCTTGGACTCGCTGATAGGACACCAATCCTTATATCAACCTGCAGGATGCATCAAGAGACCCTGTAGGCAGAGAAAGATTCCTGAGGAAAGATTTCCAAGCAGGCTGAGATAAGCCTTGCCCCAGCCAGAGACGGGGTGGGGGGAGTAGGGGGATGGGGTAGGACAAGCCTCACCCTGCCCTGAGGAAATACTGGTCTTTATGTTTTCAGAGGAGGCATCACATCAGAGTGGCTATAGCAACTCCACACCATAGAAGGTACAGTGTACATATTCCTTGGGCTCAAACCTCCATCCAGCCTTCCCACATTGCCAAGATATCTCCATTGGGACCTCCCCCATTCAGGGCAAGCAGTGCTCCAAAAGTTTGTGAGAACACAGGGAAACCTGGGCATAAGTTGCCCTCTAGTGCCAAAAATGAGGCAGTGGACTAGCAAAAAATAATTTCAACAGGCAATCTGCAAAGAAATCTCTAAGCAAACATATCCTGTAAAAAAAAAAAAAAAAAAATTTTTTTTTCAGTGTGAAGACAAAGATATGCGTTCAGTATCCACATAAAGCAACAGAAGAAAGTAATGGTGACTTCTCCAAATGGACAAAGCAAGGAGCTGGTGACTGACCCTAATGAGATAGTGACAGGCCAGGTCTCCAATCAGGAATTCAAAATAGCAGTCTGAAATTCAATGATCTCCAAAGTAACACAGAAAAGTAATTCAAAAATTTATCATTGAAATAAGCAGAAATCATGAAACAGATATATATTTGATGACTGAAAGAATTATTAGGGGCTTTCTATAGCAGAATGGTTCAAGTTGAGGAAAGATTAGTGAGTTTGAAGAAAAACTATTTGAAAATAGAGCCAGAGGAGAAGAAAGAAGGAAAGGGAATGAAGGATGTCTACAAGAAACAGAAAATTACTCAAAAGAGCAAATCTTAGAATTGCTGGTGTTCAAAACAGAGCTGAGCTGGGGTAAGGGGAAGAAAATTATTCAAGGAAATAATAACAGAAAACTTTCTGAAACTCAAGAAACATATAAATATCCAGGTACAAGAGGGTCAGAGAATTCCAAACAGATTCAACCCAAAAAAGAAAGGTCAAGGACAAAGAAAGGATCCTAAAATCAGCAAGAGAAAAGAAAGAAATAACATAGAATGCTCCAGTCAGGCACCACAGATGTCTCAGTGGAAACCATGAAGCCGGGAGGGAGCAGGACACACCCCAAACACTGAAGAAATAAAATCACGCCAACTGAGAATGCTGTGGCCAGCAAAGCAATCCTCCCAAATACCAGGGAGAGGCAAAGTCTTTTACAGACAAACCAAAGCTAAAAGAATTCATCACCACCAGACTGTCTTACAAGAAATATTAATGGGAATTCTTTATCTGAAGGAACCCCCTCCCCGACTAATGCACAAACAGAAAAGTTTAGAAAGCATAGAACCCGTTGGTAAAAGTAATACATAAACTCAGAAGATTCTAACACTATAATTGTGGTGTTCAATGTACTCATAACTCCAGTATGAAAAATAGGAAAGAGGTCTATCAAAAATAATAACAGTTACAGCAACCAGTTAAGAGATAAGCAATATAAAAATGAACAAAGCAACACCAGAATTAAACTGTATCTAAACCAATGGGCCTAACTGACATTTATAACTAACATCCTCCAATCACTGCAGGATGCACGTTCTTCCCATTGGCAGATGGAACATTTTGTAGCATATGGCATATTTTAAGCCATAAAACAATTCTCAAAAAAATTTGAAAAGTTAAAAAATTCTGTTGTAGTCTCTGACCACAATGTAATAAACTAGAAATTAATAACAAGAGGAATCTTTGAAACTATACAAAAAAGGAAATTAAACATGTTCCTGAATGATCAATGGGGCAAGAACAAACTAACAAGAAAATTTAAAACAAGTTTGAAATGAAATGAAATAGGAATACAACATAACAAAAAAATGTATAGGATACAGAAAAGGCAGTACCAACAGAGAAGTTTATAGTAATAACTGCCTACCTCAAAAAAGTAGAAAAAGTTTAAATAAACCTAATGATGAATCTTAAGCAGCTAGAAAAGTAAAAGGAGAAGTTAGGAGAAGGAGAGGAATAATATAGTTCACAGTAGAAAGAAATGAAATTGAGCCTATAAAAGATCAATGAAATGAAGATTTGGTTTTTTAAAAAGATGAACTAAATTGACAAACCTTTAGCTAAATTATGAAAAAAAGAGAAGACCAAGTAAGATCAGAAATGAAAAAGAAGACAAAACAATAGAAATACGAAGAATCATTATAGGTTATCATGAATAACTTCCTGCAAACAAACTGGAAAATCTAGAAAAAGTAGATAAATTTCCGGGTCTCTACAACCTACCAAGATGGAAACACAAAGAAACAGAAAAGCTGAACAAAACACTAATGAGTCATGAGATCGAAGCTGTACCAAAATGTCCCACAAAAGAAAAACCTGAGCCTGGTGGCTGCGTGGCTGAATCCTACCAAACATTTTCAGTATTGATACCAATTCTACTCAAACTCTTCAAAAAAAATCAAAAAACTGAAGAGGAGCAATAGCTGCACATACCAAAACCAGACAAGGGTATAACAGAAAAGAAAACTACAGGCCAAGATCCCCGATGAACATAGTTGTAAAAATCCTCGGCAAAATGTGATCAAAGTGAATCTAAAAACACACAAAATATATTATTCATTATGCTCAAGTGGGATTCATCCCAGGAATGCAAAGATATTTCAACATATTCAAACCATAAATGCGATACGTAACATTAACAAAAACAAGAACAAAAACTGTATTATCATTGCAACAGATGCTGAAAGAGCTTTCAATTAAAGTCAACCCTTGTGATAAAATCTTTCAAAAAACAGTAAAGAAGAAACATACTTCAAAACAATAGAGGCCATATATGACAAACACACAGCAAACATCATACAAAATAAGAAAAAGTTGAAAGCCTTTCTTCTTAAATCTGGAAAAAGACAAGGATGCCTATTTTCACTACTTTTATACAAGTTAGTACTGGACTTAGTACTGTGCCAGAACAGCCAGGCAAGAGAAAAGAATAAAGGACATCCTAAATGGAAGGAAGAAGTCAAATTACACATTTTCACAGATGAAATGATTTTATATTTAGATATTCCTAAAGACTTCACCAAAAACCTGTTAGAATTAAGAAATTCAGTAAAGTTTCCAGATGCAAAATCAACATATCAAATTCATGAACATTTATGTACATCATCAGTGAACAATCTGAAAAAAGAATCAAGAAAGAAATCTCATTTGCAATAGCTAAAAAATATAGAAAACACATAGGAATAAATTTAACTAAGATGCAAAAGATCTCTGCAAGGAAAACTATAAAACACCAATGAAATAAATTGAAAAGGACACAAAAGAAAAGGAAAAATATTCCATGCTCGTGGATTGGAAGATTTAATATTGTTAAATGTCAATATTACCCAAAGAGATGGACAGATTTGATGCAATCCTTAATAACAACAACAACAACAAAACAGAAATAGAAAAATCAATCATCTAATTTATATGGAACTACTAAAGACCCTGGGACCCTGAATTGTTAAAGGAGGCATTACAACACATGACTTCAAAATACACTACAAAACTATAGTAAACAAAACAGCATGGTACTGGCATAAACACAGACTCATAGGCCAATGGGACAGAATAGCAAACCCAGAAAAAAATCCATGCAGTTATATTCACCTCATTTTTGACAAAGGTACTAGAACACACATTGGGAAAGATAGTCTCTTCAGTAAGTTGTGGTAGGAAAACTGGAAAATCATATATAGAAGACTATGCCTAGACTCTTATTTTTTGCAATATACAAAAATTAAAAAAAATGAATTAAGGACTAAAATCTGAGAACTGAAAACACAGGAAAATACTATGGAACATTGGTTTGGGCAAAGATTTTTTGAGTAATCGTACATCAAAAGCATAAGTAAAAATACCCCAAATAGACAAATGGGATTATATCAAACTAAGAAGCTTCTGGAAACAAAAAGGAAACAATCAACAAAAGCAGTTACAACCCAAAGAATGGGCAAAAATATTTGCAAACTATCCATCTGACAAGGAAATACAAACTAGAATATATATGGAATGCAAACAATAAATCTCATCTAAAAACGGGCAAAGCTCTGAACAGACATTTCTCCAAAGAAAACATTCAATGGCCACCAGACACATACAAAAGTACTCAGCATCACTGACATCTGAGAAATGCAAGTGGGAACCCCAGTGAGCTGTCCTCTCGCCCCAGTTAAAATGGCTTTTATGCAGAGATGCTGGCAAGGATGTGGAGAAACAGGAACTTCATATATTGCTTCTGAGAATGTAAATCATTATATCCACTATGGAGGAAGAGAATAGAGGCTTCTATAAAACAAAAAACACAAGTGTAATATAATCCAGCCATCCACTGCTAGGTATATATCCTAAAGGAATAAAATCAGTCTATCAAAAGAAATATCTGCCCTCCTGTGTTTACTGTAGCACTGTACATAATAGCCAAGACATAGAATTGCCCTAAGTGCACATCAGTGAACGCAGACAATGGATCACTTGTATGAATGAAATCTTCCTGTGAGCAGCAAAATGGATGGAACTGGTCATTGTAGTGATCAAGACAAGCCCTGCACAGAAAGACACGTATCACTTGTTCCACCTCATATGTGGGAGCTTAAGGAGTGGATGGCATGAAGATAGAGAGAGCAGATTGGTGGCGACCAGAGCCTGGGAAGGGGAAGGACGAGAGGGGTATCAAATGAGGTTGGTCAATAGGTGCAAAAATACAGTCAGAAGAAATACATCCTAGTATTTAATAAATCCATAATCTATTGTATATTTCAAAATACTTAGTAGCGAGAACTTTGAATGTCCCCTGCAAAAGGAAAAGGTAAATGTGTAGGATACTGTATATCCCAGTTATAGCTGATCATTACATATTATAGGAATTTGGCAATACACATATTTGCACCAGATTGTTCATTGCGGCTCAATTCATAATTGCCAAGCCCAAGTGCCCATCGACCCATGAATGGATTAATAAATTGTGGTATATGTATACCATGGAATACTATGCAGCATTAAAAAAATGGAGACTTTACCTCTTTTATGTTTACATAGATGGAGCTGGAAAATATTCTTCTTAGTAAAGTATCTCAGGAATATAGAACAATTTTGAAAAAAATAAAAATGATCTGGAAATTCTTTAGTGAGAACAATATGTTACATGGAAAACTAGAAAAAAACAATTCATAAATGTTAAGCTGCACGCAGGTCTCAGCAGCATGATGAAGTCTTACGGTGTCCCTCACTGTCCTGTTCTGTCTACCTGTGAGTCACTAATAGCCACCGCAGTTGTCACATGAACTGTCATTGTAATTATTTCACGTCATCATAACCCCAAAGCACGAGAGTGGTGATGCTGGCAGCTGGCGCATTGTGACAAGGGTTCTAGCTCATTGTTGTTATTGTTCATCTCTTCCTTGCCTAATTCATAGACTAAACTTGGTCATAGTTATGCACATAGAGGGGGGCAGTAGTATCTGCAGCTTCAGACATCCATTTGGGTTCTTAGAGTGTGAGCCCTAAGGTGGGGTTTAAGCACTTTTAAAGAGATACTCATAAAACTCAGAAATCTATGCACAAGAAAAGTAAAAGATCCCCACGGTCAGAATTCTAAGCACAATCATAGGCTACCGAGCAAGACAATTCATTAACCTGGAAACAGCTTCAAGAACTAGTTTCTGTTGTCCAGGGGCTGGGAATGTATCTCAGCGGCCAGAGTGACCATCAGCCCATTGCAAACCTTACCCACAATTAGTTCTCCTATCTAACAATCTTAAAGGTACTATTTTTAATGCAACCACTGGGATTTTACCAGATTTGGAAAGATAACAAGAACAACAAAAACCCCAAGAGTCTATCTCTAAAGTTGGTTGTATTGTTAAATTCTTTCCAGAAAACCTGTAAGCTGCAGTGGGCTATAACAGTATTTTCTGAATCTTGGGTGCAGTGAGGATAGTGAGGGTCAAACCCCAGACCAACAGAGCATGTCTTCTTGAAACACCCGACCAATCCTCTACTCTCCTATTAATTCAGTAACTGTTTACTAAGCTCTCCTTCCATAGCCAGAGATAAAAAATTAAATATGATTTTATTTTGCTCTAAATGAGTGCCTAAATTTATTCCTGAGTTTTATATTTTTAAGCATTTTATACTTCCCTGAGAATAAGCTACAACTACAAGTAATCTGTATATACTCAATATTTTTATTCTATGTATGCTGTGAAATTTGTAAGATTTTGAAAGATTTTTAAATGTTGTGAAAACATATCTCACATTAGTAGAAATATCATACTTTTCCTTCTCCACAGCAAGGCACTTTCGGGATATGCCTTTTTGAATTTGTACTTTTTACTTTTATTCAGTTTGAAACTCCATTGCTGAATTAAGTATTTCTCCCATGTGTTGGGATGCTGGGCCTCCATGCTCTGTACCCATGAACTCGCACACATGACATGCAAACCCACGGACACAAGTCACAGCAATAAAGACACGCATATGCTTACAAAGGGTGCCAGTGCAGAGACCCACAGGTTTTCTTAATTGTGCACCCTAGGAACCACACTCTGGAGGTCAGTTGGCAGAATCAAACTGGAAGATAGGTTTTTCAGTTTCTAATAAATCATGCACTTAATATTGAATCCCCACTTTAGAATATTTCCCATGAGGAGTCCTTCTGGCTTTTCATGTCAGAAATATCAGAGTCCTAGTATCACAATGCCTGCTTTCCAACTTTTCTGCAGGGCCACAGACAACTGAGTTGGGAGGCAGTGCGGTGGCTACTGGCCCTGGCCCTCATGACAGGATATGGGGTCTCCAGTTCAAACCATTCCACACTTCCTTAACATTGCTTAGAGCTTGGTGGGAGTGGAAATTCAAATTGTTAGCATCCCTTTTTAAAACTGTATTTTTAATGTCTGAAAAAGTAGTGTTCTATCTAATATCCACTTAGAAACCACTGTGCTCCAACAACCCCAGAGGCTTACTGGCTTCTAGCTTCAGATGAGCTGTGGAGGGAAGAGAGGGCGGATGGAGCGATTGATGGGAAACAGGAATTCTCTTAGATCATCCGCTTCTTCCTTCCCAGGGAGGGCTTCGGGATGCTGGTTGACCATGCTGAGAGGAAGCCCTGGGACCCGTGTCTTCCATCTCCCTGTGAATTGTTCTCAGGGCCAGGAACAGGTGGCTTATGTTAGCACTATCTAGGGAAATACGTGTTAATCTACCCCAGAAGAGGTGTGAGCATCTGCAGCAGCAGTTCTCAAATTTTAACAAGCATCAGAATCACCTGGAGTGCTTTTTTGAACACAGATTGCTGAGCCTCGCTCTCAGAGCTTCTGATTCAGTGGAGTGGAGCTGGAGGAATAATCTGCAGTTCTAGCAAGCTCCCCAAGGGTACTGAGCTGATGCTCTGGGGACCAGTTTGGGAGCCACTTGCCTACCAATACCTACAGAAAGTTTTCCAGCTTCTGCTGGACAGTGTACATGCTAGATGTAGGCAGGAAAGCATCTCCTAGCAAAGGTCTTAAAGGCATTCACCAGGCAGAAGCCGAATCCATGAAGAATTATGAATAACTATCAGCACACGTGGCCACCTTGTTTCTCGCAGTCTGTCATGCCTCCTACAATAGCCCGTAAACTACCTGCAATCTTGTAACAAGGAGCAGATGTTCAGCAAAATAGAGAAGGTACTTGGGTTACCATTCTCTTTTTAGTAAGAGAACATTTCTTTGGGTTCTTTTAATTGAAAGGGATCTTTAAAGCCACACGGTGGCAGTGTAATCTCATGAGTGACGGCCTCAGGGTGCCAGGGTTGAGTTATCCCTCGGTAAATTAAGAGATATTTCTGAAGGCTAAGCGTCTGTGATCTTGGCATAACAATTATTGGCCTGTAAAGTATAAATGACAACTTGTAGTCAGATATCTCTACAGAAACCTCAGTCGGAGCTTTCAATATTTTTACAATGCCTTAGACAGAACACATTCCCCCCTCTGCCGCTTCATAGTGTGAAAACAACTTCACAAGAATGAGCAACAGATCATTTCATGCATGAGCTATGCAACAAATTCAATCCAAAATAACTCGTGCTCCAGTTTAGCAAATTACCGTGTGATAGCAAATTCACTCTACACTTTAATGATTTTTGAAAAGGGATTTTTTTTCTCTAGTATTGCTTATTTTAGAGATTTGCAGGCCTCTATGTCTCACAACCAAGTAAAATTAACTTTCTTAGATTTTTTCATCGAAGTATATCCTTGAGCCCTTCCTTTCTACACTGAGATTTTAAAGATGGCATTACATCTTTGGTGTATTTTAATTTGACTAATTGACTATTTGCCTGTGTGATACAACCCATACACCTGCACAATAATATCCCTTAGGGATACAGAATTCTTAGGAGGACAGGGAGCAAAGTGAAGAAAGTAATGTACAGGTATGCCCCTACCTGTCCTCTAAAAAAATATTCTCTAACATTAACAGAAGTGGCCGTTTCCTGGAGACGAGAGGGATAGTTCAATATTAAATTTGGAAATGTTGCCTTATTTGCATCTCGACAGCGCACCTCCGGTCATCCAAGCAATGGCGGCACCAAACAGGACCTGTGCAAATATAAGTCAGTCTAGAAAATATGAACCCAGAAAACCCCTGGCAACAGAGAACCCAGAAAATCCCTAACCAGCAACACAGAACCCAGAAACCCTCAACTGGCAACACAGAACCCAGAAATCCCCCACCCATCAACAGAGAACCCAGAAACCCTTCAGCAACACAGAACAAAGTATCCCTCCTACTTGGCAACACAGAACCCAGAAAATCCCCACCCGGCAACACAGAACCCAGAAACCACCCAACTGGCAACACAGAACCCAGAAACCCCCCACTTGGCAACACAACCTAGAAACTCCCCCAGCAACAGAGAACCAAGCAACCTCCAACCTGGCAACACAGAACCTAGAAATCCCCTAGCAACAAAGAACCCAGCAACACAGAACACAGAAATCGCCAGGCACCAGAGAACCCAGAACCCCCCCCCACCCAGCAACACAGAACTCAGAAACACCCCACTCGACAACACAGAACCTAGAAACCACCTAGCAACACAGACCCCAGAAACCCCCAACCTGGCAACACAGAACCCAGCAACCCTCAGTAACATATAACCCAGAAACCCCAAACCGACAACAAAACCCAGAAACCCCTAGCCAGCAATACAGAACACAGAAATACCACCCCACCCCACCCCCGCAAAAAAAAAAAAAAACAGAACCCAGTAAACCCTGGCAACACAGAACCAAGAAACAACCCTGAGAAGAAAGCACATAGAACCCCCACTCCCACCCCCATCAACACAGAACCCAGAAACCCCCCACCCGGCAACACAGAACCCAGAAACCCTTCAAAAACACAGAACCCAGAAACCCCCAGCAAACGCAGTATCCAGAAATCCCCTTCTCAACACAGAACACAGAATTAGCCCAGCATCAGAGAACCCAGAAACCCCCCAGCAACACAGAACCCTGAAACTCCCAACTGGCAACACAGAACCCGGAAACCTCCCCCACTTGCCAACACAGAACCCAGAAAACCCCCAGTAACAAAGAACCCAAGATTTGCCCAGCAAAAAAGATCCGAGAAACTGCCCTGGGAACACAGAACCCAGAAACCCCTCAGCAACACAGGACCCACAAACTACCGGCAACACACAACCCAGAAACCCCTCACTCAGCAACATAGAAGCAACCCCTCTCCCAGAAACACAGAACCCAGAAATGCCCCAGCAACACAGAACCCAGGTACACACCCCTGACAACACAGAACCCAGAATTCGCCACCTGGTAACACAGGACGCAGACACCCCCTTGGAACTCATAAAGAAGAGAACACCTAAGCCAGTGACACAGAACCCAGAAATCCACCACTTGGTAACACAGAACCTATAAAACCCCTGGCAACACAGAACCCAGAAACCCACCACCTGGTAACACAGAACCCAGAAACCCCCGCACCCAGCAACACAGAATGCAGAAACACTCCAGAAACACCCAGGCAACACAGAACCCAAAACCACCCTCCTACCCCCAGCAACTCAGAACCCAGAAACCCACCACCTGGTAACACAGGACGCAGACACCCCCTTGGAACTCATAAAGAAGAGAACACCCCAGCCAGTGACACAGAACCCAGAAATCCACCACCTGGTAACACAGAACCTATAAAACCCCTGGCAACACAGAACCCAGAACCCCCGCACCCAGCAACACAGATCCCAGAAATCCCCCCAAAATAAAGAACCCAGAACCCTCCCCAGCAACAGAGAACCCAGAATTCGCCCAGCAACACAAAACCCAGAAACCCCCCTGGCAACACAGAACCTGGAAACCCCACATCTGGCAACACAGAACCCAGAACCTCACCAGCAACATAGAAGCCAGAAAACACTGCCCCCCGGCAACACAGAACCCAGAAAACTTCCACCTGGCAACAGAGAACCCAGAAATTCCCCACCCAGCAATACAGAAGCCAGAAATAGCCAGGCAACACAGAACCCAGACACCCCTGGCAACACAGAACCCCAAAACCCCCACCCAGCAAGACAGAACCAAGAACCCCCCTCTGCAACACAGAACCCAGAAAACTCCCAGAAACACACAACACAGAAACCCACCACCTAGCAACACAAAACACAGAAAAAATTCAGCAACACAAAACCCAGAAACCCACCACCTGGCAACTTAGAACACAGAAACCCCCAGAACCCAGAACACAGAAACCCTACTGCAAAACAGAACTCAGAAATTCACCCCAGCAACAAAGAACTAAGATTTTGGCAGGCAACAGAGAACCCAGAAACCCAGAACCCCAACCCCCCCATAGCAACTCAGAACTCAGAAAAACCCACACCCAGGAAAAAGGAGCCCAGAAACCCTCCACGTGGTAACACAGAATGCAAAAAACCCCATAACACAAACCCAGATACCACCCTCCTTCCCCCCCACAACAGAGAACACAGAATTCCCCCAGCAACACAGAACCCAGAAACCCACCACCTGGCAACACAGAACCCAGACATTCCCCCCCGCCCAGTAACAGAGAACCCAGAATTCCCCTGTGAACACAGAACCCAGAAGCCCACCACTCAGCAACACAGAACACAAACTGCCCTGGCAACACAGAACCCAGAAACCCATGACCTGGTAACACAAAACCCAGAACTCCCTGGCAACACAGAACCCAGAAACCCATGACCTGGTAACACAAAACCCAGAACTCCCCCGGCAACTCAGAACCCAGAAACCCTCCACCCGGCAACAGAGAACCCAGAAATCCCCAGGCAACAGAGAACCCAGAACCCCCACTAGCAACACAACCCCAAAACACCCACCCAGCAACAGAATAAACCCCCCAAATCCCCACCCAGCAAAACAGAACCCAGAACCCACTCTGGCAACACAGAACCCCAAACACCCCCACACGGCAACACAAAACCCAGAAAACCCCACATGGCAACTCAGAACCCAGAAAAACCCACATCCTGCAACACAGAACCCAGAAACCCACCACCTGGTAACACAGAACCCAGTAATCCCCTGACAACACAGAAACAAGAACCCCCACCCCCATAACACAGAACCCAGAAACCACCACCAACAACAGAGAATCCTGAATTCCCCTGGAAACACAGAACCCAGAAACCCCCGAGCAACAAAGAACCCAGAAACCCACCACCTGGTATAGGCTAAAAGCTATATGCTCTGTGCCCAAGCTGCCTGAGCAAAACAGTTTCGATTTCTCGCTGACCAAGGTTTCATTGCAGGCCTGGCTGCCTTGGTAAGCAAAGTTGTTAAGCCTGAGGCTTGGAGGTAAAAGCCCAACCTTAGTAACACAACTAGGTGGCTGTTAAGCCTGGGGGCTTTGGAGCAGAAATCTCCACTCTCAGAGATACAGCCCAGAGGCTGATGCAAGCAAGTCATGTAATCAATAAGCTGAATGGCCTCTGGACCATGGTTAAACGAGATAATAAGTTTCTGCCTCCCAGGTTGTTATGGGTTTCTAGAGATCCAAAAGAACGATCTACTCTTTCTTTATTGTGGTCTTGTGACTTATTGGCTCATGAGCAAAGCAACTGATGTATGTTTCATGTGATAGTTATTTTAAGATTAGAAAAAGGTATATCAGTTAATCAGCAGGCACCAAGAAAAGTTAATTGAATTTTACTATATGTTTTGTAAAGCTATTGTGTAATTATAGAATAACAGTGTGTACATGACTAGCTGGCTATTTAAGCTGGCTGTAAATAAAGAATATTGCTACTTGCCGCTATGAGCTTGTAGCCGTTTCTTGCTTTCATACCATTTGAGTATTTCAGGGGGCCTACACCTGTGACAACAGCCACTCCACGATTCCTCATGCAACAACCTGGTAACACAGAACCCAGACACCCCGCAGGACACAGAACCCACCACCCTGCAACACAGAACCCAGAAACCCCCCACCCGGCAACACAGAACCCAGAAACCACCCAAAACAAAGAACTCAGAACACCCTTGGCAACAAAGAACCCAGATTTCCCCCAGAAACACCCCTGGCAACACAGAACCAGGAAACCCCACATGCAGCAACACAGAACACAGAACCCCCCCACCCAGCAACACAGAACCCAGAAATCCGGCTGGAAACACAAAACCCAGAAATCACCCCTCAGAAACAGAGAATCCAGAAATCCTCCACCCGGCAACAGAGAACCCAGAAACTCCCCACCCAACAACACAGAACTCAGAAATCCCCAGGCAACACAGAACCCAGAACTCCCCCTAGCAACACAACCCCCAAACCCCATCCGGGAACAGAAAACCCAGAAAATAGCCACGCAGCAAAGCAGAACCCAGAAACACCCAGGCAACACAGAACACAGAACCCACTCTGGCAACATAGAACCCTAACCCCCCTGACATGGCAACACAGAACCCAGAAACCCTCCTGGCAACACAGAACCCCAAACCACCCCACCTGGCAACACAGAACACAGAAACCCTCCAAATGGCAATAGAGAACCCAGAACTCCCCCCCACCTCGGGAACACAGAACCAGGAACCCCCCCACTTGACAACACAGAACCCAGAAACCCCCCAAAACAGAATCAGGAACCCACCCACCCCCAGAAACAAAGAACGCAGAATTCCCCCAGCAACACAGAATCCAGAAAGCCCCCCTGGGAACACAGAACCAGGAAACCTCACACCCAGCAACACAGAACCCAGAAGCCCGGCTGGCAACACAGAACCCAGAAATCACACACATCCCCACCCCGGCAACACAGAACCTACCATCTGGCAACACAGAAAACAGAAATCCCCCAGCAACACAGAGCTCAGAAACCCACCACCTGGTAACAAAGAACCCAGAAAAACTCCAGCAAAACAGAACTCAGAAACCCCCCATAACACGGAACCCAGACACCCCGGCCCCAGCAAGAGAGAATCCAGAACTCCCCCCTGGCAACACAGAATCCAGAACTCCCCCTCCCCGGCAACACAGAACCAAGAAACACCCACTCCCAGTGACACAGAACCCAGAAACCCACCACCTAGTAACACAGAACCCAGAAACCCACCACCTGGTAACATAGAACCCAGAAACCCCCTGGCAACACAGAACCCAGAAACCTACCACTGGGTAACACAAAACCCAGAAACACCCCATAACACAGAACCCAGACACCCCTCCAGCAATAGAGAACACAGAATTCCCCCTGGCAACACCAAACACAGAAACCTCCCACCCAGCAATGCAAAACCCAGAACCCCCTCCACACCCCCATCCCCGGCAACACTAAAACCAAAACCTCCCACCCGGCAACACAGAACCTCAACAACTCCCACCCAGCAACACAGAACCCCAAAACACCCAGGCAACAGAGAACCCCAACACCCCCCATCTGGCAACACAGAACCCAGAAACCCTCCACTTGGCATTATAGAACCTAGAACCATCCCCCACCCCTGCAACACAAATCCCAGGAGCCCCCATCAACACAGAACCCAGAACCCCCCACTCAGCAATGCAGAACCCAGAACGCCCCCGCCCCCCCCCCGGCAACACAGAAACCAGAGACCACCCACCTACCCCCCGGCAACACAGAAAACAGAGACCACGCCTCCAAGGATCATAGAAGCCAGAAACACCCCACCAGGCAACACAGAATTTAAAAACCCACACCCAGCATCTCAGAACCCAAAACCTCCCCACAACACAGAACCCAGAAACTCACCACCTGGTAACAGAGAACCCAGGAACCCCCCCCAGCAACATAGAACCCCTAAACCCCCACCCTGCAACACAGAACCCAGAAACACCAGGCAACACAGAACCCAGAACCCCTCCTGGCAAACAAACCCCAAAACTCCCCTACCCAGAAACCCTGCACTCGGCAATAGAGAACCAAGAAACCCACCTCCCTCCGCAACACAAATCCCAGGAAACCGCATCAACATAGAACCTAGAACCAACCCTCAAAATAAAACCCAGAAACCCACACTCGGCAACCCAGAACCCAGAAAATCCCACAGCAACTCAGAATCCAGAGACCTCCACCCCCAGAATCATAGAACCCAGAAAGTCCCACCTGGCAACACAGAATCCAGAAACCCCCAGCCAGCAACTCAGAACCCAGACCCCTCCCCCCCACACTTGGCAACACGGATCCCAGAAACCCAACACCTGGTAACACAGAACCCAGAACCACCACCCCCGCCCCCAGCAACACAGAACCCAGAAATGCCCCATAACACAGAAGCCAGACACCCCTCCCCCCCAGCAACAGACAACCCAGAATTCCCCCTGGCAACACAGAACCCAGAAACCTCCCTGGCAAAACAACCAAGAAATCCACCACCTGGCAACACAGAACCCAGAAACCCTTCGGCAACACAGAAACCAGAAACCCCCCACCCAGAAACACCTAGTAAACAAAGAACCCAGAACCCCCCCCCGGAAACACAGAACCCCAAGCCCCCTCTCCACTTGGCAACACAGAACCCAGAAACCCTCCAATCAGTAATAGAGAACCCAGAAATCCCCCCTCCCTCTGCAACACAAATTCCAGGACCCGCATGAACACAGAACCCAGAAACCCCCATCCGGCAACACAAAACCCAGAAATCCCCCCAGCAACACAGAACCCAGAGATCCCAGCATCATAGAACTCAGAAATGCCCCAGCATCATAGAACTCAGAAATGCCTCACCTGGCAACACAGAATCCAGAACCCGCCCTCCCCCACAGCAACTGATAACACAGAATCCAGAAACCCCTGGCAACCCAGAACCCCCCCCATAACACAGAACCCAGATTACCCTCTCCCCAGCAACCGAGAACCCAGAATACCCCTGGCAACACAGAACCCAGAAACACCCCATAGCACAGAAACCAGAAACCCCTGCCCCCAGCAACAGAGAACCCAGAACCCCCCTGGCAACACAGAATCCAGAAACCCACCACCTAGTAACACAGAACCCAGAACCCCCCAGCAACACAGAACCCAGAAGCCTACAACCTGGTAACACAGAACCTAGAAACCCCCATAACACAGAAACCAGACACCCCCCACCTGGCAACACAGAACCCAGAAACCGCCCAAAACAAAGAACACAGAACTCCCCTCCCCCCTCAGCAACAGAGAACCCACAATTCCCCCAGCAACATAGAACCCAGAACCCCCCCAGCAACACAGAACCCACAAACCCTCCACCTGGCAACAGAAAACCCAGAAATTGCCCACCCAGCAACACAAAACCCAGAATCCCCCCTCCACCCAGACAACACAGAACCCAGAACCACCCAGCCGGCAACCCAGAACCCACAAACCCTCCACCCAGCAACACAGAGCCCAGAAAAACCCAAACAACACGGAACCCAGAACCACCCAGCCAGCAACACAGAACCCACAAACCCTCCACCCAGCAACACAGAACCCAGAAGCACCCAGACAACACAGAACCCAAAATCCCCCCACCCGGCAAGACAGAACCCAGAAACACTCCACTCTTCAATAGAGAACCCAGAAACCCTACCACCACCTGCAATACAAATCTCAGGAACCTCCATCAACACAGAACCCAGAACCACACCCCCCCCACATAGAACCCAGAAAACTCCGCAGCGACACGGAACCCAGAGACACCCCCCACCCCCGCCGGATCAACAGAACCAAGAAACCCCCCTCCTGGCAACACAGAATCTAGAAATCTCACCTAGCATCTTACAACCCAGAAACCCCCAAACACAGAATCTAGAAACCCACCACCTGGTAACATAGAACTCAGAACCCTCCTGGCAACACAGAACCCAAACCCACCACCTGCCAACAGAGAACCCAGAAACTCCCCACCCAGCAAGTCAGAACCCAGGAACATCCAGGCAACACAGAACCAGAACCCATCCTGGAAACACAGAACCCTAAACACCCCACCCAGCAACATAAGACCCTGAAACCCTCCACTCGGCAATAGAGAACCTAGAAATCTTCCCACCTCCGTAACACAAATCCCAGGAAACCACGTTAACACAGAACCCAGAACCACCTCCCACAAAGAATCCAGAAACCCCCACCTGGCAACACAGAACCCAGAGACCCCCCTCCCCCATCAGGATCATAAACACAGAAACCCCCACCCGGCAACACAGAATCCAGAAACCCAACACCTAGAAACACAGAGCCAAAAAACCGCCCCCCCCAGCAACACAGAACCCAGAAACCCCCCACAACACAGAACCCAGAAACACAGAACCCAGAAACCCACCACCCAGAAACACAGAACCCAGAAACCCCCCACAACACAGAACCCAGAAACCCACCACCCAGAAACACAGAACCCAGAAATCCCCCCACAACACAGAACCCAGAAACCCACCACCCAGAAACACAGAACCCAGAAACCCCCCACAACACAGAACCCAGAAACCCACCACCCAGAAACACAGAACCCAGAAACCCCCCACAACACAGAACCCAGAAACACAGAACCCAGAAATCCCCAGGCAACACACAACCTAGAACCTCCCAGGGCAACACAGAACCTAAACCCCCCACCCGGCAATACAGAACTCATAATCCCCCCAACAACACAGGACCCAGAAACTCCCCAGCAACAAAGAACCCAGAACCCGCCCCCCAGCATCACAGAACCCAGAAACCCCCCAACTGGCAACACAGAATTCAGAAACTCCAACCAGCAACACAACCCAGAAAACACCAACCCAGAAACCCCCTGGCAACACAGAATCCCAACTCCCTCTGCCCCCCTGGCAACACAGAACCCAGAAACCCTCCACTCAGCAATAGAGAACCCAGAAACCCCCCTCCCTTCGCAACACAAATCTCAGGAACCCCCATCAACACAGAACCCAGAGCCACCACTCCCACATAGACCCCCCCAAACCCCCACCCGGCAACACAGAACCCACAAAAACCCCCGCAACACAGACCCAGAGACCAGTCCAAAAAGGTCATAACCCAGAACCCCCCAACCTGGCAACACAGAATCTAGAAACCCCCACCCGGCATCTCAGAACCCAGAACCCCCCAAACACGGAACCCAGAAACCCACTACCTTGTAACACAGAACCCAAACACCCCTGGCAACACAGAACCCTGAAACGCCCCAGCAACACAGAACCCAGAAACCCTACTATGAAACTAATTTATGGCTTTCACATGAAAGCTATAACCCAGTTATAACCTAAGAATAGAGGGAAGGGGGAAAGGGAGGGGAGGGAGGGGGGAGGGTGATTGGTGGGATTACACCTGTGGTGCATCTTGCAAGGGTACATGTGAAACTTAGTAAATGTAGAATATAAATATCTTAACACAATAACTAAGAAAATGCCAGGAAGGAAATGTGTCAAACGGTCTATAAAACCAGTGTATGGTGCCCCATGATCGCATTAATGTACACAGCTGTGATTTAATTAAAAAAAAAAAAAAGGAAAGGGTCATTAAAAAAAAAAAGAACCCAGAATCCCCCTCCCCCCTGCCCCAGCAACATAGAACCCAGAAACCAACTCACCAGGCGACACAGAACACAGAAACCCACCACCTAGTAACAAAGCACCCAGAAAAACCCCAGGCAACACAGAACCCAGAACCCCCCCACCCAGCAACACAGCACCCAGAAACCTACCACCTGGTAACACAGAACCCAGAACCCCCCATAACACAGAACCCAGACACCCCTCTACCCCAGCAACAGAGAACCCAGAATTCCCCCAGCAAAACGGAACCCAGAAACTCCACACCGAACAACACAGAACCCCAAACCACGCTACCTGGCAAAACAGAACCAAGAAACCACTCAGCAATAGAGAACCCAGATACCTGCCTCCCCCCACAACACAAACCCCCGCCCAGGCAACACAGAAGACTGAATTCTCCCTGCAAAAGACAACCCAGAACCACCAACCCCCCCACCACCACCAGCAACACAACCCAGGAACTCCCGTCAACACAGAACCCAGAACTCCCCACCCCAGCAAAACAGAACTCAGGAAACCCCCAGCGAAACAGAACCCAGAAAATCCTGAGAAACACAGAACCCAGAACCCCCCAGCAAAATAGAACCCAGGAAACCCCCGGCAAAACAGAACCCAGAAAATCCTCAGCAACACAGAACCAGAACACCCCCCACCTGGCAACACAGAACCCAGAAAAATCCCCACCCAACACCATAGAACCCAGAAACCCCCCCAGCAACACAGAACCTAGAATTTGCCAGGCAACACAAAACCCAGGATTCTCCCGGCTACAGAGAACCCAGAAACCCTCCAGGCAACACAGAACCTGGAAACCCCCCACCCGGCAATACAGAACTCATAATCCCCCCAACAACACAGGACCCAGAAACTCCCCAGCAACAAAGAACCCAGAACCCGCCCCCCAGCATCACAGAACCCAGAAACCCCCCCAACCGGCAACACAGAATTCAGAAACTCCAACCAGCAACACAACCCAGAAAACACCAAACCTGGCAACACAGAACCCTGAAACCCCACTCCCTGCAACACAGAACCCAGGATTCTGCTGGCTACAGAGAACCCAGAAACCCCCCAGCAACACAGAACTCAGAAACCCCCTGCAACGCAGAACCCATAATCCCCTCCAACAACACAGAACTCAGAAACCCCCTGCAACACAGCTTTCCCAGTTCCACTTTGCTGAAAAAATCTACCTTCACCAAAGGTGAGAGGACTTAAAAACACCACTGACCAGACTGAAAAAACATGGAACATGGAACATCCTTATACGTCCTCCTGGGTGTTTGGATGCTTCTCACACAACCACAGACATTTGACTTTGGTTCTGGCTCTAAATTTAAATATTGAAACTTAAAGTTTCTGTCTCTGGGAGCTCTGAATCATACAAAACACTCCCTGGAAATTCACTGTCAGACAAGTATCCCCAAATGCAGGGAATCTGAGAGGGAAGATGTATTCACCTAAAAAGAGGCAAGACTCAAGGTTGGACATTATACTCTTAAATGCAGACCAGAAGCACTAAAATGTTACTTTGAAGTCGCAGCTGGTCTCTGGGGGTGCCATGGCTGTGTTTATTGCCCTATGCTGGGTGGAGGGGAGCGCAAAGGGCCCAGCTGAGCTGCACAGCATAGCAAGCGGCCTGCAGGGCAGGGTTGCATCCACCCATCTTCACCGCAGCTGGTGGCTGCCTGCAGGGCTCAGAATTTCTTACTTGCCCCATACCACCCTCTCTTGATTGAGCTATTCCATATTCAATCTGCTTGTTGCATACTTGGGTCCAAATTTTATTTTCTTCCAAATCTCAAAGTCAAAATTTTATTTTAATTAATTAATTAATTAATTTAATAAATCATAGGTGTGTACATTAATGCAATCATGGGGCACCATACACTGGTTTTATATACAATTTGAAATATTTTCATCACACTGATTAACAAAGCCTGCCTGGCTTTTTCTTAGTTATTGTGTTAAGACATTTATATTCTACATTTAGTAAGTTTCACATGGACCCTGGTAAGATGCACAGTAGGTGTGGTCCCACCAATTACCCTCTCTCCCTCCCCTCCCCTCCCTTTCCTCTTTCCCCATATTCTTAGGTTGTAATTGGGTTATGGCTTTCATATGAAAGCTATAAATTAGTTTCATAGTAGGGCTGAGTACATTAGATACTTTTTCTTCCATTCTTGAGATACTTTGCTAAGAAGAATATGTTCCAGCTCTAGCCATGTAAACACAAAAGAGGTAAAGTCTCCATCTATTATAGAATAATTACCCTCTGCAATAAAATCAGTATCTTGCAGACCTTGAGCATATGCAGAGTCAAGGCTGTGTGGGTAGAGATTCTTATCCCCATTTTGGACATAGAAAAACTTGAGTCTTCAGAAAGCTCAAGTGACTTCTTTCAGATTACACAGTCATGGCTCGGCACCCGTTGCTTAATGGTTAGGGCGCCGGCCACATACACCCACGCTGACGGGTTCAAACCTGGCCTGGGCCTGCTAAATAACAATGACAACTGCCAAAGTAAATAAATAGATAAAAATAAAAATAAATAAATAAAAATAGCTGGGCATTGTGGCGGGCACTTGTAGTCCCAGCTACTTGGGAGGCTGAGGCAAGAGAATTGCTTAAGCCCAAGAATTTGAGGTTGCTGTGAGCTGTGATAACACAGCACTCTACCAAGGGTGACAAAGTGAGACTGTCTTAAAAAAAGGAAAGAGAGAGAGAGTGATCATAGTTAGTTACTAATAGCAGCAGAGCTGAGATTCCTACTCAGGCAGGTCTTGTAACACTAAAGCCCATGTTCTAAACTGCTAACAGCATTTGACACACTTTTCACCTGTTACACTGCCCACCTGCTAAACAATTATTCCTTCTATATAAGAAAGTTATTTCAATATTCAGACAATTTTTCCTAAAGAGGAACAAATGATCTATTTTTTGATCCAAGTATATATTACAGGCAGTTTATAAAAAGTAGATTCTTTCTCTCTATAAATGGTACTTATTTTTAATACTGACATATATGTTAACATTTAAAGAACCTTCCATGTAATATTTATATGCGTAATATGTGTTAGCAGTATGATGTTAGAAAGCTATAATTCTATCAAAGCATAATTACTAGGATTACTATAGGAGCTATAATTCTTTTTGACAATTCAATCAGGCTTCAAAATTTCAAAAGAAGTTTAACTTGCCTCATTGATTGATTTATTCATTATTTATACCCTCTTTCCAAAAAAAAGATTCAAAATAACTCGCACAAAAAAGACTCATAAAATGGAATCATTAAAGCAAGGATGAAAGAACAATTGGCAAGCAATGAAAGCGACAAGATAGCTGTTCCAAAATCCTTAGATTAAAAGAAATGGCTGTGATGAGACACGTGTCAGCTGCTGTGTTTCTAGACAGCAAAGCAGAAACACATGGACACATAAAAATACAGTTCTCTAAAAAAGAGCATGAATTGTTAAGAAATGCACATATCTTTATATGATTAAATGTAAAATGTTTTGACTTGTACGTAGCATGAGGTAAGGTCAAGATTAACTGTTTTATGAATAGTGGACCCAGCACTATTTATAGAAAATACCTTCATTCGTCCACCATACCTTGGTGTGATTTCTCTCATGAAAACGTAAGTGGGTCAGTTTCAGGACCTTTTATTATGTTGCCGTGGTCTACTCATTCCTATCTGAATTATTATCTTAAGTATTACAGAGTCAGCTAGCAGTAGAAGTTCTCCAGCTCCGTTCTTACCCTTTACTATTGTCTGGGCACTTCTTGGAGCTTGTCATTTCCAAATACATTTTAAAGTGAGCCCGTTCATGCCAACGAAGCTGCAGGGCTCTGAATTATGATGAGTTAGAATCGTAAGTTCTGATTCATACCATGGTGGAAACCTCCATTTCTTTAGGTTTTTACATTTATTTTTTTTTATTTTCACATATACGTGTGTTCATTAGGCTTCCACTTTTTGCCTTCACAAAATTAAAAAGGCTTAGACTTTAACAACAGTAACAATGTTTAAGAGAGGGACCAGAAACAAAAACCTTGCAAAGAACGAACGGAGACAAATACGTTCAGAAAAGAAGAAATCGGACGAATGCTGCCACGAAGTATTAAGCAATGATAATAATAGTAATGCAAAGAAAGGAACATTCATATTGCTGGTGGGACTGCAAACCAAAAAATCTTAGGTCTTCTTTAATCACTATCAATAATATTTTACAGTTTTAAGTCAGAAGCATAGTGCATCTAATTTATTTTTGATATTTGGTATTCTTCAATGTTATTTCAAATAGCATATTTTAAAATCTTATTTTCTATTTGTTTCTGACATAGAGAAATACAATTAGTCTGTTCAGTATCCAGTGCTCTTGCTAAAATTACCTGTTAGAGATAATGGTATGTCGTTTCCTTCTGATTTCCTGGTCAGACAATCACGTCATCTAGGAATACTGGCAGTTTCATGTCCCTTTTTTTCTAGTCTATCTTTTTCTTGACTTCAAGTACTAGATAGGACCCCCCCAGTGTACAGCTGGGCAGTGTAGTAACAGCATCCTGGTTTTGTTTTCCTGATCTCAGAAGGCGGTTTCAGTATTTTACCACCAAGTATGATGTTTGCTTTATGTATATTTATTAATTTTTTAAAAAAAATATGACCTAAGCTTTCTTATTTCCTCATTTGATAAGAAAATATGTGTGTATGTTTGTGGATGTATTTTATTGTAATGATTGTTGAAGTTTATCATATACTTTTCTGCATCTATTAATATGCTCATATAATTCTGCCCTATTTTTTCCTGCTATAGGGAGCACAATACTAACTAGTTTTCAACTATAAAACCGCATTTGAATTCTCATTATAAGCCCTCTTGGGCAAGGCATGTTAGCCCTTACATATATTCCTAGATTGTAGATTTAAATATGAAACGTAAGACAATAAAGATTTTAGAAGACCTTGAGCAGGTAAAGGATTCTTAATAGGGCTCAAAAGATTAAACACAAATAGAAAAGAAAAATAGTGATAAATTCAACCATATTAAAATTAAGAACCTCTGTTCACTGAAAGACTGAGCAGAGGGAAGCTGTTTGCCACAGTGTGGGGGAGACACTTGTAACACACGTATTTTACAAAGGTCTGTATTTAAAACACAGAACTTCTCCAGTCAAATAAGCAAAGGCAGAAAACCTACTTTAAAACTGGGCACAGTGCCAGAATAGGGATCTCACAAACAAGAAAACCCAAATGACAGTAAACATAGAAAAGAGAAATGGACATTATTCGTGTAATTATCAAGAGAATTAAAGTTGAACTCACAATGGGATGATATTAAATACACCCCCAGGATGGCTAAAATGAAAAATACCCATAATATCAAGTGTTTTCAAGGATAGAGCAACTGCAGTATTTCTCATAAAAACGTAAATTTATGCGCGTGCATTTGGAAACCTTGTAGACTGGTATCTCAGTAAAGTTGTCCACGTCATATGACACAGCAATTCCACTGCTAGGCACATGCCGTACAGAAATGCATCCTGTTCTTACAAAATGTGTACGCAGGATTCTCAAAGCAGTACCGTGCATACAAGCCGCCAGTTGGAAGCTACTCCAGCGGCCAGTGAGGTAGCCAGCTGCCATGCCGGGAGCAGCCCCGGGAAGAGTCCTCCGTGGGGACTAAGCCTCCCACAGCAGCCCCAGGGGAAGGCAGCCTGCCTCAGGTGAGTCTTCGGTGATCAAGCCTGGCTGGCAGTTTAAACATAATTTCATGACAGACTCTGAGCCAGAAACCCCTAACTAAGTCACTCCCCCATTCCTGACCCCAAGAAACCATATGAGGTCATGCTCACACTTTAAAAGTAAAATTAATGTTCCAAATTTGGTGACATTTGTTGGCAGCCATAGATTACTGATACACCCATCAACCCTTAGATGGAAAATTGTGGAATGATCATATAAAACACGACACATCAGCAGAGGTGTACAGACGGCAGCTACGTGCAGCAGCACAGACGAATCTGACAAACCTGTTTAGTAAACAAACTGGATGCTGGAGAGTGTCCCCACCACGTCTCATTTGCACGAAGATCAGACGCTGGCCATGCTCCTCTGCAGCAGAAGTCAGAACAGTGGTTACCTTTGCATGAGTCACCGAAGGCTTTCCTAGGAATAGTAATAATGTTCGATGCCTTGACTTGACTGCCAGGGACGCAGATGTGTTTATTTTGAAAAACGTATCATGCTGTATTCTTAGGATCCATTCACTGTTTACATATATGCTGTGGTTAAATACAGAGTTTGTGTGAAAAGGAGATGCAGGGTGAACTTCTGAGAGTGTCTGCACAGCCCAGTGAGCTCCTGTCGACAATATCCTCCTGCAAGTACAGATTCACTTCACAGGTTGTCATTTCATACACTGATTCTTGATAAAAATCAGGCCCAAAATAGTGAATCACTAATGCCATGAAAAAAATTCTCTCAGGAATTCAATTAGGTCCCAGTGTATAGTTTTGCAATAATCAAATTTAATTCTGTGATAAGCTTAGCAGCATTTCTCTAATTTTAATATGCATAAGAAACACCTAGGGGACTGACTTACAGTGAAACACGCTGCCTCTGCCCCAGCAGAGAACCCGACTCAGGACTGACAAAAGGACAAGAATTTATATTTTTAACAGATACTCCCGTGACAACACTTTGTAAAATACTAGAATAAAACTATACAGATTTTACTTCTGCAAGCTCTGGTACATACTTGTGTTTCTGAACTCCAAACATTGTACAATACACACATACCCCATATCTAAGATATTGAGTGCTTAAAAAAAAAAAAAAACTGATATGAAACCAGCACATTGTACCCCTTGATTGCACTAATGTACACAGCTATGATTTAACAATAGAAAAAAAAACTGCCTCAAATGAGATTAAACAACCAAAAAGCTCGAATGTAGAAGCTTATTTTAAGTATCTGTGGGCAATAAAAATGACATAAACTAAAAAGAATCACATACTTTACTGATTTTTATATTCTGATACGTAACTTCTACTGCAAGCAGAGGGTCCCATCGATTACAGACACACACGTGTTGTGTGATGGAATCCCACCCTAACGTGAAAATCTCCACCTTTGAATGCTTAATTAACAATGGACAAGTTAAACAAGGAAACAAACAAAACAGGTCTCAGGTTCCATCGTTTCTTGGAACTTTATCTGTTCCCATGTGTGTCCTTCACTACGGTCCACAGACCTCCCCTTGGCTGTGGAGATGACCACTGCATGGACAACGTGACTTTGACTCGGAGGGAGGAGCAAACTGTAACTCTCCAGAACAAACAACCAGATGGCCTGTTTTCATGCCAATATATGTGTAACAAACAAAGCAAGGCAAAAAAGAATCCTGAAGTCATAAGATATGTGGGAGGAATGATTTATAAACTGTATTATTCTGAAACTGCCCAAGGGGCATCAGCAGTCTTTAAAGGTCCCCTATGATCACTGTTACAAGTGTTTCTGGAAATAATATATTGCAGTAATAAACCCTGGGTAGCTACGGAAGCAGGCATACCATTTACTTTACCAAACAGGGTTTATTTTTCCTCTGTAGTCTCCCCTTAATAATATGATCCCCAGAGTGAAGTCTGTATGTAGATTTATGAGCTAAGTGTAAATGGGGAGGTCCCAGCCCCTTGTTCTTACCAGCAGCCACGGGAACATGCAACAGCTTTCTGGGCAGGGAGCGTGGCTACCTCTGGGTTCTGTGCATCCGCAAGGCCTGTCGTGCTCATTAAATTCTTTCTGAAGGTTACAACACTGCAATTGAGGAAGGATTATAAATGCGGCCACCTCAGGTGCAAAATTATGGGCCAGATTTCGAGTCCCGTGTTGCTGAGCTCATGGATTTTTACCAGACCACTGCAGGAAGGGATGTATAGACACGCTTGTTCACATCCTTACCGAGATTTCTCCCGTGTGGAGTGAGCAGATGGCCCTTGTAAGGCAGGTGATAGCGCCTCCTCTTCTGGGCAGTGACCTCGCTAATAATCTGCAATCTCAGAAAATAACCGTAAGGTGATACATCCAACAGGGGCGCCGGCAGGGGACACCGAAGCTGCATGTTTATGTGTGTGTCTTTATACACACGCGTGACCATGTAAATACATACATGTGTGTCTTTACATACACATATCCATACAGATACATACATCTCTTTACACGTGTGTCTGTGTAAATACACACATGTCTTTATACACACATATCATATAAATACATACATGTCTTTATACATACATATCCACACATGCACACACACACACAAGAAGAAACACTTCAAATCAAGACTCCGTTAAATAGAGAAACTATATCTGTATTTAGCCAAATGCTGCAGAAATGTATTAGTTAGTAAGAATAAGAACACAGAGCTGCTTATTTTTCTCCAGTGCTAACGGGGAACTTCACTAAGGGTTAGAGATTATTCAGAACTCCGCCTCTCACGTTGACGGTGGTGTTTACTAAGTGAGGTGGTGTGATCCATTTTGGCCCTCAGAACCCCAGGAAGTGCTGGCTGATTGTGAGAGCAGCCCCAATTCTCCATCCCGCCTCACCTCCCTCTGTCTGCAGCACGACCTCCAGCTCTTCCCCCGAAGTGGTGGAGTTTATTTCCTCTCTCCTTGAGAGTGGGCTGAGCGTGACTTGCTCTGGGCCGTCAACTGCAGGGGGAGTCATGATGTGCCGGTGAGGTGAGGCCCTGGGAGCCCAGCTAGGACCAGGCAGCTGGAGCTGACCTTCCTGCTGACCACAGACACATGGCCAGGCCAGCACAGTCACCCAGTCCACCCATGGCCCTCGCTGATCCACGGCATTACATTCTGGAGCAATCTTGCTTAACTTTCTGGTGAATACGGTTCCTATCTAAGTAAAGGATATTTTTAATGTTCATTTTTGTCCCCAGATAGCAGCCACTATTCTCATGTTTGCAATCTCATCTGAGGCTTTGGAAATCCGGATTTCTGGCATAGCGTTTTACCCGAGTGGGAGGTCTGGTCTAGCCAGGGAGACAGGAGCTTCATGCCGTTGTTCCTCTGCATTAGGAAAGGTGGCTCAAAGGTGCAGCAAGCGGACATGATGGACACCAAGGGGAAGAATGAAGGCAATCCGGGCGTCGGGTCCGGATGAAAGGCAAGCCGCACCGAGCTCTTCAGGAAACTTTCCATCCTCAGTTGGCACTTTGAACTGAAATCAATCTCAAAAGCTCAAAATGAAATGAATTCAGAAAAATGACTAGAACCTTTCAGTCCTGAGGATGGCTTGCTTGGTCCCGGGAAAGCTTCCACAAGAAACCCTCTTCATGAGACAAAGGCAACAGGTGGGCGGAGGGGGGGGTCACAACTATTACTACTACTTTTAACCACTGTCACATGTGTCTCCAAAGCCTAGTCCCCAAATGCCAGCACCACTAGCTGCAAAGACACATGCAATTTAAATGAGAATGAATTTCACACTTGCGGCAACAGGCAACTTTACATTTGGATATGACATTCAGAGCTAGTAAAAAAATTACTTTGCATACAGATTACTGAATGCTTTGCCTTGGAAACCAATTCATGTTCTGTATGCCAGGACCAAGGGAAAGCAGGCAGGGCCAACTGGCAGACTCTTTAATTCAAGTTCCAGAATTCCAAGGAGGAACGATAAAAGATTGTTTCAGAAAGAAAGGAAACCAGTAAACCTTTGGGGACAGGCTCACAAGTGCCTTCAGTAAGAGAACTATACCCTGAAAGAGAAAGAAAAACTGTAATTTTCTCCAAAATGGGTAGGAAAAACGGCTGTAGGAATTTGCACGATCATGTTAAAGAACATAGCACAGTTCACTGGATTCTCTTTTCTAAAAACTTAAAGTTTTTGTAAAATGATTTATGGCTCTTTCAAAAATTAATTATCATAATAATAGTTGCTAGTTTTGAGGACCCACCTACTCTGTGTTTTTATATTGCAACCCTTGTTCTCACAACAGATCTTTGCCATGGGTGTTATTGTTATTCTGCTTCAAAAGATAAAGTCAGTGAAAGGCAAATGATATATAATTCCCTAGAGCTCAGATTTGAAATATATTAATGATATAAATAGTTTCGATTTAAATAATTGTAATGCTTTTTTGCCTATTTCCACAGTTATCATTATTATTATTATTTGCTGGCTCGGTGAACACACTGAAGTTAGAATTATCTAAAATCAACATGGACTCCTGTAGGCTTTTTTCATGTTCATCTCTCTTCTTTAATACCTCATAATTCTCAAAATTCCTCTATATTTAAATATCCATTTTCTTCATCATCTTATTTTCAAACTTTTGCTCAACCAGATTTCACAGTTCCACTCTATGAGAATGTACAGAGTCCAAGGAGTGAAGACCCATGACAGATATAGATTCTGGCTGGTCCTCTGGCCGTCAGACCCAGTCACACGGGACTACGGAATTTACCTGACTTCCCTTGAGAACATTCCTCTGGACTAGACTTCCTTAAGTGTGTACACATTGCCCTCATCTTCTCATTTAATTATTAAAAACACTGAGTTAGTATGTACGTATTTATGTGAATGCTTTTTGTAAATAAGAATTTAGGCACATATGGTGCATTATACAAGGGTACACGTTAAATCTACTAAGTGTAGAATATAAATGTCTTAACACAATAACTAAGAAAATGCAGTGAAGGCTATGTTAACCAGTTTCATGAAAGTATTTCAAATTGTATATGAAACCAGCATATTGTACCCCATAATTGTATTAATGTGCACAGCTATGGTTTAATAATAATTAAAAAAGAATTTAGGCCAGGCTGAGTTCAGTGGTTCGCACCTGTAATCCCAGCACTATGGGAGGCCAAGGTGGGTGGATTGCTTGAGCTCAGGAGTTTGAAACCAGCCTGAGCAAGAGTGAGACCCCATTTCTAAAGAAACAGTCAGGCACTGTGGCGGGTGCCTGTAGTCCCAGCTATTTAAGAAGCAGAGGCAAAAGAATCACTTGAGACCAACAGTTTGAGGTTGCTATGAGCTATGATACCATGGCACTCTACTGAGGGTGACAAAGTGAGACTCTGTTGCAAAAAAAAAAAAGAATTGTAGGGTGGCTGGGTGTGGTGGTTCATGCCTGTAATCCTAACATTCTAGGAGGTCTTAGCAGGTGGATTGCTTGAGCTCAGGAGTTTGAAACCAGCCTGAGCAAGAGTGAGATCCATCTCTATTAAAAATAGAACAACTAGCCAGATATTGTGGTTGGCACCTACAATCCTAGCTACTTAGGAGGCTGAGGCAAGAAGATCTCTTCAGCCAAGAGGTTTGAGGTTGCTGTGAGCTGTGATGCCATGGCACTCTACCCAGGGTGACACAGTGAGACTCTGTCTCAAAAACAAAACAGAATTTAGGATCAGTGAAGAAGGCAGACAGTCTTGCCCTATGCAAGAACAGGTGTATTTTAATTCAGATAACTAAAATCATTCAAACTCTCTGACCTCAAGGCCAACATATAATTAATCTCTAATGACTTACTAATATTCTTTGCAAAGTTCTAAAAGGCTTTGCCAGGGACTAATAAAATTATTAAACTTTGAAAAAATTATCCCTGAACAGATGAGCGGGGTATTTTACTATCCTGTCAGATAAACAATGTCCTTGAATACTAAGTTCAAAGACTGTGCTGCTTTGTGAAGGGCAGCTCTGACACTCACACGCAGGGAACTCTAACACGGTTAATTACCTAATGTATAGTCCTTTTATATTGTCAACCCAATAGTCTGATGTTTAATTTTCAAAAATTTAGAAGAGAAAAAAACATAAAGTTCAAGATACTTACATATTACAACTGCACATTACTCACTATAATGAACATATAATAACATAATTCAAGTTTGGTGGCAATAATAATTTAAAAGACTAAAGATAACCCAAATTGGCTTCTTTACATTTTCAACAATACTATAACATTGATTCAAGCATCATTTTTCTTTAGATAATTTTCTACTTTGAGCAAGAAAATAGATGTGAAAATGGTTTGAAAAGCATAAAGTATTAAACAATTTTTTAATCATGATATGAGCACAAAACATAAAAATTAGACTGTTGATTACACACCTTAAATTATAGATATGCTCTTTAAAAAACGCAAAATGCAGTGTCTACTAAATAGAAGCATGTTGAGACTATCGTTTTTCATTCTCTTAAATTAAAATTTAAAATCTAGCAACATGTACTTGAATTATACAATGGATATTATATAATAAAATATAACTTCCTGGTGCTAGCTAAAGCACTTTATCCTTGTGGGAATATCTAGGCAATTTCAACAATAGATCAGGATTTGAGAAGTTTTAGGTTGAGTTTCCAAGACACATTAATTACGTGTGGTATTCTCTCACAAAGCCAGACACCAGGACGTCTCAGCTACTCGCTGCTGGGGTCAGCACGTGACCCGGCCCACAGTCTGTCTTTCCTCTCCTTTCCATGTTCAGCAATTGATTAATGATAGCTCAACAACACAGTTAGGGAGAGAAACAGCATCTTAAAGCAGCGGAAGAAATTTTCTTCTAGTTTCTTGGTCCTGTCATTTTTATTATAAAAAAAGCAAATGCGGACATCTTAATCTGAGCACCACCATTGTCTCCGAAGCCAACAGCCAGTTATTTATTCTAGCATGGAAATAACTACCACGATCAATCAGGCGTTTAAAATTGAGCCACTTCAAACTGTTTGAAAATTGATTAAATCACGCATTTCATCTGATTTTCCCTTCATATTTCATCTATCTTAGTCCAGGAGAGAGAAATTATTTGTAATGTCACAGGCACTTCCCTGCTTGTATTCCAAGAAAATGGACGAGATTACAAAGTTACAAATACAGTAATGCAAGTCTGTGTTATCCGTTGTAAGACATTCCATAATTTCAGAGATTTTAAAATGTCACAAAAATGGGACTTAGAAGACGTTGTTTTAATATGATATGCCTGTGAGAGAGAAAGAGAGAGTTTAAAACTTGGTAATAGGAGAACACTTCAATAAGTTTAACAAGTTACTTCTAGAAGCACCTGCCAGCAGAATTATATAAGTATATAGTTAACGTAAGTTTCATGGGAGAGCAAATTTCATTTCAACATTAATAATTCTCATGGACTCTGAATTCTTCCTACCATGATCACCTTGGCCCTGATCCTCTGGAGCAAAAAGGATTGAGGAAGGTTCCTCAGTAGGCAAATCACACAGTGACGCCGGAAGAAACAATGTTTACTGTGTTCACGATTCTCACATCTACACTTCACTCGAGTTTTAATCTTTCTCCTTAGTGCTTAAGATCTGATTTCCCAACAAATTCTATTCATGCCTCTTCTTGGCATGAATCAAACTAATTTTCACTTTTGGCTGCGAGCGTCACCTGCTCCTTGTATGGCATGAGGGGTGACTGTGTGTGGTGACTTAGTCATGAAATCAAACCACTTGGGGTGCAGTGCTGACACCCTCACTCACTAACCCTGTGGTCTTGGGTGAGTTACTTTACCTCTCTGTGCCTCACTTTTCTTGCCTGGAAATCAAGATAATAATAGTGCCTACCTCACAAGATTATTATAAGAGTAAAAAAGAGTGTTGACTGGATATCAGGATACAAAATGGAATTATTTTTTGTCCTAGATTTGCAAAAGGGACCTAAAATCAATGCCTGCCAGATAATTTATTTTAGTTTTGTGATTCGTAGCATTAACGTCACTTTGAGGGTATATAAAAAATGCTATGGATTAAGTTTTAAAGATTGGTTGGTAGAGATTTTCATTGAGAAGATTTCTTTTTAACCTATAGCTTACTGGGCTAAATGCCCTTCCAAGGGTATAACATGCATTAATTAACCCATTTAATTCTCGTAAGATCTGATGAGAGGTCCTTTGTCAGTCCCATTTGAAGATGGAACACCAAGGCAAGCTGAGTCCCTCCCTGGTGTAGCAAAGAGCCCCACTGGGAGCCCAGCCCAGTCCAGGCAGTCAGCCCCTGATGCAACCAAGTCCAGGCAGTCAGCCCCTGGTTACAGGTTTGCACCGAGATGCTTGCTGTGTCTGGAGTTCTCCAAGGACTGTTGCCTCCCTCTTACCCTCTCCAGAGAGCACTTTCCACTCCTCTTAATCCAAATGTAGAGGTTTTGAGAGAATCACTTTGAAGGCTTAGTAGGTACCCCCCGGAAGCTGAAAGATCCGTGAGCTGGTACCTGACTTAGGTTTGAAGATGAAGAGACTGTGGAACAAGGCTTCCCCCAACTGTAAGTTAAAGGAGCACATTTCCTGTATGCTGTATGCTCCCCAGAGAGGTTGTCTTTCAAGGGCGTCCATCCTGAAGGCCATGAGGACAAGAGCGGGGCAAAGACCTAGGCGTGAGCGAGGCCTGCGCCAGACAAGAGGGCAAGCTTTGGGTTTCATTAGAAATTGAAGTTTTGGTAAGCTAGAACTACACCTTTTACTTGTACTATGCAACAAAATATGAGAGTTACTAGAAAAATCTTGGGATTTTTCTGGATCTTCACCCAGAAGCAGAGAAGCAGGAATTAACAGAAAAGCTAAATATGGCAGGTGTGGTGGCTCACACCTATAATCCCAGCGTGTGGGAGGCCAAGGTGGGTGAACTGCCTGAGCTCAGGAGTTCAAGACCAGCCTGAGCAAGAGGGAGACCCCATCTCTGAAAATAGCTGGGACTGTGGCCGGGTGCCTGCAGTGTCAGCTACTCTGAAGGCTCAGGCAAGAGGGTCTCTTGAGCCCAAAAAGTTTGAGGTTGCTGTGAGCTGTGATGATGCCACATCACTCTATCCAGGGCAAAAGAGTGAGACTCTGTCTCAAAAAGAAAACAAAATAGGGGAGGTGCCTGTGGCTCAAAGGAGTAGGGCGCCAGCCCCATATACCGGAGGTGGCGGGTTCAAACCCAGCTCCAGCCAAAAAAAAACTGCAAAAAAACGAACAAACAAAAACCAGAAATAATAACAACAAACAAACAACAACAACAACAACAAAAAAAAAAAAACAGAAAGGCTAAACCGAGCAGAGAGTGACATGCTATAAAATATGGCTGAGTTCATATTCATTTAGTCCTCAAAGACTTAGACTATCTTGATTACTTTCAAACAAAGTCAAGATATTGAAGTCTAAATTTGTTAATATGTGTATGTCACCCCGGGCTTCTCAGGGTTTGACCTGTCTTCTCTGCCTTCTGCCTTCAGACTCCTCACACACCACCTCCCTCCAGACACTCTCTCCATGAGCATGTTGCCCCCCAGTAGCTCCTGCCAGTGACCCTGCCTGCAATGAACTTCTTACCTCCCCACCATGCACATTGTTGCCCATCCTTTAAAGTTGAGCTGACATCCCACCTCTTGAAGAAAATGCTTACATGCTCCACTCAGTGGTATTAATCATAGCCTCCTACCAAACAGCTATTATCTTATCATCTTTTAAAATATAATGGAAGTAAATGATTTACACACCTTTCCCATTCAGTAAATTGTGCATTAATTCCATGAAGGCAAAACAATGTCTTTTTTTAATATCCCATATAGCACTTAGCAAATGATGTAGACACAAAAGTCTCAATACATGGTAAGAAAATTAGAACTTAAGGAGTATTACAACTTGAGACTTTTTCTCTTTCAATGTACTGTGAAAAATTCTCAGGACAATTGACAGCAGGTGGACATTTTTAAGATGTCTTCTTATAAAAGAAATGATACTTAGACACAGTAGCATAAAAGCATTGCACGTCAGATTGGTCCTTGTATTTAAATATTAAGGAATTCTGATACTTAGAGTAAATGCATGCCAAACAAGTAAAAATAATATTAAGTCTTAAGTAGATAAACATTTGCAGAACACAGGGCCCAACTGATAACACACAAAGAATCTGTGTCTGTTTCCATGTGAAAGGTGTGTGTATTGGAGGGTGAAGCTTCTGGATGACTTACTTAATATAAGAATTTATATTGTGCTTGGCCAGATACTCAATTCAGGACTCTGCAAGCCAGCAGCAAGAGTAATCATAGATTGCTAAGGCAGTGAGGCAGCTATTTACCAAACATGAAAAGAGAATTCTAAACACATTGGGAAGCCGTATAAAACCACAGGACAGAGACCACTGGGCACCTGCAACCTGTAAGGAACTTCTAAAGGTCATTAGATGAAGAACAGGACTTAGAATCGATTTCTGACTCACGGCATCTGTCATCAGGCTTGGTCCAGCTGGGCAGTGGCTGGTATCAAACAGTTCCCCACTGGGAACTGTTGTGACTGATCTGGTGGCCCAGACAGCTTAGGCTGTGGAAGGGGACTGGACATGTTGTACACAAACTACAAGCAGAAAGCATCCTCCTTCCCCCACTAAACTGGACGCGGCTGGCACGGCACTCGGCACTTCCACAAAGCTTTTGGCTCTGTCAGCCACCGTTTTTGCAGACTATAAATGTGGGGCAAAAAGAGGACAACCTTAATCAAAATTATAAAAGCCACATCCGATAAACTCACAGCCGTATTATACTGAATGGAGAAAAGTTGGAAGCATTGTCCCCAACAACTAGATCAAGATAAGGGTGCCCACCACTGTCACTTTTTTTTTTTTTTTTTGCAGTTTTTGGCCAGGGCTGGGTTTGAACCCGCCACTTCCGGTATATGGGGCCAGTGCCCTACTCCTTTGAGCCATAGGTGCCGCCCCACTGTCACTTCTTAAAGCACAGCATGGAGGTCCCAGCCAGAGCAATCAGGCAAGACAAAGGAACAAAGGCATCCAAATCAAGAAGGACACTCAAACTATTTCTGTTTGCTGATGATATGATCAAATAATGGTAAGTAGCTGGGTTCATCTCTCGGTTTCTATTCTGTTCCTAGGACCTGATCAAACTAAAAATCTTCTGCACAGCCAAGAACACAGTAAGTAAAGCAAGCAGACAGCCCTCAGAATGGGAGAAGATATTTGCAGGATATGTCTCTTGACAAAGGTTTAATAACCAGAATCCCCAGTGAACTCAAACGTATTAGCAAGAAAAGAACAAGTGATCCCATCTCAGGCTGGGCAAGGGACTTGAAGAGAAACGTCTCTGAAAAAGACAGGTGCACGGGCTACAGACATATGAAAAAATGCTCATCATCCTTAATCATCAGAGAAATGCAGATCAAAACTACTTTGAGATATCATCTAACTCCAGTAAGATTAGACCATATCACAAAATCCCAAGAGCAGAGATGTTGGTGTGGATGTGGAGAAAAGGGAACACTTCTACACTGCTGGTGGGAATGCAAACTAATATGTTCCTTTTGGAAAGATGTTTGGAGAACACTTAGAGATCTAAAAACAGACCTGCCATTTGATCCTATAATTCCTCTACTAGGTATATACTCAGAAGACCAAAAATCACATTATAACAAAGACATCTGTACCAGAATGTTTATTGCAGTTCAATTCATAATTGCTAAGTCATGGAAGAAGCCCAAATGACCATCAACCCAAAAATGGATTAATAAATTGTGGTATATGTACATCATGGAATATTATGCAGCCTTAAAAAAGATGGAGACTTTACCTCTTTCATGTTTACATGGATGGAGCTGGAACCTATTCTTTTTAGTAAAGTATCTCAAGAATGGAAGAAAAAGTAACCCATGTACTCAGCCCTACTATGAAACTAATTTATGGCTTTTATATACTTTTATAACCAGCTATAACCCAGTTGTAACCTAAGAATAGGGGGAAGGGGGAGTGGGAGGGGAGGGAGGGGGCAGGATGGGCGGAGGGAGGGTGATTGGTGGGATTACACCTGTGGTGCATCTTACAAGGGTACATGTGAAACTTAGTAAATGTGGAATATAAATGTCTTAACACAATAACTAAGAAAATGCCAGGAAGGCTATGTCAACCAGTGTGATGAAAATATTTCAAATTGTATATAAAACCAGTGCATGGTGCCCCATGATTTAATGTACACAGCTATGATTTAATAAAAAAAAAAAAAAAAAAAAGAGGACAACCTCAATCAAACGTCTCGGCTACTCATGTTTTTCAGTGGAATCTCAGTTTTCTTTATTTTCTCTGTAGTTTATAAGAGGTTGGCTCCAGAATTCATATTACCAAGCATTTTCTCATTTTAGAGACACGTGGTTGGCACAGACTTTACTGATTAGCAATTATTTCGTGGCACTTCCAAGGAATTACCTGAGTCTTGATATGTAGCTCACTCACTCATGAAGTGGGGGCAGTAATAGGACCACACCCAGATGCTGGGGCTGCGGCAGGCGTGAGCCGATGGCAGCCCAGCACACCGTATGCTGAGAGGGGTGTCAGCTGACACGGCCTTGAGAACGTGTGAGCCCCAGACGGCACGCGCCCTGTATGCCACATAGTGCTGCCTGCAGCACGTTACGTCACATATTGTGGACTTTGTATATTATTATCTAGTTGAACCCTTTCCTTGTATAGACAAACACTAAGGGCCAGAGACATTTAGAATCTTTTCTAAGATGGCTCTGTACTGCACGCATTGGAGGTGAGTGTAGGAGAGTGTAAATCTGAGATTGTGAGACGAAGCTAAGGAATCATGAAAACTTCCTATTGTCTGTTGTTAGTCTGCTAATCCTTTGGAAAAGTGCTTTTAGAAATGGAGTAGTCTTGGTGCTAAATCTTCCCTTCTCTCTCCCTGCCACCCCAAAGGCCTGGCAATTCAACCCAGTTTATCCAGCACAGACTCCTAGATATTTCTCAGCGCCACGTTCTCTGTTTCTCCTGTTTTGTTTTTTTTTTTTTACTTAGTGGATTATTTCTATAAAACTTTAATTCCAAACTTCACTAAGTTGTCAAGAATGTTCTTTAATAGAATCTAGCAAATATGAAGAGGTGGGGAGTATAAAAATGGATGATAAGTGGTCTTAATCACGTCCAAACACACAACTAATTATAGTACAATATGATTGGCCAAGGAAGGTTTCAGTATTTTGGTTTGTTTGTTTATATATACTGGAAAATAAAAATACTTGGAGAATTCTAATAAGCAATAAAAACAGAGAGAGAGAAAAATCTATGAGAGGAAAGAGTGATGGTGGATGGCACTATGTTTTAATAGAGATGGTAATTTGGAGAATGACTGAGGAAGGAGGGTGCTTATGAGTGCCGTCAAAACAAGACTGAAGATGGTGGCTGAGGGCCTTCACGTCAGTGCAAGATGGTGGCTGAGGGCCTTCACGTCAGTCAGTGCTGTGGAATGTTGACTTTCTGTGAACAGCATCCATAGGTCAATGTGGGTTGGTAAGTAACGGCAAGGTTAACTCTTGGTTTTAATGCTCCAAGCCTCTACAGAAGGTGATTTGGGTACAGGAAAGAGCAACTCTTAGGCCCTCTTTGATAGTATGTACTGAAAAAATGATGGCTAATTTGAGACCAGGTCCACCACCGCTCCCCCTAACGGCTTTCTACCAGCCACACCACTGCTTCCTCCAGTCCCACGGATGATGGGACCACGGACCGCTGGTAATGACATACCTGCCCGCCCTCAGCTGCATCACTATTTCAAAACTGAATTTGCACAATAGCTTTTTGAAAGGCCTGTCACTGATCCAGCGTCCTCTGTGGCTGCTCCTCTGTGGGAGCTGACATTTTACTGATACTTCATCAGGCTGGACCGCCTGCCGAGAGCCAGATTGGTGAGGGAAACGCATCTCCCTGCAGGGAAGGGTGGGAGATGCATTATTTAAATACAATTCATTTCACAGCAACTTTAAAAATCAGATTTATAATCCCTTTGGAGAGGGAGGAGCATCTTCTTGTACCTCAGCTGCTCTTCATGTTCAGAGACTCTGAAGACTTTTAATTGCTCTTCAAATGTTGTAGTTGTCGTTTTTCAATGTATTTGGTGTCTTAGTTTACACATACCCCTCTCCTTCTGTCTTAGAAAACTGTCCTTTTTTTTTTTTTTTGTAAAGGTCTGTCCTAAGGGAAGTGCCAGCCCTGATTTGTGGTGGGTGTGTCAGAGGGAATTCGAGAAGGACCCAGATGCTGTGAAGAGAGCACATGGTCCCTCAGTTCTGAGTCAACACCCCAAGGACGTGAGCTCTGCAGGTGAGGACTGAGGATGGACTTACGCATAAAACATTCAGCACCTTCGCTCTTTTTTTAAAATCTTGCATCCACTTACCCAAACAATTGATTTTTCTCTTAAAAATAAAATAGCTATTTTTTTTATTGATTGTGTTGAGATTCAGAAAACCCCAAAATAAAAGCCTGAGGAGTGACAGTTTTTGTCTGTCCCTCAGTCCCATTCTCCCCCAGGCAAGCCACAGAAACTGGGATCCCATCACCAAGGGTAAACCACAGAAACAGAACCCCTTTTCGCAAAAGCCAATCATAAAACCTAAAAATGTTATTCTAACTTTCTCTCTGCCTTTCTGGGCAAAAACTTGCCATAGAGAAATGATTTGACCTACCTTGTCTTGGTTGTAGGAGGTCATAAGGCCTCCCATGCCCAGGAGAAAGGACTATTCCACGAGGCCAAGAAGACAGGCCTTGCCGAGTTCCCTGTTCAGTCTATGAGCGTCAGATCATACCTGTCTGCCCAATCCTATTTCTACACAGCTGTCCACGCCTTGTTAAACCTGAGCATAAATGAACAACTTCCTGGGCCGCCTTCATTCTGAAGGCTCCTGTGTACATGTTAATAACATCTGTATGCCTTTTCTCCAGTTAATCTACGTTTTGCGATGTGATTTTTCAGCCCTTCAAAGGACAATGGGAAAGTTCTCCGTTTGGTAGTTCTATAGTTGGAATTGTTTGGTTAATTCAACCAAAAAGGTCAAATTGGTTATCTATTCAGCAAAGGAAAATCAACTGTAGTACCCAGCCAAAGGACCCCTAAAGGCCCCCAACTGTCTCAGCCTGAGACCCCGCACGTCTCACCCCCCCCCCTTGGGTTAATTCCTGAAACAGATTTCAGAATAGAACAAGGAAGTTCCCTGAGTTGCCAAGAACTCCTAGCAACGGTAACAATGGGAAAACTTACCCAATTCCCTAGCAAGGGCTAAACAATGGTGAAATAATTACCTACACCAACTTCCCAAGGTACTGCAAACCCCAAGTTGTCCCCATGCCAACCACCACGTAGTACACCACAAAGTCCACACACTGTAGCCCCCTGACTCCCCGCCCCAGCTAACTGCCACGTCTGCTTTTGTTTCTGCTTGCTTGCATGGCAACAAAAATGGTATAAAAGTCTGCCTGCCCCTCACTTCCGGCCGTTTGCCCTTCGGGGCGGTGGCCCACCTGCGCAGGTGTAATAAATCACCATCTGATTTATACCAAGTGGGGTCCGAGTTTTTCTTATAGGTGGCATGAGTACAACACAACACCTAAAAAGTAATCATTTCCTAATATCAAAAAAGAAAGTAAAAGTTAAAAATCATCTGTTATGTTTGGAATGCAACATTTGCTAGCCAGTGGTATACTGGGGCTATTACTACCAGGTTGGGAAAGCCATCTGTACATTTTTCATATTTTGCAAGTCATTTGTATTACCTTGGCTGCTTGAAATCACCACAGTAGGAGTATTTTATTATTATTATTATTATTATTTTGAGACAGAGTTTCACTTTGTCACCCTCAGCAAAGTGACACGGTCTCACAGCTCACAGCAACCTCCAACTCCTGGGCTTAGGCGATTCTCCTGCCTCAGCCTCCCAAGTAGCTGGGACTACAGGCGCCTGCCACAACGCCCAGCTATTAGTAGGAGTATTTTACCTGGAAATAGACAAACACTACAACCTAGGATTTTTATTTTTCAAAAAGCCTGTTAAACTTTCAACAGATTACCACTGAGAAAGGTTTACACCTGTACTCAATATGGTTTATATGACGTTTGCTCAAATGATGTTTAAAGCATGGATCCATTTGAATTAACACATCCCTTCTCACATCTTTTCCCATTCTTCCTAATTTTCTCTCTTTCAGTAGTGAAATGGCTTATTTTATAAATGCTCATGAAAAACATGACAAATATTTAAAGAAGTAATAGGAACATGACTCATGGTAAAAATGGAATATCCAAAGAAAGGGAAATTCAGTGTGTGGAGGAGACACAGCCATGTTCTTTTTGGTGTTTGGGTATTTTTTGAAGAGTTTTGGTGGTGCTGATGACCTATGCTCCCTCTCTATAACAGGAAAGAAAAGAAGAGAAAGTGGTCTTCAAGGAGAGGGGCAGCAAGTTCAATAAGATTGAAGAAAAAACATCTTCATTATTATGGGAACAGTTAGGACCACCAGACGGCGTTTTAAGAAGAGACAACCATCTTACTTGGATATTTGGTGAATGGTCTACAGGCAACACCATTTCCCACCTCTGATTGCTAAGGAAGGAGCAGTAAAAGAGTAACTAAAGAAAACGTATGCAGGAGACAAACTCGCACCCACGGCCACCCCCGTCAACAATTGCTGCCTTTCTGCCGCAATTCCCCATGTGGGTGCATGTTCTTAGAAGTGTGGATCACTCTCTGTACAAAGCTTTTAATGTCAATTTAATGTCAATTCTCCTAACTTTATACATTCTCCCCAAACACCAATCTTAATGGCTTTGTAACAGTCCACTGATGTGTTATATGATTTGTTTAATCATGCTCCTTCTGGTGGGTATTTAGTTTGGTTCAATTCCCTATTTATGTTATAGTAAATAATGCTGGAATAAAGAAAAAGCTAAGAACACTTCTCTGATTAGTTGAGAAAGGGCCTGCTACCTTAGGCGAGGCTGCCCTTCTTACAAGGCAGAATCTACAAAGGGTGGAATTCACCTCCACCTACCGCATCCCGTACCCACCCACGCTCTTTAGGAAGTAAAAGCACCAAAAACTCAAATTTACCAAAATACAGAGTGTTTTCTAAGTCAGTGAAGTAAAACGCTAAAAACATTTCCCCCAAGCATGTGTATTTATAACTTCCAAACAACAGGATTTATATAAAGCCAGTATCTTTAGAAATAGCTCTTTCAACTCTCTTGTCCCTAACATATTACCTTGTATAGCCTGTAAGTGTTTTTACAGCTCATTATGCAAAGTAACTAGTTTTAAAAATTCTGTGAGCACCCTAAAAGGATATTTAGAGAAAAGTTATGTGCCTTTCTTCAAATACAAGTTCCATTTTAAATGCTACACACATTCTTTGTGAAGTTTGTGTGCAACATTTTTAATGAGTTCTATCATTTGCTTCCATTCATTTTCCTAAATATCTTATTATGGTGATTATGTAATTTATATTTTTGTCTGTATAAAATCAGATAATAGCATGTAATGCTAAAATTGAACTGGACTAGGAGTCAGGCAATATTTTTGCCTATTTAATTCAATACACATATCATAACCAGCTTGCCAAAAAAAATCTAAATAGTATTATTTATCACTGAAAATCTCTCAGGACTATCATGAAATAATCTCCTGTGGTTTGAGAGCCTAAAGGATAGAAAACATGTAACATAACCATTAAAATCAATATTTTAAAGAATGAGCAGTTTACCTTTTTCTTTGCATGTTTTTTTCTTTTTTAAATTATTGTTAAATCATAGCTGTGTACATTAGTGCAATCAAGGGGTACAATGTGCTGGTTTCATATACAATCTGGAATATTCTCATCAAACTGTTCAACGTAGCCTTCATGGCATTTTCTTAGTTATTGTATGTAGACATTTGTATTCTCCAGCACTACTCAACCTGAATAAGACATCCCCCAGACACATCATAATCTTTGCATGTTTTTAAATAGCTATTTATATCACCTGACAATTGGAACAATGTAAACTTTATCACTATCAACTTAATAATTTTTCCATTAAAGTTGAGTTAGGAGAAAATGTCACTTCACTGTGGAAACAGCAAGGGACTACCTCTTGAATATGTAAATTCTTACCTTTAAGCTTTTTTTTTTTTTTTTAATTTATTGAGGCAAAGTCTCGCTCTTTTTTTTTTTTTGCAGTTTTGGCCAGGGCCGGGCTCGCTCGAACCCCTCACCCTGCCTACTCCTTGAGCCACTGGCGCCTCCGTTCCAAAGCTTTTTTTTTTTTTTTAAAGGCAAACAAGTAGGTTAGGAAGTTGCAGCGGTGAACTTTGCCACTGTTTGAAATGCTTGTCAACACTGCCAAACAAAGTCCTGAAATAAAAACTATCTAATTACTCACTGAAAAACTGTAAAGACTTTATCCTATCACTTTTGCTGGAGGGCGACCCTCGGGGGCAGTAATATATTTTGTAAAATGAACAGATGATTAACTAAGTGCTAAACACTACCTGCTGTTAACGTCTTGTATTTATGGCTTATGTTTTTGGTTTTATTCCTGCGTTAATTTTATATAAAGTCCTAGCACTGAGAGCTAATTCAGAGCACCATTTAAACTTTCTAAAATGGTAGATAATCACTAACGTTATCATTATTATCCAGGCCACAGCTTTTCTCAAGTTCCCAGGTCACTGTGGTTTACTGCCCGTGCGGTAGGGAGGGTGATGTGGGCAGCTCAGCCCGTCATCACAGCTGCTGGGAGGATGAGCCGGGAAGGACACGGCAGGACATCAGTTCCACTGGCTCTTTGAAACCAGTTCAATTTAACTAATCACCTTTTTATAATCTGCTCCCGTTCTGACAAAATGATAGATAATTCCCGCAGATTCTTAAAGTGTCTTTCTGTGCAACTTTGAATAATATACTAGCATAGATTGGTTTCTGAAAAGGCTGCAGCCCTGTCTCCCAGATCTCAGGTCTTTAGTGGTGAGATCCCACAATGCTTCTCAGCAGAAGGTGGGGTATCTCCTCCCAACCCCCGGCCCTTGAATCTGGTGCCTCCTGACTTGCTTTAACCAACAGAGTGTGGTGGGGTAGTTAACGTGTGGCTTCTGAGGCCTTTCCACATCTTGTAGTTTTTGCTTTTGCCCTTTTAGGGTGCTCCTTTTTTATTCTCATCTTGAGACTGCAGCACTCTGAGCAAGCCCAGGCCAACCTTGTAGAGATGCTATGGTCAGGAGAGGCTGGTTCCCCAGGAGAAGCCCAGCCATACCCAGCCTGGGCCCAGCAGGAGCAGGCACTTAAGTGACCCCAGGGGAAGCCAGTGGGGAACCGTCTCATCAGTCCTCAGAGTCAAGAGAAATGATGAATCATTGTTGTAAGTCAAGACGTATTAGAATCGTTCATTACACAACAGTAGCTAGCTGAAACGTTCCCTGGCACGGAGTATCTAATTCCACAGAGAGGGGGAAAAGGTGATGATCTTACTGACTTTCTTGGTTGTCCTGTCTGGGTTTATCTCAGGTCTGGTACAGAATTTTCTGGTGTAACCAGGAGCACAGTCAGCTTCTGGTTTCTCTGTTGCACTGACCGGTCTTCTCACAGGTGGGCAGGAGAACAGGCACTCCCGTCCCCGGAGGCCATCAGGGCAGGCTGAAAAGAGAGAGGGAGAGGGAGGAGCTCAAACTTGGAATAAGTCTCAGGATGGGTTCAGATTTTTACTATTTCCTAAGCAAATTGGAAACGTATGTGTGTGTGTGAGTGTGAGTGTGAGTGTGTTTGACTGAACTGCATTGAAAGACACGTCCTAGGAACCTCCAAGGACTTAACAGCACTTCCAAAAATATTCCCTGAAGAAATCAATATCATGCTATATCTTGTCACTTTAAAAACACATCCACGGAGGTTGGCTTTTTGCTGAAACTGTGGTTTTCCAGACAGTAACCAGGCAGTGATTTTGATACGTATCTTTGGAGGCAGTTGCACAGAATGAAACATGAGAACGAGCCGTAGTTTGCAGCGAAGCTCAGGAGACGGCTCTCAAGGAGCAGCCGGGATGGTTGCCTGAATCCTGCTCTTTCAGTTTTTGCTTCCTTTGTGAACCAGACTGATCATGCTGAAGGTTTTTAAACTGTATTTTTGTGAGGGTGTGTGATGAGTACAGTGGGAGAAATCACAGGCTGTTTAGTTGAATGCCCTTGAGCTGGAAAAGGACAGTAATGCTGCAGAGACCACCGAGGCCCGAGGTCGCAGAGCAGGTGGGACCCTTGAAACTACTGGAATTGTTGGACACCCAGCAGTAAGCGTCCTCCTTAACCCAAAAAATTGTGAAACTTCCCTAAAAATATACCAAATGTGGAAAGTGATGTCAAACCAAGTAAGACTGTGAAGTATCTTCTTGTCCCAGGCAGGGTCTCTGAATAACAGAATGATTACAGTTTCTGGGATGGTCTGTTGATCACTCACTCTGTGCTGTGACGTAAATTTACTATATGCAAATTAGCTCATATTTCCATAAAAATAAGCCTATAACATAAATAACTTTACCTTCATTTTACATGAGAAACAGGCTCATAGAAGTTAAGCGACTTGCTTTGTGTCATGAAACTACAAGTAGCAACATTGAGCTCTGAACCCAGATCTTCGGGTCTCCCGTGCTCTCGGCCACTCCACTCCACTCACCCACAGCACGAGGTCATACTATTAACCTGCCTTTGGGAGTCACCTGAGTTCAAAATTTGAGCCTCACCTGACATGCAGCCAATGGACAAAAATCTGCCTTTCTGAGGATAATTCAGGGCTGGTACACTCTGAGATCTGGTGGGCAGCTTGCAGCTGGGATGCAAAATACCCCAAGGCTACAGACTAACCACTGCAAGGCAAAGATGCTGGCTGCTTTAAATTTTATTTTTGCTCTTTGTTTTGGGATTTTTTTTTTTTTTTTTTGCTATATCACAGGTTAGTTGTAGAAACCGGCTCTTCCATTCTTGAAAGTCGTTGCTGATGCTGATTGTGAAGAGTGCTGTTCATTAGTGCCCTTGGCACGATTTACAGTCTCTAATGAACTATTCATCTGTAATCTAGACACAGGAGTTAAGATTTTTAAAGATATGTCTGGCTCTGGGAGCACTTGGGCTACCTTACTCTTTTAAAAAGGAGAAAGAAAACACAACAGGCCTGATTTGCAACATGCAAACTCTTAAGAGAGTTTCTTTTTGCCTTGATTTCAACTGCCAATCATGGCAAGCCTATTTACCTGCTCCTGTATGATTCATAATTTCATTTTGTGGTTAGACTAAAATATCAGAATTGGACACGTTATCTGATTGAAAAATAATATGTTTTCCAGAGATTGTGGTGACCTCTCTATTTTGCTGATTTACATACACTTTCAACTCATTTTCCTTCACAGTGGGAATCTCAGAAGCATTTTCCAATAAAGTATATTCAGTAGCCACTTTAAGAAAATGCTATCAGGATAAATGAGAATGGGCCTTCTAGGGTGTGTGTACAGCACTGTGCCCCAGGCACTGACTTCCAAGGTGTGACTTCTCCGGGGGGAAATGAACCGGGCCAACATCAGGCTTAAAAATCAGTTGAAGCAGGAGGTTTAGAAGTCGGCACAGAGCTCCTGCTCATACCACACGTTAAACACACGGGGGTAACATCGGGCTTTGTTTCCCCGAGTTCCCCTCCCTGCTGCCTAGAAAGTCACAGTCCAGCCAGCTAAGTAACCCTCTCTCCACGACCCCCAGGTGCTCACCACTGGCTCACATTCCAGTTCCGCAGCACAGGACAACGTGGGACAGTCACTCTCCCCCTCCCATTCAGGTCCAGAAAAGCCCAGGACCTTTTGAAGGAGGGAACAAGGAGCAAATGGGGATGGAGCTGCCTCTGAACACGGCCTCTGCCTTTCAGACCCAGCACGTCTATCTCACTATAAACAAGACTGCACTCTGGATCTCTGCAAAAGCAAAACGTGTCATCCTTTACCATTAGTCATGATAATTTTACTTTTTATATGCTCAGTATCATTGTGTACTAAAGAAAAAAATGTGTGATAATTTCTCCTGCATCTTATAGTAATAAGCACTTAATGCAAAATATGTGACACCATGAGAAATATGTATGAAGAATAAACAACGGGAATGGACATTAATGTACTGATTAAAGAGGATATTTATTGAGTAGCACGTGCATGCTGGGACTCTTTCAGAGGCTCGGAGATACTTGAGTGAACAAAATTTACAGATGCCCTTTCACCCTAGGGCTCAGATTCTAACAGGGAAGGACAAGAAACAAACATTAGTCATAATAATGATGCCAGCATATGGCGTATTATTAGACGATAAACACTATGGGACTGGGAAGAGTTCAGGGAGACTCGGAAATTGCAATTTTAAGCAGAGTGGTACTGATGAAATTCAGTGAAAAGGTGACATGAGGCGTGTCACCTTTTCACAACATGAAACATACGTGGAAATACCTGGGAGACCATCCCATGAATCCACAGGCCAGAAAACGCCATTCCCGATGTCTTGGAATAACTTTCTCCAAAGTTTATATTCATCCATACACACATATTTGTAAAATGTTTATGTAATACCCAGACATGCGAGACAGGAACAACATTGATGCCATTATTAAAAGTTTGCTATGTTTTTTTCTGTGATTAAATATCTTTGAGTTATATTTTTTTGAATAATCTATCTTTAGGCATAAAGACAACAATTCTTTAATTCTGGAATCCAGCCCTGTCCTCAGTTGACTAGTTCAACTCAAAGAGGTGGTTGTCCAGCTTCAAACCTCTCATAATTAAGGTTCTCTGGAATGTGATGTCTTACCTTGCTCAGGCTACCAAGCAGGGAGCTAGCAGTGGAGCCTGAGAAGACGTCATTAAATAACTCCATTGCCCTATATCTGTTTCCTTGCCTGTAAATAGGGGAATAATAAAGTTTATCCATGGCCTGAGGATGCTGGTGGCTTTACTGATTAATAATCATATGAACAAAAGCTGAGCATTATTATTAGAGAAGAAAGAAAATCTATCATCAGCGCGTACCTTTCTGGCACCTGTTGCCTGGGTAAGCAGACTTGTAGGTGCAAATGCCACTTTTGTCCCTGCCTTCCAGGGCGTTCCTCTCCACACACTGACGTTCTGAAGCGTAGCCAGCTCCGGTGGCCCCTCAGGACGGCCAGCAAGCAGACTGAGGCAGACTGCTCACCTGGAAGTCATGCTTTGTTTTAAACTGTTAGTGCCCAGGCCGGTACTTCTGTGGGGTCTGATTATCAGTAAAGCAAGAGAATCATCATGACTGCCAAAAATAAGGAAACAGATGTCTTTCAAACCAGGCAATTCATCTGCTTTTTGGCAACTGGAAGTGATCGGTGAAGCCTGGAAAGGCTCTGGTGCTTCAGGAGAGAAATTTCTTCTGCATGCATTGCACTGGCGCCCACAGCTCACGTCCTGCCAGGCCCCTTGTTCACCCACAAGCATCTACCAGAAGGCTCGCCACTGTCACCGTCCCATTCCATCATATGGTGACTGGAGATGACACGGAGCTCCCATCCTGACAGCAGAGTATCTTGGCCCGTCTCTGGCAGACAGCGCTTGCCTTCCAGTCACTATTTCCCCCAAGACACGGAAGTTTAGAGATGGTCATCAGTACAGGAATGCTAGCGTGAAAAAGTCCCACCTTTGCATTCAGGAAAACATACCCAGACTCTTCTTTTTGAGGAGTTACTTACAGTAATTCAATTCTCTTTCCAAAAAACACCCCTGACATTTTACTTCCCCCTATTAGAGGTATCCAAGGAACACATCATGTGAAAACCAGTTCAGGTGCCCTCCAGGTCTTACCTTACGGTGCTGTGGATTCATATGGGCTTGGCTGCAGCCAGCTGCTTAGAGAGAATAAAACACGCCTCTTGACTTTCTGGTAGATGGAAGGAGACATTTGTTGAGATAATTCAGAGTGTGGTTAAGATGCCACCATGTGGGGCAGTGCCAGTCCCACTTGCCAAGGACAGTCCACAGTTGCCACTAACATTAACAGGGTACTTCTGATTGCTTAACTTGATGAGAAATTGTATGATCCTCCATATTCTTTTCTGCGACTTCCAAGTTTTAAATCCTCCTCGAGATGCTCCGGCCTCCAGAGCTATCCGGCTCCTGTCTGCCCTGATGCGACCCCCTCTCACTCAACACTGAATGCCCACTCTGAATTGGCTTCTGTGCCCTACTCTTCCTGGTTCAGCACATAGAATTGTGATTCTGGGGCAATGTAATCACAATTGAATACTTAGATGTGACAGTTGTTATAATAAGACACATAACCATGAGATATACTTGATAAAAAGCAACCTCCATTGGCAACCCAGGGACCACTCAGGGGCTATGCTTTAAAATGTGTCTACCGCACATTCCTGTGTTGAAGTTCTGAACCCTAATATGTCAGAAAGTGAGAATGGAATCATTTCAGATACAAGTAGTTGAGTTAAGCTGAGGTCCCACCGGAGCAGGATTGGGCTCCAGTGCAATACGACTTTGTCCTCACGGATAATGGGTATTTACACACAGAGCCAGGCACACGGGAAGAGCCCTGTGAAGACGGGATTGTGCTACGACAAGCCCAGGAACCAGGAGAGACCGAGGGCAGATCTGGGCCCAGCACCGCCAATACATTTCTGTTGTTTAAGCCGGTGGTCCCCAGCCTTTTTGGCACCAAGGACCAGTTCCATGGGAGACAATTTTTCCACAGGCTGGGGGTAAGGGTCTGATGGGAGGTGGAGCTTGGGCAATGATGCCAGAGCTGGGAAGCGGCTCAGTGCCCCTGGTGCCCTGCTGGGTAGCCTCCTTCCTGACTGGCCATGGATAGGTGTGGGTCCACGCGGCGTTCCTGCAGTCCTAGGAAACTAATGTAGAGCTGCAAACTAAAACCCCTCAGGGCTGGGCAAGGAACATTAATAAATGAAGGCTTGAGTCCAAGCAATAAGGGACTCGCAGAGAACTGGAAGGCGTGCCTTTCCCTAAAGATGGTCATATTCAAAGTGCCAACCACCAGCAGCAACAGACCCACCTGCTAAATTTCTTCCTATGCCTCAACTCTTCACAGTGTGCATGTGAATAAATGTGTGCCCTGCTGATATCACTAACCATAAGGACTCAAAGTTCACCCTTTATGTTCTCAACCAGAAGATTATGATTTAAATGTTTTCTTTTTTTCCCAAAACATTTGTAATTACATTACACTCAGAAGTTAATGCTGTAACTGGGCCCTTGTTCCTCTTGCTGCAGTAGAGGCACAGTAAAGCTGACGTATCTTTGCTTCTATGCAGACTTCCTCTCTCGCCATGCTCTGGGAGGCACCTCACACTCGGGAACACACCCTCTGCACCCCACTGCTCACATTTTCCTAATTCCTCCTCTTCTTTTCTATTTTGCTTGTCAAAGTCTGAACTGTCCTCATGAACAAGGTCCAGTTTTCTATTACACCTTCAATGATTCTCTTATTGGAGTCTTCATAATTTACTATCTTTTCTTGGTGTATACTTTCCATAAGACAAATAAAAACCATGGATATTGAATAAAAATATAATACAAACCACTAAAGGGGGGAGGTCAGGATAGTATGAGGTGCTATGGTCTGAAAGTCTGTGTCTCTCTAAATTCATATGTTGAAGTCGTCACCCCCAGGACCATGGTATTGGAAGTGGGGGCAGGGGGCTTTGGCGGTAAAGGGGTCATGAAGCCAGAACTCTCAGATTAGTGGCCCTACAATGGAGATTCCAGAGAGCTGCCTGGCCCCCAGGCAGGGGGGAACATGGTAAAAGATGCTGTGATGCTGTGTACAAGCCAGAAAGTGAGCCCTGGCCAGACACCACGTCTCCCAGCACCCGGTCTTCAAACTCAGGTCTCCAGAACTGTGAGTAACAAATATTTGTTGTTTATTATCTGCCTTATGCATGCAGTCTTTATAGCAGCCCAAATGGGTAAAACACTGGAGTTCACTCAGGAAACAGCTTTGGGGCAGTCAGTCTTTGAAGGCAGAAAAGAAGTATGTCGGAGAACAAGGAGCGGCTGGGGCTTGTCCCAAGCTACAGACACTCACGCTCAGCTCCGCGGAGGGGCGCAAGGGGCAGAGTTATCCTGCCAGGAGAAATTCCAGAAGCTCCTGGTGATTTCAAGCATTTGTTAGTAATTGTGTTTTATTATATCCTTGGCAAAATGTGATTGATAGTCAAAATGCAAAATGAAGAACCTGGGTTAGGAAGTTGGGAGGATGATCCTGCCTTGCAGTGGAACCAGAAATAAGAGAGATCTTTTCCTAAGCCCTTGATATCCAATGCCTGTAAAGGTCCAACAGTCCCTTTAAATGAACTAGTCCTTCCTCAATATCTAAGATAAACATTAAATAGAAAAAATTTGAAATAGATTAGAAATACTTTTCTCTCATTCAGCAAAATCTAGGTTCTGTAATTTTAAAAGCCTAAATAAAGAGTAGACTATAATCATCACACACACTACACATGTAACTTATAAATACCTGGTGTGTATTTCTGTATTTCTCTCTCTTTTTTTGTCTGATGTGCTGACATTCTTGGTTCCTTTCTGAGCCTTCGTGCTTCTCACAGGGAGCAGGTTCAGTGCCTGTGACTCACTCAGATGACAGAACCTCCCATAACACCTGGGTCACACTCGCGGGCCCCACACGTCCTGTGGCAATGGTCCTTGGTGTATTTAGACTTCCCTTTGCAAGACCCTTTCAGGCGTCCTGGAGGGTGAAAGGACAAACGTGTGAATGCCAGCCACATGCAGAAGATGGGAGAGCTCTTGTGACAGGGAATGGAAAGCTTGAGAGAGGCCGAGTCTTGTTGAATCAAGGCTAGAGAGATCTTTCAAAACCACAAATATTATTCTCTATCTTCTGCTTAAAATCCTACAGTGAATACCTGACCTGTCATTGCTGTCAGGTGAGATGCCCACAGATCTCTGACTGCTCTAAGCAGGTCAGACTCAGCCTCGTGCTGGCCGGCCTCACGATGCACGCCCATCGCCCCGTCTGCCTGCTCTGTGCCCCGTGGCCTTGGCAGGCTTTGTGGCCTGCCCCTCGTCTCAGTCTGGAACACTCTGCCCTCACGCCTCCTTGCTTCGCAAGTCTCTGCATTGTCCTCACGATTTCATCCCCAATTTGTAAAACCTACCAACATTCGTAACCTGTAGTTACCTCAAGGAAGATTGCACATTCCAGGTGCAAAGAACAGAATCTATTTCCATTTTGTTATTATATCATAAAACCTGGCACTGTTCTGTGTAATGAATGAATGCATTTTTAATAGGTAAATAAATGATCATTGCTCACAAGGATATGTAACTAGAATGCCAGCAGGGACCTTCCTGCACCTCAGAAGGTGAATTCAGCAAGGTTTTCATCTCCCCAGTTTGGTCGACTGGGAGAGGCTAATAAACGCCTTGTGGTTTCTGGCAATCCCTGTAGATTACAGCCTCCCTGACTCTGGGCATCAGCTCCTGGGCCTGCATAAGCAGGTTCTTTTGGGGCTATATCATCACATGTAAGAAACGTGGCCTGTTCTCTCGCCCCCACACACGAACAAGTCCACACACGGTGCTCCCTGGCAGGTCACGAGAGTCTCACCCATCACCTCTTTTGTCTTCCACTCTCCCTCTCTCCTGGTCTCTGATTTTCATCTCTCTCCTCCCTAGTTTCCCCACAGAGCTCTGTTTTTTTTTTTTTGTTGTTGTTATTGTTGTTTGTTTGTTTTTTGTACAGAACAAATAAATTCTCCCCAGCTCGTCCATCTGTACCTGAATACACAAACTCAACCTTTGTGCAGTGAAACAAACGGATCTTTACCCCGTCTCAGGATTCGTTCTGCTTAGAACACAGTCAGAGATCTAAGAACCACTTATTGTGTTCTGTTACATGTGCCATCGGTCAAAGCAATGTACTGTGGTGTACACAGACACAGACTTGTACTTCTTAAGAAAAGGCGGATCCAACTCCCACGTAGTTTAATTAGCACCCCCAAGAATCTAAAGAGCTGGCACCAGGTGTTCCCACCATCTTCACAAGTTTCCCCAGGACCCTGAGGGCATTTGCATTGTCAAGCAGGAGGGTCACAGGTACCCCAGTCCTGACCATCACAGATGCTGCCACATTCTTTCCCAGTGGCCTCTGGGAATAAATGTGAAGAAACAGAAAAGATGAGCAAATGGGGTGATAGACTTGGGTGATACAAATGGAGGCGGGAAGGAAAAAGCTTGCCTTTTATTAGAATGGATTCCAAGCAATTAAAATTTCAGTAGCCTGCAGACTATGGAAACAATCTCTGTCCTGCTCTTAGCTAGGAGGGAATACTTAGTCCAGAGGGCTTCCTGACATCACTAGTTAAACTAGTGATGATTGAAGAAGCTGCTACCAAGGTTCAAATGCGACGTTTGTCTTGTTTCTGAAGCTCTAACCTGCACATTTTCAAAGTGCATCTTTGCTGCACGGCTCTAACAAACCTTAGTGAGAAACAAACTGCATCTTTTATTTTGAAAAATGAGGAAAAGGCAAAAAAAAGTCATGTATTTTTAACCAGGAATGAAGGCAGCTGAAGTTTGCTTGAGGGACCTGAGGCATTCAGTGTCGTCAAAGGTTAATAAAGTCAAGCAAACAAGTGTTTTCTTTAGCTTCTGGGTATTTTTTTAATTTCCAAAATTAATAAATACGCTGTGACTTTATATTTTAACTTAAAAAAATGTAGCTGTTAGACAATTTCAATAATCATTGTAATTGACATTCTACCATAACAGAGTATATATTATAAAGTTACATGTATCCTTCTCCTACACCTACCCTCCCACCTTCCACATGAGAATATGGAACCCGGCTTCATGTGAACCCTTTTCTTTGCTCTCAAGTCACAGACTATGATAAAATAGAAAGAAAAATGAAAGAATAAAACAAAAAAGAGACTGGCAAGGAACATTATTAATTTACATGTTGTTAGTCTTTGAGTTCTTATAGCAACTACAGAAGGGCAATTTTGAAAAATAAACCTGAAAAAAATGCAGCTAAGGAAGTTTAAATGGCTGGCACAGTGTGTGGCTTACGGCAAGTCATCAATACAGGCCAAGCAACAGAATTACCTGGCTCTCCCCACAAAGTAAAATATGATTATCACACAGCATAAGGATTAGACAAATACTTTATTAGCATCAAGCAGAGCAAAGATCCTGGGTAAGTAATATCTTTAACATGCCCCAAACCATGGCTAGGTGGTTCAAAAGAAATTACAAACACTATAAACCTTTCTTTCCCTGTTTTAGCCCTTCCTTTGCCATGGATAGAGTCTCACAATAAGAAATGATTTCAATATGAGATCGTTTCAGAAGAAATAGAGTTCTCAAATGTGCTATTGCCGCTGAACAATATGGGTTAATTGTATAATTGTTCCAACATAATCACTTGGAGAAATCCCTAAAAAGTCCAAGTAGGTATTTCCATTATAGTCCAGTAAAGATATGGGGTTAGAAGATCTACTCAATGGAAATCTTGCTTTTCCAGATCCCTGCAGAACGTTGTTTTCATTTTTATTTCCTTTTCTGGTGCTCTTCAAAACATAGCCAACAGAGGAATGGTAACTTCCACTTAATGAGAGTTCAAAGGCATTTTTGTCCCTCTGTTGTCCCTTTTTGTTAAAAATTAATAAATACTTTTATCATTTCTCATAAATGGATTGTTCTATTTTCATTTTTGTAAAAGGAATAAAAGAGAGAGAGAGGGAAAGGAGAAAGGCAGTAATGAGCTTCTCTGGGCAACGGCAGGCTCCTCTTTCAAGCAACATATAAACAAATTTAAGAGATTCTTAAAGTTTTCCAAAGGCGAAGAGGATGCTATCTTACCTTCATTTTATCAACAAACCAATTTTCAATATTTCTATATTAATTTTATATCACAAATATTTTATCCAGATGCATTTGAAACAGAATTTTTAGTTTTAATTCTCATGCTATCATGTTTGAGGATCAAGCATTTGGAAGATGCATATTTATATTTATAATTTACAGTGGAAGGACGTGTACTTACTGGCAGTCACGTAACAGCAATGATCTGATCCTGATTTTATACAGGTGACTGTGTCAAGTTGCGGTCCATGTAGCTGGGCATCACCAGCTTTTGCCTTTTATTCAAGTGTTCATTCACACACCTGGAGCCTCAGGGTAGAGGATTTAACCATGTGCAGAGGGCCTGGCCGGTAAGAGCTCAGTCTGATAAGGAAGCTGGGAAAGGAATGCAGGAATTTAAAAGAGAAAGTGTAAGCAAAGATAATCAAAATACTTTATCACTTGGCACTTTTAACTCCTGAAAGGGTACTTTCTTCCGGAAAGGGGAGAGGGAGTGGAGGGGCGGGGGGAGGCTGGCTGGAGGGAGGGTAATTGGTGGGAACACACCTTCGGTGCATTTTACAAGGGTACATGTGAAATTTACTAAGTGTAGAGTATAAATGTCTGAACACAATAACTAAGAAAATGCGGTGAAGGCTATGTTAACCAGTTTGATGAAAATATTTCAAATGGTATATAAAACCAGCACATTGTACCCCATGATTGCTTTAGTACATACAGCTATGATTTAATTAAAAATAAAGATAAAAAGAATAAAATACGAGCAAAAAAATAAAATGTAAAGAAAAATAACCTTGGGTAGTATCAGTTTAAAATCTTTGATACTTTCTCATGAGAAATTTGTATATAAACCAGTGTCATTGGCTATGTAAACACATTTTTTAAAAAGAAAAACAAAAAAATACAAAAACAAGCGGCAATCAAGAACATTTAAATTGCACTTTGTAGTACAAACTTTTCCTTTTTTCTTCATTGGGAATAGCTTGTCAGGGCCTAATGATTTATTTAAATGAAAGGATTTTCATAGTCCTAGCATATTAGGAACCTGTACTAATGTTTGCATCTCACGGGTAAACAAGAGATGTCACGCGGAGTTTCCCAGGGAACATAAAATCCTCCCCCCCCCCCTTAATCACATATTCAGTTTAAAACCTCAGCGCTTTGTGGACCCTCTTTATGCTTCTCTCCCATATCCATTGCTCACCTTATTAAAACATGTTGGGGGGAACCTGTGTAAAGGAGTATATTGCTGTCCACTTAGCCTAGTCAGCTACACGGAGGTAAACACTGCAGACAGAATGATTTGAAAAGGGAAGACTGAGGCTTAGGCCTTCAGCACAACCCATCTTTATTCACTTTCTTATCTATCCAAAGTCATCAGATAAAATTAGCCAAAAGTAAAGAACAACTGGAATAATTGAGAACTGACATACCAATTCCTCCTCAGCATAAATATTACAAATGTTACATACAAAGCATGTACACATCATTTCTAATTCTGGGACGTTTTACTTAAAGATAAACCTCAAGGACGCCAGGCTGTCTGTTCTGTTTAATGCCCGATTCTATCAAAGATTAAATGAAACTTTTTTGTGTAACTTGAAGTTAGGGAAGGAAGTCCAACAGCTCACTGCCCCAAGCAGGTGTCAAATCTCCAGCTGCTGACTTGGCGGGACCTCAGGGATTCCTTTCTCAAGGCGTAATCGCCTGCTGCGATTAGCAAAGCTGTTTCAGCAAACAGGGAGGAATTAACCCCTGAGTCTGGCTTCTAGCTGAGAATGGAATTTTCCCTTCTCAGGGCCTCGTACCTCAAGGAGCACATATGAGACTGAGTAACGTTCCAGGGTGCAGTGGACTGTGCCCCTTTAGGAGTAGTTTGGGGTTCTGCGCAGTTCTCAGGGTACCACTTCATTCATCCCAGAGGATCCCCGGGTCCAGGTCCGGCAGGGGCACTCCCCCTGCTCTGTCCACGCTGGGCCTCCACCCCCAGCCTCCACCCCCACAGGCCCAGGGGGGCGCTGAACAAACGGCTGAGAATGGTCCACTGGTGGCTATGCGGCTGAAAACGAAAACAAAACTGTCCATTTTCCAAAGAAAATTACAATCTGTAAGTCTATGTCCTAGAGCTTTAGAAAAGGAGAAATGCGGAAGCAAAGACCTACCTTTAAAAACAAAGCTTATTTTCCTGTTTCCAACTAGAACATTGGAATACCCCTGAGGTATATTTAGAGTCTTTAGAAAAGAAAAGAAAAATAGAAGAAAAGGAATTACCGTGGATTCAAGAATATAAAAATAATTTATATCCCTGGTACTCTGGTGCTTTTTCTTCCAGGCTCTTTAAAGCTTTCTTTCTCTTTTAACCTTCCAGACACATTTTTTTTAATTGATATTTAATATACATGGAGGCCTCAATCTCAAAGGTAGGCTTAAAAATTTTTTTTGTCACAATGTAAATAACCCTCATAAATGCCACTCAGATCAAGTTGTGGAGCATCACCGAACTCACAATCTCAAAGGTGATTTGATGGTTCCCAGCACCGTCCAGCCCTCCACCGTCATCATGGGTTATTTTTGGCTTTAGGTGAGTGGACCCACTGGGCAGTGTGTGCGCTTTGGGGCTGAGCTTCTTCCTGCAGACAGTGCCCGGGAGGCTGCTCTGCATGGTGTACCTGGAGCTCATTTCTTAACGGTTGTATAGTTTTCCATTGTATGAATGTTCCCTATGTGCTGACCTGTCCATTGTGGTCTGGAGGAAAATCACCTTAATCTGAACAAGGAAGGAGAGGCTAGCATCCAGGGGCTTCAGTTTTGCTCCATTTTAAGATTTGCCCCTGTTTCTAGGGTGAGGATTCTCAGGTGTCCTAAGTGATTACTCAGCATTTTTATCAAGGCCTCTGTACCTCGAGGGGCTGGAGCTCTGACGTCGGCCTCCTACTTCCTGGGACACTGCCGATCACTGCCGACCACTGCCGATCACTCCTGATCACTGCCGATCACTGCCGACCACTGCTGATCACCGCCGACCACTGCCGATCACTGGGCTTGGCTCTCCTTCTGGGAGCTGCTGCCTCTGGGTTTCCGGGTGCAGCAGGTGCTTTAACACATCACTCCAGGGAAAAAGACACCACTCTGCTTGTTGCAACGGACCGCCCTGTCGGTGGCCTTCAGTCCGAGGGAGTGCAGGGAGAAGGAACGAGGAAAGTTGAGAGGTCGGCGCAGGAAAGACAGTCTGGCACACCACGGGTTGGAGTAAGCAGCTGTGAATTTATTGGGTACACATGTTGGTATTTATACATTTTTACAGAGCTTACATAATGCAATCTTTTTGCTTACGTGTGCGGGTTATCTTTGCGTTTACAAGTGTGATTTATCATGCATTGTTATGTTTTAACGTTCCGCTTCCGGAGGGTGGCGGTTATTAGTCAACTCTGCCCGTTTCCTCCTATCTCAGTTTCTTATTATCTTTTTAGAACAGCTTGACATCTTCTTTATGTTAATGCTTGACTAATTCTACATTTACTATTTGATCTTATTGTTATCGATAATTATAATTTTGATTTAGAGTAAATTCTTTGACAAGTATTATTTTTCCTATTGATTTTTATTATGCGTGACAATTGGTGAAACAAGATGTTCTGAATAGGACTTTATGGTGGGTGGATGTGTTTCAGTGACTTTGTAACTTATGTAGATAATTTGTATTTCATGTCCTTGGGCTTATCGTCTTAGCTCACTGGTGGGAAAACATCTTTATGTGTTCATTGTTGGTGCCACTGAGTTTAGCAGCTCACAAGGCTGTGCTCTATCTGGATTAGTAGTGCATTGTGCTCATTCTTAGGAAAGTACATATTGACAATTTATCAGAACAAACAGACTCCTGGTACAGGATGACAAACACATGAGTAGACGCCACAATCTTTAAACTTAAGCGGGTAACTGAGTATGCTAGGCAACATTTCTGATGCTGTGCATACTGGGGGCGCTGGGGGCAAAGCTCCGGGGAGCACAAACCACCTTCCCGTCGTTCTGTAACGCGGACAGCACTGCCTCACTACGGCTATATGCCGTGGGCGCGGCATTTCCCCTTTTTTTGTTTTTAAACCGTAGTTCAAAGACTTCTTGGCGTATAGAGTTAATAGAGGAAAACAGATACTGTATGAGACATGGTAACAACAATACAACACAAAATGACAAACAATTAATAATGGTTATGAGCACAATATACTGGATCCAGTTAAGAGGATTGAGTGTTCTAAACCCATTAGTTAAAGATTGAGCTAATGTGTTAAGAGAAGTTATTGGTAAATGAGCTTGACTCATGGCTGTAATATCTTGTTGTAAGCTGTGTAAATTATGTGTTATATTATTGTCTCTCTAGACATCTTGAAGATGTGCTTGTATTTTGTTCCATGAGTTAGATACATTATATGGTAAAGGTGTAATGTAAATGGCTTGAAATGCTGAGTGACATTTTGTTTGTAGTTTCTGTTGTATGTACTTAATGTTCTGACCTAAAGTTAAGACTACCCTTTTTAACACATTTAATTTAGTTTTAAGCTTATTATCTATATTAGCTTGTGTCATTAATGTTAAAGTTATATTATTGTCAAGAGTATTGACATAGTATGTTGTATGCATTTGTTGCACTAAAGCTGTAGTAGCTACAGCAAAAGTAGTGATTATAGAAATTAAAGTTGTAATGTCTAAAATTAAAGCTGTCACAAATTTTTTAGGTCTAATTAATTCATTAAGTGTTTCTAACACTTGTAATGCTGTATTATCATACTATGGATTGCTTTGTAGATTTACAGGTAACATTACATAAGAAGGTTTTTTATAATTAACATAACATTTACTTGTTTATCATGTTGAATATTAAAGGACGCAATACAATTAGTTATTTTTACAAGTTAAAAGTTTTTAAAGGAAATACATAGTTAACTGGATCACATGTAAATTCTTTCATAAATTCTCTTTTATGAGTTTCATTTAACCTGCACAGACCATCTACAAACATTCTAAACTTTCTTGAACTTTTGCCCTGCCTTTTACTTTTTTACATAACTATTCTGTTTCAGGACAAAATTTATCACACAAGATTCTTTCTTTACACAATGTCATTCTCCTTTCTGTTTAATTTCTCTTACTCTCAAAAACTCACTTTCCACCAAACAGGATCCTAGTTTACTATGAAGTCACTTATTCACTCAGCTAAACTGATAATTAGAAGGTTTAAAAGGCAAGAATTTTATCCGTTGACAAAGATTCAGTTTGTAAAAATATTTTTCTTATTTATACAAATTACTAGTGGCAAAGGGCCAATAATAAAGGTTCTAAATCTCACCCTTGGGATTCTGCCAGTGCTGCTGTCTGGGGGCTGTAACACTTGGGAGGTAGGCCCGCCCCACGAAGGGCAGGGGGGCCCCCAGCTTCCTTCTCTGCTGGGCTTTTTCAGCTGTCTTGGAGCCAGTGGAAATGCGCCCGGTGGTTTTGTTTGCTATCGGCGAGTGTACTTTCATTTTCTTCAAGCGGCGGGTGAGATCTTGTAGTAGCTGCTGGCGCCTCCTTCTGCGTTGTCTTTTCCGAATCTGAGTTAACTACTCCTGGAATAACTTCAAAGTTTTTAGTATAATTTGAACTTCTACTAATTATAATTCCAACCGTTCCAGGTAAAAGTTGCCTTTTCATTGCAGTGGGGATTAAAGTAACACTGTCCCATTTGGATAATAAGACATTCTTTTCACTTGTTAAATTTAAACCTGTACTTCTAGGAGTGCCCCGTGAAAGGTCATGAATAGTAAATTCAGGGGCTTGAGGATTCAATGTAGATAAAGGCTGTGTGTTACAAGCTACAGCCTGCTCTCCCTTGGGGCCTGGGCTGGGAGAATGCCTCTTATCTAGTTTTTTGATCTCTGTACGTCCTGATCCTCAGGATCAGTGTCTCCCTTGTTATTTAAGGGGGTTCCATCCTTATGAAACTTTGATTTACATTCATTTTTCCAATGTCGCCCCTTTTTATAACGAGGGCATAAGCCGGGCGGTTCCCCCCTCCGCTTATTGGCATGGGACTGTTTACAGTCCTTCTGCATATGTCCTGGCTTGCCACAATTGTAGCAAGTGTCAGCAGGAGCTCTCGGCCCCTTACCTCCCTTATTGAAGGTATTTTTAATATAGGCGCTGAATTTCTGTCCTTGCATTGCTGCAGCATAGGCCATACTTTGGACTATCGCTGGTGAGGCATCTATGCATGCTTTAATATTCTTGGTTAATGCGTGCCCCATGGTACCTGCTGATTGCTCACACTTAACCGGTCAGCCTTTACCGGCGGGACTGCAGCTCCCTGGTGAGAGCCGCCCTCAACCTTGAAAAAGAAAGAAAGAGAGAGAAGATTACCTGTCCTTCAGGTCCCTGTTCGAGGCGCCACCTGCTACGGACCGCCCAGTCGGTGGCCTGTCCTTCAGGTCCCTGTTCGGGCGCCACCTGCAACGGACCGCCCTGTCGGTGGCCTTCAGTCCGAGGGAGTGCAGGGAGAAGGAACGAGGAAAGTTGAGAGGTCGGCGCAGGAAAGACAGTCTGGCACACCACGGGTTGGAGTAAGCAGCTGTGAATTTATTGGGTACACATGTTGGTATTTATACATTTTTACAGAGCTTACATAATGCAATCTTTTTGCTTACGTGTGCGGGTTATCTTTGCGTTTACAAGTGTGATTTATCATGCATTGTTATGTTTTAACGTTCCGCTTCCGGAGGGTGGCGGTTATTAGTCAACTCTGCCCGTTTCCTCCTATCTCAGTTTCTTATTATCTTTTTAGAACAGCTTGACATCTTCTTTATGTTAATGCTTGACTAATTCTACATTTACTATTTGATCTTATTGTTATTGATAATTATAATTTTGATTTAGAGTAAATTCTTTGACAAGTATTATTTTTCCTATTGATTTTTATTATGCGTGACAATTGGTGAAACAAGATGTTCTGAATAGGACTTTATGGTGGGTGGATGTGTTTCAGTGACTTTGTAACTTATGTAGATAATTTGTATTTCATGTCCTTGGGCTTATCGTCTTAGCTCACTGGTGGGAAAACATCTTTATGTGTTCATTGTTGGTGCCACTGAGTTTAGCAGCTCACAAGGCTGTGCTCTATCTGGATTAGTAGTGCATTGTGCTCATTCTTAGGAAAGTACATATTGACAATTTATCAGAACAAACAGACTCCTGGTACAGGATGACAAACACATGAGTAGACGCCACAATCTTTAAACTTAAGCGGGTAACTGAGTATGCTAGGCAACATTTCTGATGCTGTGCATACTGGGGGCGCTGGGGGCAAAGCTCCGGGGAGCACAAACCACCTTCCCGTCGTTCTGTAACGCGGACAGCACTGCCTCACTACGGCTATATGCCGTGGGCGCGGCAGCTTGTCTGGTCTTCTCTCCCCTCCAGATCTTGGCTGCTCAAGTTCTGATTGCTTTTGTTGCCCAGAACTATTTCTATTTAAATTTTGCATAGCCAAAATAGCAGGAATTTCAGAAACATTAAATTGTTTCTGTTTTTATACAGAGCTATTTATTGAGATCATTATTATGATTTGACCATAGCATAAACCAATTTCCGATATTTTATTGAATGTGTTTTAAAGGAATCATCAAGCTTTGATGTTGTTAAGATACAACCTGTAAAGAGAAGAACAAAATGAACAGCTCGAAAACCGGCAGCAGTGGATGATTTGTGTTTACTTTTGATAGAAATTATGCTGACTTGATCAGAAACGATTCGGTTCTCGAGTTCTGTTGTTTGTATGTATAAGAAAAACTGCTCATATGTTGAAGTTTTTTTCTTGGTCTACTTATACTTATTGAACAATTGGCTCTGTACATTTTAAAATCCTAAAAAGGAACTACATTTTAAGGATATTGAAGATAAATTTTAACCGTATAAAGTGACTTCTAGGGGAGTTTTAATAGTTAGAAGAAACGGAAGATCTCAACCTTTCTTGCCATGATGCTAATTTGAAGATATTTTTAGCTCCATTTCCCTCCATTATACTTCAAAGGCACCCTACGTACAAACACCTTGATTGTGCGAAAGATGATGGATTTGGTATAAAGCTCTGAAAACGTGATCTTGGCCCTACTTTTCTTGGAAACCCCACATTAAAACATTTGGTGGCACTAAATATTGGTAATGAAACTGTCTATAAAACTTTATGTAAATGATCTAAGAATAAAGAAGTGAGTGCAACGAAGTAAATCCTTGTACTCACCAACTTTGTGCGAAGCAGCCAGTTCTCCTGAGAGGCCACTTTCCTCTTTCTCTGCATCTCCGGCGCCCAGGAGGGGCAGCCAGGCAGCAGCTGGGGTGAGTCTGGGGCAGGAGGCCTGGAGACCTCTGCACTTGTCATGGGTCCTCTTCTTCCTCGGGCTCATCATCATCTGAAGCTGAGACCACAGAGGACAGTGCAGGCCTTCGATGCATTGGTTAGAAGAAGGAAAAACTGTACAAAGGTTGACCGAGAAATGAGACAGGGTTTGAACCAGATCGCCAAGGCAGGGAGTGACAGGATGGGCGATTCCTTGAGGGGCCATTTGAAAAGTCTATTGTAGGTGGGGGTGAGGAGGGCCTGGGACAAAGTTAGAACTGCAGCTGACAGAACTGAAGGGGGAGGAAGGAACCATCTCGGCCTGTGAGGGGAGAAAGCAGAGGGCAGGTTGTTTCCGGCTCCTCCAGGAGAACCAGATAAGGCTGGGCACGGTTTAGAAAATACACAGCACAGCGCTTGGCACTGACGTGGGCTGCAAGCTTTTCTGTCACTTCCAGCTCTGTAGTGTCACAAGTACACACAGATGTTCTCGCAGAATTGACACACAGTTGGCCACACATCATATCGACATCCGGACACTCATCAATATCTAGGAAAACTTATCAATATCTGCTCTCAGGCACTGAGAGATGAAATAGACATTTTGGACGAGGAGACACATTTGTGGCCTTTATTAATCTATAACAATGTGCTGCTGTGTAGAAAGCAATCATAGCCCCCATATTTTTCTTAAGTAAACCCTTCCAACTATTTTTTCTTTTATTAATTTTCAAGTTTATTGTCGTTAATCCACAGACAAGGCCATTCTGAGACCAGATTTGTGAAGTTTATATAAACATAAAACTTAAAATAAATTCAGGGCTTTCAGGGTATGTACCATTTTCCAGAACGTTCATTGGCTCTTGAATAATTCAACTTATACAATGGAACATTTACTCTGTGCATAATTCTGTGCAAAGTTTGGGGAAATTTTTAGAGATAGAAGAACCCCAGGCCTCAATCTCATGTGATTTCCTGGTTTATGAACAAGTCCAAGTCCAGACTGTGGTCAATGTGTTTATGATACTAAAAGTTCATGTGTGAAGCGAAGCTTCTAAGATTTCCCTCAGATTGTGGACACATTTTTCATTTGCATGTGTTTATGAAAGTATATACATTCCTACCATACAATCATGTCCTGGCTTACTCTGCTTAAGAGCAGATGGTACACGAAATTAAAAAAAAAAATTGGCTGTGTCAATTGGATGGAATATGGTAAACGATAACGTACTCTGCTGTGTTTAGAATGTAGATAGAGTTGTGAGTTCTGTGCAGTTATCTGCACTGCCACGCTAAATCATTCCTAAAAGAACTAAGGAATGTGTTTCTTTGTGAACCCTGTTTTCTCTGAGGCATGGAAGCCTTATGCGATTTAACTATTATAGAATAGATACCAATCTTCTAACCTTTGCTTTAATTTTACGAATATGGTCCAGAACAGTGGTAATAATGATTTCACAAAGATTTTCTTTTGTTATTTATTTTAAATATTAAGGGGCTTAAGCCAGGCCTCGTGGCGCACGCACCATAAGAACAGGTTTATAGAGCACATGGGTATGTTTTATCCCACACTGCCCTCCCGCAAGGCCCAGGCTTGGTTTCTCGTGTGCTCAACGTCTCTGTGTGCCCATGTGCATCCACGGTTAGCTTCCACTTGGTAGCGAGAATACATGATACTTGGTTTTCCATTCCTGGATATTCTGCTTAGGACAATGGTCTCCAGTTCCATCCAAGTTTCTGCCAACGATGCTGTCATTCCTTCTTTTGGTTGAGTTGTATTAAATGGTGTGTATGTATGTGCATGTGAGTCTGTGTGTGTATTTGTGTGTGTGTGTTTGTATGTATACTGTCCAGAAAGTGTCTAGCCGTCTACTCTGGAGAATGCAGATACACATGGGTGGATACCTCATTGACGTCTACTCTGGAGAATGCCGATATACATCGCTAGATACTTACTGACGTCTGCGCTGGAGAATGCAGACAGACATGGCTGGATATTTACTGACGTCTGCTCTGGAGAATGCAGACATACATGGCTGGAAACTTCCTGATGTCTGCTCTGGAGAATGCAGACATACATGTCTGGAAACTTACTGACGTCTGCTCTGGAGATGCAGACATACATGGCTGGATACTTACTGATGTCTGCTCTGGAGAATGCAGACAGACATGGCTGGATACTCACTGACGTCTGCTCTGGAGAATGCAGACATACATGGCTGGATACTTACTGACATCTGCCCTGGAAAATGCAGAAATACATGGCTGGATACTTACTGACATCTGCTCTGGAGAATGCAGACATACATGGCTGGATACTTACTGACGTCTGCCCTGGAGAATGCAGACATACATGGCTGGATACTTACTGACGTCTGCCCTGGAGAATGCAGACATACATGGCTGGATACTTACTGACGTCTGCCCTGGAGAATGCAGACATACATGGCTGGATACTTACTGACGTCTGCCCTGGAGAATGCAGACATACATGGCTGGATACTTACTGATGTCTGCTCTGGAGAATGCAGACAGACATGGCTGGATACTTACTGACGTCTCCTCTGGAGATGCAGACAGACATGGCTGGATACTTACTGACGTCTGCCCTGGAGATGCAGACAGACATGGCTGGATACTTACTGACGTCTGCTCTGGAGATGCAGACAGACATGGCTGGATAGTTACTGATGTCTACTCTCGAGAATGCAGACAGACATGGCTGGATCCCTCACTGACAGCCCTCAGATACATACACCCCACATTGTCCTTGTCCAGTGATAAACTGAGAGACACTTAGGCTGACTCCACATCTTTGCAGAGGTGAATTGTGCTGTGATAAACATTTGAGAGCAGCTGTTCTTTTTAAAAATGCCTTCGTTTCTTTGCGTAGATACCCCATATGGGACTGCTGGATCGAATGGTAGGGATACTTTCATCTCCTTGAGGTATGTACATGCTGTTTTTCATAGAGGTTGTACTAATTTGTACTCCCACCAACAGTGTATAACTGCTTCTTTCTCTCTGCACCTGTGCCAGCGTTTATTATTGTTTTTTTCTAACTTTTTATAATGGACATTATGATAGGGTAAGGTAGTATTTCATTGTAGTTCTATTAGCATTGTCCTGATGATTAGTGGTGTTGAACATTTTTTCATGGGTTTGATGGCCATTTCCTTCCTTCCTTCCTTCCTTCCTTCCTTCCTTCCTTCCTTCCTTCCTTCCTTCCTTCCTTCCAGACAGAGGGTCACTTTGTTACCTTTGGTAGACTGCTGTGGTTTCACAGCTCACAGCAACCTCAAACTTGTGGGCAGAGGTGACCCTTTTGCTGTGGCCTTTCATTTTTAGTAGAGACAGGGTCTTGCTCTTGCTCAGGCTGGTCTCAAACTCCTGAGCTCAAGCGACCCACCTGCCTCGGCCTCCCAGAGTGCTGAGATTACAGGCATGAACCACCGCATCTGCCCTTGTTGGCCATTTTTCCATCTGCTTTTGAAAAACTCCTGTCATCTTTTTTGTCCACTTTTTGATGGGGTTGTTTTATTCTTGGTGATTTGTTTGAGTGCTTCGTAGAGTATTAATATGAGCCTTTTGTCAGAAGTGTAGACGGTGAACATTTTCTCCCGTTTGATAGGCTGTCTATTCATTCCATTGATTATTTCCTTGGCTGGGCTGAAATTTTCTAATTTAATCAAGACTCATGTATTTATGTTGTGGCTGTATTTGTCTTGGGATCTTCGTCATAAGTTCTTTGCCTAGGCCCTTGTCTAGAATAGTTTTCTGTATGTTTTCTTCTAGAATTGTTGTTTCAAGCCTTGCCTACAAGTCATTTACCCATCTTGAATTAATTTTTGTAAATGGTGGACACAGGGGTCCTATTTCACTCTCCTATACGTGGCTGCCCAACTTTCCCAACACCATTTATTGAGTAAGACTTCCCATCTTCAGTGTATGTAGTTGTCTGCTTTGTCAAAGATCAGTTGGTTGTGGGTAGATGTTTTTTTTCTAGGTTCTCTATTCTGTTCCATTGGTCTGTGTCTCATCTTTGGTGACTGCAGCTTTGTATTATGTTGTATAATTTGAAGTCAAGTAATGTTATGCCTGCAGATTTGTTCTTTTTGCTTAAAATTGCTTTGGCTCTTCGGCTCTTTTGGATTTTCAAATGAAGTTTTGGATTTTTTTTTTCTAGATGTATGAACTAATACTTTGCTATTTCGATGAGGATTGCAACGAATCTGTAAATTGCGTTGGTCAGAATGGACGTTTTGATGATGTTGATTCTACTAATCCATGAGCAAGAAATGTTTTTACATTTGTTTGCAGCATCTGTGATTTCTTCCATTGGTGTTTTGTATTATTCTCCCTGTAGACATCTATCACTTGCTTGAATAAATACATTCCCAAGAACTTCACTGTCTTCGTAGCTTTGGTGAATGTAGATACCATGAGAGTCCTTGATTTGCCTCTTGGCTTAACTGTTATTAGTATCTAGAAATGTTACAGATTTGTGTACCTCAATTTTGTAACCTGAGACTCTGCTGAATTTATTTATCCATTCCAGTATCCACCAAAACTTTTGGTGGAGTATTTGGGGTTTTCTAGAGATACAAGATCATATCATCAGCAAATAGGAATAGCTTGACTGCCCTTCTAGATTTGGACACCTTTATTCCTTTCTCTTGCCTGATGGCTCTGGCTGGGACCTTCATGCAGTGCTTTAAGAAGTGACAGTGGTGGGCACCCTTGTTGGGAATGCTTCCAACTTTTCTACATTCAGTATAATAGGGCTTTGAGTTTGTCACATGTGGCTTTTGTAATTTTGAGATATGTTCCTTAAGTACCTAGTTTGTTAAGAGTTTTTATCATGAAACAGTGCTGGGTTTTATCAAGTGCTTTTTCTGCATCTCCCAAGACAATCATTCGGTCTCTGTCTCTGTTTCTGCGGTGAATCGTGTCTATTAGTTTGTGCATGTTGAACCCTTCTGCATCGCTGGAATGAAACCTACTTGATCACAGTGGGTTACCTCTTTGATGCACTGCTAGGCTCAATTTGCAGCATTTTGTTGCGTATTTCTGCCTCTGTGTTCATAAGTGACATTTGTCTGAGAGTCTGCTCTTGTTGTATTCTTCCCTGGCTCTGGTGTCAAGGCAACACTGGCTTCACAGATGGATTCAGGAGGATTCCCTTCTCAATGTTATGAAATTGTTTCTGTAGGTACCAATTTCCTTTTGTGAGTCTTGCAGACTTGGGCTGTGAATCCTTCTGGTCCAGGGCTTTTTTGTTGTTGGAAGATTATTTATTATTGCTTCAATCTCAATGCTGGTAATTGGTCTGTTGGTAATTTCTATTTCTTTCTGATTTAGGCTTGGGGGGGGGGGTGTGTGTTTCCAGGAGTTTATCCATTTCTTCTAGTTTTTCTAGTAATCTGTCTGTTCAGAGGTTTTGTGATATTGTGTGTTTCTCCAGTATCAGTTGTAATATAATCCTTCACACTTAGGAGTGAGGTCATTTGAATCTTTTCTCTTCTATTTGTGGTTAATCTTACTAGTGGTCTACCAATTTATCCTTTCAAAGAACCTACTTTTTATTTTATTAATCCTTTGTGTTTTCCTGATATTTAAAAAATCTCCTTTGGTTGGGGTTCATTGCTGTGGGTCTGTTGTGATCCTTGGGGTTGGGGTGTGAAAGCTTGTTTTTATGTTGCCAGAATTTTTTTTTTTCTGTTTTTGTCTCATATTAAACATTTTCTTTCAGGTCAGGACTGAGTGGTTTGCAGTCTGCCTGCTCTCCTTTGCTGGGAACTCTCCCACTGCTTAGTGAGAAGGAAGAGAGGTCCCTGGACAGTGCTTTTGTCTCCTAATCCAGAGGACTGACCCAGAGAGAGGGGTGGACACACCGAGACCCTCCTCTCAATCCCAGGAGGGTGTCACAGCCCCAGTGGATTGTGGGAGATACTCCTTCAGACTGGGGGATGGGTCCCCAGGTGCTGTTGGAAAGTTGGGCAGGGGACTTCACAAGTTCCTCTTCAGAGACCTTGGTGGGAACCTGGAGGCTGCAGTCAGTAGTGGCACTTTGGCAGGTGCCTGGATGCAAAATGAGACCTGGCCCCATCCTGAGGAATCTTCTTGAGAAGTGTTGGTTGGTGCCTAAGCCTCTGTTGGAAGTTTAGGCAGAGGACAGGGTGGGAATCTCTGCATTGAGGCAGGTAATACATGAGATTGTACCATTTGTGTCCCCCTGTGGTGGTGGCAGTGGCTATTAGGTGAGGTTATGTAGGCAGTGGCTGCAGGTGTCAGGGCTGCAGGGGTTTGCTCTAGGGCCAGGTGTAATGGCAGCTGTGACAGGAGCTTGTGTGGTTCATGGGTCCACATGGAGAGCTGGACTGTGGGCAGGACATCACACAGGGCTGGTGTGTGGCTCATGGGTCCAGGTGGAGAGCTGGACTGTGGGCAGGACATCACACAGGGCTGGTGTGTGGCTCATGGGTCCAGGTGGAGAGCTGGTCTGCGGGCAGGACATCACACAGGGCTGGTGTGTGGCTCATGGTCCAGGTGGAGAGCTGGACTGCGGGCAGGACATCACACAGGGCTGGTGTGTGGCTCATGGGTCCATGTTGAGAGCTGGCCTGTGGGCAGGACATCACACAGGGCTGGTGCGTGGCTCATGGTAAAGGTGGAGAGCTGGACTGCGGGCAGGACATCACACAGGGCTGATGTGTGGCTCATGGTCCAGGTGGAGAGCTGGACTGCGGGCAGGACATCACACAGGGCTGATGTGTGGCTCATGGTCCAGGTGGAGAGCTGGACTGCGGGCAGGACATCACACAGGGCTGGTGTGTGGCTCATGGGTCCATGTTGAGAGCTGGCCTGTGGGCAGGACATCACACAGGGCTGGTGTGTGGCTCATGGGTCCAGGTGGAGAGCTGGACTGCAGGCAGGACATCACGCAGGGCTGGTGTGAGGCTCATGGGTCCAGGTGGACAGCTCGACTGCGGGCAGGACATCACACAGGGCTGGTGTGTGGCTCGTGGGTCCAGGTGGAGAGCTGGACTACAGGCAGGACATCACACAGGGCTGGTGTGTGGCTCGTGGGTCCAGGTGGAGAGCTGGACTGCAGGCAGGACATCACACAGGGCTGGTGTGTGGCTCATGGTCCAGGTGGAAAGCTGGACTGAGGGCAGGACATCACACAGGGCTGGTGTGTGGCTTGTGGGTCCAGGTGGAGAGCTGGATTGCAAGCAGGATATCACACAGGGATGGTGTGTGGCTCATGGGTCCATGTGCAGAGCTGGTCTGCGGACAGGACATCACACAGGGCTGATGTGTTGCTCATGGGTCCAGGTGGAGAGCTGGACTGTGGGCAGGACATCACACAGGGCTGGTGTGTGGCTCATGGTCCAGGTGGAGCGCTGGACTGCGGGCAGGACATCACACAGGGCTGGTATGTGGCTCATGGGTCCATGTTGAGAGCTGGCCTGTGGGCAGGACATCACACAGGGCTGGTGTGTGGCTCATGGTCCAGGTGGAAAGCTGGACTGAGGGCAGGACATCACACAGGGCTGGTGTGTGGCTTGTGGGTCCAGGTGGAGAGCTGGATTGCAAGCAGGATATCACACAGGGATGGTGTGTGGCTCATGGGTCCATGTGCAGAGCTGGTCTGCGGACAGGACATCACACAGGGCTGATGTGTTGCTCATGGGTCCAGGTGGAGAGCTGGACTGTGGGCAGGACATCACACAGGGCTGGTGTGTGGCTCATGGTCCAGGTGGAGAGCTGGTCTGCAGGCAGGACATCACACAGGGCTGTTGTGTGGCTCATGGTCCATGTGGAGAGCTGGACTGCGGGCAGGACATCACATAGGGCTGGTGTGTGGCTCATGGGTCCAGGTGGAGAGCTGGACTGCGGGCAGGACATCACACAGGGCTGGTGTGTGGCTCATGGGTCCAGGTGGAGAGCTGGACTGCGGGCAGGACATCACACAGGGCTGGTGTGTGGCTCATGGGTCCAGGTGGAGAGCTGGACTGCGGGAAGGACATCACAAAGGGCTGGTGTGTGGCTCATGGGTCCAGGTGGAGAGCTAGACTGCGGGCAGGACATCACACAGGGCTGGTGTGTGGCTCATGGTCCAGGTGGAGCGCTGGACTGCGGGCAGGACATCACACAGGGCTGGTGTGTGGCTCATGGGTCCAGGTGGAGAGCTGGACTGTGGGCAGGACATCACACAGGGCTGGTGTGTGGCTCATGGTAAAGGTGGAGAGCTGGACTGCGGGCAGAACATCACACAGGGCTGGTGTGTGGCTCATGGGTCCAGGTGGACAGCTGGACTGCGGGCAGGATATCACACACGGCTGGTGTGTGGCTCATGGGTCCAGGTGGAGAGCTGGACTGCAGGCAGGACATCACGCAGGGCTGGTGTGAGGCTCATGGGTCCAGGTGGACAGCTCGACTGCGGGCAGGACATCACACAGGGCTGGTGTGTGGCTCGTGGGTCCAGGTGGAGAGCTGGACTACAGGCAGGACATCACACAGGGCTGGTGTGTGGCTCGTGGGTCCAGGTGGAGAGCTGGACTGCAGGCAGGACATCACACAGGGCTGGTGTGTGGCTCATGGTCCAGGTGGAAAGCTGGACTGAGGGCAGGACATCACACAGGGCTGGTGTGTGGCTTGTGGGTCCAGGTGGAGAGCTGGATTGCAAGCAGGATATCACACAGGGATGGTGTGTGGCTCATGGGTCCATGTGCAGAGCTGGTCTGCGGACAGGACATCACACAGGGCTGATGTGTTGCTCATGGGTCCAGGTGGAGAGCTGGACTGTGGGCAGGACATCACACAGGGCTGGTGTGTGGCTCATGGTCCAGGTGGAGAGCTGGTCTGCAGGCAGGACATCACACAGGGCTGTTGTGTGGCTCATGGTCCATGTGGAGAGCTGGACTGCGGGCAGGACATCACATAGGGCTGGTGTGTGGCTCATGGGTCCAGGTGGAGAGCTGGACTGCGGGCAGGACATCACACAGGGCTGGTGTGTGGCTCATGGGTCCAGGTGGAGAGCTGGACTGCGGGCAGGACATCACACAGGGCTGGTGTGTGGCTCATGGGTCCAGGTGGAGAGCTGGACTGCGGGAAGGACATCACAAAGGGCTGGTGTGTGGCTCATGGGTCCAGGTGGAGAGCTAGACTGCGGGCAGGACATCACACAGGGCTGGTGTGTGGCTCATGGTCCAGGTGGAGCGCTGGACTGCGGGCAGGACATCACACAGGGCTGGTGTGTGGCTCATGGGTCCAGGTGGAGAGCTGGACTGTGGGCAGGACATCACACAGGGCTGGTGTGTGGCTCATGGGTCCAGGTGGAGAGCTGGACTGCGGGCAGTACATCACACAGGGCTGGTGTGTGGCTCATGGTTCCAGGTGGAGAGCTGGACTGCGGGCAGGACATCACACAGGGCTGGTGTGTGGCTCATGGGTCCAGGTGGAGAGCTGGACTGCGGGCAGGACATCGCACAGGGCTGGTGTGTGGCTCATGGTCCATGTGGAGAGCTAGACTGCAGGCAGGACATCACACAGGGCTGGTGTGTGGCTCATGGTCCATGTGGAGAGCTAGACTGCAGGCAGGACATCACACAGGGCTGGTGTGTGGCTCATGGTCCAGTGGAGAGCTGGACTGCGGGCAGGACATCACACAGGACTGGTGTGTGGCTCATGGGTCCAGGTGGAGAGCTGGTCTGCGGGCAGGACATCACACAGGGCTGGTGTGTGGCTCATGGTCCAGGTGGAGAGCTGGACTGCGGGCAGGACATCACACAGGGCTGGTGTGTGGCTCATGGGTCCATGTTGAGAGCTGGCCTGTGGGCAGGACATCACACAGGGCTGGTGCGTGGCTCATGGTAAAGGTGGAGAGCTGGACTGCGGGCAGGACATCACACAGGGCTGATGTGTGGCTCATGGTCCAGGTGGAGAGCTGGACTGCGGGCAGGACATCACACAGGGCTGGTGTGTGGCTCGTGGGTCCAGGTGGAGAGCTGGACTGCAGGCAGGACATCACACAGGGCTGGTGTGTGGCTCATGGGTCCAGGTGGACAGCTGGACTGCGGGCAGGATATCACACACGGCTGGTGTGTGGCTCATGGGTCCAGGTGGAGAGCTGGACTGCAGGCAGGACATCACGCAGGGCTGGTGTGAGGCTCATGGGTCCAGGTGGACAGCTCGACTGCGGGCAGGACATCACACAGGGCTGGTGTGTGGCTCGTGGGTCCAGGTGGAGAGCTGGACTACAGGCAGGACATCACACAGGGCTGGTGTGTGGCTCGTGGGTCCAGGTGGAGAGCTGGACTGCAGGCAGGACATCACACAGGGCTGGTGTGTGGCTCATGGTCCAGGTGGAAAGCTGGACTGAGGGCAGGACATCACACAGGGCTGGTGTGTGGCTTGTGGGTCCAGGTGGAGAGCTGGATTGCAAGCAGGATATCACACAGGGATGGTGTGTGGCTCATGGGTCCATGTGCAGAGCTGGTCTGCGGACAGGACATCACACAGGGCTGATGTGTTGCTCATGGGTCCAGGTGGAGAGCTGGACTGTGGGCAGGACATCACACAGGGCTGGTGTGTGGCTCATGGTCCAGGTGGAGAGCTGGTCTGCAGGCAGGACATCACACAGGGCTGTTGTGTGGCTCATGGTCCATGTGGAGAGCTGGACTGCGGGCAGGACATCACATAGGGCTGGTGTGTGGCTCATGGGTCCAGGTGGAGAGCTGGACTGCGGGCAGGACATCACACAGGGCTGGTGTGTGGCTCATGGGTCCAGGTGGAGAGCTGGACTGTGGGCAGGACATCACACAGGGCTGGTGTGTGGCTCATGGTCCATGTGGAGAGCTGGACTGTGGGCAGGACTTCACACAGGGCTGGTGTGTGGCTCATGGTCCATGTGGAGAGCTGGACTGCAGGCAGGACATCACACAGGGCTGGTGTGTGGCTCATGGTCCAGGTGGAGAGCTGGACTGTGGGCAGGACTTCACACAGGGCTGGTGTGTGGCTCATGGTCCAGGTGGAGAGCTGGACTGCAGGCAGGACATCACACAGGGCTGGTGTGTGGCTCATGGTCCATGTGGAGAGCTGGACTGTGGGCAGGACATCACACAGGGCTGGTGTGTGGCTCATGGTCCAGGTGGAGCGCTGGACTGCAGGCAGGACATCACACAGGGCTGGTGTGTGGCTCATGGTCCAGGTGGAGCGCTGGGTTGTGTGCAGGACATCACACAGGGCTGGTGTGTGGCTCATGGTCCAGGTGGAGCGCTGGGTTGTGTGCAGGACATCACACAGGGCTAGGGCCTCCTTGTTCTACTTATTGCTCAGGTCTGTGAGGATGTGGCCTGTCATCCAACACAAAAACCAAGAGGCATGGCTGCTACTTGTCATAGGGGCGACGTGGACATGGACCTCCTCTAGATGTCATGGAGCCACGTGGACATGGACCTCCCCCACATGGTATGGGGACATGGGGCATTTTTCTCCAGTTGGTGTGTAGGACCTTGAGCATCTGTCCTATCAGGTGGCACATGGGTCTGTAGGCACAGGGACTTTTGTTTGGTGCCTAGGTGCCTGGGCAACCTGGGCAACCTAGGAACTGAGGCCAGCAGATTCCTGTGGAGCTCACTCTCCAATGCAACCTCACCATGCTGCCTCCAGGCAGTTCCCTGAGCACAGAAGAGGCCTGTGTGTGTGTGTGTGGGGGGGTGCTTTCGCAGCTCGTGTCACAGTGTACTGTGGGTATCCTGGGGCCTTGGGATTCTCTCCTTTGTCACTGCCATACAGGGAGAGGCCTCTGCCAGGTGCCTTTGACTGGCAAGTGGGTGTCCAAGTCCCTGTGTCCTTCACTCTGAGCATCTTCACAGTTCAGTTGATCTGCGATGCTCTCTTCTCAGGGTGCACCTGTGGGTTTCTGGTTTTCTCTTGGACAGCAGTGTGTGGGGGCTACTTCTAGTCTTCTATCGTGGCCTCCCACGAAATTATACATTTAAGGTAAACTTTTCAAAGTAAATTTAAAGCAATGAGTGATTTCTATGAGCTATTTTTAATGTATAAACAAAGTCAACTACTCACTAAATACAAATGTTTCTATATTTAAAAAAATACATAAGCAAGAAACACTCAAAAGTTAAATGAAGTCATTTTAACAGCTTATCTAGAAAATTATAAAATGACTCATCTTAAAAAATTTACATTAGCTTTATTAATATGAGAAATGGAAGGGATTCTGAGACAGATTTGGACCATGGCTCAGGAACTAGAAATCATTTTAGTCTCTAATTAAAAATCTCATTGACAATGACTTTCAGTAACCAACTTTTTAATTCCAGTCCAGCTTACCATGGGTGATTCTTATGGCAGTCTGCCTGCCAAAGCATCTCATTTGCATATCAAATTAGGTGAAAGGGATTCTGAACATGATAATAAAAATAGCTACGTTTAGTCGAATGTTTTTTTCTTTATGGACCACTGTACTCGGTTACATTTATTATTACTTTTTTCTTTATGGACCACTGTACTCGGTTACATTTATTATTACTTTCCTTAACTTACCCACTAATCCTATATGATTCTTATTTCACTGATGAACAGCCTAAACTCATAAAAATCAGAGTTCTTCAGGGTCGTATGATGGCAGCTCTGAGCACCACACCAACTCCAAGTCACCTGAGGTCAGAGGCTTCCCTTTCCCACCCGAGTCTTAGATGTTCTGTATTTATTGCTCCTTCAGTTCTGTTATTTCAGGTGGGGTCTCAGGAACTTATCAGCACATGAACAACCATCGGAACTGACTGAAAAGCCCCCCTAACAGGTGCTTTCCTGGCCTCCTGAATAGCTGATGCACAGCTGGGCACAGCAGGCGTCTGCATTCTCACATTCATCAGTGTCTGAAGGGGGAAAAGATGTTCCCATTATTGCAAAGACAGGAACTTACTGATCCTATGTAAGCACTGATAAGCCTCTCTTCTGAATCAAAACTGTCCTGCTAATCATTTTCTATTTCTCAGGCCACATAAAGCAAACATGGAAGAAACTGCAACTATCGTGTAACACATAACACTTTTGGTTTATGTTTTTCACATGCCTCTTCTATGCTTGTTATTTATTTTAAAAGAATGTAAATTATCTCCTAATGCATTTATAAGCAGATGAGAAGAGACCTCTGCTATTTTTTTTTTTTAGTCTAAACAGCAATCTGACTTAATAAACAGAGAAACTGATAAACAGAAAACAGCTTGAGAAAGAAGAGGCAAAAATGCCACGTAGTGAACATTTGACAGGTGCACAGAGGGGACAGGTGTGGACTCCACGACGTGTCTGTGCTTCTAGAACTGAAAATCAAAGCATGTTCCCAAGCCAAAGTAACTCATGTGACTGGAGAGAGAAGTTCTAATTTCAGTTTGAGAGTAGCCAGAATGCTTACTTTAAATATTAGGTTTTAAATTGTAAGACATTTCAGAGCATTTGCTTGTGATTGTGACTGGGATGAGTGAGGTCTGTGGTCCTTGTCCCATCTGTGACAGCTCTACCATGGACAGTCCTGTCACAAGAACAGCTTTCCAAATAATGATCTTCTAGTCTCCTTTAGCACTAGTATTTTAGAATTCTCTAATCCTGACTTTTTCTTCTTAAGAAATAAACTCCCTGAGGAGACTAGCCATGCACCAAAAGATGTCAGACTAAAAGTCTTTAGCCTAGGGATAGCCCGCGTGGCCGGGGCTTGAGGCGATCATTTCTAACACGATTAGCCAGCGAGGGGCAGCAGAAGCCCCACTCCTGCTTTCCTTCCACAGGCTGCACACCTGGGAAGTCTGCTGGGGTTTTAAGTGCTAGGTCCTTGGCTCAAGTCACCTGCTGCTCTTGGTCAAGCTGTTGAGTTGGGTGGCCTGAGTTTACAGCTGAGTTTACAAAATCCTTTTGTTCATAACTACACAGGCAGCTGTAGATAAAAAAGGTCAGACTCTCAATTAACCTTGGAGAGGGTATCAACTCAAGGAAATGAAGACAGGAGAAAGGAAGGAGAGAAAATGGGATCAGTCAAGGTGAGGGGTCACCATAAAACATCTAGACGGAGGTCACTGGGACACGAAACATGTTTCTCTGGCAGAATATCACAAGCATTGCTACTTGCAAAATTTGAGACGATATTTTTATTATTATTAAACCTTCTTTTTGTTAATATTTTTTATTAAATAGCATGAAGGAGAGATTAAAAACACTCTTCAAAAAATTCAGTTTTGTTTCATTTTACATGTTAACCTGTATAGATTTATTTTTAATTTCCAGATTTTTTAAGGTTGTCTGTCTCAGAAATCCCTGTAGACTTCAGACATAACCGATCTCCTGTTTTCAACCAGCAAGGAACACAATTGTCTCCCACCAATGGGAAATAAGTCCTTTGATCTGACTATGATTTTATGATCCATTTTGGATTCTTCTATTGACATCACAAGCTTTTCTTAAAATGCCTCTACTTCAGCTCTTACATCACCTGTTTCCTAACTCTGGATTTCTTTGAAGATGCAATTTGCTGAGACCTTTGCTTGCTTATTCTTCCCTTTTAACTCTCTTCCTCTCTGATAACATGATATATCTAAATTGGTCAATATACCAAATATTTCACCATTGCAGAGAAATTCATCTGTACAGAAAAATTTAGCCCTAATCAAAAGTAGGAACTCAATGTAGCTGGCAAAACTATTAAACATTTAATCTTTAACTTCAGAAAAGCATCAAAAGTTAAAAACCTATTCTCACTGGGGTTAGGTGATACCTCAGGATGGGCAAGTCTTAAAGCTACAGATGCTGGCGTGGATGTGGAGAGAAGGGAACACTTTTACACAACTGGTGGGACTGCAAACTAGTACAACCTATTTGGAAGGAAGTATGGTGAATCTTCAAAGAACTCAAATCAGATCTCCCATTTAATGCTGCAATTCTATTACTAGGCATTTACCCAGAAGAAAAAGACATGTTTTATTCTAAGGACATTTGCACTATACTATTTATCACAGCTCAATTTACAATCGCCAAAATGTGGAAATAGCCTAAATGCCCACCAACTCAGGAATGGATTAACAAGCTGTGGTGTATGTATACCATGGAATACTATTCAACCATTAAAAATATGGAGAGTTTACATCTTCTGTATTAACCTGGATGGAGGTGAAACACATTCTTCTTAGTAAAATATCACAAGAATGGAGAAGCAAGAATCCAATGTGCTTAATACTATTAAGAAGCCAGTAGACTATCTAATACATAATCTCATAAGAGAAAAACTCAAATCAATTTGGGTGTGGTCAGGGGAAGGAAGGAGTTGGGAGAGCCGGTAGGAGGGGGTGGGGGTCATGGTGTCTGGCACACTTCTTGGGGGCACACACAATTACAAGAGGGACTTTTCCCAACAAATGCAATCAGGATAACCTAATTCTTTGTACCTTCAATGAAACCCAAACAATAAAAACAGAAGAGTAAAAATCCTGATTTTTTTGTATTTCTCCCCCCATACATAGTCACCAAGTGAAACTCACAAGTTAAAAATATTCTCAAGTAACTAGCCAATTGTTAACTTTAGTGACCTTATGGACGGTCAGACCCTTGTGTTTATATATCTATCTTTCAACTTGTGTTAACACATCTCTAGGTTTTAGCCCTAATACATTTTTACCTTTGGGCAACAGTGATCATTTGCAGACTGTGTAATGTATTTTCACACTTCTTTGTACATTCTCATATTTTTTAAGGTTTATTTTAACATAAGCTGAAAAGAAAAGCCTTTGATTTCCTTTAAACACTATTTTTTTTTTTATAAACATACATGGCCTTAACCTGTTTAATCTGTTTGCAGGCAAGTAAGTAAAGCATGTGTACGTATACTCCAAATGAATCACGACCTTTACGCTAGTGAATATGTGGACTATACACGGATATTTTTTATTCTTAGCAAGTGAAATAAACTTGAGCCATAAACAATACAACATTGTCATGTTGAATGGTTCAGCCTCATAAATATGCAATTTTCTGCATTTTGACCCTGGCAGATGCTATTTTTCTCTTCCTAGTTGTAAATAAGAACTTGACTGAATTGTATTTTTTAAAGAATAAAAACATCAAATTGTAAGTTGCAAACAAGAGGGCCAGAAAAATTCTGGTTTCCTTTTTTCATACTCCAAAGAGGAACACAGGGAGAGAAGAAAGGAGGGAAGGAGTCAAGAAGGAGAAAAGGAAGCCTTTGTTTTTCCTATAAATACAAACATTAGCAAGATAGGAAAAAAATAAACACATTTTTCACTACATAGAAAGAGGCAAGAAAAACACTTGTTTCCAGTAAGTTGACCACTGCAGACTCAGCCCAACGCAGAGGGCAGTTTTGGTTCAAGAAATAAAATCACTGGTTTAAACAATTTATAAAAACAGAAAACAGCAAGATTTCTGAAGTCCATCCTGTATCACCAGAGTGTCAAAATAAAGTCTCAAATCCTTAAACCATTGAAATTCACCCTCCTTATACTTCCAGTGCTCTTTAACCACATTGGGCAATCCCCAGGCTACAAATGAGATAGGTTCAGTAGATTTGTCCTGAAGCTGAATTTGTATGTAAGTTGGGACACTTACATTTACCTGTTACCTGTAGCAGCCTCAGTTTATAAGTGTGAGGCACATCCTAGTCAGATGTTTGTAACTTTACCCGTAGCAAAAAGACTTCTTAGTGCTCATAATTTTTAAGAGAGGAAACATAAAGCACGAGAAAAAAATAAGCAAAAATTGTATCAGAATTCCTGACTGGTGACAAATCACAGCTTCGGGAGCTTGGGCGCGTTCTCCGGACTAGAGTAGGAAGCAACATCCTTTGATACTCACTGTCCCTACTCGTAATGGATACTCCTTTTTCTCAGATACTGTAGATGAAATATTTCATTAGGAAGCAAGGCTAAGGTGAAATTTATTCTTCTTATTGCCTCCAATGATATAAATTCCAATAATAAGTTAGAAAATGTAGTAATTAAAAGTGGGTATGCAAGGAATGATGCATTTTAGGTAAAGCTATTTGCCATATCAAAGAACATGGAACTTAATCATGACTGGGTTGAAATACAATTGATGTAGTTTCTGCTCAGGGCAAAGAAACCTGGGGTATACGGTAGCACTGATGGTTGAAATTGCAAATTATATTTGATGGTTGCATAGACTTTGGAGCTTTTTCTTGAAATAAACCTATCAAGTCCATATATTTTGTTAAGATGTTTTATGTCTCCTTTAACTTCGAGGTAAATATCTAAATGTGTTATCTTCTGCTAAGCATCTTCCTTTCACATTCACTCAGTGGCCAGAGTCACCGCTCCATGTTTGAGAGATGTGGCTCACATCACAGCAATAAGGATTAGAAATGGGAGGGCTACGTGAGTCCACAGGAACTTTTGAATGGAGGTGGCACTTACCAGACACCACTTGTGCACGTTTTCTCATCTGAATCTCAGCTGGTGTCCATGGTGACTGAACATTGAGGCCGCCAACTGCATGTTCACAGGATGAGAACAACCGCCATTGTTGTCTTCACGGCTACTGACAATTTCCAATTCAATCCCTTTCCAGAACAAGCAAGAGAGTCATTAGCATAACAACAGGGAAACCTGAATATGTGTCAACAATGGGTACATTCACATTCTTGCAACAGGGAAGATGACAAACTTTATTGGAAATTTATTAAACCTCTCTACACAGAAAATAGAAAAGGCTGATAAACACTGTAAATGTCTGTACCATACTGAAATACTAATAAACCAATAAATGATGCTAAGTTAAGTGTTGCAAAAATATAATGAGTCCACCAGTGATTATTAAACTCTTTTATCTTAAGGGACACATATCTTTGGAAATTCTCAGCATTTTCAGGATATACAAACATATGTATATTGAATCAATGATCAGAAATCAAACAGATGGTTTGACAGCTCACATTGCTGTTCTCACGCTAACAGTATGCTATCATCTGTCCTTTTTAGGGGCTATGAATACATGAAAACTGTTAAAAAATAACCTTTGAACAACATGTAAACACAAAACCAATGAATTAGCTGATCATATGTAACAAATGTCGCGTTGGCATGCTAATCAGCTTTGATGCATGCCGAGGATCATATATGCTTCATGAACTATTACTTTAAAAATCAGTTTGCTGATCTTGGGACAGGCTACTAATTTGGGGGATGTAAGTGTACCCATTGAATATATTTCAAATTATATGTTTGGTTGTGGAAATAGGTACACACATATTTTTATGATGCAGAATTGAGGGTTTTTTTAATATGCTTTCCATAGCCATTCTTATCAATTCAGCTTTAACATATGAATGCCAATTGTCTTGAGCACACAGGCATTAAATTTGCTCATTTTCTAAGTGAGGACATGAGAAATTAAAAAAAAAAGTTTAAATCCCTGTTTAAAATATGGAATTTACATACTCCTGATGACATTGTTACCACTAGAATTCTGTGAGTTTTCATTTGTCTTGCTTGGACCCACCCTTCTTGCAGAGAGCACCTCCACTGATTCATTTTCTTTTAGTCTTAACTCCTGAATCTTTTAGAAGAAGAAAATGAGACTGAAAGAGTAGAATGGGGTGTTCCTAACCAAAAAATGATAAATGCCCAGAGGTGATAGATACCTCAATTATCCTGATTTGATTAATAAATATTGTATGCCTGAGTCAAAATAGCACATGTACCCTATAAATATGTACAAATATTATATACCCGCAATAATTACAAATAAAATAAATAAAAAATAAATAAAGAAATAAAGGCACAAAAGAAAGAACAGGCCAAGGCTCCTTCCTAGTCCCAGCTGCTAGCCTGGGGCGGCAGCTTCACTCGCTCCCTGGCACCCAGGGCAGAGTCTGTCATGGTGCTGGCCCCACTGTGCCATCACTATCCTGATCACCCAGCTCCTAACAGATGTTCAGAAATAGGTTTGAAATGATTAAATAAACAAAAGAAGGATTATGCTAATCAATTTATTGTTGAAAATAAGAACCCCTTTGAGTTTAGAAACAGCCAGTTGAAGACTGAGTAAAATTAGGGTGCTAAAGGTCAAATGGAAATAATAAAGGGGGTCTTTTCTTAGTACGTCATGTCCCCATTTTTTTGTATTGCATGGTTAGATACTTTCTGGACAGCCCTGTATACCCATTAGGGAACACATTTCAAATTATATGTTTGGTTGTAGAAATAGGTGCACACGTATTTTTATGATGTAGAATTGAGGTCTTTTATATATATATATATATATATGCTTTCCATTCTTATAAAAAGGCTTTTTAAAGCATTTATAAATTTTGGCATCTTGGAGTCTATCAAGTCAACCCTCATTGTATTTTAGCAGGACATGTAAGATCAGTTGAGGTCAAATTACTTCTTTAATAACATTTACGACACTGTTGATATAAAAAGTGAGGTCTTATGGGCCATTTTTTTTCTGCTGTATAAAGTTTGCTCTCTCAGATTATTTTTGTGTAGCTGAAGTTCAGCAACATACACATTTTTAAATTTCATTTTGAATAATAGCATTACAATTAAATGAAATTATCGCAAGTATATTTTTGGTTATACTATGCAAGGTGCGATATGGACTTCTTACTCTAAATATTACAAGAGGCCTTAAAAGGAACATTAGTATTTTTGCTCAGCAGACTGAAAAATGAAAATGAAAGATTTACTCAAGATAACAGAGCTAGCCTTTACCACTTTTATGTTTACATGGAGGGACCTGGAACATATTCTCCTGAGTAAAGTATCTCAAGAATGGAGGAAAAAGTATCCAATGTGCTCAGTACTTCTATGAAACCAACTTACATTTACTCACACTTTGTTATGAAAGATAGAACACAACTAGAGCCCAGGATGAAGGAGAGAAATGGAGGGGGAAGGGAGGGGAGGGGGCAGGTCTGATAGAGGGAGGGTAAACGGCAGGACCACACCTATGGAGCATATGACAAGGTACAAGTCAAATTTAACAAGTATACAACATAAATGTCTTAACATAATCAAGTAAATGAGGCGAAAGCTATATTAATTAGTTTGATGTAAGCACTCCAAACTGTATAAAAAAATTAACACATGTACCCCACATATGCATAAATATATTCATGATCTATGTGTAAATGACTTAATAAAAAAATAACAGAGCTAGTAAAAAGCATAGTTTTCTAATCCAGAGGTATTTTCCTATCTAATATTATGTGTAAAGAGAAAATAATTGGACTAGCGGTGCAATTTATTTCACAGAAGACAATGCATTTTTCAGAGAGATGCAGTGCAACGTAGTAGAGACCGCACATAGTTAAAGTCAGAAGACTTGACATCAGGGCCAGGTGAGGGTCTGTAATTTATTTCATTTGTCTAATCCTCAGGTTTTATTCCCCACTGTTAATACAGGACTTGAGTTCTGTCAAGTGTCGAACACTAGCAGCCTATGGATATATGAAATTTGATTATCAAAATAATTTAAAATTTGAGACATTTTTCATAAAATTCTGGATTTTCATCTTTTCTTCCAAATAAAAGGCCTTTTATTTAAAAAACAAACAAACCAAAAAGCCAATAACCCATGTTATAGTCATTTTAAAATAGTTTACCAGTTTCTTATGAACTAAATAGATACGTTTACCGTAAGACCTTGCAATTCCAGCCCTAGGTTCTTACTGAAGAGAAATAAAACACGCTTATGTTCACAGGAAAACCTGAAGGTGATGTTGACAACAGCCCTCTTTATAATTGCTCAAATCTGGAAACAACAATTCAAATGTCCTTTGATGGGTGAAAAATGAACCAGCTGTGGTCTATCTATACACTAGAATACTATCCATCAAAGAATGAAACTCTGTATGTGAGCAGAGTTAGCTGAATCTCAACAGTATTATGTTGAACGTAGGGTACCACCCTCCAACCCACTAATGTGACATCCGGCGAGGAGGAACAGGTCAGTAGTTGCCAGTAATCAGAGATGGGGAACAGAGGACCCGCAGAAGGCAGCTCAGACGAGTGTCTGGGGTGGACGAAACTGTTCTTAATCTTCACAACGATGGTTACATAAATCTATACATGTGTTAAGATTGATAGCACTGTACACAAAAATGTAAATTTACTGTCTGTTAAGTTAAAAAATGAATTAAGGGAAAGATAACTCCCTAGATCTCACATTTTTTCACCCGTCACGGTGACTTTGCCTGATTCTTAGCAGTATTCGACACGGGTGGCAACGCCCTTCTTCGGGAAGTCACCCTGTCCAGACTTTCCCCCAGCCTTGCTGGACACTCTTTTTCACTCTCTCCCGGCTGCCCGCCTCGTTGCACCTGCTGCCAGTGAGAGTCCCGACCACTTCTCCTTCCCTCACCGCTGACCTCTCTCAGGCTCGTGGCTTAAATGGGAACCTCGGTAAGCAGGTGACCTCCCACTCCAGCCTTTATACCTCCAAACTCCAGGACTTCTCTTAGTTAGAAAACAGAAAGTACCCACATGCCATTTCTATACAACAAAGATAGAGCTGGTGATTTCCAAACACACCTCATGTTGTTCTGCCAAAACCGTTCTTCTGCTGGGCTCTACATTTTTGGCCAAAACCATTCCAATTCAACTTTTCCCAGAAGCCCCAAACCAAGAATTATTGGTTCCATTTTTTTTTTCATAATTCCTCTCAGCTTCTCCTATAAAGTAAATCTCAAACCCGTTTTCCCCATCTCCACGGTGGCTCCCCTAATTCAAGCCACCAGCACAGCTCACCTGTGTGACCCCTGTTTGCTTCTACACACATTCCCAGCTGCCCAACCCCTACACAGCAGCCGCAGTGATTTTTTTAAAAAATGAAAACACATCACATTGCTCCTTGTACAAAACCACCCAGTACCTTTTCACCACATTGAGAATCGAGTCTGAATCCCTTGTGATGGCTACAGGTCTGGTAGGACCTGCCCACCCCTCTCCGTGCCTCCCCTGTGGTGGGTCTGTCCTGGACTATGCTGGGCCTCTGTCCTTGGCCCAGGGAGCTCATCCCTGCCTCAGAGACTCAGTTCTTCCCACCCCCTCTTCTCGGACCTTCCTGTCATTATATATCATCATGCTGTGACACGACAGTGCACCTTCCTTTGATGACTTCCCTACTTTCTGTCTCCCTGTGTGACTAGGTTTCCTGAAGGCAGCGACTGTGCCTCACTTGTTCACAGCTGCATCTCTAGTGCTGAGGACAGTGCCTGGTGTGTGGTGGGTGTCCAGTAGGCATTTACTGAGGAAAGCAGTGCATCTGGCCACACTGACAGAGTGATTGCTCCACGTGACAGCTGGACAGTTGGCTGGAGCAGGCCATCATCCTTCTCTGCCGTCCTGGAGCCCCCTCTCTGTTCCAGCACACTCCCCACGGTGTCCTGTCTCTTCATCCTCAGTCTGCTCTGCACATCTATATTTGCTGTCTTGTGCTGGTGTTAGTGCGTTGCCCCTGGATTAGATTATGTTTAAGCTAGTGGCAACTAATAAATTTCAAACACTAACTGATGTTTTAAGGGAAGATACGCAGTGGAAGTTTCCATTGGACAGTTCTGTGCAGGCTCCTCTTTTTGCTATTTTCCTGTGATATTGCATAAGTGGAGTTCCAATGCTGCTTGTGGTAATTCTATTTAAATATAAATGATGTTAACACCATGGCGACCTCATTAAAAAGATACAAGATTAAAATAAGTACAAACTCAGATTTATAACTGCCCACTAGATGTAAGCTAAGATTTTTGAATCCTTCATCTAGAGTACAAATAATGTTTTACTATTGTACTTAAAAAAAAAAAAAAAAACATATTTAAGGGCCAAGTGTGGTGTCTCATGCATGTAATCCCAGCACCTGGGAGGCTGAGGTGGGGGATTGCCTGAGCTCACAGGTTCGAGAGGCTGAGCCAGAGTGAGACCCCATCTCTAAAAATAGCCGGGCATTGTGGCGGGCACCTATAGTCCCAGCCACTCGGGAGGCTGAGGCAAGAGAATCACCTGAGCCCAAGAGTTTGAGGTTGCTGTGAGCTGTGATGCCACGACACTCTACCAAGGGCGACACAGTGAGACTCTGTCTCAAAAAAACAAAAACAAAAACAAACAAACTTCAAAATGGTTTTATAGTGATCCTTGTAGTTTTTCATAGCTAACCAATATAGTTTTCCTGATCAAAAAGAAAAAAGTGCCTTAAATATGGTAGACCTCAAACTCATCTATGTTATGTATTTTCGGTAATCTGGGGTAAGATGCTGTATCCAGAATTTTACACTTTCTTTTTTTCTTTCTTTTTTTTTTTTTTTTGTAGAGATAGAGTCTCGCTTCATGGCCCTCGGTAGAGTGCCGTGGCCTCACACAGCTCACAGCAACCTCCAACTCCTGGGCCCAAGCGATTCTCCCGCCTCAGCCTCCCGAGTAGCTGGGACCACAGGCGCCCGCCACAACGCCCGGCTATTTCTTGGTTGCAGTTTGGCCGGGGCCGGGCTTGAACCCGTCACCCTCGGTATATGGGGCTGGCGCCCTACCGACTGAGCCACAGGCTCCGCCCTCCAGAATTTTACACTTTCTAATCACAAGAAAATGATGCCTAATTCATAGAACACTTCAAGGATTTAATGGTTAAAATTACACAAATATGAAATGTTGTTTTCTAGGAAAAGAAAAAACAAGTTTCATCCTAAAATATACTAGTTAAATGATGGGCACATAAAATTCATAGTTAAACATTACCATGCTCTAAAAAGACTTATGCTACCTACAGGTTTTGAAACAACAACTCAAAATACCAGTTTCCACCAGGAAAGGTTTATATGTCAGTTAGTAAATGTTGAGGTCTGGTGAGGATTGCAGAAAGAGCTTTAGCCAAATATTCACATAGGGAAATAAATGTAAAAATATCCTTCTAGCAAATGTATTCAACTCTAGGGCAAATTGCTTCCCAAATAAATTCTACAGAAAGCCCGTACCTCATAATTCATTATCAGTAATGAACCCCTCTCTCATGGTAACTGAGAATGTCTCAATTAGGTTGCAAGAGGTTTTATTTCATACATTTGTAAGACACACTCATCCCCTAAACCTCTGGCTACATTAAAAAGCCACAATAGTATTAAAGAAGAAAAACTGACCCACATTTTTTTGGCCTGAAAGTACTCTTCCGTGTATTCAGTAAAAGAGGGACTTCAGAAGAGACTGTACCTTACTTAATTAGGAGTCAGTTTTCTTCTCCCATCTCATTTAATTTTCTCTTTAAACAGCTAATGTCACTGTAGCAAATATTCAGTCTTTTAGAAATGAAAATGTATCAATGGACCCTAGGGACTACAGAATTAAAGGAACTGAATTTTATGCAGGAGGGAAGAATTCAAAGAATTTCTCTTCATGAGAGAGCTCAGGTAAGAATGCTAAAATATTTATTCTATGTATTACTAACTTTCTCCTTCCTCTGGTAAAATTAATAGAGATTCTTTTAATATGTACAAATACATGTACCTGATGAAGGAGACACAGTGGGGAATCTGAAGTGGGGAAGATGGGCAGAGGGAGGGTAATCGGTGGGACCACACCTGCAGTGCATCTTACAAGGGTACATGTGAAACTTACTAAATGTAGAATATAAATGTCTTAACTCAATAACTAAGAAAATGCCGTGAAGGCTATGTTAACCAGTGTGATGAAAATATTTCAAATTGTATATTAAACCAGCACATTGTACCCCACGATTACATTAATGTACACCTACGATTTAATTTTAAAAAAGAGCGAGAGAGAGAGACAGAGAGAGAGAATCTGAAGTGGAAAGACCCTAGTCCCCATTGGTTCTGTAACTTCCTAATTTTGTGTTGATGGGTTCCCAGCTGCAGCACTGAGATGTGAGTGGGCAGGTGACTGAGATGTGGACAGAGGATCTTCGGGACAGAGGCGTCTTGGCAGGCCTGCTGAGTAGATAGTTTGGGTATATTCCATGTAGCTAATAGAAGGAGACAGGTGGGAATATAAATTTTACATTGAGAGAGGCGCCAGAGATGGAGAGGCAAACTGGAAAAGGCTGATAACTCAGAAGATAAGAAAGTGTTTCAATAAGAATGAGGGTGGTCAACTGTGTCAGAAGCTACTGAGAGGCCAAGTAGGGTAAACTCAGAGAAGTTCCATTCAGTCTGGCAGCATTTAGGTCACGGCTGCCCGGTGAAGTGGGAGAGATGAAACCTGATTAGTCGGGGCTGACGAGAGCGCACAGGTGGAAAAGAGGAGTTATTGGCTATAGTCATCAAACATTTGACATAAGAGACAAGGTAAAGATAAGGCAAAAAAGGGCAGGTGATACTAAGATTTGGAAGAGAAAGAGGTGTTTAAACACTCAATTTGATGAGGGCAGAAGTGGACATATTCACACAGTATGCATTTGCTCAGCCCTGCTGCTTAATCATTTAAGATTTATGGTTCTGATTTTTTTTTTTTTTTGATACAGGGTCTCAGTTTTCACCATTGGTAGAGTGCCATAGCATCATTAACTCACAGCAACCTTAAGCACTTAGACTCAAGGGATCCTCTTGCCTCAGCCCCCCCAGTAGCTGAGAATACAGGCGCCCACCACACTACCTGGCTAATTTTTAGAGGTGAGGTCTCACTCTTGCTCAGGCTGGTCTTGAACTTGAGCTCAAGCTGTCTACCTGCCTCCACCTCCCTGAGTGTGGTGAACCGTTAGTGTGGTTGTGTTTTCAGCATAGTAAAATTTACCTGCTACGGTAGAGGTGTGAGCCGGAGAAAATAAGGGAGACGTTACCGAGAGAAAGATCAGGGTCTGAAGACGCAGAAGACAGATGAAATGTTGACGTCCCAACACCAGGAGAGACCAGAAATGGAGAATCAGCCACAAAACTAAAATTAAACAGTACTGTCCTTCAAAAAAGGATGGAAGTAGGATGGGTGAGGATGGGAAATATTAAGGTAGAAAATCAGGTCCTTGAGGGACCTTGTATGAGGTAAGTTTAAGCTCAGTAAAGTGCAAGAGCGTTCACCCACAGACACAGCAGTGGATCCAGGAAGATGTGAGGAAAGGACCAGGTTCAACAGGAGCAGCTGCAGGGGAAACTCAGGATATTGCATTTCAGGTATTCATAGTAAGGACTATGTTGAGTGTGTAACTGAGCCTAGGGAGGAAGAAACTAAGGATGGATGACAGGGGTCATATTCTCTTTGAAGAGAAGGGGATGGAGGATGAGTGGCTGGAAGAGCTTGTAGAGGTGGAGGAGGGTGATGGGGGAGGGTGACCGGAGGACAGTGGGATGGACGCTCCTCCAGCCCCTGGCCCCTCTCCTGGAGTGGAAGTTCGTTGACCTGAGAGCCCGACTCGGGGGGCCTGAGACTTGGTGCTCGCTGAGGACACCGGGTTAGTTGTAAACCCTTGTCTCCCACCACGGCCTCTGCTTTCTCAGGTATAAAAAGAGGGATCAGACTTCTAAGTCCCACGCACCCCTGTCCCTCCTTAGTGGGAAACACTCTCAGGAGTCTCAGGAGCTCCTGCTTTGGCAAGATGTTTCATTTTTTACTCTTGTTTAATACTTGAAAAATGCCACATATTATATGCACTGCAACCGGGGTGCCCTGCTGGGACCCTGCTTCACTCGCTTCCAGGATAGCAGGTACCGCTGCGGGGAGACCCCCGCAGAGCCACAGTGCATGGAGCGGCGGCCCATAGAGCCACCTGTGCAGAGCAGGGAGGGGGACCCCACAGAACCACCCTGCATGGTGGGGAACCCCACGGAGCCACCGTGTGTGGAGCGGGGGACCCCCAGAGCCACCCTGCGTGGGGGGAGGGAGGGACCGCACAGAGCCACCCCGCGAGGAGCCCGGGGGACCCCACAGAGCAACCCTGTGCAGAGTGGGGGGACCCCACAGACCCACCCCATGAGAAGACTCCAAAGGGCTACCTGTGTGGAGCAGGGGAACCCTACAGAGCCACCAGGTATGGAGCAGGGGCATCCCACAGAGCCACTCTGAGCAGAGCTGGGGGGCAGAGGAGACCCCACGGAGCTGCCCGCGCAGCCCTCCAGCATGCTCAGCGCATCCGCAGGAGACTCAACAGCCAAGGCCTAGGAGCTGAAACCAAGACTTACTTGCAAACTATAAAAACAGCTAATGTTTCTCCCCATTGACCCCCACTATCCATCAACACTAAATACCACGCAGGCTCTGTGTTCCTTGTAAAGGCGGCGTTTGTAAATACACCAAGCGCTCCTGACATCCCCGAGTGTGGACCTCACACCGTGGGTGCTTTCTCTGTCCAGCAAAACCTGCCAGCATCCGATAATCGGGAAAAAGAGGGAAGAACACAAAACACAGGCCTACTCTGTTCTTCAATAATATGGAGAAGTCACTGCAATTCGTCTTGAGGAATTAATATCACATTCTTAAGCGAAGGCGTCTCCCTGACTCCCTGTGGGCCACCCGGGGACAGCGGACAGGGCCTGGGCCGTCACAGATCCCGGGCGTGTCGTATGCACAACTGTCACCGGGCCACGCTGTGCAGACACAGCATCCCCTCCCTTTCCTGACACCAACAGCCAATTTACTCCAGTTTTGTGACCCAGATGTTCTTTGCTTTAATAGACAGGTCTCCCTTTAATAGACAGGTCTCACCATCTTCTTTCTTAAACTAGTCTTTTATCCTGCGGACTGTCCCCACCAGGGCACTTCAGGAAATACTTACTCTTGGCACATATTTGTACTGGAACTCATGAGCTCAGGCCATTCACCTGCCTCAGGCTCCCAGGGTGCTGGGATTACAGGCAGAGCCACCCAACCAGCTCTTCTACATATTTGTAAAAGCCAGATAAGCTGTAGTTGGGGATTCCATTAAACTAGATGTTAAAATAGAAGTTTGGAAGGGATTAGATAGATATATGTACATATCTATATTTTATACGTAAATATTTGTCAATTTTTCACAAATATTTAATAAGATCCTATTCCAAAGCAGAAATGTTCTCTGAAGAAAAGTATGTGAACAGAATCCAGAGAAAATTTTATCTTAATTTTGACTTAAACGGGAAAAAAAGAACTTTAATTTTTATGTCTAATTCTTTTTCAGTTTCTCAAAGTGTTTATCAGTCTCTTACTTTAGGAGACACTTTGGTAATTTCATAATTAATCTAAATAAACTGTTTTTCATTTAATGAAAATGTTGTGATAAAATAAGGGTTCTGTGTTTTCTCAGAAGTTGTAAAATGAAGACGGTCCTACAGAGAGAATTCCATGCATCCGTATGGGTCATGGGTGAATTATCATTGTCATCTTTGAATTGAAGTATATCTGTTTTGCTATTTCTAGGAAATAGAAATGTGTAATCTTATATTTGTAGCTTCCTTCTTTCTTGTTTTAATTATTCCCAACTTCTGAAAATACGCATTTGTCCACACTTGCTTTTCAAAGCTGTACCCAACTTATACAGCCTCTGTGGTTATGCAACATTTTGAAATATTAATTCTGAAATTCACTTCAGAATAAGAGACAAAAACCAAAAAGCATTGATTCTGAAAGTATAGCAGGTCATTTAAAGAATTTCACTGAGTTTTTGTAGTGTCACTTTCAGAATGATGAGATAAAAATTTACATGTTCCTTTTATTTTTGAAAACACATTTTTTTTTCTCCTAGCTGTTTGGACTATTCAAAACTGGATTACCACATTTCAAATAATTATACAATTAAGCCATCAACTTCCATTTCCTCCCTTCACGAGGCGTTTTGTCTACAGACAGCTGGTACCCTGGGTGGCAGGCAATCCTGGCCCAGCCAGTCTCACTCTGACCTAGGTGAGCAGATCCATTGACCTGTGCCCAGGCCCATTCAGTTTAGAAAGATGTACAGAGTGAAAGGGTGAGCAAAGAATGGTAGACAGGGCACTGGGACCATCGGGCTTTTCCTACAAATAGTGGGGCCTCCAGGGAGCCCCACTTTCTTATGGAACTCATTCAAAAAATGTTTTCTTAAATTCACATGGCTATTACTTTGATTTCATTTTTATTGATACATAATAGTTGTAAATATTTGGGGGGGACGTGTGGTATTTGATAACTATATAAATGTATAATGAGCAAATCAAGGTAATATCCATTCCCTCATACATTAGAAATCCTTTCTTTGTGTTAGGAACATTAAAAATCTGCTCTTTTAGCTATTGTGAAATAAACGACACAGGGTGTCTCCATAAAGTTTGTGTGCAATAAAACAGACAATTACTTACTGTCTGTATATTACAGGGTATCCCAAAGTCACCATGCATAGGGAAAATTGACACACCCCTATTCCATTTTATTTTACATCATATTTCATATTTTTAATATTTTTATACTTACATATCAACATGTAGAAAAATATTTTATAAACATTTTATAAAATTTTATAATCAATATTTTATCAATAAAGGTTTATTTGGCCACGATTTCCCCTATATATGTATTTATGGCAACAATTGTGACGTCTGTAACAATTTTCCTACTGTATTTTCCAATGCTAGAACTTATTCCTTTTATCTACAAAATATAAATATTTGTACTATATGTTTGAACCCATATCCAACTCCTCTTCATTCTCCATCCACCTTTCCTCCCCAGTCTCCAATAACCTATTTTCTGTCTCCAGGAGATCTGATATACATGAGTGAGAAAGTACAATTGTTCATCTTTCTATACCTGGCATATTTCATTTTACATAATGACCTTCACCTCCATCCACTTGTCAGCTACAAGTGGCAGAATGGAAAGTTACCCCATGCTCATGGGTTGGAAGAATTAATATGGTTAAAATGTTTTTACTACTCAAGGTTATCTACAGAGTCAAAGCAATCCCTATCAGTATACCAATCTCATTCTTCACAAAGAGAGAAAAAAAATCATAAAATTCATAGGGAACTGCAAGAGACCTCAACCAGCTGAAGAAATCCTGAATATAAAGACAAAGCCGGAGGCATTGAACCATGTGGTTTCAGATCATACTTCAAAGCTAACATTACCAAAACAGCATGGTAGTGGCATAAAAACAGATACATAGACCAACAGAGCAGGGTGGACAATGCAGAGATAAATCTGCATAAGATACATAGACCAATAGACCAGGGAGAGAATGCACAGATAAATCTGCACACATACAAGCAACTGATTTTCAACAAAGCTACCAAGGTCATACACTGAGGAAAGGACAATCTCTTTAATAAATGGTGAATATGGAAAAAATGGGTATCCATATGCAGAACAAAACTAGATCCCCGTCTTCCACCATATAAGAAAATCAACTCAAAATGACCTAGACTCAAATGTAAAACATGAAATTATGAAACTACTAAAAGATGTTGGGAAACCCTACAAACTGTTAGTCTGGGCAGAGATTTTGGGGGGTAAGACCCAAAAAGAACAGGCAACAAATGCACAAATAGATGGGATTCCATCAAGCTACAAATTTTCTGCATGGCAAGGAAACAGCACAGGGAAGAGACATCATGCAGGATGGGGGAAGTACTGGGAAACTATCCAGTGGACGAGGGATGGATAACCAAAACACATAAGGATCTCAGATAACACAACAGGAAAAGAAAGTCAAATAATTCAATGAAACATGAGCAAAAGACCAGAATAGACATTTGTCAAAAGAAAACATACAAATGGCCAACGAGCATTGCAAAAAAATAATCAACATCACTCATCACCTGGGAAGCATAAATGGAACCACCATGAAGCGTCATTTCCCCCAGTTAGAAAGACTATCATCAAAAAGACAAAAGAAAAGTGCATGGCGGTGCCTGTGGCTCAACGGAGTAGGGCACCGGCCCCATATGCTGGAGGTGGCGGGTTCAAACCCAACCCCGGCCAAAAACTGCAAAAAAAAAAAAAAAAAAATGCCGGCAGGGATGCAGGGAAAGGGCAACACTTGCTCTGTTGGTGGAAAAACACCATGGAAAACAGCATGGAGAGTCCTCAAGATACTAAGAATAGAGCTACTACGTGATTCAGCAGTCCTGCTCCTGGGTTTGTGTTCAAAAGAAAGGTAATGTGTGTTCTGAAGAGTTATCTATTTTCCCATGTTTAATGCAGCACTACTCACACTTGCTAAGAAAGGGACTCAGCTTGAGTGCCCATCAGTAGATGAACAGATAAAGAAAGCATGCCCTATATACACAAGGGAATATTATTCAGCCACAAAAAGTCTTTTTCATTTTGTGATCTGAACTTCAGAATCTGAACAAGTCTAAATGTGGATCAAGGGCAAAAAAGATTTAGCTTAATTTCAGTGTTTCCCAAAGTGAATCACCTGCTGTTCAAAATCAGCAAGAACTCTTTCAGACTCTGCCCTTTCCCTCCTCTGTCCCCACCTTCTCTCTGTGAGCAATGGGACTACTCTTAGATAAACCCTACGGCCTTGTCTGTGTTCCTGCTGCCTTTAGACAGCAGGGATGGTGTGAGGAGAAGCGGATTGGGAGGTATGGCAGGGTCCCAGCTGCACCTGCCATCGGGGTGGTCAGCGAAGAGTTTGGATCCCACTGGAATTAAGTAAGCTGGCTCCTTTCTCCTCTCACTTGCTCCTGCTTGAATCTTAGCCATATTTTCTGGAAGTTCACGGTAATGGGGAGCCACACACTCTCTCAGGAGTATCTCCACACAATGCTAATTTGTCATTTATCCTAGTCTGATTCTGAGTCCAGCCTTGTCTATCCAAGAAAAATGAGATGCTGTTTTTACCATGTGCTAATGGAAATGTGCATTTACATCAATTTATGTACTTTCTGCTCAACTCCTTTGTTCTATTTGTATCTTAAAGTCATAGGCATTTTAATATTATGTTTGGTAAAATATTTTCATGTCTATAAAAGCTAATCTCCCCACCACTCCTCTTTGTCAAAATTATTTTTTGTTTATTTTTACATATAATACTTATAACATGCTTCTTTAATTTTTTATAATTATTTGTTTAATGTGCTCTGTGCAACATTTTCTTCTGGTGCGTACTCACTTTTTGAGCTTAAATGTTCATTTCTTCACCTTTATCTCATCATAAGTCTCTGTGGATGTAGTGTCATTTTGTCAACAGTAGTCTTTATGTAATAAATTGGATCTTCCTTGCCCAGCTTTCTTCAGGAGGTCCCGGCCGGGGTGATGTGCCATTATCAAATTGTAGGCTTCCTACTCTAGAGAACCCGTCCTTCTCTGCCACAGCACAAGCAGATTGCTTCCTACAGATATGTTTTCTCTCCATGAATCTCTGTGTAGAGAGATTTATGGGCTTTCTGGGCTTCCCCAAATCAAATCAGATTAAATAGGTTTTTTTTGCCAAAATGTGTGCTCACAGGGCATATATCTACATATAAAGATGAACCTTCTCAATTGCAAGGATTAGATTTCTTTCTCTTTCTAAAATAGGCTATCATTGCATTCTCTTGACACTTTACAAACTTTTCTTACTTTCTCTTTCCTTTTTTCCGTTGATGTAAGCTCATAAGCAACTCTTACATTTAAGTCTTCAGATTTTATTTGTCTTCAGTTCCACACACAATAAAATTTTCTGGACCTTCTTGGTTTCATTTGTTTTCTTTATTATGTCAGTATGCATTCTTACGGATAAAGGAAAGATGATGACCTCAACAGCCATGCTTTTAACAGAAACTTATTTTCTTTAATCTATAACCTCTGTGCCACGAACTCTTGAGACACTGGAATATGTAACTTCTCTTCTGAAGCCTGTAATGAGGGGTTATTTCACTGGCTGCAAGATTACATAGTACATACCTCAAATTGATCTCTGCTTCTGGAAATCTCTTTTCTAAATTTAATCCAATCTCTCATTGACTTTATAATGTCTTCTGGATTCCCAAGATCTCCAGCTATGAGGAATTAAACTCCCTAAAAATGTCTACCTATAACCCTATGCCAAGCAAAAGCTCTGTCTGTTTTCAAGGCTGATTTAAACTGTGAACTTAACTCCATGAATTGGGCATGAAGACTGGAAGATAAAACTCCCACAATGCAGCATTTGGGTATAAATTTACAACTGTAACTTTCAGCTGCAGAATACAGGAGAACATTCAAAGGTAGCATGTGGGGCACTAGTAATACTGTAGTCAAAGTCTGAGATAAAGAGCAACGCTCTCTTCACAGTAGCACAGTTCATACTCAGCTTGTGACCGTGAAAGAGTGAGCGGGGGGGCTCACCTCCCACAACAAACAACTAGGAAACCAGATAAAAGCACGTGAAACACGTGTTTGCAGATACTGGACAGCGGGCAGCATGGGAAAAGATCCATGAGTGAAAAGGAGCCAAGTTATCTCTGGGTTTCTACAGGAGGCAATTTGTAGGTTACAGCACAAGGAGGAGAAACTGAAGGAGACAGCTGTGACTGTGTTGAGTTGAGGAGACCCAGAGGTTGGGACAATCAAGGCAATTTGAGTTTGTGGAGCAGGACGGTCGTGCTGAGTTCAGGGGACTTGGACGTCGGTATGGTCATGGCAACTCGAGTTGGTGGGGTAGGACGATTGTGCTGAGTTTAGGGGACTTGGACGTCGGTATGGTCATGGCAACTCGAGTTGGTGGGGTAGGACGATTGTGCTGAGTTTAGGGGACTTGGACGTCGGGATGGTCATGGCAACTCGAGTTGGTGGGGTAGGATGATTGTGCTGAGTTTAGGGGACTTGGACGTCGGTATGGTCATGGCAACTCGAGTTGGTGGGGTAGGACGATTGTGCTGAGTTTAGGGGACTTGGACGTCGGTATGGTCATGGCAACTCGAGTTGGTGGGGTAGGACGATTGTGCTGAGTTTAGGGGACTTGGACGTCGGGATGGTCATGGCAACTCGAGTTGGTGGGGTAGGATGATTGTGCTGAGTTTAGGGGACTTGGACGTCGGTATGGTCATGGCAACTCGAGTTGGTGGGGTAGGACGATTGTGCTGAGTTTAGGGGACTTGGACGTCGGTATGGTCATGGCAACTCGAGTTGGTGGGGTAGGACGATTGTGCTCATTTAGGGGACTTGGAGGTTGGGAAGGTCATGGCGACTTGGGTTTGTGGAGTGGGATGATACAGCAAGGGTGAGGGAAGGGTGCTTCACAGAGGGAAAAGCCAGGAACACGCACATGGGCCCCTTGAATCCTTGACTAAGTATTATTCCATAAATTCATAGGGTGAATACCCATGATACCAGGCAATAAACACGGGGAAAGAAGGATCAGGGTAGACATTAAATCCAATCTAAATTGAATCCAATCTCTCGATTCCAAACAATTCCAGAGCATACTGAGAGGCAGGAATTACTTCTCAGCAGCTGGAGGGATGGTGTTCAATACAGACATTCAGTAAAGATTCCACAGGGATCATGACTTAATAGTAGGGCTGATATAACATCAGAATACAGCCTCATCTAGATTTGCTCAAACAAAGCTCCAAAGCAACACTTGAAAAGATCAAACTGATCATGTGGTTTGGCTTGACTTGCAGAGGAAAGTACAATAGTTTTGTTTTTTTTTAATATATGTACTATTTTATTTATTCCTTATGACTCAGGAGAAAGATACTGCCTTCATTTTACAGATTAGGAAGTAGGGTCTCAGTGAGATTAAGTGCCTTGCACGGAACACACAGCTAAAAAGTGCTGGAGACAGGCTTTGAATCAGGTGTGTTCTCAGAGCTTCTGTCCTCATCATTATTAGAGTTGCGTAGCATTCCAGTAACATCCTTGTACATAATTTCACACACTGTCACATGATACTTGTCAACTGTCATTCCCTTTCACCTGTGTATTGTTTTTGGAATTGTTTTTTTTCCCTTTTTTTTTTTTTATTGTTGGGGATTCATTGAGGGTACAATAAGCCAGGTTGCAGTGATTACAATTGTTAGGCAAAGTCCCTCTTGCAATCATGTCTTGCCCCCATAAAATGTGACACACACTAAGGCCCCATCCCCCCGTCCCTCTTTCTGCTTTTTCTCCCCCCCATAACCTTAATTGTCATTAATTGTCCGCATATCAAAATTGAGTACATAGGAATCATGCTTCTCCATTCTTGTGATGCTTTACTAAGAATAATGTCTTCCACTTCCATTCAGGTTAATACGAAGGATGTAAAGTCTCCATTTTTTTAAATAGCTGAATAGTATTCCATGGTATACATATTACCACAGCTTGTTAATCCATTCCTGGGTTGGTGGGCATTTAGGCTGTTTCCACAATTTGGCAATTGTAAATTGATCTGCATTAAACAGTCTAGTACAAGTGTCCTTATGATAAAAGGATTTTTTTCCTTCTGGGTAGAAGCCCAGTAATGGGATTGCAGGATCGAATGGGAGGTCTAGCTTGAGTGCTTTGAGGTTTCTCCATACTTCCTTCCAGAAAGGTTGTACTACTTTGCAGTCCCACCAGAAGTGTGAAAGTGTTCCCTCCTCTCCACATCCATGCCAGCATCTGCAGTTTTGAGATTTTGTGACGTGGGCCATTCTCACTGGGGTTAGATGATATCTCCGGGTTGTTTTGATTTGCATTTCTCTAATATATAGAGATGATGAACATTTTTTCATATGTTTGTTAGCCATTTGTCTGTCATCTTTAGAGAAAGTTCTATTCATGTCTCTTGCCCATTGATATATGGGATTGTTGGCTTTTTTCATGTGGATTAATTTGAGTTCTCTCTAGATCCTAGTTATCAAGCTTTTGTCTGATTGAAAATATGCAAATATCCTTTCCCATTGTGTAGGTTGTCTCTTTGCTTTGGTTGTTGTCTCCTTAGCTGTACAGAAGCTTTTCAGTTTAATGAAGTCCCATTTGTTTATTTTTGTTGTTGTTGCAATTGCCATGGCAATTTTCCTCATGAAGTCTTTCCCTAGGCCAATATCTTCCAGTGTTTTTCCTATGCTTTCTTTGAGGATTTTTATTGTTTCGTGCCTTAAATTTAAGTCCTTTATCCATCTTGAATCAATTTTTGTGAGTGGGGAAAGGTGTGGGTCCAGTTTCAGTCTTTTACATGTAGACATCCATTTCTCCCAACACCATTTATTGAATAGGGAGTCTTTCCCCCAAGGTATGTTCTTGTTTGGTTTATCGAAGATTAGGTGGTTGCAAGATGTTAGTTTCATGTCTTGGTGTTCAATTCGATTCCAAGTGTCTATGTCTCTGTTTTTGTGCCAGTACCATGCTGTCTTGACCACTATGGCTTTGTAGTACAGACTAAAATCTGGTATGCTGATGCCCCCAGCTTTATTTTTATTACTAAGAACTGCTTTAGCTATACGGGGTTTTTTCTGGTTCCATACAAAACACAGAATCATTTTTTCCAAATCTTGAAAGTACGATGTTGGTATTTTGAAAGGAATGGCATTGAATAGGTAGATTGCTTTGGGAAGTATAGACATTTTAACAATGTTGATTCTTCCCATACACGAGCGTGGTATGTTATTCCATTTGTTAATGTCCTCTGCTATTTCCTTTGTGAGGATTTCATAATTTTCTTTATAGAGGTTCTTCACCTCCTTCATTAGGTATATTCCTAGGTATTTCATTTTCTTTGAAACTATGGTGAAGGGAGTTGTGTCCTTAATTAGCTTCTCATCTTGACTGTTATTGGCGTATACAAAGGCTACTGAGTTGTGGACATTGATTTTATATCCTGAAACATTACTGTATTTTTTGATGACTTCTAGGAGTCTTGTGGTTGAGTCTTTGGGGTTCTCCAAGTATAAGATTATGTCATCAGCAAAGAGGGAGAGTTTGACCTCCTCTACTCCCATTTGGATTCCCTTTATTTCCTTGTCTTGCCTAATTGTATTGGCTAGAACTTTCAGCACTATGTTGAATAGTAAAGGTGACAGAGGACAACCTTGTCTGGTTCTAGTTCTAAGAGGAAAAGCTTTCAGTTTTCTCCATTCAGTAAAATATTAGCTGTGGGTTTGTAATAGATAGCTTCAATCAGTTTTAGAAATGTGCCACCTATGCCTATACTCTTCAGTGTTCTAATTAGAAAAGGATGCTGGATTTTATGAAATGCTTTTTCTGCATCTATTGAGAGGATCATATGATCTTTATTTTTGCCTCTGTTAATATGGTGGATAACGTTTATGGACTTGCATATATTAAACCAGCCTTGCATCCCTGGGATGAAGCCTACTTGATCATGATGAATGACTTTTTTGATGATAAGCTGTAATCTATTGGCTACGATTTTGTTGAGAATTTTTGCATCTATATTCATGAGTGAGATTGGTCTGAAATTCTCCTTTTTGGTTGGGTCTCTTCCTGGTTTTGGTATCAGGGTGATGTTTGCTTCATAGAATGTGTTTGGGAAGATTCCTTCTTCCTCAATTTTTTGGAATAAATTCTGCAGTACAGGAATAAGCTCTTCTTTGAAGGTTTGATAGAATTCTGGTGTGAAGCCACCTGGACCAGGACATTTTTTGGTTGGAAGATTTTTTATTGTTTCTTTAATCTCAGTGCTTGAAATTGGTCTGTTCAGGAGGTCTATTTCTTCCTGGCTAAGTCTAGGGAGAGGGTGTGATTCCAAATATTGATCCATTTCCTTCACATTGTCAAATTTCTGGGCATAGAGTTTCTGGTAGTATTCAGTGATGATCTCTTGTATCTCTGTGGGATCAGTTGTTATTTCCCCTTTATCATTTCTGATTGAGGTTACTAGAGATTTTACTTTTCTATTTCTTGTTAGTCTGGCCAATGGTTTATCTATTTTATTTATTTTTTTCAAAAAACCAACTCCTTGTTTCATTAATTTTCTGAATGATTCTTTTGTTTTCAATTTCATTGATCTCTGATTTGATTTTGGATATTTCTTTTCTTCTACTCAGTTTAGGCTTAGATTCTTTTTCTTTTGCCAATTCCATAAGATCTCTTGTAAGATTGTTGATGCACTCTCTTTCTGTTTTTTGAATGTAGGCATCTAAAGTGATGAATTTTCCTCTCAAAACTGCTTTTGCAGTATCCCACAGGTTTTGGTAGCTTGTGTCTTCATTGTTGTTATGCTCAAGGAAGTCAATGATTTCTTGTTTTATTTCTTCCTGCACCCATCTGTTATTCAACAGAAGATTGTTTAATTTCCATGCCTTTGGGTCGGGTCGAGCATTTTTGTTAGAGTTGAGTTCCACCTTTAGTGCCTTATAGTCTGAGAAGATACAAGGTAAAATTTCAATTCTTTTGATTCTGTTGATATTTGTTTTGTGTCCCAGGATATGATCAATTTTGGAGAATGTTCCATGGGGTGATGAGAAGAATTTATATTCTTTATGTTTGGGATGGAGTGTTCTATATGCGTCTATCAAGCACAGTTGTTCTCGGGTCTCATTTAAATCTCTTATGTCTTTGTTTTTTTCTGTTTAGAGGATCTGTCCAGCTCTGTAAGAGGAGTGTTAAAGTCCCCTGTTATTATGCTATTATCAGATATCATATTGCTCAGACTGAGTAAGGTCTGTTTCAAGAATCTGGGAGCATTTAAATTGGGTGCATTAATATTTAGAATTGAAACGTCTTCTTGTTATATTTTTCCCTTGACCAATATAAAGTGACCATCTTTGTCTTTTTTGACTTTAGTTGCTTTAAATCCACATGTATCTGAAAATAAGATTGCAACTCCTCTTTTCTTCTGAATTCCATTTGCCTGAAAAATTGTCTTCCAACCCTTGACTCGGAGCTTTCATTTGTCTTTTGAAGCCAGGTGTGTTTCTTGCAGACAGCAAATGGATGGCTTGTGTTTTTTAATCCAGTCAACCAATCTATGTCTCTTCAGTGGGGAATTCAAGCCATTAACATTTATTGAGATAATTGATAAGTGTGGTAGTATTCTATTCGTCTTATTTTGTGAGAGTCCATTGCTTAGTTTTGTCTTTTGCATCAGTGTGGAAGTTAGGTTCTGTCCTTTAATATCTGAGTTCTTATTTTGCTGCCGATCCATTGTGATGGTCAATGTGTAGAACAGGTTGAAGTATTTCCTGTAGAGCTGGTCTTGTTGTGGCAAATTTCCTCAATGTATGTATATCCGTAATGATTTGATTTCTCCTTCAATTTTTAAGCTTAGCTTAGCAGGGTACAGAATTCTGGGCTGGAAATTGTTCTGTTTAAGTAGATTAAAGGTACATGACCATTGTCTTCTTGCTTGGAAAGTTTCATTAGTGAAGTCTGCAGTCACTCTGATGGATTTGCCCCTGTAGGTCAACTGCCGCTTACTCCTGGCAGCTTGGAGAATCGTTTCTTTTGTCTTGACTTTGGATAGGTTCATCACAATGTGTCTTGGAGAAGCTCGGTTAGAGTTGAGGCCACCTGGGGTCCGATATCCCTCTGAAAGCACAGTGTCACAATGTTTGGTGATTTTGGGAAATTTTCTTTTATAATATTCTCTAGTATGGCTTCCATTCCTCTGGGGCATTCTTCTTCCCCTTCTGGGATTCCTATAACTCGTATGTTGGAACACTTGATAAAGTCCCATAATTCTGACAGTGAATGTTCTGCTTTCTCTCTCTTCTTTTCTGCCTCTTTTACTATCTGTGTTATCTCAAGAACTTTGTCTTCTACCTCTGAATTTGTTTCTTCTGCATGGTCTAACCTGTTGCTGATACTTTCCATTGCATCTTTAAGTTCCCTAATTGACTGTTTCAGTTCCTTCAGCTCTGCTATATCCTTTCTGTATTCTTCATATCGTTCATCTCTTATTTGATTCTGTTTTTGGATTTCCTTCTGGTTATTTTCCACTTTATTAGCAGTTTTCTTCATTGTTTCCATCATTTCTTTCATTATTTTCATCATGTGTATTCTAAATTCCCTTTCTGTCATTCCTAACATTTCTTTATAGGTGGAATCCTCTGCAGTAGCTACCTCATGGTCCCTTGGCGGGGTTGTTCTGTCTGGTTCTTCATGTTGCCTGGAGTTTTCTGCTGATTCTTCCTCATGAGTGATTTCTTTTATCTGTTTCCTTGCCCTAATTTTCCTTTCACTTCTTCTTGCTCTTTAAGTTCTCATGCCTGTGGACTAAGGTTTCGATGAGTCGTTTTGGTACAGGTCCTGAAGGATGAGATGGTTGAAGAGCAAGAAAGGGATGGAAGAAAGAAGGAACGAGCAAAAAGGAAAAAAAAATAGAGAAAGGTGAGGGGGTGGGTAAAAGGAATATTGATAGAAAGAAGAGAGGCACAGAAAGAGGGAGACAGAGCAATATAGGTGTACAGTAGGGTACTTTGACAGAACCTCTAAAAAAACCCCACCTTCTGGGGGTGCCCCGTTGGGTGGTTCCCTTGAGGCCAGCAGTCCTTTGCTAACCTGATTGGACACAGTACCCCACCTCCACCACGTAGAGAGGAAAGACAAAAATGCTATAAATCAAACCAAAACAAGCAAACAGAAAACTTTCCATGATAAAATTGGGTGAAAATCCAACTAATAGCAGTAAAAACACTAGTAAAAATGAAGTTCTAGTTATTGAAAAAGACAGCAATGGGAAATTATAATTACACTAGAAAAACTGAGAAAGAAAAAAATTTGTATGGGAAAGGTTGAAATTAAAAAACAGAACAACATCAACAACATCGAAATAAACAGAAAAACAACCAAACCAACAAAACAGAAAAAAAAAAAAACACAACCAAAAACAAAGCAGTATGTATATGTTGTTGAATATTGTCTGGGCAACATGTGGTCTTCTGGGGTATAAGCATTAATCACAGTGCTGATATGACTGGAGGCTGCAGATTTCTCCAACCCCAGCTGGTAGACACCCTAAATCTCTCTTCAGCCCTCTTAAAAGGCACTTTGAACTTGTAAACTTGCTGAGTAGAAGCTTTCCCAGGAAAGTGCTTGTCGCTGGAATCAGTGCTGAAGTGGCTATCCACTTACCCAGTGTGCCAAAACCAGTCTCACTCTGCCCCTGAGGGTTAGGGCTGTAAGGTGGCTCAGACCCTGCTCTTAGGCTACTCAGTCGCTGGGTTACCAGCTCCCGCCTGATTCTCGCTCTGTGACCCTGAGGGTGGAGCTTGCCGGGGCAGATCACTCATAGTGGCTCCCTGTGCCCACAGCCAAACACTATTAGCTCCGTCTGGCTCAGTGGCTCAGACTGGGCCCTAGACAACTGCCAAAGTTCTCCGCACTCCCGCTCAGGCTCTCCCCAAGGCAGTTCAACTGAGTGCCAAGTCCAAAGACACCAAAACAGTTCACAGGTAACTTTGACAAAAGTTTCCTGTTTGCTTTCTCTCTCTTTCTGGTTTGCAGTCTCGCTGCTACTGAACTTACAGTTACTGGCGGGTTTAGACCAATTGAACACATGCGACCACTTGCCGGTTTTCCACTGTTTTAGTCCTCCTCTTGGAGTCCAGAAGTCTCTTGCTGACTCCCTGTATCCTCACAAGGATGATTATAGGCAGATCCCACCAGCCAGAGATGCCTGGAGTCCTATCTCCCCAGACTCACGGTGCCCAGATGCAAGGACGCTGTTACTCGGCCGCCATCTTGCTCCCTAGGTCCCAGTACAATAGTTTTTAAAGGAGAGTAACAAAAGCCAGTGCCCACTCCTCATAAATTTATCATTTCTACTATCTCATAAAAATTTAAAAACAAGACCCAGAGACAGGATTAAGAAGGCCAGCTAGACACAGCACGTACCTCCTCTGCAGACATGAACCACAGATCTGTTCAAATTTCAAAAAGATCAGCTATGAGAAAACACGGAGATCTGCCAGGAAAGTGAAAGTGGGCAAGAAGAGGGTTCAGGGCTAGCCCTCCCAGCCAGGGAGAGGAAGCTCTGAGGGCCCCACACTCAGAGATGAGCTTTTATAATCATGGCCACAAGAGAACCCCAACCCAGGCAGGTCTTGGCCCTCACACAGGGAGCTGCCTGGAAATTGCAGGGAGACCTTCCTTTAGAAAAGGGAATCACAGGGAGTCCCATGGGCATTCAAACCCAGAGCAGCTGGAGCTGGATGAAACTCTGAGAGGCCAGACACCAGGGCCTCCAGGGCTGCCTGAAGCAGCTGCACAGACATGAGAAGGGAACAGAAGCCAGGCGCTGCCTTGCCAGGGGCTGCCATTGAGACAGAGACACGGGCAGACAGCATTGTCTAAGGATTTTGCCCACACTGCTTGCCTGGTGGGCCCTAACCCTTCTGGTCACAGGCTTAAAGCCTAAGAGTCTGACGGTTGGCTCTGTGCCCTGCCCTCAGCTAAGCTCAGGGAGAGCCCTCAGGTGAGTTCAGGCTGAGCCCTCAGGTGAGCTTGGACACAGCCCTCAGGTGAGCTCAGGCACAGCCAGCATAGTTGTCCCCACTTGAGGAAAGACGGGTAGCCCAAGTCTTCCCAGGACAAAACCACCACCCTTCACATGCTGCCATGAGACTGAGTCTCAAGCAAACTGCACTCCTGGCAGTTTCTGCTATCACAGCCTTCCCTGGAAAGAACCCCGCCCTCTCTGATTACAGGCTCACGGGGACAGTTTAAAGCTTTGAGGAATCTAAAACTTGGCTGTGCCTCACCCTTTGGCTACGTTAAAAATGATGTGTCTGGAGCTACCACGTGACTAGAAAGGGAAAAGGGAAGCTAAGCTGTCCTGAGACGACTTAGAGCACTACATGTATCATGACACAGGGGCTGTAGGCTTGGAGACCAGCTGGCCACCCACGGCAACTGCGGTGACATCAGTATGGACCCTGTGGGGCTGGTGGGTGGGAGCTCCACCACTGTTGAACCTTCAGGGAGCACAGATAACTCAACACATGCAAAACAAACAGTCCCACCATCAGGCAAATAACACCAACAGGCATTTTCAAAAGAGAATATGCAAACGGTCAACAGACACATGAAAAAAAGGTTCAACATGAGTAATCATCAGGGAAATGCAGATTAATTAAAAGGAGATACCACCTTACTCCAATAGAATGTCCAGTATTAAAAATTCAAAAAAACAATGGATGGTGTGGATGTGATAAAGGGGAACACTATATATCCTGTTGGCAGGAATGTAAATCAGTATGACTTCTATGGAGATTCCTCAAAGAACTGAAAACGTACCATTTTATCCTGTACTCCTACTACTGAGAGTCTACGCAGAGGAAGAATAAATCCTTGTATCAAAAAGAAACCTGCCCTGTGTGTTATCACAGCACAGCACACAGTCACAAAGATACGGGGTCAACCTAAGTGCTGACCAGTGAGTGAGAGGATAAAGAAAGCGGGGTAGAGATACACCAGTGGGGACTTTTCAGCAATGAGAAAGAAGGAAATGATGTCTTTTGCAGAAACTTGGATGGAACTGGAGGCCATTATCCTGAGTGAAATGATTCAGAAACATAAAAATAACTGCCACGTATGCCATCACTTATCAATAATGAGGTGCTCCCACCACAGTGTTCACTGAAGCCGTGTGGGAAAGTAAAAATACACACCTGTATCTCTTACCAAAGTGGTATCAGTAGAGGTCTAGCAAACAGCAAAATTCTCACCTAGGTTCAGAAGTCATGGTCAGCTTACTCCTCAGGGGTTACTGGGGGCAAAGAAGGGACCTGGACTTCCATCCCCAGCTGGTGGTAATGAGGAGCCACCCCCTTCCTTCCCCTACCAGAGCAGTGTCAAAGGGAACATACTAAAAAAAAAGTTTAAATAATATCAAGAGTGTCATCGCGTATTACACAAAAGTTTAGGTTTTAATAGAAAATCACTCATCACACAAGGAACTAGGAAGATCTCAAAATGGTTTAAAAGTCCATCAATAGATCCTGACACCAAGATGTCAGAAATGTTAGAATAATCTGACAAAGACTCTGAAGGAGCCATCATAAAAATGCTTCAACAGAATTATAAACATGCTTGACTGCTTGAAACATATAAAATCATACCTGTCAGAAAATAAATAGTATAAAGAACTAAATGAAAATTTTAGAAATAAAAAACATAATGACTAAAACAAAATCTCAGAGGAAGGGCTAAACAGTAGAACAGAAGGTTCAGAGGAAAATTCAGGGAGTTGGAAGACAGAACAATGGAAATTACGCAACTCAATAATGGAAAGAAAACGGAAGGACAAAAAGACCCTAAGCCTTCCAGAGATGCACACACCTGCGGAATTATAACGAAAATGTAACATTATGTCAGTGAGTGGCAGGAGATAGGAGAAAGAAGGTGGGTCTGAAAGAGTTTTCAGAAAAATAAGATTAAAAATTTCTCAAATTTAGTTACAAAACTCTTTCATCAGTTGAAAATAGAACTATGCAGAAAACCAAGAGCTAGTAGCAAAGCTCAACATTACTGAACAATGGGATGTGGTTGACCTTATAAAACACTCTGCTCAACAATACACACTTCTGTCAAGTGCTCACAGAACAGACATCAAGAAAGACTGCATATTGAGCATAAAACAAGTCCCCCAAATGTAAAGAAATTTAAATCAAACCTCAAGAAATGTAAGTGACAAATCAGTAACAGCAGATAATAGGAACATCTCCAAACTCATTAAAACTAATCAGGATGCTTCTATGAAATCCATAGGTCAAAGAGGGGAAAGGAAACATACTTAGCTGAATAAAAATGAAAATACAACATCAGAAGTTTGGGGACACAGCTAAAGCAGTAGTGGGAGGGAAGTTTACAGCACTAGTGCTTACCCCAGAAAAGAGGAAAACTCTCTAATCAATGGTTTTAACTCCCACTTTAAGAATTTAGAATAAGAAGGACAAATCAAACTAAAAGCATGTAAAACAAAGAAAATAGATAATATAGGCTTGGTGCCTATAGTTCAGCAGCTAGGGTGCTGGCCACATACACCGGGGCTGGAGGGTGGAACTCAGCCTGGGCCTGCCAAACAAACAACACCTGCAATAAAAAATAGCCGGGCGTTGTGGCGGGCGCCTGTAGTCCCAGCTATTCAGGAGGCTGAGGCAAGAGAATCACTTGAACCCAAGAGTTGGAGGTTGCTGTGAGCTGTGAAGCCATGACACTCTACTGAGAGCAACAAAGTGAGACAGATAAACAACAACAACAAAAACAAACACACAAAAAAACAGAAAATAGACAATGTAACAGCAGAAACCAATGGAACTGGAAATGAAAAAGCAATAGACAATATTATTGAAACAAAGAGCTGGGTCTTTGAGAAGATGAGTAAAACTGACAACGAAAGACTATCCCTGAAAAAGAAAAAGATATAACTGACCAAAATCAGGAATAAAACAAGATAGAACTGACCCCCAAATCAGGAATAAAACAAGATAGAACTGACCCCAATATCAGGAATAAAACAAGATAGAACTGACCCCAAAATCAGGAATAAAACAAGATAGAACTGACCCCAATGTCAGGAATAAAACAAGATAGAACTGACCCCAATGTCAGGAATAAAACAAGATAGAACTGACCCCAATGTCAGGAATAAAACAAGATAGAACTGACCCCCAAATCAGGAATAAAACAAGATAGAACTGACCCCCAAATCAGGAATAAAACAAGATAGAACTGACCCCAATATCAGGAATAAAACAAGATAGAACTGACCCCAATATCAGGAATAAAACAAGATAGAACTGACCCCAATGTCAGGAATAAAACAAGATAGAACTGACCCCAATATCAGGAATAAAACAAGATAGAACTGACCCCAAAAATCAGGAATAAAACAAGATAGAACTGACCCCCAAATCAGGAATAAAACAAGATAGAACTGACCCCAATATCAGGAATAAAACAAGATAGAACTGACCCCCAAATCAGGAATAAAACAAGATAGAACTGACCCCAATATCAGGAATAAAACAAGATAGAACTGACCCCAATGTCAGGAATAAAACAAGATAGAACTGACCCCCAAATCAGGAATAAAACAACATAGAACTGACCCCAATATCAGGAATAAAACAAGATAGAACTGACCCCAAAATCAGGAATAAAACAAGATAGAACTGACCCCAATATCAGGAATAAAACAAGATAGAACTGACCCCAATGTCAGGAATAAAACAAGATAGAACTGACCCCCAAATCAGGAATAAAACAACATAGAACTGACCCCAAAATCAGGAATAAAACAAGATAGAACTGACCCCAATATCAGGAATAAAACAAGATAGAACTGACCCCAATGTCAGGAATAAAACAAGATATTGCTGGGGGCCCTGATTATAGACATACTACAACCTCTCTATAGAACAAGATGGAGATTTCTCAACAAACTAAAATGAGACCTACCATTTGATCCAGCGATCCTACTATTAGGTCTTTGTCAACAGAAGAGAAATCACTACAACAGAAAGACACCTGCACTCACATGTTTACTGCAGCACAACACCAAAGGAATAAAGGAATAAAGGTAAGGAATAAACCTAATAAAGGTAAGGAACAAACCTATGTGTTCACTGACAGGTGATTGAAAAAAGAAAATCGGTTCGCATGTATGATGGAATGTTATTCAGCCAGAAGGAAGATTGCAATGACATTTTTTGCAGCTCCTTGCATGGAAGTGGAAGCCATTATCTTGAGTGAAACATCTCAGACTCAGAAAGACCAGACAGTGGACTGGCTGGAGCTAGAGTGTGAAAAGACAGGAAAGGGGGGTGGATGATGAGAAGTTGATGTGAGGCTACTATGTGCGTTATCTTGGTAACAGATGCCCTAAAACCCCTGACTTCACCACTGTGCAATTTATCTATGCAACAGAATTATACTTGTACTCAATAAATATATATGAACTAAAAAAAATGTATAATGTGGAACTGTTACAATTCTATACCCATAAATTCAGCAACTTAGATAAAAGAGGTTAGTGCTTCAAAAAAACACAAGCGACCACAACTCATCCACATGAAACAGAGAAATTTTATAGCCCTATAACTATAAAAAGTTTGTATTTTAAGCAATTTGTAAAGAGAAATCTCTAGGCCCAGATGGCTTCACTGAAGAATTATACCAACTGTTTTTAAAAAAATTAACACTGATTCCATAATTTTTTCCCAGAAAATAGAAGAAAGGATATGTCTCAATTTATTTTATATTTTATACTGACATCAGTATTATCCTGATGTCAAAACCAGGCAAAGAGTAAAGGAAGAAGTGAAGACACAAACTAATGAGGGAAAGAGGGAAGGGAGGGAGGGAGGGAAGGAGAGAAATAGAATCATATCACTCGTGAGTAAAGATGCAAAAACCTTTAACATTTGCAAATAGAATCCAGCTATATGTGTGTGTGTTTGTGAGTGTATATAGGGTACATACATATTTACACATACATGAATTGTGCAACATGGCTGAGTTGACTTTATTGCAAAACTGCTCAATATTCAAAAATCAATCAATGCAATTCTCTATAAAAGGTTACAGAAGAAATTTCATATGATCATAATTAACTGATACAGAAAAACCATTTGTGTAGGAGACACCTGTGAGAAATACCTTGGCCATAGGGATTGGGGCAGGGATATAACACATCATTTAACTTCCTTTAACCTCAGCTATCTCTCGTTAAAGAGCAGCGAGCAGGGAAGAGCGGGGCAGTCTCCACAGCTGAGGTGTGTTACCTCTATAAAGAACCTCAGGAGAAGCGGCTAAGGGAGTGAGAACTAGGACAGACAGATGGGTGCTGCTGAGATGCTCGTTCCTGCTAATATTGACTGTGACTTCTAAAGGTGCTGCAGCACCAGTGACCCAAAGGAGACCAAGCCTGAGAAAGCTGGTGCAGGGGTCCACATCCAGACAGTTTTTGGGTCGGGGCCGGAGACCTGGCATCCGGCTCCCACGAGGCCCTGGGTCAGGGCCGGAGACACGGAGTTCCCAGGCTCCGACAAGTGGCGACCACGAAGGGACCTGACACATTCGACATAATTTAACACCCAATTTCAATAAAAATAAGTAAAAGAATCTCACAAAAACAGGAGCAGTGGTAATCGCATCAAGTTGATAAAGCGCATATTCAGGAAACGACAGCTACATTACCGTGGTCCTTCAGGCTCCACATGTCTTTGGTCCCAAGACCCTGCCAGGAATATCCAGATCTACAGGTGCTCATGGTGCCACCCTTTTAAAAATAGTTTTGATCTGGGGTTGGCTGAATCCACAGATGCAGAAGCTGTGGATGTGACAGTCTTCTGCATACTTAGTGGTAAAAGATCAAATTCTTTTCCCCTTTGACTGGAGCAAGGTAAAGATGTTCGTTCTCCTGACTACTCGACATGGTGTGGGAAGTTCTGGCCAGTGCAGTTAGGTAAGAAAAATAAATAACATAACTACACGTTGGAAAGGAATAAATAAAACTCTTTTTATTTGCGTATCACATAATTTTCTGAAAGTCCTAAGGAACTGACAAACTCCTACAACTAAAAAATGTCTTTAACGTTGTTCATCAAAATTGCATCTGAAAATTTCCCCAAATATATAGAACTTAAAAGTGAGTTCAACGTGTTATTGGGATAATAAACATATGCATTGTTGTGTTTACATATACATAGAACACAGACAGTGAAATTAAGAGCCAGTAACATTTACTGTGGTTCAAACAAAAGAAACCAAACCAAAATCAAAATTCGAGGTGTAAATCAAATAAAACTTTGTAGACTTTCTATGCTGAAATCTACAAAACTCAAATGAACAACATTAAAGACAGGTAAATAGAAAAATATACTGTAGCCATGGACTCAGTGTAATGAAGATGCCCATTATTCTAAATTGATATATAGTGTTGGTATGATTCTTATCAAAATCCCAGCAAGATTTTTGGTTTATATAAGGAAGTTTTTATAAAAAGATATGAAAAGACAAAGGAAGTACAACAGTGAAGCAATTACAGAAAGGAGAAAGAAGCTAGGACAATTGCCTCTGCTTAACTTCAAGACTAAACACAGCTTTGTGGTGTTGGTGGAGAGCTGTGTGCGTGAATGAAATAGAACAGAGAGCCCAGAAAAAGACCCACCAAATATACACACTCAATTAACAGGCAAGGTGTCAAAGCAATTCAACGAAGAAAGGACAACCTCGGCAAGAAATGCATAGGAAACAAAATGAACCTCCCCTTAGGGTTTCAGACCTTACACAAAATTAACTAAAATTGGACATGGACTTAAAAGAGAAAGATAAAACCATTATAAAGATATTTTAGGTAAAAAGGGCAACTTTATTCACAACGACTACAATCTGCGACCAACCTACATGAAAAATGTTTAAGTAAACTGAGGCACAGCCACATCGCATATGCCACTCAGCAGTGACAATGATGGACTATTGTGACGCGCAAAACCCAGTGACTCTGCAGAGAATTATGCTGAACAAGAAAGGGCCAATTCATGTAGGTTACATTGTGTATAATTCTATTTATATAGCTCTCTTCAAATGGCAAAATTATCAAAGTGAGGAATACGTTAGTGTCCCTCAGGGGTTATAGAGGGGGCAGGCCTGGGGAACGTCATTGTGGACACTAGCTAGCAGCAGGAAGGGTGCCAGTGATGAGGAGAGCACCTGTGTCCTCACTGTGTCATCCTCGGCATCCTGGGTGATGTTGCATTATAACTTACAAGGTGTTATCAGTAAGAAAAACTGGGTATAGGATACATGAGATTTCACTACATCACTTCCTACAAGTTTATGCAAATTTAAAATTATCTCAAAAATAGCTTCGTGGAAAGAAAAGCAAATCAACCTGTAAACACAATAGTTACAACGTTAGTGACCAGTGGAAAAATATCAAGAAAAAGAAATCACATAACTAGAAAAATACAACAGAAAGAGGAGAGAAAAAAAATGAATAAATAATAAGCATTTTCCAAATTTGACAAACCCACCTATCTAAGAGTTTCAATGAACCCAATCAGAAAAAAAAATTTTTAAAAAAAAGTAACACTGTGGCTCACATGATCAAATTAATGGACACCAGTGATAAAGAGAAAATCATTATATCATAGAATCTAGACAATAAAGACAGATTGCAAATAGAGGAAAGGATTAGGATGCACAGATCTGATCAGAAACTATGTATGGCAGAGGACAAGAGAACAGTATCTTCAACTTGATGGAGAAATAAAAACCAACCAAACAGCCTAGAAGACCTTCCAGAAAAAAATAATAAGCTGAGAATATTTATGACATCAGAGCTAAAACACAAGAAATGCTGAAGGAAGACAAAGGTCACAAGATGGGAACTTGAACATAAACAATAAAATGAAGGGGCAAGGTATTTATTATCTTACAAATCTTTAAAATACATTTCTGTGGGTTAAAATAAACATAATAACAATGTATTATGGTGTTTGTTACATATGAACTAAAACTATAACGACAGAACCAAGTGATGGAACATAAAGAAACAGAAGTATATTGTCAGATTTTAACATCCCGCATAAAGGAACATAATATCACTTTGAAAGCCAATTACTGTGATAGTTAATGAAATATATTGTAAATCCTAGAGTAACAACTACTTAAAAATATATAACTAGGAAACCAATATTAAAGATAAGTAGAGATATAAAACTTTTATTATTTTTAATTTAATTCAACTCAATTTAATTTTTGTTGAGACAGAGTCTCACTTTGTTGCCCTCAGTACAGTGCTGTGGTGTCGGCAACATCAAACTCCTGAGCTCAGGCAATCCACCCGCCTTGGCCTCCTAGAGTTCTAGAATGACAGGTGTGAGCCACTACACCCAGGCTGAGATATAAAAATTTTTAGCAAGAGAAGTCAGGAAAAGGAAAACCGAATAAAGAACAAATGGAAAAAATAGCTTTCTTAGGGACTTAAGCCCAACTATACAGAAAATTACATTGTATTTAAATGATCTAAACATCCATATTAAAGGCAAAGATTTTCAGACTTAGAAAAAATTGAGACTCAATTATATACTATATATAAAGAAACATTTGAATTACACAGAATAGATTTTTTAAAATAGATGGAAGTGATATATTGTGATAATAGTGATCACAAACCTGGCATGGCTATAAAATGTCAAACAAAGTGAATTTTTTTGGCCACAGATATTATCAGGGATAAGAAAGGGCACTTCATACTAAAAAAGGAATTAACTTTTTAAAAACCAATAACAGCTCCAAATGCTCCCAGTAACAGGGATCCAAATGATCCAGCATCAGTGGGTACAGTTAACGAGGGGCGTGTGAAAACTCAGGGACACACCTGGAGATTTCAACATTTCTCTCTATCTGCAACTGATAATACAAGGAGACAGAATGATACTACACCTATGGGTATGACTTAAACAACTATCGAGTAAATTGATTGACATTTGTAACAACGTCAGTCAATTATTGCAGAATACACATTTTTCTTTTCTTATTAAATCATAACCATGTACATTAATGCAATTATGGGGGTACAATGTGCTGGTTTTATATACAATCTGAGATACTTTCATCAAACTGGTTGACATAGGCGTCACTGCATTTTCTTAGTTGTTGTGCTAAGACATTTATATTCTACCCTTAGTAGATTTAACATGTACCCTTGTAAAATGCACCATAGGTGTGGTCCCACCAATTACCCTCCCTGCTCCCCTCCCCTACCTTCCCCCTCCTCTTTCACCTTCATCTTGGGCTATAGTTGGGTTACAGCTTTCATATGGAAGTGTGGGTGCTTATAAATTGGTTTCATATAGGGCTGAGTACATTGGATACTTTTTCTTCCATTCTTGAGATACTTTGCTAAGAAGAATATGTTCCAGCTCCATCCATGTAAACATGACAGAGGTAAAGTCTCCATCTTTCTTTAAGGCTGCATAATATTCCATGGTGTACATATACCACAATTTATTAATCCATTCGTGGATCGATGGGCACCAGGCAGACCATATTTTGGGTCCAAAATGAAGTCTCAATAAATGTGAAATTATTGCAGGTATAGAGTATACTTCTTGTTCAAAATGGAATTTTATTAGAAAATAAAATCAAAGTTACATCTGAAAATTTCCCCAAATATATAGAAATTTAACAACAAAATTCTAAATTATCCATGATTCAAATAATAAATACCAAAGGGAAATAAAAAATATTTCAAGTAAATGAAAACGTTAATAAAATGTGTAGAAGAAAATCAAAGCAGTATTTTGAAAAACATACTCGTATAGCTCTAAGTGGTCTTGAATATCAGAAAAAAGTAAGGTCTATAGGTAGAAACTAAAAGATAAGATGAAGTTAACCCAAATACATAGAGGAAAAATATGAGAAAAATCATTGAAGTGAAAAACAAGCAATGGAGACAATCAATGAAATCAAAAAAGTTTTAAAGCTCAATGGAATTGAGAAATGACTACCTCACCTGATCAAAAATAGAGAACACAAATTGATCAGAGAATATTACGAATAATTGAGTACACATATACATGAAATTTAACATGAAGTGGCCAATATCTCCTATGGAACAATATATTACAATTCATCAAAATGTACTCAAGATGAAAGGAAAAGCTTAAATAGCTCTATTTCAATTTTAAAAATAGAATTCCCAAATAAAACCTTTTTCCAGAGGGAAAGGCTAGGCTTGTTACTTGTTTCATGGGTAACTTTTCTTAAGTACTTGGAAATCATTTCAATACTGCACAAACTTTTGCATAATATACTCAAGAGAAAACGTTTCTCCACTTACTTTATGAAGCCGGCATTACTTTGACACCCAAACTAGAAAAATATTATTAAAAAATACTTGTCTCTATCAAATGCAATCAGGGTAACCTAATTCTGTGTACCTTCAACAAATCCCAAACAATAAAAAGATGTATAATAAAAGGAAAAAATACTGAAACTACAGAATAGTAACCCTAATTATCATAGATACAGAAATCCCCCTTAACCACTTGACCGATAATTCCAAATTTTGACAAGGGGATGCAGCATATGGAAATTTTATACTCTGGGAAGAAATATAAAGTTGTATAAGTCTAAAAAACAATTTGGCAGTATTACATAAGGTTAAATATGGACTTATACTATTTAGTAATAAAAAAAATGAGCTAGTAATGTAGTATATGAAAATAGCTGAATCTAAAAACCATTCTGCTATATAAAAGAAGATGGGCACAAACTTACATACAAATTCGTAGAATATATGACCCTTTATAAACATAAATCAAATATATAGTGACAGAAAGAAGATTATTGATCATTGATTATGAGGATTGAGGTGGAAAGACTGTCTGGGAAAGGGAAAGAGGGAAAATTTGGGAGTGATGAAAATATTCATATCTGGGGAGGCGGAGCAAGATGGCGGCTGAGTGACAGCTTCCTTGCATCTGGGCACCGTGAGTCTGGGGAGATAGGACTCCAGGTATCTCTGGATGGTGGGATCTGCCTATCATCACCCCTGCGAGGATACAGGGAGTCAGCGAGAGACTTCTGGACCCCAAGAGGAGGACTAAAACAGTGGAAAACTGGCAAGTGGTCGCGTGTGTTCAATCTGTCTAAACCCGCCCGCAACTGTAAGTTCAGTAGCAGCGAGACTGCAAACCAGAAAGGCCTTACCTGTGAACTGTTTTGGTGTCTTTGGACTTGGCACCCAGTTTAACTTCCTTGGGGAGAGCCTGAGTGGGAGTGCGGAGAACTTTGGCCATTGTCTAGGGCCCCAGTCTGAGCCACTGAGCCAGACGGAGCTAATAGTGTTTGGCTGTGGGTCACAGGGAGCCATTGTGAGCGATCTGCCCCGGCAAGCTCCGCCCTCAGGGTAGCAGAGCTGGAATTGGATGGGAGCTGGTAACCCAGTGACCAAGTAGCCTAAGGACGGGGTCTGAGCCGCCTTGCAGCCCTAACCCTCAGGGGCAGAGTGAGACCAGTTTTGGCACACTGGGTAAGTCGATAGCCACTTCAGCAGTGATTCCAGTGACAAGCACTTTCCTGGGAAAGATTCTGCTCAGCAAGTGAACAAGTTCAAAGTGTCTTTTAAGTGGGCTGAAGAGATATTTAGGGTGTCTACCTGCTGGGGTTTGAGAAATCAGCAGCCTCCAGTCGTATCAGAACTGTGATTAACATCTCATACCCCAGAAGACCACGTGTTGCCCAGACAATATTCAATAACATATACATACTGCTTTGTTTTTGGTTGTGTGGTTTTTTTTTTTTTTTTTTTTGGTTTGGTTGTTTTTTTCTTTATTTTGATGTTGTTGATGTTGTTTTATTTTTTTAAGTTCAACCTTTTCCATACAGATCCTTTTTCTATCTCAATTTTTCCAGTTCAATTATAATTTCCCATTGCTGCCTTTTTCAATAATTAGAACTTCATTTTTGCTAGTGTTTCTACCACTATTATTTGGTTTTCCACCAAATTTTCTCCCATAAAGTTTTCTGTTTGCTTGTTTTGGTTGATTTATAGCATTTTTGTCTTTCCTCTCTACTTGGTGGAGGTGAGGTACTATGTCTGATCAGGTTAGCAAAGAGCTGCTGACCTCAAGGGAACCACCCAACTGGGCACCCCCAGAAGGTGGGGTTTTTTTAAGGTTGTGTCAAAGTACCCTACTGTACACCTATATTGCTCTGTCTCCCTCTTTCTTTGCCTCTCTTCTTTTTCTCAATATTCCTTTTACCCACCCCCTCTCCTTTCTCTATTTTTCTTTGTTTTTCTTATCACTCGGTCCTCCTTTCTTTCATCCCTTTTTTGCTCTTCAACCTTCTCACCCTTCTGGTCCTGTAACCCTTAGTCCACAGGCAGGAGAACTTAAAGAGCAAGAGGAAGTGAAAGGAAAATTAGGGCAAGGAAACAGATAAAAGAAATCACTCATGAGGAAGAATCTTCAGAAAACTCCAGGCAACATGAAGAACCAGTCCAGAACAACCCCGCCAAGGGACCATGAGGTAGCTACTGCAGAGGACTCCACTTATACAGAAATGTTAGGAATGACAGAAAGGGAATTTAGAATACACATGTTGAAAACAATGAAAGAAATGATGGAAACAATGAAGGAAACTGCTAGTAAAGTGGAAATTAACCAAAAGGAAATTCAAAAACAGAATCAAATAAGAGATGAACGATATGAAGAATATAAAAAGGATATAGCAGAGCTGAAGGAAATGAAACAGTCAATTAGGGAACTTAAAGATGCAATGGAAAGTATCAGCAACAGGCTAGACCATGCAGAAGAAAGAATTTCAGAGGTAGAAGACAAAGTTCCTCAGATAACTCAGATAGTAAAAGAGGCAGAAAAGAAGAGAGAGAAAGCAGATTATTCACTGTCAGAATTATGGGACTTTATGAAGCGTTCCAACATACAAGTTATAGGAATTTTAGAAGGGGAAGAAGAATGCCCCAGAGGAATGGAAGCCATACTAGAGAATATTATAGAAGAAAATTTCCCAAAATCACCAAAGATTCTGACACACTGCTTTCAGAGGGATATCGGACCCCGGGTCACCTCAACTCTAACCAAGCTTCTCCAAGACACATTGTGATGAATCTGTCCAAATTCAAGACAAAAAAAAAGATTCTGCAAGCTGCTAGGAGTAAGTGCCAGTTGACCTACAGGGGCAAATCCATCAGAGTGACCACAGACTTCTCTAACGAAACTTTCCTAGCAAGAAGACAATGGTCATCTACCTTTAATCTACTTAAACAGAACAATTTCCAGCCCAGAATTCTGTACCCTGCTAAGCTAAGCTTCAAAATTGACGGAGATATCAAATCATTTACGGATATACAAACATTGGGGAAATTTGCCACAACAAGACCAGCTCTACAGGAAATACTTCAACCTGTTCTGCACACTGACCACCACAATGGATCAGCAGCAAAGTAAGAACTCAGAAATTAAAGGACAGAACCTAACCTCCACACTGATGCAAAAGATAAAACTAAGCAATGGACTCTCACAAAATAAGACAAATAGAATACTACCACACTTATCAATTATCTCAATAAATGTTAATGGCTTGAATTCCCCACTGAAGAGACATAGATTGGTTGACTGGATTAAAAAACACAAGCCATCCATTTGCTGTCTGCAAGAAACACACCTGGCCTCAAAAGACAAATTAAAGCTCCGAGTCAAGGGTTGGAAGACAATTTTCCAGGCAAATGGAATTCAGAAGAAAAGAGGAGTTGCAATCTTATCTTCAGATACATGTGGATTTAAAGCAACTAAAGTCAAAAAAGACAAAGATGGTCACTTTATATTGGTCAAGGGAAAAATACAATAAGAAGACATTTCAATTCTAAATATTTATGCACTCAATTTAAATGCTCCCAGATTCTTGAAACAGACCTTACTCAGTCTGAGCAATATGATATCTGATAATAGCATAATAACAGGGGACTTTAACACTCCTCTTACAGAGCTGGACAGATCCTCTAAACAGAAATTAAACAAAGATATAAGAGATTTAAATGAGACCCGAGAACAACTGTGCTTGATAGATGCATATAGAACACTCCATCCCAAACATAAGGAATATACATTCTTCTCATCACCCCATGGAACATTCTCCAAAATTGATCATATCCTGGGACACAAAACAAATATCAACAGAATCAAAAGAATTGAAATTTTACCTTGTATCTTCTCAGACCATAAGGCACTAAAGGTGGAACACAACTCTAACAAAAATGCTCGACCCCACACAAAGGCATGGAAATTAAACAATCTTCTGTTGAATAACAGATGGGTGCAGGAAGAAATAAAACAAGAAATCATTGACTTCCTTGAGCATAACAACAATGAAGACACAAGCTACCAAAACCTGTGGGATACTGCAAAAGCAGTTTTGAGAGGAAAATTCATCGCTTTAGATGCCTACATTCAAAAAACAGAAAGAGAGTGCATCAACAATCTCACAAGAGATCTTATGGAATTGGAAAAAGAAGAAAAATCTAAGCCTAACCTCAGTAGAAGAAAAGAAATATCCAAAATCAAATCAGAGATCAATGAAATTGAAAACAAAAGAATCATTCAGAAAATTAATGAAACAAACAGTTGGTTTTTTGAAAAAATAAATAAAATAGATAAACCATTGGCCAGACTAACGAGATATAGAAAAGTAAAATCTCTAGTAACCTCAATCAGAAATGATAAAGGGGAAATAACAACTGATCCCACAGAGATACAAGAGATCATCTCTGAATACTACCAGAAACTCTATGCCCAGAAATTTGACAATGTGAAGGAAATGGATCAATATTTGAATCACACCCTCTCCCTAGACTCAGCCAGGAGGAAATAGAGCTCCTGAACAGACCAATTTCAAGCACTGAGATCAAAGAAACAATCAAAAAGCTTCCAACCAAAAAATGCCCTGGTCCAGATGGCTTCACTCCAGAATTCTATCAAACCTTCAAGGAAGAGCTTATTCCTGTACTGCAGAATTTATTCCAAAAAATTGAGGAAGAAGGAATCTTCCCCAACACATTCTATGAAGCAAACATCTCCCTGATACCAGAACCAGGAAAAGACTCAAACAAAAAGGAGAATTTTAGACCAATCTCACTCATGAATATAGATGCAAAAATTCTCAAAAAAATCCTAGCCAACAGATTACAGCTTATCATCAAAAAAGTCATTCATCATGATCAAGTAGGCTTCATCCCAGGGATGCAAGGCCGGTTTAACATACACAAGTCTATAAACGTTATCCACCATATTAACAGAGGCAAAAATAAAGATCACATGATCCTCTCAATAGATGCAGAAAAGCATTTGATAAAACACAGCATCCTTTTCTTATTAGAACACTGAAGAGTATAGGCATAGGTGGCACATTTCTTTTCCTTTTTTTTTTTGTTTTTGTTTTTGTTTTTGTTTTTGTTTGGCTGGGGCTGGGTTTGATCCTGACACCCTCGGCACATGGGGCCGGCGCCCTACTCACTGAGCCACAGGTGCCACCCATAGGTGGCACATTTCTAAAACTGATTGAAGCTATCTATGACAAACCCACAGCCAATATTTTACTGAATGGAGTAAAACTGAAAGCTTTTCCTCTTAGAACTGGAACCACACATGGTTTTCCTCTGTCACCTTTACTATTCAATGTAGCGCTGGAAGTTCTAGCCAATACAATTAGGCAAGACAAGGAAATAAAGGGAATCCAAATGGGAGCAGAGGAGGTCAAACTCTCCCTCTTTGCTGACGACATGATCTTATACTTAGAGAATCCCAAAGACTCAACCACAAGACTCCTAGAAGTCATCAAAAAATACAGTAATGTTTCAGGATATAAAATCAATGTCCACAACTCAGTAGCCTTTGTATACACCAATAACAGTCAAGATGAGAAGCTAATTAAGGACACAACTCCCTTCACCATAGTTTCAAAGAAAATGAAATACCTAGGAATATAGCTGACGAATGAGGTGAGGGACCTCTATAAAGAAACCTATGAAATCCTCAGAAAGGAAATAGCAGAGGATATTAACAAATGGAAGAACATACCATGCTCATGGACGGGAAGAATCAACATTGTTAAAATGTCTATACTTCCCAAAGCAATCTACCTATTCAATGCCATTCCTATCAAAATACCAACATCGTACTTTCAAGATTTGGAAAAAATGATTCTGTGTCTTGTATAGAACCGGAAAAAAACCTGTATAGCTAAGGCAGTTCTTTGTAACAAAAATAAAGCTGGGGGCATCAGCATACCAGATTTTAGTCTGTACTACAAAGCCATAGTGCTCAAGACAGCATGGTACTGGCACAAAAACAGAGACATAGACACTTGGAATCTAATTGAAAACCAAGAAATGAAACTAACATCTTACAACCACCTAATCTTCGATAAACCAAACAAGAACATACCTTGGGGGAAAGACTCCCTATTCAATAAATGGTGTTGGGAGAACTGGATGTCTACATGTAAAAGACTGAAACTGGACCCACACCTTTCCCCACTCACAAAAATTGATTCAAGATGGATAAAGGACTTAAATTTAAGGCATGAAACAATAAAAATCCTCCAAGAAAGCGTAGGAAAAACACTGGAAGATATTGGCCTGGGGAAAGACTTCATGAAGAAGACTGCCATGGCAATTGCAACAACAACAAAAATAAACAAATAGGACTTCATTAAACTGAAAAGCTTCTGTACAGCTAAGGAGACAATAACCAAAGCAAAGAGACAACCTACACAATGGGAAAGGATATTTGCATATTTTCAATTGGACAAAAGCTTGATATCTAGGATCTATAGAGAACTCGAATTAATCCACATGAAAAAAGCCAACAATCCCATATATCAATGGGCAAGAGACATGAATAGAACTTTCTCTAAAGATGACAGACGAATGGCTAACAAACACATTAAAAAAAGTTCATCATCTCTATATATTAGAGAAATGCAAATCAAAACAACCCTGAGATATCATCTAACCCCAGTGAGAATGGCCCACATCACAAAATCTCAAAACTGCAGATGCTGGCGTGTATGCGGAGAAAAGGGAACACTTTTACACTGCTGGTGGGACTGCAAAGTAGTACAACCTTTCTGGAAGGAAGTATGGAGAACCCTCAAAGCACTCAAGCTAGACCTCCCATTTGATCCTGCAATCCCATTACTGGGCATCTACCCTGAAGGAAAAAAATCCTTTTATCATAAGGACACTTGTACTAGACTGTTTATTGCAGCTCAATTTACAATCGCCAAAATGTGGAAACAGTTTAAATGCCCACCAACCCAGGAATGGATAAACAAGCTGTGGTATATGTATACCATGGAATACTATTCAGCCATTAAAAAAAATGGAGACTTTACATCCTTCGTATTAACCTAGATGGAAGTGGAAGACATTATTCTTAGTAAAGCATCACAAGAATGGAGAAGCATGAATCCTATGTACTCAATTTTGATATGACAATTAAGGTTATGGGGTGGGGAAGAAGAAAGAGGGACAGAGGGAGGGGGGTGTGGCCTTGGTGTGTGTCACACTTTATGGGGGCAAGACACGATTGCAAGAGGGACTTTACCTAACAATTGCAATCAGTTTAAGCTGGCTTATTGTACCCTCAATGAATCCCCAACAATAAAAAAAAAAAGAAAATATTCATACCTTTATTGTGTTGCTAGTTAAATGGTCAATACATGTATGCATGTAAAATTAAAATTGTTACATTTCATTACATGGAAATTACATCCTCAAAATCTGAGTTAAGTAAAGATAAGCAGTTATAACAAAAAATAATAAGCATTGTCTGTGGTTTACCCAAAAGACAGAGAAATTGGTCTAACTATTCTTTTTAGATGTCCCAGTGGATTCTTGAGCTGAATTCACAGAAAGCACCATGTCTTGTTTAATTCTATTCTAAGCTGCTCAAACATACCGGCTTAACAAATGAATGTTAATGTTATAAAGAACAGTGTGGGTAACTGACAATCCTTCCATTTGTATTTCATAGAAAAGCTGCGTTTACGCCTCATTTACTTTCTGGTCCTCTTGTCCACATAGTAATTGTCCTGGTGACCTAACTGATTGAGACCTGTTCTTTTCCCAAGACTCTGCCCAGGTCCCACTTCATGAAGCCCTTCCCTGTGACACCAGCGACAGCTCTTATTTTTTGAAAAAAGTCAACTTTGTTCAAATTGAGTCCCTTACACTAAGTAGCAGTTTTAGTACATACTAGTAGTTTTTTTTATAATTTACCTGAGAGACAAGTATTATATTTTATTTTTTATTAAATCATAAGAGGTAGATACTATATACATTAATACTTTTATGGGGTGCAATGTGCTGATTTCATATACAATTTGGAACGCTTACATCATACTGGTTAATATATCCCTCACCTTGTTTACTTAATTATTGCGTATAGACATTTATACTCTATACTTAATAGATCTGACATGTACCCTTGCAATATGCACCATAGGTGTGACCCCACTATTCACCCTCCCTCCATCCAATATCCCCCTCCTCCCTCCTTCATCCTGGGCCATAATTGTGAGCTATTCTTCATATGAAAGCGTGAGTGATTATAAATTGGTTTCGTAATAGTACTGAGTACATTGGATACTTTTTCCTCCATTGTTGAGATACTTTACTAAATAGGATATGTTCCAGCTCCATCCATATAAACATAAAAGAGGTACAGTCTCCATTTTTTAAGGTTGCATAATATTCCATGGTGTACATATACCATAATTTATTAATCTATTCATGGGTTGATGGGCACTTGGGCTTCTTCCTTGACTTGGAAATTAGGAATTGAGCTGTAATGAACAATCTGGTGCAAATATCTTTGTTATAAAGTGATTTTTGGTCTTTTGGATATACTCCTAGTAGAGGAATTGCAGGATCGATTGGCCTGGGAGAATACTTTATGAGGAGGACACCCTGGGCAATTGAAGCAACACCAAAAATACATTACTGGGATCTGAGGAAACTAAAAAGCTTCTGTACAGCCAAGAACACAGTAAGTAAAGCAAGCAGACAGCCCTCAGAATGGGAGAGGATTTTTGTAGGTTATGTTTCTGACAAAGGTTTGATAACCAGAATCCACAGAGAACTCAAATTTATTAGTAAGAAGAGAACAAGTGATCCCATTTCATTGTAGGCAAGGGACTTGAACAGAAGCCTCTCTGAAGAAGACAGGCGCAAGGCCTCCAGACACATGAAAAACTCCACGATCACTATAGCATTAGTCACAATACCCAAGACACAGAATCAAACTAGGTGTCAGTGACAGATGAATGGATAAAGAAACACACACACACGTGCGTGCACACACACACACACACACACACCACCACACGGGGACGAATGAGCCTGAACAAGGGAGGAAATCCCATCGTGTGCAGAAAATGGAAGAACCTGTGGGACATTACGTTAAATAAAGTAAGGCCCAGAAAGACAAGGACTGCATTCATTATCTTACTTACATGTGAAATTTTAAAAACTCAAATTCATAAAAGCAGAGAGTCAAACATGGGTTTCCAAGGGCTGGCAAGAGGGTCAGGGGAAAAATGAGATGTTTGTCAAAGGGGACAAAATTTCAGGGAGACAGGATGAGTAATTTCTGGAGAGCGGTGGTGACGATAGCCAACAATAATATATTATAAAAAAGAAAACATTGCTAAGAAAGTAAGTCTTAAATGTTCTCACCACAAAAAAATGATAAACATGTAAGGCTGATTAGCTTGATTTGATCATGTCACAATATGCACGTATCAAAACCACATTATACACTCTCTCCATATATATACATATATTTACACACACACACATACATACATAATTTTTATTTGTCAATTATACCTTACTAAAATTCTGAGGGAAGGTGGTTAATAAAGATCTCTAAGCCTAATGAAAAAGTTCAACTTTCATAAAAATAATTCAGAACCTGAATATGATTATATTTTACTTAGCCTTTGTCATATACTTCTACTTGCAAAGGATGTATTGCATAAGGGCTAGAGAGATATTTTTGAGTAACTTGTGCAATAAAACATATACCTACCTCATATAATATAATAGCCAATTTACGTCTCTGAATCTTTAAGAAAAATTTCTCTTAGAATCTGGTGTACCTGAACGCTGAGGCAGCTAACTGCTATTTTATTAAAATGAAGCTTATGACCAGAATTGCGATATCACACTTCCTCAAGTTTTCCAGTGGCTGATCTTTTGTAAGTTAAAGATAAAAGGATTATAGAAACCAAGGGAAGGATTTGACTAACTCCCATCTCCATGTGATTATAACACACTTGAGTAATGTGTCTCCAAGTTACTTTCTCAAAAACACATGTTGGTAACCTCTATACACATCCCCACAAACCCAAGAACATTTGCTAAGGTGTTTCACCCATCAATGTCTCTCAATTTTATCTCTCTCTAGATTCTCACTTCTAGACCATAAATGATACTCTAAGTCAGTGATTTTACTCATGACTTTGAAGTGTGCGCATTTAACAAAGTACCCATTTGGCTAAACAATGTGCATGTTCATACATGAGGATGTAATGGCATTCTACCAGGGAATATGTTCTATCCCCAAGAAATCTGTTCCTAAAAAACATTATTTGGATATATTGCAAATAAAAATATCCACTCTGAAATTCCACTAGTTCCTTAATTATTGATATTTGAAATATAATGGGCTTTCTTCCCATGCAGTAACCCTGTAACACTGGGGGCATCTGTCTGTTTCTCTTCGTGGGGCTAATTCCTGTTCCTCCTTTGACTCAAAGTGTCGTCTCCTTTAAAATCTTCTTCTGCACCCTCCAGGCTGGCTCCTGTCCTGTTCCTTGGGGTCTGGTCAATACAATATGCATATCTCTACTGCTGGGCTGCCACACCTGTTTACACATCTCCCCACCCAGAACCGTGAGCTTTATGAGGGTGGGAACCTCTGGTTTTGCATCAAAGAACTCCTTAGTTTCAGTGTCTGTGCCTGGAACATAACAGGCCTTTGCAAATGTCCCTCGTGTGAAGGAACCACAGAGCAACACGCAAGCGGATGGCAAGGAAGGGAAGCAGAGCCCCATCTGCAGAAATGCAAAACAACTAGTCTAAGATGGAAGAAAGGAATCCTCAGAGCAAAAATATGATAGAACAATAATTTCATTCAAGATCCTTAAAAAGAGTCAGGACCCCCTTCCTCCCCACCTTAGCTATTCCTTTCAAGTTTGCTCATTACTGATCTTATTCATTTCCTGCACTCTCTACGTCTATTCCCGTCCCGCAGCGTCCAGACTTGTGTCTCTCTCATGCAGCGTTACGGGGTCTTTCATCTAGTCCTGGATGAAATGCCAGGAACTGATTTAGTTCAGGGAGGGTGTGCAGCTGCTGTGGGCTCTCTGCAAGCTCTCTGAACGAGATGCTTGCTGTGCAGGCTGCCCAGACCGCCCGGAGTCAGGGCCATGAGGGTGTTCACACAGGAAATATTCACTAAAAATCTAACTGGGGTTCAGAACTGACAGCATCTCAGTGCGCAGGACAGGAAGACTGTGTTCATTACTGTGCCCCATCAGACTTCAGATCCACTGAGCATGGAACTCACCCATTTCCCTGTGCTGCCTATCATTTAGTCCAGCTGTCAATTTGGCAGCTCCTGGTTACACATTGTGGACACCACTGCTCAGCATTCCCGTCTGGTTCTCCTCCCGGCAATAACAGTTCACCATCCACAATCAGACTTCCTAATTGCCATCCAGCCCAGCTGCAGAGCCAATTTCTAACACGACTGCAGCAGCTTAAACGCGAGGTCTGCTCGTCAAATACCACGTTCTCGGAGGTGCTGGGATACCCTGTGCTTTGTGAAGGATTAACAAATGTAGTAAGTAAACAGATGGATAGAAACAAGAGTTTGTTTTAAAGTTAAGGCATATTATTAAAGGCATATTCTATTCTTCAGAATTTTTGTCATAATTATTCTCTAAATTATCTATGTTTACCTTTAATAGTTTAAACTTTCAAAATGGCATGAGAAAAAGGTCGAAGACACATGTACTTGTAGCCTGATTCTTCCAAGGCCACGTATCCGTAAAATAGTCATAAAAACAATTATTTCATGGGATTGTGTGAATATTAAGTAAAATAATGTATATAAAGTGACTAATGCAGTGTCTGGAAGGTTGTAGGTACTCAGTAAATGTTAGGCGTTATTACTGTAAGTACAACAGGGAGTGAGGAATTAAAATGGAAATGTGGGTAACAAGTTAGCATCAGGAAGTAAGAGTTTACAGTGAAAGAGCTCTGAAGTGAAGAAACTGTGATGTTATAAAAACTTGGGAGCGTAATTAGGCTTGAGTACAGTTAAACCTGAGTGGAGTTGAGGGAATTTGGAGGAAAGATCCTACTTAAAGAGTTCAAAGACACTAAACAAGTCCAAAAGTCAGCAAAGATTTACTGAATTCCTACTGTGGGCAGGGAGGAAATGGTGAGTGGGATGCCCCACTGCCCTCCAGGAGCCCACTGTGTGTTACAGCTGAATGAATGAATAAGTGGAAGTTCACAAGAACTTCCTGCGGAGGCCGTGTGACTGCACGCCAATGTCCAGGGGCCAGAGGAAGCCTCAGCTGGTCCTGAAGGATTGGACGGCAGACCAGGAGATTGTGATCTCCCTGGCATCGCTTTCTGGGTCCATGCCCCAGCCCAGGGGAACGTGAGCCGGTCATGACCATCTCATCCTCTGTTTTGTTCTTCTGACCCCACCCCTGGTCTCCTCTCCTTCCTCTTCCTGTTTGCTTGGAGATATCTGCAGGTTCTGGTTCACAGTTAAGGAGAGAATTTCATAAGGAGAAACTGAGGCACAATGGAGGGCTAACGCAGGAAAGGGGCAAGGCAGAAACGGTTTGAAATCTAAAGGAAAGAGAAGCAAGTGTCCCCCTGCCCTTCCTGCGCTTTAGTCTGAACCTCCAGTGATGAACAGATACAATCCTTAATCCACAAAAAGCTGGAATTACTTGGGTGATGCCTGTGGCTCAAAGGAGTAGGGCACCAGCCCCATATACCAGAGGTGGTGGGTTCAAACCCAGCTTCAGCCAAAAACTACAAAAAAAAAAAAAAAAAAACAAGAAAGAAATCTAAATTTGCTTTGTGAGTGAAGCAGTCGCGTTTCACAGAGCACGTTCTCTAAGGGCAGAGTTTTTGTGTGTGCCTTGGACACCAGCTGGTGTGGACTTCACTCTCACACCTGAACTCTGCTCCCAAATGGTGGCTCGGCCGGTTGGTGTTGCTTTCCCACCGGTATCTCCAACCTTGAGTTTTTCTGCTCCCTCATAAGGTGCCAAATCACTGCTGCTCCATGACGGTGTCTTTTTCATCCATCTACCACCTTGCCCAGCAAAGTCACGGACGGCAAGGTCACAGCCCTGTGTCCTGAGCGCTGCCTGGGTCTCTCCGACGGACACGATGCTTCTTTTGTGGGTGGTTTTGAATAAAAATTTAGGTGAATCATGAACATCTTGTAAAGTCAATTCCTTTGAGACAATTAAATAATTTCAGACTTTCATTATTAAAAATAAGACAAATCAGTGTAATTAAATCAATGAATTCTCAATCATTTGATTTCATAACTGGAAACAAAAGTGAATATGCCTAAATATTCCAAATAGATGATGGTAGAAAAAGATATTATAGCAAAGTACAAAGTATTAAATTGAAATAAAATGATTAAATCACACGGAGAAAATCTAGGTCAGAGGTTGGAAAACAGTGGTGCTTCCCAGGCAGTCCTGGTCAGTGCTCTGTGGTTGACTCCTAGGAACAGACGGGCCGTTCCCGGGCTTCAGTGCACAGCCACACTGGATTTCTAACTAAATTTATAACGAACACCTTCCTCAGCAGAGAAATCACTTTCTGTCCAACAAGAAGGAAGTGGTGATAAATTTCTGTGGAACAAATGAAAAAGTCTTCCTTGGCTTTTGGGCTTTTGTCCAATTAGGATTAAATGACCATAAACGGAGAATCTTATTTATATCAACACCGACTCACTTAATCTAAGTAATTGCTAATGTCAATAAGAGCGGGAAGACACCTTTTCCTTGGGACTTTGGAGCTTCCTGCTACATGTGCCAGAAGGAAATGAGTCTGTCTGTGATCTTGTTTTAAGTACCGCAAAACCCCAGGCTTGGGATGTTCGTCTCTATATATAATACATTCACTCATTCATTCACAAAATTCTAAAAACAAGAAACTTTAGTGTGTCAATAATTTTCTTCTTCCAATGTTTTTCCAAAATTGTCTGTTACTACATTTATTGACGGCAAAGTGTGAACTTTATAGGTGTTGAATTTGGACTATGTATTTGAAACTTCAGTGTTGTAAATTCAGACCCCAGCTCCCCTGGGCTGGTATTCAGGAGAATGGCCTCTGTGGCTTCCCGTTGGTTACACTAAATGACCACAGCTGGATAATCCACAGTTCAAAACACACATAGTTGCTCAGATAAAACATGACTAGTTTTAGTTGCAAAGGATACTGTTTTTCTCAGCTGCATTGAGATAGGGCATTTTTTTCCTATCGGTATATAAACAGAAACCTTAATGTGTTAATGATTTTCTTCTTCCAACGTTTTTCCAAAATTGTCTGTTACTACATTTATTGATGGCAAAGTGTGAACTTTATAGGTGGTGAATTTGGACTGTTTCTCCTGATCCAGCTCTTTGCAGTATTAAACTCAATCCCAATCGCCCTCTGGTCTTTTGCTCTGGAAAATAGTCTAGGGTGCATGAAAAATCATCATTCTTTTGTACAACTTCAAGGGCCAAAGAAAGATTCCTGATTGTGTAGACCAGATAGTCAGTAGAGAGAAAGCTTGGAGTGGGGGGGGGGCAGGGCTGAAGAGCCAGAATACCCAGGGTAATTGGTAAAGGACGGCTTTGCTGCTACTTTGGAGACGCACTGACTGTAAGACTGGAGGAAGAGCAATCATTGGCAAGTTGGGAAAATGGAGAAACCCAAAAGATGTAATTTGAAAGAAAAGGCTGCAGCCCCCTGGGAATGAGCAGTGGTGGTCCCAGAAATTCTATGCAGAAGGAGCCTAATAAAATAATCTGGGAGGGAATGCAATATTTAGGCTGCATTTTCCTAGCAAGCACACAGTTTACATGTAGAACGTACACTACTAATTAATAATTTCAAACTTTTATGGATCGCTTCATTTATATTGTACTTGACACTGAGAAAAATTTATTGACCATGCTAAAGAATATAGTTATGATTTGGGGAGTGTCATAGGGGAGCAGATGAAGATTATAGGAGAAGAACTAATTCTCCCCAGTCTGATACCGCTACTAAAAATATGAGGTTGGTTTTTCAAGTCTTTTCAGAGAACTGTATTGAGTTATATAAAAATAAGAGAGAAGACATCCTTTCAATCCCAACACTATTGAACAGACACACATGGCCTTTTTATTACTTGTACAGTAACGAAGTGCATAGTGGATAATAAAAGCCCTTGTTCTGCTTAGTTTGAGCATTTAAGCACCTTTTAAAAATCTTTGAGATTTATTATAAACTCAGTGGGACACTATCACTATAAGTTCTTGAATTCCATCACAGCTTGTCAAAAGGAAGCCTATCGCTACAGTGAGCATCCCTCCCTCAAAAAAGAGTGAACTTGAACCCACATCCACGAATGGTGTCAGAGACAAAAAAGTGGCAGAAAGTAGATTGGAGAGGGAAATCATTGCTTCCAACACACAGTCTTGCAAAATGGTGCATGTGTTCACCCAGACTCCCTGTCAGGGTTTGCCATCTCACTTCAGCTGCTGCTGTGGACGGCAGCCGTCCAGGGCCGCCGTCTTCATCAGCGATCTGAGTCTACTTCTCCTCGTGGCCCCCGGTGTCAACAGTGCGAGAACTGACAGCTTGAATACTGGAAGAGGCAGGGAACGGAATAAAACAGATGTCAGAAAACCTATGCGTGTTTGGGTATAACTAGAATGATGAGAAATCAATTGCTAAAAGCTGCACATTCCTGTCAATTTCCTGTCTACTTCTGAGGATCTTAGGCTAATATATTTTGATATCGTCTTCCTCTTAAAAAAATACATCATATATATACATGTCTCAAATACAATGGAAACCACATAATCACTATCTACAGCATTCTCGTTCAAATAAGATACATTCCTTCCTTAGTGACAATGCTTCTCACACTTGGAGAACAATATCCTTTCAAGAGTCAGAGAAATGACAGGAAAATTTCCCTCTGCCCACAATCCATGGCACACATGTGCCCCTAATATCATGAAAACGCACCCCCCAGGGGCCTTCACGCTGCCTTAAAAATAACGTTTCATTGATAAAAATAAGTTTCTGATTTTATTTATTTTAACCTTTTTCAAAACACCAACTTTCTAAATTATTGATTTTGAGTCTCAATTCTATATATTTCTGATGGGGTCTTTACTATTTCTTTTCTACTAATAATTTGGGGTTTAGTTTGTTCTTGCTTTTCAAGTTTCTTGTGGAGCATCAACTGTGTGTTTACTTGAAGTCTGGTTTTTTTTTTTTCTTTTTTGTTCCCATTTAGCCATTTATTGCTATAAGCATTCCTCTTCCTATGGCTTTTGCTGTATTTCATAGGTTCTGGTATGTTATGTTTTCCTTTCAGTTTATTTCAAGAGATTTTTAAATTTCTTAATTTCTTTATTGAGTCACTAATTATTGAAAAGCATGTTGTTTGATTTTTATGCATTGGTGCAGCTTACAAAATTTCTCCTATGATTGGTATCTACTTTTATTTCAATGTGAACAGAAATATACCTGACATGATCTCAATTTTTTTGAATTTTCTGACTTTTTATAGTCTGACATTTGGTTTATTCTGAAGAATATTGCCTGTGATGACGAGAAGAATGTGGATTCTGCAGCAGTTGGATGAAACGTTCTGTAAACATCTGTGCTATTTGGTCTAGAGAGTTGTTTAGTTTTGCTGCTGCTTTGTTGATTTACTGCCTGGATGACCGTCCATTGTCAAAAGTGGGCACTGAAATTCTCTCCTACAATTGCAGCGCTGCTTCTAGATTGACCATGCGCTTTATGTACCTGCCTGGGAGCTCCGGGGCTGTGTGTGTTCATGCTGCACATTTACTGTTATTACAACCTCCTGCTGAATTAATCACTTCCAGCGTCTCTTTTTAGTTTTGATGCCTTATTGCATCCACTCGGCGAGGTCACGATGCCCTCAACTTCTTGGTGCTGTGGACACATGATCAGCCACCAGGTTCTGTGGACACGTGGTCAGCCACCAGGTTCTGTGGACACATGATCAGCCACCAGGTTCTGTGGACATGTGGTCAGCCACCAGGTTCTGTGGACACATGATCAGCCACCAGGTTCTGTGGACACGTGGTCAGCCACCAGGTTCTGTGGACATGTGGTCAGCCACCAGGTTCTGTGAACACGTGGTCAGCCACCAGGTGCTTTGGACATGTAGTCAGCCAGGAGGTGCTATGGACATGTGGTCAGCCACCAGGTGCTGTGGACACGTGGTCAGCCACCAGGTGCCGTGGACCCCTGGTCAGCCACCAGGGTGTGGGTCTGTACTCCCTGACTCACAGAGGGTTAGATCTTAGGCTCCACCAGGTTTTCAGAAACTCCTGCTTAAACCTGTGCCTCTCGTAGAGAGACTTTCAAATGTGGATGGGGAAAGCATTTTTGTTGTGGTGAGGGGGTATGAGCAGGTTGCCTTCTACTTTGCCATCTTGGTGATATCACTGTCTCATATCATGTGTTCTAAAAAAGACATTGCTTAAATAATAATATGAGTGCAATTAAAAATAGTAAACTAAGGCAGCAGAGTTATAACTCAGATGACAATGAATTATGTTAGTTTTATGATGCTATATAATATAGATAGACAGATACACACATGCATTTATTTTTATGGTAGTTTTATTAATTTTTTCAATTTCAAAATATTATGGGGGTACAAATGTCTGGCTGACATTACTTTTGTTCTCCTCGAGTCAAAGTTGTCAGTGTTCCCAGCACCCACACAGAGTCCACTGTACCATCAGGTATGACCTTGCCCATCCCTTGCTCCCCTCTTCCACCTGTGTGATTTCCAGTGGGCTTTACTTCCAGTGTGCCCATGAGCGCTGACTGGTTAGTTACAATTTAATAGTGAGTACGTGTGTGTTCGTTTTTCTATTGTGCGATCCTTCACTCAGGAGAAAGATCTCCAGCTCTATCCAGATTGCTGCAAATGGTATTAAATCAGTTTTTATGGCTGAGCAGTACTCCACGGTATAGACGTATCACATTTTATTAATCCATTCATAAATTGATGGGCACTTTTTCCACGTCTTTGTGATTATGAATTGTGCTGCAGTAGCGCAAGTGTATTTTTGATAAAATGACTTTTTCCTTTGAGAAAGTACTCGGTAGTGGGGTTGCTGGATCAAATGCTAGGTCTACGTTTAGTTCTTTAAGGGATCTTCATACTATTTTCCATTGAGGTTACATTAGTTTGCAGTCCCACCAGCAGTGCATAAGTATTCCTTTCTCTCTGCATTTATGCCAAAAGGAGTAAAAACAAAGATTATATGATCATCTCAATAGATGTGAAGAAGCATTTGACAAAATTCAGCACCCTTTTATGATTAAAAACTCTGGACAAAGTTGGCATAGATGGAACATACCACAAAATCATAAAAATCCTTATGCAACAAACACACAACCAACATCAGACTGAATGAAAGAAACATTAAAAGCATATTCACCCAGAACTGGAACAAGGCGAGGGGCCCACTGTCAACACTTCTGTTCAACATAGTTCTGGAAGTCCTAAAAGGAGCAACCAGGCAAGAGGCGGGAGTAAAGGTATTCAGATTGGGAAAGAGGGCGTCAAACTATTGCACTTTGCCGATGACGTGATCTTATATCTAGGGAACCCTGAATATTCTGCCAAGAAACTTCTGGAATTGACAAATTCAGTAGGGTCTCAGGTTACAAAATCAATGTAAACAAATCAATAGCATTCCTTTACACCAACAACAGTCAGGCTGAGATTCAAATCAAAGAGACAAATACCTTTCACAATAGCTACAAAGAAAATGAAATATTTAGGAATGTATTTAACCAAGGCAAAGATGATCTCTGCAAAGAGAACCCAGAACCACTGAGGAAGGAAATTTCTGATGATGTAAACAAAGGAAAAACTTATCAAGCTCATCGATCTACAGAATAAAGATTATTAAAATATCTATACTACCCAAAGTGATTGACAGATTTAATGCCATCCTCATCAAAATATCAATGCCATTTTTTTCAGATCTAGAAAAAATAATTCTACATTTTGTCTGGAAACAGAAAAATGCCTGGATAGCAAAGAAACTTTAAGCAAAAGGAAAAAATCTGGAGGCACCACTTTACCAGACTTTAAGCTATACTGCAAGGCTATAGTCACCAGAACAGTATGGTACTGGCACAAAAAATAGAGGCATAGACCAACATAACAAACAAAGAGCCAGGATATAAAACCATCCACATGTTGCCATCTGGTTTTTGACAAAGTAGATATCAATATACACTGGGGAAAAGAATCCCTATACAATACATGTTGCTGGAAAAATTGGATAGCCACATGGAACATGTTGAACCAGGAGTCATATCTCTCACCATTCACTAAAATTAATGCAAAATGCATTAACAGACTTAAATCTAAGACAGTAAACCATAAGACTTCTAGAAGAAAATGTTGGATAAATTCTTCTAGATAAATGTGTAGGCAAAGAATTTATGCAGAAGACCCCAAGTGTAATCATAGCAGCAACAACAAAAAATAAACAAACAAGACTTGATTAAATTAAAAAACTAGCACAGCAGAATCTACAAATAACTGGAGATCAGCCAGAAAAAAAAAATCAAGTAACTCTATTAAAAAGTGGACAAAGTGGGTGGGGCCTGTGGCTCAAGGAGTAGGGTGCCGGCCCCATATACCGGGGGTGGTAGGTTCAAACCCGGCCCCAGCCAAAACTGCAAAAAAAAAAAAAAAGAAAAAAAAGTGGACAAAGTATATGAACAGAAGGTTTTCAAAAGATCGACCAATAAAATGCTCAATGTCACTAATCATCAGAGAAATGCAAATTGAACTCAAAATGAGACCTCACTTAACTCCAGTAAAAATGGCTTTTATATATAATTTTTTAAAGATGAAATATACAATTAAAAAAATTAGGGAAAGTACCTCAGTAATAAACTCATAAAAGGGTATACAAATGACAAATATATTTTTAACATCAGAACTTAATGAAATAATTAAAATAATACACATGGGGTTACTTATCAAAATAGTAACCGAATGGGACAGAAATATTATATTTGATATCAGTGAGAATAAGACAAGATAGAGAAGGGCTGGACACATGGGTATTAAAATTTGGAAAAAACTTGACAATAGTTATCTAGACATTGTCAAAATGCCTATTTTAAATTGCTTTTACTTTAATTCCATTTATTAAAACCTTCCCCCCAAACAATAAAATGTCTAGGTAACCTGTGTAAATAAATATTTACATTTGTATTAGTTAGAAGAAAAAAGGTTCCATGATATATATGTTTATATAAATGCATACTAAAAGATATTTTCCACCATTAAGTGAGTTTTACAAATGTTTCAGCTTAGTATACATTGAGATACACGTGTGTTTGTATAATACGTGCTCGTATTTAGTGAACATAGAGTGGAAATAGTTGCTTCTGAGGGGTGGGCCTACTGTTGCTTTATTCTCTCCTTATTTATACATTTTTATAATTCCAAATTTTTTACATTAAGGATATAATCCCTAGATAATAAGAAATAAAATAGTAAATGAAAAAACAACAATTTTTAAACATAGGAGCTTTTCGCAGAACTTTTCATTAAATGTGTGTTACTAGACCGAGCAGAGTGTTATATGGTAACTATCTCAATATTAATCAAAACATTTGGGTTTTAAACCTTGCTCTGACAGTTTCTGGGACTTTGCTCTTACCTATTTACCGATTGTTTGATAACAGGAGGTTTATTTAATTCCTCGGAGCTTCAGTTTTCACATTTTTTAAAAGATTATAATGACTATTTTGCAGGTCAGTTGGAGGATCAAGTAACTTTAAAAGTGAAGGCACCAACCAACGTGGCCGACACCCTCTACGTCAGCGGTTCTCAGCCTGTGGGCTGTGACCACTTTGGGGGTCTCCTTCTTATCAGATATTTCACACTACAATTCATCACAGTAGCAAAATTACAGTTATGAAGTAGCAACAAAAATAATTTTATGGTTGGTGTCACCACAACATGAGGAACTGTATTAAAGGGTCGCGGCATTAGGAAGGTTGAGAACCACGGCTCTATGTGTTTCAAGAATGTTCGTTGAAGGTAAAACAGCTGGGTGGTTCCACCTTTGGAAATCACTTTTTTTTTTTTTTTGCAGTTTGGCCGGGGCTGGGTTTGAACCCGCCACCTCCGGCATATGGGGTGGTGCCCTACTCCTTTGAGCCACAGGCACCACCCCGGAAATCACTTTTTTTTAAGAGTAGGAATTAGCCTTACCTCACAGTTCTGGGTTGCAATCTCCTACCCATGCAAAAGAGTGTCCTAAAAATATCTGAGCCTCTGGATAGTAATCAACTCCATAAAGCAGTGACAGTGACCATATTACTCCTGCCTAAAACCTTTCTCCTTTTAATTTCCTTTGATTCTTTATTTTTACTTAGCCTTTTCCATTGTTGTTTGTTTGATTTAGAGAGTGATTATTCAGTCTGAATTATTTCTGAGGGTTTTGCTCTTCTCTTTGTTTACATGCAAATTAATAGTGAGTTTTGATCCATTCCACATTTGAAAGGGTATCATTCTGTGCATTAAATTTATATAAAATAAAAGAACTTATTTTCTTCAAAAAGGAGGAACAAATAACTTTTTAAAGGGAGGAACATCTGTATTCATTCCTGGAGAATGATAGACATTTTAGACACAGTAGTTCCAAAAAACTGCAAAGCAGAAATTAATCCGACTGCCTGTGGAGTTCTGAGGCTGAGCAGGGCAGCAGGCCTCATTTAGAACCCTCCTTTGCCATCTATTAAGAGTGAGCAAGGCAGAGCTGGCCATGGGGAGGTTTTTTGATTCTCAATTCCTCTGAACATTGTCAGCGTTTAATCAATAGTGAGTCTGGGCATCATTAAACATGTGCTCTCAGATCAAGGTCCTCTGATCGGGATAGTTGAGGGAATTGCTCAGTTTTGCTGTAGAGTGCAAAAAAGGGTGCCTACATTCAGGTTAGCCTACTTAAAAGGATCCAATTTCAAACTGTATTGCATTAAATAATACAATATTTAATACTGTTATTTAATACTGTTCTAATGGTCACGTGGAATATCAATTCTACTTGGTCGCATAATTTTTGCTTTCAATGCAAGATGTAGCCTCCTGAATTTGAGATTCTACACTTAGTAATTTATGCTCACTACAAGGAGAAGGGTTAGAAAATATGTCAGCCACTGGAATGAGGGAAGTTTATTCTTTCACATCTTAAATTTTATAGTTCAACAATTCCACACAAGTCAGTGTACCGTGGGCTTAGTCAACTGTTCAACAAAGGTTGGCCTGTTTCAACCTTTGATGTGGGGCTACAGCACCTAAAATACAGTTTCTATTCTGAGTTTTAATGCATTGTTCTGATATGCATGCGAGTTGGCAATTAGCAAAAGCTTCACTAGTCTCCTAGAAACACTAAGAAATGAAATAGTTGTAGTTCTCACACCCCAGGGTCTCATAAAAGTTATAATGAGAAATAAGAAAGATTATGAAACCATTTTCTTTTGGAAGTAAGATCAGGTTGAAATCAGAATGTTTTCAAACTTAAAGAATTTTCAAAATGTGAGTTCTAGAGATCAGTTCATTCTTTTCAGAGAAAAAGGAGGATGAATTAATTGTCCATATGTAACATAAAAACAAACTTGCATTTTCCCCCTGAATTCAGAGAAACATTGAAATGCTGAAAATGTTTTCCAACATAAAATATAGAAAATGTTAGAAGCAGAAAATCAATCAAATAATTCAATTGCAATTATTAAAGTTTAAGCTATATTCTATATTCACTTCTATAATAAACAAATGTGAGTACCGAGATTGTGACCAAGCAGAGCAGGCAATGGCCCTCTTTAGGCTATCAGCTCCAAATCTGTGACCCTGGGTGGCACCTGTGGCTCAGTGAATAGGGCACCGGCCCCACATACCGAGGGTGGTGGGTTCAAACCCAGCCCTGGCTGAACAGCAACCAAAAAAAAAAAAAAAATAGCCGGGTGTTGTGGCGGGCGCCTGTAGTCCCAGCTGCTCGGGAGGCTGAGGCAGGAGAATGGCTGAAGCCCAAGAGCTAGAGGTTGCTGCGAGTCCTGTGATGTCATGGCACTCTACCGAGAGCGGTAAAGTGAGACTCTATCTCTACAAAAAAAAAAAAAAATCTGTGACCCTTACTTGGTAGGGACAAACATGATAAGGCTTTTAGTAAATTCAGAACCATACAATATAAAAACTTCTAATCAGATTTTAAACAATGTCAAACAAGAATAAGTGTCCTATCTCTTTCTTTTGATCTAAATCTCTGGGTTATTATTAAGCAGTGTAGCAAAGTTTTAGAAATTGATGCAAATCTGTATGTATTTAAAATGCACATTTGAATGATTTTATTAACTTAAAGCTCATTTTAAAACTTTGTGAAAAATAAAACTACAAAATTTTGTGTCTCTAAAATACTATATTTTTATTTTTATTCCTTTTATTTTTATAATCATACATATTTGTATGTTATTAATGTATGACATAATATATGTGTATGTCATGATAGTTAATATTTTGACACCCTAGTACAGTTTAGAATAAACTCTTCCTAATTCTTTAATTTGAAATTGTAAATAAATTGTTTTGATTCAAATGCTCAACAGTGAGAAAAATCATACATTACATGAAGTCTTACTGAAGAAAACAGAAGACTCGTGGAATTAAATGCATAACTCATGAACAACTTCTGAGAAAGTGTATTACTTTCTTTTTTGTTTTATGAAAAAGAAAATACTATAGTTTTATAAAAATACAGCTGAATCTGCATAGGAAAAGAAACTTCCACTTCCTGGTACTCAGTTCTTAACGGTCAACATAGTCTCAAGTGCCAGAACCTCTCACCGTCCGTCTCAGGGCAGAGCCCCTTCATTGGGCTCATTCTGTGTGTGACTCACTCACTCCATTTCTGCACCAGACCATGACACACTGCAACACTTTACAGACAACCCTTTAAATTCTTTAAAGTGATTCTGCAATAGAATCTAAATACCTTACTTTTGCACAGACATGGTTTTCTGTTTGTTCTAGCACAGCTGGGTCCAATTGGTCAGCTGTGCTCAGAAGTCACGTTGGAGATCTCCCGCTTAGAAGCCATGTGACCTTTGTCAAGTTGCTCAAACTTCCTAAGTCTCATTTCCTCACAGTGACAAAATAGTGACAGCAGTCACATCCCTCTCACAGGGTTTCATTAGGTTTAAATGAGCCAGTGGATTCACAGCCCCTCACATGGTGCCCTGATAGCTAACGAGAACTCCATGAACACCAGCATCGTTATCATTCAGCAGCGTGCCACGTTCCCACAGCCAGCAGGTGCAGAGCTGGGATTCTAACACAGAGATTCCTGGTGCCAAGGCTTATGGTCTTTCCTGCTATGCGCTCTGTACATCAGATGTCTTGAGGGAGATTTAGATGCATGCTGGCTCCCGTCCGGTTCACAGTCAAATCCTTTCACACAGACGCGGAGTGCAGAATTTCTACATTGTCGATTGAAGCGAGAGCTGTAAGATTTAGACCCCAGACTCTGGGGGAGCCAAGCTGACACTCTGTTGTGAAAGCTTAGCAGTTTGACTTGTACTCCTGCCCAGACAGAAAGGCCGACCCACTGCAGCCCAGACAAAACCAGCGGGGCATCTGCAGCATGAGCCAAGTTTTTATTTTCCAGGAAAGATTATAGAGAATTTTCACAAACTCCCAAACTTGGGATATAATAAGACTCTAAATTACCATCCCACATAGCCTGGAAGAGAGAATTTTAGCAAAGATTACACGGCAGATGTACTCAACGGTCTATCCATCTCCGTTTTCTTGTTCAAAATATATAAAACACACTTAAATACACCTCCCTGTGCTGCTTATTGCCTTAAAAGCAGTCTACAATTCTGTGAACCCCAGTTTTGTATGTTTAACATGAGGATAATAGATTCCCTTTAGTTGTGAAGATTAGAGATAATATTTTCAAAGTCCTAGTAATTATTATTACTGGTGGATGTAGCTGAAATTACCTGCAAACTATAATTATCTTGATTTGAATATGCAACTCTATGGATTAAAGTTAAGTCTCAAGGCAGAGAACTTGGCCTATGTTTGCTCAATTTCTTAATCACATGTCTACCCAAAGGATTGAGGCTGATTGAGACCCGCATTCCCGGGAAGATCCCAGCACACTCTGTCCAGCCCCCCCACTCAATCCTGCAGGAGCAGGAGACAGGGTCTCCCAGGTCAGGTCAATGCTATGTTCTTGCTTTACGACAACCAAGCAGACATTCCCTAAAAAACGTTCAATGTCAGAGTTCAAAACATTTTTCCTGTCTCATCTTTAGCTTCATTTTTTAATCCTAACTTGGGTCCATGCTTCTGATTCTTAGAATTTGCATGTTCTGGCTTATAATTTGGTATTTGGCTGGAACTTCTGAATGTCAGCCCCAGCCCCTTCACTCAGGCCTCCTGTGTGACTCCACGACCTCATTCTCTGCCAGGCAGTGACAGCCTGGACCGAAACCACGGCCTGGTCCCTGACTCTCATTAGTAACCACATGTATGCCGTCCTCTGAAGTGGCCTCTTCACACAGGCTCCTGGTTCTGTGGCGCCTGCGTCCTTCCCACTCTGGGATCTGGAGACAAGCTTTGTCCTCCACCACGCTCTGTCTCCCTCATATGTCAGTTATGAGAGCAAGACACGGTGTTTCTGACGACCAGCGTGCCACCCATCCAACCGAGTGACAGCAGCCCAGGACTGTGCAACTTCCTGGCACACTCGGGGAGCTGTGGTCTCCCGCACGTCTGAGCCTGGAGTGGAAAACTGCCAGGTGAGACCGAAGTAACCAGAAGTCAGAGTCCAAAGCATTTTTTAAAAGGCATAGTAAGGGTTTATGTTAATTCTGAGAGCCTTTTCAAAACATTAAAGCTATTTCAGCATAGTAAAATAATTGTGCAATTACATTTTTAAAGATGGTTCTAGCAGTGTTCAGATGGTGGTGGAGGGAGGGATCACGGGGCACGGACTGGGAGGAGCAGCTGCGAGGAACCTTTCTGCAAGAGATCCGGGAGGAGTCGTGGTTAGGGGGCAGTCAGGGGGTGTTGTGGGGCAGAGCTCACGGGCATTTCTGGGAGGTTGGAGTCAGAGAGGAAACAAGCCCTTACACTAGTCCAGCTAGTGGACTAGACTCACCTGGGAGTGAGTGGCCGGAGGTGCTGCCTCCCAGTAAGGAGGGGGAGTGAAGAGAAGCAAAAGCTGAGGTGGGAGAAAAGGAGATAAAGCAAATGTCAGACCTGCTGAGCTTGCAGTCCTGGCGGCCACTTCTCAATGAGGGGCTCAGGCACTGAGTGAATCTCTGAGTCAAGAGAATAAGGAGAGTGATTTGATTTAGCGATGTTGACTTGGACATTCCCTTCGCTATGGAGGCAGGTAAAGTTTGCAAGTAGAAAAAAATCACCCAAGAGGAAGAGAAATAAGGACCAGATCAGAACACTGCAGATTATCAAGATTTGACAGGGTGGGGTGGGGGAGATAGGAAGGAAAGAGGTTACAGAGCCATTATGGAGATGGGAGGGACCAGCAGAAAGTCATGTCCTACAAACCAATGAGGAGAGACTGTCAAAAAGAAAAGTGCTATGGTTTGAATGTTCCTGCCAACAGTCACATTAAATTTGAATAGTGAATGTAATGGTATTGGGAGGCGGGACCTTTAGGAGGTGACTGGGTGGCGGGAGCTCCACCCGCACCAGGGGACCCATGCCTCCCCATGGGCGCCGGCCTGGCCCACAGGCCCTGTGCGTCCTCCACCTTCTGCCCTGGGCTGACCTCGCCAGACGCCTGCGCTATGCTCCCAGCCGCCAGAGACAAATAAACTCCTGCTCTCTATAAATCACCAGGCCCGTGCTGCTGTTACAGCCTATGACAGAAGCAGACATTATTATTTTCGAGACATTAAGCAAAATAAGGCCTGAAAAGTGCTCCTTGAATTTAACATTACATAATTTATTATCCACAAAGCTAATTTTAAAGAGGAGTTTTGTTTCAAGAAAGAGCAGAAAAGGTTGATAATTGAGGATATAGAAAGATACAATATAGATTGGGGGGGCAGAGCCCATCTCATTTAGAGGTGGGAGATTAGCCCAAAATGACATCAGAGCCCTTTTTCCTTAGAGCAAAGAGCAAAGCCCAGAAAAGGTCACAGTTAATTTCAAAGTTCTCAAGTGGGAGTAAAACTTGGAGTATTTCTGTTTTCTTTGCAAAAGGACAGACACGTATTCAGTAACAGATGATGAAATCATTGAACTTCCTATCCCCCCCCACAAAAAATTCCCCATGATTTTTGTGTTAGAAAATTGCAAACTCTGAAACCATGGGGCTATTTTCTTGTCAACAGCTGTAATAGAAGCTGGGCCGCGATACTGGAATTGGACACACGTTTTCTGCTCATTTCTGGCATTTGCAAGAACTTATTCCTTCAGCTTCTTTTGATGTAGGGAGTACTATTTTATGTTTAATGTCTCTTTTGAACTTTGTTCCCTGTAAAAATGCATAAGCTTCCTGAAGCTTGCTGCCTCCAGTGGTTTTGGAAACAGGGAGATATAAATCTGCAACGAAGTCAGAAATGAGAACGGGAGTGTGTTTCCCTATACTCAAAATACAGTCATGAATGCCGTTCTGAAACTTCAAAAGTATTGAATATATAAAAAAAGGAGGATTTGTTAAAAGAATGAATGAATGTATGCATCTTACAAGGGTCCAAGGGAAACTTAGTAAACGTAGAATATAAATGTCTTAACACAGTAACTAAGAAAATGCCAGGAAGGCTATGTTAACCAGTGTGATGAAAATGTGTCAAACTGTTTATAAAACCAGGGTATGGTGCCCCATGATTGCATTAATGTACACAGCTATGATTTAATAGTAACAAAAAAAAAAAAAAAGAAATGAAAGATATGACCAAGGCTGAAAAAAAAAATGTACAGAGATAGCCTTTTTGCTGCTGTACCAAAATGCCAGACTGCATAGCTTATACAGAGCAAGCACGCATCTCCCAAGCTCTGGAGGCTGAGGGCTGAGAGCCAGGTGACAGCAGATGTGGTGTCCAATGGGGCACATTCCTCACTGCCTGCGTCTTGTCACCTCACTGTGTCTTCGCAGTGGTGGAGAGACAGTCGCGTTCCCCCAGGTCTCTTTTATGAGGATGCTAACCCCACTTCCGAGGTTCTAATTCGATGACTCAATCACCAAAGGCCTCACCTCCTAACACCATCACCTTTGGACCAGGATTTCACCATATAAATTCAGGGGGACACAAACATTTAGATCATGACACTTGCCACCAAGGATGCCTAGTGGAAGGTGTCTCATATCGACGGTGTCTAACTATCCATAATATTACTCAGTCCCGTGGCCATGGGCAGCTGCTATCCATAATACTAGCTGGCGTTTGCCGAGGGCTTACTCTGTGCCAGGTGCTGTGCTGGGGGCTTGGCCGACACTGTCACGGGGCCTTGCTGCCCAACTTCACATGGAGAAACTGAGTGATGGAACAGCGAGGTGATTAGTTCAACGTCCCACAGCTTGTTCACGTGACTATGAAGTGGGACTATCAACATCATTACCCTGAAAAGGGGTCAAAGTTTTTCCCCAAGTTATACTGTTCCCAGAATGACATTACTTTTCTCACAATCCTAAATTCTGTGGTATCTTTTCATAATGAATAGTAGGAAGCTGAACTCCTCATTTCCACTTGCACGCAAGGAGGCGGCTTCCGTGTTCGGTACCCGTGTGCTGGGCCGAGCACTGTGGGGTATGAAGAAGTAACACAGGAGCAGATACATGAGGACAGTGGTTCACGTGTCATTGTGCTTATAAATTATAAATTGTTGACCTACGCTGCTGTTGGTGGAGCAAAGTGTGCCAGCTGTGTTAACCTCTTCACATCTATGTTAGTCATGTTGTTTGCATTACAGACGGAAGGTGGTACCTGTACTATCTATAGTACCCATATTACAGATGGAAGGTGGTACCTGTACTATCTACAGTACCCATATTACAGACGGAAGGTGGTACCTGTACTATCTGCAGTACCCATATTACAGACGGAAGGTGGTACCTGTACTATCTACAGTACCCATATTACAGACGGAAGGTGGTACCTGTACTATCTACAGTACCCATATTACAGACGGAAGGTGGTACCTGTACTATCTACAGTACCCATATTACAGATGGAAGGTGGTACCTGTACTATCTACAGTACCCATATTACAGATAGAGATGGTGTTCTATAACGTGCTATGAAATTAATTAGGAAACAAAAGAAAACTAAACTAGTGCTTAGTATTAGGGTTTTATTATTTGACACAATAAACATTATAAAAATCTTTAAAAAATATTTGACTACAAATAGAACTAGAAAAACACCTTAAACATTACCCTGGGGAAGGGGATCCAAAGGCACTTTGGATGGCGAGAGAAAGAAAGAGATAATTAGCAGATGTGACGGGCACCATGTAAACACTACGTTTGCTCTTTTGTTTTAATCCTGGACACAGAAGATTGATTTTGCCATCCTGTTAACTTCAAGGACGTCTCTTATCGCTCCCCAGACCCGGGAAGAGCCCCTTGCATATGGTCCCTGTCAGTCTTCGAGCACACCCTGAATCTCCCCTACCCGCTGGGGGCCATTCCGGTGTGTTAAATAACCTCCTTCTTTATAAGGGGTATGCTCTTATAGAGCTATAATATTGTTTGTGAGTTACTTTTTTAAAGGGACTTATAATCCTGGTCTTATTAAATATAATGAATACATAATAAATATTAGATCTATTCAGGAAGATATTGAGATTGATTAATACAGATATTGAGACAAATATATGGACTCTGAACTCAGAGTGAGAAAATGGGCCAAAATCAGACAACTCTTGTGTGATGGAGTCAGAATTTAAAACTCAGGGTTTCTGTCTAAATTGTCAGTCTTACCTTCCTGAATCTGCAGACGGGAGAAACATTACAGAAATAAATCCATTCCTGAAACTCAAGTAGTTGAAAGAAGTTAGTGAATTGGGTTACCATCCAACACCCTGGATGGAAACTTAAGAAGTTCACGCTATTCCCCAAAGCCACAGATGGAGGATACGGAGGCCAGAGTAAAAGTGTTCCTTAAATCCAATTCTTGGGAATTAAGTTTATCATCTACCACACAAAGGTGCTTCGTATGGCGAGGAGGATGAATCTGATAGTGACTGAGAGATGCTATCAGACTGACAACTAAACAACTTTTTTTAACCTGACACGGCCCTATTCTAGATGTCAGCTGTCATCTGAAATGAATTCTGTTTCTAATTTGTCTTCATAAATAATGCAACTAATTGAAAGGCAGTTACAGTGAAAGTCTTTAACCTCTTTCATATCTAATTTGAGGGCAATGTCTTTGCATCACCTGGGAAGAATCTTTCACTCACTGATCAGAACCCTGAGATCAAAAACAAAAGAACCCATTGTGTGGAGACCACCACATCTGATGGTTTTCTCAAACTTTTTAAAATTTAGCATTAAAGTGTGAAACTCACAAAGTCTGATGTAAGGAAATTTATTCAAGCTCCAAGTTTTACTGAGGATATCTTGATTCTAATCAAGCTCCTGGCTCTGTGTCTCCCCTCTCCTTGCCGCTCAGCTTCTGGTCATTTGCTGCTACCATGTAGCCACCAGCTCCCCACGGGGCACACGTCACCACTCAGAAAAATCTCTAGATGATAGTTTCTGGGTGATTTTTCTCCTGTGTTCTTTTTTCTTTTCCCCTTATTTAGTGAGACTAAAAAGGGATCTTTGAACAAAGCAGATCCTATTTCAAGCGACCAGGAATGAGGTTCTCTGCAGACATCAGATTTTGCTTGTTTACCTGTGAATGCAGGTGTTAATCTATGTGCAGAAGGCCTGGCAGAGAGGAAAGAGGACCAGGCCAGCATTACAACCTTCAGTCTTGTAATTATTACATCCCTCTGGGAAGATCAATTTCAGTAACTATCTCAGGAGAAGGACATGATTATAAAGGGGGATTTGAGGTCAGCCTATTTCACAAGGGTGTTATTAAAAAGGGAAAGTAAAGAAAGACTTTGTGAGACACAAAATTATAGCCAAACCTTGGAAGTTACTTAAAATGCCAATTGCACAGATAAATACTGAAAATTTGGATAATATAACTTATTTTTGAATCTAGCTCCTAGATGTTAAAAAACATTGGTAATTGATAGAATTTAGTCCACATTACCATTGATTATATTCAGCTGTATGAACTAATGCCTGCCTCTCAAAATCAAGAAAACCACTAGCTAAAAGCAATCAAAACATAACATATTTAGTAACAGAGAATATTAGAACACATTTAGATTTTTCCTAATAAGCAAACCCACCTGTGCGAAGTCCTTTTGTCTTTTAATATTTTGTTATAAAAACTATTATAGTACTTCAGTAATACTTACAGCATGCAATGTAATACATTAAGCGCTTACCGGTACTGACTAATGTTTAAAAGTAGAAGAACAAATGAGTGGAGAAGGGCTGGGCAAAGGAGGGAAGGAGAAGGAGACAGTGAGCCGAGCTGGAACGCTGGTGACCAGACGCAAAGCACAGGGACGCGGCAGTTGAAAGTAGAAACAGGGCTGTTGCAAAGTCAAGGGGGAGATTGGGAATCAGTGGTTACAGCCACCAAGAGGAGAACAGAAAAGGTCCCACTTGGAGTGGACAATTAGGAGGCCATCAGTGCCTTCCGTGTGGCCTAAAGCCCAGTGCACATTTGCAAGACTCTGCATTACGACGCATCCTCCAGCCCACACAGATGCACGGTGTGTGGGAGAAGACAGAGACTGCCTCTGGCTGGAGTAACCAGAGGAGGCGGAACCAGCCATTTAGCACGGAACATGGTAAAGAGTTGTGACAGGCAGAGTCTTCCATGTGAGAAATAGTCCAGATGAGGAGCAAAGTAAAATGCAGAGGTAGAAAAGGGCGTGGCTGACCGAGAGGACTATGAGCACTCAGGTCTGCTGGAGCAGATCACAGAAACGGAGCGTGAGTAACAAGTGTGCACTTACCCGTGGATGCCAGGAGGCGGGTTCCTTTCATCAACAGCTGTTATAAAAATACGTGGTTTAACCTTTATTTTTGTTTACTATCATAGAATGTAAAAATTTCAGTTAGGTTAGGGGTACCTTCAAGATTTTTCTTTCTCTTTTCTTTTTATATTATTATTATTATTATTTTGAGACAGAGTCTCAAGCTATAACCCTGGGTAAACTGCCATGGAGTCACGATCACAGCAACCTCAAACTCTTGGACTTAAGCGATTCTATTGCCTCAGTCTCCCAAGTAGCTGGGACTACAGGTGCCTGCCACAACGCCTGGCTATTTTTTGGTTATAGTTGTCATTGTTGTTTGGCAGGCCTGGGCTGGATTCGAACCTGCCAGCTCTGGTGTATGTGGCTGGTGCCGTAGCCACGTGAGCTACAGGTGCCGAGCCATTTTTTTTTTTAATATTAATCAGAAATTATTTTAAGGCATTGGATCAGGAGTGAGATGGGCCAGATTTTCCTGAAAATGATGTTTTCCTTTCTCAGAATTAAAGTTACTTGACCTCATTGGCTCTCGAACTTCCTAGATAGAATTTTGTGCTAGATTATTCCTCAGTCCCTTGCAGACATGATTCTATGATACAGACAACATTTCCCAAGTATACTTTTTAAATAAACATTAAATTCTCCCTTATTGTTCTTAAACTAGATCATAAAATTCTCACACTTTTTTTGTGTTTTGATTTCTGAAGTCTGAACTGTCTAAACATTTTTCAAATAACATTAGAGCTTCATGAAATGGTTACATAATCTAATAGAGTTTTAAAAAATAGAAGTTAGCTGATAATTCATAGTGAAATTTTGGAAACTTCATGAAGTTATAGCACTTTAGAGACATATTTTTTAAGTCCTCGTCATCTAATTTCCACCTTTTACACATGAGGAAGTGGGGTCGTGGAGAGAGGAGTGCGTTGCTAAAAGTCACACGCCCCGGTGGAGCCCGCTGCTCACACGGGCGTCTCTAAAGTGTTATAACTTCACTTTTATGGTCTGCCTTTCTGATGATTGCTAATTCTAGTTCCCCTCTTTTAAACGGCTATTCTACAAATAAATAAAGTGAAAATTTAAATTACAGGAATCATTTGGTAATATCTCTGCTCAGGGAGAATACCAGTTGCAGAGCCAGTCTGGTGAGAACTCCCCTCTGCCAGCTTCCTTAGCCTCTCTGCATCCCCTGCCAAGGACGTGAGCCCCCTTTACTCACTCTCACACCCCTCCCAGGTGGGACACCTCTCTCCTCGGGTGGCTTCCCTGATGCTGCCTTACAGGACAGGAGACAGCGGGCCAGGACTTGTGCTCCTGGAGACAGGGACAAGGTCCTGGCCTGGAATCCCTTATAAAGGGAGAGGAGTTGACTATCCATGGTATAACAGCATCATGAGATAGGATCATAATATATTTTATATACACTGTCATAGTGCCATGAGAACTCCTGCCTGTACATCTTTTTAAGAAGTGCCATCCTAAGGGTAAAAAGACATGTGCAACATTTTGGGTTGCCACAGACATCTTAATGACTCTCAAGAAAACAACAAGACTCCGCCTCCATAAAATGACACACATTGAAAAAAACTGCAGACAAATTAAGGGCTTCAAACTAAGGTCCACTCAAACTGAGACCCCTAGGGATCCCAGTGCATCGGCTATCCGGGCAGCTTGTCTGATGAGCCCACTGGTCTTGCACTCACACCTCCAGCCACTCTCCCCCGTGTCACAGGCTCGTCCCACTCACCTCTCGCGCAGCTTCATCACTCTGACAGAGACAGGCCGGCAGCTGCCACACACACATCACCACAGGCCTCAGAGAGGAGGCCCTTTTGAATGTAGTCATCTGAATCTCTGTCATATTTGGGGTACAGGAAGTTAACTGTCATCTTGATATAGAGAGAGCGCAGGTCAGGCATGGTGATTCACCCCTATAATCTTAGCACGCTGGGAGGACAAGGCTGGAGGATATTGTTTGAGGTCGGGAATTCGAGACCAGGCTGAGCAAGATTGAGACAAACCCACCCCCCAACCCCAGTCTCTACAAAAAATAGACAAATGAGCTGGGTATGATGGTAGGTGCCTGTAGTCCCAGCTACTCAGGAGGCTTAGGCAGGAGGATCACTTGAGCCCTGGAGTTTGAGGTTGCTGTGAGCTGTGATGATGCCACTATACCCTATAGACCAGCCAACAGAGTAAGACCCTCTCTCCAACAAAACAAAACAAAACAGAACTCAAAAAGTCATACCAGCCTTGCCCTATGATGGGCAGAACGAGAAAACTAGAAAAGAAGGGAAGGAGAGGAAGAACTGGGGGCCGTCGATCTCGAGTACTCAGGTGGGGAAACCCTAAGATCCTGTGACTCCATCGGCTCTTCCGAGACTGTGCCATGATCACAGTAAATTTTATCTACTATGAACCCCCTTTAACACCAGCCACCATTCTTTATCTTCTTCCAGGTAAACATCCCATAGGAAAGCAAGCTAATTCAATTTTCCTGTTTAAAAAAAAAAAAATTTGACCCTTCCTGCAATGTAACTCAGAATACAGACCAACGTGAGCATCAGCTTTCGGTGGCAAACCCTTTCTTTCACAACAAATGAACAAATAATTGTCCTCACACTCAAATTATCTATCTTTAAATACAGAATGCTTAAAGTCTTCTTGGGCTCCTTTTAATAAGATTGCTGTAATTGTAAACTGTGTCAACTGGGATTCTTAAAACCCTTCTTTTGAACCTAAAAATGCAAGTGAAAAGGCATCAGCATTTCCACAAATGTCAAGGGTGAGGCTCTCGGGCTAGTACCTTCTGCAAGAATGACATCCGAGGGGTTAAACACCTTAAAACGATTCCAGTCAGGACAGCCATACTTCTCATTAGCTTAATTCATTTCATATGTTTGTACACAAGCATGCACACACACATATACAAAGCAACTTAATTTTCACATTAGGCTAAAATTCTACACAGGGAGATGGTCATAAGGAACTGAAAGTCAGCTATTATCATGGTGTTCATGTACATGCACAACAAAGATCAGATTTTAGGGAACAGAAGTAGAAAAGATAAGTGACAATAAACTTATCCAACTTGCACTATTGACCTGATATTCCTAAACTAACACTGAAAAATTCAAGGACAACAATGGTAAGGGATAAGAGAAGAAATAGTTAATACCTGCCGGGGTTAAGAAGTTACACCTATAAATACAATTTAGTCGGTCACTAGAATGTTTATTTTACCTCATCTCCGAGACCAGATACCATAGATTCATGCAAATCATTGCTCTGCAAAATATTTTTATGCCAGACACAAAAATCCCCCAGGCCCATTTTTACTCATAGTCATGTCACCTGCCTGTGGCAGTAATCTGACCGCTCTTCAATATTTCAACTAAGAGAAGTCATAGTGGCCCTTTAAGGATGTTACCAGCTGAAGATCTCAGAGGCTGGGAATGAGGTTAGAAAAGGGATTTTTGGTGCAGAAGCCAATAATCCTGTAAAAAAAAATAATGGGGCTGTTTCAACTTAAATATGCACCTGCTCACCCCCAGCTAGTGGTTGGCGTGGGTGCTATCTCTGTGACACTGAGTCCCCAGGTACTGGCCTGACTTTTATTTGTCCTTCTGCCAGACCTTGGAAAAGTCTTACTTTTGCTCTCAGAACCTGTTTTCTCATATCAAAATCAGATCTAGACCAGGACAGCTCTCCCTGCCTGCCTCAGCTTCTCTCATTTCCTATAAGACACACTAGGAAAAGGAACAGGGAGTCTATGTTATGAACTAGATGAAATTAGCTGCCTTTATTTCCAAGGTTCATCATTATAGACTACCTCATGATACTCTGATTTTGTGTAGATGGACTAGTTAACAAACCCTGTATGTAATATTGAAAAATAAAGCCAGGAATACAAGTGGGCTGTACAAGATGCTGCTTTTCAATATAATAAACATTTTTAAAAAGAACATTTAGTAAAACTAAAATGTATCTTTTTGACATATGAGGATCATCACTCAATGAAAATAAAACCACTTCTACGTAAATTACTGCAGTTAAAACAAAAAGGATCATTTACATGAAACATAAAATTTTAAAAGTTTCTTTTTCTTTGCTTATGAAAATACTACATGCTCATTTTAGGAAACATGCAAAATTCAGAAACATACAAAGAAGATCAAAGATCATAATCCTACCACCTCAAAGTTATATCTAAGAACATTTTGAGGCACAAGGAATATACAATAATCTCACATTTAACATGCATAGTTTTGACCATGCTTGAGCACATAACCATCACTCCTTGGCACACAACCTGTTATAATTTTGCTGAGGCTTGGATTTTATTTTATTTTTCATTTTCTTGAGACAGAGTCTCATTATGTCACCCTCAGTAGCGTGCTGTGGTATCACAGCTCACAGAAACCTCAAACTCTTGGGCTTAAGCGATTCTCCTGCCTCAGCCTCCCAAGTAGCCTGGACTATAGGCGCCTGCCACAGCATCTGGCTATTTTTTGGCTGCAGTTGTCATTGTTGTTTAGCAGGCCTGGGCTGGATTTGAACCCACCACCTTTGGTGTATGTGGCTGCAGTTCTACTCACTGAGCTACGGGTGCTGAGCCAAGGCTTGGATTTTAATCATGAATCTGGTTCTAAGTCGAGTCTGAACTGAGTGAACATTATGATGAACAGTTAGAATGGCCCAGAATCCTCACTTGGCCTGGTTCTATGCTGTTCTTGTTTATGACTAACCAACCATTTATGCTCACTGCATATGGTATCAATTTCATACTATGTAAATATTCATACATTTGGGAACTCATCCATTTGCTTGTAAATGGTAGTTTCTATATCCTCTTCCCCATGGCTTTTTGTCTTTCAGTCTTTAAATAACAAGATTTCTTTTTTTATTCTAAGAGATAGGATTGTGCTAGAAAAATGTCAGCTTCTATAGATGCTTTGCCTTCCTAACCCTGCCTGGGCAGATCGATTTTCATTGAAAATGGCTTCAAGCTGGGTCTAATATTTACTCACTTACGCAGGTGCCTCTGCTGGCATGGCATCTGTTTCCCAGATCATGCGCCCAGTGGAAGGTGCCCAGAGTGTCAACACAGCGCTGCCGGCAGCCTCCATTCACCAGTGCGCGTTCATCCGCATCTAGGAAGACAGATGGCCAGATACAATGTCGTCTCAATGTCAGCTGCAGAGAAGTGGCACAGTATTTCTTTGATACACAGTATGTGTTCTACTGTGCAAAGGGATGGTCTCTGTTGCCACAAATCTTTGCTTGTTTGATCCATTTTGATCTACCATATAAACAAGAAAATGTAGACAGAAACTTCATTGAGCTTTTTAAATCCCAGTGACGATGAGCATAGGGGATGGTCTCACCATTGTCTCTACTTCACATACTAGTTAATTAGACAGATCTGGGATATAGATATTTCCTTGGGGAAGGGAAAGTGGAGGGGAGAATTACAATGAGCTACCGTATCTGGAACAGCACCTGCCAGCAAACACCTATGATGGGGCTGACGCTGCTGAAGACAGCCAGCCACAGAGCTAAGACCTTGAATTTCCTTCTCATGTGTGACACCAGGGCAGACAGAGATAAATTAAAATAAAACTGAGGTTCGGTTTTCTTAAAAATACATCAATATATCCACTCCATTCCTCTTCCTTTTGACTCAAAGTGCCATTTTCTGAAATACCCTGCTTAGATGAGAGCTTAAATTTTAGAAAAAAAAATAAAAATGAAAAGATGTCAAAATTCATGAGGACTTGTGTCTTGTGATCAGCCAAGGTCATGATAAATGAAAATAATGTTTATTTTCTATTAGGTAAGAAAAATCAATTTGTCTCCCAGAACCTACATTCCTGTGACCTGAGCCATCGGTACTTGAGGTCTAAAAATCACAAAAAAGAGACATCTAAAATCTAGGGAGGGATTGTCAGGTCAGCAATGAAGGAAGAACATTAAAATTTTCTTTACTGGGGATATTTTAAAAATAAAAATCTATAAGTTTCAAAGTCAGGGTCCTCTTTTGGCAGAGAGGTGGAGATTAAGCACGGGAAAGCGCAAGTTTAATGCAGACAAGGTCCTGGCTTTCCCTGCCCTCATCCTAGATATTCTGGCGAAGAACGTTGGTGTGAATATTCTTCACTGAAATAGAAGTTGTCTTACTGGACAGTTAGCTTTGCAACAAGCGGCATTAATTCCAGAGGGCAAGAGCTTATCCAAGAAGACATTGTCAATGGGCAGTGACGGCTCAGCGCCTTTTCATGCTATGTTCCTCTGGTTTGTGAGGAATGCTTTGTATTTTAATAAAGATGAAAAGATATGATTTGAGGGCAGCAAGAGTTTTTACTTGGCATTTTTTAAATGGAAAGGAAAAAATCTACACAAAGAATATATGTAAGTCACCAAAAGTCCTCTGTTTAAAACTGTTAGTTCTATATATTTGTATATTTTATACAATCTAGTATTTTCCCTTAAAAATTAGTTATTCTGGAGTAATTTTTGATTTTTAAAACAAATCTTATCTTAGAGATAAGAATGACCAACTTTTTAAATTTGAGTCAGTGATAACAAGACCTCTAGGTCTTTTTCATAGAAACTAATTAAACCAGAATTCTCCATATATGAATAACTTCAATATCTATGCTGGCTAACTTTTTATCTTTCTGTCTTTAGGGTATTACTTTGTGGAGTTGAGATATCACTTTGAGTCTTAATCTGTTGACCTTGAATTAGAACTCCATCTCAGCTTTTTCCTATCTTAAATATAGGAATAAAACTCTTAGTTCCCAAGAGTAATAGGTTTTAGATGGTAAGTTATTTTGTCACCATCGAGAATTATAACATACTATAAATGTATTTCAATATGTGAAAAAGATCTTAAAGGCTGTCCATAGTATAGATGGCTATGTCCAAAGAGGAAAGAAAGGTATCCAGATGGGAGGAGAGAAGGGTGGGGGAAGTTATGGGTATGGAGATTTTAGCCATATCTATGATGCTCTAATTTTTCACAAGAAAAATCTATAAAGGTGTATTTGTATAATAAAAAGTAATTTTAAAGAATGAGGTATAATATGACCATTTCCCCCTGATTGACCCACCAAGCTTCAATAGTTTTTTGACAAAAGAAACAATATTAGCAAAAATAAGGAAAATGACTGAGTCCATCCTAGAGATCAGAACAGGCACAGAGTTTGAGAACGCCCTTCCTTTGATGTGTCCAGACTCTTTGTTTCTCCAGAATTATAATTAAAGTACTTTACTATAGTAGAAATAAGTACTCCCATGCACCTGTACACACATACATCCTGAGCCAACTTCCATCGTACTTTGAGTGAAATGGTCTGGGGAAACAATAGCTTAGTGGTGAAACTTAGCCAGTTACCTTTCCTGTACGAGATTCAGTTTTCTCTTATATAAAATGGGATAATATTGATGGCTATATGTATTACATGGTGATTTTCTTTCCATATTCAAGCATAAGATTTTGGTATAAACTAGTGCTTGAGATTCTATGTATAAGTTTAAAAGGTCATTTTATTCCAGTTACTGATGAAGCTAACAATATAAGACCAGAAAATTGAGAGTGAGTGATGAAAGTGGTGAGCAATCTGGGAATTCAGGGGAAATTCACCTGGCTCAAGATGAGAAGGGGAAGTTGGGAAGAAAATTGAGAACTGAAGGCATGGAGAAGGAGAAGGGTGACTCGGAAGGGCAGTGGCCGGGACGTGCACAGGGTCTGAGAATTGAGGACACGGAGGAGCAGGTGGGGGACTTGGCTGGGACGTGCACAGTTTCTGAAATTCAGCATTTAGATCTGTCAGGCTGGAGAATAAAGTTGAAAAAAAAAAAAGAAATAAAGTTGAAAGACAAACCTAAAATTTCCTTTTAATTAATTGGGAATAGTAAACCTTTCCTAGTCTTGATTTATAATACAATACACTTCTAGGCAAGTTGAAATGGAATAGACTGTGTTCACACAGTAGCAAAGCAAACAAACTAAGAGATGAAACCAACTCAGTCCTTCATGAAGTGTCACCGAATACTTGGTAATTGGTGTGACTTCTCTTTTCTTTTTTGCTCTTTCCGAATACATGAATTTGGTGATTGGGCAGTGTGAGTCAGGAGTTTTCAAACCTGGTATCACACCAGAATCATTTGCAAGCCTTTAAAAGTACTCCTACCAGGTCCTACCCCTAAAGGGTCTGGTTTCATTGCCTCGGGTGTGGCCATGGAATCAAAACATTTCCAAATACCCTCAGTCATTCTAATGTGCAGCTGATTGGAGACTGCCTGGAGCGGTCAGTGCTTCAGCCTCCTTGGGTCTTGTCGGGATGCAGATGCTGGTCCAGGAGACCTGCAGCTGAGGGCCGAGACTCTGCATTCCCGCCCAGGTCCATGCTAATTCTCATGGACTGGCCTGTGGATCACATATTCCAAGTAGCAAGTGTAGACAGTTCAACCACAAATGTCACCAGGATCACAAATATCATGATTTGTCTCAATTTCTTGATTGTTTGACCAAATTAGAACAATTCAGTTTAAATTTCTAAATCAATCCTCAGACCAAAATATTTAAGTATATGGAATCCATTAGTGTGAATGAAATTATGGATAAATTCACAATAATGTTAGCATTACTTTTTATAGGAAATGATTTGCTTCTGCAAAATCTGAAGGGAATGTTATTTCTTTTCTGATGGAATACATCTGACAAAGGATAAACGTGGGTTGAATTGCCATTAGACCTTCATGCTGAGCTGTTGCAGTTTTCTTTTCTATCAAGATTTTGCCCAGCAGAGTTAAAAACCAGAAATGTCAATATTCTATTAAAATGTTATTACCAAGTATATTTCATGGAAAGAAAGGATTTCTCAAGAATTCTCTGAGTTATATCTTCATGTTAGACACTTATGAAAAGTCCTGTTCTTAGAACTGGAGCTACAGGTCACTGTCAGGAATCAATGGTAAAGTGATGAGTGATGAGGATTTTTTCAGCATTGTCCCTGTGATACGGACACACGATTTCATAATTTTTTTTTTTTTTACTATAAAAGACTGTCCCCCAAAACAACTATGCCTGCTGTTTTTCCCTTTAATGTACTTTCTCTAAATTTTCTTACTGTATGTATTCCCAAAATTATTTTCCCAGATGGTCACAGAACATAATATCTTAAAAGAATTCACATTATCATAAAGTGTGTTTTGTACATAAAGGCTCCCAAAGACAATAATGATCCACTTTTGTCTCCAAATAACCAAAATTATTTCATATTATTTTTCTGAGAGTGTGAAACTATTTACCTCGGGACCAGACTAAGGTAAATTGTTCTTCCATTTGCCTGTTATTATACTATTCTCAGAAATCTGTTAATTGAAAATACATGTTTCCAAGGTGCTCTGAGGAGGATATTTCACTGCAGAAGTATTAGGTTTGGAGGAAATACTGACAGTGAGGTGAATAGTCCACTAAGTTTTCCAAGTGGCCTTATTTTCACTATTTTCTACCATAGTGGTGATCACTTCATATGTCCAAACCACTGATTCCTGGCATATAATTCTGTAGTGCCTGATTGAGTGAACTCATTAGAGTCAAAGATCATGTTGTCTGAAGACTAGATCACAACTATGGCCCAGGATGAAGGGTGGGGGAGGGGAGGGGAGGGGGGAGGTCAGATGGAGGGAGGGTGAATGGTGGGATCACACCTATGGCCTTGTGTGATGACTTCCTGTCCCTACAGGACAAAGTTCTCAGCCCCGAGGAAGCTATTGATGCCTAGGAGGGTGAGCTTACAGGACCCTAAGAAAATGAGTGGAAAGAGTATTCTCAAAGATGGTTTACAGGAATGTAAAAGTGCATAGAATGTCATGGAGACCATTTTGAGGAATTGTACTCATCGAAATGATTTGATGTTTCTTAATTTTTGTGTATCTCAAAACTTTTGTAATGTCCCTCATGTTACAATACCCTCCACCCCGATAAAATAGTAGCAGCCTTAAGCTGGCGTGAGGTGGGTTTCCCTCAATTACAACCAAAAGAGTCTTAGTTAATCCAGGATTATCTCAAAATAAGACCTTTGTCCTGGGTGACTCAAAGAGCGTCTTTAAGGAACGCCTGTTTCTACCTTCTGGATCCCACCCTGCTGACATGAACAGGCCACTTGTGTGTCCCTCCTGAGACCCTGGCAGACAGGAGTCATATTTTCCCAGGATATCACAAAGTCTTTGTTCACGTTTATGTTGAGCTGGTGACTCCATGGTAATAAGTAGTGCGAGGGGCTTTCAAATGCTGTGGCAGAGAAAATGTTTCCCAGGGCAGGTCCAGATTTCTGGCTGTGACCTGGCTTCTCCGCTCACTGTTCTGCAGCTGATGGCTCCACACTCTGGGTAATGTGAGGAACGAAATGGCAGAAAGGAAGCCCGGAGTTCTTACTTTGTCTCAGACTCTTTGACTCTTCTGCTCCTTCTATCCTTCCTGAAACTCTAAAAGACAGGAACTATGATGAATTTTAAAGATAATAAAGCTAAGAGTTCAACAAGTACCAGGTTTGTTAGCGTCAGATCTGGGGTTTGAATTCAGATCAAAACTCACATGATTTTGGATGTGTTGCCAACTCACTTAAACAAGTGGGCCCTACATGCTTAGCACTGTAGCTGGTGTAAATTTTTTTTTTTGGTTTGCTCAGATGAAAAGACGAATAGCTAGGTGATAGAAGTTCTGTTAACCATTTCCTTTATGAAGAACCTCTCCCTTCTCTCTCGTTCCACTTCCCCGCCACACGTCCAATTTGTTACTGAATTCTAGCCACTAACTAATCAGGTGTCAACTGATAAACTAGACAAGAGAAACCCCTTCCTCATGTGGCAGCAACAAATGACGAGACGGGGGGGTGGGAGGCGAGGGCTGTGCACGGTGATGACAGCAGCCCTCCCCACGGGATTCTACTCAGGATGGTGTATTTGGCAAGTTCCTACTTTTATAAAAATGTATTTTCCATGTCCAGAGTAAATAGGATATAATGTCTGCAATGCAATTTGTATGACTGATTTCATGATGGTTCACCTTTTGAGATGTCAGGTTCTCATTGGTGGGAAGAGAGATTATAAACCACAGGACAGAAGGTTGTCGTCAGCATTGCATGTGTGTCTCTCCAACTTAGGCCCCTTAATTTGACTGTTTTAACTTATTTTACATTTTCTCTATTATTCCTGCTAGTCATACAGTCTCTCTCTCTTCCTCTGTCTCTCTTTCCTTTCTATTTTCACTTCTACTCCCACAATTTTTGGTGACTTATATTTAAATATAAACTTAGTCTTCTTTTTAGCAAAATGTAATTATCAACTAGTCATTTTTGTGGTTAGGTACAAATAAGACCTTAGTAGGCTGTGAAGGCCCAATGACATTATTTGGGGAAATCTGATGAACTCCTCAAATTGCCTTTCCATAATGTAAAAATTTCTTGTTTTCCTGGCAATTAAGATGACAGAATTCTTAAGAAAGAGTAGGAGGCATAAAGAAACCTATATATTTTTCTCTCTTTTTAAAAGATAGCAAGAATTTCTGTTAGTGTGTATGGAGACAACACCTAAAGAAATCTCACTGCCTTCCCACCACCCTCAGATCCAAAAATCATGTGAATTACCTCAGTGTTGATTGGTTTTTTATCTTTACGATAAATCATAATTTCATGCTTCTTTGTGTATCTACTAAAATTGTATTGGCTTTTAGACACTGCTCATTTACTTTGTTGAGTGCTAGATAGATTTATATTCTTCTAAATATTATGGAGCTTTGCTCACAAATGTAGTTAAGTTATTGGAAACAGTTTGATCATTTTGGCTCTTCTATTTAAGACTTGTTCTGTAAGACAGGAATGGTATTTCACATAGAGCTAGTCATTCTCTAATACTGAGGAAAGACACTGATTATCTATCCTTGTGCTTCAGGCACTATGAGGTTTTCCAGTCTGGCTGGGAGAAGAGGCAATATTCCTGTCTCCTCGTGTGAGCACTATTGGGAATTGTTTGATTTCTGTCATTCTTTTGCGTGCCTAGTTCCCCAATCACGTAGCTTCCTCACAGGCATGTCCCCTAAATGCTTGAGGAAGCCCCTTTGCTGATTTTTCTATCACTATCATAGCCGTCCACAATAGCCCTGTCTTCAGGCAAAAGCATTAACAGGGGTAAGTCCTCCTCTCTTAATCCCTCTCTTCCAACTTGACTCCCTTCTAAAGTCTTTCTATCTTTGTTCTCTTAGGTCTTTTTAAAATAATAAATAAACAAACATATAAACATTGAGATCACTGTAATCTGTGAGAAGTTTGTTCTGCCGGGAGCTTACATGGTCATTTACAAATAGATACCTTGTACAGTTGCCACCAAAATATTATTCTACCATATTTCCAAACACATACAATATAGTTCTTGACAGCATCAGTGAAAGTTGTTGAATACTATTTAAAAAATGATAGAAATAAGACTAACAACTAAAATTTAAATTCATACCATTCTTCCTCTAATATAAAATAATATTCACAGACAATGTTTTGTATTTCTGTGGTATCAGTTGTACATTTTCCTTTTTCATTGCATAAGAATAATGTGGAAAATGTGTTTAAAATGAGGATTCCCGGGACTTATTCTCTAGATATTCTGATCCAAGGTCTCAGGGTCCTAGAATCTTCATTTCTTACGTTATATTCCAAAGACCACAGTTTGAGAAAGAGAGCTCAACTCTAAGATCCTGGAGAGCCCTAGCTTTTCTCTCTTTCTGGAGACATTGGAAGAATGAGAGTTGTCTTGGGCCTCACATTAAATACACAAAACCCAGGGACAGCTGATGAGCAAAAGAAAAAGCCCAGGTGCACTTTTTGTGATATCTGACACCACGGGCAGGCAGAACAGTCCTCCAACAGCCTGCACCAGGCCCATGGGCAACCAGCTGGACACCCCTGAAAGTAACCAATGTATAAAAAGCTCTCAAAATAACCAAGTAAATAATTGCAAATAATAAGTAAAGACACTCCTTTACTTAGTGTCTTACATGTAGCCTAATATTTAATAAAAAAATTTTTAAAGGTACCAAAAGTTGCTCTTTATTTATATTACAGAAGCTTGAATTTGCTTTTATATGTTTTTGAAAATAGTTGAATTGTGTGTCATTTCCAGTGCTATGTATTTTTCTATTCCAGTATGAATTTTTATTCATATGCTAAAAATCACTGATTTATCCAATTGTAGAATTTGAAAAGTCCTTAAAAGGTGAACTACTCCGAATGCCTACACACTATAGGAGTCCCGTCTTCAACATTTCAACAAAGGCGGTTCAGCTTTGCTTCAGCACCTCCAGCTACAGCAGCTCCCTCCCTCTGCTTCTCAAGTCTCCATAACTGCTTTTTCCTTTGTGTTTAGGTCATCGAACCACACTTCAAAGAATTTGGAAAGGGAGAAAAAAACTCCATAATTATATGCTTTTTTGCATAAGAAAAAATTATTTTAAAACATAAAAAATATTTTAAACAACAATAAAACAATGTCACATTTTGCCAATTCATTTTTTTTTTAGCAGAATGGGTATCTTTCTTTAATTTGCACTTTGTTACCGTTTAGAATAAATATTTTATGTTTGTTTACAAGTTATACTTCTTTTTATATTTGTCACCCATTATTTAATTACACTCTTCTGTTTTTTTTCTACACCCTTTCTTTTCTAATGTTTACCAAAAAACAGAGTTAAGAATATTTTTCTTAAACTTTATTTTTACTTACAGCTTTCATCCAAATCTCCAATAGAGATCAATTTAATTTAAAGTGCACCTCTAGAACTATCTAGGATTTAAGCATTTAATTAGAAATCCATTAAAATAATGGTATTCCCTTGTAATGTAGTCACTTAACCTGTATTTAAATTGACTTCTATTATTATAAAAAAGCTCATATATAACCTGATGCTATTTTGCTTAAAATAATCTTAGAAACATTAGCACTTGTAAATTAAGTATAAATGTGTTGAATTTAAAACCCTGAAGTTTCAGTTCACAAAAATTGGTGCACTAATTATATTTTAAAGTCCCAACTGGAACCAAACAATCTTCTTTCTTGCTTGCTTTCTTTTCTCATTAATTTCAGCCAATTTCTCTGTGCTGGGACTTGTCCAACCAACGTAGGAGGGGCACCAGCTGGAAGGGGCAAGTTAATGTTCTCGGATTTTCTCAGTTCAATCCAGGGCTCCTTGCTCCTCTTACACACTGGAGCTCAATTGCAGGCCCCCCCAACCCCGGCATCTGTGTGTATTTGCACCCTCCTTTCAATCCAAGTCCCTGGGACCACAAGAGCAAAGAAAACAAAATATCTTGACAGGATGTAAAAGAGAGAGAGAATATGAAATATAAGTTTTATATTATATTTAGGTACACACTGCTCACCTTCCAGGAGCCAGTCCCTCTGATTTAATGACAACCTTTAGCTACCTCATAAGGATTCTCCTAATCTTCCTCTTTCTGCCACAAAATGCTCCATTTTCACTCCCTTTCCTCTTCTTCCTGTGGGTTCTCCAGTCAATTTTACCACATTCTGCTCTCTCTCTGACCCTGTTTATGAGTTTTGTAGACTGGCAAGTTTCAAAGTTTCAACAAAAGTTTCAGTGTGTCCCTAATACTGACGAGTGCAAACCCCTGACACGGGAGTCATTTCTTCTCTAGCTGTGACCCTCCCCATCCCGGCTTCCACCTCCTGCTTCGCCTGAGCCAAACTGAGCCACACGTCAATGCCAAGGCTAAGTCCACGCCTCGACTTACTCAAAACCCTGCACCTGCAGCGACCTTTTCATATATCTTAAGCCAAATTTATACCATCTTTCAGGTCACCCTCAAAATTCCTCTCTTCCATGAGAACTCCTTTGGTTCAACCAACTAGAAATGATTTAGTTTATCAGAAAATGCCCATAAATTTTTTTTCTTTCTTTTTTTTTTTTTTTCTGGCAGTTTTGGCTGAGTCCAGGCTTGAACCCACCACTCCTGGTATATGGGGCTGGCACCTCCTTGAGCCGCAGGCTCCACCCCAGCCTGTAACATTTTTTTATGTGCTTCTTTGTTACATTCTTCCAGCCATATAGTTATTTGTAAATATTTTTGAATTTTTCTCCATTATGATATAAGCTTATTTTTATTTTATTTTAATTTTTGAGACAGAGTCTCACTTTGTCGCACTTTGTAGAATGCGGTGGCATCATAGTTCACAACAACCTCAAACTCTTGGGGTCAAGTGATCCTCTTGTCTCAGCCTCCTTAGTAGCTGAGGCTACAGGCACCCACCACAATAATCAGCTATTTTTTTTTTTTAGAGATGGGGTATCGCTCTAGCTCAGGCTGGTCTTGAACTCCTGAGCTCAAGCAATCCCCTTCTTCAGCCTCCCAGAGGGCTGGGATTGGTACAAGCCACCGCCTCTGTGCCCAGACTAGATATAAGCTTTTTTTTTTTTTTTGTAGATACAGAGTCTCACTTTATAGCTCTCGGTAGAGTGCCGTAGCCTCACACAGCTCACAGCAACCTCCAACTCCCCGGCTTAAGTGATTCTCTTGCCTCAGCCGCCCGAGTAGCTGGGACTACAGGCGCCCGCCACAACGCCTGGCTATTTTTTGGTTGCAGTTTGGCCGGGGCCGGGTTTGAACCCGCCACTCTTGGTACATGGGGCCAGCGCCTTACCGACTGAGTAGATGTAAGCTTATTAAGGGCAGGAAATATGAATAATTAATTTCCTATAGTTAGCACTTGCATTGATCAATTATGAAGTAATCTGGTATTTATCTAATTCTTACAGAGTCAGTGAAAATAACATCATCTATCCCATCTGAGATGTGTGTGGAAACTGGAGGTGAGGTGAGTTACACCATATAGCGAGGTTCTGAGGGCACTGAGATGGCAGGGGTGGGATTCAAACCTGTAGTTTCTGATGACAAACATGGCATTCCTTTTCCTTCATACTAAGTTACTGACAGTGATCTTCAAATGGTCTGAAGGTAGACGACCATGGAAATTAGCATAACATGTTGGGGATAGTAGGTACCAAAGAGAGATCTTCGTACCCTCAAAAATCCCCAACAATAAGAAATAATAAATAATGATATACATAACTATAAACAAAAGTACTCACTTGGAAACAAGATTACTTACTTAACATAAAAAAGACCTAACAAAACAACTCACTTATCAGAAGATAAATATTCACTCTGAAAGGGTCAGCAGTGGCAGATGTAGTTGGCGAATGTCCCCGACTGGACCCAGACTTCACTCAGTCACTTCGGGGAGCAGATGTGATTCTAACAGGGAGAACTCTGTTGGCACCTGATGTGACAGTGTAAGGAAAATGCACTGCCAGGTTGATCATTTCCCAGTCTCTGACTGTAGGCAAACAGATGCAGATGGGCTTCTCAGTGAGAGCTGAGCAAGGGAGAGAAAGCTGCAGAGGCTGAAGTGCTTTAGCGGAGAAAGCACACCTCTCACCCCATGCCCGTCCTCCACCACGGCTCTGTACGTGATTTTGTGGGTTCACAAAGGCAGCACAAATGAAAGAGATGGAAAAATACAAGCTCGTAGCACTCAAAAGGAAGCGCAGGCCGTCTGGATTCCAGCTGATAACACAGAATTCATCTGGGGACGGATTCTCTTGAAATTTGCACTTGATGCTCAAGAGGCCGTCCCAAGAATTATCAGCTGTCAGAAGGCGCCCTAATTTTGCTTACGGAGCAGGTGCCGCTCTGCTTGAATGGACAGTGATTAGAACCCAGAAGAATGTGCTGCAGTAGGTTGGGTTTTTATAATGTATATCTCAAAAATGGGAAGTGTAAGCCAATGTATAAACGTTATTTAGAGGTAGACTTCATAGGATTGCACCTGTTCACAGCCAACCTGGGATGTGCTATTGCATTATGTCGAGGAAGAACTTGTAAGAGAAAAAGCTCAGAAGAGGTTGCCTTGGAGAAAATGAAATACGGAACAGCAGGATACAAATGGATGAAAATATAATAGAACATTTGCTTTACAATTAACATTCTAGTCTTAAAATATCTCAATAAAATGTAATGTTTAAACTTTTGCAAAATTTAAGTATCATATATGGAAAAAAAGATATCACTCTTATCTTAGGAGGAACAAATAAAATAATACAAAATTACTGATTAAAGTAAGTGAACTGTAGCAGGTTATATCTATGTAACAGGTTATATATATATAACCTGTCATATCTATATGACCTAATAAGACAAATATATATATATATTTTGGGGGGATTCATTGAGGGTACAAAGAATTACATTGTAATTCTTCCAGGTTACATTGATTACATTTGTAAGGTAAAGTCCCTCTTAGAATTGTGTCAAGAACACTTATTTACATGCTTTAACAGTGTTAATTAAAAATGATAAATCTGCCCTATGGAATAGTATGTGACAGTTTTGAAAGAATAATTTCTATTTAGATGTGCTGGCATAAAAGTATCTAGTCATACTGCTAAATGAGAGGGAAAGAGAGAGAGAACATCCCTTATCTTGTCCCTTATCTTAAATTCTTGGGATCAGAAGTGCTTCAGATTTTGGATTTTAGAATATTTGTATTATACTTTCTCTTTTTTTCTGAGACACAGTCTCACTCTGTTGCCCAGGCTGGAGTGCTTGTGGCATAAGCTTAGCTCACAGCAACTCAAATTCCTGGGCTCAAGCAATCCTCCTGCCTCAGCCTCCTAAGTAGCTGGGGCTGTAGGTGCCCACTGCAATCCCCGGCTAATTTTTCTAGTTTTTTCTTTCTTTTTTTTTTTTTTTGTAGAGACAGACACCGCTCTTGGGTAGAGTGCCATGATGCACAGGACTCACAGCAACCTCCAGCTCTTGGGCTTCAGTGATTCTCCTGCCTCAGCCTCCTGAGCAGCTGGGATTACAGGCGCCCACCACAACGCCCAGCTATTTTTTGGTTGCAGTTCAGCCGGGGCTGGGTTTGAACCTGCCACCCTCGGTCTATGGGGCTGGTGCCTTACTCACTGAGCCACAGGTGCCACCCTTTTTCTAGTTTTAGTAGAGAGGAGGTCTTACTCTTCTTCAGGCTGGTCTTGAACCCCTGAGCTCAAGCGATCCCCCTTCCTTGGCCTCTCAGAGTGCTGGGGTCTCAGGGTGAGCCGCTGCTCTGCCCTGCAATCTCTGATTGGCTGGGTGTCCCTAACCCGAAATCTGAAATACAGCAATGACCATTTCCTTTGTGAGCCAAAAGTTTCATATTTGGTAGCATCTCAGGTTTCAGATTTTGGATGAAAGATACTCATCGTGTGCGTGTGTGTGTGCGTGTGTGTGCATACACACGAGTTCACACTTTTAAGTAAATTTATGGGCTCTACACCCAGATCTATTTATATATGCATATATTTCTGTGTTTCTGTAAATACCTAGAAGGAGACCAGTAAGAATTCCACAGAACTGACAACAGTGGTGAAGCCCAGGTAAAGGGAATGGTAAACACAAAATGTACGAAGCGTCGCTAAAGAGAGAATTTCACTTTCCCTTTATCACTTAAATATATCATATACATGTTAAAGAAGGAGCCACTTGTGTATTTTTAAATGACATGCACGTGTCTCCCACACTGGTGATCTGAATCATCAATGGCAGGGGGATAGATGTTAATCTCTAATTATTCCACAGTTAACGTATTACACATTCTGTGAATAATATCATAGCTACAAACACGCCTTTCCGAGGCTTTTCTTTAATCTCCCCAGTAATGTATGAGGGAGTGAAATCAAGGCCTATAGCCCACATTTCAAAATCTTAACCTCAGTAAAAAGCATTGATATTTACTACCAATCAGTTTTTTTCAAAATTTTGTTATAGTCAGAATGTGAGTGAGTCTTTTGTAAGTTTTAACGTACTCTGAAGTAACTGCTGCCCACACACAGCACAGTGAGTTACACTGAAAACCGTAACAACACACGGGCAGACCTCAGAGGTATGGCTGGTTTGGTTCCAGACCACATTAATAAAGCAAATATTGAAATAAAGTGAGTTGCATGGATTTTTTGGCTTCCTGGTGCATATAAATGTTACGGCTACACTTTACGGTAGTCTGTGAACTGTGTAATAGCATTTTGTCAAAAAGCAATGTACGCAACTTAATTAAAAATGCTTTATTGCAAAAATAAAAAATTGCTGACAATCACCTGAGCCTCCAGTGAGTTATGGCCCCTTTGCAGACAGAGGGTCTGGCCTTGCTGTTGACGGCTGCTGAGTGATCGGGGTTAAGGTAGCTGTGGCAATTTCTTAAAGTGAGACAACAGTGGAGTTGGTCACATCCAACGGCTCTTCCTTTCATGAAGACGTCTCTGCAGCCACAATGCTGCTGGACAGCATTTTACCGGGAGTAGGGCTTCTTTGGCAGTTGGAATCAGTCCTCTCACAACCTGCTGATGCTTTATCATATCAGCTCCGTGTTTGCAAGATTCTAAGCTTTGCTGTCATTTCAGCAACATTCAGAGCATCTTCAGTAGAGGTAGATTGCATCTTAAGATACCGTGTGCTTACTCGTAAGAAAAGCTCCTTACCCTTCAGAGTTGGATCCCGAGGCTGCAGCAGCAGGTCAGTCCCGCCTCCCGGTCCCTCTTCTGAGGTTCTCTGGTTCTCACGCTGCACCCACATCTGCAGACACTTCCCACACTGCAGCCCTCGGCCCTCACAGTCGGCCACGAGGCCTGGAATCAACTTCTTCTCTCCTGTGAAAGTTGGTATTTCAGCCTCCTCCCATAAATAATGAATGTTATTAAAGGCTCTCTTAGTCCTTTCTGGAAGATTTTCTATTTATTTTGCCCAGATAACTATCTGTAGAAACTATAGCCCTATAAAATGTATTTGTTTTTCTTTCTTTCTTTAAGAGACGGTCTCACTTTATTGCCCTCAGTAGAGCGCTGTGGCGTCACAGCTCACAGCAACCTTCAGCTCTTGGGCTTAGGTGATTCTCTTGCCTCAGCCTCCTGAATAGCTGGGACTACAGGTGCCCGCCACAATGCCTGGCTATTTTTTTTTTTTTTTTTCAGTTTGGCTGGGGCTGAGTTTGAACCCACCACCCTCGGTATATGGGGCCAGCGCCCTACTCACTATGCCACACTAAAATGTATTTCTTAACAATAAGATTTGAAAGTTGAAGTTACTCCTTGATCCATGCATGGTATCAGAATGGATGTTGTATTAATAAGCATGAAAAAAAAAAAACTTTTTGTATATCTCTATCACAGCTCTTGGGCGACGAGGTGCTTTGTCAAAGAGCAGTAGTATTTTGAAAGGAATCTTTCTTTTCTGAAAGCAGTAAGTCTCAACAGTTGGCTTAAAAGTATTCAGTGAACTGTGCTGTAAACAGACGTGCTGTCGTACAAGCTTTGTCATTCCCGCTGTAGAACATGGGAAGAGTAGATTTAGCAAAGTTAGCAAGGGCCCTAGGACATTTGGAATGGTAAGTAAAACTAGGCTGCAACTTAAAGTCACCAGCTGCATTAGCCCCTAATAAGAACGAGAGATTCAGCTTATCCTTTGAAGCTTAGAAGCCGGGCACTGTTATCTTCTCTCCATCCCTGAAAATTCTAGATATCATCTTCCAATAGAAGGCTATTTTGTCTCTGTTGAAAATCTATTTATTTTTTGCATGGAATTTCATTCTTATGTGATAGTCATTTGAGAATTTTGCACAGATGAAGGCATGTAGCTTTTCTGTTATCTAACTATGAAAAATCTATTTTTTATTAAATCATAGCTGTGTACATTAATGCATTTATGGGGTACAATATGCTGATTTGATATGCAATGTGGATTGTTTACATCAAGCAGGTTAACACAAACATCACCTCACTTCTTTGTTGTGGTAAGACAAAATCTATTTCTTAGTGCTGCGACCTCCATCAGTGCTCCTAGATAGACCTTGTGGTGACTTGTTAGAGCTTCTGCATCAGCACCTGATGCTTCCCACTGCACCTTTATGTTGTAGCAATGGTTTCCTTCCTTAAATCTCATGGAGCAGCCTCTATTCCTGCCCAAACTTTCTCCTGCAGCTTCCTCACCCCTCTGAGCCTACTTAGAAGTGAGCAGAGTCAGGGCCTTGCTCTGGATCAGGCTTTGGCTTTTGGTTCTTCTGCCCAGACCACTAAAACTTCACTGGTGTCAGGGGTCTTGCAATTTGTGCAACTTTTCCTTTGCATCTATAGCCTGGCTAACTGTTTGGCACCAGAGGACTGAGATTTTGCTGTGCCTCCCTAAGCTTAGTCATTTCTAGCTTTGATTTAAAGTTAGAGACACTCAACTCTTCCTTTCATGCACGGTTAGATGCCCTAGGAGGGTTATTAATTAACCTAATGTCAACACTGTTGGGTTTCAGGGAATAAGGAGGCCTGAGGGGAGGGAGAGAGACGAGGGAATGGCTGGTGGGGGCGTAATCAGAACACACAGCATTTATCAGTCACGATCCCGATCTTACACATGGTTTGCAGCACTCCAAAAATAATTACCATAGTTATACCCAAAATCACTGATGACACATCACCACGACAGAAACAATAATAAGTTCTGAAATGATGCTAGAATTACCAAAATGTGATGGAGACACCAAGTGAGCACAAAGTGAGTGGACAAAAGGTGGCCAGAAACTTTCAATTTGTAAAAAATACAGTATCTGTGCAGTGCCATAAGGTGTGTACATGCAAGGTTTTTGTTTGTTTGTTTGTTTTTTGCTGGGTGGTGATTCTTTAAATACTTTCATAAAAGTTTTACTCACAAATTTTATGGAAAATGAGAAGTCCAGAAAAAATTATTACATGTAATTCAAAACCGATGACTTTGACTTTACCCCTTTTACGTTTACATGGATGAAGCTGGAACACACCCTACTTAGTAAAGTATCTCAAGAATGGAAGAAAAAATATCCAAATATCCAATGTACTCAGTACTATTATGAAACCAATTTACAATCACTCACACTTTTATATGAAGAATGGATCATGACTATGACCCAGGATGAAGGAGGGAGGAGGGGGGTGGAAAGGGGGGGAGGTCAGATGGAGGGAGGGTGAATGGTGGGATCACACCTATGGTGCACAATGCAGGGGTACACGTCGGGTCTGTTAGTACAGAGTATAAATGTCTTAACAAAATAATAAAGTAAACGAGACGAGGTATATAGTAACCAGCATGATGTAAACACTGCTAATTCTATATGAAATCAGCACATTGTACTCCATAAATGCGTTAGTGTATATGTGATCTATGTGTTTATGATTTAATAAAAAAAGTTAATTTCTGAAAAAGAAATAGGCACAGCTTTTGATGCCCTTATTATATTTTTAAAAAATAATATGGTAGATACATTTCTGGTTAACTGAGTGAATAAATAATCCATATTATTATTATTATTATTATTTTTGCAGTTTTTGGCTGGGGCCAGGTCCAAACCCACCACCTCCAGTATATGGGGCCTGTGCCCTACTCCTTGAGCCACAGGCGCCCCCCACAACACATATTTTTAAAACCCCAAGTATTCTGTTAGCATCACCATTTGAGGTTATGTGAAAGACATGGACATTAACACTCAGCCTCCACCCCTGGGAAACTTAATGTGTAACCTACTGAAACTTTCCTAACACAATCCCTTTCTAGAAGAGAAAAATGCAAAAAATTTATAAACTGTAAATGCACTTTTAACTGAAACCGTAATTTTTTTAACTAATTGGAAAGTTATATAAGGGAAAGACACATTTCCTCAAATTTACCTAACTTTTAATTTATGCCCTGAAGAGAAAAGCACTCTATTTTTTGTTATAATTACCTTTATTTTGATTTACTAAAATACCTGATAACTGTTTTATATATGCACCCATTATAAAAGAAAAGTATAACTATATAATTCTAAACACAATGCCCTCAAGATTCTCTCAAAAAATTATTGAAATAAGAGTAACAAAATTTTGTATAAGTACAAAAGTTACAGATTAAGGATAGCCAATATTTATTCTAAAAGTACATTGTTTGAAAATAAATTTCAACATTTGGCACTATTTCCTTTCCTTTATTAAAAATCTAACAAAATATTTTCAAATTTAATTGTTCAGAAATATATTTCAAGCTGAGAAATATGCTATTACTTTTCAATATTGTTATATCAAAATGTCTAATATTTTCATGAATATTTTCACAAAAATTAACGCACATCTTTCTAATTTAAATCACACACTATCAAAATGTCGTCCCTAAAGTAATATGCTAAATCTTTCTATTATCAATCTTTGAAAACTTTCCTTATTATTAGGAACCATTTGAATAGTAAAAAGCTACTGTTTATTTCCTCACATAAAACTCACAAAGTTCAACACCTTAAGCAGGCTTTTATTCAGTTAACATGGAGGGGAGTGAGTAGTCTAGCAACTGGTCTTAAAACTATTTCTAAACACAGAAAGGAAGAAGCTAATGAATTTTCAATACAGTGAACACAGTTTGTCACGCTCATTAACATCTTATCCAAACCTCTTAGAATACTTCATTAAAAACCCTGACAACCTCCCTAGGGGATGGGAATAATGAGTCTTTTTTATATACTCATCTTCTGAAATATTAAGAAGTAACAAAAATGGGTAAATTTGCTTCCCACCTCTCCATCCCCCCTCACCTCCTCATCATAAATAGGACGACACAGAGACCTCAGCTAATGAATTCCTGGGTGTTTCTAGCTCACCAGGCTCCTTTTTTCTGATTTTGTGGGTGGCACGTATTCTAAAAGCTTACTCTTTTCGAATGTGTCATGCCAATGAGTTCCACAGAAGATCAGAGGAGTGAAGAAAACCACGATTACAATGTGGGTTCTAGATGAACTCTGAAGAAATCACTCGTGAGAGATGGTTGTCAGAGGCTGCATTCTACCCTCTTGGACTCCTGAGCAGCTCCCACACTTGTGCATTTTTGCTTAACAAAGATGACGGTGAATAGGGCGGCGCCTGTGGCTCAGTGAGTAGGGCGCTGGCCCCATATACCGAGGGTGGTGGGTTCAAACCCGGCCCCGGCCAAACTGCAACCAAAAAATAGCTGGGCGTTGTGGCGGGCGCCTGTAGTCCCAGCTGCTCGGGAGGCTGAGGCAGGAGAATCGCTTAAGCCCAAGAGCTGGAGGTTGCTCTGAGCTGTGTGAGGCCATGGCACTCTACCGGGGGCCATAAAGTGAGACTTTGCCTCTACAAAAAAAAAAAAAAAAAAAAAAAGATGACGGTGAATAACCTTGTACGACCCACGATGAGAACTAGAAATCCATTTGATTCCTGTGTCGCTGTGCTCAGCACTACCGTCCCCGTCCCCGTTAACTGGAGACACAGCACTCTATCCTCACCTAAACAAGTGACAGACAGATAGATGTCAGAATTTCACAAACTACAGCTATGCAATCTTGTAAATCTAACAAAATAGGCCCTTACTCTGTGCTTAAATCAGGTTTACCACACGCATAAACATTTAAAAATATTTTTATGATTATTAAGTACCAGATTGCTATTGTTGACAAGGTGGACATTACAGAAAGTAATTATTAAAAAGGAAACTTAGTGTCCCCAAAAGCCAGCACTGGCAGGGAGTCCATGTCTGCCTCTTGACGTCTTTCTTTCCAGTCGTCAGATTCCTGATCTGTGACTGTGTTTCCATCTCCATGATTTTTTTTCCAGTCTCCATGTCACTGCCTACACCCACGTCTGTTTCTACTTCTGGTTTATTTATTTTTCAGTCTTCACCTACATTTGTTTGCTGTGTATTGAGTAAACCCTAAGTCAACCTTTTATTCCTTTGCCTCTTTCTTTAAGACATCATTGCAGAAAACTTCGCTTCCGTTTTTTTTTTTTTTTTTCCAGGAAAAGAAAATGCAGAAGTCTTTATCTCCTGCTAATGATCTTATGGACCTCAACTTAGTACAGCTCCATCACCATGCAATTAGCTTTTCTCCAGTCCATTTCAACGCTATTTGTGGCTCCAATTATAATATCTAACATATTTTATTTTTAGTACAGAGTTCACACCACGCTGTGTAAATCTATACTCCATTCTTTGCACTGAATAGCATAACATGAATATTTTCTCATGCTTTAATCGCATTTTCAAAATTGCTGCTTAGTATCCCAATGTGTTATTTGTATTTCCAATGGACTTTAGGGGCTGAAAGCAAGTCCACAGCTGAATAAGAGAAGCAGACGGTAAGTCAGGGCCCGCGGCTCACTCGTAACACCAGAAAATGGCACCTGAAGAACGCAGATGGGAGCAGACATTACTTCCACATAGCGAGATATTGTCCCGTAAAGGTAAATATCAATATAATGCAAAAGGTAAGGAAAGTTTACAAGGAGGTAAACGTAAATTGAATTCATACCCTGCATAAGCAGCCAAAGGGAGGCACGTCACGCTTGTATTAGACGTACACTATACTCAGGACCAATGGGTGAAGAGTGCCAGTTTTTACAGAGGTAAGAAATGCCAATTTTCTCTTTCTGCCAAACAAAATTTAATCTGCACTGATTTCCCTTTGACAGGAAACTTGATCTGCATCCTTGGGTTGCGGAAAGAGGTGTATCTTCCCCAGGTAGCCCAAGGCCTGGCGAAGGCCACCTGGTCTTCAATCCACCTGTGTCACAGGTGCGTGGCCCTTAAGGGCCTCCTGCACGCGGCACCTCTCACCAGCAGGAGCACAGGCTGGGCCCTCCTGCCAGGCCCGGGAGGCTTCTCACCCCGAGGTGATTACTCTGTGCACCTGTTGAATTTCTGGGCATTCTGCAGCTGTGGGGTATGACCCTGTTCTCACGAGACTCACCGACATGCCCATCCCCTCCTCAATTCTTCCTCAGATTCCTACCTTCTCCCCCTTTGGATTTGTCTTAATGTTACTTGAGTCCAGTAAAATTCCCTGTATGTCGTTTAGGTGTTCAAAACCTGCAACAAATGACAGCCACTCTACAGCACCAGAAGCCCAAATCCAGGGAAGGAGGAGCCCTCAGACAGGTGGGGAGAGTAGAGCAGCTGCAGGGGGAATGAAGAAGACCCTCAGGCTTCCCGAGTCCTGGGGCCACAGCTGCCAGGGACACATCACGCCTACAGTGACCTGTTCCACTACCTGTAATTTTAGTTAGAAAGGTTTCCAAATTAAAACAAATTTGTGCATAAACACACTTCTAGAAGGTTAATTACTATTCTAAAAGACTAATTCCTGCAGATACGAAGATTGTATTGGTATTGCCGTAGAATTTTTACAAACAGAAATACATTAACTGATTGCTTTATCCATTTTAATCACTGAAAACAGAATTCAAAGACGGCAGATAGTTCATTTGACTAATACTCCTTAAGTCATTCAGCCTACTACCATTTGCATGTTGCCAACGATTTAATGAAAAATTCATCGAGGACTTGATTACATGAATGATTTAGGTTATATGGAGCCTTTCTTTATAAACTTGGATAAAATAATGCTAATAAAACCAGCTCGCTTTTGTACTATTCTTTATGTACTTTCAAACACAGCCTATTTTGATACCAGTGTTCCTGGAATGAGAAATAGCAGAGAAGATTTTGGTAAATAAGGGAATTAGGTTAATACAATGCATGGATTCATATTTGAATTTTTTCTAGCATATTAGTGTTTTCCCAGCAAGTACTAGCAGCTAAATGTCCACCACACAACTGTAGGACCGTGTGCGACGTGCCCCACCCTGTGCACCTTTCCTCTGGAGTTGGCCAAGTTCTCCCGCTTGGAAGTTCACAGGCCCAGTGCACTTTGACCTTCTGCCATAGTTCAAAAGCCTCTTTTATAAGCCAATTCCTCTTTCTTTTTATTTTTCTCAAGGTACAATTCTACATTTACAGCAGAATTTCTTCATTAGGAATTTGATTTGCCTTTTGAACTACAGTAATACTTTTACTAGCCTGATCATTTTAGAGCTCTGATTATAAAGTGGTAATCTTTTTAGTGTTGTGTTCTTATTTTCAAAATTTTATTATTTTTAGAGCTATGAGGTTTTATAAGAATTCATATTACAAAAGAAAAACCTATACGTTGTGCTTTTTTGATCTTCTTAATAAACTTACGAGGTAGGTGGGGCCATCTCCTCCATTTTCTAATGTTCACCAATGAGCAGGGCAAGTGAATGGCAGAGCAGAGACTGGAACCCCTGCCTGGCGATTCCTATGATAATGCTCTTGACTCAGCAACCAACTTAACATCTTAATAGCTATTTGCATAAATTATTTTATTAATTATGGTCTCCTTTATAATGTAGCTTGTCATGTCACTTTAAATTATTAATCCATGGCCTGGGGTGGTGGCTCATGCTTGTAATCCCAGCACTCTGGGAAGCTGAGATGGGTGGATTGCCTGAGCTCATGGGTTCAAAACCAGCCTGAGCTAGAGCGAGACCCCATCTCTAAAAAAAAGAAAAAGAACCAGGCATTGTGGCGGGTGCCTATAGTTACTCAGGAGGCTGAGGCAAGAGAATCCCTTGAACCCAAGACTTAGAGGTTGCTGTGAGCTATGACACCATGGCACTCTACCTAGGCCAACATAGTGAGACCCTGTCCCCCCCCAAAAAAATTATTATTCCAGACTTCAAAGCTTCACTGTTTTATGTGTTCACAGCCTGTCTGCCTGGCCATTCTTGCCTGTGACTTGCTCTGCTCCTGGAATGTGGTAGAAGTCCCCTCCTCTTCATTCTCTACCTCCAAACTGTCAAAAGCCAAACACACTGAAGCAGGTGCCCTGTTCAGGGACTGAGGTCTTAAGAACAAGAATGCTCCAACCCACAAATGCAAATCCCACAATTGCACACTGGCCCCGAAGCTCAGAAGACTGATGTTTATGGGAACCATCCACCCAAGAGAAGAGAAAACATCCTGGTTAAAATGGGTGCATGAATTCTGAGATAATCCCTAAGTGGAGCGATGTGAGATGATAAGTTACAGGTTCATCCGCAACTAAGACTTTACAAGGCACATTTATTGGATACCTTCAGGTATCAGATATGTTTTCAGGCACTGAAACAAAGCAAAACAAACAAAAAAAAAAATTAAAACAAGCAAACACAAAATATCTCCCCCACATGAAAAAAAAATCCTGTAAGAAGTTCCACTTGAAAGGCACAGTGGAAACTTTATGCATCCAGTTTACCTGAGGGTTTGCTAAAAACAAATGATTACAAACAAGCAGGTTGCTGGGTCCAGCCTCTAAGTTCCCAGCTCTTTTGGTCCAGGCGGGGCCTGGGAATTTGCATTTCTGACAACCTGGGCAATGCTGAGGCTGCTGGTTACTCAACGCCACTCAGCTCTCACCGTCTGTATAAAACGGAGCTAGGTGATAGCATCCAACCCTCTTGCTTGGTTTGAAGATTAAAATAATCAACAGCACAAACCCCAGAACATGGTGAGAAGTCAATGAATGTTAGCTTCTGAAATTATTTTTAATATTTTCATTGTTATTAAGGGATTTCAGGAGGATCTTTCCAACTTCTTTCTCCTACAAAGGAATGTCTACATTTCTTTAAAGCAAATGGTAAAAAATTAAATAAACTTCCCCGGGTGAGCTTACTTTAAGTAATGTTAGAAATTAAGTCAGCAAGACATATATACCGTTCCTCTTTTCTGCTTTTGATAAGGTGGTGGCCACGGGGGCTCTACGGGGAACTGATAGAAGGTGGAGGTGCTGTCCCGTGGGACACAGAGGTAACAGTGACAAAGGAGCGTGCTATACAAACGGGAACTAAAAAATCCTCCGAGGTCTGCTCTGTCCTTACTTCACAAATTTCCAGGCAACAAGTATAGTTCCATCCATAATCTACTAGTCTCTGTGAAATCTGTTATTATTATAAAAGGAGAATCATTAAAGAATAAAATGTTGGAGTCTTTTTTTCAGTTGAAGGTCTGCGGTGTGAAAACTCAAGCTGTGTCCAGTCCTGTTATATGACAGGCCTCCTGAGCACTTCCTCAGCAGGGCATGACACGTGTTGAAAATAAGGTTATTGAATAGGAAATACAGAAAATAATGATTGATCTACCATGGAAAACAGCTGCTTCTTGTTAGCAGCAAACTGAATGCCCTCTTGCTGGGCTTTACAGAGTCTTAATAGAGAGAAATACCAAGAGGCATATATGGTCCAAAGGGATATAGAAAATGCTTTCTCTTTATATAATTTCGTTGAAACCTGCAGTATATAAAAATCTCTAATTCAATTAATTCATCAATTAATCATTAAATCAATTCAATTAATATTCAGGCCAATAAAAAATGAAACGTTTCTCCCAGATGGAATCTTCACCACACATCGAACAACATAGAAGAAAAAAAAATTTTTAAAAATCATTTAAACATTAGATAGCTAATGGAATTAAACTAACATAGTATCCATGTGATAATTTAGTCCGTTCTTGGTTTCTTGTTAAAGATGCCATGTTTTTATAAGTATATAAAGAATGTACCATCATAAGATTTGCTAAGCCTAAATTTAGATTTCTTTAATGATACTCTAGGCTTACAAAATTACTTTCTATTTTTATGAGCCAATGCACATAAATAAACGTGTGTTTTAATTCCTGGCTGATATTTTAACCACTATTCCTAGGGAGTTAGGTTTTTGTGTGTCTCTGGCACAAAACTCACAATTAATGAGGATTGATTGTATTAATATGTTCTTCACCATTTAAAAGATATATCTCTACTTTTAAAGATATTACTATGACAACTCATCAACTATTTTAAGTAATGTCTTTTTTATTTTGTTTAATAGTGTTTTCTTTATTCTAGGTATTCTGAAATTTCCCTATAGGTGGTGAGTTTAATTTTAATTTCCTCTACGACAGTTCGTGTTCACTTCTAATCTGAAAGTGTTGACATGTATCTTTGCCTAATTCTGAGAACGGCATGTTTTAGCTGTTCTCTCGTGACATTCTGCTCCTCTGCCATCTCCTCTGTTTCTGGAATTCCTGACACACGGATACTAAGACATGTTAATATATCATCTACTTATCATAAGCCTTCCTTCCCATTCTGAATCTCTTCTGATTTGGCTGTCTACTAAATGAAATCTTCTCTATCTTTCAACCCAGTAATTCTGTGTCTATAATTTCTACTAGTTTCATTTTGCACCCCCTCATTTTTGGTTTATATTTGCCAGTTTTTGTTTCATATTTTCTCCTAGTATTCCTTTCTTTTTCTCTTCATGGGTCTTGACTCTGCTTATTTATGAGCCATTTGTGACTATTACATGTTTATTGATGGAATTAAATTCGTCTTCCAGTGCTGTTCCTTAGCTCTTCTCCTTAGCACTGATTTTTTCCCTATGTGCTGTAGAATTTTACTTGGCCATTTCCACTTGTGTGAAAACATTTTTTCTTTCTTTGCTCCCTCTTTCTCTGAATTCAATCCTCTCCTTCTACTGGTTTTCCAGTTGTTTGTATCTGGGCTCTTCAGAACAGGGATAGCATTAGAGGACATTCATTCCTGAAAACGAGCCTAACACAGGCAGGGTGGAGGCTTATGCCTGTAATCCCAGCACTCTGGGAGGCCAGAGAGGGGGATCCCTGGAGCTCAGGATTTCAAGAATAACTTGAACAAGAGCAAGACCCTATCTCTATTAAAAATAGGAAAATTAGCCAGGTGTTGTAGAGGGCACCTGTAGTCCCAGCTATTCAGGAGGCTGAGGCAGGAGGATCACTGGGGCCAAGAGTTTGAGGAGGTTGCTATGAGCTATGATGCCAATGCACTCTATCCAGGGTGACAGAGTGAAACTCTATCTCAAAAAAAAAAAAAAGCTAACACAGAGTCTTTGAACATCAAGTGGTTTGGTTTAGTTGTGAGTCCTTCAGCAGTTGAGGAATATAAATTAGGCTGAACAAAAACCTCCAGCTATCATCCCTCCACAGGAACAAATTCAACAACTACACTCACAGTCCTTCAGAAGAACAAGAAATCAGGGGAGAGATCACACTACCTGGATATAACACTGCATCAGAAAAAGAGGCACTAAAGATGGTGCATCACCCACACCACCTCCGCCATCCATGAGCAGGGCCCCTTTAGCCCCTGTCCACTAGTGGAGAGAGAATCCTCCATGTGCCTGGAGGGGAAAGGTCAAGGGATTCAGAGACATTACATTGTAACTCAAGGCCACCCTGATCCAGGGGACACCAGCACAGGGTGGAATTCTGCAGGTGCCCACAGAGGTAGCACGTAGATCAGCCTAGCCAGAGAGAAAGCCTCTGCCTCAATCCCAGGCTGCAGCTAGCCCCACCACTGGCTGATGAAAAGCAGCCTCGGGTCTGAACGAAATTGGGAGACAGTTGGATTCAATGGGCAACTACTGCCCATGTGCTGACTGGGAGACAGTGAGTGTGGGGCACATGTGCCATAGTGAGATGCCGGCCGCAGCCCAGCCAGTGCCCATGTCACCTTCCCTCCAAGCACAGACAATGATCTGCCAGTCGGGGAAGGAAAGGGAAGAGCTTCGAGGACACTGATTTACAATTTGGGTGCCAGCTCAGCCACTGTATAATAAAGTACCAAGCAGACTCCTGAAGCTCCTGGGTCCAGGCCTTAGTTCTTAGATGGTATTTCAGGACTCACCTGGACCAGGAAGAAACATGTTGCCCAGAAGGGAAGGACCCAGCCCTGGCAGGACTCACCTGTTGCTGATTAAAGAATTCTCAGGCTGTGAGAGAAATCATGGGTAGCCAAGCGACCATCTCCACAGGCTTCGCGTGGGCTTGGGCAGGTGCTGCTGGCCACAGGGCACTGCCCATGGCATGCCTCCCCCAACTCCAGCAGCCCAGTACAGAGGGGGAGAGAGGACGGTGAGAGACTTCGTTGGTCATCCGGGGAATTCTCATGCATTTTATCTGAGTCACCAAGGCAGAATGACTAGATGTCTGTGGGAGTCCCATCCTTCCTGGTGTGGGTCACCTCCAGTACAGATGAGGCAGTGACCAAAGTCTTAGATCATGACACTCAATTCCCCTTGAATATCTGCAAAGCCTTCTAAAGAAGGACAGGTTCAAACAAGCCTATACTGTGAAGCTTAAAATCAATAGCTAGCTTGTCAATGTTCAGACACTGATAAACACCCACATGCATTAAGAACATTCAGGAAAATGCGACCTCACCCCATGATATAAATAAGGTACCAATGATCCATCCTGGAGTGACGTCCACACATGACCTCTGAGACAAAGAATTCAAACAACTGTCCTGAAGTACCTCAGTGAACTTCAGCACAATACAGCGAAGGAATTCAGAAGCCTACCACAGAAATTTAACAAAGAAATTGAAATAATAAAAACAGATCAAGCAGAAATTCATGAGCTGAGAAATTTACTTCACAAACTGAAGGATGCTTGAGTCTCTCAACAGCAGAACTGATCAGACAGAAGAAAGAATTAGACTGAAGACAGACTATCCAAAAATACGAGGAGGATAAAGAAAACAATAAAGGCTTGGCACCTGTAGCACAGTCGTTACGATGCCAGCCACAAGCACAGAGGCTGGCAGGTTTGAGCCCGGCCCGGGCCAGCTAAACAACAATGATAACTACAACAAGAAAATAGCCGGGCGTTGTGGTGGGCACTTGTAGTCCCAGCTACTTGGGAGGCTGAGGCAGGAGAATTGCTTAAGCCCAAGAGTTGCTGTTAGCTGTGACACCACAGCACTCTACCCAGGGTGACATGGTGAGACTTTGTCTCAAAAAAAAAAAAAAAAAAAGAGAAAGAAAGAGAATGGAAAGTATTCCTACTAGAGCTAGAAAATCACCTCAAAGAGCAAATCTAAGAGTCATCGGCCTTAACGTGGAAATTGAGAGAGACTGAGGTGGAAAGTTTATTCAAAGAACAAATAGAACTTTCCAAACCTAGAGAAAGATATCAAGATTCAGGTGTGGGAAGGTCACAAAACTCCAGGCAGATTAATCTAAACAAGACTACTCAAGGATTTAACAATTAAGCTCGTAAAGGTCACAGATAAAGCAAAGGTCCTAAGAGAAGCAAGAAAAAAGAAAAGTAACCCACAAAGGAGCTCTACTGTGTATGGCCCCAGCCTCTCGAGGGGAAACCATATAGGGCAGGAGTGAGGGGCATGACATAAAAACCTTAATCCTAGAATATTATACCCAACAAAAATATCCTTAAAATGTGGAAAAGAAATAAAGACCCTGAGACAAGCAATAGCTGAGGGATTTCATCAACACTAGGCTTTGCTATAAGAAATTCTAACAGAGTTCTCCAATAAGGGAAAAAGGGGAGTTAATGAACAACTAAGAAACCCCCTGAAGGTCTTCCTCTCCCTGGAGACAGTAAGTACACAGATACAGAATACTTATTGCTATAATTACAGCATATAAACTACTTACGTTATGTAGGAAGACTGAAAACAAACCTTTCAACAATAACTAGAGCAATGTTTTCAGCTACAGGTAGTATAACAAGATATGGTGAAAACAGCAAAATGTTAAGAAGTAGGGGACAGATGGAGTTAAGGGATAGAATTTCTGTTAGAGTATCTGATGTACTCAGCCCTACTAGGAAACTAATTTATGGCTTTCATATGAAAGCTATAACCCAATTATAACCTAAGACTATGGGGAATGGGGAGAGGGAGGGCAGGGAAGGGAGGGGGGAGGATGGGCGGAGGGAGGGTGATTGGTGGGATCACACCTACAGTGCATCTTATAAGGGTACATGTGAAACTTACTAAATGTAAAATATAAATGTCTTAACACAATAACTGAGAAAATGCCAGGAAGGCTATGTTAACCAGTGTGATGAAAATATGTCAAACGGTCTATAAAACCAGTGTATGGTGCCCCATGATCACATTAATGTACACAGCTATGATTTAACAATAAATAAATAAAAAACAAAACAAACACACACAAAAAAGAATTTCTGTTAGAATTCTCTTTGCTTAGTTATGTTTTTGATGGAAGGCAGAGTTATCATATGTTTGAAGATTTGGTTATACAATGGTTTTTGGCCAGGTGTGGTGACGTGACTCAGGTCAATAATCCTCGCACTTTGGAAGGCTGAGGTGGGATGGTTGCTTGAGGCCAGGAGTTTTAGATCAGACTGGGCAAGAGTGACACCCCGTCTCTACAAAAACTAGAACATTTAGTCAAACTAGTGGTGGGCATCACTAGTCCCAGCTACTTGGAGGCTGAGGAAGAAGGATCACCTTAACCTAGGAGTTTGAGGCTGCTGTGAGCTATGACAATGCCACTGCGCTCTAGCTTGGGTGACAGACCAAGACCCTGTCTCAAACATAAAAATGAAGCTTTTGTTGCAAGCTTCATGATACCTCAAAAAAAAAAATCTACAATAGAACACAAAACATAAAAGCAAGATATTAGAATACACTACCAGAGAAACTCATTTTTTTAAATAAAGGAAAATAAGGAAGCCAGAAAGAAAGATAGGAACACAAAACAACCAGGAGTCAAACAGTAATGAGGCGGCAGCAAGTCCTTGCCTATCCGTAATGACACTGAACACGATCGATGAAACTCTCCAGTCGAAAGTCACAGAGTCACAAAAAGGACAAGACGATTCAAGAGCCAAATATGTGTTGTCTGCAAGAAAACTACTTCACCTATAAAGACATACATAGACTGACAATAAAGGGATCCTTGCAAATGAAAACCAAAAAAAGACCAGGAATACTTCTTTAAGATAATATAAATTTCAAGACAAAATCTGGAAGAAGAGACAAAAGGTAATCACATAATGGGAAAGGGTTCAATTTAGCAAGAAGACCTGACAATTCTGACCACAAAAGCACCCAGCCCTGCAGGCCCCAGATAAATAAAGAAATACGATCAACAGCGAAGAAAGGGCCAGACACAATGTAATAATCACTGGAGACCTCAATATTCCACTCTCAATACCGGACAGATGAACTAGACTTGCACTGCAGACCAAATGGACCTCGTGGATATTTACGGAATGTTTCATCCAACAGCTGCGGGGAGAGGCGAGTACCAGATCCTTCCATAGCACCCTCAGAAGGCCCAGGGGCCTGCCGGCAGCTTTATGCAGCAACCAGAACTATGAAACAATAATTTCTGTTGTTTGAACCACACTGTTTGTACACACCATTACGGCTTCCCTGCCCAACTAACCATCCAGCCTACTGGGGGTTCTTTCCATCCTGTTATGAGTCCGATTCCTGTTGCTTTGTCTCTTTCCAAACTTGGAGCCCCAAATACCTATGACTTCGGCTAACCCCATCCACACCCACTTACGAACTTGATCTGTTTCTTTTTGGTTATATGGAAAAGTTTCTCTTTTTTTTTTTAACTTAATTTTTTAGCTTACCCTCCCTCCCTCCTTCCTTCCTTCCTTTTTGACAGAGTCCTACTCAGTTGCCCTGGGGTTAAGTACTATGGCATCATAGCTCACAGCAACCTCAAACTCTTGGGCTCAAGTGATGCTCTTGCCTCCACCTCCCAAGTACCTAGGGGTACAGGTACCTGCCACAACATCCAGCTAATTTTTAGAGATGAGATCTCACTCTTGCTCAGGCTGGTCTCAAACTTTTGGGCTCACACAATCTACCAGAGTACTGGGATTACAGGTGTGAGCCACCGTGCCTGGCCTCGCTTGGCTTTTTTTAGTTAATTTTTAAATATATTTATACATCTCTAGAGAGGATAAAAGAATATAATGGGGGAACTCACAATATTATCTTTTCAAAAATACCTTTTTACTAAGTATTATATAAGAAACATATTCTTCCATAATAGTAAAAAAGATACATTTAATAATGTATATTCTGATCCACATTCTTTATGATATTTTACAAAGGTAAAGAAAAAATATTAAGAAAGAATGTGAAGAATCAAAAAAAGAAGGTAATATTCCCCTAAGAGCCTAACTCAAGATTTCTCTACACACAGATTGTAAGAGGCAAAGCTCTTTAAAAATCAATAATCAGGCTAAGTACAGTGGCCTAGATTTATAATCATAGCACTCTGAAAGGTCAAAGTGGAAAGCTCATTTGAGGTCAGAAGTTCAAGACCAGCTTGAGCAAGAGTGAGACTATGTCTCTATAGAAAATAGAAAAAATTATCCTGGTATGGTGGCCTGTGCCTATAGCCCTATCTACTCAGGAAGCTCAGGTAGGAAAATTACTTGAGCCCAGGATTTTGAGGTTGCTGTGAGCTATGACGACACCAGTGTACACCAGCTGGGGTGACAAAGTGAGACTCTGTCTCAAAAAGAAAAAAAACAAAATCAATAATCGAAATCTATTGTCATTTCTGCTTATCTCTGATTAATGTTAATATTTCCTAATCCACTGTTGTAGATATAATGATTCCCTTAATTCCTATATTTCCAGCTTTTATAAACATGTCTTTGTTATTTTAAAAAATGCAACATTAAACCAGGTTCCATACGAAATGGTGGGTAGGAACAAGCTTCCTAGGTCTTCTGGGAAGCTATTGTGAAGACACACTTTGCTACGTGGAGAATAACATCCATGTGCATTTGTGCTATTTACTCTGATGAAAAGCTTAAGAAGGATTTGTTAATAAAACCTTCTAAGGATTCCAGATTCAACAGCATCTGCAAAGAAACAAATCAAACAACCTAGAAACTTTTATACAGATTGGAAGTCAGTTTAGAATATTCATTTAAAAATGTCCAGTAAACCTAGGATCTAGGTCACACATAAAAACAGAAAACAATTACATAAAGCAAATGGAATGGAATTATGGCCCACAAAATTATTATGAAAGTTTTATTATTTTTAAAATAATTTCTGGAATGTTAGCTAACAAAGTTTTAACTCACATTCTTCATTGGAGGGATTATAAACATCTCTGAACAATATGTATATGGGGGAGGTATCATTATAGAAAGAGTTCTAGATTTGGGGTGGTGCCTGTGGCTCACAGGAGTAGTACGGCGCCGGCCCCATATACCGGAGGTGGTGGGTTCAAACCCGGCCCCAGCCAAAAACTGCAAAAAAAGAAAAAAATTCTTTGGAGTAAAGAACAAATGCTGATTTTGTAATTTATGGATCATGAGCAAATCTTAATCTCTTGAACCCCATTTTCCTTCTAGGTAGAAGTAGGAATAGTAATGCCTTTTACTGTGCATGGTAGATGGTGTGACCTGTTAATCAACAGTGTGCATTTACATTATTATAGGAATTTGGGGGGTAAACAACCGAAAAACTGAGAACAAAAGTAAAATTCAGTATCCATTAATTCAATATCTACCTGGCTCAGCGCCCGTTGCTCAGTGGTTAGGGTGCCAGCCACATACACCAAGGCAGGCAGGTTCGAACCAGGCCTGCTAAACAACAATGACAATTTCAGCAAAAAGTAGCTGGGTGTCGTGCTGGGAATCTGTAGTCCCAGCTACTGGGGAGGCTGAGGCAAGAGAATCACTGAAGCCCAAAAGTTTGAGGTTGCTGTGAGCTGTGATGTCACTGCACTCTACTCAGGGTGACAAAGTGAGACTCTGTCTAAAAAATAAACAAACAAAAAAAAATTCAGTATCTCCTTGAAGTGAAAAGACACACCATGGCCTTGTTACTCCAACCTGTGCCTGCAGCTAGTCACGTGTCCAGGCTGACTTGAGTGAACACGGTGCACCCAGAGAGACCGGCCCTGCCCTTTCTGCTGTGTGTGTGAATTCACCTTGGTGGAGTCAGAATTTCGGCCATGTCAGTCCACAGAGGGCTCTCGTGGCCAAGTCCACATACATGTGATTGAATCTCTATTTATGGATGTATTAGGGCCTAAAAACTTGACCTGTTCCTTTTTATGGTGAGTCACATTCCTGGGGAGCAGCTCTATTCGGGAAACCAAATTACAGATAAGAAAGTGACCTTGTCACTTTGAACAAAGCAAGTCATGTGCCCCTGACAGCAGCTGCCATCACGCTGAATAAGCCCTGTGAACTGCCCTCCTCCTCTTTACCTTGTGTGTCATTTTTTTTAAGCAGGATGGGCAGGAGAGCCACGTCGGAAACGTTTAATTGGCCCGTTAATAAACGTTTAATTTATTTTCTATGAGACAGCCACATTCTGGGCCTGGGGAGTATACACGAGCATGGGAGGGAGCTGTACTTAGGAAGCTTTGAGTCTAACAAGACAGACGGACATGAGAACAACTAACTAAAATACAAACAGCACAAAGCCAGGGTGGGGGTCTGCAGTGAGTAATGAACGAAGAAAGGGCGGGAAGCTAACACGGACCCCAGAAGGGAGGGTGGTAGGTATCTCCATGCCATGTCCCATCCGATTCACCCGCCCAACAAGGTCGCAAGGAGAGATACCACCCACATACTAGCTACAGTTACCTCTCCCTCTAAAAATCCAAAAAAGATTGGCCCCTTTGCTGGAGCAGGCCAGCTTTGACAGGGTCAGCGGATAACCTGGGCAGGGACAGTCTCACTCATGGGGAGCCGAGAAGTCCTGCAGCCTCGAGGTGCGGAGAAAGAAGTAACTGCCCTTGCTCCAGAGTTTTCATTTAGTATAAGTGACAAACCACAAGTACTGATTTTACGGAAGGTAATGCTGTTTTAGGTTTCAATACTTATAATATAAAAACTCAGGTATTTAAGCACCACGCACCTCCACTTTTATTCTTCAGTGTCCTGGTGCAGGCAATCAATGCAGTAATCATTCGACTCTGTGACTTGGCGGTCACCTGTGCCAGCACACCTGCAACAACGTACAGGGGCAGTCTACTGTCCCTGACGTTCCACTCATCGTGAGACCTAGAATTTTCTCTATTGGTATTTAAGTGTAGGGGGTAATTGCCAATTAGTTCACCACACCTTGGCCAGAATAAGATCAGGTTTCAATCCTCAGCCAGGCCATGGAATTCTAGGCAGCTACCTGGACAGGCTTATCCTGTCATCTTTTTAACCTGACTGTAAAAAAGCAGGATTTCATGCCATTGGAATTTCCAAAATTATTTTATTGTGATTAGATTCTATACTGCCTACTTGTTAGAAAAAAAAAAAGCATTATATTTCCCAAAGCAAATTTTGAGACACGTTAATCAAAAATGTTTTATTGATAAATTTATTCAGATAAAGATGTTACAAATTCAATATATAGACATACATTAGTCTAGTAATACCCTTAATAAATTTCCTTGATTAAAAAGAATAAGCTCTTCTTAAATCAGGATATTCCTAGAAAATATGGGTAATGTCCTTTTTTATGTAAAAAAAAGCAATTTATGCCCAGTAGTAAGTGGCTTCAAATTATAAATCAGGCGTTGGATTCTTCTAAATGACCCTAAATTATTCTTCTCTATCTTTAGAAAAATAATATCAACCTAGATTTGAAAATAAATTGCCAAACCATCTAATGCCTCATTAACCTGAAACGTAGTATTTTTGATTTCCTAAATATTAAAAATAGGAAACAAAAATTAACATGACTGAGCTATAAATTAAAAAAAGATACCGTAGATTTAATTAAAGGGAATATAATCAGCGTATCAAGTGGGAGTGAGTCACACATAAGGTACAACTTGAAAAGTCCAGGTCCTGCTTGGCACATAGAGATATCACGTAAGCCAGTGTTTAAAGTACAACAGTTAAGTAACAGCCCAGGGGTAATATCCCAAAGTGCAAACAGATACATCACAGTGAAAAGCAGGTCCTGTAATTATTACCTTTCATGGTGAAGCAATGTAACACTTTTGATCCTCACCAGCCTGAAACCTATACCTTCTATGAATAAAATAAACTAAGTCTGCCAGAAAGAATACATTCTCTTTGTAGGTCAGAGAAATGGAATGGTACACAGGAGCCCAGGATGCCCATTCATCTGTTTTTTTCCTCCTTGTCTTATCCAAAATTTGGTAATTACAGGGATAAAACACTAAGGAGAGCCAACAGAAACAGACAGAGAAATGATTTCAGATGTGGTATGTGTGTAATCAGGACCCAGCTCTGCGCTAATGGTCCCTGAGATTTAAAATAATTTTGGGTAAATCATAAAGAAAAAATAGATTCAGGAGTGAAACATATGTGATTTGGACTAACAAAAATGAACAAGAGGGCAATCTTCATGTTGATTTCAGTTTTATGATTCCAAATCGAAACATCGCCTATAAAATGGCTTTAATGACCTATGTGACATGCCCAAATCATGTTGCCTAATCTAAGGCCAACGGGCGCTTTAATCCACTATCAGCTCCAGTAGTCCAATGACCACAGCCTGCTGTTTCTTTCACTTGTAGCTAACAATAAAATATTCTTTCATGTTTTGAATTTAGCAAGGTTATAATTTATCACAAATTTAAACATTTTATATATATATATATATTTTGTCTTGTTGTTTGGCTGGGGCCAGGTTCGAACCTGCCACCCTCAGTATATGGGATCAATGCCCTACTCCCTGAGCCACAGGTGCCACCCAATGTATCCAATTTTTTTGTATGAGTAAGTATTTTTACTGAACGTAAAATGTGGTAAAATTTAAGGAAACTGATCCCATTTTGAAAACTTTTCTATTATAAGTGTATCGCATGTTCAAGGTAAGAAATAATATAAAAATAGAAAGAATATCCAGAAGGAACAGCCGTAAATAAAAGTCTCTCTTCCTGCTGACTACTCTATCCTCCCTGACTCAGTGGTCACACTGTCAATAGTTTCTTATAAATCCACTCCTGTATCTAACAGACACGTGCGCACCTGCACACAAAGGTTAATACAGTGTGGACAATTCCTCATCTTGATGCAAAGAACTGTTTTGTTGTTTTTGATTATTACCTTGTTGTTTAATCTGCTAACAGTTTTATTAATGTAGGAAAGTCTATGTAAGTAAATACTTTTGAAAGCAGGTCTGGGGCCCAAAGAGCATCCTCCCTTATAGAGAAACCAATAGAAAAAAGACAATTATATAAGAAAGAAAGTGATTTTGCTAATTTTCTTGTCTGTTCACAGTAGTTGGGGCAGAGGCTCTGCCTTTTTGGTTCATACCTACCGTGTAGTCTATTGAGCAGACACCGTGAGCCTGGTATGGTTTCTAAAACATTTGCACTTTAATAGCTGAAGAGAATTCTTGTTTTAATCGACCCTTCTCAAGCAGAAGCATTTAGAAATGTTGGCGTTTCCAATGAATCTTGTATTTGAGGAAATGAAGATAAGTCCATACTTTGGAAATAAGAACAAATTGCAGTTCTGTTTGTTAAACTATTCTAAATAGCTATATGATTTGATTTTTGACTAATTGAGTTTCCTGTCCTTTCAGCTACTGTTCTTCAAATATTAAACAGCCTCACTAACATTTTGCAGAAAATCATGCCTAAAGTAGAGCTTAAAATTAGGCTGTTAATGAGAGTGCTGGCAGATCTGAGCTTCCTGCAAAATCTATTATGAATTGTTTTAAAACTTTATTAAGGGCATATCAGATGAGTTCATGAAATACAGGGATGTTTCAATAGAGAATATGACTTTTATTAGTCCTCTCGTGAAAAAATGGCATCAGATTGTTTCGAGATGGTAATAAAAAATATATTGCCTCTTCCAAAGAGCCCCATTTTCCCAGATCTTGAGATTTGTGATTCGTTGGCAAAGAATTATATCACACAGAAGGTAAAGGCATGGACAAAGTGAGATTTACCTTCCCAAACATTCCTATTTAAATCAAACCTGCACAACCTGGCTTATGTGGGATTCCTCCTTCATTTTCTTTAAGTACATTCGAGTAGCATGTATTATACCTTTTTACCATGTTCAACATTAGAAATGAGATGACCGCTTTACAGATGATTAGTAGTTATGTCTACTGAAAATTACTAGAAAACGTGAGTCTCATATCCTCTATAACACATCTAAAGAAAGTTAATGTTATTATAATTTATAATGTTAATACAAAATTCTAAACTTTCTTCTTTCTTGTATAACATAATTATAATATTATTTATATTATGAGAAAGACGTCTATGTTTTCAGGTTCATATACTTGGCATACACATCTGACTTTATAGCACCCAGTCCCTCCTCTCCTTCTAGCCTACAAGAACATTCATTTTCTAGGTAAACTATTGTCATCTTTTGAAGCAGAATATCATAGCTGTTTTAGCTTTAATTTTTTAACTTTTTTTTTTTTTTTTTTTAGAGACAGAGTCTCACTTTATTACCCTTGGTAGAGTGCCATCGCATCACAGCTCACAGCAACCTCCAACTCCTGGGCTTAGGTGATTCTCTTGCCTCAGCCTCCCGAGTAGCTGGGACTACAGGTGCCTGCCAGAATGCCTGGCTATTTTTTTGTTGCAGTTTGGTGGGGGCCAGCTTTGAACCCACCACCCTCGGTATATGGGGCCAGTGCCCTACTCACTGAGCCACAGGCACCCCCCTGTTTTAGCTTTATATTTAAGACATGCATAAAATTAAACTTTGGAACTCAGACATTAGAAATTAATCATGTTTACCAGGAGACTCCTGGAAAAAAGTATTTGTAGTAAGTCTGTGAAGACTTACACTGCTGGTGGGACTGCAAACTAGTACAACCTTTCTGGAAGGAAGTATGGAGAAACCTCAAGGCACTCAAGCTAGACCTCCCATTTGATCCTGCAATCCCATTACTGGGCATCTATCCAGAAGGAAAAAAATCCTTTTATCATAAAGACACTTGTACTAGACTGTTTATTGCAGCTCAATTTACAATCGCCAAAATGTGGAAACAGCCTAAATGCCCACCAACCCAGGAATGGATTAACAAGCTGTGGTATATGTATACCATCGAATACTATTCAGCTATTAAAAAAAATGGAGACTTTACATCCTTCATATTAACCTGGATGGAAGTGGAAGACATTATTCTCAGTAAAGCATCACAAGAATGGAGAAGCATGAATCCTATGTACTCAATTTTGGTATGAGGACAATTAATGACAATTAAGGTCATGGGTGGGGAGGAAAAGCAGAAAGAGGGATGGAGGGAGGGGGGTGGGGCCTTGGTGTGTGTCACACTTTATGGGGGCAAGACATGATTGCAAGAGGGACTTTGCCTAACAACTGCAATCAATGTAACCTGACTTATTGTACCCTCAATGAATCCCTAACAATAAAAATAAATAAATAAATTAACTAATTAATTAATTAATTAAAAAAAAAAGAAAGATGTATTTTGCTGATCACTCATCTGATTAAGTCCTAGCCCCATGACTAGGCTCTGGGTTCATTGCAAGTTAGGAAGATGTTAACACACCATCAATCAATTATTGGTATTCGTGGTATCAAAACTTCCACATTTTCAAAGACCTTTACTGTTAAGATACCCTTTACACTGAAACATTCCTTTGGTTTTCAAAATTAAAAAAAAAAAAAATCCCATGAGTTTAGTAGGGCAGATATTATTATCCCCTTTTAGAGAGAAGACGATGGGATTCCCTGCCCACGCAGTCGCAGAGACTGGACTAGCCCTCGGTGGTTTCCTGTCTCCTCATGATGCCTTTCCTGCACTTGGTCATTATTTTAGAACTGATAGTTACTGCAAAGAGAGAGTTTGAAAATCCTGGACAATAGTTTTGAGTATCTATTGAAGTAATATTTCTAGTACTCAAAGAAAATTATTAGAACTGTTTATTCTCAAACATATATTTTATATACACTTTATTATTTGACCCATGCCTTTAAATATTAATGATCATAAAATGTTAATTCTTATCTCTAATTTTAATTAAAAAGTATTTGTTGGAATAGTAATAGGTTTTTTTTTTTGCTCAGTGAAGACTGAAATACTCAGCTTCAGACTGGCGTGTGTGTGTGTGTGTGTGTGTGTGTGTTTGTATAGCAGGTCAAGGGATAATTTGAAATTTACCTAATGTGATAATAATTACTAAAAAATCAATTAAGTTATAATGGCTATTACAACAATGAGTTAAAAAACAATTTTCTCTTAATAAATGAGTAAAAAGAAATTCTGTGTGTGAAATGAGCATGTTAAGTTGTCAGAATATATAACCGATGATGAAGAATTTATATAATACTATTTACCAAAAAACATTTCCTACACGAAAAGTTGTGTAGAAGTCTATCATGTCTTGTTACGAAGTACAGTTTGCTAAAGATAAACCACAACCCAGGATCCCAAATGATTTGGGGACATTTGATAAGAAACACATAAATGGATGTAAATAATAATCTTGACAATGATCATCAAAATTGGCAGAGAGAGGAGGGTCACAATGACGTGGGGACGCCCCCACATCAAGGAGACTGCTTGTCATCTCTACCCTTCCACCTAAGGAGTTGCCAAGGCTGGGACGTCCTTTGGGAAGTGTGGGCTGGCTGCCTCTGGAGACTTCTCTCAGGATGAAACTACCATGATGAATTCCCTCGATCCAAAGTGGACCTCACCACGTATTGGCTCCCCTTGCTGAAGATGGATATGTGATATCAGAAGAAATCCTGATGGCACACACCAGCTTTACCACGAGATGCCAAATAGAAACCAGAAAGTTATCAAGTCTCTCCTGGAGATCACATTAGTCAGCTTTTGTCACAGTAATAAATAACCCCAAACCTCAGAGGCATGTAACCTCCACTACCTTTTTTTGCATCTAGGTCACAGGTTGGATGTGGCTATCCCCTGCTCCATACCTATTCTGGGACCTGGATGGAAGGGTTGACCCCCTCTAGGACTCGCTTTCCCCATGGCAGAGGACGGAGGAGGAGGATGGAGGCCGTGCTGAACCACACAGTCTTATATAAAACTTCTCAGAACCGGTGGGGCATCACTTTCACTGTTATGCTGATGGCCCAAGCAAGTCAGTTGGCCAGGTTGGCCAGTGGGTGGGGAAATTCCTTTGCCTTCAGGTGTATAAATCTGCACAACAAAAGATATGCATATACAATTCTTGTAAGGAGTGGGGGGGGGGACATAGTTGGAATCTATTTGTGGGTTAATTGCCTCCTAGCTCTATTTACTATTTACTTTTTGCCTTCTCAGTGAAATTCAATCTGGACCCTAATTTCACTTTGTCAGTGGGCATGATGTTGTTTCGAGCCTTGTCAGCAGAGGGCACTGGGAGACGGGTCGAGCCAGGGGTCCTGATCCCAACTTCTCTGCACGTCTGTGGGCAGTCTCCTCACACAGCCCACAGCTCCTCTTGTGCCCTAATGTGGGTGGCCTCTCCCATCTGTTTCCTGGAGCTCATGTGGCCTCTTTTAACTCCCAGCTCCTGCAGTGGCGGCATCTCCTCCAGCATCTGGCTTCTGCAGTGAGCCCAGCTTTCCTAGCTCCTAGCCTCTGAGGTGTGGGCTCTTTCTCCAGCGTCACTCTCTTCCATGTGGCTGGCTGCTGGGGTTCACAACTAGGTCGCTGCCTCACACACAGCTTCCCCAAGGCCATCTCGAGCAGAACAGGCAGCTCCGCCGGTCCCAGGCTCCTGCATGAACAGCTTCTCTAGTGCCTGGCTGGTGCAGTGAATAGTGGCCAACAGTACTCAAGAACCGGTAATTCCCCTGACTCTCCCTTCAGGCAACATTATGGTGAAAGAGGCCTCACCTTGAGCAGTTTCCTCCAGCTCTCTGGAGAGCATACTTCTGGTGTCCAGAGGCTGTATTTCCAGGTTCTGCAGGTGTGGAAACAGCATGAGCTCTCTGCCAGCCAGTGAGATATGGCCACACCCTTTCCAGCATGGTCTGAATCTCAGCCCTAGGGGAGCCTCTTTCTTTGGTGAAATGGAATCTGGAATCAGGTCATACCCGGTAGGTAGCAGCTGAATTCCTGTACTATTTAGAGCTCTCTTTATTTCCTATTACCCAATTCCTTATTGCTTCAACCTCCTGTAATGGTTAATTCTTTATATTACTCTTCCCATGTTTCAGTTACTGTGTGATTCTCCTGATTGAGCCTGGACTGATGTGGGAAGTATGTTATAAGCTATCACAGAGATCTAACAAATTGAATTAGGTAAGTGAAACTTGTTGTTCATTAAGGTAAATTAGCCCAACATCTTCATTTGCACATAAGACTGAGATTCCCACAGTCTTGATTAGGGCTTTGTGTTTCCTGGACATGCTGGGGGGCCTCTAGCCCCATCTTTGAGTCTGACCACCCTTGACCGCCAAACTCTTTCTTACACTCTGTGAACAGTGTAAGGTCATGGTCAGGTTCTCTCAGCCTCTCTGAGAAAGGAGTTAATTCTTATTTCTGCTGTACTTGATTTCGTGTTTACTTTTGAAAGATGTTTAATTTTCTTTACCTGAGTCCTCAGGCTTGTATGCCCTAGACCCCTCACTTGGACCAATATCACACACATGTGTGTAGAAAGCAACATTTTAAAAGTCGATGTTCCCTTAAAGCTATAGTTACCCTCTTTCATTTCTGATCAGCTTATTAATCTATGAGAACTATGTATTGAATTACGGGGGAGTATGTGAAGTATATACAGAAAACACAAGGGCAAAATTTTTGATAAATACTTCTATTAAAATAAGAATCATACATAAGAAATTTTAAATTTCTTTCTGAGAACTAGCACAGCAAATATAAACCATTTTGTTGAGTTAAAATAAAATTTATATATTTTATTAATACACATGTTATAGGGCAGAAATATTTAGAGACTACAGCTATTTTTCTCAATTAAAAAATGAGGAATAAAAAGAATTATTAGAGAAATAGATAATGTTTTGTTTTGTTATCTACACTCTTCTCTGAACTGACAACTGTGTGAGTACTTTATACCAATGCAGTCAATGTGAATATATTGACCAGGTCATGTCTAACACCAGGATAGAGCTGCAGAAATCTAGACGCTTTTGTTTGAGAGAGACACAGAAAGAGATTTAAATGCAAAACAAAGTTATCTTAAAGCTACGCCTAAAAGGCTAGGTCTACTCCATGGGGTCTGGACTCTCTGTAAGGTTCACCTCCCGCTCCTGCTTTGCTGTCTCCTGTCCTCTAATTTGATATAATCTCAGATCTTACTAGATATCACAGCCCTCAGCGTAGCTATGAGGTTTCAAATGTCATGTTTATGCTGTCGTCACAACCTCTAGGAATCTTTTCCTGGCCTCTTGCTCAGAATTCCAGGTTTTAGATTACGTTTAAAATTGCAGGCTTATGCACATGAATGATGGCATCTATAAGTTGGAGGAAGCTTTTAAGATATTCCATTGCTAATGTCGTATTTTACAGATGGGGAAACTAAGGCCTAGAGAAAAAGGAACTGTATTCTGGGTGGTCCAGTGGGGTGATCTCAAGTCATCACTGAAGCCTCCTGATGTCCGCAGTCTGAGCTCATGTGAGAAAAAAGGGTGGGTCTTTATTCCTACCAGAGAAAATGGAGAACTGCAGAGCTACAGATAAGGAAGGGAGGCAAGCTGGGGCATCAGAGCCGTGCACGTTCCAATGACAACAGGTGTTTCTAAACAGTTCAGGAATCATTACCCATATTTGTCATATTCATTCTGATATAAACAACACTCTGAATTCTGAGCATGTCTCTGTACATTTTTAAGCAAAAGTTTGTTCTTTTTTTTTTTTTTTTTGTAGAGACAGAGTCTCACTTTACCGTCCTCGGTAGAGTGCCGTGATGTCACAGGACTCACAGCAACCTCCAGCTCTTGGGCTTACGTGATTCTCCTGCCTCAGCCTCCCGAGCAGCTGGGACTACAGGCACCCGCCACAATGCCCGGCTATTTTTTGGTTGCAGTTTGGCCGGGGCTGGGTTTGAACCCACCACCCTCGGTATATGGGGCCAGCGCCCTACTCACTGAGCCATCTTTTTTAAGCATTCCTTTTTGTCTGTCTGTTGGCTTCTTTGTATATCAAGAATTTTTTTTTTTTTTAAGCAGCTGTTGCTCACTTCTCTTTGTAACCATCTGGCAATTTCATTTTCCAGTGACATCCAACAAAAAGGAAACCCTAAATACTATAACAGGAACAAAGGTAAAAAATAGGTCATCTCATCAAAGAGAGAACTTATTTACACCCAGACTAGAACAGTGCTAAATATTATGCTCAACAACATAATTAATAATAACATTCAGAGAAGTTTCCATCTTTAATCTTATTTCTCATTAATTTGAAACTGAGTTAACTTAGGATTTAATGCATGAAAATAGAAATCAGAATAAAAGGAAAGCCTAAGTTCATAATGAAAGGAATAAGCAGACTTCCAGATGGCAATATCAAAACCTACAGTGGGGACATGAACAAAAAGCAAGTCGTAATCCCCAAATAATAAAGGACGAAAAATGTTTAGAGTTTTTTTATAATAGTAGAAATTTTTATATAGATATGCTAAAACATTCTGGTTGAGATGCAATGTCTCTGGATAGTATTTAATTTTAATTTTTTCTTAAATTTCAAAATATTAAGTGGTCATGGGAATAACCAGGAAAAGAATCAAAATGTTTTCTGTCTCTTTAAAACCTTCCTCACTCCTTTGGGAATTAAAATCTGCACCCCTGCCTCAAGCCTGTGGTGAGGAGGGCAGGTGATCCTTTGTGGTTTGTGCCACAGGGGATACTCAAGAGAACTGTTCCCTAAAGCTGGGATAATCAGAATGATCAATTCTAGCTAAACAACAATAGCCCAAACCTGAAGAGCTCTGTGTTTCTGCTTATGAAGAGGAAAATAGCATTTTCAGTTTTTTTTTTTTTTTTATTATTATTGTTGGGGATTCATTGAGGGTACAAGAAACCAGGTTACACTGATTGCATTTGTTAGGCAAAGTCCCTCTTGCAATCCTGTCTTGCCCCCAAAAGGTGTGGCACACACCAAGGCCCCACCCAGCATTTTAAGTTTTAAGACAGGAATCTCCATCCTCCTCATTTGCAGGCAAATCAATACAAGGGCTGTCTGTAAAACGTTCAGCTATGTATGCCTCTGTTTCTTATAGGCTATGGCTGGATGCTTTCTGGACAGCCGTCATAGATGTATCTACATGTGCACAATAATTATATCTATGCTTTTAAATCTTATTTATCTAAATGAAAAGCTCCAGGAGAATTAAATGTATAATTAGCATATTGCTCATCAACTCCACTGCTAGGTATAACTTATGACACACAAAAACTTGCACATGAATGTTTATAGCAGTGATAGTCATGATGGCCAAAAGAGATATCCCAAACGTCCTTTAACTGACAAGTGAATAAACAGAACATGGCATGTCTATACAATGAAATATTATTTGGCCATAGAAAGAAATGGAATACTCATGTATATTACAATGTGGGTGTACCTTGAAAACATTATTCTAAGTGAAAGAAGTGAGTCACGAAGGCCACAGGTTACGTAGTTCCATTCATATAAAAGTTCGGAGTAGGGAAATCTACAGAGATAAATTTGTGGTTGCTTAAGGCAGAAGCGTGATGGCGTGCAGGGTGTGGTACTACAGATACGGGGCTTTTTTTAAGGTATTGTAAGTGTTCTAACATTAACTACATATATTTGTGAATATACTAAAAACCATTGACTGGATTATACACTTTAAAAAGTGGAATTGCATTGGCTGTGAATTTTATCTCCATAAAGCTATTTTTTAAAATAAGCTGCCAGATGGGCAGAGACTATATTCTGTACCATTTTGTATTCCTTCTCTATAGCTGTATTAAAAATAGTAAATGATTTCTAATTATCTGAAAAGTTGACCAAAACAAATGTCAGGTAGTCACCAAAGCAAATGAAAAGAGCAAGTAAAGTTTCAGCCCAAAAGAAAGTTTATTAACAACCTGTATGGCCAGCTGGGCCCCGTCCTAGTGGCTGCAGACTTCTTGGAAAGTTTGGTTTTAGGTTTTTACACACAACTTTGAGGAATGTCAGCTGCTTCTTGGAAGTCTCTCAGGATCTTTTTGTTTGTTTGTTTGTTTTTGTTTTTGAGATAGAGTCTCACTTTGCTGCCTTGGACAGAGTTCAATGGTGTCAAGGTTCACAGTAACCTCAAATTCTTAGAAGCAATCCTCTTCTTTAAGCCTCCCAAGTGGCTGGGACTATAGGTGCCATCACAACACCTGGCTATTTTTAGGGACGAGGTCTTGCTCTGGCTCAGGCTGGTCTCCAACCCATGAGCTCAGGCGATCTACCCACCTTGGCCTCCTAACTGCTAGGATTACAGGCATGAGCCACCACACCTGGCCCATCCCAGGATCTTAATTAACTCTGTTCTCAAAACAACCCCCCTGCAAGGTCTTAATCAGCCTCATTCTCATTATAGCCCAGGTCAGTCTGACCCAAGCCAATCCAAAATCCATCATCCACCCTGCTCATGTTCAGCTACCTGCCTGGCAGAAGGTAGGGCTGACAAAAATCCTTTTCCTAGGTCTGGCCTAACATCACTGCACTCCAGGATAAACCCGTTAGATATGAGGCTCTCAGTCTGATCTCACACCTGCTGAATCAAGAGTCTTATTTCAACAGGATCTAGGGCGGTTCCTATGGACAGTAAAGTTTGAGGAATACTGCACTGTTGGGTAAATTGTGGTGTCTGCTGGATGTTGAATACACTAAGTTTTACGCAGCTATTTCACTTTTCCATGCCTTTGGGCTTTCTGTAGGGATTAAATCTGTTCACTTGTAATAAATACAGAGTCTAACAAATTACAATCAACCTACTTTCCTTACTTGCAGTTCTAATGTGTTTTCCAGTGCTTAGTAGAGCCTCCAAAATTTGATGATTATCTAAACTATAATAAATTACATACAAAATAAATTGATGACCTGTTCAGGTGGCTTGAATTTTACAGAAATGCCATCTTTTATAACCCATTTAAGTACAAAAGCTGTCAGGTCACTCATTTAAAGGTACATAGCTTAAAAGTACATAGCAATGGTTTTAAATCAACTTATTTTTTCACCAATGAAAAGTAATTTATAATCAATTTTTTCCTTGCTATTGTCAATATTTTTTGATGAATTAGCCCAGGGGTCATCTTGGTCATGTTAAAAAAAAAGTACTAAACGTAGATAAAGCCAAGAAAACACAATATGTTTGCAGACTACCTTAGGGTGGTTTGTGGTATTATTTGGAATGTGTTAAGGTTTAAAGAATCTCACTTTTGTGGGCTTACCAGAGTAGCAAATTTTATAATTTAGAAACTTGCATTTAATACAGCCTTAAACAGCCATATAAAATACTTTCCATTTGATGATTATTCTTGTCTGTCCTCTATCCGACCCCCCATCCCTGACCAGAGAAACCAGGGGCTTCTTTGTCCTGCTATCTCCATCCCAACCCTGAAACGGGGCCCAGCAGGACGCAGTGACGAGCTGAGGCCACCCAAGGCTAATGCCCCTTCACATCACAGGTGCGCTCCCAGCCAGCGGCTGACCTCCAACAATGGGCAGTGCCTCCAGCATCGCCAGTGGCTACTCCTGGTTATTTCCAGGGGATTTTTATAAAAACAAACTTCTTTCCCCAGCCTGCAAGATAGACTAAGAATAACGTCATCTTTGGATGACAGTAATTAACTTATGATCAACTACTCTGAGTATTTTGGTAGACAATCACTGACTATGATTTTATACAGTGCCAAAGGTCTGCTATCTCCCCTGCTAAAATGAGAACAAGGCTTTCTAGAAAAACTCCCCAGATTCTTTAATTATATCTTTCCTATGCATGAGAAATGTGAAATATATAAATGTTTATGTTTGTAGTAGATAAAGCAATCTATATATTTATAACATTTACTATTATTAGGAATATGATGTTTAAAAGGAGGCACGTGTATAGAAGATATAAAGGAAAAATACAAATAAATATGCATACTTTGGGAAGCTTTGTTTTACTGGTAATGTGGAATAGCTCCATCAGATGTGTCCACTGGGACAAATAAAAGGATTAGTATTATTTTATTTTGATATTAATTATATTCAAGGAAGTAAAGAAGTGCTCTGTTAAGAAATTAAGAAGGAGAAGGAATAATAAAAACAGAAACTTAAACTTATGATCTAAGGTACATACTTTTTTTTTCCTTTGAAATGCATAGGCTGTTTTTCTATGAGATTCAGTGCTGAGGGTGACTGGTCTTCAAAAGGTCACTAAAAATACAGACACTTAAAAGCCAATGGCAGCAAAACATGAGGTCAATTTTAACTGACTTGTTTCCTAATTCAAAATCAGGAATTGGTTTCTTATTGAGAGAAAAATGTCTCTATTATTTAGAAAGTGAAGGAATTTCTTATAGAAAGAAAATTTAAAAACCAGTTGTCCATGCCTGCTTTTATGAGAGTCATAGAAAAGGATATGGATCTTGATGGGCAGGAACCAAACCTCTACCTTTCAGAAGTCCTCAAACTTTATTTTTTATTTTTTATTTATTTATTTATTTTTTTGAGACAGTCTCAAGCTGTTGCCCTGGATAGAGTACTGTGGCATCATAGCTCACAGCAACCTCCAACTCTTGGGCTTAAGCGATCCTCTTGCCTCAGTTTTTTATGTTTTCAGTATGGGGGGAGGCGGGGGAGGGAATCTCGCTTTTGCTCAGACTGGTCTCGAACTCGTGAGCTCCTGCAATCCACTTTCCTCGGAATGCTAGGACTACAGGCGTGAACCAGAATGCTAGGACTACAGGTGTGAACCACCGCGCCCGGCCTGCACTGTCTCTTTTTAAACACCCCTCTTCTCACTGTTCCTCGAACATGTTCTCTGCCTGTGTGCCCCCCCCCCCGCTGCCCCAGTATGATCCCAAGGTGCTGCTCTTTCCCATCTTCTTGACGTCTTTAAGAAAATAACTCTACGGACACACCTGGTGACTGTCCTCCACCCTCAAGTACCTTCTCTTCCTACTTTGGTGCTTCTCCTCAAACTTTTTAAACAGGGGGCCAGTTCACTGTCCCTCAGACCGTTGGAGGGCCGGACTATAGTTTAAAAAAAAAAAAAAAAACTATGAACAAATTCCTTTGCACCCTGCCCATATCTTATTTTGAAGTAAAAAAACAAAATGGGAACAAATACAATCACACCACCTCAGGTGGCCTGCGGGCTGCAGTTTGAGGACCCCTGGGTCCATTCTTTAGAATACTGATCCTTTGGTGAATACGATTCCACAATCAAAAAGATAGATATTTGCAAGGTAAACACATATCAGAGGGATCTAAGAATAGATGTTATAGTTGGGAAATTGTTCTCGGAAAAAAACACAATAATATCATCTTTCAAAAAGATGAGTTCGTTTTTAAGACTACTAAACAGAGAAACTAAAAATAATTGTCAATGAAACATAGTTTTATTCTCAAAAATATAAAAGGTATGTGATTATTCCCAATATATGCTCAAATGTTAGGACCCTGAGCCAAGTGTTGGGAAGGTCCCTTGCTAGTCACCACATCTGGACGCCCCGCACAGCCATTCGCCCTGGTTGGCTGCTTCTCCACCACTGTTCTTGCCGGGGCAGGTGCTGCTGAGGACCAGGCTGCCTGCAGCTAACTTTTATCCTGGTATGTTACCAACAAGAAGACTTTGAGAATGACCTCTTGCTCATCTGGCACAGACTCGTAAGACCAATTTTTTTTTTCCAGTTTCCCTCTCTCTTGGCGCTACCTCTCTATGGAAGCTATAACCGCCCTAAATCGTCAGGTCTCTAGTGAAATCTGGAGAGGCAGCCAGCTCATCCTGGGGAATTTGCATTGTTACGGACTCGTCCACCTCCCTCCCCTATTAGCTGAAAGCTGCAGTGTTGAAATGATTACTCAGAATTATTAGGGGGGAAATGATGGCCTTTATTTAAAAGATTGGATTTCTACCTTTACAGCCGAATTTCAGATTTGAATTACATGTTATTTTCTTCCTAGACTAAAAAGACACATATATTTAAGAATCTCCTTACAGTTTCTGAAAGAGTGTCTTGGGTGTGACAGTGGCAGTTCTGTTGTGAAAATCTCCTATGCTTTCCAGAGTCACTCAAGCAAGAAGAGAGAAGGGGAGCCGGGAGGACAAGTAGTCCAGGGAAGAACGCCACTGAGGAATGTTATTAAGGAAAGTAAAGAAACAAAAGAAAGGCTGGTCAGTGCCAGGACTGAGGGGTTAGCATCTGTCCCTGTCCTGGAGCCCATTCTCTCCTTGTCTTAATTCTCATAGTCCTTTGCCGGTACCTGCTTTATACTCCTGCTACCTTACACCACAGATGTTGGGCATCCATCTGATCTCCTTTATTGAACTGGAAGCTCCTTGGAGAGACAAAGATAATTTTGCACATTTTTTTAAATTTCAACAAGAACTAGCATAGAATGAAAATTAAAGAAAAGAGAAAAGAAATAAAATTTCCTAAGTACCTACTACACACTGGGAAAAAGTTAAGTGCTGCTATTTCGAGGATTCAACAACAAAGTCACATCGCCTGCCTGACTTTTGAATTAATTGAGATCTAACCCAGATGGACATAAAAAATCGGTTTTATTTTTGCTAAACTTGAAACTGGATAATAGAATTTCACAGTGCAGCAACAAAGTCAAGAAGGTGCCTCCTAAAAACATTTGCAGAATTGGGCAAACAACACTCCCCCAGGGCACAGGTGCAACTGGAGAGCCTCCATCTGCCCAAGAGGGGTCCTGCCCTGCTTAAACCAGCACTGAGGCAGAACAGACTGGAAGAGACACTTTCTGCATGAATTTGCAGGTCCCAAAGAAAAAACAGGAGTGCGGGATGAACTCACACACAATTTCTTCCCCCAAACTTACCAGTGAAGTAATTTATCCTCCTAACTTGGGAAGAAGGGGCTGAGCGAGGGGACAGATGGATGTCAGGAATCTTACACCAATGAACATCCATCTGCTTGTGGAAAAGAAGCAGGGGTGAGGACGTTTCCCATCACCAAATTGTTTTCATGCAACATCTCATTAATCTTTCAACCTATATCATATTACTATTGCTTTTTATAGATGAAGAAAGAAACGTCGATGGATAGTAAGTAACTTGCCCTAAGTCTCACAGCTAGCAAAATGTCGGAATTCATATTTGCACCCAGAGTCTGTGCTCTCCATTTGATGTGGTGCATAGCAGACAGGTCAGATACATGTTTGGTGAATGAATGTGTGAATGAGAAAAAAGAAGACTTTATACATTTACACATCAAGTATGGTAAAACCCAAGAATTTCAAATGCTCTATAAATGCCGGCTGGGCTCAGTGGCTTGTGCCTCTAATCCCAGTACTTCTGGAAATCAAGGTAGGAGGATCACCTGAGGCCAGGAGTTCAAGGCCAGCCTGGGTAACATAGTGGCACTCACTCTGAAAACGTACAAAACTTAGCCAAGCATTATGGTGCGTGTCTACAGTCCCAGATACTTAGGTGGCTGAGGCAGGAGGACCACTAGGAGCCCAGGGGTTTAAGGCCGCAGTGAGCTACACAATGATCACACCACTGTACTCCAGCCTGGGCAACAGAGCAAGATGCGGTCTGTAAATAAATAAATCAAACCACAGTGAATTCTGTAGTGTAAATGCACAGGATAATTTCAAAATGGACAACCTCGTCTCCAGTATGTGTGGGTAGACTGGTCTCCTTTTACATGTATGCCGACAGTCTGCCAACCCCATGCTGCGTACCACCAGCGGAGGAGAGCCAAGGGTCTCTTATGCAATACTTGACTATTAACTCTGCCAGGCTTCAGGCTACATTATAAGTCCACAATGATCAAAACAGCATGCTGTTGGCGCAAAAATGGAAACATACACATATGGAAGGAATGGAAAACCAAGAGACGAAACCAGTCTCTACGTGCCATCTCATCTGTCATAAACCAAACAAAAGCGTACAGTGAGAAGGGCCCACATGGCAAAGTCTCAAAGCTGCAGATGCTGGGGTGGATGTGGAGAGAGGGAAACACTTTCAGATTGCAAATGAATGCAATCTCTTTAGAAAGAAATATGGAGACTCCTCAAAGAACTCAAATTAGACCTCCCATTGATCCTGCAATCCCATTACTAGGCATGTACCAAGAAGAAAAAAAAATCATCTTATGATAAAGACATATTCAATAGCTAGTTTATCACAGCTCAATTTACAATAGCCAAGCAGTGGAAACAGCCTAAATGGCCAGGAATGGATTAACGAGCTGTGGTACATGTACACCATGGAATACTAGTCAGCCATTAAAAAGATGGAGACTTTACACCTTTTGATCTATCAGGATGGAGGAGAAATGCATTTTAGTAAATTATCACAAGAACGGGAAAGCAAGAATCCAATGTACTCAATTCTAATAGGAAGCCAGTAGACAATCTAATACACAGCCACATAAGAGAAAAACTCACATCAGTTCCAGGTGGAGGCAGGGGTATGGGGGAAGGTTGGAGGGGGATGACGGAAGGGGCTGGTGAGCTCCCACTTAACAGGCACAAAGTAGGGTGATGGCACACATCCTGGGTGCAGGACGCAGCTACAGGAGGGGCTCTACCCAACAAATGCAAACATTGTAACCTAGTTATTTGTACCCTCACATTAATCTGAAATAAAAAAATAAAAATATAAAAAAATAAAGAAAAATACATGACTATTAAGAAAAGAAACACACAGGAGTGGATAAGCCTTCATAATGATCTCAGGTTATTTTTATGAACTCAGAAACAAATACACACGTGTGTGCATGCGTGTGTGTATAAATATATATCCACACATTCTTTCTTCCTCAAGTGCCCACAGCCTGCGATATCTGGCACGATGCTTTTGCTAAGTTGAGGAAGTGTCAACAGAGTCCTGTAGGTGTGGGAAGAGCTGCTGTACAGGAGGATTCTGGTTAGTTAAGACTCTCTGCACCACAAGGAAAATAAACAGGCTTCAACTTCAGAAGGAGAAACACAGACGACACATAGGGAGGCTTTGCTGAGAGCAGTGGTTACCAACCAGACCTCCTTCCCTGGTGGATGAGCAGCCCACAGCTCAGCGGGTGCTGTCTGGAGACATAATGCAGCCTGTGTGAACCCACAAAGGAAATAAGATAATTACTGGCACTCTCATGTAAAATATCACACAATGCTTGTGTGTTCAAGATAGTGAACAAGACTTAAAGCTCCTGAGAGAAGGAACTACATTCAAACCGCTCTGCTGTTCAATTACCCAACACGTGCCGAGCACATGCAGTCACCCAATAAATATTTATTGACCAGACTGGTTAATTAATTGAGAAGAATAACAAAAGAAAAAGGGGAACAAGACTCTGTTCCTAGATTTACAAATAGATTGTCTACGACTTGGAGAAAATCAGTCAGCCTCTCCAGGTGTCAATTTCCCTCCTCTGTCGACCGTGCCCTCCATGAGGTGAGGGCCTACGGCCCCTGCAGCACCGTGACCCCACAGTTCTGATTAACCCGCTCTGTCACCAGTTCATGCTACCTGTCAACTGCATCCCGGGGAAAAGACAGTGGAGAACAATCAAAAACGCCTGGGCTCTTGTTTCACTGTGTGACCAACCAGCATATGAACTTGTCCAGTCATTTAATTTCCCTGGATTCTATCTCCAGAAGCCTTTTTGTTAGCTCAGAATTTCTATAACTCCACTGTTGAGTTACATTCTCTATTTTTTTACATTATCATTTCTAAAGTGTTTCAAGAAAAAAAAGACCCAAAATATCATAAAAATTATTTTTAAACATTTTAACAATCAATCCATTAAGCAATATACCTTTATCAAGGTATATGTTCATTTCTTTTGCTCAAATAGAAGAATTTATCTCAAATGTGTAATAAATTGGCATGATGTTTGCAAGTTAACTTATAAGAATGTACAGTAATAATTATCATTTAATATAGAACATTTTGTAGGTTTCATGGATGACCACACTGGAGCAGTCAGCTAGCTTTGCTGCCTCACCAATGATTTAGACAAGTCTTACAAAGAAACTTTCAAGAGACTTGGAACTCAACCAAAACTCTTCGATTTACTTTTTAGAAATAAAAACATGATTTGCCTTTGCCCTTTCAAATGTAACCAACTTATTATCTGTAAACATTTACATCAAGACCTATGACAGCCACTTGGTTTACTAGCCAAACTTTAAGTGACAAAATTGGCATGATTAGAATCTGTAGATAAGGAAATGAATCGGATGCATTTTGACTGTATGCTTGTATGAATTTATGTTTGAATGCATGGGCATTCATTCACTCAATAAGCATTTGTGGAATTCTAGTAGGCATTAGATAACTGAGTTAGAGATGAACAAGTGATAAGGTATGGTCTTTTCCCGGGATATATTCCCAACTATTTGACAGCATAGATGTGTAAATAAGTACAGGGCTCTTTAAGGCACTTCACGCCAGAGGTGTGTACATGAAAGGGGAGAGAGTATAACTCAGGGCTTATAAATAAGGGACAGAAGATTGACATGTTCTACAAAGACCACAGATGTCGAATTCAGATATGGGAAAGAGAATGACTACATGTGAAATAATGTAAGACAAGAAAATAATCATAAAAATGAGTGTGTACTGGGTTTAGTACACACCATCTGGGGAGAGGGCACATTTATGTGTATACTTTTGATTCGGTCTGTGCAAAACCAAAGTCTGTAAACAAAACATGAGTACATCCTAATATTATGAAATTTTAAACAAGAAATATTTACAATAGGCTCAGCGCCTGTGGCTCAAACAGCTAAGGTGCCAGCCAAATACACTTGAGCTGACAGGTTCGAATCCAGCCCGGGCCCGCCAAACAACAATGACGGCTGCGACCAAAACATAGCCGGGCGTTGTGGTGGGCACCTGTAGTCCCAGCTACCTGGGAGGTGGAGGCAAGAGAATGGCTTAAAGCCAGGAGTTGGAGGTTGCTGTGAGTTGTGATGCCACAGCACTCTACCCAGGGGGAGAGTTTGAGGCTCTGTCTCAAAAAAAGAAAAAAAAGAAAGAAAGAAAGGAAGGAAGAAAGAAAGAAAGATTTAAAATAAAACCTTTTTGAGCAAAAATTTTAAAATAAAAAAAAGACAAAATGAGCATACATGTAGAAAGGAACCTGCTGACCTGAGAAAAATTAGACTCCTAAAAATGCAAAGATAAGTTGTCGAGGAGCAGATAGAACATGTTGAAGAGGCAGGAAGGACGGGACAAGAGTATCCCCCAGGCCTGTGTTCAGAACCAGAGGAGGACGGTTAGCGGAGTCCCAGCCCCCAACCCCCAGATGCCAGCGGCCCCGACTCCCCTCAGCGTGGACACCGGGAGCATGTTCAGACAGTGCCAGATGTCACGGGGGACAAAATCACCCCAGTTGAGAACCACTGTCACAAAGAACAAGTGAGAAACAAAAATTGCTGGCCCATTTCACTCACAGTTGTGGATACAAAATTCTAAACAAAATGAGAGAAAATTAAATTTAATAGCAAAGAAAATGATAAAACCAGTTGGACTTTTTTTTTCCTGAAAGGCAAAGGTGGTCACATATCTAAATATCTACAAATATCATAACTCAGACTGGTAAAGAAGAAAAGTCTTATGTCCTTTTAATAAACAGACCTGCCTAGATACAAACATACACCTACACAGATACATTTAGAGATAATATACACATCTAAACACTCTATACACGGATATCCCCACGGCATCCAGCGTCAGACACCTCTTTCCTCTTATTTGTTTCTTTAATCTACACCTTGGAAGAATCTATCACTAGGAATCAGAAAATGCTCCTCAGGCTCAGGGCAAGGCCTGAGAGATGGGGCTGCCAATGCAGCTGAGCTAATCAGAAGCCTGCTTCACAGGTGTGTGCTTATTTAGAGAAAAGTAAAAGAACGGGATTAGCTAACGAGACCGTTTACAAATCTTTCAATTCCACTTAAGGGCAGAGTCTTGATTTATTTTAGTAATACAAAAAAATGACCACTAAAATGTTGATCTGTATTTTAAAAAGCAATTCAAACAAGTTCAGTTCAATTTATATTAATGCAAAGAAAAGGTCTTAAATGACTGTTCAATTCCATGCTGTGGTGTTGCGCACAAAATCCTGTTACCAGCCAGGAAATAAACACGAATGACTCATTCGTGAGTCGTGAACTTACCTGAACTGAAACTCCTGTTTGCAGTGGCTTTAAAATGTACTGGACTCCAAAATGACCTCTATTATTTTTTATTTAATTATGTACATAAGTAAGTCAAGATCATTCTATATTCAATAATTGAGCAAACTGAATTTTTAGCATTACCATCTCTACCAAATAGTTAAGGAAATTAAAATATACTAAGGAGAGGACCGAGGCAGGAGAGACGGTTCTTCGCTCGCGAGGTGCTGGACGCCACACCACCACTTCCAGCTGCCTCTTGGCAAGTAGGAAGTCACGTTACCTCCTTGACTCCTGGTTCTCATAATACTGCTTTTATTCTTATTCCGTTTGTACCAAGAGGTCAATGAAATAAAACCATGTAAATCATTTCTCTAAATATTTTGACATTTATATGAGCAACAAGAGTAATTAACTTGGGATAAAATATGAGAAAAATGAATGTAAATGAATCCATGAGTTTAAAACTTAACATGACTTACCAGCCTAGGAACAATTGTAAAACAATAATAACAGCTGTTATTCCTAACACCTAATTGTTGTGCTAGGCATTTCCAATGTGTCCATAATAATGACAATGATGTCACAGTAAGAATAAGACTCAGACAACCTGTCACACAGGGAGAGTCATGACAAACAATGTTCTCATCATACAGACCCATGTGTCTCCCATGGCTGGTGTCCAGCCTTTACCTTGAATGTAAGGTGGCTCTTGACTCTTTTTCTTCTATGACACTAAATTCATCCTGGGAACACCATTGCCAAACAATCACATCCAGAAACAAAGATCATTGCACTTGAATGAAAAAGACCTTGGGCAAATTTAGGGCTTGCTTTAGTGAATTATACAGAGGACCCTGGCTGGGATGAGCTTGTATCAGGAAGGTCCAGGCACACTTGTCCTGGGCTGCTGCTCACCGCCCAACTGGAGCTTTCCCATTGCTATTTGCACGCGGCTTGCTGGAAGGGGCTGATAAAGGGAATATGATAAATTCTCCACCTCCCTCACTCCTACAACCTGCCTCATCTTTGATAGTCCCAACCACAGACTCAGCCTTAGCCCCTGGCGCCTTCAATGGGGATATGTTTTATTTGTTTTGTTTTCTCTTACTACTTTATTCACAAATGTCCCATCAGGAACTGGCATTGTGAAGAAGTATATTTTTTGTAAGGTCAATGGGAAAACAGAAAAAATGATTTTTTTTTTGGGGGGGGGTTTGGTTCTTTTTTTTTTTTACTGTGATCTTAAATCAAACAAAGAAGTAACAATAGTTAAATATGTAAAATTCTCAAGCATTTTAGGAGTACAGATAGAAAAACTTCAGAAAGGACAGGTATGAAGGTAATCCTTCTCAACTCCTGCCTCTCCTTTGGGAGGCTGAGGGAGGCAGGCAGGCTCCACCCTCTCGCACATGCCCAGGATGAGCCGCAGCTGAGTTCATTAACGAGAGACCATTCACAGCTGTCTGAACGCCTCTTCTACTCCACCTGCATGCTGTTGAGGATGCATCATCATATTTAATTCTCACAACAAATTTTGGTTTAGGAACTCTCATTAATCTAAATTTTACAGATGAAGAAAATGTCTCAGCAAGATTAACTTGTCCATGGTTCCACAGTTGGTAAGTAATGGAGCTAGGACTCAAACCTGTGTCTCTTTGAATCACGTGATAATGCCTTAGCATGCCATTTTGTAAGTTTTGCGCTCACATTTCAATCTTTGCCTCTAATCAGAGAGCTCCTTCAGGACAGAATGTATTTCTCATTAATTTTTAGAGCATGGAATAACGCCCAGTACAGAGCAGGGAGTCAGTGATTGTCACGTGAATAAAATGATGCATTAATAAAGGGAGGAATTAATTTTAAAAAGAGACAGAAAATTGAAGTTTGTGCAAAATGATAATTCTACACCAAGAATACTATTCCTATGGTTAGACTCCATTCCTATTGTAGCAACTTATGAGTATTCTGTGATAAGCAGAATTTTTTACTTTAGAATTATATGAAATGCTTTCAAAAATATGTACTTTACCCAGGGATTTTAATGAACAATTGAAATCCCATAATCAGAACATGACACAACCAAACCAGTGGGGACATAATCATATGTTCCCCATAATAAGCTACTTGAAGTGTTCTTAGGGTTATAATTTTGTAATCTGGACATGAGAGGGGGAGCTGGGCTCTTGACAACATTCAACACAGACACTTCAACTGGCTCTGGATGAAAGACGAACGTTCTCTTTTGCATCATGTGGCGGTTCTCTGTCCCCTTATCAGTGTGCAGACAGTCCTGACTGCCATCCTCACATCCTCTGCCATCCTCCTGCAGCTTTTGGCCAGCTTGACATTTGCAGTAAGAACTGCCAACCGTGTTACAGCTGTAGTCCTGACAGACACCATTGTCAATGGCACATTCATTTATATCTGCAACTGAATAAACAGAATCAGCCTCCTGTTAGTAAAGACACAGAAAGGAACTCGTGTCCAGGGCTCTCCAAAAACGAACCACCACGGAGGGACCTCATTATCTGACCTCAGATTAAACGAGATAAAAGGATACCGCGTTTTAGTTAGAGCTAGGACACTCTAATTTTGATGTGCAGAAAGATCCACGTCATCACCTTTGGTATCTGACATGTATGTTTGAACAGTGCACTAGGGAGATTTCTAGCCTTATGGGTTTGGAGGCTTATGGAGTCAGAAATTTCACATCCAAGTTGTCATTTGAGGATGAGATTGTCCATGGAGAGAGAAATCATAAAGTTGGAACTCTAGGGCACCTATTCCTCTATTGAATATGTTGTTATTGGCTTCTCAGTCAATAATTATCAAGCCCCCCATACATATATTTGGCCCTGTATTAGTATGAGAAAGGTGCTGGCTGATTCCAAGATCCTTACCTTGTGAAATGAGAGTGGCTGGAAGGGAGGGAGGATGGAGAGGGCAGCAGAAGAGGGGAGAGGAAGGAAGACGGAGACAGAGAGAGGGAGAATGGGTTGCTTAGGACCAGCAGAAGCGGACAGGACGTGTCTCCCCAAACTGCAACCACGAGAACAGAACACAACCAGCACCAGAAGGAGGAAGAAATAACACCAGAGTGAGCCGGCAGGCATTCTGCTGGATGGAACTGGCTTTGTCTGACCCCTGGCTACACGGCTGTTGAGACTGCTTTTGCTTAAGTTAATTTTTCATTGACATTAAGCCACACAGAGAAGAAAATACATAATTCTTAAGTATCCAGTTTTGAAAGGTTTTGAAAGTAGAAAATACCAAAGCAACTTCAATGCGATGCCAGAACATCTCCAGCGCCTGGGAAGCATCATGCCTCACGCAAGGAAACAGCTAGGGTGACCTTTAATCACTACCGGTTAGTTTTGTCTTTTTAACTATGCTTAAGTAGAATTGTAGCAGGTGTCTGTTTTGTGAGCCTGGCTTCTTCTATTCAGAATTCTGTTCATGAGACACAAGATGATGCTGCGTCTACCTGCAGTTCATTCCTTATTTCCGTATGTTATTCTTTTCTTTGAATAGACCCCAGTATTCATTCCACAGATAATGAGCATTTGAATATTTCTTATTTTTGGCTTTTATGATGAGTATAGCCTTAAAAGTTCTCATACATGCCATCAGTGAATTTAGGTGACTTAGGTATTTATTTCTGTTGGGCGATACATTTGAGCCCTGAAGCACAGGCCGGAGCTGCACGGGGCCCTGAGAACTTACAGGCTGATCTTCCCAGGAAGCACGGGCCGCCCTCCAGATTGGCAGGTTCTGTCTGTAGCAAACATAGACCCCAAATAGTGTTTCCAGGATGGGAAACACAGGTATATGGAGGGCCAATTTGTCACAAAATCCACGGGAGTCCTGGAGTCAATCTTCCCTAGACATCGAGGGAGGACGATGCACCTGGGACTGGAATTGCCAGGTCCAAAGAGCTGATGTGTTCTCCTTTGGCAGTTGAGTCCTCCCTAAGAGGCTGTTCTAATTTAAACTCCCATCAGTGATGGATTAGAGACCAGATGCTGCTCATTCTTGCCAACATTTGGGATAGTCTGTTTTTTTGTTTTTCTTTTTCATTTTAGCTCTTTCGGGAGTTGATAATAGCATCACGTTGAGATTTTAATTTACGTTTTCCAGTGATGAATTAGGTTGAGCACGTTTTCATGCTATTAGCCGTTTGGATAACATCTTGTCAAAATGCTGCTTCAAAAATTTTTCCATTTGTCCAATCTTAAAACATTGGTTCCTTTACTTGTGGGTTCTCAAGTAGAATGTTAAACAGAAGTGGTGAAAATGATCACCCTTTTCTTGCTTCAGATCCTGGAAGGAGAGCTGTTAACATTTCACTGCGGGGTGTGTGTGTGTGTGTGCACGCGCAGATTATCTAGTTTCTTAGATATTTGTATCATAAATAGGTTTTAAGTTTTATTTGCTGCCTTTTCTGATTCTGTAAGGATAATTAGGTGCTTTTTCTTATTAATTCTGTTAATGGGTTGAATAACATGATTGGTTCTTGCATTCCTGAAATCAACCTGGTAATGACGTATTACCCTTTTATATATGCCTGGATTTAATTAGCTAATATTTTATTTAGGATTTTTGAGACTATATTCATGAGAGAGATTTGCCTGCACTTTTTCTTTTTGGTAATCTACGTACAAGATTTTGGCACTGGGGTCATGCCGGGATACAAAAAAACAAGTTGGAAGTGTTTCATCTTTTCACATGCTCTGAGGGAATATGTGTGAGATTGGTGTCATTTCTGACTTAAATATTTGAAAGAATTCATTTATAATGCATCTGGGGCCTGGGATGGTGTATATGTGTGTGCGAAAGCTTTCAATTACAGATTCAATTTCTTTAATAGATATAAGAACATTCAGATTTTCTTTTGAATGTGTTGTGTAAATTACATGTTTCAGGAAAGTTGCTCATTTTATATAAATATTCAGATGTATTGCTCTTAAGTTGTTCACAAAATTATCATACCTTTTTTTTTTTTTGCAGTTTTTTTGGTTGGGGCTGGATTTGAACCCACCACCTCCGGCATATGGGGCTGGCGCCCTACTCCTTTGAGCCACAGGCACCATCCAAAATTATCATACTATTTTTTAAGTATCTGTCTAATTTGTGATGAGGTCCCCTTTCTTATTCTGAAATTTATCCTGTGTACCTTCTCTATGTTCCCAATCAGCTTTGCTGGGCATTTATCAATGTTTAATCTTTTCCAAGGGGGTGAAAAAAACACGTTTTAGTCTGTTGATTTTTCAGCATTGCACATTTTTTTTTCACTTCATGAATTTGTGTTATGATCTTTATTATTGCTTCCTGTTGCTTTCTTTGGAATTATTCACTGTTCTGCTTCTAAGTTCTAGAAAGGGAGAATTAGACCTTTTAGTTTTACCTTCCTTTAAAATAAATATTCCTTGTTATCTATTAAGTGTATAATAAATCCCCCAACACCAACTGGTCGGAACAGACGACTTGTTATCTTTCACACGTCTGAGGATTCTCACTTGAGTGACAATTAACAAGGGTGGAGGTGTCATAGGGGACCCCAGGAATGATAGGAGGCCAGTGAGACCTGGGGCTGTATTTGCAATCAGGCCTTTTCCTCATGGTGGGATGTGGACTGAGAAGGTCAGAAGCTGGGTGGCTGGTCAGTGGTGTCCCCTCTCTCTCCATGCAGCCTGTCCACACGTCCTGCTTTGGATTTCTACAGGTGGAGACATTTTGGGTGGTGGTCAATATCCTCTAGAGACCATTACAACAGACCCAGAGTGGCCAGGCTTCTTCTTATCTAGCCCTGGAAGTCACATAGCAGCATTCCAGGATATTTGTTCGTTAAAGCAGGAGCAGGCCAAGCTGGGACTCCAGGAGGGGAGGAATTGCTCCTCTCGGGGGGAGAATTACGTGTGTCCTGGGAGGGAAGAAACAGATAGCAACGTTCTTAGGGCATTTTCTCAAATATAAAGTGTTAGCTGCACACTACACATGCTTGATCATTTGACTCAAGCTCTTTAACATTTCTTTTTTGGGTTATTTTGAAGTATATTTGGGGGAAACATTTGAGGAATTTTTAATCATCTTGCTGTTACGAAATGCTAGATTAATTCCACAGTGAACACAGAATATACTCTCCATAATTTCAATTCTTTAAAATTTGCTAAGGCTGGACACAGTAGCTCACACTGATAATCCTAAATAATACTCTGGGAGGCTGAAGCAGGTGGATTGCCTGAGTTCAGGAGTTCAAGACCAGCCTGAGCAAGAGTGAGATCTCCCATCTCTAAAAATAGCTGGGCATTGTGGCAGGTGCTTGTAGTCTAGCTTCTTGGGAGGCTGAGGCAAAGGATCACTTATGCCCAAGAGTTTGAGGTTGCTGTGAGCTGTGACATCACAGCACTGTACCCAGGGCAAGAAAGTGAGACCTTGTCTCAAAAAATTAAATAAATAAATAAATAAAATTTGTTAAGGCTGGTTTTATATTCAGGCATATGGTCAATTTTGGTTTACTGGAAAAAATGTGCATTCTGGAATTGGAACCAGATGCTATGGTTTCTGCATGATACATGTGCGTGTATATTACATAGAATGTGTACTATCTACATTTCACACATGTATATGTTATTTGATTAGTTTGATTCGGTAATCATGATTTTCAGATCTTTTTATATTTAAGCACTTTTTCTTTTTTTTATTGCTGGGAATTCATTAAGGGTACAAGAAACCAGGTAACACTGATTGCATTTAGGTAAAGTCCCTCTTTTAATTGTGTTGTGCCCCCAAAAGGTGTGGCACACACCAAGGCCCCACCCTCTCCCTCCTTCCCTCTCTCTGCTCTCCCTCCCTTACCTCTCCCTCCTTCTTTCTCTCTCTGCTCTCTCCTTCCCCCACACCCACTGTGTCATTGTCATTAATTGTCCTCATATCAAAATTGAGTACATAGGATTCTTGCTTCTCCATTCTTGTGATGCTTTACTAAGAATAATGTGTCCCACTTCCATTCAGGTTAATACAAAGGCTGTAAAGTCTCAATTTTTTTAATGGCTGAATAGTATTCCATGGTATACATATACCACAGCTTGTTAATCCATTCCTGGGTTGAGGGGCATTTAGGCTGTTTCCACATTTTGGCGATTGTAAATTGAGCTGCAATAAATAGTCTAGTACAAGTGTCCTTATGATAAAAGGAGATTTTTCCTTCTGGGTAGATGCCCAGTAATGGGATTGCAGGATCAAATGGGAGGTCTAGGTTGAGTGCTTTGAGGTTTCTCTATACTTCCTTCCAGAAAGGTTGTACTAGTTTGCAGTCCCACTAGCAGTGTAAAAGTGTTCCCTTCTCTCCACATCCACGCCAGCATCTGCAGTTTTGAGATTTTGTGATGTGGGCCATTCTCACTGGGGTTAGATGGTATCTCAGGGTGGTTTTGATTTGCATTTCTCTGATAGGGATGATGAACATTTTTTCACGTTTGTTAGTCATTCATCTGTCTTCTTTAGAGAAGGTTCTATTCATGTCTCTTGCCCATTGATATATGGGATTGTTGGCTTTTTTCATGTGGATTAATTTGAGTTCTCTATAGATCCTAGTTTTCAAGCTTTTGTATGATTCAAAATATGCAAATATCCTTTCTTATTGTGTAGGTTGTCTATTTGCTTTGGTTGTTGTCTCTTCAGCTGTACAGAAGCTTTTCAGTTTAATGAAGTCCCATTTGTTTACTTTTGTTGTTGTTCCAAGTTTCTTTCTTTCTTAGATACTCTCCCTGAGTCCCAGACATAGTAGCAACTCCCCGAGTTTCCTATTCTCATGTTCTTCAACATTCTTTTTCCCTGCTTAGCAGTTTATCTCTAGTTCCTACTCAGTAATTCTTCATAAGTTTTTATTTTTTTTCCCCCAACCAAATCCTCTGTGGTTCTGTATCTCACTGGACCCTCACAGGCACACTTTTTCTCCAGTGTCTTGATTCCTCCAATTTTGGATTCCATGTTGATTGAGTTCCAATTTATGTCTCCCTCACCCTGGGAGACTCCTGAATGCTTGACATACCTTTCCCTCTATTAGGAGCCACTCTGTTCTCACCTTTCCAGCCCTTCTCATTATGTCTCTTAATGCATTCATCCTTACAGGGGAAAACTCACCTCCTTAATATTCCAGGATGCCATATTATTGTTTGAGATCTTCAGATAAGTGATTTTTTTTTTACAACACATTCAACTTATCTAGTGGTTCTCAGTAAATCAATTGCTCTGCTACTGTTTATCCTATCATTGCCAAGAAGAGAAGGACTATTCACCACTGTTTTTCCAACTCCTTAATTTCTCTTATAATATTTCAAAAAAAAGTTCATTAACTGAAACTTTATGTGCTTGTTTATTTTTTTTTCACATCTGACTCAGTCAATAAGCCAAGAATTCATAAGCAGTAAACACAAAGTAATTAACAAAGAATATAAGACTTTATAATTAGGTCCTGTGCTTCATGCTTCTGGGCATGAGAGAGAGAAAGTTCAATAAATGTTGACTTTCTAAAATATATTGGAGTACAAGTTCATACACAAGATCGAGTATTATCTTCAAAGCTTAGTTTGCCAAAAGAGGAACTCTGTTAGAACAGATCAGACATCAGGAGTCCCATGATTCAATTAAGAATTTACCCAAAAATATGTTTTGAAGAAATTGAACTGCATTAATGTCTGAAGAAAGGATATTTCTACATAAAAAATTTGCCAATCTCATAATGAACTGCTGAGATCATGTGAAATTTGCTTATTTGAACAAGTATAGTCATTAAAAAGAAGACTGAATATATTAAGTGAAAACTTGTATCACGAATTAAATGTTCACCAATATGGAAATAATTAAGGTAATTAAATGTATGCTTCAATATAGTCATTGTGAGAGATAATTTTGATGACTTATACAACAACACTGGGAACAGTTATCTGGAAATGGATTACCAATAGTTTTGCTGTTTTTGTTGCAACTATAAAAGCTATATATTCTTATTGGGAAAGTTTGGAAAGATTTTAAAAATAATTTGATATGTAACAGTGGTAGAGATGTATTTCAAAGAGATGTATTTTCCTTTTTGTTATAATAGTGCTTGTACCACCCTTATTTAAAAAAATAGATCCAAGATTTCTGACTGGTAAAAACAGAAAATTATATAATTTTCAGCATCTGTTCAAAAGGAAGCATTTACTTTTCAGGAGGACGGATTTTTGCTGGCATTATTGTGGAAGTTTCTAACTTGAGTTTCGAATATAAGGGTCCTTGGATAAAGCAGGGTCAGAGTCTTTTCAATAGTGGGTTGTTTAAAAATGACAATATTTCCATAAACTTTCCACTGATGTTGACTTGTCCTAAACTGTTCTACTTGATGTACTAGCATGTTATTACTTCAGTGGGAAGCTAGGTTGATAGGCCCAGGCCAGTGGCCTCTGTCTGACTTTACGTGAAACAAATACAGAAATTTTAAAACAAAAATGAGCCTGAGCAAGAGTAAGACCCTCTCTCTACTAAAAGTAGAAACTAACCAGGCATTGTAGTGGGTGCGTGTAGTGGTGGGAGGCTAAGGCAGGAAGATTGCTTGAACCCAGGAGTTTGAGGTTACTGTGAGCTATGACATCATGATACTCTACCCTGGGTGACAGAGTAAGACTCTGTCTCAAAAAACAAACAAAAGCGTAGCACAGTTTCTACATGAACTATAAATAGTAGCTCTTATTATTGTTAGCTAAGTTTTAACTATTATAATCACATAGTTAAAAATTCAAACCTGATTCACAGAAGGTACTCAATGGCTTTCTTATTTAGTTTGTATTGAACTGAATACAAATACAATACTGTTTGTACTGAAATTCAGTTTTAATAGAATTACAAATTCTGAGCATCATGTCATATTTCTTGCTCTAAAAATCAGCTCAAAAACAATTTTGCTTTTCCTGTCAGCACTATTGCCATACAATTCTGCTGTGTTTAAGTATAACCTGAGAGTTTTGCAAAATCAGCTGCATGATTCAACCCGTGATACATTGTCTTACTAATGCTGGTTCACTAGCCAGTTACATGACGACATTAATAAATAAAATACATATGCATGCATTTCCAATTCTATTGTTTTCTACTTTAAAAAAGTAAATAAGAAAATATGGTATATGTCTGATGGCCTCAGGCACTCAGGAAAAAAAATGAAAATATAAAGTTGGTGTTATCAAATGAAAATCGGGATTCCGAAGAAAAAATTTGAAAGTCATTAGTTTTGAAGATGGTTCTGAAAACCAGGTTAATATTTAGGATTTTAAATTGCAGTTTTATAAGATACTCACCGCACGGTGGATTTCAGGTTGTTTCATGAGTCCAATGTCATTCAAGGTTGCAAATAAATTTGGTTTTTCCAAAGCAAGATGACAACAATTCTCTGACATATAGTGAGTCCTCCGGGTTAGCATGACAAATGTTCAATGATATCATCGGGGCTATCACTCCATCTGCAATGGGACACTGCAGTCTTTTCCAGAATTAGATATGATGTTTGTCAGAACAGTGCCACATTTCTGCTTGCAGGGCAAAGATATTATGATAGAATTGTAAACACATAAAAAAAAGATCTGTTAAATTAGCTACCCAAATAAGTTCTTAATTACTACCTTTAAACAAAATTTGAGGATTTGGGCTCCTTATATCTGGACATTTTCTTGAAATAGGCTTCTATTTTACACTGTGCAATTCATTTAGTCTAGGGTTTTATAGTTTTAGTGACAGCTTAATCTGTTTTCAGGAATGTGGTAGATAAACTGAATAGAGGGGGCTAAACATAAAGAAGCAAAATGAGAAGTGTCTGAATTTAATTTACGTCAATCTTCAAATCACATACCATATATTTGACCCAATTTAGCATGTGTATTTTTGCTTTGTCTTGTAAAGTGTGTGTTTGCTTTGTCAAAATTACTCAAAAATTATACATACACCTTATGTGTCATAGTCATTTTCAACTCCATGGGCTTCATGAAGTGACGACCTAAGCTTCTTATTGCAATTACCTTTAGCAGCAGAGTAAACAATTTTTTTTTTCAGGTCCTAGGCTTAATGGGATTCTCTGTAGGTTAAAGGAGGCTGTGGCACTAATCAATATCTCTGGAAAATTCATACATACCCCGAATAACTGGAAAATGCATTTAAATAGTGTTCTGGATCTTTACGACTTTATTGTGAAAATTATAGAATTGTACCTGATGCATGTTAAAGTTACACTATTCAAAGATCTTAGGTAATACCAGTGGAATAACTTCATGGCTTTTAAGGATTGTCCTTAAAATTGAGGTATATGTGGTTTGACATATTCTGTTCCCAGTCACTATGGAATAAACTGAAAGCCTCAAAACAAAAATCTTGATCTTTAAGTTTCCTAATCCCTACCAAGTTCCCTTCTGCATTATTGCTGGTGGAGGCAAAGAAAGGGGGAATGAACATTTAGCTTTCAGGCAACAGAGTACAGAGCTGTGGACACTGACAGCTGACTGGAATCTGAGTTCTGCCACCTCCAGGAGCTACTGTGTTACTCACCTAACATTTCTGAGCCACTTAAAGAATATGATGATTAGAGAAATATTGAGAACTACAAATATGATAATACCTATGAAAATTCCTTGCAAATTTTGAAACCTAACATAAATGCATTCTCAGGTACTAAGTACAAATACTTTATATATTTTTTCATTCATATTTATACCAAAGGACTTAAAAAAATATAATTCAGCAGAAATTCTCCAATTAAAGGTTATTGAAGAAAAACCAACAAGTTACAGTTTCGTAGAAAAAGACATATTATACTATGGCTACTTTATATAAGTGAATCCCAACAATTGAAAAGAGACCTATCATTTATAATGTGTTCATGTAATGAAGCCTACATTTCTAGAGATGTATTTGTTTTTAAGAATTTTTCAAAAGGCGATGAAAATACTGAAACTAAAGTTATGTTGACGTTAAGGATATGTCATAGCTCATTAAACCTATAATAAATGAGTAAATTTAATAATAACAGTAAAGGTATCCACCTTCTCACTGTAGTATTTGTGTGTTAATAATTAGAATGTATTTAAAATATTTAGGCTGTTTAAAAAGCTATATTTAACTGAAATTTTCGATTGTAATTAATAATCATACACTAACTAACATGACAGGGTCAAAGCTATGAGTTTGGTGCAAAGCTCAGATTTTTTATTTACTTCAGTATTTCACTTATCCTTTCTATTCTCCAGTTTCAGAATCTGAAAAATGAAGATAATACCAATCGTATTTGCCACGTGGATATTGTGAAATTTAAATGAATTATTACACGTGGAATGAACAGCATCAGAATAAGGCCTAAATACATGTAACTTTTTTTTTTTTTTTAAATTTCAGGTTAATGTGAGTGAACAAACAACCACGTCACAATATTTGAATATGATAGAGTCCCTCTTGTAGCTATGTCCTGCACCCAAGAAGTGTGCCATATACACCTACATTGTATCCATTAAGTGGGAGCAAGCAAACCACCTCCTCCCCTATCCTATCTCACTCATTCATCCTCCCAAAACTTGAATTGAAATGAGTTTTTCTCCTCTGCGGGCAGGAATTAGATCATCTACTGGCTTTGTACTAGTATTGAGTACACTGGATAATTGCTTTTCCATTCTTGTGATACTTTACTAAGAAAAATGTTTCAACTCCATCCAGGTTAATACAAAAGATGCAAAGTCACCATTTTTTATGGTTGCATAGTATTCCATGGTATACATATACCACAGTTTGTTAATCCATTCCTGGTTGGTGGGCATTTAGGTTGTTTCCACATCTTGGCAATTGTAAATTGAGATGCAATAAATAATCTAGCACAAATGTCTTTATCATTGCCAGGTCCTGCCCTGGGGATTGGGTCCTTTAAGACCCATAGAGCTGGGGAAATTACAAGAAGATGGCGGCCAAGTAACAGCTTCCCTGCAAGTGGGCACCGTGAGTAGGGGGAGATAAGACTCCAGGCATCGCTGGCTGGTGGGATCTGCCTATAACCATCCCTTTGAGGACACAGGGAGTCAGCAAGAGACTTCTGGACCTCAAGAGGAGGACAAAAACTGGAAAACTGGCAAGCAGTTGTGTGTGTTTGATTGGTCTAATCCTGCCGGCAGCTGTAAGTACACCAGCAGTGAGACTGAAAACTGGAAAGGCCTTACCTCTGAAAAAGTTTTGGTGCTTTTGGACTTCGCACTCAGTTAAACTGATTTGGGGAGAGCTTCAGTAGGAGTGCAGAGAACTTTGGGTATTGTCTAGGGCCCCAGACTGAGCCTCTCAGCCGACGGAGCTAATAGTGTTCGGCTGTGGGCCGCAGGGAGCCATTGTGAGAGAACTGCCCTGGCAAGTTCCACCCTCAGGGTCGCAGAGCAAGGATCGAGCAGGAGCTAGTAACCTAGTGAAAGAGCAGCCTAAAGGCAGGGACTGAGCTGCCTTACAGCTTTAACCCTCAGGGGCAGAGTGAGACCAGTTTTGGCACACCGGGTAAGTGGATAGCAACTTCAGCAGTGATCTCAGTGACAAGCACTTTCCTGGGAAAGCTTCTGCTTAGCCAAGTTTAGAAGTTTAAAGTACCTTTTAAGAGAGCTGAAGAGAGATTTAGGGTCTCCACCCTGTGGGTTTGAGAAATAAGCAGAGGCCTCCAGTCATATCAGCGTTGTGATTAACATCTCATACCCCAGAAGAACACCTGTTGCTCAGATAATATTTAACAAGATAAATATACTGGGTTTTTTTTTTTGTTTTGTTTTGTTATTTTTGGTTTGTTTTTTACTTTGTTGTTGTTTGTTTTGACTGTACTCAGTCTAAGCAATATGATATCTGATAATACCATAATAACAGGGGACTTTAGCAATTCTCTTACAGAGCTGGACAGATCCTGTAAACAGAAATTAAACAAAGATACAAGAGATTTAAATGACCCTAGAACAACTGTGCTTGATAGATGCATATAACACTCCATCCCAAAGATAAAGAATATACATTCTTCTCATCACCCCATGGAACATTCTCCAAAATTGATCATATCCTGGGACACAAAACAATTATCAAGAGAATCAAAAGAATTGAAATTTTACCTTGTATCTTCTCAGACCATAAGGCACTAAAGGTGGAACTCAACTCCAATAAAAACATTCACCCCCACACAAAGGCATGGAAATTAAACAACTTCTGTTGAATGACAGATGGGTGCAGGAAGAAAGAAAACAGGAAATCATTAACTTCCTTGAGCATAACAACAATGAAGACACAAGCTACCAAAACCTGTGGGATACTGCAAAAGCAGTTTTGAAAGAAAAATTTATCGCTTTAGATGCCTACATTCAAAAAACAGAAAGAGAGCACATCAACCAACTCACGAGCCATCTTATGGAACTAGAAAAAGAAGAACAATCTAAGCCTAAACCCAGTAGAAGAAAATAAATATCCAAAATCAAATCACAGATCAATGAAATTGAAAACAAAGAAAAAATCATTCAGAAAATTAATGAAACAAGGAGTTGGTTTTTTGAAAAAATATATAAAATAGATAAACCTTTGGCCAGACTAACGAGAAATAGAAAAGTAAAATCTCTAGTAACCTCAATCAGAAATGATAAAGGGGAAATAACAACTGATCCCACAGAGATACAAGAGATCATCTCTGAATACTACCAGAAACCCTATGCCCAGAAATTTGAGAATGTGAAGGAAGTGGAATGATATTTGGAATCAAAGCCTCTCCCTAGACTCAGCCAAGAAGAAATAGAGCTCCTGAACAAACCAATTTCAAGCACTGAGATTAACGAAACAATAAAAAAGCTTCCAACAAAAAAATGCCCTGGTCCAGATGGCTTCACACCAGAATTTTATCAAATTTTCAAAGAAGAGCTTATTCCTGTACTGCAGAAATTATTCCAAAAATAGAGAAGGAAGGAATCTTCCCCAACACGTTCTATGAAGCAAACATCAACCTGATACCGAAACCAGAAAAAGACCCAACTATAAAGGAGAATTTCAGACCAATTTCACTCATGAACACAGATGTGAAAATTTTCAACAAAATCCTAGCCAGTAGATTACAGCTTATCATCAAAAAAGTCATACATCGTGATCAAGTAGGTTTCATGCCAGGGATGCAAGGCTGGTTTAACATAGGCAAGTCCATAAATGTTATCCACCATATTAACAGAGGCAAAAATAAAGATCATATGATCCTCTCAATAGATGAAGAAAAAGCATTCGATAAAATCCAGCATCCTTTTCTAATTAGAACACTGAAGAGTATAGGCATAAGTGGCACATTTCTAAAACTGATCGAAGCTATCTATGACATACCCACAGCTAATATTTTACTGAATGGAGTAAAACTAAAAGCTTTTCCTCTTAGAACTTGAACCAGACAAGTTTTTCCTCTGTCATCTTTACTATTCAACATAGTGCTGGAAGTTCTAGCCAATACAATTAGGCAAGACAAGGAAATAAAGTGAATCCAAATGGGAGCAGAGGAGGTCAAATTCTCCCTCTTTGCTGACAACATGATCTTATACTTATAGAATCCCAAAGACTCAACCACAAGACTCCTAGAAGTCATCAAAAAAAATACAGTAATGTTTCAGGATATAAAATCAATGTCCACAACTCAGTAGCCTTTGTATATTCCCATAAGAGTCAAGATGAGAAGCTAATTAAGGACACAATTCTCTTTATCATAGTTTCAAATAAAATGAAATACCTAGGAATATACCTAACAATGGAGGTGAAGGACCTCTATAAAGAAAATTTTGAAATCCTCAGAAAGGAAATAGCAGAGGATATTAACAAATGGAAGAACATACCATGCTTATAGCTGGGAAGAATCAACACTGTTAAAATGTCTATACTTCCCAAAGCAATCTACATATTCAATGCCATTCCTATGAAAATACCAACATTGTACTTTCAAGATTTGGAAAAAATGATTCTGCGTTTTGTATGGAACCAGAAAAAAACCAATATAGGTAAGATAGTTCTTAGTAATAAAAATAAAGCTGGGGGCATCACCATACCACATTTTAAGCTGTACTACAAAGCCATAATGGTCAAGACAGCATGGTTCTGGCACAAAAATAGAGACATAGACACTTGGAATTGAATAGAACACCAGGAAATGAAACTAACATCTTACAACCACCTAATCTTTGATAAACCAAACAAGAACATACCTTGGAGAAAAGACTCCCTATTCAAAATATGGTGCTGGAAGAACTGGATGTCTACATGTAAGAGACTGAAACTGGACCCACACCTTTCTCCACTCACAAAAATTGATTCAAGATGGATAAAGGACTTAAATTTAAGGCATGAAACAATAAAAATCCTCAAAGAAAGCATAGGAAAAACACTGGAAGATATTGGCCTGGGGGAAGACTTCATGAAGAAGACTGCCATGGCAATTGCAACAACAAAAATAAACAAATGGGACTTCATTAAACTGAAAAGCTTCTGTACAGCTAAGGACACAATAACCAAAGCAAAGAGACAACCTACACAATGGGAAAGGATATTTGCATATTTTGAATCAGACAAAAGCTATAGAGAACTCAAATTAATCCACATGAGAAAAGCCAACAATCCCATATATCGATGGGCAAGAGACATGAATAGAACCTTCTCTAAAGAAGACAGACAAATGGCTAACAAACATATGAAAAAGTGTTCATCATCCCTATCTATTAGAGAAATGCAAATCAAAACCACCCTGAGATATCATCTAACCCCAGTGAGAATGGCCCACACCACAAACTCTCAAAACTGCAGATGCTGGCGTGGATGTGGAGAAAAGGGAACACTTTTATACTGCTGGTGGGACTGCAAAGTAGTACAACCTTTTTGGAAGGAAGTATGGAGAAACCTCAAAGCACTCAAGCTAGACCTCCCATTTAATCCTGCAATGCCATTACTGGGCATTTACCCAGAAGGAAAAAAAAGTCCTGTTATCTTAAGGACACTTGTACTAGACTGTTCATTGCAGCTCAATTTACAATCGCCAAAATGTGGAAACAGCCTAAATGCCCCTCAACCCAGGAATGGATTAACAAGCTGTGGTATATGTACACCATGGAATACTATTCAGCCATTAAAATGGAGAGTTTACATCCTTTGTATTTACCTGGATGGGAGTGGAAGACATTATTCTTAGTAAAGCATCATAAGAATGGAGAAGCATGGATCCTATGTACTCAATTTTGATATGAGGACAATTAATGACAATTAAGGTCACAGTGGGTGAGGGGGGAGGGGAGAGCAGAGAGAGGGAAGGAGGGAGGGGTTGGGGTCTTGGCGTGTGCCACACCTTTGGGGGGCAAGAGACAATTGCAAGAGGGACTTTACCTAACAAATGCAAATACACTTGCAACAAATGCAAGTGTAACCTGGCTTACTGTACCATCAGTGAATCCTCAACAATAAAAAAAAAAAAGAAAGAAAGAAAGACCTGTGGAGCTGGTGGCAATCAACTGAGGAAAAATTGGAAGCAGCGAAAGATAAGGAGACAGGACACGCAGAATAGAATTATCAAAGGTAGGAGCACAGGGACCACTGGTAGCTTGTGGGGTTTGCAGCGGTGGCCCCAAGTGTTTGTTCCACTCAGCTTTTATTGGAGGCTATTTCCTCATTAGTCCAGAGGGTAAGCTGAGGAAGAGAACAAAAATGTCAGCTGTTTCTCTGAGTAAGCATGGCAGCTTCTGTTGTTTCTATAATCATTAACTTGAAGGGTTTGAACAGTCTTGAGAAATATGAAACATGAGCCTTATGTGGGGGCAGCCTCCTGTCTGTGGTCACACACACAGATTCCTTAGAGGGGAGGTTTAGTCCCACTAGTTCACTGTGGAGTAAAATGCCACCAGCATCAATCTCCTCTGAAGAATTTGGGGGACAGTAGACTTTTCTTCTGATCTTAGTCACAGAGGGATCTCCTGTGATAAGGGATATAAGTTCTCTACGCATATCTCAGGGTTTGAGCTGTTTGTTCCCTTGATCTCTGCCCTGGACAATATAATTCTCCACAATGGGTATTTGCTTTGACTGTTAACTGGGCAGGAGACAGCCTAATTAATATTTCTTGCCAGGCCTTGCATGCAGCTTCCTCTGTGGCCATTGTTTCTTCAAAGTGTTCACAGAACCAACAGGGATGTTTTTAAACTGTATCCCCTACAGGCCAGGCTTCCAGGAAAAGTAGGAAACACGCTCACATGAGACATTTAGTGGCTGATTTAGCTGACCTGCTTTTATTCTGCCTTGCTTAGCTTATTTCTCTGTTTTTCCCCTTTTTCTGGTGGGTGTTTCCCTTGCCAAGAACAGGGTCTTCAGTTGTCATCTGTCTGCAATCACTTCTTTTTCTTCTGGGTACATGTCTAGTAGTAGTAGGATTGTAGTGTTAAACGAGAGGTCTAATTGGAGCTCTTTGAGGATTCTCCATACTTCTTTCCAAAGAGGCTGTATGAGTTTGCAGTCCCACCAGCAGTGTAAAAGTGTTCTTGTCTCTTCACAACCATGCCAGCATCTGCAGCTTTGGGACTTGGTGAGGTGGGCTAATCTTACTGGGGTTAGGTAATATCTCAGGGTGGTTTAGATTTGCATTTCTCTGATGATTAGGGATAAACACTGTTTCATATGTTTGTTAGACATTTGTCTGTCATTCTCAGAGAAAGTTCAATTCATGTCTCTTGCCCAGTGATAGATGGGATTATTTGTTCTTTTTTATTGGTTGAGTTCTCAGTAGAGTCTAGGTATCAAAACCTTTTTCAGATTTGTAACATGAAAATATCTTTTCCAATTCTGAAGGTTGTCTTTTTGTTTTGATTGTTGTGTCCTTAGCTGTTCAGAAGCTTCTCAGCTTAATTAATCCCATTTGTTTATTTTTTGTTGTTGTTGCAATTGCCACTGAAGTCTTCTTCATAAAATCTTTCCCCAGTCTGACATTCTCAATAATTTTTCCCACATTTTCTTCGAGGACTTTTATTGTTCATGCCTTAGATTTAAATCTTTGATCCATCTCGTATCAATTTTTTTTAAGCTGTGAAACATGGGTGTTCAGTTTCAGTCTTTTACATGTGGTTATCCAGTTCTCCCAGCACCATTTGTTGAATAGGGATTCTTTACCCCAGTGTATGCTTCTGTTTGGTTTATCCCAGATCAGATGGCAATAAGAGACTGGTTTCATCTCTTTGTTTTCTATTTGGTTCCAAATCTCTGTGTCTCTATTTTTGTACCAATACTATGCTGTTTTGATTACTGTGAGTCTGTAATATAGCCTGAAATCCGGTAGGCAATACCTCCAGCATTGCTTTCATTACTAAAAATTATCTTGGCTATATAGGTTTTTTTCTGGCTCAATATGAAATGAAGAACTATTTTTTCCAGTTCTTCAAAGTATGATGTTGGTATTTTAATGAGGATTGCATAGAATTTGTAGATTGCTTTGGGAAGTATAGACATTTTAACAACGTTGATTCTTCCCAACCAGAAGCATGGTAGGCCTTTCCACTTGTTAATACCTTCTGCTAATTCATTTCTTAGGGTTTCAAAATTGTCTTTATAGTGGTCGTTCACCTCTTTTGTTAGTTGTACTCCTAGATACTACATTTTATTTGAAGCTACTGTGAAGGGAATTTGGTCTTTGATTAGCTTCTCACCTTGGCTGTTGTAATAAGGCTACTGATTTGTGGACTTGATTTTGTACCCTGAGATGTTACTGTTTGTCTTGATCACTTCTAGAAGTCTTGTGGTTGAGTCTCTGGAGTTTTCTAAGTATAGGATCATATCATCAACAAAGAGCAAGAGTTTGACCTCCTCAGCCCCCATTTGGATGCCCTTTCTTTTTTTTTTTTTTTGTAGAGACAGAGTCTCACTTTACTACCCTCGGGTAGAGTGCTGTGGCGTCACACGGCTCACAGCAACCTCTAATTCTTGGGCTTAAGCGATTCTCTTGCCTCAGCCTCCCGAGCCGGGACTACAGGCACGCGCCACAACGCCTGGCTATTTTTTTGTTGCAGTCTGGCCGGGGCCGGGCTTGAACCCGCCACCCTCGGCATATGGGGCTGGCGCCCTACCGACTGAGCCACAGGCGCCACCCCTGGATGCCCTTTCTATCCATCTCTTGTCTGACTGCATTGACTAGAACTTCCAGAACTATGCTGAATTATAGTGGCAATAGTGCACATCCTTGTCTGGTTATAGTTCTAAATGGAAAAGCTTTCAGTTTTGCTCCATTCAGTATGATGTTAGCTGTGGGTTTGTCATAGATGGTTTCAATCAGCTTAAGAAATGTGCCTATTTTCTTAAGTATTCTTATAAAATGGTGCTGAATTTTGTCAAATGCTTTTTCTGCATCTATTGAGAGGATCATATGGTCTCTTTTTTTGTTTCTATTGATATAGTGAATTATATTTATGGATTTGCGTAAGTTCAACCAGCCTTGCATCCCTGGGATGAAGCCTACTTGATTATGATGTATAATATTTTTAATGTGAAGGTGTAATCTATTGAGAAGATTTTATTGAGTATTTTTGTATTGATATTCATTAGTGAAATTAGTCTGTAGTTCTCCTTTGAGTCGGGTCCTTTCCTGGTTTTGGAATCAGGGTGATGTTTGCTTCATAGAACATGTTGGGGGAGTTTCCTTCCTTCTCAATGTTTTGGAATGTGTTCTGCAGTATAGGTACAAGCTCATCTTTGAAGACTTGATACAATTCTAGTGGGAAGTCGTCTGGTCATGGACTTTTTTTTTTATTGATTCTTAGATCTCAGTTCTTGCAATTGGTCTGTTCAAGAGATTTATTTATTCTTTATAAAGTCTAGGGAGACAGTGTAATTTCATGTATTGGTACATTTCCTCCACATTTTCAAATTTCTGGGCATAGAGTTCCTTGTAGTAGTTGGAGATAATCTCTTTTATCTCTGTGGTATCTGTTATTATTCCCCCTTTTCATTTCTGATTGAATTTATTAGATATTTTACTTTTATATTTCTAGTTAATGTGGTCAGAGTTTTATCAGTTTTATCTTTTCAAAGAACAAGCTTTTTGTTTTGTTAATTTTCTGAATGATTCTTTTGTTTTCAATTTTGCTTATTTTTGATTTAATTTTGGTTATTTTTTTCTGCTATCTTTAGGATTAGATTGCTCTTCTTTTTCATTTCCTTAAGATGATTTATTAGGTTGCTTATGTGCTCTCTTTCTGTTTTTCAGACGTAGGCATCTAATGAGATAAATTTCTCTTTTAAGACTGCTTTTGCAGTATTCTACAAGTTCTTGTAAATTGTAGCTTCATTTTTATGTTTGAGGAATTTAACAATTTCCTCCCTTATTTCTTCCTTGACCCAACTATCATTCAGCATAAGGTTAATTTTCGTGCCTTTGTATGGGAATAAAATTTTTTGTTGGAATTGAGTTCTATCTTTATTGCCTTGTGGTCTGAGAACATACAAAATATATTTTCAATTCTTCAAATTTCATTTAGGTTTGATTTGTATCCTAGTATATGATCCATTTTTAGAGAATGTTCCATAAGCTAATGCGAAGAACGTATATTCCTTAGCTTTGTGATGGTGTGTTCTTTATATGTCCATTAAGCCTATTTGTTCTAGGGTCACATTTAAGTTCCAAGTATCTTGATTTGGTTTCTGTTTAGAGGATTTTTCCAGTTCTGTCAAAGACGTGTGTAAGTCCAGACATTATGTGGTTTAATGGGATATTATCATGTTCATACCAATCAAGGTTTGTTTCACAAATCTTAGTGCATTTGAGTTGGGTGCATAAATATTTAGAATTGAAATGTCCACTTGTTGTATTGTTCCCTTGACTAGAATGAAGTGACCCTGTTTAGTTGCTTTAAATCTACATGTATCTGAAAATAAGATCATGACCCATCCTTCCTTCTTATTTCCATTTGCCTGAAATACAGTTTTGCATCCCTTTACCCTGGTCTTGATTTGTCCTTCAAGGTTAGATGTGTTTCCTGGATACAGCATATAGATGGCTTGTGTTTTTTTATCCAATCAGCTAGCCTGTGCCTCTTCAGTGGGGAATTCAAGCCATTAACATTTATTGAGAGAATTGATAACTGTGATGGAGTTATATTCATTTCATTTTGTGAAATTCTATTGCTTAGTTTTAACCTTTGCCCCATTGTGGAAGCTAGGTTTTGTTGTTGAGTTTCTGGGTATTTACTTTGCTGGTGATCCATTGTGATGGTTAGTGTTGAGACTAGGTCTAAATACTTCCCGTAGAGCTGCTCTCATTTTGGCAAATTCTTCAATATTTGAATATCAGTAAAATATCTGATGCCTCCATTGATCTTGATGCTTAGTTTAGCAGGATACAGAGTTCTGGGTCAAAAATTATTTTCTTTAAGAAGGATAAAGTTAGATGACCATTCTCTTCTGACTTGGAAAGTTTCAGCTGAAAAGTCTATCATCACCCTGTGGGATCTGCCCTTGTGCTTATTCCTGGCTGCTTGCAGAATTTTCTCTTTCATCTTGACTTTGGACAGGTTCATTACAGTGTGTCTTGGAGCTATTTGGTTTATGTTGAGACAACCTGGATATCAATATCCCTCTAAAAGGAGTGTTTTATAATCTTTAGTGAAACTTTGGGGGGAGGGGCTCTTCTTCGAATGGAAATTTACCCTGGAAGTGAGAACAAGGTAACCTAAATCTTGTACCCTTATATTAATTTGAATAAAGTATTTTTTAAAAAAGAAACTTAGGGGGCGGCACCTGTGGCTCAGTGAATAGGGCGCTGGCCCCATCTGCCGAGGGTGGTGGGTTCAAACCCAGCCCAGGCCAAACTGCAACAACAACAACAACAACAAAGAATAGCCAGGCGTTGTGGCGGGCGCCTGTAGTCCCAGCTGCTCAGGAGGCTGAGGCAAGAGAATCGCTAAGCCCAAGAGTTAAAGGTTGCTGTGAGCTGTGTGACGCCACGGCACTCTACCTGAGGGTGGTACAGTGAGACTCTGTATCTATAAAAAAAAAAAAGAAAAAACTTGGGAAATTTTCCTTTATGATATCCTACAGTGGGGCTTCCTTTCATTTCTTCTTCTCCTTAAGGGATACCTATAATTTGTATGTTTGACTGTTTCATGAAGTCTCATAATTTTCTGAGCTAATGTTCTGCTCTCTCTCTCTTCTTTCCTGCCTCAAGAGCTTTTTCCTTTAGCTCTGGGCTAAATAGATCTTCTCCATGATCTATTCTTTTATTGATACTTTCTAGTTTAAGTTTCCTTATTAACTCCTTAAATTCCTTAAGCTCCTCCATATCCTTTCTGTATTCTTTATATCTTGCATCTATTATTTTTTTGGTTCTGTTTTTCCACTTTCTTATCTATTCCCTTTATTATTTTGCTATCCATGTTTTAAATTCACTTTCTATCATTTCCATTAATGCCTTACAGGTGAAATCCTCTGTGTTAGCTGTGTTATAGTTCTGTAGGGTGGTGGTGGTCTGTTCTGAGTTGTCAGAATTTTTCTTTTCCTTGCCATATTTTTTTAGAGATAGTCTCTCTTTGTCACCACCAGTAGAGTAGTGTAATGTCATAGCTCATGGCAACCTCAAACTCATGGGCTCAAGTGATTTTCTTGCCTCAACCTCCAAAGTAGCTTGGACTACAGGGGCTGCCACAATGCCCATCTATTTTTAGAGATGGCATCTCACTTTGGCTCAGGCTGGTCTTGGACTCCTGAGCTCAGGCAGTCCTTCCACCTCTTCCTCTCAGAGTGCTAGGTTTCCAGGTGTGAGCTATCATGCCTGGCAGAATTTTTCTGTTGTCTCTTCCTCATGTGTGCTTTCTTTTTGTTCACTCCTTTCTCCTATGTTTTTCCTTCTCAATATCTCCTTTACTTTCAATTACCTTGTCTCAGAGCTTAGGTATTGAAGTGACCTTTTGGTACAAAAGCAAAAGGAAGATAAGGGTAAAGAGTGAGATGGTTGGAAGAATTGAAAGAAAAGAAGTAAGTGTGTGAAAAAAGAGAAAGAGCATGACAGGAGAAATGGTGCAAGGTGCTGTGGTTACAATCGGAACTCTAGTACACTAGACGGCTGGACCAAGTGAGTCCCCTTAAGTCAGGAGCTCCTTACCATTCTTAGCAAAACCAAGACCCCACTTCCACCAAATACAGAAAGAGAAGAAAAAAATTCTATAGTATATCACAGTAGGGACATGCCAATACTCTCCCTCCTAAAGCCCAAGTTATAAGGATACCCTAAACTATAAGCCTGTGATGTCCTAGAGCCAGACCAATGCCTCCTTTAACCAATTATGTGACCCGCCATCCAGACCAAATCCATGACCAGGAACACTCGGAGAAAAGATAGAAAAAATAAAAAGATTAAAATTAAAAATAAACTAAAAATGTAATTATATAAATTAAAGGAAAAAAAGAAAGCCATCTTCGCTGTTGTATGACACATTTATGTGGGAAAGATGAGAAAAGTATAAAAATCTCTACCACAGAGGAGGAAAAAGGAGAGAAATCAAAAAGAGAGAATAAAAGGGGCTGAAAAACCATAACAAAAATGGAGGAGCTCTTGCTATTGAAGAAGTTAATAATGAAACAAAAAAAAAACAACCACAGGAAAAAACCCAAGGATATGGATATATATGTGTGTGTATGTGTGTATAGTGTGTACGTATAACTTGCACCCGCTTTTTTCCCCTCTTTCTCTATTGCAATATATTATCTGGACACCAGGTGGCGCTGTGGTGTCAGAAGACAGAGACCATATGCTGTTTTGCAGTGAAAAATTAGGGCCAGAAGCCACACTCTTAGTTGCAGAGTGGATCCTTCCTGTCTTCCTGACTTAGATGCTTTCAACCTGGGCCTGGTTGCTCCGTCAGCATTCAGTCCCCACAGGATTGGGTTCTAATGCTCTTATCAGATTTCTTAGGAAGCATGGCACACAGTGTCCCCTGACAACTATTCCCAGAGCCACTCAACTGACCTCAAGTGTAGATGCCCAGGCTCAGCAGGTGCACCATAGCCAGCCATGCACTAGGGCCCTGTGGACCATTTCTCCCACATGGCCTTCCCACAATGTCAGCACCCAGTTAACATCTAACATAATGGGTGATCAATCCTACCCCATACTCAGTCCTGGCTGCTGCATACTATTTGAGTCCATCCACTCATTCAGGCCTTCCAAGACCACTCCAATGAGCAGTTTAGATCAAAATCAAAAAACATCAGGACAGCCTCTTCCTGTCCTTAGTCCTCTATGGGAAGGCTGCATAGCCAGTCCCTGTCTGCTCCCAAGCACTTGTCTTCTATGCTGATTTTCCTCAGCTCCAGACCTTTTGCTTGCTCCTGTGGTCCACCACTGCTTCGCTTTGCCCCTAAAGTCATCTCCCTGGGTAGCTTCCCTTAGCTGGAGGTGGTTGCAGTTTTCTTTCCCCTGCCTCAATGCGAGCAACTAGTACAGAGATGCTTCTAGTCCACCATCTTGCTCCACCCCAAATAAATGCAACTTAATTAATATTACTATCATTATTCCCCAAGTATTAGTAACGTATAAGATTTGTTCTCCTTTTTCTTTTTGCCTTATTTATAATAATGAAACCTTCTAAGGAAAATTGCCTTTAACTCAAGTTCTCTATGCAGTATATAAATAATTCTTATCAAGGGGCAGCACCTGTGGCTCAGTGAGTAGGGCGCGGGCCCCATGTGCCGAGGGTGGTGGGTTCAAACCCAGCCCCGGTCAAACTGCAACAGAAAAATAGCCGGGCGTTGTGGCGGGCGCCTGTAATCCCAGCTGCTCGGAAGGCTGAGGCAAGAGAATCGCGTAAGCCCAAGAGTTAGAGGTTGCTGTGAGCCATGTGAAGCCACGGCACTCTACCCGAGGGCGGTACAGTGAGACTCTGTCTCTACAAAAAAAAAAAAATAATAATAATTCTTATCAAATAACTGCAAATAGTAACTGCTATGTGTGACGTGATAGAAGGTTGAAAGTTTGAAGAATACACATTCCTACTGAATTTTCAGCTCTTCTTTGTGAAGGTAAAAAGTGACAAGTACAAGTCTACAACACAACTAAGAGAAATCTCATGAGTAAATAAATTTGCTTTTTTGATCTGTATTTTTCTTACATCATTAACAACACAAATTAGCCATGATTAATACTTGTAATTATATATTGTTTCACATAGTCAACATTTCACAGTCATCATATTTTCATTCAGGGTTTCATTTAAACTTTACAAATCAGGGAGGTAGAGTATGCCTTATTATTCATAATGGCAGGACATCACTTTCTGATTTACAGTACCCATGGTTGAGAAACTTCTATCCCAGAAGAGTATTTCAAACTCACATAAGCCTCTGTATCCTAAATTAAAATGAGATATCCTGAACCTGTCTTTTAGCTGAACTCTCAAATCCTTCTTTATTCATGCGTCATACAAGACAGTAGGGACAGGTTTTACATTAGTGCTAATCATGTTTGTTTTTACACATAACTTTCATCTATCCTCTACCATGTCAAGGACATAAATTTTAAATGTAGCTGTTCATTTATTTACGAAGTACAGACCCTTTTATGACCTAGAAAATTTCCTGGTCCAAGGTATGACAGTGTTGATAATCTCTGGATTGCAAACTCAACTATTCATTTACCTTTTACAAATAAAAAATAGGGCTCTAGAAGATTAGTCATTTATTCATTTAACAAATATTTGTTGAATGTGTTTATTCTGGGCCAGGCTACCCAAAGAGCAAACCTACTATGTTTTTTTAAAAGATAAACCCTATTGCTGTGCTAAGTAAGTTTCCTGGCTAGTGTGGGAAATGTAATTCAACAAGTTGCTATACACTAACCAAAGGCAAAATTTAAATTCAAGCTCATTAAAATCCAAGCTTTCTGACTCTAAAGTAGCTTCAGTTTTCTCTATTTCTGGCAGCCTACTTAGAAATTATTGTCTCATTAAAAAAAAAATTTACTGTTTCCCCTTCTATTAAACTGCCATATATTTTTTAATATGGTTGGAAGTCATTACCCAGATGATGCAGCTTATATCTGCCCAATCACTGACAGTTGGCTTTTAAAGCTGCGACAGTTGATGTGTTTATGAGCCCATCAAACATTCCCTTATTCTTCCTTCATTTAATTTTCAACCATAAAAGAAAAGCTCACTGTACAAAAACATCTCCTGCCCCTCAGAATATTGATTTGAAGGACCAGTTTTTGCACACATTCACATAACATGGAGGTTGTGCTTAACCATAAAGAAACATCCATAAGTCTTTACAAAATTGTTCCCTGGGATAGAAGTAAGAGAACAGCTCTGGAGTGAGAGAGAGTTCAAAATTTTGGTTCTACCACTTACTAGCTGTGTGTCTGTTCCCATTAGCGTTACCATTCACCAATCACCCTCAAAGTTGGTAGCTGAAGATAATTGCTTTCTTTTCTCAGTTTCCACTGGTCAGGACATCGGGGCAGGCTTTGCTGGACTGGGCTGGCTCTTGAGCTCCCCGCAGTTACAGTGAGGTAGTGGCTGAAGCTGCAAGGGCAGTGAGGGGCTGAGGCTGCCGAGGGCTGGACAAGGATCTCTCTCTCTTTTTTTCTATAATCTCAAGCTTCACCTGATAGCCTCTCATTCTGGCTTCCTTGGCCTTGCACCAACCACGGCAGCCTCAGAGTAGTGGGACTGGCCGTTCCAACACAAGTATTCCAGGGATCAAGGTGGTTCCTTCATCTTCTCTCTGGACCTTGCTTTGGAAGTCACTTTGGTTCAGTAGGCTTCATGCCACTTCCAAACAAAACCAATTCTAGCAGAAGAGTCATACCAACAGAGTTAAAGTGTTTAGAACACGTGTCTGACACACAGAATGTTACTTCCTAAATTTTAGCTATTACTAATATGTCCAATTCTCAGAACAAATATTACATCTGCTGCAAAGCACCCCTCATTAGTCTCACCAATGTTTCACTCCCTCTTTAAACTTGTCTTGTCTTTGAAGTTGCCTCTTTTTAAACAGGCCTTTCCAGATTTTATTTCAATTATGTATTTAGAGGCCTAGATCCTTCAGTGTACTGTGAACTTCCCAGAAACAGGGAACAAAATGTCTGCTACTAACATGAGTTTGTTTGGGAATGACTCGGTCTACCTGTTTGGAATAGGTGGACTCGGTCTACAGAACAGGCAGAAACAGAAGGAAGGAAAATGCAAATTAAGAACAATGGTGAAAACAAGGCAGGATAACATAAAATGAAGAAGGTGGAATATACACTGGTACTTGAGTATCTAATTTCTTTTATCAAAGTCACAGGTCACAATCACCTCCGTGAAGAATATTAGGAGGTGAAATTTCCAGATGAGGCAACAGAACTGTAAGTTGGAAATTTCTGGTCTTGAATTAACATCTAAAAGGTGGATTAAATTTATTGTGATAGACGAGCTAAATTTTAACTCACTTTTCTGTCACTAATTTAACATTTAAAATGTGCATAATTAAAAACGTACTGAAAGAAAACTGCGTCTGAGAATGAACCAAAGCTTTGAACTGGTAAATATAAATCTGGAGTATTCCATTCATTTTAGAAGAAAAATCAGCATTAATATCAATGTAATGCAACAGAAATATCTGTCCTTTTGTAGATTTTGTAAATCTACAAAATCTTTAGCAACAAGGGTGACAGTCAACTTGTTTTACCAATAAGAATGTACCTGTAAATCATAGGAGAATCCTATGATTATATGATTATAAGCAGGACTTGGTTTCCTGCTCTAAGAGTAATCATGTAAATTACGTAAAAAAAAAAAATGAAAATCATAGTACATTACAAAAGTACATTCAAATAGTATATTCAAAAAGCCATTTGTGAATAATACAGCTGTAAAATTTTCATTTGTTTTCTCACCCCCCCAGAGGCCAGAGATGTTTAAAAATGAATTTTGTAGTTGAACTCTAGGAATGTCAGATCTCAGAAGCAACAGACAAAGAAACTCTAATTAGCTGTGATGAGCGTTGATTATAGAGCACGGATATAACAATGATTACAGAAGAAAAAAAAGAGAGGTGATACATCAGTCCCACATATCAAGTATGGTTGTGTAATTAGAGAAATTTAATCACAGCAGGCAAACTCAGTGCATTTCTGTCTGTAACATTTTGTGGATTCACAGGCAGGACTGTCCTCAGAAAATATAAAAAGGAATAAAGCCTTTCTGTTTTATATGCTTTGCCTATAAACCACTTAATCCTTAAAGGTCTTTTCTCTCCTTCATTTTTTTTTTTTTTTTATGTAACAGAAACCCCATTTCTTTCTCAGTACTCTTGTTACAGCTGTACCTGCAGTGACAGGGCCACTGCCCGCTACTTGAGAGGTGACGAGGACACTTAGAGATCAGGTGCCTCAGTGGGAAAAGAGTTAACTACGGTGGGCATCATGCAAGGAGAAGGGAAGAAGTTCTCAAGTCTTTCTCCCTGTGAATTTAGGAGAAAGGGTTTTAAAAGATAGTTTAGTGGACAAAGGGCTAGGCAATTGGGTCTGCTGCTGGGTTGGGTTTGGGGTTGGACTATAAGGGTATAGAAATTATCGTCTTGTGCTAAGTCAATTCCCAGATAGGGGGTCCCAAGACCAGTTGAATCAGTTGCTGGAATGGACCATCAGTCTGTGTGGGTCAGCTGGTCCCCTGGAATGTCCATAAAGCCCAGAGGACAGCTCAGAAACTAGCCTTGGGTTTCACAAGGGTGACGTTATCCATGAGAATAATTAAGAAAGTTAAGAATCTTTTTAATCATCATCAATGTGACTCCCAAGTAGCAATAATGGGAAAAAAAATTAGGAGACAATGGCTGGTTATGTATTATATATATAAATACATAGTATGCTTTTTTTTTTTTTTTTTTGAGACAATGTCTCAAGCTGTCTGTCACCCTGGGTACAGTGCCGTGGCATCATAGCTTACAGCAACCTCCAACTTTTAGGCTTAAGCAATTCTCTTGCCTCAGCCTCCCAAGTAGCTGGGATTATAGGTGCCCACCACAATGCCTAGCTGTTTTTTGTTCTTTTAGTTGTCATTGTTGTTTGGCAGGCCTGGACTAGATTTGAACCCACCAACTCAGGTGTATGTGGCTGGCACCTTAGCTGCTTGAGCTACAGGTGCCGAGCCCATTCATACTATGCTTACACATTTGCAGAGTCCAGGCCCTTACCACAGTTTTCATTTTGTGGCGCTATATTAATTTTATAAAGGGAAGTTTCTCTATTACCTTACTAGAGCATTCTTTTCAGAATGCCCCTAATTTGCTAGGATTAAAAGATACATATATGCTCACAGGGAAAAAACAGACCCTGTTTTATATGAAATATTTTATTTTATTTATTTATGTTTTTGAGACAGTCTGTCTCAAACTCTAACGTTGACCTCCGCAGAGTGCTGTGGCATCACAGCTCACAGCAACCTCTAACTCCTAGACTTAAATAATCCTCCTGACTCAGCCTCCTGAGTAGCTGGGACTACAGCTGCCTGCCACAATGCCCAGCTATTTTTAGAGACAGGGTCTCGTTCTTGTTCAGGCTGGTCTTAGACTCCTGAGCTCAGGCAATCCACCCGCCTCGACCTCCCAGAGTGCTAGGATTACAGTCGTGAGTCCCTGAGCCAAGGCCCCTGAAATACTTCATTTTGAACACACAGTCCCACGTTTGAATTCCTACAAGGGAACAGAATAGAATATCAGTGTGTAAAGATGAAGCCAGGAACAGCCCTAGAGCTCTCGCAAGCTCTGTGATATCTGCTAGAGCTCTGCTGGCTCATGAATAAATTCTCAAATATAAGAAGTCACTTAGTCAGCTGAACTCCCACAGAAGATTCATAAACCTGTTAGGAGGTCACAAGGTTGTCTCGAACAAGAGTCTCGCTCACAGCTTACTGTCTTCTGATTTCCTGATGATGAGAAGAGACTGTACAAACCCAAACAGAACAAAACACAACAACCTCACGGAAACCTGAGCTGGCCCAGATTATTCCCAGCAAGACATTTCTGCTTTGCACTGATTATTCATAAAGCTTTTTTCCCCAGGCATTTTTTTTTCTGCTCCTGTTCTATAATTAGGTGTTTGTGCTAGAATTAGGAACATGAAAAAGTTGTTCTTGCAACAGATTTGTAGAAGGCATCTGAGTTATCACTGGTGAAGTTGAATTAAACTATATAATTTATCATCATGACAGTGTATCTGTGTTGCTCTGGAAACTCTACCTGAGTATATCATGTAAAATACAGAAATAACAGGAATCATGGTGAGGTCATGCCCACGCCCACACAGACGCACTACACATTGGTACTTTGTGCGGCTTCTGTAATATCTATATCTTATCTATATCTAATTTCTCTAGTCAATCTGATATTGTGAAAATACACATATATTCACCCATATAAGTCTGCTTAAGATATTCAAGATTCCATGTTCCTATAATTTAAACTGTAGAAAAGATTTTCTTTGATAGAAAGTGAATTTGGATACAAATGTGTTGTGAAAATGAAAGGAAAACATACCCTATTTTCACCTACAAGTACTTAAAACCTCTATGGAAAAGATGGAGACTTTACATATTTTAGGTTTACCTGAATAGAGTTGAAACACATTCTTCTTAGTAAAGTATTTGAAGAATTGAAAAATCATATATCAAATGTAGTCGATACTAATATGAAACCAATAAAGAAACAACTACACACCCAAACAAATGAAACACAAATAAAGTCTGGGTGGAGAGGAGGAAGGGAGAGGGGAGGAGGAAGGGAGAGGGGAGGAGACAGGGCAGTTGGCGGGATCTCACCTAATGTGCACAATGGGAGGGTGCTCAGCAAGCCCCCCGTAAAGGGCTCAACGCTAACTCAAACTTTACCTTAGAAATGAAAACAACATATCCTAACCATTTGTACCCTCATATTTATCTGACATAAAAAAGAAAGAAAAAAAGAAAACAAGCATATAAAGTAAAAACAAAAAACAAAAAACTATCTCAATGGATTTTTAATTATGTTTTGTGACATTTGTAAGAAATTAGGTATTCCCCAGCTGCCGCCCCCACCCTCCCAATCCCTCTGCCCGTGAACCACATCTGTTTGAATAAACTTTTGAACCTGACCTGGGATTTCAAATGTTTCTGGGGACAAGGCAGGCAGCAGGAGCTGGTCACAGCTGGATGAGCTTACACCACAAATGGTGGGCAAGGGTAAGAATTTCCACAAGAACAAAGCCAGCCTAAGATTGTCAAATCTGCTGCTTTGTTAAGAGAAAGAGGGTCACACAGCTGCCTCAGGCCAGTGAGATCCATCCCCTACCTACCTCGGTGGGCAAATATGCCTCAGATTGGGGCACTTCAAACTGAACGAAGCCAAATCATTAACTCGGAGATCACTGGATAGGAAGCAAAAAGGAGAAAGAGATCAGGGTGAGAGGGAGAAGCCGCGGATAGCACGTGGTCAGAGAGGAGTCTGGTCAGCTAGGAGGCCCAAAGAGAATTGCTTCAGCAAAGATGGACCGACCTCAAGCATTTGCCACAAAAAGAAAAACAATAAAGTTTCAGGAGAGGCACTGAGAGGGAATAAGCCCTGGCAAAGCTCATGCCAAAGTGGAAATCCTCAAGCCACCTGTTTAGCTTCTCAAAACCACCAGAATGGGCCCCAGAAAAGAGCCTGCTGGAATATAGGCTGCTGTGGAGAATTTAACTGTCACAGCAAATGCATATTTTGCCAGCTAATAAATTAATACAGGGACAAACAAGGTTTGTAATTTAAGAGTTGACGTGAATCGCTGTGCAGGAACATGACAATTGAAAAGCCTGTGTATTCTCTAATAACACACAATAACCCACTTTACTGGTGTCTCTTAGATGTTTAAACATGAGGCTGAAAATTAAAGCCTTCCATTTTATCCTAATGTTTTTCAGTATTCTCACCTTTAGCTACAGAAATATGGCATATATCAAAGAAAAAATGGGACAAAACGTCCATTACGCCTTTAGAACCAACTCATTAAATGTGAAGGACATTCTCTCAATAGCTTGAGGGCTTTTCTTTTTTTTTTTTTTAATTTTTTTATTAAATCATAAGTGTATACAATGATATGATTATGGGGCATCATACACTCACTTCATAAACCATTTGACACATTTTTATCCCAGTGGTTAACATAGCCTTTCCGGCGTTATCTCAGTTACTGTGCCAAAACATTTATATTCTACATTTACCAAGTTTCGCAAATACCCCTGTAATATGCACCACAGGTGTGATCCCACCGATTCCCCTCCCTCTACCCACCCCCCCCTTTCCCACTTCCCCCTATTGTTAAGTTGTAGTTGGGTTATAGCTTTCATGTGAGAGTCCCAAATTAGTTTCATAGTAGGGCTGTGTACATTGGATATTTTTTCTTCCATTCTTGGGATACTTTACTAAGAAGAATATGTTCCAGCTCCATCCATGTAAACATGAAAGAGGTAAAGTCTCCATCTTTCTTTAAGGCTGCATAGTATTCCATGGTATACATATACCACAATTTATTAATCCATTCGTGGATCGATGGGCACTTCGGCTTTTTCCATGACTTAGCAATTATGAATTGGGCTGCAATAAACATTCTGGTACAAATATCTTTGTTATGTTGTGATTTTTGGTCTTCTGGGTATATGCCCAGCAGAGGAATTACAGGATTGAATGGCAGATCTATTTTTAGATCTCTGAGTGTTCTCCATATATCCCTCCAAAAGGAATGTATTAATTTGCATTCCCACCAGCAGTGCAGAAGTGTTCCCTTTTCTCCGCATCCACGCCAACATCTCTGGTCTTGAGATTTTGTGATATAGGCTAGTCTCATTGGAGTTAGATGATATCTCAAAGTAGTTTTGATTTGCATTTCTCTGATGATTAAAGATGATGAGCATTTTTTCATATGTCTGAAGGCCGTGCGCCTGTCTTCTTCAGAGAAGTTTCTCTTCAAATCCCTTGCCCAGCCTGCGATGGGATCCCTTGTTTTTTTCTTGCTGATGCGTTTGAGTTCTCTGTGGATTCTGGTTATTAAACCTTTGTCAGAGTTATACCCTGCAAATATCTTCTCCCATTCTGAGGGCTGTCTGCTTGCTCTGCTTACTGTGTTCTTAGCTGTGCAGAAGCTTTTTAGTTTGATCAAGTCCCAGTAGTGTATTTTTGAAGCTGCTTCAATTGCCCGGGGGGTTCTCCTCATGAAATACTCACCCAGACCAATTTCTTCAAGGGTTTTCCCTGCATTCTCCTCTAGTATTTTTATAGTTTCATGTCTTAAGTTTAAATCTTTAATCCAATGAGAGTCTATCTTAGTTAATGGTGAAAGGTGTGGGTCTAATTTCAGTCTTCTGCAGGTTGCCAGCCAGTTCACCCAGCACCATTTGTTAAATAGGGAATCTTTTCCCCACTGAATGTTTTTAATTGGCTTGTCAAAAATCAAATAGCAGTAAGTAGCTGGATTCATCTCTTGGTTCTCTATTCTATTCCAGATATCTACTTCTCTGTTTTTGTGCCAATACCATGCTGTTTTGATCACTATCGATTTGTAGTAAAGTCTGAGGTCTGGTAGTGTGATTCCTCCTGTTTTGTTTTTATTTCTGAGTAATGTCTTGGCTATTCGAGGTTTTTTCTGATTCCATATAAAACGAAGTAATGTTTTTTCAAGATCTTTAAAATATGACAGTGGAGCTTTAATAGGGAGTGCGTTGAAAGTATATATTGCTTTGGGTAGTATGGACATTTTGATAATGTTGATTCTTCCTAGCCATGAGCATGGTATGTTTTTCCATTTGTTAACATTTTCAGCTATTTCTTTTCTTAGAGTTTCATAGTTCTCTTTATAGAGATCTTTCACGTCTTTTGTTAGGTAAATTCCCAAATATTTCATCTTCTTTGGCACTACTGTGAATGGGATAGAGTCCTTAACTGCTTTTTCAATTTGACTGTTGTTGGTGTATATAAAGGCTACCGATTTATGAATGTTGATTTTGTAACCTGAGACGCTGCTGTATTCCTTGATCACTTCTAGGAGTTTTGTAGTAGAGTCCCTAGTGTTTTCCAGATACACAATCATATCATCTGCGAAGAGCGAGAGTTTGATCTCTTCTGACCCTATATGGATACCCTTGATCGCCTTTTCTTCCCTAATTGCGGTGGCTAAAACTTCCATTACAATGTTGAAAAGCAATGGAGACAATGGGCAGCCTTGTCTGGTTCCTGATCTGAGTGGAAATGATTCCAATTTAACTCCATTCAATATGATATTGGCTGTGGGTTTGCTGTAGATAGCCTCTATCAGTTTAAGAAAAGTCCCTTCTAGACCAATTTTCTTGAGTGTTCTGATCATGAAGGGATGCTGGATATTATCAAAAGCTTTTTCTGCATCAATTGAGAGAATCATATGGTCTTTGTTTTTTAATTTGTTTATGTGCTGAATTACATTTATAGATTTACGTATATTGAACCAGCCTTGAGACCCTGGGATAAAACCAACTTGGTCATGATGTATAATTTGTTTGATGTATTGCTGGATTCTGTTTGTTAGGATCTTGTTGAATATTTTTGCATCTATATTCATTAGTGATATTGGTCTATAATTTTCTTTTCTTGTTGGGTCTTTTCCTGGTTTGGGGATCAGGATTTGCTTCATAGAACGTGTTGGGTAGTCTTCCTTCTTTTTCTACATTTTGGAACAGGTTGAGTAATATAGGTACTAATTCCTCTTTAAAGGTTTGGTAGAATTCTGACGTGAAACCATCTGGTCCCGGGCTTTTCTTTTTAGGGAGGTTTTGTATAGTTGATGCTATTTCTGAACTTGATATGGGTCTGTTCAACATTTCCACTTGATTCTGGTTAAGTCTTGGAAGGTGGCGTGCTTCCAAGTATCGGTCTATTTCCTTCAGATTTTCATATTTCTGAGAATAAAGTTTCTTGTAATATTCATTAAGGATTTTTTGGATTTCTGATGAGTCTGTGGTTATTTTGTCTTTGTTGTTTCTGATTGATGATATTAGAGATTTTACTCTTTTTTTCCTGATTAGGTTGGCCAGAGGTTTATCTATTTTATTGACCTTTTCAAAAAACCAGCTTTTTGATTTATTGATCTGTTGTATTATTCTTTTGTTTTCAATTTCATTTAATTCTGCTCTAATTTTGGTTATTTCTTTTCTTCTACTGGGTTTGGGGTTGGAATGTTCTTCCTTTTCCAGTTGCGTGAGATGTCCCATTAAGTTGTTAACTTCCTCTCTTTCCGTTCTCTTGAGGAAGGCTTGCAGTGCTATAAATTTCCCTCTTAGAACTGCCTTTGCAGTGTCCCAGAGGTTCTGATAGCTTGTGTCTTCATTGTCATTTTGTTCCAAAAAATTGGTGATTTCTTTCTTAATCTCATCTCTGACCCAGCTATCATTCAGCATAAGGTTATTTAACTTCCATGTTTTTGTATCGGTATGCAGATTCCTGTTGTTACTCAATTCAAGTTTTATTCCATGATGGTCCGAGAAGATGCATGGAATAATTTCTATTCCTTTAAATTTACTGAGGTTAGACTTGTGACCTAAGATGTGATCGATTTTGGAGTAAGTTCCGTGGGCTGATGAGAAGTATGTGTATTCAGTTTTGTTGGGATGAAATGTTCTGTAGATGTCTGCTAAATCTAAATACTGGATGGTTAGGTTTAAATCTAAGATTTCTTTGCTCAGCTTCTTTCTGGAGGATCGATCCAACACTGCCAAGGGAGTGTTGAAATCTCCAACGATTATGGAGCTGGAGGAAATCAAGTTACTCATGTCTGTTAGAGTTTCTCTTATAAATTGAGGTGCATTCTGGTTGGGTGCATAGATATTAATAATTGAGATCTCGTCATATTGAGTATTACCCTTAACAAATATGAAGTGACCATTCTTGTCCTTCCTTACTTTTGATGGTTTAAAGCCTACTGTATCTGCAAATAAAATTGCAACACCTGCTTTTTTCTGATTACCATTTGCCTGAAATATGGATGACCATCGTTTCACCCTGAGTCTGTATTTGTCTTTTAAGTTGAGATGTGACTCTTGTATGCAACAAATATCTGGCTTAAGTTTTTGTATCCAGTCAGCTAACCTATGCCTCTTTAGAGGACAGTTTAAGCCATTCACATTGATGGAGAGTAAGGATAAGTCTGGTGGAGTTTTGGGTATCGAGTTTTTCAAAGGTCCAGTGGACATTTTTAATCCTTTCGCCAGTGTGGAAGTTGGAGTTTGATCCGAAGTTTCTGAGTGAGTTTACTTTTGTGGCATAGGATTGGGTTGGTCATTGTGGAGGATAGGTCTGAGAACATCCTGAAGAGCTGGTTTACTTATGGCAAATTTTTTCAACATATGAATGTCATTGAAGTATTTAATTTCTCCATCATAGATGAAACTCAGTTTAGCTGGATACAAGATCCTGGGTTGAAAGTTTTTTTGCTTTAGGAGATTAAAAGTTGATGACCAGCCTCTTCTTGCTTGAAAAGTTTCAGCAGAGAGATCTGCAGTTATTCTAATATTCTTACCTTTGTACGTTATAGTTTTCTTTCGCCGGGCTGCTTTGAGAATCTTCTCTTTCATGTTAACTTTAGTGAAGCTAATTATGATATGTCTGGGAGATGGCTTTTTGGGGTTGAATCGTGCTGGGGTTCTGAAGCTGTCTGCTATCTGAATTTCAGATTCTCTAGGCATGTCTGGAAAATTTTCTTTCATAATTTCATGTAGAAGGGCCTCTGTGCCCTTGGCTGCCACGTCATCAGCCTCCGAAATTCCTATAACCCTTATGTTATTTTTTTTCGAATTATCTGAGAGCTCTCTGAGTGAGTGATCCGTTTTTGCTCTCCATTTCTCTTCCTCTTTGAGAGATTGGGAGCGTTCGAAGACTTTATCTTCAATGTCAGAAATCCTTTCTTCTGCTTGCTCCATTCTGTTACTGAGGGATTCTACTGTATTTTTCATATCTTTGAGGGCTGTAAGTTCTTGTTTCAGTGTGTCTAAGTCTTTGGTGGTTTTGTCTTTAAATTCGTTAAATTCTTGAGACAGTTTTTGAATTTCTCCTCGAATTCCTAATTCCATTTTATTAATCTTGTCTGCAAACCAAATTCTGAATTCAACTTCTGACATCTCAGCCAGTTGTTTATGAATGGGATCTTCAATCACATCTGCCGTATCTTTTCTTGGGGGGGTTGATCTATTCTGGTTATTCATGTTACCAGAGTTTTTCCGCTGATTCCGCCCCATGGTTTACTCCCTTTGGTTTTTCCCCTGGGGTTTTATCGAGGGCCCGTACAGTGTTGTGGCCTGAGAAACTGGGGCCCTGTCTGGTGTGGTGGAGCAAAGTGGTTCTGTCTTGTTTTCAGCTGGTTTCTGTTCGATCCTATTGCAACTTCTACTCTGGCTTGAAGTCTCAGCTGTGTGAAAAAATCAGCAATTAAGTCACCCCGCCTGCCCACCTCTGGCCCCAGTTGGAAAAGGAGAATGAAACCTTCCTACAATCGCACACCCAGGGCACCACCTGAAAAGTCCTCAGTCTATTAGCCCAGTTCAAAAGGTCCGAATCAACTGTCTCAATCGGCACTTGTCTCAGGTGGAAGGGTTCAAGAGGTCTCTGGGAACTGGATCACAGGGGCCTGGTGACTCCTCTGAGACAGCTCACCCCAGTGCAGCGTGGAGTCAGGAGGAGCCACCCCGCAAACAGAGCAGTCTGGGAAGGTTGACGTCTCCTTCCCCACTTTGCCCCTCCGTCGGACCCAGTCACTGGTATCTCTGCAGATGGCTAACCCAGTTGCCTGCAGTGAACAGACACTCCAGGGGTTTGCACCTGCCTGAATCGCGAGGAAGTCTGCCAGGCCCCCGCAGACTGCCACTATCTAGCAGGAGGAGATGGGGCCTGACATCTTTGAGTGTTTGATGCAGGTGATGGGAAGGAGGTGTTCACTCAGGCTTAGCCCCGTCCCTGATGGATGCTGCTAACAGAACAGAACAGAACAGACAACTTTGTGAGGTTCTGTCTCTGTTCCTGTCGTCGCCTACAGGAGACGGGCTGTTTTGAGTTCAAACGTCTTTGCTGCTGGAGAATTGCGTCTGAACACCTCTCTGGGTCGGCCCTGCCCTGGAGGCTTCTGGGTTTGTGAGCCGTGACACCGGTGGCCTCCTCTGGTTGCCCAGGGAGACAGGGGGTGTGGCCTCAGAATATCCAGAAGTGAGCGTTCTGCCGTTAAAGAAAAAACGGCTGTTGATCTACCTCCAGGGAACTGCTGCTCTGGTGTGGGCACTCAGGCGACCCTTTTCTCCTCTGTCCCGCGCCCCAGAGTCAGCACTGAGCGGCCGCAGTTTGTGCTGGGTCCACACCCCTTAAGAGATCCCCCAAGAATCAGAACTCTTGGGGGATGGGCCCCCAGACCCGGATTGGGAGTGGGGCAGGGGGAAGCTAGAGTTTCATTCAGTTTCACGCAATACTACGGTCCGGGGAGGGCTCCTGCACTGCACCGCAGGGAAGTGCCGCCAAGGCTTGATTTTCCCTCAGCAGAGTGCCCTCTCCTCGCTCACGTATCCCAGAGTCAGCGCTGACCTGACGCAGCTCAGGCACTGTGCACTCCCCTCGAGAAATCACCCAAGGAGCCGAACTCCGGAGGGATAGGCCCTCAGACCCCGAGTGAGAGTAGGGGCTCTCAGCTCTCAGCGGGGAGGCCAGAGTCTTATTCAGTCTTGTGCCCGGGGAGGGCTCCTGCACTGCACTGCAGGGAAGTGCCGCCAAGGCTTGATTTCCCCTCAGCGGAGTGCCCTCTCCTCGCTCACGTATCCCAGAGTCAGCGCTGACCTGACGCAGCTCAGGCACTGTGCACTCCCCTCGAGAAATCACCCAAGGAGCCGAACTCCTGGGGGATAGGCCCTCAGACCCCGAGTGAGAGTAGGGGTTCTCAGCTCTCAGCGGGGAGGCCAGAGTCTTATTCAGTCTTGGGCCCCGTATGCCCGGGGAGGGTTGGTGCACTGCACCGCAGGGAAGTGCCGCGAGGCGTGACTCCCCCTCAGCCCGGTGCCCTCTCCTCACTCGGCGCGCCTCAGAGTCAATGTTGACCAGTCGCAACTCGGGGACTGTCCACTCCCCTTGAGAAATCACCCAAGGATCCGAAGTCCTGGGGGACAGGCCTCCAGACCTCAGTGGGCGGGAGGGGAGCGCCGGGGATTCAGGGTTGCCGGCAAAGGATTCCCAAAGTTTTATTCAGCCCTATGTCCGGCAGGAGAACGCCACGGCACCCCAGTAGGGGAGGTAGGTCCAGTTTTTAGAAGGTCTCTCCCGTGGAGTGTAGTGGGAGGGCCTTTAATTTCTGCCGGCTTGTTCAATTGTGGGGCTCCAGAGCCGGTCTCATGGGGGAGGGGGACTCCCGTCCGCTTGGTGGTGGACTTTGTACCTTTTGTTTGCGTCCTTGTGATCACAACTTGCCTCAGCGGTGTTGATGTGCGTTCTTCAGCCTTCTCTCTTGGTGAGGCTCAAGTCCACCAGGATACTTACTAAATTCCTGTCCCTTAACTCTCCTTCTGGACGGGAGCCTTTGTTGAAAGCTGGCTTCAGTCCGCCATCTTGTCTCCCTCCTGACTATTTGAGGGCTTTTCTTGAGCCCTGCTGCTCTGAGTGGCTGTCCAGGACTACCTGTGGGGAAGAAGGCTCAAAACCAGCTTGAGCATGAGGTCACCAGGAGGATGGGGTGGGCAGTTTCTGTATTCAACTTAGAAGACAAGCAGAAGTCATAACCACACAATGGCCTCCTCCAAGGTGGAGGGAAAACAGGGCTTTGATTCCTCAAAGAATCTGTTGTTTGGAGCGTGGAGGAGAAGCACCTGGATTAGAGAGCAAGGTCAGGCTCAGGAAAGCAGTAAATAGAAAATGTCCTCTGCCTACAAAATAGCACTTAGATTTCAAACCAAATGAAAGACAAATTTAGTGCTACTGTGTAAAGCCTCAAGTGTAAAGGAAGGAAGGAAGGAAGAATGAAATCAGCCTCCCCATGGCCCTTCTCTAACCGGCTTTCCTTAGCTCTCTCCCACACTCCCATGGGAACAACGGTTGTAAGAGTTAATGGTATTCCAAACACTTTTACATAAGGACTCATGCTTTCCTCACCGTAACCCTGGGATGACCTTCAACCTGGATATTCCACAAGGGGAAATGAAACTCAGTGGTGCTAGGTGTTCTGGGCCACAAAGCGAGTAACAGAAAAGTCAGAATCAAACCCCAGCAAGTATTTAGACATTTTAAATGCGCTTGCATTTCTGAGCTCTGTGTGTGCGTATACACACACACACATATGTGTACACACATTCTTTTAAAGCTCTCCCACCTGTTTGTTCCATTCTTCATCCCAGTGGCCATCAGTCTGACCTCTTCCCTCTTGCCCTCCCTGGGTAACTGCCCCACTCTGTCTAAGGCACCAAACGAATCATCCTTCACGGATTCCATTACTGCAGGGCAAGGTTACAATGAACTGTTAGGAGATGTGTCGGCTTGCCAGAAAGTAGAGGGTAAAGATAAAGACAATGGAACAATGACAACTAAAACAAACCTACAAAATGTGACACTGCCCCGGTCGTAGGGACAGAGAAAAGTCAGGGGATCCAGCACTTGGAACCCAGAGCTGATGACCAGAAAAGACAAAAGCTGAAAAGTCCAAATCTGAAAGAAACTGGTGAATTTCAACAAAAGGGAGAAAGACATGCATATCATAAAAAGTAATTTCTATTTTCTGTCTTATATTTCCCTGAAGGAACGTCAGAGGGAAGTAGCAATTTGGCAACTGTATCTTTTTTGTTTAAACACTAATTTTGATTTGTAATAGATACTTTTTCAAATATTTGTTTTTATCATAACTAGAAAATATTGGGAAGATAAACTCTATAAATTGTTTATGAGCTAACTAATATTTTTACAATTAAAGCAGAAGAATTTCAGTAAGAGGAAAGATCTATGAGAAAAGGAAAACTCAGACAACATCCTATGATCACCTTCTTTAAGGACCAGGATCTTTAAAAACTGGCATATCATAGATCCAATTGTAAATACTATTAAGTGAAATGGAATGAACAAGAGAAACGTGACCTTGACCACACAGACACATATGCACATAATTTGCACAGCAGGCTAACAATTGGAGAAAACACTACTTTTTAGGAACTTGGGAAGTGAAAACTACTTCCCACCTTCAACCTGCAACCTCATCTTCCAAATGACAGAGCTGCTGTTGATCATGATCCACTGGCTGGTGCCCCAAAGCTAAAATCCAACTAATTACTGCTGATGGTTGAAGAGTTCTGTTTGGGGAAATGGAGAGAGTTGAACTAAGATCATTATCTAACAACTAACAGCTCTTTAAACCGCTGGTCAGCCTGTGTCTCTTTGAAACTAAGCATCTAAAGTACACCTATGGCAGAGAAACTTTTGGTACAAAAGTTTAGCTCCTGGTACGAAGGCAAATTAGTTCATTTCTGAATACGTCCTTCCCTTTAATCTTCTCCCCTCTCCCCATCCCGTCCTTCCACAAGCCATTACCACTGTACATATCCTTCCTTCTGGGGACAGCTGTAGCTCTAAAGCTTGACTCATGAAAATATTAATGAAAATTTCTATTTTCCCTTTGTGCTTTTCTTCCAGTTGCTTTATGCAATCCAAGAAATGGCTGCCTCTTGCCTTTGAAGTGGAAAACTAAAGGATCTCCTGGTTTGCTTCTCTATGGCCCTTGTGAAACGTAGGAACTCACTAGCAAAATTCATCATTTAGTGTACCCCAAAATACATGAGGTCTGAAAATTGAGTTCACACACTTGCCACTGTGAGCTGTTGTTGGCAGCACTATACAAACAGCTCAGGAAGGTTTCATGACCTTGGTGTATCAGTGTCTATAAGAAAAGGAAAAATCAGACAACAGCACTGTACAAACAGCTCAGGAAGGTTTCATGACCCTGGTGTATCAGCGTCAGTGTTACTGTCAGTGTGTGGGGGTAGATATCTTGCTGAGTGGGGGTCCTTATTACTGTTGGGTGTTTTTGTGTGCCATCATGAGAATGTTGGAGCTTGAACTAGAGCCATGAACAAACATTAAATTTCTTGTTAAATATGGCAAAAGTGGAAGTAAAATCAGGGACATTTTAGTCCAAGTTTATGGGGATAATGCCACGAAAACAGTGGTGTATAAATGGATTAAACATTTGCAAAAGGGGAGAGAAAGTGTCATTGATGAAGAGAGGTCAGGGGAGCCAGTCACAAGCAGAACTGATGAAAACACTGTAAAAATTTGACAAATTATGAGTGAAAATCATCAGCTGACTGTGAGAAGCATAACAAAGAGGAATAGTTAAACCAATAGAGGAATAGTTAAAATCAGAACTGAAAATCTCGGCATGAGAAAGGCATGGCTCTTGCATGATGACAATGCACCAACGTACATGGCACTGTCTGTGAGGGAGTTTTTAGCCAGTAAACAAATACCTGTATCGGAACACCTTCCCTACTCAGCTAATCTAGCCCTAATGACGTTTTCCTGAAGATAAAGGAAATATTGAATGACTTTTTTTTTTTTTGAGACAGAGTTTCACTATGTCACCCTTTGTAGAGTTCTATGGTGTCAAGTGATTCTCTTGTCTCAGCCTACCAAGTAGCTGGAACTACAGGTGCCCGCCACAACACCCGGCTATTTTTTGTTGTTGTTGTTGTAATTGTCATTGTTGTTTAGCAGGCCTGGGCCAAGTTTGAACCCACCAGCCTTGGTGCATGTGGCCAGTGCCATAACCACTGTGCTACGGGCCCTGAGCCTGAATGACATTTGATGACATTCAGGACATCAAGGGTATTATGTATATTGACAGCTCTGATGGCCATCCCATACAAAGAGTTCCAAAGTTGCTTTGAAGTATACATGAGGTGCTGGGCTGGTGCATGGCTTGCAAGGGGAGAACTTCGAAGGTGACCAAAGTGATATTTAGCAGTGAGGAACACAGCACTTTTTCCAGGATGAATTCTTAACCTTAAGTGTCCAGATGTACCTAGATATTTATCAGTGAGCTTCCCAAGACTGGGGGCTGCTTGCTGGGGAATCAACTCTTTATGATCTCTACTCTCAGTCATTCAAATGCCTCCCCAAAGTCACTGATTTCATTGTTGGCAATACTCATCTTGATTGTGCATTATTCTTGTACTGTTGTGAATTTCTCATGACTTCAAAAATATTAAAAATATTGCTGATTCTTCCTCCAGCAACTTTATTTATTTTTCTGGCTTGGGCCTCATTCCCTCTGACTATGATATCTGTTGATATCTTCAGAAATGTCCTCTTCAAATTCCCCTCAAGCTGATAGCTGTTGCCATAATTTTATTAAAAATGTATTCTTAGAGTTACCAAAAGTCTTCTCATTGTGAGTCCGCAGACCTTTTCTCTACTGCAATTTGCTTTCAGGCATTCCAGGTAGAAACAGCATTTCCTGAGTTGGATGCCAGGTTCTCTGCGTGATACAAACACTGTCTCTTTGTTTCCATTTTTTGAATCTGTCATGCCCATTTTATTCTTGGTTTCCAGATTAATTGTCCCTAAAAGGCATTATACATCTTATCACTCTCTTGCTCCAATCCTCTCGATCGCTCCCCCTCTGTCCCTGTGTCAATCCTAAACACCTCCTCTTGCCTTATGTGGTCCTTCCTCAGTTGTGCAAAGAAGTTATTTGCTGACAGCCAAATCCAAGCAAGATTAACCTGGTAGCCTGTGTGCCGCAGCTATTCCCTTGAAGAATGAGAATGCGTGAGCTACGGAAAGGGAATAAAAACTCCTTGTTAGATTTCAGTTGTGCTCGTTGTTAATATCAAGTTTGAGGTTAACACACATTAGAATTGCAGTCCTTATACAAGAGAATAAGTTACTTAAAGGAGGGTGGAAGGCTAAAGGGTTCAGAGTCTTATTTTGTAAAGACATTTATTATAGTTTTCCCCAATTGCTTTATTTTTAGGAATGCATTGATGAGTGATCAGATGCAATGCTCAAAACTACTCATACATAAGTCTACAGTTGGCACATGCAGCACAGGGAAATAGTTACCATTACAAACTCAATTTATTTGTTAATACTTCATTAATTTCATGTTAATATTTCTTCCTTGAAGTCTAACCCACAGAGAATTTCATTACCACTACCATTCAGGTGTCAAATCTCTTTCTAAAACAAAACAAAGGGAAATCTTTTATGAAAATGGATCTTTAGTTTTCGAGACAAAAGGAACTATAAAAAAAGAAGATTAAATCCCCATCAATTTAATCCACAAAGCAAATGCATAGGGAGATCATATTATTCACCATTTAAGTTGCCTAATTAGTCTTGAGAGTTTTTTAAATCTGTCCAAGGTAAAGAAATTCTCCACCCAATTCTGATAACGCAAAATTTCTAAATAGCAGATTTAAGTACGTCCTCCATTGGAAGAACTAAATCACTTCTGTGCTGGGGAAGCTCCATTAAGACACCATCTGAAAGTTCCATCATGCCCTGAAGTGAAATATACACATTTTAAAAGAATAAACAGAGGGAGAAATGTCCGTTGTGCTTTCTGGTGAATATATCCACCCATATGTTCCAGAGCTCCCTGGTTTATTTTCAAGTAACAACCCTGACTCTAAACATTGTTTATGGTGGTCAATAAGGACATGGACAAAGTTTCAATACCGGCAGTCTGCCTGGTGGGCTTCCTCTGGAAAGTAAAAGGCTCTTAAACACCGTCTCCTTTCCCCAATAGCATATGCTCACCATGTGGCACCATTCCTGTTAGCACTGAAGTAGCAATTTGAGCTGAGCAGTTTGGGAGCTCTGTTTGTAATAATAATAATAATAATAATAATAATATGTGATGTCAGGTCCTAAGGGTCTCCGATGTCAAAGGTGATCATGAACATGAATGCAAATTACCCAAATCTACTCTGCTGGGAAAACGATTCTTGCCAACGCCAAAAAAGCCAGTAGACCTACAAATACTCGGTCTGCAGCTTCTAAGCCCCGGAATTGTCTTTCCAATTTCACTGCTCACCTTCATCTGGTTCTCATGTACACACATGTCTAGTGAATTATTTTCCCCTTGAGGGAAAATTCTGTTGTCACGAGAACTTGAGATTTTCAATGAAGTACCAATGATCTGATACAAATTGTTGAAACTTTTATAAGCATTCTCTCCTTTTTATGTGAACTGGCTGTTTACTTTTTGAACACGTTGAAATGTTCTAGCATTTCAGAATAATGTTTAAAACATGGCATTATTAAGAAACCTTAAGATTACAGCTGTGAAAACAGACCCATGTCATACAATCAGTGAGAAAGTCCTTTCACTGGGATTTTAGACTCTAAAAGGAGCCCATGCAGAGAACTGGCAGGGTACGAACGTAGGAGACAAAGAAAGAGGGGGGGAAAGTCCATCCAGCCAAGGAAAGGGGTATTTCTACCCTGCAAGCCATGTGAAGAAGTAAAAGTGATTCAGTATTTGAGTAGAAAACTCTTTAAATGAGGGAGGGTGTACTTACTATATTGGTTTGCACAATCGTTTCCCATGTGACGTCTATTAAAGGGCTCATTCTCTTCTCCTTTAGATGGTTATTAACCTACCAGATTCTCTCGTGGGTGGCAAGCTCTGCACGGTTCTGGAACCGGCTGATCTCATTAGACCAGTGGTTCTCAACCTTCCTAATGCCGCGACCCTTTAATACAGTTCCTCATGTTGTGGTGACCCCCAACCATAAAATTATTTCTGTTGCTACTTCATAACTGTAATTGTGCTACTGTTATGAACTGTAATGTAATTATCTGATATGCAGGAGCCCCCCAGAGGGGTTGTGACCCACAGGTTGAGAACCGCTGCATTAGACAGACCAGCAGCTAGTACCCATCACATATTCAGTTCTCACAGTTGAAGAAATGAAGGGGACTGGAGATAATGTAGAAAGCACATTTGGGGATTAGGCTAAGGTACAGAAGTAGTAAAACGTTCAGAGAAAGGAAAATGATTTTCACATAAGTGTTGTATTAAAAAAAAATGTTTGATATATGCTGTGGTAAGATGGCCATAAAGAGAAAGCAAATTCTGTCATGGGCATTTGGGGACATGCGGGCAACATCTCCATGTGATTCGTGGGGCACTGAACTCCCTGGATTGCAGGGGCACGGGAAGCAGGCAACAGCATTGTCCCTGAGGTCTGGGTTTGTAGAATGGTGTCCTGATAAGTGAGGAAGACAGACACTCAGACGTCCTCCTGGAAGAGCAGCTCAGATAAGTCCAACTTATCTACGAAGAGATTTCAAAAAGGGGATGATGGACTGAACAACAGAGAAGCTGATGTCCAGTCTCAGCTGGGCCCCAACACCGGCTCTCCCGTCGCCTCACTGACCCGTCCCATCCTCTTAGAGTCTGTGAGGAACCGTCATCTTGCTCCTGAAGCCTTTCCTCTATAGTCTATCTCTTCTACCATGAAAAAATAAAAAAATAAAAATAAACAGAAGCCAGCCCTTCCTGTGCTCCCATTTAAGACTCTGTCATCTCTTTTCCTTTCCATCCAGACTCCTTGGCTTGAACTTCTTAGCTCCACACTAGACTTGCTTTTGGACCCACTGGACTCTGGCATCCAGCTCTTCACTAGGCCACCAAGGGCGCCAAAGATCTCATTGCCAAATATGGATACTTTTAGTACTATAGTTCACCTTACAGTGAACGTCTCTGTTGCTTTTAATATCATCAATCCTTCCTTTAATCACTGTACAAAAAAGATGACAATGATAGGCTAGTTACGAGCATTAATCTGAACACGTAGCACAGCTTTTCACACATAGCATGAGCTCTAGGTGTGAAAATGTTTGTTGGTGTTATCCCCATTTTTCTCCGTGGGACTTCTTTCTGTGTCTATCCATTAGTGTACGTGTCCCTCGTCCAGTGGCTTCTTAATGCACTCACATACTCTTGCTGGGTCATCTTGTCAGTCTTTCATATTCAAGAACTATGGTGTTACGACCATCACATTCACACATGTGTAGCCCTGTGCTCTGCTAAACCCATAGCTGCATACGCCATGTCTATAACTTTCTGATGGGGATACCCAGCTCAGCTGGCAAATGTCCCCTGTGTGTAAAGTCCTTCCTTGCTGACTTACCTGTTGTTATTTTATCTTTCTTCAGTCGCTATAAACTTCCTACAAGCCAGCAGGTGTCTTACTTACCCTTGTGTTCCTCAGACACAGCACAGAGCTGTTCCCTGAAACATACAACCCACACTACAATTCTTAATTAATCTTTTTTTTTTTTTTTGAGACAGAGCCTTACTATGTTGCCCTTGGTAGAGTGCTGTGGCATCACAGGTCACAGCAACACCAAACTCTTGAGCTGAAGTGATTCTCTTGCCTCAGCCTCCCAAGTAGCTGGGACTGACTACAGGCACCCACCACAGTGCCCGACTATATAATTCTTAATTTAGAAGACCTTACTTAAATAAGAGATCATAATTATAACCCCGTCCTACACACAACAGTCCCTGTACATGATGTTAAATTAAGTGCTAATTTTTTTTTTTTTTTAAGGGAAGCATCTGGAATACTTCAATAATGAGAAAAATACACATTAAGTGGCTGGTGACTGAAATTTTGAGATAAGAGCATACCATTAAATTTAGAAACCAGATGAAACTACTTCAGAACAGGTCTTAATAACAAAATTCTCTATTAAAAGAATGACTTGCTGTTTTTAAAAATAATCCAAAGAAACAGAAACTTCTAAAAACTTCACAGCAAACTAAGTCTAAGACTTGAAAAAAAAAAGTGCCAGGGCTGTTATGTCTGAAGCCATCACATCTGTGGCTACACATTATGATGGTAAAGGTGACACAGAAGCAAATTTGTCTTGGGAATTTTCACAGCAATAAATATCACAGTCTGGTGGCAGTTGAGGGAGTTAGGATCACACCCTCACAAGTCTGAGACCTGGTTCAGGGAATGTGACAAGTATAATGCACATTAGCTGGGACCTTCAAATCTTTTCAAGCTTCAAAAGCCAGACCAAATTGGCTGAATTGCATAACATATTTGCTGCAACTCAGTAAGTTGACCCATGAAGCCACACCCCAACTGACTGTGGAAGACGAATGATCTTACTGAAACCATATCTTCAGAACTCCGTGATCCAGTGGGAATGAGGATCAACACTAAAATCATTGGAGGCCAGAATTAAAATGTTCTCCATTGCTCTAAGGCATGAAACTACATAAATGGAACATAATTTACTAAGAACATCATCAATGAAAACATACAATAAGAGAATCTATTATTAGAAAAACTCTAGGTTCCAAAAGTCATACACTGCTGGGCTCTCACTTGAGAACTTCATAACCGAGGTTCTCATCGAATATCTCTTACACTTCATCCATCACTCACAAATAACCCTGGCCATCCTGTCTTCTTTCTTTCACAAACTTTCCCCTTAATTGCTTTGAATTCTTAATTTAGCAAATATCTACAATCTGGGCAATAGGCTGCATCCTCAGGGGAGTTTTAAAAGAGAAAATAGCTTTTAGGAATTAATAATCTGTTTTTTGGGGAAATAACTGTTAAATGATCATAAAAAACAGATAGATTTTAAAAGAAGTATTAATAGGGAAAAATAAGACCATAGGGGTTTCGGAGTAAGAAAATGTCACCTCTGAGACGACATCAGGAAGGCAGGATGTCACCAATGTCACCAATACAAATTGGCTTGGTGGATGTGCAGGGCACCACCAACAGCTGTGTTTTAACTGATGGAAAAGCACTAGGTGAGAACTTCCCTCGCTGCGTGTGGTCAACAGACACTCATTTTCCTTCCTCTGTGTGGGTGTTAAGGGCTGAATTATGTCTCCTAAAATTCACATGGTGAAGTTCAACCCCCAGACCTCAGCATGTGACTACAGATGGAAATGGTCTTTAAAAAGAAAATTAAAGTAAAATGAGATCATATGAGAGGGTTTTAATCTGATCTCTCTGGTGTCCTCATAAGAAGGGGACACAGGGATGGCAGAGCGAAGGCCCTGGCAGAAGATGACCATCCACAACCAAGGAGAGCAGCCCTCAGAAGAAACCTGTTCTCTCAGCAGGTGGTGCCTGGACTTCCAGCCTCCAGAACAGGACTTGGAGGAAGTCAATTTCTGTCATTGAATCCACGGAGTCTGTGCTACTTTTCTCTGCAGCTCTAGCAAACTCCCTCCAGTGCTCAGTGACCAAGAAGGTTGGACAGTGCCTCTGATGGCTGTGGCTCAGGAGGAGACACGTGGAAACCTGATTTGCTTGTCAGTAGGAACTCAAACAGGCTTTGAGCCAAGAATGTCTAGTGACCTGGGTTTACAACAAAAGATTTATCTTTTTATTTTTGAGTATGATGGTGGGTGAGATGAATTTGGAAGATCAATTAGGAAATAATTAGGTCACGGGATTGGCCTGTATGCAAATAATGGGGACTACATGGGCCCATGGATGGTGAGAAAAGTATTGAAGTGAATTATATTTGAAACTGATTCTGTAACAGTGGAATGCAGAGAATCCTCAACCTCAGTGGTACCAAGCGTTTAAAATTAAACATGGAGATATCAGCAAAAATAAGGATGTTAGCATAAGTTTCAAAAAGTTAAAAACCTGACTCTCCTGTAAATATGGAATAAACACATGTTAAAGATTTTCTTTTTTTTTGCTGTTTTTGGCCGGGGCTGGGTTTGAACCCACTACCTCTGGCATATGGGACCAGCGCCCTACTCCTTTGAGCCACAGGCGCCGCCCCCATGTTAAAGATTTTATTCCACTTATTTTTTTTTTTTTAAGAATGATCATTGCTTCTCCAGTTTTGTTTTTTTGTTTTTTTTTTTTTTTATTGTTGGGGATTCATTGAGGGTACAATAAGCCAGGTTACACTGATTGCAATTGTTAGGCAAAGTCCCTCTTGCAATCATGTCTTGCCCCCATAAAGTGTGACACACACCAAGGCCCCATCCCCCACCCCCCTTTTTATTCTACTTATTAATTAACCAATCTTTCTCTCTATCACACGACACATACACACAGGCAATTGGGAATTCTGAAATTAATTTTCTAAGAAATGCCAAACTGGTTAATATCATATGACGGGCAATAAAATTATTTGGGTCATGTTTTTCTATAGTAATAAAATGATTTGGGTCATTTTTTTCTATAGTAATAAAATAATTTGGGTTATCTTTTCCATAGTGAAGAAATCAAACGTGTCTCTATGGAATAGAATGTCTTTGCAATGCTGTGGAAACGGCTCGTTTGCCTGTCAGTTTTCTACCCAACTCCTGCTCCTTCAGACTAAAATAACTGGGTCAACAGAAAGACAATGGAGGGCACCCAGTCTCACAGAATCGGGTAATCCCCGGAGGGCTCCCTTGAGGACACACATCCTGTCATCTCTTTTTACCATTTATCTTGGGATATTTTTTCTTGCAGTAAATACAGAAGCTAATTTTCGTATGTTTAATATCACACAGAAACACGCAGGGACTTAAGTCCAGCACGCAGTCCTACACGTGAGGCCGCTCCTCGTCTAGGAAGCGTGTGCACACTCGGCCATTTGCTCTTTTCATAGTCTTCCCCGGTCAGCTCAAAACTGAGACGAAATTATATGCTGAGATTTGAGGCAGGTGTGAGGACGCCTTCCCTTTCCTCCTCTTTGTTAACAGTCTGCTTTACTGTGCTCCCTGCACCTAATAGGGTTAAAAATCTTGGTTTCATGCCCACGGCGTGGATTCCCTTTGGCCCTCTTGGTGTTTCTGTTCTCTTGCTGCTAGCTAGACCCCAGCTTTTCTCTTTTGCTAGGCAGGGCCCCAGGGCAGAGATTTTAGCTGCTACTCTGGTAGGAAGCCATTGTGCTAGTCCAGACCTGAAGGTGAGGAATCCAGTTCCCAACCCGGCCTTCTGCTGGTGTTCGGTGAGTTGTACCCAGAAAGAGACGAGCCCGTGAGGCAGGTGTGAGCGGCCAGCCTAGAGGTGGAAATTCCCCGCAGAAATAATTGCCACGATTTTCCAATTTTCAGTCTGGCCTTTAATCTCTGTGGCTTACTGAGTCCCGTTTTCTTTATGGCCTATGTTGGTAGTGCTTCCCACATGTTTATAAGGAGTCCTCATAACCTCTGCATAAAACACAGTGCTCTTTCATTCACCCATAAATGTTTCCACTCATTTATTTATTTGTCAAAAATGACTAAAGTTTCTGTATGGGTTAAGCACTGTGCAGGTGCCCAAAGACAGAAGAAATACAACGTATCTGTATTACAGAAACCGGACCCACTAAGGGACACAGAGCCACCTACATCTGGCCTTTCCAGTGCGTTCCAGGTGGGCACACGTCTGCCCAGAGGATCTGCCCCTGGAGGAGCAGCCTGTCAAAACAGACTCGACTGCAGCCCTAGGGCCGGGATGCAGGGCTGACCCTCAGGTCCTCTCAGTCAAATCCTGATGTTGGGAGGCACCTGTGGCTCAAAGGGTTAGGGTGCCAGCCCCATAGGCTGGAGGTGGTGGGTTCTAACCCAGCCCCGGCCAGAAACCGGAAAAAAAAAAAAAATCCCGATGTCAACTTCTGGATTTCGACCCAGGCATTAGAAATTTCTTTCTAGTGGTAAATGTTATCAGTTTCCACAAAGAGGTGAAGATGGTGAATTACTGACCTGTAAGCTACTTTTCTTTTACCCTAAAGTTATTTGCTTATATTGAAATATAAATTTAAGTGTTGCATTTATAGAAAAAAAATAGCTTTTCTTTATCAGAAATGTTGATTCAGTTACCAGTCAACTGAAATGTCCAACCTAAATCTTTTTTTCTCATACTTTCAAACACCTTTAACAAGAATATATTTATTCTCCCTTCTCAGAAGTATATTCTAGCAAAGATATGGTGAGCAATATCTCCATAGATAATTCCTAATATCTAAAACATAGTTAATTCCTCATATTTGATATGAATCCATAAGGGAATATACATTTCTTTTCGGTAAAGGTAATTGATGTATTTCAACTACTACAAAGCCAGAATCCCATAGCACAGATGGATTCAATGGTCAGTGAAGCTGCTCATATGAAACTTAAATTTTGTAAATAATAAATAATAGTCTAGTTTTCTAAGTCTGGAGGGACTAGAAATGCCCAATAGCTCCTTCCTACTAGACCTTTATTTCTTCCAGATTTCTTTCATTGCAACTATCTTGACGACAGAAGGACGCCCCAGAGAATCAGGTAGTAACTGTGGAACATCAGAGCTCATCTGAGGCTGTGATGGCAGAGACCCTACCACACGGCCACCTCCTCCCCAAGTGGAGAAACAGCTACAGATTATATGTGTGTGTCACGTGTATATACATGCACACACATACACATGTACAATGTACACACAGTACATACATATCTGCATAAATGCAAGGCACTATGTTAAACTATTTTAAATTGCACACCAACTTTATGTCTACCTGTATGTGCACACATTTATACAAATATAATGTTGCCTTCGGCTAGTATACATCTGGGGGTAAGCCAACCAAAGATATTAGAAAAAAATTACTTTTCAACTCACCATGGTAAAAAAAAAAAAAAAGAGAGAGAGAGAGATAATACAAAAATAATGTCATTGCTGAAACAAAAAAAAAACCGAAACATTATTTTTCAGCCATCTGGAAAGAAAGGCTTTAGGGAACGGACTCTAAAGAGGAAGAAAACCAAGAAGTCCATACTTGTTTTGAACTATGCCTTGTGCCTCTTTTTCCACAGGAGTCTTTTAACTCTCACACGATTACTATTATAGATGAAACAGCATAGTATAACTGAGAAAAGCTCGCATTTCCAGAACTTTATTTTTATTTTATTTTCCTTTTATTAAGTCATATACACATAGATCAAGAATATATTGTACCTTTTGTGGGGCACAATGTGTTGATTTTTTAAAATGCAATTTGGATTGTTACAGTCAACTAATTAACATAACTTTCTTAATTATTTACTTAATTATTGTGTTAAGATATTTATGTTCTATCCTTGGTAGATTTGACAAATTATCTCCATGTAATAGAGTTGCATGGACACCTTTCTACCCCTTAGGATGCACCATGGGCAAGTGGGCAGATGTGAAAAAATATACACATGTAATGTGGGTGCATTTTCAAAATTTACCGAGGTCATTAATGCACCAAATGTAAATGGTCTCCCATTCATCAAATGCCCTGGGAAAATCCGGAGAGAACTGAAATAATAGATGAGGAGATGAAACTCTGGGCTAATGGGCTGCATATCAATGAATCAATGTCACATTTACGAAAGCTTTTGGAAAATGATTCCTGTTCTTTGCTTATTTTTAAAGTTTTAAACCTGAGGAAGGTAAGTAATAGGAGGACTAAAGTCTGAATTAAAAAGAGACCCCACTGATCTATCAGAAACCTTTCTGCTACAATTTCTCTCATGATAATTTGCATTTCCCTGCACTAATTTTAGCAGAATTTCTCATCTCCACCTTTCTGAGTTTGTGCTGCCTTTCTTTTTCTTTTGGTGAAAACATCAGTTCATAAATCACATCACCTGGGGATCTAGTCGTTGTCTTTTGCCTAAATTACAGGTATTTTACATAAGGAGAGGAAAAGAAGCTTAGCATGGGGGAAAAAAGATTTAAAAATAAAAGATTCTTGCAGTTTAATTAAAAATAAAGTGCCTTTTATTGATCCAAAAAAATCATTGCAACGAATGTAGGGTGGTTTAAACTCTGCAAGAAGAAAGGAGGGGGATGAGAGGTAGGTGGGGGGGCATGCACCTGCGGTCCCAGCCACGCAGGAGATGGGGCAGGGGAAGAACAAGAGAAAACTTATTAAAGCAGTTATATAAGGTTAAAGGGTAAATCAGGTATTAAGGTCTAGAAAACAAATGGTGCTCAGAACAAACTTTCTCTGCCACCAAAAGTAACAAAAAATCCTAATATATGAGAGCAGAGGGGTTAAAATACAAATGTAAGTCAAGTCATGAATTTAAAGAGTCAACAGGGTCTTCCCAGAGCAATTGGAGTTCTCTGTCCATGGAACACATGTGCTTTGACACCTTTACTTAACAGTTCTAGAAGGTACCTGGGATGGGTGTCGTTCCTGCACATCAGGCCCAGATGTCAGGACCCAGGACCGTTCAGCTGCTCAGAGTTACAGAGAGATGCTAGGAGGTGGCTGCAGGCACAGGCCAGGGCCTCTGAGGAGCAGTTCAAAGGAGCAGTTCCCAGGACAGGGGCACTGCCTTGACAACTGTTTCCATCAAAAGCCACACAGAAAACGATCTTGCTGATACTTTCAACAGGTTAACTGAAATCGCTTCTCTTAGGACCTGAGCTGGGAATCCTGACCTAACTAAGGTCAGTCAGAAAGACAACATTTTGGAATTCAAAGGGAAGGGATGACAGGAAACTCCTAGAAGAAATCTCTTAAAATTGAAAACATTTGGATTCCAAGCTCTGAATAACGCTTGGGAATCTGAAATCCTGGGCACCACTCCCCAGATTAGTACCCTGGAAGAACTTTAACTTCTGATATGCATTCCAGTTATTAAAACATTGATGGGTTTCCACTCTGGCTGGAAAAGTCTCTGTCCTGAGATTCCCTGAGGGCCACCCCGTACCTGCTCTCACCCCTTCCCCAGGACTTCCCAGTCCAGCAAATGAATCGCTAATTCCTGGAGGCAGCTCCAGGACCCTGGCAGCCCCGGCCCTCCTTCTGAGTCTATGGACTGCCTGTGCAAATGAGATATGAAGCACTTTCAGTGTCACCTTTGCACAAGTCCAGCATGTGAGCCAGGCATGGTGCAACCACTGGTTTCCTTTTCCTTCTTTACCAAGCAGCCCTTCCTTTCACACAGACCTTCCAAGAACTTCACAAAAATGTAGGCTTTTCCTCCTCGCCATCACCCTTACCTATAATGTTAACAAAAAAGAATTTTAATGTCAGTATTTGGCACTGATTTCACAGCTTCCATTATTGTTTCCAATTCCAGGAGCCCATTCTGTGACTGGCACAGCATGAAATCAGAGAAATATGAAACGTGACATAAAGTGATGGTACCAGCCGTCCCACGTGGATTGTAGGATTTCTCTGATTACTTTTCACTCATGTCCTGCATCAGTTCATAGGCAAAACAATTTCTTACATGCCCCAAATCAGAATTTTTCCCACAGAAAAATTTAGTGTTTCTGTAGGACTCCGGAGCCTAGGTTTTCTTCTCTCTCTCTCTGTGTTTTTTGTTTTTTTAGATTGTTAACGCCCTCTTTTTAAACACTTTGCTCTGAGAGCAGGGCACAGAATTTCACCTGACATGATGGAGTACTACCCATGTCTAGTCAGGAGACCCAGAACAATCAAACTTGCAAAACCACACTCCGTGCACAATTCTTATGAGGACAGAGTTTTCAAAGGAGGCCAAACAAGTGACAGTGAGGGGCTGGTTTGCTGCTATGAGTTGATACACAACTCCCCAGACAGCAGGATAGGGTACAAAGAACAAGCAAAAATGGCAACACAGGATTTCTCACGGTCCTGCAAGATCGTTATCCACCCTGAGATTTTAGTTATTGGGGTGCACTTTTCCCCTTTTTTCTGATGAGTTTAGAAACTAATGATATGATATTTTGGTATGTGTTCAAGAGGATACTAAGTGCCTCCTGGAACTTTATAACTAAATGTTGTTAATGGCACCAAGAAATATAGGGGAGTAGCATTTGGTGCCACAATTGTTCTTATCTGAACAAAACCCCAGTATTCTAAGAAAGGGAATCTCGGATTTGTACACTGTCAATCCAACCTCCCCAAAGTAATTTCACCTAATGCCAATTTTCTATTTATAGAAAGAAATCAGACAGAATCAAGCGTCAGATAACTGCTAAATTCTAGTGTGGTTATGCAGAATGCACCACATCCCCACGAAGATAATCAGGCAATCTTCACAATGCTGGGCTAGAGAGTGTTCAAGTATTTTTTTCCCTCTGATTTACATAACAATGAAAATAATATTTGAATATATCATACTATATACATACCACTTGTACCAACATGGTATCCAACTACATATACTCTTATTAACTACTTAACTTTTTAAACTTAATAATATTCCATGGTTATTTCCCAGGTTACAGCCATTGTATAGTTTTAATAATTGTTAATCAATATAATGATTTGTACAGACAGCTTCATTTTCATAGAGTTTAGCTTATTTAAATTTTTTTTCAAAAATGTCAACAACTTTTTTCAAAAATGTCAATGCTGCCACTAACATCCTTCTAGCTAAATATTTGTGCAAAATATCCATGCTTATAATATGATTTATTAATGCTGCTGGAAACAGCCCTGCACAGCCAGAGCTATCCTGTCATCATATGGGCCTAAAAGTTCTGTCTGCAAAGGAAACATGGTAACATTCTCTGAACCTGGCACTAAAATAGTAAATTCAATGTTTTTCTCCCCTCCCAGAGCTATTTCAAATGCTTTGAATTACACAATATTGCAATATTTTGTAGTTTTAAAGTATTTTAAGTTTTAGATTTTAAATTTAAGTTATCGTTTGGACCAGAAATCACATAGATCTCTGTAAAATTTAAATCACAATTAGAACATAATCTAGATCATATAATTTAGATCACATCAAATTATTCAGTTGTGTTTGAATGAACGTTGGCAATCTTAAGGAAATGCGGTAGAGCTTCCACTCACATCATTTAAAAAACAGATTTGGGTGGATTGAAGTTAAATATTTTTCAAAACAAACCACTGAAAAACTAGAATTGGGTATCCATTGAATCTCTGAAGAGGGGGAGAGATTTGATAATTTGTAAAAGTCACAAAGAAACTAATCAATGACTTTGTTCTCATAACTTCTTTTTAAACTTTTCTATGGTATAAAAACAGACAAAAGAATTAATTGTAATGTTTGAAAATACATCAAAATAGCTGGGAAGCGGAGCAAGATGGCAGCCGAGTAACAGCTTCCTTGCATCTGGGCACCGTGAGTCTGGGGAGACAGGACTCCAGGCATCGCTGGCTGGTGGGAACAGCCTATCATCACTCCTATGAGGATACAGGGAGTCAGCGAGAGACTTCTGGACCCCAAGAGGAGGACTAAAACAGTGGAAAACCGGCAAGTGGTCGTGTGTGTTCAATCCGTCTAAACCCGCCCACAACTATAAGTTCAGTAGCAGCGAGACTGCAAACCAGAAAGGCCTTACCTGTGAACTGTTTTGATGTCCTTGGACTTGGCACTGAGTTGAACTGCCTTGGGGAAGGCCTGAGTGGGAGTGCGGAGAACTTTGGCCATTGTCTAGGGCCCCAGTCTGAGCCGCTGAGCCAGACGGAGCTAATAGTGTTTGGCGGTGGGTCACACGGAACCATTGTCAGTGATCTGCCCCGCAAGCTCCGCCCTCAGGGTCGCAGAGCTAGAAACGGGTGGGAGCTGGTAATCCAGCGACCAAGTAGCCTAAGGGTGGGGTCTGAGCCGCCTTGCAGCCCTAACCCTCAGGGGCAGAGTGAGACTGGTTTTGGCACACTGGGTAAGTGGATAGCCACTTCAGCAGTGATTCCAGCGAGAAAGCTGGGAAAGCTTCTGCTCAGCAAGTTTACAAGTTCAAAGTGCCTTTTAAGTGGGCTGAAGAGAGATTTAGGGTGTCTACCTGCTGGGGTTTCAGAAATCAGCAGCCTCCAGTCGTATCGGAACTGTGACTAACATCTCATACCCCAGAAGACCACGTGTTGCCCAGACAATATTCAATAACATATACAAACTGCTTTGTTTTTGGTTGTGTATTTTTTTCTTTTTTTTTTTGTTTGGTTGTTTTTTTTTTTTTTTTGGTTTCTTTGTTTATTTTGACGTTGCTGATGTTCTTTTCTTTTTTAATTTCAATCTTTTCCATACAGATCCCTTTTTCTTTCTCAATTTTTCTACTTTAATTATAATTTCCCATTGCTGCCTTTTTTAATAACTACAACTTCATTTTTGCTAGTGTTTCTACCACTATCATTTGGTTTTTCACCCAATTGTATCCCCGTAAAGTTTTCTTTTTGCTTGTTTTGGTTTGATTTATAGCATTTTTCTCTTTCCTCTCTACTTGGTGGAGGTGGGGTACTGTGTCTGATTAGGTTAGCAAAGAGCTGCTGACCTCAAGGGAACCACCCAACTGGGCACCCCAGAAGGTGGGGTTTTTTAAGGTTGTGTCAAAGTACCCTACTGTACACCTATATTGCCCTGTCTCCCTCTTTCTGTGCCTCTCTTCTTTTTGTCAATATTCCTTATCCCCACCCCCTCTCCTTTCTCTAACTTTCTTTTTTTTCTTTTCACTCGGTCCTCCTTTATTTCATCCCTTTTTTGCTCTTCAACATTCTCACCCTTCTGGTCCTGTAACCCTTAGTCCACAGGCACAAGAACTTAAAGAGCAAGAGGAAAGGAAAGGAAAATTAGGGCAAGGAAACAGATAAAAGAAATCACTCATGAGGAAGACTCAGCAGAAAACTCCAGAAAACATGAAGAACCAGTCCAGAACAACCCCACCAAGGGACCATGAGGTAGCTACGGCAGAGGATTCCACCTATACAGAAATGTTAGGAATGACAGAAAGGGAATTTAGAATACACATGTTGAAAACAATGAAAGAAATGATGGAAACAATGAAGGAAACTGCTAATAAAGTGGAAAATAAACAAAAGGAAATCCAAAAACAGAATCAAATCAGAGATGAACGATATGAAGAATATAAAAAGGATATAGCAGAGCTGAAGGAAATGAAACAGTCAATCAGGGAACTTAAAGATGCAATGGAAAGTATCAGCAACAGGTTAGACCATGCAGAAGAAAGAATTTCAGAGGTAGAAGACAAAGTTTTTGAGATAACTCAGATAGTAAAAGAGGCAGAAAAGAAGAGAGAAAAAGCAGAACGTTCACTGTCAGAATTATGTGACTTTATGAAGCGTTCCAACATACGAGTTATAGGAATTCCAGAAGGGGAAGAAGAATGCCCCAGAGGAATGGAAGCCATACTAGAGAATATTATGAAAGAAAATTTCCCAAACATCACCAAAGATTCTGACACACTGCTTTCAGAGGGATATTGGACTCCAGGTCGCCTCAACTCTAACCGAGCTTCTCCAAGACACATTGTGATGAACCTGTCCAAAGTCAAGACAAAAGAAAAGATTCTGCAAGCTGCCAGGAGTAAGCGCCAGTTGACCTACAGGGGCAAATCCATCAGAGTGACCACAGACTTCTCTAATGAAAATTTCCAAGCAAGAAGACAATGGTCATCTACCTTTAATCTACTTAAACAGAACAATTTTCAGCCCAGAATTCTGTACCCTGCTAAGCTAAGCTTCAAAACTGACGGAGAAATCAAATCATTTACGGATATACAAACATTGAGGAAATTCGCCACAACAAGACCAGCTCTACAGGAAAAACTTCAACCTGTTCTGCACACTGACCACCACAATGGATCAGCAGCAAAGTAAGAACTCAGAAATCAAAGGACAGAACCTAACCTCCACATTGATGCAAAAGATAAAACTAAGCAATGGACTCTCACCAAATAAGACGAATAGAATACTACCACACTTATTGATTATCTCAATAAATGTTAATGGCTTGAATTCCCCACTGAAGAGACATAGATTGGCTGACTGGCTTAAAAAACACAAGCCATCCATTTGCTGTCTGCAAGAAACACACCTGGCTTCAAAAGACAAATTAAAGCTCCGAGTCAAGGGTTGGAAGACAATTTTTCAGGCAAATGGAATTCAGAAGAAAAGAGGAGCTGCAATCTTATTTTCAGATACATGTGGATTTAAAGCAACTAAAGTCAAAAAAGACAAAGATGGTCACTTTATATTGGTCAAGGGAAAACTACAACAAGAAGACATTTCAATTCTAAATATTTATGCACCCAATTGAAATGCTCCCAGATTCTTGAAGCAGACCTTACTCAGTCTGAGCAATATGATGTCTGATAATACCATCATAACAGGGGACTTTAACACACCTCTTACAGAGCTGGACAGATCCTCTAAACAGAAATTAAACAAAGATATAAGAGATTTAAATGAGACGCTAGAACAACTATGCTTGATAGACGCATATAGAACACTCCAACCCAAAGATAATGAATATACATTCTTCTCATCACCCCATGGATCATTCTCCAAAATTGATCATATCCTGGGACACAAAACAAATATCAACAGAATGAAAAGAATTGAAATTTTACCTTGTATCTTTTCAGACCATAAGGCAATAAGGTGGAACTCAACTCTAACAAAAATGCTCAACCCCACCCAAAGGCATGGAAATTAAACAATCTTCTGTTGAATAACAGATGGGTGCAGGAAGAAATAAAACAGGAAATCATTAACTTCCTTGAGCATAACAACAAGGAAGACACAAGCTACCAAAACTTGTGGAATACTGCAAAAGCAGTTTTGAGAGGAAAATTCATCGCTTTAGATGCCTACATTCGAAAAACAGAAAGAGAGCACATCAACAATCTCACAGAGATCTTATGGAATTGGATAAAGAAGAACAATCTAAGCCTAAACTCAGTAGAAGAAAAGAAATATCCAAAATCAAATCAGAGATCAATGAAATTGAAAACAAAAGAATCATTCAGAAAATTAATGAAACAAGGAGTTGGTTTTTTGAAAAAATAAATAAAATAGATAAACCATTGGCCAGACTAAAGAGAAATAGAAAAGTAAAATCTCTAGTAACCTCAATCAGAAACGATAAAGAAGAAATAATAACTGATCCCACAGAGATACAAGAGATCATCTCTGAATACTACCAGAAACTCTATGCCCAGAAATTTGACAATGTGAAGGAAATGGATCAATATTTGGAATCACACCCTCTCCCTAGACTTAGCCAGGAAGAATAGAGCTCCTGAACAGACCAATTTCAAGCACTGAGATCAAAGAAACAATAAAAAAGCTTCAAACTAAAAAATGCCCTGGTCCAGATGGCTTCACTCCAGAATTCTATCAAACCTTCAAGGAAGAGCTTATTCCTGTACTGCAGAAATTATTCCAAAAAATTGAGGAAGAAGGAATCTTCCGCAACACATTCTATGAAGCAAACATCACCCTGATACCAAAACCAGGAAAAGACCCAAACAAAAAGGAGAATTTCAGACCAATCTCACTCATGAATATAGATGCAAAAATTCTCAACAAAATCCTAGCCAATATATTACAGCTTATCATCAAAAAAGTCATTCATCATGATCAAGTAGGCTTCATCCCAGGGATGCAAGGCTGGTTTAACATACGCAAGTCCATAAACGTTATCCACCATATTAACAGAGGCAAAAATAAAGATCACATGATCCTCTCAATAGATGCAGAAAAAGCATTTGATAAAATCCAGCATCCTTTTCTAATTAGAACACTGAAGAGTATAGGCATAGGTGGCACATTTCTAAAACTGATTGAAGCTATCTATGACAAACCCACAGCCAATATTTTACTGAATGGAGTAAAACTGAAAGCTTTTCCTCTTAGAACTGGAACCAGACAAGGTTGTCCTCTGTCACCTTTACTATTCAACATAGTGCTGGAAGTTCTAGCCAATACAATTAGGCAAGACAAGGAAATAAAGGGAATCCAAATGGGAGCAGAGGAGGTCAAACTCTCCCTCTTTGCTGACGACATGATCTTATACTTAGAGAACCCCAAAGACTCAACCACAAGACTCCTAGAAGTCATCAAAAAATACAGTAATGTTTCAGGATATAAAATCAATGTCCACAAGTCAGTAGCCTTTGTATACACCAATAACAGTCAAGATGAGAAGCTAATTAAGGACACAACTCCCTTCACCATAGTTTCAAAGAAAATGAAATACCTAGGAATATACCTAATGAAGGAGGTGAAGGACCTCTATAAAGAAAACTATGAACTCCTCAGAAAGGAAATAGCAGAGGATATTAACAAATGGAAGAACATACCATGCTCATGGATGGGAAAAATCAACATTGTTAAAATGTCTATACTTCCCAAAGCAATCTACTTATTCAATGCCATTCCTATCAAAGTACCTACATCGTACTTTCAAGATTTGGAAAAAATGATTCTGCGTTTTGTATGGAACCGGAAAAAACCCTGTATAGCTAAGGCAGTTCTTAGTAACAAAAATAAAGCTGGGGGCATCAGCATACCAGATTTTAGTCTGTACTACAAAGCCATAGTGCTCAAGACAGCATGCTACTGGCACAAAAACAGAGACATAGACACTTGGAATCGAATTGAACACCAAGAAATGAAACTAACATCTTACAACCACCTAATCTTCGATAAACCAAACAAGAACTTACCTTGGGGGAAAGACTCCCTATTCAATAAACGGTGTTGGGAGAATTGGATGTCTACATGTAAAAGACTGAAACTGGACCCACACCTTTCCCCACTCACAAAAATTGATTCAAGATGGATAAAGGACTTAAATTTAAGGCATGAAACATTAAAAATCCTCAAAGAAAGCATAGGAAAAACACTGGAAGATATTGGCCTGGGGGAAGACTTCATGAAGAAGACTGCCATGGCAATGGCAACAACAACAAAAATAAACAAATGGGACTTCATTAAACTGAAAAGCTTCTGTACAGCTAAGGAGACAATAACCAAAGCAAAGAGACAACCCACACAATGGGAAAGGATATTTGCATATTTTCAATCAGACAAAAGCTTGATAACCAGGATCTATAGAGAACTCAAATTAATCCACATGAAAAAAGCCAACAATCCCTTATATCAATGGGCAAGAGACATGAATAGAACTTTCTCTAAAGACGACAGACGAATGGCTAACAAACACATGAAAAAATGTTCATCATCTCTATATATTAGAGAAATGCAAATCAAAACAACCCTGAGATATCATCTAACCCCAGTGAGAATGGCCCACATCACAAAATCTCAAAACTGCAGATGCTGGCGTGGATGTGGAGAGAAGGGTACACTTTCACAGTGCTGGTGGGACTGCAAACTAGTACAACCTTTCTGGAAGGAAGTATGGAGAAACCTCAAAGCACTCAAGCTAGACCTCCCATTTGATCCTGCAATCCCATTACTGGGCATCTACCCAGAAGGAAAGAAATCCTTTTATCATAAGGACACTTGTATTAGACTGTTTATTGCAGCTCAATTTACAATCGCCAAAATGTGGAAACAGCCTAAATGCCCACCAACCCAGGAATGGATTAACAAGCTCTGGTATATGTATACCATGGAATACTATTCAGCCATTAAAAAAAATGGAGACTTTACATCCTTCGTATTAACCTGGATGGAAGTGGAAGACATTATTCTTAGTAAAGCATCACAAGAATGGAGAAGCATGAATCCTATGTACTCAATCTTGATATGAGGACAATTAATGACAATTAAGGTTATGGGGGGGGAGCAGAAAGAGGGATGGAGGGAGGGGGGGTGGGGCCTTAGTGTGTGTCACACCTTATGGGGGCAAGACATGATTGGAAGAGGGACTTTACCTAACAATTGTAATCAGTGTAACTGGCTTATTGTACCCTCAATGAATCCCCCCCCAAAATAAAATAAAATAAACCAAAAAAAAAAAAGAAAGAAAGAAAATACATCAAAATTACAAATTGCTGTCCTTACTAAAGAGGATACAATTGTTAATAAATCAGTCACGAAATGAATAAGGAAATTCTATAAAGGGACAATTCAAAGTTGCCACAACAGTCGGCAAATCTCAGCTTTAACAAACATTAAATAATATTTCATCTTCAGAAATCAATCAAAAGAAAAATAACACAATGTATTGATGTACCACGGTTTTAATGTATATAATATGACATTTTAAAATATAAGGTACAGAGAGTGCGGTGGCGTCATAGCTCATAGCAACCTCAAACTCCTGGGCTTGGTGCCACCCCGACTTCCATAAGAGCTGTGCTGTGACCCCCGACCGGCTCCCCGTGCCCACCGGGCCTCCGCATGCCCTGACCAGGAACTGCGGGAGCTGCGCAACCCTGCATCCTCCCTCCTGTACCCTCCCTGACTCCACACAGTCCCGCTTGTCTGGCCAGGGACTCTGGTAGCTGCGTGCCCTCCAGAGCCCTCCCTGCCTCTGCGCAGAGCCCTTCTCCTGGCCAGAGACTGCTAGAGCCTTGGGCTGTCTGAGCCAAAGTCACTGGGCACCAGGCACTCCCAGAACCGTGTGCACCACCTCCCACCCTGTTGCTGGATCCGGGTGTGTCAAACTGTGGAGCTGCTTCCACAACCAGAACTCCCTGGCTGGGGCAGCCCCAGAGGAACTACACAGGGTCACTCCCTACAAAGATCCAGCAACAATAGAGTGATCCTGCTGGGGTCTAATCTTGGAGAAACACCTCCCCAACTCTGAGGATGGCCAGAGACAACGGTGAAAAACAATCATGAGGCGAAATCAACAGAAAAACTCTGTCAACATGAATAATCAGAATAGATCAACTCCCCCAAGGATCAATGAGGCAGATACAGCACAAGATCCCATGCACAAACAAATAGCTGAGATGTCAGAAATCGAATTCAGAATCTGGATAGCAAATAAGATCGAATTAGAATTCCAAGCATTAACCCAAAAGATGTCTCAAGAATTCAACAATTTCTGCTGGGCATGGTGGCGCGTGCCTGTAGTCCCAGCTACTCGGGAGGCTGAGACAGGAGGATCGCTTGAGTCCAGGAGTTCTGGGCTGTAGTGCACTATGCCGATCGGGTGTCCGCACTAAGTACGGCATCAATATGGTGACCTCCTGGGAGCGGGGGACCACCAGGTTGCCTAAGGAGGGGTGAACCGGCCCAGGTCGGAAATGGAGCAGGTCAAAAATTCAACAATTTCAAAGACCAAATGACCAAAGATTTTGACACACTGAGACAAGAACTTGCAGCCCTCAAAGATCTGAGAAACACAGTAGAATCATTCAGTAACAGAATGGAGCAAGCAGAAGAAAGTATTTCTGACATTGAAGACAAAGCCTTCGAACACTCCCAAACTCTCAAATTTTGATGAGAAATGGAGGGCAAAAATAGATCACTCTCTCAGAGAGCTCTGGGATAATTCTAAGAAAAACCAATATTCGTCTTATAGGGATCCCCGAAAGTGACACAGTGGCTTCACAAGGCACAGAGTCTCTTCTCCATGAGATTATGAAGGAGAACTTTCCAGACATGCCAAGAGATTCTGAAATTTAGATAGCAGACAGTTTCAGAACTCCAGCATGACTCCACCCAAATAAGACATCCCCCAGACACATCATAATCAATTTCACTAAAGTTAATATGAAGGAGAAAATTCTGAAAGCAGCCAGATGAAAGAAAATCATCACCTACAAGGGCAAGAATATTAGAATAACTACAGATCTCTCTGCTGAAAACTTTCAAGCTAGAAGTGGATGGTCATGGACTTTTAATCTCCTAAAACAAAATAACTTTCAACCCAGGATTCCATACCCAGATAAACTGAGTTTCACTTCTGACGGAGAAATTAAATACTTCAATGACATTCACATGTTGAAGAAATTTGCCATAACTAAACCAGCTCTCCAGGATATTCTCAGATCTATCCTCCATAAAGACCAGTGTAATCCCCCACCACAAAAGTAAACCCACCCAGAAAATTTTGATCCAATTCCAACTTCCACAGTCGCAAAAGGATTAAAAATGTCCACCGAACCCTCGAAAGGTTTATCAATATTCTCAATTAATGTGAATGGTTTAAATTGTCCTCTAAAGAGGCACAGGTTGGCTGACTGGATACAAAAACACAAGCCAGATATCTGCTGCATACAAGAATCACATCTTACATTAAAAGACAAATATAGACTCAAGGTGAAGGGATGGTCATCTATACTCCAGGCAAATGGAAAGCAGAAAAAAGCAGGCATTGCAATCCTATTCTCATACGCAATAGGCTTTAAACCAACTGAAATAAGGAAGGATAAGGATGGACACTTCATACTTGTTAAAGGTAAAACTCAATATGATGAGATTTCAATTATTATTCATGCACCCAACCAGAACACACCTCAATTTATAAGAGAAACTCTAACAGACATGAGCAACTTGATTTCCTCCAGTTCCATAGTAGTTGGAGATTTTAACACCCCTTTAGCAGTGCTGGATAGATCCTCCAAAAAGAAGCTAAGCAAAGAAATTTTAGATTTAAACTTAACCATTCAACATCTGGACTTAACAGATATCTATAGAACTTTTAATCCCAACAAAACTGAATACACATTCTCTCACCAGTCCACGGAACATACTCCAAAATCGACCGCATCCTAGGCCACAAATCTAACCTCAGCAAATTTAAAAAAGTAGAAATTATTCCTTGCATCTTCTCAGACCATCATGGAATAAAAATTGAACTCAATAACAACAGGAACCTGCATACCCATACAAAAACATGGAAGCTAAACAACCTTATGCTGAAGGATAGATGGGTTATAGATAAGATTAAGATAGAAATCACCAAATTTTTGGAACAAAACAACAATCAAGACACGAATTACCAGGACTTCTGGAATACTGCAAAGGCAGTCCTAAGAGGGAAATTTGTAGCACTGCAAACCTTCCTCAAGAAAACGGAAAGAAACGAAGTTAATAACTTAATGGGACATCTCAAGCAACTGGAGAAGGAAGAATACTCCAACCCCAAATCCAACAGAAGAAAAGAAATAACCAAAATTAGAGCAGAATTAAATGAAATTGAAAACAAAAGAATTATACAACAGATCAATAAATCCAAAAGTTGGTTTTTGGAAAAGATCAATAAAATAGGTAAATCTTTGGCCAACCTAACCAGGAAAAAAAGGGTAGTAAAATAAATCTCTAATTTCATCAATCAGAAATGGTAATGATGAAACAACAACAGACCCCTCAGAAATTCAAAAAGTCCTTAACGAATACTACAAGAAACTCTACTCTCAGAAATATGAAAATGTGAAAGAAATTGACCAATACCTGGAAGTATGCCACCATCAATACTTAGCCAGAATGAAGTGGAAATGTTGAACAGGCCTATATCAAGTTCTTAAATAGCATGAACTATACAAAATATCCCTAAAAAGAAAAGCCCAGGACCTGATGGCTTTACATCAGAATTCTACCAAACTTTTAAAGAAGAACTAGTACCTATATTACTAAACCTCTTCCAAGATATAGAAAAAGAATGAATATTAACCAACACATTCTATCAAGCAAACATCACCTTGATCCCCAAACCAGGGAAAGACCCAACAAGAAAAGAAAATTATAGACCAATATCACTAATGAATATTGATGCTTAAATACTCAGTAAGATCCTAACAAACAGAATCCAACAACACATCAAAACAATTATACAACACGACCAAGTGGGATTTCTCCCAGGGTCTCAAGGCTTGTTCAATATACGTAAATCTATACATGTAATTCAGCACATAAACTAAAAAATAAGGACCATATGATTCTTTCAATTGATGCAGAAAAAGCTTTTGATAATATCCTTCATGATCAGAACACTTAAGAAAATTGATGTAGAAGGGACATTTCTTAAACTAGTAGAGGCCATCTACAGCAAACCCACAGCCAATATCGTATTGAACGGAGTTAAATTGAAATCATTTCCACTCAGATCAGGAACCAGGCAAGGTTGCCCATTGTCTCCACTGCTCTTTAACATTGTGATGGAAGTTTTAGCCATTGCAATTAGGGAAGAAAAGGCGATCAAGGGTATCCACATAGGGTCAGAAGAGATCAAACTTTCACTCTTTGCAGATGATATGATCATATATCTGGAAAACACTAGGGATTCTACTACAAAACTTTTAGAAGTGATTGAGGAATACAGCAATGTCTCATGCTAAAAAATCAACACTCATAAATCGGTAGACTTTATATATACCAACAATAACTAGGTCGAAAAAAACAGTCAAGGACTCTATTCCTTTCACAGTAGTGCCAAAGAAGATGAAATATTTTGGAGTTTATCTAACAAAGGACGTGGAAGATCTCTATAAAGAGAAGTATGAAACTCTAAGAAAAGAAATAGCTGAAAATGTTAACAAATGGAAAAATATACCATGCTCATGACTGGGAAGAATCAACATTGTTAAAATGTCCATACTACCCAAAGCAATATACAATTTTAATGCAATCCCTATTAAAGCTCCACTGTCATACTTTAAAGATCTTGAAAAAACAATACTTCGTTTTATATGGAATCAGAAAAAACCTCGAATAACCAAAACATTACTCAGAAATAAAAACCAAGCAGGAAGAATCACGCTTCCAGACCTGAGACTGTACTATAAATTGATAGTGATCAAAACAGCATGATATTGGCACAAAAACAGAGAAGTAGATGTCTGGAACAGAATAGAGAACCAAGAGATGAATCCAGCTACTTACCGTTATTTGATCTTTGACAAGCCAATTAAAAACATTCAGTGGGGAAAAGATCCCCTATTTAACAAATGGTGCTGGGTGAACTGGCTGGCAACCCGTAGAAGCTCGAAGCTGGACTCACACCCTTCACCATTAACTAAGAGAGATTCTTACTGGATAAAAGACTTAAACTTAAGACATGAAACTATAAAAATACTTGAAGAAAGTGCAGGGAAAACTCTTAAAGGAATCAGCCTGGGTGAATACTTTATGAGGAGGACTCCCCAGGCAATTGAAGCAGTATCAAAAATACGCTACTGGGACCTGATCAAACTAAAAAGCTTCTGCACAGCCAAGAACATAGTAAGTAAAGCAAGCAGACAGCCCTCAGAATGGGAGAAAATATTTGCAGGTTATACCTCCGATAAAGGTTTAATAACCAGAATCCACAGAGAACTCAAACGTATTAGCAAGAAAAGAACACGTGACCCCATCTCAGGTTGGGCAAAGGAGTTGAAGAGAAACTTCTCTAAAGTAGACAGACGCACGATCTACAAACACATGAAAAAAAGCTCATCATCCTTAATCATCAGAGAAATGCAAATCAAAACTACTTTGAGATATCACCTAACCCCAGTAAGAGTAGCCCACATAACAAAATCCCCAAACCAGAGATATTGGCATGGATGTGGAGAAAAGGGCACACTTCTACACTGCTGGTGGGAATGCCCACTAATACATTCTTTCTAGAAGGATGTTTGGAGAATACTTAGGGACCTAAAAATAGACCTGCCATTCGATCCTATAATTCCTTTACTAGGTTTATACCCAGAAGACCAAAAATCACAATATAACAAAGACATCTGTACCAGAATGTTTACTGCAGCCCAGTTCATAATTGCTAAGTCCTGGAAGAAGCCCAAGTGCCCATCGACCCACGAATGGATTAGCAAATTGTGGTACATGTATACCATGGAATACTATGCAGCCTTAAAGAAAGATGGAGACTTTACCTCTTTCATGTTTACATGGATGGAGCTAGAACGTATTCTTCTTAGCAAAGTATCTCAGGAATGGAAGAAAAAGTATCCAATGTACTCAGCCCTACTATGAAGCTAAATTATAGCTTTCACATGAAGACTATAACCCAACTATAGCACAAGACTATGAGGAAAGGGCCAAGGGAGGGGAAGGGAGGGGGCAGATTAGGGTGGAGGGAGGGTAATTGGTGGGGCCACACCTACAGTGCATCTTAGAATGGGTACAGGCGAAACTTACTAAAGGCAGAATACAAATGTCTACATACAATAACTAAGAAAATGCTATGAAGGCTACGTTGAACAGTTTGATGAGAATGTTTCAGATTGTATATGAAACCAGCACATTGTACCCCTTGATTGCACTAAGGTACACAGCTATGATTTAAGAATAAAAAATAAATAAATAAATAAAATAAGATAAAATATAAGGTACAATAAAGCCTTGTGAAAAATAAAGCCTTTTTCAGGTACTGCTGGTAGAAGTCACAGAGGTATCTATTTTGGGGCAAAAATACATAAAGGTGAATGAAATGCTGTAGAAAACGTATATGCTTTGCATTACTCAAAAGTTAATAATACCATGAACAGCCACTAATAGAATATAAATTTGCTGCTGAATTTGATTACGTTAATGTTGAACAAAGTTTCAAAAACTATGAAGCCATACATGTGAAGGCATATAAACATAAATATCATATTATGATAATAATAAACATAAAATCATATTATGTGCAAACAAATCTGTCTCGGTAATTGTCTAGCACAGTGTCTCTGGCACACAGAACGCATGCAGTAATTATTGGCTCAATGAGAAAAATAAAAAAACATAGCAATGTATAGAACTCCCCCTTCCAAAAAGAATAAATAAATAAATAAATGTGCCTGCAAGGAAATGTGTCCCAGTGTCTCAGCTTCTTATTAGTACAGTGGGATTATGGGCAACTGGTTTTCATGTTCCGAATGTCCCTGTGTTACTTTTTTTACTTAAATGGATTCATTAAAAGTAAAATTATAATTGTAATAAATATATTGTAGACCCTGTCCCGTTACAATTTAAAAACTTCTGAGTTGTTCTATGTAACACTGCAGTTCATTCTAACTCTGAGCACAGGAAATCCCGCCGAGCTGCATGGTTCTCCTCCTCCTTCAGGAAATGAATCCCATATCTTAACTGGGGTTCGGGGTGAACAGCATAAAAATGTTTCTGGAAAGAAGTCTTGGAAGAGATAATGTTTGAAAGATGGATTTCCTGACATTTGTGCATTCATTTCATTTATATCCAATTACCTTAGGAATAGTGACATCAAAGACCAGAGACACAAGTGGATCAAGGTCAGGGTCAATGGTGAGGCTGCTGGAGTTTGTGCAGCTGTTTGGTGGAAACCCAGGTTGGGGGTGCCGGTGAATGCTGTAAGCACATGAGAAGCCCTGGGAGCATCTGAGCTGGGGCTGTGTGAGCTCCAGGCTGGTGCTTTTTTGTACTCTCCCCTTCATGCAGAGGGGGCCTTCACGCCACCCGCTGGCCGGCTCTCTGCCATGCCCTGCCCTTTCCTCCCACTGCAGTTAATACATAAGTGATTTCTACTTTATTCCATTGTTACTTTCTCTCTGCCGTCTCACAGCTGGCTATTAAGAACGGACATGTCACTAAGTTTCCCTCTTCATACAGCTAGCACATTTTAACAAAGCCCTTCTGGGTTTGGTATTATGAATTAATACCTAATTCGTATGAAACAGAGGGATGCTATGTGCCAGCTCTGATGGACTGAATCCAACCTCCTAAACGTTGTGTTGAGACAGGATCTGGTATCATTTCTAGTCTTAGCAATAAAAATTACTGTGAATAGTAAGTTTTCTCTCGGCGTAGGTGGGGTCAATGACGTCATGTGTATGGTGTTTGCCGTCCTAGCCTCAACCCCAGAGGAAAATGACCCCAGCAGACAATGGAAGATAAATAATTAGCCACACAAAATAAATCCCAGGATGTATGTGGCTGGCAGGCTGGTTACACACAGCAGCTACCAAGCAAACATAAATGGTATATATGTTATAAAAGATGAGAAAAACAGGAGATCCCAGATATCCAAAACCCTTCACAGAAATCTCTAAACAGCCAACTTTGATCTGTGACCAAGGTTTTCCATTAATTTGCACCAAAATGAGAAAAAGAACAGAAAAAGTATATCTCTTTTTCATAAAGTTTAACTTTTCCTTAAAGTATTATTTTTAATTCTGAGATTGTACTGTTTACTTTTTTAGTATGAAAATGACCTTCTATATACAATGGTGCCAGTCATACATGAACATTCTCCCTAACAGATTCATTCATGTTTCCTCCTGGGAAAGGGTTGGGTGGAGACGCACAAAATCTAAGTCTCAAAAACTCTTCTCCGCTTAGTAAACCTTTCCAGATAACCTATCGGAGTTTGTTTCTATAGGTAATGTCACATTTTCAATTATGAACAAATAGAAGGTAAATCTTCTTGCCATCTCCTCCTGATTATAAAAACATGCTGAACGTAACTTCCCTCCTCTTAAAAATCCAGTGGCCAATGGCTCTTCGTCGTGCTCGGTTGTAACAATAAGAAAATTATAGTGTTTATTAAATGAACCCAGGCTATGCACGTGTTAGATGTGTCTATGGGATATTGTTCCACTATTTCTTGTCCTACAAGTGTTCCCATTGGAGCTGGTGGCCCTTGCATTGTCCTGGCTGCCATCTCTCCTTGCGATATGCTTGATGGATGAGAGAAGCGTCTGTAACTTTAAGTGTCTAAACATTGGTACATCTAATATTGTTTGGGGAAAATGGTTATGATTATTTGATGGTTCTAAGTTGTGTTCTAGAGAGGTGAGGTATGTGGCAATCACTGGAAGCAGGACACCATGCTACACGCTATAACTCCCATCTGCTTTTTTATTCTGTAGAGTCTCGAAAGCTTTCCTGCAGGTAGCAGTGGCCCTGTGACAGTGGCCATGTGACACCGTGGTGGCTTGTGTAGTGCAGACAGAAGTCTGGTGAGGATTCCTGGGGATACTTCCTAACACAGGCATAGGCCCATCTTATTTCCCACCTCATCATTCATGACACACAGTGCTCAAATGTGTGGAGGTGCAAAGCCGCTTTGAATCCATCCGTGAAAAGCACCAAGAGGAGGTGGGCGCTGTTTGGAGGCTGGAGGGAATATGGTAAGAACTGGGCACTTATGGGCACTCTTGAACCACTGTGCCAGCCTTTCATGTCTTCCCCTGACCACTTGTACTATAAATAAACTGCTAATAGTTTCAGCATCTCTTGGTTATTCGCAGTCGAATGTATTCTGTACCATACCTGCATATATCCCATTTCTATGGAGGTAGGTACCATGAACTGGTTCTATACTTACATCGTCCCCAAGGAAATTTCAGAATCACAAAATGCAGTGAATATCACTTCAAAATTGACAAAGAACATTTCCTATGAAGAGAGTGAAAATGTATACCTCAAGTACGTCAATAAGACGTGCCTCAATTTTCTTTTGAAGAGTGGCGAGGTATCTATGAGTAAATATTCCCAGAGCTGAAATCCGAGAGAAAGAAAGCCCCAGGTGACCACAAATGATTCATTCCTGCTATTTTACTATTTCAAAACCCAAACCAATAAATACAACAACTTTCTAATGTCAAAGTGAATGTGGATCTATTTTGAAAACTTCCCCGGTATGTCTTTAAATAACAAGCCACATACTATGGAAAAAAAGTTGGCAACAAGCATCAGAAAGCTTAGAGGCACCGACTTGTTCAGCAGCCAGGAGCTGAGGAGTTTACCCAGTGAAGAGAGCATCACAATGGATTTAATAACCAGCAATTTGGTGCAAATTGAAATCAAATGTGTTCCATCTACAGGATGTTTACCATTGATTTTCCCCTTTCATTTCAATAATAAGATGTTAAAAATTCTGTGTGAAATAACTTCAGACACTGAAGAGCTCATCTGTGAGGTTTAAAAAAACAAAGCTCATGTAAATGAAATAAAGCAGAAATGGTTCTGTCAGCCCCTCTCCTCTTTGCATTTTATTACCTGATCATTTATGGAGAGTGCAGAAAGCAGAGAGCTGTGGTCTGTGTATTTAGACTTCACAAAGTCTTGAAACTTCATAGTAAAATTTCCCCATTCTATAAGTGAAAGCCCGGGTGGGATCATTCTTGGCTATTTGGAGGAATCCACTTACCCTTCAGAGAAAAGCTGACAGCATTGGGTGAAAAACAAAGCAAAACAAAACAAAAAAAGAGCCTTGTTGACTGTGAGCAAATATAAAAATCTGGCTCATTCAGGGGCCAAAGTTATAATTCAAAAAAGATTTTAAAATATTAGAAAAGAGCAGGAAAGAAACCATGCACAAAAGTCTAACAAATTATAATTAATGTTGGCATTTTGTGTATTTTCTATTGAAAAATTTTCTTTTGCTTCTTTTTTGACTTATGAATGCACTGAGTGCATAAAATTTTATATCCTGCTTGTCAGACTTCTAAGGATTTTCATATTGTCATAGTCTTTATAACTATTGTATAATTCACATTTAATATAGTAGAATTTGCTTACTTTTTCTTGGGCATTTAAGTTGTTTTTAATATCAAATACGTGATTTAAAATTCCACACTGAAAAAAAAATCATATGTCATCTAAAGTAGACATTTTAGATTTTTTCTTTAGTATTTCTTTTCCAAGGTGGAATTACGGGGTTAAAGGGTAGAATACGTTAATGGTTCTTTATACAGAGTCAAATTTTTTGTAAAATTGTAAATATTATAGTACTTGCAACAGAAACATGTGGAAAATATTTATTAAGAGTCTGTCCTAGCAGAAGGAATCCACATGACGTTTTGTCCCAAGTAGGTGGAGACACTCACGTATCTACTAACAGTGTTCCTTAACACACAGTGTTCTCAGGAAAACTTAGCTCTCTTGCTGCTTCCTCGAGATGGTTTTAGTGGTCAAATATCAGAAAAGCACATGCTCACTTAGCCTGTTTGGGCTGCTGTAACAAAATAACATAAACCGGGCAGCTTACAACAGCAGACATTTATTTCTCACAGTTCTGGAAGCTGAGAAGTCCAAGATCAAACCCTGGAAGAGGTGGTGTCTATCCAGGGTGTTTCCTGTTTCATGTGGTGCTTTCTTGTTGTGCCCTCATGTGATGGAAGCTCTCTGGGACCTTTTCTAAAAGGACACTAATCTCATTAATGAGGGCATAGCCCTCATTAGCTACATGCCACCCCAAAGGCCCCATCTCTAATTCCATCAGTTTGGGAACTAGGACTTCAACACATGAATTTGGGTTGGACATACATTTAGACCATAGCACTCACTAACCTGCCTCTTAGAAGACCCCCTTACAGGGTGGTATATTCTAAGTACTATGATATTCTTCCAGAAAGACAACTGTTTTGCTTTGTTCCCTTTTCCCAAACATACTCCCCACCGAGGGTCTCCACCTTTTTAGAGCATCTCTCTCATCCCGTCTTACAAACATGCTCTAAGAAACATGCCTTAAGAAAAGGCTACTGCACATATTCTGTGCGATTAAGAGGCACACAAGATTACCCCAAATCTGAATCCATTCTAGAAAATTCCTACTGCAAAATGATGGCAGGAATAGCCTCAGTAGCCTTGAAAGTACCTATACAGCAGAAGGTCTGGTCTGGGTTAGCCCAAACCTAGTCACATGCCCCCAAGGTTGCAGGTACCCTTATGAATTAGGAAAGGGCTAGAAAGAAAAGAAGTAAATAGTTCCCACCAGTCAGCTGAGAATCTGCTCAAAAAATGAAGTACTCTCTCTCTCTCTCTCTTCTTTCTCTAATTTGTTTAAACCATCCCTAGTTTACGTGGTTCTTCTTTTGCAGTGAAGTTGCTATTGTATCACAAATGAGAACAGAACCACAAAAAAAGGAGAAATCCTAGTGTAATAGCAACTTTGACAGGATGTTCCACACAAATTCTCGGAACACGGTGACATAATAACAAATGTCACCCCTTTTAATAATACTAGTGTCAACTATACGCATTCCAGGTTAATAAGAGGATTAAACCATTGCCTTAAAAGTTAAATTGGCAATTTCTCAGAATTTTATTTTCACTTAATAATACTCTACTAACAATAGATAAATATGATTTCCAAGTAGCAATCTTAAATCACTTGTTAACAAAGTCTTTGATGTTTACAACACTGACACAGGAAAACAAAGATAGACAGATTAAATCTTGGGCCACCAAGGGCAGAAAATGAAAATGGCAACAGAAACAGAAGGAAAAAAAAAAAAAAGGTGAGCTCAAACAGAAAACAAATGCAGAATGAAAACTGAATTAAACAATTGACATCAACATTAAGGTTGATAATTTGTTCTGTATGAGAACCTGAAACTCTGATGTGAAGTAGCATTCATGTTTAAAGTGAAGATTTATTAGAGTATTAGAGAGACATAGTAAAAAACACAGGGTGTCCATAAAGTTCATGTATAATTTAAAATAGTAAATTGCACTTGAACTTTATAGCCACTCTGTATCATCCACGCATGTCAACCTGAGAGCTGGTCATTAAAATTTTCAATCTTTTTATGTCACTCTCTAATAAATAATCTAATAGATAAAAAAAATATAAAAGAACACAATTAAAACAGTTCCAACAGCAATACATATTAGTAGTGTAGTTGAAACTGTGGGCACAGCAGACAGAAAGATCTTGATTCAAATTCTGATCCCTTCATTTACAGGCTTTGAGGCAGACCCTTGCTCTAGAATTCAGTTTCTTCATGAAAAGAAGAAGAAACCTTCTTCTTCTGAAAAGAAGAAGAAACCTAATATGGTATTTCCTACCTCAAAAAGTTGTTGACAGGATTAAATGAGATAACATATGTGAAGCATTTAGCACAGTGCCTGCAATATGGTAAATACTCTATGAAATTAATTATTATGAAAGCATTATGCATTTTTTTTTTGGGGGGGGGAGTCCAGAGGACGAAGCATAGGAGTAATTTGGACTGAGACTCAGCTTAAGTAATAGCTATGAATTTTGTCAAATGCTTTTTCTACATCTATTGAAAGGATCAAATGGTCTTTGTTTTCCTATCTACTCATGCAGTGGACAACATTTACAGATATGCATATGTTGAGCCATCCTTGCATCTCTGGGATGAAGTCCACTTGGCCATGATGAATTATTTTTGTGATGTGCAGCTGAATTCAGTTTGCTAAGATTTTATTGAGAATTTTCACATCTATATTCACAAAGGATATTGGTCTTTAGTTTTTGTTTTTAGTTGTGTCTTTTCCTGGCTTTGGTATCAGGGTAATTTTGACTTCATAGGATGAGTTAAGGAGGATTTCTTCCTTCTAAACGCTAAGGAACAATTCTGCAGTGTAGACTTAAGCTCTTCTGCCTAGGTTTGGTAAAATTTGGGTATAAGTCCATCTGGTCTGGGACTTGTTTTGGTTGGAAGGCTTTTTATTGTTGCCTCAATTTCAGTGTTTGATACTGGTTTGTTGAAGAGTTTTATAGCTTCCTGATTGTGCCTAGGGAAGCCGCATGTTTCCCCAAATTTGCTCATTTCCTTCACATTTTCAAGATTGTGAACATAGATATTTTTATAGTACTCCAACATGATATTTTGTATTTCCATGATATCAGCTGTAAATTCCTTTTTCATGTTTAATTGAGCTTATTGAAGTTATTTCTACTCTGTTTCTAATTAATCTAGCTAGAGGCATGTCAAGTTTGTTTAGCTTTTCAAAGAACCAACTTTTTGCTTCATTAATCTTCTGCATAGTTATTTTGTTTTAAATTCATTTAGTTCTGCTCTGATCTTGGTTATTTCTTTTCTTCTGCTGAATTTGGGATTGGCAGAAATTACAGGCACAAAAATAGAAATAGACCTATGAATCAGAACAAAGAACACAAAGATGAAATTATTCTCATACTCTCATCTGATTTTTGACATAGAAGATAAAGGCATGTACTGGGGGAAAGAATACCTATTAACCAATGGTGCTGAGAAAACTGGGTAGCCACATGAGAAAGACTGAAATGGGATCTGCACTTCTCACAACTCACACAAACTATTTATGACAGATAAAAGACTTAAACCTATGGCATGAACTATAAGGATTCTAAAACATGTTGGAAAACTCTTATGGATACTGGCCTACAGAAAGAATTTATGGAGAAGACCTCACAAGCAATCCAAGCAACAACAGAAATAAAAAAATGGGACCTGATCAAATTAATCAAGTTTCTTCATAGCCAAGGACACAATCACTAGAGTACACAGACAACCCACAGAATGGGAGAAAATATTTGCATGCTATATGAGGCCTGACAGTTAAGTTAATGACCTTGCATCATGTTCTTACAATGGCAGCACTGTACAGACAACTCTGTAAGGATTCATAACCTTGGTACATCAGTGTCTCACCGCTGTGTTTGTGTCCATGCATGGTGGTGTCATGCTGAGTGGTGTTCATTATTATCATTGTGTATTTTTGTGTGCTGTCATGAAAATGTCAAAGCTTGAATTAGAGCAATGATCAAACATTACATTTTTATTAAAATTGGCAAGAGTGAAGTAAAATCAGGTACATATTAGTCCAAGTTTATGGGTATACTACCATGAAGAAAATGGCAGTGTGCAAATGGATTAAACATTTTTCTGAGTGGAGAGAAAGCATCACTGATGAAGAGTGGTCAGAATGGCCAGTAATGAGCAGAACTGACAAAAACATTGCAAAATTTATCAAATTTGGCATAAAAATCATTGGCTGACTGTGGGAAACATAAAAGATCAAATAAACACCAATTGAGAAACAGTTAAGAAAATCTTAACTAAAAATCTTGGCATGAGAAAGGTGTGTGCAAAAACAGGCTCTTGAATTATGACAATGCACCAGCTCACATTGAACTCTATGGATTATTTTAGCCAGTTAACAAATAATTGTATTGGAACACCCTCCTTATCCCCCTGAACTGGCCCCCAATGATGTTTTTCTTTACCTAAAGACAAAGGAAATACTGGCAAAAGACATTATGATGATATTCAGGCCATCAAGAGTAACACAGGGATGGCTCTCATGGCCATTCTAGAAGACAAGATCCAAAATTACACTAAAAAGTGGACTGGGTACTGGTATCAGTGCATAGTTTCTAAGGGAAGCACTTTGAAGGTGTCTATAGGGATATTCACCAGTGAGGAGTGTAGCACTTTTTTCTAGAATGAGTTCACAACCTTTATTGCCAGGTCTCGTACATCCAACAAAGGGCTGATAACCAGAATCTACAAAGAACTCAAGAAAATCAGCAAGAAAAAATAAATAAAACAATCTGATTAAAAAGTGGCAAAAGATACAAACAGAAACTTTGGAAGATAGTCTGATGACCAACAAACACATGAAGATATGCTCAACATCTCGAGTCAACAAAGAAATGCAAATCAAAACTACCATGAGATATCACCTAACTCCATGAGAATGGCTGCTATCAAAAAGTCCCAAAACAATAGATGCTGGTGTGGATGCCCAGAGAAAAGAACACTTTTACGTTGCTGGTGGGACTGCAAACGAGCACAATGTCTATGGAAGGTGGCACAGAGACACTTCAAAGAACTTCAGTAGACCTCCCATTTGATTCAGCAATCCAACTACTGGGTATTTACTCAAAGGAAAAAAAGGTATTTTTAAATGTAAAGACACCTGCACTTCAGTGTTTACAGCGGCACAATCCTTAAGTGTAGGAATGTGGAAAAAACTCATGTGCCCGTCCATATATGTGTAGATTAATAAAATGTGGTGTTTGTATGATATGAAGTACTTCTCATCCATTTAAAAACCAATGGTGAGCTAGTATCTTATATAACAAGCTGGATGGAACTGGAGAGCAGTCTTCTAAGTGAAGTATTACAAAAATAAAGAAAATAACACCACATGTACTCAGTAGTATACTGGAACTAGTTGATCAGCAGTTATGTGCAAACAGGGAAGTGTGCCTTGAGTCTCCACGGACTCAAGGGGGATGAGGGTGGGTTAATCCATACCTATTGGGTGGAAAGACTGAGGAGCTTTCTGAGCTAAAGGGACATAGTAATTTTAATTCCTAATCTGAGATCCCTGAACATGACTCAACACTCTTGTGCTCCTACACCTGACTTCTAATGACAGGAGTGATTTCATCAGCGTCATCTAAGAGCCACACTTAAGAAGGCAGGGCTGGGTTGCCAGTTCATTATGAGGTCTTTAATGAAATCAGCCCTCCAGGATTAAAGTGTCATTTCCCAATATTCTCACACCAGGCTTAAGTCGGAGAGGGATTCCAACTCAATATCAAAGCAAAAGTTGATGTAATGAGTTACTGGGAGAGCGGTATACCCAGAGAAATGGCAGTGTTTTTACCAAAAAGACTTCTGAAAGTTTTCCATTTGATTACCAAAACTTGGCATCTGCCATACAGAAATCAAAGTAGTTTTCACTTTCTGTTAGACAATTTTCTTTCATGGGCATTTTCCCTTTGTTTAAAAAATAGAGGAGGGAAGAAATGAGGGCAGTTAATATTTGAGGTCCTGAGTCACTAAACACAAGATACAGCATCAGACCTCCTTTCCTCCATGTGAGTCTTGGAATAAAGCAAGGAAGTAAAGCTAAAACTCTCCGTTTCATGGGTAACAGTCTTACAATAGAAGGATCTGTGAAAAAATGGCTCGACTCAACACTGCCGCAGTTCAGGCCTTGTAGAAAGGCCACGTCTTGTTTCCTGAGATGCCACAATGATGTTACATTTCTGTCAATAATGTTATGGCCTGGGCCCATATCTACTGTTTACTCCATCTCTCCTGGAAATAAGAGACAGGGAGAGAGAGAGACAGACTGACAGGTGTAAAGAGCTGAGCAGACACCTGGGAGGAGCCCATCTCACTATATTTTATTCAACCACATCCGTGCAGAGAACTTGGATTCTGAAAGGACTAAGTATGGATCCCATGACCGGAATCTTCTCAATAAAGACTCTTTTTGCCCATAAGCCAAATAGATACATTTCTTTTAAAATGTCCTTTAAGGCACATTTGGTCAAGGCAAACCATGTGTAGGTTGGAAAAGCTGCAACAGACGACAGTGATCTCTGAAATTATCCACGTAAGTCATTCTGCATCATTTGCTCATAATGAGATTTTCCAAGATGTCAATTAAAAATGAGTTTCACATATGAAACTAAAAGTTGCACAGCTGGAAAGTGGGGATACATGAGACAGGAACCCGTGGGCAGGGGTGTGAGCTGAGCAAAGCATGGGGCACTGGGACAGTGAGAGGACCCACAAAGTCAAAAGATGGCAGCGAGTGGCCATAGCCCCAAATCAACAAGCTTGTACATCTGCGACAAGCTGGCGGGGACCCTGCTTTCCTGCTGGCCTAGCACTGATGACAAGGCCCCCAGATTGTGGCCACATAGACACTGAGTGCCCAATGCTGTGCACAGAGCTGCCCACAGTGAGGGCTGGTCTTAATAAGAGGGCACATTGCTGCACCTGTCACCAGACTTCATAATCAGAAGGCCAAGGGTAGGGTGGAGTCACCTGCATTCCTACCACTCTTTGGGGCAATAACGTGAGAGCCCAGAAACTTCCAGAAAGCTGCGCCTGGCTGTCCTGTCAGTGCCTGCTTCCAAACGTGAAGTGCCAGTTCAGGAGACCCTGGAGTGGGGCTCCCCACTTGGCAGGGAGTACGAGAGCATGGAGAGGCACCTATGTTGCCAAGCGGGGAACCCTCACACCACACTCATGGCAGTGTGATTTGAGGAGTTCCCACAGCAGTCTCCTCCAGGCAGACACGAGCCCCGGGGAGGGCTCCACATATAGACCTGGCTTCTCCTCCTCCGACCTGCAGTTCCAGTCCCAACCCTGCCCCACTATGTGGGGACACCAAATGTGGCCTCCTCAGGGACTCCGGCCAGGCCCCACAATGTCTCAAGACCAAAGTAGACTGAAAGAGATCTTGCCTTTCCTTCAAAGTGACTCCCCCAGATTTAGGCTCAAAACTAACCAGGGGAGAGGAAAACAGCCCAGGTGTCAGGAGGAGAGTTTTAAGTCACCAATGCCTTAGGTGGAGAAAATGTGGGGTTTGAGATGCAGCCGTGGCCAAGGCTCGCTGAGCAGGCACTGGGTTCTCGGCACTGTTCAAACTGGTTCACACAAAGTCATTTATCATGTCCCCATAACAGGCTTTGAAGTAAGTGCTCTCATCACCCCCAGATCAGATGTGGAGTTATGTACGCAGGGAAAGTAACTTTCCTGAGGCCACACAACAAGCGAGTGAGGGGTCAAGTGGCCACATCTACTCTAATGACGCTGCTTTCCTGCTTCTCACAATACAGGCTGTGAAGGGGCCAGGCACAGTGGCCGGGCGTGGTGGTGGGTGCCTGTACTCCCAGCTACATGCGAGGCTGAGGCAAGAGGATCGCATGGGCCCAAGAGTTCAAGGTTGCTGTGAGCTATGACAGCACAGCACTTGACCCAGGGTGACAAAATGAGACTTTGCCTCAAAAAAAATATACATATATAAATAAATAGCCAGGCATTGTGGCAGGCACCTGTAGTCCCAGCTTCTTGGGAGTCTGAGGCAAGATAATCACTGAAGCCCAAGAGTTAGAAGTTGCTGTGAGCTATGATATCACAGCACTCTACCGATGGTGATAAAGTGAGACTCTGTCTCAAATAAATAAATAAATGTGGGGAGGAGGGACACAAAATTGTGCTTTATGGAGAATGTGGAAAAACAAACCCATCTCATATCACTATCTCTCTGAGTTCAACTGCTTAATTAACTGGTTATAGATTTATATAAGATACAGAAGAAAAGCTTCTTGAAATGAGTTAATTCTAATGGGACTAAGAACCATTTTAAGCATTTTCAGTTACCCTGGAATTTCTATATATAAACAACATCACTAGCCTTATTCTTTGCATTGCACCAATTAAAAATAACATAAAAAACCATAAACAGATATTTTTCTGCTTAGCTTCGAGTTTTATAATTTTATAAGACTAAATTGAGTTATTTTACCTCATTTTCTATTGACAAATCAGTGTTCACTGCTAATCTATAATTGTTTGGCTCAGGAAGAAATGTTCCATTTTCTGAGCATAAAAGTGTGTTTAGAAAATATTATTTCCAACATCTCTTATATTTAAAAATAGGTTACAGTGATTTCATTTCCAATAATTTCATATAAGGGTGAGACAGTCTAAGGGTCTCTAAAGACTTTGATTTGTGGAATTTTATCCAACCTCCCTGTGCAGCAGTTAGGCTCCCAGGAGGGCACAGCCTTGAGAGTGCATTCTGGTCGTCCGAGTCATCCCTACACATGACCTCTGTTGAATATAGTTAAAAGAATCAAGTTTTAATTGTTTGGTTTTTCCTTTAATAACTATTTCTGAGCCTGTATCTATGGGCTGTATTCAGTCTCTGACTGTAGTTCCCCCCCCCCCCTTGGCTACAATCTAAAAATACATCCACACGGCCCAACCTCAGGCTTGTCCGCATCATAGAATTTGTTTCCCTCCTTATTAACTGGGGAACCCGCCCCGCCTCTGCCCTCTCTCATTCCATGCGCGTTGTGAAAGGTCTCTCCCTTCTCGGCGGCGACCTGCTCTAATTGGGACTCATTTTGTGTCTTGGCCTTTCCACCTGCCTGCAGGTGTCTGCTGTCTTCACAGCCTCGTCCTTGCTGATCCGTCCTTGTTCTGTTCAGCAGATAATTGCTTTTTGCATTTCAGATCTTGAAAACAGACAATGCTTTATAAGCAGTGGACTCCAACGGTCCCCTTATCTTCCTTTTCATCAGCAGGGTGATCTCCATGCTTTGCGTTTAATAGTGTCTTATTTTTCACCTTTGAAGACATTCCCAGAACACTCCTGCATCACTTTTCCTGGGAGAGTCGGTGTCTAGGGGAGAGCCCTCTCAAACTTGCTAAGCTCAGTCATTGGGCTGCTTCATCCTCCCCGAATTCTGCCTCTCTGTTCCGTCGCCTTCCTTGGTACCCACTATTTCAACTCCGAGTGACTGATAAGGTAACTGAGAACTATAATTACTCTACTTGCCGTGAATTGAATTACTGGTGGGCTTGTAGCCTCTTTCATCACAAACCATTGCTGTAACTTCAGACAAATATTATTCCCATTGTGATGAGTGCAGGAAAATAAACCTAGAGCTATATAATCCAAAACGGTCTTTTCCCAGTAGCTGCATTTTCTAAAGTCCTCTTGTTTTCTCACATAAATGTCCTTTTATTAGAAAGTGTCTCTTTATTCTAGTGTAGCTGATCATTTTATTTTTATTTACATATGTGTAAGGAGCCACAGGTACACATAGGACTTTCAGAGCCGTAAAGGGAACTCAAATCAAAACATGGTCTTTGCCCCAAGAGTTTACAATCTATTTTCATATTTCCAGTAATTTTCAGAACTGTCCTAAAATGAATCTTTTAGGGGAAAGCTTGAATACACCGCAGAACGCAGACAACTCAGAAATAAATTAATTTTATCCCAGACACAGCTACCAGGGTTGTAAATATCTAAGTAGTTTCCAGCCTTTCACACCTGAATGAATGGATTATATCCTGCAGAAACCCGCTTGGTTTGAGAGATTTAATTAAGACAGGAATGCAAGAGTTTTCTTGGGACAAATAGTATTGCAGCATTTCACAGATAATATGAAAAAATTTATGAACATGTCACAGTCACCAAACTTAGCATTAGTTGGTTGGCTTTTTCCCCCACCCCGTATTCTGGATGCCTTTTTAATACAGCATTACATAAAAACATGATAGTGATGAATTCTTTGCAAAAGAGAATGATAGCAAGCAAATCAGAAATCTTTGAGCAAATGGGCAATTGGAGGCCTGGGATTACAACCTAGTGTTTCTAACTAGACATTGCACTAAAGCCTTTCAGTGCTAAACATCTTCAAAGATGAAGGCCTATAACATGAGTTAAAAGGAAGCTGTAAGAACTGCACGCTCCCTGAGGGTAGGGAATATTTTCCATTCCCATAAAAACTACCTTTTGGCATGGTTCAGCACTTCCCCCTCTGGCCTTCCATGTAATTCTCAAATAATCTGCACCCCATAACCTGTACCCCCTGCCTGCCCCAGACCCTCCCCATGACACCTTCTGGTGCTGTGGTAATATCACCATCTTTATCACAAGACCTGGAATTCTTTGATGGTGTCTTTGATTTCTTTATCCCCAGGGCATTGTGTGGAGCCTAAATGCTGGCTGGTTGAATAGAGGAATGAAGGGATAGGTAGAAAATGGAACTAATTGAACTGAACTAATCATAAATGGCAATTTTATATTCTAAGCTTAATCACAGTTCACTCTGACTCTCTTGGGAAATCTATTCATGTTTCTTTCTTTCTTTTTTTTTTTTTTTTTCATTTCTGACTATACAGGCATCAACCAAAAGATTTTAAAGGGTGCTACACTGATTAGAAATCCTACCCTGCCTTGGCTCTCAAAATAGAAAATTTAAGAGTCCTTCTGTGTCTGCGTGGGCAAATATTTTATCATATACTGTGAGCCACCGCCACACCACTCAGGATTAAAAACACAGAGACAGGCAACGTCACCACCTGACTCTGTAGTAACAATCATTCAGATGGCCTCACTGCCTTCCTTGTATATGAACATGTTTTTATCACAAGAGAATCATCTTTCAAATCACTCATAAAGTAGTTCTTAAATCAAATTTGAAGCATTTCAGAGGGGAAAAGGAATGACTTGATTTCCTTTTGCAGTTAGAGAATGTGATTTCTGTGTGCATTAACATTGATATCAGGTTTAGTCACAGCATTTTTCTGTGTCCCTGTGCTACGTGTTTAAGCATAAGACATAAAAGAAAAAGAACAAAAGAAGGATCAGACCCGAACTCTGTGGATCCTACAAATTCAGTGGTAAGATTTGGGCAGCCCGATGATGTTCTTGGGGTGGCCCAGACGGTCAGAGAAAGAACAGGATTTGCAAGCCACATCTGTCTCTCTCCGCCCCCATTTCCCTGCTTGCTGGTGATCCGGGCGTAGCCTGTGTTTGCCACCACAAGACTACTGCCTCCTGCCATGTGCCAACTCTTGCATAAAAGGCAAAGTTAAGATCTCATTTGACAAATAAATAGTGAGTGACTGTTAGGGTAAATTGCAGAGTGTTAGAAGCACAAGGCAGTTTTTGATGAGTTTTTTTAATGTCTTCCAGTCAAACTGCAGGGTGGGAAGGGTAGAGGATCATGAACTAGGGGCCTGTCAGGGAGAACACAATTGAAATCAGAAATCAGAGTCGACTACTAAAAACAATTAAATCAGAACGCTCTGTGTTACAAGGAAAACCACTCATGCTTTGCCTTCCCTTAAAAGAATAATCATAGTGAAATCACAAATTTATGCCACGACACAGATTGATGGTGAGAGGAAGACGTGCTTTCCATCTCCCCCTCCCCCCTTGGGACACACATACCCATCTCCTTGTCCAAAGTTAATGGCATTTAGATAGTAACAAGTGAGTTTTGTTTGCAAAACTGTACTTTGCAAATGGAAGCAATTATAGTAATACAAAGTCATTTATTGGCTTATCCCCTAGATAATTGAATCATATTTTAATTTTAAAAATGTACATCCATTTTCTCACCAAACATAACCCCCTTCTCCTTAACACAGGGCACACTGTCCTTCTGGCCATAGAGAAATTTAAACTTACAGATGTGTTCTTAGTGTTTTGTGAAGGTAATTCACCAAAAGTCTGTAAGAAATAAAGCAGTGACCTGTAGCAAAGTGTCAGGTTTTAACAGAAGACCCAGTTGCCATGATAGAGAAATTGGTCTGGCTGTAAGCCATAGATTATCACGGACTCATTGTCATCAAATGACACAAAACATACTCCACAACCCTCCTCTGCCCGCCTGCAGGAAAGTCAGACAAAATGACATCAGTCGCTGGCTTCCTTTCATTCAACCTCTAAACCTTCAGCTAAAGGTCAGATTTTGGGAGGTCTGCTCTAACTTTACAGTGTCCATGAAATGTAGGGAAGAAAATCTTCATTTGAAACTTCCAAACTGAAAGATGAAGGATTCCCAATTTCAGCGATGGTATGATCACCTTCTCCATAAGGTCCTGGGTTTGAATACCACCCAGGTCAACTGTCAGAACTGGCGCCAACCACTGAATGCAGGAAAATATCTATAAAAAAATAATCACCTCTTCCATTGCTATATTACCAGCTGAGGAGGCAAATTAAATAGCAAAAAAGGAGTCAACATAGGCAAAATGGAAAGTAATCTTTCAGAAATGATTTCCTTGAACAGCATTCAGTGATGACAGAATAGTAACATTGTCAGAATGCTGCACATCTGCAAGAATTAATTCAGTCTAAAATTCAACCAATTAGGCACGATCATTTTTCTAATTCTCATGTGGAATGCACCTGGGAGAGGTGTGGTTCTAAAGGTCAGTTAAACAAACAAGAAACATGAAACTTGCACCTGTCCTAAAATGTGGGAAATAGTCAAGACAATAAACATAAATAAATAAATACAATTTTGAAACTCCATGTCCTATCATTCCTATAGATTGAAAGAGAAGTATCTAGGACAACAATAAACAAAGCCAGCATAGGACAGCACCGGACTTCATAAGACACTTCAAATTATAGCAACGAAACATCGTGGCCTTGTCAGAAACAGACACACAGACAGAGAGCCCAGAAATAAGCACCTTCGTGTTCAACTGACTTTTCACAAAGACACCCAGACCACACAGTGGGGAAAGAGCGGTCCCTTCATCACACATGCTGGGAAGAACTAGACAGCCACTTACACACAGAAAATGAAACCAGATACGTAGCTCACACCTGTACAAACATCAGCTCAGAACGTATTACAGACTAAGATGCAAGACCGAAAACTATGCAACTACCAGACGAAAATGGAGGGGAAAAGTTTTCTGCCATTGGTCTGGGCAATGACTTGTAGATAAGACCACAAAGACATAGGCAACAAAAGCAAAAAATAACAAACAGATTACAGCAAACTAAAAAGCTTCTGTACAATCAAGAAAAAAATCAACACTGTAAACAGACAACCTGTGGAATGGGAGGAAATATTTGCAAACTGTGTCTGATAAGGAGTTAATAAGCAAAATATGTAAGAAACTCTATTCAATAGCAAGGAAATAAATAAATGAAAAACTGGCAAAGGACCTGACTAGACATTTCTTCAAAGAAGACATAAAAATGGTCAACAGGTGTGTGAAAAAATGCTCAGCATCTCTGATCATCAGAGAAATGTAAACCAAACCACAATGAGATACCATCACGTATCTGTTAGAACTACTACATTCTGCTGTATGTCACACATACTATTCCCTCAAATTTTTGAGGTAAAAATAGGATATGCATTGTACAGGGGTCCTGTGGCTCCGGAGCAGGGTAGCCCACCGGGCCTCCTGGGCTGCCCGGTGCATGGGTTCCAGTCAGGCGGCGTCAGGATCTGGTTGGAGCCTACTGCCTCCTGGCTCTGTGGTGAGGAGACGGTGGTAGGGCTGGCGAGGCGGGATGTGTGGTGTGGGGTGAGGCCCAGCTGTACAGAAGGAACCTGGAGCCCTGCGCAGATCCCAAGGGCCTGCCAGGCTGCCCATGCCTGGGTGGTCTCAGAAGCTCCTGCCCTGCTGGCCACATGTGTGGCATCCTGTCCTCAGCCCGATGTGGCAGGGAGGGACAGGCTCCCAGGAGAGAGGACGGGTGGCAGAGAAGGTGGTGTCGTCTTCATGTTTGCAAGGGGAGCATCAGCCCTGCTGAGATGTGTTCCTCCAAGCCAAGAGCTGGCCACTTTCTTCAGGGTCACTTTTCTAAATGTTTGGGCCAAAAATGTGGGTATACATTATACCCTGGAGTGCATATTTCATGGCAAAATGTAACAAAGGCAAGGCTGGGCGCATGTCTGGAAGCCCTACACTCTGGAAGCTGATGGAGGCAGATTCCTTGAGCTCAGGAATTCCAAACCAGCCTGAGCTAGAGCAAGACCCCATCTCTACTAAAAATAGGAAAAAATAGCTGGAAGTTGTGGTGGGCACCTGTAGTCCCAGCTACTGGGGAGGCTGAGGCAGGAGGACTGCTTGAGCCCAGGATTTTGAAGTTGCTGTGAGCTGTGATGCCATGGCACTCTAACCTGGGCAACATAGCAATACTCTGTCTCAAGGAAAAAAAAAAAAAAGACAAAAGATAAACTTGTGAGAATGTACAGAGAAGGGCACCTTCACATAGTGTGAGGGAGTGTAAATTAGTGCAGCCACTGCATAAAACAGTATGGAGGTTTTTCAAACAATTAAAATAGAATTAAAAAAAATAAAAATAAAATAAAATTATAATATAGTCTAGCAATTCCCTAGTGGGTATATTCCCAAAGGGAATGACATCAGCACATCAGAGAGAAACATCTGTACTCCAGTGTTGACTGTAGCATTACTCAAGGCGAGGAACCATGGAGCAGTGGTTCTCAACCTTCCTGATGCTGTGGCCCTTTGATACAGTTCCTGTGGGTCGCGACCCACAGGTTGAGAACCTGGAATATTATTCAGGCTTGAAACAATATGAATGAGCCCACAGGGCATTATGCTTAGCGAAACAAGACAACCACAGAAAGATAAATGCTCACCCGATCTCAGAAAAATTCTGAAGAATAAAGAGTGAATAGGTGGTTACCAAAGGCTGGGGGGATGCAGACAGCGATGGGAGTGCTTGGGGGATATTGGTTAAAGGATATAATATTTCAGTTAGGAAGGAGGATTATTCAAGCTATCTATATCATGGCGTCTGTACTTAATAATACATATGATATTCTTGAAAAACTCTCAAGGAGTGGATGTAATACGCTATTACCACCAAAACGATAACTATGTGAGATAATATATACACTAATTAGCCAGATTTAATCATTTCATAGTGTGCATATAATTCAAAATATTAGGTTGTAAATAATAATGCATACAATTTTTAGTCAATATTAGAAAGAAAATAGAGGTGGTGTGGTGCCTCACATGTATAATCCTAGCACTGTGGGAGGGCGAGACAGGAGGATCATGTAAGCTCAGAGTTCAAGACCATCCTAAGCAAGGAGGAGCCCTGGTCTCTACTAAAAACAGAAAAAAATAACCAGGTGCAGTGGCAGGCACCTATAGTCCCAGCTACTCAGGAGGCTGAGGCAGGAGGACTACTAGAGCCCAGGTGTTTGAAGTTGCTGTGAACTCAGATGTTCTCAGTTAACATTAGCCTGGGCAACAGAGTGAGACTCTATCGTAAATAAATGGATAGGATAGGATAGGATAAGATGGAATGGAATGGAATGGGTTTCTTTAAAAGACAATGTTATGGAAGTGTAGGGTGAGAAGTTACCAATCAAATAAATAAAACCTGTAAAAAAAGAATAGAATTTGAATTGGGCTTCTGGTAGACGGGCCCTGCACTATCTATGGGTGTGGGGAATGGAGAACAAAGAGGCCGTTACAGCTAAATGTAACTAGACAGCTACTGTATGTTTAAATTTCCTGTCTTCTAGCGCTTCCTGTCTTATCCTTCCTTGCTTATTCCTCTTCTCCAAAACTCCAAGTAGGAATCCCCAAATATAAGATGTCAAGTTAACTTAACAGGGAAAAAAATGGAGACAGGAGAAAGGAAAGAGATGTACAGTCCGGGGGCCCTGGAAGCAAAGAAGTGCCCTTCCCAGAGGCCTGGTGAGGGAGCGCCGAGCAGCCTGCAGGTGTGGGAGTGGCCCCGGGAGGCCTCATCTCTGTTTTATAGACCAGGCTGCCATGGCTCCAACACTGAGCGCCCATTTGCATCAGCAGGAAAGTGTGTGGCATATTCTGCAGTTGGGACGTGGGTACTGAGGTCAGCAGGAGGGTCACAGGGAAGGCACCAGCAGCAGAGGGTCCAGATAGCTCAGTAGGAGTTAAAGAAAAAAGCATTGTCTGGTATAAATAAAGCAACGTATCTTCCTCCAGCATCCTGGCAAGATTTGGTCCCATGGCCATCCAACGGGGGCTTGCTTTTTCAGTTAAAAAACACAGACCAGCACTTGCCCAGCAGCACAAGTTCCCGGGTCCGTTAGTGACTACGTGCTCCTGTCCTGGCGCAGTCAGACGAATTAGGGAAGGAAGCAGAGACACGGAAAAGGGGAAAACTTGAGAATTCCACTACTGCATCTGTCTGAAGCACTTAATAAAAGGCATGATTATGCCTAGAATAATTTTTTCTTTATCTTTATGGGGAATTTTCAAACTTGTATCTTAGGAATCAGGAGAACAGCCTTTGTAATAAAACTACCTCGTTCCTACTTCAGTAATTATTATCTCTCTGAATGACAGGGAGGGAGAAGAACATTGGGTGCTGTGCTGGTGTTTATTCCTTCTGTATTTCTCCCTCATTTTCAAGCTCATCTTCTGTGATTTAATGATTTAACTTTGCTTATGGCAAAGTCTCAATGCACTTTTTATTTAAGCTGGGAATTCAATGCTCAAAGAGAGACCTAAGAAAAACATTTTACAGAGTATTCCTGAGAGAGCTCAGAATTAAGTTGTTAAATGTTCTACTATAATGAAATTTTGTGTAATCAGCAGGGAAGTAGCTGTTGGCCATTTATCAGTTTTTCTAGTTGCATTTTTTATGCATGAACACATAATTAGAAACCTCCATAGGTGGAAAGCCTTGTATAATAATGCTACATTTTATCAGAATGGTGCTAACTTGGAAATTTTAGAATATTTTAGAGTGATGATCTATTAGCAATAATAGTTGTCACATCTTAGTTTTAATACAGAACTGTATGGAGAAGACAGAATGCCCTTAAAAATTAACGGGAATTACCTAGATTTTGTATATGTGATCCAAATTACTTCCAAGCATGTGCAAATAGCTCAACATTTAGATTTTGTGTATTACAGAATACTGGGGGTGGGAAAATGTGCACTGCATAAAACGTCAGGGATAATTACAGCTACTTTACATTTTCAAAGTGCTTTTCTGTTTTGCAAAGACATTCACATACAGTCCATCTTTGGATTCTCACATGAGCTTCTGTCCTATTTTAGAAATGGGACAATTCGGACCAGGAAGCCAAATGCTTCTCCTGAGAGTCTCCTCTAGTGACTGTTGCTCACAACTGAAGCTCACACCCTCCTGAGTCTGGGGACGTCATGCAGAGGTCTGCAATGGGGCATCCCCACAGGATAGCTGGGTGATGGAGAAAGTGGTCTTAATCTCGGTCACAACTTCATACTCTGTAAAGTGAGATAGTAGCTCTGGGTAACATCAGTCCCATAACTATAAAAACTCTACAAAATGGTCTATATTCCACTCTAATCAGGAGATAAAAAGCTGAAGTTGCACCTTAAGCAAAATATGTCTTTATGAGAGAAAAGAATCCCAACTTTTGTAAAAAAGCCCTTATCGCCTTAAGAAGGCTGACATCCCTGGGGATAGATCACTGCCTTGCTTTTATTTGCTTTTATTCCTTGCTCTTCCCCAGCCCCTCACCTCCTTCTCCTCCTTATTATTAATTTTTTATTTATTATTTTATTCATTTATTTTACTTATAAGATAGAGAAAGAAACTTGCCAATGTCTGGCAGTGTTTGGGGACATCATATTTTTACATTAGAGCAGTGTCATTTAAATTCGGTTACAATCTACTATGGTTATCGAAATAATTTAATAGGTTGTACTAGCATTTCAAAAAAATAGAATATAATAGAAAATATCAGAGGGCATTATAATAAAACATATTAAACAAACTTGGAAGAAATAAGTAACAAAGTTGGTCAGTGTATCTTCCAATAGCATCTGTGGGCATCATGGTCTGGCATCCACCCATTATCGGCCCAGCCAAGAATTATTTAGGGAAATTAACTTAGTGTGACACATTAATAATGAAGAGTCTCAGATTTAGTGAAATTACATATGACATTGTAGAGTTCTATGAAGTAGAAATGTAAATTATTTTTGTCTAGTAAAATTTAACACTAATATTATGGTTGTTTGTCCTTTAACACATTAATCAGTTTTGCATCAAACTTGGTAATTTTATCTTAACATTTCTTTATTAAGTTGTTTATAAATAATTGGCCCTCTCAAAAAACTTTATTTAAGCAGGCGTTGCAATCCTATTTGCAGACGACGCAATAGGCTTTAAACCAACCGAAATAAGGAAAGATAAGGATGGACACTTCATATTTGTTAAAGGTAATACTCAATATTACCTTTAATATTGAGGTATTAAATATGATGAGATTTCAATTATTAATATTTATGCACCCAACCAGAACACACCTCAATTTATAAGAGAAATTCTAACAGACATGAGCAACTTGATTTCCTCCAGTTTCACAGTAGTTGGAGATTTTAATACCCCTTTAGCAGTGCTGGATAGATCCTCCAAAAAGAAGCTAAGCAAAGAAATTTTAGATTTAAACTTAACCATTCAACATCTGGACTTAACAGACATCTACAGAACATTTCATCTCAACAAAACTGAATTCACATTCTCTCATCAGCCCCGGAAGATACTCCAAAATTGACCACATCCTAGGCCACAAATATAACCTCAGCAAATTTAAAAAAGTAGAAATTATTCCTTGCATCATCTCAGACCATCATGGAATAAAAGTTGAACTCAATAACAACAGGAACCTGCATACCCATACAAAAACATGGAAGCTAAACAACCTTATGCTGAAGGATAGATGGGTTATAGACAAGATTAAGAAGGAAATCACCAAATTTTTGGAACAAAACAACAATCAAGACACGAATTACCAGAACCTCTGGGATACTGCAAAGGCAGTTCTAAGAGGGAAATTTATAGCACTGCAAGCCTTCCTCAAGATAACGGAAAGAAATGAAGTTAATAACTTACTGGGACATCTCAAGCAACTGGAGAAGGAAGAATACTCCAACCCCAAATCCAACAGAAGAAAAGAAATAACCAAAATCAGAGCAGAATTAAATGAAATTGAAAACAAAAGAATTATACAACAGATCAATAAATCCAAAAGTTGGTTTTTGGAAAAGATCAATAAAATAGATAAACCTTTGGCCAACCTAACCAGGAAAAAAAGAGTAAAATCTCTAATTTCATCAATCAGAAATGGTAATGATGAAATAAGAACAGACCCCTCAGAAATTCAAAAAATCCTTAACGAATACTACAAGAAACTCTACTCTCAGAAATATGAAAATCTGAAAGAAATCAACCAATACCTGGAAGTATGCCACCTACCAAGACTTAGGCGGAATGAAGTGGAAATGTTGAACGGGCCTATATCAAGTTCTGAAATAGCATCAACTGTACAAAATCTCCCTAAAAAGAAAAGCCCAGGACCAGATGGCTTTACATCAGAATTCTACCAAACCTTTAAAGAAGAACTAGTACCTATATTACTGAACTGCTTCCAAGATATAGAAAAAGAATGAATATTACCCAACACATTCTATCAAGCAAACATCACCTTGATCCCCAAACCAGGGAAAGACCCAACAAGAAAAGAAAATTATAGACCAATATCACTAATGAATATTGATGCTTAAATACTCAGTAAGATCCTAACAAACAGAATCCAACAACACATCAAAAAAATTATACACCATGACCAAGTGCGATTTCTCCCAGAGTCTCAAGGCTGGTTCAACATACGTAAATCTATACATGTAATTCAGCACATAAACAAACTAAAAAATAAGGGCCATATGATTCTTTCAATTGATGCAGAAAAAGCTTTTGATAATATCCAGCATCCTTTATGATCAGAAAACTTAAGAAAATTGGTATAGAAGGGACATTTCTTAAACTAATAGAAGCCATCTACAGCAAACCCACAGCCAATATCATATTGAATGGAGTTAAACTGAAATAATTTCCACTTAGATCAGGAACCAGGCAAGGTTGCCCATTGTCTCCATTGCTCTTTAACATTGTAATGGAAGTTCTAGCCATTGCAATTAGGGAAGAAAAGGTGATCAAGGGTATCCACATAGGGTCAGAAGAGATCAAACTTTCACAGATGATATGATTGTGTATCTGGAAAACATTAGGGATTCTGCTACAAAACTTTTAGAAGTGATCAAGGAATACAGCAATGTCTCAGGCTACAAAATCAACACCCATAAATCTGTAGCCTTTATATATACCAACCATAAACAAGCCGAAAAAGTCAAGGACTCTATTCCCTTCATAGTGGTGCTAAAGAAGATGAAATATTTGGGAGTATACCTAACAAAGGATGTGAAAGATCTCTACAAAGAGAACTATGAAACTCTAAGAAAAGAAATAGCCGAAGATGTTAACAGATGGAAAAACATACCATGCTCATGGCTGGGAAGAATCAACATTGTTAAAATGTCTATACTTACCAAAGCAATATATAATTTTAATGAAATTCCTATTAAAGCTCCATTGTCATATTTTAAAGGTCTTGAAAAAATAATACTTCATTTTATATGGAATCAGAAAAAACCTCGAATAGCCAAAACATTACTCAGTAATAAAAACAAAGCAGGAGGAATCACGCTACCAGACCTGAGACTGTACTATAAATCGATAGTGATCAAAACAGCATGGTATTGGCACAAAAACAGAAAAGTAGATGTCTGGAACAGAATAGAGAACCAAAAGATGAATCCAGCTACTTACCATTATTTGATCTTTGACAAGCCAATTAAAAACATTCAGTGGGGAAAAGATTCCCTATTTAACAAATGGTGCTGGGTGAACTGGCTGGCAAACTGTAGAAGATTGAAACTAGACCCACACCTTTCACCATTAACTAAGATAGACTCTCACTGGATAAAAGATTTAAACTTGAGATGTGAAACTATAAAAATACTTGAAGAAAGTGCAGGGAAAACTCTTGAAGGAATCGGCCTGGGTGAATACTTTATGAGGAGGACTCCCCAGGCAATTGAAGCAGTATCAAAAATACACTACTGGGACCTGATCAAACTAAAAAGCTTCTGCACAGCCAAGAACACAGTAAGTAAAGCAAGCAGACAGCCCTCAGAATGGGAGAAAATATTTGCAGGTTATACCTCCGATAAAGGTCTCATAACCAGAATCCACAGGGAACTCAAACGTATTACCAAGTAAAGAACACGTGATCCCATCTCAGGGTGGGCAAGGGACTTGAAGAGAAACTTCTCTAAAGAAGACCGATGCACGATCTACAAACACATGAAAAAAAGCTCATCATCTTTAATCATCAGAGAAATGCAAACCAAAACTACTTTGAGATATCACCTAACCCCTGTAAGAGTAGCCCACATAACAAAATCCCAAAACCAGAGATGTTGGCATGGATGTGGAGAAAAGGGCACACTTCTACACTGCTGGTGGGAATGCACACTAATATGTTCCTTCTGGAAAGATGTTTGGAGAATACTTAGGGACCTAAAAATAGACCTGCCATTCGATCCTATAATTCCTTTACTAGGTTTATACCCAGAAGACCAAAAATCACAATATAACAAAGACATCTGTACCAGAATGTTTATTGCAGCCCAATTCATAATTGCTAAGTCATGGAAGAAGCCAAGTGCCCATCGACCCACGAATGGATTAGCAAATTGTGGTACATGTATACCATGGAATATTATGCAGCCTTAAAGAAAGATGGAGACTTTACCTCTTTCATGTTTACATGGATGGAGCTGGAACATATTCTTCTTAGCAAAGTATCTTAGGAATGGAAGAAAAAGTATCCAATGTATTCAGCCCTACTATGAAGCTAAATTCTAGCTTTCACATGAAGGCTATAACCCAACTATAGCACAAGACTATGAGGTAAGGGCCAAGGAAGGGGAAGGGAGGGGGGAGATTAGGGTGGAGAGAGAGTAATGGGTGGGGCCACACCTATGGTGCATCTTAGAATGGGTACAGGCGAAACTTACTAAATGCAGAATACAAATGTCTACATACAATAACTAAGAAAATGCCATGAAGGCTACATTGAACAGTTTGATGAGAATGTTTCAGATTGTATATGAAACCAGCACATTGTACCCCTTGATTGCACTAATGTACACAGCTATGATTTAATAATTAAAAAAAAAAAAACTTTTATTTTAAACAACAGAGTCTCATCTTGTCACTCAGGACAAACATAGTTCACTGCAATCTCAAACTTCTAAATTCAAGAGATCTTACCTTCACCTTCCAAGTTCTATGCCCAGTTAGTTTTTTTAAATTTTGTAGAGACAAACTCTTGCTATGTTGCCCTGGCCTCAAGCAATAATCCCACCTCAGCCTTCCAAAGTTCTAGAATTATGGGTGTGAACCACCGTGCCCAACTCAAACAACCTTTTTTTTTTTTTTAATTTCAAAGTATTACAGGGGTCCAGATGTTTTTGGCTACGTGATTGCCACTGTCATGCTTGAGTCAGGTTTATCAGAGTGCCCATCACCCAGACAGCCTTCCTTGTACCCGTCAGGCAGGCTGTCACCCACCATCTCCGTATCACGCCACCTGCCCAACCTCCACTGAGTTTCACCCCCTCTGTGTACATGTGTGTGCTCAGTGGCTAGCTGCACCTTAAAAGATAGTAGAAGTGGTATTTGTTTTCCCATTCCTCAGATAATTCTACTTAGGATAATGGTCTTCAGTTCCATCCAAATGGTTGAACAAGGCCTTAATTCACCCTTCGTCATGGCTGAGTGGTGCTCCATAGTATCACATTTTGTTAACATATTCATGAACTGAAGGGCACTTGGGTTGCAAGAACAAAGAACAAACAACCCCTTTAAAAAGTGGGCAAAAGCCAGGACAAAAGCTTTTCAAAAGATAGACAAACACATGAAAGAAATGCTTACCATCATGGAAACATAAATTAAAACCACAATGAGCTATCACCGTATCTGTGTTCGAATGGCTCAGGTGGTGCTGGTGTGGGTGCTGAGAGCAAGGAACACTTACCCACGGCTGGCGGGCTGCAATTCAGGACAACCACTAGGGAAGACAGTGTGGAAATTCCTTAAAGAATTACAAACAGACCTACCATTTGTTCCAGCAATCGCAGTACTGGGCATTTATCCAGTAGAAAAGTAGTTAAATACCTTTTAATGAATCTTACCATTCTATTGGATCCCTCATTAATAATTGAGTAAAATCTTTGATATGTGTTCAGTTTATTTTTACAGGGTGTATTAGTTGGGATATTCTAGAAAAACATGACCAGTGGTAGATATATCTCTCCTCCCTTAAGAGGAGATTTACAGTGGGATTGAGGGAGCCTGAGAAGTCCCACACTGTGACACCTGCTGGTCTCTGAGGGTCAGCAAAGCAGGGCTGTGAGTGGAGAGTGGGAGGAGGGGAGAGGCTCTCTCCCTGACCACCCAGGGCAGGTGAGGATGGACATTTTACCTCAGGGTGAGAGGGAGGGAGGGACAGAGCGAGGATGTACCCCTCCTCTGCCCATTTCTTCTGTCTTTTCCCTCAGAGGACTGGCTGACTGATGCCTGCCCATAGCAGTGAGAGCAGTGATATTTTGAAAGCTACTGAGAAGTCTACTGATTCAAAGGCTAATATTTTCCAGAAACACCCTCACAGATATGCCCAGACACCCTTTACCACCGCTTGGACACTCCTTAACCATGTCAAGTCGAAACATAAGACAACATCACCTGTAAGAATCATACTTTTAATCTTGTTTTTAACAATATTATGTAATAAGGTTAAGTATTGTGTTATAAAATATTTTATATGTAAGTATATACTTATATTTATATATTGCATTATAAATCTTGATAATACATTACATAAAAGAAGTCACACTATAAACTGCATTTCTTATTTTATATCCTGTTCGAAAGACTTTGAAAGTCACTGAATTAGAAAATGTGTCCAGTCACCTCTTGGAACCCCCTCTTTTTCCTCCAACTCAAATGATCCTGCTTTATAGCTTCTCTTTATTTTTACACTTCAAATAACCAATATTTCTTCATGTTTCTCTAAGAATTACCTGCAAGGAGTCTAAATCCTAGGAGTAATTTTGAAACTACCCAGAGTGTCAGACAGCTGATAGCAAATCTCATCCTGGGGTGGATGGTCCCCTGGAGTGTGAATTGGTGCTGGGCTGCAGCGGAGACTGTCAATTGCTGAAAGGAAGCTGGGCTCCATAGCCATCTGATTCGCAGGGAGATACCAGGAAAATGTCAGAAAAAGGGTATAAGCACGGAGATTACAAACCCAAAATAAACACACTGCTGGCACCAGGCATTTATAGACTTAGCACAAAATATCGTGTGGCATTTTACAATAACAGCAAGATAACTACATGGGGATCCAATTCATAAATAACTGGAATCTCAGTAATAAGGACAGAGGATCCAGGACACAGCCAGGCCGCATTCCAGCCACAGCAAGAGGCCTGGCTCGCAATTTCCTCATTCAGACTTGGTTTCCATCTGCCCCTTGGCATCATTTTAACTTTGGCATCTACATAAAGCCTGTGTGTGTGTAACTTCCCCGCTGGGAACCACTTTCTGTTTTTTGATTCTCCACCAAAACAAAGGGGATGCAAATATTGGCAAATGTTTGGTCAGAAACTGTGTGGGTTTTTCAATAATTTATTTTGAGAATCTGCAATAATAGAAATTACATTGTTCTTCTAAGGAAGAAAGAAAAAAAATGTAGTGAATTCCGACTGGCTTGTATAGACACTGTGTCCAAGGTGGATGCCTTAGAATTTGCTCTGATCTGAAGTATAAAACATTGGTTTTGGGTGCAGTTATCTAACATTTCCATCAAGGTCTGTGGCTCGAGAAGTCCTATTCATGTCTTGTCACACAGTGACAAAGGATGCCTGTACCTGCAATAGCAGATTCCAAACCTGAAAATTTGGTACACTACGCAGACATCATTTGCAAAATTTTTCAGTGGCACAAATCACTCATGTCATCAGAAAAAATAAATGCCCCCGCTGTCAAAGAAGAAAGTTTGATTTATTTAATAACAACCACTCTGATATGGGAAGTGTGTTCCTATTAGTACATAGTCCTGCACACAGCATTCAGCCCAATGTGTGATCTGTTTTACCACTGGCTGTTGCATGACATTTGTTTTTTTTTTTTTTTTTTTTTTGCAGTTTTTGGTTGGGGCCAGGTTTGAATCTGCCACCTCCAGTTTATGGGGCTGGCGCCTTACTCCTTTCAGCCATAGGCACTGCCCTATTACATGACTTTTTGTCATTCAAGTCAACCTCCTCCCTTCAGTTTCCTCAATTTACAAATGAGACAAACAGCACAAAATTCCATAATAAAGTAAACAATAATGAAAAGTAAGTTAAATAATATGGCCATGTATTATAAAGATTATACTATGATAAAAAGGAACATTGTACCTTAAAAATCATCAGAATTCAATGCTTTAATTAATATTTTTATGATTTATAATATTAAATATTAATCTTCAAGATTTTAAGAGACGTTCACAGAAACGTGATTAGCAGAATATGAACTAAAAATAAAATTGTAGGCCACCTGCTAGCTAAATAGACACTTCTCAGCCAAGAGGATCCCAGACACACCTTGAAATAGAATCCCCAGCCCTCATGGGATGGGAAAAATAAAGCACAATTCCACGATATGATGTCAATTCTTGAACACTCACGACTCCCCCTACAGCTTGGTGAACGTGTGTATTTGAGAAGCCTGCTCAGCCTATGATCCTGTCCCCTTTGTCTCTTCTTTTTTTTTTTTGCAGTTTTTGGTGGGGGTTGGGTTTGAACCTGCCACCTCTGGCATATGGGGCCGGCGCCCTACTCCTTTGAGCCACAGGTGCCGCCCCCACTTTTTCTCTTCTTTGAAGCACATGTGTCAGGCTTCCAGTTCAAGCATGGCTTCCCAACCTGTCAGACTGACCACCCAGTAAGTAGCTATCATTTATGAGAAAGAAAGCTCTCCTTTTCTGAACTATAAACCTCATTTTTTTTTTTTAGTTAACAATAACAATAAAAAATTTTAGTAAAGTTCTTGATCTCTCAAGATTCATTAAAAAATGGACTGCTATTTAGGAGTTAAAATCTCAAAGTTAGATTTAATAAAATTTACATGTAATCAAGTCAAAACACCCTACCTATGATTCCCCAAATCAGACATTCTTCAAGGACAGGGCTGTTAAATCCAGTGGCAGAATGGAGTCTCCCTGAATGCTGGAAGTTTTTGTATTTTTCATAGGTCAGAAAACATAGGATTACATGAGATGGCTGAAGGACATTGGTGTGCACAAAATTTAACACAATATTTCTCATAAAAATCACACATTATATCTAATTTATTACCTAATGGCTTGGAGAAGCGACATGGACAATTAGCACTCCAAAAGGCCACTCCTTAACTGTGAAAACAGCCAACACGGCAGGATTAATGCTCTCGGGTGGCAAGCAATGGCTTGGAACTTTATAACCTTCAGAGACAACCGATTTTCTACTTCTCTGAAGACAGAGTTTCCATTAAGTCAACAAAGCATGACTCCTACAGATGCCCTACAACCACGCTTTGATCTGATGTCTATAGCCACATACTGATTTATGAATGTGGAATGTTTTAACATAAAACTGAGGATATTCCATAGTGCCTGAAATATAAGGAATTTGGCAGCATAGCTCAGTTCCTGGCTCCGAGGTTTGCCGTGAATTAATGAGTTTCTGGTACAGTGAATAACCTCACTCTACCAACTTTAAAATGAGCAGCACCCCCCTGGGATGGCACCTCAAAGGCCAAAAAACCCCCCAAAAACAAAAAGAACTTTACATTAGTAGTTTCATACAGTTGACTTTAAAGTGCTAAGAAAAGAAGATCTGTAATAAAATCTTTAAGAAATTAATGTTGCAAATATTCCTATGAAAATGACAGTGCTTTTAAAAAATAATTTTAACATCTTTGGCCCTTGAAAACAAATCAACACATCACTGACATACATTAGTATATAAATTATTAATATTAATCATGAGTATTAACATTACTATAATATTAATCATAATTATATCAAAATATAATTAATATTATATTATAGTTAGAATATTAATAGTATTAGTAATGAAAAGCAGGTTTTGTTTCTTAAAGCAGACCAGACAGATCTCTCTTAAAAAATATTTTTAAATCATTGTTCTTCGTACAGATAAACATCAAAACTAATTTCATTTCTTTAAATGTATCCCATAATAATAATTACATAATTTCTTATACAGGACTTCAAAGGAGTGAGTACTACAGGCTTATCTATTTTACATATGTGAAAAGGAAAAATTCCATAAGGTCCTGCAGGCTTCCTTAAGGACATTTAGCTTACAAATACCAGAACCAGCATTCCTGTTCAAACTTTACTCAAAAATGAATAAGCTTTCATTTAGAAAAGACTTCTGTCTATAGTACTCTGAATTACTGAAGTCGCACTATACTTAATTTTTATATTTCCGAATACATGGTGATGTATAGCTATATTTTACCTTCCCTTAAAGGCAGGATATGCATGTTTCCATGGCAGAAATATTTGAAAATACCACACCAAGCCCCAATACGGCAAAGAGTTACTACAAATATATGAGAATCTGTCAGTGGCCAGATGTGCCCAAAGGAAAGCCTTAATTTAATGATACTAAGTTTATTCTAGTTTATTTCTCTCTGAAGGTGAGAGAAAGGTCTCTGTTGTTTCATCACTCCTCTTCTACGATAACCAGAAAGGATATCAATTATTTTTGCTAGACAGGCTGTCACTGCCCCTGGTAAGTAAATACGTTTTCAGAAGGTTTCATCTGAAAGGAAGTAAAATATATGTCACTTTCCTAATCAACTGTCAAGCACATCTTTTATTCTAACATGTTTTCAGAGAGGAAGACAGAATTGCCACTGTGGAAAACTGATAGAAACTTTGGGTGTTTTCTGAAAAAATTACTCAAGATAATATAGTCTTCAAACATGTGGCAATTTAGACAAAGGATCTTTTGTCTCCCAAAAAAGAAAGAAGGGAAATGAAAAGACTTCAGGAAAGTGCATAATTGTACCCTGAGATGTGGTAAATTTTTTATCATTAAGCATCTGTGATGTTGTGATAAATAAGACCAAGAGGTCTTAAAAAGGGGCTCGCATCTAGTTGACAACTACGTCCATTGCTCAGTCCAGGTCTGAGCAAGGCTTCATCAGAAAAGGCAGGCTGGACTCAGACCACTGCGGGGCTCTCGTGCCCAGCTAAGTCGAAGACAGACAGAAACACACGGTCTGCTCTGTGTCTCTTGATCTGCCCTGAATTTTTTTGCTCTGTATGTGTGTGTTTAAGAATAAAATGTAAATGTGTGTCTAAAAGAACACAGGAACCCAGAGACCACCAAGGAAACAGTAAACATAGAAACCCAGGGAGATGCTGCCTTTGATGGTGTCCCCAGACAGAGAGTCAAATGGGAGCAGACAAGAGAAACGGAGCTAACAAAGCGTGTTTCAGGGCCCTACCACGATGGGTGCCTCCTTATATATTTAATGGAAAGAGTTCTGAGCACCATTCTGTCAATTTAACACACAAAATGGGAAGCGTATGCAAGGAAGACAGGAAGAAAAAGGTAAATAGGAAGTTACAAGCAATTCTGCCATCATCTGGCTCCCATTCGTGTTTTGTTTGCCTGTCAAACAAGACTTAAAGATCACTGTGATCTTGGTTTCTTTCCATTAGTGCTGTAACTTGAACTATTTTAATAAGAGAGGAATCTGCATGCAGTTAGCTCAATGCTGGTGAAACGATGGAACGTTCGTGCCCTCTCTGGTGTGAGCCCTAGACGAGCCGATAACCAGCTAGACGCTAATCCTCTTGGGAAAGTGGGCTTAGGACAATGCAATTATATTAGTTTGACATATTTATTTCTAAAACCAGAAATATAACTTTTTTCTTTGCAACGTCAGGTTGGTTTCTCTGGATTTACACAGTTTAATCATTTATTCTGTTCTCTTCTTGACAGTCACAGCTGTCAAGAAATACTCTTAAATTGTCAAACTTGAAATCTCTAGATTAATGAAAAATGGAAACTATACTTTTTAATAAAAAGAAAAATCATTCATATGAGGGTATGTTGTCAATATATTGAAAGGTCATTATATTCTTAGTGGAATTCAACAGAAAAGGACAATTCTAAGATATCTGACAAGTAGGCTAAAAACATTTTTAAAAAGTTCAAACTCGAGCAGCTTCCGGCCGGGACCTGGGAGGCAGGTAGGCGACAGGCCGGCTCTGCGGCTCCGCCACGCAGGAAACGCAAGCAAAGAAAGGATCAAGGCCTCTGGATGTAGGTATGTCTTCATTCATTCAGGCTGCCATAACAAAACGCCACAAGCTGGGCAGCTTAGAAATAACAGACATTGGGGGCGGAGCAAGATGGCAGCCGAGTAACAGCTTCCTTGCATCTGGGCACCGTGAGTCTGGGGAGATAGGACTCCAGGCGTCTCTGGCTGGTGGGAACTGCCTATCATCACTCCTATGAGGATACAGGGAGTCAGCGAGAGACTTCTGGACCCCAAGAGGAGGACTAAAACAGTGGAAAACCGGCAAGTGGTCGCGTGTGTTCAACCCGTCTAAACCCGCCCACAACTGTAAGTTCAGTAGCAGCGAGACTGCAAACCAGAAAGGCCTTACCTGTGAACTGTTTTGATGTCCTTGGACTTGGCACTGAGTTGAACTGCCTTGGGGAAGGCCTGAGTGGGAGTGCGGAGAACTTTGGCCGTTGTCTAGGGCCCCAGTCTGAGCCGCTGAGCCAGACGGAGCTAATAGTGTTTGGCGGTGGGTCACACGGATCCATTGTCAGTGATCTGCCCCGGCAAGCTCCGCCCTCAGGGTCGCAGAGCTAGAAACGGGTGGGAGCTGGTAACCCAGCAACCAAGTAGCCTAAGGGTGGGGTCTGAGCCGCCTTGCAGCCCTAACCCTCAGGGGCAGAGTGAGACCGGTTTTGGCACACTGAGTAAGTGGATAGCCACTTCAGCAGTGATTCCAGCAAGAAAGCTGGGAAAGCTTCTGCTCAGCAAGTTTACAAGTTCAAAGTGCCTTTTAAGTGGGCTGAAGAGAGATTTAGGGTGTCTACCTGCTGGGGTTTGAGAAATCAGCAGCCTCCAGTCGTATCAGAACTGTGACTAACATCTCATACCCCAAAAGACCACGTGTTGCCCAGACAATATTCAACAACATATACAAACTGCTTTGTTTTTGGTTGTGTATTTTTTTTTTTCTTTTTTTTTTGTTTGGTTGGGTTTTTTTGTTTGTTTATTTTGACGTTGTTGATGTTCTTTTGTTTCTTAATTTCAATCTTTTCCATACAGATCCCTTTTCCTTTCTCAATTTTTCTAGTTTAATTATAATTTCCCATTGCTGCCTTTTTTAATAACTACAACTTCATTTTTGCTAGTGTTTCTACCGCTATCACTTGGTTTTTCACCCAATTTTATCGCCATAAAGTTTTCTGTTTGCTTGTTTTGGTTTGATTTATAGCATTTTTGTCTTTCCTCTCTACTTGGTGGAGGTGGGGTACTGTGTCTGACCAGGTTAGCAAAGAGCTGCTGACCTCAAGGGAACCACCCAACTGGGCACCCAACCCCCAGAAGGTGGGGTTTTTTAAGGTTGTGTCAAAGTACCCTACTGTACACCTATATTGCCCTGTCTCCCTCTTTCTGTGCCTCTCTTCTTTTTGTCAATATTCCTTATCCCTACCCCCTCTCCTTTCTCTATCTTTCTTTTTTTTCTTATCACTCGGTCCTCCTTTCTTTCATCCCTTTTTTGCTCTTCAACCTTCTCACCTTTCTGGTCCTGTAACCCTTAGTCCACAGGCACAAGAACTTAAAGAGCAAGAGGAAGTGAAAGGAAAATTAGGGCAAGGAAACAGATAAAAGAAATCACTCATGAGGAAGAATCAGCAGAAAACTCCAGGCAACATGAAGAACCAGTCCAGAACAACCCCGCCAAGGGACCATGAGGTAGCTACTGCAGAGGATTCCACCTATACAGAAATGTTAGGAATGACAGAAAGGGAATTTAGAATACACATGTTGAAAACAATGAAAGAAATGATGGAAACAATGAAGGAAACTGCTAGTAAAGTGGAAATTAACCAAAAGGAAATCCAAAAACAGAATCAAATCAGAGATGAACGATATGAAGAATATAAAAAGGATATAGCAGAGCTGAAGGAAATGAAACAGTCAATCAGGGAACTTAAAGATGCAATGGAAAGTATCAGCAACAGGTTAGACCATGCAGAAGAAAGAATTTCAGAGGTAGAAGACAAAGTTTTTGAGATAACTCAGATAGTAAAAGAGGCAGAAAAGAAGAGAGAGAAAGCAGAACGTTCACTGTCAGAATTATGGGACTTTATGAAACGTTCCAACATACGAGTTATAGGAATTCCAGAAGGGGAAGAAGAATGCCCCAGAGGAATGGAAGCCATACTAGAGAATATTATAAAAGAAAATTTCCCAAACATCACCAAAGATTCTGACACACTGCTTTCAGAGGGCTATCGGACCCCAGGTCGCCTCAACTCTAACCGAGCTTCTCCAAGACACATTGTGATGAACCTGTCCAAAGTCAAGACAAAAGAAAAGATTCTGCAAGCTGCCAGGAGTAAGCGCCAGTTGACCTACAGGGGCAAATCCATCAGAGTGACCTCAGACTTCTCTAATGAAACTTTCCAAGCAAGAAGACAATGGTCATCTACCTTTAATCTACTTAAACAGAACAATTTTCAGCCCAGAATTCTGTACCCTGCTAAGCTAAGCTTCAAAATTGATGGAGAAATCAAATCATTTACGGATATACAAACATTGAGGAAATTCACCACAACAAGACCAGCTCTACAGGGAATACTTCAACCTGTTCTGCACACTGACCACCACAATGGATCAGCAGCAAAGTAAGAACTCAGAAATCAAAGGACAGAACCTAACCTCCACACTGATGCAAAAGATAAAACTAAGCAATGGACTCTCACCAAATAAGACGAATAGAATACTACCACACTTATCAATTATCTCCATAAATGTTAATGGCTTGAATTCCCCACTGAAGAGACATAGATTGGCTGACTGGATTAAAAAACACAAGCCATCCATTTGCTGTCTGCAAGAAACACACCTGGCTTCAAAAGACAAATTAAAGCTCCGAGTCAAGGGTTGGAAGACAATTTTTCAGGCAAATGGAATTCAGAAGAAAAGAGGAGTTGCAATCTTATTTTCAGATACATGTGGATTTAAAGCAACTAAAGTCAAAAAAGACAAAGATGGTCACTTTATATTGGTCAAGGGAAAACTACAACAAGAAGACATTTCAATTCTAAATATCTATGCACCAAATTTAAATGCTCCCAGATTCTTGAAACAGACCTTACTCAGTCTGAGCGATATGATATCTGATAATACCATCATAACAGGGGACTTTAACACACCTCTTACAGAGCTGGACAGATCCTCTAAACAGAAATTAAACAAAGATATAAGAGATTTAAATGAGACCCTAGAACAATTATGCTTGATAGACGCATATAGAACACTCCACCCCAAAGATAAAGAATATACATTCTTCTCATCACCCCATGGAACATTCTCCAAAATTGATCATATCCTGGGACACAAAACAAATATCAACAGAATCAAAAGAATTGAAATTTTACCTTGTATCTTTTCAGACCATAAGGCACTAAAGGTGGAACTCAACTCTAACAAAAATGCTCGACCCCATCCAAAGGCATGGAAATTAAACAATCTTCTGTTGAATAACAGATGGGTGCAGGAAGAAATCAAACAGGAAATCACTAACTTCCTTAAGCATAACAACAATGAAGACACAAGCTACCAAAACCTGTGGGATACTGCAAAAGCAGTTTTGAGAGGAAAATTCATCGCTTTAGATGCCTACATTCGAAAAACAGACAGAGAGCACATCAACAATCTCACAAGAGACCTTATGGAATTGGAAAAAGAAGAACAATCTAAGCCTAAACTCAGTAGAAGAAAAGAAATCTCCAAAATCAAATCAGAGATCAATGAAATTGAAAACAAAAGAATCATTCAGAATATTAATGAAACAAGGAGTTGGTTTTTTGAAAAAATAAATAAAATAGATAAACCATTGGCCAGACTAACTAGAAATAGAAAAGTAAAATCTCTAGTAACCTCAATCAGAAATGATAAAGGGGAAATAACAACTGATCCCACAGAGATACAAGAGATCATCTCTGAATACTACCAGAAACTGTATGCCCAGAAATTTGACAATGTGAAGGAAATGGATCAATATTTGGAATCACACCCTCTCTCTAGACTTGGCCAGGAAGAAATAGAGCTCCTCAACAGACCAATTTCAAGCACTGAGATCAAAGAAACAATAAAAAAGCTTCCAACTAAAAAATGCCCTGGTCCAGATGGCTTCACTCCAGAATTCTATCAAACCTTCAAGGAAGAGCTTATTCCTGTACTGCAGAAATTATTCCAAAAAATTGAGGAAGAAGGAATCTTCCCCAACACATTCTATGAAGCAAACATCACCCTGATACCAAAACCAGGAAAAGACCCAAACAAAAAGGAGAATTTCAGACCAATCTCACTCATGAATATAGATGGAAAAATTCTCAACAAAATCCTAGCCAATAGATTACAGCTTATCATCAAAAAAGTCATTCATCATGATCAAGCAGGCTTCATCCCAGGGATGCAAGGCTGGTTCAACATACGCAAGTCCATAAACGTTATCCACCATATTAACAGAGGCAAAAATAAAGATCACATGATCCTCTCAATAGATGCAGAAAAAGCATTTGATAAAATCCAGCATCCTTTTCTAATTAGAACACTGAAGAGTATAGGCATAGGTGGCACATTTCTAAAACTGATTGAAGCCATCTATGACAAACCCACAGCCAATATTTTACTGAATGGAGTAAAACTGAAAGCTTTTCCTCTTAGAACTGGAACCAGACAAGGTTGTCCTCTGTCACCTTTACTATTCAACATAGTGCTGGAAGTTCTAGCCAATACAATTAGGCAAGACAAGGAAATAAAGGGAATCCAAATGGGAGCAGAGGAGGTCAAACTCTCCCTCTTTGCTGACGACATGATCTTATACTTAGAGAACCCCAAAGACTCAACCACAAGACTCCTAGAAGTCATCAAAAAATACAGTAATGTTTCAGGATATAAAATCAATGTCCACAAGTCAGTAGCCTTTGTATACACCAATAACAGTCAAGAGGAGAAGCTAATTAAGGACACAACTCCCTTCACCATAGTTTCAAAGAAAATGAAATACCTAGGAATATACCTAACGAAGGAGGGGAAGGACCTCTATAAAGAAAACTATGAACTCCTCAGAAAGGAAATAGCAGAGGATATTAACAAATGGAAGAACATACCATGCTCATGGATGGGAAGAATCAACATTGTTAAAATGTCTATACTTCCCAAAGCAATCTACCTATTCAATGCCATTCCTATCAAAGTACCTACATCGTACTTTCAAGATTTGGAAAAAATGATTCTGCGTTTTGTATGGAACCGGAAAAAACCCCGTATAGCTAAGGCAGTTCTTAGTAACAAAAATAAAGCTGGGGGCATCAGCATACCAGATTTTAGTCTGTACTATAAAGCCATAGTGCTCAAGACAGCATGGTACTGGCACAAAAACAGAGACATAGACACTTGGAATCGAATTGAACACCAAGAAATGAAACTAACATCTTACAACCACCTAATCTTCGATAAACCAAACAAGAACTTACCTTGGGGGAAAGACTCCCTATTCAATAAATGGTGTTGGGAGAATTGGATGTCTGCGTGTAAAAGACTGAAACTGGACCCACACCTTTCCCCACTCACAAAAATTGACTCAAGATGGATAAAGGACTTAAATTTAAGGCACGAAACAATAAAAATCCTCAAAGAAAGCATAGGAAAAACACTGGAAGATATTGGCCTGGGGGAAGACTTCATGAAGAAGACTGCCATGGCAATTGCAACAACAACAAAAATAAACAAATGGGACTTCATTAAACTGAAAAGCTTCTGTACAGCTAAGGTGACGATAACCAAAGCAAAGAGACAACCCACACAATGGGAAAGGATATTTGCATATTTTCAATCAGACAAAAGCTTGATAACCAGGATCTATAGAGAACTCAAATTAATCCACACGAAAAAAGCCAACAATCCCTTATATCAATGGGCAAGTGACATGAATAGAACTTTCTCTAAAGACGACAGACGAATGGCTAACAAACACATGAAAAAATGTTCATCATCTCTATATATTAGAGAAATGCAAATCAAAACATCCCTGAGATATCATCTAACCCCAGTGAGAATGGCCCACATCACAAAATCTCAAAACTGCAGATGCTGGCGTGGATGTGGAGAGAAGGGAACACTTTTACACTGCTGGTGGGACTGCAAACTAGTACAACCTTTCTGGAAGGAAGTATGGAGAAACCTCAAAGCACTCAACCTAGACCTCCCATTTGATCCTGCAATCCCATTACTGGGCATCTACCCAGAAGGAAAAAAATCCTTTTATCATAAGGACACTTGTACTAGACTGTTTAGTGCAGCTCAATTTACAATCGCCAAAATGTGGAAACAGCCTAAATGCCCACCAACCCAGGAATGGATTAACAAGCTGTGGTATATGTATACCATGGAATACTATTCAGCCATTAAAAAAAATGGAGACTTTACATCCTTCGTATTAACCTGGATGGAAGTGGAAGACATTATTCTTAGTAAAGCATCACAAGAATGGAGAAGCATGAATCCTATGTACTCAATCTTGATATGAGGACAATTAATGACAATTAAGGTTATGGGGGGGGAAGCAGAAAGAGAGAGGGAGGGAGGGGGGTGGGGCCTTAGTGTGTGTCACACTTTATGGGGGCAAGACATGATTGCAAGAGGGACTTTACCTAACAATTGCAATCAGTGTAACTGGCTTATTGTACCCTCAATGAATCCCCAACAATAAAAAAAAAAGAAAAAAAAAAAAAAAAAAAAAAAAAAAGTTCAAACTCAGCCGGGCATTGTGGCAGGCACCTGCAGTCCCAGCTACTCGGGAGGCTGAGGCAAGAGAATCACCTAAGCCCAAGAGCTGGAGGTTGCTGTGAGCTGCGGTTCCACGGCACTCTACCGAGGGTGACAAAGTGAGACTCTGTCTCAAAAAAAAAAAAAAAAGTACAAACTCTTTCAGTGGTCCAAAGAGCTAAAAACTACACTATACACTCATATATATAACTTATTTAATGCATTAAGCTCATAACAGAAATTAAAAGAGTAATTAGAATAAAAAACTTTAATAAATAAAACTTGTAGTAATACTAATGAGAATTTTGTTTTATTTTTTTTTTTGAGACCGAGTCTCACTCTGTCGCCCAGGCTAGAGTGCATCACAGCTCACACAAACCTCAGCACTAGGGCTCATGAGATCCTCTTGCCTAAGCCTCCCAAGTAGTTGAAACTACAGGTACCTGCCTAAGTTTTTATATTTTTAGTAGAGACAGGGGTCCCTCTCTTGCTCAGGGTGGTCCCAAACTGCTGGGCTCCGTGGATCCACCCAGCTTGGTCTCCCAGTTTGTTAAGATTATAGGTGTGAGCCACCACACCTCGCTAGAATTCCTTTTTTTTTTTTAAAGACTATCTTTGTTAACATTTTACTCAGTTTGTCTTATTAACTGACTATAGAAATCAAATAAGGATTAAATAAGAAGGAAGGACTGACAATCCTATTGTAGAATTTTTAAAAAGTTGTATTGCTATATTCAGGAAGCCATGGACAACAGTTAATTGTCCCCCATAGCACATCCACCCCCGGTGTCACTCACGCGTGGGACGTAGATAGTCAGTGGTGCTCTGATTTCACATTTCCAATTATATCAGGCTGCTGACAGCTCTGGAGACTTCTGATCGCACAGTTCTTCTGTGAAGACAACCATGCCTTATACTCTAGCCTACTGGCTGAGCATGAAACACAGCAAGCACTAAGAGAAAGTGACACCCAGCAGATTCTGTCACTAACCTTGCCCAAAGTGAACAAATACCTTTTTATTATATTTTAATTAGCATGTTCAGTTGGAAAGCTAGTTTTGAGTTTCATTAGCATTTTCAAAGCTTACATCAAGTCGCACTAATGGCAAATTGATGACTCTGTGTAATGGAGACGGCCTATAATTATATTTTAATCAGTAAATAACATTTAACAGCATTTTCTACCCCAGTAAACGACCTTCAGTTGGCTGAGGAAGTCTTCACTGACAAGCTCGCGGAAAGAGAGCACTTAGCAACAGCAAATCAAAGGCAGGCCGTGGATGAAGATGTTAGACGTACACATCACGCCCGCTGCCACTCCGAGGGCTTGTTAAAAATCGATTCATTCTAGTGATCAAAGCTGAGAAATCGTTCCTCAGCCTGCTTCATATCAATAGATAGTTTTGTGCACTGAATCATATACACAAAAATAAGGTGCAGCAGAAGTAGAAAGCATTAGGAGTTGGCTTTCAAAACAATATTGAAAATGGATTTCTGTCCAATGATAAAGGATGGGCTTAAATAGAACACGGCACCAAATAGAAGGGCCGAGCCTTGTAGCATAATAAAAACAATCAATGAAATTTTTTTCTAAGTTTCAATGTGTAGAAAGCAAGGAGGGGGCTCCGATTTTTCAGAATGAGGATGTGACATAAACCTTGATAGAGGTTTCTTTTTCAAATATCTTATCAAGGAATATTTTGCTTCTGATCTCTGAGGATATTTTATGTGCAACTGTGTAAGGTATATTTACACATATTTATATATTTAATATGAATAAATTAGCTAGTTTGTGGCTGATATGTGTCTTTTCTTTTACTCAAATGAAACAAGGTTCAATTTGTCAGAACCGCCTAGACATAGCCAGAGAATAAGCAGACAAATTACCCTTCACAGGGAAGGGAGCAGAAATATATCAGGAGTCCAAGTCGGCCATCTTCCTTCTATATGGTAAAAAAAAAAAAAAAAAAAGTATCTTACACCGTTGTGTAGAAAATATTCCCTAGTTATTACTGTAAAATTTTCAACTAAAATTGAACCACACAGAACTATTCCAGCAAGAATTGAGCAATCAGTCATAATTACAGCCAAAATAAATGAATTAGAAAATAGCTGATTTAAAGAGGTCATACACAGCGTAAGCTTTAATTTGAAATTAATAATGGCCTGACTCATTCCTGTAAACAATTTCTTATTAGAATTGAATAAAGATACTGCCTGGAAGTAAATGTTTTTTTGTTTGTTTGTTTTGTTTTGTTTTTTTAATTTTAGGGCTTTATCCTCCTAATAATTGGAAAGAAGTTGAAGAAGACAAGAGACATGGTTATGGTCCTCTGTGGTCCCTTTCTAATTATATTATAAAGAAAATTGTTCATGTTGATGATAGTCTAAGGAGAGACAGAGAAATCCCAAGGTTAGTAAACTGGTACGCTTCACACGGTTATCTTTTCTTCCCAGGAGATCCTGTCTACAGATAGGTGCATTGTACAGTCTCCATTATTTCAAAGCCTAAATAAGCAGTTATTATCTCTTTGGGACTTCTTCAGGAGTCTGCCCTTTGGAAAACACACGTTCCCCTCTAAACAAAGGAGCACTGGGGTCCACTGAACCCTGGAAGGCCTCTTTACATTAGCGTCGTCCCGAAACAGAACACTGCCCAGGCCTCGGGCTTTTAGAGTAAGCACATAATTATGTTTCACTGCTTATCCTTTATTGTCTGTCCCAAAGGGAAATAAATCCTAGCCATAATCTACTCTCCTTCTGAAGCTCTCCATCACACGCCCCTTATGATTAGATGCACAACATTTGACTCTTAGAATTATGTGTCTCATATTAATGCTGGGTTGGATGTGTCCCAGAAACCATAGTTTTGTAACAACAGAAGTTAGACTTAGCATGACCAGCTCCATTTGCTGCTTTAATATCCTTTGGATCAAAAGATTCTGCTTATCTCTGCACCTGGTCTACCTAATTAGGAAGAATTTATTTTGTAGTCCAATTCTAAAAAAAAGAGGATAATCATCCCTTTCCCAAAACACACACCTGGAGAGATAAGGAAAGTAAGCACACATGTGACAACAAATCTGTTAGAGACTTATGGAAACATCATGACCCAACCTACATCATCCAAAGTCAACTGGCCAACAGCAAAGAAGTTTCACAATCCCCTGGAGCCCTCCCTGCTGCCCAGTGCTGCCCAGCCATTAGCCATATCTTACAAATCCCCTATTCCTCCTCCCCTTAATGTAAAAAGAGCCCGAAGGTCACACTAGCTGAAGAGTGTTCTGTCGGACACTCTGCTGCCACCTGCTCAGTGTCCTGGCTTTCTGAGTCTCTCAACTTACTGGCGGCCATGTGTCAAGTACTATGAGCTTAGAGTCAGCTATAGTTTCAAAAATCTTTTTTAAAAACTTAATCTTTAAGTCTTGTTATGTTAAATCAAGTAATAATCACAAAACATCTCAGTTATTTATATGGTATAGAAATGCTAACTATATTGAGATCTGTTTTAACCCACAAATACTCACATAAAACAATTGCTTACTTCTTAGGGTTTTCACTGGAAATTAGAGTTACTAAGAATTAAAATTGTAGTTAATATACATAGTTTTAAAACTATTAGCTATAAGAAGAGCAATCCTACAGACAGAGCATATAAAGAAATAAGATGTGAAGGAAGTTGAAAGGAGGGTAATTTTTTTTTTTTTTTACATGAGAACTTTGTGTGGTCAAAATGGAAAGGGGGAAAAGATATTAATATTTTTGTCAGAGTAGAATGCCAATATAAAAAGGGAAGTATAGGACAAACTGAAGGTTTAAAACATTGACTGCCATGTGAGTTGTATGTAACTCATGCTAGTTTTGAGCCCAGAGGCTCTTGAAACTTCTACTCCTTGTTTTCACTGTCAATGGGCACATCCCCCACCCCCACCTCCTGCCACCTGCTCCAGGGCTACCCAAGACAGCCACCCACATGGTCCTGTGTTCTCCAATTACCAAAACTTCCAGTTGTGCATTTTGCCTTAATGTTCGCCTGACAGCTCTTTGAATAAAATCAATACAGTAATATGAGGTGACATGACATTGCTACACATCTTTACAGGGTATGATTCAGAGGCTGTCATCCAGGACAACACGAGGTCCATTCAAGACAGAACTAAATACTTGTAGAAGGGGAAAAGACTCAATTCTCAGAAACAAGTTCAATAAGTATGTTATGGGACAGCTGCTTGGCAGCCGTAAGTGGTGAGATTGGGGAGAAAAAGACTCCAGGCACCTCTGGCTTGTGATGGGGAGGTAGCAGAACACTTCAGTACCTCAAGAGGAGAATGGGAGAAGCAGTGAAGTGGAAAGTACCTGGGTGGGGACAGAGGCCACCAGTGCAGCTGCGGGTGACCCTGTGGCTGGCCCTGTGGCCGGAGAGGTGGTGACAGTTTGCATATAGAGAAACCCTGCGCTGTGGGGGGTTTTGGACCTGGGCACTTGGTTAAGTTACCTTGGCAGAGCGTAGGTGAGTGAGCAGGTGATTTTGAACAGGGCCCAGGGTCCAGGATCCAGGGTCCAGGACTGAGCCACCCAGGTAGGGTGGACCTCTCCTTGTTGGGCTGCAGGCTGGGCAGTCAGTGTGGGAAAGCTGCCTTGCAGGCTTGGCCCTCTCTCCTAGAGAGAGGCCAGTTCTGGTGTACCTGATACAGTGGGGCAGCCACTTCTGGAGAGATCTTCCTGGGACAGCCACTACTTAGCCAAGGGACATGGTTTAGAAAGGTCAATGCATGTCTATTAAGTGGACTGAGGAGAGCTTCAGGCACCCAGTGCTGTGGGGACTGAGGGCAAAGCAGTCAGGAAGATGGTACCAAGTCTCCTCAGCAAGTCAGAGGCTTCCAGTCTCCATCTCATACAGTTGTATCAGCATTGTGATTAGCACCTCAAACCCCAGAAGATCACCTGTTACCCAGGCAATATACAGCAAGATATATACATATAAGATATGAACTATATATACATATAAAGTTTAGATATAAACTATATATACATAGTTTAAATATAAACTATATATAAACTATATATGGATATATATGGTTTATTTTTCTTTTGAAAAATGTTTTTCAACTTTTCCCCTTAGATTTTTCCTTTTCTTTTTTTCTATTTTCTCACATAATTATAATTTTTCATTCTCTCCTTCTTGAATAATAAGGGCTTCATTTTGGCGACTTTTTATGCCCCTGTTATCCACCCCCCCAATTTTACCCCTTAAGGTGTTTATTTATTTTGATTTATAGTAATTTTGTTTTTTGTCTCTATTTGGAGGAGGTGGGGTTTTGTGTCTGCTCAGGCTGGTAAAGAGCTCCAGACTTCGAGAGACCCAACCAATCCAGCCCCCTAGAGGTTGGGATTTGTGGGTATGGGTCAAAGCACCCTACTGTCAACCACTGTTATTCATGTCTCTCTCTTCTGTTCCTCTCTTCTTTTTGTCAATGTTCCCTTTTACTCCCCCACTTTCCTTTCTCTTTTTTAATCTTTTTTTTTATTAAGCCATAACTGTGTACATTGATGCATTTATGGAGTTCAGTGTACTGATTTGATATACACAGTGAAATGCTTACATCAAACTGATTAACACATCTATCACCTTGCTTACTTGTTGTGGTAAGACAATTATACTCTTTTCTTAATAGTTTTGAAATGTACCATTGCATTATGCACATTGAGGTCCCCCCAGATACCCTCCCCAGCCCCAGCCTCACCCCTCTCTTCTCCTTTCTTTCCTCTTCCCTCCTACTTTCAGGAATATAGTTATGTTTTACCATTCATAAGAATGTGTAGGTGATTATATATTGATTTCATAGTAGTATTGAGTACACTGGATACCTTTTTTTCCCCATTCTTGAGATTCTTTACTAAGAAGAATATGTTCCAGCTCCATCTAGGTAAACACAAAACATGTGAGGTCACCATCATTTTATGGCTGCATAGTATTCCATGGTCTACATGTACCACAATTTGTTAATCCATTCATGGGTCGATGGGCACTTGGGCTGTTTCCATGACTTGGCAATTATGAATCAAGCTACAACAAACATTCTGGTGCAAATGTCTTTGTTGTAAAATGATTTTTGATCATTTGGGTATATACCTGGTAGAGGAATTGCAGGATTGAGCTGTAGGTCTTTTAGTTTCTTGAGTATTCTACAAACTTCTTTCCAAAAAGGCAATATTAGCTTGCATTCCCACCAGCAGTGTAGAAGTATTCTCTCCACATCCATGCCAACATCTGTACTTTTGGGATTTTATTATGTGGGCTAATCTTACTGAAGTTAGATGATATCTCAAAGTAGTTTGAATTGCATTTCTCTGATGATTAAAGATGATGAACATTTTTTTATGTGTTTGTAGGCCATGCACCTGTCTTCATCAGAGAAGTTTCTGTTCAAGTCTCTTGCCCACATAGAAATGGGTTATTTGTTCTTTTCTTATTGATTAGTTTGAGTTCTTTGTGGACTCTAGTTATCAAACTTTTGTCAGAAGCAGAACCTGCAAAAATCTTCACCCATTCTGAAGGTTGTCTGTTTGCTTTACTTACTGTGCTCTTAGCTGTGCAGAAGTTTTATAGTTTGATCAGATCCCAGTGATGGATTTTTGGTGTTACTTCAATTGCCTAGGGGGTCCTCCACATAAAATATTTTCCCAGGATGATTTTTTCAAGTGTTTTCCCTGTTCTCACTTCTAGTATTTTTATAGTTTCATGCCTTAAGTTAAAATATTTTATCCAGTGAGAATCATTTTTGTTTTTAACAGTGAAAGGTGAGAGTCCAGTTTCAGTCTTCTATAGATTGCCAGCCAGTTCACCCAGCACCATTTGTTAAATAGGACATCTTTCCCACACTGAATGTTTTTCATAGGCTTATCAAAGATCAAATGACAATAAGTAGCTGGGTTCATCTCTTGGTTCTCTATTCTGTTCCATAAATCTACCTCTCAGTTTTTGTGTCAGTACCATGCTGTTTTGATCACTATAGATTAATAGTATAGGCTGAAGTCTGTGGTACCATGATACCTCCTAATTTGTTTTTATTTCTGAGTAATGTATTAGCTATTTGAGTTTTGTTGTTGTTGTTGAGACAGAGTCCCACCCTATGCCCTGAGCAGAGTGCAATGGCATCATAGCTCACTACAACCTCAGATTCAGGCTATGGGTTTCCCACTGCCTCAGCCTCCAAAAGTTGCAGAGAGTACAGGTGCTTGCCATGGTGCCTGGCTGGGTTTTTCATTTTTTTATGAGTAGTGTTCTCATTCTTGCTCAGGCAAGTCTAGAACTCCTGAACTCAAGCAATTCTCCCTCCTCAAGCTCCCACAGTGCTGGGATTACAGGCATGAGCCACCGCACCTGGATCGAGTTTTTTTCTGATTCCATATAAAATTAAGAACTATTTTTTCAAGCTCTTTAAACTATGACAATGTTGCTTCAATAGGGATTGCATTAAATCTGTAGATTGCTTTGGGTAGTATGAACATTTTAACAATGTGATTCTTCCCAGCCATGAACACTGTTATGTTTTTCCATTTGTTAACATCTTCAGCTATTTCTTTTCTCAGAGTTTCATAACTCTCTTTTTAGAGATCTTTCACATCCTTTGTTAGGTAAATTCCCAGATATTTCATCTTCTTTGGCACTACCGTAAAGGGAATAGAGTCTTTGAGTATAATTTCAGCTTGACTATTGTTGGCATATACAAAAGTTACTAATTTGTGAGTATTGATTTTGTATCATGAGATGCTATTGTATTTCTTTATCACTTCTAAGAGTTTTGTAGTTGAGTGGCTGGGATTTTTCAGGTATAGGATCTTATCATCAGCAAAGAGTGAGAGTTTAATCTCCTCTGACCCCATTTAGATACCCTTGATTGCCTTCTTTTGCCTGATTGTGATGCCTAAGACTTCCATTACTATGTTGAATAGCAGTGGAGACAATGGGCATCCTTGCCTGGTGCCTGATATGAGTAGAAATGTTTTCAATTTTACTCAATTTCATATGATATTGTCTGTGGATTTGCTGTATATAGCCTCTATGAGTTTAAGACATGACCCATCTAAGCCTATTTTCTTAAGTATTTTGATCATGAAACCATGCATTTTTTGTATCAATTGAGAGAATCACATAGTCTTTGTTTCTTATTTTATTTATGTAATGTATTATATTTATAGATTTATGTATGTTGAACTTTTTGTGTAATCTTTTATTCCTTCTTGCTCTTCACTCTTCTCTTCCTTTTAGTCCTTTACCAAAAGGACACTTCAACATCTTAGGTCAGAGGCATGGCAACTTAAAGAGCAGGAGGAAGTGAAAGGAAAAAGTAGGGCAAGGCAACAGGCAAAAAGAAAACACTCATGAGGAAGAAACAGCAGAGAAATCCTGGCAACACAGACCAAATCAAACTCCCAATAAGAGATAATGAGTTAGCTATTGCAGAGAATTCTATAAGAAATGTTAGAAATGACAGAAAGGGAATTTAAAATATGGATGGTAAAAACAACGAAGGAATTGCTGAGAAATTATAAATAGCCAAAAGGAAATCCAGAAACAGAATCCAATAAGAGATGAATGATATGAAGAATATAGAAATGACACAGCAGAGCTTAAGGAATTGAAGCAGTCAATCAGAGAATTTCAAGATGCAGTAGAAAATATCCATAACAGATTAGACCATGCAGAAAAAAAAATCTCAGAGGTAGAGGATAAAGCTCTTGAGCTAACTCAGCAGGTAAAGAGACAGAAAAAAAGAGAGAGAAAGAAGAATGTTTACTGAGAGAATTATGGGACTTCACAAAGCAGTCAAACATGTCAGTTATAGGTATCCCAGAAGGGGATGAAGAACACCCCAGAGGAATGGGAGCCATAGTAGAGGATATCATAAATGAAAATTTTCCAAGTATCACCAAAGATCCCAACACACTCCTTTCAGAGGGATATCAGACCCCAGGTCTTCTCAACTCAAACAGATCTTCTCCAAGACACATTGACATGAACCTGTCCAAATTCAAGGTAAAAGAGAAGATTCTGTAAGCAGCCAGGAGTAGGTGCCAATTGACCTACATGGGCAAATCCATCACGGAAGATTGCGGGCTTCTCAAATAAAACTTTTCAAGTCATCTAGCTTTACCATACTTAAAACAATTTTCAGGCCAGAATTCTATATCATGCTAAGCTAAGCTTTAAAACTGATGGAGAAATCAAATAATTTTCTGATATGCAAACTTAAGGAAGTCTGCCACAATAAGACCAGCTCTACAAGAAATACTTAGGCCTATAATCCACATGGACCATCACAAGAAACCACCAGCAAACTAAACACCCAGAAATTAAAGGACAAAACCCAGCTTCCACAATGACCCCAAAGATAAAACTAACCAATGGACTTTTACAAAATAACATAAATAGAACTCCATCACACTTACCAATTCTCTCAATAAATATTAATGGCTTGAATTACCAATTAAAAAGGCATAGGCTGACTGATTGTTTAGAAAAGCACAAGCCATTCATTTGCTGACTTTAGGAAACACACTTAGTCTTGAAAGACAAAGTAAAACTCAAAGTTAATGTACAGAAAACAATTTTTCAGGCAAATGGAAATCAGAAGAAAGGAGAGGTTGCAATCCTATTTTCAGATATAAGTGTATTTAAAGCAACTAAAGTTAAAAAATACAAAGATGGACACTTCATATTGGTCAAGAGAACAATACAACAAGTAGACATTTCAATTCTAAATATTTATGCACCCAACTTAAATGATCCCAAATTTTTGAAATAGACTTTAATTAGTCTGGGGTATATGATATTCTGTAATACCATAATGGCAGAAAACTTTAACACTCCTCTTACAGATGTGGATAGATCCTCTAAACAGAAACTAAACAAAGATATAAGGGACTTAAACATGACCCTTAATAGTCACATATGGAATACTTCATTCCAGACTAAAAAATATATATTATTCTTCTTGGTCCATGGAACAGTCTCCAAAATAGATCATATCCTAAGACACAAACCAAACCTTAATAAAATCAAAGGAATTTAACTGTACCTTGTATCTTCTCAGACTTCAAGGCAATAAAGGTGGAATTCAACTGCAACAAAAACTTTTACTCCCATCCAAAGTCATGGATATTAAACAACATTATGATGAATGACTCTTGGGTCAGTGAAGAGATAAAAATGGAAATCATTAACTTCCTTGAGAACAACGATGAAGACATAGCTACCAAAACCTGTAGGACACTGAAAAAGCAGTCATGAGAATGAAATTTGTCACATTAGATGCCTATATCTGAAAAACATAAAGACAGCACATCAGAAATGTAATGAATCTTCTTAAGAAATGGAAAAGGAAGAGAAATCCAATCCCAAACCTATCAGGATAATAGAAATAACCAAATTTAAATCAGAAATAAATGAAATTGAAAATAAAAGAACCATTCAGAAAAATAATGAAGCAAATAGTTGGTTCTTTGAAAATATAAATAAAATAAATAAACCACTGGCCAGAGTAACCAGAAATAGAAAAGTAAAATATTTAATAACCTCAGTCAGAAATGAAAAGGGAGAAATAACAACTGATACCGTAAATATTCAAGAGATTATTTCTGACTACTACCAAAAACTCTAGGCCCATAAATTTGACAATGTGGAGAAAATAGACCAAATACTTGGAATCACACCATATTCCTACACTTAACCAGGAAGAAATAGATCTCTTGAACACATCAAGGTCTGAGATAACAGGAACAATAAAAAAAGCTTCCAACAAAAAGAAGCCTTGGACCAGATGGCTTCACATCAGAATTCTATCAAACCATCAAAGATGAGCTTGCACCTGTACTGCAGAACCTATTCCAAAACACTGAGAAGAAGGAATCTTTCCCAACGTGTTCTAGAATGCAAACATCACCCTGATACCCAAACCAGGAAAGGACCCAACCAAAAAGGAAAACTACAGACCAATTTTACTAATAAATATTGATGCAAAAATACTCAACAAAATCTTAGCCAGTAGATTACAGCTATACATTAACAAAAATTATACATCACAATCAGGTAGGCTTCATCAAAGGGATGCAAGGCTAGTTTAACATATGTACATCCATAAGTGTAATACTTCATATCAATAGTAACAAAAACAAAGACCATATGATCCTCTCAATAGATGCAGAAAAAACATTTAACAAAAATCAGCACCATTTTCTAACAAGAACACTTAAGAAAATAGGAATAGTTGGCACAGTTCTTAAGCTGATTGAACCCATCTAAGGCAAACCCATAGCTAACATCATACTGAATGGAGTAAAACTGAAAGCTTTTCCCTTAGAACTGGAATCAAACAAGGATATCCACTATCACCACTATTATTGAACACATTGGAAGTTGTAGCCAATGCAATCAGGCAAGAGAAGGATATAAAGGGCAGAGGAGGTCAACCTCTCACTTTTTACTGATGATATGATCTTATACTTAGAAAACCCCAGAGACTCAACCATAAAACTCCAGGGAGTGAAATACAGTAATGTCTCAGGATATAAAATCAGTGTCCACAAATCAGTAGCCTTTGTACATGCCAGTAACAGCCAAGTTGAGAAGCAAATCACAGACACAATTCCCTTCACAGTAGCTTCAAAGAAAATGAAATACTTAAGAAAATACCTAATAAAAGAGGTGAAAGATCTTTCCAAAGCGAATTATGAAACCCTAAGCAATGAAATTGCAGAAGACACTAACAAATGAAAGAACATACCAAGCTCTTGGCTGGGAAGAATCAACATTGTCAAAATGTCTATTCTGCCCAAAGCAATCTACAGATCCAATGCAATCATCATTAAAATATCAATACCATACTTTGAAGAACTGGAAAAAATAGTACTTCATTTTGTGTGAAATCAGAAAGAAACTCCAGATAGCTAAGGCCATTCTTAGTAATGAAAACAAAACCCTATTAGACTTCAGGCTATATTACAAGTCCACAGTAATTAAAACAGCATAGTACTGGCATTAAAATAGAGACACAGACATATGGAACAAAATAGAAATCCAAGAGATGAAACAAGTCTCTACTTGCCATCTGATCTTTGATAAACCAAACAAAAGCATACAGCGCAGAAAAGAATCCCTACTCAACAAATGGTGCTGAGAGAACTGGATAACCACATGTAAAGATGGAAACTTGACCCACACCTTTCACCCCTGACAAAAATTAACTCAAGATGAATAAGAGACTTAAATCTAAGACACTAAATGACAAAAATCTTCAAAGAAAGTGTGGGAGAAACTCTTAATGATGTTGGACTGTGGTAAGATTTTATGACAAAGACTTCAGCAGTCATCCCAACAACAGAAACTAACAAATGAGAATTAAGCTAAAAATCTTCTGCACAACTAAGGACACAAAAAAATAAAGCAAAAAGACAGCCTTCAGAATGGGAAGAGATATTTGCATGGTATGAATCTGACAAGGGGTTGATTTAACGAGAATCTACAGAGAACTCAAATTAATCAACAGAAAAAGAGTAAACAATCCCATCTACCTCTGGGCAAGAGATATGAACAGAACCTTCTCTGATGAAGACAGACCATTGAATGACTAACAAACATTTGAAAAAATGCTCATTTTCCCTGATAGTCAGAGAAATGCAACTCAAAACCATCTGAGATATCACCTAACCCCAGTGAGAATGGCCCACAGCACAAAGTCTCAAAGCTGCAGATGCTCACGTGGATGTGGAGAGGAGGGAACACTTCCACACGACTGGTTGGACTGCAAACTAAAACAATCTTTTTGGAAAGAAGTATAAAGAATCTTCAAAGCATTCAAATTAAGATTTCCCACTTGATCCTACAATCCTATTCCTCACTAGGCATTTACTTAGATGAAAAAAAAAATCATTTTACCACAAGGACATTTACATAAGGACTGTTCATCACAACTCAATTTATAATCGCCAAAGTGTGGAAACAACCTAAATGCCACCAACCCAGGGATGGATTCACAAGCTGTGGTATATGTACACCATGGAATACTATTCCGCTATTAAAAAAATGGAGACTTTACAGACTTTGTATTAACCTGGATGGAAGTGGAAGATGTTATTCTTAGTAAAGCATCACAAGAATGGAGAAGCATGAATCCTATGTACTCAATTTTGATATGAGGACAATTAATGACAATTAAGGTTATGGGGGGGAGGAAAAGCAGAAAGAGGGATGGAGGGACGGGGGTGGGGCCTTGGTGTGTGTCACACTTTATGGGGGCAAGACATGATTGCAAGAGGGACTTTACCTAACAATTGCAATCAGTGTAACCTGGCTTATTGTACCCTCAATGAATTCCCAACAATAAATAAAAGTATGTTATGAGTCACATGCAACTCACATGGTAACATGGCATGCAGAGTAGAAAGAAATTCTAGGGCTGCGTGAGTTGCATGTAACTCATGCACAGAAAACAAAAAGTAACAAAACATTCAATTAGAAAGGATCATCTTGTCTTTGATGTTTTTATTCTATTTTCACAATAAAACACTGTGGCCTAAAGGAAAACAATTTGTTTTTCTAGTGTGACAGCCCACGTATTAAGCAAGTTGTAGAAGGTTTATGAAAGACTGACCTTATGTGTGCTCAAGTTGGCGAAACTCAGAAAATTTATTTATAAGTTTTCCTAAATATGATGCATTAATATCAAAAGTACACAGAGCAGGGCAGAGTCCTGGCCCCTGTGATGAAACAACAGTTTTCTAGGAGCACTGATACGTTCTTTAATGGAAGATTGTTACACCTTTTAAAGGGTTTACAGAAATCGTGGTTTATGTGGTAAAGATGATTAACATTGGATGGGTATGTTTATGAGTTTTATTATTGGCTTTAGCATTAATAATATTCTGATGCAAAGGTGGAAGTTGCTTTTGTGTAGCAGTAATAAGCAACAGTCAAAGGCTTTTGTTCACCCACTGAATAAACTCCAAAACCAAAAGTGGGGGAGAGTTTACCTTGAGCCATCTTTATTGAATCTTCATTTTCTGGGAAACTGCATCTTTACCAGAGTAAAGGTTTTTGCTTTTTGAAATCTCTGAATTGTCACTTTCATTAAATGAATAACTTATCATTTTACAAAGACCAAGTGATGGAGAATTTTAAACCTTTAATATTTGACATTGCTTTGCAAATCAAATTTCAAATTCTTTAAAATCTTTAAAAATGATTTGTTCAATCTTTCCCAAAAGGAAGCTCCGGAAGTTCACAAGAGACACTTGTTTGATGTCTTTCAGTCACAGGAGAAGTATTGTCATATAAGAAATGGTGTTTAGCTTTCTTTGAATTGTATTTGTATGGATGTGTTATTAGAATGTCTCCCAAAATTACCTGAGATTCCAAAAATTCTGATATGTCTTGATATATGTTGTCACATGTAATTATGGTTATTATGTTAAAACACATGCCATAGAAATAACCAAATTTCCTTGTTAACTGAATTTTTAACTATAACTATTCTCAGCCCTTGTTATTCACAGACAAGTATTATTTTACTTTGATTCTTCTTAGAAAGCAGTTTATAATGAGTTACAGTCCAAAATTTACTTTTTCTTTAAGGAAATTCATTAAATTACTCTTAAATAAAAGTTTTTGATAACTTTGGAGATTCCATCACTGAACTAAGTAAAAACTTCCAAAACACCAATAAAAACAGTGCCCCATAACTCCGTTGAAATAATAATAATCATGCATTCATGAGCACGGCTAACCCAACATCAAGCAGAACAGAACCACGTGATGCTGACTAAATGGACAGAAGACTGATGACAGCTATGACTTTTATTTAAAACATTGCTGATTCCTTCTATATTTCATTTATTGGAATCAAGAAAATATTTTTTAGCTATTTTATAGCTTACACCAATTGTGTAAATATACTTTGTAACAAAAATTGAAACACTTGACTTTCTCTCTACCTGATGAAGGGGCACGGTCCTCAGCACCCCAGAAAGGTGGCTTTGTCTCACATGTGCTCCTTGAGGTACGAGAACCTAAGATGGGAAAATTCCATTCTCAGCCATAAGCGAGACTCGGGGGTTAATTCCTCCCTGCTTGCTAAAACAGCAGAGATGCAGGGGTTAATTCCTCCCTGATAGCTGAAAAGGCCTTGAGAAATGATACCCTGAGGTCCCGGGCAAGTCATAGCTGGAGATTTAGCACCTGCCTGGAGCTGACCTGTTGCTCTTCATTCCCTAACTTGAAATTACACAAAAGTTTCATTTAACATTATAGGGAGGTGGGTGAACAGAACAGACAGCGTGGTGTCCTTGTAGTTTATCTGTCAGTTAAATGCTCCAGACTTAGAAATGATGTGTACATGCTTTGTAACATTTATGCTGAGGAGAAATTTTTATGGCAGTCTCAATAAATGCTTTTGTTCTTTATTCTTACTTATTCTTATCTGATGGGTTTGGATATATAATACAGTGAATAAAGATGAACAATCGCTGTGAGCCTGAGCGAGCCCCCAGTCTTCCCTTAAATCATTCTGTCTGCAGTGATACCTTTGTGTCGTTGATTGGGCTAGCGGACAGCAACACCTGATTTCTCCAAAATTTGGAAAGAATTCCTACATATTCTTATTTTGTGGCAATCTATTTATTTGCATAAATTTGATAAGAATCTGTTTTCTGTAACAGGATGCAATTGGAGGCACTTCATTTTACCAAGGCTTTGACTGGAATAGTATATTTTCAGATGTGACCAGGATGCTTTGAAGAACGGAGGTTGACTTCATAGAGCTGATAAGAAGTCCCTTGGGAAGACTGGGTATGGCACTTTGTCTATTGTCCCATTCAAGGTTTATGACCTGGCAGTAACTAAACAATGTTACTTTTTTGTCTTGAGACTCAAGACATTTTTGGGACCTGGAAGAAAGAAATTCACCCCATTAATTTCAAGCACAGTCTGGTAAATCCTTGGCTTTACTTCTTAGCCTCAGAAGGACTTAGAGAATTCTAATCTGGCCAGGCACAGCGGCTCACACATATAATCCTAACACTTTAAGAGGCCAAGGGATTTGAGATCAGCCTGGGAAACACAGAATCTATACAAAAAAAAAAATTAAAAATCAGCTGGGAGTGGTGGTGTATACCTGTAGTCCTAGCAAGTCAGAAGGCTGGGGCAGGAGGATCGCTCGAGTCAGGGAGTTCAAGGTTGAAGTAAGTGATTATGCTACTGCATTCTAGCCTGGTTGACAGGAGAAGACCTTTCTCCAAAAGCAAAACAATGTCTACTGTGAGATTTCTTCAGAACGTTGCAGTAAAGGATCTTATATGGCCAATCCCTATCCTTCCCGCACTTGATGCAAATGATAAGGCCAAGTAGAAAGCACAAAAACTAATCTTCAGCAATAAACTGGTATTACTATGTTGTCTCTTTGGTAGAAATGGGACACTGGAGAGAGAAAAAATGATTCAGAGAAAAATTACAGCATGACTGTTACTAGATTCCAGCTTTGATGATTGTTAAGTTTTTTTTTAAATAACAATAACAATGTTTAAGATAAGGATTAGAAACAAAAACCTTGTAAAGAACAAAGGAACATAAATACATTCAGAAAAGGAATCAGACAATTGCTTCATTGAAATATTGAGCAATAATAATAATAATGTAAAGAAAGTAACATTCACATTGTCTAAAAAGACTATGTCGATTATAGAATGCTTTGACTGTGAGATTCAGTATGGAGTCATCAGTTAACTTGTTTTTTTTTAAGTATCAAAAAATAGACAACTAATATTTATAAATAAAAGTAAAAAATAATTTCAAAAAACAGATCATGCTAAATCTTATAGACAATAGAAAAAGAAGAACTATATCAAAATCACTCTACTTGATAGGTACACTTAATATTAAAGTTGGAGAAAATATAATAAAGGAGAAATTACAAGCATATGTCACTTATAAATGAGGATACAATATCCAAAACAATACATTAGCATGTTAAGAATTAATGTTTAAGTAATATACTTTGATCAAAATTAAAACCAATTTATGTGAAAATTAGTCACTATTTTTTTCTTAGTCTTTTTTTTTTTCCGTTTCCTTTCCCTCAGCCCTTCCCTCCTTGTCTGCTCTCCCCTTCCCCCACTCCCCACCATGTCATTAATTGTCTTCAAATCAAAATTGAGTACATAAGATTCATACTTCTCCACCCCTATGATGCTTCACTAAGAATAATGTGTCCCACCTCCATCCAGGTTAGTACAAATGCTGAAAAATCTCCATTTTTTATGGCTGAATAATATTCCATTGTATACATATACCACAGCTTACCCATCCATTCCTGGGTTGAAGGACATTTAGGTTGTTTCCACAATTTGGCGATTGTAAATTGGGCTGTGATAAACAGCCTAGTACAAGTATCTTTATAATAAAAGGGTTTTTTTTTTTCCCTTCTGGATAGATGCCCAGTAATTGGATTGCAGGATCAAACGGGAGGTCCAGATTGAGTTGAGGTTTCTCCACACTTCCTTCCAAAAAGGTTGTACTAGTTTGCAGTCCCACCAGAAGTGTAAAAGTGTTCCTTTCTCTCTGCAACTGCGCCAGCATCTGCAGTTTTGAGATTTTGTGATATGGACCATTCTCACTGGGGTTAGGTGATATCTCAGGGTGGTTTTAATCTGCATTTCTCTAATAATTAGGGATGCTGAGCATTTTTTCATATGATTGCTGGCCATTCATCTGTCATCTTTGGAGAAGATTCTATTCATCTCTCTTCCCCATTGATGTATGGGATTGTTGGTTTTTTTCTTGTGAATTAATTGAAGTTCTGTATAGATCCTGGTTATTAAATGTTTGTCTGATTCAAAATATGCAAATATCCTTTCCCATTGTGTAGGTTGTCTATTTGCTTTGGTTGTTGTCTCCTTGGCTGTACAGAAACTTTTCAATTTTATTAAATCCCATTTGTTTATTTTTGTTGTTGTTGCTATTACCATGGCAGTCTTCTTCATGAAGTCTTTCCCCAGGCCAGTATCTTCCAGTGTTTTTCCTATGCTTTCTTTGAGGATTTTTTATTGTTTCATGCCTTCAATTTAAGTCCTTTATCCATCTTGGGTCAATTTTTGTGAGTGGAGAAAGGTGTGGGTCCAGTTTCAGTCTTTTACATGTGGATATCCAGTTCTCCCAACACCATTTATTGAATAGGGAATCTTTCCCCCAATGGATGCTCTTGTTTGGTTTGTCGAAGATTAGGTGGCTGTAAGTTGTTGATTTCATTTCCTGGTTTTCTATTTGATTCCAAATGTCTATGTGTCTATTTTTGTGCCGGTACCATGCTGTCTTGACCACTATGGCCTTGTAATACCGCCTAAAATCCAGTATGGTGATACCCCTGGCTTTGTTTTTATTACTAAGAACTGCCTTAGCTATACAGATTTTTTTCTGGTTCCATACAAAACACAGAATCATTTTTTGCAAGTCTTGAAAATAGGATGTTGGTATTTTAATAGGTATGGCATTCAATCAGAAAAATTGCTCTGGGAAGTATAGACATTTTAACAATGTTGATTCTTCCCTGCCATGAGCATGGTATGTTCTTCCATTTGTTAAGGTCCTCTGCTATTTCCTTTCTTAAGGTTACATAATTTTCTTTATAAAAGTCCTTCACCCCTTTTGTTAGGTATATTCCTAAGTATTTCATTTTCTTTGGGGCTATGGTGAAGGGAGTTGTGTCTTTAATTAACAATTCATCTTGGCTGTTGTTGGCATATACAAAAGCAACTGACTTGTGGACATTGATTTTATATCCTGAAACATTACAGTATTTTTTAATGACTTCCAAGAGTCTTGTGGTTGAGTCTTTAGGGTTCTCTAAGTATAAGATCATATCATCAGCAAAAAGGGAAAGTTTTACCTCCTCTGCTCCGATTTGGATGCCCTTTATTTTCTTATCTTGTCTAACTGTATTGGCTAGAACTTCCAGCACTATGTTGAATAGTAAGGTTGACAGATGACAACCTTGTCTGGTTCCAGTTCTAAGAAGAAACGCTTTCAGTTTGACTCCATTCAGTAAAATATTGGCTGTGGATTTGTCATAAATAGCTTCGATCAGTTTCAGAAATGTGCCACCTATGCCTATACTACTCAGTGTTCTAATTAGAAAAGGATGCTGGATTTTGTCGAATGCTTTTTCTGCATCTATTGAGAGGATCATATAGTTTTTACTTTTACTTCTGTTAATATGGTGAATAATGTTTATAGACTTGCGTATATTAAACCAGCCTTGCATCCCTGGGATGAAACCTACTTGATCATGATGTATGACTTTTTTGATGATAAGCTGTGGTCTGTTGGCTAAGATTTTGTTGAGAATTTTTGCATCTATGTTCACTAGTGAAATTGGTCTGAAATTCTCCTTTTTAGTTGGGTCTTTTCCTGGTTTTGGTATCAGAGTGATGTTTGCTTCATAAAACGTATTGGGGAAGATTCCTTCCTTCTCAATTTTTTGGAATAATTTCTGCAATATAGGAATAAGCTCTTTGAAGTTTTGATAAAATTCTGGTGTGAAGCCATCCAGACCAGGGCATTTTTGATGGAAGATTTTTTATTGTTTCTTTGATCTCAGTGCTTGAAATTGGTCTGTTCAGAAGATCTATTTCATCTTGGGTAAGTCTAGTGAGAGGGTGTGATTCCAAATATTGATCCATTTCCTTCACATTATCAAATTTCTGGGCATAGAGTTTCTGGTAGTATTCAGAGATGATCTCTTGTATCTCTGTGGGATCAGTTGTTATTTCCCCTTTATCGTTTCTGATTGAGGTTACTAGAGATTTTACTTTTCTATTTCTCATTAGTCTGGGCCAATGGTTTATCTATTTTATTTATTTTTTCAAAAAACCAACTCCTTGTTTCATTAATTTTCTGAATGATTCTTTTGTTTTCAATTTCATTAATCTCTGATTTAATTTTGGATATTTCTTTTGTTCTGCTGGGTTTAGACTTAGATTGTTCTTCTTTTTCCAATTTCATCAGATGGCTTGTGAGTTTGTTGATGTGCTCTTTTTCTGTTTTTCAAATGTAGGCTTCTAAAGAGATAAATCTTCCTCTCAGGACTGCTTTTGCTGTATCCCATAGGTTTTGGTAACTTGTGTATTCATTGTTGTTACACTCAAGGAAGTTAATAATTTCCTTTTTTATTTCTTCCTGCACCCAACTGTCATTCAGCATAAAGTTGTTTAACTTCCATGCCTTTGTGTGAGGTTGAGCGTTTTTTGTTAGAGTTGAGTTCCTCTTTTAGTGCCTTGTGGTCTGAGAAGATGCAAGGTAAAATTTCAGTTCTTTTGATTCTTTTGAGGGTTTTTTTGTGTCCTAGGATATGATCAATTTTGGAGAATGTTCCATGGGATGATGAGAAGAATGTACATTCTTTATCTTTGGGATGGAGTGTTCTATATACGTCTATCAAGCACAGTTGTTCTAGGGTCTCATTTAAATCTCTAACATCTTTGTTTAATTTCTGTTTAGAGGATCTGTCCAGCTCTGAGAGAGGGGTATTAAAGTCCTCCATTACTATGGTGTTATAGGATATCACATTGCTCAAACTAAGCAAAGTCTGTTTCAAGAATCTGGAAGCATTTAAATTGGGTGCATAAATATTTAGAATTGAAATGTCTTCTTATATTTTTCCCTTGACCAATATGAAGTGACTATCCTTGTCTTTTTTGACTTTAGTTGCTTTAAATCCACATGTATCTGTAAATAAGATCACAACCCCTCTTTTCTTCTGAATTCCGTTTGCCTGAGAAACTGACTTCTAGCCTTTATATCTGAGTTTTGTCTTTTGATATGAGGTGTATTTCCTGCAGACAGCAAATAGATGGCTTCTGTTTTTTAATCCAATCAGCCAATTTATGCCTCTTCAGTGGGGAATTTAAGCCATTGACATTTATTGAGATAATTGATAAGTGTGGTAGCATTCTATTCATCTTGTTTTGTGAAAGTCCATTGCTTAGTTTTGTCTCTTGCATCATTGTGGAAACTAGGTTCTGTCCTTTAATTTCTGGATGTTTACTTTGCTGAAGGTCCACTGTGATGGTCAGTGTGCAGAACAGGTTGAAATATTTTCTATAAGGCTGGTCTTGTTGTGGCAAATTTCCTCAATGTTTGCATATCAATAAAAGACTTGATTTCTCCGTCAATTTTAAAGCTTAGCAGAATATAAAATTCTGGGCTGGAGGTTGTTCTGTTTAAGTAGATTAAAGACAGATGACCATTGTCTTCTGTCCTGGAAAGCTTCATTAGAGAACTCTGCAGTGACCCTGATGGGTTTGCCCCTGTAGGTCAGTTGGTGCTTATTCCTGGCAGCTTGCAAAATCTTTACTTTTGTCTTGACTTTAGATAGATTCATCACAATGTGCCTTGGAGAAGCTATATTTGAATTGAGGCGACCAGGGGACCTATATCCCTCTGAAAGGAGTATGTCAGAATCTTTGGTGATATTAGGGAAATTTTCCTTTATAATATTATCTAGAATGGCTTCCATTCCTCTGGGTCATTCCTCTTCCCCTTCTGGGATACCTATAACTCCTATGTTTGAACGCTTCATAGAGTCTCATAGTTCTGCCAGTGAATGTTTTACTTTCTCTCTATTCTTTTCTGCCTCTTTAACTATCTGAGTTATCTCCAGATTTTTATCCTCTACCTCTGAGATTCTTTCTTCCTCATGATCTAATCTATTGCTGATACTTTCTGTTGCATCCTTAAGTTCCCTAATTGACTGCTTCAGTTGCTTCAGCTCTGCTATATCCTTTTTATATTCTTGGTATCTTTAATCTCTTATTTGATTCTGTTTTTGGATTTCCTTCTGATTATTTTCTACTTTCTCAGCAATTTCCTTCATTGTTTTCATCATCTGTATTTTAAATTCCCCTTCTGTCATTTCTAACATTTCTTTATAGGTGGAGTCCTCTGCTGTAGCTACCTTGTGATCCCTAGAAGGGGTTACTCTGAACTGGTATTTCATGTTACTAGGATTTTTCTGCTGATTCTTCTTCATGAGTGCTTTTTGTGTCTGTTTCCTTACCCTAATTATTCTTTCACTTCTCCTTGCTCTTTAAAGTTTTAGAGCAAGAAGGGAAAAAAATATTTAAAGAAGAAAGAAAAAAAGAGAAAGAAAAGGGAGTAATAGGAAATATTGACAGAAAGAAAGAAAGACAGTGAAAGAGAGAAACAGGAGTAATATAGGTGTATAATAGTGTACTATGACCCAACCTTTAAGACCCCCAACCTCTGGGGGTGCTGAGTTGGGTGATTTCCTTGAGGTCAACAGCTCTTTGCCAGCTGGATCAAACATGGTACCCCACCTCAAACACAGTACCCCATCTCCATCAGATAGAGAGGAAAGCCAAAAATACTATAAATCAAACCAAAACAAATAAGCAAGAATGCTTATGGGGTAACAATGGAGGAAAAAAAATAGGGGCAGAAATACTGGCAAAAATGAAATTCTAATTATTAAGGAAGGCAAAAATGAAAAAATGTATTTAAACTAGGATAGTGGGGGGAAAAAAACACAGGGAAAAATGTTGAAATTAAGAAAACTGAACAAACAAAAAAAGAAAAAGTCAACCCTCCCCCCACAAAAAAGCCCCCAAATCAAAGAACCAAATAGTATATATATATATATATATCTTGCTGAATATTGTCTGGGCAACAGGTGATCTTCTGAGGTATAAGATGTTAATCACAATGTTGATACAGCTGTACAAGATGGAGACTGGAGGCATCTGCTGATTTTTCAGATCCCACAGGCTTGGGAGCCCAAAAATGTACTCGTCCCACTTGAAAGACACTCCAAACTAGGAACTTTGGCCAGGCAGAGGCTTTCCAAGGAAAGCACTTATCCCTGGGATCTCTCCTGCTTATCCAGGGCACTGAGTCCAGGCTCTCACTATGCCTCTGAGGTCCAAGGCTGTTAATCTGCCACACTTGGAACTCTGCACTGCCCCAGTGTCTCAGTAACCTCCTTTGGGCAGCTCAGTCACTAGATTGCTCGCCTAAGGTCTCCCGGCTGATCTCCGTGCTGCAACACACAGGGGCAGCTCTTCCACAGCAGCTGTGCGGGCAGCCTACAGCTGAACAATATTAGCTCCCTTCTGGCTCAGCTTCTCAGACCAGGGCCCCAGACAACATCCAAAGTCATCTGCACACACCGGCTCAAGATCTCCCAAGGCAGTTCAATCGAGTTCCCAAGTTCAAGAAAACCAAAACAGCCCACAGGTAAGGCTTTTCCTGCTTGCAGTCTCACTGTTGCTATGCGTACGGCTGTGGGCAGCCTCCAACCGAACAAACACACCTACCACTTGCCAGATTTTCCACCGCTTCTGTCCTCGTGGGGTCCAGAAGTCTCTCACCAGCTTCCTGTGTCACCAAAGGGCAGCCTCTGGACAAAACCCACTGGCCAGAGATGCCTGGAGTCTTTTCTCACCACTCTCACTGCACCTGGCTGCACAGAAGCTGTTACTTGGCCGCCATTCTTTTCCTCCTGATAGTTTTTATTGTTTTCCAAAAATTTGGATCGAATCCCCAACAGGGTAGGTTTTACTATGTATTTCTCATTGTTTTACTTCTACCAAAAAGGCCAAAGCATGGCATTATGAACAGTAGGTATGACTCAACCAGTTACGGCAGGTGTGTAAGTCTGTAGGACCCCATGGGAACGGGCCTCCCCAACACCCTGGGTGAAACACATCTTTCACTCTAACCTAAGCAGAGATGGATCATCAGTGCTTCCATGGACAGATGTTTGAACAACAAAAGGGAAGTGAGAACAGAACAGCTCAGAGCTGCCTGATCTATGTGAGGTAGGCAAAGTCATAAGGCCCAAAGAGACGTGTGTGTAGGACTTTAGTCATAACCCTTGCACCCATGCCTGGGGGTAATTGTTTAAAATCATTTTGCTTGTTACTAGATGTGGGGAGTGGGCTGTGAGACTGGCGGAGCCCTCACAGTCTGGGGAACATTCAGAGAATGAACCCCCAATTGTTTCTTCTCTGTTCCCAAAATAGCTATATTCCTTTCTTCATGCTCCCTCTGCCAGAAGTCATGTAGCTCTTTCTTTGTCTAGTTAACGATGCAGAGACCCCATAATCTTTCCTTTTCCTCTTCTTGTCATATGCTAACATTAAGTAGTAACCACTAAGTCACATAATTCTTCCTTTGTTTTGTCAACTATTCTGGGATCCTCATGATCTTTCCCTTCTTGCTTCTTGTCATACGTTAACAAAGTTGAGTAGAAACTATTAACAAAATGATTTGTCTTTTTTAAAGTCATTTATATTTTCCTATTGTGCTGTAAGAGCAAAACTATGTCTTTTGTTTATGCTATTTCCTCATTTTGTCTATGCTACCTCCCCCTGGACAACCCCGTACAGATAATATAAAATAAAGCTGATTTTGTGTTTTGGTGCTGGCTGTAGCCATCAGCTCAGTCAGACCTCCGGATCCCATCCCTTGTTTCCGTCTCTTCTCTTACGCTGTATTTTTCTCAGTCCCCACAAATTCCACTCTGGTTTGTTTTGACAACTAGCTGCCTCACTATCTTCATGTTCCTGGAATTTATGATGCAAAAAATAATGCATATGGAATCAACAGCTCATGCTATCTTAGTGTATACTGTGGCAAACAATTCCGGAACTATCTTTAAAAAAAAAACACACATATCCCCTTGTAACTGCTGCTTGAATTGAATCTGGTTTCCCAAGCTGCAGTCCTTGAGGTTGGCCCAAATAAACTCTGTACTAACATTAATTTGTCTCAGCTTCTTCCTTTTAGGTTGACATAACATAGATATATATTTTGGCATTTCCTGAACTCTTCCAATGGCTAGTTGTGTTTTTTTTTTTTTTTGCATTTTTTAGCCAGGGCTGGGTTTGAACCCACCACCTCCGGCATATGGGGCCAGCACCCTACCCCTTTGAGCCATAGGCACTGCCTGGCTACTTGTGTTTAATGAGCAACTTGAGGATAATTGTTAAGAACCAGTAAACTAGGTGAACGCAAATGACATAGAAGTTTTTTTGTTGTTGTTTTTTGAGAGAGAGAGTCTCACTATGTCACCCTGGGTAGAGTGCTGTGGCGTCACAGCTCACAGCAACCTCAAACTCTTGGGCTTAAGCCAGCGGTTCTCAATGTGTGAGTCATGACCCCTTTGGGGGTTGAACTACCCTTTCACAGGGGTTGCCTAAATACATCCTGCATATCAGATATTTACATTACGATTCATAGCAGTAGCAAAATTACAGTTATGAGGCAACAATAAAAATAATTTTATGGTTGGGGGTCACCACAACATGAGGAACTGTATTAAAGGGTCACGGCATTAGGAAAGTTGAAAACTACTGGCTTAAGTGATTCTCTTGCCTCAGACTCCCAAGTAGCTATAATTGGAGGTGGCCACCACAATGCCCAGCTATTTTTTTGTTGCAGTTGTCTTTGTTGTTTAGCTGGCCTGGGCCGGGTTCAAACCCACCAGCCTTGGTATATGTGGTCAGCGTCCTACCCACTGAGCTATGGTCACCGCCTAGTTCTTTATCTTGATTTAAAATTAACTTTGAGATTTTCCAGATAGGCCCTGGGAATTAATTTTTCAAAATAATGTTTCTCTTTCCTTATAAAAGATATTAAATAGTTGGGTATATTTGATATATTAAGTTATATGTAAAGCAATCCCAAATAATAAGTGATGTTAAACCTTTTTTGATATTTGTTTGGGTGTGTCATCAATATTTGTTCCAAAAATTGTATAAATTCCTAAGAATCTGATCTTACCATTGGACTGAATAAGAATTCCCAGAATATTAATGAAGAAACTGGTTTTATAAAACTGCTAACCCAACATTAAGCAGAACAAGAATTCACTGAAATCAAGGAGATGCTTTGGTGGATTTTCATGCTAAGTCAGCAAGTACTGAAATTGTTAAGATAGACAATTTGAAGTTACTCCATGAGACTGGCCCATGACTGGTTAAAAAAATCCTAATAGGGAGGCCAGCCGTTATGTTGAGACAGCCCAATGCTTTTGGTTTCCACGTGGGCAAAGAAGAGGCCAACATAAACAGGAAAACAAAACTGAAGAATTTACCAATAAGATGTACCAAAGCTCTGAGCAAGGTCTTCCTGCTAAAGGAACCCAGCCCAGTTCTGCTATCTCCCTTCTCCAGGCAGGTCATGGCCCACACCATGGCAGGGAAGATCTCTAACTCTTGAGAGTCTGAACACTCCCTGACTCATGAATCATTCTTCGCTCAAACTCTATCATATTTATTTTATCTAAATTTTTCCTTTTAAAGATTTGATATCACAAGTGGGATCCAAAGGAGCTCTCTGGTGACCCCCAGAGTGACCAGGTGGGGTTCCCTGGGAGTCCATACTGCTCACTGCTTTCTTGTCTGTGAGTACAGACTGAGTTTCACTAATTGTGCTTTGGACTGTAGGGAGTTGGAGAAATTTCTAGTCCAGAAGTGTCCAGCAGCAGGGCAGGTTTGGTAATTAACTGGACTGGGTTCAGTTACAGGCCTCAGGTGTGCTGTACCTTTCCATGGGGAGCTCATCCAAATTAAAAGAGTGTGGCACTCCACCTTCTCAGACTCCAATAAATTTTATATTTTGGATGAAGAACGTGTGCTTTTTTTAAGAAAAATGAGTTGACTTTAATGAACGTAATTTAGAATTAAAGTTGTCATATGTGGAAAGAAAGGATCCAAATCTCCTCAAAAGCAATGAGATGCACTTTTTAACTGATACATAGAAGCATCTTTGATTAAATAAAGATTGCCTTTCTAAAAAATTCTTTCAAAAGGCAAATGACAACCTTCCCTTAAGCAACAAATTGAGAACATTACAAAAATGACTAGACCTTGATTGACTTCGCCACAGCAGTTCCTTCCCTTTATACGTCTTTCCTTAAAAACTGTGAGTCTGCTAATCCTTGATCAACTGCTGGATTACTCTGAAGATTAAGGAGTAAAGGGGTGAGACAGGTGCCTTCCACAGCAAACTCCTCTGATGAGTGAGGTCTCTACTCCATGTTCCAGAAGGAGCCCAGCCACTGTGAAAACTTCCCTAACCCAAGGGAAAACCCCAGGGATCTTCTGAGGAATTTCGATTCCTTACTGGAGCAGGAGGTTCAGGACCCCCTGATCTTTATCAGTTTATTCACAGGACATTGGGACCTGGTGAAACTCAAAAATGGATGGCAAAAAGGAATAGGAAATACATGAGGAGAATATTAAATTATACTCAAAATAGGGCTAACAGATGCTTTAAGAACTGCAATAAACATTCTAAATTTAATTCCTAGGAATTCCCTCCAAAAAAATATGATTGGTCCATGAGACAATTGTGTGGACTGGGGTGGGGGGAGAGAAGAACCAGTTTCGGACTACAGAGCCTATTTAGAAATACTATTTATAAAACATTCTTACTAAAATATACTAAGAGATATCTCCTACAGGGATTAAAATAGCATTAACTATTCATAAATGAACTTCGTCCTAAACTTAGTACATAGGATTGAATTGCTATCTCTAGATGAACATTCTGGGAAGACTCTAGAACAAGACAAAAATCAAAAGTAAACAGATTCATGTCTGTGTAGCTGCACAGCTGCAGAGACCAGGAGGACCTCCTTGTACACATTTTAAATCAAAACCAAGATGTCCAAACTTGAGAAACCTGTGTCTTGAAGTATCTGCCTTTATTGTAAACAGCCTGGGCCCTGGAAAAATTTCCACTCTTGACCAATCATCTGGTGGAAGTGCTGCTTTGACCCAGGTTGTTTCTTCATGTAAGGAAGTCAAACCTGGGAGTGTGACTCCTGGAACAATTACCATGATGGACATCTGAGGCATCATCTCATAAACTATTTCCTATGCATTTAAGTGAATAATGGGAAACTAAGCTTAAGATTAATGGAGATCACGTACAGTATTGGCAGACATTTTATCTGCTTTAAACCCAACCCTCAGAACTAACAATTCCCTGCATGTAGATATTTCTGCAGTGGGGAGTTTCCAGTCAAGCCCCTTTGTCTGAACCTGGCCAATTGGCACTGGGACCATTTTCAGAAGCCGTGCCTTCTGCCTGGGTGATACTGCCCCACTGGATACAGTAGACGAGACTTGCTCTCTCAAGTAGGAAGACACATAAAATTCTCTTCTGAAGAAGAAATAATCTTAGAATTTCCTACCTCTTCTGAACCTCACCTGCTCTGTTCCCTATAGGTAGATGCTGGTAATACTGAATTTCAAACAGATAAACACCCTGCCTTTCCTAAAGTAACCTAAATGTGTGTGGGCTTCTTCAACTGATAAAGGAAAAAATTAATTTCTGAGCCTACACAAACCCATAAAGATCATTCTAACCCACGGCCTAAACTGCCTTGATACCTGCCTAAACCAGAGGCTATTTAGCAATTCTCACCAATGTAAAGGATGAATTAAACGAAGATTTGTGTAACAATTTCTTTAACTAGCCCTTGTAACACTCTAATCCTACTGGTTTAAGACTCAGTGGATGAGATTGTTCAAGATTTGCACATGGTAAGTAAGATTATAATACCGAGGTTTCTAATACTTCCAAATCCTAATACCCTCTTGCTTCATGTGCCCACAAATTCAAACGGGTTTACAGTAGTGGGCACTGGACATTTGCTCAGCCTTCTTTAGTGCTCCAGTTGATAAGGAGAGTCAATACTTACTTGTCTTGGAAAAGTCAACAATGTGCTCTGACCACAATGTCGCAGAGGCTTACCAAAGTCCCATCTTATTTTTCTTGGACATTGCATCAGGATTTGCAGATTCACAATTCACTAGGAATTCTGCTCTTATTCAATCTGTTGATGGCTGACTGCTATGTTCTCCTGCTAAGGCAGTTCAGAAATAGGTTCCACTTACCTCCTATGACAGTTGGCTTACAAAAGCAATAAGATTTCTATGGAAATACTCCAATTTTCCAAAGAAAATGTTCATTATTTTGGACATGATCTGACTGCAGAGGAATTTCCCTCTCACCTGTAGGAATAAAAGCCATTCACATTTCCCCATATCTGTGACTAAAATTCAATTAAGACATTTTCGGGGGGGACTTGCTGGTTTCAAATCTTTCCCTGTTGGCCATCTCCCTTGTGTGAACTTACAAACTACTATCCAAGAGCCTTTACCTTAAAAGGATAACCATGGGCATTCTCTGACAACTATTAATACAAATGGCCCTATGGCCCTCCATAGTCTTAGGACTTCCAAATTATACCAAACCATTCACCTCACTGGCTCATAAACATGACAAGCAACTTTAGACATTCTTACCCAAGAACATGGAGGCAAAGGCAGACCTATCACTTCCTAGGGCCTGCAATTAGACCCAGCAGCGGGATGTGCATCAAGTGTTCAAAGCCAATAGCATCAGCAACTACATCAGTGGAGGTTCCATCTGAGCTGGCTTAGGAAACTTTATTCGTAAACTCTACCAGCCGTGGAAATGCTATTAAAGTCTACTTGAACACCACATTTATTAGCATTTATTAACAATCTTAGGAAATTATTCTCCTGTCTCTTCCTACCACTGTTAAAAGTGCCTTAATCTTCTTGACCCTGCTAATTTGCTATCTTTCCTGTGTTGCTGATGATCGTGTTGTGTAAATGTGGCTTTACCTCCATTGACCCCTAGCACCAATGTACAAGGTGCTCCATTGGACTATCAAGAGCTAGTATTTTTTGTTGATGAATCCTGTGCCATAGCATCAGGAAAATGTCCAACAGGGGTATGCTGTGACAACCCAGAGTGAACTAACAGAAAAGGAAAGTCTTCCCTAATTGAAGCCAGTCTGACTGGAAAGGTTGCCAAGTTTGTCAAATATCTAAGAAAAAAATCCCTCGACAATTATAGTGGTGGTAGATATGCCTTCGGGATATTCTGTGATTTTTGCATAATACAGAACCAAAGAAGATTCCTTATTTCTAGTGGGACCCCAATAAAAATTGACCCCAAATTAACAAGCTTCTTCTGCTATTTGTTGTATTCACAAATTGCTGTTATTAAAACTGAAGCTCACATTCATAAACTGAAGCTCACATTCATAAAATGCCCTCTTGAACTTCCATGCCAAGTCAGCTACTACTCAAAGTGTTAGGATAAGCAACTCAATTGAACTCCACAAGATGGATTCAGATCAAGATACCTATGAATGTTTATTCAGTAAATGATGCAATGTGCCTCAATTGGAGAAGGAAAATTGGCACTTACCAGAATGCAAATTTAATAACAAACATGGACTCCACTCCTAGAGGACCTAAGCAACTGTGTAGAGGAATGGACATCATTCTTCCAAAGGACAATTACTGATTCTTATCACATTAAAAGGACATGCTGAGAACAGGACCATCTCCGGGCCAGCCTAGAGACGTTTTGTGACTTGGGGGCAAACCTCCAAGTAACTCAGTGTCCTGGAATGAGATAAGATCAGTCGCTCACTAGTAAGCATGTGATAAACATTGATGCTTAGTACTTCTTCATGGGGGTTGTGGGGAAAGAACACGAGAGGAAAGAGCAGGTGGCAGTCCTTCCGCATGCAGCCCTTGTATGTAATTACCTTAACTCCCCACACCTGTTGTGTATGTCTGTCACCTTAACTCCCCACACCTGTTGTATATGTCAGTCACCTTAACTCCCCACACCTGTTGTATATGTCAGTCACCTTAACTCCCCACACCGGTTGTGTATGTCAGTCACCTTAACTCCCCACACCGGTTGTGTATGTCAGTCACCTTAACTCCCCACACAGGTTGTGTATGTCATTACCTTAACTCCCCACACTGGTTGTGTATGTCAGTCACCTTAACTCCCCACACCGGTTGTGTATGTCACCTTAACTCCCCACACCAGTTGTGTATGTCAGTCACCTTAACTCCCCACACCGGTTGTGTATGTCAGTCACCTTAACTCCCCACACCGGTTGTGTATGTCAGTCACCTTAACTCCCCACACCGGTTGTGTATGTCAGTCACCTTAACTCCCCACACCTGTTGTGTATGTCAGTCACCTTAACTCCCCACACCTGTTGTGTATGTCAGTCACCTTAACGCTCCACATCTGTTGTGTATGTCAGTCACCTTAACTCCCCACACTGGTTGTGTATGTCAGTTACCTTAACACTCCACACCTGTTGTGTATAACCTTAATAAATAGCCATTGCAGAGGGGGCTCGGGGCTACCCTGCAACTAAGGTTAGCCCACCTCCTGCAAGCTTGTACTTCTAATCCCTGTCATGCTTGGTTCCTTCCTGCGGCAACTGAGACCAGTTCCATAGGGGTCCCGACACAACTGTCTGATCATCCCTGAGTCCTTAAAATTATTTCTACAAAGTCTCTACATTCCACAATCAACATAGTGTAAAAAGATGGTCTAAATTATGAAAAATTATTGAAGTGATTGTTCTTGAGCTTAAGAAACGTTCTTAAGTTTATAATCAATGTCTAATTTGTTAGATTCATAATCCAGGAAAAACCACTAAGGTTTCAGGCACTACACTTCCATCATCTGCCAGGCAATGTGAATATCTGTCACCCTCAATGAGCTATCAGTATGTTCCTGTAGCTTCATAATGTGAACCTGGTTCTTGGAATAGAGTGAGGTCTTTTCATGCATGCAGCCAATGACACAGGGAAAAAAAAAAAAACAAAATAAAACAAAAACAGACCAAAAACCCTAGAGAATGTGGTTCCTTTATGGGATGGGTGTTCCTGGATAGATTTCAGGTGATAGAGGAACTCATTTTACTAGAAAAATTATTAAACAATTTTAAAAGGTTTATGAACAAAATAGTATGCCTTTGTCCTTATATCCCAGCTTCTCCAAAGGTTGAATGGACAAATGGTACCTTAAAAATAAAATTGGCTAAAGTAATGGAATCCATTGGGTTCTCCTTATTAAAAGTTTTATTACTGGTTTTAATGGAAATTATACTTAACCCCTACTGGAAAGCACAAGCTGACCTTACAAGATATACACCAATAGACCTAAGTCTTTAAAGATAGAACCTCAGGTATTAAATATTCATCAATAGACCTACTTCTTTAATGATAGAACCTCAGGTGTTAAATATTCACTAACAGACTTACGTCCTTAATGACAGAACCTCAGGCATTTCTTGGGCTTTTCACCTCTAATATAATTCATTATTGTGAGGTCCCAGTGCATTATGTCAAAGCATATTGTTCCTAGGCACAGGGAGCCTTTCATGATCCATAGATTGAGGTCCTCATTTTCCTTGACCTAGAACCTAGAACTGGGGTCTTTCGAAAATCACACCAAAATTGTTCAAAAGAAGACTGCCTTCACACCTAATTAAAAGGGACCAGACCAAATTCTCACCACTCACGCTGCTACAAAGCTTCAGGGCTTATTTTCCTGTTTTTAAGCTCAGACTTCAGGAACTGAACACAAGTTGAGGATTTCAAAATAAAGCTGACCAGGGAGATCTCTCCCCAGAAGCAGATGGCATCATGAATGGAGCCAGATTTCCCAAGAACATGGACCAGGAACCTCCTGCCCGTATCATTAGCTCTTATTTCTTTTCCTCTCTCTTTTTCTTTCCTTCTTTCTTTCTTTCCTTCTTTACTTCCTCCCTTCCTTCCTTCCTTTTATTTTTTTAAAGACAGTCTCACTTTGTTGCTCTTGGCAGAATGCTGTGGCAACCTCCATCTCTTGGGCTTAGGCAATTCTCTTGCCTCAACCTCCTGAGTAGTTGGGACTACAAGTGCCTGCCAAAACGCCCTGCTATTTTTTTTTTTTTTTTTTTGCAGTTTGGCAGGAGCTAGATTCCACCCCACCACCCTCAGTATATGGGGCTGGTGCCCTACTCACTGAGCCACAGGTGCCACCCTTGCTTTTTCTATCTGTGCATGGAACAGTAATGTCATGATTAGAATCTCACAGTCAATATCTTCTGCAGGAAATCTAAATGAGCATTGGGTTCCCTAGGCCAAGTCAAAATCTTTGAGTAACTGAGATATCCTTTAGTCCACATTGTACCTGAATTTGCCAGAACCCCAAATGTGACCATCTGTTTAGATGATGCAGCTGGTGTCTTCTATAAATTTAATTTCCTAGGCCAATTTGTTTCTGCCCCTTGTAAAGATAACCATGGGCTGGGATAACTAGGTCCACTGACTGCATCTTAAAAGACTCTGTTGCAAAAGAAAGCACTTTAAATAGAGCTATTTGCAGGAAGGCCTGTCTACCTATATATTTTGGCAGTCTTTCAATATGTAAAATTAGCATCAGACTCTTGCTTAGAAATTGCCAATGCCTCAATTCCAACTAATGGCTTCCTAAATGACATTACCCAAGAAGAAGCCTTATACATATCCTTGGGGTACATCTCTATCTGTGGAGGACTTAACTCTCAGTCACATGCTTCAGCCATCCCATGAATTGATGAATAGAGAAAAGGCCACGGTGAACCAGGGATTCTCATGATGCCATTGTTAATTCATAATCAGCCAGAAGCCACACACAGGTCTGCCCCTCTAAACCTACATCTACACCATAGGTTAAAAAGACACCAGTGAATGTTATCCATGGTAGGTGGGCAGACTTTGTTTGGCAGCTTTTCCCATGGCTTGTGGTGTGTACAGACAAAATAATGATCAGAAATTTCTCTTTGACATTAGCCACTATGGCTGGCTCTACATCTAAGGCTATGGCTTTCCTTTAAGAATCTCTAAATTCTCTAGCTCAAGTAACTTTAAATAGTAGAATTGCATTGGTCTACTGGCTAAAAACAGAGGCAACCCCTCTGTAACATAAGTGTAAAGTATAAAATTAGTAACAACTCCTGTTGCACCTGAATAAACACCTCTGGTATCATAGAAACTCAATGACAAAGTGTTAGCAAATAGAACACCTGGTTAACACAAGCTGACTCTTCCTTTGGTTGATTCTTTGATTTCAGATGGGTTGGTTCATGGAGATCTTCGCTAAGGGCACGTATCAGTCTCTTAGTATGACCTGCCTAACAATCATTACTGCTGTCTCCCTCATGTTCTGTATTCTCTCTAGAGCAGTGGGTCTCAACCTTCCTAATGCCGCAATGTATTTTCATTGTTAAAAAGGGGTCACGACCCACAGGTTGAGAACCGCTGCTCTAGAGTCTTAAGTCCATATCCACAGGATGACAGGTACATCAGATAGGATCACTCCACTTAAAGTACAAAAATGAACAAAATGCATCTTCCTTTTTTTTTGTTTCAGGTTCACTGAGGGTACAAAGAAGTAGGTTACACCAATTGTAATTGTTAGGTAAAGTCCCTCTTATAATTGCATCCTGCCCCCAAGACATGTGCTGTTCCCTCCATGTCCCTCACTCCTCCCTTCACCCTGTTCCCTCATTCCCCAGCCCCTACGTTGAATTGATATGAGTTTTTCTCTTACATGGGTATGTATTAGATCATCTACTGGCTTCATATTGGAATGAAGCACATTGGATTCTTGCTTCTCTATTCTTGTGATCCTTTACTAAGAAGAAAGACTTTAGCAACCATCACAACAACAACAACAGAATGAACAAATGGGACTTAATTAAGCTGAAAGCTTCTGCACAGCTAAGGACACAAGAAGTAAAGCAAATAGACAACTTTCTGAATGGGAAAAGATACTTTCAAGGTATCAATCTGACCAAGGGTTGATAACTAGAATCTACAGAGAGCTTACATTAATCAACAACAACAAAAAAGAGCAAACAATCCCAACTGCCACTGGGCAAGAGATGTGAGCATAACCTTCTCTGATGAAAACAGCCAAATGGCTAACAAACACCTGAAAAAAAGCTCATCGCCCCTGATCGCCAGACAAATGCAAATCTAAAGCACCCTGAAATATCACCTAACTCTAGGAATCTTTCTTCAATGAGCCTAACATCATCATCAAAGACGATCCAGCCATCAGGTGACAGGAGTGGTCCTTGTGACTAACTTTGATCCATCTCTCATAAATGAGAGGCTGACCCAGAGGAGGAATCATTATTTTTACAGATTCCTAACAGATTCCTATTAGATTGAGAATTCCCAGAGCTTTTAGTTCCTATATTAGAAAGCAAAGCCCAACATAAACAGTTAAAGGAAATTAGAGACTTAATCACAGAGACTCCCATCTAAGCTCCAACCGGGATCTTTCCACTTTTCCCCAGCAAGCAGTTTTTCTTTGTCATTCCTTCACGTAAAAGCTTGCTGCCTACATGGCTGTCACTGAGCACTCTGAATCTTCTCTGATTCTCAGTGGCACCTAATTCATCAATTGCTATTTGTACAAATAAACTCTCTTAAATTTATTGCGTCCAAAGCTTTCCTTTTGCACTGCCTATGATGACTTATTAACAGAAAGCCAGTGCTACGAATGTGGTATCTACAAGGACATAAATTCATTGCTAAGTGTGGACTCATAATGCAGGGTCTGGATCATCACCTGGTCTTTTCTGAGTCCTTACATCTCACATTATTAACTCATTCTGGAGTAAAAAAAGCAACACAAGTTATGGAAACATATTGGTGTGGTGGCTGTTCTAAAAAAGTGCTAGAATGGTTCATAATTAATGCTTGGCTTTTCAACCCATAATCCTGTGAAGACAATCAAAACCATGGGTGGAACATTTCTGCTCTTTGACAGCAATGTGAACATTTACAGAGGGATTTCATCTAATTGCCACCTCAATGGGATGTGACTATGTTTTCTTCATAGTCCGTGTTCTCTAGCTGGATAGAAGCTTTCAACACAGGAAGGCCACTACAATAACCATAGTTACAAATTATTAAAAAATGTTTTGTTATGGGGCATTTCTAGAGAAATATCCAGAAATAGAGGCACCCATTTTTCTTGAAAAGTTTAAGGCAATTAAATAAGGTGTTATGAACACAACAGCATCACTGTTGTCTCTTATCACCCTCCATCTTCTGGAAGGGTTGAGAAGACAAATGACATTTTAAAACTGACACTGACATGTTAACTGAAGTGACTGGATTTCCTTGGTTAAAGCTACTCCCACTAGCCTTGATGGCAATCAGATCTACCCTTAGTGGGACACGTAAGTGGAACCCCAATGAAACAGTCACTGAAAGGCTATGCCTTCGGGTCTCCTAAACCCTGTCATGAATAAATGCTACAAGACTCCAGTGCATTATGCCAGGGTGCATTTTCTCCAGGTAAAGGAAGCTTTCCATGATCCACCAGCTAAGAACAATTAAATCCTTGCAGCTCTGAAACCTAGACGATTTGGCCTTCTGGAAAATGAATCATAGAAAGAATGCCCTTGAACCCCATTGGAAAAGACCATCCTGAGTCCTTCTCATCAGCCAGACTGTGGTAAAACTCTGGATCCACATCTCACAACTCAGAAGGTCCCCTGCAACCTCTTGGAACCAAATACCCATTGGAGGCCTTTAGGTACAGCTGATCAGGGAAGCTTCTCCCCAGGAATAGGCAGCAACCTACGTGAGAACAGCCTTCCCAGGTCACGGATGAGGTTCATGAAACCCTTACTCTTTTCCTTATTTTCTGTTGTCTTACTCTTTCCCTTTCCCTACAGGAAAATCCATGGGATCATAATTTGTGAATGACTTCCATTAAGGCTTATGCTTTAGCAAAAACAAAACAAAATTTAAAAAAGCAGTTGTTTGGTTTGCAAAGATGAGCTAGTTTCCAATGAGGAAAGATTTCCAAGGGGGTTTCTGAGCGCTCAACTCTTGGTAATGGAGTACCAGTAATATGTAATTTGAAACTAATCTGTAATTTGAGGAAAAATCTTGGACTTTGTGGCCAGCCAACCTCCCAGAGGTTCAGACAGATGGAAGCTACCCCACAAAAGGTGGATAACATGTTCTCAAAAAAAAAAAAAAAAAAAACAAAAACAAAAAAAAAACAACAACAACAACAAAAACCAATTATTAAACACTTCAGATTTAGGTCTCCTTTTAGCTCATGTTAGGGGCTGTGTAAGGTATTGAACAAAACTGAACACTGTATCATCTTCCCCTGACTTTCTTTTGCAGAAAGCTTAATTTAAAAGGTGGCTGATACTGCTATTTTTTTAAACACTGCCACCAGATATTGAAGGGAATTTCTCAGAGAAAGTAGCACATGATATCACAGGAACAGGCATCCTAAGAGTGGGGGGTGGGGGGGACAAGCATGGCTTCTCAAGTTTTGCTAATTCTATGTTCTCCTAGTGAGTCTCCAGGTTACTATGACTAGACTAATGTTAACAACCTAACAACAAAGTTTGATACCTTTTTAAGTCAGACTATGGTCCTTAATCACCATCGTATCCTAAACACAGACCATGACCAATTATACCGAAATACCACTGAACTGTTACCTGAACTTTAGTTTTTAAGGGGTGCACTGAAGTCTTTTGGTGTGGTTCTGCTGATGGTCATTCTAAGGGTTCCCCTGGTGCACTATGGTTCTGCTGATGGTCATTCTAAGGGTTCCCCTGGTGCACTATGGTTCTGCTGATGGTCATTCTAAGGGTTCCCCTGGTGCACTATGGTTCTGTTGATGGTCATTCTAAGGGTTCCCCTGGTGCATTACGTATTCTCAAGTCCTGAATGTTTGTGTGCAGCTGCCTGTCAATCATCAAATGGTTCACTTTGAATAGATCAGCAAGAAAATAAGGAGATATTAAACTAGAGTAACATTGTGTTTGTGAATTCCATACTGAGACCAAATGTGTCCATTTATAATGGAGAGAGAATGGTAGCAATGCCCAAGGTTTTGGTCAATCTCTCAAAATAGAAAGGCCGACTAAAAGGGGGAAACTGTTTCAGTTAAACTAAATTTGGCCGGAGGATGCTTCTGTACTTGAGTCCTTATGTAACAAACTACAATTTAACTAAGTATAAAAACTAACTGAATGCCTAAGATGGGAATATGCTTTCCTAACATAGAGCTAAGTGTCAATCCAGCAGCTGAGTTTCTGTGTCAATCACAGGTGGCCAACTGATCAGACCATGTTCAAATGAGGTAAATGCCAAGCTGCAACCAGTTATGCTGTTGTTGTACCTCATTCCCATTTTTATTTTCCTTATTTCCTTCTTTCTTTATCTCTATCTCTTTCTTTCTAGACAGAGTCTTACGTTGTCACCCTCAGTAGAGTGCCCTGGTGTCATAGCTCACAGCAACCTCAAATTCTTGGGCTCTAGAGATTCTCTTGTCTCAGCCTCCTAAGTAGCTGGGAATACAGGCATCTGCCACAATGCCTGGCTATTTTTAGAGACAAGGTCTCGCTCTGGTTCAGGCTGGTCTTGAACTTGTGAGCTCAGGCAATCCATCTGCCTCAACCTCCAAAGTGCTAGTATTACAGGTGTGAGCCACCACGCCCAGCCTCTCACTTCCATTTTTCACACATGAATGCCATTTGCCCACATTGTAGAGTGGAGCTTTCTGAACATCTTCTGTTTCTGAAGGCTGCCCAAGTCATGAATTGTTACTTGCTCAATTAGATTCTGTGAAATTTAATTTGTCTAAAATTTTTATATTAACGCAACAGAATTTTAATTCCCTACTCCCACCCCCCACACAGAATGGCAAAGGGGGGAAAAATAGATGTATAGAATATAAGAGTGTAAGATCCTGGAGTTCATGTGGTCCACCTATCTCACTTCTGAAAATGATTTTACTGGAAATCAGCTAAATCGCACATGTTAGCAAATGTGCTGGGACAGAAGTGTAGAATTCTGACCTTTACTCTGAAATGCCTTCCACCATATCACTTGGATTCCAGGTCAAGGGGCTTCCCAGGCCTTAGTGTTTACCATTTTAAAAAAAATGATGAATATAAAGATTTTGACAGGGTCTTAGTGTAAGGACAATTATGTGAGGTAAGAAGGAAATTACTTCCTGCTTCCCTAAAGAGGGACTATTTCAAAATAGTTGTGGATCACAAAACCAGGCTCAAGCGACCTTTCTAAAACTTTTAAAGAAGAAAAAATATTGTTACTTACAAGTTAAAGCAATGTTTTTAAAAGAACACATCAGTTTCTAGACACTGGCATGATACACTGGACCATACACTAGATGGGCTATTTAGAATAAGGTGGTAACTTTTCTGAGTTGCACCTTTTTTAATAGGCTGAGAAACGTACCAGCTACCTGAAAGTGTAACTGAGCATTAATCATGAAAACCCACAGAAAAAAAATTAGACATTCATACATAGAGTGATGTTAAATTAGAATGTCTAAAAAATTAGACATTCATACATAGTGTGATGTTAAAATGTCAGATTCTGTTTCCAAATGAATGTGTATTACTTTATGTTACTCTAGGGCTCCTTACAAAGTGAGTTTATTTCGTATGTTAAGCATAGCCTTATAAGAACTTTTTTCTTAAAGAGATAATAGATTTTTATATTAATTTCATTAGCATGATAGCTCAGAAAGAAATAAAAAAAGTTAGATCGTAAAGAAATGTTATATGGATTCTAGTGAAACTCTCCCCTCTAAAATGCATAAAAAAATCCCCAAGAAGTAAATTGACTTATCAATAGTATGGTCAGTAAGGGATGGAGATAAGGCCTGAAGAAATAAAGTGCAGTGCCCTCCATTACCTCAGTTAAACTATTAAGAAAAGTAAAAAGGAAAACAAAAGAGGGTGGCGCCTGTGGCTCAAGGAGTAGGGTGCTGGCCCCATATACCAGAGGTAGTGAGTTCAAGTCCAGCCCTGGCCAAAACTGCAAAAAAAAAAAGGAAAACAAAGGAAGAAAAGAAAGGATTGTGCCTGTGGCAAGGTTGCTTCAAGTATAAAACTCTAGTACTTAGAAGAAAAGGAACAAAGACTTTCCAAACATCTATCAAACACTAGTCACTGGGCTAGGTCATTTTAGAGGATAATTTTATACCTGCATGTGAGTCTAACTCTATTGCTAAGACTTACACTAGAAACGTAACCATAAATTATACTGTGTTTCCTACAGGAAACTTGAGCTGTTTTTAAACCCTTCTTGAAGAATACTATTAAAATGATAATTAGGACAATGTGGCAACATGAAAAAAATGCTCATAGTAGAATATTAAGAAAAAAACTAGTATAAAAAATTGCATATTCTATATTATTACCAATTTGGGGACCAGCCCAGGAGTTTCTGCAGTGCAGAAACAAGTCTTCTTCCTCAATTCCATATGCTAGGGCCCAGTCCAAGAAGTATATGCCGAATTAAATAACATTAAATCAAATAGAAAAGAAAAGAAAAAGATACGAGGCTGTACACAGTGAAGGCCTGAATTATCTTGGTTTCACCATCGGTTATGCCTGAAATTTCACTGGGTTTTTAGTTCTTTACTAAATTTAAGGAGTAATAACCATGTCCTTACAAAGTCCTTGAGTTCACAAAAATAAGGTATAAAGTCATCAGTGTCACACCGGAGCCCTCACAGACCTGTGTGCCTCTCACTGTCACACTGGAGCCCTCATAGTCCTGTGACCCTCTCACTGTCACACTGGAGCCCTCACAGACTGTGACCCTCTCACTGTCACACTGGAGCCCTCACAGACTGTGACCCTCTCACTGTCACACTGGAGCCCTCACAGTCCTGTGACCCTCTCACTGTCACACTGGAGCACTCATAGTCCTGTGACCCTCTCACTGTCACACTGGAGCCCTCATAGTCCTGTGACCCTCTCACTGTCACACTGGAGCAGAGACCTGTGACCCTCTCACAGTCACACTGGAGCCCTCATAGTCCTGTGACCCTCTCACTGTCACACTGGAGCAGAGACCTGTGACCCTCTCACTGTCACACTGGAGCCCTCACAGACTGTGACCCTCTCACTGTCACACTGGAGCCCTCACAGTCCTGTGACCCTCTCACTGTCACACTGGAGCACTCACAGTCCTGTGACCCTCTCACTGTCACACTGGAGCCCTCACAGTCCTGTGACCCTCTCACTGTCACACTGGAGCCCTCACAGTCCTGTGACCCTCTCACTGTCACACTGGAGCACTCACAGTCCTGTGACCCTCTCACTGTCACACTGGAGCCCTCACAGTCCTGTGACCCTCTCACTGTCACACTGGAGCCCTCACAGTCCTGTGACCCTCTCACTGTCACACTGGAGCCCTCACAGTCCTGTGACCCTCTCACTGTCACACTGGAGCCCTCACAGACCTGTGACCTTCTCACTGTCACAACGGAGCCCTCACAGACCTGTGTGCCTCTCACTGTCACAACGGAGCCCTCACAGACCTGTGACCCTCTCACTGTCACACTGGAGCCCTCACAGTCCTGTGACCCTCTCACTGTCACAATGGAGCCCTCACAGTCCTATGACCCTCTCACTGTCACCCTGGAGCCCTCACAGACTTGTGACCCTCTCACTGTCACAATGGAGCCCTCACAGACCTGTGACCCTCTCACTGTCACACCGGAGCACTCACAGACCTGTGTGCCTCTCACTGTCCCACTGGAGCCCTCACAGTCCTGTGACCCTCTCACTGTCACACTGGAGCCCTCAGACTTGTGACCCTCTCACTGTCACACTGTAGCACTTACAGTCCTGTGACCCTCTCACTGTCACACTGGAGCACTCACAGTCTTGTGACCCTCTCACTGTCACACTGGAGCCCTCACAGACTTGTGACCCTCTCACTGTCACACTGGAGCCCTCACAGTCCTGTGACCCTCTCACTGTCACACTGGAGCGCTCACAGACCTGTGTGCCTCTCACTGTCACACTGGAGCGCTCACAGTCCTGTGACCCTCTCACTGTCACACTGGAGCACTCACAGACCTATGGGCCCTCTCATTGTGACACTGGCAGCCCTGCACAAAGGCCACTTGATTTTCTAGGTTATGATTTTTTTCCCTGTTGGACATTAATTAGTATTTTCTATAACTCGGCCTTTCCAAATGAACTGTATAAATAAGTCTGATCCTTCACTAAGCCTTCCTCACTATTCTGAGGGTCCTCATCAATGTGTAAAATAAGTTGGGACACACATTCACTTGATATTTCTGTGAATGTTTAAAAAAACTTTAGAACTGTATTTTAACAGCAATTTCCACTTTTAATAGAAAAATACATATAATTCTTTCCCCTCATAAATCATTTCCATATCCCACAGAGTTACCAATATGCCCTAACTGTTCTACTATCCACAATAAAAGTTCTTTGGTGTTTTTTACTTCATGAATGGCAAGAATTGCATTTTTGTAGATGGTGAGTTAATCCATCTAAATGCCACATAATTAAAATTAGATTCCACATTTTGGCGATTGTAATTTGAGCTGTAATAAACAGTATAGTGCAAATGTTCTTATGATAAAGGATTTTTTTTTCTTCTGGGTAGGTGGCCAAGTAATGGCAAAGCCTCAGAACAATAGAGAAGAATCCAATGTACCCAATTCTAATATGAAGCCAGTAGACGATCTAATACACACCCACAGAAGAGAAAAACTCAAATCAGCTCAAGGTGGGGGACGGAGGAACCAGGGAGTAGGGACAGGGGAGGAAGGAGGGGGATGGGTGTGCTCCCACTTAAGGGGCACAATGTTAGGGCGTATGGCACACCTCTTGGGGCAGGACACAATTTTAAGAGGGACTTTAACCTAAAAAATGGAAACATTGTAACCTAATTCTTTATACTCTCAATTAAAAAATTTTTCAATTAATGATACAATTATTTTCTCTGTAAGGGACAACAGCAACCAGTAGTTGAAAAGAGCTTTGTTTCAAACAAGACAGCGCATCAGAAAACGTGCACAATTGTTATACAAGGTGAAAAATAACCACCATGCCTTAACCTCCACCACCACGGACACAAGTTCATGCAGACACCTGTGAGCAACGCTGCACTGGCTCATTTTCTCAGGCAGTCACAGAACTACTCTATGGAGATCCGTAGGCGATATTACAGTTAGCAACTGGACCTTGTAAATCCCATCATTTTAAACTGAAGGCAAATGAAAGCATTGCTCCTTGTAGTATGTGGGGTTGTTTGCATCTCACATTTTTTTCTACCACTCACTAATCGCTTTATAAGAAAGAATGCACCCATAGCCTAGGCAAAGTGTCTGGCTAGAATCTGTACCATGGTTTAGTTCTTACTTTTCAGGCATTTATTTCCTTGTTACCTTGGACTTTTGATCACTAATTTCATTTTCCTTGCAATACTTGTTTATAAACAAAATTAAAATTTATAAACAGGTGGTAGAAGGATATGGCAAACATTACTAATGCGTTGAGTGAGCAAGTAACGTTCCGGCAACACTACACATGTTTGAATCAGAACTTGGTTTGTAATTTCTTAATCCCAACTTTCTTTGTAATGACGTATTAAGATCAAGCTCCTCCAGGTGCATCTTATAGGCAACCTAGAGAAAAGAGACCAGGAGACTGAAAGTGGGGAGACCTTCATTTCAGCACTGGACACATCATTAGCTGACATGAAACCTTGAATGCATAGAGATGATGAAATACAATTTCATTATTTCTAAAACTCAGAATGAATAATTTCTAAGGCTCCTTTTGGCTTTAAAATGCAGAGACTGACGACCATGACCCACACTGATCACCCCCCTTGTGCACTCTTATTTTACATAACAGATTTGAACACTGATTTATTTTTTATTTATTTCATGCTTGATAGCTTTATTTGTCCAGCAAGACTGTAAGATCATTGATAGGAATCATCTGAAAACCTTAAAGAACAATGTATTTAATGGTAACCAAATGTATTTACTATTCAATAACTGTTTGATCCTCACTTGATGATGGGCCAGAGTTTAGCTTTCAGCAAAAATCTGACATATTTTTATGAAAAATCAAGTGGCACCCATATAGTTTAAAACTTAGAAAACTGTTTTAGTTCACTCTCTATTTTGCAGGTAGTTTACTCTGTAAAGTTGGTTTAAACATTCGTGTTGAGCCCAAAATTTATGTCTTGAGATCCTAACACCCAAGGTGATGGCATCAGGAGATGGAGCCTTTGGGAGGCCTTGGAGAGGAGTCAGTTCCCTCATGAAACAGGCTTGAAGCAGCTGTTTGCCCCTTCCCACATGTGTGGACCCCATAAGGAGCCACCCTCTCCCTGTGTACTATGAAATTTGTCTTCAGCAAACAACAAATCAGTCGTTGCCTTCACCCCGGACTTCTCAGCTTCCAGAGCTGTGAAAAATAAATTTCTATTGTTTTATAAGCTATTTTGTTTGGCTTGGTACCAGCCCAAAGGGACCTGGTGATGAATTAAAACTGCTCTCAAATACATAAACTTAAGTTACTACCTCAAACGTACCGAATTTATATAAAAACCAATAAAGGTGAATTTAGTGAAAGTTTAACTTAGAAAAAAATTGACTAATGCAGTCTAGAACTGTGCTAATATAATAGCCTCTAATCACATGTAGCTGTATATATTTGAAGGTTTAGTTCCTGAGCTGCCCTGGTCATATTTCAAGTGCCCTTGGTCACTTTGACCATTGCAGAAAAATCTACTGGACAGAACTTCTCTAGAATGTCTAAGGGAAGTTCTTTAATTGAGATAACGATTCAAAGAAAACTGTGTTTCTCCAACTAATTTTCTAACAAAGAAGTAGTCTGGGCTTTAAGTATTAGAGCCCAACAAAATAGGAATATGTCTTGATTAATTTTGTATATTTATAAATTAAACTACTTTAAGTGGAACAAAGGAATACCATTTATAAATAGAAAATGTATTACAAATATGAAAATCAATTAAGGAAATATAGAATAAATCTTCACTAGAAATGACTTTCTTGTTTCTCTAAGTGAGACTACCATAGCCAGGAGGTATAGATCATGTACTTGGCAGAACTTGCCTTTCTAGCTTTATTTTCTACGCCAAGTGTCCAGGCCTTCAGAATTCTGGTTGAAAACCTAAAAATCAATTATGAAATTGTTCCTCTGCCAACCTATCTGAACACGGTCGTGGCCCTGCCCCTCACTCCAGCAAACTTAAGGAGCATGAAACAAAAAATTAATACTAGCTCAACAAATATGCGCTATAAATGAATGATCAGAAAGATACCACATATGCAATAACGATTTTAGCAACATATATTTATTTACCTCAGTTTCTTTACTTCACAGATTTTGCCAGATGGATTATTTGAAAGAATTCCCATCTCCTACACAGAAAAATGGGATTCATCTGTGAGAAGAACTGGGTGTGGGGAAAATGTGGTTAGAAAAGGGGCTGGAAGCTGCCCAAGCCTAAAGGCGGGCCCAGCAAATTCCCTTCTTTCCTGGTATGTCTCTGTCTGTCCATGTCTGACAGTCTCCAGGGAGCCACGCCCAGGACCGAGGGCAAACTGACCACCGCATCCGGAGAGGTGGAGGGAGAAGGGGGTCGCGTGTAAGGAAGAAGCACGTCAGATTTGCACTGTTTTAAAATCATTAACTGAGGCAGCAAACCATTAGCTGTCAAGCTGCTTCACATCATTCAGAAAATTCTAAAAGACCCCAATAGAGCAAAAATGTGATAGTCATGGATTTTATCTGTTTCCTATTTGTTTCTGTCCATAATTAAACAAAGTTGTTCTGACGGTTTTGTTCTCTGGAAGGCCTGTGTCAACACAAACGGCGTCCCTCCAAACTGCAGGGGTTCTCACAGCCCCTGAAACCAAGTGTGGGTCGCCTTCCTGTTGGGCACCAGGTCTCACCCACGCTTGATTTCTCGGGCCGAGAGAGGACGTCTGGCAGATCTAACAGGTCTGATGGCACAAGAGTCAGCAGAAGAAGATAAAGGTTTAAAGCAAAAGCAGGCACAACAAATCCAACTTATCATTGGATAAATAACATTTTATAAAAGAGCCAAAAAAAAAAAAAAAAGCTTGGAGGAAGACATTTCCAGTGCAATTTTCAATTCAGATTATCTGTACTGGATCTAAAAGAACACATAGTGAAAGGTAAACAATCAACAACTTCTTTGAAATGTAGTTTGTATATATTTCTTTACTGTCAATTTTCTATCATCTGGAAAATTCAACTCTACAGTCTCATGCAATATACTTTACATCAATCATTCTGAACTTAAATGTCTAACTTTCTCCACCATCAACTTGTTTTTACAAAGCAGGATCTTCCCTAGAGTCCTTCTAATGGTGGTATATATTTTTATGAGTTACAAAAATATATATAAAAATACCATCTAAGATACACTGCCAATACATAAATCTGCTGCATTACTTTATGGTACCTAAAACTTCATCTGACAAATTTGTTTTTCAAAAATGTAGAGCTGTTAAACAAAAAAAGCATACTATATACTTTTAAGAAATCCTGAAGACAAGTCATTTCTGTTATTGTAGAATGATATGAATGTGCACCCCATTTTTTCAATATTAAAAGGGAAAGTGAAGCTAAGTAACAGACAACAAACACATTGACATGACAGTTACTTAGAAATTTGCAAAACGCAATTATGGTCACACAAAATTACCAAATAACAATAAAGTCACAGAGTCATAGCATCGCAGAACTGTAGGATGCCTTAAAAATAAGTTCCTTTTCCAATCCAAATTATTCTGAGATGGGGACACAGAGCTTTTGTCCTTCATCTTAATCTGCGTTTGGAAATGTGACACTAGAGTTGCTGAGATCGGTGACCTAAGTCAATCCACTTGGCCAAGGCCCCACGTCTCCACATACCCTCCAGAAAGAATGGTGAGTGAGGGTGCTCATAACGGATGCCAACAGGGGCCCAGGACCTCCTTGCCCCAGCCCTCCCTGCTCCTGTTCAGCTCCATCTCTGCCTGGCTCCTGCTCAGCTTCCCCTCGTCCTTGTCAACGCCTGTGCCTATATTTACACTTGGAGTTTGCATTTCGTATCCTAGCTCTGATCCCAGCACTCTCTGAAGACTCTGCTCTTATTTTCTGGCTTCCTGAGACAGAAAGACCACCTTGTTTAGGTCTCCCCTCTCTACTCCAGGTATACACACCACCGCCCCTACCTCTCTGGCCACCCTCATCCCAGGGACTCAAGTACGCCGGCTTGAGAGACAGCACCTTCGTTATCGTCTCACTCCGTACAAGGTCACAGTACTTGACCCCTCAGAGCACCAGGCTTCGATTCCCACACAGGATTTTACCAACACTGACTTATCTATAGATGGATTCACGTCCAGGTAGCACGTGCCCAAAGGGCACTGGCCCCCTGATACGAATCTTCCAGGGAACCCCTTCAGGACAGGATTTGGGAGAGAGGAGAGGAACTGTTAACACGAAAAATGAAAAGGAACCTTCCACGCGGACAGTAAAAATAGGGCATTCCAAGAAGAGAGAGAACGTGAGCAGCACAAGAGATGCAGGAGACTAAGCAGCTCCTAGAAGTCCATTATCACCGGACTTGCGAGAGCAGAAAACCGATGAGAGCCTGGGCTGGCGAGGACCCTCCTGTCAGAGGCTGTGAGTGTGGTGAGCACGGCACCAGGGAATCTGGGCATTTTCCAAGTACACTGTGCATGCTAAGGAAAATTACCCGGAAATCAATATAAACACTGTGTACACTTATGAGTGTACAAGTGTGTGGTGGGGAACAGTTGTTAGAAGCCAGGCGGAAGTTTGCATTCACGGGAACAAGTAAATATATTCTAACTATTCTAGTTAGAGAGCTGTTATAAGTTTCAGGTGAAAAATGAGGGGACATCAAACCAGACCTGTAGTAGTGAAGGTGATAAAAGAGGCTAAAACATCAAAGGAACCTGGAGACGGGACTCAGGGGTGGAAGGCGAACGCACCGTGTCAGCGGGATTTTCATTTTGCTGAAGATGGAGGTATGGTGCTCCTTACTCAGAGGGGAAAAAAGAAAGAAAACATAAAGACTTAAAGTAGATATAAAAGAGCTCAATTTTAAATGAGGGCAAATGATGACTTGAGGATATTTTACTCTAAAACCAAAAAATAAGTAAATAAAAATCAAGACAGCTCCAGAACACTATGGAGAGACAGAGGTAACCACTGGGAGATGGAAAACCAGGCACTCTGCCTGGAGGAGGAATTAAAGGGGAAAAAACAAGAGAGAGAGCACACCACCCTTTCCGCGGGCCATGGGACATCGTATCATCCTCCCAGGAACATTTTAAATCTCAGCTTTTAGCTGACTTTGGACATTGACATAGAATATATTTACTTGTTACTTCGAATGCAAACTTCAGCCTGGCTTATTGCAATGTTTACCCCCACACACTTGCACATTCATAAGTGAGATAAATACTACAATACAGTGTTTATATTGATTTCCATGTAGTATAATTACTTTAAGGACCTCCGCTAATAATTTACTTTTTACACTAAAGGCTTTATCTGAAAATTGATTTTCAGATATTTACCCAAGAACATTCCTCCTCAGAATCAATTAAGGAAATACATTCGTAAAGCTCATTTATGCCCACACATCACAGTAAAAGAACGCTGGGCTGTGTTCCTGTTTACTCACTGTGTGCGCCTCAGGACACAGTACTTTGTTCATGATCAGAATCAGGTTTCAGTGTAATCCCTGATCAATCTAACAGCCTGGCAGCTATCTCAGCTCGCCTGGGGTCCAGTCTCTCACCTTCCTGGCCATTTACCAGGCTGCTCAGCTTAGAGGCAGACCCGTCCCGTCAGTGTCTGCGCCATGCTCTGGACTCCAAGCATGATTTCCAAGAAAGTCTGATATGACCCTATTTAAGAACAAGTCACTCTACAGAAAGACACTACAGGGATCTGTCAGTAAGAGAACGGTTGTCAGTCCTTAAACACAGCACACGCTTCACCATAGTGGACTGGGAATCCATAAACAAAAAAAGGCCTGTTGTTGCAGATCAAAGGGGTAATTTTATTTATTTTTAATTTCCTAATCCTGACCGTTTACATAGAGGTTTTGGGTTTTTTTTGCAGATTTTGGCCAGGGCTGGGCTTGAACCCGCCACCTCTGGCATATGGGGCTGGCACCCTACTCCTTTAAGCCACAGGTGCTGCCCTCTTTACATAGTTTTTTTAGATAATTTTTTTTTTTATCTCAAAACTGATTTTTGTATCCTAAAGACTCAGGTTGAAGCAAACAGTCTCAACATGTGGAGACGGTTTTATTGAACCCTTTTTCTGGGTCCTCTGGAATAAATCAACTTTTGTAACTAACTGCAAAGATTTCATGTCATCTTAAATCGTTGTATGCCTGGGTGTATTCTTACTCCACCAGTAATTACTTTTTTAAGAAGGGGGCGGGGGACAAAGAAACACTACCCGCTTTGTGGTTTTGCTCAGTCTGAGACCTTAATCTTTCATTTCGGGTACAGTTTCAGATTCCTCTCCCCACTCCATCACATCTTGATTTGAGACGACAGTTTTGAGCCAACAAACACAGTTTTTAATCAGCCACTTTAGAGGGTCAACAAATGAAGAGTTCCATTATTTCGGCCCTTTGTGAGTGGCTCTGATGGAAACACGTTATTCGTGAGAGAGAAGCTTTGCTGTAACAAGCAAAATTGAAGTGGCTTCAACGAACAAGCTAAATTTCTATCCAGCCCAGATGACTCCAGAGCAGTGGTTCTTAACCTTCCTAATGCTGCAAACCTTTAATACAGTCCAAAGTGGTCACAACCCACAGGTTGAGAATTGCTGCTCTAGAGCCTTATAAATTCCCCACTTCCAGTTGCTAACGTTCTTTCCTACCTAAAACAGTGAACTGGATGCCTGTTTGCATGCAATCCAACATGTTCTTCCATTTCCTGAGAGTAATGTACATTTAAGAATGATTACAAGAAGGTTGCTTCTTTGAAGAGCCTCATCAACTCTTTAACAATATACTTTTAACTCTACCTGACAGTCAGTTAACAATAACTCCATTGGGAAAAGAGTACAAACTACAAATGTCTGGTTATAAATATTGTTATTTTAAACAGAGAACATAAAATGTATTTGATAAACGAAAATCATTTTATTATTATTTGTATCTAGTTATCAGAGTTTTAATTACTTATGTTGGCTCAAAAATACCGTGTTGTCACTGGTACTGTTTTGCTCTCTATTCGTATATTTTAAAATTAAGAGCTCCATAAAAACTTAGGACATTTTTTTCTCCTATCAAACTAAGAAGTTTAATAGTTTTTCCACTTTGCGGCACTGCCAGGGTGTGGTCAGCTCTGGATGAAAGCGCTATCTAAATCCAACCTTTCTATACCATGTCTTCATATCTACTCCAAACCATTCTTCTAAATCTCTAACCATTAAAGCACTGAGTGCCCCTAAATCCTGGCTACACATTATGCTCTCTGGAAAGCTTTTAAGAAATGTAGACATGTAGAAATTGTGATGTAACTGGGCTGTGACAGGACTTGAGCATCCACATTTTTACAAGCTCCCAGGTAATCTGAGGAACAACCAGGCTGGGAACCACCTGTCCCCTGACCAGGGTCTCATCGTCCGTTTTCACTGGCTGGCCCAACTATAGATCTAACCATTTTTCTTCCACCAACACACAGAAACATCAAATCACTCTGGTTTTCAACATATTTATGTCAAATAATGGACAATCTCACAGTTTATTGAATCAAAGACCAAATCGCTTTGATTTTCAATATATTTGTGTCAAATAATGAACAATCTCACAGTATATTCTATATTCAAACAGGATACTATTTTGTATTTTCTACATTCAAATAACATATTTGAAAGTAATGGGAAAAAACAACAACAAAAGAAACATTTATCCATGATACAGGCCCCTAAAATTTTTAAGTAATATGATTTTGCCAGCCAGATTCCCACAATGCTTCTTCCTCTACTGTTCCCCACTGTTAGTCATCACCGATTAAAAAACATAAAAATCCAAAAGGCCCTTGTTGTCTGGCTAAGGTTAAAAACATGGAACCATGTGCCTTGGAGGTGTGAGGTAGAGGATTACACTAGCACTACCCATATCCATATCCCTTCCAACGTGACACCATTCTGGCCACGAAGAAGACTCCTTCTCCACCCCTTCAAAGGGGGCTGACCTCATCATTTGCTTCCGCCAAGAGAATGTGATGGAGGTGCCATTGTATGACTTATCAGGCCACCCCTGGAGAGGCCTGCAGCTTCCCTTTTTTGCCCTCTTGGAATATTTCCCTGAAAACCTGAAGAAACACAGTCCAGCCCAGTGGAAAATGAGAAGCAATATTGGGATGGAGAGCTGTGGTCAACCGATTGCTCAGGCCCAGCTGAGGCGTCAAAGGTCCATCCGCAAGGCCAGCAAAAGAACCTGCCAGCTGAGCCCAGCCCAGACCACAGAATCGTGAATACATGGTTGTTATTTTAAGTTAGTGAGTGTTAGAGTGGTTTGTTATGTACAAAGAGATAATTGATACAGAAGCTTAAATAATATTCAAAAGAACTGATGATTGCTGGGCTTATTGTGAGATAGTATACATGTTTAAGCGGCAAATTTTTTGAAGTCTCAGCTTCATAAACTGTTTTGCAGTTCAACCTGTTCCTATTAAACTTCATAAGCTATGTTACATAATTCACTTCATCCCTCCATAGAGAACAAGGTATAAAAAGAAAATTACAAGAGAAAAAACAAAATTATTCTGTCGTTGAACCTAAAGATATTTCTAAGCCTAGTTACCTCAGGTAACTTTTACAAAGAATGCCACTAAATATCCCACCTCATGGAAAAACCCTGAGAAATCTTTTTGCAAAATAATGGTCACTGAAACACTTTGCAAACATTCTGTAAGAATCTTCTTTCAGCGTGGATCTAGGTTATAGTTGAAGGGATACATGGGTTGGTGGCTTTAGTTTTCTGTTTGTTGGTTTTGTAATATTTTGTAGTGATTTGGGGTAACTGGCTGTGTTAGTTTTCTATTGTTGCTATAACAAATTACACTTAGGCTGGGCGCCATAGCTCAGCAGCCAGGGTGCCAGTCACATACACCAGAGCTGGAGGGTTGGAACCCAGCCCATGCCTGCCAAACAATGACAACTACAACCAAAACACAGCCAGGCCTTGTGGTGGGTGCCTGTAGTCCCAGCTACTTGGGAGGCTGAGGTAAGAGAATTGCTTTAAGCCCAAGAGTCTGAGGTTGCTGTGAGCTGTGATACCACAGCACTCTATCCAGGGGGACAGAGTGAAACTCTGTCTCGAAAAAATTACACTTAATGCAAATTTATTCTCTTCTAGTTCTGAAAGCTGTAAGTCTGAAATCAGTTTCACTGAGCTAAACTCCAACGGATGGGAGGACTATTTTCTCTCTGGAACTCACGAAGAACATCCTTTCCCTGGCCTTTCCCTGCTTCCAGAGCTGCACTCCTGTATTTCTCCCGGCCTCTTACTTTGTCCGTAGCTCTAAAGCTGGCAGCACAGCACATTTACATTCCTCTTTGCTTCCACCACCACATCACCCGTCCACTTCTGGAATCTTACCTTCTTCTGCCACTGTTTTACGAAGACAGATGTGACCCCGTCATCGAGCCCATCTGGAAAATTCAGGACACTCCTCTCCAGAGCCTTAATCTGATCACACCCGCAAGTCCCCTTTGTCATAGGAGGTAACGTACTCACAGGCTCAAGGAATCAGCATGTGGATCAGGGAGGCATTATTTAAAACCTCACCCTGCCTTTGGTTCTTTACTGTTTGTTACTACAAATTGCAGGAGTCCTCCAGCAATTTCTGTATTCAGCCAGCTCAGCTACACTCACACACACTGCAGAAACAACGAAAGCCCTCAATTTACTCACCAATCACAGGATAGATTAAGCAGCAATTAATCATCAATCAATCTTAGCTTAAGCCAAAATCTAACTGGTTAAAAAAAGTGGCAAGATAGTTCATGGTGGCAGAGCCATTTATTTTTTTAGTAATCTATTCCATTGAAGAATATAAATATCATTCATTTGCCAAATTAAATAAAATTTTCATCTGGAATGGTTGTTTCAACGAATGCTGGGTAAATATTATGTTTTTTGTTATTGGAAAACAATCACCATTTAGTGGCTTTTTAACGTCAACTATCATTTTTAATGTATTCTCACCTAACACAGTTTCATTTTATTAGCAACATAAAAACAAACTTACAGCATAATTTTTCCACTGACAATGTTGTGTACTTGAGGCATCGTAAACTTCTAAACATAGATTTATATTTCAGACATTTTTTAAAAAGTACCCTTAATACATTTTATCTCCAAAGAAATGAATATATTGCAATTGACATTTATGTGATTCAAATATGTATGTAGACATATCTATGAAATATAACTGGAATATTTACCTGTATGAAATTTCATTGAGTTAGACAATAAGTAATAAAGTACTTCTAATCTCTGCTAAAGGGAATATTTTATAAAGTAAGGCAGATAAAGAAAACAGCATTAGATATAAACACCTGTAAGATGAGAGGGAGTCAGATGTGCATTAAAACTTTTTGTTATAGAAGAGATAAAAAACATTTAGGAATACAATCTGAAAGGCAACATTCAAGAACAACATGGTGAAAATGAACTATTTTCATCTTATGGGAGCTCAGACTTTATTTTTCACATTATAAAAATAAATGATAAATAATCCTAGAGATTATAAATGTAATATCCAAAGTTAAAATACTATTAGCCAAAGGTCAGAACTGATAAATAAATCAATAACTGTTTACTATACAGTGTATTGTGCATTTAAAAAGCAAATATTGAGCAATTTCCTCTTACTAATGAGAAAAGGAACCCTTATAATTTTTATTCCATTCCCTCCCCAAATCTCACTAAAATTGGAATAAAGAAGTCAAGGATAACCACGGAGGTGTACAGGGGACAGGAGATGAGACGCGACCAGGTTCTGGAAAGGGGAAGCAGGACAGAGGGTCACTGAGTCAGCCAGACTGAGACCCTTCACCTCCCACAGAGGAAGAGGATGTAAACCAGCTTCATACGCACCAACCCCACCAGGCTGAGGAGTTAGTTACCAGAGACCTCTAAGTCCAGGGTGCAGGTGAGGCTGGAAAAAAGAGGGCTGATTTTAAGTTCATATAAGGAGACACAGACCAGCAAATGCCCTGGTCCACTCAGGTGGCTGACGGCTCTTTCCCCATGTGACGTTTACTCTATGGAGAGAGGGCACAGCAGCTAAGGGCGGGCATGGAGTTCACACAGAAAACAGAGCAAATTGCTATCCGTGTTGACTGAGAGTGCAGAATTCTTTCCTGGGAAACCAGGTGGCCACACGACCCAAGAAATAAGACCTGCAGATTTTCACTGATAGCTGGATATCAGCCGTTGAAGAACAAACAATAGCTAATCCCTGGTCATTTGCCCAAAGATGAATTTTCTTTTTTAAATAAATCATAAACACATAGATCATGTATACACTAATGCATTTATGGGGTACAATGTGCTGATTTCATATAGAATTAGGAGCACTTGGGCGGTGCCTGTGGCTCAAGGAGCAGGCGCCGGCCCCACACACTGGAGGTGGTGGGTTCAAACCCAGCCCAGGTCAAAAAAAAAAAAAAAAAAAAAGAATTAGGAGCACTTACATCACACTGGTTAATATCTACCTCATCTCGTTTAGTTATTGTGGTAAGACATGCACCCTTGCATTGTGCACCCTTTTCACACACACATATACACACACACATACACACTCACATATGCTCATATACACTCTCATGCATACACACACTCACACACATATATATACATACACACTCACATACACACATACATATGCACTCGCACACATACACACACGTATACACATATACATATGCACTCACACACATACACACACATTCACACACATATATACACATACACACTCACGTACACACATATACATATGCACTCACACACACATACACACACATATACACATACACACTCACACACACATATACACACACATATACATATGCACTCACACACACATACACACACATTCACACACATATATACACATACACACATATACATATGCACTCACACACACATACACACACATTCACACACATATATACACATACACACATATACATATGCACTCACACACACATTCACACACATACTCAGACATATGTCCACACACACACACTCACCCACACAGACATGCACATTCACATACCTACACACACAGATACAAACAGACAGGCACACATACTAATTCCCATCAAACATCTGTGTGCTTCATTTTCTTTGAGACGGAGTCACACTATGAAACCCTGGGTAGAGTGCTGTGGCGTCACAGCTCACAGCAACCTCAAAGTCTTGGGCTTAAGCAATTCTCTTGCCTCAGCCTCCCAAGTAGCTGGGACTTTTTTAGCCTGGCTATTTTTTGTTGTAGTTGTCATTGTTGTTTAGCTGGCCTAGGCTGGATTTGAACCCACCAACTTCGGTGTATGTGGCTGGTGTGCCGTAGCCACTGTGCAACAGGCACCCAGCCTGTGTACTTCATTTTCAAACATAATGGACAGTCAAGGATTACATTTGACAAGTACCTCGACTATGAAAAACTAAAATAAACAAATAGTAAAAAAATAAAAATAACCTTGAAGAAAACAGTCCAATTCAAGAAGCAGCTAGGTAAGTGTATATATATTTGCATATGTGTGTTTTCAGACATAAAAGAAGATATTTAAGATATCACGCCTATGTAATTTCATCAGGAAAGTATAAACAAAAACTTTTAGAAAAGAGGAAAAACATTTATAAATTAAAATAATGGTTATTCAGAAACAATCTAATAAAACGTTTGAAGAAATCTCTCAGACTAAATATAAAACAACTGGATGGAAACTAGGATACCAGAAATATACATACAATAGATAATTTATCAATATCAGTGAGTTTTCCAGAGCCTGCCAAATACACAGCGCAAATGAATGGAAGGGCCCCCGCTAGGACACACTGTCACAAAACTTTAGAACACTGATGGAAGGAAAAATTATGAGACCTTTCAAAAATGACCAGATACAAGAGATTGAGAATCTGAAAGTTGTCACTCTGCTCACCATTTGGAGGAGCAGCATTTTCCAGCCTAGAATTCTGTAACCATTCATATGCTCGATCGTATGTGAGGCTGTGAGGTAGGCCTTGTAAGACAGTCAAGATTTCAAGGAAGTTGCTCCTCAGTCTTTTTCAAGAAGCTACTGAATAGTGTCCTCCGTAAGACATAAGACGGCATGAAATTCAGAAAACAGGTGACCGAATGTGAAAGAGGGGAAAGAGATGATCCCCAGACACCAGGGAAACCAAGATACTAGGAGTGACTGTGGCCCTAGAAGATCTGTCTTTAAAGAGAAAGTAGAATCACTAGATTCTTTCAAGGATTTGACTTTGTGGAAATGAGTCTAAGTTCTCTCGGAAAGTTTGTATTGAATTAGTGATAGCTACAGAGGAAAAGAAGCCAATGAGAAAAGTGAATCTGGTTACACACACACACACACACAAGCCAGAAAAGAAATATAATCTTAGACTACTAAATGGCTTATCTATGATCAATATTTATATAGTTGCAGAATACTGAATATTAATTTAATAAAAATGTGGCATAACTTTTGTAAGGATGGGTAAGAAGGAAATGGTGAACATGTATTACTTTCATAAAATATAAAGACAAGTTTATAGAAAGCACACATCTAGTAAAAATCTTGTAACCCACAAATGGCTCAGTCTTTTTAAGGCTTGTGTTCAAAGGCATAATACAAACATGTTTTGACGTTGTATACCAAGTGCCATTCAATGTTTGATTTCCAGCATTTCTCTGACTGCGACATCAATTTGCAGTGGCTTCATGACGGCTCCACGATAATTCCAAAGCTTTCAGCATAAATTGGTGCTTTTAAGCACTGTGCATAAATTTTTCTCAGGCTCAAGCTGACCAAAAAGCAATCAAAAGGAAACAAAACCAGGATGTTAATACTGCCTTATTACTCATTGAGCATCGGGGTGGGGGCAGGGAACAAAATACAACCAGCACTCATACCCCTTCAAGAAAGAGCCAAGGGTAGGAGTTCGTAAGACTGTTGCCTGCAGGAGAGTTCAGAGAGCCTCACTGCTTTAACTTTCCTTTTATAAATTGCAGTGGCTGTGTCTTATGCATCTTTATATTCCTTGTTTACTTAGTACAATGCCTGGACAAAACAGACCTAAGCATTTGCTTGTCCATTCAAATTACATCATTGACAACACATAAAGGAGAAACTGTTTCTTTCAACACGATGACCAGTACCCATGGCATGTTCACACCAGGACCAGGGGCTGCGCGCTCGCCATGGGCTTCTGTGCCTGGCTGAGTTGTCACCCACAATGAGTCAGTTGTGTTTGTGCTCAAATCCATTTGTCCTCTGTACTTTTAGTTATAATGATATAAATTTAGTTAAATATTATATCACTTTCTTTTCTTCTGCTGGGTTTAGGATTAGACAGCTCGTGAGTTTGTTGATGTGCTCTCTTTCTGTTTTTTAAATGTAAGAATCTAATGCAATAAATTTCCCTCTTAGGACTGCCTTTGCTTCTCCCACAGGTTTTGGTAACTTGCGTCTTCATTGTTGTTGTGTTTGAGGAATTTAACAACTTCCACTTTTATCTCTTCCTGAACCCAACTATCATTCAACATAGGTTGTTTAATTTCCATGTCTTTGAGTGAGAATGAATGTTTTTGTTGGAGTTTCACCTTTATTGCCTTGAGGTCTGTGAAGAGCCCATGCTCCATTCTAACATGAAGGCAGCAGATGACCTAATATAGAGTGGAGGGTAGGGGAAATGAGGGAGTGGGGAGAGAGGAAAGAGGGAAGGGGCCAGGAGGCACGGTGAATGCACCTCTTGGAGGCAGGACACCATTACAAGAGGGACTTCACCTAACAAATGCAATCGTGTAACCTCATCCTTTGTACCCTCAATGAATCCCAAACAGTAAAAAGTATATATTATATAAATGTATAAAATATGACTGTCTAAAAGAACCAAGTTTTGAAAGTTTTGGGAAGACTTGCTAATGGTGAAAAGTTGAAGTGTAGCTGAATTAGGCATGGGGAAAAAAGTATAAACTCCTAGAAGGATTTCTTGCTGATACTTTGCAAGCATCTTTACAATCTCACCTCTTTTGCAAGAAGGTGAACCTGCATATGGGAAAGACAGATGATGGATATGGTTTATAATAAGAATAGAACAAAAAGCGTCAAAGACCCATAGTCAAAGAAAAAGTCCTGATCATTCATCAAAAGATGGGTCATTGATGTATATTTATATATCTCAAGTTAAAATAATATTGTGTGCATTAAGGACTTTGGATTCTTTATACACCAACATGTTCACTAACCAGCCAAGTACTGGCCCTGACCATACTAACTAAAAGAGCTTCCTCCGTTTGTGGGAGTCACGTGGGGCTCCAGGGGATGTGTTCATAACAGCTTTTTTTGGACTGATGATGAAATGTTGTTCTTGACACAGACACATTCATTCACCTAACATTCCCAGTGATGGTCAACAAAACTAACTTAAAATGTGCATTTTCAAGATGGTTGTCTATGTGTTGCAAGAAAAATCTGGCCCAATTTTGCATAAGATCTTAATCTTTTGAAAACTATTTTCTTTTTTTTTTTAAATTTCAGATTCATATATGGGTACTAGCTTATATAGTTTATATTTCTTAGGTAAAGTTCAAGTTGGGTTAAGCCCTCCATCCAGGAGATGTGCCACGGCCTCTATTTTGTACCCCCATTAGGTTTCAGGGAAACTGATCCCTGATCTTTAGCGTAAGACTTGTTCTCTCCTTGAGAGACTAGGGAGTCCCGAGAATGGTATGTGAGTTGTGTATGTGCAGGACATATGAAAACTGGCCTCTGAGGGAGAATGTACGTGTGAGGTGTGGCAATATCAGCCCTAAAGAGTAAAGATTCTCTAGATGCCAAAGGTCTCATAATGCAAAGGTAATGGTCTTGCTAAAGGTCCGTGGTTTTGCAAAAACATTTGGAGACATTCTGACACTTTCCATGTTCCCCCTTATTAGTGATGTCTGATAAGTCACTGTAAACTACTTTTTCCTGCTTTGTGATGATAATTACAGACCAAGGTTTACTCCTCCCAGAGTTCCTGACAGGGACTTGGTGTCAACCTGTTTCATTCCTGGAATCAAACCCCCCTCATCTGGTGGCCTCAAGCCCCTTCAGTTAGTGAGAGCTCAGCAACCCCCTCCCTCCCCCTTCCTACCTCCTCCCCTCCTCCTACTTAAGTTTGTGTTTTTTTTTGTGTGTACAGTTGTTCATCGACTACTTTTCTGTTAGTATTGAGTATACTGAATGCTTACTTTTCCATCCTTGTAATACTTGACTATTTTCTAAACTATTGACCTATTAACATAGCAAAGAGTAAATTTTAGTCAAAAAAATTATTGCAGATCCTCAAGAAAGGAAATATAAAATGTAATGTAACCTAATCATTTGTACCCTCATATTTATCTGAACTAGAAAAATAAATATAAAATAGAATATTAGAACTTCAAGTTGGAAGGATCTCAGCTGTCATATGATCTAACTGTTACCTGTCCAACTCATTAAAGACGGAGATATACCCACATCTGTAAAGGACAGGAGGAACAGAGCTCTCAGTGTTCATGCCTGTAGTAATTATTTCCTGATGACAATAAAAAATATGCCACTTAAAAACCTTACCTATTCAGTGTGAGGTGTTCATTTTAAACATCATGAGGAGAAACTTGAAGCTATAATATATTCCATATAAACTTGGTTTTCCTTGAAATTATTAAAAAGTGAGAATTCAAAGTTAAATTACAGAACATAATACTTGGAATCATTTAATTGTGTTTAAAAAATCTGAATATGGTCATTCAGATAACTCTTACTAATTATGTTTTAGGAATATCACAACCCAATTCCAGAACAAAGATCCTTCAATTTTATAGAATATATATCAGAAAACTTGGTGACAATTCCTATCGTCTATGAATTTTGACTATAAAAACAAGGTGGCCCCACACTGTAAATACAGAACAGATTGACTTAAAATGTTTGATAAATTTCGGGTTGAACTTGCAGTGCTGTGACAACCTTCACGTCTGAGTGTATTCAGCTGCATGGAGGCCTGTACTCCGGGTCTGACACACACGTGGTTGCTTCTCCAGTGTCTGGAAATGCACGTCCTCGCCAGTTAAAACCCTCCTCCCGGAGACTCAGCCCCGGCCCCACCCCACCTGTGGTGCCAGGTTATTCTCTCCAGGGTTTTTCCTCCACGTTCGTAAGTAGAACTGACCCCTTCCCAGTGTGGGGTCACATGAAATAGCCCTTTATAGTAATGCCAAACCTTAAGAAGATGTGTTGTAAAAAAAAAAAAAAAATGTGTTTTTTAATTCTGTAAATTTAATTTCTGTGTATTTGTCTCAGAATATGGTAGAGATAACTTAATTCTTTTCTAATGATAGAAATTTATATTTACGGCTTATGATCCCGATTAGATTAACTGGTATATAAAAAAATACATCCTTATAAAAATATTTTTGAGGTACAAAAATAAACAGATAAGGAAATTAAAAATTCACTTATGTCATTAAAAAAAATGGAGACTTTACATCCTTCGTATTAACCTGGATGGAAGTGGAAGACATTATTCTTAGTAAAGCATCACAAGAATGGAGAAGCATGAATCCTATGTACTCAATCTTGATATGAGGACAATTAATGACAATTAAGGTTATGGGGGGGGGGAAGCAGAAAGAGAGAGGGAGGGAGTGGGGTGGGGCCTTAGTGTGTGTCACACTTTATGGGGGCAAGACATGATTGCAAGAGGGACTTTACCTAACAATTGCAATCAGTGTAACTGGCTTATTGTACCCTCAATGAATCCCCAACAATAAAAAAAAAAGAAAAAAAAAAAATTCACTTATGCTTTGGACCATCTCACAAGTTCTTTCAGTAAGAAGTCACTCACTGGGGCCAACATTCCCCAGAAATAAAAAAATTCTACCTTCCAATGCAGCCCAGTCTATTAAAACAAAACAAAATAAAACAAACAAAAAAAAAAAAACCACTGTAGACTGACTGTGCGTAAAAAATGAAAAAAAAAAACAAAACCAAAAAATCTGTCATTTTTTTATCTCTACCCAGAGACCATCTGTGTCTTAGGCAAGGCTGAAATTTCCCCTCACCACGGAAGGCCGTCTCTGTGGCCAACCATTTATTTCCCAAATCCTCTCTTTGCTGTTGTCCCAGCCATTTACTGAAAGAAGCAATGAAACCTTCCACCACGCTCCTCAAATCTTCAACTTTCTGCCGAAGTCTTTAAAAACACCAAAGATACTTTCTTAGTTTTCTGATATCAGTAAGTCCTACTGTGCAAAACATACATCTCGGCAAATTCCACCTCACCGCTGCTGTCTTTCCCCTGTGCCCGGGAGTTTCATGCATTAGTTACGCTCCGCGTCTATGTCATAGTCAAAAGAGAACCTCCAGTGACAACCTGTTACTGGTTTTGAAAAGATGAAATGGGTGTCACAAAGACGAGCTTTTAAGTTCTGGAATATGCTACTGATAATTTTGCAGCTGCTTTTATACCAAGAGATGTGAAGACAACTGAATGAGCATGTCAGTGTTCTTTACCGTGAGATCAATGCGGTGGTTACCAGGGCAAGTGATTTCTACAAAAGCTAATTCTGCCGAAAGAAAACATCTTACAAACGGAGATAGGTTGACAGTAAAAAACAAGCATTTGGTTTGTAATAGAATGTCCCTTGTTCATCAACATTAGTTTTGCATTAAAAATTCTTGAAGTTTCTGGGTTAAGAAGTTTAGAATTAAGTTCTAAAATGTTGTGATCTTATCATATGTGAACTTTGCATTTTAGTACCGATAGAATCGTACTTATTTAAATAAAGGCAGACAAAGTTCTATTCCAAGTAAAAGAAAAAAACCTGTCATTTTTCTGCACTTTTCAGACCTTACAATAATGTTTTAGTTGATAGTCTCTACACTGTAAAACACTTAGCAAAATGTTCAGATGTTACTGTTAATTTCTCTCAAAATGAATATTTTCTTACAAAGTGTAGCCTACCTTACAAATTTGAATGACTTGTTTTGCATCTACAATCAGTTTACATTTAATCCTTCCATCCTAGTAAAATTCAAAATGAATTCATTTATCAAGGGTTAAAGGTACAGCAAGCAACGTGCTCTCCAGACTCTGTATGGGTTTGGTGTTGATTAATTGGCTCTAGGCCTCTCCTTACTTTTGTTTTGCTGATCTGGCTTCACTTTCTCAGTGTCCCCCTCTTCAGAACTCAGTCTGTTCTGTCCTTTGTGGCTCCCTTCACGAAACGTACCATCTAGCAACTGCTCAGGTTTCCCACCTCCTGGTAGCACAGACTGTTGAAGCAAAACATGGATAGGTTGAAAAATTGATGGAAATATATTTTTCTCCTTTCATCCATAAAATAAGAAAAGAGGCATTCAGCCAGAAGGGCTTCACAGTAACTATATCAGGTGAAGACATAACAAATCTCTCCCATCATAAGGGAAGCGGTGAGATCGATTTGCTGGCGTCACCTATTCCGTGTTCTGCATGAGGCAGTGACCTGGAGAATAAGAAGCCCTACGTACAGCTCTGGTCACAAGTGGACCTGAAACTCTGTCCAGGAAAGAAAAAGTCAATTTATGTTAATTCATTAGTAAAGCATTTGGTTATTCCTTAATAACCCTATACTCTTCTACACTTAACTTCTCCTTCAGAGAAATAAATTATGAGATCACAGTGGGATTCCCCACTTGGGGTGAACATAAAACCCAACTCAATGCCATTTTAGTACGTGTGCAGATTACATAACAAACTGAAAATAGTATACATGTGTGATTAAACAGAGTTCCATGTTGAGAATTCAACACAAAAAAGGCATGTTACGGTAGTACAAGCAAATAATTTGCTTTATAAATTTTCAATCAAAATTAGAATTTCAGGTGCTTATTTGTAACAAAACACCCTTAAAATCACTTAGGTTTAGGGTGGCGCCTATGGCTCAAAAGAGTAGGGCGCCGGCCTCATATGCCAGAGGTGGTGGGTTCAAACCCAGTCCCAGGCCAAAGGAAAAATAAACAAACAAACAAAAAACCCACTTAGGTTTATTATATCACTTAGGTTTAAAAATAACCTATGATTTAATTGTAAATACCTTGGACATATAAAGTTAATATATAAGAAAGGGGTTAAGGGATTTCTTAAAGAATGATTTATTCCATTTGACTTCTCTAACAAATTCAACATATCCATTTCCGTCTCATCTATAATATTAATATTGTAATTGTTTCCGTCGTTTTCATTTTCCTGCCTCCTTTCCTCTGAAGTAATCCTTTTCTGGGAGAAGTAAGATAACCCAATAGATTTTTCTAACTTTAATTTCATCAGCTCGGTGACTGCTTTAAAGAATTCCACTTATTTAAATAAGATATTTGATAAAAAGTATTTTAGATAATCTCTTCACTAAATCTTTAATGACAAAGTTTTATAAAAAAAGTTATTACCATATGCTCTTTAACGCCTAAAGCAAAGACCTAGTGTAGAATTGAGAGTCATAATGAGGTCAATCTCAATTCCATCAATGTTATGTTCTATTAAAATCAAATCTAATCACATTCCTCATTTCAACCCAGCATGCCTTGGCTTTGAGGTATGTTCAGAAATGCACTTAAATTAGAAGAGAAACATTAACATTTTATCATATGAATAACACTAATGGCTCAGAAGATTAGCAGTAACACATTCTGGATTCCTTTGCTAAAAATATACCTTTTATACTACTTAGATACCTGACCGTAACTCTGGGAGAAGGGGTTTCAACTAACGAAGTTCAGATGCTCAATGTAAGAAAGAGATCATACAACCCTGACCTCAAGGAAAATAACAGCTTCACTGTCACTAAAAACCCCTTAAGAAATCCAATCCTACTTGACATTCACCAGAAAATAATTGTTCATTATATTCTCCACAATTAGATAAAAGGAGGTGATTATCAGGTGAGCAATAGGTCATCCTAGATCAATCATCTGTGAGTTTTATAATGAATTTTCTTATTTTTAGGAGGGTTTTTGTTTAGGATGGGGGTGTGTTTTCTCTGTCGCCTAGTAAGAACTTGTGCAAATTCATTAGAATTCCACTACTCTTTTCTACACTTTATCTGTATAGAGTTACAAATCATAAGGCTCAAAACCTCTAGTTTTGACAATCTTTCTGAGTCTAAAGAAGCTTCGTCTCACCCACACAGCTTCAGAGTTAACCCTACCCATGCACCAACAGTTCATCACGACGCAAGGAAATGATTGGGGTCCTAAATCTGTGGCAGGAGTGTATCTTTAATTCTCGACTCCTTTGAAGGAGTTTAGGGTCTGAAGTGCCCAAGTCACAGCCAGCAGTGTTCTACTGGTGATGGCAGATAGAAGCTATGACCTCACAGAGGTTATAAAGTGTAGACATATCCAAAGATCAGAAACACATGGAATTAAACACTTTTCAAGCTGTAAATTCTCTCAAAGTTCATGAAGAGCAAGTCTTTTTACATCTGTGGTAACTTTGCTTCAACCACACAGCTAATTAATGTTCTGATGGGACCAGACACCCCACTCTCAGCCACTGCTCGTCCCAGGTAAGAAAGAAAGAGAAAAGCTGCAGGTGGGTAGATGTTGTGATAGGAAGTGTGTGAGCATTTGTGAAAAGACAAACGCTGACATATTAAAATTTAAGAGTTTCTTTGAGCAGACAGCAGTTCATGAACTGGGCAGCTCCAACCTGGAGTGGTTCAGGGCTCTGCTGAAGGCAGTCAGGGGGAGGCTTTGATGCAGAAACAGAGGAAAGAAATTACTGAATTGGTAAAAATTTGATCCCTTGTTTTATTTGGAATAACCACTAGGGAAGTTCAAGACAATATAACTAATGCCTACTTGTCTTCCTGCAATTGGCCAACCTTAATTTTTATTTTCTTTTAAATTGAGAGTTAAGTTTCAGTTTCCTTAAGTAGGAACCCCAGGGTGTTTAGCCTCCCATTTATTAAATTAAGACATTGGTGCTATGAATACTTAATGTGAGGAAAATACTCCAGAAAGGCAATCGTTTTTCTCTGCATTTTGATAACTGCTGAGATCACCTCTCCCTAGAGCAGTCTTTCTCAACCTTCCTAATGCCGCAGCCCTTTAACATAGTTCCTCTGGATCAGGACCCACAGGTTAAAAACTGCTGCCCTAGAGCCTTAACCCCTAATAATTCAGATGTGCTTATACCAAACTATGGAGAAATAGGGGTTCCACTTATGCATATAATTTCTTCAGAAGGTTGAAAGAGCCTTCCCCATCCTTAAGCTTTCTAGAGCTGTAAGCTAAGAAGCTCAACACAGACCTTCAGAGACATATGAAATCACAGTTTCCACTGGAGCTGGGGATTCCCTGTACATCAGTTCAATGACCCTCTTTAGGAATGTCTTCTAAGGTGATCGTCTCAGCCTCAGATGATCATATATGCGCCACGTAGTGCCCTATCTGCTATTTTCTTCTGGCAATAGGTAAAAATGTGGAAAGCAGAAGAAGTAGGCCAAGGGGAAGCAGCCAAGTGAGAATCCAAGAACTCTGAAGATGGAGGAAATTCCAGGTGTTTAATCCCTAAGTTAAGGCATCAGCAACTATTTTTAAAAAATATTTCTTTGCAATGAGAATTATCTGTAATTTTTGAAAAATAGAGCATATTGTAACTACATCAATTTTTCTGAAATAATTATTTCAAGAGCTTTAGAGAGTAAATTTGGTTTATTTTTATTAATGCACAGATGGTGTACTCAATCTTGCCAACCAAGAATCCTTTATTCTAAGTTCAAGTCCTGTATATGTGAAAAAAAGTGTTAAATGCCTGGTCCCTAACTAGAAGAAATGGTTCGAATATGCTTAAATGCCCAGAGTTGAGGATAATTGAGAGCTACTAGCTCTCACTTTTTAAAAAACATGATGAAAGACAAAGTGAATAAGAGGTTTTCTTCCCTGACACGTTCTCCATGAGGTCTAAGTACGTACACACACACACACACACACACACAGGGACAAAGAGAGACAGACAACAGACCTCAAGGACTTGCTGAAGTTATGCTTAGAAAAAAACAGCACCTGAGACTCATATCCTAAGGGCAAGCAAAGGGCTTTGGGAAAAGCCTGGGACAAAGGGTCAACCACTCTGAGTAATTCAATGCAAACTCATCAAACGGGGGAAGGTGGCTGGGAGGGCCACAGCTGAAACAGCACAGTTTTTTTTATTAAATCATAGCTGTGTACATTAATGCAATCATGGGGTACAGTGTGCTGGTTTTATATACAATTTGAAAAATTTTCATCGAACTGGTTAACATAGCCTTCATGGCATTTTCTTAGTTATTGTGTTCACAGCTTTTTTTTTACAGATAGTGGATGAAAATATTAAAGCATTTACAATGGGTAAGGAATTAGTAAATGGAAATTCTTAAATACAGTAAAAATTTTTACTCATTTTATCGCCTATAAAACTAGTACAACGTATATTTAGTGGACAGCCTTAATTGCTTTATTTAAACCCTCATAAAATATTTATATAAGAGCATTCAGTGGTTTACTCCTTGGCTGGCTCTTTTAATTCTATTTTTTCGCGTTATATCCCACATAACTCAAACACTAAGTTGGCTAGCTCAGTCTGCTACCTAAGCTTTTAGGAATCTAACCATCACAGCAAATATATCTCATGTATTTTATGCTTTATAATTTATTATTATGCTTTTGTTAAATCATTTCTGAAATCCAACAATTCTATAAAACTTTCATTGATATATTAAAAATAATTATGTTTTCCACCCCCATCTAAAAACCTTTTACGTCTCACCCTTCACTTGTCACTGGCTGAAATACTCATTTGTCTTATTTTCATCAAACAGACCTTTTATAATCCATGCTATTATTTCTTTAATTTCATAAGTAGCCTTTATATATTCTTAAAACTCCATCATATTAGTCTCATCCAGGGTAGCCTTTGTAAATCTAATCACATTTAAAATTTCCAAATTAATGCCACAAAGCTTATGGTACTTAATAGAATATTTTAATGCCAATGATTAGTTTCCTAGCCATGAAGGTGACAAGGGTACACATTCAATACTCCAGATCATTTTTGTCCTATTGTGTTTTCCAGTCCAAGACCCTCCGTTATGAAGGGACCTTACAAAGTCTTCTAAGACCAAGAGTGAAATCACTTGCTAATGACTTCACGAGTTTCAATGTATCCAAAGTTTTGTGCATTGCCATTGCCATGTCCTCTATCCTAGACTTTTACAATCTAAAAAAGGATGCTTATAGGACAAGATAAAGAAAGCATATAATGTTTTTTAATAAATTTTTAACAAACACTATGTAAGACGAATCAGGCTACTAAGTGAATAAATACACCCAATTGCCAAAGGGTTAAGATTTACTCAAGGTCATGTAAGCAACTGGTGAGAATTAAAATAAGTCCAAGTCATCCACAGTCATGTACCAGTTAGTGACAGGCAGGGATGGGTTCTAGGAGACGTGTCATCAGTCAAGTTTGTCCCTGTGTAAACCTCGGTGTACTAACACAAACCTGGTGGTACAGCCCACTGCACACTTAGGCTACAGGGGACTCTATAGCCTGCTGCGGCCTGACTACAAACCTGCACAGCAGTTACTCTCCTGAATACTGCAGATAATTATAACACAATGGTATCTGAGTATTTGCTCATAGGAAAGCAGAGTACAAATACAATATTGTGATCTTATAGGACCACTGTTGTACATCCGCCCATCACAGAACACATCTGTCTGTGGCACGAGGCTCTAGTTGGAATGAAGCAGAATGTCCCCTTCCAGACTGGGTTCTTCCACTCAGCAGTTACGCCTTTACATTTCCCCCATGTCTCTTCATGGCTTGCTAGCTCATATCCTTTCAGCACTGAATAATGCATAATAGATGTACAAGGCTGCAGACTGCATGATTTCAACTAAATGACATTCATTCCAGAGAAGGAAAAACTAGAAGACAGTAAAAAGATTAGTGGTCACCAGTGGCTAACAGGGAGCAAGGGCAGAATAGGCTGTGCACAGAGGATATTTAGGGCAGTGAAATGATGCCCACTGGGTGCACAACACCCCGAGTGGGCCCCCAGGGCTTTCGCTGAGAGCCATATATCAATCAAAGTATGTTCCTTAGTCATAACAAGGCCTCACTCTGGTAGGGAAAGGTGAGGAGGAGGCGGCTGTCTCCTGTGTAGGAGATACATGAGAAATCTCTGTACTTTCTGCTCAGTTTTTCTGTGAATCTAAAACGGTTGAGAAAAGTAAAATACGTGTGTGTATATATAAATACATGTATATAAAATATGTGTATATGTGTGTGTATAGAGAGGGGCAAAGGAGGGAAAAGTAAGATATAAAACTTATTTTCTCAATCCCCAAGTGAATATTCCACACCCCAAATGACATATAAACACACACTTCTATGTCCTTCTAATATTAATTAAATGTCCCTTGCATTAATTTTATGATATAGTAAGTTTGGGATAGAAGGTGGAATGAATCTTTATAATCCAGGAAGCCACTGCTGAAATTTTAGGTGACTTCTCAGTTTTCAAAAAGCCACAGTCCTTTGCAAATTTCATCGATTGCTTTGATTGATGTAAATTGCAAATATCTCTGTTTTGGGTATACTGCAGCTCTCAAATGGCTCCAGCTGACTCGGCAATGAGCCAGCACTGTGGTCCAAAGCGCTGTAAGGAATATATCATGTCTTTAACCTCAAGCAATAGAGCTCGATCTACCTTGTTTTAAATTAAACACCCCCTAAGTAATTGTATTCAAGATTGAAAACGTTTTTGCTTCCTTAAACAGCATGAGCATGCACTAATAGCACTGCCTTTTATAATTCTGAGAATAAAACCATTTTGAGGACCAGAGAAGAAAGGTAGCCTTCAAGGTATAGAGCTCAAAGCAAGAAGTGAGAACATGAAAGCTGTCATGGTCTGCTTTAGACATCTTAGAAGAGAGGATAATGGTCTCCGCTCCTGTCCTCCTTCCCCCTGTGATCACAGCTCCATTTGCAGCTAATGGGGACTCCTTCTATAGGAGGTCTTTCAGGACAGAATCACAGAATTGAAAAGTTCCACTGAATGTAGCCTCTGGGCTTCTCACCACTCACAGGCTCATAGACAAAGGAGAAAAGAGAGCTGACACAGTCAGCAGGTGTCCCGAGAGCAGGCAGCCTCCAGGTGGGTCCAGGTGGCCCAGGCAGTACACACAGACACCATCCTCCTGTCACAAAGTTCAGTCCTGACTACCTCACTTACTGCTCTGTGAACTTGAGAAAGTTTCTTAGTCTTTCTGAAAAAAATATAATGACATTAATTTCTACATTTGCATGACCATGGTGATTGTTATAGGAGACAAAGTCTGTGTGACACCAAGGACAATGGCGGGCACCTTGAACGTGGCCATGCAAGTGAGTTGAGGATGGCGGTGAGGATGAAGAGGAGGGTGGACTATCTACAGTGAAGTGTGGTGCGCTGTTCCTTGCCGTGGCACTTTCACACTGTTTCCCACCCTCTCCACCAAAGTAACACCTCATCATTCCCAGAATTTAGCTAAAGCAGTCACGCCTCTAGGGAGACCTCCTGAACCCATCTGATTGGATCTGTCTGCTGCTTTTCACATCCATCAGAACAAAGGGTAGAGGCGAGGTGAGGGCTCACCATGAGTAGCCAACAACTTAAGGGTTCTTCAGTTCCTACAAACTCCAGACACTGTGCTAATGGATGATGGTAAACAGATGAACACACGAGATGTCACAGGCCACAGAAGTGCTTCCATCCCGGAGGGAGCTGCACCAAACTCGTGCAAGAGCTAAAACCGAAATATGTCTAAAATTCTGTGAGAATACAGGAAGGGGAAATTAAATAATGGCGAGACAGAAACACAGATAAAGAGGTTTTGTGGAACATTTTAGTTATGAAATAACATCTGAATTGGGCCTTCAAGGGTGAGTACAGAAACTTCCCTAAAAGGACCTTGAAAGAGTATCTTGTCATTGTAGTTATGGCCCAGGCAAACCCCTCTGAAGAGCGCTGGGGAAGCAGCTCTCACTGAAATGGTGATGGATTAGCCCACTCGTGAGCAAGTAAAGGACAAGTGAGTGGAGAAAAAGGAGCTTGTCTCTGGCCTTTCTTTTGTCTCAGTGATGATTTTTCATCAAACAAAGGCTCAGTGATGTGAGCACAGAAGGCGATTTGGGGCACGAAAGCTGGATCAGGTGGTGGTCAGGCCGTATCTGCTCCTCAGCGCTGGGATTGTTGGGTGGGGAAATGCATTGACGCTTGCAGACTGCTTTGAAAACACATGATGCTGAGTAAATGCCATGAATTACTGTTGTTCAATACACTCGGGAGACATACTTATCTCCAAATGGAAAGGTCCCTGAAAGATGGACTATGTTTAAAGACATTTAGGAGCTTGCTTTTTCACTATAAAGATAAAATTTTTAGCTAGCTTTATTCTAAATCCATCATAATGCCTAAGGATAATCTTTTTAAAATGCCATTATGACAGAATAAATCTGAAATTGCACATAAATGCCACTCACAGGAAACTTGAAGGAAAAAAATGCATTAAACTAAAAAGAGTTTTGTCTTCTCACGTAAAAATAAATTATAAGACAAAGAATGCCCCCCATGGGAATGGTAGTTGTGATAGCTGAAAGCAAATAAGGAGAAACAAATGAAGCTATCCAACCCATATCAACATAGAGAGGGAGTTTTCTCTAAGAGATGGTCGGGAAGAAATTACTCGGAAAAATTCGTACTTTATTCAAATAATCAATCATTCTTTACTTCAAATTGTCTTCAGCAAGGATGATAAATCTCCATCAACTCTATCCAACACTTAGAGAATTAGATGGGGATAAGAACAGTCATATAACGATGATAATGATAATTCAATGTTGACAATATCTTACATTACTATCGTTATTTCTTAGATTACACTGTAAATGTAATTATGTGATTTCATATTCAAAACACTGGGAAGTAGATAGGAAAGGTTTTTATTTTTGATAAACAAGGAATTGAGGCTAAGAAAGGTGCTATGACTAGAAAGATTGGAGTCCCACCAACAGCAGGCATCAGAAGCCAGGAGGCAACTGCTTCTAATGTTTAGACGGGTGACCTACTGACATCATTTTCAAACGCTGAGATAATCTCATAAAATCTTTATTCAAATAACAAGCACAATGTAACAGTATACGGCACACCTCCTGGGTGAAGGGCTCAGATACAACTCAAACTTTACCTAACAAAGGCAAAAACATAACCTGGCCATTGGTACTCTCATATTCATCTGAAAATTTAAAAACAAGATGTAATATTTTTTAACAAGCAGGCAAAATTTTATGATGGGGTTTAGAAAAAAATGATCCAAATCTAAATCTCTTTTGATATCACAATAGAATGCTTACAGTATCGAATTTTCAATGAAAAGATTATTTTAAGAAACAATGAATCTATATAATAAAATAGAGACCAAGCTATGAATTAGAATAGCCTCTTCCCAAAATGTGTTCTTTGCATGAAAATGGTTTACATGGTCCAATATACGTTGGAAAGGCTTCGTAGGCTCCTCTTCTTTGTAACTGAGAAGTCTATACGCCAAACATCCTGAGAAGTTCTGTGGCAAGAAACCTGTTTGTTTAATCTTACGTGTTCCAAGAATCACATAGTCTCCACCTGTGTGCATGAAACTGGAGTTTCCATTAAGCCAAGAGCTGATTACCTGGTGACAACGACTCCCCAACTAAAGACTAAAACACGGTACACACCTCTGCCGTGACAACTGTAATTGTAATTTTACTAAAGACTAAAAGATGTAGAACATTATTTTAAAATTAAAATAAACAAAAGTCTATCACTTTAAAGCACGCTCGCTTTTGAAAGGCCGCTCTGCCCTGCTCGTGGAGTGAGGCTACCTCTTTCTGCCATAAAGAGAACTACAGTAGAGCATTTGAAAAGGAATGTGATTGGAAACTCTAAGACCAATATCCAAACAGGTCACACACCTTCTTAGGTTTGGATTTATCAGTTAAAAATAAGAGAACAAGATTAAAAAACATCCCTGAAGCACCACGCTGTATTAAAGCTTGTTCGCTCTCTGTACTTTCCACGGAAATCATGTACTTCACCCTCACTACGGATGCAAGCCACAGTTCAAGCCATCCAGATCTAAAGGAGCTCAGGTGTGAATTTTTCTACCTGTTTTAGGGTAAAGCATTCAATTCTGTGAACTATTAATTTGCTTGGAAGAATCTAAATGTTCAGAGCCATGGGATTTTTTTCTCTCTTAGATGAATGATTTGATGACTTTGCATCAGAAATCACATGGGATTGCAGCTTATAAGGCTGTCTTGTGTGTCTTCAGCTTGAAAGTTTTGAGGCTGGGATTACTATGAACTAACAACAGGTGGACAGAAAATAACATGCTATTAAAATGCCCTAAAAAGAGGTCAGGAGACCTGGTTCCTATTTTCCATGAACTAGCTGTGATTTAACTTACTGGGCATAGCGTCTGTAGCTGAATCATGACCCTATTTACAGACCATGACCATCCAGTTTATTTCTGCTCTAAGATTACCAATAGTGAGAGTTTTGGAGTCTAACTGGGATCACCCCTCAGCTCCCCCTACCACAGGCTGCATTTTTGCTCTCAAACCTGTTATTTAAGCTCTCTTGGGACTAATTTATTTCTCTCATAGTAAAATAGGGATAATAATAGAACCTTTACATTATGTTTTTGTATGGAATTAAATGATCAAAATATAAAACAATGCTTTACCTGGTGTATACACGCTGCTCAGAATATATCCACTACTATCATTGTTAAAAAACCTCTATTAACATAACACCTTCTTTTCATAATGAAAGAGGAAAAAGTCTATCAACAAGATATAGAAATATATTAATTAGAGAATTATAAAAATCTATGGTTCTCTTAATATACATTACTACAGCATTATAATTCCTATTTATGTCTGTTAAGAGGGTTTAAAGTACTGGTGAGAACTTAAGATATAGTTTTTTAATTAAGTTCATGGTCTGTCTCAAGCCAGTTTATTTAAACAATTTATTTCTCAAGCTAATATTTTAGGATTTTCTGTAGATTCAAGATTTATCAATGAAAATAGTGAAAGGTACTTTCCAAGTGGACTTTTGCTAATGGTCAAATTCCTTTAGATCATCTGTATTTTTTTAATTGCTCGATACACATGTTGTGTGTGCTACTATCTGCTATAACACAGTTCATTCAGTCTAATTTATTCTGTAATAGTATCTATTACATAGACCTTCTGTAGATGTTATTACATCGACCTTCGTGGTGAGTTTTAGGGATGTGTGTTTAATTCCCCCCAGTCATTAAATTAATATTACATTACAGAATGTTGTGGGGGAAGTCTGAAATTTAAAGGTCATTTCTGAAGACTAGCAGACATACACACACCTCAAATCTAAAGACTCGGTAACAAAGGCCTGGATTTTTACAAAATGTGACCCCCAAAATAGTAAGTGGAGCTTCACATATTGTGGGCACTCAATAACAAACCCATAGTTTAACTGATTTGGTAAGGAAAGGGCAAATAATTTCTTAAAAGGCACCAAATCATAAAGTCTAAAAAATAGCCAGGTGTTGTGGTGGGCACCTATAGTCACAGCTACTTGGGAGGCTGAGGCAAGAGAATCACTTAAGCCCAAGAGTCTATGAGGTTACTGTGAGCTGTGACACCACTGCACCCTACCAAGGGCAACATAGTGAGACCCTATGTCTCAAAAAAAAGAAAGAAAGAAAACAATAGTATAAAAATGTGGTAGCTGACAGGCATAAAAAAAGAATAATAACAATGTAATTTAAATAGAGATTAGAAACAAAATGAATGGGGCCTGCTAATGACAGATAAGGAGACAGAGGAACTGAAACTGTTAATGTGTGGCTTGAAATTTCACCGACAAACAGTAAAAACTTAAGGGTGTCAATCACTCTAAAAGAGATTCTTTAACATTAATAAATGCATAAATGTTGAATTAAAAGGAAGAAAGCAATTCTTGTTTTAAAAACTAAAAGATTTTATCAGAGGAGAAATACAGGGGATTTATTTTCCCACAGATAATTTTTTTTCTACTCCTTGAACTTTAACCAATGTGACAATTTTTTTCTTTCCTTTTTCCTTCCTTCTCTTCCTTTTTCTTTAGTTATTTAAACAACAACAACAAAAAAACTTGGTAACACCATTGTTAAAAAGAATAAAAGCTTTTTTAGATATTATAGTCCTAAGTGGCTTGTTTCTTTTAACAAACACATTTACTTTAATAAATTTGGAAAACAAAAAATTAGGGGAGGGGTGAGGGCTGTCATGAATAGTACCAAAACTGAATCCATAATTAATTTCTTTCTCCAAATAACTGGTGTGATAGGCTAAGAGGAATCAATAGCTTAGGTGCCTTCTTGGGAGGACTTCAGCCAACTTCTTGGCAGTTTAGGCAACTGTAAAGTTGGTTTGTAAGACTACCCTCCCTTCTGACACTAACTGCAAGTTTGAGGATTCCCAAGGCCATGCTTATAATAAATCTCTGGAAGTACTCACAAAACTCATGGAAAGCCATTAACATTTATGGTTGTGGTTAATTACAAAGAAAGGATATAACTTTGAATTAGCCAAGGGATGATGGGCAGACGGCACAGGAAGTCCCAAACCCAGTGCTTCTCTCGGACTCTCCCCTTGAGTCAGGATAAAAGGCATAAAGTTCCCCCCCCCCCCAAGTTAATAGCACTCTTAGAGCTAGCATTAATATTGTATTATCGTTCCTTCCTTTTACCCGCATAGAAATCCAGTCGCTGCTACAGGTTATAAAAGCATAGAACAGAATCTGTAAATGCACAAGTGCCCCAGATGAGCTATAAATAAATGTGGGGTGGAGCATCAGAGAGCACATGCCTGTCTGCTTGGGTGAAGAAATGTGGAAGCAGCAGCAGTGGAATGAAAGGAAAGATACCCAGGGGTGTCTTTGCTAGGTGCCTCTGCTAGTCTGAGGCATCACACAGAAAGAACCACTCATTGGCCCCGGGCTTGTAAACACCACTAATCGAGAGAGTCCACCCTTCCCTGTCCAAACACGACAGCATAAGACCCAAATTCAGCTCTAGATGTTGAATTGTGAAGCAATACCACAAAAACCACAAGGTCTGCCCACTGATAACAGTCACGTGGAGACCTCGGGCTGCCCTGGATTCTGCTGTTTCCACAACTGTGGTTTTCTCTGTTCCTTAAATTTTCTGATAGACTAGCACAACTTTACAGAAGATCAAGACAACATCTTCACATTCGTTTAAATAAACTAGAAGTGGTTTCTCATGCCTGAGGTCAAAAAGCCCTGACTGAAGCAGGTTCTCTGTCTGACACTTTGGTCTAGAATCTATCGCGCTGACCAATGCAACTTTTTCACGTACTTAATGAGAACTTTACTTCTGTAAGAGATCCAACAGGTCTAGGAATATATGGTTGCTTCCACGAGTAAACTTTACAAATATCCAGGGAGACAGAAATTGCATATGGAAAAATAATTATAGAATTATGAATAACTCAATTACTAAGAAAAAATCCAATCTTATGTGCAAAAGCAGTTCTGGAAGGGGAAGAGAGCAACACAGAAGTCCCGAGACTTTCTGGAAGAAGAATGGGATTGAGTATAGACTAGAATCTAAATAAATGGCCCCTGTCACAAGGAAATGAGTTTTCATGCATAAAAATACCAGTACAGACGCTTTCAGCAAGAGTCATAAAATCCCACAGCAAATGGCTTTGCAGGGTCATAATAAAGTGCAAAGGAGTCGGGATCTCACAAAGCAAAACGCACGTTGATAACGCAGTGGGCGCTACTCAGGGCTGTGAAAAACGCCCACATTCACAATCCTACCTCTGCTCGTTGTCAGCTGCTCCTTGTCCACAGGGCTCGGCACAGTCTTCAGAAGACGGATGAGCCCTTGGGTAGCATGCCGGACGTGCAGGGCAGATCCCGGAACCAGAAGTAGAAAACAGGACCTAGAACAGAAGAGTGGGAGTGAGGGAGTGTTGACTGTGGGGAAGGAGGGAGCTACAGGAGCTGTAAAAATGGCTCAGAAAGGCAGCACCTCAAAGATTTCAGAACAGGGAGATTGGCCATTCATGCAAAATAGCAAGTGAGAAATCATATCAAATGAAAACAGTATTTATTACTCAATTATGTCTTGGTTTTTGAAAGGAAGTCAAACCACTGAATTTGCCCCATTTTTGTTGTTGCTGTTGTTGATTTGTTTTAAGGCTTCCTTCAGACATAGTTTTCTGACACAGTGGGGACTTTACGCATGGCATGACTGAGGCTTGGGATCCTTTCCAGAGCATCAGCCCACAAAGGTGACCAACAGGACAGACTGTTGAGAGAGATTAAGAAGATTTTACACAACAGACTTCCTCTAAAGTTGAGGAAAGTGGTGAAGATACACGTGGATAAGTAGGGTGACTATGTAATTTATCATATAACCTGTCGCTCTTTTGAGAGTTACGGGAGTATTCGTAATTATGTTAGGAGGCAGCACAGGCCACACAGCCATACAGTCATCTTATTGAGAACCCCCTGGGGGCAGGAGGGAGAGTGAGACTCCATGAAAGCATCCCCTCAGGAGTAACATAATTAGGACAATTATTTTTCTAGCTGAGCATAACACAAGTCCGGGGCCGGAGCTGGACTGCTCAGGGCTATGTCAGGGAGGAAAGGCATCTGCCTGCCCCCAACCAAAAACATGTTGAACACATATTTCAGCATGACTGACTTGAAGGTGCACCAAAAACGATTAATCTGAATTTACATCAAAAATATATATTGAATAGGAAGAGGTTCTAGAAAGACAGGACGCAGTTTTCCTTAAAATTTCCATCTGCATGCCTAAGCTTTGTTCAATCTCACAGTGTTGTCTCCTGGAAAACTGTCCCCACGTTTGTCCTTATTGGGATTTTCTCAGAAGTGTTATGGCCTCATTTCATGATGGCTCCTGAATTTTGAAACTGAAGAAAGCCCCTTATATGTTCACAGCTATGTGAGCAAGGCAGGGCCTCCTGGTGTCCACCTCACATTCACCAGTAAATGAGTAACAATCAGACGCCTTGTCAGATTCAAATGCAGTGAACTGGGATATATGTGGGGAGTACGGGGGTGTGACTCACCCAGGTTGATTGCATTTAGCTACCAATGCTGGGTAAATTCCAAACCACAGCTGGAGTGGTTCTCCCTAGACTTAGCCAGAGAGAAAGAGATTGTGCGTGGAAACGTAATTTGTCCCATGGACAGTGGCTCCCAAGGTTGATTTGACAGCAAAAGGAAACTGAGGAGAAGGGCTAAACTTTCTCTACAAAGCAAGGAAGCACTCACCTTATGGTCAGGAGATTAAGAAACATGAGATTTGTGAAAGGGAAGCAAATGGAAGCTGCTGGGAGGGTGCCAGGTGACCAGGGTGGGAACCAGCTGAGCCCTCACAAACAGCCCTGCTCCAGAGTCAGAAGCAAGCACATGGCAGGAAGAGCCCGGTGCCGGAGCCTTCCACTTCCCTCATAGCTCTGCCGAGACCCATATCAGGAATGGCAGAGCTCAAGGTGCTCGCTGGGCTCTCCCTCGGTGACAGCTCCGGGCAATTTTACCATCCAGCTGTTCTATTTTTCAAAACTAAAGTAATTGGAATTGAAGTACAGAGCTTTGCTAAAACCCTAGCAATTAACAGTGCGATTTCCCAAATTGCACCGTAATGGGAAAGTGCCCATCAATCAGCACAGTGAAATAACACATTTTCTCACCAGATGTAAGATTTAATATCTTCATAACTCTCTGGATTCACTACTTATAAACTGTCAGCCTCGCCTGGAGCACTGAGAATTAATGGGCTACATCCCTGCTATGTGGGGACGGTTTACAGTTGCAAAATATCTTCACTTTCATTTTAGATATATTTACCAAAATGTTTTTCTTTAAGATGTAATCAGAAAACATGCTAGATGGAAAAATTTCATTTCTACGAGCTATGTTATATATTATCATTGTCTAGACAAATATCGTTCCCAGAGGCCCAGCACAGCACACTCTTGTAACAGGGATAACCAGTTTACCGCTGGCAGGTAACAACAGATTGCATTGCAAAGACGGAATGGATTTCAGCTTTAAACTTTAGGATAACCTGTATGGTTTTCTGGACAAAGACTGACACTATTCTGAGTCATCTAGGCATAGGTTCTGCTATCCATCTCAGAATGGAAAGATTATTCAAAGAACCCCACATATATTCATTCTGTCACTATGATGATCAGCTGTGACAATGCTCATTTTAGCTTTCAGTCCAGTCTCAAACATCTGAGCCACAGCCAGAATGAAGCCAACTACTGAAGGCAGCCCAGTGGTATCACAGCAGCGCCAGAACCTCAGACTTCTTCCTGCACCCACAGAGGGGGGAACATCGTCACAGCAAAGGTCACTCCACATCCCTCACATGGACTAAACTCATTTACCAAATTTTTCTGCCCTACTGTGTTCCAGAGCCTGTGCAATAACTTGTGCCAGGTGTGCAAGGGGCAAGAGGAAGCTGCAGCCAAGGGAGGCTGCAGGAGGGCCGGCAAGAGCAGCTGTGAGGACATTTCGGGAAGGTTCCCCAGAGGGCTCTGAGACTGAGCTTGTCCTCACAACACAGGGAAACATGTTGTCTGATATCGGGATTGTTCAGATGATGACAGGAGGAAAGAAAAGCCAGAGAACATCCATTATAAGGAAACTCTGAGACCAACTATTTTCTAATTGAATATGTTCATAAAATATTCAACAGAACCTGTCAATCTCGCCACTGCATGGGGATGCAGCTCACTTGGCAGATGTGTGACCCTGACAGTCCGTCATTTACTTTTGACTAATTTCATTTCAGTCTCCTCGCCCATGTAAGTGGGCTTCAGAAGATGACACTCTTGGTGGGTGGGGGGCAAAAAGAACATTAGGGGACATGAAGAGGTCACCTTGTCTGCATAACAAGACATGTCTCTGAGTTATTATAGCAGAGATTAAACTCACAAAGCAATAATTACATAGTAAGAAAAAGTTCAAGACCCATAAAACCATACTGATGAAACCCAACTGAGACTGGCAAAATCAATTCAAATGATTCTATGAATCTCGAACAATAAGAAACAAATTACTATTTAATAAATTGTAATGGACCAGTGTGATATCAGTGTAGAAAAAAATTACCTTAGAGTCCTTCCCCATACCATGCACTGTACTGAATTCTGGATGAGTCTGAGTTAAACATTTTATTGAAAATAAAATGAGGGTTGTTGCCTGTAGCACAGTGGTTATGGTGCCGGCCACATGCACTGAGGCTGGCGGGTTTGAACCCAGCCTGCTAAACAACAATCACAACTGCAACAACAACAAAAAAAAAAATAGCTGGGCGTGTGGCAGGCACCTGCAGTCTCAGCTACTTGAGAGGTTGAGGCAAGAGAATCACTTAAGCCCAAGAGTTTGAGGTTGCTGTGATCTGTGATGCTACAGCACTCTACCAAGGGTGACATAGTGAGACTCTGTCTCAAAAAGAAAAGAGAAAAAAGAACATTCCTGTCCAGCTATGGAGGTGAATTCCTGATATTGAAGAAATGAAGTACAGTGGGATTCGGTCAAATGAAGATGAAGGTGTGAAACTGCACCAGCTGCACAGTGACACGCAAAAGAGGCCATGTAATGAGGCCGTGCAGTAAACACGTTTGATTAAAATATGCTGTCGTGTGCATTTATGTACACGTATGTGAATATGTGCACACATTTTTGCTTCCTGTGCCTGTGAATTCATGCTTTGCTGTCATTGAAGCCTTAATCCCCACAGTAAAATGCTCTGAGACACAGCAGTGACCAGTGAGCTGGAAGCTAGGACTGTTGCCAGGCACTTCGGGCTCTTTATGCTTTTGAATCAACAAACAAAAAAGAGGGAGTTGTTGGGATGACAGATTCTGACTAGAGGGGGGAAATTGGCCGAGGACTCCACAGTGGAGGGGAGAAGGTGTGTGTCCAGAGTACAGCAGGGCAATTCTTAGAATTAACACGCCCTGAGATTAAAGTCAACAAAAAATGACAGGAGTTCAGCCAGGCAGGGCGAACAGTGGCCCAGACCCTCTAGAAATGAAGACTGGGGTCACGGCAGCAGGGTCGAAGCAGTCCCAGCTGCCCCGCGGGACCCGTCACGGAGACTGGGAGTGCAAAGGTCATGAGTATGCCCCTTCTTTCACCCCAAACACATTTGTCCCTGAGATGTATATCTTTGTGGTCTTTTCTCTCCTATTTCTGAATCATGTGACTTATGATCTGTTGACTTTATAAATAGAGTTAAGTATTGATAATGTTACATCATAGTCTTTAAGTTACAGGATATCAACGGGAAGAGTTGACGTCACCTAAGGACACACCTCCTTCTCCGGAGAAGGAGCTAGTGTGTCTCTGGTTATTTACAGGACAGTTGTGTTATTTAGGCAGAATGATCTTGTTATTGTCACTTTTTTTTTTTTTTTTGAAGCTTAAGCCTGGTTTGAAGAGGTGTGTCAGGTGCCAAGTTGACAAAGGGTTCACTTCGTATAACTCACTTTGTGTATCAGTATGACACACGGCCAAATTTCCCAGATCAAACATTATTGCAAGGTATATCTGTGAGGGTCTTTCCAGACATAACTTGACTTGGTGGGCTCAGTAGACTGCCCTCTCTACAGTGAGTGTCACCTCCAGTGCAGCCAGAGCCCTAATGGGACAGACAGTGCAAGAGGATGTCACCTGTGAGCTTCCCGCCCGCCCGCCTACAAGTCTCATTCCAACAGCCCTGAGACGAGGATTGACACCATCCATCCCACTGGGCTGGGATTGGATCATACCACTGGGTTTGCTGGGTCTCCAGATCGTGAGACTTCCCAGCCTCCACAATTGTAGGAGCCAATTGCTTACAATAAATCTCCTTTTGAATATGTCCTATTGGTTATGTCTCTCTGGGGAAACCTAACTAATACCCCTCCCCCCTCCACTGACATGACAAATAAAATTAAAAAGTGGTACAGCTCAGTGTGAGATTCTGGGGATGCAGAATGCATGTCTCAAGGTGACCACCTGGAGAGCTGCCCAGGGGCGGGATCAGCACCAGCACACACACACATTCAGACACACACAGGCCCGCACACATGCACACGCTGCTGGTGCTGAAATACACACACACATACACACACACAAACACACACACATCCCAGTGTCTTGCCAATGCTTAAAAGTTGTGAAACAACATATAAAACTTAGATTTCTAGAGTCTCCATAAAGCCGGGCATCTCTGCACCAAGGCTGAGCCTTCATTTGCACAAGGCAAGGACCCACACACTGCACCCGTGCCCTCCCCTCCTCCTGCACTCAAACACCGGGGCAGTTACGCTCCCTTATTTTACTAAATTAGAAAACTAGAACAAACTCACTTATTCGGAATCTGAGTTTGGGATATATAATTTGTACATTGCTAATGTCATTAAAAAGTTGTTTGTTCTTTCCAAAAAGCAATGTGTTTAACAAGAGTTACAAAAACGATTAATATTCTTTGATAGAACAATGCCACTCCTGGGATTTTATTTCAAAGAAAACAAACATCTGCCCTTCTAATACCCCCCCAAAAAAAATGGTAACAAATATTCACTTGGGGTAGCAAAAAAGCAGAGAAACATCTAAATACCAGACATTACATGAATACCTAGCCACCTCAGGTGTAGCAACAGGAGAAATTTCCATGTAGCTGTAACAACTAAAAGTAGGTTAGGTGCCTAGTTAATGAGAATGTGCAAAAATGCTAAGTGAGGAAAGTTATCCTATAAAGTAATACCACCTCCTTAAAAGTCTAAGATTTTACCCTGACAGCTGTGAAGTGACTGTGGAGTGATGTTGAGTTCAATATGTATGAAATCTCTTTCAGATTAAAGTGTTTATAATTAAAATAAAAATCTCCAAAAGGAGACACCTGTGTGCAGCCCCTTATGTTCTTGTGGGGAACTGACTCATACGATTTATAAAGGTGCTTTTGACTACTCACGTCTTGAAGACATACATTTCAGAGTCCACACAGCCCCAATTCATTTGGGTCTTTCACTGTTTCCACATGCTGAGGATAAAGAACTTCCCTGCATCAAATCAAAATCTCTTGAGTGTGTGTTGAAAATACATTTTCTCGATGTCTTTAAAATTTGAAAGAATGGAGCAACTGACCTACATTCATAAAAAGATATTGCTCATAGTCACATTCTAACGTTCTGTGTCCTTAAAAGTCCGTGAGGCGGGGCACATGAGGGGTATACAGTGGATAAAGAGACAGGATTTGTAACAAGATACACCTGGGTTTAAATTCTACCTCCAAATCCGAGCCACCTGACCTTTCTGATTCTCAGCACCCCATCTTGTTAATGAAGAAGAAAATGACTTTCGTCTCATTAGGAATGTTGGAAGTGTAAATGAGCTAATGAGTGTGGACTGCTTCCAGGGGTCCTCAAACTTTTAAACAGGAGGGCAGTTTACTGTCCCTCATACCTTTGAAAGGCCATACTATAGTTAAAAAACAAAACAAAACTATGAACAAATTCCTATGCACACTGCACATGTCTTATTTTGAAGTAAAAAAAACAAAACATGAACAAATACAATCACACCGCCTCATGTAGCCCGTGGGCCGTAGTTTGAAGACCCTTGGACATCTAGCACATAAGGAGGTATTAGAGCAGTCACGGTTATTTTTATTAAATCATTCCAACTCTATAACCGTGCTGCTCTCCCAGGGACCCTCTAAGTCTTGGTTTTCTCTCCATAAAATTATTCTTCTCTTCTTAGACCCTCTTTAGATTTTCTTCCTCCTCTTTTCAAAGTATGACTTTTGCTGTGTGGTACAAGACGAGGTTCCAATACGCTGCTGGCAGTCTTAAACGGTGAGGCAAAGACTGTATAATACTAGTTGTTATGATGTAGGTATGAGAGACTTTACTGTAACTCCCAACTGTCTGAGAGAAACCATAAACTCCCCTAAGTCTGACTGTAACGTCTGCCCAAAATTTATGTCAATACCGGAAGCTATTTTACAACGAGAGTTCTCCGTAGGAAATCTCTGTCATCACACTAACAAATTAAGTGAGCTATAATTTTGCCCACCTGTGCTTCATACCTTCTAATTCTTTTGAAAGAAAGTCAGTGACTAGGAAATAGAACATGACAAAGATAAATGTGGACTTCTCAGATAAATTCCTTTTATTTATTTACCTGTATCATTCAAAACCTGTTTAATGACTTGATAGTTTAATGTTTTCTTTTCCAAAAAGTAATATATATTGCTTTGCATCTGAGCATAAAAAAAAAAAAAAAAATCAATGCATCATCGTTTTTCCTGTTTTAAGAAAAATGATATGATTGTTGAGACTTCAGTTGACACGAACTTAAAGTGACAGAGTATAGTTGTGACATCTCACATCAGCAATAAGGGAAAATGCAACAGAGAAAAGGCTTGAACAAAAGCAAAAGTGTTTTACGAGCTGTGATCTCTTCAAAACCCTCTCACCCTTCTGGGGAACTAAAACCTGCATCCCTGTCATGGGGTAATGACCAGAGGGACAGGGAGTGTTCTTTAGTTTTTTTTTTTTGGTACCACAGGAGATGGCTTACTGGAATTGTCTAGGCAGAGAGCATGAGACATTCTTCCCCACAGGTGGGGTCAATCAAAACCATCAATTATAATTATAGTTAAACACCAATAGCTAGAAGCTGAACGTCCCTCCCCCTCCCTTCCCCCCCCTCGCCAAAAAAAAAAAAAGCTCTGTATTTCAGATTACAGCAGAGTTTTTCTTTTCTTTTTTTTTGCAGTTTTTGGCCGGGGCTGGGTATGAACCTTGGCATATGGGACCAGCACCCTACTCCTTGGAGCCATGGGCACCACCCTACGGCAGAGTTTTTCAACCTTTTTTTAATCTCACCTTACACTTGAACCTATAGTTAAACTTCCATGGCACATTTAAATTATGTTGATAAAAAAAAGATTATAAACAAAAGAATGTACTTACTGTGCCTTAAACTTCTTCCAAAAATAATTAAGAATTTTTGCGGCACACCCAAGATCCTCTCATGGCACACCAGTGTACCATGGTGCATGGGTTGAAAAATCACTGGAGTTAGGAGGATGGATTTTTTTCCTAAGACGTGAGTCTGTCGTCCTCCTCATTTGATGGCAAAGTAATAACCTTCTCTTTCTTTCCTTCAAAGCACTTGTCCTTGTTCACCTGGCAGCTAGCCCAAGTACCAAACTTTCAGCAACAGAGTTGGTGACCTCGGGTGGGCCCTCAGTCCCTGATAAGACCTGGGTGAGACAGCACCCTGGTGAGAGCACTTCACAGAGGCAAGAGGAGGCAGCAGCCACACGTCCTGCCCCGGTAGGAGGAGCAGCTTATTTTTTACGTAGGACAATGAGGGGTGGTCACAGCTGCAGCCTGTTTAGCTCTGGGGAATGCCTATCAATCAACTCTGAATTAGACACAACTTCCACCAACTTGAATCTTGTTGAGGAAAAGGAAACAGGTTTGGGAGGTGTTTCAATGCTTGACCACTGGAAGTTCTGCAGTGGTCTTGATTGCAGACCAAAGACCCTTGATTCTACCCATTGGGGAAGGTTTCCAGACCTTCAACCCCTTTACAGGGCTCTTATTTGTAGGTGCCATTTGGGGATGGAAGTTGTGGTTGAATGGAACCAGGGGCTTTGGAAGTTCATTCCCTTTTGGATCAGGAGATGTTGGCTCTGGGAGAGAAGTTGATTCTCCCTTGCCCAGTTCCCACTTGTTAGATCAGGTTCCATGCTGGGATGATTTGGAGGAGGGATTCCCCATGTTGCCTCCTGGTCATGCTCTGTTCATTGTTGTGCTCTGTGAGTTTGGTTTCAATCTGAGAAGCCCTGTGAAAACCCTTGGGAAGAATCTTGGCTGACTGGCTCACTATGGCCATGAGTCTACGTCTGAAAGAGAATGGTGTTACTGTAATCCAGCATATGTGCTCATGTGCGAGGAGTGACTTCTGAATGGAACTTCAATTTACTGTGTTACAACTGGAATTACTTTGTTGAAGGCCAGGTGAATGGGACAAGATCCCGTAGGTACAATCTTTCACGCAATTGCTTAAAGAAGCTGGAAGGCTGTGTGATAAAATTGGGGCTGGATTAACTGGGTTAGATCTCACGAGCCTGCTCCCACAGCCAACTCCCCACATGCCATAGAGGTGCTGCTGGGCTCTGATGTGGAGGTCACGGGGTCTACTAATGGGAGACTCCCAACCAGGCCCATAGCTGCCCAGGAAGCCGGGCCGGGGCAACGCCACTTGCCACCACCTACCATCTTGGCAGCAGGAGGGCCGCAGGAGGGTGTGGCTGGAACTAATGATTCTTCAGCCTCATACCCACTGGGTTATGACTCAGGAGTGAGAATGTTCTCTCCTCCCAAGATCTGGGGGGAAACTCAGTTGGGCCGGAGAGCACTCATAGCCGAGGCAGGGCGATTTCCATGAGAGCAAGGTGAGAAGGGTGGCTTGAATGTGCAGGAGGGCCGGCAGGATCCTCTGATAAGTGAAGGGCAAGACTGATAGAAGGTGCCCTTTCAGGGGGAACCCTGCGAAGAGCACTGCCCCCCAAGGGCAAAGGGCTGCCCATAACAAGGACCCCCACAATAACAATGATTTTTTTTCAAGCTTGGAACTCAGATAATGAAGGAGGGTCCTAGAGCCCCCTGGCTCATTAGTGTCCCCAATCTAAATGTCTCCATTGGTGACCCAGCTGCAATTGACAGTGGGGACTTGACGGGTGCCAAGCTGAGTGAGCAGAAGCAGTCACCCGCAACCCTCTCCCCCCACCCTCCCTCACCCCCATCCTGCTGTCCCCCTCACCCCACCCCCGACCCCAGGCACCAGCCATGCACCAGCCCGTGAGCCAGGCAGTAGGGGGGACGTGGGGGGCAGCCGCAGCTGTCCTCTTGGCAAGTGGTGGCTGAGGAACTGGCTGCAGTAGGCCCAGGAGGCGACCCCAGAGAGCACTTCTGCTGCTACCTGCACCACTCTGGTGAGCCTGGCAGACCCTGGCACGCAGCAGGGTGATCAGGAGCTATTCCAGAAGCCACAGCAGCCCAGCTCCCGCCAGCAGCTCCCACAGGTGCTGGGCAGGGTGGGGCTCCCTTGCAGAGCAGTGTGCTTCACGGTCTGGGCCTCAGCCGCTGTGCAAATCATCACATTTGCAAGAAGAAAGCTACAAAAACTGAGTGCAGCCACTTAGGCCCACCGGACCCCAGGCGAACAGAGAGAATGTACATCCTCCACAGCCATGACCATAGCTTTGCACAGGCTCTTTGCACCATTAACAGTGAAGGAAAGGAACTGTGTCCATGTGAAGGGCAGGACACTACGGCTGTGCTGCAGGGGGCGTAAAGGGCTCCCTGAGCTGTTTGGTGAGAGTTTAGGTTCACAGGCACAGCAGGTTCTCACATCATGACCCAAACGTGTGGACTAACATCAGATCCATCACAGGGGGCCCTTAAGCCCCTGACCTAGACCACAGCCTGTCAAAATTCCATTAAAAAACTAAATACGGTCTTACGATTACCCCTGCTTTGGTTTGCCTGAATTGTGGAAAGAATTTAAATGATACATTCATATAAAACAAAGCATGAGCCTTGGAGTCTTAGCACAGGTGCCGGGAGCCAATCCACGGCCAGCGGCAGTGTGTGAGGGGACGGCCTCCCTGCCTGGGGCAGGAGCAGCTCCTGGGTTGCTGTCAGAGGCCCATCTTCTCTCCATCCTGCCCCCTGCCACCTGCCACCTGCCACCAGTGAAGAGGATGAGGCTCTGCAGCTGACTGTGGGGGCTCCAGAGGCTGTGTACTCCAGCAGGATGATCTGTCAGATCTCCCGATGCTGGGGCCAGACTGAGATCTTTTCATCAACACGAGCAGCTTTACTGACGATGGACAGTGAAGGGCCGGGTATGCAGTGGTCACTGAACACCAGACCTGGGAACAATGGCACTGCCACCAGGGCATCAGCCTAAGAAGCTGAGTGGATTGCTTTGACCAGAGCTCTTCAGTTACCCAGAGGGAAAAAGGCAAAAGTTTATGTGGACTCCAAATATGCTTTTATGGTCCTGCACGCTAGTGGTGCCATCTGGAAGGAAATGAGGATACTAAGCATGCTACTGAAATAACAGCCCTGGCGCAGGCCACGGCTGAGCCCAACCACGTGGCCATCATGCACTGTCCTGCACCAGAAAGGGAGTCATTTATGTTGCAGATAGAATAGGGCTGCTGGCAGGTTCTTTTCCCCAGGGTTCAATACTGTGGTTGGAATTTAGATTAAAATAAACCTGAACAGAGACAGCAGTAAGTTGCCAGCATCCTTCTGTATGAGCTCACTCCAAGATGGGCTCCTACCAGGCACTACTGGCCCAGGACAGGGCCTTGCCAAGTTCCTGGCTGTGTGTGTCAGTGTAGAGTGGGAACAGGCCTTGGGAGACAATGGGATGACAGGAATCATCCATCCAGAGGAAGGCCAAGGACATGGACAGTGGCCTGCTGGTGCTGGACACCCCAGGTGACCAGCTGCAGTGAGGGCATCATCACAACAACCTGGCCAAGCTGCAGGAAGCCAGAGTCCCGAGGAAGAGAGCAGGGAGCTGACGGAGACAGGTGAGGCTAAGATGGGAAGGTCAAACTGTTTGCATCCTGGGACCAAATGAAGGCCATCAGTCTGTTCATTCCATTCCTGAACACCTTCCCCTTTTTGTGTAAGCACATGGCTTCCTCGCTCGTAACTATTGGCTCAGTCTCTGGACTGACAACTCCATTGTCAATGGCACCCAGAAGCATACTGAAGTCCATCTGAGCATCTGTGGAGCTCTGGGAAATTTATGAAGTATCACCAAGTGCAGCTACCAGGGTGGTGTCCACCAGGGGAACTTTGCTTCTGCTGTCTGCTCCTCGACCTTCTGTACAGGCCCCATGGACACCCGGGAGCTTCTCCAAGCAGACCTCCAGTGGGAACCTGGTGAACCACTCCTGCAAGGAGCTGGACGTGGTCAACTCTGTCCCGCAGATCATCACGATATACGTAGACTTACTTCCTCTACACAGAGTGATAATGGAGCCTCCTTTGTATCAGAGGTAACCCAGCAGATAAGCAAAGCTCGACATCTGTAATGAAAATTGCAATGCAGGGAGCCCATGTAAAGGGAAAAAAGATGTTGCCACTTGCTCTCCTCTGGGTAAGAGTGGTTCTCTAGAAGTTGGCATGAGTTAAGCTCCCGAGAAATACTGTAGTTTATCGGAGACCATTCCTAGCACCCCAAGTTTAGTATGGTAAAGTAACCGTAAGTGAGAAAAACAGAGTAAAGTGATATGTCCACCAGATAAATTAACTGGTAACCACTATATATGAGTTTTCCTCCTTCAGATCCCCACCCCAGATGGAAACAGAGAAGGGGAAAGACTCTACGAAGTGCCTCCAGCATGCTCACCTTCCTGAAATGGTCAGGAGTATAAACCTTGCGTCCATCGTTTCAGAGAAAAGAGGAGTCCCACAGAAGAAGAGGACCTACGCCCAATGGGTGGGCCTTAGGTAACCTAAGGTATCTGTTTAAGAATGAAAGATAAATGAAAATGTCATTTTTCATGTGGCTCTGGGGACCCATACTGAACTTTCAGTAATGTAAGAAGAACCAAGGGTCTTCAGAGGTAAATATGCTGGCTACTCACATCCAACTGGACGTATCACAGCCGCTTTGTTTAAAATTGAAAGTTGTATTCACTTAAAGTTTAAAACTATAATGATCATGATAAAAAAAGAAAAAAAAAAGGAGGTCCTAGCACTCTAGGAGGCCAGGGTGGGAGGATTACTTGAGCTCAGGAGTTTGAGACCAGCCTAAGCAAAAGCAAGACCCCGTCTCTACTAAAAACAGAAAAAAGTAGCTGTGTATCCCAGTGGGTGCCTGTAGTCCCATCTACTCAGGAGGCTGAGGTAGGAGGATCCCTTGAACACAGTAGTGGAGGCTGCTGTGAGCTGACACCAGGGCACTCTACCCAGGGTGACAGGGTGAGCCTCTGTCTCTGCCTCAAAAAAAGGGAGGGAGAGAGGGAGAAACCGGTTCTTTTCAGTTAATGTTCAGTTTTATCTTTAATAGTTTAAACCAAAGATTTTAGAGACTTTTTTAGAACATTAGTATGAGAGTTATTGGATTTGAGAGTGGGAGTGAGGTAGGTATGTCCTTCTGAGATTTGGTGTGCTCACATTTAAACAGCCTTACAGGAGGTAAAAATACACTCCTTAATACTCAGAGTAAGAAACATAACAGAGCATTTGTAAAATACTGGACACCAGCTAAACATAATACATAAACCAACAATATATTTGTTCTGTGAATGTACAAGAAAAGTGATAAATTTATTTTTGTCAATTGACCAAACAAGGAGGGGGAATGAGCGCCATCTTGTGGAGAGACCAGTACCTATCACATCCAAGTCACCAACCTTCATCCTAAGTTTTTCTTTTCTTCTTTTGTGTTTTATATTCACAGCCTACAATAGTACAAAGAATTTTCCAGACAGACTTTCCTTTGTCTGGACTTACAGTTTTCTTTTCTTAGTATAAAGAAAATATTTTATTTATTTTTTATTTTTTTCAATAGATAATGCACTGTGAGTTGAGTTACGGCAAAGGAATATCTCAGGAAAAATCAATACTGTGTCTGTCCTTTGTAAGAAAGATACCTGTAGTCCCAGCTACTCGGGAGGCTGAGGCAAGAGAATCACTTAAGCCCAGGAGTTGGAGGTTGCTGTGAGCTGTGTGATGCCATGGCACTCTACCGAGGGCCATAAAGTGAAACTCTGTCTCTACAAAAAAAAAAAAAAAAAAAGAAATAAAGAAAGATATATTATTCACAGAGCTATACAACAGTTTACAACGAAGTGCGAAATTACTGAAGGAGAAATATTCATTTGAAAAAGGACATGTTTTAAAGGTGATCAAACAACCTATGTATGTGACAGTTTGGGCCCCTAAAGAATTTTGTCTGTTCTATCACATTAGAGAAATTGAGCAGTTTACCAGATTTAGCATTTCCAAATTTCATAATCATTGGTTCATCAACCAATGCCTATAAAGCATTTATCTCGTATTGGTTATTTTTAACCTGAAACTTCCATTAGAAAGGTGTTAATGTTCAGTGTGTTTATAAAGGCTCACCTCCTAAATCACACGTGAATAATAATAATCATTATTTGATTACACTGGTAATCATTCTAATGATAATAATTGCAATTATGATTTATTGAGTACGCATTATGTCAGGAGCTTTACAGATGATAAGAACATTCTTAACGACCCTGAAAGGTAAGTATTCATTATTTTACAGTTAGGCATGTTGAGGCTCAGAAAAGTTAAGGAAATTTTTCAAGATCACAAGGCCAGAAGTAGCAAAGTTGGTTGAAATTTCACTTTCAAGGGACGTTAGGACTTTGCTTCACACCAAGTTTAATTTAAGGTCTGAAATTTTTAAGTAGAAGTAACTTCAGTCACAAACATACCATCCTAAAAAATGAAAAAGCCTTCCAAGATATGGCCTTAAATCTCATTTTAATTATTCTGGATATGTGCCATTTTCTGAACGTCCCAGCCAGGACTGGAATTATGAAAATCACTGTATGCTCCACTGAAAAACAGTTTCATTAGCATAGAATTCAATCCCGTTGTTCTGCGGCGGGAGACAAAAGTCACCCTTAGTTGAAAAAGCTTGTTAACTAGAGATCACTTTTCAGTTGACTATATCTTTTCAGCATTTGATAAATGGTAATTAACTATAAACCATAAAGTCATTCACTATTAATCCCTACCCTGAAGGGGAATTCTCCAGGATTCAAGTTTGGTATCTGATCATGAAACTTTTTTTTTTTAGAATGGAGACACTTCCTCCTTAAATTAATATATATATATAAACTAAAATTTTATTTTATTTATTTATTCATTTTTTTAAGAGACAGAGTCTCACTTTATCATCCTAGGTAGAGTGCTGTGGCATCACAGCTCACAGCAACCTGCAGCTTCTGGGTGTAGATGATTCTCTTCCCTCAGCCTCCCGAGTAGCTAGGACCACAGGCACCCACCACAACGCCCGGCTATTTTATTGTTGCAGTTTGGCTGGGGCTGGGTTTGAACCTGCCACCCTTGGTATATGGAGCCAGCGCCCTACTCACTGAGCCACAGGTGCCACCCTATAAACTAAAATTTTTATAACAAAAATGTTCTCTATAATTCTAAGTCTTTCATCTTTTCTAGAATTATATGTATAGACTTTTGTTGTGGTTTTGATTGTTTCTTTTGTGTGTATGTGTAATTATCTACCATGCTGATTTTAAATATTAATAATAGATCAATTTAGGTAACTGGCATAAGAAATTATTAAAAGTACAAGTATTATTTATAGCAATAGTGAATTTTCTGTTGTTTTGTTACATCAAAGATAGAAGGACCTCATATGAAAAAAAAAAAAATCTGTAGATTCCAGGAAAATGTTCATGTAAAAACAAACACCTGTATTTCCCTTTTTTTTTTTTTTAATTGAGACAGTCTCACTCTGTCACCCTGGGTAGAGTGCTAGGGCATCATAGCTCACAGCATCCTCAAACTCTTGGGCTCAAGCGATCTTCCTGCCTAAGCCTCCCAAATAGCTGGGACTATAGGCACCTACCACAACACCTGGCTAGTTTTCTTGTATTTTGGTAGAGATGGGGTCTCGCTTTTGTTCAGGATGGTGTCCAACTCTGGAGCTCAAGCAATTCACCCACCTCAGCTTCCCAGAGTGCTAGGATTACAGGCATAAGCCACTGTGCCAGGCCTGTTTTTTTGTTGTTTGTTTTATTTTATTTTTTTTAATTTTTGTTGTCTCTTGTATTATTTTCTCAAAACTGAAAGCATTACAGAGAATCGGGAGACAAACATTTGCAAAAAATTAAATGCATAAGCCTAAGAATTTTTGGTTGTTGGGCGGCGCCTGTGGCTCAGTCGGTAGGACGCCGGCCCCATATACCGAGGGTGGCGGGTTCAAACCCGGCCCCGGCCAAACTGCAACCAAAAAATAGCCAGGCGTTGTGGCGGGTGCCTGTAGTCCCAGCTACTTGGGAGGCTGAGGCAAGAGAATCGCTTAAGCCCAGGAGTTGGAGGTTGCTGTGAGCTGTGTGAGGCCACGGCACTCTACCGAGGGCCATAAAGTGAGACTCTGTCTCTACAAAAAAAAAAAAAAAAAAAAAAGAATTTTTGGTTGTTTCTAACACATGGAGACTGATGTAGCATAAGCATGCTAACTTGTATTTTTAGAACTTAGGTTCAGGGGTTGTCTTCCTTTAAATTTCTAATTTGTTTTCAACTAGTATGATCTTGTACAACCATCAAAAATGTTGTTAAAGAAATTCTATAAAGATTTTGCAAATGCTTTTTTTTTTCTATTTGTCTGAAGGTGTGGACATCAATGGAGACAAATTAGGCAATGCGTTTTTTTATTCAAACTCCTTTTATTTCTGCTTTAAAATTTGTGACCCTTGAAACAATTAATTCAGGGATCTTTGGGGGCTTCATTTTTCTTATCTGATTGGGATAGCGATCATTAAAATTGTAGAGCAATGATTTTCAACTGGCGAGTTGCAGACCAGTTGTAGATCTGTGGAAAGGAGTCTAGGGGTCTAGGAGTTCCTACGTGTGGGTAAATTTTATAGACTGGATGCGTGATAGGTCATACACTGTCAAACTCTGCATGTAGGTTAATACCACAGAAATTCATTTTATAGTATATTAGGCTACTGTCTTTCTGCATAATTTTAGTTATCCGCCATTAAACATGCAGCTGTGACAGATGGGATCTGGTTGGGAAACACTGTCCAGAGATGGTAGTTGCTTTTTTTGTTTCCTGGTGATTATCAACTCAGGGTAACTCATGAACAAGCAGATGCCTGGAGCTGCCCAGGCAGAGCTAATAAAGCAGAGAGAAAAAACCCAAGGAAATATCATGTCTGCATCTGGAATGGCCTTAGCTGTGATCAACCCTACATTGAACAAATTTCAATGACCTTCTATAATTCTCTTCTGTAACTAACAACTTGAACTTTGAGTTGTTTCCCTGTAATGGTAGATTTTCCTCAAGACAAGAAAAGAACCCGAGACTCAGAAGGCCCAGGCAAAACCCCTGATGCCCAGTTTCACCATACCCATGACCTACCCGACATGGCCCCTGCTTTAAAAGCCTAGGATTTCCCTTAATCAGAGAGATGAATTTGAGGCAGCTTTGCCCATTGTCCAACGTCTGTCGTATTAAAAATTCCTTTCTTCCTTCAAAATCCTTGTTGTCTCACTAATTGAATCTTTGTTGGACAACTGGCTGAACTTAGAGACGCCTCACAGTCAGCGACGTTGCCTGATTCTCTAGTTTCCTGTTTCATCTTTGGAGATGACCCTATAGTCCATCCAATGTAACTAATAATCAAACGTGATAGTCATCATGGATTAAAATGCCCAAGTACTAAATAGCCTTAACATTTTTCCTGTTTTTCTGTTGCCTTTACATAATGCCTGAAATTAACCTTTGAAAACATTTTCAAGGGAACAAAAGAAAAATGTGTGTATTACCCCAACCTCTTCCTTCACTAAATCAAATCATGTGCTGTCAGTTGTTGTTGCCCTTTCAGGGAGTGACCAGGAAGGACCTGCAGGAAGGACCAGAGCAGTGGCCTGCTTGGTCCCGGACAGGGCGGAAAAGGGCTCCTGCCCCAGCACCCTCAGCACCCAGGTGCAGAAGCCGTGGAGCCTTCCTGCAACCACGTGGAACTTCAAAAAGAATCATTTCAATGTAAAAGTTGAATTGGTGGCTCTGCAGTGAAATAAATTATTTCCACTGCTATGTTTTTGAAGTTACTCTATCAGAATTTCAAATCCCTTTCCATACATCCCCTGTGGGCGTGAGAGCCTCCTTTCTGCTTTGTGAATCCAGGCTGATGGGAGTTCACAGAAAAAATAACGTCCTGACATCAATCAGGCCTTGTCTGCTCTTTCATTGACATCCCTCCTTTTTATTGTGATAATATGCTCTTTTTTACCCTTAAAACATGGCGCTCAATTCAAATCACTTGTTAAGAATAAGTTCGTATGAAATGCAAACCTTACCGAATGCCAGGAAGTTAAGGGAAATCATGGAGGGGACATGAAAGAGCGTCATACAGATTCAGTGAAATTATCTTGTCTTGTCTTGTCTTTAAAGGGAATAAAATAGAATTATATGATGCTTTCGTACTTGTATTTTAAGAAAAGGTACATAAAGTGCCTTTAACCAATCTGAAGAAGGAGAGGAGCCTCATTACCAAACAGAATCGTCTGGCATGGAAACGGAATACGGATAAGCATGTCATCATCTGCTTAAAGTTTTTCTACATGTTTCATCAAGTTTATTCATCTGACTCTGGTAGAAAATCACAAGGGAAATAGTTATTTCTAGAAACAAAGTGTTTATCAAACAGAAGGTTTTAAGCCACGAGAGGGGCATTGAGCCAATTCAGTGTCATTTGTTAATAAATATGATGGAATGAGACAAATCAGAAACTACAGCAGAACATTGCACATAGCAAAGGCAAATGCTGGCCTCTTTCTAGTTAAGAATGCGCACGAGCTAGTGAGCAATGTAAAATGCATTACTCTGGAAACTGCACAGGTGCCTTTCATGTTACTGCAAAACACAGCAAGTCAGGCTCTTATGACGAGACAGTGTCTACCCTTCCCTGTCTGGGCTCCGAGGATCACAGGGACAAGGGGTTTTGAAGTCCTCCTGCAGAAACATAACTATAAGTCTTGCATAGTGTTTATTACCTAAGCCAAAGAAAATGTGTGAAGGCTGAGCTGGGCATTTGGGGAGACAATCAGCCAAGAATCGTAACTTTTTTTTTTTTAATTAAATCATAGCTGTGTACATTAATGCAATCATGGGACACCATATACTGGTTTTCATAGACCATCTGACATATTTTCATCACACTGGTTAACATAGCCTTCCTGGCATTTTCTTAGTTATTGTGTTAAGACAATTATATTCTACATTTAGTAAGTTTCACATGTGCCCTTGTAAGACGTACCGTAGGTGTGGTCCCACCAGGAATCGTAACTCTTTATGTTAGCTGATATATCTGTTTATTAAAATATAAATCACTGTTGCCAATAGATTTAATTAAGATTACGTTCGATATAGAAAGGACAGCATAGCATTTCTGGAGAGGCAGAAGCACTTCCGGTCTCTGTACGTCCTGGACAGTAGTTAGGACTAAAGTCAAAAACTACACCCTCTGCAGAGGAGAGAGCCAGGCCACCTACGTTTCTTACTATGTATATGCATGGATTTTCAATCACTCTAAATTATACCAAACTATTTGGATGAATAATAGTGATAAGATAGTGTAATATGATGTGCAATCAAATTTGTAACAGCTGCATTTTGGGGGTATCCAATCAAAGATTAAGCACTATAAATATATCCTATTTAATTTTTAAGATAGCCCTATGAAGCAGATTTTATACCCTCCCTTTTATGAGAGAAAGATGGCTCAGAAAAATTTGATAATTAGTGGGAGTGTCTCAAGATTTAAACTCAATAGCCAATGTTTGCCTCATTACCTATCAGGAAAATAAGACCTAACTCAGAAGTTGTTTCTTTTCTCTATATTAATAATTGGGGATTCTTAGTCCAAGGAAGGAAAAAAGGGAGCGAGGGAGGAAAGTGAGATGGAGGGAGGGAGGGAGGGAAAGAGAGAGGAAGGGAAAAATAAATGAATATATTTGAGATTGATTTTTATGAAACTATGGTGGAATGTTAAAATCTGAAAGTAGGTATTTTTTATAACACAGGAAAACAATGAACATGTAATTTTAATTGCTGTAGCTCCATTCCAAATGTGGATCTTTTGAATGGTAAGTAACTACACATAGCCAAGAATGATAAAATGTTCACTTAGAGTCATCTCTCAGAAAAAAAAGCAGGAGGAGGGAAAAGAGAAAGGAGAGAGGGAATGAGGAGGAAAGGGGAAAGTTGGTCAAGTCGCTATTTCACCAGCGTTAACACGGCCTGAGGACCATGCCTGCTATTTCTATAGTTGACCTCTAGCACCCACCTGGCCTGAACTATCACTCATAGAATTACTCATCTGAATTAACACGTTAACCTTGTTAGTGAGTTGAAAGGTAGCCTGGCATAAAGAACCGTGCAGGCTGACAGTGAAGACCGCCCCCTGTGCACAGTCTGGCCTTGCTTTCCTGCACGTGACTTCAGGAGAGTTAATTGGGTAAGGATTAAATGCAGTAACTTTTGAGCAAGGTCCTAGATTATTACTAGTACTTAATGATGCTCACGAACTGGTAGTTCCTATTAATTAAAACCATTTAATAGCTCAGTTCCCTCCACCAAGGTATTAGCCTCTAACATCTAATCTAAAGATTGGTCAATTACAATCTACCAAACAGTATTTGCTGTAGTTTTCTTTTCTTTCTTTTTTTTTTTTCGTTTTTGGCTAGGGCTGGGTTTGAACCTGCGACCTCCGGCATATGGGGCAGGCACCCTACTCCTTTGAGCCACAGGCGCTGTCCTATTTTCTGTACTTTTCTTACTTTATGTTACTGTTTCTGTATTTGTCAATCTATGGACCTCTCACCTGGTTTTCTTACTCTTTTTCTTTAAGCAACATTTTTTTCTTAATGTTTTTACCATAAATGGTAACCAGGCTTAAAAGTAGGGGGCAAGACATGATTGCAAGAGGGACTTTATTTAACAATTGCAATCAGTGTAACCTGGCTTATTATACCCTCAATGAATCCCCAACAATAAAAAAAAAAAAAGAAAAAAAAAGTAGTGAAAGATATTTTTCTATTCTAAAATAAATGCATAATTATTAAAACAAAAAACCCCACCATCACTGTGAAAAGCATAGACAGTTTCAGCAAATGATGCCACAGCTGCTGGGCTCCTAGGGTACACCACAGCTGCCAGGATCACAGGCGATGCCACAGCTGACGCGCTCGCGGGCTACGCTGCAGCCGCCAGGTGCAGGGGCAATAATGCAGCAGCCAGGCACATGGACAACGCCGCGGCTGCCGGGCTCGCGGGCAATGCTGCAGCCGCCAGGTGCAGGGGCAATAATGCAGCAGCCAGGCACATGGACAACGCCGCGGCTGCCGGGCTCGCGGGCAATGCTGCAGCCGCCAGGTGCAGGGGCAATAATGCAGCAGCCAGGCACATGGACTACGCCTCAGCTGCCGGGCTGGCGGGCAATGCTGCAGCCGCCAGGTGCAGGGGCAATAATGCAGCAGCCAGGCACGTGGACAACGCCGCAGCTGCCGGGCTCGCGGGCAATGCTGCAGCCACCAGGTGCAGGGGCAATAATGCAGCAGCCAGGCACGTGGACAACGCCGCAGCTGCCGGGCTCGCGGGCAATGCTGCAGCCGCCAGGTGCAGGGGCAATAATGCAGCAGCCAGGCACGTGGACAACGCCGCGGCTGCCGGGCTCGCGGGCTACGCTGCAGTCGCCAGGTGCAGGGGCAATAATGCAGCAGCCAGGCACATGGACAACGCCGCGGCTGCTGGGCTCGTGGGCTACGCTGCAGCCGCCAGGTGCACAGGTGCTCCTTGTTTTACCGCATGTCGCTTTTCCGCATTCTGCAGATGTTGCGTGTTTTGCAAATTGAGGGTTTAGCAATCCTGCATTGAGCAGTCTCCTGGTGCCATTTGTGCAGGAGTGCATGCTCACTGTGTCTCAGTGTCACAGTCTGGTAATTCTTGCAATATTTCAACCTTTTTCATGATTATTATGTCCATTACAGTGATTGGTGATTGGTGATGTAACTGTTGTCATTGTTTTCAGGCACCCCAATGAGACAGTGAACTTAACTGATAACTGCCACATGTGTTCGTTCTGACTGCTCCAGCAACCAGCCACTCTCCCATCTTTCTCCCTCTCCCACATCCTCCCTATATCTTTATACACAAGATTAAAATTAGGCCAATTAATAACCCTGAAATGACCTCAAAATGTCCAAGTAAAAAATAAATATTCGCATATCTCTCCCTTTAAATCAAAAGGTGGAAATAATTAAGCTCAGTGAGGAAGGCATGTTGAAAGCTAAGACAGGTTGAAAGCTAGGACTTCTTGCACCAAGCGGTTTGCCAAACTTAATGCAAAGGAAAAGTTGAAAGAAATTAAAGGTGTAGCTGCAGTGAACACATGGATGATAAGAAAGCAAAGCAGCCTCTTTCCTGCCACGGAGAATGTTTTAGTGGTCTATGCAAAAGAGCCCACCAGCCACAACAGTCCATTCATCTAATCCACAGCCTAATACAGAACAAGCCTCCAACTTCTTCGGTTCTAGGCTGAGAGGGGAGGGAGCTGCAGAAGAAGAGTCAGAATCTAGCAGAGTGCAGTTCACAAGGTTTAAGGAAAGAAGATGTCTCTGTAACATCATTACACACAAGGAGAAGTATCAAGTGTTGATACAGAAACGGCACCAAGTTATCCAGAAGATCTAGCAAAGATCACTGATGGAGGTGGCTGCACTAAACCACAGGTATTCACAGAGACAAAATTCTATTGGAAGGTGATGCCATCTAGGACTCTCATAGTTAGAAGTTTATTCCTGGCTCCAAAGCTTCTAAAGACAAGCTGATTCACTGGAGACTTTAAGCTGAAGCCCATGTTCATCTATCATTCCGAAAATCCTACGATCCTTATAAATTGTGCAAAATCTATTCTGCCTGTCCTCTAGAAATGGAACAAGAAAGTCTGGATGACAACATGTCTGTTTAAATCATGGTTTACTGAATACTTGAAGCCTAATGTTGAGACCTACTGCTCAGAAAAAAAGAAAAAAATGTTTCCTTTCAAAATATTACGACTTATTGAAATGCCCTGGTCACCTGAAAGTTCTGATGAAGATGTATGAGGAAATTAATGTTCTTTTCACACTTTCTAACACAACATTTATTCTACAGCCCGTAGATCAAGGAGCAATTTCAACTTTTAGGTCTTAAGATACACCATTTTGTAAGGATAGAGCTGCCATAGCTAATAATTCCTCTGATGCATCTGAGCACAATAAATTGAAAAATTTCTGGAAAGGATTCACCACTTCAAATGCCATTATGAATATATGTGATCCATGTCAGGAGGTTATGATATCAACAAGAGTTTGGAAGAAGCAGATTCCAATAATTATGGACAACGTTGAGGGGTTAAGGGCTTAGTATAGGAAGGAACTGCAGATGTAATAAAAACAGCAAGAGAAATAGAATTAAAAGTGGGGCTTGAACCAGCCTGAGCAAGAGAAAGCCTCTGTCTCTACCAAAAATGGAAGGTATTAGCCAGGCATAGTGGTGCAAGCCCGTAGCCCCACGCTCTCAGGAGACTGAGGCAGGAGGATCACCTGAGCCTAGGAGTTGGAGGTTGCTGTGAGCTATGGTGACATCACTGCATATTCTCTGCCACCCAGGGTTACAGAGGGAGACTTTGTCTCAACAGCAACAACAGTGGAGCTTGAAGATGTTACTGAATTGTTATAATACCAGGCAAACTAGTAGATAAGCAAACAAGTGGAATCTCCTCCTGGTGAAGATGCCATGAACATTGATGAAATGCCAACAAAAGATTTAGGATATTACATAAAGCCAGTTGATAAAGCAGTGGCAGGGTTTGAAAAAAATTCTATGGGTAAAACGCCACTAAATAGCATTGTATTCTATACGGAAATCTTTTGTGAAAAGAAAAGTCATTTAATGAAGCAAACGTCTTTGTTACCTTATTTTAAGAAATTGTCACAACTACCTCAATCTTCAGCAACCGCTGTGATCACTCGGCAGCCTCAATATCAAGGCAAGACCTTTCACCCGTAAAAAGAGAACAACTTGCTGGAGTCTGAGATGATTGGTGGCATTTTTTCTTAGAATAAAATGGTATGTAGGTTTTTCTTAGACATAATCCTATCACATACCACATATAGTACAGTAGAAAGTCAGCATAACTTTTATATGTGAACAGGGAATCAAAAAATCTATGTGACTAGCTTTATTGTGATATTCACTTTAGTGTATTGGTGAAGGGAAATGGTTTGAACATGAACTATAGTATTTGTTTGTTCACTTCGCAAGCATTTATTAAGCACCTACTATATGCCAGACATTTTGATAGTCCCTGGGGATAATGACCACAGCTAGAGAGACAATGTCATAATAATGACACTCTAGTGTTGTTGTAGAGAATCTGAAGTTTAAAAGAATAATGTTTATTGGAAGACAAAGATGATTTAGAGAACATTATAAAAATGTTCTAGGGATGAACAACAACTCCACACTAAATTTGCTTGGGACTTGTGAGGCCAGTAGGTAAAAATCACATGTATGGTGGGATTAGTTTAAACATTTTATTTGTAATAATTTATTATTATTTTCTTACATCATTTTTATAAGGTTTTTTTGTTTGTTTGGTTGGTTTCTGAGAGACAGTCTCACTTGCCCTGGGGTAGAGTGCTATGGTGTCATAGCTCATGGCAATCTCAAACTCTTGGGCTCAAGACATTCTCTTGACTCAGCCTCCCAGCTACTTGGGAGGCTACTTTCTTTTTAGAGACAGGGTCTCACTCTTGCTCAGCCTGGTCTCAAATTCCTCAGCTCAAGCAATCCACCTGCCTTGGGTTCCCAGAGTACCAGGATTATAGGTGTGAGCCAGCAGGGCCCGGCCTGTAAGTTTGTTTAAGAAATTAAAGCGTCACCTCCTGAATGAGTTCTCCAGGGAATTCACCTTACCATGACTCACTCCTTTCTTCATGTTGAAGGAACATGAGGATCCACAACCTCTCTGCTCCATTCCACACATTTTGAGGAATGGTGACTGCCTCTTCCGACACTTAAATAGATACCTGAAAAATGCCCAGGGTAGAAAGATACCACGTGTGGGAAAATTCTCACACTTAAATCCTTTCCCTCAGTGGTCAATTATGTATTTCGTCCATGGATTCCTTAAATTCCTTTCCTTCCTAATTGATATTTCTTAGAGTGAAATAGAATTTACTGTTGCTTAGCTACAAGAACACTGCGTTTTGCTATCAGCATTTGTTATTCCCACCTGATACAGAAGCATCAGTGTTCACTGTCCAGAAACTGCTCCTATTAACTAAGTCACTCTTGTTCTACAACTAAAATTGTGTCTTCCCCTCCCACCTACAAATTCTCTGTTGAAATATATCTGTGAAGTAATTCGTAAAAGGATTATTATGAAAAATGCTTCAATGACGTAGATTTTTTTAAAAGATAGCTTTGTCAAAGCCATGTTCAAAGATACTCCAAAGCGTCTTCATCTCTACCATCCTCATCGTCTGGAACCAGCTATTCACCTGCAGACTCTATTCAGTGACAGCTAACAATGAAAGGGGACCACTGAAGTTACAGGTGAAGAAAAACCAGACGGTTAGAGATTGTGATAGTTGTAAAACTAAAAAGATCAGAAAAATAAAAACCAAGGCTGACACCTAGGTCAAGCTGCTTATGTGGTTAGCACAATATTCTTGTGGTCCTTAGCTACTAAAAATACAGAATAAATTTTATAAAATCTATTTCAGATATAAACTACTGTCACATGTGTAAGATTGCTTTAATTAATAGAAATAATTTTGTTTTGATTCCTTGTGGAGTGCTCACTTACACGGATAAGTTGGGGTGAATATAATTCTACTTTTCGTACTTGTAGTAAGACAAAGTAAGAAGAAAATAGACTTTTGCCCCGCTTTATTCCTAGAATTATAGATGTAAATCATGAGGAGAATAAAAAATATTATACAATGATTTCAGAAGCCGTAAAATATGTTCAGTCAACCTAAGTGGAAAGATCTGAAGTCTGTGGTCAACTTCACCCCCAACTCTGCTGTGAGAGCCCCCTCCATGGTTGCTTTTCATCATATACAGAATACATTTAGCATAATCATGCCCTTACAGTTTTTTTTTTTTTTTTTGTAGAGACAGAGTTTCACTTTATGGCCCTAGGTAGAGTGCCGTGGCATCACACAGCTCACAGCAACCTCCAACTCCTGGGCTTAAGCAATTCTCTTGCCTCAGCCTCCCAAGTAGCTGGGACTACAGGCGCCCGCCACAACACCCGGCTATTGTTTTTGTTGCAGTTTTGGCCGGGGCCGGGTTTGAACCCGCCACCCTCGGTATATGGGGCCGGCACCTTACCGACTGAGCCACAGGTGCCGCCTGCCCTTACAGTTTTTTAAGAAAGATTTATACAAAAGCCATATTATAAAATAAAAAGAAGAAATTTTGCTAACTGGTCATAACAGGTATGCAATATAAATAAGGGAAAGATTATGTTTTCATATTTTAGTCTGTTGATGGTGAAATTTATACCAGACAAGAGCCAAGGTTTAAGTCTGGTTTCTTCACTGCTATATCCCTACCACCTGGAACGGTGTCTGGCACAGTTTGCTGACCTAATGAATAAAATGTAATACATGACAGGTGCGTGACTTCCCCTTTGTCTTCTTCTAATGTGCATGTACACCTATAGAAAAGTCTCATGTATTTTTATTTGTGCTCTGTATACAGAAAAAAGGTGTTGTCATTTCATTTAGTCAATTACCCAAAAGCAATACAAGGGTACATTTTCAGGAAACATAAATTTGACACCCTGAGACTGAATATGTGATGCTGAGGACACAGGAGGGCTTCAGGTACTTTCTAATTATTTCTCTTGATTTATATCCTACAGTTGACTGTGGACTGCAAATCAACAGGCAGAGAGTGATAAAATGTAACAATATTTAATATTCAGAATCTCTAAATCTATACTTCATCCCTAAAAAAAAAAAAATGCATTGCTATTCCTGATGGCTTACTAGAATCACACAAAGGAAATATAACCAGGACCATTAAACTTTTTAAAAAGCCTTTCCCAGGTAAAGAGACTTTTCTGAAAGAGTTATAATAATAGATACCTTTCTTAACAAAGAGAACCAATTTACTTAAATATGATATTTAAGTTATATTGGCATATCCATGTGCCAATCATATTTCAAAAGATTTTCATTTTCACCACATTTAAAAATTGTATTAGGTATTTCTTGAGCCCAAAAGCTTGAGGTTGCTGTGAATGACGCCATGGCACTCTAAAGTGAGACTCTGTCTCAATAAAAATAAAACAATAAAAAATTCTGTCAGACAGGGCTCTTCTTTATGTTTTATGTAGGAGGTCACAGAGTAACTAACATGTCACAGTCCCATGATTGGGAAGGAAGAGAATCAGATTTGAACCTAGGATTTGAGTTTCTCTCTTATATCCTTTCTGTGCACCCCACCTGCCTCTGGATCCTGGGAGGACGAGATCAGAGCTCATCGCCAAGTCACAGCCAGCACGGAGCTCTCCTGAGCCCAGGCGAGCTGGGAATCCAGAGCGGACACCATCAGTTTGATCAGCAATAGCAAACCCGGCTCATGTGGAGCCAATAGCCAGCTGAGTGGGGTAAACATGTCTATGCATCCACACTCCATCAGCTTACAGCTGACAAGGGTAGGAAAGCCAGGAGCAGAAGGAAGGCGTTAGTGCAGGGGATAAAAACCCAGTCTCAACAGCAGCAGTGCCGTCGACTCGGAAAGCAAAGAGCATCATCTGAGCATTAGAAATGACCAGTGACGGCAGAGAAACAGCCAAGGAAGCTTCCTGCCACACTACGGAGGATCAGTTTAAGCCATGGTATCAGGGTGAGGACTTCTGCAAGATCCAGAACTGGTCACCACTGCCCTGCAGATGTGAGGAGGGGTTCCGGACTTCCCTGGGGTGTATGTGGTGAGAAGTTCCCATAGATTCCCCTGGACTCACATGGGGGGCAGTCCTCACACATCTCACATCCCCCCTCGGACTCACAAGGGGGGCAGTCCTCACACATCTGACATCCCCCCCAGGACTCACATAGGGGGCAGTCCTCACACATCTGACATCCCCCCCAGGACTCACATTGGGGGCAGTCCTCACACATCTGACATCCCCCCCAGGACTCACATGGGGGGCAGTCCTCACACATCTGACATCTCCCCCAGGACTCACATGGGGGGCACTCCTCACACATCTGACATCCCCCCCAGGACTCACATGGGGGGCAGTCCTAACACATCTCACATCCCCCTCCCTGGGACTCACATGGGGAGCAGTCCTCACACATCTGACATCACCCCCAGGACTCACATGGGGGGCAGTCCTCACACATCTGACATCCTCCCCAGGACTCACATGGGGGGCAGTCCTCACACATCTGACATCCTCCCCAGGACTCACATGGGGGGCAGTCCTCACACATCTGACATCCCCCCCAGGACTCACATGGGGGGCAGTCCTCACACATCTGACATCCCCCCCGGGACTCACATGGGGGGCAGTCCTCACACATCTCACATCCCCCCCAGGACTCACATGGGGGGCAGTCCTCACACATCTCACATACCCCTCCCCAGGACTCACATGGGGGGCAGTCCTCACACATCTGACATCCCCCCCAAGGACTCACATGGGGGGCAGTCCTCACACATCTCACATCCACCTGGGACTCACATGGGGGGCAGTCCTCACACATCTCACATCCACCCGGGACTCACATGGGGGGCAGTCCTCACACATCTCACATACCCCTCCCCGGGACTCACATGGGGGACTTTCCTCACACATCTCACATACCCCTATCCGGGACTCACATGGGGGCAGTCCTGACACATCTCACATCCACCCGGGACTCACATGGGGGCAGTCCTCACACATCTCACATCCACCCGGGACTCACATGGGGAGCAGTCCTCACACATCTCACATCCACCCGGGACTCACATGGGGAGCAGTCCTCACACATCTCACATCCCCCCCAGGACTCACATGGGGGGCAGTCCTCACACATCTCACATCCACCCGGGACTCACATGGGGAGCAGTCCTCACACATCTGACATCCCCCCCAGGACTCACATGGGGGGCAGTCCTCACACATCTGACATCCCCCCCAGGACTCACATGGGGGGCAGTCCTCACACATCTCACATCCACCCGGGACTCACATGGGGGGCAGTCCTCACACATCTCACATACCCCTATCCGGGACTCACATGGGGGCAGTCCTCACACATCTCACATCCACCCGGGACTCACATGGGGGCAGTCCTCACACATCTCACATACCCCTATCCGGGACTCACATGGGGGCAGTCCTCACACATCTCACATCCCCCCCAGGACTCACATGGGGGGCAGTCCTCACACATCTCACATCCACCCGGGACTCACATGGGGGGCAGTCCTCACACATCTGACATCCCCCCCAAGGACTCACATGGGGGGCAGTCCTCACACATCTCACATCCACCCGGGACTCACATGGGGGCAGTCCTCACACATCTCACATACCCCTATCCGGAACTCACATGGGGGCAGTCCTCACACATCTCACATCCACCCGGGACTCACATGGGGGGCAGTCCTCACACATCTCACATACCCCTATCCGGGACTCACATGGGGGCAGTCCTCACACATCTCACATCCACCCGGGACTCACATGGGGAGCAGTCCTCACACATCTCACATCCACCCGGGACTCACATGGGGAGCAGTCCTCACACATCTCACATCCACCCGGGACTCACATGGGGAGCAGTCCTCACACATCTCACATCCACCCGGGACTCACATGGGGGGCAGTCCTCACACATCTCACATCCACCCGGGACTCACATGGGGAGCAGTCCTCACACATCTCACATCCACCCGGGACTCACATGGGGGGCAGTCCTCACACATCTCACACACCCCCCAGTACTCACATGGGGGGCAGTCCTCACACATCTCACATCCCCCCCAGGACTCACATGGGGGGCAGTCCTCACACATCTCACATCCCCCCCAGGACTCACATGGGGGGCAGTCCTCACACATCTGACATCCCCCCCAGGACTCACATGGGGGGCAGTCCTCACACATCTGACATCCCCCCCAGGACTCACATGGGGGGCAGTCCTCACACATCTGACATCCCCCCCAGGACTCACATGGGGGGCAGTCCTCACACATCTGACATCCCCCCCAGGACTCACATGGGGGGCAGTCCTCACACATCTGACATCACCCCCAGGACTCACATGGGGGGCAGTCCTCACACATCTGACATCACCCCCAGGACTCACATGGGGGGCAGTCCTCACACATCTGACATCACCCCCAGGACTCACATGGGGGGCAGTCCTCACACATCTGACATCACCCCCAGGACTCACATGGGGGGCAGTCCTCACACATCTGACAACGCCCCCAGGACTCACATGGGGGGCAGTCCTCACACATCTCACATCCCCCCCAGGACTCACATGGGGGGCAGTCCTCACACATCTGACATCCCCCCCGGGACTCACATGGGGGGCAGTCCTCACACATCTGACATCCCCCCCGGGACTCACATGGGGGGCAGTCCTCACACATCTGACAACGCCCCCAGGACTCACATGGGGGGCAGTCCTCACACATCTGACATCCCCCCCGGGACTCACATGGGGGGCAGTCCTCACACATCTGACATCACCCCCAGGACTCACATGGGGGGCAGTCCTCACACATCTCACATCCCCCCCGGGACTCACATGGGGGGCAGTCCTCACACATCTGACATCACCCCCAGGACTCACATGGGGGGCAGTTCTCACACATCTGACATCCCCCCCAGGACTCACATGGGGGGCAGTCCTCACACATCTCACATCCCCCCCAGGACTCACATGGGGGGCAGTCCTCACACATCCCACATCCCCCCCGGGACTCACATGGGGGACTTTCCTCACACATCTCACATCCCCCCCAGGACTCACATGGGGGGCAGTCCTCACACATCTGACATCCCCCCCAGGACTCACATGGGGGGCAGTCCTCACACATCTGACATCCCCCCCGGGACTCACATGGGAGACTTTCCTCACACATCTCACATACCCCCAGGACTCACATGGTGGGCAGTCCTCACACATCTCACATCCACCCGGGACTCACAAGGGGGGCAGTCCTCACACATCTCACATCCACCCGGGACTCACATGGGGGCAGTCCTCACACATCTCACACAGCCCCCCCACCAGGACTCACATGGTGGGCAGTCCTCACACATCGCACATCTCCCCCATGACTCTCATGGGGGGCAGTCCTCACACATCTCACACATCTCACATTCCCCCCGGGACTCACATAGGGGACAGTCCTCACACATCTCTCGTCCCCCCTTCAAGATTCACATTGGGGGCAGTCCTCACACATCTCACATCCCCCCCGGGACTCACATGGAGGGCAGTCCTCACACATCTCACATCCCCCCCGGGACTCATATGTGGGGCAGTCCTCACACATCTTACATCCCCCCCCCAGGGACTCACATGGGGGGCAGTCCTCACACATCTTACATCCCCCCCCAGGGGACTCACATGGGGGGCAGTCCTCACACATCTCACATCCCCCCCGGGACTCATATGTGGGGCAGTCCTCACACATCTTACATCCCCCCCCCGGGGACTCACATGGGGGGACTTCCTCACACATCTCACATCCCCCCCCTGGGACTCACATTGCGGGACTTCCTCACATGTCCCCTTGTGGTAGACAGATCTTTGGTTCCTTCTATCAGGGCTTGAGCTTTCCCTGCCCCCCTCAAGAATGTTATCCTGTTAATACCCTGTTTCCCCGAAAATAAGACAGTGCCTTATTTTAAGGTGTGACTCCCAAAGATGCGCTAGGTCTTATTTTCAGGGGACGTCTTATCTTTCCTGTAAGTAGGTCTTATTTTCGGAGGATGTCTTATTTTCTGGAAATGGGGTAATACTAGATAAAGAGGTAGAAATATGAGGCTCTCAAACAAGCCAGGACCACTGGAGTACAGATGCAGCGTCCTGCACCTGCACCATGAGGCTCTTCCTGGAGTGCCAGAATCCTCCTTGCTAACTCAGTGGAAACCCACATCTTTCTGGAGGGCCTGAGAACTGGGAAGAGGATCCTGGAAACCCCCTGAGACAATGTCTTGCTATGTGGGATAGATGCTGCTTACAAAGCAGTGGTGCAGGTATCTCCACCATAGTTATTTACGACCAGTAGCTGTCAAGCTTAATTGCATTTTAGAATTAACTAGAAGATAGGAACCTGTCACCAACCCAGACAACTTGGATGAAAGCTATAACCCAGTTACAACTTAACAATAGGGGGAAGTGGGAAAGGGGGGGGTGGGTAGAGGGAGGGGGATCGGTGGAATCACACCTGTGGTGCATTAATTACAGGGGTATTTGCGAAACTTGGTAAATGTAGAATGTAAATGTTTTGGCACAGTAACTGAGATAACGCCAGAAAGGCTATGTTAACCACTGTGATAAAAATGTGTCAAATGGTTTATGAAGCGAGTGTATGATGCCCCATGATCATATCAATGTATACAGTTATGATTTAATAATAAAAAATATATATATAAAAAAAAAAGACAACTTGGGTAGAAATCTCCAGAGATGGAGCCCAAGCCCCGCTTCATTTGGAAGTCTTCAGGTGACTCTCACAGGCAGGCCCGGTTGTTACTGTTGGACATGAGTCAGCTCCTTTCCTGGTTCGGATATCTTTTCCCTTAGGAGTAATCTGCCCTTAAAACAGACAGGCAGCCTCTCTGTACGCAGAGGCAGATTGCCCGGGAGGCTTCTGAAGTTGAAACTTCAGGCTTTCACTTTTCTATGAGTCCCTTCCAAGGCCTGGACCTAATTATGAATTTATAATTTTATATTATTTTTAAGTAGAAGTCTCTTGAATTTTATTAGTTTGGGGTTCCACAAAACTGAAATCCCTAAAATGTTCCACTTCCGTTGAAGTAAGCAGCCAGCAGAAAGCCTCATGTGTGACCTCTGCCTGGATTAACTCTTCCGTTTAAATCTGGCACCTATTTGTTGGTCTTCCTCCCCTGAACAATTAAAGAATGGATATAGCTTAGATTTTACCTTGAATATTAGCTTTAGCTGAGTCCCTTTTTCTCTTTAAATTCACTTTTCCAGTCTTATTTTTAGCCTGCCAAACAGCTGGCCCACCTGGACAAATTGTATCAACCACCAGCTGAGAGCTCACGGGGCCAACCCATATTTGTAGGTTAAAACACTGCCACTGGGGGGGCCTGGAAACATTTAGAGGACATCTGTAGCAACCTCACTACCACTTCTGGGTCTTTTTTTCAAAACTCAGGGTATGAATGTACATTTCCTAAAATTAGTGCTACTCAGTGACCTCCAATCCAATATCTTATTTTCTTATGCCCTCTACTAAAACAGCAATAGTTCTTTGTTTTACAAGTAATTTCTACAAGAAAACCTTATGGTAATGAAATAGTTTTGTATCCCAGTAGCAGTGATAGTTACACAAAGCGACACACACATCTGATAAAACAGCATAAAACTATATGAATACATACACAATGTAACTGGTGGAATCTGAAAAAGTTCTATAGATTGTTACACTATCAATTCCCTGGTCTTGATATTTTACGGTAGTTTTAGATAAAATCAACTTTTTGGGAGATATGGTGGGTATATAGGCTCTCCCTGTATATTTCTTTATAACTTTTCATAAATCTGCAATTATTTTATAATTTTATAATATAGTAATTTTATAATATTTTAATAAAAAGCTAAAAATATGAATTGCCAAAAAAAAACCAAGTAATTTCTTTCATTATCTACCTAAAATCAGAAATAGCCCAATATTCTGTTCCCCTGCTCCCCAGAAAACTTAATTATCTCATTGCCATTAACGTTTCTGAGGGAAAATTATACCTCAAATTTATTACATGAACAATCCATCTATCGCATCAATGTTATTTTCAAAGAGGCACGGTTCTTACTGTTCTTACAGAATTGGGGGATTATCTCTGTAGAGAGTATTATGTTTTCTAGTATGATCCTTTGAGCAGAAAAAAAACAGTAAAACCTCATCACCTAAATTATTCTGTTATTTCAGAGGCTGACAGTTCAATTCTCTGTAGAGAGATGTAGGGTCAGGCTCCACTAGCAAAAGTAGCAGATTTCAACAGGTTGTAATTTGTGGGGATGAAGGGAAGAGGATCAACAAATCATTCCACCGGCTTCACGGAGCCAGACACGTTTGCTGATGCTTTGAAAGGTGTGTGTGTTTCAAGGATACAGAGTCCATTCATTGAGGGTATCATTTTACTTTGGAAGCAGAAACAGAAAGTAGGGAATCTATAAAACAGAATTTGAACAGGCAAGATGTAATAGTTTCAAAAGGCTATTCATCGGTATGGAAGTGAGTCTCAGGTTCCCCAGTGAAGACAATATTGGGAAAACGGGGAACAGATCAGATTAGATGGTGGCTTGGCAAAGTGTAACAATAAATATTTTCATATTTTCTCTCTTTAAAAGGAAAAGGAAACATATTTTGATGAGGTTGTCAAGAAAAATGCATTATTTTTCAAAAGTATAGAACTTTAAGAATAGTTTAGTAAGGTAATTCCTAAAATGTCACTTGTAAGCGGATGTCTGATTTTTTTTACTCAGTCATTATTATTCCGTGTTTGAACTACTGGCACCATATGAATCTAGGCAGCAAATATGACTATTATTTCTTTAAGAATTTTATCATTAGGCAACAAATAATTCATCACCAGACCTTGAAATGAAAATTAATATATATGAAATGGAAATATGAATATAAAAATGTTCAAAATTCAAATTAATTTATTATCTCTCTCATCTTCTTTCTATGGCATATATCTGTTTGAACAATTACAGTAGAATTTCTATTAGATCCAGTGCTTTGTTTTTTCATGAATATGTGTAAGATAACACCATTAAATTTATCCACATAGAAAGATTAATCTGAAAGATCTGAGAACATGGTATTCCTGGACATATTATTTGTGTCATGTTTTTAATATTTTTTATTCATTTGTTAACGTCATTGACATACTTTTAGCTAATAGTGTTGCTTTTTCTTTGACTTAAAAGGTTTTCACAGACTCTGTCTGCTCATACATGTCCAACAAGAATGTGGCTGCGTCCTGAGGAAATGGCATTCTGATGTTTGCTGAGTCTTGCTGGAATTTGCTGAGTTATTTAAGTCACAAACAAATGTTTTTATCTACTTTGAAAGGCTTAATTGACAGAGTTGCAGGAGTAGCTCAGTTAAAATAGGGCTTTTTTTTTGCAAAATTTCCTTTTGTAGCTCTTTGCTGTTTATCACCAGGTGACAAAATTATGCACTTAGATGGGAAAGTAGTTTTAATGTGCTGCCAGCTGTGGTACATGACCACCCCAGGCAGTGAGAAATGTTTCCACTGATACCTTTGAGAGAGAAAATCATCACTCAATCTAACCATAAAAGCTATGCAGAGACAAAAATCAATCTTTCTAAAAGAGCAAAGAAAAATGTCATGTATCCTAAATATACACTGGCAGCCAAGCATTAACAATATGTACTGTGCGTATTTATTTTTTAGATTTATCAAATATTATGTCTCCAAAGACCATGCATATGATACGTGAAAATATGATGAAGATAAACATTAACCAATAACCAAACATTTAAATACTCAGGCATAAAGAATTATTAGGTAAAAAAAAACAACAAAATTTTATGTTGTAAACCTTCTTGGAGATGGATTTAAATAGAGTTGGAGGCGGTCAAAGTTGATACTTAAGTATCATTATAGCACATTGTATGTGTCTGCATACACTTATTAAAATGAGTCTGCATTTTAATAAGATCACCAAAGACAGAAATGTTGTACAAATTGGCTCCAGTTCACAAATCTTTAAAATTTATAGTTATATTCATCTTACTCTATGTAACCAGGTCCTGTTTCAACTACTTAGGTGTAGTTTTTCTCCAGAGAATATAGACTTTAGAATTCTACAAAGTTAGATTGGCTTAAAGATAAACTTCCACAACTTCACCCCGTAAATCATGACTCAGCACTCAAAATATCCTTTTTTCTTTCAAGACAGATTTTCATTTGGTCACCCTTGGTAGGGTAGCATGGCATCTTAGCTCACAGCAACCTCAAACTCTTGGGTTCAAGCAATTCTCTTGCTTTAGCCCCCCAGGTAGTTGGGACTACAGCTGCCTGCCACAACGCCTGGTTATTTTTAGAGACAGAGTCTCACTCTTGCTCAGGTTGGTCTCGAACTTATGAGCTCAGGCAATCCACCCACCTCAGCCTCCCAAGTGCTGGGATTACAGGCATGAGTCACTGTGCCCAGCTTTCAAAATATAATTTTAAACTGAAGACAAAGTACAAATTTGTTGCAAATCTGTACTTCTTAGACTTCTAATTTCAACATTTTATCCCTTATTCTCTTTCTTGCATTGGACAAAGAAATACTTTTAATCCTCAAGCTTTTTTCCTGCAATTTAAGAATGTTAAAATTCAAATAAACGCGACTAATAAATGCCCATAATCATAGGTAAAGAAATCACAGTGCATAGCAAAATGTCACTCTTAGATGACCAGCACCTGGGGGAGGCACATAAATACATATCCACATAAAAAACACACATGGACTTGTGGGTGGTAGAAATTGTTGGCATATAACGTTTCCCCTCCAATTATTCAAAACCCAGACTTAGTCTCCTACCTGACAATTATTTGATTACAACAGGGAGAGAGCACAGAGCGTTATTTCAGCCCTAACTGACCTTCCTTCCTCAGAGCCACCCAGACAGGTGTGACACTCACGCAGAGAAAGTGCAAGATCAGAATGACCTGTCTCGTGATAGGCTCTAATGTAGAACAGACGCTTTATCAAGCACGATAAAAATCTGTCCTCACAAGTACTCTGTGGGAGGGCTGTGTCCCCACTGCAACCTTCACCCAATTAATGTTCTGCACAGATGAAAGAAGAAAATGAGTTGAGGAAGCTGGGGTATAAGACTGTACTAGCTGAGTTTTGTTGCCCTAAAAATAGATGTTTTACCCGCTACCCTCAAGGGCTCTGAAAAGCATGATCACCCTTCATGTATCAAGAGAAAGAAAACAAATTTAAAACCCTCTCCCCAAACAAGAAATATTTTCTTGATTTCAATAAACTCATATATAAAATCTATTATTGAACATCTTCTTGCTAACTTCAGAAACTTATCTTCAAAGAAAGACATAATACGTAGATGTGTTCATCATTATCAATGATTAAAAACAGATATGTCTACTAAGGAGCGTGGGGACGTGTCACTTACTCTCCATCTAAGGAGTGTGGGGACGCGTCCACCAGCTGGGAGCACTACGTCACCATGTCCTGTCACTTACTCTCCATCTAAGGAGTGTGGGGATGCGTCCACCAGCTGGGAGCACTACGTCACCATGTCCTATCACTTACTCTCCATCGTCAACACGGGGCACTCTTCCAGGATGCTATTATTCCACAGGTCCTTATCTGTTAAATACAGCTAACTGGTGATTACCTGAGAACGTGTTCTTTAAACCTTTCCCCTAGAAGACACATCAGACTTACTGCATGGTTTTGGCATTTCTGCATCCTGCATGTCCACTACCCCTGCCTTCACAGCCTCATCTACCACTCTGGGGGAGAGGACGGGCACGCAGGGCGGGGACACTGCCACCCGCGGGGAGAGGACGGGCTCGCGGGGCGGGGATGCTGCCACCCTCGGGGAGAGGACGGGCACACGGGGCGGGGACACTGCTGTTTGCTCATCACTCAGCTGCCAGGCTCTCTGCATCTGCACCCACACCCCTGCCTTTCCTCTGTGGAAGGACCCCCTGCCCCTGCTCAGATGAAGGGCTGAGCTGTGCTGGGCTCCAGGTCTCTCCCGCTCACCTCGTGGAGACACTACTATCCCCTCTCTCTCCTACATCATTTTTTCCTGTATCAGCTGGAATTTTCCCATTAGCTCTAAGGTCCCATCTTTGGAAAGCTGACTTCTCATCTCCTCATCTTTCCTTCCTGGAAACTACCCTGCTCTGCTACTCTCTTGTTGAAACCTACCAAATAATGACCCTCCTGGCCTTTGCATTTCACGGCCTCCGGCTCCTCCTCCTGCACTGGGCTTCTGGTTCCCTCCACTCCACCGCACCTGCTCTCACCAAGTGACCAGAGACTTTCATCTCACAAGCCCGCCCATTCAGAGAGCCCGACCATCCTCTCTTTACTGAAACATTTTTTCTTGCTGATGTCTGTGGCAGAGCACTCTCCTCATTTTATCACCTACTCACAGCTTAATGAAAGGTCATCTTTACACATGCCCACAACAAGGTGGGGGGAAAAATGCACAGGGATTTGTATGGTCTTTGCTGAAGCATCCTCTTCAGCCAGAACCGCAGGTGATGGGTGGCCTGGGATTGGCCCCAGGCCTGTTCTTTCTTCCCCATTCTCTCTCTTGATGTGATGTCATCCGTTCCCACATGGTTGATTAACATCTGTACTTTGGTGACTCCTACATTTTTTACTTCAACTCAAACTTCTTTCCATTGGCTCCAGATCAAGTCCAACAGCAACCTTAACGTTTTCATAAGAGAACATTTGGTTCCTTTCTTCAAAACTTTTCTTTCCACACTTTTTCTTTTCTTATATTCTACCAATGTCCATCCCTCTGCTCAAGATACAAATTAAGGAACAGTCTTTTATCTCCTCTCCAGATCCCAGCTATCGACTGTTCCCATCAGATTTACCTCCAGAATAGATTTCAAATCACGCCTCTCTCTCTCTCTCCTGCTACCTCAGTCCAGCTCACCAACCTGTTACGGGCAGAATTTCCTTCTAGGCTTCCTTTAAAATAAATTCCACATCAGTCAAATTGATATTTTGAAAACAGAAATGGGATGATGTCATTGGCTGCTTACAATTTCCAACAGCTTTCTAGTGCTCTTTGAATGACACACAAAATTCTTTTCATGTCCTCCAAGAGTCCTCCAGTCTATTTCTCCAACTTCATTTCTGGGTACTCGCCCTGTCATGATGCTTCAGCCTAAACTGGTTCTTGACATTCTAAGCTCGTTCCCACATGAAGCAGTTAAATGTTCTCTCTCCTTTGCTTGGAAAGATCTCCCAGACTCTCACATGAAGGCTCCCTCTTACCTCTTTATAGAGAGCTCTACTATGGAATATTCTCCCCGTTGTACTGGTCCTGAGCTCCACCTCCCCCTTTTGAATTTTTATATATTGATCACTATTGGAAATGATTTTCTTCCCCTACTTACTGACCAGTTTGTTGTCTTCTTCCCTTGACTAGAGTGTAAGCTTCACAAGAGGCTCGGAGACCTTTTCAGTCATGTTCAATGGTGTGTCCTCCAGCACTTTAGGACAGTTTCTGACACACAAAATTGAATAAGTGACTGAATAAGGAGGGATGATCCATGTGATGGATGTCCAGAGTAATATGCCCCGTACAGAGACACACAAAATATCCAGTGCCACCTGGAATCTATACAGGTGCTATAGAACATTGGAATCTCAGTCGATCCATGTTTTCTGCGGTGATAAAAAATCTACACCATTAGGCTGCTTTTATTATCGTTCTCCATAATGACTCTACTGGTCTGTTTTAGTAATGGGAGGGTGAGCCATTGGAGATGCAAAACATTGCAAGAGGAAATGTGGCTCACTTGTATTTTGGTTGTGTTGACTGACTCACAAGACTCTTTTCAATAGACTTCAGAAGTTTGTTCTCTTACATCCCACGTTCAGTAAATGGCAGTGCCACCCACTTAGCTGCTCACTCCAGAAACGTAGAAAATATCAACCTCTCTGCTCACTCACTCACACCATGCAGTCTTCACCAACTTCTGCTGATTAGTCCTTCAACTATACTTTGGAAATGTTTGCTTTTGTTCATATTATTGTTACCATCACGACTAAGCCACAGTTTTATTTTCCACAGACCAGTGCACTGTCCTGACTTTTTTTCATATTCCTACCAAAATGACACTCCATATATTAATAAGTAGACTCAGTAGCACTTGGACTATGAAACTCTGAGTTGTATCAACTGAAGGTTTTTCCAATCCGGGCGCACTCTCTCCATGGAAAGCCCTTCCTCTCCACTCTCATTTGGCTCTGGCTTCCTGCATTTGAGGTTATGAAGTTATAGTCATGCTGAATACTCTGGTGTGACTGTTAGGTTCCCCTTTAGACTTTAGGTATTTGTGTCTATTCTCCTGGGGCTTTCAAAGGCTGAGAACCCTCACCTGAATTCTTAACCAAGAATTATCCTCAACTGAGGACATCTATCTTACCCAAGATCATGCCATCTCTTGAGAAGATGCCCTTACCCAACCTAAGGTACATGGGGTGGCAGTTATACAAAGGCTAAGCTAGGCCTCTTTGCTTCAAGGCAGGGACAACACTGGGGAAGTAGCTCAGCTCCAGAACTCCACCTCCTCCCAGGTCTGCTTACCTCACTCCCATCACATTGTGCTCGGATGTATTTCCTAATCAACCTCTAGACTTCAGATCACAATGTCTGTTTCCAGAAACACAATTGATGATGATGTCTGCTCAAAAAGTTTTTCCCTGACATTTGTAACTAAAGTAAAACATCCTCATTTCCCACCTTCACACATTCCATTATTTTCTCTCATTGTATCCTTGTTGTTATTTGTTATTTATTTATTTTTTCATAAACCCAAATCCTAATTTGTAATTCTGTAGATTGTAAGTCCCCTGAGGGCAGGGAACCTCACTATTACAGTGTCTGGCATATGACTGTTAAGTTAAAAACTACACCCCCTTTTCGTGGTGGAAATCAAGATATATAAAACATCCTGTGTTGAAGCAGTTGCTGATTTCCAGATTAAGAAAAGATTCCAGGTTATCACTGTTATGTTGGAAAAAAGAGTCAACATAGCTGTAGCAATTTGAACCAAAGTAGAACACTACAGTGTCATGCTTCAATGATAACAAAGCAATTGGCTTAATAAAGATATTTCATTCATATTTCATAATTCAGCTAAAACTTAAGATAGATAAGACTCAAAGGTACATATAAACATAGATGAACTTTGCCTGTGAAACCTCAGATGTAGACCATATCATCCTAGGAAGATGATAAATTATTTCTTTATAATGCCCATTCTAACTAGTGGTAGAATGGTATGGTGGTTTTAATTAGCATTTCTTTGATGATCAGTGATGTTGAGCATTTATTCACATGCTTGTTGGCCATTTACATGTATTCCATTAAAAATGTCTGTGTCTTTTGCCCACTTTTTAATGGGGTTGTTTGATTTTTTTTCTGTCGTGTTGTTTAAGTTTCTTATAGATTCTTGTTATTAGTCCTTTGTCAGATGCATAATGTATGAATATTTTTCCTGTCATGTAGGCTGTCCATTTGCTTGGTTAACTATTTCATTTGTTGTGTAGAAACTATTCTTTTTTATTTATTTATTTATTTTTTGAGACAGAGTCTCAAGCTGTTGCCCTGGGTTGAGTGTCATGGCATCATAGCTCACAGCAACCTCCAACTCAGGCTCAAGCCATCCTCTTATCTCAGTTTTTCTATTTTTAGTATAGACTAGGTCTTGCTCAGGCTGGTCTCAACTCATGAGCTCAAGGAATCCACCTGCCATGGCCTCCCAGAGTGCAAAGGTTACAGGCGTGAGCCACCACACCTGACCAAACTATTTGGTTTAATTAAGTCCAGTTGTCTATTTTTCTTTTTATTGCATTTGCTTTTGGAGTCTTAATCATAAATTATTTGCCTATACTAATGCCCAGAAAAGTTTTTCCTAGGTTTTCTCCTAAATTTTTTGTGGTTCGCAGACTTACATTTAAGTGTTTAATCCATCTTGAAATACTGTTTGTATATACTGAGAGACAGAGCTGCAATTTCATTCTTATGCATATGGCTATCCAATTTTCCCAGCACCGTTTACTGAATAGTGTGTCTTGGCCCCATTGTGTGTTTTTATCTGCTTTGTCGGAAGGTCAGTTTGTAGCAGGTAAATAGTTTTACATCTGGGTTCCCTATTATGTTCCAGTGATCCATGTGTCTATTTTTATGCCAGTACCAGGTTGTTTTGGTGACAATAACCATGTAGTATAACTTGAAGTCTGTTGATGTGCTGCCTCCAGTTTTGTTCCTTTTGCTTAGTATTGCTTTGGGTACATAGGCTCTTTTTTGGTTTCATGTGAATGTTAGAATTTTTTTTTTTATAATTCTGGGAAAATGACATTGGTATTTTGATAGGAATTACATTAAATCTGTAGGTTGTTTTGGGCATATCATAATAACAATACTGATAATTCTGAATGCTGAGCATGAGATGGCTTTCCATTTGTGTCATTTATAGTTTCTTTTACCAGTGACTGTAGTTTTTTTCTTTTGTTTTGTGTTTTTTTTTTTTGTAGAGATCTTTCAATTCCTTGATTAAATTTATTCCTAAGTAATTAACTAATTTATTTATTTTGCAGTCATTTAAGTGTGATTGAGTTTTTTATTTTCTCACTTTAGTCATTATTGGGGTATAGAAATGCTATTGATTTTTATACATTGATTTAATAACCTAAGACTTGGCTGAATTTATTTATCAAAACTAGAAATCTTTTGGAGACATCTTTAGGGTTCTTCTGGGTATAAGATGCTGCCATTAGCAGACAGAGAAAATCTGACTTCATTCCCAATTTGGATGACCCGGTGAACATTCGGGAGCATGTGGTTTAATTTGAATATATTTACATACTTTCTGAAGTTTCTGTTAATACTGATTCCTAACTTTACTTCACTGTGATCTAAAAAGATTCTTGATATAATTTGGATTTTTAAAAATTTGTTAAGGCTTATTTTGTGATTTAATATGTGGTCTATCTTGGAGAAGGTTGCATGTGCTAATAAAAAGAATTTATGTTCTGTCTTGGTTGGGTAGAATATTCTGTATATGTCTATTAAGTCCATTTGCCCTGAGTCCCATTTAAGTCCCATCTTTCTTTGTTGACTTTCTGTCTTGAGGATCCACCTAGTACTGTGAGTGGGATATTGAAGTTCCCCACTATTATTGTATTGCAGTCTATCTCTTTCTTTAGGTCTAGTAATATTTGTTCGGTGAATCTAGATGTTCCAATGTTGGGTGTACATATGTTTAGGATCGCTGTATTCTATTACTGAATTTATCCCTTTGTGTATAACTTTTTTGATGTGACGTCTATTTTACTAATATAATATAGCCATTCCCCCTTATGTTTCATTTCTGCTTACATGGAATATGTTTATCACCTCTTTATTTTCAAACCATGTATGTCTTTATAAGTAAAGTGTTTCTTATAAACAGCATATATTTAGATCATATTGTTTTTATACATACTACCTGTGGGTGTGTATGTGTATTAAGTGGAGAATTTTATCCATTTATGCTCAAGGTTAATTTTGATATGCAAGACTTTGTTCTTGTCATATTTTTGCTTATTTTCTAGTTTTACAAATTCTTTTTTTTCCTCTTTTTATCTTTGTGATTTGCTGAACTACTGTCATATTACTATTTAACTCCTTTCACTTCCTCCCTCCTAAGATTGTTTCATTAGACCATAGAAGGTTATATTTTGGTGTTTTCATGACAGTGCATATTGACCTTTCATTTCCATGTTAAAAACATCTCTAAGCATTCTCTGTAGGGCTACTCTAGTACTGAACATTTCCCTCAATTTTTGCTTGTCCAGGAAAGACTTTATTTCTCTTTCATTTTAAAAGCCTATAATGAAAGGTTATAAAATTCATTTTTTGTTTGTTTGTTTTTGAGACAGAGTCTCAAGCTATTGCCCTGGGTTAGAGTGCCATAGCATCATAGCTCACAGCAACCTCCAACTCAGGCTCATGTGATTCTCTTGCTTCAGTTTTTCTATTTTTAGTAGAGACTGGGTCTCACTTTTGCTCAGGCTGATCTTGAACTCATGAGATCAAGCAGTGCACCTGCCTTGGCCTCCCAGAGTGCTAGGATTATAGGCATGAGCCATTGTACCCGGTCAGTATATAAAATTTTTAGTTAGTAGGTTTTTTCTTTTTTCTTTTTCTTTCATCATTTTGAAAATGCCATCTCATTCTCTTTTGGCTTGTATGGTTTTTCTGAGAATTCATTGTTCTTTATTGATGACTAGATACATTTCTTTTTCTTTCCCTTCAACTTTAGTTATTTTGATTATAACATGCCATGGTGACGTCCTTTGGCAATATATTTGAACAAGAATCATTGGGCCTCCTATATCTGAATGTCTAACTCTCTTGCTGGTCCTAGGAAGTTTTCATCAATTATTTCCTTAAATAATTTTTCTAAACTTTTTGGTATCTCTTCTCCCTCAGGAATAATGATAATTTGTAAAAATTTCCACTTTATTTAGTCCCAGATGTTGTAAAGACTTTACTCATTCTTTATTATTCTTTGTTTCTTAATTTTTCTGAATAAATAATTTTAAAAGACCTATCTACAAGTTCTGAGTTTCTTTTTTATTTTTTTTTTTACACAAGAGTCTCACTATGTTGCCCTTGGTAGAGTGCTATGTTGTCACAGCTCACAGCAACCTCAAACTCTAGGCTTAAGTGATTTTCTTGCCTCCCCGCCTCCCAAGTAGCTGGGACTACAGGTGCCCATCACAACACCCGACTATTTTTTGTTGGAGTTGTCATTGTTTAACTGGCTCAGGCTGGGGTCGAATCTGCCAGCCTCAGGGTATGTGGCTGGCACTATAATCACTGTGCTATAGGTGCCGAGCCAAGTTCTGAGATTCTTTCATCTGCTTGGTCTAATATATTGTTAATATAGTGAATGTTTTTGTATTTCCTTCAATGATTTTTTCAGATACAGAACGTCTGCTTTTTCTAAGATATGTGCTTCCTTGGTAAATTTCTCATTCACAAATAACCTGAATTTATTTTTCTTTTTTCTTTGTATTGGCTTTCAGATTTCTCTTGCATGTCACTGAGATTTTTTAGACTCAATATCGGGAATTCTTTATCTTATATTATAGGAAATTATTCTTTATTGGTATCAGTTGCTGTGGTCCTTTGCTGGTATCATATTTTCTTGATTTTTCATATTTCCTGTGTCCTTATGTTGATGTCTGTGCATTTGTTGTAGCAGTTGCTTTTTTTACTTTTTTGAAATTACTTACAAAGGGAAGAATTTTTTTCCTGAATATATATATATATATATATATATGATTGAGTAGGACAATTTGGCTTTATTTTGAGTGCCTATAATTGTGTGATCTTTGTATGATTTCTCAGGAAGTGTACCAGTCAATGACACCTGTGATTTTCTTGTTGGTTTAGTTGAGGCTGTGGTGAAGTTTTGCTAGTGACTTCAGCATCCACTGAGCCAGTCTTTAGGTCTCAGTAGTGGCAGCAGTAGGCTGCTATGTGTGCCTGGCCTTAGGCCCCAAAGCAGCTTCACTATCAGCAGTGTTAGTGGGTCCTAGAAGTCCAACTCTTGGGATGTCAAATGACTTGCTCAGAGGTTAAGGGTTGGGGCAGACAGACAGGGTATGGGAAAGTCCTCTGGCTCCTGAACAGCTGGTGGTTGGATGTGGGAGGTGTCCGTAGTTGTTGTGGAGCCACCCACTGGGATCCCAGTGGTCCATGTTGCTGACGTTGGTAGGTGCAATGCACTGGGCAGGCTGGACTCATGTCCCACAGCAGCCTATGGCAGGGTGGTGGGTATTATCTTTAGTGTGCTTAGAAGAGCTTAGCATCTCTTGTCCCTTTCCAACTTGGTGGCAGCTGCAGCCATGTCACCCTGAATGTGATTTAATGGTGCAGCCCAATGACAAACTCTCAAAATTGTGCCAACTATTGTCTTTAAATCAATGGGGTGAGGAGCTTTCAGGCAAGTGGAATGGGAAAGAAATCGTGGGGAGTGCAGTCCACCCATGTTATGATCTTGCAACAACCCACAGCATGGTGGTGGGAACTGTCCCATCAATAGGAAAGCCTAGGCTTCCCATGCTTCCTTTGTTTTTCAGTGGCTCCAGCTTCATCAGTCTGACCTCAGGCTGAGGGTGGAGCACAGCCTAGCTCGAAACCCCCCAAACTGTGCCTTAGGCTTATGACCAGAGGTCACTGGCCGAAAACGTGGGGAGTGCAGTTCACAGGAGATTCAGTCTCACCACCACAGCCCGTTACAGGGGTTGGTAGTCCTAGATCTCTGCTTGGAAAGCCTGGCTCCCCTGTCTTCCCCAGCCATGTGGGGACTGCAGCCATGTCAGCTTGAATTTAGTTCCAGGGTGGGGCACAGTGCAGTGTTAAACTGTCAAAAAGTTGTCTTGGGTTTAGGACTAGAGAGGCTGGGGCCCCACCTGGAAAGCAGTGCGGGCAGCAACTATGGGAAATTCTGTGCACTAGCGTTCAGCCTCAGCAGCGGCCCAGAGCCGGGCAGCAGGGCCTTTCTGGGGTCTGGGGCACTGGATTCTTCCACCCAACAGGCACACTCACAATTCCCTGATACCTTGGATCTCAGCATGGCACCTGGCTCAAGCTGCTCCAGGATCAAAAGCCTGTGGGATTTCGTATGAGTTCCCTGTCGGAGCAAAGTTTCTGCAATCTCCAGGCAACTCCCTATGTTAGGCCCAAGACCTGCCTGTGCCAAGGGATTCTTTTATAGCCAAGATCATAACAGCTCATCTCAGTGTGTGGAGCCCAAGGGCTTCTCTTTCTGTTTTGTCATTTACAGGAGATTCTCCCAGCTCTTAGCCAGTCCCTGGCCATGGAAGTTTCCCTGAACTCTCTTTTCACCCACTTTTGGTGCTTCCTGCCACTTCCCTGTTGAATCCTACTATTCTCTCCTCGACAATCCATTCGCGATGTGAGCGTCAGCTGACATTCTGGTCCCTCTCCATGGAGGAGGCACAAACCACCTGCATCTAGTTGGCCATCTTGATCTTATCCTCCCCCGTTACATTTCCATTTTAATTGCTTAGATAAAGGGAAATAAACACAAAGAAGGGCAAGTAAAATACTTAGTGTATGTTTTCAAATTCCAGTCACAAAGGTTGAGCAAAGAGATTTTTATTCCTGACCTTAAACCAAACCTCAAGTCTAGCCCAAAGCTACTGATGAATTGCATTTCTAAGTTTTCCAAGTTAATTATTATGAACAGTCCATTTTAGGAATCATCTTAGAGAACAATGTAATACTAAGATAATAACTTGATTTTCCCCTTCTTTGGAGAATTTCACAGATAAAGGGCATTGAATCTACTATTTATAATTACCATGTAAGCATTGGATCTATGAATAGCATCCTCTGGTCAAGTGTCCCAAATGCCTTATCCTCGTTAATTTTAATAAATTGAGGTATTTAGGCCTTGACCATGACTTTGAAAGATGCTTTCAATAACTGTAAGTGAACACACAGGTGTGTGTATGTGTGCATAAGTGGGTAACTTTTTAGTGAGTCACACATGCCTTGGGAGAGGAAACTGAGGATAGGGTTTTTATTTGATGTAAGTTAAAATAATGATGAAAATTTAAACAACCCAGAATATAAACACATCATTAGGAAACAGCCCACCTCAAATAGAATCAAACTTCCTTAAAGTAAAAAGAGTTAAATTCAAAATAAGTGTAAAGAAAGGCTAATTCAGAATTCATTGCTTAATAAAGCCTACTATTTCTTACATTAGAAGCAATATTGCCCAAGAAGACCTGGAGCCCTAGTGCTCCCAATTCAGAAATTTTCTTCCACAATCAGCAAGAAAAATAATTATTTAACCATCAGTTTTCAAAAATTCTGCTAATCATTTTTTACCAAGAAAAATTAAAATATTTTAATATTTAAGGAAAAGATGTAAACATACAATTAAATGAAACTCTTGGATAATCACTTCATGCTTTCATTGATTTCTAATATTTTACATCTGATGAAGCATATTAATAAAATGTTTATACTAGTTACATACATGCAAAACACAAAAGGGAAACAGGTACACCCTGCCCCTGTGTGTGTATGCAGTTCATGTGTGTAATAGCATGACCACTGATCAAAAATGCTTTATAGTTGTATTCTGAAACCACATGTGTTCCCCCGAGTACATTTTAGAACTAGTTGTCCATGCTATACATAAATCATAACATATATCATAGTACCTGCAGAGAAATAAATCCAGAAGAATATATTCTGAAATGTCAACAATGATTATTATCATGAACTTCAACCTTCTACTATATCTGTGAGGAATCTATCGTTTTTTTCAATAAACAAACTTTACTTTTGAAAGCACAAAAAAAAAAATAGATATAGATAATCTGAACAATTTGGATATTCTCTGGCCAAGCAACTTGGATAAATTTATCTGATACAAACAGATAAAGTGAACATTTATCTTCATTTTTTTTCATAGAATATGTGTGTGATTTTTTCAGTACCTAAGTTAAAGATTTATGGAGATCTCATTTTCATCAAAGATACATTCATCCAAAGAATATTTGCTGGCCAAGCAGAAAACCCTAAGAGGCACCATTGCCAGATTCAAGGAGCGCATGTGAAGAATGCATCCTCTGGTCAAGGTGAAACCAGGCCAAGCTCTGATCTTTGTCGTAGTTAAATCACAGCAGAAAAAACTGGAGGTTTAAAGATGTTCTCTAGCTTCCTATTTCTTCTGATATAAAATCGGGGGGTCCCAGCCAACTCTATCCTACATTAGTAGAGGTGGTGTACAATGTAGTTGCAAAATTGGTAAATTTAGGGGTGCCCATTATCATCTTAAGATGAGTCAACATTCTATAAAAAAACATACTGTGAAGTTCAAATCTCAGAAAGCTAGGGATTTCCTTAGAACGCACACTTTTGTTGACTAAGAGTATAATTAGTCACAAGGTAGGGACTTACATTTTGCATGATGCAAATTGTTTTGATACATGACTTTTATATATAATAACATTTGGAAAATGCATTTCCACTCCTTTGTTTTTTATTAGCTGTTATAAGGTAAATCATAATAAAAGCTTCCACTATCAGTGGTGGATTTGTTGTATTGGAGAAGATAGTTAAAATAAGAAAACATGAAAAAAAAAAAAAAGAAAACATGAGTAAAAATAAGAAAATATGTGCTTTCATCACCAGTAGTGAATTTGTTGCATGTGAAATATGCACTCATTCATTTAACAAGTATTAACTGAGCACCCTGTACGTGTTAGGCACTGTAATGATTAATAGGTACATGAAAACGGGATCTCAGATATACAGATATTAAGCAATATTTGTAAGTATTCAATGTGTCCTTAAGGAATCATGAAACCCTTTTAAAAGGAATCCATGTATAAGGCTGGACTATAGGAACCTGCTGTTTTGTATTTCAAAGATGGGAGAATGCCTGCAGTTCCAAAAGGCTCATCTTGGAAGTTGAAGTGGTTCAAGCAGAATGCATGGGGCTGGAGATACAGCGGCGGCCACTAAGCTGAGCACGTGTGACGGGTTAGGAATTTGGACTTTCTCCTCTGCCACACATGTCACACATGTCATGGCAGATCCATTCCGGGCGTGCACTAAACGCAGACTGTGTCCACAGGCATGGGCTGAGGCCCGAGTCTCTGCATTTCTGATGAGTTCTGATGCCCATTCTGCTACTTCTAGGACTGTAGTTAATGTCCTGAAGCTCTAGGCAGTGAGTCTCAAAATTTCCTGTAAGATTGATGCAGGACAGATGGCACCAAGACCTGCCGCCTTTGCCCCGGTGGTGCTGGTGCAGCTGTAGCTGGCAGTGGAACCAGCGAGCTGAAGGGTAGGCAGAGGGTCCTGGGAGGCTCCAGTCGCCAGAGGGCCGGACAGTTGCAGGGGTAGTGTCCTTCCGGCCCACTTCTGACTGGTGAATTTCATGTGAGTTTCCAATGCCTGAGAGCGAGGAAGACCCATGCCCTAAAAGTAAACACTGAGTTCGGCAAAACAACCCCCTACAACTATATACCCCTGAGCAGAGAGCCTGGAGACAGACTTTGGAGAGGGAGCAAGAGACTTTATTCCCTCCCTGCGTTCTCTCTGTCAGGAGCTTTGGTTTTTGTAGTTTCTGTGAATAAATCCTGTCTCACCTCTGATCTGTGGTCCCTTGATTCGTTCTTTGAATCACTGAAACAAAGAACCTGAAACACCAGTATCATATTTGGCAAGCCAGCCAGGAGAAAAGATGAAGTTCCAGTATCAAGATCACCCCCAAATCTTGTTGAAATGCAGAACTGTAGGCATTTCACTGATTGCATAGACCAGGAGCGGGTTTGGGAACTGACACTTCTCCGGGAGTGCTCTGAGTGCTGTTAAAGTGGTGGCCCTTCCCATAGGAGCACCCCTAGACGTGGGAGTGGAAGGCGTTCATCCCTGCATGTGAAAAAGCTAACGGGATGTCAAGATGAAGGGAGGTTGAAAACTGCTGTTTACTTTTTTTAAAGCAAGAAAAATCTTAAGATCCTGTGGAAGTATAAAAGGAGGCCCTCTTAGAAAAAAATAAATTGTTCAAAATAATGAGTGATTAACACCCCCCTGACTGCTTTATGTACATATAATATCATGATTTTTCCCTTATGGCTGAATCTGTCTGCCCACTAAATGAATGTAGCTACGAATACCCCAGAATGGGTCTAGCGAGCTAGCTCAGGGATTCCACCACTAATCACACCTCATAGCTCTTGGAAAGAAAATACAAAGTAAGAGAAAATGTGCCCATGGTAAAAAGAAGGGCAGGAGCATCTACAGCTCACGTCTCTCGCCACAGATGAGTGCTCCTTGGAGTCATATGAAATATCCATGTGAAACGTGCACCATATATTTATGGCAGGCTGCCTAAATGGGTTGAGACTGATCATGGGAATTATAAATACGCTGAATAGTAACACTTCATGTTACCATTTTCCAACTTTGTGTGAAGATTCATAATACCACAATAGCACCACTGTGCTTCAAGAAACAAATGTACATGTCTTTCTCTGCAAAGTTCCAGACCACCACCATACCTAGAAAAGAACGGGCGATTGCCATGTGTGGATAAATGCCCACTACTGTGTGAACCTAGTGGCTGGGCCGAATCGAGTCGGGCAAAGAATTAATAATTGCCTTAACTGCAGCGGCATTTATCAAGAGGTCACGCCAAGGTTATATTTGATACAGAAATTTGGGCTCTTCTGTGTTCTGTCCTTTTAAATGTACAAATATTAGAGCTGGAATACATGTCCTTCCAAATTCTAGCTTTTATAAATTGCCTTTATTAAAGAGGCCCCAGGAAGGAAAATATAGTAGCATAAAGAGATTTTGCCATTTAACTTATCATGGCTTTCCTTTTTTTTAACTCAGCAATGTACTTTTACCTTCACAAAGATTTTTTTTTTTAAATGAGTGGACTTTTTTACAATCACAGTTAGAAATCACAAGCTGCTAACTTGGTAAAGGCCTGGTTTGTGAATTGAAAAGTAATGGGAACAAATCACACCTTGAGCTATTTCCTTGACTTTTTTCCCACTTAATATTGTCCATAACAATTTATGGTCAATTGTATTCTTCAAGAACAACTGCAAAATAGTCCAACATCCCGTATGTTTTTCTCTAATGTGCTCTTGACACCCCACCAACAACAGGTGGCATCTCCTTCCTTCCCTTGTGTGTCTGGCTTGGCCTTAGTGACCATTTGACAAATAAAATGTGACAGAGGGATGCTTTGGGGCTTCGAAGGCTAGGTCGCAGGAAGTCTTACAGCTTCTGCCTGGGCCTCTTGTAACATTCAATCTTCGGAAACTGCCTCTCAGAAGGCAGTGGTCAGGCTCTGAGAAGGTCAATCCCACGGAGAGGCCACGTGCAGGACTGTGGCTGACTTCCCAAGCCGACCACCAGCATCACCCTCTCCCCTTGGTCCTGTCTCTTCCTCTGAACTTTTGAAAAGCAATAATGATCAGGCCCTCACCTCCTCACCAATTAAACCAGATTCTCTGAGCAAGGGAGCCATGCATAATGTTTATAAAATTACTCCCAGGGCGCCGCCTGTGGCTCAAAGGAGTAGGGCGCTGGACCCCTATGCAGGAGGTGGCGGGTTCAAACCCAGCCCCGGCCAAAAACTGCAAAAAAAAAAAAAATTATTCCCAGGTGATTGTGCCTACACATTGTAATAAGGGCCAAAACCACTGACTCACAGCACTGTGTGACCCTCAGATGACAACAGTCAACCCCTCTGGGGCCTTCAGGCCTGAAAATTGGTACGAGGCAGAGATAGATATTTGTCATTTATACGTATAACCATCCCATTGTTGAATTAAATAAACTAGAAATTAGGGTGCAAGTAATCTTCCTTCAGTCATGCACTTTTGTTTACTTGGTTGTCCTATCGTTACATCCCTGGTAGTGGCTGTGGAGATGTAATAGGGATTTGAAGAAAGAGAGCCATCTGTCCACCACACTGCTCCATAGTTATGACCCAGTATATATTATGAAATGATTGTGAATAAACATTTGAAACATCAAGGAAACAACACAGGGGTGGCAGTGTGGTGTCATAATGGAAAGAGTGCCTGTTTGGGGGATGGTTTCTCAGACATGCAACCAGCACGGCTGCCAGGGGGCTAATGCTTCATTCTGCGGTCACCACCCTGAGATTCTGACTCACGTCTGTCTGTGAGGCTGTGCTTCGTGAGGGAAGTCCAGTGGGCAGTGGAGTGTGCCCTGGAAGTTGGGGGCTCCACCTCAAAGCGTGTCTTTCCTCCCCTCCCCAGGTGGCTTCTTCCATCTTGGCTCCAGCCCACTGCCACTGCCAGCCTGTGTCCAACACAGCAGGCAGCAGCGAGGTCTGCTGGAGAACGTGGGCCCCGGGTGCAGGTGTGGGAGGCTTATCAGGTGTGGGTCCACACTCAGGTGAGCTGCCAGTTCCATGATGCACCCAGAAGTCAACACTCACCCACCCCCATTCAAGTATCTAGGACCTAGAAATTGTAATCCTTCCAGGTGGAAGCCTACTCGCTTTTTTCACTAAGTCCCCCAAATTACATAGATGGCCCTAGTCACCTTTGTTTCTGAAGGAGTGACGCTGACAGCAACTCTGTAATTTCTGAAGCACAAACTCAGGCAAGTCAGCGCGTTTCACTTACACATGGTGATGTGTTAGATGATGCCATAAAGTTGGACTCTTCATCCAATCACATTTCTGAACAGAGATGACAAAACAAAACTGATGTACATTAATTAGATGGCAGACAAGTGCTAAGGAAGCAACAACTGGGCGAAAGGAAAACGAGTCAAAAAACAGCCTGGGTGGACATCCCCAGATTTTTTTTCAAATGGGACTTTGACTTTTATCTTTGTACAAGCTGAATAAAAGAAATAATCCCAGGCAAAGGATAGGCTAGAAAGTCTAAACCAAGTCATAAAAATCATTAAAAAAAGAATCTCATGATTAAAAAAGCTGTTATCAAAATACTGGAATATGATATCTAATTTCTAGTTTTAAGAATATTCATCTTGTGAAAAATGACCCAGTTACATGAAAATTTCCACAATTAGCATTGACCTTCCTGGAAGGCCAGTAAGAGCTCTGATATCACAACAAAGTTAGGTTGATCTTTGATAGGAAGAGCAGTTAAGTATTTGGAAGTACATTTGTGATTTATCCCAAGATGAAATAAACTCTTTGGAAGTATTTCAAGAGTTTTTGTTTTCAAATTTAAGGGTCAGGACTTAAAGATACTTATTGTAAGATGGCTTCTCTTACCAAGCCAGTGTTCAATGGAACTTCCAGCATACCAAAGTATTTCATTAACATCCTATCACAGAAATATGAATTGGATGATTTTTTTCCAGTTCTTTTGACAAGTGCCAACTTTTTAAATGGTTGCCATTTGTAGCATTAATTTGGAAAGGAAAATACAGCAGGAAAAAAAGTTAAGAAACATAAGTTGCATGTTTCCCAGCATCACGGCCAATAAACTGTCCCGAAAACAGACGGGCAGACATGCTGGGGTGATACTCAAACAGAAGGCCGGGACATGAGCGGTGCTGCAAAGGCGGCTGGAACATTTGGAGGGAAGAAATCAGTTACTGGTTTTCAGACTCCTTAGTGTGAACGGCAAGTAAAGAAAGATAAATGCCTTTGCAGACACATTCCCTCACGCATAACTGAAAGTTATCAGTCCCTAAAGAGCTGACCGCCCTTCCCTTTGATTACTGTAATTCCTTGGAGAGCAACCTGTATAGGAAAGGGCTGCCCAGGACTTAGAGGAGGAGAAGTTCAGAGAACACAAGATTCTTAAAACGGAGAGAAAGCAAAGAGACTCCCAATTCCTCTCCTTGTCTTCATGACAAATTTAAGGGTCAGGACTGAAAATGGAAAAAATTTCCAAGGTTATTGTCTCCCTGCAGTACCACTAAGATAGCTTCCTTTAACCTGCAAAATCGCAGTGCCTAAAATCTGGGGCCAGAATGGCGAGCGTCTTCAGAAATTCTTTATCAACACCAACTCATCCAGTGAAAGGACACCACAGTTCAGCAAGAACCCACTACTTCTAATGAGCTAGGTCACCTCTACCTTTCAGTTTTTCTTTCTGGGAGGCAGAAGGTTTGAGGACACAGCGTGGAATTTCTGGTATGTTGTGCCACATTGGAACTGGATGACCTTGGATAAGGTGCTGTACTGTGTGAAATTCAAACCACCACCGAAGGTCAGATACACTAGTTACTTTTTCTGCCACTCAGAAAGATAAAACAAATTGGCCAATTATCATCGTAAGATACATCTATAGTAAGATGTAGCCCAATTTCAGAGATGCTAAAAATGTACATCTCCAAACTGGTAAAACATGAGTCTTAAAATTTTTCTAAGCCACAACGTTCTCACCTGTGGTACGGGTTAGAAGCTGTTAGGTTATTCGTATGAAAGGTCCAATTTCCTTAAGTACCAAGTTTGATGGTAGATGTCACTGGTACTTCACTTTGACATTTCTTGTTTTACTCCTATCGTGAAGGTATACCCTCATTCTTTCAAGCACATGTTTTAGCTTGTGATTATCTTTCAATAATTTTTGAGAGCAATTTTTGCAAAACCTTGGGTAAGTCAAAAAATTGTGTTATTTCTGAATATGTGTTCCTCTGTAGAACCAGAAAGGGCAGAACGCTCAAAATATCAAGGAAGTGTTTGGGAAGGATGTGGCAAATGAGGTTGATGGTTTGAGAAGCTCTGTTCTGGTGATTTTAACCTTGAAAATGAGCCCTGGGGCAACCTGCAACCAAGGTGGATGATGGTGAGCTGAGAGCCGTCGCGCAGCAAGTCCATCTCACCTCCATGTGAATTGGCAGCAAGGTTGATGTTACTATTCCAACAATATTGGGCCATTTGCAACAAATCAGCAAGGTAAAGAGCTGGGTAGATGGGCACTGCATGGACTAAATGTGTCCGAAGAGAAAACAACTCACAGCTTGCCTCTCCTTGTTGTAATGACATAAAGGCAAACCATCTCTACAATGTATTGTTACATGTGATTAAAACTGGATTCTTTTCAACAATCTCAAGTGTTTGGCACAATAGTCAGATACAGATGAAGTGCCAGAGCATAGTCCCCAAAGCAAATATTCATCAAATAAAACTAACAGTGTCTGCATGGTGGTCCAGCGCTGGTATTAACCTGCTACAGCTCATGAAACTGGTCAGTTGGTAACAGCAGATGTCTACTGCAGCCAGTTGGACAAAACGATGAAGATGCTTGTGATTAAGCAACTGAAAGTGGTCCTTAGAGATAGGCCAGTCCTCTCGTAGGACGACACTGGATGACATATTGCACAAACACTGCTCAAACTACAGAAGCTGGACTCAGAAACTCCCTGTCATCTGCCGTATTCACCAAACCTTACACCAGCTGATACCACTTCTTCCAGACTTCAGATCACTTCTTGCATTAACCTGGATGGACATGGAACACATTCTTCGTAGTGAAGTATCACAAAAATGGAGAAGCAAGAATCCAATGTATGCAATTCTAATGTGAAGCCAGTAAATGATATAACACCTGCCCACATGGGAGAAAAACTCAAATCAACTCATGGTGGGGGGCAAGGGAATGAGGGATCTGGAAGAGGGGAAGACGGTGGGGGTTGGAAGGTCATGGTGTACGGCACACCCCTTGGGGATGGGACGCAATTATAAGAGGGGCTTTACCTAACAAACACAATCGGTGTAGCCTAATTCTTTGTACCCTCAGTGGACACCAAATGTATTAGCAAGAAAAGAACAAATGATCCCATCTCAGGGTGGGCAAGGGACTTAAAGAGAAACTTCTCTGAAGAAGACAGATGCATGGCCTACAGACATATGAAAAAATGTTCATCATCCTTAATCATCAGAGAAATGCAAATCAAAACTACTTTGAGATATCATCTAACTCCAGTGAGATTAGCCTATATCACAAAATCCCAAGACCAGAGATGTTGGCGTGGATGTGGAGAAAAGGGAATACTTCTACACTGCTGGTGGGAATGAAAACTAATACGGTCCTTTTGGAAAGATGTTTGGAGAACACTTAGAGATCTAAAAATACACCTGCCATTCAATCCTACGATTCCTCTACTAGGTATATATCCAGAAGACCAAAAAAAATCACACTATAACAAAGATATTTGTACTAGAATGTTTATTGCAGCCCAATTCATAATTGCTAAGTCATGGAAGAAGCCCAAGTGCCCATCAATCCACGAATGGATTAATAAATTGTGGTATATGTACACCATGGAATATTATGCAGCCTTAAAGAAAGATGGAGACCTCACCTCTTTCATGTTTACATGGATGGAGCTGGAACATATTCTTCTTAGCAAAGTATCTCAAGAATGGAAGAAAAAGTATTCAATGTACTCAGGCCTACTATGAAACTAATTTATAGCTTTCATATGAAAGCTATAACCCAGTTATAACCTAAGAATATGGGGAAAGGGAAGGCAAAGGGAGGGGAGGGGGAGAGGGGAGGATGGCCGGAGGGAGGGTGATTGGTGGGATCACACTTACAGTGCATCTTACAAGGGTACAGGTGAAACTTACTAAATGTAGAATATAATGTCTTAACATAGTAACTAAGAAAATGCCAGGTGATAAAAATATGTCAAATTGTATATAAAACCAGCACATTGTACCCCGTGACTGCATTAATGTACACAACTATGATTTAATAAAAAAAAAGTCAATAAATCAGTCCACATCTCAACAAGCTTGAAAAAACACCTGTTGTGATGTCCTTACCTCTCACTCTCCAGGTTTTTCACTTCTGACCTAAATCAGATACCATTACAATGGCAAAACTGTGTCAAAAGTTCAGACGCATACTTTTATGAATTGTAATGTTTCTTGTTTGAGATATAATCAACTAAACTTTTGATTTAAAATCAGGCATTTCATAGGTAGTGACCTAGAATTTACACTGCTGAAGATTTAGTGCGAGGAAGCAGGCCGTACAGGGGATGCATCGGGCACTTCTGTCGGGTTTAATTGTTATTGTTGCTACTATTTTTCTTGAATCTATTCGGACCGAATGTTTTGAAAACTCTGTCAGATAGGTGAGGTGGGAGCAATTCACCCTGATCACAGGAGACTAGTAACAATCGTGTGAGAATTTCTACTAGCAATCCAGTGAGCATACACAATTTTCTCCAGAAAGACAGGGCTGCAGGACTGCACGGATGTAGTGTCAGAAGCAGAACCCCCAGAAGTGCTTCTGACCTCCTCTGCCCTCTGCCTCTGGGTCTTCCTTGAAAACATGCAGCCAGCTGGGTCCCTCTCAGGAGCTGTGAGGCAGCCCCCGGCAGGCTCAGGACTGGGTGGTGACCAACACTGATGCTCCTTTGTTACGGGGTGCACCCATTTGCTGTGTCCCTCACAGGAAAATCTTCTCTTTTTACTCATAGATAGGATGAAAATGGATCATGGGGAGGAGCTGAAAATGCATGTACTTTTATAATTTTTAAAAAAATTTTGACAAGCAAATTAAGTCAGCTGAATGAGTCAGTGCTACAGGTACAAAGCGGACAGCCAGTGTTACTTTCCTGGGAGTGAAACACCAGAGGCTCCGTGCCTTTGAAATGCACTTGTGAGAAGCCTGATTGGTATCAGCTGCGAGTGCAGAGGACCCAATACAGAAATAATGAGAAGCAGAGGCCGGCGGGCAGAAACACCAGGAGGAGGGGACGCCTATGCGCGACTGAAGATCAATATGTTCAGGGGGGGATGGAAGGGCTTTCAGCGAGAGAAAAAAATGAATTCAGATCGCTTGAGTGTGTGCAGGAAGACGAGGGCTGACATCTGCCCACACCGCCGTGAACCACGCGGGCGCCCCCTCCTTACACGTCGGCAAAGGGAAAGCAAGGTGTGGGTCCAGTGAGTGAATGTGTTCTTATTTTAAGAACGGAAAACTTTGCGTCTTCAAAACTATTTTCAAACACTAGAGTCAATTGTGCTGAAATTAATCTAGATGGGATGGCAAATTTATCTAAGGCCTATAGCATGGCATCTAGTACATAATCAAACCTTAGAAAAATGGTAAAGCGATAAAGCTTCCCATTTCTTTTAGAGCTTAACAATCCAAAAAAAAAGGACTGTGCTAGAGTTGAACTACACCCACAGTAACATTCCCATTACACTTTCATCTGACTATCAAAGGTCGCTGGCCTTCTTGTAAAGTGCCACACACCAATTTCTTCACTTTAAAATCATCAGAGGGTGCGTTCCACTTGTTACAGCAATAGGCTTGGAGGCCTGTTTGGAAAAGCTTTTTGATCTAAAGCTCACAAAAGCTAGAACTGCTAGTGGAGATCAGGCACGTGCCCAGATTGTTCTATGAGATGTCTGGATTCTATGATCTCATTTCCCCCTCCCTGGACATTACTCTTATTGCTCAAAATATTTCTACTAAAGCAAATCACAAACCATGAGGGACCCTCTCTTTTCCTTCACCCTCCATGTTTGTGTTTAGAAGATCCAGCCCCGTAAAATGATCAGGTAGTAACCTTTGAGACTGCTTTGCAAAGTAATTATTATTATTAGCTAAAGAAATCAGCAACTTGCCCCAAATAAACATCTAAATACATTTTAAACACTTCGAACTTGTAATATTAAGTTAAATAGCATATTTACAATCTTCAGGCATGTTTTTATGATGTTGCAAGGATGAACTCTGAATTTCTACTCTACACTTTTTGGGGAATAGCTATTTTAATGGAAAGCAGCTTTGACTCAACATTGTGCAAAAGGGGCAAACATCGGTCTCCACAGGGAAGACATGAGCTACAAATACACCTGACCCCTGAGTCCACGGGGCTTAGTGTCTGGGGGCTGTTAGAGATAAGTCTAACAGCAATTTAAAAACAGTGCAACAAATGCTGAGAGGGGCATGTTCACAGCAGTATTCTGAGAATGGCACCTTAGCTAGAGTCATGGATTATGGAAAGCTTCCCAGAAAAAATGTCATCTAATCAGAAGCTTGGACTAATCACGAGGTGAAAAACACGGGTCTTCCAAAGCACCACTGTTGGTTTTCTGATTTCCTTATTGTACCACATCCCTCCATCTCTCTATTACTTAAGGAAGACGTGTCCTCAGAACGTCAGCTAGCATTCTGGATTCAACCTTTCCGAGTCTCTTATTCACCACTCTTTTGATTAAAAAGTGACAGGATCATTTCAGCTTTGTTTAAGCAAAGAAGGAAATGTTCAGATAAATGAAAGAGATAATTATAGAAATCTAGGCAAAGAGAAAAACCTCAGATGGTCAGCTCAGAGCAGGAACACAGCCCAGCAGGAGGAGGAGCCCAGCAGAGCCCTCCCTGCCCTCCGGCCTCTGCTGCTGGCCGGCTCCTCTGGTCCCCTGACTGGCTCCCCCTGCTGTGATGCGCCTGAGTTCTTATGCTTTTATTTCATGTCACCTGTAGAAATAAGTGACAGATTTCTCAGGCTCAGTATGAAATTTCTAGAAAAAAGATTCTGATTATCCCGTCTTGAGTCTCCCCATTCCATCGCCCGAGAAACTTTTGGGTGTCAGTAGGGTAAGGTCATAGCTGGAAAAGAGGGTTCCTGGAGCAAATGGGGGCAAAATGAGCACATGTCACAGATGAGGTGACACATGACAGACCCTTCAGAGATGTCTGCTGCACCCCGCTCCTTGGGGACCTTGCCCCCCACCCTTGTATAGTGGTTGGTTTTTTTTTTATTTTTTGTTTTTTCCAATCTTGTAAGCATTTCAAAGCTGAAAAACCTTGACATTCATCTTCTCATCATCAACTAACATTTAATTTTAAGTTCCAATGGAACTGTTTTCAACAAGTTTTCTTTATTTTTCTCTCTCTACTTCCACATCAGCCATCAGTTTTCACACTGCACAAACAGGTATTTGTTACCATAAAATCTTTTGTTCTCTACCCTACAGCCGCCTCCTGCCTTAGGTGCGGGGCCCTGGTTTGTGACAGTTCCATCTTTCTCCCCCTTATTCCCTTCCTTTTCTTACTACCCTGATACAGGCATCTCTTCAAGCTTGGTATTTGGCCTTAAGCTCTTTATTCTTGAAAAATAATGCATTTAATTCAATGGTATGAATTTTTCAAACGTCTGCACCTCCTCCAGTGATTGCAGTGTGCCCCGAGTACCCCTGCCTAAAAGTTTATTACAGTTGGGCCGTTGGCGCCTCACAGCCTTGCTGATCCCTTCTTTGCGATGCCTTAGTATTTTTTCAGCCCATTTTGAGCACCTTAGTCTGGGTGTCTTATCATTGCTCACTGGGATGACAAGACAGTCATCTTTCCGGCTCAAGCTTTCTTCTCTATGATGATAATTCTAAAATAACTCCTTTAGCCAGCATTGTAGCCACCTATTTCTCTGGCTGAAGAACTTAACAATCTATTGCTTTTCAAAATAAAGCAAAACTCTAAAAAAGGCCAGGGAAACTGTGTGATAATAGGTCCATCTTATCAGATAAATTATCCTTACTTTTCGGTCCTAATCCAGCCAGACCAACACCTGCTTCTGCTGACAGCCTTGCCTCCCCTACTCACAATGTCTTTCAAGTACCTTTAAAATTCCCTCTTTTCCAGCCCAGATTCATTATAAATTTTCAAGACCTACCTGCTTCACCCTAGGATGATCAACCCCAAAGCCCCTGCCTTGTGCTCTTTGTACTGTACTGCTCAAATATTGCTTCACAGACGTTCCTACATGGACGTGTCCGCCAGTACATTTAAAACCCACAAGTGAGCAGAAATAATTTTCTACAAAGACTCGGGCATGCAATGTCCCAGGGGCAGCAAAGAGGCAGACCGAAGGCAAAAATACACTGCTGAGATGATACGCATCTCATGGAGTTAAAAAAATTATAATTAGCTTTAAACATTTCTACATCCAGAGCACTCATCTAAGACAAGCATTCCGACTTCTTTTAAAAATAGAAATACATTCCGTGATGGGCAGAATAATTGTTCTAAATGCCCCCAAATGTCCATGCCTCAATCTCAAGAACCTGTGAATATTGTGTATTACCTGGTCTGATGGTTAATTGTGTTGACATGACCAGGCTGATGAATACCCAGAAAGCTGATAAAATACTTCAGGATGTGTCCCTGAGGATGCCCGAGAAGATATTAACATTTAAATGTGTCAACTGAGTAAAGAAGATGATTCCCACCAACGTGAAGGGACGTCATCACTCCCATCGAGGGCTGAGCGGGACAGGAAGATGGAGAAACAACATACGTGTGTGCCCTTTGCTGAGCTGAGACGTCCACCCTTCCCCACCTCTGGGCATCGGTGCTGCCATTCCTGGGGCTTTCAGACACAGACCAGGACTTAGACCACCAGCCCTGCCTCGGAGGCCTTCAGACATGGACTGAATTATACCACTTAGGTTTTTCTTGAAAACACCACTGATACACATAGCAAGGAGGAATTAAAGGTGCAGATGGAATTAAAGTTGCTGATAAAGTGACATTAAAAGAAAAAGATTGTCCTGCGTTATCCAGGGGAGCCCAATAGCACAGAGTCCTTTATATGTGGGAGAGGGAGGCAGGGTCAGGGCGACGCAGGCACGGAAGTGTTGCTACACCACTGCTGAACTCGAAGGTGGAAAGGAAACAGGGAACAAGGAATGCACAATGCCTCTAGAAGATGAGAAAGGTGTCTCCCCAGCCCCAGAAGGAACATGCCTGCCAACACCGTGGGGGTAGCCCAGTGGACCCACTCCAGACTTCTTATCTCTATAACTATAAGATGACATGTTGGGGATGTTTTTAACCAGCAAGGCTGTAGTAATTTGTTATAGCAGCTGTACGAAACAAATACACTTGCAGCTTTGTAACAACCCCAGGAGCCTCATCACAGCTGCACACTTAGAAGCCCACCTCTCTACTTCTTTAGACTTATCCCTTCTCCCTACCACTGATGTCATAAGCACTTTATGCCACCTGAAACAGCCATTCAAGCACTAGATGGTCCAAAGAAATACGAACACGGTTAGGTCTGATATTAAAGATGATCACTTAAAAAAATAAGGATAACAAGAAAGCCTGTTCATGACTGAATAAGAATTCTAGACTATATGTCTTCAAATATAGGCCATAAAATCTTACTTCAGCTCTTGCTATAGCGTAACATGATAATAGTGTTGCTGAGTAGAAATACTTTCAAGGACTGCTGGCCGGATTGTGGTAGGGCTGGAGAATTTTATTAGAGCAGAACGTGCAAGTGTTATGCGGCATCCTAAACTGGCAACGGAAAGAAAAGTTGAGAATCGGCCCAGTTACGCACAGACAATTGAGCTAATTAAGCTTGCGTTCCTCATCCTGTTATTTAAGAACATCTGATCGTAAGTGTTCTGCAAAATGAACAGCTCCATATGTCCAATACCACCCATTTCTATGTGCTTTACAAGTCTGAAAAATACGGATTACACAGTGTTCTTTTTCCCAGACAAAATTCAGACATTTAAGGCCTTTTTAAAATTACAGAACTCCTTTGTTTTAGCCTGAAAGCTTTGGAGAACATTTTTGTTCTGGTTAGTAAAATGATACTTTCAGGATTATTGTGACTTAGAAATAAGTAAAAGGAAATCTAGGTTGCAATAATTTAAAAACAAAATAGACCCAAAGAAGTAAGACTGTCAGCCAGTAAGATTCCACTTGCCTAGGCTGAGCGAAACCTTTGGGTGTCTATGACTGGAAGAGGCCCTCACACCGGTGTTTTAGGCAGCCAGGGTGTGTCCACAAAAGTCCTCAAGGCCAGAGGCTGCCCTCAGCACTACACTTTTGGATAAAGACTCAGGTAACAATCACCACTCAAATTCCTCTGAATAGTTTAAAGGCAAATACATTTCAGAAAGAGTGCCTTGTACACCACCTCCCAATGTAATTTCCGAAAGCTTTCAGCACTGCCTTTCCCTACAACAGTTATTCTTTTGAGAAGAGAACCAAGATGTTTTTTCTTGAGTTAATGACCATACAAGTCAAACAGATATCATGATGACGAAATTCTAGCCAAATTTCCTTATTCAGTAGTTCAGTCTTTAACTGCCACTGACTTGTTATCCAGCTTCTGAATCTCTCCTTAGAACAGCTGTCAATCAAGTTAACCCGCTGAATATGAAGTGTCTATGATGAAAAACTAACTTGTTCTGTAGTTAAAAGAATCTGCATTTGTGAACTTATCAAAGTCAAATATGAACCCAAACAAACGACAGAAATTTGAACACTCCATGGACCTTCGGCATGAAATTGAATAGATTAGCCTCGTACCTAATCATGAAGTTCTGTGAAAAAAATAACTGCTTGAGTTTCTCTAAAAAGGCTACTTTTGAAGCCATTAGCCATTTCAGTAATTAAATTTGAATCTCCAAGGGAGACTCCAAATTCAAGTATAGATCAAATATTCATTGAATAAACGCTGTTTGGCAAGTATTTTCCTAGGCACTTTATGCTTTTTACGTAACGACTTTAATAGGTATTTGTTATTATTTTCTTCAATTCACAGATTAGAAAAGCAAGGGTCAAGGAAGTCACATAGGCCCACAGAAAGCCATTCTCCCTTCCTGTTCTCCCCAGTCCCACCAGCCTAACCTCCCGCCCCAGACTGCCCACTATTATACAGACAGGGCTACAATGAAATGCGGGCAATTCTACTCCATGGGAACTCAAACTAACCCAAACGACAAAGGTGCATTTGTTTCCATACTTTTCTATTAACACATGAAACATTTTATATTATACATTTTATATTACAAATATTAAAAAAATGCACAGAAATACACTCTTACTTATTGCTTCCAAATAATTATTTCCTGATCTCATTTTCAGAATTATAAGCCATCCGTCAGGTGCAGTGGCTCATACCTATAATCCTAGTACCAAGGAGGCCAAGCCAGGAGTTTGAGACCAGCCTGAGCAATGCAGCAAGATCCCGTCTCCATAAAAAATACAAAAATTAGCCAGGCACAGGGGTGTACACCTGCAGTCCCAGATACTGGGGAAGCTGAGACAGGAGGAGAGTTTGACTGAGTTCAGGAGTTTGAGGGTGTAATGAACTATAAGGATGACACTGCACACTCACCTGGGTGACAGAGTGAAATGAAAAGAAGAAAGAAAGAGAGAGAGAAAGAGAGAGGGAGGGAGGGAGAGAGGGAGGGAAGGAAGGAAAGGAAGGAGGGAGGGAAGGAAGGAAAGGAAGGAGGGAGGGAAGGAAGGACGGAAGGAAAAGAAAGAAAGAAAATAAGGAAAGAAAGAAAGAAACAGAAAGAAACAGGGAAAGAGGAAGAAAGAGAGAGGGAGGGAAGGAAGGGAGGAGGAGGCAGAGAAGCTGCCATCATGGATTCAATTATATTTTAACACAGTACACACTGCTGAGATTTCTACACCTTTTTCACAACTACATACTCATGGTCACTGTATGTTCCTTTTTATTTTTTTTTCTTAGAATATAAAAGCATAAGTTTATTTTATACCAGAGAAAGGAAGGGGTGGGAAGAAGAGAGGGGAGAGAGAGCCGGGAGTTAGAGAAGGGGAGATGGGGGTTGTTTCCATCTTTAATATGGTTTTATTTTTAAATAGGATTATGGAAGGCTCAATTCTTAGGAACAAGGTAATAAATTAGTAGTTGGATAATGAATTAGATGTTACTGAAATAAGCCTTGCTCACTTTCTAATTCCTTTTTGTTTACAAGCACGAATTCTTCAACGTGTACAGACTCTGTTTACAAATTTATTTTATATAGCTTTCTTACAACTTTTTATAATCTTCTATTGTTCGTATTTGTTAAAGATAATTAGGAGAAGAAACAATAAGAAAAAATGTAAAACATTGTTACCAAAAACTTATTGCTAATATCATATGCACCTATGGTAGTCTTTTTTCTTCTTATAGAGAAATACTTTTCTAAACAAAATATATAATATGATCTAATAAAATATGATATCTTTTTCCCACTTAATTTACTGGAGAGTTTTCCATGTAATTAAATTTTCCATCACTATTTAAATGTCTACTTAGTATTCCATACTTTGAATAGAGCATAATTCAATTTTAATTTAACCTGCTCTTCTTGAAGATAAAGGTGTTACCAACTTTTAGCCATTATAAAATAGTATTTCCAGGTAAAAGTGTGATGTTTCATATAACGGACTAACTCTCAGCACTGCTTGTGAATATATCTATATATATGTATTCCACATTCTACCAAAGACTGGACATTATCTTTACATAAATGTTTGTCGGTGTTATTATCCAAGTGGCAGTTTATCTAATTCTCTTGCCCCACAGACTCTCCTCCTGCTGACCTGTCCTTGCAACCTTGACCTACAGGGCAGATTTACGGCGAATTGCACCAAAGTGCCTTCGTCTGCCCTTCCCAGCTCTCCAAGCACAGTGATAAAGGGCCTAGCAGGCCTGCTGACTCAATGAGCTAGACGGGTTAAAAGGAAAAAAGCACTTAGAAAAACAGACATTCAGGGGAAGGAGGACGTGTGGCTAAGTGCTCACCGTGCTGCCCACTTCTTTCTCTGCGTGGTGCTTTCACTGCACTGACAAAGAGGGCACCGGTCATAAATAGACTTTAACAGGACTTCAGAGCACTTCAGTTCAATTATCGTGAATTAACCATAAAAACAGCATTAAATTTTCAGCACACACAAAGTGCTCAGAAACTCATTCCCTATCATTAAACTTTCCCCACTTTTTGCTTGAAACCGGCAAGTAACCTTTAAGAAAAGGTTTCCAGTTCCACTAACAGGTTGTCACAAAGTCTTCAGAGCTGTGTGGTGTGCCCAGGGCTCTCTGGCTTGAGATGGCTGGTTGATCAGATGCCGGACTTTCTGACAGAAACAGAGATTAGGACGTGTGGGAGAAGCAGCAGCTCCCCAGCCGTCTGCTTGGATGCTGTGGGTCCCAGAGCTGCAGGGGTGACTCTTAATACCTCACCTGAAGGTGATCAGTGCTCAGTTTGTAATCACAATTATAGTCTAGCAATTTATACTTTCATATTTCCAGAGGAGCCAGAAAAAGTATGCATTTTGTGCTGAGACAGTCTCACTCTGTCATACCAGGTAGAGTGCCGTGGCTTCACGGCTCACAGCAACCTCAAACTCCTGGGCTCACGTGATCCTCCTGCCTCAGCCTCCCGAGTAGCTGGGACTGCTACTCAGACGTCTGCCAGGATGCCCTGCTAGTTTTTCTATTTTTAGTAGAGACAGGGTCTCCCTCTTGCTCAGGCTGGTCTTGAACTTCTGAGCTCATTCCTTTCCATTTATGATTTTTTACTACATTTTCAGACGCAATATTTTGGATCAAGACATTCTCCATGTTTCAATTTCACACTGGAAGGCTGTGTTCATGCTGGAGCAGAGCAGGGCATTCCCACCTGGGTTCCTTTCATGGAGAGCAGAGTTTCGTCTTAGTCCCAGGAGTCAGACATGAGGAAAATCATGTAAATGATAAGCAAATGTCTTCCTTTCTGTGCAATAACATCAAAGTGTCACATTCTCTGCCCTCAAGTTAAAACTTCTAAGACACTCATTCAGAATTTTGTAATTCAGTTATAGCATATATCATACTAGACTTGGCTGTGCTCAACAGGGCAAATGGTCTCTGATGGCGTGAAGTATATTTTATTCATTCTAGAATCATAGTTCTTAATAGATGCCCTAAAATTACTAGTTTGAGTCTAACTGAATTATTATTAACATTATTATTCCATCCAACACTCACTGTAACCTTAAACTATTGGGCTTACATGATCTTTCCACCTCAGCCTCCCAAATAATCTTTTAAAGACACACCTCTTGGGTGGTGCCTGTGGCTCAAGGAGTAGGGTGCTGGCTCCATATACCAGAGGTGGCAGGTTTAAAAACAGCCCTGTTGCGTGATGGCCATTCAGGTGGTCAATGACGCAGAGGTGAAGCCTGCTTATTGAAATAGTATGAGGCAAAGAATGACTACTAGCTCAGATGGCAAGTAGCAAACTTCTTTACTTCTGACTAGATTAAATATCCAGTTCTGCATGTACACACTATTGATCTATAATCACACAATGAACACAGAGACATATAGGCTTTTCACCTATACAGCCCTGGCCAAAAAAAAAAAAAAAGACACACCTCTAATTTTTTCCTAGCCAGATCATTCAAATGTTTTCACAAACATCGTAGGTAGTCTTAGAGACATTTACTCACTTTTTCAGAGAATAGTGAATATATTTGCTCATAAATGGTATCAGGTTATAAAAATGTAATATATACAAAAAATAAAGTATCATTATGAATGCATCCTTTTAGCCACAAATGAGAATGTGAGCATGAAGGTTTTTAACCCATATGGTTATGGGTTAAATGAGAAAGGACAGGGTTCTGTCCTGTTTATCTTGCTGGAAGGGTATTTTCCAGATTCAACTCCGCTAATCTGTCTAAATACTAAGCAGACCTGTACATTTTTCTGTTTTTATTCCCCTTCCTTACATTAAAAAGGCTTAAAATTTTCTGTTATAAACTGATTTTAGGGTGGAAAACTAGTGTTTTTCAGGGTCCATCCCCAAGAGTCAAACATGGAAATGTGTACTTCAAGAAACAAACAGCATAAGAGACACATCTCTCTTTTCGAGATCTTCTGTGTGACAAAATATTAATCAGAGGACTCTCGAACTAGTCTCCATGCCACTGCATTGATCATGATATCCTGGCAGATTTCCAGAGGAGGGAATTAATGCTCTGCTCACTGTTGTTTGGAAGACACTCTCTTTGGAGAAGTTACCATGGTCCATGGAGGGGCTGGAGCCAGGGTATGTCAGTAAGAAAGCTATTCCCACAGCTCCGTTTGGTCACACTGGAAACAAACCCATCTCTGGAATTGCATAAAATCGAAACACACTTTGCAACTTTATAAAGCATCCAGAGCAATGTAAAGGTGCTGTACAAAACCTTTTCCAACTCGCTTCATTAAGCCAATAAACCATAATGGTCCTTCAGGAGATATCAAATTTTATTGAACATAGCCAGGGAGTCCAGAGACAAGGCGAGAGTGCCTAAAGCACTGACATATTTTCACTCTGCAAACACCTGTGAAAAGTGTTCAAATTTATGTAAAGCTTCTAGCACAGACACATAAATATTGAACCACAGAATTGGCTGTTTCTGTACTTTATTACTTGTTTCATCAAAAGGAGTTTTGAAAGGTCTCTTGATCTAATCCCTAGGCCATAAAATTACCACAATTAACACTAATAAACTGTTTCAATGCATGTTTGTGAATGGCCTAGGGAACCATAATTGAAAAAAAGTTTGATCAACGGTTATGCTTTTCAAAAGTCAGACATTAAAGGCAAATGGTGGGGTTCTCTGCTTCATTGTTTAACAAGGTGTAGGAGACTAAAACATAAAAAACCACAACCCTAAAGGAGAAATTGTAGGTTCTAAAATACAAGGTGTATAATTCCATCTTCACAAAGCATTTCTAAGAAAAAAAGAATGTTCTCTTTCACCACGAGGTGGGAAAGGAGTCTCGTTACCTGCTACAGTCTGTTTAGAACAGTTAAAGAGTCATGAGGCATTTCAAAGAGGCAGATCACCATACTATCCACAACTCAGAGGCAGCGAGAATGCCTCAAGATGTACTGGGCTTCATTTTCTGGGATTATCAACTTTAATTAACAGAAATTATCCAGCAGAACATTCAGCTACCGAAAACATAAGAATGCACCTAGAAAAAAAATCCAAGCCAATGAATCCAGCCCTTTTGGCAACTAACTATTCATACATAGATAATTGTAAAGTGGAGATAAGGATTATAGTTTTGGCCTAATTAATACAGGCAAGTCCAATATTGTATTATAGAATTATGTGAATGTCAATAGAAATGATTTTAATTTGACCTATTTGCTGTGTTTAATAGAAAAAAAAAATACCTAGCTAACCTGTTAAAGAATAATTAAAGGAAAACTCTATTTTCATTTCATTTTATTTTTTTATTAAATCATAAACACATAGATCATGTATGCATTAATGCATTTATGGGGTACAATGTGCTGATTTCATATGCAATTAGAAAAGCTTACATTGACGGCCTTTGTCTGAGTTTTCTGACCTGTACCCCTATTTGAGTCCTGGTCAATAAGAATCAGTCTAAAAGAGCATAGAAGACTTAGAGAAAGGCGGAGACACAAAATTAACTATTCCTTCTTTGATCTCATAGTTTCCTGATAATTATCAAGTAAGAGTGCACTGTCACTTTATTCTTGTAACAAAGAGAAACATTTTATAAAAGGTCAGTAAAAGGGTGGATATGTTACATACTGGAAAAGAAAAGTGATAAAGTGAAATTAAAAAATGATTTAAAGGCTGACATTTCAACTGCTGGAAAGCAGGAGGAGTCCAAAGACAATAATCCTATCTCAAACGCCACAGAAGATGACGCTGGTGCAGACACAATTCTAATTATTGTCATTAGCCTGTTTATGGAAGAACTCTTTGATTGTACCGGGAGGCTATACATTTTAACTGAATTTCAATATCAAAAAACATGGTTTGTATATATTTTACAACATAACTCAAAGAAACATTGCTTTAGAAAATAAAATAAAAATGCATCTCAAAGCAATTTTGCTTAAGAAAAATGGATTATAAAGGCTTCTACACCACATCTGTATTAACAAACGGTACTGAAAAATGAACAGTGGTTTTTTTAAAAAAATCTAATAATAAATTATCTACTCTGGACTAATGAAAAGAAAATAAAATCAACTGTGTTTTCATTCCTATTAAATATTTATCACATTACTCAGAGATACATTTCAATTCACAAAAATTCTATAAAACTATTTAATTAACCTCCTGGCACTGCCAATGAGGAGATTCCATTCATAAGCTCAATTCAATTAATTATTGCACTTAAAATTGAATTAAAGTTTCTTTCTCTGTTTCACTACAGTCAAAGGGAATAAAACTAAATGAACTTGAATTCTGTTGGCATGTACCATTAATTGGTTCTGAAACCACAGCTGAGATGTTACTTAACCCCAAAATAAAAATGTTATCACAAATGATAACATAATGATACAATAATTTCATTAATGTTGGAAATTTTTGATGACTTAAAAGTCCATGCCATAGAATAATCCACTCCTTTGGTCTCTAAAAACAGTTAATTAGGTAGTTTAGTAATTAACCCCACATGGATAGAGCCCCTCACAGTGCCCTAACTGAAACACCAACCCCGTCCCCCAAAAAAGCCCAAAAATAAAAATAAAATGAACCTCTCGCAAATTTCAAATGATGCAAAGTTAATAACCTTCTGACTTGATGGGTAGGAGGATGGAAAATGTTGAGATTCAATCTTATTTTTTACTTTTTAGAAGTTTTGAGCTCCTAATTTAAGCTAACTGGAATTCTTACAGACATGGCCATCATGCTGCTAATAGAAGCACCTCATTTTCTTTAGAATGAAAAATGTCCATTTAAATAAAACTCTTACCAAGTTAGTAGCATTTAAGCTGTTAATAAGTTAGCTTGACAAACAACTATAGTACTCACTTGAATAAATGCAGATAAATAAACTCCAACACAGACTTCTTAAAATTATTTCACTTTTAATAATACATATTCAATACAGGAAACTTTTAAAACATAGAAAATTATTTAAAAAGTAAATCTCATTACTCAGAGATAATCACTATTCACGTGTGACCATTGAAGAGAGTAAATTATTTTATTTTGAATAACATCACTTTGGGGATTGCAAGTAGTTGTTAAATTCTAGGATGGAAAAATGAATTTCCCTTAAGGGAAGTTTCCTTCTGCAAAGGGCCACTTTTGCAAGGCTTTTAGTTACTCAGGCATTTGGCAGGTCCGTTTCCAGTTTTGCTAGGAAAGCTTGGAATTGAGGTGCTAGCATATCTCTGCAGTGTTATAAACTGGTGCTAGTGGAAGGAATGTATCTTTGCAGAGTCATAAAATATTTTGTCCTCCAAACATATATTTGGATCACCCTATGATATATATATATTTGGATCACCCTATGATAAAATTTATTTTTATTCTTTAGTGCATGGTGTGAACTCATGAAAACATTTAGTCACAAGGAAATGAAGAGGTTCAATCATGGCAGGAAGGATATGTTGCCCTGACCATCCTAAACGTCATCCTCCAGGGCACGAGGCATGGACAGGGCTGTGTCCACAGGAATGTTATTTAAGACTGAATGATCTAGATGTTGGGAAATGTAATGTAAATACTGGGAATCCACGCACTTTCCTGAAGAGAAGAGTTTATTTATTTCCTGCAGAAGAAAGTCCCTCTGCCGGAAATAAATGTTTCTATCCTTCACCACCTTGGGAAAGGACATTCAAGGGGGCTGGATTTCCAGCAGAAAAGTGTCTCTCCACCCACTATAGCTGCAGAGCATTTGGGCCCAAACTTTAGATGTGGATCTTTCTGGAAATCTGTTTCTGCAAGTTGAAATAGTATAGGGGGATCTTGTGAGAAGGTGTATTCTTCACATGAGGTTATATATATTTTGGCTGTAAGTACCAAGAGCCCCACTGATAGGAACAAATCTGTGCTCGAGTCCAGTGATTCCCATGCCATTAATAAAATCCAGCTTGAGTATGCTGCAGGCATTAGGAGGGGGAAGGTGCCAACTCGAGACTACAGCAGCAGCCTGGGCCGCGAGGATCAGTTTAGGGCAGCACTCCCTGGAGAGGGAGATCTTACAAGGGCCACAACACAGCCGGCAGAGAACCCATCCCAAAGCACAGGTACAACTGCCCCAGGAGAAACCCTTGGGGACACTGCTTCCTGGAAGGTAGGCTGACATACTGAAATAAATTCATACAATCCCATTTCAAAGTTCCAGTGGATGAGGCTGATGGCCTACGGGAGTGCATGTATAAATGCTTCATCAGATTTACTTCTAGCTTTGTGTTCTGCTTTTAACTTACTGCCGTAAGATGAGCTTCTGTCTATTAACTGATTTATCACTGAATATAACATTGTCGTATTTGTGAATATATAACTGCCGCATATGACATGTAAATCATATACAAGTTGAACACTCCTAATTGTAAAATCCACAAGGCCCCAAAATATAAAACGTTTTTGAGCACTGACCTCATGCCACAGGCAAAAAATCCCACATCTGACCTCATGTGAAAGGTCACAGTCAAAGGTCAGAGGCACAGCACACAGTTTACTCAGCATCCCAGGGAGTTATGGTCATGCCTGACCTCATGTGGGGGGTCATGGTCAAAGGTCAGGAGCACAACACACAGTTTACTCAGCATCCCAGGGAGTTATGGTCACACCTGACCTCATGTGGAGGATCATGGTCAAAGGTCGGGAGCACAAAACCCAGTTTACTTAGCATCCCGGGGGTTACAGTGCAGTGCACACTAACCTTATAATCTAATCACAGGACCACGGGCTGACACTGAGACTCTCCTCCAACTGGCTGAGCTGTTAACACCTGATGCAGGTGTACTGGTGAAACTACTTGTGCTGCTGGGTTACTATGAGCGTATCATTGGTCCCTGTACAGTGGTATGTCACACCTTTTACTGTTAAGTACTTATATAGAATAAGAAAACAATGATTTATCTGAATAAAAATCCAAAGTCACAAATGATGGTCATACTAGACCACGGAAGATTGCTTGTCTACCTGGGTGGCTGAGACAGTAACACCTTTGTGTTCTGATGGTTCAATGTACACAAACTTTGTTTCATTCACAAAATTATTAAAATTACTGTATAAAATTAGGCTATATGTATAGGTATATACTGTATAAAGCATAAATGAATTTTCTGTTTAGACTTCGGTCCTGTCCCTAAGATATCTCATAATGTATATGCAAGTATTCCCAATTTTTTTTGAATATTTTTGAATTTTTTAGAAATCAGAAATACTTCTGGCACCAAGCTATTTGGGGAGAGGATAATCAACCTATATACAATATACAAACATGTGAACATATAAGAAGATACAACTGTCATAAATATGGAATTTGTTTGGTTGTGAAATATTCCTTGGTATAAATACTAATGATCTATTTCTCTTTTATAATTTCTTTTTATTAAAGATCTATTTTTTCCTATTAAACAATTTGGCTCTGTATATCTTAGTACATAAAAATTTTTTGACTGCTGTGACAATCGATATAGGCAATACTGATACTAAGGAGATCACAGCTTAGGTGACCCACGGAAGGCTTGACAAGGCAATGGGGTTTGAAGGAACTTCCTCTCTCATAGCACACAGTAGCGTCCTGTTCCTCACAGTCCATCTGCCGCACTCTCCTGAGTTTCTCTCATAGCACACAGTGAGATCCTGGATCTGTCCCTCACACTCCGTTGCACCTCCTGAGTTTCTCTAATAGCACCCAGTGGGATCCTGGATCTGTTCCTCACAGTCCACCTGCCACGCTCTCCTGAGGTTCTCTCATAGCACACAGTGGGATCCTGGATCTGTTCCTCACAGTCTGTCTGCCGCACTCTCCTGAATTTCTCTAACAGCACACCGTGGGATCCTGGATCTGTTCCTCACAGTCCACCTGCCACACACTCCTGAGTTTCTCTCATAGCACACAGTGGGATCCTGTACCTGTTCCTCACAGTCTACTGCACTCTCCTGAGTTTCTGTCATTCACACAGTGGGATCCTGTACCTGTTCCTCAGAGTCCATCTGCCGTAGTCTCCTGAGTTTCTCTCCTAACACACAGTGGGATCCTGTACCTGTTCCTCACAGTCCGTCTGCTGCACTCTCCTGAGTTTCCCTCATAGCACACAGTGGATCCTGTACCTGTTCCTCACAGTCTGTCTGCAGCAGTCTCCTGAGTTTCTCTCATAGCACATAGTGGGATCTTGTACCTGTTCCTCACAGTCCGTCTGCTGCACTCTCCTGAGTTTCCCTCATAGCACACTGTGGATCCTGTACCTGTTCCTCACAGTCTGTCTGCTGCACTCTCCTGAGTTTCTCTCATAGCACACAGTGGATCCTGTACGTGTTCCTCACAGTCTGTCTGCCACACTCTCCTGATTTTCTCTCCTAAGACGCAGTGGGATCCTGTACCTGTTCCTCACAGTCTGTCTGCTGCTCTCGCCTGAGTTTCTCTCATAGCACACATTGGGATCCTGTATCTGTTCCTCACAGTCCATCTGCCACACTCTCCTGAGTTTCTCTCCTAACACGCAGTGGGATCCTGTACCTGTTCCTCACAGTCTGTCTGCTGCACTCTCCTGATTTTCTCTCCTAACAAGCAGTGGCATCCTGTACCTGTTTCTCACAGTCCGTCTGCCGCACTCTCCTGAGTTTCTCTCATAGCACACAGTGGGATCCTGGATCTGTTCCTCACAGTCCACCTGCCACACTCTCCTGAGTTTCTCTCATAGCACACAGTGGGATCCTGGATCTGTTCCTCACAGTCTGTCTGCCACACTCTCCTGAATTTCTCTCACAGCACACAGTGGGATCCTGGATCTGTTCCTCACAGTCCACCTGCCACACTCTCCTGAGTTTCTCTCATAGCACACAGTGGGATCCTATACCTGTTCCTCACAGTCCATCTGCCGCACTCTCCTGATTTTCTCTCCTAACACACAGTGGGATCCTGTACATGTTTCTCACAGTCTGTCTGCTGCACTCTCCTGAGTTTCTCTCATAGCACACAGTGGGGTCCTGTACCTGTTTCTCACAGTCTGTCTCCTGCACTCTCCTGAGTTTCTCACATAGCACAAAGTGGATCCTGTACCTGTTCCTCACAGTCCGTCCGCAGCAATCTCCTGAGTTTCTATCATAGCACACAGTGGATCCTGTACCTGTTCCCCACAGTCCGTCTGCAGCAGTCTCCAGAGTTTCTCTTATAGCACACAGTGGGATCTTGTACCTGTTCCTCACAGTCCATCTGCCGCACTCTCCTGATTTTCTCTCCTAACACACAGTGGGATCCTGTACCTGTTTCTCACAGTCTGTCTGCTGCACTCTCCTGAGTTTCTCTCGTAGCACGGAGTGGGATCCTGTACCTGTTCCTCACAGTCCGTCTGCAGCAGTCTCCTGAGTTTCTCTCATAGCACATAGTGGATCCTGTACCTGTTCCTCACAGTCCGTCTGCTGCACTCTCCTGATTTTCTCTCCTAACACGCTGTGGGATCCTGTACCTGTTCCTCACAGTCTGTCTGCTGCTCTCTCCTGAGTTTCTCTCATAGCACACATTGGGATCCTGTATCTGTTCCTCACAGTCCATCTGCCGCACTCTCCTGAGTTTCTCTCCTAACACACAGTGGGGTCCTGTACCTGTTTCTCACAGTCTGTCTGCTGCACTCTACTGAGTTTCTCTCATAGCACACAGTGGATCCTGTACGTGTTCCTCACAGACCGTCTGCAGCAGTCTCCTGAGTTTCTCTCATAGCACACAGTGGGATCTTGTACCTGTTCCTCACAGTCCATCTGCCACAATCTCCTGATTTTCTCTCCTAACACACAGTGGGATCCTGTACCTGTTTCTCACAGTCTGTCTGCTGCACTCTCCTGAGTTTCTCTGATAGCACACAGTGGATCCTGTACCTGTTCCTCACAGTCTGTCTGCCGCACTCTCCTGATTTTCTCTCCTAAGACGCAGTGGGATCCTGTACCTGTTCCTCACAGTCTGTCTGCTGCTCTCTCCTGAGTTTCTCTCATAGCACACATTGGGATCCTGTATCTGTTCCTCACAGTCCATCTGCCACACTCTCTTGAGTTTCTCTCCTAACACACAGTGGGGTCCTGTACCTGTTTCTCACAGTCCGTCTGCAGCACTCTCCTGAGTTTCTCTCATAGCACACAGTGGATCCTGTACCTGTTTCTCACAGTCCGTCTGCCGCACTCTCCTGAGTTTCTCTCATAGCACACAGTGGATCCTGTACCTGTTCCTCACAGTCAGTCTGCCACACTCTCCTGAGTTTCTCTCCTAACATGCAGTGGGATCCTGTACCTGTTTCTCACAGTCCGTCTGCAGCACTCTCCTGAGTTTCTCTCATAGCACACAGTGGATCCTGTACCTGTTTCTCACAGTCCGTCTGCCGCACTCTCCTGAGTTTCTCTCATAGCACACAGTGGATCCTGTACCTGTTCCTCACAGTCAGTCTGTTGCACTCTCCTGATTTTCTCTCCTAACACGCAGTGGGATCCTGTACCTGTTCCTCACAGTCTGTCTGCCGCACTCTCCTGATTTTCTCTCATAGCACACAGTGGATCCTGTACCTGTTCCTCACAGTCTGTCTGCTGCTCTCTCCTGAGTTTCTCTCATAACACACATTGGGATCCTGTATCTGTTCCTCACAGTCCATCTGCCGCACTCTCCTGATTTTCTCTCCTAACATACAGTGGGGTCCTGTACCTGTTTCTCACAGTCTGTCTGCTGCACTCTCCTGAGTTTCTCTCTTAGCACACAGTGGATCCTGTACGTGTTCCTCACAGACCGTCTGCAGCAGTCTCCTGAGTTTCTCTCATAGCACACAGTGGGATCTTGTACCTGTTCCTCACAGTCCATCTGCCACACTCTCCTGATTTTCTCTCCTAACACACAGTGGGATCCTGTACCTGTTTCTCACAGTCTGTCTGCTGCACTCTCCTGAGTTTCTCTCATAGCACACAGTGGATCCTGTACCTGTTCCTCACAGTCCGTCTGCCGCACTCTCCTGATTTTCTCTCCTAACACGCAGTGGGATCCTGTACCTGTTCCTCACAGTCTGTCTGCTGCTCTCTCCTGAGTTTCTCTCATAGCACACATTGGGATCCTGTACCTGTTTCTCACAGTCCGTCTGCAGCAGCCTCCTGAGTTTCTCTTATAGCACACAGTGGGATCTTGTACCTGTTCCTCACAGTCCATCTGCCGCACTCTCCTGATTTTCTCTCCTAACGCACAGTGGGATCCTGTACCTGTTTCTCACAGTCTGTCTGCTGCACTCTCCTGAGTTTCTCTCTTAGCACACAGTGGATCCTGTACGTGTTCCTCACAGACCGTCTGCAGCAGTCTCCTGAGTTTCTCTCATAGCACACAGTGGGATCTTGTACCTGTTCCTCACAGTCCATCTGCCGCCCTCTCCTGATTTTCTCTCGTAACACCCAGTGGGATCCTGTACCTGTTTCTCACAGTCTGTCTGCTGCACTCTCCTGAGTTTCTCTCATAGCACAGAGTGGGATCCTGTACCTGTTTCTCACACTCTGTCTGCTGCACTGTCCTGAGTTTCTCTCATAGCACACAGTGGATCCTGTACCTGTTCCTCACAGTCCGTCTGCCGCACTCTCCTGATTTTCTCTCCTAACACGCAGTGGGATCCTGTACCTGTTCCTCACAGTCTGTCTGCTGCTCTCTCCTGAGTTTCTCTCATAGCACACATTGGGATCCTGTATCTGTTCCTCACAGTCCACCTGCCGCACTCTCCTGAGTTTCTCTCCTAACACACAGTGGGGTCCTGTACCTGTTTCTCACAGTCTGTCTGCTGCACTCTCCTGAGTTTCTCTCATAGCACACAGTGGATCCTGTACCTGTTCCTCACAGTCCGTCTGCAGCAGTCTCTTGAGTTTCTCTCATAGCACACAGTGGGATCTTGTACCTGTTCCTCACAGTCCATCTGCCGCACTCTCCTGATTTTCTCTCCTAACACACAGTGGGATCCTGTACCTGTTTCTCACAGTCTGTCTGCTACACTCTCCTGAGTTTCTGTCATAGCACACAGTGGATCGTGTACCTGTTCCTCACAGTCCGTCTGCTGCACTCTCTTGAGTTTCTCTCATAGCACACAGTGGATACTGTACCTGTTCCTCACAGTCTACTGCACTCTCCTGAGTTTCTGTCATTCACACAGTGGGATCCTGTACATGTTCCTCACAGTCCATCTGCCGTAGTCTCCTGAGTTTCTCTCCTAACACACAGTGTGATCCTGTACCTGTTCCTCACAGTCCGTCTGCTGCACTCTCCTGAGTTTCCCTCATAGCACACAGTGGATCCTGTACCTGTTCCTCACAGTCCGTCTGCAGCAGTCTCCTGAGTTTCTCTCATAGCACATAGTGGGTTCTTGTACCTGTTCCTCACAGTCCGTCTGCCGCACTCTCCTGATTTTCTCTCCTAACACACAGTGGGATCCTGTACCTGTTTCTCACAGTCTGTCTGCTGCGCTCTCCTGATTTTCTCTCATAGCACAGAGTGGGATCCTGTACCTGTTTCTCACAGTCTGTCTGCTACACTCTCCTGAGTTTCTCTCATAGCACACTGTGGATCCTATACCTGTTCCTCACAGTCCGTCTGCAGCAGTCTCCTGAGTTTCTCTCATAGCACACAGTGGGATCTTGTACCTGTTCCTCACAGTCCATCTGCCGCAATCTCCTGATTTTCTCTCTTAACACACAGTGGGATCCTGTACCTGTTTCTCACAGTCTGTCTGCTGCACTCTCCTGAGTTTCTCTCATAGCACACAGTGGATCCTGTACCTGTTCCTCACAGTCTGTCTGCCGCACTCTCCTGATTTTCTCTCCTAAGACGCAGTGGGATCCTGTACCTGTTCCTCACAGTCTGTCTGCTGCTCTCTCCTGAGTTTCTCTCATAGCACACATTGGGATCCTGTATCTGTTCCTCACAGTCCATCTGCCACACTCTCCTGAGTTTCTCTCCTAACACACAGTGGGGTCCTGTACCTGTTTCTCACAGTCCGTCTGCAGCACTCTCCTGAGTTTCTCTCATAGCACACAGTGGATCCTGTACCTGTTTCTCACAGTCCGTCTGCCGCACTCTCCTGAGTTTCTCTCATAGCACACAGTGGATCCTGTACCTGTTTCTCACAGTCCGTCTGCCGCACTCTCCTGAGTTTCTCTCATAGCACACAGTGGATCCTGTACCTGTTTCTCACAGTCCGTCTGCCGCACTCTCCTGAGTTTCTCTCATAGCACACAGTGGATCCTGTACCTGTTCCTCACAGTCAGTCTGCCACACTCTCCTGAGTTTCTCTCCTAACACGCAGTGGGATCCTGTACATGTTTCTCACAGTCCGTCTGCAGCACTCTCCTGAGTATCTCTCATAGCACACAGTGGATCCTGTACCTGTTCCTCACAGTCAGTCTGTCGCACTCTCCTGATTTTCTCTCCTAACACGCAGTGGGATCCTGTACCTGTTCCTCACAGTCTGTCTGCTGCTCTCTCCTGAGTTTCTCTCATAGCACACATTGGGATCCTGTATCTGTTCCTCACAGTCCATCTGCCTCACTCTCCTGATTTTCTCTCCTAACACACAGTGGGGTCCTGTACCTATTTCTCACAGTCTGTCTGCTGCACTCTCCTGAGTTCCTCTCATAGCACACATTGGGATCCTGTACCTGTTCCTCACAGTCTGTCTGCTGCTCTCTCCTGAGTTTCTCTCATAGCACACATTGGGATCCTGTATCTGTTCCTCACAGTCCGTCTGCCGCACTCTCCTGATTTTCTCTCCTAACACACAGTGGGGTCCTGTACCTGTTTCTCACAGTCTGTCTGCTGCACTCTCCTGAGTTTCTCTCATAGCACACAGTGGATCCTGTACCTGTTCCTCACAGTCCGTCTGCCGCACTCTCCTGTTTTTCTCTCCTAACACACAGTGGGATCCTGTACCTGTTTCTCACAGTCCGTCTGCTGCACTCTCCTGTTTTTCTCTCATAGCACACAGTGGATCCTGTACCCGTTCCTCACAGTCCATCTGCCGCACTCTCCTGATTTTCTCTCCTAACACACAGTGGGATCCTGTAACTATTTCTCACAGTCCGTCTGCTGCACTCTCCTGATTTTCTCTCCTAACACGCAGTGGGATCCTGTACCTGTTCCTCACAGTCTGTCTGCTGCACTCTCTTGTTTTTCTCTCCTAACACACAGTGGGATGCTGTACCTGTTCCTCACAGTCTGTCTGCCGCACTCTCCTGATTTTCTCTCCTAACACGCAGTGGGATCCTGTACCTGTTCCTCACAGTCTGTCTGCTGCACTCTCTTGTTTTTCACTCCTAGCACACAGTGGATCCTGTACCTGTTCCTCACAGTCCGTCTGCCGCACTCTCCTGATTTTCTCTCCTAATACACAGTGGGATCCTGTACCTGTTTCTCACAGTCCGTCTGCTGCACTCTCCTGTTTTTCTCTCATAGCACACAGTGGATCCTGTACCCGTTCCTCACAGTCCATCTGCCGCACTCTCCTGATTTTCTCTCCTAACACACAGTGGGATCCTGTAACTATTTCTCACAGTCCGTCTGCTGCACTCTCCTGATTTTCTCTCCTAACACGCAGTGGGATCCTGTACCTGTTCCTCACAGTCTGTCTGCTGCACTCTCTTGTTTTTCTCTCCTAACACACAGTGGGATGCTGTACCTGTTCCTCACAGTCTGTCTGCCGCACTCTCCTGATTTTCTCTCCTAACACACAGTGGGATCCTGTAACTATTTCTCACAGTCCGTCTGCTGCACTCTCCTGATTTTCTCTCCTAACACGCAGTGGGATCCTGTACCTGTTCCTCACAGTCTGTCTGCTGCACTCTCTTGTTTTTCTCTCCTAACACACATTGGGATCCTGTACCTGTTCCTCACAGTCCGTCTGCCGCACTCTCCTATTTTCTCTCCTAAGACACAGTGGGATCCTGTACCTGTTTCTCACAGTCTGTCTGCTGCACTCTCCTGAGTTTCTCTCATAGCACACAGTGGGATCCTGTACCTGTTCCTCACAGTCCACATGCCACATTCTCCTGAGTTTCTTTCATAGCACACAGTGGATCCTGTACCTGTTCCCCACCGTCCATCTGCCGCACTCTCCTGGTTTTCTCTCCTAACACGCAGTGGGATCCTGTACCTGTTCCTCACAGTCTGTCTGCTGCACTCTGCTGATTTTCTCTCGTAACACACAGTGGGATGCTGTACCTGTTCCTCACAGTCTATCTGCTGCACTCTCCTGATTTTCTCTCCTAACACACAGTGGGATCCTGTACCTGTTTCTCACAGTCTGTCTACTGCACTCTCCTGATTTTCTCTCCTAACACACAGTGGGATCCTGTACCTGTTCCTCACAGTCTGTCTGCCGCACTCTCCTGATTTTCTCTCCTAACATGCAGTGGGATCCTGTACCTGTTTCTCACATTCTGTCTGCTGCACTCTCCTAATTTTCTCTCCTAACACGCAGTGGGATGCTATACCTGTTCCTCACAGTCTGTCTGCTGCACTCTCCTGTGTTTCTCTCATAGCACACGTTGGGATCCTGTACCTGTTCCTCACAGTCCGTCTGTCGCACTCTCCTGATTTTCTCTCCTAACACACAGTGGGATCCTGTACCTGTTTCTCACAGTGTGTCTGCTGCACTCTCCTGAGTTTCTCTCATAGCACACAGTGGGATCCTGTACCTGTTTCTCCCAGTCCACATGCTGCACTCTCCTGAGTTTCTCTCATAGCACACATTGGGATCCTGTAACTGTTCCTCACAATCTGTCTGCCGCATTCTCCTGAGTTTCTCTCATAGCACACAGTGGGATCCTGTACCTGTTCCTCACAGTCCACGTGCCGCCTTCTCCTGAGTTTCTCTCATAGCACACAGTGGGATCCTGTACCTGTTCCTCACAGTCCACGTGCCGCCTTCTCCTGAGTTTCTCTCATAGCACACAGTGAGATCCTGTACCTGTTCCTCACAGTCCACATGCTGCACTTTCCTGAGTTTCTCTCATAGCACACATTGGGATCCTGTATCTGTTCCTCACAGTCCACCTGCCGCACTCTCCTGAGTTTCTCTCATAGCACACAGTGGGATCTTGTACCTGTTCCTCACAGTCCGTCTGCAGCACTCTCCTGAGTTTCTCTCATAGCACACGGTGGGATCTTGTACCTGTTCCTCACAGTCCACATGCTGCACTTTCCTGAGGTTCTCTCATAGCACACAGTGGGATCCTGTATCTGTTTCTCACAGTCCACCTGCCACACTCTCCTGAGTTTCTCTCATAGCACACAGTGGGATCCTGTACCTGTTCCTCACAGTCTGTCTGCTGCTCTCTCCTGAGTTTCTCTCATAGCACACATTGGGATCCTGTATCTGTTCCTCACAGTCCATCTGCCACACTCTCTTGAGTTTCTCTCCTAACACACAGTGGGGTCCTGTACCTGTTTCTCACAGTCCGTCTGCAGCACTCTCCTGAGTTTCTCTCATAGCACACAGTGGATCCTGTACCTGTTTCTCACAGTCCGTCTGCCGCACTCTCCTGAGTTTCTCTCATAGCACACAGTGGATCCTGTACCTGTTCCTCACAGTCAGTCTGCCACACTCTCCTGAGTTTCTCTCCTAACATGCAGTGGGATCCTGTACCTGTTTCTCACAGTCCGTCTGCAGCACTCTCCTGAGTTTCTCTCATAGCACACAGTGGATCCTGTACCTGTTTCTCACAGTCCGTCTGCCGCACTCTCCTGAGTTTCTCTCATAGCACACAGTGGATCCTGTACCTGTTCCTCACAGTCAGTCTGTTGCACTCTCCTGATTTTCTCTCCTAACACGCAGTGGGATCCTGTACCTGTTCCTCACAGTCTGTCTGCCGCACTCTCCTGATTTTCTCTCATAGCACACAGTGGATCCTGTACCTGTTCCTCACAGTCTGTCTGCTGCTCTCTCCTGAGTTTCTCTCATAACACACATTGGGATCCTGTATCTGTTCCTCACAGTCCATCTGCCGCACTCTCCTGATTTTCTCTCCTAACATACAGTGGGGTCCTGTACCTGTTTCTCACAGTCTGTCTGCTGCACTCTCCTGAGTTTCTCTCTTAGCACACAGTGGATCCTGTACGTGTTCCTCACAGACCGTCTGCAGCAGTCTCCTGAGTTTCTCTCATAGCACACAGTGGGATCTTGTACCTGTTCCTCACAGTCCATCTGCCACACTCTCCTGATTTTCTCTCCTAACACACAGTGGGATCCTGTACCTGTTTCTCACAGTCTGTCTGCTGCACTCTCCTGAGTTTCTCTCATAGCACACAGTGGATCCTGTACCTGTTCCTCACAGTCCGTCTGCCGCACTCTCCTGATTTTCTCTCCTAACACGCAGTGGGATCCTGTACCTGTTCCTCACAGTCTGTCTGCTGCTCTCTCCTGAGTTTCTCTCATAGCACACATTGGGATCCTGTACCTGTTTCTCACAGTCCGTCTGCAGCAGCCTCCTGAGTTTCTCTTATAGCACACAGTGGGATCTTGTACCTGTTCCTCACAGTCCATCTGCCGCACTCTCCTGATTTTCTCTCCTAACGCACAGTGGGATCCTGTACCTGTTTCTCACAGTCTGTCTGCTGCACTCTCCTGAGTTTCTCTCTTAGCACACAGTGGATCCTGTACGTGTTCCTCACAGACCGTCTGCAGCAGTCTCCTGAGTTTCTCTCATAGCACACAGTGGGATCTTGTACCTGTTCCTCACAGTCCATCTGCCGCCCTCTCCTGATTTTCTCTCGTAACACCCAGTGGGATCCTGTACCTGTTTCTCACAGTCTGTCTGCTGCACTCTCCTGAGTTTCTCTCATAGCACAGAGTGGGATCCTGTACCTGTTTCTCACACTCTGTCTGCTGCACTGTCCTGAGTTTCTCTCATAGCACACAGTGGATCCTGTACCTGTTCCTCACAGTCCGTCTGCCGCACTCTCCTGATTTTCTCTCCTAACACGCAGTGGGATCCTGTACCTGTTCCTCACAGTCTGTCTGCTGCTCTCTCCTGAGTTTCTCTCATAGCACACATTGGGATCCTGTATCTGTTCCTCACAGTCCACCTGCCGCACTCTCCTGAGTTTCTCTCCTAACACACAGTGGGGTCCTGTACCTGTTTCTCACAGTCTGTCTGCTGCACTCTCCTGAGTTTCTCTCATAGCACACAGTGGATCCTGTACCTGTTCCTCACAGTCCGTCTGCAGCAGTCTCTTGAGTTTCTCTCATAGCACACAGTGGGATCTTGTACCTGTTCCTCACAGTCCATCTGCCGCACTCTCCTGATTTTCTCTCCTAACACACAGTGGGATCCTGTACCTGTTTCTCACAGTCTGTCTGCTACACTCTCCTGAGTTTCTGTCATAGCACACAGTGGATCGTGTACCTGTTCCTCACAGTCCGTCTGCTGCACTCTCTTGAGTTTCTCTCATAGCACACAGTGGATACTGTACCTGTTCCTCACAGTCTACTGCACTCTCCTGAGTTTCTGTCATTCACACAGTGGGATCCTGTACATGTTCCTCACAGTCCATCTGCCGTAGTCTCCTGAGTTTCTCTCCTAACACACAGTGTGATCCTGTACCTGTTCCTCACAGTCCGTCTGCTGCACTCTCCTGAGTTTCCCTCATAGCACACAGTGGATCCTGTACCTGTTCCTCACAGTCCGTCTGCAGCAGTCTCCTGAGTTTCTCTCATAGCACATAGTGGGTTCTTGTACCTGTTCCTCACAGTCCGTCTGCCGCACTCTCCTGATTTTCTCTCCTAACACACAGTGGGATCCTGTACCTGTTTCTCACAGTCTGTCTGCTGCGCTCTCCTGATTTTCTCTCATAGCACAGAGTGGGATCCTGTACCTGTTTCTCACAGTCTGTCTGCTACACTCTCCTGAGTTTCTCTCATAGCACACTGTGGATCCTATACCTGTTCCTCACAGTCCGTCTGCAGCAGTCTCCTGAGTTTCTCTCATAGCACACAGTGGGATCTTGTACCTGTTCCTCACAGTCCATCTGCCGCAATCTCCTGATTTTCTCTCTTAACACACAGTGGGATCCTGTACCTGTTTCTCACAGTCTGTCTGCTGCACTCTCCTGAGTTTCTCTCATAGCACACAGTGGATCCTGTACCTGTTCCTCACAGTCTGTCTGCCGCACTCTCCTGATTTTCTCTCCTAAGACGCAGTGGGATCCTGTACCTGTTCCTCACAGTCTGTCTGCTGCTCTCTCCTGAGTTTCTCTCATAGCACACATTGGGATCCTGTATCTGTTCCTCACAGTCCATCTGCCACACTCTCCTGAGTTTCTCTCCTAACACACAGTGGGGTCCTGTACCTGTTTCTCACAGTCCGTCTGCAGCACTCTCCTGAGTTTCTCTCATAGCACACAGTGGATCCTGTACCTGTTTCTCACAGTCCGTCTGCCGCACTCTCCTGAGTTTCTCTCATAGCACACAGTGGATCCTGTACCTGTTTCTCACAGTCCGTCTGCCGCACTCTCCTGAGTTTCTCTCATAGCACACAGTGGATCCTGTACCTGTTTCTCACAGTCCGTCTGCCGCACTCTCCTGAGTTTCTCTCATAGCACACAGTGGATCCTGTACCTGTTCCTCACAGTCAGTCTGCCACACTCTCCTGAGTTTCTCTCCTAACACGCAGTGGGATCCTGTACATGTTTCTCACAGTCCGTCTGCAGCACTCTCCTGAGTATCTCTCATAGCACACAGTGGATCCTGTACCTGTTCCTCACAGTCAGTCTGTCGCACTCTCCTGATTTTCTCTCCTAACACGCAGTGGGATCCTGTACCTGTTCCTCACAGTCTGTCTGCTGCTCTCTCCTGAGTTTCTCTCATAGCACACATTGGGATCCTGTATCTGTTCCTCACAGTCCATCTGCCTCACTCTCCTGATTTTCTCTCCTAACACACAGTGGGGTCCTGTACCTATTTCTCACAGTCTGTCTGCTGCACTCTCCTGAGTTCCTCTCATAGCACACATTGGGATCCTGTACCTGTTCCTCACAGTCTGTCTGCTGCTCTCTCCTGAGTTTCTCTCATAGCACACATTGGGATCCTGTATCTGTTCCTCACAGTCCGTCTGCCGCACTCTCCTGATTTTCTCTCCTAACACACAGTGGGGTCCTGTACCTGTTTCTCACAGTCTGTCTGCTGCACTCTCCTGAGTTTCTCTCATAGCACACAGTGGATCCTGTACCTGTTCCTCACAGTCCGTCTGCCGCACTCTCCTGTTTTTCTCTCCTAACACACAGTGGGATCCTGTACCTGTTTCTCACAGTCCGTCTGCTGCACTCTCCTGTTTTTCTCTCATAGCACACAGTGGATCCTGTACCCGTTCCTCACAGTCCATCTGCCGCACTCTCCTGATTTTCTCTCCTAACACACAGTGGGATCCTGTAACTATTTCTCACAGTCCGTCTGCTGCACTCTCCTGATTTTCTCTCCTAACACGCAGTGGGATCCTGTACCTGTTCCTCACAGTCTGTCTGCTGCACTCTCTTGTTTTTCTCTCCTAACACACAGTGGGATGCTGTACCTGTTCCTCACAGTCTGTCTGCCGCACTCTCCTGATTTTCTCTCCTAACACGCAGTGGGATCCTGTACCTGTTCCTCACAGTCTGTCTGCTGCACTCTCTTGTTTTTCTCTCCTAGCACACAGTGGATCCTGTACCTGTTCCTCACAGTCCGTCTGCCGCACTCTCCTGATTTTCTCTCCTAATACACAGTGGGATCCTGTACCTGTTTCTCACAGTCCGTCTGCTGCACTCTCCTGTTTTTCTCTCATAGCACACAGTGGATCCTGTACCCGTTCCTCACAGTCCATCTGCCGCACTCTCCTGATTTTCTCTCCTAACACACAGTGGGATCCTGTAACTATTTCTCACAGTCCGTCTGCTGCACTCTCCTGATTTTCTCTCCTAACACGCAGTGGGATCCTGTACCTGTTCCTCACAGTCTGTCTGCTGCACTCTCTTGTTTTTCTCTCCTAACACACAGTGGGATGCTGTAGCTGTTCCTCACAGTCTGTCTGCCGCACTCTCCTGATTTTCTCTCCTAACACACAGTGGGATCCTGTAACTATTTCTCACAGTCCGTCTGCTGCACTCTCCTGATTTTCTCTCCTAACACGCAGTGGGATCCTGTACCTGTTCCTCACAGTCTGTCTGCTGCACTCTCTTGTTTTTCTCTCCTAACACACATTGGGATCCTGTACCTGTTCCTCACAGTCCGTCTGCCGCACTCTCCTATTTTCTCTCCTAAGACACAGTGGGATCCTGTACCTGTTTCTCACAGTCTGTCTGCTGCACTCTCCTGAGTTTCTCTCATAGCACACAGTGGGATCCTGTACCTGTTCCTCACAGTCCACATGCCACATTCTCCTGAGTTTCTTTCATAGCACACAGTGGATCCTGTACCTGTTCCCCACCGTCCATCTGCCGCACTCTCCTGGTTTTCTCTCCTAACACGCAGTGGGATCCTGTACCTGTTCCTCACAGTCTGTCTGCTGCACTCTGCTGATTTTCTCTCGTAACACACAGTGGGATGCTGTACCTGTTCCTCACAGTCTATCTGCTGCACTCTCCTGATTTTCTCTCCTAACACACAGTGGGATCCTGTACCTGTTTCTCACAGTCTGTCTACTGCACTCTCCTGATTTTCTCTCCTAACACACAGTGGGATCCTGTACCTGTTCCTCACAGTCTGTCTGCCGCACTCTCCTGATTTTCTCTCCTAACATGCAGTGGGATCCTGTACCTGTTTCTCACATTCTGTCTGCTGCACTCTCCTAATTTTCTCTCCTAACACGCAGTGGGATGCTATACCTGTTCCTCACAGTCTGTCTGCTGCACTCTCCTGTGTTTCTCTCATAGCACACGTTGGGATCCTGTACCTGTTCCTCACAGTCCGTCTGTCGCACTCTCCTGATTTTCTCTCCTAACACACAGTGGGATCCTGTACCTGTTTCTCACAGTGTGTCTGCTGCACTCTCCTGAGTTTCTCTCATAGCACACAGTGGGATCCTGTACCTGTTTCTCCCAGTCCACATGCTGCACTCTCCTGAGTTTCTCTCATAGCACACATTGGGATCCTGTAACTGTTCCTCACAATCTGTCTGCCGCATTCTCCTGAGTTTCTCTCATAGCACACAGTGGGATCCTGTACCTGTTCCTCACAGTCCACGTGCCGCCTTCTCCTGAGTTTCTCTCATAGCACACAGTGGGATCCTGTACCTGTTCCTCACAGTCCACGTGCCGCCTTCTCCTGAGTTTCTCTCATAGCACACAGTGAGATCCTGTACCTGTTCCTCACAGTCCACATGCTGCACTTTCCTGAGTTTCTCTCATAGCACACATTGGGATCCTGTATCTGTTCCTCACAGTCCACCTGCCGCACTCTCCTGAGTTTCTCTCATAGCACACAGTGGGATCTTGTACCTGTTCCTCACAGTCCGTCTGCAGCACTCTCCTGAGTTTCTCTCATAGCACACGGTGGGATCTTGTACCTGTTCCTCACAGTCCACATGCTGCACTTTCCTGAGGTTCTCTCATAGCACACAGTGGGATCCTGTATCTGTTTCTCACAGTCCACCTGCCACACTCTCCTGAGTTTCTCTCATAGCACACAGTGGGATCCTGTACCTGTTCCTCACAGTCTGTCTGCTGCTCTCTCCTGAGTTTCTCTCATAGCACACATTGGGATCCTGTATCTGTTCCTCACAGTCCATCTGCCACACTCTCTTGAGTTTCTCTCCTAACACACAGTGGGGTCCTGTACCTGTTTCTCACAGTCCGTCTGCAGCACTCTCCTGAGTTTCTCTCATAGCACACAGTGGATCCTGTACCTGTTTCTCACAGTCCGTCTGCCGCACTCTCCTGAGTTTCTCTCATAGCACACAGTGGATCCTGTACCTGTTCCTCACAGTCAGTCTGCCACACTCTCCTGAGTTTCTCTCCTAACATGCAGTGGGATCCTGTACCTGTTTCTCACAGTCCGTCTGCAGCACTCTCCTGAGTTTCTCTCATAGCACACAGTGGATCCTGTACCTGTTTCTCACAGTCCGTCTGCCGCACTCTCCTGAGTTTCTCTCATAGCACACAGTGGATCCTGTACCTGTTCCTCACAGTCAGTCTGTTGCACTCTCCTGATTTTCTCTCCTAACACGCAGTGGGATCCTGTACCTGTTCCTCACAGTCTGTCTGCCGCACTCTCCTGATTTTCTCTCATAGCACACAGTGGATCCTGTACCTGTTCCTCACAGTCTGTCTGCTGCTCTCTCCTGAGTTTCTCTCATAACACACATTGGGATCCTGTATCTGTTCCTCACAGTCCATCTGCCGCACTCTCCTGATTTTCTCTCCTAACATACAGTGGGGTCCTGTACCTGTTTCTCACAGTCTGTCTGCTGCACTCTCCTGAGTTTCTCTCTTAGCACACAGTGGATCCTGTACGTGTTCCTCACAGACCGTCTGCAGCAGTCTCCTGAGTTTCTCTCATAGCACACAGTGGGATCTTGTACCTGTTCCTCACAGTCCATCTGCCACACTCTCCTGATTTTCTCTCCTAACACACAGTGGGATCCTGTACCTGTTTCTCACAGTCTGTCTGCTGCACTCTCCTGAGTTTCTCTCATAGCACACAGTGGATCCTGTACCTGTTCCTCACAGTCCGTCTGCCGCACTCTCCTGATTTTCTCTCCTAACACGCAGTGGGATCCTGTACCTGTTCCTCACAGTCTGTCTGCTGCTCTCTCCTGAGTTTCTCTCATAGCACACATTGGGATCCTGTACCTGTTTCTCACAGTCCGTCTGCAGCAGCCTCCTGAGTTTCTCTTATAGCACACAGTGGGATCTTGTACCTGTTCCTCACAGTCCATCTGCCGCACTCTCCTGATTTTCTCTCCTAACGCACAGTGGGATCCTGTACCTGTTTCTCACAGTCTGTCTGCTGCACTCTCCTGAGTTTCTCTCTTAGCACACAGTGGATCCTGTACGTGTTCCTCACAGACCGTCTGCAGCAGTCTCCTGAGTTTCTCTCATAGCACACAGTGGGATCTTGTACCTGTTCCTCACAGTCCATCTGCCGCCCTCTCCTGATTTTCTCTCGTAACACCCAGTGGGATCCTGTACCTGTTTCTCACAGTCTGTCTGCTGCACTCTCCTGAGTTTCTCTCATAGCACAGAGTGGGATCCTGTACCTGTTTCTCACACTCTGTCTGCTGCACTGTCCTGAGTTTCTCTCATAGCACACAGTGGATCCTGTACCTGTTCCTCACAGTCCGTCTGCCGCACTCTCCTGATTTTCTCTCCTAACACGCAGTGGGATCCTGTACCTGTTCCTCACAGTCTGTCTGCTGCTCTCTCCTGAGTTTCTCTCATAGCACACATTGGGATCCTGTATCTGTTCCTCACAGTCCACCTGCCGCACTCTCCTGAGTTTCTCTCCTAACACACAGTGGGGTCCTGTACCTGTTTCTCACAGTCTGTCTGCTGCACTCTCCTGAGTTTCTCTCATAGCACACAGTGGATCCTGTACCTGTTCCTCACAGTCCGTCTGCAGCAGTCTCTTGAGTTTCTCTCATAGCACACAGTGGGATCTTGTACCTGTTCCTCACAGTCCATCTGCCGCACTCTCCTGATTTTCTCTCCTAACACACAGTGGGATCCTGTACCTGTTTCTCACAGTCTGTCTGCTACACTCTCCTGAGTTTCTGTCATAGCACACAGTGGATCGTGTACCTGTTCCTCACAGTCCGTCTGCTGCACTCTCTTGAGTTTCTCTCATAGCACACAGTGGATACTGTACCTGTTCCTCACAGTCTACTGCACTCTCCTGAGTTTCTGTCATTCACACAGTGGGATCCTGTACATGTTCCTCACAGTCCATCTGCCGTAGTCTCCTGAGTTTCTCTCCTAACACACAGTGTGATCCTGTACCTGTTCCTCACAGTCCGTCTGCTGCACTCTCCTGAGTTTCCCTCATAGCACACAGTGGATCCTGTACCTGTTCCTCACAGTCCGTCTGCAGCAGTCTCCTGAGTTTCTCTCATAGCACATAGTGGATTCTTGTACCTGTTCCTCACAGTCCGTCTGCCGCACTCTCCTGATTTTCTCTCCTAACACACAGTGGGATCCTGTACCTGTTTCTCACAGTCTGTCTGCTGCGCTCTCCTGATTTTCTCTCATAGCACAGAGTGGGATCCTGTACCTGTTTCTCACAGTCTGTCTGCTACACTCTCCTGAGTTTCTCTCATAGCACACTGTGGATCCTATACCTGTTCCTCACAGTCCGTCTGCAGCAGTCTCCTGAGTTTCTCTCATAGCACACAGTGGGATCTTGTACCTGTTCCTAACAGTCCATCTGCCGCAATCTCCTGATTTTCTCTCTTAACACACAGTGGGATCCTGTACCTGTTTCTCACACTCTGTCTGCTGCACTGTCCTGAGTTTCTCTCATAGCACACAGTGGATCCTGTACCTGTTCCTCACAGTCCGTCTGCCGCACTCTCCTGATTTTCTCTCCTAACACGCAGTGGGATCCTGTACCTGTTCCTCACAGTCTGTCTGCTGCTCTCTCCTGAGTTTCTCTCATAGCACACATTGGGATCCTGTATCTGTTCCTCACAGTCCACCTGCCGCACTCTCCTGAGTTTCTCTCCTAACACACAGTGGGGTCCTGTACCTGTTTCTCACAGTCTGTCTGCTGCACTCTCCTGAGTTTCTCTCATAGCACACAGTGGATCCTGTACCTGTTCCTCACAGTCCGTCTGCAGCAGTCTCTTGAGTTTCTCTCATAGCACACAGTGGGATCTTGTACCTGTTCCTCACAGTCCATCTGCCGCACTCTCCTGATTTTCTCTCCTAACACACAGTGGGATCCTGTACCTGTTTCTCACAGTCTGTCTGCTACACTCTCCTGAGTTTCTGTCATAGCACACAGTGGATCGTGTACCTGTTCCTCACAGTCCGTCTGCTGCACTCTCTTGAGTTTCTCTCATAGCACACAGTGGATACTGTACCTGTTCCTCACAGTCTACTGCACTCTCCTGAGTTTCTGTCATTCACACAGTGGGATCCTGTACATGTTCCTCACAGTCCATCTGCCGTAGTCTCCTGAGTTTCTCTCCTAACACACAGTGTGATCCTGTACCTGTTCCTCACAGTCCGTCTGCTGCACTCTCCTGAGTTTCCCTCATAGCACACAGTGGATCCTGTACCTGTTCCTCACAGTCCGTCTGCAGCAGTCTCCTGAGTTTCTCTCATAGCACATAGTGGGTTCTTGTACCTGTTCCTCACAGTCCGTCTGCCGCACTCTCCTGATTTTCTCTCCTAACACACAGTGGGATCCTGTACCTGTTTCTCACAGTCTGTCTGCTACGCTCTCCTGATTTTCTCTCATAGCACAGAGTGGGATCCTGTACCTGTTTCTCACAGTCTGTCTGCTACACTCTCCTGAGTTTCTCTCATAGCCCACTGTGGATCCTATACCTGTTCCTCACAGTCCGTCTGCAGCAGTCTCCTGAGTTTCTCTCATAGCACACAGTGGGATCTTGTACCTGTTCCTCACAGTCCATCTGCCGCAATCTCCTGATTTTCTCTCTTAACACACAGTGGGATCCTGTACCTGTTTCTCACAGTCTGTCTGCTGCACTCTCCTGAGTTTCTCTCATAGCACACAGTGGATCCTGTACCTGTTCCTCACAGTCTGTCTGCCGCACTCTCCTGATTTTCTCTCCTAAGACGCAGTGGGATCCTGTACCTGTTCCTCACAGTCTGTCTGCTGCTCTCTCCTGAGTTTCTCTCATAGCACACATTGGGATCCTGTATCTGTTCCTCACAGTCCATCTGCCACACTCTCCTGAGTTTCTCTCCTAACACACAGTGGGGTCCTGTACCTGTTTCTCACAGTCCGTCTGCAGCACTCTCCTGAGTTTCTCTCATAGCACACAGTGGATCCTGTACCTGTTTCTCACAGTCCGTCTGCCGCACTCTCCTGAGTTTCTCTCATAGCACACAGTGGATCCTGTACCTGTTTCTCACAGTCCGTCTGCCGCACTCTCCTGAGTTTCTCTCATAGCACACAGTGGATCCTGTACCTGTTTCTCACAGTCCGTCTGCCGCACTCTCCTGAGTTTCTCTCATAGCACACAGTGGATCCTGTACCTGTTCCTCACAGTCAGTCTGCCACACTCTCCTGAGTTTCTCTCCTAACACGCAGTGGGATCCTGTACATGTTTCTCACAGTCCGTCTGCAGCACTCTCCTGAGTATCTCTCATAGCACACAGTGGATCCTGTACCTGTTCCTCACAGTCAGTCTGTCGCACTCTCCTGATTTTCTCTCCTAACACGCAGTGGGATCCTGTACCTGTTCCTCACAGTCTGTCTGCTGCTCTCTCCTGAGTTTCTCTCATAGCACACATTGGGATCCTGTATCTGTTCCTCACAGTCCATCTGCCTCACTCTCCTGATTTTCTCTCCTAACACACAGTGGGGTCCTGTACCTATTTCTCACAGTCTGTCTGCTGCACTCTCCTGAGTTCCTCTCATAGCACACATTGGGATCCTGTACCTGTTCCTCACAGTCTGTCTGCTGCTCTCTCCTGAGTTTCTCTCATAGCACACATTGGGATCCTGTATCTGTTCCTCACAGTCCGTCTGCCGCACTCTCCTGATTTTCTCTCCTAACACACAGTGGGGTCCTGTACCTGTTTCTCACAGTCTGTCTGCTGCACTCTCCTGAGTTTCTCTCATAGCACACAGTGGATCCTGTACCTGTTCCTCACAGTCCGTCTGCCGCACTCTCCTGTTTTTCTCTCCTAACACACAGTGGGATCCTGTACCTGTTTCTCACAGTCCGTCTGCTGCACTCTCCTGTTTTTCTCTCATAGCACACAGTGGATCCTGTACCCGTTCCTCACAGTCCATCTGCCGCACTCTCCTGATTTTCTCTCCTAACACACAGTGGGATCCTGTAACTATTTCTCACAGTCCGTCTGCTGCACTCTCCTGATTTTCTCTCCTAACACGCAGTGGGATCCTGTACCTGTTCCTCACAGTCTGTCTGCTGCACTCTCTTGTTTTTCTCTCCTAACACACAGTGGGATGCTGTACCTGTTCCTCACAGTCTGTCTGCTGCACTCTCCTGATTTTCTCTCCTAACACGCAGTGGGATCCTGTACCTGTTCCTCACAGTCTGTCTGCTGCACTCTCTTGTTTTTCTCTCCTAGCACACAGTGGATCCTGTACCTGTTCCTCACAGTCCGTCTGCCGCACTCTCCTGATTTTCTCTCCTAATACACAGTGGGATCCTGTACCTGTTTCTCACAGTCCGTCTGCTGCACTCTCCTGTTTTTCTCTCATAGCACACAGTGGATCCTGTACCCGTTCCTCACAGTCCATCTGCCGCACTCTCCTGATTTTCTCTCCTAACACACAGTGGGATCCTGTAACTATTTCTCACAGTCCGTCTGCTGCACTCTCCTGATTTTCTCTCCTAACACGCAGTGGGATCCTGTACCTGTTCCTCACAGTCTGTCTGCTGCACTCTCTTGTTTTTCTCTCCTAACACACAGTGGGATGCTGTACCTGTTCCTCACAGTCTGTCTGCCGCACTCTCCTGATTTTCTCTCCTAACACACAGTGGGATCCTGTAACTATTTCTCACAGTCCGTCTGCTGCACTCTCCTGATTTTCTCTCCTAACACGCAGTGGGATCCTGTACCTGTTCCTCACAGTCTGTCTGCTGCACTCTCTTGTTTTTCTCTCCTAACACACATTGGGATCCTGTACCTGTTCCTCACAGTCCGTCTGCCGCACTCTCCTATTTTCTCTCCTAAGACACAGTGGGATCCTGTACCTGTTTCTCACAGTCTGTCTGCTGCACTCTCCTGAGTTTCTCTCATAGCACACAGTGGGATCCTGTACCTGTTCCTCACAGTCCACATGCCACATTCTCCTGAGTTTCTTTCATAGCACACAGTGGATCCTGTACCTGTTCCCCACCGTCCATCTGCCGCACTCTCCTGGTTTTCTCTCCTAACACGCAGTGGGATCCTGTACCTGTTCCTCACAGTCTGTCTGCTGCACTCTGCTGATTTTCTCTCGTAACACACAGTGGGATGCTGTACCTGTTCCTCACAGTCTATCTGCTGCACTCTCCTGATTTTCTCTCCTAACACGCAGTGGGATGCTATACCTGTTCCTCACAGTCTGTCTGCTGCACTCTCCTGTGTTTCTCTCATAGCACACGTTGGGATCCTGTACCTGTTCCTCACAGTCCGTCTGTCGCACTCTCCTGATTTTCTCTCCTAACACACAGTGGGATCCTGTACCTGTTTCTCACAGTGTGTCTGCTGCACTCTCCTGAGTTTCTCTCATAGCACACAGTGGGATCCTGTACCTGTTTCTCCCAGTCCACATGCTGCACTCTCCTGAGTTTCTCTCATAGCACACATTGGGATCCTGTAACTGTTCCTCACAATCTGTCTGCCGCATTCTCCTGAGTTTCTCTCATAGCACACAGTGGGATCCTGTACCTGTTCCTCACAGTCCACGTGCCGCCTTCTCCTGAGTTTCTCTCATAGCACACAGTGAGATCCTGTACCTGTTCCTCACAGTCCACATGCTGCACTTTCCTGAGTTTCTCTCATAGCACACATTGGGATCCTGTATCTGTTCCTCACAGTCCACCTGCCGCACTCTCCTGAGTTTCTCTCATAGCACACAGTGGGATCCTGTACCTGTTCCTCACAGTCCGTCTGCAGCACTCTCCTGAGTTTCTCTCATAGCACACGGTGGGATCTTGTACCTGTTCCTCACAGTCCACATGCTGCACTTTCCTGAGGTTCTCTCATAGCACACAGTGGGATCCTGTATCTGTTTCTCACAGTCCACCTGCCACACTCTCCTGAGTTTCTCTCATAGCACACAGTGGGATCCTGTAACTGTTCCTCACAGTCCACCTGCCACACTCTCCTTAGTTTCTCTCATAGCACACAGTGAGATCCTGTACCTGTTCCTCACAGTCCACATGCTGCACTTTCCTGAGTTTCTCTCATAGCACACAGTGGGATCTTTTACCTGTTCCTCACAGTCCACATGCTGCACTTTCCTGAGTTTCTCTCATAGCACACAGTGGGATCTTGTACCTGTTCCTCACAGTCCACATGCTGCACTTTCCTGAGTTTCTCTCATAGCACACAGTGGGATCCTGTATCTGTTTCTCACAGTCCACCTGCCACACTCTCCTGAGTTTCTCTCATAGCACACAGTGGGATCTTGTACCTGTTCCTCACAGTCCACATGCTGCACTTTCCTGAGTTTCTCTCATAGCACACAGTGGGATCCTGTACCTGTTCCTCACAGTCCACATGCTGCACTTTCCTTAGTTTCTCTCATAGCACACAGTGGGATCCTGTACCTGTTTCTCACAGTCCACCTGCCGCACTCTCCTGAGTTTCTCTCATAGCACACAGTGGGATCCTGTACCTGTTCCTCACAGTCCGTCTGCTGCACTCTCCTGAGTTTCTCTCATAGCACACAGTGGATCCTGTAACTGTTCCTCACAGTCTACTGCACTCTCCTGAGTTTCTGTCATTCACACAGTGGGATCCTGTACCTGTTTCTCACAGTCCACCTGCCGCACTCTCCTGAGTTTCTCTCATAGCACACAGTGGATCCTGTAACTGTTCCTCACAGTCCGTCTGCCGCACTGTCCTGATTTCTCTCCTAACACACAGTGGGATCCTGGATCTGTTCCCTACTGGTGGTCCGCCACACTCTCCTGAATCTCTCTGAAGACGTAATTTCTTTGCTTACTTCTGATTCTTGCTTACCAGACCTCCCTTTTGTGTCATTTTAGCTTTTTGCATTAACAAAAGCCCCATATTAAGATCAATTCTCCTCTCCCCCTACTTAAGGGGGAGAGTAGAATCTTAGGAGAATTACGTCTGCATTACTTAGAAGCTCACATCGTATCACTCGGGTGTCTGCCATGCACAGTCCTGCCATTATGTGAGTCCACTCCCATCACTTGTGGGCAGAGGGAGGGAGGGTCTTGTCTTTTTTAAGGCTGTTGCTACCAGTTACTGTGACCCATTCTATTGTAGTTCTGCTAAAAGGCAATACAGAGTGTGAATTGACATTGGATAAAATGTTCAGCAAATTCTGTCTCAGATGTTGGAATATGATATTTCTCCATTTGTTTGAATCTATGCAAAAATCCATAAAAATTCACTGGAATATGTGGATTGCATTGTGCATCACAGGGATACCTCTAGATCTCTGTATTAGGATAGATTCACATCTTCTAATGGCTATTGGTTATTACTAGTATAGAAGAAAACATTAATATAATTATTTATCTTTAATTTTTCCATTTTCTTGAACTCGCTATTTCAATTCTAAGGTGTTTAATGTTCCTTCTAGTAGATTTTCTGAGTAAAGAATCACATTTATTTTCACATAATAACTCTGTAATTGCTTTTCAAAAATGTTATCTCCATTCTTGCTTCTGACCTGAACTCCAATTTGAATGACCAACTGGCCACTTGAACCTCCACTTGAATGTTTAGGAAGTACATTGATCTTAAACCACTGTTTCTCATTCTTGTTTCTTTAAGCATTTCTTTCTTATTAAGTGATATACATATTTTTTATTGTTTGAGATTCATTGAAGATACAAAGAATTAGGTTACACTGATTGACGTTGTTATGTAAAGTCCCTCATGCAATTGCCCTCCTCCTACAAGTGGTGTGCCGTACACCACCACGACTCCCATACCCCTCGTTTCCTTCCACTGTGACCCCAAATCCCTTGTTGCCTTATCCACCCTCCCTTGTATTAGCTCATCTACTGCCTTCATATTAGAATAGAGTACATTGGATTCTTGCTTCTCCATTCCTGTGATGCTTTACTAAGAAAAATGTGTTCCAGCTCTTTACCAAGAGATGTAAAGTCTCCAACGTTTTTAGTGGCTGAATAGTATTCCATTGTGTACATATACCACAGCTTGTTAACCCATTCCTGGGTTGGGGGGCATTTTGGCTATTTCCACATTTTGGTGATTATAAATTGAGCTGAGATAAACAGTCTAGTCCAAATGTCCTTCTGGTAAATTATTTTTTTCCCCTTTGGGTAGATGCCCAGTAATGGGATTTCAGAATCAAAGGGAGGTTTAATTTGAGTTCTTTGATGTTTCTCCATACTTCCTTCTGAAAAAGGTTGTATTAGTTTGTAGTCCCGCCAGCAGCGTGAAAGTGTTTCCTTCTCCCCACATCCATACCAGCATCTGCAGCTTTAAGACTTTGTGATGTGGGCCATTCTCACTGGGGTTAGATGATATCTCAGAGTGGTTTTGATTTGTATTTCTCTGATGATTAGGGATGATGAGCATTTTTTCATGTTTTTAGCCATTTGTCTGTCTTCTTAAGGGAAAGTTCTATTCTTCTGTCTTGCCCAGTGATATAGGGAATATTCAGTTTTTTTTATTGGTTAATTTGATTTCTCTATAAAGCCTAGTTATTAAGGTTTGTCCAATTTATAATATGCAAATATATTTTCCCATTCTTTAGGTTGTCTGTTTGCTTTGGTTGTTGTTTTCTTAGCTGTACAGAAGCTTTTCAGATTAATTAAGTCCCATTTGTTTATTTTTGTTGTTGTTGCAATTGCCATGGAATTCTTCTTCAAAAAATCTTTCCTCAGGCCAATATCTTCAAGTGTTTTCCCTGCACTTTTTTCCAGGATTTTTATTGTTTCATGCCTTAGATTTAAATCTTTTATCATCCTGACTCAATTTTTGTAAGTGGTAAGAGGTGAGGCTCCCATTTCAGTCTTTTACATGTGATTATCCAGTTCTCCCAGCACCCTTTAATGAATAGGGATTCTTTTCCCCAGCATATGTTTTATTAAGTGATATTGCCATTCATCAAATTGCTTAGGTCAAATATCCTTATTTCTCTTTGATTCCTCGTATCTTACTTCCATCCAGTGCATCAGTTTTACTTATTAGTTATACTTCACAATATACCCACATGAGCAGTTCTTAGCTTTTCTGATCCAGCTGTCTCTAAACAACTGCATTTTTTCAGCTGAACCTCCATAGGGACATCCTAACTGGCTTCCCTCACTCTTCTATGCTCCATATCCCACCACCACACAGAGCAACCAAGATGGTCTTTCTAAGACACGAACCAGACTGATAGACTCCCTCTTAATATACTCAAATAATAGCTCATTAAAATCAGAATTTTCCACATGGAAAGGGGAGGAAGAAGAAGAAAAGAAGAAAAGAAGAAGAGGAGGGGGAAGAGGAGGAGGAAACAAGGAAGAAGGAAGAAAGACAAACGAAGAAGAAAAATTCTAATCTCTACCAGTGGGCAGAACTACCAGTTCTCAGGCAGCAGAACCATCCTGTGTATGAAACATGTCTTTGGAGGATGGATGCCTCACTCAAAGACAAGGGTGGGGGGAGAGAGAATTCCAGGATCACTTCAGCATTTTCACTCCTCATGCTCCTGACGCCAGATGCATCTCTTCACTCATACATCACATTATTTGGTTACTTAGGCTAATAAAATCTTCACTTCTGCCTGAGCTATTCTGAATTGGGTTTCTCTTACTTTTAATGAAATCACAACCACTGCAATTGATATATAATGTTCTAGGCTGAATTTTAAAACCAGACGCATAAAGCCCTTCTCATCTGAGGCAATTTCTTCTTGAGTAATTCATAATAAGTATTCGTTTTTCTTTAAAATGCAATAAAATAAAGAGGTTTTTGAAAACACTGCAGAGGCAGAAGCCCCCTGTCTTCCCACCCAGACAACAGGTGCACTGACACATCTGTCTGATGTGACTGTTTAAGACTCTAGAGTCCATGGGAGGCTTGCAACTTGCAGGGGAAGGCTGTGACCATGAATTGAGGTCACTTTCATCTCTACTGCAATGGCAGCTACACACCTACCACTCAGTAGCCCACTGGCAGACAGCTGCACATATGTTCCAGGAGCAGCTGGCATGTAGCCTGCAGGAGCCAGGGCGAGCATAACGAAGCCTGTCCCCTGAGTGTCGGGGATTTATGTTCTGATCACTGATGGCTCATTCTAAACACAGAAAGCGAGGGAGTGGCTATTGTTGTTGCAACTACCCATCGTTGTAAATCACTCTTCTTTTGGTTGAAGTGATTTCCAGGGGATTTAAAGGACCAGTGCCTTTTCCCTTTGTAATTTCTGCCTTTCCCTGTTTTGAGGCCCAGACATTAAAGGTGATGGCATTTGAAACCAGCCACATATGTGGGTAAATTAGAAAGTCACTGCACATATCCAGGAGATGGCTTATTCTCAGAAAAGAGTCCAGAAGACATGAGAGTGCCCCTTAGGTTTGTTCTTGGCCCACAAACAGCCTATCCCAATTACAAAAGCCAAATAACAGCAACACAATCAACCAAAAAAAAAAATACTAAACACTAGGGAAGGTGGAGAGGTAGACATATAAAGTCACAACAGTATTAGATTCAAATGTCCAGTGTCCCATAAAAAACTAAATCACAAGGTGTACAAAGAAACTAGAGAGAATGGCCCATTCAAAAAAATAAATGAACATAAACTTCCCCTGACAAAGACCTGACAGTGGATCCCCCAGATCAAGTCTCTAGCCCAATTCTCTTAAAGATACCCAGGGCACTACAGGAGATGTGGAGAATGTCAAGAAAATGAAACATAAACAAAAAGAAAATATAAATAAAAGTAAGAAAACCTAAAAGAAATAGAAAATAAAAGGTTCTAAAGCTTCAACTGAGATGGAAAACTTATTAAAGGCATTCAAAAGCATACTTGAGAGAGTAGAAGAAAGCACTGGTGAACTTGAAGACAGGACAATGGAGAACAGTGAGTCCAAGGAAGAGGAAATGATTGATCAAAACTGGACAGAGCCTTGGGGCCTGTATGACACATCATGTGGACTAACAGAGGAGTCACCCTGGTTCCAGAAGGAGGAGAGAGAGAAAAAAAGGTAAGATAGACTATTTAAAGAAATATTGGCCAACTTCTTTAATCTGATGAAAGACATGAATATAAATATCTAAGAAGCTCAACAAGCTCAAATAAGATAAACTCAAAGTGACCCTCACTGAGACATATCATACACGTTATCAAACTGTCAACAGCCAAGGACAAAAAAAGAATTTTGAAAGCAGCAAGATAAAAGCAACTCATCCTATACAAGAAACTCTCAACAAAATTATCAGTACCTTACCAATAACTTTTGTATTAACCTGGATTGAGTTGGAACACATTCTGATTGGTAAAGCATCATGAGAATGGAAAAGCAAGAATCTAATGTCCTCGAGTCTAATACGAAGGTAGTAGATGATCTAATACATGGTGGGGAGTAAGGGAATGAGGGAGAGGGGAGAAGGGAGGGGGATGGGGATCACGGTGGGTGTATGGCACACCTCTTGGGGGTGGGACACAATTACAAGAGGGTCTTTACCTAACAAATGCAATCAGTGTAACCTAAGTCTGTGTATACTCAATGAATCTCAAACAATTAAAAAAAAAAATAAAAAACTTTGGAGGCCAGAAGGCAGTGGGTTGATATATTCCAAGTGCTAAAAGAAATAAAAAGTCAACAAAGAATCCTACATCCATTAAGATTTTCCTTCAAGTGTGAGGGAGAAATTAAGACATTCCCAGATAAACAAAAGCTGAGGGAGTGTTCCTGATAGACCAGCTCTACAAGAAAGGCTAACGGGAGCCTGCAGGTGGAAATTAAAGAACATTAGTGAGTAAGAGGCAGCTGCATGAAGAAATAAATGCCTTCATGCAGGTGAATCATGAAAATCAATTATACAAACTCTAGATAGTGTTTACATGTCTAGTTTTTATTCTTATACCAAAAACAGTCCCGTAACTGCTTTTGGCACCTATTAATGGGTGACCTAAGTGTACCAGCAGCAGTGAAAGTAGCCAAGGAATGAGTGTGTGAGCATTAGAGTTGTTCTGGATGGGTAGCAGGTGCAGCTAACAATATGCTGGTAGCTACGATGCCAGAGGTTAGTGAGATGGGGGCAACACTTAAAGCTGGGGCATAGCAAGGAAGAAAAACGAATGGATTTAGAAGTGAGGCAGATCACAAGAAGGATTAGGACTTGAAGCAGAAGGCTCAGGAAGATGATCAAAGGAAGCAATAAAATGGCTTGATGACCTTTAATTTTAATTCTCATAAAAGATTATGGAAACTTTTCCGTGATAAATTCTAGAATAGTTAAAGATATAGTGAAATTGTTTCCATAAGAATAAATGACTTTTACATTAGGGCTACACATATTCTTGTTATTCAGAATACTATTCACAGACTCAATTTTAGTGACTAGCAGGAAACAAAAAAGGCAACCAGGTGTACATTATAAATCTTAATATGGTTTTAGACAAGTTAACAGATATTCAGGAGCACATCAAACAAATTCAGCCTTTATAAATATTAGTATTAAATACTAAAATGTAATCATGATTAATGAGAGTCCCAGTTCTGGATTTTTAGAACTAGAATGGCTTGACTGATGCAAAACAGCTTGGGCTGTAATTATCGTGTCCTTTTGATGTTGCATTCACAGATTAATTCTATGAGGCTGTTCATCCAATGCTTGGGCTTAAATGACAACAAAAAGAATTTGGTCTAACGATGAAAAAAAATTTATGACAGTTTAAGTTATTAAACACCGAACTGAGTTTTAAAAAAGGATTATTGAATCCTTTTCTCTCAAAGCCTCAACGAAAGTGTAGATTCTCATCTCATGACTTAATAATAGCATCTTTTATTGGAAGCAGATGGAGAGCTGAATAACTGCCAAATTCTTTCAAATTTGATGATTCAAATCCTGTACAGTTTGAAAGGAACTTTCAATTGTGAGACAAAGTTCCTCCCGGGCACCAGAAGCCAGTGTCTGAGAGCCACTGCTGGGTTCTGCCGCTCATCACCTTTGTATTTTCACTTAGACCTCAAAGCTGTGTCTGTGGAGGGAAGAAACAAGGAAGCAGAAAGGAAGAAAGGAAGAAAAATAGAACAAAAATAAAAGGATATTTATTGCTTGCTTTTGGTTTGAACCCACGACACAGAATCAGAATTGGAAGTTGTATTTCAAGAGCACAATTTACAAATAGTACATAGACTCCTACAATTCTGCCTGTGGTGCAGGCTACAATTCCCTCTGTCCTTCTACCTGAAGCACAGTTATCGTGGCACAATTCTACTGTGAATTAAATAATAAACAACATATTTGTCATTTGGAGAAGGAGAGAAGGAACTCTGTAAGTAAATGCCCTCCAAAATAAAATATCTTAACCTGATGATACAACAGGATATTTAGTGATTTTGAGTTCAATGCCAGAAATCCACCTGGAGTGAAATCACCTCACGGGGCCTATTCTAAAAAATAGTTTAAGTATTCTAATAAGAACCTTCTGTAAATGTTTACCTGTATCATTTAAAGTATTTTAGGTGTCCTTTTCGGTTGGAATTTGAGATAATTATCTTTTTAAATTTCAGGTGAGTATTAAATCCTTCTAGCAATGTTTTTTTTTAGTCTGACACCTTTCTTTTGCACACATTAAGTACTTAGAACATTTATTCCTAAAGATATATCGTAACTATATCTGAGCTTTTGATCTTATCAATTTAGTAATTTGAAAAGGAAAGATAAACTCCAAGTTTAATAATACCTATGAAAAGAATACTCAGAAATTGTGAATTACTCTGAGACTTACAAATTAATTTGAGCCACAGGGAAGATAAGAATACACAGGGACCCATGGAAAGAGAAGGGATTCCTAAGAAAAATGATTTCATGTTTTTGGTGACGTTGCCTAATAAATTACAAATGTATATTGCTTTGGGGAGGGGGAAGGAAGGGAAAGAGGGAGGAAGGGTAGAAAAAGGAAAGAAAGATGCATCTTGAATTACCAAAGTTTTAGATTTAAAGGATGCAATTGGCTTAGCAACTTTTATGCTCAGGGTCATCTCAGATGGCTTCTTGGGGACAAAAGATGACTTGTAAATCTTAAGTACACCAAGCTGCCTGTAAGCACGCAGTTGTGCTGGCAGTACAGAAAGCCCCACAGCGTAAACAGTGCATCCCTCTGAGTCAGCACTTGCTCATTTTCACAACGATACGTATGCAACCACAGGCAACGGGTAAGTGATTCTGGAAGGGTGCTGAACAGGCACTGAGCAAATGCACACAGCTACATAAATCCACTCTCATCCACAGATAATTTAGAGGCAGAAATAAACCATGTTATTATAACCCAATGCAGCTCTTCTTGCCACCGTGAAAACAATAAACATCAAAAAGATACTTTCAGGGGTTCTATGAAGTCATAAGGGAAATGACTTTTATATGGAAAATACTCAAGCACTGTTTTCAAAGATTAATTCACTTGCAATTGATTTATTTAAAACCATTTCTAACTCCTACATCCTGACATGCTCAGTTCTTGGTCATTAAGCAATGAACCCTTTTGATGTTAGCTCATATAATCACATTAGTAAAACTGAAGTATACAGCAAAGAGTTTTATTAAAAATTATAACTGCCAAGAGACGATGGAAATTGAAAGCGTTCCTACTCCATCACTAAAAATTGTATTTCTCAGTAATTTCCTAGGTAAAAATGGGCCACACTACAATATCTGAATGCCAGCATTTACAACAAAGCAAATAGTAGGCACATTACCAATAGCTGTTAATACACACAGAAGGTTGTTGTTAAGTAGGAGAAAATGGTTATTATGAGTAAAATTAATTTTCCTGTATGGAATGTTATCTCAGAATCATAGCAGTGGCTAAAGGCAGAACTCCACACTCGGCCCAGCAGTGGCGTCTGTTCTGCCACTTTTCCATTGTGTGACTTTGTGCAAAAGCCGCATGAAGCTGTGTAAGTCTCAGATTTTTTCATCATAACAATAGGAAATCATTGTGCCCACATTTCAGATTTGTTATAGGAATTAAAGATGATGAAGTGAACAGAGCACTGCTGGCTGAGCCCGAAGAAATCACTCAGCAAAAATGAAAATACCGCCATTGTCGCTGTAAGCCAAATTTGTCTATTCCATAGAAAAACAACAAAATTTCATAAGCCTTTTCATATGTGAAATAGGTAGGAGAGCTAAAATGCAAAGTTCTAAAAAGAAATTTGAGTTTCTTTCTTCAAGAATTCTTCAGTAATCTAGGGACAAAAATACCCTAGTGAATGTGGGGAGAGGTGAATCAGGAAAAGGAAAAAACACTAAAGTGAGGCAAGAAATACTGACCAGGCGTCCTCCCCTAAGGAACAGCCCCTGTGTCAGGCACTCACACAGCATCGCATTTAATTTTTGGAGCAATATGATATTTTTTTCATGCATAAGTTGTTTCTAAGAAGGGAAACCAGGATTTAACCCATATCCCTTTTTCTATCCCATAATGCTTTTGGGAGAGAAACTATAGATGTTTGATTTAATACTAATAAGAACTATATGAAAGGAATTTTTTTTTTTTTGAAATTCACAAAATTCTTAAATTCAATACCAGAACAATCTATTTCTTAATGTAGTCATAATACTAATCAATACTAAAGGTCTCACCTAAATATTTAACTATAAGGTAAGACAGTAACAGGAAGACCAATCTGCAAAAGCACATTCCAGGAAAACATAACGTTTATTGTAACAAAAATGAAATGAGACGGGATATGCTAGAACAGTGTTCCATAAAATGTGGGCTTTAGACAATATGTAAGAATCCTTTGGGGCCTCTGGAAGGACAGATATGCCAAAGAGCTGGTCAACCTTAAGTTTCCAGGATACTTAGTGTGACACTGCACCTAATTTTATACTTGTACTTTTAAAAAGTTATTGACAAATAACAATTGTATATGTGTGGTCTGACAATTTAGTTTGCAAACTCGCCCTATAAGAAGTGCTACCTGCCTCACTGCTGACGATCACTACAGTCACCTCCGAAGTAGTCCTCTTTGGAACCTGTACAGCACCTCGTCCACACTTCAAAGCAATTGTGGAACTCTTTTTCTGGAATGGACATCAGAGCTGTTGTCATATTTCCCTTGATCTCTTGAATGTGTCCTTTTAATATTTCCTTTATCTTTGGGTAAGGAAAAAAAAGTATTGGAGGCCAGATCAGACGAGTAGGGAGAATGTTCCAATATAGTTATTTGTTCAGCTAAAAACTCCCTCACAGATAGTGCTGCATGAGCTGACTCATGGCTGTAATTGTTAGCTAAGATTTTTAGGTAAGCTTTTCCTATTTCTCTATCAACGTTTACTTGGTCTGCTGTGCTTCTCACAGCCAGCCTATGATTTTGATATACAGTTTAATGAATTTTTTGTGATGTTTTTGTCAGATGTTCATTACTGGTTGCCCTGACCTCTCTTCATCAGTGACACTTTCTCTCCCCTCAGATAAACAATAGCAGAGGAAGATCAGGGTTAAGAGTGCAGCCGGGTCCTAGTGGCAGCATGCTTGTGCGGCATTCCTCCCTCCATGGGAGGGCTGTGCTCTTAGCTCAGACCAGGCTTCTGGGCAGAAAACCTCCCAGCCTGCATCACTGTTGATGGGACGACTTCTGCTGGCTTGAGCTCCTGCCTGCAGGTAGGCAGCAGGTGGACAGCCACAGAGCAGGGGAAGGTGGAGAGAAGTAAAGCCTGCTTCACACTTCTAGACTGTGAATCTCATACGGCCAACTTCCACAAGCAGACTTTCTGACAGGAGGAGGCCACTTCAGGCCCTCCCTGGTGGCTTTGACTAGAAGCTGGAAAATCTCTGACCACTGCTTAAACAGATACCTTGCCAGCTTTGGGGAAGCCTGAAGGCAAGCTCACCAACCCAGGCTTGCCCAGCCACAGCCTCCCACTCACTCTACTGTGGCAGAGTATCCACCCCTGGGATACAAAAGTGCTTCTCCTGAGGGACCAGAGTCAGACACAGGATCCCAAAACAACCATACAGGCTGTTCCTTCTGCCAAGGGAGGTCAAACATGCCCTTCACGGCACTTGCTGACTCTGCCATACAGGGAGTGGCTGAGTATCACCCACGTACACAACCTACTACCTCAGAGATTAAACTGGGCATGTGATTATCTCAACAAAATAAATCCCAAAACTCAAAAGCTACAGGAGCTCCAGATAAGAAGGAATCAGTGAAAAAATACTCTGGAAACATAAAAAGTCAGAGTGAAAGAAAACAACATCCCCCTTTAAAAAAAAAAACCATACCAATGGAAACGAACCACAGTGAAAATATTGAAATGGCTGATGAAGAATTTTAGGCATGCATTGTAAGGAAACACAATGAATTTTAAGAGAAAATAGAAATCTGACATAAAGAAATTTAAAAATGCAGAAAATGAATGAAAACTTATCCAAAGAAACCAAATTATTTAAAACAAGTCATCAAGCAGAGATCAGGAAATGAAAACATTCAAGGAAATACAGAACATTGTGGAAAGCATTAAGAATAGGCTGGATTAGGCAGAAGAAATATCAGAGATAAAAGATAACACCTTTAATTTAAACAAGTCTGTCAAAGAGAAAGCACAGAGAAATAAGAGGATGAACAAAGCCTATAAGGAATATGATGTTTGTGAAAAGGCTTAACAAAAAAATCATAGACATCCCTAAGGATGAAGAAGAAAATAAACAAGCTCTAAAAAACCAATTTAAGAGAATATTTGAGGAAGATTTCCTAGGTCTAGCTAGAAATCTGGACATCCAGTCCTAGAAGTACAACAGACTCCAGGAGAGTAATTGCCAAGAGACAATTACCACAACATGCAGTCCTCAGACGGACCACAGTTAACAAGAAAGAAGAACTCTTTCTAACCAGAAAGCAAAAGCCTCGGGTGACTTGCCAAAAAACACCCATCACAGTAACTGCAAATTTCTCAAGTGAGAGCTTACAAGCCAGAAGGAACTGGAGCCTTATTCTCTCTCTTCTCAAACAGAATAATGGCCAGCCTAGAATTTTGTATCATGGAAAACTAAGTTTTTTATATGAAGGGGGAAAAAAAGATTTTCTCAATAAACAAATATTGAGGGAATTTGTCAAGATCAGACCTACCCTGGAGGAAGTACTTGAGTCTGAATAGTGCCCTGATCAGCAGACAGATACCCACCAGTGTAAAACCACTCAAATGCCAAAGTGCAGAGCCCAGGTACCAGAATGCTCCAGAGAAACAACGAAGCATGCAGTTCTACTCCACAGGACGAACAGAAATACACCCCACTTATTAGTTCTTTCAACAAATGTGAATGGATTTAACTCACCTCTCAAGAGACATAGGCTGCCTGAAAAATAATAAAATACAAGTCAAGCATCAGCTGTCTCCAAAAAACACATCTAATCCACAAGGATTTATTCAGACTAAAGGCAAAAGGGTGGGGAAAGAAACAATTTCATGAAATGCAAACCCAAAGAAAAAAATAAAAAATGCTGTAGCTGTTCTCATATAGCAAAGGCTTCAAAGCAACAAAAGTAAAGAGAGACAAAGTTGTTCATTAAATAATTGCATAATGTCTTCTACAAGAAAACATAACAATTCTAAGGACTTGTGCACCTAACACAGGTGCATCCAGATTTATAAACCAAACCCTTCTAGAACTAAATAAAGTTATCTCATGGCTAGTCCTAGCCAGAGAAAACAGTCAAGGGAGCATCCAAATCAGGAAATAGGAGGTCAAACTATCACTTTTTGCTGACAATCTGATCTTATATCTAGAAAAGTCCAAAGACTCCAGCAAGAGACTCCTGGAATTGATAATCAATTCAGCAGTGGCTCAGGATACAGAATCAATGTACAAAGATCAATAGCACTTCTATACACATACAACATTCAAGCTGAGATTCAAATCAAAGACTCAGTCTATTTCACAATAGCAACAAAGACAATAAAACACCTAGGAATACACTTAACAAAGAGGGTGAAAGATCTCTGCAAGAAGAACTGTCGAACACCAGGGAAAGAAATTATAGATGGAAAGAAATCACACTCAGAGATTGGTTGAATCCACATTGGTAAAATGTTTATACTTCCCAACCTGATTTATGGATTCAGTGCAATCAACGTCAAAATACCAATGGCATATTTCACAGATGTAAAAAAAAAAATTATTATTTGCTTTGTTGGGAACCAGAAAAGAGTCTAAATAGTCAAAGCAATCTTTAAAAAAAGGGAAAAAAATCTAGAGGTATCACATTACCAGACTTCAAACTATACTACCAGGCTATAATAACCAAAACAGCATAGTATGGTTAAAAAAAAAAATAGACATAGATAAATAGTGAACCCAGACCCCAAACCATCTACATACAGCTGAGAATCTTTGATAAAACAGATAACAATGTACATTGGGGAAAAGAAGTGCTGTTTAATGACTGGTGCTGAGAAAATCAGACAGCTACATGCAGAAGAATGAAACAAGACCTCTATAATTTCCTACCCCCCAAATTAATTCAAGATGAATAAAATACTTAAGTGTAAAGGATGAAAGCAGAAGAATTCTAGAAAATGTAGAAAAACTCTTCTAGATATCAGTCTAGGCAAAGACTTCTGACTAAGACCCCAATGGAAATAATAGCAACAATAAAAATAAATAAATGAGACTTGATTAAACTTAAAAGCTTCTGCACAGCCAAGGAAATAAAATGGACAACCCATGGAGTGGGAGAAAATGTTTCAAAGTACACATCTAATAAAGAGCTAATATCTATAATCTACAAAGAATTCAAACAAATAAACAGGAAAAAAAACAAAAAAAAAAAAAAAACAACCCCAGTAAAAAGAAGGAAAAAGAATGACCAGAAGTTTTACAGAAGAAGATAAATAGACAGACGTGAAAAAATGTTCAACATCACTAATCGTCAGGAAATGCAAATTAAAACCACAATGATATATCACCTTAGAATAGCTTTTATTAAAAGATCCAAAAACAACAAACTCTGGCATGGATGCAGAGAGAACAGAATGCTTGTACACTCTTGGCTAGACTCAAATCAGTACACCCCGTATGAAAAACAGTGTGATAATTTCTCAAAAAACTAAAACTAGATCTACCATTTTATCTATGAGTCCCACTGCTGAGTATGTCAAAGGAAAAGAAGTCATTTTTATCAAGTAGATGCTTGCACTTCAATGTTCATTGCAGCAGAATTCACAACTCCAAGGATCTTGTATCAGCCAAGTGCACATCAGCTCATGAGTAGATTAACAAACTGCAGTATATGTGTACCATGGAGTACTAGCCAAGTGCACGTCAGCTCATGAGTAGATTAACAAACTGTGGTATATGTGTACCATGGAGTACTAATCAAGTGCATGTCAGTTCATGAGTAGATTAACAAACTGCGGTATATGTGTACCATGGAGTACTAATCAAGTGCACTTCAGCTCATGAATAGATTAACAAACTGCGGTATATGCGTACCATGGGGTACCAGCCAAGTGCATGTCAGCTCATGAGTAGATTAACAAACTGCGGTATATGTGTACCATGGAGTACTAGCCAAGTGCACGTTAGTTCATGAGTAGATTAACAAACTGCGGTATATGTGTACCATGGAGTACCAGCCAAGTGCACGTCAGCTCATGAGTAGATTAACAAACTGCGGCATATGTGTACTATGGAGTACTAACCAAATGCACATCAGCTCATGAATAGATTAACAAACTGCGGTATATGTGTACCATGGAGTACCAGCCAAGTGCACGTCAGCTCATGAGTAGATTAACAAACTGCGGCATATGTGTACCATGGAGTACTAACCAAATGCACGTCAGCTCATGAATAGATTAACAAACTGCGGTATATGTGTACCATGGAGTACTAGCCAAGTGCACGTCAGCTCATGAGTAGATTAACAAACTGCGGTATATGTGTACCATGGAGTACTAGCCAAGTGCACGTCAGCTCATGAGTAGATTAACAAACTGCGGTATATGTGTACCATGGAGTACTAGCCAAGTGCACGTCAGCTCATGAGTAGATTAACAAACTGCGGTATATGTGTACCATGGAGTACCAGCCAAGTGCATGTCAGCTCATGAGTAGATTAACAAACTGCGGTATATGTGTACCATGGAGTACCAGCCAAGTGCACGTCAGCTCATGAGTAGATTAACAAACTGCAGTATATGTGTACCATGGAGTACTAGTCAGTCCTAAAAAGGATGAATTAAAGAGGATGAAGCAAAAATTGCTCTTTTGGAGCAATTTGGAAAGAACTGGAAACCATTATTCTAAGTGAAATATCTCGGGAATGGAAAGACAAGTACCACATATACTCTCTAATAAATTGGAACTAACCAACTGGCATACAAGTATACAGGGAAAAGTAAAAGTCATTGACAATTAAGCAGTGTTGGGGAGGGGCACCTACCTAACAGGTGCAATGAAGACTATTCAGGTGATGGGAACATTTATTGCCTTGACTCAGGCCATGCAACAAAAACATTTTTATCAGTTTTATATTTTGAAATAAAAAGAAATAATAACAAATAAATTAATAACCACTTAAAGAGAAGAGAATCAAGTTATATGCACATATGTACATTTATTCTTGGAAATATTACATGTCTAGTGTAAATTAGGACATGACTTTAACATATATCTGGGATCTCTTCATTCAAACATTTCTTTGAAGATTTTTCATTCGTTTAAATATTTGCAGTAATACCTGAATGAATGAATAAATAAATGAATATTAAATAAGTGGTTCATCTGGGCTTCCCTCATATACTCATTGATAAACAGTGTTATGCTGGGGTCCTAAAGCACAGACTGTAGACCTGACTCCTACTGATAACGTGTGCCGTGTGACTGAACTTGTTACTTTTCTGTTTCTCAAATTCCATATCTGAAAAATAGGTGTGTCAAAATACACATTTCCAAATATAAATGTCTGTGCTTTAAATTGTTATGCTGTGGTTTATTAAATAATTCATTAATAATAAATGCATGTCAATCTCTTGTTATATCCTTTATGAAAATGTGCCTATTACATGGTTTGACACTGGTACCATGTAACATACAGTGAGACTCAGTCTGTGTGTGTGTTTACATGTGTCACATGTTTGTTTCAATTTTGGTTCGTAAAGGGATTTTAAGGGTTCGTTTTTGTTTTTGTTTTGTTTTGTGTTTTGCCAGGGCTGCGTTTGAACCTGCCACCTCCGGCGTATGGGGCCGGCGCCCTACTCCTTTGAGGCACAGGCACCGCCAAGGGTTCATTTTTTAAAAGCAGATGAGAGGGTAAACTAGCTAAAAAATGAAAGATGTGACTTTTTAATTACTATGGTTCAAAATAGCACCATGGTGTGAGCATGCTCTAGAGCTGAAGAGTCCAAACACCCACTCCATGTCTGCACACATCACCTAGAGCTGCCCAGACGTGTTTGTTGTGAATATGACAAAACAATCAAAAGCATTTCCAGTGTTGACTGTTATCACTCTCCCTAAATTTCAGACTGATTCTGTAGCTTGATTTTGTAAGCCTTGACCTCTGATCTAAGGAGGTCCCTCATCAGTAAGCAGCCTGGACCCCCTGGACACATTTCCCTTCAAGTCACTTTAGCCAGGAACACAGGCATGTTTTTTCCCAAAGTGTACAAATGCCTCCCAGGGCTTTGCTAACCTTCTAGCTGTTTCCCTCACAAAACCATCGAGCTTCAGGGCCAGAATCAGCCCCCTCCTGCCCTGGGATGGCCATGGCATCAGTCTTCATCCTGATTTCTGTCTGGCCTCCACCCCCACCTCAAATCCCCCACCAGCACTGCCATCACTCTCCATCTTCTACTGGAGGAGAAACAAGACCTAAAAGAAAATTACAATGTTTTTTGTGAAAATTATTGTGGTGCAAGGAATCTGAAGAATACGAATTTTTTCAGTCACAAATAACAGAAATCACCGACAGGGAACCCCTTTTGATCCGTGGGTGGCTATGATATTTGTATTATTAACTTTATATGAAACTAAGTTAAAGAAATGTTAAGTTTTAGTAAGAAATATTTTAGTACAGTGTGGAGAATGTTGACGCCTCATCTTTTATTTTGCTAACAATTATCTTATGGGTGGTGATTTAATTCATGCTTACTGTTTTTATATGTAGCACTGGTATTACTGACCACTTAATAATATGAAGAAAACAATAAAATAATGCCACAACACCAGAAAAGCCATTAGGCTATATTTTTAAAAACTATTTTAAAATATATATTTTAATTTTCTAATCAAATCTGAATTAGTTTTGGAAGGATGCACAAATAAAACTTAATACTGGTGGGGATGGATTATTATGGGTAGACTATTGAGGAAAATGTCAGGCCTGAGTGTTTCTTCACGTTGAAACAATATAGCCCAGGATGAAGGAGGGACGAGAATGGGGAGGGAGGGAGGAGACCAGGTGAAGGGAGGATAATTGGTGGGACCACACCTATGTTGCATATTGCAAGGGTACATGTCAAATCTATTAAGTGTAGAGTACAAATATCTTAACACAATAAGTAAGTGATTGAAGGCTATGTCAACCAGTTTGATGTAAGCATTCTAAATTGTATATAAAATCAGCACATTGCACCCCATAAATGCATTAATGTATACAGTTATGATTTATTAAAATGATAGTATTTCTGGCAGGTTTTTTCCTGCCTTGTTCATTAAACCAGCAAACATTTATTGAATGACCTATTGAATGTGTTGGGAATTATACTAGGTCAGTGGATTTCAAAGCCTTTTAGCAGTGAAACAATTATCGGATCAATATAGAAAACAAATCAAACTGGAGCTACTTTAACCCTAAAACCAGGAAAGCTGGGCCTCAGAAAGGGACTGAAAACCCTTAATCCTTTAAGGGACCCAATTTACAAATCAATGAACTCAATGTAGGACGACAAAAAGGAAGTGAATGCTGCCTTTTAGGAAACCTCCAACAAGGAAAAAATAATCCTGTTAACATAATCGACTAATTTACTCATTTGTTCATTCAACAATTATCCTTCAATGCCCACTATAAGTCAAGGGTTATTGGAGACCTGATGGTAAGGCGGCAAAAAGAATCAGTGGCTGATTTCAGCATTTACGTCACAGTGAACGAGCTTGGTCAAAACAAGCAAACTCTGTTTAGCAAGCGTCATTCTCTACTTGATGCTGAATCAAGTTCTTCTTAGAACTTTCCATTCACCAACTCCTTGACTCTGCTCGCTGGCTACAAATCTCCCACTAGTCCACTGTGTTCAGGTAGACTTTGATCTCTCTCCTCTAACACCACAGTCTTAAAGACTTCTTTGCCATTTTTAATAACTGTCAGGTGTGTTTTTTTCCTTTTGTAATTACTGTGCTATATTGCCCATGAAATGTAATTAAACAGCAATTTAGTTGTTAAGGCCACTAAGCTCAGTAGGAATGCGACCTGACGTATCAGTCAGGGGTGAGATTACAGAACAAGTCTCCAGGTCTGGAGGTGACTCTGTCCCCTCTCAGCAGGATGGCAAGAAAGCTCCCTTGTGCAAAATGAAGATGAGGGGAGTGGTATCTACTTCACAAAATTAAATGCAAGTGGCAAAGATTAAGGTTTTCAGCTATTTTTAGCCATGATGATGAAATATATTGTTATATATATTAAGTGAAACAAATTTATTCAATTTTGCAAGCTGCCCTCTAATCCAAGCTGCCCTCTAATGCCCTTCCAAATCCCCATGATACTGGTGTAGTTTTTTGCAGCACTTAACATTTACCATGCTGTGATTTACTCATTTATGAAGTTTATTGCTTATTTTTTGCATCCTCTTTTAGAACGTTGGTTCCCCAAGAGGAAGAATTCACTGTGCCTCACCTGTAGAAGGCACTCAACCAATTTGTTGATTGGATGAATCAAATATCGGTGTCTAAGGAAAAGCAGGTAAGGGAAAGGGCGGACGAAATGAGTGGAGATTCAGAAGAGTATTTGGTATTTGGTGCTGTCGGGGTTGAAATAACAGATCCATTACGCATTTGATTTTCCTTCAAACTATTCCCTTTATTCTGTTAGGACAGAGAAGTGCCAGATGAAGGTTATTTTCTCACTTGATAGTAGAATTAAAAGTGGACCAAAGAAATAAGAGGAAGAAGGGAGAGGGAGGATTGTCTGGGGAAGAGAGAGGGAGGCGTGCAGAGGGCGTCTGTCGCAGGGCTAAGGTGGAGTGTGGAGTCAGAAGGAGGCCAAGGCCTGGCGGGCTCTTGGCTGGGACAGTCCCCATCCTGGCTCAGGTCCCTCAATCTGACCGACTGTCACGGTGCCCAAGATGCAGGGAAGGCAAGAACGTGAGTGGGGCAGGCAGGTGGGCACTACTTGGTGAGTGGGCGACTCCCTGATGCTGTCTGCCTGCAAACAGGGCCACGTTTCTCAGTATTTCCATTATCGTCCACTGTGAGCCCACCTGGACGTTGCTCTCTCCATCATCCTACCCAGGCCCTTATGAAATTACAACATCACAGATGTGTTACGTATCTCTTCATATTGTTGAGCAGGGTTAACCTTCGGAGGGCCACAGTCCACTGTAATATCTAAGACTTTTCTTCCATTCACTAAGAACCAATTCAAGCTCCCTTGAAAATAATCTCATACCCATTAAGAAAGCATGGTTTAGAGCAGCAGTTCTCAACCTGTAGGTCGTGACCCACAGGGACTATATTAAAAGGCCATGGCATTAGGAAGGTTGAGAGCCATTGGTTTAGAGCTACATGACACCATAGACGTTTTAATCATTCTATAGATTAAATCAGCATCCCCCAAGCTGAGCACCGCCAACGTTTTGTGCTCAATAATCTGTCACTGTGAGCAATTGCCCTTGTGCTGCGGGTTCTGGAGCACGTTCCCGACCTCGTGCCCTGAGCCCTCGAAGGAGGAGCCAAAAATGTCTCCAGATATTGCCAACTGTCCTTTCAAGAAGAAGGGGAGAGGAACTGCTTCTGTTTGAGGACCCTCCAGTTAAAGAAATGAACAAAAAGAATTTAATTATTTTTCCAAGAGCAGAGTAAATAAGAAAACTCTCCTCTACAGACTAGTTTTGTCACTGCCCCAAACTTTCCTCAAGAACAATAAACACCAGGCCACGTATAGTAAATGCTGCAGAGAAATAATTTATCTTACAAAATTATCATTTTCTAAAGAGCTAAAATCTTCAGTTTTATAATTCAGCAGAACTGAATCATCTTGCCTTTTTCATAAATTTTATTCTGAATACGTGACCTGGCTTTTATTAAAAAGATTCTATAGAAATATATATTTTTAAAATTATTTTAAAAATAATACAACCTTCCATCTAATTTTATGCCTTTATATTTTTTAAATTATTTTAAAAATAATACAACCTTCCATATAATTTTATGCCTTTAAAGTCATCTGTGTAATAGTTCCAGGATTTAAATAGACTAAATATACTAAAATTGTGCATTGTACTCAAAGAGAACAAATATGCAAAAGCAATGACAATTTGCAATAGCTGTAATATGTAAGAAAATGAACCTAGAAAGACAGCTGATTATTCTTTCCTATATATTATGTTATATATACATATATATTTCATCATGTTTTATAATTATATATAGCTCTGCAGTTAACTATTATTACCTCCATTTCACAGATGGGAAAATCACTTCATAGATGCTAAAATAAATTTCTTAGGGCCTGTCATACAGAAGATGGTAGGATTTGTATTCAATGCAGCTTCAAAATTTCTGAACAGTTTACATCAGGTTTTAGATTCAGATTGTCTCTTAAATAATTTTCTTTCCTTTTTCTTTAATAAACTCCACAGGAAATAATGGAAAAGAATTTCATCTTTAAAAATCCTTTCAACACCAGAAACGCCAGTTTATTGATGTTTTACATAGATGTCTCTTGCGTTCAACCAACCAAAGCAAACAAAAGGCAAAAACCAACCTTAGCTCCATCAACAATGAATCTCCAGGGCAGTCTTTTATACCTTTTGATGTTTAATACTAAAGTAAATAGGGGCTATGTCTTTTTTATAAGATTTATAGGTCCAGCTAACTTTCAAAGTCAGCACCTTGGTGCAGATTTTATTGAAGTAATGAACAAATAGGCACTGGGCTGGTGTGATGCATCCAGCCTGTGGTAAGTTCAAAGCCCAATCCCAGAGAGGATGATGGGAAGATGGCGGACTGAAGCCAGCTTTCCACAGAGGCTCCCGTCCTGAAGGAGAGTTAGGGGACGAAAACTTAGCAAGTAACCTGATGGATTCGAGCAACACCAAGCAAGAAAGTTGAAGAACACACATCAACCCTGCTGAGGAGAGCTGTGACCACAAGGAAGCAAACAAAAGGTACAAAACCCATCACCAAGCGGATGGGAGTCCCCCCTCCCCCACCTGATCGGCTTAAGGGCCCCACAAACAAAAGGGCAGAAATCAAAGGCCATCCCACTACACTTCACGGGAGAGACCTACTACAAACTGGACCTACCTCCCTTACTAGGATGCCTAGGCGTTCTCCTGCCAGGCATAAAACTGTATAAATCTATAAATATCCTTTGCCGGCAACTCTGAGCACCCAGCACTTCCCTCCACTCTCTCTGAGGTCTGAAAGCCTGTCCCCCAGGAGTTCGGATTCTTGGGTGACTCCTAAAGGGGAGAGGACAGTCCCCGAGCTGCGGCTGGTCAGCGCTGATTCTGGAGCATGGGAGAGAGGTCAGGACAGTCAGCGGAGGAAGACCCTCACCAGGGTGGCGCTTCCCCGAGGCAAGGTGCAGCAGCCCTTCTTGGGCAACAATATAACCAGGCATATAACTGAGTCAAACTCGCTACCAGCTGCTCTGAGCTCCCTGCTGCTCTGAGCTCCTGGAGCTCCCCCCGCCCTCACTCTGTGGTCCAGAGAGCTGAACGCCTGCCGTGTGGCCCGGCAGGGAACTGGGGGTAGCCGAGTCTGTTTGCTGCCCAGCAGTTCTGGGCTCCAGCCGCTCCTTCCACCCCGCCCCCACTCTGAAGCCTGAAGGCTTGAGCTGTGGCGGTACAACCAGGCCAGAGACTGGGAGAAACTGAATTTGCTCGCTGTCGACCGGGCTCCCTACAGCTCAGAGCCCCTGCTGGCTCTGGGCTCCAGGCGCTCCCCTGCCCTCACTCTGTGGTCCGGAGACCTGAACGCCTGCCGTGTGGCCGGGCAGGGAATTGGGGGTAGCCAAGTCTGTTCGCTGCCCAGTGGCTCTGGGCTCCAGCCGCTCCCCCCCTCGCCCCCACTCTGAAGCCTGAAGGCTTGAGCTGCGGCAGTACAACTGGGCGAAAGACTGGGAGAAACTGAATTTGCTCGCTGCCGACTGGGCTCCCTGCAGCTCTGAGCCCTTGCTGGCTCTGGGCTCCCGGCGCTCGCCCCGCCCTCGCTTTGTGGTCCGGAGACCTGAGCGCCTGCCGTGTGGCAGGGCAGGGAACTGGGTGGAGCTGAGTCTGTTCGCTGCCTCGCAGTTCTGGGCTCCAGCCGGTCCCCCCACCACACCCCCATTCTGAAACCTGGAGGCTTGGGCTGCGGCAGTGTGGTGGAGCCAAAGATTGGGAGGAATGGAGTGAGCTTGCTTCCGGTGGCTCTGAGCTCCCAGCACCCCACCCCACCCTCACTCTGGGATCTGGAGGCCTGTCCCCCAGGAGTCCAGATTCTTGAGGGATTTGTCGGGGTGTGGACAGTGCCCGAACTGCCGCTGGTCGGTCCTGACTCTGGGACACAGGAGTGAGGCTAGGGGAGACCCACATCAGAGTGGCAGTTCCCTGAGGCGGCTAAAGCCATACCCCTGCCTCCCTGGGCAACCAGAGGAGGCCACCCCTGAGTATAGGATTTGCATGAGGTGACTCACAGACCCAGGAAACATGCAGGGTAGGGCCGACTCAGAGAACTGAGACTTCAACCCAGAGTAAGTGCTTCACTGAGGTCAAACAGAAGCCAGCTGACAATAAGTCAGAACCACTCAGCCCCACCACACCAGACAGGGCCCCAGTCTCTCAGGCCACAACACTGAACGGGTCCTCAACAAAACCCTAGGGGAAAAATCAAAGGGAGTAAAACAACCATGGGGCGGAATCAGCGGAAAATCTCTGGTAACATGAATAACCAGAATAGATCAAACCCCCAAGGAAAGAAATGGTGGATGTAATTGAAGATCCCATTCATAAACAACTGGCAGACATGTCAGAAATCGAATTCACAATTTGGATTGCATACAAGATTGATAAAATGGAATTAGGAATCCGAGGAGAAATTCAAAAGTTGTCTCAAGAATTTAACAAATTTAAAGACAAAACCACCAAAGACTTAGACACACTGAAGCAAGAATTTGCAGCCCTTAAAGATATGAAAAATACAGTATAATCCCTCAGCAACAGAATGGACCAAGCAGAAGAAAGGATTTCTGACATCGAAGATAAAGCCTTCGAATGCTCCCAAACTCTCAAAGAGGAAGAGAAATGGAGAGCAAAACGGATCTTTCTCTTAGAGAGCTCTGGGATAATTCGAAGAAGGCAAATATACGAATAATAGGAGTTCTGGAAAACGATGAAGTGGCATCGATGGGCACAGAGGCCCTTCTGCATGAAATTATGAAAGAGAATTTTCCAGAAATGCCTAGAGATTCTGAAATTCAGATAGCAGACAGTTTCAGAACTCCAGCACAATTCAACCCCAATAAGTCATCCCCCAGACATATCATAATTAGCTTCACTAAAATCATCATGAAAGAGAAAATTCTCAAGGTTATCAGGCGAAAGAAAGCCATTACCTACAAAGGTAAGAACATTAGAATGACTGCAGACCTCTGCTGAAACTTTTCAAGCCAGAAGAGGGTGGTCATCGACTTTTAATCTCCTAAAGCAAAATAACTTTCAACCCCGGATCTTGTACCCAGCTAAACTGAGTTTCATCTATGATGGAGAAATTAAATACTTTAATGACATTCATATGTTGAAGAAATTTGCCTCAACCAAACCAGCTCTTCAGGATATTCTCAGACCTATCCTCCGTAATGACCAACCCAATCCTCTACCTCAAACGTAAACTCACTCAGAAACTCCTGATCAAACTCCAACTTCTACAATGGCGAAAATATTAAAATTGTCCACTGAACTTTTGAAAAACTCGATACCCAAAATTTCACCAGACTTATCAATAATCTCCATTAATGTGAATGGCTTAAACTGTCTTCTAAAGAGACATAGGTTAGCTGACTGGATACAAAAACTCAGACCAGATATCTGTTGCTTAGAAGAGTCACATCTTAACCTAAAAGACAAATACAGACTCAGGGTGAAAGGATGATCATCCATATTTCAGGCACATGGTAACCAGAAAAAAGCAGGTGTTGCAATTTTATTTGCAGACACAATAGGCTTTAAACCAACAAAAGTAAGGAAGGACAAGAATGGTCACTTCATATTTGTTAAGGGTAATACTCAATATGATGAGATTTCAATTATTAATATCTATGCACCCAATCAGAATGCACCTCAATTCATAAGAGAAACTCTAACAGACATGAGCAACTTGATTTCCTCCAGCTCCATAATAGTCGGAGATTTTAACACTCCTTTGGCAGTGAGGGATTGATCCTCCAACAAAAAGCTGAGTAAAGAAATTTTAGATTTTAATCTAACCATCCAGCATTTAGATCTAGCAGACATCTACAGAACATTTCATCCTAACAAAACTGAATACACATACTTCTCATCAGCCCACGGAACTTACTCCAAAATCGATCACATCTTAGGTCACAAATCTAACCTCAGTAAATTTAAAGAAATAGAAGTTATTCCATGCATCCTCTCGGACCATCATGGAATAAAACTTAAGCTGAGTAACAACAGGAATCTACATACTCATACAAAAACATGGAAGTTAAATAACCTCATCCTGAATGATAGCTGGGTGAGAGACGAGATCAAGAAGGAAATTGCCAAATTTTTGGAACAAAACGACAATGAAGACACAAACTATCAGAACCTCTGGGACACGTCAAAGGCAGTTCTAAGAGGGAAATTTATAGCGCTGCAAGCCTTCCTCAGGAGAACAGAAAGAGAGGAAGTTAGCAACTTAATGGGACATCTCAAGCAACCGGAAAAGGAAGAACACTCCAACCCCAAACCCAGTAGAAGAAAAGAAATAACCAAAATCAGAGCAGAATTAAATGAAATTGAAAACAAAAGAACAATACAACAGATCAATAAAACAAAAAGCTAGTTTTTTGAAAAGGTCAACAAAATAGATAAACCGTTGGCCAACCTAATCAGGAAAAAAAGAGTAAAATCTCTAATCTCATCAATCAGAAATGACAAAGACAAAATAACAACAGACTCCTCAGAAATCCAAAAAATCCTTAATGAATATTACAAGAAACTTTACTCTCAGAAATATGAAAATCTAAAGAAAATGGACAGATACTTGGAAGCTCGTCACCTTCCAAGACTTAACCAGAATCAAGTGGAAATGTTGAACAGGTCCATTTCTAGTTCGGAAATAACATCAACCATACAAAACCTCCCCAAAAAGAAAAGTCTGGGACCAGATGGTTTCACATCAGAATTCTATCAAACCTTTAAAGAGGAATTAGTACCTATATTGCTCAAACTGTTCCAAAATGTAGAAAAAGAAGGAAGACTCCCCAACACGTTCTATGAAGCAAACATCACCCTGATCCCCAAACCAGGAAAAGATCCAACAGAAAAAGAAAATTACAGACCAATATCACTAATGAATATAGACGCAAAAATATTCAACAAGATCCTAACAAACAGAATCCAGCAACATATCAAACAAATCATACATCACGATCAAGTTGGCTTTATCCCAGGGTCTCAAGGCTGGTTCAATATACGTAAATCTATAAATGTAATTTAGCACATAAACAAAGTAAAAAACAAAGATCATATGATCCTCTCAATCGATGCAGAAAAAGCTTTTGATAACATCCAACATCACTTCATGATCAGAACACTTAAGAAAATTGGTATAGAAGGGACATTTCTTTTTTTTTTTTTTTTTTTTTTGGCCGGGGCTGGGCTTGAACCCACTACCTCCGGCATATGGGACCGGCGCCCTACCCGTTGAGCCACAGGCGCTGCCCAGGGACATTTCTTAAACTGATAGAGGCCATATACAGCAAACCGACAGCCAGTATCATATTGAACGGAGTTAAAATGGAATCATTTCCACTTAGATCAGGAACCAGACAAGGCTGCCCATTGTCTCCATTGCTTTTCAACATTGTAATGGAAGTTTTAGCCACCGCAATTAGGGAAGAAAAGGCGATCAAGGGCATCCACATAGGGTCAGAAGAGATCAAACTTTCGCTCTTCGCAGATGATATGATTGTATATCTGGAAAACACTAGGGACTCTACTACAAAACTCTTGGAAGTGATCAAGGAATACAGCAACGTCTCAGGTTACAAAATCAACATTCATAAATCAGTAGCCTTTATATATACCAACAATAGTCAAGTTGAAAAAAAATTAAGGACTCTATCCCATTCACAGTAATGCCAAAGAAGATGAAATATTTGGGAGTTTATCTAACAAAGGATGTGAAAGATCTATATAAAGAGAACTATGAAACTCTAAGAAAAGAGATAGCTGAGAATGTTAATAAATGGAAAAAGATACCATGCTCATGGCTGGGAAGAATCAACATTGTTAAAATGTCCATACTACCCAAAGCAATATATACCTTCAACACAATCCCTATTAAAATTCCACTGTCATACTTTAAAGATCTTGAAAAAACAATACTTCATTTTATATGGAATCAGAAAAAACCTTGAATAGCCAAGACATTACTCAAAAATAAAAACAAAGCAGGAGGAATTACGCTACCAGACCTCAGATTATACTACAAATCGATAGTGATCAAAACAGGATGGTATTGGCACAAAAACAGAGAAGTAGATGTCTGGAACAGAATAGAGAACCAAGAGATGAACCCAGCTACTTACCGTTATTTAATCTTTGACAAGCCAATTAAAAACATCGAGTGGGGAAAAGATTCCCTATTTAACAAATGGTGCTGGGTGAACTGGCTGGCAACCTGTAGAAGAATGAAACTGGATCCACACCTTTCACCACTAACTAAGACAGACTCTTACTGGATTAAATACCTAAACTTAAGACATGAAACTATAAAAATACTAGAAGAGAGTGTAGGGAAAACCCTTGAAGAAATTGGGTTGGGTGAGTTTTTTATGAGAAGGACCCCCCGGGCAATTGAAGCAGCTTCAAAAATACACTTTTGGGACTTGATCAAACTAAAAAGCTTCTGCACAGCCAAGAACACAGTAAGTAAAGCAAGCAAACAGCCCTCAGAATGGGAGAAGATATTTGCTGGTTATGTCTCTGACAAAGGTTTAATAACCAGAATCCACAGAGAACTCAAACGCATTAGCAAGAAAAGAACGAGGGATCCCATCACAGGCTGGGCAAGAGAATTGAAAAGAAACTTCTCCGAAGAAGACAGGAGAGCGGCCTTCAGACATATTAAAAAATGCTCATCATCTTTAATCATCAGAGAAATGCAAATCAAAACTACTTTGAGATATCATCTAACTCCAGTGAGACTAGCGTATATCACAAAATCTCAAGACCAGAGATGTTGGTGTGGATATGGAGAAAAGGGAACACTTTTGCACTGCTGGTGGGAATGCAAACTAATACATTCCTTTTGGAAAGATATATGGAGAATACTTAGAGATCTAAAAATAGATCTGCCATTCAATCCTGTAATTCCTCTGCTGGGCATATACCCAGAAGACCAAAAACCACATCATAACAAAGATATTTGTACCAGAATCTTTATTGCAGCCCTATTCATAATTGCTAAGTCATGGAAGAAACCCAAGTGCCCATCGATCAACGAATGGATTAACAAATTGTGGTATATGTACACCATGGAATACTATGCAGCCTTGAAGAAAGATGGAGACTTTACCTCCTTCATGTTTACATGGATGGAGCTGGAACATATTCTTCTCAGTAAAGTGTCTCAAGAATGGAAGAAAAAATATCCAATGTATTCACCCCTACTATGAAACTAACTTAGGGGCTTCACAAGAAAGCTATAACCAAGTTACAACCTAAGAACAGGGGGAAGGGGGAAAGCGTGGGGAGGAAGGGGGGAGGTGGGTAGAGGGAGAGGGATTGAAATGATCACACCTGTGGTGCATCTTACAAGGGTATATGTGAGCCTTGGCAAATGTGGAATGTAAATGTCTTGGCAAAGTAACTAGGAAAATGCCAGGAGGGCTATGTCAACTAATGAGATGAAAATGTGTCAATTATTCTATGAAACAAGTGTATGGTGCCCCATGATCATATTGATGTACACAGCTATGATTTAATAAAGAAAAAAAAGCCCAATCCCAGCTCTTCAGCAACGAGCAAGGTGATGTTGATTTGAGCGGCGAGGGAAGGAGACAAGCTTTCACAGACGGCCCAACCCAGGCCTGCAGAGGCTGGTTGGAACCTGAGCAGAACTGAGAGTCAAATCTTTTAGAACATTTTTTTTTCTTCAAGGTCCTAACCACCTGCTATCAAGAAAGCATTTAAATTTTACTTTTTCTTTAAACAGAATGAGGTGGGGCTGAAAATTTGAGCTCCTGGGTGAAGCATCGGCAACAGAGCTCTGGAGTAGTTACCTAGCAGGTCCCTTCCGAGGTCGGTGTTGTATGATTTGAAATTTTGCCCTTAAGACATTTATGTTTTAACCATTGGTATGATATTAAAAATACATTTTATTAATTGAAGGCAGAAGCACTGATGAGTCTGGTGTGGTATTAATGAGGTACTGGGGGTCTAAAACCTCAGTACTCAGAGCACCGAGGGACAGCCAGGAGAGTCACCCCCAGACGCCCTGAACCAGAATGTTCACTGTGACCAGAGCTGAAGGTGAGGTCAATACACACAAAAGCTTGAGAAGCCAGATCAAATTCAGCGTTTCTTCAAGGTTGGCTTTCCTACAACAAAATCACCCCATGAGCACTTCCTGAGCAGACCTGGCAGCTCAGAATCTCTGAAGATGAACTCAGAAGGCTCCGTCCTCAGTAAGCTGCCCACTCGATACTCCCATACAACAGAATCCAAGAAACACCATTGAATGTGGCTCAGAGACCTGAGACTCTCTTAGTAAATCAGAAAGAGAAAAGGAAACAGAAAAGGCTGAGTTTCAAAACAGAATATTGGATATTGGATCACTTTCAAACTTCAGGAAACTGGGGCAAATTAGAACTAATTACCTACAACATGCAGAGGTTGGTGAGATCACTCAGATACCGTCTGTCTGGGAAGTGAACAAGGACTCCCAGAGGAGCTATACACAGGTCCCTGAGGACACCCTGCAGCGATCAGAGTTACATTTCTCCTCCTGTCTAAGGCACTCACCAATTGCATGTGCATAAATGCAGGTTGGCCTTCCTGTTAGGAAAGGCATAAGGGTCAAGGAAAGCCTCTCTATATCCTGGTTTATTAGAAAGGAACATTCTTAGAAAAACTCGTGAGCAAACACTACAGGCAAAGATGGAAAGAAAAGGGCTCTAGGAATATGGTGTGGAATTAAAACTTGCATCACAGTTCTGAAGAATGGAAGAATCTGACAAACAGGAAAAAGAAAGGGAGATTCTACATGCTTACTACACTAGTGTCCATAAACCCAAAGCATCAGCTTCTCCTGGGAGTTTGATAGGAATTCAGACTCTTAGGGCCCAAAGCCCCCCTGCAAAGGACTCAGCAGCTTAACAAGACCCCCAGGTGATTGTTACACATGCTGTGGTTTAAGAAGCGCTGCATTGCCTGGTGATTCTCAAGATTGGTGATGCATTAAAACCACCTGGGAAGCTCTTATAAATTTGAATGCTTAAAATTTTGCACTCTAGAATCTCTGGGAATGGACCCGAACCATCAGCCTTTTTAAAAAGCTCTGTGTATATGGCGGATTTTGAAGACCACTGCTCCCTAACCTTGGAGTTATAAAGTTACACTATAGGTTTACTACTTTGACTTTTTCAAAGAAAATAACCACTGGCCTTTTGATTAAACCATAGCCTTCTACATGCCCCAAAACCTTATATAAGTCAACAGAATTCTTGGTGATCATTTAGGGGATTGGTGATAAATCTAGAAGGAACCATGTACTTGACAGTTAATAGAAAAGTTGGCTTTTTTCCTACTGAAATTCACCAAACCCCCATCAAATACTCATCCATTTAGTTAATCCTCTGAGACCAAGTGGAAAAGCCTACAGAAATAAAAACGTTCCTCTAATGGCTTAAGTATTATGGTATTTACATCTCCCCTTCCAGTTAAAGGTCGTGACATTATAAGAGAACTTCAGATTTGAGATGTGACTATGTCTTAATAATCAGGTAATCTTGAGTCTAAGATAAAAGGTCTTTGTTCAAATTTACAACACCCGTGTTTTAACTGCTCGTACCATGAACATTTCCTGACGTGTTCACATGCCGGAAAGCATCTTTTAAATGTATGAATTCTTATGGTAATTCTAATGTTTTCTTTATAGTAAAAGCAACTTAAAATTTCAAGATGTGAGATTATAAAGCAGACATTCAGTAGGATCTTTTAGCTGAAATGTAGGAGTGATAAATCTATACAACTGGACATTATGAAGGACCCCACAGACAGCCTGTAAAGAGTGACGTACAGAGGAGGAATTTACCCTTTTCAATACCAGCTAACTTGAAAGGTTGTTAGAGACAACATTCGAAGCTTCAAGCAGGAGAATTAAAATGTATACAATGTGAATAACCAATAAAATTGTGCTACAAACTTAATATGGTTATTCCTGTTGGTTTCACGTTGGTTAGAACTCATGATTCCATCCAGCCCAGGCCACCTTACACAAGATGCTGCCTGGCCCTTAGAGAACAGGAGCAGAAACCTGCAGACTGGAGGGAGGTATGAACCCTGAACGTGTGGGGAGATAAAGAGAGAAACAGACAAGGTTCTGTGTACAAAAGACTCGGCAGTATCCAATCATTATTTACTGAACAATTATTTATTCAATACTGCACTATTTAGTAAGGCTACACATAGTTGAAGGCTGGATAATTAGTTTGTATAAATATTGCTCTCCTCCTAGTGAAGAGAAAATGACCCCCAAGCTGATGCCCCACAGTGAAAACCCTCAACTGGCAGGACATCCTCATTTAGCTAAAAGCAGGGGATCGTTCCTTGCCCATCTGACAACTTAATCTCTCAGGAAGTTGAAAGGGAAGAGGTACCTCTCTCAAACATCATCCTGACTCAGTGGGAAAAAAGGTTGACAAAGAAAATCATTCAGACGTTGGGGCAAAATGGCAACACCATTATGCAGGATATTAAGCAGTTGTGTATGACATCAGGAAAGTAAAGTTCAAAGGTCTCAGAGAAAAAAGCAAGACAAAATGGAAAGAGAAAATTTCACGAGTTCCCAGACCATGTTTTCAGTACTAAAGTAATAGGTGTCTTTTCATCCAGAGATAATGGACATGTTCCAGAACTGATAAGAAACCACAGAACAAGAAATTCAATGAACGTTAAAATGCTGAAATTAGAAAACTAAAATTTGATGGAGAACAAAGAAGGTACCAAGCAAAAAGTGGCTCATGGAATATTAGGGATGATAATGAACATGTTGGAAAAACAAGAAACAACAACAACAAATGCTTCACACCGGCTCCATCGTGAGCAAATGTCCTCCTTAATCTGCAAAGCTAGTAAGTAACATACCTGATCAAAGTTCCTGATGGGGATGCCAAAATCCCCTTCCTTCAGAAACTGGGGATACTTTTATTTCTCTGAATATGCTGTGATTTCAATTCACTCGTAGAAAAACAGAAATCGGAGCCCATCGAGCTTCACTATGAGTTGCTGCCTTCGAGTGTTTATTAACCTTGTTTTAAGGAGAGTGTCTTTAACAGTCTAGGCTTTGATTCACCTGCAGGAAAGCGAACCTGGTATAAGGATTTTTCCCCTCCAAAGAGGCTACTATATGCACGTTAGAAAATATTTTGGGACGTGGTTAGACTCACAGAGACTGTAAGAGATGAATGAATCTAGGCATTTTAAATTCAGGTACAATGTAAATGTGAAAATAGATTGGATTTATTTTAACTCCTAAAAGGACAATAGGCAGAATGCGTTTTTAGGCTTTCATTTGAAAAGAATAACACATGGAGTTGTCATTCCTCCAAACTATTAACTCCGCTATCTGGGGCCAGTCCTGTGATTTGGCAATTCATCCCGAGCCATCAAAATTTTAACATACTTTAAAGTGTGACACTGTACATGCAGGGTAAAAAAGCCAAATTTCAGCCCAATTTAATAGTAAGAGGTAAAAAAAAAACATTTCTCTGAAATATGTAGAGGTCAACATGCAGAAGTAGTAAGTGAAATACAAATTTTTAGATTCTACAGAAATCAGTCCCCAAATATGTACCATTTAGATGTGATCATCCTCTGAAATGAAATATAAATGCCATTGTGTTACGGCTGGACTTCACTAGTTCTCGTGGTAGGCAGAAAACGTTAAATTAATCTTACTTTCAACCACACCTTCAAAAATTCCAAAAATGATTAAAGTTAGTCATCCATCTAAAAACATTAGGTTGACAAATGTTCTTTCAAATAACAAAATTCAGATTGAGTGTATTGGCATTAAGAATTGTTTTATCTGGTAAGTAAGCAATTAAATTAAACTCTTTCCCTATTACTGATAAGACGAAAATGTATAAGAAATTTTCTAGGGAATTTTTTTGAGAAAATAAGACCCTCAAAAACGTCTATAATAGTGAGATGAAACAAGCAAGGCATCATGTACCTAAAATTAGTTAAGATCCCACCTGGGCTAACCTACTGTGACAAATCATGAATATTGAATAATAATTATTTAAAACTAAGCCCCAAGTAAAAATTTAAAAGCTGTTTTAAGAAAAAAATAAATTAATCTCCATTTTCCCTCATTCTTAGCTGTATTTTGACCAGTGGTAGATAATTTAAATGTCCTCAGAAGACAAATTTTGACACAGACTTTTTCCCTACGAGATGAAATAGTATTAAGCAACTAGAAACATTATTTCACGTCCTGAAAATAGGATACTATTCCATTCTTCAGGAAGCCTGGGAAGTTTTTTTTCTTTGTTTATATGTGTGTGTATTTGTGTCTTTTATTTTTCCACTTTTAATGGACATGGTTAGAAACACTCTGTAGAATTCAAACATTTTAAACTCTCTGTAAAATAAAGAGCAATGCAAGAGCAGTGAGTACAGACACAACCACCAAATGAGGGAGGCTGGGAGGAGCTGGTGAACAGGAGACTCACCACACAACTTATACACAGGGGCTAACCGCTAATCAGCTGGAACCAATTATCTCCTAGAGCGACTGGGGAGTGACGCTGCCCAGTCCATGAGCATGGTATGTTTTTCCCATTTGTTTGTGTCATATGGGGGAAAAGAAGCCCTATTCAGTAAATGGTGCTGGGAAAGTTGGATAGCCATGTGCAGAAGATTGAAACAGGATCTGTACCTTTACCACTCATATAAATTAATTCAAGATGTATAAAAACTTAAATGTAAGACATGAAAACATAAGACTTCTGGAATAAAATTCTGGACATCAAAGAATGTATGAAGAAAACTCCAATGACAATCAGAGCAACAACATAAATAAATAAATGGAAACAATTAAATTTTAAAAATCTTCTGTACAGGGTGGCGCCTGTGGCTCAAAGGAGTAGGGCTCCAGCCCCATATACCAGAAGTGGTGGGTTCAAACCAGCCCTGGCCAAAAAAAATAAATAAATAAAACAAAACATCTTCTGTACAACTATGGAAATAATCAGAAGAGCAAATAGGCAACCTACAGAAGGAGAGCAAATATTCACAAGCTATGGGTGTACATCAACTAGGCCTCATACCAGAATGTACAAAGAACTCAAGAAAATTAGCAAGGAAATCCAAACAACCACAGGAAAAAGTGGGCAAAAGCCATGAACAGAAGCTTTGCAAAAGAAGACATAAAAATGACCAATGTTTTCATGCCTTACATTTAAGTAGCTTAAAGTTAATGTATTCATGGGTATTGATATACTGTTCCTGGTCACCATAGCATATTTATTTTTTAAAATATAGTCTGTTTGTGTAAACTCATTTAGAGAAATTCCCTTGCTTAGTAGGTGAGGATACAGATTCTGGAGGCAGACTGCCAAGTTCAGATCATTTACGTGGCTTTGGGAAAGTAATGATACGCTGCTTTCCTCTATTTCCTTATCTGTAAGTCAAAGAGGAAAAGAATATGTGTCCCACCAGCTGCTTGTAGCACTTAGAACAGTGCACGGCACGTGGTTAAGTACCACCTATGTGTTTATTAAATGATTAAACAATAAATAAATATGTTGGGACCATTCAGCTTCTGATGGCTGTGACATAGTCCCAGGAGTTAGCAGGGCAGGGGAAGGGGCTGGGAGGAGGTTTGAGAATTGTCAACACCCTGGAAGTCCCACCACGCACTCCTCGTAAGCCTGATGTTCATTTACTCCTCATTGTTGAAGTAAGAGTCACTGTTGCTGTTGCTGCTGCCACCAACACATCTTCGTCTTTTAATCTTAGTGAATATTTCCACATCCAGCGTACGTGATCGGTGGGAAGAAGTGAATTGCTGACAGTCACTTTCATTAGGTGACAACAGACAGAAAATAGTGTTTAACAATAACCATGAAAAGAAGGAGAAGTCTGCTCAGGAGCCGAACAAGACATCTGTCTCCTGCTATTGTCAACATACTTGAAAAGCTCTGAGCCCCCAAAGCCTCCCTCAGGGCCTAGACTCCGGGCAGAGAAAAAAATAAAAATATCATTTTAACAAGTTCTTTGCTCTTAGGAAATGACTTGACTTTTCGGTTTATCTCTTTTTATATAGTCAAGCATAAAATTTACGGGACGCCTTCCATCCAAAGACTGCTTCCTCGTAAAATTTCTTTCCCAGTGTGTCCTGTCTTCACGTGTAACTCCATAAAAGCACATCGTGTTGACTCTGTTTCTACACCCAGTTTTATTTACGACTTTCAGTAGACAGTCATCACAAAAGGCAGCTAAGAGGCGGCGTCTCTGCCCTTTGCCCTTCCCCGGCCCCTCTGTCCTCGGGATCTGTGATTATTTGCTGCACTGCCCGTTGTCCTTTCCAGGCTGTGGTGACCCACGAAGGGCGGCTCACACGTCTGTGTGATAAACCTGCTCTTCGCCATCCTAAATTCTCCTGGTCTCTCTCAAGCAGAGGAAGCAGATGGCAGACAAACAGGACGTAGAGGAATGTGCTGTTTTTCTAACAGATTTAGAGATGTATTTCTTGAGTGTCTACACCTCAGAGTACCTAGGAGGTAGTAATTTCAAAAAGTGTATTTACAAATAATTAAAGAAACAATTGTGAAACAACCTGTAGAAATTTTCAGAATTGAAAATCACTTGACAAGTTCAGAATGGAAACCTCTGAAACAAATCAAAACACCTCATTCAGCACATTACCCTCCAGATAGGTGTCTTCTATCCCCTTCCATAAATCTCTTTTATCTACTAGAATAAACAATATCTCATTATGAAAGTTACTACTTTATATATTTTGCTTTTATACCCGCCAGATTTCACCTAATTGGCAGTATCTGAGGGGAGTGGTAGGCTCGAAAAGTATTCACATTTCTTCAAAATACTGTATTTGAAACAAACAAAAAAAATGTTGCGTGGTAACTACGCCTAGTCCTTACAACACTGACACTCTCTTTTCACTTTATAAAATACATCTGCATTTTGTGTCTGGAATCTTCAAACTATAAACTCCTCAGAGAGCAAAAACATGGGAAATACAACTTTGATGAGAAACGCTAAATTAGACAGCCACCAATGCATGTGGGCTTCTGTCTATTCAGAATACTATATGGAACCTTAAAAAGCTAAACATTTTTCTTAAGTTATTTCTCTATATTCCTTGTTAATATTTAAATACAAAGAAAGGTGAAGCTACCAAACAAAACTCAAATGATAAAAAAGCATTAAAAAATTCTGTTGATTAATTAAGAAATTAGTAATAAACTTTTGCAATTAGATGTTGACTATATTTTTTTGTACAGCATTGCACATTTCATACGTACAAGTAAGAATCTCTTTTACCTCAAATGCATTCACTCTCCCATTCGACATTCAACAGGACAGCCCTATTAGTTCTTTTTCCAAACTGCAAATACATTCATCTGACTCGTGGGAACTGGAATCCCCTTTGGGGTACTAAAATGAAAGCTATTTTCCTTACAACAGAAGCAGATGTTTAAAAAACTGATTCTAAAACTATGTGTGGGAAAGAGGCATTCAAGGGTTGAATTCCCGTATCACCCCTAATCCCTTCATTTTTAAAAAGTCTAGCTATTAAATTCAACCATTTAAAGGGAGAGTCAGAAGAAACTTATAGAAATACTTGTTCTCTTTTTGGGTGGTTTAGCAACAGCTATTACAGAGGTGAATGTTTCAGTTCCCATTATATCCATTTGCAAAGCAAGTCACTGGCTGGGCTACATAGAATAATAGAGTCCCAGCATGAAGGCCAGGAACACACAGCCCCTCACAAGCCGCAAAGCGAGTCAAGCCTCCTGGCCTTTAGAGACCAATCTAAGCAGCCATGCTGGCCAAGTCCAAGGCAAAGCAACGAGAAAAACCGGGAGACCCAGAAAGAGAAGCCGGTGAGCAGCTGCAGGAAAACAGGTATAAGAACCAGCTTTGGAATAAGGGGCCCAGTACTGCATGACAAGCAGTCAACACAGCCACTCGCTGCAGATGCCCAGGAAGGGCGTCAGTTGAAGTACAGAGGGTCTAAAACGCGAGATCCGAGAGTTCCTGGAATATCTGTAGCATGGAGAATTGGTGTATCCATTCAACACAATGAACACAGTGATGAAATGACAGACATAAAATATATACCATCCCATACTCAAAAAACTGACAGTGAACTCAGGAAGTCAGACCAGTAAAGAATATTTAAAATACAGCCCAGTGGTTTGGCGCCTATAGCACAGGGGTTACGGTGCCAGCCACATGCACTGAAGCTGGCGGGTTCAAACCCAGCCCGGGCCTGCTAAACAACAATGACAACTACAGCAACAAAAAAATAGCTGGCCATTGTGGCAGGCGCCTGGAGTCCCAGCTACTTGGGAGGCTGAGGCAAGAGAATCACTTAAGCCCAAGAGTTTGAGGTGAGCTGTGACACTACGGCACTCTACCAAGAGTGACAAAGTGAGACTCAGAAAAACAATAAAAATAAAATACAGCCCAGTAATATTTATGGGGAAAGGAAGTGCAATATCCTTAAAGAGCCAAACCAGATCAGACAGAGATCAGAGAAAATTCTCACCAAAGGATCAAGCTATTTTGAAGAACTAAAAGATAATATATCTTGTCTGATACATGCTTATTTGTTCATCTCACCAAGAATTGCAGTTGAATTTAGCCAGACTACAAAGTGGCACAGCACAGTCTATGGAAGGCGACTGATGGGCAGGCATCTGAAGACGTCTAATAGATTTTGGTGAGTCTGGACACAGGGGAGAGTCACAGAAGCAGCATGAGGTCATTTGTGGACAGTCTGTGCACCAAGCCCAGGAGTGGCCATTTTATTCTTCACATTATTGGGAAACTTTGAAAGATTTTAAGTGAGGGAGTTATATGTTTAGATATGTGCTTCAGAGGAATCCTTCTGCCAATCCTGAGAAGAATAGATGGGGGAGGAAGGCAGTGATCTGGAGTGTGAAAAGTTAAACTTGAGAGCGGCCAGTGAGAGGGGACAGTGTCCTGTTCAGAAAATTCAATCAGAGGGGTTTGATGATGGATCGTATAAGGGAAGTGATGAGTCTCATACGGCCATTAGTTTCCTCATTAGGATGAGCCTTTCGCTCAGTTAGAATAGATAGGAGGAGAGAACGTTGGACTGGAGGGTAATCAAAGACTGATAAAAAGTTGCTATGGGACACTCGCCAAGACCTGTTTGGTGATGAGCATTTATTAGGGATCTAAAGGCTAGAGAAACAGTCTGTGCTAAAGGTAAAGGATTTGGTTGGCATTTTAAGCCTGGTAGTCATATGAGCACATAAGGAAGAATTTGTATGCAAGAGAAGCAGAGAGCCTAAGGTGGAGCCAAGTGAAGTAAGACCGGCTGAAAGCAGGTGCGTGGGAGCCGCACGCCCGGACGCAGACACCTCCCACAGCCAGCTCCGGGCTCCCGACGGCACGAGAGGCTGAAACACAAAGCTGGCCTGTGATGATGTGTACACCTGGGCGTGTATGCTAGAGAAACGGAAACACGCTCACAGAAAAAGTCTGCATCTGAGTGTTCCCGTCAGCTTTGTTCCTAACACCTCCAAAGTGGAAACAACCCAATGTCTATCAACTGATGTATTGATAAGTAAAATATGGTATTTCCATGCAAGGGAACATTATAGAAATGAAAAACGGACACATACTTCACCACGGCTGCACCTGAAAATATCATGTAGGTCAAAGAAATAAGCCTCATATTACGATATCCCATTTGTATGCCACAGCCGCAGTAGAAGAGGCCAATCTATAGGAAGGATTTTGTGGTTGCTCAGGGCTCGGGGGAGGGATGGAGGAAGCAGGGAGTGACGGCTAAAAGACACCCCATTTCTTTTTGGGGTGCGGAACACATTCTAGCACTGACCATGGCAATGCTGCACACAACTCTGAATACAGCAAAAGCCACCGCGTCACATCTTTAAATAAGTGAATCGCAGAGCATGAGACTGTATCTCAGCAAAGCTTTTAAAACTGGTATGAAAGAACACCTAAAATTATAGATAGGATAAATACAGTAAATAGGCTAGAAAGGTATTAGAATCTCTCTGAAAGTTTACCTAACCAAAAAACAAAAAAACAAAAACAAAAAAAACACATCATCTTCTTTCCACCTCTCCGTGTACTGGAAGATAGCAGAAGCCAGTCACTGGGGCGGGGAACAAGGGAATCTAACCAGTCAGGATTCCCATCCCCTTGGTGAGAGCAAAGGGGCAAAGCACGCCCGGAGACTCTGTGGTGCACTGACCTGATCAAGTAACATTTGTAACCAGCTTAGCTTATTTTACGTGCAAGCATAAAGCGTTTCACAGCAGGATGTCCTCTCCTTGTTTGTATGCACCACCTCACAGGAGGAAACCAACTTCTTTTTTTTTATTATTAAATCATAACTGTATACATTGATATGATCATGGGGCATCATACACTCGCTTCATAGACCATTTGACATCAGCAAGAAAAAAACAAGGGATCCCATCGCAGGCTGGGCAAGGGATTTGAAGAGACACTTCTCTGAAGAAGACAGGCGCACGGCCTTCAAACATATGAAAAAATGCTCATCATCTTTAATCATCAGAGAAATGCAAATCAAAACTACTTTGAGATATCATCTAACTCCACTGAGACTAGCCTATATCACAAAATCTCAAGACCAGGGAAACCAACTTCTTAACTCCTCTTACTGTAAGCGTTGCCTTAAGGAACACAGAAAACAGGTGTCAATCCCTCCTCAGATGGGCCTCGTTTACAAACTGGCTACTGGAGAAGCTGGAGTGAATAACACGGCTGCACCCAGTCTCCTTTTCTGGTTTCACCCAGTGGCCTTCCTTTTTTCCCAAAGGGGCCTCCCGTGGCCTCCGCACACCACAGGCTTCTCTCGTGACCTCCACCATCCCTCCGGAGTTCTGCAGCTCAGGGGGCAGCTAGCAGCGTCCACCCCATCTCTGGAAATGCCTGTCGCCTGCTGGTGGAACCTCATGCCTCGGCATTCTCTGATTTAGAGTGTGAGATTCATGTTGGTGACTAGGAGGTGAGTGGTCCAGTGGCAGACAGGACACTTCTGCACGTTCTTGGTCAGGCCTCTGCCCACACGCTGCCGAAATAACACCCTCATTAAATACTGCGTGGATGAATAAAACCAAACAATACTTAAAGAATTATCATTATCATTATTATTATTTTTTGAGACAGAGTCTCACTTTGTCACCCTCAGTAGAGTGTTGCGGCTTCACAGCTCACAGCAACCTCCAACTCTTGGGTTTAAGCGATTCTCTTGCCTCAGCCTCCCAAGTAGTTGGGACAACAAGTGTCCGCCACAACACCCAGCTATTTTTTGTTGTAGTTGTCATTGTTTGGCAGGGCCCGGGCCGGGTTCGAACCTGCCAGCCCTGGTGTATGTGGCCCGCACCCTAGCCGCTGAGCTACAGGTACCGAGCCTACTTAAAGAATTATTAATGTTCCCAATCATTTCCCGTGTATGTTAAAAATCATTTATGGGCAGATACAATGCATTCTTTCTCTGCACTTAATAAAAAGGGCACTATCATTTTGCCAAATTCTGTATTCACACTATTTAATTTTAGTCTCTTATGAGGTCCTATGAAGTGGTTACTCTTATTATCTTTGCTTTTTAGATAAAAATATTGTCTAATAATTTTCCAGGTTTATAAGAATTTTCCTCCATTAAACGCAATAAATGTATTTATTCCCTTTGCTTCCTAATATTGGCCAAAAGACTCCTAATGAAACACTGAAAGACAAAAGGTTCAGAGATGGAAAGACGTGAATTTAAACCCAAAGCTCTCAGAATCAGGGTTTAATGAAACACGCAGTGGGGCCAGAGATACCTGATTCACAGGATATGAGAAATTAATACCTGCAAATACTCACAGCCAGGGCGAGAAAATAACATTATTTTATTCTCAATCTTTTTGAATCGTAAATATTTCTAGAAGCGTGCCTTCAATTCCAAAGGCATTAAGGCATTTTCTTGGGTGTTTACTGCAAATATCTATTTGCTATAATCTTACAATTTTAAGCTTTGAGACAAGGGCATCCCCGTTAGGCCACCGTGTTCTTACCAAAGGCCAGGGGCACATTCTACCAGTCACAGGACCGTATCACTCCTGATTTGCTTCTAAAGCAAAAGTGGTTCTTGATTTCTTCAGCAACTAACTTAAAAAGTAAACTTGAAAATGACAAGGAAAAGTATGTAAAAATTTTTCTGGGCCTGCAGGGATGTGTGTGTCTGTCCCGGCTCCTGCTCAGTGGTGAGGAGGGGACAGATGTTGACTCTGAGCAGAGGGAAGGTTCACCTCTGCAGAGCTGCATTCCAGCCTGACAAACATCCTTCACAGACTAAATTCTGTACTCCTCTTTGAGAAAAAAATAAGGACTAACTTACTAATAATGTGTAAAGAATGAGTAATAGCTATATTTTAAAATATAATTAAGCTCATAAAGCAGTGATAGTGAAATGTATTTAACCAAAGTTGTAACCAGCCCTTTCGTTTTGTAGTATCTGGGTAAGAAGCACTCATATCTCTCAGAAAATTAATTCTGGGAGAAAATGGAAATTCAATATCTCTCTGCCCATACCGGAAAACTCCACTCACAGAGGGAAATTCTCTGTATATGTGCTCATATTATTTTTTTAGGGGTCAGGCCAAGTTTGCTGATAGACTGTATAACATAATTGAGTTTTTGGTTTAACTGTACATATTTATAAATATTTATTGATTGACCATTACATAACGCTGTTGTAGGGACACATTGCAAGAGGGACTTTACCTAACAATTGCAATCAGTGTAACTGGCTTATTGTACCCTCAATGAATCCCCAACAATAAAAAAAAAAAAAAAAAAAGAATAAAGGTGCTTTCCTCCTGAAGCTTATAGTTCAAACGATACATAGCAGGATGACCATATGATTTATCACCCCAAATGGGACACTTGTGAGAGTGAGTGGAGGCGCTATGAATAATTTAGCTGGTACAAAACTGGGGAAAACCAGAATCAATATCCTTATGCTTTTCCTACAGGTAAGGAAACAGGTATAATAATTTTAAACAAAAATGTGACAGAAAAGAAGAGGGTATACTTACAGGAACTTTATTCTTTTTCATGGTTTTTTGTTTGTTTGTTTTTAACTTTGCTTCTCTAGCACTGTAAGTTTGGCAGGTTCTATAACTTTTCCTACGATCTTTAGGTATAAGAACAGTTCACTCCAGTGATTTGAATATTCTGCCCAGTAAAATAATGAAAACGCCAAATTTCATTTCTCCTGAAGCAGAGGGTCTCAATTTGAGGAGAGCACTAGTGACCAGGGAGAGGGGTTTTGCCCTCAGGGATGTTTGGAGACACTTTAAATTGTCACAGCTAGGGGAGGAGATGCTATCAGAGTGGTGGGTAGAAACCCCACCTGCTGCAGATCACCCTACAAAGTGCAGGACAGCCCCCCTCCAAGTCTCAGTAATCTTGAGCTTGATAAATCCTGCCTCGGGGAGCTGCTCTCTCCTCACCTGAGTTTCCTCAGACTGAAACTGCAGAGAGACCAGGGGAGTAGGAAGGGTCTCTCCCTGTGCCTTTAGCTCCATTTCTCCACCATTCCCAGCACTAGGTGATGGCTCTCCTATTTGGACACAGAAGAATAAGGGATTAGAAACAAAGGGCATATTCTTAGAGCTATTAATTATAATCTCAATTTCTTCTCTGTTGGATACAGCGGACAACAGGTGCTATAGGGTGAGTGTCCGTAGTTGTCTGATTTTAAACAATGGGGCAATAATTGATCAAAAAAAAAAAAAAAACTGGACAACCTGAATTGGACCAGTGTAAAGGGTGAGAATTGTGAGCAGAAATTGGATGAAAGAATTATTACTTGATGAAACATAGGGAAAGTGATTCTATAGACTCATTTTTTCATAGACATTGGGCTTAATTTGGCAAAAGAGAATGAAGGCAGAGGCGGACAGGAGCTGGTTCTGAAGAGGACAGAAATGTAAACACATGTACATGGGAATGGTCCCAGAAAGAGGAGCTGGGGACACACACGTGTGTACAACCCACATACAGCACACACAGCACTCCCTTGTGTGCACCCCACATACAGTAAACACACTGCACTCACCTGTGTGCACCCCACATACAGTAAACACACTGCACTCACCTGTGTGCACCCCACATACAGCACACACAGCACTCACCTGTGTGCACCCCACATACAGCACACACAGCACTCACCTGTGTGCACCCCACATACAGCACACACAGCACTCACCTGTGTGCACTCCACATACAGCACACACAGCACTCACCTGTGTGCACCCCACATACAGCACACACACTGCACTCACCTGTGTGCACCCCACATACAGCACACACTGCACTCACCTGTGTGCACCCCACATACAGCACACACACAGCACTCACCTGTGTGCACCCCACATACAGCACACACTGCACTCACCTGTGTGCACCCCACATACAGCACACACAGCACTCACCTGTGTGCACCACACATACAGCACACACTGCACTCACCTGTGTGCACCCCACTTACAGCACACACTGCACTCACCTGTGTGCACCCCACATACAGTAAACACACTGCACTCACCTGTGTGCACCCCACATACAGCACACACAGCACTCACCTGTGTGCACCCCACATACAGCACACACAGCACTCACCTGTGTGCACTCCACATACAGCACACACAGCACTCACCTGTGTGCACCCCACATACAGCACACACACTGCACTCACCTGTGTGCACCCCACATACAGCACACACTGCACTCACCTGTGTGCACCCCACATACAGCACACACACAGCACTCACCTGTGTGCACCCCACATACAGCACACACTGCACTCACCTGTGTGCACCCCACATACAGCACACACAGCACTCACCTGTGTGCACCACACATACAGCACACACTGCACTCACCTGTGTGCACCCCACTTACAGCACACACTGCACTCACCTGTGTGCACCCCACATACAGCACACACTGCACTCACCTGTGTGCACCCCACATGCAGCACACACTGCCCTCACCTCTGTGCACCCCACATACAGCACACACTGCACTCACCTGTGTGCACCCCACATACAGCACACACTGCACTCACCTGTGTGCACCCCACATACAGCACACACAGCACTCACCTGTGTGTACCGCACATACAGCACACACAGCACTCACCTGTGTGCACCCCACATACAGCACACACACTGCACTCACCTGTGTGCACCGCACATACAGCACACACTGCACTCACCTGTGTGCACCCCACATACAGCACACACTGCACTCACCTGTGTGCACCCCACATACAGCACACACACAGCACTCACCTGTGTGCACCCCACATACAGCACACACTGCACTCACCTGTGTGCACCCCACATGCAGCACACACTGCACTCACCTCTGTGCACCCCACATACAGCACACACTGCACTCACCTGTGTGCACCCCACATACAACACACACTGCACTCACCTGTGTGCACCCCACATATAGCACACACTGCACTCACCTGTGTGTACCGCACATACAGCACACACTGCACTCACCTGTGTGCACCCCACATACAGCACACACACTGCACTCACCTGTGTGCACCGCACATACAGCACACACTGCACTCACCTGTGTGCACCCCACATACAGCACACACACTGCACTCACCTGTGTGCACCCCACATACAGCACACACACTGCACTCACCTGTGTGCACCGCACATACAGCACACACACTGCACTCACCTGTGTGCACCCCACATACAGCACACACACTGCACTCACCTGTGTGCACCCCACATACAGCACACACACTGCACTCACCTGTGTGCACCGCACATACAGCACACACACTGCACTCACCTGTGTGCACCCCACATACAGCACACACTGCACTCACCTGTGTGCACCCCACATACAGCACACACTGCACTCACCTGTGTGCACCCCACATACAGCACACACTGCACTCACCTGTGTGCACCCCACATACAGCACACACACTGCACTCACCTGTGTGCACCCCACATACAGCACACACTGCACTCACCTGTGTGCACCCCACATACAGCACACACAGCACTCACCTGTGTGCACCCCACATACAGCACACACTGCACTCACCTGTGTGCACCCCACATACAGCACACACTGCACTCACCTGTGTGCACCCCACATACAGCACACACTGCACTCACCTGTGTGCACCCCACATACAGCACACACAGCACTCACCTGTGTGCACCCCACATACAGCACACACTGCACTCACCTGTGTGCACAGCACTCAGGGCATGTGCTGAGGCTCAGACGGAGAGAAAGGCAAGAAAGGGACAGGAGGCGAGGGAGGGAGGAGAGGAACAGAGGAGGAGCATTTTGATGAAGCAAAGTCCTCAAACCGATGGGAAGAGGAAGTGACAGTATCCAGAAAGAGCCTGCTGTCCCTGTCACAGATGTTTACGACCTTGAGTAGGATGATTTGGTTTGCTTTACGACCGTGAGTAGGACTGATGATTCGGTTGTTTCATTTACGCCTTTCAGTTGTTACTTGAATTAAGTCAATGACACAGCTGCCTACATGACAATCTCAGAGGAAAACAGCCTGAAATGGTGTCAGTAGAATGACTCCTTGGTGTTTGAGGCTTTGCCTCCAGAAGAAGCTCTATTAAAATGTACATAAGTTACCTTAAAAGTCACCATCTGAAAATCCATTAATATATTTGCAAGGATTAGTTTATCAATTCCTTGGCCAAGAGCTGGAACCAGGGTGAGTTCATCACAAAACGCACTGAGAGTCTGGGAGTTTGCACACAGGTGCCTGCCCAGATTGTCGTGGCAGAGGCAGATGTAGGACCCAAAAGGAAACAAGATGTGGAACGGCAGATATGGGCTGAGAGGCTGCCCCGGGCCACGTGGGGATGCCAAGAACCCGGGCAGGGACCAGACTGACCCGGCAGGGAGCTCCAGTGTCACAGCCAAGCTCTGACCCCTAACAGTTTACCCCAGAGGCCCCTCACATGATACACAACACTCCACAACAGCAGGAAAAGCCCAGGTGCCACATTCGCCAGGCTCCATGGTGTGTACACCTGGGCTCATGGTCTCTGGTAGGCAAGACTGACCAACGCCCACTTCTGCATTACTCAGCCCAGGCAGCCATAAGAAAATGCCATACGCTGGGTGGCTTAAACACAGAAATGTATTTTCTCATATTCTGGAGGCTAGAATTCCAAGACTGGGGTATCGGGGAGGCAGCATGGTCAGGGTTGAAATGGGGGGCCTCTCCTGGGCTCCTCTCCCCAGCCCCTTCACGTGGCAGTTTTATGTGGCTTTTCCTCCATGAAGGAAAACCTGATTTGAGAGCTCTGCTTTAGAACACATTCCCATGATGCCTCCTAAAATAAACACAAACTAAGTTGTAACTTAATTTAATTCTAAAACACATAATGTAACATCACATGTATAACTACTGCCAGGTCAGTGCTGGTGAGAAGTGTCAGAACCCGCCCTCTAGCAGAAAGCTCTCTCAGAGATGAAGAAGCTGACTCCTGTGATGTTTGTAACTGATGGATATTTCCCTTGAGTAGACTATTTGGAGAACCTTGCAGAAGCCAGGAGGTGTGCCAACATCTTTAAATAGTTACTAAATAAGATAAACACACTTCCAAACACCAACGTAAAAGAAACATTATAGTAAGTACGCAGAATTCAGTAGAAACTGTTGCTAATTAAATGCAAATAGTTGGTTAGAGTGTAGTGCAATTAGCTCTTCCTCAAAGAATTACATATGGAAGATTGCAAGCTTCAGCTTCTTCAGGAAGGAAAACAAATCTTCCTAAATCCACCAAGTTATCCAACACAACACAAATGGTCCAGACCTTTTGCCAATGAGCTCAAAGCCGGCTGACACACAGCCACGTTCATCCTAATTCCTTACGACCAACTTGACCTAACGTTATCACACACCTGTACGGAGGATCACCCCATCAACAATATCGTTGTATGTTCTATTCTTCCTTCCGAACATATTACCAAGCAAACTCTTCAGTGCATGAATGAATCTGTTTCATTTTTATTTTTTCCAGAAAAGACTGCATGGCGTCTTGGTAGACTTCAAAGTGAAGGAGCATTGCAGGTCGGAAAGTTGCGAGAGGCTAAGCAGCCCAGGCAGGAGCGGAGGCTGTAGGTGATAAAGGGAATTTCTAAGAACTTGTGTGCCTCTGTAATGGGAAATCTAAAAACATTCTAGTAAGACCAGAATATTTCTGGACAAAGAAAATGCATGATAATTTATATTTTTTGAACTGTTTGCCCAGTTCAAACGTTTGCTGGGCCAAAGCCAGTGGCTTTGATCTGCACAGAGAACACTTCCTGTGGGGAAAAGTCCTCTGCTTTTGTGGGATCTTGGAGAAAGAAGAAACTTATAACTGAGGAGTGCTGAGAATGGAGACACAGGCCCACATGGGTAAAATAATTTATCATTAACTACGAGGGCTACTCCAACACTTGCTTCTCCAAGTGTTACACCTGCACTAACTTTATGAGAAATAACTGGAGATATGTTTGAAAAAGTACAGATTTCAGGATGTTTACTTCCAGAATTTAAATACAGGACCCTTTACCAAACTCCACAGTCTGCAGGATTCAGGTCTGGACTGAACGTTTTCTAACTCACCTGCCAACAGACTTTCATAAATGAGAATTTTACTCAACTGAGGGTGGGGATCAAAAGGAATGTAAATTATCTTTCTCTCCATCACATCATCCTTGATTGTGAAGCCCAAGAAAACCTGTGAGAAATTCATGTAATGCATGAATCCCAACAGAAGTAAAAACAATAACAAAAATAACTTTTAGCTTAAATCCTACATCTGTCACACAACTTGCATCTGAAGTGGGTGTTCCTCCGGGCCCACGGGTGGGTAGCGTTCATGATGGTAGCCTTTTAAACCACCACGAGATTCTCTACAGTGGATCCTACCCCACTATTGTGCTCTCCAAAAGGGTTGAATATGAACTCCAAAAGCTTATCTTCAAAGGGCAAGACAGCACTCTGCTTCCCTTAAAAGAGAATGAAGACACTCCATCAATTTTCAATTTTACTTAAGACTAAAGGCTGGTAACTAATGGCTTACTGAGTTTTTAAAAATAACCAAAAATAACTGTCAACAGAATGATCTGCCAACACATTCAGTGCTGGTCTAAGTGGCCTCGCTGCCTTCACCACTCAGCACCTGGGGACACCGCAGAGCTTCCACACGCACATCTGACTGCTTCTATTCCAAAGTGTACTGTTGTTTTTTTTCACATGTTAACATCTCTGAAGTCAGGGTGCATTTTACAAATGAAGGCATCTCAGGAGCATTTGTCCTTTTCTGACAGCTGTGAATTGTGCTGTCACTGCCCTCTAGTACTTTTTCCCTGCAGAGCAGCTTCCCTCCTTCTCCTTCCAAAGCAGAGAACCTTGGGCTGCAAACCGGGGGTCGTATGCCAAGCAAACGTGCTGCAGGACCCAGCATATTGCTCTGCACCTTTGCTTGACTCTGATATTTGCCACTGGAGGAAGTATAACCATTACAGACCCCTCTTTGTTCTAAGTTGGTTAAGACAGAGTCAGAAAACTCACTTGGCACTGAGAGGCCTTTTAAAGAGCTCTTTCGGTACACGTGAAATAAAGTGATAATGAAACCTCAGTTCACTTGGGTGCATTTTTCTTTCTTCTTTTTTTTATTTTCCTTGAAATGAAGTCTCACTCTGTCACCCTGGCTAGAGTTCTGTGGCATCACAGCAACCTCAAACTCCTAGACTCGACTGATCCTCCCACCTCAGCCTCTCAAGTAGCTGAGACTCCAGGGACCAGCCACAACACCCAGCTAGTTTTTCTATTTTTAGTAGAGAAGGGGTCTTGCTCTTGCTCAGGCAGGTCTTGAACCCCTGAGCTTAAGGAATCCACCCACCTAGGTCTCCCAGGATTACAGGCAGGAGCTACTAAGCCTGGCCCATTTTTCTTTCTTATTGACACCTAAAATAATGATACATCTACACCCATTTAATGGCATGTTAGAGCTGATAAAGTTTGTAGGACAGTGACAAATTGTATAAATGGCAAGTTGAATCAGTGGGATGGGAGGAGCAAGGAACATTCTGGTCCTTTTAAGTGGTCTATGGCAAAAAATAATATTTAAGATAATAGCATCTAAATTTTCCTTTTGCTTCTGCTAATATAATAGCTTAGGACTTGCTCTGAAGCTATTGCCACTTCTGATCTAGAGATGACCTTGCTCTCCTTTTGGGGGCACCATGTCAATGGCCACTAATCTAACCACACTTCTGTTTTCACTGACACAGCCTCACAGCAAAGGAGCCATCTATTTCCACCTGAGAAAAGCACTCCCCTTATGTTCCACAGAGGCTGCCATGGCTGACACCACCTTTTCTAATTGTTTCTCTTGAGAAAACAGGACACATTTCTTCAGAGCTCAGTTGGAGGATGTTTTGAGAGGCCTCATCCAGAGTCACATGGAAACATCTGTCAACTCTGAAAATTAACATGCTTTTGTAAGATGAAGGTCAGGTTTAATTTTTCAGAAGAATTATCTATGGTAGTGAAAGTCATTCCACAGAGCCTGGGAATTATTTCATCATAGTTCAACAAAGTCAAGGTTTTTTATTTACTGCAAGATGACGCTCTGTCCAGATAATCTGAACAAATCTCAGTTCCAATATCTGCTTAAAAATAAGGTTGGCTACCATATCCACACATCTTCCACCAAGAAAAGCTTTAAAAAATTTAAAAAGGCACTTCAGAGAACACTTGGATGACCCTCTTATTGTGCTATAAATTATTTATTAGTTTTTTGTGCTATAAACAAATAATATTAATTTTCATTAATATGCAAATAATAATAATGGGGTGGGGAACCTGCAGTTAGAGATATTTATAGCCATGTATAAATAAATTTATACAGACAGTAAAATAAATTTATGACCCTTATAAATAATTATATATTTTAACAACTGCTGAATGTTCTAGAACATTAAAAAATTATTGTTTATTTTAAAACGATAATATGAAGCCCAGGCATCTATGTTATCTGAAGGCAAGCCCCGTGCCAAGTTTTAAAACTCCCAGGAAGAAGAGTCCTGCAGCCAGACCCCAGGTTGCCTCCATCTGTCATCCCAGAAACCTGTGACCTCCACAGGTTTTCTTCTCAAGAGACCTCCTTGCTTGAGTTAATTCTGGCCATGTTAACAAAATAGCAAAACTGGGTGATTTATAAATGACATAAATTTATTTTTCATAGTCGTGAAGGCAGGGACATTTAAGATCAGGGAGCTGGCAGATTGGGAGTCTAGTGAAGGCTGGCCTTCTCCTGCGTGGCACAGTGTGGCTGCGGCTGTTTGCACATGGCAGAGGGACAAGGTGGGGTCTTTGGGGTCTCTTTTATCAGGGCACTCACCCCCCACATGGGGACACAAACATTCAGATTGTGGCACTTCTTAAACCCGTGTCTGAGAGGCAGACACAGCATTTCCATTCTGCATCATATTAGTTATTCACCTGTCTTCTCCTCTTATAAACAAGTCTGTTGCTACTCATAATCTTCTCAACATCTAGTAAAATTCTACCCAGATGACTGTAAATACTGCCTGCTAAACCTATGAATGGATGACTACAGTTAATGATTACTTAACCCGAATGCTACTAGAGATAGCTGCAATATAAAAAACATGTTTATTTTTTTTATTTATTTATTTTATTGAATCATAACTGTATACATTGATATGATCATGGGGCATCATACACTCGCTTCATAGACCATTTGACACATTTTTATCACAATGGTTAACATAGCCTTTCCGGCTATGTTACTGTGCCAAAACATTTACATTCTACATTTACCAAGTTTCGCAAATACCCCTGTAAGATGCACCACAGGTATGATCCCACCGATCCCCCTCCCTCTACCCGCCACCCCCCCTTTCCCACTTCCCCCTATTGTCAGGTTGTAACTGGGTTATAGCTTTCATGTGAAAACCCTATATAAGTTTCATAGTAGGGCTGAGTACATTAGATACTTTTTCTTCCATTCTTGAGATACTTTACTAAGAAGAATATGTTCGAGCTCCATCCATGTAAACATGAAAGAGGTAAAGTCCCCATCTTTCTTTAAGGCTGCATAGTATTCCATGGTGTACATATACCACAATTTATTAATCCATTCGTGGATCGATGGGCACTTGGGCTTTTTCCATGACTTAGCTATTATGAATTGGGCTGCAATAAACATTCTGGTACAAATATCTTTGTTATGTTGTGATTTTTGGTCTTCTGGGTATATGCCCAGCAGAGGAATTACAGGATTGAATGGCAGATCTATTTTTAGATCTCTGAGTGTTCTCCATATATCTTTCCAAAAGGAATGTATTAATTTGCATTCCCACCAGCAGTGCAGAAGTGTTCCCTTTTCTCCACATCCATGCCAACATCTCTGGTCTTGAGATTTTGTGATATAGGCTAGACTCACTGGAGTTAGATGATATCTCAAAGTAGTTTTTATTTGCATTTCTCTGATGATTAAAGATGATGAGCATTTTTTCATATGTCTGAAGGCCGTGCGCCTGTCTTCTTCAGAGAAGTTTCTCTTCAAATCCCTTGCCCAGCCTGCGATGGGATCCCTTGTTTTTTTCTTGCTGATGCGTTTGAGTTCTCTGTGGATTCTAGTTATTAAACCTTTGTCAGAGATATACCCTGCAAATATCTTCTCCCATTCTGAGGGCTGTTTGTTTGCTTTACGTACAGTGTTCTTAGCTGTGCAGAAGCTTTTTAGTTTGATCAAGTCCCAGTACTGTATTTTTGAAGCTGCTTCAATTGCCCGGGGGGTTCTCCTCATGAAATACTCACCCAGACCAATTTCTTCAAGGGTTTTCCCTGCATTCTCCTCTAGTATTTTTATAGTTTCATGTCTTAAGTTTAAATCTTTAATCCAATGACAGTCTATCTTAGTTAATGGTGAAAGGTGTGGGTCCAATTTCAGTCTTCTGCAGGTTGCCAGCCAGTTCACCCAGCACCATTTGTTAAATAGGGAATCTTTTCCCCCACTGAATGTTTTTAATTGGCACAAAAACAGAGAAGTAGATATCTGGAACAGAATAGAGAACCAAGAGATGAATCCAGCTACTTACCGCTATTTGATTTTTGACAAGCCAATTAAAAAACATGTTTAGAACGTGAACTGTACTGGCCGCGTCCGGGAACCACAGGGTGGGAGTTAACCCTTTCCTGACCCCATCATTAATAAAGGGCAGAACCAGAAAGACTCACCCTGGGGCTGCCGAGGGCTGCAGTTTGGCTCTTTCCACTTTAAAATGCTAATACTTGGTGCTCCATCATCCACAATTTTAACAAGACATACTTTTAAATGAGGATATTACAGAAATGCAGGTATTATTCCTGGATCCTACAGTAATAATGCACCAGAAACAACAGGACCTAGGAGTCCTCACTCAAACTGTCACAAGCAAATAACGAAGTGAACTCTTCACAGACCCTCAGTTTTCACATTGCTGCCATCGCAAAGCAAATACATGATTTTTTAAAAGTAAGCTTTTGTTCAAGTAAAATAAGACAGGAGAACAGCACCTGTGGCTCACTGAGTAGGGCGCCGGCCCCATATTACTGAGGGTGGCAGGTTCAAATCCAGCCCCGGCCAAACTGCAATATAAAAAATAGACGGGCATTGTGGTGGGCGCCTGTAGTCCCAGCTAGTGGGAGGCTGAGGCAGGAGAATCGTCTAAGCCCAGTAGCTGGAGATTGCTGTGAGCTGTGACGCCACAGCACCCTACAGAGGGTGACAGAGTGAAACTCTGTCTCAAAAAAAAAAAAAAGACAAGAAAAACAAAACTCAGATGAGTTAAAATTGATCTCATTTGCCCATAACCTTTAAATAGAGGTTACTGTAACTAATGCCAACATTTGCAGCCACAGGGACCTGCAGAGCACGCTGAGGACGCTCACTCACCGGCCAGCGCTGCAGATCCTCGTCAGGTTGTCAATGGGACCTCTGACAGTAATTCTGGAATGCCAGAGCTAAGTTCTAGATTTGCAATACATGTTTATAGAGCCTCAGTATAACTTCTAAATACGCTTGTCATCACTTTATTATAATTGCAAATAGAAAAAGCACAAGTAGTGATAGCCACAATTTTCAACCACTGTACAATTTAGAAAAATAGAACACTTCAGTACATATAGGAACATTTTCTCCCTGAGGTTCCATACAGCAAAGAAAATAAAATTGCTGACAGTTACCTATTCTGTAACCAGCTGCTGTTCCCATAGTAGAAAATCTATAAAATGCAACTCCACTGTTCCTGTCCCAAATTCCCCTAACTTCTCCTCGAGGCACTGGTTGAATTTCTCTGACGGTCCTGATAGGGGTGGAGGGAGGAGGAAGAAGGCAGAACACTACGGTGTGAACATGAAGCCCGAGCCCTCTCCAAAGCTGCACGAAACGCTGATGTCTTTGCAAAAATACAATGTGCCCGGGCGGAGCGGATCGTTCATCTCGGCTTCATCACGGGCAACTGATCACACTGCCCAGAGGAAATCAGTCCACTTGCTTCCCAACAACCAGACTGGACAGAGGTCACCCTTCACATCTCTCCTTTATAATGAACTAATTATCAAAACAATAGGCATTTCATGAAAAGCGTGGCCCAGGAAACATGTTTGTCCTCATTCTTTTGAACTTTCAAATGTGCCGAGATACAGGTCTCAGATGATTTCCTTGGCTACTTCTTAACACAATAGGACTTTTTAAAAAAATACCTAGTCCAAATTTTCCTCCAAAAATTGATCATAAATTTTTTGATCTCATTCTCCTCCATACAACAGATGCCCATGCTAACCGTTAAAAGAAGTGTCCACCCCCTCAAAAAAGTTCTAAGAGCCCCTCCATCTAATTGGTCTGCAGGTGTTACAAAGAGAACGCCAGCATCCCTGATCAACAGACTGACAGGCTGTCTGACTCCGCCGTGACTCACAAGTCCCTGTGTTCCACGACCGACCAGAACATCCTCCGGCAACACTCATTAGCAAAGCACAGCTGACACCTCTCCAAAGGTAATTGGCTGGGGGTAGGAAAGGCTCTAAGCTTTCTCTCCGTGTGTCCGAAGTACAAATCCTGTAAAATCCTGTGTATACCTCCGCACTAAAATACACAGAATAATTCCAAAGGGGGAAAATAAAAGCAGAAACTTCTTCAACTAAGAAGTCTGTAGTCTGGTTCACAGCCGTCCAGAGGCAGTTTCAGATTTCATTTCCTGCCTGGAGACACATCAGAGATAAGGACCACAGGTATTGGCACGATTCGGGCTACGGACTGCAGATATCAACCCAGTCAGTGGCGACCTTTTCTAACAGATTTTAATATACTGACTTCTTACAGACTTTACACAGTTTTAATATACTCTCTATTACCCTGTCCCCCAAAGGTAGTGATTCATTTAGTTACAACCACTTTGAAATGAATACAGTCTCTTTTGCAATATGTTCAGAAGTAGCTGATGGCACCAGGGATTGTATAATTACTCCCTCCCAGATACTCGGTTTTGCTGACTGCAGATAATAATTGTGTAGACCTGCACCCTACATAACCCCAGGGGGGCATTTCAAAGCAACAAATTCAAAAAAAATTAATAAAAAATGTCTGAAAATGTCAGAAGTCACAACAAAGCACAGAACATTAAAATATAATTTGAGTTTTGTCAGGAGAAGTATGGGGGTGGGGTTGAAAAAAGAAAAATCTACCCATATGTGTGAGTGTTCTGTGTATATATGGGATTAAAAGGGTAATTTTTCATATGGTGACTCTCTGAATTCCTACATTAACTTTGAAATTTGTATTTCCTTTCTGAAAACACATTAAAGGTCATAAACCCCCCTTGAGAGAGAGAGAAAGGATAGATAGTAGATCGCCATTTACAGAGCTCTCCACGTGTCCTTCTGCCTTCTGACACGGCGACTGCCAAGGTGACAAACCAGCCACAGAAATGCCAATGTTAAGCCAGACACCTGTCCCATGAGTCCTAGGGGTAAGCAAGAGGCCTGTCATTCCCAGGCCTGTAACTTCCCACTCTGGCTTTCCAGACACCTGTCCCCGGAGTCCCCGGTGGGTGGTGGGGGGACGCCATTCACAAGGCAACTTCCCACGCTGGCTCTCCTTGCTAGGAAGCTTTGATAAGCACTTTCCTCCTTGGCACCCAGTTTCATATTTTTGAAAATAAATTTCCCCCATTTCACTTTGTTGAAAATAATAATCAACTAAAAACTATTCTACACTATGACATAAAAAATCACTGGGACAAATGGACTACAAATAGTGGGCTCTGGGACCCTAAAAGAGAGGCCGAGGAAGAGGAAAAGAGAAGAAAGATTTCTTCTACAACTGAAAAGTTATCAGAGGAATAATACAGGTGAACAGAACACAGCACAGAAAAACAATTCAGTCTTTAACTTCCTTTGCAATACTGACGGACCACAATCCTCCACTCGCCATCACCCACCCTGGGCGCAGCACCCTCCACTGTCCTGCACTCGGTCAGCACCACTCCCTGGGGCTTTCTTTTTGCTGTGACACTCCCTCTACTGACCAAGCAGCTGGGTCAGAAGGCAAAGACTTGGAGGCAACGTCATCATGTAAGTCTCTCCTGCTGCCCTGGGAGAAGGGAAGTTGTTGGAAACGCCTGACATATTGAAGGAAAGGTGATTCTGACTTCTACTAGCCCAGATAACATGGGCTTATTTTATTATCTCTATTTTCCTTCGATTTCTCTGTGTCCTGCAAGGTCTCTGTAACTATTTCTTCTTTTTATTCCATGACCCTTGCTCTCTTACCATGATTTTTATATTTCTGAGCTCAGGTAGCTGTTGGAAGGCATTAGGAAGCTGTTACAAGGCATAAAGTCATGTGATTTAAATCATCAAGTTGAGCTAAGGAATCTCAAATTGACCTATTCTTACAGATGAGCTTCCTAGGGGGCAGTGTCCAGCAGGGGATGTGACAGACCGCTCACCGCTCATTGTGTACCGTGGAGAATGCGTGCTTACACGTATGTCTGTGACAATCTGTGAGCATCACCTCATTAATGTCATGGATTGAATGTTCACCCCCACAGTTCACATGGTGAAATGCAAACCTGCCATGTGATGGAGGAGGTGATGAGGGCATGAGGGGGGCCCTTCTGACTGGGATTATGCATTTATGAGAAGAGATGTGGCAGTTTGCTCTGTCTCTCCGTCTCTACCACGTGAAGACACAGTGTGAACGTGACCTTCGGCAAACCAGCAAGAGTGTCCTCACCAGACCTGGATCTGCCAGCACCTCCACCTTTTTTTTTATTATTATTAAATCATAAACACATAGATCACATGTACTTTAATGCATTATGGGGTACAATGTGCTGATTTCATATAAAATTAGGAATGCTTACATCACACTGGTTAATATATACCTCATCTCATTTACTTAATTATTGTGTTAAGACATTTAAACTCTATACTAATAGATCTGACAAGCACCCTTGCATTATGCACCATAGGTGTGATCCCACCATTCACCCTCCCTCAGTCTGACCTCCCCATTCCCATCCCCCTCCCTCCTAGCATCTTGATCTTGAACCTCCCGGCCTCCAAAGCTTTGAGAAATAAACTTGTATTGGGTGGTGTCTGTGGCTCACGGAGTGGGGCGCTGGCCCCATATACCAGAGGTGGCGGATTCAAACCCAGCCCCGGCCAAAAAAACTGCAAAACAACAACAACAACAAAAATAAATAAATAAACTTGTATTGTTCATAAACCACCCAGTCTATGACATGTTATTAAAGCTTCCCAAATTGACAGAGACAATTTAGTGTAAACAAACTTTACCCATGACAATATTCCAAGGTAAGTATACCAGGTGGATTTTTAGGTAAGGGTATCAGGAAAATAATGATCAATGTCTTATCCTAGGCTGCTGATAAAAGCCGTGGAAACCTGTATTTGGACACATCCTGATCTAACTCTCAGTGACGTCAAAAGCATAAAGAGTAAAGCACAGAACAAACTCATTCTCATGAGGTCCGAATATATGACGACCTGGTGCTCCAACTCTAACTGGGCTTGAGGATCCAGAAAAATGAAAATTTGGTGTCACTATATTCACATGTGAGAATAGTCCAGGGGTTCCCACATGTGAATATAGCCCTGGGTCTCCCCAGGTAAGGGTGGGGATACCAGCAGATCTCCCTGGAGAAAGGCAGAGAAAGCTAAAATGACGAGGCTAGAAGAGCAGACACAGACAGGTAAGGGTCAAGACGTAACGAACAGGGAAGTGTCTGGACAAGCAAGAGCTGATACTGGGAAGCAGACAAATGCCTCAGAGTATAAGTGGGAGAAGGGGAGTCCAGGGAAAGGACTGATGGCCAGTCCTTTAGGACATTTATTTAAGCCTTGTAGCATAATTTCTGGACTAATGCTTAAACATAATAAAATATCATCTATTGTTTTTGTAAAACTCTGGAGAGCATACAATTTGATACTGAAGTCACAAGGAATGAATGCACACTCAAAAAGTGGAGTATGTTTGTATTCATGCAGAGAAAGTGGGAGAAGGCCCAGAAGGGAATCACGATACTGTTTGGCATTCAAAATCAATGTAAAAACATTTCTGCATCTATTTCACAATATGGTGTCTCAGAAATTGTTTGTGGTCACAGAATTTGGTCTCCGTGAGGGGTTGCCGGAGAGGATGGGTGAGAGATGAAACCCGTCACGAGTCTGTTTCAGAGTCACAGTGATCTGAGGAAGAAGCACCTGGCTCTGTTGTTACAAATGTTCCAGAACAGCCAGTAGAGAGGGAGCCAGGCCAGAGTCCGGACAGAGGGTGGGGTCTGGCAGGAAGACAGCAAGTAATTCAGTTGAGATGAAAATACTGAAAAGAAAAATCCCAGAAGAGCCAGAACTAGCTGCAGAGCTACCCAGTTCAAAGCCTGGGAAGAGGCTCTGCTGGTGAGAGCCACGGTCTAGTTCCACTCCCACGTGGACATGGAAATCACAAGCAAGGGGGAGGGGAGACGGTGTTACAAACCACGGGTGCCTCAATTGTCACAATGATTGCTTCATAGAAATATTGAAATTTCAGGACTGCTTGTTAATATTGCGTGAAAAATGTGGTAGCTGTGATTAACAGCACATTATAGAAGCCACATGATAATACTGTTCTACTGGTGATCTACAATCGCCACTGTTCATGGCAATTGTGATAACAATGAGCTCGCGAAGAATGGAGAACATTCCAATCCCTGAAGAAACAAAGATGTGGAACAAATAGTTTACAGAGTGTCTGAAAGCCTGAATAGGCACAGGTGTTTACAACTGGAAGTGGAGCCTGACTGAAGAAAGAACGGCTGATGGTGCTGGGGATGGAAAAGGTGTCTCAGAAGTGTACACAAGATCCCCCTAAAGCTGTGCTCATACATATACCCCATCAGTGCTCAGAGCCTGCTGGGTGCCGGACTGATGAAAGTGATAATCAAGGAAGAAATTATCCAGATATTGTCAGCGAACTGGAAAAAATATCCCTTGGTTTTATAAAGTTGACTATAGCAATGTTGAGGAGCAAGCAGTCAGGTCCGAGCTTAAACCCTGCCTCTGTCCTTAGTAACATGTCACTTTGGACAAGCCGTCTCACATTTTATCATTGTAATAAGTTAAAAAATATGGCAATAATAAATATCCCTTTACACTTTTAAAAATTATTGAGGAAACCAAAGAGTTTCTGTATATATGGGTTGTAACTATTAGAAATTGACCATGTTAGAAATTTAAGCTGAGAAATTAAAAATATTACTCATTCATTTACTTAAATATAAAAATAATAAACCCATCATACCTTAACGCATTTCTATGAAAATATCTATATTCAAAAGATAGTGGGATTAATGTCACGTTTCATGTGTTTACAATTCCCTCTCATGCTCGGAGTTAGTGGATGGCGGCTGGTTCTCACATCTGCTTCCGCACAGCCATCTGCTGTGACAGGTCATTTTGGTTGAAGAATACGAAGATAATCTAGCTAAACACAGAGACTTTGTTAGAGAAGGAAGGAATATTTTAATGACCTTTTAAGATATTAATGTTCTTGATACTACATCAAGACTATTAATGTTCCTGACACTACATCAAAATTTGACAAGGGATAGTGTCTTAAAGGTTAGTTGCAAGGTGGACTCTGTAACCAGGCCTGTGAGCCTGTGTGTCCCACCCGTCCACCTCACATTAGGGTGGAACTTTACCAACACATCAGAAGTGCTTTTTGTAAACATTCCATTTTGCCACATAGAATATTACAAACTGGTATATTCAAGAGTCATGATTTACTACAGTAAGTAGTTTTTATTGTTTTATCAAAGACATTCTTAAGTGAAAATGGCACTTCTTTTCCCTTTGGTACTATGAGTGTGTAGCAAAGAAGAATACGCTGCCCACACTCAAGGTGCACTTGACTGACTGTGGCTTTGCACAGCCAGTGCATTTGTCCAGTGCTAAGCCAAGGCTCAGCATTATTATGAAAATAACCTGACCTCACAGAGCTCATGCAAGTGTCCTGGCAACATCTAGGAGACTATGTTGAGAACTGCTGCTTCAGAAACAGTTGTATAAAGAATGAAAACAAACAAACTTAAAAAAAAAAGCAGAAAAAAGCTGAACACCTATTATACGTGAAATACTATTTATTATAAAGGAGCAACAGTTCCCATACTTCCAAAAAACTTACAGTTAAAGGGTGCTGGGGAAGCAGACACTTGGGGAAAATTAAAAAATGGTGCGTAATGACCACTGTCACAGTGGACAGCTATATGCAGACAGAGACGTATAGGACAGAGGGAGGACTCTCTGCTCAAGGACCAAACTTTGTGTAATGACCACTGTCACGGTGGACAGCTATACGCAGACAGAGACGTATAGAACAGAGGGAGGACTCTCTGCTCAAGGACCAAACTTTGTGTAATGACCACTGTCACGGTGGACAGCTATACGCAGACAGAGACATATAGGACAGATGGAGGAGTCTCTGCTCAAGGACCAAACTTTGTGTAATGACCACTGTCACGGTGGACAGCTATACGCAGACAGAGACGTATAGAACAGAGGGAGGACTCTCTGCTCAAGGACCAAACTTTGTGTAATGACCACTGTCACGGTGGACAGCTATACGCAGAGACATATAGGACAGATGGAGGAGTCTCTGCTCAAGGACCAAACTTTGTGTAATGACCACTGTCACGGTGGACAGCTATACGCAGACAGAGACGTATAGAACAGAGGGAGGACTCTCTGCTCAAGGACCAAACTTTGTGTAATGACCACTGTCACGGTGGACAGCTATACGCAGAGACATATAGGACAGATGGAGGAGTCTCTGCTCAAGGACCAAACTTTGTGTAATGACCACTGTCACGGTGGACAGCTATACGCAGACAGAGACGTATAGAACAGAGGGAGGACTCTCTGCTCAAGGACCAAACTTTGTGTAATGACCACTGTCACGGTGGACAGCTATACGCAGAGACATATAGGACAGATGGAGGAGTCTCTGCTCAAGGACCAAACTTTGTGTAATGACCACTGTCACGGTGGACAGCTATACGCAGACAGAGACATATAGGACAGAGGGAGGACTCTCTGCTCAAGGACCAAACTTTGTGTAATGACCACTGTCACGGTGGACAGCTATATGCAGACAGAGACGTATAGAACAGAGGGAGGACTCTCTGCTCAAGGACCAAACTTTGTGTAATGACCACTGTCACGGTGGACAGCTATACGCAGACAGAGACGTATAGAACAGAGGGAGGACTCTCTGCTCAAGGACCAAACTTTGTGTAATGACCACTGTCACGGTGGACAGCTATACGCAGACAGAGACGTATAGAACAGAGGGAGGACTCTCTGCTCAAGGACCAAACTTTGTGTAATGACCACTGTCACGGTGGACAGCTATACGCAGACAGAGACGTATAGAACAGAGGGAGGACTCTCTGCTCAAGGACCAAACTTTGTGTAATGACCACTGTCACAGTGGACAGCTATACGCAGACAGAGACGTATAGAACAGAGGGAGGACTCTCTGCTCAAGGACCAAACTTTGTGTAATGACCACTGTCACGGTGGACAGCTATACGCAGACAGAGACGTATAGAACAGAGGGAGGACTCTCTGCTCAAGGACCAAACTTTGTGTAATGACCACTGTCACGGTGGACAGCTATACGCAGACAGAGACGTATAGAACAGAGGGAGGACTCTCTGCTCAAGGACCAAACTTTGTGTAATGACCACTGTCACAGTGGACAGCTATACGCAGACAGAGACGTATAGAAAAGAGGGAGGACTCTCTGCTCAAGGACCAAACTTTGTGTAATGACCACTGTCACAGTGGACAGCTATATGCAGACAGAGACGTATAGAACAGAGGGAGGACTCTCTGCTCAAGGACCAAACTTTGTGTAATGACCACTGTCACGGTGGACAGCTATACGCAGACAGAGACGTATAGAACAGAGGGAGGACTCTCTGCTCAAGGACCAAACTTTGTGTAATGACCACTGTCACAGTGGACAGCTATACGCAGACAGAGACGTATAGAACAGAGGGAGGACTCTCTGCTCAAGGACCAAACTTTGTGTAATGACCACTGTCACGGTGGACAGCTATACGCAGACAGAGACGTATAGAACAGAGGGAGGACTCTCTGCACAAGGACCAAACTTTGTGTAATGACCACTGTCACAGTGGACAGCTATACGCAGACAGAGACGTATAGAACAGAGGGAGGACTCTCTGCTCAAGGACCAAACTTTGTGTAATGACCACTGTCACAGTGGACAGCTATACGCAGACAGAGACGTATAGAACAGAGGGAGGACTCTCTGCTCAAGGACCAAACTTTGTGTAATGACCACTGTCACAGTGGACAGCTATACGCAGACAGAGACGTATAGGACAGAGGGAGGACTCTCTGCTCAAGGACCAAACTTTGTGTAATGACCACTGTCACGGTGGACAGCTATACGCAGACAGAGACGTACAGGACAGAGGGAGGACTCTCTGCTCAAGGACCAAACTTTGTGTAATGACCACTGTCACGGTGGACAGCTATACGCAGACAGAGACGTATAGAACAGAGGGAGGACTCTCTGCTCAAGGACCAAACTTTGTGTAATGACCACAGTCACGGTGGACAGCTATACGCAGACAGAGACGTATAGAACAGAGGGAGGACTCTCTGCACAAGGACCAAACTTTGTGTAATGACCACTGTCACAGTGGACAGCTATACGCAGACAGAGACGTATAGAACAGAGGGAGGACTCTCTGCTCAAGGACCAAACTTTGTGTAATGACCACTGTCACAGTGGACAGCTATACGCAGACAGAGACGTATAGAACAGAGGGAGGACTCTCTGCTCAAGGACCAAACTTTGTGTAATGACCACTGTCACAGTGGACAGCTATACGCAGACAGAGACGTATAGGACAGAGGGAGGACTCTCTGCTCAAGGACCAAACTTTGTGTAATGACCACTGTCACGGTGGACAGCTATACGCAGACAGAGACGTACAGGACAGAGGGAGGACTCTCTGCTCAAGGACCAAACTTTGTGTAATGACCACTGTCACGGTGGACAGCTATACGCAGACAGAGACGTACAGGACAGAGGGAGGACTCTCTGCTCAAGGACCAAACTTTGTGTAATGACCACTGTCACGGTGGACAGCTATACGCAGACAGAGACGTATAGAACAGAGGGAGGACTCTCTGCTCAAGGACCAAACTTTGTGTAATGACCACTGTCACGGTGGACAGCTATACGCAGACAGAGACGTATAGAACAGAGGGAGGACTCTCTGCTCAAGGACCAAACTTTGTGTAATGACCACTGTCACGGTGGACAGCTATACGCAGACAGAGACGTACAGGACAGAGGGAGGACTCTCTGCTCAAGGACCAAACTTTGTGTAATGACCACTGTCACGGTGGACAGCTATACGCAGACAGAGACGTATAGAACAGAGGGAGGACTCTCTGCTCAAAGACCAAACTTTGTGTAATGACCACTGTCACGGTGGACAGCTATACGCAGACAGAGACGTATAGAACAGAGGGAGGACTCTCTGCTCAAGGACCAAACTTTGTGTAATGACCACTGTCACGGTGGACAGCTATACGCAGACAGAGACGTATAGAACAGAGGGAGGACTCTCTGCTCAAGGACCAAACTTTGTGTAATGACCACTGTCACGGTGGACAGCTATACGCAGACAGAGACGTACAGGACAGAGGGAGGACTCTCTGCTCAAGGACCAAACTGTGTAATGACCACTGTCACGGTGGACAGCTATACGCAGACAGAGACGTATAGGACAGAGGGAGGCGTCTCTGCTCAAGGACCAAACTTTGTGTAATGACCACTGTCACGGTGGACAGCTATACGCAGACAGAGACGTATAGGACAGAGGGAGGACTCTCTGCTCAAGGACCAAACTGTGTAATGACCACTGTCACGGTGGACAGCTATACGCAGACAGAGACGTATAGAACAGAGGGAGGACTCTCTGCTCAAGGACCAAACTTTGTGTAATGACCACTGTCACGGTGGACAGCTATACGCAGAGACATATAGGACAGATGGAGGAGTCTCTGCTCAAGGACCAAACTTTGTGTAATGAGCACTGTCACGGTGGACAGCTATACGCAGACAGAGACGTATAGAACAGAGGGAGGACTCTCTGCTCAAGGACCAAACTTTGTGTAATGACCACTGTCACGGTGGACAGCTATACGCAGAGACATATAGGACAGATGGAGGAGTCTCTGCTCAAGGACCAAACTTTGTGTAATGACCACTGTCACGGTGGACAGCTATACGCAGACAGAGACATATAGGACAGAGGGAGGACTCTCTGCTCAAGGACCAAACTTTGTGTAATGACCACTGTCACGGTGGACAGCTATATGCAGACAGAGACGTATAGAACAGAGGGAGGACTCTCTGCTCAAGGACCAAACTTTGTGTAATGACCACTGTCACGGTGGACAGCTATACGCAGACAGAGACGTATAGAACAGAGGGAGGACTCTCTGCTCAAGGACCAAACTTTGTGTAATGACCACTGTCACGGTGGACAGCTATACGCAGACAGAGACGTATAGATCAGAGGGAGGACTCTCTGCTCAAGGACCAAACTTTGTGTAATGACCACTGTCACGGTGGACAGCTATACGCAGACAGAGACGTATAGAACAGAGGGAGGACTCTCTGCTCAAGGACCAAACTTTGTGTAATGACCACTGTCACGGTGGACAGCTATACACAGACAGAGACGTATAGAACAGAGGGAGGACTCTCTGCTCAAGGACCAAACTTTGTGTAATGACCACTGTCACGGTGGACAGCTATATGCAGACAGAGACGTATAGAACAGAGGGAGGACTCTCTGCTCAAGGACCAAACTTTGTGTAATGACCACTGTCACGGTGGACAGCTATACGCAGACAGAGACGTATAGGACAGAGGGAGGACTCTCTGCTCAAGGACCAAACTTTGTGTAATGACCACTGTCACGGTGGACAGCTATGTGCAGACAGAGACGTACAGGACAGAGGGAGGACTCTCTGCTCAAGGACCAAACTTTGTGTAATGACCACTGTCACGGTGGACAGCTATACGCAGACAGAGACGTATAGAACAGAGGGAGGACTCTCTGCTCAAGGACCAAACTGTGTAATGACCACTGTCACGGTGGACAGCTATACGCAGACAGAGACGTATAGAACAGAGGGAGGACTCTCTGCTCAAGGACCAAACTTTGTGTAATGACCACTGTCACGGTGGACAGCTATACGCAGACAGAGACGTACAGGACAGAGGGAGGACTCTCTGCTCAAGGACCAAACTGTGTAATGACAACTGTCACGGTGGACAGCTATACGCAGACAGAGACGTATAGGACAGAGGGAGGCGTCTCTGCTCAAGGACCAAACTTTGTGTAATGACCACTGTCACGGTGGACAGCTATACGCAGACAGAGACGTATAGGACAGAGGGAGGCGTCTCTGCTCAAGGACCAAACTTTGTGTAATGACCACTGTCACGGTGGACAGCTATACGCAGACAGAGACGTATAGGACAGAGGGAGGACTCTCTGCTCAAGGACCAAACTGTGTAATGACCACTGTCACGGTGGACAGCTATACGCAGACAGAGACGTATAGGACAGAGGGAGGCGTCTCTGCTCAAGGACCAAACTTTGTGTAATGACCACTGTCACGGTGGACAGCTATACGCAGACAGAGACGTATAGAACAGAGGGAGGACTCTCTGCTCAAGGACCAAACTTTGTGTAATGACCACTGTCACGGTGGACAGCTATACGCAGACAGAGACGTATAGAACAGAGGGAGGACTCTCTGCTCAAGGACCAAACTTTGTGTAATGACCACTGTCACGGTGGACAGCTATACGCAGACAGAGACGTACAGGACAGAGGGAGGACTCTCTGCTCAAGGACCAAACTTTGTGTAATGACCACTGTCACGGTGGACAGCTATACGCAGACAGAGACGTATAGAACAGAGGGAGGACTCTCTGCTCAAGGACCAAACTTTGTGTAATGACCACTGTCACGGTGGACAGCTATACGCAGACAGAGACGTATAGAACAGAGGGAGGACTCTCTGCTCAAGGACCAAACTTTGTGTAATGACCACTGTCACGGTGGACAGCTATACGCAGACAGAGACGTATAGAACAGAGGGAGGACTCTCTGCTCAAGGACCAAACTTTGTGTAATGACCACTGTCACGGTGGACAGCTATACGCAGACAGAGACGTACAGGACAGAGGGAGGACTCTCTGCTCAAGGACCAAACTGTGTAATGACCACTGTCACGGTGGACAGCTATACGCAGACAGAGACGTATAGGACAGAGGGAGGCGTCTCTGCTCAAGGACCAAACTTTGTGTAATGACCACTGTCACGGTGGACAGCTATACGCAGACAGAGACGTATAGGACAGAGGGAGGACTCTCTGCTCAAGGACCAAACTGTGTAATGACCACTGTCACGGTGGACAGCTATACGCAGACAGAGACGTATAGAACAGAGGGAGGACTCTCTGCTCAAGGACCAAACTTTGTGTAATGACCACTGTCACGGTGGACAGCTATATGCAGACAGAGACGTATAGAACAGAGGGAGGACTCTCTGCTCAAGGACCAAACTTTGTGTAATGACCACTGTCACGGTGGACAGCTATATGCAGACAGAGACGTATAGAACAGAGGGAGGACTCTCTGCTCAAGGACCAAACTTTGTGTAATGACCACTGTCACGGTGGACAGCTATACGCAGACAGAGACGTATAGGACAGAGGGAGGACTCTCTGCTCAAGGACCAAACTTTGTGTAATGACCACTGTCACGGTGGACAGCTATACGCAGACAGAGACATATAGGACAGAGGGAGGCATCTCTGCTCAAGGACCAAACTTTGTGTAATGACCACTGTCACGGTGGACAGCTATCTGCAGACAGAGACGTATAGGACAGAGGGAGGACTCTCTGCTCAAGGACCAAACTTTGTGTAATGAGCACTGTCACGGTGGACAGCTATACGCAGACAGAGACATATAGGACAGAGGGAGGCGTCTCTGCTCAAGGACCAAACTTTGTGTAATGACCACTGTCACGGTGGACAGCTATACGCAGAGACATATAGGACAGATGGAGGAGTCTCTGCTCAAGGACCAAACTTTGTGTAATGACCACTGTCACGGTGGACAGCTATACGCAGACAGAGACGTATAGAACAGAGGGAGGACTCTCTGCTCAAGGACCAAACTTTGTGTAATGACCACTGTCACGGTGGACAGCTATACGCAGAGACATATAGGACAGATGGAGGAGTCTCTGCTCAAGGACCAAACTTTGTGTAATGACCACTGTCACGGTGGACAGCTATACGCAGACAGAGACGTATAGAACAGAGGGAGGACTCTCTGCTCAAGGACCAAACTTTGTGTAATGACCACTGTCACGGTGGACAGCTATACGCAGAGACATATAGGACAGATGGAGGAGTCTCTGCTCAAGGACCAAACTTTGTGTAATGACCACTGTCACGGTGGACAGCTATACGCAGACAGAGACATATAGGACAGAGGGAGGACTCTCTGCTCAAGGACCAAACTTTGTGTAATGACCACTGTCACGGTGGACAGCTATATGCAGACAGAGACGTATAGAACAGAGGGAGGACTCTCTGCTCAAGGACCAAACTTTGTGTAATGACCACTGTCACGGTGGACAGCTATACGCAGACAGAGACGTATAGAACAGAGGGAGGACTCTCTGCTCAAGGACCAAACTTTGTGTAATGACCACTGTCACGGTGGACAGCTATACGCAGACAGAGACGTATAGAACAGAGGGAGGACTCTCTGCTCAAGGACCAAACTTTGTGTAATGACCACTGTCACGGTGGACAGCTATACGCAGACAGAGACGTATAGAACAGAGGGAGGACTCTCTGCTCAAGGACCAAACTTTGTGTAATGACCACTGTCACGGTGGACAGCTATACGCAGACAGAGACGTATAGAACAGAGGGAGGACTCTCTGCTCAAGGACCAAACTTTGTGTAATGACCACTGTCACGGTGGACAGCTATACGCAGACAGAGACGTATAGAACAGAGGGAGGACTCTCTGCTCAAGGACCAAACTTTGTGTAATGACCACTGTCACGGTGGACAGCTATACGCAGACAGAGACGTATAGAACAGAGGGAGGACTCTCTGCTCAAGGACCAAACTTTGTGTAATGACCACTGTCACGGTGGACAGCTATACGCAGACAGAGACATATAGAACAGAGGGAGGACTCTCTGCTCAAGGACCAAACTTTGTGTAATGACCACTGTCACGGTGGACAGCTATACGCAGACAGAGACGTATAGAACAGAGGGAGGACTCTCTGCTCAAGGACCAAACTTTGTGTAATGACCACTGTCACGGTGGACAGCTATACGCAGACAGAGACATATAGGACAGAGGGAGGCATCTCTGCTCAAGGACCAAACTTTGTGTAATGACCACTGTCACGGTGGACAGCTATCTGCAGACAGAGACGTATAGGACAGAGGGAGGACTCTCTGCTCAAGGACCAAACTTTGTGTAATGACCACTGTCACGGTGGACAGCTATCTGCAGACAGAGACGTATAGGACAGAGGGAGGCATCTCTGCTCAAGGACCAAACTTTGTGTAATGACCACTGTCACGGTGGACAGCTATACGCAGACAGAGACATATAGGACAGAGGGAGGCGTCTCTGCTCAAGGACCAAACTTTGTGTAATGACCACTGTCACGGTGGACAGCTATGTGCAGACAGAGACGTACAGGACAGAGGGAGGCGTCTCTGCTCAAGGACCAAACTTTGTGTAATGACCACTGTCACGGTGGACAGCTATCTGCATACACAGATGTATAGGACAGAGGGAGGCGTCTCTGCTCAAGGACCAAACTTTGTGTAATGACCACTGTCACGGTGGACAGCTATCTGCAGACAGAGACGTACAGGACAGAGGGAGGCGTCTCTGCTCAAGGACCAAACTTTGTGTAATGACCACTGTCACGGTGGACAGCTATCTGCATACACAGATGTATAGGACAGAGGGAGGCGTCTCTGCTTAAGGACCAAACTTTTGACCACTGTCACGGTGGACAGCTATCTGCATACAGAGACATAGAGGACAGAGGGAGGCGTCTCTGCTCAAGGACACACTTTGTGTAATGACCACTGTCACAGTGGATAGCTTTGCAGACAGAGACGTATAGGACAGAGGGAGGCGTCTCTGCTCAAGGACCAAACTGTGTAATGACCACTGTCACGGTGGACAGCTATACGCAGACAGAGGCGTATAGGACAGAAGGAGGAGTCTCCGCTCAAGGACCAAACTTACAAAAGTGGAATTTATCCTTAAAATATTTAAATAATGCAAAATAAATCATGGTCATTATATAAAACTAAAACCCTTATTGAAAAGTACAAACAGACAAGATGATTAGTAAGCCCCCGCTCAGATTTAACTACAGCTAACAGTTTGACAAATTTGATTTTTGTTCTTTCCTATAAATATATACAACTGTTTATTTATAGATCTGTGAAATTCTTACACATATGCAGTTTTATGTGCAGTTTGCAACTCAACATTATACTGTAAGATTTTCTGTATAATCTGAACAAACCATGGACACATGACTTTTAGTTATATCATGATATGCTATCAGATGGATAAATCCTAATTTGCTTAACCATCCCCCTAGATTGGATTTTACGTATTTATGGTGTTCTTATAACTTGATATATGCAGAAATCTGTTTGTGTATGTTGGCTCATTTCCCTTGGGACCTATTCCCTGAAGTAGAGTCACTTGGTGAAAGGTAAGAGGAGTTTCAAGTTTCTTGTCGTGTAAAGACAAATTTATTGCAAGGAAGGTGATGCCTACCCAGTAAAGACCCAAACCAAACACTTCTTATCTTTGTCTATCTCAAGGGTTCTCAGTGAAAAAACAGGCAGGGAGATATCTTTGAAGGAAATAGACCATGACGCTTTTTCACCTGGAAGAGAATGCTGTACTCCATACACAGAGTGTGGAATGTGAGGAAGTCCCGGAACTCAGAAATCAGATGAAATCTGGTTAGAGAACAAAACAAAGCAGAAAAAAGCCACAGCCGAGGGAGCCCTGTAGAAGCTCAAAGTTCAAAGTCGTGAGTCCAAGGACAGCAAGGGGCCAGGATGGGCCAGTACCCAGGTTAGTTAAAGCACTTTATCCAGAGCCGGCCGCTGGACTAGGCAGGCCAGTTCTTCCCTGCATATGGTGGCCAGTGACATTTTCCCTTTGGATTAAGCCTAGAGAACATTTCTCCTAAGAAAATGGGTTATCTCCCAGTGGAGGGTTACATGTGGGTGTTGAAGCCTGAGGGAAAGAAACAGAAGGAGCTGAAGATAGCGCCAAACCTCTACAGCGTGTGGGAAGAAAGAATACGCCATTTGACTAGGAAGTGAAATTCACCCAGGCTCCCCCTCCCTGAGTCAAGTCCTCCTGACTCGGCAATGGAAAGCATCACGGGGCAGTGTGCCCTCTGCCCACCAGCCGCTCTGTGCAGTCACTGCTGTCACCAACTGTGTGAAATTAGAACCTCATATTTAAGGGAGATTAGAAAACAGACCCCTGGCACTACTATGATAATCCCAGACAAACTAGCTGTATTGATTAAACTCGTCCTTAACTTATCTGTATAACTATAAATAAAACAAAGATCACCAGATGAAAGAGAAATATTAACAACATGAAAAACAGGGATCATTATAAGGAAATAAATTAACAAATCCAAGAGAAAATAAAGTCAAGGGGAAAATAGTTCTTCAAAAATATGTTACTTAGTATCTTCAGAGAGAGCCAAGGGGATATTGTATCCATAAATCAAGAGGAGTTTCCACCACAAGTAAATGATTCAAGGACAAAAAGAGAAGACTAAAGGCTAAATCAGTGGACTTTACATTTTTTGACCAATAAATATATTTAACATCTAGCCGTCTTTCTGCTTTCTAGGGACGGGGGGAGTGGGGTGGGGCCTTGGTGTGTGTCACACTTTATGGGGGCAAGACATGATTGCAAGATGGACTATGCCTAACAATTGCAATCAATGTAACCTGGCTTATTATACCCTCAATGAATCCCCAATAATAAAAAGAAATTAAAAAATTAAAAAATTAAAAAAAAGATAAAAGACCTCAGTAGAAAAAAAAATAAATAAATAAAATAAAATATTCTACTATCATCTGGGCAAAAAAAAAAAAACATCTAGCCGGGTGCAGTGGCTCACACCTGTAATCCCAGCACTGTGGGAGGCTGAGGTGGGAGGATTGCTTGAGCAATCAGAACAGAATACAAGGCTTGTCTGAGCGAGAGGGAGACTCCAGCTCATGAAAAAAAGTTGAAAAACCCAGCCGGGCGCTGCAGCCAGCGCCTGTAATCCCAGCGGCTTCGGAGGCTGAGGCAGCAGGATGCTCACAGCCCCAGAGTAGGGTTGCAGTGAGCTACGACGCCACTGCACTCTGCTCAGGGCATAGGGTGGGACTCTGTCTCCACAAAAAAAAAAAAAAAAAAAGTGTGGTGTGAGTGTGTATTTAACATGTAATACATTGTGTATACATTTCCATGCACACACAGAGATTTCAATACAGAACACTTTCTCTTACAGCCATACTCTCTATGATCATTCTACCTGTTTCGTAAAGAAACTCATTCAATTTACTTCATGACTCGTTGATAGGCTGTAAGATCCACAGTTGATTTAACAGTAGAAGGAAACAAAAGCTAAGGCAGTGAAAATCTCTAGTATAAAAGTAGAGTCTCACAATAAATAAGAAAATGCCAGGAAGGCTATGTTAACCAGTGTGATAAAAATATGTTAAATTGTATATAAAACCAGTGTATGTTACCCCATGATTATATTAATGTACACAGCTATGATTAAATTAAAGAGAGACAGAGAGAGAGAGAGAGAAAGTAGAGTGTCATAGAATGAAAAGCAAAGTAACAGAGGAACGAACAAGAAGAGTAAAAATTTGACTCACAAATAAAAAGTCCAGGAAACACATGAATCAACTTAGAGGGGAAAGGGATCAAGAAAACACTAAAAAGAAAGCAGAGCAGAAACAAATATGCCTTTAAAAGTGAACGGTTCAAGTAGGGCAAAGCAAGACTAATCAATATTTTTACGAAGACATACACCTAAAAACTTCTGGATGAAACTTCAGAATTACAAAGATAAGAAAATATCCTAAAAACTTCCACAGAGAGTAAAACTATTTCCTACCACACAAGATAGCAAGGATTCTTGTGTGCTTGTGACACCATGCTCCCCATTATCATGAGTTCACCACACAAGACAGCAAGGATTCGTGTGTGCTCGTGACACCATGCTCCCCATTATCATGAGTTCACCACACAAGACAGCAAGGATTCGTGTGTGCTCGTGACAAAATGCTCCCCATTATCATAAGTTCACCACACAAGACAGCAAGGATTCGTGTGTGCTCGTGACACCATGCTCCCCATTATCATGAGTTCACCACACAAGACAGCAAGGATTTGTGTGTGCTCGTGACATCATGCTTCCCATTATCATGAGTTCACAGGAGACAGTAAGGATTCGTATGTACTCGTGACATCATGCTTCCCATTATCATGAGTTCATGGGAGACAGCAAGGATTCATGTGTACTCGTGACATCATGCTCCCCATTATCACGAGTTCATGGGAGACAGCAAGGATTCGTGTGTGCTCATGACATCATGCTCCCCATTATCACGAGTTCATGGGAGACAGCAAGGATTCATGTGTACTCGTGACATCATGCTCCCCATTACCATGAGTTCACAGGAGACAGCAAGGATTCATGTGTACTCGTGACATCATGCTCCCCATCATCATGAGTTCACGGGAGACAGCAAGGATTCATGTGTACTCGTGACATCATGCTCCCCATCATCATGAGTTCACAGGAGACAGCAAGGATTCGTGTGTACTCGTGACATCATGCTCCCCATCATCATGAGTTCACGGGAGACAGCAAGGATTCGTGTGTGCTCATGACATCATGCTCCCCATTATCACGAGTTCATGGGAGACAGCAAGGATTCGTGTGTACTCGTGACATCATGCTCCCCATTACCATGAGTTCATGGGAGACAGCAAGGATTCATGTGTACTCGTGACATCATGCTCCCCATTATCATGAGTTCACAGGAGACAGCAAGGATTCGTGTGTACTCGTGACATCATGCTCCCCATCATCATGAGTTCACGGGAGACAGCAAGGATTCATGTGTACTCGTGACATCATGCTCCCCATCATCATGAGTTCACAGGAGACAGCAAGGATTCGTGTGTACTCGTGACATCATGCTCCCCATTATCATTAGTTCACAGGAGACAGCAAGGATTCGTGTTTGCTCGTGACATCATGCTCCCCATCATCATGAGTTCACGGGAGACAGCAAGGATTCGTGTGTACTCGTGACATCATGCTCCCCATCATCATGAGTTCACGGGAGACAGCAAGGATTCGTGTGTACTCGTGACATCATGCTCCCCATCATCATGAGTTCACAGGAGACAGCAAGGATTCGTGTGTACTCGTGACATCATGCTCCCCATTATCATTAGTTCACAGGAGACAGCAAGGATTCGTGTGTGCTCGTGACATCGTGCTCCCCATTATCATGAGTTCACGGGAGACAGCAAGGATTCATGTGTACTCGTGACATCATGCTCCCCATTATCATGAGTTCACAGGAGACAGCAAGGATTCATGTGTACTCGTGACATCATGCTCCCCATCATCTTGAGTTCACAGGAGACAGCAAGGATTCATGTGTACTCGTGACATCATGCTCCCCATTATCATGAGTTCACAGGAGACAGCAAGGATTCGTGTGTGCTCGTGACATCATGCTCCCCATTATCACGAGTTCATGGGAGACAGCAAGGATTCATGTGTACTCATGACATCATGCTCCCCATTATCACGAGTTCATGGGAGACAGCAAGGATTCGTGTGTGCTCATGACATCATGCTCCCCATTACCATGAGTTCACAGGAGACAGCAAGGATTCATGTGTACTCATGACATCATGCTCCCCATTATCACGAGTTCATGGGAGACAGCAAGGATTCGTGTGTGCTCATGACATCATGCTCCCCATTATCACGAGTTCATGGGAGACAGCAAGGATTCGTGTTTCCCCATTATCATGAGTTTCCCATGAGCAATCCCGTGGGCAACAAGGAAGATTTCTCAAATCTTAAAGAGTAATGATATTGAAATATAATTTTATATTTTGCCAAACTAATGTCAGAGGAAAGTTGTTTTTTGTTTTTTGGGTTTTTTTTTTTTTTTTTTTTTTTTTGCAAGTGCAAGTAAATAGAAGTTTGGCCTTCAAACATTCCACATGTAAGAAATTACTATATCACATTTAATATTTTGTAGACAAAGAATTGCACTCTTTTATGGGTCCAACTACACATTAGTTTTACAGTAATATTTATGTACACATTTATAATATTTTAATAATGTTTGTTTTTTTGAGTCAATTTATAGGTAAAGCACAAAATAAACATAGTTTTCAGAATTTATGTAAATACTATGAATTGTAGCAAATGTAATAATAATTTAGCAAATTTTATAAAATGGAGAATGAAAGACGGGATAAAAGTAATGAAGGCTACTAACTTTTGTTCTTTGAATTGTGATAAATATTATATGCATATACACATATACGCATATAAGTATACATACATATAAATTAAATCAAGAAACTCAGAAGACTTAAAAATATAAAACTTATAAAATTAGCAGGATGTTCGAGGTTTTTTTTTTTGTCTCTTTTTTTATTATTGTTTGGGATTCATTGGGGTACAATGAATTAGGTTATGCTGATTGCATTTGTTAGAAAAAGTCCCTCTTATAATTGTGTCCCTCCCCCAAGAAGTGTGCGGTACATCTTGAGTCCCCGTCCCCTCCGTCCTCCTCCCCACTTGCTCATTCCCTTATCCACCCCTTGCATGAGCTCATCTGCTGCCTTCATATTAGAATAGACTTCAAGGTTTAAATCCCTCATTTTTTCACAAGGAAAGTTGATAAATACAGTCTCAAGTTGCCAAAGGTATGGGGATTTTATTAATAAGATTCTATATTCAAAAGAAGGTAAAATTGTTAAGTAGTTATGGCTACCAAATAAAACCAGAAGGAATAAGGGCAGAGAAGAATTTTAATTTTTACCTTTCTATATATTTTTATCATATGTAAGTACGCATAGATATACATATTACACCTCTATCTTTCTCTCTCTCTCTCCCTCCCTCCCCTCTCCTCCCCTCCCTTCCCCTTCTCTACTCTCCTCTCCTTTCCAGACAGGGTTTCACTCAGCCACCAGGCTGAAATGCAGTGGTGTGATCAAAGCTCACAGTAGCCCCAAACTCCCAGGCTCAGGCAATGCTCCCACCTCAGCTTCCCAAGTAACTGGTATTACAGTTACCTGCCACCACACCTGGCTAGTTTTTGTAGAGACATGGTTTGTCTATGCTGCCAAGGCTGGCCTCGAACTCCTGGCTTCAAGCAGTCCTCCCACCTTGGCCTCCCAAAGTGCGGGGATTACATGTGTGAGCCATGGCACACAGCTTTACATTTTTGTTTTTTGTTTTTTTAAGGGAATTTTTAACCCCTTTAACCTAACTTTCTGAAATTATTTTAAAACACAGTTTTGCTCAATCCCTATTAAAAATATCACATTGGACAATTATAAGAGGGACCTTACCTAACAAAGGCAAACATTGTAACCTAATTCTTTGTACCCTCAATTAACCTGAAACAAAAAAATGTTTTAAAATACATAATTTCAACTGTTATAAATTTTAGAATGGTTGTAATAATATATAAATGCTTTCTAAATTCACTTGTGTGAATCAAATTTCTCTTTGATAATGACTCCCAAGAATTTAAAGAGTTCATCCTTACAAAGTCTGGCTCAAGAATTATGGTAGCCGTTTCACATACAAAAATGTCATAAGAAAATAAAAATATCTCATTGGAACTATAAAAGGCAGCCAAACCACACCCAACGCCAACAAATGAACAGAAATAACTGATGTCAGCATAGACCTAAATGAAACTGAAAACAGAAAACTATAGATCAGTGAAATAAGAAGTTGGTTCTGGCTCGGCACCCATAGCATAGTGGTTACAGCACCAGCCACATACAGAGAAGGTGGTGGGTCTGAACCCAGCTGGGACCAGCTAACCAACAATGACAACTGCAACCAAAAATAGCTGGGTTCTGTGACAGGCACCTGTAGTCCCAGCTACTTGCTGTGACACCATGGCACTCTACTAAGGATGACACAGTGAGACTCTGTCTCAAAACAACAAAAAAAAGAAATTGGTTCTTTGAAAAGATAAACAAAACTATTGTACCTCTTGCTAGATTAACTATGAATCAAAGAGAAAGGACCTTAATAAGCTCAATTGGAAATAAAAATGAAGGTATCACAACTAATACCAGATACATACAAAATACCACCTATGAATACTATGAAATCTCTTTCCACATAAATTCAAAAATATAGATGAAGTGGCAATCTCATTACTAGGTATCTTCCCAGAAGAAAAAAAAATCAGTTTACCTTAAGGACATTTACACTGAAATATTTATAGCAGCTCAGTTTGCAATCGCAAAGATGTATAAGCAACCCAAGTGCCCATCAACACACAAAAGGATTAATAAACTGTGGTACGTGTATTCAGCCATAAAGGGAGACTTTACATCTCTTGTCTTTACCTGAGTGGAGAGAACTGCTTAACTTTAAGAAAAGAAATTGCAGACGACACAAACAAATGGAGAAACAGGTCACGTTCGTGGATCGGAAAAACGAACATTATTCAGATGGCCATAATACTATCCAAAGTGATTCACAGATTTAATCCAGTTCCCAACAAAATACCAACATCGTATTTCACAGATATAGAAAAAATAATTCTATGCTTTGCTTGGAATCAGAAGAGAGCCCAAGTAGCGAACGCACTCTTAAGCAAAAGGAACAAACCTTAAGGCTTCACATTACCAGACGTCAAACTATTCTATGAGGCTATAGTAACCAAAACAGCATGGTATTGGCACAAAAAATAGAGAAATAGACTAATGGAACAGAATAGAGAACTCAAATATAAAACCATCCAGATACAGCCAACTGATCTCTGACAAGGCAGGCAGAAATACACACTTGGGAAAAGAGTCCCTATTCAATAAATGCTGCTAGAAAAACCGGATAGCCACATGAAAAAAACTGAAACAGGATCTGTACCTCTCACCACTCACAAAAATTAATTTACGATGGATAAATGACTTAAATGTATAAGGCATAAAACCATAAGAATCCAGGAATAAAATGTTGGAAAAACTCTTCTCCCTCCCAAAATAATGGGAGGGAATTTAATGGTGTACGTTGAGACATTTAAATATCAGATACATTCCCCACAAGTCCTGTCTACTAACCCAAGCAAGAGTTCATTGCATTTGATAGTAATTTCCCTTTTAGGAAATTTTTCCTAAACCTAGGATATAAGTTATATCCATGTACATGTTCTCCTAGATTCTCTTAAAAGTCTTTAGTAATTTTTTATTTTTTTTTAAATTTTTCCATTTGGGTCGGCACCTGTGGCTCAGTGAGTAGGGCGCCAGCCCCATATACCAAGGGTGGCGGGTTCAAACCCAGCCCCAGCCAAACTCCAACAACAACAACAAAAATAATAAAATAAAATAAAATAAAATTTTTCTGTTTATGTGGAATTCATTTTGACATATCTTTTTTTTTATTATTAAATCATAGCTGTGTACATTGATATGATCATGGGGCATCATTCACTAGCTTCACAGACCTTTTACCAAGTTTCACATATACCCTTGTAAGATGCACCGCTGGTGTAATCCCACCAATCCCCTTCCCTCTACCCATCTCCCCCCTCCCTTCCCTCCCTTTCCCCCTTCTCCCTATTCTTAGGTTATAACTGGGTTATAGCTTTCATGTGAAAACCCTAAATTAGTTTCATAGTAGGGCTGAGTACATTGGGTACTTTTTCTTCCATTCTTGAGATACTTTACTAAGAAGAATATGTTCCAGCTCCATCCATGTAAACATGAAAGAGGTAAAGTCTCCATCTTTCTTTAAGGCTGCATAATATTCCATGGCGTACATATACCACAATTTATTAATACATTCGTGGATCGATGGGCACTTGGGCTTCTTCCACGACTTAGCAATTATGAATTGGGCTGCAATAAACATTCTGGAACAAATATCTTTGTTATGATGTGATTTTTGGTCTTCCAGGTATATGCCCAGTAGCAGGATTACAGGATTGAATGGCAGATCTATTTTTAGATCTCTAAGTGTTCTCCATATCTCTTTCCAAAAGGAATGTATTAATTTGCATTCCCACCAGCAGTGTAGAAGTGTTCCCTTTTCTCCACATCCGCGCCAACATCTCTGGTCTTGGGATTTTGTGATATAGGCTAGGCTCATGGAGTTAGATGGTGTCTCAAAGTAGTTTTGATTTGCATTTCTCTGATGATTAAAGATGATGAGCATTTTTTTATATGTCTGAAGGCCGCGTACCTGTCTTCTTCAGAGAAGTTTCTCTTCAAATCCCTTGCCCAGCCTGCGATGGGATCCCTTGTTCTATTCTTGCTAATGCGTTTGAGTTCTCCGTGGATTCTGGTTATTAAACCTTTGTCGGAGACATAACCTGCAAATATCTTCTCCCATTCTGAGGGCTGTCTGCTTGCTTTACTTACTGTGTTCTTGGCTGTGCAGAAGCTTTTTAGTTTGATCAAGTCCCAGTAGTGCATTTTTGAAGCTGCTTCAATTGCCTGGGCATTTTGACATATCTTATACAAATCTGTTGTCACTTGTTTTTTCTTTATATAAACCAATTTTCAAAATATAATTTATTGACCAATTCATATCCTTTCTGCTGTTGTACTTAACCAGAATTCTAATTAACTGCTGTATTTGTAGGAATATAATTTTATTAGCAAGAAAGGTACTAGAAGTCTCTAGAACACGTGTCTGTGCGTGCACACGCGCGCGCGCACGCACACACACACACACACCCCTATTTCCAGGATCAAGGTGTCCGAGAAGCCAAATAATTTATCAAATGTTGTTAGGTAGCGATGACATCAGAATGAAAGATGATAAATGCTCATAAGGACATTTCAACTAGGGCTTGATAAAAGATGATAAAATACCAACACAACAAAGCACAACAGACCTTCAGAGTGACTGGAATTATTCAGTCTTAGAGTCTCTACTTAGTCTCCTCATAGATATAGAAGCTGACTGTACCTTTCATGTTTTGATAAATGTCCTCAAGTTCAGATGAGTCAGTGCTACCATCCCCACATCCTGGGGTGTCTGTGTGCAGACACTAGACTGGGCAGTGTCTGTTCACCTCGGGCCATTCTAATGAGCATTCTTAACAATTCAGTTTATTTCCACTAGATTTGTAGGCATGTAATCATATTCTTTTCAAATAACAGTATTAATTTCCTTTTTAACATTTAAAATTTTATTTCAATTTCAGAACATATTTTACTGACTACAACATTCAGAAGAGAATTATTTAGATTACAATAATAATAATTACCCTCATCTTACCTTAACTACCTATAATGGAAAACTCACCAAAATATTATTTTTTAAATTTAGCATATTTATTTCAGCTTTACTTACACTTTAAAATACCATTAGTAGTGGATATTAATTATGTAACAGATTCCATAATTTGTTGTTATAGTAATACAGTTCCTAATGTTAGAGCATCTTTGCTTCTTAAAAATAAGTTTTAGTTCAGCATAACATCATTAAAGTGTGGTAAGTGATTCTTTCTGTGAACTCCTAATTCTTTTTCTTTGCCAATATTTTATTTTGGATTTTTGGCTTTCTATCGAATGAGTACTTCCAGGTATTACAACAAAATAAAAATAAAATGAACTTTAACAGTGGCACGTATGTGTGTGCACATGTATGTGGGTGTGTGTGTGTTATTTAAGTTAATAGGAAAAGCACAAGAGGAGATTCCAAGACTGGTTCAAAGGACAATTATGTCATCAGTAATACAAGCTCTTTTTATTTTTATTTTTTTTTAGTTCTTTAAATATTTATTTTAACATGGAAAAATTTGAACTGCTGAAAAAACAAGAATCTTTTATTCCTTTTTAATTAAAATGATAACTGTATACATTTATGGAGTACAATGTGATAATTTGATATACAATGTGGAGTGCTTAAATCAAATAGATCACCATCAACCTCACTTATTTTTTGTGGCAAGACATTTAAAATTTACTCTTAGTTACTGTGAAATATACCCTTGCATTTGAACAACCTTTCTTCTCCATCATCTTCATCTACAGTCAAGGATTTTTTTTCCACTTGCCATCTCATTGTCACAAAATGGCTGCAGCCACTCCAGACAATAGGCCCTGCTCTCCCATCTAACTTTATATTAAGACACTGATTCGGGTTTCTCCAGGATTCCCCAGCAGAGTTCCCCTGAGTTCAACTGGCCATAGCCGAGTCAATAAGACATACCCAAGCTCTAGAGAATGTCAGAAAAATGAACTGCTAAAAAAGAGGAACATAATTCTTCCTTAGTTTAGAGTTGGACCAATCATGATTAGTCACCTTGAACGGGGAGGACTGCAGCCAGAACAAAGAAAAGGAGAATTCATTTAGCAAGGATGGGAGTGGTTAGAGATGTTTCAAGGACAAAATAAATAATATGCCCACCACCTTATCTAGTCCATTTGGGTCAGATATGCAGTCTTTTTGTACTAAATTTATCATGTTCAGCAATTCTAACTTTTCCATGTTCTGTATGGAAGTATCTTTTTTTCTGAAAATATGAAGGAAGTCATTTAAAATCATCTGATTTCAGAAACTTTAATGGATAGAATAACCGGATGTACCCTGTACAATTTCAAGTTGGAGGGAGTTTTGTAGTGTTTCTCAAGTCATAGAAGAGTCTGTGGGGGCAAGGCATGATGGCCTAGGCTTCTAATCCTGACACTCTGGGAGGCTGAGGCAGGAAGATCCCTTGAGCTCAGGAAGTTAAGACTAGTTTGAACAAGAGGGAGATCCCAACTTTACTAAAAACAGAAAAACAAAAACAAAACTTGCCAGGCGTTGTGGTGGGCACCTGTAGTCACACCTACTGTGGGAGGCTAGGACAGAAAGATCACTTGAACTCATGAGGTTGAGGTTGCTGTGAGTTAAGCTGACTCCATGGTACTCTGGGCTGAACAGAGTGAGACTTTGCATCAAAAAAACCCAGAGAGTGTGTGTGTGTGTGTGTGTGTGTATGTGTGTGTGTGTGTGCGCGCGCACACCTGTGTATATATAAGAGTGTGTGGTCTTTAAAGGTTACAGAGTCCTTTAGGTTAATTTTTTCTGGTTGTGCTATTTTATTTTACTTAATATTTTATTGACTGAACAAATAGTAAATTCTTCTAAAACATTTATTTTTGTCAATTTAGCTTACATTTTTAAGAGTGTTTGCATATTTATTTTTCTGTTATATATTTACTGAGATTGTAACTTTCTTTTAAGTTGAAGAAAAATAAAATTGTCCAGGAAAATAAATTTTTCTAAAATTAATATTACCATTTCTGTTCTTATTATTTTGGTTTGTCTGGATACTACTCTAAACGTGTATTCTTTTAAAATTCTCTGTCCCTGGGCAAGTTGGAACCAGTGAGTCTTTAATTTTTAACAAATGTGAAAGTCTTTTATGTTAACAGAGGAGTTCATTTTAATTGCCAAGATTATTATATTTAGTCTTCCCTTATATATTTTCATGTTACTTTATAATGCTTACTTTGATTTATAACTTTTATACTTTTATATTCTCTAGCAATTTGCAAGATACTCAGTATAGTCTAAATCCACTGATGTTTATCTTTAAATTTTAAACTGTAAATCTCAAGTTATCAGTAACAAAAATGATTGTCAATTTTAAATTAAATTACTGTTTATATTGTCCATACTACTCTAAGACTATTTTTCACTTTTATACTGAATTTTATAAAATTTAAAGCAATCATGATTTAGATTGCAGTCTCTAACTGACCGTAGTTTTTCTCCCCCTCCCTTTTTTTAAACAAAGATTTTCTTAACATTTCAATTTTTGGTCCTCTCAATTGGCCAAAATTCTCTTTAAATTGATAAATGTTTTTCAAAAAGCTATTTTTATTTATTCTTTCAATTCAAAAAATTTGCTAGTGAACAGTTAGATAGGCATACCTTTTAAAAAATGTGAACTGCATTCTCCTATCCAACTTAATCCTCCAGTTTTTTCAACTAATTATTTCAAATTGTTCCCCATGCTTTGGCAATAGATTGGTTGTAAGTCTTCTTTCTTTTTTAACAGAAGCCCCCCTCCCCCAAATGCTTTTTGCCCAGGTTATGCCATGAATTCACAGGGAACAGGTCCCGGCACCGTACGCCCCTCACACACCTGCTTCTCTTGGCTTTCCCGAGTGCTGCGCTGTCTGCCCCTTCTGCCGCAAACCCTTCGAGTGTGATCCAGCAGCTCTGGGGCCTTTCCATTGGCTGTCACCAAGCTCGCTGTGCCTATTATGCCATGAACTCATAGGGATCAGGTTCTAGGAGCTCAGGCTCCTTTCCATTAGTTCTCACAGGATGCAGCAGACTGGCACTTCAGTTGAACCCAGGTACCTTTTTCTCTGGCTTCTTTTTCTGATCATTTTCCTTTGTGAAGATACCTTTGCATTTTAGGAAGCTATCTCAGCTCTTAGAGGGCTTACTATGCTTAGTAAAAACATTAACCCTCTTGGAAAGAATCCTGCCCTTAACTTATTTGTTTATGACAATGCCAACAGCATGCTGGGTGACACTGTAGACTCTTCTACTTGTGCGATGGTGACATCTGTGCGGCATGCTTTTCTGGGCAGTACCCATTCCTTTGATGCCCACATATCACCTTTCTTGTAGATTCGCATATGTGTAGCCAAAGGAAGAACTCCGTGTTTTCTAAAAGGCCTGGAGGTCACGTATTGGGGGCTCCCCTCTCTCCCTGTGTGTTTATCATTTTGGTGAATTACTGGAAATGTTGTCTCCTGATGGAAGTCTTGACATTCAGTGTCACAAGTTTCTATTTTTTCCTGTTATGTTGTAGTGGGAATTTTAATAGGAATTCAAAAATGTCATTTTACCCTATAACTTGAATATTGGCTTGGTATTTGACAATTGATTCTGTTGCTGAACATTTATTTGTTGTTGTGAAAGGAAGCCTCAGAAAAGAGAAGAGAGTAATATAGAAAGCCAATCAAAAATTTAAAAAAAGAGAAATCAAGCCCTGTTGAATTTGGATGGCAGTCCAACCGTTTGGAAATGAGAAGATCATCGAGTCGAGTGTGAATATGGTGAATGAGGTTAGGAAGGACCCTGGTCTGTTTGCTTGGGGAACATTTGAGCTCAGTAACTTGAACAGAAGCAAATTAAAGTTTCTTAAATCTAAGACAAAATAGGCCATTTTCAAATCTCACCCACTAAGCTCAAATTATATTCTAGCAAAGTTTTGATTGGGGAGATCAGAACTTTGGGGAGATCATGAAAATACCCACAACTTTGCTCTTCTCACTTCAGAAGTGACCTCACACTCAAGTGGTCACTAACAGAACTTCAATGTCCTTCTCTTGTGTCTGGGAGAACCTCAGCTTACTACTGCCAGGGTCTATTTAACATGTTTTCCTAAGCTGTGTGAATAATGAGATAAGATATTCAGGGGAATTAAAATGTTAATTATGTGTACAGGTTGGTAAATATGCTCAGTGATTTGAACTGATTCATTATATGAGCTTAAATTATTATTACAACAGTGAATGTCAACCATTCATGATGTACTACCTTCATCACAAAACACTGACAACCACTTCTACACTGTGCTCTCCAAAAATTAATGACTGCTAAAAAATTATTCTCAAAGGCGGTGCGTGTGGCTCTGTGGGTAGGGCACCAGCCCCATATACCAAGGGTGGTGGGTTCAAACCCGGCCCCAGCCAAACTGCAACAACAAAAAATACCTGGGCGTTGTGGCAGGTGCCTCTAGTCCCAGCTACTCGGGAGGCTGAGGCAAGGGAATCACCTAAGCCCAGGAGTTAGAGGTTGCTATGAGCTGTGATGCCATAAACTCTACCAAGGGTGACATAGTGAGACTCTGTCTCTAAAAAAAAAATTCTCAATTTGCTCCTAAATAATTCCAGAAGAGTTCTCTGACACAGTAAGCATTCCCCAAAATACATGTGTCAGGTTCTTTTCTATCTAAAGAACACACACACACAATTCATGCATGTAATAGAGAATTTAGCTTAGTAACAGAGTATTTGACCAATGTCATACATCTAATAAAAGACAAAATAGAAAATGAGTAGACCTGATACCAAAACTTAGTTCCTTTCTGTTATGATTTTGACCAACTCTTGAGTGAATAATAACAGCTATTATCTATTGCGTGTTCACCATGCTTCATCCAAGTCATCACATTCACTTCTTACAACCACCACCACCACCACCCCAGGTTTTTTCCCATTTTATGGAGAGAATATTGAGGCTGAGAAAAATTTAAATGCATGGTATTATTACCTTGTGAGAGAACAAAAAAATGTTATCAGTTCATATCAAATCACTGTACTGTGTGTAGCCCAGGGAGCAAGTATGAAATGTCTCCAAATATCATTGAAGAATGGCATTATTGTTCAGAGAGTTTGGGAAATGAAAATTCAAGCCAGAATTCTTACTTTGGAAGGGACAAAAGCAAAGAGCCTTCTCCTAGCGACAGGGACTAACCCAGAATGGCACAAGGAGATGCCTACGTGGGTTATTCTGGGATGCCTTGCTCATTTGGCCATCAGGATAAAAGCCAGCAACACATCAGCACTTCTTACCTATAAATACCGTAAATCATGCCCCTCCGTGACGGCCTTCTCAGCTTCCCTCAGCGTTCTGGGAAGGGAAAGGTCCCAGTGAGCCAGTTATCAATTTACTCAGGGTTAAGTGTGAGCTCTTTATAGCCACGTCAGCTTGCCCACTGCCTGTGATGTGTGCCAACTTTGCTCATATGAAACACAAATAGTCTCATGATTCAATGAAAGAACTTCCCCCAAAATAAAAGATAGGATTAAATCCATGGCATAGCGAGAAACTGCCGCATCTTTACTGGGTATGAGGGAAGTAACAATGCCAGTCTAACTTAGGAGTAGAATATGTTTTGTTTTTCTAAAAGACATACATTCTAAATTATAGCTTTGAAGTTTAATTTGAGATGCACGTGAGATACTGATTGGTTAATCTAATGCATACATTTTTGAGTCCTGTATTTTCTAAGCATGTTTCTGGTTCATCAGAGATGAGATCAGTTTTACCCAAACATCTGTACCGCTCTTGATTACCAAGCTTCATTTCATCTAATCTGGTTGGATTAAATAGAATCTCCTTCCACTTTAGCTGATTGCAGAGGAATGTCATTATTCTGTCAGATAATTCTATTCTGCACACATAGTAATTTTATGCTGTTTTCAGTCTCTTTCCTCAATAGGTCACAAGCTGCACCGACGCTGAGGTCTCATCTAAAAACTCTCTTAATCCATTGCCACAACCTCTGCAGAGGTAGGAACTGTGCGCCGGTCACACACACCTGACAGGCATCATCTCTGTCCTGTCTCCTTTTAATGGTGGGAGCAAGTTAGGAGTAAGGGCAATTATTACAACAGCAAGGGTCTGGTTTATCAGCTAGCCTTCAAACTTCCTGATTTTATGACATTGGGTTGGTACCTTAACCTCTCAATCCCTTGACAGGTACTAACATATATACCTATATACACCAATCCTTGCCTGCCCCCACAGTGTTGTAGCGATTGAAAGACACCAGGTGAGCAGAATTTTAGTTACAAGATGTAAAAACTGGGGCTGACCTATATTCGATACAAGGACGTCTAAATGTTAATAATAATCACGTAAATTACGTTTATTAAGAGACTGCCATTAAACTGAATATGTTATATGTTATGGTACTACTTTAGAAGATAAAATATTATCAAATTAAGTAAAATAAATGTATGATTAAAATCCTGAAAGACTCACCGTAATGTTAAAAGTAGCAATCACAAGATAGTAAAATACTTGCTGAATCAAATAATACTAATTTTCTTCATTTTAATTTTATAAACTAAGTACATAATTTATAATGGTAAAATCATTTAAAATATGTGTAAAACACTTTTTACTAAAATATGATCCTAGTTCATGTAACTACTTGAAAATGAAAGGTAACCTAACATCTAGCTTCTAGCTGTTTAGCTCATCTCCTAATAAAAGTTCAAGTTTCTCAACAAACTAAGATGAAACTGAATGCTATTATATTAATTTTACAATTCAAGATATTAAAATTCAAATAGAAATAAAGCATAAGGTAGGCAAAACGTAAAATAAAGGTCTAGCTCAATTAACTTAAATGTTAGCATATACTTCTCCTGACAAAATAAGAATATCCTAAATAAAAGTTGCCTAAAAAAAGAATTTATTAAAGTGGTAGTCAAGATTATGTAGCAAATACTATTTGTTTGTTAGGGCTTAATTTTCTTAAAGAAAAGTTTCATACTCCAAAGAAATCTTCATAAGCTAATAATTATTTAAAATTTTTAAATAATACAAATTTACTAAAAGCTTAAGAATGTAAGATAATGTGACTATTGCAAATAATTTAAAATATTGGGTTATAAAATATTATTATCTGTAGAAGATATATATCAAATGTATTAGTTCAACAGCTGAATAATTTGAAAACTAACCATGTTAAGGGCACACTCAATTTTAATGTATTTCCGGTATTTGTTCAATGAGCTATTACTCAGAATAAGAGCCAGAGAGTAAGGCATAAGAGGTAATTCTTGACCTCATTTTAAAACGTTCACTTGTAGTATTCATATAATTAGTCTAATTTTTCATAACCAATATTTAAAATGTCATATTAGTAGTACATAAAAGGTAAATTCAGAGATTATTAATTTATATTAAGGCATTAAAAATTATCTATGTATATGAGTTTGTGTGTGTGCTCACACATATTTGAGAGAGAGATATATTTATAAGTAAAAAGAAACATGTCCCAAATGGTCTATTGTATTAATCCAATAGAGAATAAGAAAGGAGCATGAACAACCTTGAGATGTATTTTTATTTCTCTTGTTACAGAATGTGAGCCTTGTCCAAATTATAAGCCCACTATAAGTCTGCCTGAAATCAAAGTCAACTCAACTTGATTACACCACACAACTGTTGACATTAACACGCATACACACAAAGATAATAAAAAGAAGAAATACCTCCACTCCTCCTATAAAAAGAAACTTCTCATGGGAAATAAAGGAATAAATTAATAATGGAAAACTTCCAAAACCCCTAAAATAGTGTTTTATTTTTTCACATTATAACAACTTTGAAGTTGAGCTGTATCTTAAAATTGAGGAAACATTTAAAAATCAAGGATAATTTGCATCAGTACTTAACTACCTGTGCTAAAAGACTGATGTTTGTTCTTTGTTTATCCCTGATTCTTCTATAGCTCAACCCTGTTCAGTAAGGGTCTACCCATCATGTATGCGGGTTTCTGAGAATGGCAGACTGCTCTCAACACTTCCCAACACTTTCTCTTAGATTTGTTTGATGAGGTTCTAAGAGATTGTGAGCCACATTTTCATCAGCACTATCTTACAGTAAATGAGATATTATATTACCCAATGCTTATTGCATATATTTTTAAATCTCTTTTAACCAATATTTATTACATATGATTTTGAATCACGATTAACCAATACATTGTCCTAGCCTCTTTCTCAAAGGAAACTGAGCCAAGTAATAAAGTTGAATATTTCATTTGCTGGAAAGAAATCAAATAACTACAGGAAGGATCAAAAGGAAGGAGAAAAGAGATTGGCTAAAATAAAAGAGATTCCCCACCCATTGGAAACCTTGTGAATAATCATGAACTAGCAGAGTCCAGTTAAATCCTTCAGGTGCAATTTAGATCTCCTGCAAAAGAACTTAGGAAATGTGTCCCCCAAATTATGACACTTTGGTACAAAGAATATTTCAAATTTAAGGCCATTTATGATCAAAAAGCATTAGAAGGGCCTCTTCCTCTCTCTGCATAAACCACACTGACCATCAAAACAATAATCTATTCCCCTTCCTCTCACTGTTACCTCAGGACATTGCGGGGGGAGGGTGGGAGGGAACATGATCAAGAATGCAACCAGACCTGATCCAAATTATGTTAAATATAAACATAACACCTTTCTCTCAGGCTAATTAGTTCCATAAGAGATTCATTTATAAATCAATGTATTCTCTCCATTCATTCATCCTTCTTAGCAACCCTGAAACAAAATTACCTGTGCTGCTAATATCCCCTCTCCTCTAAAAGGTAAACATAAAAATATTGAATCCCATTGGGATACCAAGCAATCACTCCATGATTCTCCCCATGCCCACAGTAAATCAACCTCTTCCTCTCATTAATCTTCCTTAATTGTGAGTTGGTTTTCAAGGGAAAGGGCACATGTCCCCTTATCCCCACAACTGCTATTCTGCATTACTTTGATCCTTAGACTACTTTGTCATGGATGAAAAATTTACTTCTCCTCTGTAGAAAAACTTTGTGATAAGGGATGCGGTTACTCCTTAAAAATAAACTGCCCTTGATGTTCTCATCCTATGGATAAAGCTGAATAACATGAGCAACAAAATATGCTGTTTCATTCTGTGCTAAAGAGAATGAAAGAAAGTAAAAAGTAAAATACAAGTGATTAGGTAGGAAATGTACTTCGGAATGATGGGGGGAGAAGGAAAAAAGCCTTCAGTCCAGGTAAAAACTAAGGCTGGCTTATTCATTATACGAACTCTCAGCTGAAAGTATTATTCTTTTATCAGACATTTTCACTATGATAAATTCTTATAAATAATGTGTTTTTTAAATTCCTTTGTATAGGGGCGGTACCTGTTGCTCACTGGGTAGGCCACCAACCACATACACCAAAGCTGGCAGATTCGAACCCAGCCTGGGCCAGCTAAAACAACAATGACAACTGCAACAACAACAAAAAAGAGCTGGGCGTTGTGGTGGGCACCTGTAGTCCCAGCTACTTGGGAGGCTGAGGCAGGAGAATTGCTTAAGCCCAGGAAGTTGAGGTTGCTGTGAGCTGTGACGCCATGACACTCAACCCAGGGCAACAGCTTGAGACTGTCTCACAAAAAAAAAAAAAAATTCCTTTGTATGATTAGAGTATGAAAATATTATATGGATTCTCTCTATTGAAATAATCTGGACTCCAAGATTCATGTGACTTGAGATTTCAGTGCTTTCTCAAAGGAATCTCCTTATTGTGTCTGTAGCCCTTGGGTCCTTTGTAGAGGCTCCATCCATATTTGTTGGATCCATATTTGTTGACTTCAGAATGAATGACAAAAAGTCACCTTCAAGGAAGGAAGAGAGCACACTACACTGATTGCTCCTCTTCTACACAAGCAAGGCTTGCATTGATCACAAAGAAACAAAAGAATTCACCCCTTCCAAACCAGGCAGGGGCAACTGGAAAGAGCAGATGAAAATCCAACTTGATCAAAACAAAGATGGGTTTTTCTACAGCATGCCTCCCACCTCACCAGGCTGAAGATTCAATAATAAATTCTTCCATTTATTAGAAAAGACACACATTGATTCTCCTGACTGGCTAGTAGGAATCCCAGCTATAGCCTCAATCTGTTTTAACCCACAGTTACGAATGTGCTCTGGAGCCTCATTATTTAATTAAGAGCAGGAATTATAAGAGCACTAAACTCAATGAAGCAGCACAATTTGCAAGGGCTCTGAATTTATAGTTTCCATTAATTAACATAAAGCAGTGTAGGCAAGTGAAATCAAGTGATCTGCTCGGCTATTAGAATTTTGAGAGTTAATTAATATAACAGCACAGATCATTGAACTTACAAATTATGAGTAACATATAGAATTTTAAAGAGCATCATGATGTTTTATAATTATAAGATACTCATCTGCTTCTTCAAATTGTGTTCTTTTGAAGCTTGGTTCCTTCACTCAATTCAAGATCAGATATGGCTAAATTCATCTAGAAGAAAAACAATTAGAGAATTTGTGAATTTAATTCTGCAAACACTTCTAATAAATGATTTGCTTATTTACTTAATCAGCTGTGATGATTACAGACCATTAATGGCCATTAATAAATAAAACTATTTGCATTTCACAAGTGTGTTTGAATTTCAGACTTCTTGAATTTCTTAGGGGGAAAGAAACAGAAACGACCTTTCCTGTGACCACAGTTTAAAACACAGTTGGATGAATTCCCATTTTTCCCCCCTGGTGGTAAAACAGGAAAGGAATTGGAGGTGGTGCAAACTGCTACCACTGCCATCACACACATGTATAACCTGTCCTCCTCATCGGGCTTCTCCTTAATTTAAGGGCTCTAGAATATTGAAGACTATTCTTCTTCACCCGAGTGAAGAGCTGCAGAAACAAAAGTCACGTCTTGCCCTTCTCATCCAAATTTAAACTTGTTAAAAACAGACTTGTTGTAACCTGAATAGCATTTTCTATGATGTTGTTATAGATTCCTTTTACATCTTCGCACATTTTAAATTACAGGGGGAAAAAAGCCTTGCACTTACAGTCAGGGCATCAGTATCTAAAATTTATTTTCCCTGTATGAGCAAAGACACATATTTTTATTTCACAATTGGAATAATTGTCATCTCCTAAGTGCCTAAGATGTGCCTGGTCATTTACGAATGCTTTATCATAGATTATCTCATCATTGCTGAAAAGAACCTTGAAAGGCAAGTCTTCGTTTTATAAAAATGGAAGCTAAGATACAAGAAAGATTCAGAAGATCAGGCGAAACAAAATATTGGTTCTTTAAAGATATTAATAAAATTGATAAACGCTTGGCCAGATTAACCAGAAATAGAAAAGTAAAATCTCTAATAACCTCAGTTAGAAGTGAAAAAGGGAACCAACAGATACCACAGAAATACAAAAGATCCTCAACAATTACTACAAAAAACTTTAGGCCTAGAAATTTGAAAATTTAGAGGAAATGGACCAATACCTGGAAACATACCACCTTCCTAAACTCAGTCAGAAAGAATTAGAAATTTTGAACAAACCTATATCAAGCACTAAAATTGCATCAACAATACAAAATAGTCCAAAAAAGAAAATACCTGGACTAGATGGTTTCCCTTCAGAATTCTATCAAACTTCCAAAAAGGAACTAGTTCCTATATTGCATAACCTATCCCAAAATACAGAGAAGGAAGAAATCCCCCCTCAACACATTCTATGAGACAAATATTACCCTGATTCCAAAGCCAAGAAAGGACCAAAAAAGTAAAACTATAGGCCAATATCATTAATGAATATTGGTGCAAAAATATTCAGTAAGATCCTATCAAACAGAATACAGCAACATGTTAAAAAATATATACATCATGATCAAGTAGATTTTATCCCAGGGATGCAAGGTTGGTTCAGCATAAATCCATAAATAAAATTCACGACATAAATAAAATAAAAAAACAAAGACAGATACAATTATCTCAATTGATGCAGAAAAGGCATTTGACAAGATCTACCATCCTTTTTTTTGACAAGAACACTTAAGAAAATAGGCATAGGTGGGCGGCGCCTGTGGCTCAGTTGGTAAGGCGCCAGCCCCATATACCGAGGGTGGCGGGTTCAAACCCGGCCCGGCCAAACTGCAACAAAAAATAGCCGGGCATTGTGGCAGGCGCCTGTAGTCCCAGCTACTCGGGAGGCTGAGGCAAGAGAATCGCTTAAGCCCAGGAGTTGGAGGTTGCTGTGAGCTGTGTGAGGCCACGGCACTCTACCCAGGGCCATAAAGTGAGACTCTGTCTCTACAAAAAAAGAAAATAGGCATAGGTTAGTTTGGCCAAGGGTTTATCAATTAATCTTTTTAAAGAACTCACTTTTTTAAACTGATAGAGGCCATCTACAACAAACCCACAGTCAATATATTGAATGGAGTAAAACTGAACTTACTTCCACTTAGAACTTGAACCAGATGAGGATGTGCACTATCAGCACTGCTGTTCAACACAGTGCAGGAAGTTGTAGCTATCATAACCAGGCAAAAGAAGACATCAGGTATATTCAAAGCAGGACAGAGAAGGTCAAACTCTTGCTCTTCATGGATGATATAATCATATAACTAGAAAACCCCAGGGATTCAAATACAAACGTCTTAGAAGTGATCAAGAAATACAGCAATGTCTGAGGTTACAAAATCAATGTCCACAAATCAGTAGTCTTCATATATGTCAAGGACAGTCAAATCAAGAATCAAGTTAAAGACACAACACCTCCCAGCTTCAAGGAAAATGAAATACTGGGGAATATATCTAACAATGGATGTGAAGGATCTCTATAAAGAGAACCATGAAACCTTGAGACACACACACAAAAAGGAAGAACATACCATGCTCTTGGCAAGGAAGAATGAACATCATTAAAATGTCCGTACTACCCAAAGAGATCTACAGATTTAATGGAATCCCCATCAAAGTACCACCATCATACTTTGAAGTATTGGAAGAAACAGTACTTCGATTGATATGGAACCAGAGAAAACCCCAAGTAGCCAATAAAATTTTAAGAAATAAAAACAAATCTGGAGCCCTCACATTACCAGACTTCAGGTTATACTACAAGTCTATAATGATCAAAACAGCAGGTGCTGACACAAAAATAGAGATATGTACGTATGGAATAGAATACAGAATCTAGGATGAACCCAGCCACACATTGTCATTTGATCTTTGATTAAACTAAACAAAACCATGCACCGGAGAAAAAAATTCCTATTTAATAAATGGTTTTGGGAGAACTGGGTTAGCCACAGGTACAAAACTGAAACTGGACCCACATATCTCACCCCTGACAAAAATCAACTCTCACTGGATAAAAGATTTAAATTCAAGGGGCAGCACCTGTGGCTCAAAGGAGTAGGGTGCCGGCCCCATATACCAGAGGTGGCAGGTTCAAACCCTGTCCTGGCCAAAAACTGCAAAAAAATAAATAATAAATAATAATAATAATAATAAAAGATTTAAATTTAAGACACGAAACTAAAAATCATAGAAAAGAGTGTAGGGAAAACACTAGACAAAATTGGCCTGGGAAAAGGTTTTATGAAGAAGACACTCTGGCAATTGCAGCAACACCAAAAATAAATAAATGGCACATGGTCGAGCTAAAAAGCTTCTGCACAGCTAAGGGCACCACAACTAAGCAAACAGCCTTCAGAATGGGAGACTAGATCTGCATGCTGTAAATATGACAAAGGCCTGGTAACTAGAATCTACAGAGAACTCAAACTAATCAACAAGAGAAAACAACCCCATTTATTAGTGGGCAATGGGCTTGTACAGAAACTTCTCTAAAGATGACAAATAGCTAAAAAACACATGAAAAAGTGCTCATCATTCCTAACCATCAGAGGAATGCAAATCAAAACCACCCCGAGATCTCGCCTAACTCCAGGGAGAATAGCCCACATCACAAAGTCTCAAATCTGCAGATGCTGCCATGGATGTGGAGAGAAGGAACACTTTTGCACTGCTAGTGGGACTGCAAACTAACACAATCTTTATGGAAAGAAGTATGGAGAATTCTCAAAAAACTAAAAGTAGACCTTCCATTTTATCCTGCAATCCCATTACTGGGAAATCTACCCAGAAGAATAAAAATCATTTTACCACAAGGATATTTGCACCAGAATGTTTACTACAGCTCAATTCACAATCACCGTGACATGGAATCAACCCACATGCCCATCCAGCTGTGGTGGATTAGCAAGTCTTGTTATCTGTGTACCCTGGAGCAATATTCAGCCATAAGAAAAGATGGAGACTTTGAAACGTCTTTGTGTCTACTTGGTGGAGCTGAAACACATTCTTCTTAACAAAGTAACACAAGAATGGAAAGAAATAAAAAAGAAAAAGAAATAAAAATGGAAGCTGTTATGGGCAGAATTTTGTTCCCCTAAAATTCACCTATTGAAGTCAGAATTCCTAGTATCTTGGAACGTGACTTTGCTTGAGGATAGGGCCTCTAACAAGATAATTAAGGTTCAGTAAGACATGGTGGCTTCTAATTTAACGTGACTGGTGTTCTCAGAAAAAGAGGAAATTAGGCTTGGTGCCTGTAGCTCAAGTGGCTAAGGCGCCAGCCACATATCCAGAGCTGATGGGTTGAAATCCAGCCCAGGCCTGCCAAACAACAATGACAACTACAATCAAAAAATAGCCAGGCATTGTGGCAGGCGCCTGTAGTTACAGCTACTTGGGGAGCTGAGGCAAGAGAATCGCTTAAGCCCAGGAGTTAGAGGTTGCTGTGAGCTGTGATGTCACTGCACTCTACCCAGGGTGACAGCTTGAGGCTCTGTCTCAACAACAACAACAAAAAAAGAGGAAATTAGGACACAAACCAAGGGGTCCACATGAGAACCCAGAGGGAGGAAGGCCAGGGAGAGAGACAGTTTGCAAGCCAAGGAGAGAAGCTCCAGAAGAAACCAAACACACAAACATTTTGATCTTGCACTTCTGGCCTCCAGAATGGTAACACAAAAAACTTCTAGGTTTTAAGTCACCCAGCTGTGGTGTTTTGTTACGGCAACTGCAGCAAATGACTACCAAAACAATGATGGTGAGGTAGAAACTCTCAATTATTTTGAGTGTTTCACTCAATCTGTTTTACCCAATTTTACTAATGAGTAAGACATCTAAAAAATGGGCAAGAAAGATTTAAACTTATGTGTCTCTGCTCCAAGAATAAATTATTTCAATCATTCCAGTGACTTAAAAAGAGAAAGAAAAAAGTTAGCAAGAGAAAATTTACACAAAACCATAAAATTAAAACTGATAAAAAGGCAGCGCCTGTGGCTCAAGGAGTAGGGCACTGGTCCCATATACCAGAGGTGGTGAGCTCAAACCCAGCCCCGGCTAAAAACCACCAAAAAAAAAAAAAAAAAAACTCATAAAAATAATCCTGTTTTGAACAAAATGTGAGAGGTCAGAGCCCCCTCACTCCACCTGCTGGGCCACTGGTACGAGGGCACCCCACGTGGTCCTCTCTGAGAGAGCATTTAGGGAAGGATCCAGCTGAGAAGTCCCAGCACTACACCCAGCAGCAACATTGACGGACTCTCATCTCGCTCCCCTATCTGGGCTTTCAAATATTAAGAATTTTTCTATAATAACATATATTTTCATTCCAATCAATAACAATACAAATAGAAACGTATCACTATACTCAAGAACTTCCTAATCATGAGAGCTGGCTTAAGTTATACCACACTCCTGTCCAGGGGGTGAGTTTCCTGTTTAAGCCCTGCCTATCTGACAGATCACTTGCTAAAGGTAGCAGCTGAATTAAACCTCATCTGGGCTGGGGATAAAAACCGCATTCACAGAATTCTCTGGTGTTGCAGCACCCTGTGGAGAGATGAAAAAGTGGTCAACAGCCAGGGAGGAATCTCAGTCCTGGGCAACACTGTTACACATGTTTATGCATTTAACTCACAGCTTAAATTGTCTGGGAGAGAATCCCTAAGACCTGGCAAAGGACAGCAGAAAACAGTTGGCATTTTAACAGGTTTCCTGAGGCAGACGTGATATACAGTAAAACTACAATGTATAAACTGTCTGGTAAGTTTTCACATAGGTACCTGCCCATGAAACCATCACCAAAATCAACAAAATGAGTGTATTCATGACCCCACAAAGTTTCCTGGTGCCTCCTCATAATTTCTCCTCGCAGCCCTGCTCCAGCCTCTCTACCCGCAAGCACCACCAGCCAAAAATTGATCTGTTTTGTTGTGACTAAGTATTAATTTATATTTCCTAATAGATAAATCATTCAATATGTTCCTTTTCGGTCAGGCTCTTTCATTCAGAAAAATTACTTTAAGATTCATTTATGTTGTTTCTTTTTATTGCTGAGTGCCACCCTATTGTATGGACACATCACAGACTACTTATAAATTCGCCATGATGAACATCAGGGGTTTTTTTTGTTTTTTTTTTTTACAGTTATCACTCTTATAAATAAAGCTGCTAGGAACACTCATGCACAATCTTTGAATGAACATACACTTTCATTTCCTGTGGGTAAATATCCATGAGAGAAATGGCAGAGTGACGTAAGTGTGTGTTTCCATTTTTAAGAACTGGCCAGAGTGTTCACAAAGTCGTTTTCCACCACTTCGCCACCCACAGAGGCAAGTTCCCGACTCTCCAGCTTCTTGCCAACATGGTCATTTTTTTGAATTATAGGCATTTTGTTAGATGTGTAGCTAAATTTTCTTGTGATTCTAATCTGCATTTCTCCAATGACTTACGATGTCAATAGTATTTTTTTTTGCTACAAATATGTTTTATTATATCAACAACATATTCCACTACGAACATACCACTGTGCTCTACTTATAAGATGGAATAGTGCTTTTATTAGCAGCTTCTTAAAGTTGAAATTCTAGGAGACGGTTAGTGGTGTCTTCTGGTTTAGTGTGGACTTCATTTCCTGGTCCTCATGCTGCTCTCTAAAACATGAACATATTTCTGATCTTCTGTCGATAGTATTTTCGTGTGCTCTTTGCCATCTGTACATCTCCTCTGGCTATGTACCTAGTTTGTTTTTGTTTTGAGATAGAGTCCGACTATGTTGCCCTTGGTAGAGTGCTGTGGCATCACAGTTTCCAGTCACTTCAAACTCTTGGGCTTAAGCGATTCTCTTTTCTCAGACTGCCAAGTAGCTGGGACTACAGGTACCCGCCAAAACCCTTGGCTATTTTTGGTGCAGTTGTCATTGTTGTTTTAACTGGCCGGGACTGAGTTCGAACCCACCAACTTCGGTGTATGTGGCTGGTGTCGTAACCACTGTGCTACAAGTTTTTGATTCCTACTAATTGTAGAAATTATTTATAGGAGGCATGAGACATGATACAAGTAAACAGTGCATAAAGATCAAATCAGGGTAACCTGGGACATCTATCACCAAACACATTTAGTGTTTCTTCGTGTTAGCAACATTCCACATCTTCTCTTTCAGCTACTTTGAAAATCACAATAAATGACTTTTGACTAACTATACCCTTACCCCCGTGCTACTGAGCATCAGAACAGATTCCTTCTAGCGATACTGTTGGGCCCATTAAGCAATCTCTCTTCACATCCCCTACATGACCCTACCCTTCCCAGCCTCAGTAACCATTAAACCTATGATTCATTTTTGAGTTTTTTTCTCCATTGTCTTTTGCTGCCTATGCCCATCCAATAATTCTAGCACTATTTGTTGGTTTTAAAAAACCTCCAGCTACCTAGTGAACTGGCTTTGCAGCTTTGCAGAAGATGGGCCGTCTGTGTGTGTGTACAGGCCTCCTGGGCTCAGCTCTCCTGTCCTTTTGACACATTGTTTATCTTTATGCTGACATCGTACTGTATTGATTATCATAGATTTTTTTAAGTCTTGATATCAGGTAATGTTTGTTCTCTAAATTCTATTGCAAAGTTATTGTATCTATTCTGGGTCCTTTACATTTCTGTATGACTTGTAGAATAAGTTAGCTACTTATTAACAAGTCATTGCTAACCTCTCCCCCCAAAAAGAAGACTATTTATTGGGTATTAGGGTAGCATTACACTGAATCTATAGATCAATTTGGAGAGAAATGACTTTTAACATATTTTCATCATTGATTTAAGAGCTCTTTAATTTGTCAGCATTTTTTTGTAATTTTCAGTGTATCATTCTTTTGCATCTTTTGTTAAATTTATCTCAAGCCATTTCATACTTTTTCATTGTGCAGTAAATGGTATCACTTTGTTAATTTGACTATCATGAGATTTGCTAGTACATAGAGATCTTTAATTTTTGAATAATTACCTTATGTGCTCCAACCTTACTAAACTCACTTTTTAGTTTTATTATCTTTTTCATAGACTTTATTAGATTTTCTACATAGAAAACCAGGTGACCTCAGATAAAGGCCATTGTGTTTCTTCTTTTTCAATCAAGACAAATTTAATTTCTTTTTCTTGCCTAATTTTACTGGCTAGAATCTTTACACATTGTGGACTGGAAGTGGTAGAAGTGTACCATCTCCCTTAGTTTCTCATTTCACCAGGAAAACATACCGTTTTTCCACAAATAGAATGAGCTGTGGGTTTGCATAGAGTCCCTTTGTCAGACCAAAGAGATTCTCTTCCATCCCTACTCTGCTCAGAGTTTTTACTCAAATGAATATTTAATTTTTCAAATGATTTTGCTGTAACTATTGGGATGGTCATATGTTTTCTTTGACAGTTTGTTAATTTGTTAGTTTGTAACTATATTATATTACGTGCCTGATAAATCTTACTTGGTCATTGGGTATTACCTTTTGTACACATTGTTAAGTTATGTTTTCTAAAGTTTTTATTTAGAATTTTTACATTAATTTTAAAGAATTATAAATTTTTACATTAATTTTAATGAATTAATGAATTATGTTAATTTTAAAGAATAAAGGATCCTGATCTGTCATTTTAAACTTTTCTTGGTATATTTTTGCATGGTTTTGGTTCCAGGACAATTCTGGTCACAAAGAAAGACCTGGGAAGTCTTCTCTTAGACTTAATTTTTTTTTTTCACATGTACATGTGTTTATTTGGTTTCCACTTTTTGCCTTCACAAAACGAAAGAGGCTTAAAATTTAATAACAATAACAATGTTTAAGGTAAAGACTAGAAACAAAAACCTCGCAAAGAACGAATGAAAATAAATACATTCAGAAAAGAAATCAGATGATTGCTGTAACGAAATACTGAGCAATAATAATCATAATGCAAAAAAAGTAACCTTCACATTGTCAAATAGTAGTATATCTATCATAGAATGCTTTGACTCTGAGGTTCCGTATGGAGTCATGAGTTAACTTTTTTTTCTTTTTCCAAAGTTTATTTTTATAAATAAAAATGGAAGATAATTTCAAAAAAAAGATCATGCCAAATCTTACAAACAATAGAAAAAGAAGAAATACTTCAAAATCATTCTACTTCATCTGCATATACCTGATATTAAAATTGGAAAAAATACATTACTATAAAGGGAAATTACAAACATATTTCACTTATAAATGAGGATGCAATATCCTAAACAACATATTAACAAGTTGAATTAAAAATTATTGTTCAAATAATGTACTTTGGTCAAAATTAAATCCAATTTATGTGAGAATTAGTCACTATTTTCTTTTCTCTTCTTTTTTTCTCTTAGACTTTATGAAACACTTCATAGAGAATTGTTACTATTTCCTCCTAAATTCACCAGTGAAGCCTTTTAGTCTAGGGTTCTCTTTGTTGAAGGTTTTGAATTACAAATGCAATTTCTTTAAGTATAATATAGGGCTACATGGGGTATTAATTTTTTTAGTGACTTTTGTTAATTTGTGTCTTTCAATGAATATTCCCATTATATCTAAGTTGGTGAACTTATTGGCATAAAGCTATTCATTGTATTCCTTTATTATTCTTAATGGGTTTAGAATCTAAAGTGATGTCACCTCTCTGGTTCATGATTTTGCTAATTTACATCTTCACTCTTGCTTTTCCTCTGAAGAATCCTGCTAGGGGGTTATCAATTTTATTAATCTTCTCAAAGAACCAGTGTTTAGTTTCATTGATCTTCTCTTGTTTTTCTGTTTTGTTTTGCTGATTGCTTTGCTGGTTTTTAGTGTTTCCTTCTTCCCGCTTAGTTTGGGTTTAATTTGCACTTATTTTCTAGTTTCTAAGGTGGAAATTGAGTCATTAATTGGAGACTTTTCTTCATTTCCAATAATACATGGGCATTTGGTGTCAAAAATTTCCCCTGCCTAACAGGACCTCACAATTTCTGGATACGCTGTGCATTTATTTGTACTCAATTCAAACTACTTTTTATTTCTCCTTTTGATTTCTTCTTTGGACAAGGATTATTTAGAAGCACGTTACAATTTGTTTTCAAATACATGGGGGATTTTGCAAATATATTTCTGTTGGTGATTTATCATTATTCCCATTGTGGTCAGACAATACACTTGCATTACTTGAATCCCTTTAAATTTAATGAGATTTGTTTTATGGCTGACTATGGCCTCTCTTGGCAATTGTTCTTAGTCATTTGAAAAGTTGGGTTATGTAGTAACAGTTGATTCTTTCAGATTTGCTTTCATAACATACAAGATGAGTTCAAAGAACTGTTCTCCAAAGGGCTAATTATTCCTGGGAAAATTTCCCCTTCACCCTCTGAAGGGCTGCTGAAAATCAACCTACAAAAGGCAGATTAATAAGGGAAAGGGATGAGAACTCATCTGATCACAGTTTCATGTGACACAGGAGCCTTCAGAAAGAAGACCCAAAGATGGGGGGCAGAGGTCCATTCTTACGCCTAGGGTCAACAAGGTGTGGAGACCAGAGCAGCAATAAGACTGGACAGAAGGGTCCAATCTCAGGCTGACAGCCCCAGGGGGGAAGCCCCGGAAAACCTGTTTCTCTAGGTTCTTGTTGGCCTCTTGGCTCATTTCTTCCTTCTGGGTGTGGGACAGGTCCCTCTCTGGAGTGAGAGGTCAGGTCGTACGACTTACAGTCAAAACAAGGTAGGTCAGATAATTCCTCCGTGGCTAGAGGAGCCAGAGAAAGGACAGCAGGAGAAGGCCAGAGGGTGCTTCTGAAGCTGCTTCCGGGGCCTTTGCTCAGGGTACCATTTTCTGAGCCCAACTTCCCCCACTGCTGAGTGCTCCAGGCAACGACCCACTGACGGTGCCTTTTCTGTCTGGCTAGTAGGAACAGACACGTCAGCCTGTGAGGGCCAGACACTGCTCCTTTTAATCCTTTAATTCAGAGGATTCTTTCCCCTGACTTTGATGGCAGCGCTCGGGCTCCAGGAGATCCTCTGAAGATCTCCCGTGTCCTCTCACTGTCAAAGTCTCTCTTTTTGTTACTCTGTCCTGGGAACCCTGGACTGCTGAGTCTCCCCAGACTCAGCTCTGTCTTCTCAACTTGGGGGTCCTGCAGGCTTTGCCAGGCTTTACCCTCCCTGTGCTTGGACCTGGAAACTGTCTTCAGGGAATAAACTGGGGCAATCATAACAACAGCTCATTTGTTCTCAGTCTCTCAGCTTACTGACCTTCAAGGTCAGATGTCTTGTGTCAGAAAACTATTATTTTGTATAAGTTATCTATTTTGAAGGGCTTATTTCAGGCAGGACTATAAATTCAGTTCCTGCTACTATAACGGCCAGAAGTGGAAGTCTCCCCAATTAACATTTTAAAATAATTTATTATCTCCTAGGAGAGTTGTTCAGAGCACAACGTTACTTACTGTATGGACAGCACTGAGGAGTTTTTAATTTTTACAGATAAAGCACAGTAAGAGGGATGATTCAAGCTTGAAGCATCACAGCAGCAGAGAACACACCAGGGTGAGGACCAGCATGAGCTCTGCTAAGAAGGCATCACCATGAGCAGTAACAGTGTAAGCTCACCTCTGCCAACCGAAAAAATAACAAGGTGAGAGATGACCTTCAAATCTGCTCCTACTGAATCATAAAGTTTATACTCTTTGAAAGGGCAGGAAATGCGTAAAGAGGTAGGAAACATTGGACAAGGGACCAAATAAGGATTATGAATATCTGGAGCAAAAGAACAGAAGGTAGGTAGTGAAAAAGGTGTTGGAGAAGAAAGCAGCGGAGCACCCAGTCTACACAGGTCTGTCTCCTGCCTCTGTGCATTGATCTATTATTGGCAGCTGCCTTCACCACCATCTCCGTTGTCAAAACCTCTGTGAAAATACCAGCCGTAGTTTGGAAGTTTGCAAATACCATCTTCTCATCTCCCTGATATGTCCCATCCATACATCAGGTCACATTATCTCTTTGGACAGGGAAGAAAAATGAAATAATTTTTGAAAAAGAAAAAATACGTAAACCCTAACTTCATATAGAGAAAAAAGAGGGAATAACAGAATGATCATTTAACCTTCCATACGTTTATGTTAGTCTCTTCGTCACTAATTACAAGGGCAGTGTGGGGTTTCTGGAATTTTTTTACAGAAGTTAAGCCTTGTTTCTTCTGTTTGACATGCTCTTGGACTATCAAAAGTTATTTTCAAAAATCAGTATATAATTGGGCGGCACCTGTGTCTCAAAGCAGTAGGGTGCCGGCCCCATATGCCGGAGATGGAGGGTTCAAACCCAGACCCAGCCAAAAAATGCAAAAAAAAAAAAAAATCAGTATATAACTGTTGGTGTACCTGCTGGCAACTCACTGCTGAGGGTCTGTGCTAAGATGTGCTGTGCTAATCGTTGTGTTTTTTTCAACATTCCATCCATGTAGGAAACAAAACCATTTCAAAATTTTGAACAAAGGAAAAGTTTATCTTTCTTACAAATGTGAGTATTTCCTTTTCATGTGATAATAAACATAACCTACTATGTTTAATACTTTCCTTTTGCTGCAAGAAGCTCGGAACCAGCAAAATAGTTAATGGAGGAAAATAACACAGAATTTGTGCACCCTACCCCACACCCCCACACACCCCCAACACCCCCCCCCCCCGCTCCTCTGCTAGGCATCATTAATTATGCACAATGGGCCCTCCCAGATGAACCTATTTGGACTCAGAATTTTTCTCAGCATGATATTCTAGGTAACTATGACCAATTGAGCAGAATTTACACATGACATAAACTGGCTTAAGCCAGCCTAGATGATAGCTGTATCTGCTACCCCTCCTGCAAATGATTTCTTGAATTTTTCTTTCCATTTGACAGACACATTGCCCAAGCATCTTTTATTGTAAGAATATATAAATTCTTTTTGGAGATTAAAGGATCCCACAGCTCTCAAGACTGCAAGAGGTTTCAAGTACACTTGTAAATGTACACGAAGCTGCACTTCAGGATAATTAGTATTTTTAAAAAATATATACGACAGCAAATTTAAACAGAGTGAAGTACAAAATTTCTCTGTAAGGAGAATAAAAAATAATTTTTTTTCTTGACAGATAAAACTGAAATTATGAAAAAATGTACACAGTTTATCTTTTCAATATTTGTTACAGCTGTAGTTGCTCATCAGCTTTTGAAGCAAACAAGACTGGATTAAAGAGCACATCAGGAGTGAGAAGTCAGTGTCATTTTTCTACTGAAGTTCATTATTAAAGGTGTATGGCTTTATTCAGGGCTATAGAAATGGTGATCCGAGGACTGATGCCAGCACACAAACTATTCTCCCCGTCTGCAACAAGGTATTAAAACAATTGAGAGTCAGTGTTCAGAAATTTTTGAAACAACTGCTGTTATTCCTGTGGCATTTTACAAAAGTGTCACTCTAAACTAACTTGAGTAAAGATAAGTAAATCTCTCCTTTACCATTCAAAGTTTTAGAAACACAGACATTCCTTTCCATCAAGGGTGTCCAACCTGCTGCCTGTGGGTCACATGCTGATTTTGTGAGGACTATTTCTGCTTATCTGTTGTGTCAAATATCACATATAGTAGACACAGAATTTTTTTTTTCTAATCAGCTTTCTTTACTGTTTGTGTAATTACTGTATGGCTCAAGAAAACTCTTCTCTTTCAGTGTGTGGCACAGGAATAAAAAAAAAGAAAAAACTTGGACATCCCCACTTTACATGTTCAAAGCATGATCAAAACAAAGGCCATATTTGCAAAAACATTTAAAGGATTTCCTAAGTTTGTGCAAATCATCAAACATTTCCAGACCTAAGATGTCTAATCTATCTATAATACTCAAGATCATAATGGTGTCTACCTCACAGAATTGTTATGGGGATGGAATAAAATAATTCCCGAGGGCACAGGCTGCCAGTGAGCCCTGAACATATGGCCACCAAAAATAATCCTACATTTCTCCACCATCTTTGCAGCTGGATATGGTCAAGTGACTAGGTGTTTATCAGCAGTATATGAGCAAAAGTGATATATCTGGCTTCCAATTTTTTTTTTTAATTCTAATTCTAACATTTTTTTTCTTTTTTTTATTGTTAAATCATAGCTGTGTACATTAGTGCAATCGCCTGTACCCATTCTAAGATGCACCATAGATGTGGCCCCACCCGTTACCCTCCCTCCACCAAAACCGCCCCCCTCCCTTCCCCTTCCTTGGCCCTTTCCCCATAGTCTTGTGCTATAGTTGGGTTATAGTCTTCATGTGAAAGCTATAATTTAGCTTCATAGTAGGTCTGAGTACATTGGATACTTTTTCTTCCATTTCTGAGATACTTTGCTAAGAAGAATATCTTCCAGCTCCATACATGTAAACATGAAAGAGGTAAAGTCTCCATCTTTCTTTAAGGCTGCATAATATTCCATGGTATACATGTACCACAATTTGCTAATCCATTCGTGGGTCGATGGGCACTTGGGCTTCTTCCATGACTTAGCAATTATGAATTGGGCTGCAATAAACATTCTGGTACAGATGTCTTTGTTATATTGTGATTTTTGGTCTTCTGGGTATATACCTAGTAAAGGAATTATAAGATCGAATGCAGGTCTATTTTTAGGTCTCTAAGTATTCTCCAAACATCCTTCCAGAAGGAACGTATTAGTGTGCATTCCCACCCGCAGTGTAGAAGTGTGCCCTTTTTTTTTTTTTTACTGTTGGGGATTCATTGAGGGTACAATAAGCCAGGTTACACTGATTGCAATTGTTAGGTAAACTCCCTCTTGCAATCATGTCTTGCCCCCATAAAGTGTGACACACACTAAGGCCCCACCCACCTCCCTCCCTCCCTCTTTCTGCTTCCCCCCCCATAACCTTAATTGTCATTAATTGTCCTCATATCAAGATAGTACATAGGATTCATGCTTCTCCATTCTTGTGATGCTTTACTAAGAATAACGTCTTCCACGTCCATCCAGGTTAATACGAAGGATGTAAAGTCTCCATTTTTTTTAATGGGTGAATAGTATTCCATGGTATACATATACCACAGCTTGTTAATCCATTCCTGGGTTGGTGGGCATTTAGGCTGTTTCCACATTTTGGCGATTGTAAATTGAGCTGCAATAAACAGTCTAGTACAAGTGTCCTTATGATAAAAGGATTTCTTTCCTTCTGGGTAGATGCCCAGTAATGGGATTGCAGGATCGAATGGGAGGTCTAGGTTGAGTGCTTTGAGGTTTCTCCATACTTCCTTCCAGAAAGGTTGTACTAGTTTGCAGTCCCACCAGCAATGTACAAGTGTTCCCTTCTCTCCACATCCACGCCAGCATCTGCAGTTTTGAGATTTTGTGATGTGGGCCATTCTCACTGGGGTTAGATGATAATCTCAGGGATGTTTTGATTTGCATTTCTCTAATATATAGAGATGATGAACATTTTTTCATATGTTTGTTAGCCATTCGTCTGTCGTCTTTAGAGAAAGTTCTATTCATGTCTCTTGCCCATTGATATAAGGGATTGTTGGCTTTTTTCATGTGGATTAATTTGAGTTCTCTATAGATCCTGGTTATCAAGCTTTTGTGTGATTGAAAATATGCAAATATCCTTTCCCATTGTGTGGGTTGTCTCTTTGCTTTGGTTATCGTCTCCTTAGCTGTACAGAAGCTTTTCAGTTTAATGAAGTCCCATTTCTTTATTTTTGTTGTTGTTGCAATTGCCATGGCAGTCTTCTTCATGAAGTCTTCCCCCAGGCCAATATCTTCCAGTGTTTTTCCTATGCTTTCTTTGAGGATTTTTATTGTTTCATGCCTTAAATTTAAGTCCTTTATCCATCTTGAATCAATTTTTGTGAGTGGGGAAAGGTGTGGGTCCAGTTTCAGTCTTTTACATGTAGACATCCAGTTCTCCCAACACCATTTATTGAATAGGGGGTCTTTCCCCCAAGGTAAGTTCTTGTTTGGTTTATCGAAGATTAGGTGTTTGTAAGATGTTAGTTTCATTTCTTGGTGTTCAATTCGATTCCAAGTGTCTATGTCTCTGTTTTTGTGCCACTACCATGCTGTCTTGAGCACTATGGCTTTGTAGTACAGACTAAAATTTGGTATGCTGATGCCCCCAGCTTTATTTTTGTTACTAAGAACTGCCTTAGCTATACGGGGTTTTTTCCGGTTCCATACAAAACGCAGAATCATTTTTTCCAAATCTAGAAAGTACGATGTAGGTACTTTGATAGGAATGGCATTGAATAGGTAGATTGCTTTGGGAAGTATAGACATTTTAACAATGTTGATTCTTCCAAGCCATGAGCATGGTATGTTCTTCCATTTGTTAATATCCTCTGCTATTTCCTTTCTGAGGAGTTCATAGTTTTCTTTATAGAGGTCCTTCACCTCCTTCGTTAGGTATATTCCTAGGTATTTCATTTTCTTTGAAACTATGGTGAAGGGAGTTGTGTCCTTAATTAGCTTCTCATCTTGAATGTTATTGGTGTATACAAAGGCTACTGACTTGTGGACATTGATTTTATATCCTGAAACATTACTGTATTTTTTGATGACTTCTAGGAGTCTTGTGGTTGAGTCTTTGGGGTTCTCTAAGTATAAGATCATGTCGTCAGCAAAGAGGGAGAGTTTGACCTCCTCTGCTCCCATTTGGATTCCCTTTATTTCCTTGTCTTGCCTAATTGTATTGGCTAGAACTTCCAGCACTATGTTGAATAGTAAAGGTGACAGAGGACAACCTTGTCTGGTTCCAGTTCTAAGAGGAAAAGCTTTCAGTTTTATTCCATTCAGTAAAATATTGGCTGTGGGTTTGTCATAGATAGCTTCAATCAGTTTTAGAAATGTGCCACCTATGCCTCTACTCTTCAGTGTTCTAATTAGAAAAGGATGCTGGATTTTATCAAATGCTTTTTCTGCATCTATTGAGAGGATCATGTGATCTTTATTTTTGCCTCTGTTAATATGGTGGATAACGTTTATGGACTTGCATATGTTAAACCAGCCTTGCATCCCTGGGATGAAGCCTACTTGATCATGATGAATGACTTTTTTGATGATAAGCTATAATCTATTGGCTAGGATTTTGTTGAGAATTTTTCCATCTATATTCATGAGTGAGATTGGTCTGAAATTCTCCTTTTTGTTTGGGTCTTTTCCTGGTTTTGGTATCAGGGTGATGTTTGCTTCATAGAATGTGTTGGGGAAGATTCCTTCTTCCTCAGTTTTTTGGAATAATTTCTGCAGTACAGGAATAAGCTCTTCCTTGAAGGTTTGATAGCATTCTGGAGTGAAGCCATCTGGACCAGGGCATTTTTTAGTTGGAAGCTTTTTTATTGTTTATTTGATCTCAGTGCTTGAAATTGGTCTGTTCAGGAGGTCTATTTCTTCCTGGCTGAGTCTAGGAAGAGGGTGTGATTCCAAATATCGATCCATTTCCTTCACATTGTCAAATTTCTGGGCATAGAGTTTCTGGTAGTATTCAGAGATGATCTCTTGTATCTCTGTGGGATCAGTTGTTATTTCCCCTTTATCGTTTCTGATTGAGGTTACTAGAGATTTTACTTTTCTATTTCTATTTAGTCTGGCCAATGGTTTATCTATTTTATTTATTTTTTCAAAAAACCAACTCCTTGTTTCATTAATTTTCTCAATGATTCTTTTGTTTTCAATTTCATTGATCTCTGATTTGATTTTGGATATTTCTTTTCTTCTACTGAGTTTAGGCTTAGATTGTTCTTCTTTTTCCACTTCCATAAGATCTCTTGTGAGATTGTTGATGTGCTCTCCTTCTGTTTTTCGAATGTAGGCATCTAAAGCGATGAATTTTCCTCTCAAAACTGCTTTTGCAGTATCCCACAGGTTTTGGTAGCTTGTGTCTTCATCGTTGTTATGCTCAAGGAAGTTAATGATTTCCTGTTTTATTTCTTCCTGCACCCATCTGTTATTCAACAGAAGATTGTTTAATTTCCATGCCTTTGGGTGGGGTCGAGCATTTTTGTTAGAGTTGAGTTCCACCTTTAGTGCCTTATGGTCTGAGAAGATACAAGGTAAAATTTCAATTCTTTTGATTCTGTTGATATTTGTTTTGTGTCCCAGGATATGATCAATTTTGGAGAATGTTCCATGGGGTGATGAGAAGAATGTATATTCTTTATCTTTGGGGTGGAGTGTTCTATATGCTTCTATCAAGCATAGTTGTTCTAGGGTCTCATTTAAATCTCTTATATCTTTGTTTAATTTCTGTTTAGAGGATCTGTCCAGCTCTGTAAGAGGTGTGTTAAAGTCCCCTGTTATGATGGTATTATCAGATATCATATTGCTCAGACTGAGTAAGGTCTGCTTCAAGAATCTGGGAGCATTTAAATTGGGTGCATAGATATTTAGAATTGAAATGTCTTGTTGTTGTAGTTTTCCCTTGAGCAATATAAAGTGACCATCTTTGTCTTTTTTGACTTTAGTTGCTTTAAATCCACATGTACCTGAAAATAAGATTGCAACTCCTCTTTTCTTCCGAATTCCATTTGCCTGAAAAATTGTCTTCCAACCCTTGACTCAGAGCTTTAATTTGTCTTTTGAAGCCAGGTGTGTTTCTTGCAGACAGCAAATGGATGGCTTGTGTTTTTTAATCCAGTCAGCCAATCTATGTCTCTTCAGTGGGGAATTCAAGCCATTAACATTTATGGAGATAATTGATAAGTGTGGTAGTATTCTATTCGTCTTATTTGGTGAGAGTCCATTGCTTAGTTTTATCTTTTGCATCAGTGTGGAGGTTAGGTTCTGTCCTTTGATTTCTGAGTTCTTACTTTGCTGCTGATCCATTGTGGTGGTCAGTGTGCAGAACAGGTTGAAGTATTTCCTGTAGAGCTGGTCTTGTTGTGGCGAATTTCCTCAATGTTTGTATATCCGTAAATGATTTGATTTCTCCGTCAATTTTGAAGCTTAGCTTAGCAGGGTACAGAATTCTGGGCTGGAAATTGTTCTGTTTAAGAAGATTAAAGGTAGATGACCATTGTCTTCTTGCTTGGAAAGTTTCATTAGAGAAGTCTGAGGTCACTCTGATGGATTTGCCCCTGTAGGTCAACTGGCGCTTACTCCTGGCAGCTTGCAGAATCTTTTCTTTTGTCCTGACTTTGGACAGGTTCATCACAATGTGTCTTGGAGAAGTTCGGTTAGAGTTGTGGCGCCTGGGGTCCGATAGCCCTCTGAAAGCACTGTGTCAGAATCTTTAGTTATGTTTGGGAAATTTTCTTTTATAATATTCTCTAGTATGGCTTCCATTCCTCTGGGGCATTCTTCTTCCCCTTCTGGAATTCCTATAACTTGTATGTTGGAACGCTTCATAAAGTCCCATAATTCTGACAGTGAACGTTCTGCTTTCTCTCTCTTCTTTTCTGCCTCTTTTACTATCTGAGTTATCTCAAAAGCTTTGTCTTCTACCTCTGAAATTCTTTCTTCTGCATGGTCTAACCTTTTGCTGATACTTTCCATTGCATCTTTAAATTCCCTGATTGACTGTTTCATTTCCTTCAGCTCTGCTATATCCTTTTTATATTCTTCATATCGTTCATCTCTGATTTGATTCTGTTTTTGGATTTCCTTTTGGTTATTTTCCACTTTATTAGCAGTTTCCTTCATTGTTTCCATCATTTCTTTCATTGTTTTCCACATGTGTATTCTAAATTCCCTTTCTGTCATTCCTAACATTTCTGTATAGGTGGAATCCTCTGCAGTAGCTACCTCATGGTCCCTTGGCGGGGTTGTTCTGGACTTGTTCTTCATGTTGCCTGGAGTTTTCTGCTGATTCTTCCTCATGAGTGATTTCTTTTATCTGTTTCCTTGCCCTAATTTTCCTTTCATTTCCTCTTGCTCTTTAAGTTCTTGTGCCTGTGGAAGCTTAGAAGTCCCTAAGCCTGCTTGACTAAACCCCAGCAGGCTGCTTTAATCAAGGGAGTGGCTATGGGTGCTGGTAGGGAAGTGTGCCCTTTTCTCCACATCCACACCAACATTTCTGGTTTTGGGATTTTGTTGTGTGGGCTACTCTTACAGGGGTTAGGTGATATCCCAAAGTAGTTTTGATTTGCATTTCTCTGATGATTAAGGATGATGAGCTTTTTTCATGTGTTTGTAGATCTTGCATCGGTCTTCTTTAGAGAATTTTCTCTTCAAGTCCCTTGCCCACCCTGAGATGGGGTCACGTGTTCTTTTCTTGTTAATACGTTTGAGTTCTCTGTGGATTCTCGTTATTAGACCTTTATCGGAGTTATAACCTGCAAATATTCTCTCCCACTCTGAGGGCTGTCTGCTTGCTTTACTCACTATGTTCTTGGCTGTGCAGAAGCTTTTTAGTTTGATCAGGTCCCAGTAGTGTATTTTTGATACTGCTTCAATTGCCTGGGAAGTCCTCCTCATAAAATATTCACCCAGGCCGATTCCTTCAAGAGTTTTCCCTGCACTTTCTTCAAGTATTTTTATAGTTTCATGTCTTAAGTTTAAATCTTTTATCCAGTGAGAGTCTATCTTAGTTAATGGTGAAAGGTGTGGGTCCAGTTTCAATCTTCTACAGGTTGCCAGCCAGTTTACCCAGCACCATTTGTTAAATAGGGAATCTTTTCCCCACTGAATGTTTTTAATCGGCTTGTCAAAGATCAAGTAACGGTAAGTTGCTGGATCCGTCTCTTGGTTCTCTATTCTGTTCCAGACATCTACTTCTCTGCTTTTGTGCCAGTACCATGCAGTTTTGATCACTATGGATTTATAGTACAGTCTCAGGTCTGGTAGCGTGATTCCTCCTGCTTTGTTTTTATTGCTCAGTAATGTTTTGGCTATTCGATGTTTTTTCTGATCCCATATAAAATGAAGTATTATTTTATCAAGATCTTAAAAGTATGACAATGGAGCTTTAATAGGAATTGCATTAAAATTATATATTGCTTTGGGCAGTATGGACATTTTAACAATGTTGATTCTTCCCAGCCATGAGCATGGTATGTTTTTCCATCTGTTAACATCTTCAGCTATTTCTTTTCTTAGTTTCATAGTTCTCTTTGTAGAGATCTTTCACATCCTTTGTTAGGTGTACTCCCAAATATTTCATCTTCTTTGGCACTACTGTGAAAGGAATAGAGTCCTTGACTGTTTTTTTGGCTTGGTTATTGTTGGTATATATAAAGGCTACAGATTTATGGGTGTTGATTTTGTAGCCTGAGACATTGCTATATTCCTTGATCACTTATAAAAGTTTTGTAGTAGAATCCCTAGTGTTTTCCAGATATACGATCACATCATCTGCGAAGAGTTTGATCGCTTCTGACCTATGTGGATACCCTTGATCGCCCTTTCTTCCCTAATTGCAATGGCTAAAACTTCCATTACAATGTTAAAGAGCAATGGAGACAATGGGCAACCTTGCCTGGTTCCTAATCTAAGTGGAAATGATTTCAATTTAACTCCATTCAATACGATATTGGCTCTGGGTTTGCTATAGATGGCCTCTATTAGTTTAAGAAATGTCCCTTCTATACCAATTTTCTTATGTGCTCTGATCATGAAGGGATGCTGGATTTATCAAAAGCGTTTTCTGCATCAATTGAAAGAATCATATGGTCTTTATTTTTAAGTTTGTTTATGTGTTGAATTACATTTATAGATTTACGTATATTGAACCAGCCTTGTGACCCTGGATAAATCTGAATTGGTCATGGTGTATAATTTTTTTGATGTGTTGTTGGATTCTGTTTGTTAGGATCTTATTGAGTATTTCAGCATCTATATTCATTAGTGATATTGGTCTATAATTTTCTTTTCTTGTTGGGTCTTTCCCTGGTTTGGGGATCAAGGTGATGTTTGCTTCGTAGAATGTGCTGGGTCATATTCCTTCTTTTTCTATATTTTGGAAGAGGTTTAGTAGTATAGGTACTAGTTCTTCTTTAAATGTTTGGTAGAATTCGGACGTAAAGCCATCTGGTCTAGGGCTTTTCTTTTTAGGGAGATTTTGCATAGTTCATGCTATTTCAGAACTTGATATAGGCCTGTTCAACATTTTCACTTCATTCTGGCTAAGTCTTGGTAGGTGGTGTGATTCTAGGTATTGGTCGATTTCTTTCAGATTTTCTTATTTGTGAGAGTAGAGTTTCTTGTAGTATTCGTTAAGGATTTTTTGAATTTCTGAGGGGTCTGTTGTTATTTCATCATTACCATTTCTGATTGATGAAATTAGAGATTTTATTCTTTTTTTCCTGTTAGGTTGGTCAAAGGTTTATCTATTTTATTTATCTTTTCAAAAAACCAGCTTTTGGATTTATTGATCTGTTGTATAATTCTTTTGTTTTCAATTTCATTTAATTCTGCTCTGATTTTGGTTATTTCTTTTCTTCTGATGCATTTGGGGTTGAAGTTTTCTTCTTTCTCCAGTTGCTTGAGATGTTCCATTAAGTTATTGACTTCCTCTCTTTCCGTTTTCTTGAGGAAGGCTTGCAATGCTATAAATTTCCCTCTTAGGACTGCCTTTGCAGTATCCCAGAGGTTCTGGTAATTTGTACCTTGATTGTTGTTTTGTTCCAAAAATATGGTGATTTCCTTCTTAATCTCGTTTATAACCCATGTATCCTTCAGCATAAGGTTGTTTAGCTTCCATGTTTTTGTATGGGTATGCAGGTTCCTGTTGTTATTGAGTTCAACTTTTATTCCATGATGGTCTGAGAAGATGCAAGGAATAATTTCTAGTTTTTTAAATTTTCTGAGGTTAGATTTGTGGCCTAGGATGTGGTCGATTTTGGAGTATGTTCCGTGGGCTGATGAGAAGAATGTGTATTCAGTTTTGTTGGGATGAAATGTTCTGTAGATGTCTGTTAAGTCTAGATGTTGAATGGTTGAGTTTAAATCTAAAATTTCTCTTCTTAGCTTCTTTTTGGAGGATCTATCCAGGACTACTAAAGGGGTGTTAAAATCTCCAACTACTATGGAAGTGGAGGAAATTGAGTTGCTCATGTCTGTTAGAGTTTCTCTTACAAATTGAGGTGCATTGTGGTTGGGTGCATAAATATTAATAATTGAGATCTCGTCATATTGAGTATTACCTTTAACAAATATGAAGTGTCCATCCTTATCCTTAGTTATTTTGGTTGGTTTAAAGCCTGTTGTGTCTGCGAACAGGATTGCAACGCCTGCTTTTTTCTGCTTTCCATTTGCCTGGAATATAGATGGCCATCCCTTCACCTTGAGTCTATATCAGTCTTTTAATGTAAGATGCAATTCTTGGAAGCAGCAGATATCTGGCTTGAGTTTTTGTATCCAGTCCGCCAAGCTATGCCTCTTTAGAGGACAATTTAAACCATTCACATTGAGAGTATTGATAAGCCTTTCGAGAGACCGGTGGACATTTTTAATCCTTTTGCAACTGTGGAAGTTGGAATTTGATCAAAAATTTTTGGGGTGGGTTTACTTTTGTGGTGGAGAATTATGCTGGTCTTTATGGAGAATAGGTCTAAGAATGTCCTGGAGAGCTGGTTTAGTTGTGGCAAATTTCTTCAACATGGGAATGTCGTTGAAGTATTTAATTTCTCCGTCATAAATGAAACTCAGTTTAGCTGGGTACAGGATCCTGAGTTGAAAGTTATTTTGTTTTAGGAGATTAAAAGTCGATGACCATCCTCTTCTAGCTTGAAAGGTTTCAGCAGAGAGATTTGCAGTTATTCTGATATACTTCCCCTTGTAGGTAATGGTTTTCTTTCGTCTTGCTGCTTTCAGAACTTTCTCCTTCATATTAACTTTAGTGAAATTGATGATGATGTGTCTGGAGGATGTCTTATTTGGGATGAGTCGTGCTGGAGTTCTGAAACTGTCTGCTATCTGAATTTCAGAATCTCTTGCCATGTCTGGAAAGTTCTCCCTCATAATCTCATGGAGAAGAGACTCTGTGCCTTGTGAAGCCACTTCGTCACTTTCGGGGATCCCTATAAGACGAATATTGATTTTCTTCAAATTATCCCAGAGCTCTCTGAGAGAGTGGTCTGTTTTTGCTCTCCATTTCTCTTCTTCTTTGAGGGTTTGGGAGCGTTCGAAAGCTTTGTCTTCAGTGTCAGAAATCCTTTCTTCTGCTTGCTCCATTCTGTTGTGAGGGATTCTACTGTGTTTCTCAGGTCTTTGAGGGATGCAACTTCTTGTCTCAATGTGTCGAAATCTTTGGTCATTTGGTCTTTGAATCCATTGAATTCTCGAGTTAACTTTTGGAATTCTAATTCGATCTTATTTGCTATCCAGATCCTGAATTCAATTTCTGACATCGCAGCTATTTGTTTGTGCATGGGATCTTGTGCTGTTTCTGCCCCATTGATCCTTAGGGGAGTTGATCTACTCTGATTATTCATATTGCCAGAGTTTTTCTGTTGATTTCGACTCATGATTGTTTATCACCGTTGCCTCTGGCTGTCCTCAGAGTTGGGGAGGTGTCTGTCCAAGATTAGACCCCAGTGGGATCACTCTATTGTTGCTGGATCTTTGTAGGGAGTGACCCTGTGTAGTTCCTCTGGGGCTGCTCTAGCTAGGGAGTTCTGGTTGTGGAAGCAGCTCCGGTTTGTGACACACCGGATCCAGCAACAGGGCTGGGGGTGGTGCACACAGTTCTGGGAGTGCCAGGCACCCAGTGACTTTGGCACAGAGAGCCCAAGGCTCCAGCAGTCTCTGGCAAGGAGAAGAGCTCTGTGCAGAGGCAGGGAGGGCTCCAAAGGACACGCAGCTACCAGAGTCTCTGTCCAGATGAACAGGCTAGTGTGGAACCTGGGAGGACACGGGAGGCAGGACACAGGGTTGCATGGCTCCCGCAGTTCCTGGTCAGGGAATGCGGAGGCCTGGTGGGTGCGGGTCACCGGTCGGGGGTCACTGCACAGCTGTTATGGAGGTCCGGGCGGCGCCAAGCCCAGGAGTTTGAGGTTGCTTTGAGTTGTGACGTCACGGCACTCTACCCAGGGCAACAGCCCAAGGCTCCAGTGTGCCAAAACTGTCTCACTCTGCCCCTAAGGATTAAGGCTGTAAGGCAGCTCAGTCCCCGCCTTTAGGCTGCTCAGTCAGTAGGTTACTTTGACCCGCCCAATCCTTGTTCTGAGACCCTGAGGGTGGAGCTTGCCGGGGCAGTTCTTTCACAATGGCTTCCTGCACCAGCTCAGTGGCTCAGTCTGGGGCCCCAGACAATGCCCAAAATTCTCCACACTCCTGCTCAAGCTCTCCCCAAGGCAGTTCAACTGAGTGCCAAGTCCAAGAACACCAAAACAGTTCACAGGTAAGGCCTTTCCAGTTTGCAGTCTCACTGCTGCTTGTATTTTCGGTTGCCAGCGTGATTAGGTCGATCGAACACACACAACCACTCACCTGTTTTCCACTGTTTTTGTCCTCCTCTTGGGGTCCAGAAGTCCCTTGCTGGCTCCCTGTATCCTCAAAGGGATGATTATAGGCAGATCCCACCGGCCAGAGATGCCTGGAGTCTTGTCTCCCCAGACTCGCTGTTCCCAGTTGAAGGGAAGTTGTTACTCAGTCGCCATCTTTAATCTAATCCCCTGGCTTCCAATTTTGACTCTCAAAGGACATAAAACTATGACTAGTAAAAATACAAGCCAGAGAGGGAGATCTCTTGAATTGTGCAGTGAAGCAAGCACCCAAGGGAAGCAGAGCAACAACATGGAAGGAGCACAGGTCTCTGGAGTCACTATATCAGCTTAGGTATTTACAATAAAAAATAAATAAAACTCTTGCTTATCCAAGCTCTTGTTGTTGTGAGCCTTTGGTATACCTTAGCCAAACCAATATCCACCTGTAAATAAGGTACTTGGAGCAATACTTGGAATATAATATGAATTAAATAATTGATAACTTATTATTATTTATTATTATTGATTTGACATTAAGCACATGTACTTCAGAAGCATTATCTTTGATAATCCATAAAGTTTTTATCAATTCTTCAAATGATTAACTAGTATAACTCTCCCAGATCTTTGTTAATAATTTTGAGAGTGGATCAAACAGTTCACAAAACACTGCTTTTGTGGACTTCATGAAGATCTCACATCTTTTATGTAATTAGTATTTTCATGTAAAAATTATTTGCATTTCCATAATCAATATATTCATATTTAATACACTGATTAGAAAAGTATGTTATATTTTCATACTGCTATTCTGATCAGAAAAGGCACTGACATTGGATGGAATCAGAACAAATACTGATGTAAGGGATGTCTGAGTGAGGACAAGTCTTACAAGTTGTAAGTTTATAAATGAGTGGTTCATGTTATATTATAGCTAATGTTCTTCTCTATAGCTAATGTGCCTCTGCAAAAATAATATTCTTCTCATTAACTATTTGGTTATTCTAAGATATAGCTTAAGAAATATAGGATAAACTCCTGGTTCTATTCCTTTATTTACTAGTTTCCAAAGTTCTATTTAACGACAGCATGTTTAAGCTGAAGGAAGAGGGTTGGGCTTCTAACTGCACCTAGGAAACCCATGACATAAAACTTGTTTTGACCATAATTTTTAAAATCTGGTGATAATTAAATGACAGAACAGAAATGCTGATTTCAAAACTGGTGGAACACGTCTTTCTTCAGCAGATGTTTTTTTCTTCTGTAAAAAAAGAATATGGACAGGTTCTCAGCTCAAGTTTTCTTAAAAAAAAAAAAAAAATCCCACCATAAAGACTCTGTTATTCCTAATCATTTTTCTCTGTTTGTCATTGAACAGTACAACTAGGAGAAAGGAGGACTTAAAAGGATTCATCATGTCTGTGTAGGGTTCATGTTCAATTACTGTACCACTCTGAGAACATTTCTCTTAGAATAGATTATAGTAATGTTTTAACTAATACAATTTAGTTATTTTAAAAACAGAGACCAGGGCGGCGCCTGTGGCTCAGTGAGTAGGGCGCCGGCCCCATATGCCGAGGGTGGCGGGTTCAAACCCAGCCCCGGCCAAACTGCAACAACAACAACAAAAATAGCCGGGTGTTGTGGCGGGTGCCTGTAGTCCCAGCTGCTCGGGAGGCTGAGGTAAGAGAATCGCGTAAGCCCAAGAGTTAGAGGTTGCTGTGAGCCGTGTGACGCCACGGCACTCTACCGAGGGCGGTACAGTGAGAATCTGTCTCTACAAAAAAAAAACAGAGATCAATTCACTCCGTAGCTCCTATGATATCTGCATCCATGGGGTAGATTCCCTCCAGGAAAACCTGCCTGCGTCTGTTTCCAAGGCCCTAGTGAGGGCTGCTCATTGAGCTTGGGTGGCGACATCCTGCAGTCATTATGCTGCTATTAAACTACAAGCTAGATTGCAGCATTTCTCTGCTCACATCTCTTCAATGACTTCCCATCCCATACAGAGCAAAAGCTAAAATCCTTGGAGTGGCCTAAAAGGCCTTCAGGATGAGGCCACCCCGTCTTCCCATCACACACCCTCCGCCCCTAGCCCCCGTGTACAAAATACCAGCTGTGTTGTTCTCCAGTCACCCAACACATCCCTGCCCCTGGCTGTTCCACATTCCCAAATGTTCTCCCACAAGTTACATGGGTTGTTCCTTTATACTCTTTGGATGTCTTACCAAATCCCATCCTCTCAATGATACCACTTCCTTCCCTTCCCGCCCTCTCTCCCTTCCTTCCTTCCTTCTCAGCCTCTTTCTCTCCCCCCTTCCTTCTTTATTTTAGACAGTCTTACTCTGTTATCAAAGCTGGAGGGCTATGGAGTCATAGCTCACAGCAACCTCTCACTCCTGGGCTCAAAAGATCTTCTTGCCTCAGTCTCCCGTGATGGAGCCATTAGTAGAGATGGGGTTTCACTCTTGCTCAGGCTAGTCTCAAACTCCTAAGCTCGGGAGATCCACACACCTCAGCCTCCCAGGGGCTGGGATTATAGGCAGGAGCCACGACACCCGGCCTACAATGATATCCTCTCTGTTCACTATCCTCCAAATTGCTAACTGTCCCTCACCCTCACCTCTATTCCCATGCCCTGTCCCACCTTATTTTTCTTACTTCCTGTTACAAACATATACACTGGAAATCTTAGAAATGTATCATTTCTGCTGGTCTCTCCATACGAGGACCTGGGCTCCTTCAGGGCCAGGACTTTGTACATTTTGTCACCTGCTCTATCCACACCTGTTGCATCAAGGAAGTCGAGCAGACTGATGATGAGAGCACAAGTGCGTCATCCCAGCTCCTGCAGGACAAACCGCAGACCTTGGGACAACCCTGTTTGGTTTCTGAATTAAACTAATTAGATGTAAGACATAATGCTGCATCATTAACTCAAAATCCAGACACCCTGGGAAGCGTGAGAGATTTATATACAGACAGAGGAAAAGCCTGGTCCACTGTGCTGATGTGTCTCTGCCTTTGATTTCAATTTCTTACAGCATTTTCCAACTTGAGACTTACTTAATCTTTCTCAGCACCAAAATTATGACAGGAAAATAAATGTAAAATAGGCTCAAATGAACAACAGACTCCCATTCAAGTCAATAGTACTTTAGGGAGACCAACAACTGGTGAGGACAAGGGCGGACTCCTTGTGCCTCTCACAGTCCTGCTTTCAGTGACCTCAAACATTCAAAAAAAAGAGCTGAAGGCTCACAACAAACTCAGGAGCCTTGAGGCTCATCAGGGAGAAGACGCTGTTCTCATTCAAACAGCATTCCTGCAAGTGACTTTCGTAGCATCTTGAGATATTAATGGATAACAAAGAATGAGTGTGGTGTCAAGTACTGGTCCAACCAAGTTCCATTAAACTTCTTGTAGTCACTGACACATCTTGTGAGAAAGTGTGAGCCTGCCACACGAGGTATACAGTAGGCAACGTGAACGTCACCACCACAGCCACCGTTTCTTTCCTAGAGCATCTATGGCTGAAAAACATTTGGGAAGTCAGACTCTCCTACTTGAGCCCACAGACTTAGAATTAAGCACAAAATTCAAGAACTGATCTAATGAAATTTGATTATCTGAGATTTTTGCTCCTGGAAACCTCAGTCCTTCTTGGAGCACAACAGCTGTCTGAACACAGAGTGGAAGAAAGAAGTAAACGGACATAAAGAAACGAAACAACTGATGACCAGAGAACGGAAGGCCCAGCAAGAAAAGCAAAGAAACCCTGTCTACTTTCCCAAGGGGCAAGACAGGGCAGTGCATTTCTACGGCCCCTTGAACAGAATGGGTTTGAAACAAATTTACTTAGTCACACCACAGATAAAGGTTTCATTACGCTCAGAATAAGCTATGTAAAAAGGCAAATTACTTTCTTAGGATTTCCAGGAAAAAGGTGCCATAAACTGTGTGCTCTGGAGGCTGGAGGTCCCTAGCAAGGTGCCAGCCCACTGACCCTCTGCAGGCTCTCAGGGGGAAACTCTTTTAACTCTGTTGATGGCTGGCAGTCCTTGGCATGCAGACATATTGCTCCAACCTCCATCTCTTCCTTCTCGTGACATTTTCCTCGCTTTGTGCCTGTGTGTCAATGTCCCCGTCCTTATAAAGACAACAATCATTGGATGAGGGCTCTTTGCACCCCAGCATGACCTCACGTTAACTTGTATACATCTGCAAAGGCCTTATTTCCAAATAAGCTTACAGCTTCTTGGAACCATACTCAATCCAGTACAGAAGTTAAAGTTATATGTCACATGGCACACCTTTTAAAACTATTTCCACAAAGAAAAAAAAAAAAAAAAAGAGTATCTTTTGTAAAGAAGAATACTTTTTGGTTAAAGAAGGAATGATATAAAAGCAGATAAATGTACCATGAAAGCTTAAGTATTTTAATAAAGGAAAGGCTTCTTTAATCAGGTGAAAAAATCCCCTGAAATTGTTTCAAATGTTTTGATTACCTATAAAAATATTCCCAAGGGTGACACAATTGTTTCCTTGCTTATTTTTTATATTTATTTCATTGCTTTTTTTTTTTTTTGAGACTTGCCTGAGCAAGAGTAAGACCCTGACTCCTAAAAAAAGGGGGGGTAACACATTTGTGATTAAAAAAAAAATTCAACAAAAGAAGAATGAATGAAAAGCTAAGCTAATCTTCAAAGTAAAACACTGTTGCATCTCTACGGACACTCCTTTGAAAAATATTGCATTTTATAACCTACACGGTCTTGGAGCCTGTCACCGGTACGCCTAATAGTACAAATGAGACAGGACCTGATTTCATCTCACCCACAGCAGACAGAAGATAAATGGGGCACAACCTTTTTCCCCAGATACCAGCAACATTTTATTAGGTGATTCTAACCCTGATGTCCTCCTATCTCTGTTTATTTTTTCCCTAAGTTATTAATTATTTTACTAAATGAAGAGGAAAAAGAAAAAAAAAAAACTATGAGAAGACTAGAAAGCTGGGTTACCCACACTCACCCACTCCCACAAAGGAGCAAGGTGAGTGGCAGGTATCTTAATCATTCTGCTGAGGCCCCATCATGTTCTTTCAGACTCAATCAGCTGCCTCCACACCAAACAACTCTGTAATTTCCGAGAAGATCTTTTAAAATTTAAGGGAAAACCATTGTGAGGGAGATAAATCAAAATGAAATATCTGTAATTTGTAATAAGAAAAGGATCACCACGTGATGAGTCAGAGGGTTAATCTCATTTAAATTAAAGACTTTAACTTCTTATTAAGATGGAATTATGAGTTCAGGTATAAATAATCATTCCACCTGCTTCTAAGCTATAGCAAAGAATAAAACACACACATCCATTTATATAATTGTTACATAATAAATAATATTTTAAAAGACAAAACTGGGCTTAGAAGGAAGAATAACATCTTAGAACAGAAAAACAAAACACTAAGAACAATCTACCAGGTTCTTGGACTAGAATAAAGAAACTTCAAGGTGGGACATGGGGAGGAGAGGGACAGGGGTCCAGACGCTGCATCAGAAGACTGGGACCAGACTCAGGGTGTGAAACCAGAGGTTGAGTCTAGTGTTCCCATTTTGTAAAAAAAGACTTGATAAAAAATGGTGATTATTGCCTAAGGCAGAAACTGCCTCAGCATACACTCAGAGCAGTGAGGGGAACCAAAGCTGCTTCTCATACTGACCCTGGGTCCAGTCGTTCCCTGACTTAGCAACAAGATCTGTAAAACACCAGCACCTCTGAGGCCCAGAGACCATAGGCAGCGTGTGGCCTACTTCTGATTAGAGAGGAGCTCCATAGAGGGAACCACAAAGCTAGTAGAAAAGGCATATGACCTCAAGAAAAAAGGAATTAAACAGGAAAAAAAAAAATGCCCAGCAGCAACACAAAGAATAACCCAAAACTCATATTTAAAAGGAGTTAGCAAACAAAAATCTCTTATCAGATGAGAACTGCCACAGTAAACAGCTGACATTATAAAGAATTGAGAGAATTCATTTGAGGGGAATGCAAATAATAAAAGTTTGAAAATTATTCACAAATAATATGTTTAAAATACTTGCAGAATATTGCAGAAATGAAGATAAATTGCATATATAAAGTTGAGTATAAGAAATTACAATTAATAATTATAAACCCAGGACTGGTAGTTAATATGGAGATAGAACATTAAATGGTAGGAAAAGAGTTGCTAAAATAAACACTAAAAACAGAGATTAAACCTAAGCTGAACACAGGGGAAAAAACAATTCTTCCGCTGAAAGAGTGTTAGAGAAATAAATAAATGAAAATGGTGCGAGGGAACCATGGGCACACTGCAGAATGGGCGGAGAGGCTTCGGGGTTAATCAGGGCAGATCTGCTATGTGGCAACAACAGACACATCCCAGTGGCTGCACAAAAGCTTATTTACCAACTGCTGCAGCAGAAGGAAAGACAGGCTGGATGGCTGCCCAGGTGTTTTCCTTCTTCAACTTGGAAATGACACACATCACTTCTGCTCACATTTATTAGCTATATTTCTGTTTAACTGGGAGGAGCTAGGAGGTACCGTCACACATACACCCTTGAAGGAGTAAATGTCCCAGAATCAGTGACCACTAGCAACGTCACTCAGCTTCCATACATCATAACCATTCCAGCTTCCAGAATTGGTAGCAAATTGAGATGATGGTGAAGGATCAAGATCCCCCCCCCAAAAAAAAAATTATGATGGCTGAGAATTCTCAAGAACTAAAGAAAAATAAATCTCAGATGGTGAAAATGAGAAGAATGCAAGACTTATAAAAGAAAGTTCATATTTAGATGCCTCATAATAAAATTAGAACACATTAATGATCAAGAAAAAACTTTAAAAGCCTTCTAAGCCAAGAGCTATAGAGAGACGAGTGATCATTGGGCTGGCAGCATGTATCAATCAGCGGCATAGCAGCCAGAATATTCAGAAATGTTCAAAAACGGCCACCAGCCTAAACTTCCAGGCCCAGCTGAACTAACCAGACCCAGTGATGATAAGGCAAGACCCCTCGAGATGTACAAAGACTGGGGCTCCACCGGTGACACACACTCCCCGCAATGCGCCTCAGGAAGGAGAAGGACATGGGGTGTGTGAAACAGTGCAAAGTAATAACATCTCCCAGCAATTCTGACTGAACACTCAGTATAATAAAAGAATTCAGAGGGCTTTAAAAATACACATAGAATGGGCAGCACCTGTGGCTCAGTGAGTAGGGCTCCGGCCCCATATACCGAGGGTGGCGGGTTCAAACCCGGCCCGGCCAAACTGCAACCAAAAAATAGCCGGGCGTTGTGGCGGGCGCCTGTAGTCCCAGCTACTCGGGAGGCTGAGGCAAGAGAATCGCTTAAGCCCAGGCGTTGGAGGTTGCTGTGAGCTGTGTGAGGCCACGGCACTCTACCGAGGGCGATAAAGTGAGACTCGGTCTCTACAAAAAAAAAAAAAAACAAAAAACACAGAACAAAGATTTCAGACACTGGTAAAACAGAAAACAAAAGAGATGAGGCTAGATCAGGGGAGCATTCCTCATCTTGTTCTGGAGGGGGATAGAAATATGAAGTACGTTCAAATTTTGATAGAGAAAATATGAAGTGCATACATTAAGTTGCAGGCCTATATGTGCTAATATCCTATTTCTTGAGTCTCTATAACATCAATGGCAACACAAAAGCAAATGTGGCCACTGTAATAGTTTCCTTTTTGTTGAACTGTAAGAAGTGTCTCAGAGTGGTTTGGCTGGTTGGAAAAAAGTGCTGAGTAAGATTATCCTCTCAGTAACCACATTTGCAAATATCACCAGGTAGTCTGCAGAGTTATGAAAACAGCTGGTCGTGGGTCACAGAAGGGAAGACAACAGCACTCGGGCCTGGTAATCCAGTAACCAACGTGGTGTCTGATTTAGACTGGAAGGGCGACGGAGGCCATGGCCAGAGGCAGGGCTGGGAAAGGAGCCATCTCAGAGGGAAGAGGGGCACTAGTGGAGGCCGTGGCATGTGGCACACGAGGGTATCAAATCAAAAAAATAATAACTGACTATCCCATGACAATTGCTAGAAGTAATCTTCTTATACAGAGGAAAAGGTGTTCAAAAAATCTCTGATTGTCAAACATGCTGGGGACCCAGGCTATCATTTGCAAGGCTGCCTGAATGTTGGCTAGCTTTTTTTCATCATCAGGGACCCGTAATTTCAACAAGTTCAATGACAACACACCCTGAAAAGTGTGTTTTGGTCTAATTTATGAAGAACTCTATAGTTACTATTGAGTTTAATAACTTGTATGTTTCAAATTGGCACGTCTTTATTACTTATTCTTTCATAAAATTTTTATTCCGCATAAAAGTCTGGAGAACAATTAACATACAACTCACTTCCCCGTATACAACCAAGCCCCAGCGAGTAAAAACTGAACTACACGTATTCATTTCAAATGTAACTTTTACAATAATTCAGGATGAACGACCTGAGCTTCCTCAGGTGCCACTGTGTTTCCAACACATGTGTTACTTCCTGATCTACGTTTAATCACTAGATTCAAAGTAAGCAACAGCAGCGCAGTCTTCCTAGAGAAGATTCCGAACTTACAGTCCTTTTATTCTGCCATGCTGGGTGTTTAGCTGGAATTTTCTTTTGTGTGTAAAATTCAAATCAGTGAAACAGTACAAACCACATGGTGTAACATTTCCCTTGCTTTCCACACATTTCCTGGCATTTGTGAATGTTTTATAGTATTTTACTTAAACCTTAAAATTATAAGGTATTTTGATTACATTGTTATTCTAAATCCAAAGAACAAACCAAAAAACACGATAACTAAGAAAATGTGAAGGCTGTGTTAACCAGTTGGATGAAAATATTTCAAACTGTATATAAAATCAGCACGTTATACCCCATGACTGCATTAATGTACACAGCTATGATTTAATAAGAAAAAGAAAAAAAATAACTGACTGTCCCATGATAATTACTAGAAGTAATCTTGTTACACAGAGGAAAAAGTGTTAAAAAAAAAATCTCTGATTGTCAAACGTGCTAGGGACCCAGAGACCCAGAGACCCAGGGACCAGGCTACAAAGAACAGAAGCCAGAGGCACATGTGAAACAGCAGTTCCCTGCTTCAAACATAATAGCTTTAAAGCCAGCTTTAAGTTCATCTTTTTCCAAAATGTGTCCATATAAGATGAAATTAAAATTATACAAATAAGTGAAAAGTGCCACATTTACTTGCTGTAATCTTAATAAATTTAGAAAGAACCCTAATTTATCAAATTAGCAGGTAAATGGAGTTACAATGAAAATTCTTCATGAGATTCCTCAGGCTCCCTCTGCAATGGTGCTCGGTTAGAAGGTCATGGACAGGCGGGAGCTCCGGCCTTACAAGGAAGCCGTCACCACTGGAGAGCTCTCCACCCCACTCCACCCCAGCTCCACCGCTTCATCCTAACTCAGCGCACTTGCACCTTTGTCTCACTCGCTGCCCAGCCTCCGCCCTCCGTTTCCTCTCTTCTCCTGTCTATCCACAGTATTCATGTTAACTGACACATACGATCTCTACTCCTACAGCCCACAGAACCAGGCTGCATGGTGTGATCACAAACATGTTTTTTTTCTTTCTGTCAGCCAAACTACCATGGCCCCAGACCCGTTCTCCCCCACAGTGGAAGACTGACGGCTTTTAAAAAGACACCTGCTCCTATCTGCTGGTCGGATCTTGGCTCTCACCACTCCTTCCACCAGCATGGCTCTTCCCTTACTCCCTTGTGCTCAAATCTAATTTGTTGTTTAAGCACCGAACTCGTGCACTTCCTTCAGAAAGCCTTCCCAGTTTATCTAGCAATAATTAACTCCTCTTCCCTTCATTTCCATATTCTGTGACCTACCGGGTCTTTTTGAGCCCCAGATTCATAATTTACAAAATGGACATTAACAGCAGTAACAATTTCACAGAATCGTGGGGATAAAAGGAGATGCTTTGGTGCTTTTGAAACTATATAACTATCACTTCTACCCCTTCATCTTGCCTGGCACAAAAGTTAATACCTGTCCTCCCCCGGGCACAGGCCCACCTCCCTCAGCACTCACCTCTTCATGAGCACTGCCCATGGTCCCTGGGAGGAAATCAGTCCTCCAGTGAGAAATAAAATGTGGTTCTTAGACTGCGTTATTTCCCAAAGTCTAATTACTCCGCAGAACCCTTCAAAGCTTTATCTTCCACTTCTTTTTTTTTCTTGACCATAAACTTTAGAAGCACAAAGGAAAGGTGAGAACTTGGAAGCAGCCTTCTAAAATAATAAAAATAATCATGAGGCTGCCAATCAAAGTATCCCCAAATTTACCTGCTGGAGTTCTCTATGAAATACCGCTAACCTTTCGTGTTTTTCAAACTTTAGGCTTAAACCACCACTGCTGCTTTATAGTTGGTTCTTTCTTGAGTTCTATAAATTCCAAGTACAGATTGAGAGCAAAATCTGCCTGTAATAACAAATCATTGATGATTGTGGGAATGGTAGGATAAGACAGGGGAAAAAACTGCTCCCAAAATGAAAATCAAGTCCACAGTCTGAAATTAACAACTTGTCTCCATGTGCATCTGCAGCCAGGAGCACAGGCGTGTAGCACACGGGAAAGCTCCTCCTGGTCCGCTGCCAGACCCACCAGCACCAGAGTGTGCACGCAGCCCCCAACTTGCTCTGTGACCACCAGCGAACAACATAATTTCTCCAAATCCCAATTTTTCCTTACCAAACCAGGATAATCAGCACCTCCAAAATTGGTATAATTACTAAGTAATGCAATTCATACACTTAGAGCCACATCTAACATAGACACACCCCATAAATAATTGTCATTGTCATCGATAATTCTGAATGATGTTGAAAAATAATTCTTTTGCTTTGTGGTTAGTGTATTATTTTTAAACAACTTAATTTACAAGGTAATTCTTTTCTAATTTTTTCAATTGAAAAATGATATTCAGGACTGACGTCCTTCCTTCCCGCCTGTGGGATGTACCCCGTTCTCTCAGGCCTTCTCCCCTCCCCAGCTCCCTCCTCTCATCACCTGCTCTCTGCTCTCTTCCCCCCACTCTCCTCCCTTTCTCTAACATAACATAAACTGACACTTTCACATTCTAATCTTGGCCTCAAGAAATTCTTTTCTTGTCCCATGAACACCTACTGAGCAGCTGAGCATTTTCCAAACTTATCATTTGGTGGCCTGAATGGGGACATCAGAAAATCACTTAAAAAAAAAAAAAAAAAGATATCCAAACGAAAAAAATAGGCAAACTATCAATGCGTTATGTTGACAAATTTCACAACATAAACACATCACATAACCGTTAGCCAGACCAACAAAGAGTGAATTCCTAGCATTTAGAACCCCACCTTCAGGAACTGCCCCAAGGGCAGCCACTGCCCCGATGTTCTGGACACACACTAGTCACCCATTTTTGAGCTTTCTGTAAACACTATCGTTCTTGTCGATTCTTCCAAGTGTCTGGCTTTGTTTGTTGAACATCATTCCGGAGATTCATTTGTATCAGGTGTTTAAAGGGGTAACTTTTACTGTGATGTTTTCAATCCTATCCTCATAAACTACAGTACCTTAGACCACCATTCTCTGAAAATGTATAGTTGTACAGTATGTAGCCACTCGTATTTGGTTAAGGAGCAAAAAAATATAATCCAACCAAATGTTAGGTTTGTTCTGCGTTCTGTGACTTTCACATAAAATAATTTTTTTTAAAGTAATAGGTGTTAGCGTCTCTGCGGCTTCTACCATCCGGTGCCCTGCAAGTAAGGCCCAGAACACGGAGGGTCCGAAGTCGGGGCCCCATGCAGAAACCCACATGCACGGCAGTTACTGCTCCAGGACATCCAAGCTGGCAGGAACATAACAGAACCTCCAGTGTCATCAGTTTCCAAATTTGACTCTGACATGGGACAGAGGAGACTAGTGACAGATGGGTGAAACTTAGCATGCCTCTTGGACAGTCTTGGGGATGGAAGGCTCATTAGCTCCAATTTGCTGCCAAGCCCTGTGTGTTGCTTTATAACTGACACCCCTGGGAAACTCTGTAGCCTCAGCCAAGAACACGACTTAAAAGAACCAGATTTCCTCACTGTTGGTATTTGTAACATCTCACCCACTTTGGGCTTCTATGCAATAATGAAATAGTCACCAGGATAAATCTGAATATTAAAAAGCATTTTGACACCCTAAACTGACTTTTTTTCACTCAGAACACTGCTATCAGTTATGAAATTTGCCATTTCTAAAGCAATTCTTATTTGGTCCACTGAGGTATTTTACATTTTTTGTTCACTGGGACAAATCTTGCTCAAAACATCTTATTAGAATCAGTTTTAATGAAACACAGAGATGCTTGAGGTTGAATATGTGAAGTGTGTTCTCCAGTTGTTATTTACCAATGTATCTAATCCAAATTTAAACAGATAAGTAGTTTTTATTTATTTATTTTTTTACTGAATGACGATAAGTAGTTTTTAAAATATTGGGTTACTACTTACTGAATCACATATAATTAATCTTTTTTTTTTTTTTTTGAGACAATGTCTCACTATGTTGCTCTCAGTAGAGTGCCGTTGCGTCACAGCTCACAGCAACCTCAGACTTTTGGGCTCAAGTGATTCTCTTGCCTCAGCCTCCCAAGTAGCTGGGACTACAGACCTCTGCCACAACACCTAGCTATTTTTTGTTGCAATTGTCATTTTTGATTAGCTGGCCCGGGTCAGGCTTGAACCTACCAGCCTCGTTGCTATGCCTGGCACCGTAACCACTGTGTTACAGGCACCAAGCCCACACATAACTAATCTTTGACAATCCATAGATAAATTAACCATTCTAGTATAGCTTTGGGCCCTTTAAGTCAGTTCAGAGCAAAGGAATGAAATGCAAAATAATTCCTAATTGATAAATGCAAACATAGACTTTTTTAAGGTTAACATTTTAGATTACATATCCCCTGTCCCCTGTATAACAGCTGTTTACATAGCTAGAATTCTTTCCTAAATGCTGGTAAGAAACTGCTTTAGAAAACTTAATAATCAGACCAGAAAATAGGTCTAGTATTTTTGTTAAGAATAACTAGAAATGCTGGAATAGATCTTCATTTTACCATAAAGCCGTTAGTGGATTTCATAACCAATTTCTTTTTTTTTTTTTTTTTTGTGGTTTTTGGGCCGGGGCTGGGTTTGAACCCGCCACCTCCGGCATACGGGACCGGCGCCCTACTCCTTGAGCCACAGGCGCCGCCCACCAATTTCTACTACTCTGGAGAACAGTCAATTCACTTCACACGGGTCAACCCTCCTTGGTCATACTCTTTCTTAGTCAAGCATCAAATATATCCCCCCCCCTCCAGATTCTACCTGTCTATTTTATATAGTAATGTGTACAGCTGCAAGTAATACACCATCTTATTATGATGCTGTAAGCAAATAATAAAAGTTCATAGGTAAGCATTTGGACTCACAGGTTCAACTCCTAACTGGAACTATCAGGGATCCACGTACTTCCCATGTCTATGCTTTGCCACTGTTCTAGCCGTGTGAATTAGTAAGGGCGAAAAATCTAAGTGGAAGCCAGTCACTGAATTAACTCCTGGCCTCTGTGAGGAGGTCGTCTGCAGGGTGTAGCAGCCACTTTGCAATCATGACTCAAAATCCCTCCAGTAACTACGATTTCATCTCCCATAACTAGAAGTAGAAGGTAGCCATAATCAGTTCAATTTCTAAACAAGGCAACAAACAGAAAGATGAAAATAACCATGCAGACACTGGCTAAGTCAAAATGTGTGTTCCCTTTTACCAGGAAATTAAAGGCTTTTCCAAGACTTCCGTAGCCTACCTGTCCCCAGACCTCACTGATCAGAATGGGATAGTACTGGGCTGGCAAAGAGGGAGCAGGAATGTCATAAAAGGCTCAAGCTGTCTTGAGCTAAACAGCAAAGAAAGAATACAGATAATGGCTGAGCAGCTAGCAGGTCTGTCTCCAAATCTTTCTAAAGATGTTTGCCCAAGAACTAAGAGGCTAGTTGAGGTGGCCCCACCCGTAATCGCAGCCCCTGAGCGGGCCAAGACAAGAGGATCACCTGACTCCAGGAGTTCAAGACCAGCTTGGGCAACATAATGACACCTTGTTTTTACAAAAATAAATAAATACAATAAGTATCCAAGAGTGACAGTGTTGTGTTCGTAGTCTCAGCTGCTCAAGTGGCTGAGGCAAGAGGATCCCTTGAGCCTGGGAGTTTGAGGTTGCAGTGAGCCATGATCCCTGTACTCTAGCCCAGGTGACAAAACGAAGCCTTGTTTCAAAAAAAATGCTAATGAGTAATTATATAATTGAACTATCACTTTAAAACCATGCTTCCCATAATAACAATGCTCGAAGATTATATAAGCCCAACTAACCCATAACACAGTATCAGCCCTCTTTTGATACCAGTATTTTACATCTATTTTAAGATGCTTCAATATATGTCAGACCAGTACACTACAAATATTTTTTCATATATACGTGTTCTACCAGTGCTGCTGCACTAACCCCAGAATAGCTCACTGTATGTCTCATCAGTATTTTATAGATAGTTCACATTTCAAAAGACCCTAAAATTACCTTCTCCTTTCCCAGTTTATCTGTGAATTCCTAAGGCCAACTCAGATGAAAAGTGAAGTTTTAAAACATCTCTTGAGCCTGACGAATTCTTAGCCCACACCCTGAAAGCAGTGCCTAAGGTCACTGAAGGTACCAGAGCTCAGCAACAAGCCAGCGAGAGCCACACGCCAGGCCGGTGGGGGAGAGGCGTGAGGCCGCTGGGTGGGCGTGCGTGACGCTGGTGGGGGCGTGCGTGACGCTGGTGGGGGCGTGCGTGACGCTGGTGGGGGCGTGCGTGAGGCCGGTGGCGGGGGGTGGCGGGAGGTGGGGGGGCGTGCGTGAGGCCGGTGTGGGGGGTAGTGCGTGAGGCCCGTGTGGGTGTGCATGATGCTGGTGGTGGCATGCGTGAGGCTGGTGGGGGCGTGCGTGAGGCTGGTGGGGGCGTGCGTGAGGCCGGTTGGGGGGGTGGCGGGGGGTGGAGGCGCGTGCATGAGGCCCTGTGGGTGTGCATGATGCTGGTGGTGGCGTGCGTGAGGCCCGTGGTGGGGGGCGTGCGTGAGGCCCGTGTGGGTGTGCATGATGCTGGTGGTGGCATGCGTGAGGCTGGTGGGGGCGTGCATGAGGCCGGTTGGGGGGGGCATGCATGAGGCCGGTGGAGGGGGGTGGCGGGGGGTGGAGGCGCGTGCATGAGGCCCGTGTGGGTGTGCATGATGCTGGTGGTGGCGTGCGTGAGGCCCGTGGGCACGTGCATGAGGCTGGTGGCTCCCAGCTTCCCCTGGAGATGGCTGGACTGACAGGAATCCACCACCGGCTGGAGTAATCTCATTATGCCTAATGGTTTCCCCTGAAAAGCCTTTACTGCAGGTCCCTGCCTCCTTCCCTGCGGTGAAGTTCGCTATCCAGTGACTCTGAGACCCTCTCTGCGTGTTGCTTTGTAATACACGAGGGAGTTTCTGAAATGTCAGTCCTAAGGGGCCCGTGTCCGTGTCACTGCAGAGACATGTCATACCCTCTGCACTGTCTGGGTCTTCCAGACAAAAGCCAAACGCTGTAAAGGCCACAGTGAAATTATCCCTGCCATCCCAGAGCTGATATTTCAAAAAAGAAATACATGTATTTTTAGGAGAGCCATGGAGATGAATTTCACTCCAGTAGCAGAAGCCTTCAGCTTCTAAAGCCTGAAAAGCTGGTAACATTCAGAGCATATGGATTCAAACAGGAAAAAAGAAAGTTAAAGTGTGACATTTCTTATAACCCACAATTTTACAGCTGGAAGAAATCTTTTCTGCTCTTAGGTGGCAGAATGTGACAATCCCAGCAGCCAAGCTTAAGGTCTGTAAATTCACCACTTTTCTTCTACTACCAAATTCCAAGATTTATTAAACATCTCCCATCACACTGCTCTGGGCTTTATGAGCAAACCAGCTTTAACCTTTAAAAGGGCAGAAACATCTGGATTATTTTGACTGACTTTCCCACTGGAGGATTTATACCCTGGAATATCTCTCTTTTTTTTTTTTTTTCTTTTTTCTTTTTTTGCAGTTTTTTGCCGGGACTGGGTTTGAACCCACCACCTCCAGCATATGGGGCCAGCGCCCTACTCCTTTGAGCCACAGGCACCACCCGGAATATCTCTACTTTCTATCTGACTCCACACACTAACAAGAAAAATAATCTGAAAGATGTGTATAGTTTTAAATTTTAACCTTGAATTTTTTTTTTAATTAAGAATACCTGACCCCCCCCCAGTACATTACCAAACTAGATATCAAAATACTTCTTTATATCCAATGGCTAAATTAACTTCACTAATCCTGATTTTGATTCATATTTCTCCATCTCTATACTTCTTAGAAATGCTCTTTTATATCCCAGCAGCTGTTCTAAGAGCAGAAAACTATTCTGGCCCAAACTCAGATCATTAAGATCAAAGATATAGAAAGGGAAGCTTGGCTTTGGCCCCATGTTGTAACTTTTAATGATACGCACTTGTTTTTTTTTTTTTTTCCGTCACAATCCCATAGGGATTCTTCATACGGAGGCCCCATAGTCACATCAGACACAACGGAGCCCCAGGGCAATGCTGAAAGGCTCAGCTTAAAGTCATAAGGACATTACTGACCATGAGAGATGGGACAATGTGTCACCCTCGGGGAAAAGCACCTGCCTCCGAAACAGAATAACATTTACTGGATCTGCTTAAAATTGGTCCATAATCACAGGTCATCTATTTTCTTCTGGTCCCAAATTTACTGAAAATAAAATAGGAAAAGGAAAGGTACCTGCTTCCTTTAGTACTTAGGATTCTTGCTATGAAGAAGTTAAAGGTATGATTGTATCCCATCTTATTAAGTCACCAAAAGGCCACATGTCTATGTATTTGTGTCATTGAAAAAAACAGAGATTGGGAAGTAATGGGATGATGCCAGCAAGCACAAACCGGCATTCTGGTGCTAACCATTTATGAACCTTGTCCTGGACAAGAGTTCATCATCTAGTGTATTAGTGGCAGGTGACCATGCAGAATTCTTGTCATTAGGTCCTTCAGCAGTCACTGTCCATTGAATCAGCGAAGCTGGGGCAGCAGCTGTGTGGAGCCCTGTGCTGGGCAGGATGACACCAAACATGGGTGACCCTGTTACTATGCGGCCGTCCTCTACCAACAAAGAACCTTGGAGCGCTGTCCTCAATTGACGAGAATGTGATCAGAATACACAGGAATGCATACATTAGTCATCACAACATATGCGCTAACTTCTCTTGTAAAAGAAGGGCAGGGAGGAGCAGGCCAAGCAGACCCCTCCAGCAATGGCCATTTGCACAAACACCAAACTCAACAACCGTACACATGCAGAGGCACCTTCAGATGAAACAAACATCAGATGGGTGATTTTCACGTTGTGCCAAGGAAAGCAGGCTTGGAGAGGCAGAAAGACAGTCTAGTGCTGCCTACACCAGCCCTCCTGTATCCCAGCAGCCCCAGTGCCCCAAGCAGAGAGAGAATCTGTGAGCCAGGGAAGGGACAGGGACGTTGTGGGACTCTGCCCTGGAGCTCAGGCCTGCCCTGTCACAGCGGAAAACACAGGCTCTGCCAGTGTCCACAGAGGGGACATTTATATCAGCCTGGCTACGTGGAAACCATCTGTCCTGAAACCTGAGGTCAGGCCAGGCCACCACCAGGTGACAAAAAGCAGAATAGATCTTCAAAGGAGACAGGCCACAAAGGCCGCAGTCCTTGGGCAATCCTTGCAGTGGTGCCAGTGGCCTTGGGGTACACATGACCCAGTGAGACACCAGCGGTGGCAGCCAATACAATACCTTTGTCACTCCCCACAATTCCAGGCAAGGTAGCTCAGAGACAATCTTAATTCACTTGGAGGAAAGGAAAGAGTTCAGGGGACTTTGTTTTACAGCTTGAGTACTAGCTCAAGCACAGTAAAATAAAGTACTGAGCAAATTCCTGAACCTCTGATTCCAGGACTAGTCCCAGATGGCATTTCTAGACTCACCCAGGGCCAGGAAGAAACAGTCTTCCCTATAGGGAAGGCCAAAACCCAGCGGGATTCACCACCTGCTGATTCAAGGGTCCTTGGGCTTTACGTAAACATAGGAGGTAGCCAGCCAGCTGTCACCATGGGCTTTGTGTGAGACCGGGCTGGCTCCAAGTGTGAGTTGGCACTGGGGGCCCCAAGGCAGTGCCCACGTCACTGCTCCCCCAACTCCAGCAGTCCAGTACACAGAGTGAGGGAGGTGAGATGAGAGACTTCGCCTGCTAACACAAAAAATTCTCCTGTATCTTACCCAAGTCCACCAAGGTGGTACCACCATGCGTCTGAGAGACACAGCATCACTGGGCTGGGGCCGCCATGGCTGCGGAGACAGATTACACACTCAGTAACCACTGAGTGCCTGCAAAGCCTCCTCACGGAGGGTGTGGAGGAAGGGGAACCCTTGACCACTGCTGTTGGGAATGTAAATTAGTGCAACTGTAGAGAACAGTAGGGAGGTACCTCAGAAAGCAAAACAAAACAAACAAAAAAAATCCTGCAAATGTAACTAACATCTCACCCAGCAATCCCCAAGGAGGGGATTCAGTCTATCAGAAACACATCTGCCGTCCCATGTGCGCTGCAGCGCCAGTCACAACAGCCACGGTTCGAAATCAACCTCATTTCCACCCGGGGAGGACTGGATAAATAAACTGTGGTCCACGCACACAATGGATTATAATACACAGCCAAAAAAGAATGAAATCCTGGACTTGCAGCAACATGGATGAAATTGGAGAACGTTATGGTAATTGAAATCCGGCAAGCACAGAAAGAGAAATTTCACCTGTTCTCGCCTGTATGTGTAACCCCAAATACTAAAACAACTGACGTCAGAGACAGAGTAGAGAGATGGTTACCAGAAGCTGAGCAGGGTGGCGGGCAGGGAGGGGAGGATTAAGTGAAGATGGTTAATAGGCACAAAAATGGAGTTAGATGAACAGACGACACTTGGAGCAAAAAGGTGACTTTAATCAACAACTTAGGGCCTAATTTACAGTGACTGAAAGACAGGGATTTGGACATTCCTAACACAAAGTAATGATGACTGCTGGAGATGACAGACCCCTCCTCCCCAATTTCCCTGAGTTGATTAACTCTTATCGTACATCTGTATCAACACATCAAACACAGCCTATAAATACACACATTATTATGTATCCATCCTAATTAAAAATAAAAGCCAAAAATAAGAACAAATGCACTTTATTCAAACTTGGGTACATTTAGGAATATATCGGGTAAGTAAATTACCTATGCTCATATAGCCCAAATAATAACAACTAATATTTTCAGTTTATCATATTCTGAGCATAAAAGTACCTCACACACATTCTCTCATTTAGTCCTTATAATACACTACAAAGGAAGCAATATTTGTATCCTCATTTTATGGATTACTCCACAAAGATAAATTCAAAGAGATTCTTGCCTTCCCCAACTGGTAAAGATTGATACCCAGGTCCATCTGACTCGGAAGTTTCTGGAACTTGGGTGTGAAGTTGCTGCACTCTCCAACATCCGCACATGTCCCTGTGAGGATCCAAAACTCAGATTTAGGAGGCATAGGAGTTCAAGACTGAAAGAGATTTCAGAGACTAGATAGTCCCCTCAATTAATTTATCAATGTTAACATACAGACCTTACCAGGGGGGGTCAAAATACAAACTGAATGCAAAGCTGAAAAGAATAAGGGAAAAAAACTGAATAAGTAAAAGTCCATCTCTGAATTTCTAGAACTTAATACAATTCTTGACAAACAATGAAAACTTAATATATGTTTGGTCAATTGAACCAGGTTTTTTTAAATTAGCATCTTTAAAGGTCAGGAGAGGCACAGGATACTTTTATTTGGTTAAGGCTTACAATATATTAAAAATGAAGAAATGACAACTTTGTCATATATTTCAATCAGAGGTCCTCAAACTTTTTACACAGGGGGCCAGTTCATTGTCCCTCAGACTGTTGGAGGGCCGGACTATAGTTTAAAAAACAAACAAACAAAAAAAAAACTATGAACAAATTCCTATGCACACTGCACATATCTTATTTTGAAGTAAAAAAACAAAACAGGAACAAATACAATCACACCGCCTCATGTGGCCCGTGGGCCGTAGTTTGAGGACCCCTATGTCAATCCTGTCAGTTGATCCTTACAACTTCATTTAAATACAGTCAATGTGGGGCACTAAAATACTATGAGATTCTCACGTGTCAGCCTCACAACAAACCTATGATCTTGGTATATTATTATCCCCAATTACAAAGAAACAAAGACTTTACGCAACTTCTACCAGGTTTACAAATTAAAAAGTGATGAAACACTTTATATTCTATCTCCTCAGACTTTTAAAAATCCAAAAGAGTACTTCACTGAGATTTTTAAAAACTAACAAGTAGAGTAAAACCAGCAAAATCTGAAGTAAAAATTAAAACAAAAATTTTCCCTCATGGAGTATTCTATTGAGTTGATTGATTTTAATAAACATGTTTAGAAACAGTGTTAGTATCATTCTTTTAAAATACACTTCACAAAAACAGTTCTAACTCATGCGTGGAGGCTTAGAGATCTCTCATGTGCTAATGACCAGGATGCACGTTAGACTTTTCAGGAATTAGATTTGATATTATCTTCTCATTATGCAAAACCATGGAAAATATTTAATTAAAACTTAATTAAAATCTCCATGATGCTTTAGCCCTGTGGAGTCCATTTTTCAACAACAAGTAGCAAAGAAAATCTCGAGGACAGTTTCTGAAAGATCATGTATACAAACTCAACTTCCTCAGTACCCTCCTGACAGATCTTACATCTTTACCGACATTTTTTCATTTGCGTCAAAGTGACACATTAATACTAAAACTGGGGATCATCAATTAAATAAATACATGGGTTTGTGTCAGTTACTGATGCTTCATTTCTTCTGCAAATTTTACGTATCGTTTCATAACATGAGAAAATTCTCATTGTTATGCCTGCCATGTAGTAGGCCTCCAATAAGTATTTATTTGATAAAATTAGTAAATAGTACACATGCATATATTAAAAACTCTGAGGCCATGCTCTAACATTTTTCCTAAAATATTTATAGTAAGACATGTGAAGTCCAGTTATTGTAATTACAATAATTTTGTTTCTATAGAAATGTGTGATATAATAGGGTATGTTTGAGTAAGAATTGGTCTACATGGAGGAAAAAAATCCTCAAATGTAGCCTTTCTCTCTAACTTCTATGAAGTTAGTCCTTCCTTCCCACAGTTTTAACTCGCATCATAAAACAGGAGTTCATGACAAAAACATTCATACTTGGCAATAAAAATAAAGGAACTGCTGAAACAGCCAACATTATATACAAAGCTCAAGAAACACGTGGAGTGAAGGAGTCACACGTGACCCAGGGCACACTTCACGACACCACTCGTACGAGGCTGTGGGCCCGGAGTGAGGAAGATGTGGCGATAGGAATCAGAGCCGCAGTCCCAGGTGTCAGGGCTACGGTTCAGGGAATGGTGGAATTGAATAGCAGAAACCCTACCATGATGAAGTTTCAAAACTATTAAACCAGGTGCTTATGATCTGTACATTGTACTGTAGATAAATCATATTCCATGTTTTAAAAAATTAATAAGTACATGTACCAAATGAAATGCATCTTAAGATTAGTCTCACAAATACGATGTTGCTGTTGCAAAGTTTTTGGAATTGCAGGCGGAGATGACAACATACTTCTTCGATGTCAATGGCATAAAATCTACTGGTAAAATTAACATTTGGAAATACTCAGAACTGTTCAAGGTCAAGTGTGTACGTTACAAGTGCTGAAGCTGGAACATGACACATAGTATTTTTGCTGATCGTGTTGGAGTAGTAACTAGCTTAATGACACTGCTTTTTCTTACAAACTGATAACTCACACACAAATAGTTGCTCATAGATTGGTGTGGTAAATACAATTTAAACATTTCAAAAACTTCTTGGTTAAATCTGAAACAAGTGTCAAAGCCCCCCTTATGTCACTGCTTTAAAGGAAGCATCCTTAATCATCATGGAAGGGACGGTAGACTATGACTGTATGGATACGGGAATCATGACTGCTGTGTGATTACACATAATACACATCATCATGGCTTAAAACAAGACTCGTATCAGAAAAGAAATATCTCATACGTTTTCTTCATCTATACCATCTATAAGACACAGATATTCTCAGATAAATTTTTAACTTGCAATTATGCTAACATTTGATCCCTACTAACAGGAAAATGGTCTTCTTTCTTTATTAAATTGTACTTATGATCTAACAAGTATAATGCAGCGATTACACTCGTCCGTTACTCCTCCCCTATAGAATGCCGATAGGCTAGAATGAATCTTTAACCTGCCATGTGGAGCACAAGTTTCCACTGTCATCTCTCGCAAACCAGTGCAAGGACGGAGAGTTGATTTGAGTGGAAATGGTGGGAAATGAAGAAACAAGGAGAGAAACACGAAGACAACAGGAAAGGAGAGACAGGATGGCGTCGGGAGGACCGACGCAGCTGATGGCGGCAGCCAGCACCTGAGCCAGGGAGACAGTTTTATTTATTCAGCGTCTTAATCAAGGTGGCTTAAATCTTAACACATGACGTAGAGATCAAACTTATGAAGAGGAAAAACTGTACATGCCGATAACAGGGAAAGTATGCAGGGGCTACGTGACTTCTGGCAGGTGAAAAGAATGTTGTTAAAGGAGGAGACGTGGTTGGGGGTCGCTCCCTGAGCATTTCCCAGTTTGTGGGGGCCCTGGGGGCCACAGTCCGCGCCCCACAGTCATCCTCTTAGTTTATGTCATTATTCGTACGGATAACAAAAATTCTAAGAAAGCACCACTCACATGAAGAAAACAGAACTGGCAATAGCTGAATGTCCAGAGTGCTGCTCTCAAAAAGAACTTAGGTGTTTATATTTATCAGGTTATACACGATGATAAATACTTTGGCTAAGCAGGTCTATGAAACCTGAGTTTACATCCTTCTAATAAATTTATGGCCAGTAAAGATCTGAAATTTTAAAACTTTATTTTGTGGAATAAGCAATCTATGTGAAGTTCTAGTTTTCTATCAGGCACCCTCAAACCCACAACAGAATTCCAGTTTCTGTGTTCTAACTATAAAAGGTTTGAATGCAGTGTCTCTAAAGTCCTTGCTGATGCTATCACCGTATTTTTCTACGAATCTATTTGATATAAGTGAGACAGTAATTTGAACTAATTGAAGTTTCTATAGTTACTGCTTTAAATTACTGACCCACAGTGTGACCAAGGAAGTTAATGAAATGGTTAATGACCTTCCCCCTTCACACAATCACAGCTGTCTGCAGAGAAGACTTCAGAGAATAGGCAAACACAGAACAGAGATTTCAAAAGGAATTGAAAATAATTCTGCTAAATGAGATATTACATGTGCTATTTAAAATTTACGTAGCATTTCACAATCATTGAATACACTACTAATAGTTTCATTAGCAGTTAATCAACCGTGCTCCTTGGAACACTTGGGCATGTCAGAGATTATGAAGGGGTTTAAAATAATCCTTCCCCAAGAACATGAAAATATTGAGTGCAGAGGTGAAAATGAGAAAGTGGAATTGTGAGCCTGCTGCTGCCCGGTGTTGCACAACTGCGTGAATTCACCTTCCGACTGATCATCTCTAGGCACTCACAGATCATTCTGTTCACATTTCTATAGAATGTTGGCTCAAAAAGTTAAAAATCTATACTATTTTTACAACCTTTCGGGGAGAGTCCACAAACTGCCCTGATAATTCATTCTAAAATGTAACCCCTCTAGTTATAAAGAAATTATTTTTATGTCAAACATAAATTTGTCACCCAACAGCGTCTTCTTGGTGGAGTTAAACTACCCCAGACCACTTTTCCTGAGGGTCTTCTTGGCTAATACCTCCTGCAGCAGTGTCCTATATTAAACGTCATGATTATTTGTCAAGATCTTTAAAATCAGCCACCATATTCTAATGATCACCAGCCCAGGGATTGGCAGGTACAACCAACAGGTCAAATCTATCCATTGTACTAAATGGAGTTTTACTGGAACACAGACTTGACCATTCGTTTATATGTTTATATATTGTTTAACATGGATTATGTGCTTGCATCAAAAACTATATGGGCTGCAAAGCAAAACATATTTACTCTGTGGCTCTTCACAGAAAAACTTGTAGACCCCCGAGCTGGACAGTGGAGTTGCTTAAAATGTGCACTTATAACTTTGACTGAAACTGTATAAAAGCAATGCGTGTAACCAAAACATGTGTAGCTTTGCAATATTCTGAAATAAAAAATGAAATACACAAAAAGGAAAAAAATGCACCATTACTTTAGTTTTCATCTTACTTGTAAACAAGCAGGGCCAGAGAAGTTTCATCACATAAACACCACTATTTTTAGACTCTTTCTCTCTACTCTAACCTGGGATCTATTAAGCCCGGGGTAATACAACATCCTAAAATATCGGCAGAGGGCAAATGCATCGGGTGTCATACAAGATGTTTAATGTCATACAAGTTGAGGATCAGTTTCCATTATCAACTCCAAGCAGAGAAACCTTTTTCATCAAAAAGCATGAAAATTTCCTCCATAATTGGGGTACACAGGAATACAGACAGCCTCAGAATTCTCTCTGTAAAGCCTCACCCAAGGCCAGCCGTTCCTAGCATGATGTCACCTCCCCCTGATCCAATCAATCTATTCTCTTTCCTTGGCTTAAGGGTGCAGATCAGAGGAGACCATATCAAATGCTTCCAACTGAGGAAAGCCATAAATAAACCAAGCAGGCTGGATGGAGGATGCAGGGCATGCTGGGGGCTGTGGTGACCTTGAGCACATGTGGTTTCACAAATGTGTTCGTACTGACCTGCTCCAACTGGCTGCTGTGCGTGGGCCCAGAACAGACAGTTTCCCCCTCCAAAGGAAACTGAAAAATCAAGATTCAAATGTCTTAGTACCTGTCAGGGGCTATGCTTGTAAAGTGCAAAATACTGACCCTGTGTCCACCCAAGACTGCAGAATCCTTCACAATGTGCTTGGCAATTGAGGTACGTCTTTGGAGGAGACTTGACTTCAAATAAATCTCCTATTTTATTTTTTTTTAAATCTCCTGTTTTATAAATGAAGAAACTGAGGTTTAGAGAAGTGAAATTATTAGTCTAAGATTACACTGAGTGTAGCTAGTCTAGGGCGACAATTGTAGTCAAGTCCTACTTTCAACACACCACTGCACAAGTGCTTCCTAATTTACAGCACTCCACCAAGAACCTGATAAAGGCTAAGGACGCTTTCAGGGTAAAATGTAAACGCCCAGAAAAGTGGACTCACAACGTAAAGGATTTCATGCACTCATGAAGCTTCTCTACACACGTGCCCTCTGCACGGGTAAATGGGTGCCAGGTTTAGTGATTTTTAAATCCATAATACTACAATTACATCATATAAAAATAATCAAAAGCCTTCACACCATTCCATAGGCAATCTGTTCAATGCCTTCCTTCATTTATGAGGCCATTATGTCACCTCACTCCATAAGAGCAAATCTGTTAGACAGGACACGCCCCCAAATTCACAATGTGGTTACAGAACACTATTGGTTATAGTTTAAAATGATGAGTACTTTTGTTCATATAACTTATCTCTTTTGGAGTAAATTATCATTTAACGTCGACCATCCTGAAAGATTTAAGAAACTCTCCATTTTTGGACACATTGATTTGCACTTATTTTTAAAGACATCTTGCTAACTAGCTTCATCTGGGCAAAGTCAGCACCCCATCCCTGCTCTCAGCACCCCTTGTTGTCCTACTTGGGACTTTAGGTGTCTCCCACTATACTGTAGTCATCTGAACATGACACGGTAGCTTAAGCTCCGAACATCAGCGACTTCCTAACGGTAGATGAGTTAACACTGTCCTCCCAAGGCAATTGCCCAGCCTAAGTTAAGTTGAGGGCTCCATTTCAATTCTTCTTAGCAAAGTATCTCAAGAATGGAAGAAAAAGTATCCATTGTACTCAGCCCTACTATGAAGCTAATTTATAGCTTTCACATGAAGGCTATAATCCAACTACAGCACAAGAATATGGGGGAAGGGCCAAGGGAGGGGAAAGGAGGGGGGAGGTTAGTGTAGAGGGAAGATAATTGGTGGGGTCACACCCACGGTGCATCTTAGAATGAGTACAGGTGAAACTTACTAAATGCAGAATACAAATGTCTACATACAATAATTAAGAAAATGCCATGAAAGCTATATTAAACAATTTGATGAAAATATTTCAGATTGTATATGAAACCAGCACCTTGTACCCCTTGATTGCACTAATGTACACAGCTGATTTAATAAAAAAATCAAAATCAAAAAATAAAAAATTATATCAAGATATAGGCAAGATACTGGCAGTATTTTGGCATTTGGTTTCTTTTATAACTTCTTTATCTTAAAGGAAATAAAAGGCAAATAATAACTAATCTCAAAAACAATTTCTTTATAGAAGGAGCCTAGAGGATTAGCATAGAAGGAAGAAAGTTATGAACCAGTCCCAAAGGGTTGCCTGGGACACAAGTTAATCATGGAAGAAAATTTCTATTTTCATTCATTTTGCTTGAAGATCCCCAACTTCTCTCAGGATAACAGGCAACAAAACCAATGTGTCTGTTATGTCAGACAAGGAACTCAACCGAGAACATACCCTCATGTTTGCGAATTATTTTACATCGTATGAAATAAAGAAGACGGGCAAGTTACTTTAAAAGGAGAAAATCAAGTTTAAACAAAATTAGAAAACTATAATTTTGTTCCACCCATGGTATTCTAAGCATGAAAATAATAAATCAAAGTTTTGTGTATTTTCCTGAATTAGCTTTTTAGAGAAGTTTACTTTGAAGGCAAATTTTACACAATCTAAGGTGAAAAATCATTGGCAGGTTCGGCATAATTATTAAGCATCTACGTTACACAACACACTGTGTTATGGGGAATACAGACACAGGGTCTTCTTATCTTGGCAGGAAAGAACTGTAGAAGTCCATGGGAACCACCTTAAAAGGGCTAACATTGGGCAAATTCAAGAGAACTCAAACATCGAAATAAATCATGAGAGTGAAGGATTAGGATGCCCTGACCAAGCATCTCTCAGTCCACCTCAATACAAACAGACAGACAAACAAGGAACATTCTTCATTATAGCAAAATACAACTAAAAAACATAGAAGGAATAATTAGAAAAATCAGCATTTGGCAGAAATTATCAGTTGACACAAATATCAATAAGTAAAAGTTGGAGAAACAATGGGTTGTTTCCATTGTGTCAAAATATTTCTGCATTAGATACTAATTAAAAAGGAAAAATAGTACCTTTGGTGAACCTGGTGGACACCACCTTAACCAAGTGATAAAGTTCACATCCCGGGGAACGGGACTCAGCCTCAGATGCCTCCTGACACGCCTCCTGACATGCCCTGAGAACATGAGGACAAGTAAGTTTGCAAAGTCATCCTAGAAACAGGGCCTCCACCTCACTGCTGAATGTCACTGAGTGCCACTGCGGTCACTCCCTCTGGAGCTAGCCAGCACCCAACCCACCTTTCAAAGCAGCTTTGGAACTCTCTTCAGGAATGGCCTTCAGAGCTGTCACTGTATTACCCTTGGTGTGCTGAATTTCATCAAAATGTCTTCCTTTCAATAATTCCTTTATCGTTGGGTAAAGAAAAATAGTTATTAGGGGCCAAATCAGGTGAGTAGGGAGGGTGTTCCAATACTGTTAATTGTTTACTGGCTAAAAACTCCCTCACAGACAGTGCTGTGTGAGCTGGTACACTGTTGTGATGTAAGAGCTGTGAGTTGTTGCCTAAGATTCCCCTGATTCTCAGTCAATGTTTACTTGGTCTGCTGTGCTTCTCAGAGTCACTTCTTCTCATCAGTTCTTCTCATTACTGGGTGCCCTGACCTCTCTTCATCAGCGACTTTCTTTCCCCTCATCAAAACATTTAATACATTTGTTCAAGGCCATTTTCTTCATGGTGTTTCTCAATAAACCTGGACTACAGCATCCGAATGTCACTTCCACTCCTGCCAAGTTTAACAAGAAATTTACAAATGTTTGTTTGTTGTTCTAGTTCAAGTTTGGTCATTCTCACCACGGCACACAAGAACACACAACAATAATGAACAGGGCTCAATAAGACACTGCCACGTGTAAACTTGAACACAGCTATGAGACACTGATGTACCCAGGTTGTGAAACCTGGCAAGTTTGCACTCTTATTAATCATCAGACTTGATACAACACCATTCTTGTTATCATACCCATAGTATTTTATAAATCCGTATCTTAAAATATTTAAAAAACCCTTTTTCTAGATTAATGCATGAGTTTACTAGATAAATGCACGAGTTTTCCAGATCCATGTGGAAGTTTTTCAGAGTAAAGTAGGAGTATTCCAGAGTAATGCAGAAGTTTTCCAGAGTTATGCAGGAGTTTTCCAGAGTAATTCAGGCCTACTCCATATTACAAAGACCAACAAAACATGACAACAGAATACCAAGCTCTGAAATTTTCTTTTTCTAAAAAGGACATTTGGCTAATTGATAAAAGTCTGAATAAGGTCTATAGATAACAGTATTCTATGCATATTAATTTTATGACTTTGATAATAATCCAGTGGGTATGTAAAGAATTAATTTGTTTTTAAGAAACACTCACTGAGGGCGGCGCCTGTGGCTCAGTCGGGAAGGCACCGGCCCCATATACCGAGGGTGACGGGTTCAAACCCGGCCCCGGCCAAACTGCAACCAAAAAATAGCTGGGCGTTGTGGCGGGTACCTGTAGTCCCAGCTACTCGGGAGGCTGAGGCAAGAGAATCGCTTAAGCCCAGGAGTTGAAGGTTGCTGTGAGCTGTGTGAGGCCATGGCACTCTACCGAGGGCCATAAAGTGAGAAGTGAGACTCTGTCTCTACAAAAAAAAAAAAAAAAAAAAAAGAAACACTCACTGAGGCTGGGTGCAGTGGCCCATCCCTGTAATCCCAAGACTTAATGAGGCCTAGCTGGGAGGATCACTTGAGGCCAGGAACTTGAGATTAGCCCAAGCAACATAGCAAAACCCTGTATCTACATTTTTTTTTTTTAATTAGCTAGGCATGTGGTACACATCTGTATCTGGATCCCTAACTTCTTGGGAGGCTGAGGCAGGACAACCACTTGCACCCAGGAATTTGAGGTTACAAATGAGCTATGATTAAGCCACTGGACCCTAGAGTAGGTGACAGAGAAACTCTATCTCTAAAAAAAGAAAAGAAAGGCCCATCAAAGTGTTTAAGTCACAACATCAGGCCTGAAATTGACTCTTAACAGTTTAAAATTTTAAAATATATAAATAATATATATATATATACACACACATATACTGATATACCTGCCTCACTTTTAATCAGTGGTTCTCTTTGTTCCTAAGCTTATTTGAAGATAAACAAAGACTTTTTGAGTGTGTTTACCCTGCCTCCTGTTTGTTAGAAGTTCAGAAATAGTAAGCAAGCACAAAGTAGAGCAATTCAAGCATCCTGCAAAGCAGCAATCTTGGGTTTATGGTACTACAGAAAGTCCTGAGTTACTACAGGTAGACAGTAAATTTGGTTTGCATCAAACTTTCCCCATTTTCTATTCTAACCCACTGTTTCGTTTTTGATACAAAAAGAGAAATCTATATACCATGTGGATGTATAAAAATACATGGATAATTTAAACCAATTTACAAAGGCAAGAATCCTTATCCCTTACCCTACCAGTCACTTAAAAAAAAACAAACAAACATATAATAACATGCCAAGTGTACAAAGTGCTCATCATTTTGAGAGCATCTGATCTCCCCTACTTCTAATTTCCTATGAAGATGGTGTCACCCTCCTTAGATTACATTGTGCATTTGGTATTATCTCGGCAGTAGGACCCACCTTGTATTGTTATGTCACACTAATGGCAAAAAGGGAGAGAGTTTTCCATCACCAACTCTCTGGTAGCCTGTCAGGCACTTGCTTCTGGCAGCTTGAATTGTGAAAAAAAAAAAAAAAAAAGAGGAAACTTCTGGAAGACAGAATCCTTGCAGAAGCAGTCGCCATCTGCAAACCAGACTTCTGCTATTGACTGTGGTTCCTGCTGCGCCCGGAGCTTGCTAGCTTCTGCAAATTTTCTATATCAGACCCCCTCTTCCCAAAAATGAGCATGCCCCTTCCCTCCTCAACCAGCCACGCAGTGAAATACTTGGGCTTAAAATAACCAGCCAATTTCTGTTGCTCAGAACCAAGAATAAAATTCCAACTGACAAAAAGTTATTAGAGTTCCTAAACTCTCAATTTAAAATAAGTTTCTCCTAACTCTACTAATAAGAGCCCAACAGGGGTCTGTTCACATATGAGCAAATCTCTCCGGGTACTTGCAAGTGTGGAGAGAAGATTGCCTGCTGGCGTGGGCCTGGCCTCTCTGGCTATTTGGAGATAGGATTCCATACAGATTAATTTCTACAAGAGGCAATTAAAGCGAAGTTCTTTTGATGTGCTGGAAGTTGAGATAAAGATGAAAAACTACCTGACTCTCACTAAATTCGCTAAAACATCTTAATTGAACATGTGACAGTTCCCAGAGACCGTCCACCTGGTAGAGTCTTTATCTGGAGAAGTTACAATCACCATTGGCAACCTACATACTATCTCTCACGTATCAGCTTCCAATGCTTCCTCCAAAAATACAATTTCCTTCTCTAGAAGACTTGTTTTCCTTCTATAACAAAGAAGTCTTTGTTTTTCCAAAGCAACTGGATTTCATACTAAAAGTTTTAGTCAGTTTCTCTTTATGAAAGCAGATAGAAAACTAATTTAAAATGCTGCTCATTAAAAGGAAAGTTATCATTTTCCTGTTAGCAGCAAAACAAATAAAAGTATGTTCAATGGTTAAGAAGTGCAGGACTAAGGAGCCTGTTTGATGATGAAGCAGAAACATCACCAGGGTGGTGGTACAAAGCTCCTAAGCTGGTGATAGGGTCAAAGGCATTCCTCTTACAAAGGTCCCCAGAGCCCGTGTTGTTGAGTGCAAATGTGGCCTTCTCTGTGGCTTGGAACCACATTCATTTGCCATAATCTGCCCAAGGTATGTTTCATGATAATTATGCCATGACATTGTTTTCTATGTCCATCTATGCATTTGAAGAGTTAATAATTGTTGAAAAGAATTTATATCATCTTCATCATTTTTAATCATCAGAGAAATGCAAACCAAAACTACTCTGAGATACCATCTAACTCCAGTAAGAATATCCCACATCACAAAATCCCAAAACTACAGATGTTGGTGTGGATGTGGAGAAAAGGGAACACTTCTGCACTGCTGTGGGAATGCAAGCTAGTACGTTCCTTTTGGAAGGAAGTTTGGAGAACACTCAGGGATCTAAATGTAGACCTGCTGTTTGATCCTGCAATTCCTCTTCTAAGTGTATATCCAAAGGACCAAAAATCATTTGGCAATAAAGATATTTGCACCAGATTGTTCATTGCAGCTCAATTCATAATAGCCAAGTCATTGAAGAAGCCCAAGTGCCCACTGACTCATGAATGGATTAATAAATTGTGGTATATGTATACCATGGAATACTATGCAGCATTAAAAATGGAGACTTTACCTCTTTTATGTTTACATGGATGGAGTAAAGTAGTACTTTCTTAGTAAAGTATCTCAGGAATGAAAAAAAAAGATAACCAATTTCCAATCACTCACACTTGCATATGAAAAATGAAACAGCCCAGGATGAAGGAGGAAAGGGGAAGGGGATGGGAAGGGATAAAGGGAGGGTTGGGAGGGGGACCACACCTATGGAACACATTTAAGTACAAGTTGGATCTATCAGGTGTAGAACACAAATGTCTTCATGCTGTAATTGGGTAAATGAGGTGAAGGCTATGTTGATTAGTAGGATGTAAGCACTCCAATGTGTACAAATAATCAACACTTGAATCCCATAATGGCATGAATGTATTTATGATCTATGTGCAAATGATTTAATAAAAAAAAGAAAAGAAAAATAATTTATATCAAAGAGTTTTGTTTTGTTTTTTTTTTTCAAAATATCATTCTGAGTGAGTCAAGTCTTATGTGATCTCAGAACAGCCCTTCCCTGCCCTGAGGACACAGCGGACGCCCTGGTATGGTATATGAGACCCTCCACAAGCTGCCTGCTGTGAGGTTTTCATGTTCTTTTCCCACCATTTCCTCTCCTGCACCCTTGTACCTTTCCCCTCTCAAATTTTCACACGCAGCTCTCTCTGTCCTGGCCCCTCTGTACTCCTCCCAGCTCCCTGAAGGCCACTGGCTTCTATCTGTTCAACATCTACTCATGAGTCAAGAACTGACTCCTGTATCCAACCTCCAAGGAGCACAGAGGAGAATCAAATTGAAAGAAGGATGTGAAAATACATTTATAGTAGGCAGTAACTTAATGACCCTGGTTACTGAGAGCATGCTGTGTACCAAGCACTGTTCCAGGTTCAGAATGTGGCATTGAACAGAGCCCAAGAAAACCCTCCACCTTCATAGAGCTGGCATCCAAGGAGTACAAATAAATGAACTAAATGGCAGAGCCTGCTGGAAAGCTGTATGTGCCTGAGGGGTGAGAAATTGTACAAGGTAAGGAGGTAGAAAGGGCCAGGCAAGCAGCTGTAATTTTAAAGATATCCCAGATAAGATACCCCAGATAAAGATTCCTCCAGCAAGAACCCGCTGTGTGATGGGGAAGCCGGCCATGCAGACCTTTAGGGGAACAGTTACAGAAGCGAGGGAAGCTGAGCAGGAGCCAGGGCAGGGCAGGGCAGGGCACATGCTCAGCCCGCACGAGGGACAGCAGAGGCGGTGTGGCCGGCACAGACAGTGGGAAGTGGAGAGTCAGCAGGAGTACGAGATCAGAGGGCTGGGCATAGAGGGGGACAGTGAAGACTCGCACACGCAGTGGGTACAGAGGAGCAGGAACACATGAGATCAGAGGGCCCGGCATAGAGGGGGACAGTGAAGACTCCCACACACAGTGGGTACACGGGAGCAGGAGCACATGAGATCAGAGGGCCCGGCATAGAGGGGGACAGTGAAGACTCCCACACGCAGTGGGTACACGGGAGCAGGAGCACATGAGATCAGAGGGCCGGCATAGAGGGGGACAGTGAAGACTCCCACACACAGTGGGTACGTGGGAGCAGGAGCACATGAGATCAGAGGGCCGGCATAGAGGGGGACAGTGAAGACTCCCACGCACAGTGGGTACACGGGAGCAGGAGCACATGAGATCAGAGGGCCGGCATAGAGGGGGACAGTGAAGACTCCCACACGCAGTGGGTACACGGGAGCAGGAGCACATGAGATCAGAGGGCCGGCATAGAGGGGGACAGTGAAGACTCCCACACACAGTGGGTACACGGGAGCAGGAGCACATGAGATGAGAGGGCCCGGCATAGAGGGGGACAGTGAAGACTCCCACACACAGTGGGTCCGCGGGAGCAGGTGCACATGAGATCAGAGGGCCCGGCATAGAGGGGGACAGTGAAGACTCCCACACACAGTGGGTACGTGGGAGCAGGTGCACATGAGATCAGAGGGCCCGGCATAGAGGGGGACAGTGAAGACTCCCACACACAGTGGGTACACGGGAGCAGGAGCACATGAGATCAGAGGGCCCGGCATAGAGGGGGACAGTGAAGACTCCCACACGCAGTGGGTTCGCGGGAGCAGGAGCACATGAGATCAGAGGGCCCGGCATAGAGGGGGACAGTGAAGACTCCCACACGCAGTGGTTACGCGGGAGCAGGAGCACATGAGATCAGAGGGCCCGGCATAGAGGGGGACAGTGAAGACTCCCACACGCAGTGGGTACACGGGAGCAGGAGCACATGAGATCAGAGGGCCGGCATAGAGGGGGACAGTGAAGACTCCCACACACAGTGGGTACGTGGGAGCAGGAGCACATGAGATCAGAGGGCCGGCATAGAGGGGGACAGTGAAGACTCCCACGCACAGTGGGTACACGGGAGCAGGAGCACATGAGATCAGAGGGCCGGCATAGAGGGGGACAGTGAAGACTCCCACACGCAGTGGGTACACGGGAGCAGGAGCACATGAGATCAGAGGGCCGGCATAGAGGGGGACAGTGAAGACTCCCACACACAGTGGGTACACGGGAGCAGGAGCACATGAGATGAGAGGGCCCGGCATAGAGGGGGACAGTGAAGACTCCCACACACAGTGGGTCCGCGGGAGCAGGTGCACATGAGATCAGAGGGCCCGGCATAGAGGGGGACAGTGAAGACTCCCACACACAGTGGGTACGTGGGAGCAGGTGCACATGAGATCAGAGGGCCCGGCATAGAGGGGGACAGTGAGTACCCACGCACAGTGGGTACGCGGGGAGCCCCCCGGCACCCTTCAGAGCAGGAGCGTTGTCTTCCTGTGTCCAGAGAAAGGAGAGCTAAGATCAGGCAGGAGCCAGCTTGGGCACCTGCAGTAACCAGACCAAACACAGAGGCGGAGCAGGCGGTGGGAAGCCATGAGTTCTGTACATAACTGGAACACAGAACTAGAACTTAAAAGGATTTCCTTTTTTTAAACTTGGCATAGGGTATAAAGAAAAAGAGAAGTCGAGGATGGTACCCAGTTTCGGGAGGAAAGTTTGTTACGGCTAAGGAGCGAACCCCAGCAGTGGTGAGTTTGGAGGAAGATGGGGGCTCAGCTTCAGAGACGTCAGGGCCTGGGGAAGTGGCCTCTGATGACAAATGCAGCTCTGTGCACACTGGGGTCTATGAAAATGCTACCTGAGACTCACTCTCTGTTTTCACAGGTAGCGTCATTCCTATTTGGTGAAAAAGAAGGTGAACTTTATAGTGTTAAAATAATTCAAAACAAGATTGAGGGTGAGTACTAAATAAATAAGGCACTGATTTTTATATCAAAACAAATGGCAGAAACAAGTTTTGGGGACGCTGGAAGTGAAGAAACCAAACCACTCCCTTGTCGAATCATATAAAACTTTCTACTCAGCTCCTCCACCTGTACGTGCGAAAAGTAGGATGTAAGTTTCAAGGAATCCTTGAGATTCCAACAGAAAATATGATTCAGATCTAACCACCAGAACCTCCTCTGGCCAATTCTATCATACTGTCTTTGAGAACTATGATGCCCAGGGACAAAAGGAGCCCGGAGATCTTCTCTCCGAACGTGCCACAGCTCCAGTGTGGAATCTCAGGACTCAGACACAAACACCTGCACCACACATTTGTATTTGATTTCTACCCTACCTGATGATTTCTACCTAAAGATGGATTTTGTTTTCCTCTGGACAACCTGCCTGTCAGTCAACAAAGCTGTCATCACCTAAAAAGTCAGATTCTACAAATACTTACGTGATAAGACCTTTGTCATTTCTCAAAATGGCAAATTATCATAAATATGATATTTTGTGCCTTATTCAAATCTCTACGTATATTTTATGGTTAAACATTTGAGTTGCAAAATACTTAGACATAAATATTTTAGGGAGCATAAATTCAACCCACAGAGTATACAGAAGGAAATGCTATCAGGCCCAGCAGTCAGGCAGAGGGTGGAGACTAGTTGACTACAGTAACCAATTTTTTTTTCTTCTTGAGAAAGAGTTTCATTCTTTTGCCCCGGGCTAGAGTGCTGTGCCATCAGCCTTGCTCACAGCAACCTTAAACTCCTAGGCTCAAGTGATCCTCCTGCCTCAGCCTCCCAAGTAGCTGGGACTGTGGTGTGCACTACCATCCCTGGCTAGCTTTTCTGTTTTTAGTAGAGATGGGATCTCGCTCTTCCTCAGGCAGGTCTCAAACTTCTGAGTTCAAGGGATCCTCCTGTCTTGGCCTTTCGGAGTCCTAGGATTACAGTCAGGAGCCACCATGACTGGCCTCAATTTTTTTTTTAATTAAAGTTTGATCTTACAAACTTCAATAAATTTTGCTATATAGGTCAAATCACAGATAAACTGTCTTCTCTTTGATTGTCCTTAACCTATCTACCATCAAATTTCAGAGTCCAGGAGCCCTTAGGAGGGTCTAAATCAGTGTTTTTCAACCTTTTTCGTCTGATGACATACTTCCACAACACGCTTAAATTATGCTAATCAAAAAGGAGTAAAAAAAATATATATATATACTTACTGTGCTTTGACCTTCTTTTGAATATAATTTAATTAACGATCTTTAAACATCTTCAAGGCACACCTGTTAAAAATCACGGGTCCAAATGCATACAAATATTCTGATTTCTATCCTCTTTAACTAGGGACCCATGTGTGCTGCTTCAGTTGAAATCAACTGTTGCTTCTTCCTCACCAACCAACACACACACACGCGCACGCACACACACACAAACACGCACGCGCACGCACATGCACACACACACAAACACGCACGCACACACATGCACACACACAAACACACACACACACGCACACACACACCCCTCCAGCCCCTCGTTGGCTACTTCAGAAAGCAATGGGCAGGACTCCTATGAACCTGCTAAAACTCTACCACAGCCAATAAAAAATTAAAATATGTGTCCCCCAGGACTGAAGAGCAGAATGAGAGCTGGAAAGAAGTCATTATTAATGCAAGGAGTAAAGCACAAAGCCAGATTTGAGGTGGGCCCTTTTTTAATATAAAGTGACATTTCCTATGACCTCTGGACCTGAGCCCGTATGTGTGATATAGATAATTTCTTCAGAAATTGAGAACACCAAATTTGTGTGGGATAGCAGTAAATTGGGGTCAAAAACAAGGGATGGTTTCGAGTTCCTGTTTGCCAGATCTGCAAAGCTCTGATTGTACTTTCATGCCTTGGCCCGAACTTGGGTAGTAATGGGATTTTTTGACAGTTATATGTAAAAGATGCAAAAGCAGCAGCCATAGTCTGACTGATGAATATTGTCTTTTCAAACTCTGTCAGCTTCCCTGAGCTTGGAAACATCACAAGATTACTGTGAAAGAAAACAGATTCAGGTCAGCCACCCTGAACAGAAAAGCTCCACTCGCAATATATTTGTAATAGTGAGAAAAGCAATTGCCTGCGAATTCTGGGTGAAGCAAAAGCAATTAGATTTACCAAAAAAAGGGAACTGTTAGAAATCAGTTTTCCATAAAAGAAAAAAAAAATAGCACAGATACTATTCCCATTACTGAAGTCCATCAGAATTGATAGTGTTTATATCAGAATATTCCAAACATGTTAAAAATAAACAGTATCATTTTTATTCAAGGTGGCTAAAAAAATAAAGTTGGTGTTTTCAACTTTGTTGAGATTGTGACTAGGGCCTGTAGGAATGCATTTAACAGTGAATTCAAAATCTGTCCGACGTAGTAGGGTTTAAATCTCTCGACAAAATGAAATCTAATTCGGTTCCTTTAATACAAGCTGGGAGAGGGAATGTGAGTAAACAGCGTAATCAACCACAACAGCTAAATGCGAGGTGGGAAGAGACAGGGAGGCAGAGCTGCCCAGCACAGAGACCAGGAAGGAAAAAATGAGGAACACCCTGCATTATAGATCACATTTTTCTTCTAGGCTCACAAACATTTCAAATGACGTCTCTAATTAATCCCTATCACATTTTATAGGGGTAGGGGATTTGGTGCATGGTGGGGGGGTAGTTTGTTATCTACTGTGTATAAGGGATTAGAAGAGTAAATCTCAGCCTGCTCACGGTCAGATAGGAACAGACCTCAGATCTCCAAGTTCTCCCTTCTCCATTAAACCAAACCAGACCCAAGTTGCCCTGTGTTCTTTAGATATGAGCTTTGAGATGAGTACATATTAAAAACGCAACCAAAAATCAATAAAAGCCTCCAGATGGACCTTAAGAGGGCTTTTTCTTCTGCATCATACTTGGAAAGACAGGCAAATCTTAACTATTCTTGCATTAGCTGAAACAAGGCAGGAAAAACTCCCTTAACATTTTTGAACCCCGACCTGGTAACTCCAACTACATGCAAAGGGAGCAATGATTTAGTCAACTAAGGTTATCACCTTCAAAAATAATTTTACCAAAGACCCATAAAATGTACGTATTGAATCATGCAAGGAAATTAGGAAAATGATTACCAATTATCTTGGCAAGAATTCCTTAATTAATTGCCAGCACTAACGCCGTGTTATCTTCCCTATTATTAAAACAATGCGACTTCTATTAAAAAGTCTTCATTAAAGATTCATTCGTTTCTTATTGCGTCCCACTGTTTCATATCTCATGTCGCTAAAGGGCTGCTTCCTAGAGGATGAAGTACGGCTGTGCGGAGAAGCAACCCTGGCGGTAGGATTTATGCTGAGAGGTGTTGTGCTTCTGAATAGCCTGTCTGAAATCCCATAAGGACATCATTATAAAAGCAAGCAGTTCCTACAGAGATGGGAGGTGTCCGTGTGCATGTCTGTGTGTGTACACGCCCACGTGAGTTCTAACATGGTCGTATTTCCCACAAGCATTCCATTCCCTTGGAAATACCAAGCACAGTAACTGTCCACTTTATAGGATAATAAGCTAACACTATCAAGAGCTTGTTGGAAAGGAACTTCTTGTACCTTCCAAAAGTAATTTGCATATCTCCTCTCACAGATTTTCAGTAGCTGTGGTTTTCAAAAAGGCCTGCTTGATCTTGCACCCCTTCAGGGGACTTCTGGCAGTATCTGGAGACATTTTTGGTCATCACACCAGAAGGGATGCTACCAGCATTCAGGAAATACAGGCCAAGAGGCTGCAGAACAGTATCATAGGATGGCCCCTTACCAGAATGATCTGGCTCAAAATGGTGATAGTGCTGCTAGGGAAAAACCCTGATTTAGAAGAAGCAATATTCAGTTTCTGCTATCAATGCCCACTGTTGCTCTAAGCAAGCTTGGTCATGGCTGTGAAAGAATTTAAGCTGGGATGGCACCTGTGGCTCAAGAAGTAGAGGTGCCGGCCCCATATACTGGAGGTGGTGGGTTCAAACCCAGCCCCGGCCAAAAACTGCAAAAAAATAAAATAAAATAATTTAAGCTGGTATTTAGGTAATGCAACTAAGATAATTAGAACCCGGGATTCCTGTCTACATTTCTCCCCATAAATGAACTGAATGAGGAAAAGTGGAGTAAGTAGTTAACTAAGGATTTCTACAGTTGCTACCTGATACCTCCACCCTCCACCTCTTTCCACAACCCACCCTTCATGCTAAGAATGGCTAACACTGTAAGTTAGAAAGAAAAAATCCTCCGTGTCTGACATATTTGAATCAAAGCCAGAGACACAACCAATCCTGAGTCTGCAGCCTCCCTTGGGAAATCTTTGTTCATTTTCATACTTGTTCAGCCAACTGTCTGACGGAATGACAAGGTCTTTATCTCTAATGTGAGTGACTTTGAAGGCGACTTGCATTATCCTATCCTCAGCAACTGCCGCTGAAGCTGCAACGTTGCAGACTGATAATTAAATCCAGCTGCCTCCACTATGAATTCAATCGTATCAACATTAGCAGGAATCTTCCCGGCTATTGGTGGGTTTCTTTTTCCATTTCTAGACAACATAATTAACTTCACTAGCCCTTCTTAAATTAAACAAAACTCAGAGCTAAAGAATACTAGAGAAGAAACGACTATAAATACTAATAATGCGAAGGAATCCAGTTGGACGGCTGGGGTGCCGGGTCAGCGCCACTGCAAGGCTTTCTCCTGCTCAGCCGTTTGCCCTGACACACATTACCATCAGGCCCAACACGGAGGTATAGTTTCAGATTTCACTTGCAAAAGCTCATGTTAAGTGGCAATTTATCACTCATGAAAAATTAACTCCAGACCGTGTGAATGAGATACAGTTTACAATGTAAAAAAGCTGATTCCTCAGACATTGAACTGTTTCCAGAAAAACAACACCAAAGTGTTTCCATAGCATTCAAATCAACAGTGTAAAAGAAATGTGTTCCAACTGATTGTAAGATAATCTTTCACCATTCAGATATTTCAAAATCATCTGATTTTTAAGTTACTATGGCACCATAAGGTAATTACCCCAAAGTGCACTTCAAAGTAAGGCATTTAATGAGTATTTCACATCACTGGCAAGGAAGAAAAAAATTTTTGTAATGAATATTTACTTACACAAGTCTAACAACCAAAAGTTTTAAAATAATGACTACAACCTCATATAAGTATGGTTTATTTACCAACCAGTGACTATATTAATTTTGTATCATCATTATCTTTTAAAGATGAGGTCTTGCTTATTGTCCAGGTTGAGCTCAGATTCCTGGGTTCAAGCCATTCTGCTGCCTCAGCCTCCACATAGCTGGGACTACAGGTGGGCACCACTGTGCCCAGCTATATTAATTTTGTCTTTCTGTTGTAACAAATTACTACAAACTTATTGACTTACACAAGCACAAATTTACTTTCTTATATTAGGCAAGAAATCCTACATGGGTCTCACTGGACTAAAACCAATTTGCCTGCAGGGCAGGGTTCTTTCTGGGGGCTCTAGAAGGGAATCTATTTCTTCGGTTTTTCCAGATTCTAGAACAGTGGTTCTCAACCTTCCTAATGCCGTGACCCTTTAATATGGTTCCTCATGTTGTGGTGACCCCCAACCATAAAATTATTTTCATTGCTACTTCATTACTATAATTTTGCTACTGTTATGAATTGTAATGTAAATATCTGATATGCAGGAGACCCCCAAAGGGGTTGTGACCCACTGGTTGAGAACTGCTGTTCTAGACGTTTCCTGTATCCCTTGGGTAGCCGGCCTCTTCCTCCTCTCTCAAAGCTGGCAACAGCTCCTTCTATTTTATTCTCACTGATCACCACTGGGAAAAACTCTCCACTTGTAAAGACTCATGTGATTAGATTTTGCCAACCAGATAATCCAAGAAAACCTCCCCATCTCAAAGTCCTTAACCTTAATCAGACTTGCAACCTCTCTTTTGCCACATAAAGTTTCATAGTCACAGCTTCTGGGGATTAGGACCTGGACATCTTTAGGGAACCAGAATTCTGCCTACTGCAGTGACTGTTTACTGAATTTTTAAGTTACGATACATTATCAAAATCAAAGACACGTGTCTGGGTACAAGAACCTTTATCTTTATAAAAATTCAATATTCTTTTAAATCATATAAGAGAAAAGTATTTTTCAAAGGAAAAATTGACAATGATATTTAAAGTAGTAACATTATAACTGAAACGTATTTAGTGTTGTGAAGATCATGGCCAAGCGAGAAACTGTAATGGATGTAAGTCAATCTGCGGTCCTGTAGAAGGCTCAGCTCCATGTCCTTCTGCCAACACAGACATCCTCAGTCCTAAGGACTGACCGTGTAAAGGAACCTTAGAATGCTTGGTGATAAGTTTTATGTCCAATAATCATTCTCTTACCTACTTGGGGGATATCCTATGACTTTGTAGGCTAATTTTGATAATCTTCCCTCTGAAACAAATACAGTCTGCTACCATGGATGCTGAAATGATAGTGGGAGGGGCTTTTACCTGAACTTCCTACCCTGGGCTCAAGAACCTTAATTATGAATAGCAGGATGTTCATAATCCCTAATTTCTGAAATTACTTTGTCGGGTCAAGAATAGATTTACTGGAAATGACTGAACAGTGGACTAGCAACAGTTTACTTACATGCAATACACACCTTCACTACTGGAGAGTTATGCAAATATAAATGGCAGTGTGGCTCCTTCATTCAAAAAATACTCAGAGAGCCGTCGTGTGCTAGGAAGTGTTCTAACACAGAGATGTGAAGTAGCAACGGTAAACCAGGCAGAAAAAACTTCCTATCCCTAACGAGCTTCCCTTCTGCTGTGGGAGTCTACCAAAAAGACGCACAGTATAAAAGACAGTGGTAAATGCTCAGAAGAAAAACAAAACACGGCATTGCACGTGGGCCGAGAAGTGTGAACAGCGGCTGACATGAGGAGGTGATGTGTTGCAGAGGAAGGTCCGGGCAAGCCACCCTGAGAAGGTAACCATTCAGCCATGGACGTTAGGTGTCACCTCAGTAAGCAGGACCAGCAGAGTGGGACTCTTCTGTCTGGGATCTGTTGTGACTCATACTGATCTGCTGACGTGTGGGTCAGGTGTCATCTGCAGTGGTCTCCTGAATCCAGTAACATAACAAGCCCATACTCAGCTCGGTTTATTTACATCTGGGGGATTTGCATACTACTTTCTGAGACGTCGCCCTCCACATTAATAGCTTTTGAAAGGTTTGTGGCTCAAAGGGGTGTGGCGCCAGCCCCATATTCCGGAGTTGGTGGGTTCAAACCCAGCCCTAGCCAAAAACCAAAAAAAAAGAAAAAAAAAAGAAAGGTTAGGCTTTAAAGTTCACCATGTATCAATAATTTGGGCTACTTCTCTGCCTGTGTACTAGAACTTAGATAATATGTGTCCAGGCATTTGAAGGAGGCAAAACTCACCACCATTGAATGTACTTCAAAATGCCCGTAACTTCTAAAAATTATTTTCTTGGTAATGGAGAGTCATGTTGTAACAGCATGGGGCATGGCGTTGAGATCCTAAGAAGAACGTCTGCCATCTCTGAATGGCAGGAGGACGTGTTGAATGAATCCCCCCACCCACCTCTTGTACCAGGTGATTTGCATACAGCCCAATCCTCATTTTAACTCACAGGTGAGAATGACAGTCTCCATGTTACATGTGACAAAACAGGCTGAGAAAGTTAAATAATCTCCCTAAGGTAACGTAACTAATGGCATAAAGGCAGGAGATCTGATAAACTTGGAGCCCCCTTGCCCCCAGCTCCACCCCAACTAGGACATCTGAGAAGTCCTCACTCCTCCAGACAAGCGGGGGCAGAAACATGGCCTCCTGCCTTCCTGCACTTTTTTCATGATCTCACTGATTAGTCTACGCTATAATTGGATATTGAAACAGTAGTGCATTAATAAAAAGAAAAATGGGTGCTATCTGGAGTACTTTAGGAAAGAAACATCCCAGTTTAAAAAAAGTAAAGATTTCTAAATAAAGTCTAAATATTCATTCCCTGAGTTTATTTATTTATTTATTTATTTTTCATTGTTGGGGATTCATTGAGGGTACAAGAAACCAGGTTACACTGAATGCATTTGTTAGGTAAAATCCCTCTTACAATCGTCTCTTGCCCCCCCCCAAAATGTGTGGCACACGCCACGGCCCCACCCCCTCCCTCCTTCCCTCTCTCTCTGCTCTCCCCTTCCCCCACCCCCACTGTGTCATTAATTGTCCTCATATCAAAATTAAGTGTATAGGATTCTTGCTTCTCCATTCTTGTGATGCTTTACTAAGAATAATGTGTTCCACTTCTATCCAGGTTAATACAAAGGATAAAAAAAGCCAACAATCCCATATATCAATGGGCAAGAGACAGGAATAGAACCTTCTCTAAAGAAGACAGACGAATGGCTAACAAACATATGAAAAAATGTTCATCATCCCTATCTATTAGAGAAATGCAAATCAAAACCACCCTGAGATACCATCTAACCCCAGTGAGAATGGCCCACATCACAAAATCTCAAAACTGCAGATGCTGGCGTGGATGCGGAGAGAAGGGAACACTTTTACACTGCTGGTGGGACTGCAAACTAGTACAACCTTTCTGGAAGGAAGTATGGAAAAACCTTAAAGCACTCAAGCTAGACCTCCCATTCGATCCTGCAATCCCATTACTGGGCATCTACCCAGAAGGAAAAAAATCCTTTATCATAAGGACACTTGCCTCTCACTTCTTATTCACTCTCAGGATCATCACTGGGTCACTAATTATTCACAATATCCTTGTAGAGATAGATCCACATAAACAGTTTGTCCTGTGACAAGACCAGGCCTAGAAACATCCCGCTCAATCTGATGACTCTCCCTTGACTTGTTCCATTCACCAGAAAGCAAATGAAGAATATATCCAGCTGACCAGCGCTGCAGCACGACCTCCCTTCTGCTGTGGTTTGATGGGGGGCTGCTGGGAATGCACCCAGCTGACTGGTGCTGCAGCACACCCTCCCTTCTGCTGTAGTTTGATGGGGGGGCTGCTGAGAATGCAGCCAGCTGACTGGCGCTGCTGCACGACCTCCCTTCTGCTGTGGTTTGATGGGGGGCTGCTGGGAATGCACCCAGCTGACCAGCACTGCAGCACGACCTCCCTTCTGCTGTGGTTTGATGGGGGGGCTGCTGGGAATGCACCCAGCTGACCAGCGCTGCAGCACGACCTCTCTTCTGCTGTAGTTTGATGGGGGGCTTCTGGGAATGCACCCAGCTGACCGACGCTGACCTCCCTTCTGCTGTGGTTTGATGGGGTGCTGCTGGGAATGCACCCAGCTGACCAGCGCTGCAGCATGACCTCCCTTCTGCTGTAGTTTGATGGGGGGGCTGCTCGGAATGCACCCAGCTGACCGGCGCTGCAGCACGACCTCCCTTCTGCTGTAGTTTGATGGGGGGCTGCTGGGAATGCACCCAGCTGACCGACACTGCAGCATGACCTCCCTTCCGCTGTAGTTTGATGGGGGGATGCTGGGAATGCACCCAGCTGACCGACGCTGACCTCCCTTCCGCTGTAGTTTGATGGGGGGATGCTGGGAATGCACCCAGCTGACCGACGCTGACCTCCCTTCTGCTGTGGTTTGATGGGGGGCTGCTGGGAATGCACCCAGCTGACCGGCGCTGCGGCACGACCTCTCTTCTGCTGTGGTTCGATGGGGTGCTGCTGGGAATGCACCCAGCTGACCGATGCCAACCTCCCTTCTGCTGTGGTTTGATGAGGGGCTGCTGGGAATGCACCCAGCTGACCGGCACTGACCTCCCTTCTGCTGTGGTTTGATGGGGGGCTGCTGGCGGTTTATCATGTGCTTGCTACATGTCAGATACAGTATCAAGTAATTCACACACATCTCTCATTTTGTTATCAATAACCCTAACAGATAAGAATTGTTCCTCTTTCTTATTTTGCATGTGAAGAAGTTAAGGTACAGAGAGAATGAATAATCCTTCCCAAGTCAACAAGCAAAAATCTGCAGAGTCTGGCTAATGTGTCCTTAGTCTATCTCCAGAACACCTTCAACTTCTACAATCTACTGCCACAAATTAAAGGATAAATGACACTGTATATGAGACGCTCACCTTCCAAAAAATAATTATCTTACTTAACGTTGCCAGCTCTTCACTGCCACTCAGAACAAGAGAGAATATTATTAGCTTATGCTGATTAGATGGTGCAGACGGTCAGGACAGGTTCTCTGGGGCTTGTACTCAATGGGAGAGGCATACAGTTAATGTGGAAGAGTCTGGACTCCAGTAGCAGGCTGTGTCTGAGTGTGGATCCAGGCTTTCCTACTCGATGGCTGTAAGTTACATGACTGCTCCAGGCCTCAGCTTGAAGTACTGACAGTAAGTACCTACTTGGAAACTTTGCAAGGATTGCATAACAGTTTACATGGTTTGGACAGGTGCTTGGCAAATACTAAGTGCTCAGTAAATGAGCTTTTAAAGTCTCATCTGCATTAATAAGGAGGAAAATGCTCTTCCATTAAAAAAAAAAACTCATACAGGAATATTTTAGGGATAGCTCTCCCCCATCAAATTCAGCAATAGGAAATACCAGCAGAGCAAAATGAAATCAAAGCATAGCCTTTACTGGCACTCCAGGAAGCCTTGACTCAGCGCCCAACAACCTGGGATCCAGTCTCAGCCCAGTCACTAATCAGAATCACAGCTGGAAAAAAAGAAAGAAAAAAAAATTGTGCCAAAGGCTGAGATTTTTACTGGGCATGGCCCAGAGTCTTGGGCCCAGGTGCCTGTTGGAAAACTAGCAAATTATCTACAGAATCAAAAATTGAGCCTGTTTCTGTTCATCAGTTTATCCTCACCATTTTATACTAACATGCTAGCACTAACAATGGCTGATAAAATATATATTCCAGATGACCTAATTTGGGTGCTAAAACTCTTACTCAGGTTATTTATAAAAAGTCTTCCAAAACTGGTGACATGATTTCCTCAGTGAGTAAACAAAATGCAGTCAAGATCCAAGTCACTTATAAACTTTTCAGTGTCACATTCACACCCTGAGGACAGCAAGGCCGTATAAAGCAAGATACTGAGTTAAAGAGTTTATATTGAGTTAGGAGGACAAGACTCAGACCACAGGTTATGACCACAGGTTAGGGCCACAGGTGTGAGTGAATTAGGCCATGTGGGCTGCCATAACAAAAAAACGCAGATTGTACAGGCTTAGACAATAGAAATTAATTTCTTGCAGTTCTGGAGAAGCCCAGTATCAAGATGCAACAAGGTCAGTTTCTTCTGAGGCTTGCTGCCTCGAGCAGCAGGTGGCTGAGCCCTGGGCTCCCCCAACTCTTCCGCGTGTGCAGGTGAGAACGGCCAGCTCTGTGGCTCTTCCTATGGAGACACGGAGCCTTTCTTCTCACCCTTGTCCGCTCATCCACCTTAGTCACCTCCGCACAGGACCTATGTCAAACACCATGACAGTGGGATCTGCCACAGGCAAATGTGGAGGAGAGGACACAGTCCAGTCCATAGCAGAGGACGAATAACCAGCAGAAATGAAAAGGCGGTCGGGTGGAGAAGACTCAACAATAAGAGTGACGTGGGGGAATCAGTAGGTCTCATAGCAACACTGGAGCTAACCTAGGCCTGAGAAGTGTGTAACGTGTACACTTGAACTCATTCTCGCATCCCAAGATGCCGCCTGCAGAAGGGTCCTGCAGCCGAGTCTGGACACCGTGGGGCAGAATTCATCTGTGTTGACACCTGCTGAGGGAGGAAGCGGGGGGTGCTCTGCCTCTTGTCACCAGCTCTGCTGCCTCCTGCACATCTCTTCCCTGATCCTATTTCTCTCTGGAAGCCACATCTACTCACCTCTTCCTGCCTCTCGCCTTCTTCCTCTTTCCTCAGTCTCCCCCCCACCCACAAACATCAGAGCTTCCCTTTCTTTTGGGTGATAAACCAAGTAAGCACCGCGTCCCATTCTACCCTAACACGCTGACCACTCTCAGATTCTGTGTCAGGCCCTCGCACTGTCTGTGCTGTTAAGATCACAGCCGAGACTCAGTGTGGTCACCAGCACACCTGCTCTCCGGGCTACTCCAGTAAGTTCTCAGGAAGGTTGCCGAGGCCCCTCTCACACCCACAGCATTCACAGGACGCCTACAGGAGGGTAACGAGGCCCAGGAAATGTGCTCACTTTGCCAGGGACAACAAAATCATCTTTGAGCAGAATCGGGCCTTCAACTCAGAACTTCTAACCCTGTGCTCTCCCTTCCCTTCACTGTCTTGAAGGAACTGTTTCACCCCGACCTCCTCCCACACAGGACGCCTTTGTCTGACAGAAGAGCTGTCGTCCTGCAGGTCCACCAGCCCCATTTCTTCTGCCGTCTCTCACTTCCTGCCCCTAGACAGTTTCTGGAAGGCTCTTACCATCCAGCTGTATATCTACTGAAGTTCATTTCTCACGCTTTCTAAATCTCCTAACAAGTTTTCACATAAGCATCGTATGTCACGTGGGCCCTCCTGGGCTCCTCCACACCTGTATGAATGAGATTGTGCCCACGCACAAAGAATTCTTCAGTAACACCGGGACTACCTGTTACGCTGCTGTAAGGCACGCTGCATTTCTAAGGTCCATAAAACCAAGGTGTTAGTATTTTGTACCTACACAACACCTAGAGTTTTTGTCAATTCATATCAGCCCTTCAAAGTGGTGTATGTTACATTTAGTTAATATTGGTACTTGTCACACACTATTAAAAATAATAGACATCATTTACTGGGCACTTACCATCTGCCTGGCACAGAAGTGGCTGCTATCCATATATCACCTTATTTAATACTTTGAGCAACCCAGAATCTAGGAATTGTTACATATAACAGCAAAGCAGAAGCAATTCAAGAAGTATGCATTCCCTTGCAGTAGTTTTACAAATGAAGTCAGATTTCTCAAACTCATTCAAATAAATTCTTGTCACAAACAGATCATTCACAGTTCATTCTACACGCACCTGGTGTGCTCAGAGTCACAGGCTGAGCCCACCCTCCCAACGTGTGTATATACGTTCGGTGCCGCCCACTTCAGGCATCTCAAGGACGCACCTGCCATGCAGTCTGGGTAGATCTCCTGGGAACACTTTATTTCATGGCCCAGTCCCCTTGGGACCAGAGAACCAGAGAAGCCTCTGCCTGATTGCAGAACAGCTCAGATGCTTACTGGATGCCCAGACCACGGGTGAACCTCTGACTGAGCCTTTCACTAGCCCTGGCTTCTAACTGTCTAACTGCCCCAGACAAATTTACATAATTACATTAACTGCTGAATATATACTTGAAAAACCTTCAAAGAATACAGTTTACAGCTTTCACACCTCAAAACCATTTCCTAGACCCTCTATTCCAAATAAAAACTTCCTGGGAAATGTATACCAGTCATTGAAGTGGTTCTTGTTGAGACTTGTGACAGGACGTTTACGCCTTTTTATAAACTTCGGGCATCACAAAGCTCGGTACCTCCACGGATTCTCATTTCATCTCTCCCTCATTTTGATTAAGAGAAAAATGCAAACTACTGTTTTCTCTGCTCTACTTTTGCTGGGTTGGCTGGTACCACGAGCCTGTGGCAATCAAAAGCTGCTAGCTAGAAAGTAATTTACTTCTTTGAGTCACACTCTTCAGAGGCAGCACAATCTGAGCACATTTTTGCACCAAAGACATTAACGGAGAATGACTCTTCAAGTGGTTACTCTTGAATTCATTTATTTTTTGACACACACAATGAAAACCCAATTCCCCTGCGGGCCGCACCACCTCTGTCTGCCGTTTTGTGCACTATCTCCTGCATGCTGGGGCACACAGACGCAGGACTTTCAGAGACTTGGGCGTGCTTCCTCAGATGGACTACTGTCACGGGAACTTAACTGGCTGATGATTTTTCAATCACCATTTTGCTGCTTCCTTTTCAGAAGGAGTGAAGAATGACAGAAAACCCTCATCTGTAAATAGGCTCCACAAAGCATCTGAATTTATGGCAAGTGCACTTCCAAACAATGAAACTACTTCTGATAAACGGCACTAACTATGATTTATAATGTGGGGAAAAAACCCTGAAACATCTCTTCAAATCTATGGAAGATATTCCTATAGGCCAGGAGTCATTTTAAAAGCCAGGGGAAAGAGAAAAGATGAAATTGCAATGCCGAGTTAAATGCTGGGACCTCTGGGAACATGGATGCCAGGTCACTCGAAGCAGGTAACACAGCAGTGTCCACTGCAGACACTGAATCACACGGCGTCACATGCTAGGTGACACTAAGACCCTGGGCTCCCCCCGTGAGTCCCACTACACTTACACCAGCCTTGAGCCATTTATTTAATTGCTCCTAGCCTCAATTTTCTCATCTCTAAAATAGCGATAATGATAGCACATAAAATACTTTTTTCCATAGGGCTGCTCTGAGGAGTCAATACAGTAATATCTCACTCAGCACCTCTCTTCTATTCCAAATAGGAGAAAAATGCAAACGACTCTCCCCTCAAAAGCCATCATCCTGTGCGGCATGTGGTAAACATCTGATCTATTCTAACTAGTGCTCATGAGAAGGGAGATTGCCGAGAGCCCTGGAGGACAGTGACCTACAGCGATGGACTGGCCCCGCCGTATCTGACCTTGGGCTTATGCCCAGCGCTCGTCCATTCCAATGCAGACAATACTACAGACTCTTGGCACCGGTAGTCAGCCCTCACGAGCCTGCAACCAGCCCGGGGAAATACCTTTGACGACCACACACAGAAATGGCAGACTTTTTCCCTTTATATCTTTTACTAAATTTTTCAAATAAATCTCTCAGTTCATCCTTTTCAGTTCAAATGTTTTACCTTCAAAATATGTCTGCTTCTGAATATAAAATTATATTTGCAGTACTGGGTGTCATGTTTTCCTTACACCAGAGGATTTTCAAAAATACTTCAATTATGGAACTTTCATGTAAATTTGAATTGCCAACAGAAACCTGCAAACATCCTGAGCGTGTGGCTCTTTGAGGAGAGGCCTCCAGAAGGAGAGGACGTGAAGATGACGGGCGCGGCACACACGAGGGACGTCCCACTGGGGGCAGTCCCAGGAGCGCCTCTGTGCTCCTCGCTGGAGGCCCTGACCCAACCGCCTGCTGTCAAAACAGCCTGTTTCTCCTTGTGAAGAAAAAAAAGGTGCAGAGCAGACAAGGAAACAAGACAACAGAATTGGAAGTCGTCCGATGGCAAATTATTAATGCTGCTCTTTGAGAAATTGCCAGCAGGCAGAAAAGGTCTCACCTGAGAAAAGGATGGAAGACGGATGCAGGAGCTTTGATGCCCAGGCTGCTCTGCAGCCCCAAGCACCGTGGAGCCATGAATGCGGCTGTGGAGATTATTAACTCCAAACAAATTTTGAAATAAATTGGTTACTTAATCCCTGGGAGGATACAGGAGTGGGATTAGGTAGTGATTGGTTTCCTCTGAAATCCAGCGATGGCATTTAATTTGAAACTAAATATTTATGTTTCTTTAGGTTTTCTTTTTTTGCTCTTGAGTTTTTAATGTCTTAAGAAAAGTACCAATGCTAATGACTAGTTGATATGAATGTTTTATTGTGATAACAAGTTTATTTACCACAAGGTAACATGACTGATAGCATTATGATGTGGCACTAAGTCGTCTGTCCTGGGGAAAGCCCCGCTGAGCTGCCAGACACCCAAAGCCCTGCCTTCCTGGTAGAGAGAAAATGACCCCAGCCACTGGCACCATGGCCCAGAGAGAAATAAGATGCCTGTAACTCCAAGTCTCGAGTTAAAAGCTGCACACCAATCATTAGCAAGTTAAATTAAATTCTGATGAATCTATTAATTCACTCATTCAACAGACATATTTAAAACTCAATTTGTTTCAGGTCCCTTGCTGGGAATCAGTTAGAGAGATGCTGAGAGTCAGTCCTGGCCTGAGTCACCATTTAGAAACCGTAGACCTTCGACCTTGAGACAGTGTCACGGGCCATTTTCCCCTCTGTTCATTCTGACTTTGTCATTTCCTTTTTGCCTGTACTGCCTGGGTCATTCATAATCTGGTCACACATCTTCAATGAAAGCAAATCTATTTCCCTGAGGAAAAAAAAGTCCTTTTTTTCTTATTCTTTTTTTTTTTTTAAGGTGCAGATAACATAGGGTTCAATGTCATGCCCTAAAGAAATAAATTAACAAACATAATGGAAAAGTAGCTATATTATTTAAGCCTGTGACATTGGATTTTATACATTTTCTTTTTGCTTAGGTTTGTGTAACTAGGTAAATGGTACAGATATGATCACATTGTTAGTGGTCAGGAGCCAAAAGACCGTCTTTAAGGTAAGTATCCAGTCTCACCTGCTGCTCCCTGGCTGATTCTCACAGGTGATATTTTACAACAGAAGTAAGTTGAAGCCAGAAGGACCGTGATGCAGGTTAAAGCCACAAAGACGACTCCTGGAAGCCTGTTTTTCTGTCCAATCTAATTAATTTTTAAAAAAGGAGGGAAATTTTTAAATACTGTAACAACAGACCTTTGGGTGTGATAGGGACTACCTTTCCCCAATTTTTGAAAGGCTGGTTGGTGTTATTGACAATCTTTTTCTTGACTTCAATCTTTATTATTCCTTTGTAGTAAAATACAATCCATTCGGAATGGTTAAAGAATGTTCTTATTCTCTGAAAAATAATATTACTCTAAGGTCACATGCATTTTAGGAGGACTTCAAAAATATCTTAAAAGGAAATGAAATACTTCTTACTAGATTATGCCAAACAAAATATTGCTTAAATCTTAAGAAGGCATTTAATCATTTTTCTTAACCTTTAAGAACATTTTCTTAACTGGTAAGAGCATTTCACCTTCGTAATCAAAAGATTTAGCTAAGTGTTTGATACAATGATTTGTGGAGTCGATGAATAAATTGAAGGCAAGAATGAATAAGTATGGACCATCTTCAGAAGAATAACAGAGCCGCCCTTCACTCAAGCGCCTCCGTCTCGCTGACTCAATAGTCCACTCCCAGCTTCCTTTCCCCACTTCACAAAGGCGTCTTCACTCTTTTTCAGTACATAAATGACTTTGAATCATGCAGAATATCATCTCTAGTTTTCTATTTACTAAACTATTAGTTTTTGTCAGCTTTAATTTTCTTGTTACATGGATAACTTTTCCTTTTTGTTAATTGGCTATGAAAAAGCATTCTTCACCCTACAGTATTTGCGCTAATCTATAAAACTTCAATTACAGCTTGGCGTGAAAAATTTTTCAAGTGACACTCAGAGAAAATACATGTTCCCTTTTTTAAATGTGCCATCGTCATAATGTAAAACTATCTAAATAAGAAAATAACTTACAGTGCCTGAATTAGATACGTCACACATATCAACTTTTGTATTTCTTATATTAGTGTATTTAGTCTTCATTTTAATTACCATCCATGTTCTCCAACATATATCCTCTATTTGATGTGCTTCCTTTTAATTTTATTTTCCATCTTATGCCTTTCCTTGAATCCTTTTACAACATGATTTTCTCTCTCATGATTTTTCTCTAGGTGCTATTGTATTTATCAACAATTCTCTAAATTAAGGATGAAGCATTGAGCTTCCCTGAGTCCCAGACCTTCACTAACCAGCCGTGGTATCTGAGGTTTTCACAGTATGATTATGTGTCTCTGTCAGTGTATCTTACTGACGATGCACCTGCGCTGTCCCTCCTTTATATGTGAGGAACCGAGGGCTATGATTTCTCTCCTCTGTCTACACACCCTGGGACTAGAGTGAAGAACAGCGTGTCTTCACTTAACTCCAGGGAGATGGAAAGGGGGCCATGTCAGTGGTACACAGGCTGTGGGGACAAGTAGTGCTATTTTTCTCTTGAGGTATTCCTGACGTGCTCTTCAGCTGTAACATGTTCTTGCTTAACTCATAGGTTTGTTTCGACCCTTCTCCAAGGTTGATGTAATGTAAGTGTCTGCACTTTGCAGCCTCCCGCGGAAGATTCCTCAGGATAAATGAAGACAAGGAGGGGTCGCTAGAACCCACACTAGCATAGAATATGTCCTACTTCCTGTCAAAATGGGAAAAATCGCCTTTAATTAAGCTAAATCATTAAAACTCTAGCTGTTAAATGTTCTTTAGCTTACAGTCTTAAAACCATTTCTAAATCATTGTCACAACTTCAACAAACGTTCACTCAGACGCCAGTGGGCTCTTCAGAGTTGGGGTCTCGGGTCCTTTATGCTCCTACTGGGCTCGCACGTCTGGTTATTGGGGTTGTTCGCAGCCAACAGATTATAATAACATTGTTTCCGCCTTTGCCTTCTGTAGTTTGCCACCTGATTCAATAAATGGTGTGCAGGGCAGTTCCTTTCCGCACACCACACCAAAGCTGTCCAGATACTTCCTTTCCATCAGCAACGAGGAAGCCCCGTCCAGCACCACCCTGCCCCACGGAGCAGCCGGGATGCTCCTGATCTGTCTCCACGTCCCACACAGACAGGGATCAAACTGAGATCCGGAGCACTTTCACCCTGAAGCAGAAGAAAAGAGACTTCCCCTCGGCAAGAGTTTAGGCCAACTAAGAAACCAGGGAGACAACTCTTCCCGCAAGGCATAACCCTCCCTCCTGACACAAACTGAAAGACTGGGGATTCCTAAAACTACCCTCACTTTCAATAATTTGTTAGAAGAACTCATAAAACTCTTAGAGTTAGTATATTAAAATCAGCCAAGGGAAGAAGTGCATACAGAGAATAAAGTCCAAAAACCACCCAAAGCGGAGCTTCCACGGTCCTCCCCGTGACTCCCAGAGACAGAAAAGTGTCAGCTCTTGCTGTGTGGCAGTAGGTGACAGTGCACAGATGGCTGCCACCCGGGAGCTCTCACGGAGCACAGCGTTCAGGGTTTTTGCTGAGGCCCCTCTGGTCACGACCCAAGGCCCCTCCCCTCAGTCACATTGTGGGTGTTTCTGGTGTGGCAAGATCCCCCATCCCCCAGCCTAAATCGTATTGTCAGACTATCTGGAGACCCAAGGTCTCTAGCAAAGCAAAGATTCCCTTCTCAGGTGTGACATTCCAAAGGCACAGCGATGACCTGGAAGCTGAGGTCAAGGAGCAGATCTATTTGGAAATAAGTTTCCATTCTTTTCCACACCCTTCCATTTTGTCCTATGACACTGACGTGGAGCACTTGACTCCATGGTAAACACACGCTCCTGTGATCGGCACTGAGGCCGTGGGCATTTGGAAGGTGCAGGTGGGCGTTTCATACCGTCGAGGTTAGAAGGCAAGTTTACAGAGGTACCCTGTGGGGAGGTGAAGGCAGAGCGGGTGGTGGCTGTGAAACCCGAAATGATCACTGATTAGAAGCCCAGACCTCAGCACCAAGCGCACGGAGCAGCTGTGGCTGGAGCTTCAGACCCACTGACAGTAATGAAGGGACGTTGGCCGCTAACACTTAGAACCCACCTGGGGGGACAGACAGCAGTTCTGCACCTCAGGGAGAAGGTGACACGACCCACGGCCTGCACGGCACATGTGGAGGGATTTTTGAAAGCTGCCCCACCAACGAGGGCTCTGCATCTGCTGACAGCCACAGCCCTATCAAAAGGTAGGCCGAGCTCTGTGCTTTCAAAGGCCCTTGTTAAAATACAAATACGTTAAACCAGTAATATCTACAAATGCATTGGTTTAAACTTGTTTATTAGAAGAAGTGGGACTAAATGCTGATGCATGAAGGGCAGGAAACAGAAAAGTATGAACTGTGAAAACTTCATGAGAACCCCCACCGAGAAAGAAGAGAAAAGGCTCCCCAGGACCCCTCTGCCTCCTCCAATTTGGGCCCATGGCCATGTGGTGAGAGAGGGAGCAGTCAGGGCCAGTGTGAGCCCTGCTATCCCAGGCCAGGGAGAGACAGCACCAGAAACATTAACAATCGGGGTTGAAATCTTGGCTTAGCTACTCCAAGCTGTGACTTGAGCAAATCAATTAAGCTTTCTGGGGCTCTGTCACCTCAACTCTAATTTGGGAGTAAGATGAACTCCCTCGCAGAGTGGTTGTGAGCTTAAATGAGGTAACATATGGAAAGTGTGGGGGTTTTTTAAAAATACTATATAAATATGTTATTATTAGTTGAGCAGATTGTAAAAACAGCTTTAGCTTTTTATTATTTTTATATGTGTGTATATAAAATAAATGCGTTATATATCTATTTCCCAGAGCAAGTAGGCTCTACACAAAATAATAATTCTCAAGGCTTTGAGATACCCCCAGTAAAAAGGCCACAGAGCCATACGGGCTTTGAATACACAGGAATCAACACTCTGTTCTATGGGAGTCACAATACACTTTAACACACTGAAGGCTCTGGAAAGTATCAACAAAATGAATATGACGTTAGCTAAGAGAGCATTTCCCAAGCTCCTCTGAACATGGAGACTTCATTCTTTTTTTTTTTTTCTTTTTTTGGCCATTTGTATATCTTCTTTATTTTTTTTATTATTAAATTATAGCTGTGTACATTAATGCGATCATAGGCCACCATACACTGGTTTTATAGACCGTTTGACATATTTTCATCACACTGGTTAACATAGCATTCCTGGCATTTTCTTATTGTGTTTAGACATTTATGTTCTACATTTACTAAGTTTCACATGTACCCTTATAAGATGCACCGCAGGCATAATCCCACCAATCACCCTCCCTCCGCCCATTAGTCCCCCTCTCCTCCCTCTCCCCCTTCCCCCTATTCTTAGGTTGTAACTGGGTTATACCTTTCATGTGAAAGCTATAAATTAGTTTCATAGTAGAGCTGAGTACATTGGATACTTTTTCTTCCATTCTTGAGATACTTCACTAAGAAGAATATGTTCCAGCTCCATCCACGTAAACATGAAAGAGGTAAAATCTCCATCTTTCTTTAAGGCTGCATAATATTCCATGGTGTACATATACCACAATTTATTTATCCATTCATGGATCGATGGGCACTTGGGCTTTTTCCATGACTTAGCAATTATGAATTGGGCTGCAATAAACATTCTGGTAAAAATACCTTTGTTATAATGTGATTTTTGGTCTTCTGGGTATATACCTAGTAGAGGAATTATAGGATTGAATGGCATATCTATTTTTAGATCTCTAAGTGTTCTCCAAACATCTTTCCAAAAGGAATGTATTAATTTGCATTCCCACCAGCAGTATAGAAGTGTCCCCTTTTCTTCACATCCACTCCAACATCTCTGGTCTTGGGATTTTGTGATATGGGCTAATCTTACTGGAGTTAGATGGTATCTCAAGGTAGTTTTGATTTGCATTTCTCTGATGATTAAGGATGATGAGCATTTTTTCATATATCTGTAGGCCATGTGCCTGTCTTCTTCAGAGAAGTTTCTCTTCAAGTCCCTTGCCCAGCCTGCGATGGGATCATTTGTTCTTTTCTTGCTTATACGTTTGAGTTCTCTGTGGATTCTTGTTATTAAACTTTTGTTGGAGACATAACCTGCAAATATCTTCTACCATTCTGAGGGCTGTTTGCTTGCTTTATTTACTGTGTTCTTGGCTGTGCAGAACCTTTTTAGAATGGAAAGAGAGGAAGTCAACAACTTAATGGGACATCTCAAGCAACTGGAAAAGGAAGAATATTCCAACCCCAAACCCAGTAGAAGAAAAGAAATAACCAAAATTAGAGCAGAATTAAATGAAATTGAAAACAAAAGAATTATACAACAGATCAATAAGTCAAAAAGTTGGTTTTTTGAAAAGGTCAATAAAATAGATAAACCTTTGGCTAACCTAACCAGGAAAAAAAAAGTAAAATGTCTAATCTCATCAATCAGAAATGACAAAGACGAAATAACAGACTCCTCAGTAATTCAAAAAAACCCTTAATGAATATTACAAGAAACTTTATTCTCAGAAATATGAAAATCTGAAGGAAATTGACCAATACTTGGAAGCACGTCACCTTCCAAGACTTAGCCAGAATCAAGTGGAAATGTTGAACAGACCCATATCAAGTTCTGAAATAGCATGAACCATACAAAATCTCCCTAAAAAGAAAAGCCCGGGACCAGATGGCTTCATGTCAGAATTCTACCAAACCTTTAAAGAGGAATTAGTACCTATATTACTCAACCTGTTCCAAAATGTAGAAAAAGAAGGAAGACTACCCAACACGTTCTATCTCTGATTCCCAAACCAGGAAAAGATCCAACAAGAAAAGAAAATCATAGACTAATATCACTAATGAATATAGATGCAAAAATATTCAATAAGATCGTAACAAACAGAATCCAGCAACACATCAAACAAATTATACATCATGACCAAGTCGGTTTTATCCCAGGGTCTCAAGGAGACTTCATTTCATATGACACTTCCTAAAATACAATGGCAACTGCGATCCAGAGAATACATTCTGAGAAAGATAGTAAGCACCTCAGAAATGATCATGCATGCCTAAGAAATAGGACCTCAGGGCCTCGTGTCCTACAAGTCCAGTCTTTACATCGAGGCCTCGTGTCCTGCACGTCCAGCCCATATATCATGGCCTCACATCCTACAAGTCCGGCTTTTACATCAAGGCCTCGCATCCTTCACATCAGCCTTTACATCAAGGCCTTGTGTCCTGCAGGTCCAGCCCTTACATCATGGCTTTGCGTCCTGCATGTCCAGCCTTTCACCACCCTTGACCAGTGAGGGAGGATGCCCAGCTCGTGTTGCGCAGGGTCCTCACCTGGGCAGGTGAGTTTGAGTCTCTGATTGCCCTGACTCTCATTCCCTCCTCCTTTCATTCCATGCAGGATTCAACCTTTTGCTTTGTCTTCTCAAGTCCTCTTCTTTGCCTCTCAGGAAATGTATCCTTACATTACCCTCAAGACACCCTGTGCCCAGGGGACTCCCCACCCCCCGTCGAAGGTGGCAGGGTCACCAGATGTGTCCTCCCCACTCCCCACCCGTCGGAGGTGGTGGGCCACCAGGTGTATCCCCCTGCCTTCCACCTCTACCCAACAAATACCAGACTCCCAGACTGACCTGGAAGCAGAGAACTTGGCGGAAGCTTTTTTTAACCCAACACAGAACAGCCTGATCACCTGAGCATTTTGATGGTGGGTTACCCCACTTGCAGTTTCTTATGTTGACCAGCCTAACTTCTAACAGAGAAGAGTGGAATGGTCCATTCCACCGACAGCTATTACCAGTGGGCTGTTTTTTCATTCATTCATTCATTTTAGGACAGAGTGTCACTCACTCTGTCATCCTGGTTAGAGTACTGTGACATTGTCACAGCGCACAGCAACCTCAAACTCTTAGGCTCAAGCAATCCTCTTGCCTCAGCCTCCCGAGTAGCTGAGACTACAGGTGCCCTCCACAACGCCTGGGCCAATTTTTCTATTTTTAGTAGAGATGGGGTCTTGCTTTTCCTCAGGCTGGTTTTGAACCCCTGAGCTCAAGCGATCCACTTCTCTTGGCCTCCCAGAGTGCCAGGATCACAGGGGTGAGCCACCGTGCCCAGCCTACTAGGCTTTTATGGTACAATAAAATAACTTATGACTTCAAAATTAACTAAAGAATGAAACTGTCCCACCAAACCAAGTAACAAATCCCAATGGTTTTTGTTAGTGGTGATGTTGTTAGTGCATGTCTGGCTTAGAATACCCAGAAATAAACAAGCTCACGTGAAATCTCACAACACACAGGCACACACATCATGTACTGCAAATTAAAATGGTAGGAATGAGCCCAGCTGTAACATTCCAAAAATTAGTGAAGGCAGAATTTCAATATCTATAATATAGAATATTATCTCTTGTTTTTAACCCAGGATTTCTTCTTTCAAATTCATTTATCAAGAAAAATATAATTTAAACTTGTAGTTAATAAACTAAAAATTGTTTAAGAAAATCTTAATTTTTAACTTGATAAGAGAAATTTGACTTAAAAAAATAAATAAATGAAAAAAACAAAAACTGTTGGCTGCAAGCAGGAAAAAGGAGAAACGACCGCACACCCTCACAGTTTTTCTTTCAGAGGGTTCAGTTACTCAAGGTCAGCTGAGGTTAGAAAATAGTAAATGGGAAATTCCAAAAACAAACAGTTCATAAATGTTTAATTGGCACACTGTTCTGATCCATGTGATGACACCTCACACTGGCCTTCTCCACTGCGCCTGGGACGTGACGGACCGTTTGACCAGCTCCTGCACGTCGGTCTCTTGGTGTCCACCTGCGTTATTCGATCTGCTGTCCTTGGACTGCAGTGCTCAGGACAGATAACCCTCATTTTATTTAAATACAGCCTCAAAGTGCCAGAGCAGTGATGGTAGCAATTCAGATATGCCAATGAGAAGCAGGAAAATGCTTTCTCTAAGTGAAAAGGGGAAAGTTCTTGACTTAGACAAGAAAAAAACTGTATGCTGAGGTTTCTAAGATCCATGTGGAGAATGAACTTTCTGTGAAGTTGTGGGAAGCCAGAAGGGACGTAAGCCATGGTGGTGCTGCAGCCGAAACTGGAAAGTCACAGTCACAGCCACGCACCTCACTCCATCTCCCCAGGCTGCACCCCAACCTGGAAAGTCACAGTCACAGCCATGTACCTCACTCCATCACCCCAGGCTGCACCCCGACCTGGAAAGTCACAGTCACAGCCATGCAGCTCACTCCATCTCCCCAGGCTGCACCCCGACCTGGAAAGTCACAGTCACAGCCATGCACCTCACTCCATCTCCCCAGGCTGCAACCCAACCTGGAAAGTCACAGTCACAGCCATGCACCTCACTTCATCTCCCCAGGCTGCAACCCAACCTGGAAAGTCACAGTCACAGCCATGCACCTCACTGCATCTCCCCAGGCTGCACCCCAACCTGGAAAGTCACAGTCACAGCCGCGCACCTCACTCCATCTCCCCAGGCTGCACGCCAATCTGGAAAGTCACAGTCACAGCTGCGCGCCTCACTCCATCTCCCCAGGCTGCACCCCAACCTGGAAAGTCACAGTCACAGCCGCGTGCCTCACTCCATCTCCCCAGGCTGCACCCCAACCTGGAAACTCACAGTCCCAGCCGCGCACCTCACTCCATCTCCCCAGGCTGGCAGTTCAGCACCTCGCGGCATCACCAGAAGGGGGTGAGTCTCTCACGTAAAACGCGGAGGGACGTAGAGACCACATCCCCAGAGCTCTGAGTGGAGTATATTGTCAAAGTTGTTCTATCTACTCTATTAACATTGTTGCTAATTTCCAACTCTGCCTAATTTTAAATTAAACTTTATCACAAGTCTGTATGTACAGGAAAGACAGTGTGTGTAGGATTCAGCACTATTTATGGTTTTGGGCGTCCTCTGTGGACCGCAGAACATATCCCCCTCAGATAAAGGGAAGACTCTTGGACATGCAACATTTGACTATTTCAATGATACGAACGTTTTCTTTTCCTTGGAGTTTCAGCTTTTACTTTTGTCTTACAGGTATATCTTTAAAGTGCACCTTCATTTATAAAGTGCCCTATCTTAAAACCTTCAGTGGTGTTATACACACAAGGCATTGAAATCCAAACTGTTGAGCGAGGCAGGACTGTGTGGCCTGGCATTAACATCCCGTCTCATTTGTCCTAACTTTCCAAGCAACCTAGTCCCTGCACCATGTTGAATGTCTTTCTGAGACTGTCATTTGTCACATGACAAAGATTTGTTTTGCTTTCTCCAAGCCTATGCAGGTTTTTCCACAGTGGGGCTGTGTAGGTCTTATGCAGGCCCTAAATAAGCATTTACTAACATGGATGTATGGTAAGTAAAACTTCAAATGAAGATTACCATTCAGCTCAACTTTGTAAGAAAGATTGTTTTCTAAGAACAATGACTAGGTTTAAACACTTGAAATAAAGTATAAGTCCCCCATGTCCACTCAGGGAAAAGATACCAACTCTATTTTTCATAAGCAAAATTTTCTTTTTTTTAAAGAAATAGCGTTGCACAGTGGCTGAAAGACTGGACCTGGAGCTGGGTCACCTCAGTACACACCTTGCCCTTTTCATTTACCACCTGGGTGACCTCAGGTAAGTTATTTAACTTCTCTCGACCTCAGTTACACCATCTGTAAAGACTATTAATGGCGCTCATCTGTAGCGCTGTTGTGAACATTAAATCAGCCGACTTGTTTAAAGCCCTGGGGACAGACCTGTCACCAGAAGGCTGGGTCTGTGAGCTGACTACACCATCCTCATTCTCCACAGTCAACATGTTCTCATTGGTCATTAACCACACTGTGTGGAATAAAATAACTATGGATGGTGTGGTCTTTCTCCTCTGAGGTTATTTATCTTCCAGATCAGGCAGTTCTCATGCAGTCTTTTAAAAAATGTTCCTTAAATTTGCTAACACTGGCCAGCCATGCCAAGCATACCTAAAAGCCCACGTCAGCAAAAACCCTTCAAAACTTCTATTTTCAGATCAACATCAAGACCTTCTGCACAGAGCCCCTTTCTCAGGCACTCTGGGCGATGTCAGACACCCCATCCTTCACTTTGCTCACAGGGAGCCTGTCCCTCCCCCTCTCAGTTGCACTGGCTCCCATTCCTGACAACCTGCCGTACTCTGCGTCAGGCTGCATAGCGGAGAGCATAGTGACACCTGCCTCACCCTGCGGGGGTCATGGGCTCTCATGCCCAGGGTCTTTACGTGACAAAAATAACACTGGATTTAACATCGTCGTCTCATGCTAAGTAAGAACATGTATTAATTTAGCTCCAAAACACAAACTGAGTATCCCTTATCCAAAATGCTTGGATGCTTTTTTGGATTTTGGAATTTTTGCTGACAGATAATAAGATGTCTTGGGAATGAGCCCCGGGTCTGAACACCAGATTCATTTATATACTATTTGCACCTCATACACACAGACAGAAAGTGATTTTGTATAGTATTTGAGGGTCATACAATGTTTAAATGATTTTGTGCATGTAATGCAGTCTGTATGCTTTGAGCCACTAGCAAGTAGACTGGCCCATCCATGGGAACAACCTAAATCTGTCTGTGCTGCCCTGCACAGGGACCATCTTACGCTTACACACACTTAACACGTAGACAATGTAGACATTATTAATACGGTGAAAAATAATGTGCTCAGGGTAACCCACGCCATCCTGTCAACAGTCAGAAAGTGTTGGGCTTTGCAGCCTCCGTGACCCCAGCTCCCTCCTGCCCAGTTACTCGTCCTGTGCAAACTGCACCTCATTTCAACGTCGTCCTCTCCTAACGCTCACTTAGGACTCAGGATTCTAAGCATGTTCAATTAATGATTTTTTTTATTTTTTTTCAAATTAAATCTCCTTCTCACACTAATTTCATTATAATTCAATTAAAGTAAGCTATCGAGTTTTCTTAGCATGATTTGCTCTTTATAAACCCCCTGCCATTTTCTTCCCATTTTCATTGTTTCAATAGGCCAACTGCTGAAAGGAAGCTGTGAAGAAAGAGAAAATGTTTTCTAAACTTCCCATATTCATTTGCTAGGACACCGTAACAAATTACCGCAGACTGAGGGGCTGAAGCCATGAACACTGTCTCGCAGTTCTGGAGGCTGAGCCGGGGGCAGCAGGGTTGGTGCCTTCTGAGAAACGTGAGGGGGAATCTCTCCCGTCCCCGCCGGCCGCCTCTCCTGTCCCAGCCGCCTCTCCCGTCCCCACCGCCCACCTCCTGGCCACTCCCTGTCATTCTTTTGACATTCCTTATCTTGTCCATGCATCATCCCAGTCTCCACCTTCATTTTTTCATGGCATTTTCCATGTGTGCATGTCTCTCTGCCCAAATTTTCCCTTTTATTATTATTATTATTATTATTATTATTATTATTTTGAGACAGAGTCTCATTTTGTTGCCCCTGTAGAGTGCTGTGAGCAACCTCAAACCACTGGGCTCAAGAGCTTCTCTTGTCTCAGCCTCCCAAAAAGATGGGACTACAGGCACCCACCCAGCTATATTTAGAGATGGGGTCTCGCTCTTGCTCAGGCTGGTCTTGAACCCATGAGCTCAGGCGATCCACCCGCCTTGACCTCCCACAGTGCTAGGATTATAGGTGTGACAAATTTTCCCATTTTATAAGGACAGAGGTCATATTGGATTTGGGGCTTACCTCACTTCATTATGACCTCATCTTGACTAATTACATCTGCGACCACCCTATTTCCAGATAAAGTCATGTTCTGAGGTGCTGGGGTTAGCACTTCAACCTAGGAATTGTGAGGGAACACGAGTCAACTCACAAATAACACTTTCGAGTTAGAAATGCTCTCAGAGACGTGCCACGTCAGGAAAATCCTTTGGTCTAACATCCGATCCTCATAGAACAGACAGTCATGCAGAGCACACATCAGACCACTGGGCTAGAACTTCCTGACTGGCTCAAAGTCACAGCTGGGACCCAACCCCCAAAGTCGGCCCAGATTTCCCACCTGAGAAGTGACGCCGCAGCAGCACCTTCTTCTCTCCCCCGGAACTCTTCTACAGTTCTCAGAGAATTTGCAGTTAAAACAAGAAGTAATGCTCAGAAAAAGCTTTCCAGCTCATAAGTCATCTGTGTTATTTTATACAATTCTCACAAATAACGATACGGCAGGTAGAAATTTATGTCAAACATTGTTACAAAGGCCTCCTGAATCGGAAATTCAGCTCGAAGGCTCTGGAGCCTGAACCTGAGGATCTGGATCTCAGATCCCACGCTCCCTAACCATCACACCTTGGACCAATTTGTACACCTCGGGTGGCTAAAACTGGGGGGCGTCAGAACGTTCACCTCATAGACCAGTTGTACAGACAGGTAACTTAATACAAGCAAATTGTTTAGAATATCATCTGGCATATGGTGAGTGCTCAGGAAAACCAGAGCTATTGTTTCACTAATGATAATAGTGAAGCTACAGATATAAAATGACTTCTCTAAGATGAAGCAAAGATAATGCTGGTGGCCACTGATAAGACCCAGCCTCCCCCCCAGAACTCCTGAGGACACTTGTGTCACCAGATAGCATTCCAGCAACATGTCATTTTAATGGGCATCAACACCTACTTTTAAGTAAGGGGAGCCACTTAGGCAGTGGGTCACGACCCACAGGAACTATATTAAAGGGTCGCAGCATTAGGAAGGTTGAGAACCACTGCTCTTGGGGCTTCTGCCACAGACACGAGAGCAGAGTGCCAGCCAGTACTGGGTTACACTCAAGACACCCCAATTCCAGGACTGCCTGCTCAGAGAGGTAGACTCAGCAAAGCCCTTGCAAAATCCCATCAGTTAGCCGCCTCTGCATAAGGTTATGGAGTACCTGGTCTGGGTAGACCAAGAAAACCTAAGGAACTGCCCCCCTAGATCTTTACAAAACTCATTTTTTTTTTTTGTTTGCCATGCCCCACACATATCTCTTATTGCCCTGAAGGGAGCTACTAATATCGACATTGTTATTATTCTTTGAACTTGGTATACTAGTTCTTGTTTCTGGGCAATATGCTATTCTCTTTCTGAATAACTCTACATTATTGTTCTGTTTATCTTTAGGAACTAGTTGTATTTCATACTTTCAAATCTTTGAGAAACCACCCCTCAGCCCCTGTGTGACACAAATGGGCCATCTCTTGTTCCCTGTAAGAGAGGCACTGCTCCCCATCACGGCACTTGCCAGCTTTGGTCTCTATTTCCCAACATGCCAAGGATGCCTACTGGTTTTGGCACTTGCAGTGCCTAGCACCCAGTTTGGTGTGTAAATATTTAATGACTAATTGGAAAACAGACAGGAAGACTGACGGAAAGAAACAAGAGGATCTGAGGTCTCAGCATCCAACCATTAGGTGATTATTCAGCTCAACGTCTGACCAGAGAAAAGGCCAACTGAGTGACTCATGTGAAGAGGGGTGGCTTGGGTGGGGGGAGGGGTATCAATCAGTTAATGAAGCTCCACATTGTCCTTCCTGGATCCACAAAATGAAATAAGATAGATAATTCCACCACCAGCTATCTAGCCTGATTTGCATATGTTCAAATCTTCAAAGAATTTCTTTTGATTCCTTTAATCAATAGCTATTTTAGAAAGCTCTTCATTGCTTCCTAATTGTCCAAATTCATTTTCTTCATTTTTACTTATTAGAGGCAGATTTTTCAAATGAGTTAAGTAGATCAGCAATTTTAGAATCATTATTAACTTCAAGCACTTCTCTCAATTATCAGCACGTCCCTTCCCTCTCTAGGATTGGAGTCTTTTCTCCATTTTTTTTTAAAGACCAGCTGGTTTATTCTAGACTTTTTATATATATATATATATATATACTTTAAGCCTGTGCTGAGAGCAATCCATGTCTGCAGTCAACCCAGTCCTAAATACTTATTCATCACATTCCTGAATTTGGAAGAAGATGCAGTGATTCCCTGTTATATTACCCTGTCAAAAAATAAGTACATAATTTGGATTCCAGCTAGATCATAGTCCATCCCAATCAAATAACTTGCTAAAGCCATTATCATGATCCACAAAACATCTTAAAAATATTAACTGTTTTGAACTTTAATCATATTGAAATTAAGCACACAGGGCTGCGCCTGTGGCTCAGTCGGTAGGGCGCCGGCCCCATATGCCGAGGGTGGCGGGTTCAAACCCAGCCCCGGCCACACTGCAACTAAAAAATAGCCGGGCGTTGTGGCGGGTGCCTGTGGTCCCAGCTGCTCGGGAGGCTGAGGCAGGAGAATCGCTTAAGCCCAGGAGTTGGAGGTTGCTGTGAGCTGTGTGAGGCCACGACACTCTGCCGAGGGCCATAAAGAGAGACTCTGTCTCTAAAAAAAAAAAAAAATTAAAAAAAAAAAAAAAAAGAAATTAAGCACACATATTCACCGACCCCCCACATACACACACAAAAAAAACAATTCCAGTGCAGGAAATTTGTCCCACAGCATTTAAAACACCACATTATTGTAGCATTGATTATTGTGCAAAAAGATCAAAACAATCAATGTCCATCACTAAATTGGTGGTCAAAAATTTGTGGTACCTGAATGTCATGGACTATCACACCTCTGTTTGTACACACAAAATGGTACACAGCAGGTTAATATTGGGGAAAGAAGTTAACAGGGAAGAGGAGAGAACACAAGGAAAGACTTGGGGGGGACAACATGGGTATAAAACAGCACACAGAATGTGATCTCATTTACGTAAAATTTCATACATGTGAATGTAATTATACAAGGAAGACCACCATGTTTATCTCAAGGCAATAGGGCTGTATGCTTTTTTGCTTTTTTATTGAATAATGGGTTTTTTTTTATAATTTGAAACTTTTTCACTTAAATTACTCATCTATCAGAACTCAAATCCAGCCACTGACGAAGAAGCAGCTAATAGGCAGTGTCAAGACCCTGTAATCAGCCTGCTTGACAGACTGCGCGTCCTGACGATATATTCTTTTTAAAAACAGTCTTTGCTGATTTTAATTTTTAATCTTCTTTCAAGACTTAGCTAGTGTCATTTCTTAATTGGGGTCCCCATTTGTTTCTTAAACATTTAAATGATATCTTAGACAGTTTTCATAATCCTTTCATAAAACTCTGCTGGATGAAATGTAGCACCATGTAGGAGTGTCCGAATCCCAGCTGCAGGTGCGTGACTCCCAGGGCTCATCAGTTTTTTTTTTTTTTTTTTGGCAATTCAACAGTTCTACAGCAACAGAAGACAAAAACGTCAAAAATCTAAAGGTAAACACATTTGGACAACAACATATTGAAGAATGCAGTGTAGGTTACTGAAAGCTACTGTGTGTGGTTGACCTCTCAGAGCTTCTGGAATTTCAGGGTGTACAAACAAACTTGTAGAAAAGATGGATGGATTCTTCCTATATTAAAATAATCCAGCATTTTTACCAAAACAAAACTGAGATATACCAAGAAAACTGATTTTCATAAAGTACTTTCACTACATTAGTAAATAAAAGTTATTAAGAAACAGAATAATCAAAATATTCAAGTACTGGCATAGAAAATAAAGAATAAATTAATCCCTGTATAATTCCTAAGTCATTATCATAACCAAATGTCTCTTAATAATTTCCTTTGCCCTCTGGGACTTTGTTTTACAAGATTTGCTCTATCAAAACAAATACACTTAGAAAGCAATAATTGAGTTTTAAATATCCTTAATGAATGAATGACATCTGAGATTGCCCTTCATAATCTGATCCAGATTTGGAAACCAGAGTAGCACATGTAGCTGAAATAATTTATTTAGAGGAAAATCATTTGTTCCCGTGGATCACTGTATAATATCTATTACCTTCTTGAAAATAATGAAAACGCCCTACACCTCAAAGCATCCACTGACCTGTTTGAAAATCAGTGTTCCCTGATCAAAAAATAAATGGGAATTTAAAAGAGGCTTTATTTTAACTCACAATATTCTTCTTAGCAAAGTATCTCAGGAATGGAAGAAAAAGTATCCAATGTACTCAGCCCTACTATGAAGCTAATTTATAGCTTTCACATGAAGGCTATAACACAACTATAGCACAAGACTATGGGGAAAGGGCCAAGGAAGGGGAAGGGAGGGGAGGGGGGGGAGAGGGAGGGTAATGGGTGGGGCCACACCTACGGTGCATCTTAGAATGGGTACAGGCGAAACCTACTAAAGGCAGAATATAAATGTCTACATACAATAACTAAGACAATGCCATGAAGGCTACGTTGAACAGTTTGATGAGAATATTTCAGATTGTATATGAAACCAGCACATTGTGCCCTTTGATTGCACTAATGTACACAGCTATGATTTAATAATAATAATAAAAGCAAACAACCCAGAAAGAGTATCAGGATTATTTTAGAAGTATGGCTCTGATGCGACCCATGGAAAAGGTTAGCCTTAACCTTATGCCAAGGGCAGAGGAGAAAAGTGGACATGAGTGATGAGCTCTCAGTAACCTCCCAATTCCACTTACAAAGATTCGAGGAATTAATACAAGAAAGCAAAGGAGATAGCAGCAGGAGATAATGGTGCAATATTTGTGATAGCCATTTACACATATTTCTTTAACTTCTCTAACATAGTCTGCTTTGGTTTTCCTTACTCTGAAAAGGAAAATGCAAATATGTTCACACTCTCTGGAGACCAGACTCAGATAACTCAGTCAAAACAAATCCTTTTGAAATTGCCCAGCCTCACGACAGACACAGAAAAGAATAAGTCAGTGGCCATTCTGAAAATTCTCTGCACAAGAAGCATCTTTATTGTTCATGCCCACAATTGTGACAGTGGATAAAGTTCCAGCCTCGAAAACTCAGTTACCAAGTGTTGAAACTTTGAGAATCACGTAAGTATCAGGGTTTGGGGTTTCTTTATTAAAATAAAAGACCCCCAAGTAGTAAATTAACTAGTCAATTTAATGTTAATCAACTTGTCTAACTGACAAATCCCTGTTAATCCCAATTTGTTCATTCACAGACCACAGAAATCTCTCAGAAACATACTATATCAGCGATCTTAAACTATGGTTAAAGATTTAACAGTTGAGGTCAGAATGAGGTTTACCTATTATCACGCTGCCATTTCCTTCACAAAATGGACTGCTTTGTACTTACTGCTGCCCCCTGAACTCTTAAGAGTGACTAAAGCAAAAGCACAAAGCATATCTTGTGACACTGATTATTCCTTAAGTTATTGGGTTTACGTCACGGCTCATTTTGAGTGTTCACCAGTCTCCAGAGAGGTGGTCCTGCCTTCAGTCTGAATCTGCAAAACTGGCCGGGCCCTCAAGCCAAGCAGGCAGGACCAGATCACGGTAAAAGGGTGGAAGCTAATGGCCCAGTGGTGGGGTCCATGAGATCCCCTGCTGGGTCTCACCGTCTGGGCGTTCGCTTCCTTTGAAAGGAGTCCCCACGGCAAAGACAGCTAAAGGCAGAATGGGAGAATGGAAGACAGAGAAGGAAGGGAAACCAGCAAAGGCACCAGGTTGCCACAGAGCCACAGACACTTCCACCAGCACCTCCCACTGCAGGTGAAACAGCGTTTTTGTTACAAGTGAAGGCTCTCCATTTAAAGCCTTACCGGACTCTGTGTGCAGGAGGGAATGGCTGTACCATCTAGAAACGCTGAAGCCCAGGGCCCTCCAGACCTACTGAACTGAAATCACTTTAACAATTTACCAGGTGATCTGTATTCACCTTCAAATTTGAGACACACTGGTCTAAAGAAACTCTATGAATAATATGAATGTGTGCTCAAAACAACCTACAGATCAAATAGAGATGCCCCAAACTCACCAGAGACAACAGACTATGACAGGTGTCACACAGCCATGTAAAGAAATCATCTCACAAGTCACCAATTTCCAGGAGTTTGTAATACAGCAAAGACGAAGTCCTGGGCAGATGTTTTCACCGATCTTACATGGCAGGCTAGCGCTGTATGCAGATGCACAGTGACCCTCAGCGCACCCCTCACCACAAGCCTGCGGCAACTTCACTGAGACATTTCAAGAGCAAAAAGCGCACTGGGGAAGGAAGCAGGATGCAGCCAACTCCCCAGGGAACAGCCTGGCAGGAGAGATGAATTGTCGTGCTCGGTCCTGCACTGATTCCAGCACACTGAGGCATTTTAAGTAACTTTGCAATGACCATAAACACATAATACAGGCAAAGGAGTCGCTAAACAACGACCATTTCTCCTGGCGTCAATGAACTGTATAAAGCCATCAGCTCTGCTGCCTCATGCTGTCACACGCACTCCAAAGATTTTGAAACGCTCTTGGCAGAGGTCTGCAAAAGGACTGCATACCTCATCTTAAAAAGTAAACTGCCTCCAGAGTTCGGCAATTAATCAAGACAAGCCCAAGTTGAGAAATCCCATTTAGATTTACAACGATGATTTTCCTCCAGACTTTCGAATCAACTGCGGATTACAAATTTGATGATATGGAAAAGGGGCAAACAGAAAAGAAAGATGAAGTCACGGTGTAACCCGCCTGGTTTTAAATCAACTGTCTTTTAAATAAAGAGATGGAATATAAAGCAGCCTTTCACAGGTCCTGAGTTGGGACCTGTCCTTAGAGACACTTAACAGGAAGGCCTGCTGGGCATTCTCACACATGTCATGTGTGAGTTTCAGACCAAAGAGACCTTCAGAATCTGCGGTGATTCCAAAGATGCCAAAAACTTGACAAGTTTGAAGACCAGAACAGAGCAAAACGGGCACCAGCTCCAGTGACAGGGTTAGACAGGGAGAATTGTAACTCACCGTATAGGCAGCCGGCTCATCGGCTCCCCGCTTCTGCCCCCAGCAGCTCCTGGACCGTCCACGGCTCTGTGCTGTGCACCTGCCTGCAGCTGGCATCCTGCCAGGTCCTACAAGCACAGGAACCTAACCCAGGGCTAGAACACTGCCTCTCCAGGCAAAGCTGCCACCTCAAACCCAGTGATTTCTCCTCCAGTTCAAATCCGTCCATACAGATGCAATAAATGTGACTAGAGAGATGCATGTATATAACTTGCACATATTACATATACCTCATCACATGTACAACCAAGATTCATTATAAGTACAGTTTAATGACAATTAATATGGATCCTTGTGTCCTGTAGTATAAAATAGCTAAGAATCACTCACACTTGTGGCAGGCGCCTGTAGTCCCAGCTGTTCGGGAGGCTGAGGCAGGAGAATCACGTAAGCCCAAGAGTTAGAGGTTGCTGTGAGCCGTGTGACACCACGGCACTCTACCCGAGGGCGGTACAGTGAGACTCTGTCTCTACAAAAAAAAAAAAAAAAAAAGAATCACTCACACTACCAAGAAAGGAGCCCAAAAGTACGAAGAGAATAATGGAATCCTGAAGCACAAGAAGGTAACGCGTGTCATACTCCGGCCCCAGTAAGCGCTCTCAACTTCTCAGCAGTGGTGACGTCACCCACGGGGGAGGACAATCGGTTACTGGTGTGGGTGGAGGAGTCTAAGCTGTCAGCTGACACCACCGAGTATGGCCCCGCAGGTGCACACAGCACAGACACAGATAAGCAGTGTTAAACGTTCATGGGGGCAATTACAGGAAAAAAAGTTTAAAAAGGCTCCTTGGGGGGAAATAATGAACAAAAGGTTGAAAACACCGCACTATTCATGCTGACTAACCAAAAGACCATCGTAATACCAAATATCTCTAAATAGGCTGATATCTTTCTGCCAAATCAATGCCATATTTTCTTTTTATCCCAAAAGTACAAATAAATTCTCTCCCTTCGATATTCCTTCGCCCTCATCCCAAGTCCAAATCCTCTTTATTATTCAAGGTCAATTCAAGGTCCACTTTCAACACTTCTTTCCCACCATGTGGACACAGTCCGCTTTTTGCTATTCTATCAGAAATAGTGCTTATTGGCTGTGGCGTTTTTAATAACATGTTCTCACCAACCTGAAGTGTGACCTGATATTTTGTTCGCGTCTCTACAACTGAGATGTGAGTATAGGTTCGTCTACTTTGATACAGATAAAGGGGATATAAGCTTGGCAAAGATGCTAAATAAACATCTTTGAACACTGCCTTCACTCCAAACTCACTGTCATGCACAACAGGTATAAAAGTACTTCAGAATAAAAACATAAAACATGTTTCACTTACGTTTGTCTCCCCAAATACTTAATCAGTGGACTTTCTTCAGCTTCTCCCCATTACCAACAATGATTAAACCTTGCGGGTAAGTACAGAACATCTAAATGAAAAGCCATTTTCAAACTCAAGTACTCTAACGAAAAAATCACCAACTATATAAATATGATCTCCATCATAATTTTTAAAATAAACTTTAAAAAAAATCTAACACGTACTGAATACCTACCGTGTGCCAGGCATGGGGCCCAGTGTTAATATCTGTCAGTCAACCTTTATAATATCCATGTGTGGTGTTGTTTTTCTAGATTTACAGACTTAGGCACAGAGAAATATAGAAAATTTACCTTTATGGGGGCAAGACATGATTGCAAGAGGGACTTTACCTAACAATTGCAATCAGTGTAACCTGGCTTATTGTACCCTCAATGAATCCCCAACAATAAAAAAAAAAAAAAAAGAAAATTTACCTACGGTCATACCTCTAGTAAGAGCCAGGGGAAGTTTTCTATTTAGACATCATTTTAAAGTCCTGAGTTTAGGCCAAAAGCAAAGACTATTCATTCAAAGATTCATCACCCATGTCCCCACACACAATGCATAAGTAAATACCCACAGTGATAAATTATTTAATCTTATAATAGTTTATTTGGCCCTGTATTATCAGCAGTCTCATATTTTTATACAATGGCAAAGCCAGTGACGGTTAAATTCCCCAGCTTTCTGTTGGCAATATGAGTAGTGAATTCTTCCCTAAGCTGAAACGATGCTTTTTTTAATGTTAAGTATCCTAAGTTCAGATCCTTAACCCATCATCAACTATGTGTATTTGTACTCAGAAGTTCTTCAATGTTTTATGAAAGTATTTTAAAATTTGGGGGGAAAAAACTCTGCATGAAGCCTTGACTCGCAGAACAAGCACTGTGGACACTTGCCGTCTCTCTCCTCGTCTGGCCTGCCGAGATAATCTGAATTCAAAGGCCGCAATAAAGTGAAAGCAGCTCTGGGTTTCAAAGGTGCTGCCAGAGTTCCAAGGACAGGTCAGACGTTGGCGTAGCATTGCGGGTCCCCTGGATCCAAGGTGTGCTAAATTTAGCAAGCCAACACAATATTCCTTGTGTCTGATAGTTTTCTGATCTTCAGCTTTCAAAGGTCTATCATGCCATGAGATAAAATTAGCGGCATCTAACCCAAAATACCGCACACATAAATGAGGCCTAAAGTAGAGTAATAACATATCCTGTGACTGAAGAAAAATATGTAACTTTGGAAGTTCTAGATGGGCGGAGTTACACCCATTTGCTTAATGAACACAAAATTTATTGGGTAAAATATGTCAGAGCTGTTGAGGTACTTGATTTTTAATAACCAAAAAGGAGTGACAGAAACAGCCTTACCTTCCTTCCCAGCCACACACCACCCTGGGCCGGAGCAGCCTGTTTGCAGAGCTGGGTGATGGGAAGGAATGTTCTTCACAAACATTTGGCCTTGGAAAAAGAAAAGAGGAGGAATGTCTTCAAAATACATGTGTGATATGTGAAGCATCTATTTATTCATTTTCCACGAAACCTGCGATAGTGTTAAAAATACATAAAGTAACAAAGAGAAATACATGCAACACAAAATAAAATCAGGACCTGGGAAAAAAATGATCAGAATAGATTTTAAAGACCATGAGAAATTTAGAAGAGAGATATAAAAGTCCTAAGTTCCCCCGGTTAAAAAAATTAAGCTGCAAATCAAGCTCTGAGCTCTTTCAAAATTTGAAAACACAATTGCAGAATTCTGAATATCTATAAAGCAAAAGCAAGCCAGTTCATCAAAAGAAGTCTTATTTTTTCCTGGAAATTATTTCTGAACAATGTTTCACATCCACACATTTAATTGGGTTTCACGTGTAATGCTTGTCTAAACTCAAACACTTTTCAATTTACACCATTATATTAATATTTCCTTACAGAAAGTTTATACATATTTGTAGGATTTTAGATACACTATCCTTAATTTTTAAATGTGTGGGGCTAACTAATATTGATAGCTTGGAGTGCCAGAATTAAATTTTTTTAATTATCTTCTTGTGTGATTTGAGGAATGTTTTACTTAAAGATGAATGATTTACTGGTCCGTATCAAACATTTTGCATTTGAAAACACCACTAATTATAATAGCAAGCTTGGCCAAATAGTCATAATTTTCATGGTTTCAAGGTCACTTACAAGCCAAGCAATGATCCTGTTGAGAATGCAAAAATGATCAAACTATGATATTCCTGCCCTCGGAATTGAACAGTCTGGCTTAGTCTCCATACTCATAATCTAGGAAAACAGAAATGAGCTCCGATGTTGGGCTCTGGTCAGCCCCCAAGTAACTCTGTGAACATGTCCAGTGATAGTCAGAGGACTAATAAGCACCTCATGACACTCGTCACCCTCTGGGACTGTGGTTCCTTTTTGTTATCACTTTTCTGCTGTGGCTCCAAATCTAACCATCTGATGTCATTTATAGCCCAATTCTCACTTCCAGATATATTTTCTGAAAGGTGAATGTTTGGACTTTTAATCTCATATAAATTGAATGAGGTCCAAGGTGAATGTTATTTACGAGTTTGCATACCACATTTTAATAACCTAGTAGCTTACAGTGCTGTGATGAATAATAAATATAAAAACTGCATCCATAAACCCACCGGGAGTTGGGCAGTTAGCCTAAAGAAAATCTGAGCTTTCACAAGGCCACATCATATTCCCTGCAAACTGCTCTATCTGCACGTGGACATCAGCTTCTCTGCAAACTGCTCTACCTACACCTGGACATCAGATTCCCAGATACGATGCACACATTTCATATTTTATGTGTGTATTTTTCATTTTTTCTTTTAGGATTTAACACTTATTTAAATTTTTTATAACTTTAAGTAATTTTTATTTCTGCTGGAATTAATTGACAGTCTGATCAATGATTTTGGTAACCGCCTTCCCTGAAACTTATTTTTGTTTTGGAGGTTGATTTGAAGATTTAAACCTGGTCTAGAAAGTTCTTCTGTCTCTCCCTCTGCACATATCTAGGGCAGCAGGATTTTAAGGAGACCTTTTCTTGTGCTCTTAGGGTTGTGGCTAACGGCAGAGCTAAAACAAAAGACGTCTTTCCACATTTCAGAGTGTCATCCAAAAGCTGCACATCTCTCTACATAATGTTCTTAAGAACTGGAAACCCCATTTTACTACGAGTGACATCCACGCCTCCTTAGTTCTTTCTTCCTTCAGAGTAAAAGACTTGGGGAAAGAGGAAAGGAAATAAATCTGACTTCGACCCGTGTGGCTGCTGCATCAAGTGACCACATGTTTCCAAGATGGGCTGGGCTTATAAACCATGGTTGACATCAAACAGAGACTGCACTGCCCTTCTCTGGGGTGACCCTCAAACAAAGGCCAGGCTGGACACGGGGCACACCATCTAAAATAGAGGGCAACAACTCCAGACAAAAACAGCCCAGATCCATCAGGTACTGTCTCGACACTACAGAAGCTACTTCCTTTCTCCTCCCTTCTCCTCCCAAACCAGGAGGATCCAGGAGAGGAAATGGGAGAGAGTGCAGGTGTGCGGGAGCCAGACCAGCCTTTGCCGCTGCCCTCGCTGATTCTTTAAGCTACCAGAGCAATAGTTACAGCTTGCAATGGCAGAAAAAGAAGACAGATTTTAAAATGTAAGTTTTCAGCTAAGCTAAAATCACTTAGTAAGCTGACATGACTTAAAAATGTGTGAATCAGCTAGTGATATGTGCTAAGGATGAGAAAAATAAAAATGAAGACACCCCCACGCCCTACTCCGGCACTGAGCCTTCTTCCAGGCCAGGGTGCTGTTTAGCTACAGCTCCCTCCACGGGCTCCTGGGCACCCACTCCAGAAACCAGGCATCGGTTTCCTGGAAATCAGTATCTGGGCAGCCCAGGACTGAAAGGGGACATGGTCAGGAAGGGATAGTTCATACTTTCATACTGAGTTTGGGGGCACGATTGTTCTTTAACTCTAAGCTACCTCCGCCTGCTTCGAGACCCAGAGCTGAGCGGACCCATGTGATACCCCGACTCATTACTGCTTGGTGTTACCCCCATTTTCTGGTTCACCTATGGGTCCCATTTCAAACTTTCACATAACCCTGTTTGTACTATCATATTTTTAAAATAGTTTATTTATCTGTGATGGGTATTTTGAGCAATAAAGTCTCAAATTATGGACTTAACAATACTTTATTTACCAGAACTCTTGATTTATATTCTATAAACTCTTAAATATGATCCTTTTTTTCTTCAACAGCCTCTAAAACTTCAACTGCTTCCCTAGTCCAGGGCCTACATAGAAGGTGTTTAGTAAGTGGCACCTTCTGTGAAAGGTATGTGAATGGGTGACTTTGCCAGAAAAGGGCTCCTGTAATAAAGATGACATGAATCAGTTTGCCTGTAAAACACGCACAACAGTACCTATCATGTAACCAATGCTTAGCAAAAACTAGCTGGATGTAAAAGCTCCTAAAGAAAGTCTGAGGCTAAATTTCTCCAAGAGATATTACCTGCAGGATTTATCTCATACATCATTGCCAATTTGCAGTGAAGTGAAATAAATTAAACTAGATTCTGCCTCATTTAAAAAAAAATCAGAATCTAAAATGACACTTCCTAATGAAAACACTAATTGAAATTAATAAAAAGCACCAGGCTGCTGTGCTGCCCTCTGACCTCTATCCTCTCAGCACGGATAAGCCTGTGGTCTCTAAACCTATGACATAATTTGTGAACAGGTACCAAGCTGTTCCTTCCTTAAGCTATTTGTATAATATTCTAGCATCAATAAACTGAAAAGCGGTGACCTGAAGGGGACTCTAAGGTACCAAAAATCAAAATGAAGAAATTAAAAATGAATCCACCCTTATGGTATATTACTATATGCTGCTCCCTCTTTGTTTTGATGCTCTAGATCTCAACATAGCTGCAAATTAATTTTTTCTGCTCCCTAAATGAATTACATGTAACCGTTTCTAAAAATGACTACGAATGTGAAAGACATTTTCACTTAATAACTATTAATCTCATATTTCTTGGTGTCACTTTAGTATGAAATGTGAATGAAAATTATGCTAAACATTGCAAATTTATGGCAAACACTAGCCCTTGATTTATATTCTTATAGACGGTTTATCACTAGAAGCAATCTAAACAAAACTCTATCAGATAGATGCTACAATTTGTGTTTATCTCTCCCAGCACTAAATGGTTCCCCAATTTCAGAACTATCATTAATTTCTTATAAGTACAAATCTTTATTTCTTATCTTAATCTACAATGACTTCTCTAAGTTTTCAAAAGATTAGGTTTTACATAAAATATTCAAATAACAATTATAAATGATACTTTGTTTTCCTTGGCAATCTAGTTACTATGATGCATAAACTATTTAAAAGGAATGGTGGTCTACACTGATCAGGAATAGAATGGGCCAATACTGCACCCCCTTCCCTTTAGATGATCGCCTTACGATTCCAAATCAAAAGAAAAACCTTTTCAGTATTTGTGAATATCTTAAAATGGCTTTACCTGCCTCTTTAATTCTCTTATTTTATTAAATTTTCCTTCAGGTTCTTGTAAGAATCAAGCCACTGCATTGATCTGAATCAAGAGGAAGCTGTAATGATTATATTTATTCTTCATTTATTTTTTGTCATCATCTCAAAGCACAAACACTTGTGAATATTCACCTGACCACACATCTTCAAGAGCAGAAAAGACAAACAATTCTGACACTCAGCCCATCTCAGTATCCCATTCTCTCCCTAACCTAACCTTCCAGGGCTCCGCTAACACCTTTCTAATTTGAGGACTTCACAAACGAAAATTCTCCGCCATTCGAAACCTTCCAGCCATGTCTCCTCTAAAACTTACAAGATAGAAAGAATCGTGTCTACAGAAGTCTGCCCCAACCAGCCTGGCTGCTACCCTGTCAGGACCATCCAGCTAATAACTTCTCCTTGGTCAACCAATTTGTCATTGTTTTGTCTTTACTGTCCATCTCCTTCCCATGTGAGGGGAGGTTCCTTATAAACAAGCTATTGATTTACATTACATAGAAAAATACTGGTTGATTTACATTCTATCCAATATTTTCTTTCTCTAATTTTTTTTTCAAGCTAACGTACATTCAACATCAAGTCCTAGTGGCATCAGAAAAAGTGTCTCAGAAATAGGAATCACCCTGCTTTGAAGACACCGTGGTGAAGAATTCACAATGCATTAGCAATGGTATCGAGGGCCTATAATACACAGTATGATCAGAAATAGATTGTCCTTGACATGAATAAAACGCATCCTTTGCAGGCCATTGCTGGCACGTGCCACTTCTAGCCCTGGAAACAGATAAACAACATTTTCATAATACTACACGTTTTGTAAAATTTGCAAATGTAAGGACATATTTTTTCCTCTTTAAAAGAACCCCCCTAGATTTTATAAGACCTGGACTCCATAAAATCTGAGGTTTACTTTATGCAGGAAGTGAAATTTCTGTACACTAAAAACTAAAAATCATGGATGAGAGGAGCTGAAGAAGACGAGAAATGAGAGCTATCCTGTGTTCACGGATCCTAAGACTATTGTCAGAATTTCCATACTACCCAAAGCTATCTACAGATTCAATGTAATCCCTATTAAAATCACAATGGCATTTTTCAAGAAACAGGAAAACAATCCTAAAATTTGTATGGAACCAGAACCACAAAGGGCCCTAAATACCCGAAGCCAAGGTGAGCAGGTAGAACAAGCTGGAGTCATCACACTACCTGACTTCAAGACATGCTACAAAGCTGTAAACACATCATGATACTGGCATAAAAACACACATGTGGACCAAGGGAATAGAAGAAAAGGCCTAGAAATAAACCAGGCATTTACAGTCAATTGATTTTTGACAAAGATACTAAGAACACATAATAGGTAAAAATAGTCTCTTCAATAAATGGTGTTGGGACAACTGGAAATCATAGCACAGGAATCAAATCAGACCTTTATCTCATATCAGATACAAAAGCAACTCAAAATGAATTAAAGACTTCAACATAAACGTGACACTATAGAGCCACTAGAAGTAAACACGGGAGGGGGGTGGGGCCTCGGTGTGTGTCACACGTTATGGGGGCAAGACATGATTGCAAGAGGGACTTTGCCTAACAATTGCAATCAGTGTAACCTGGCTTATTGTACCCTCAATGAATCCCCAACAATAAAAAAAAAAAAAAAAACAATGACAACTGCAACAGAAAAATAGCTGGGCATTGTGGCAGGTTCCTGTAGTCCCAGCTACTTGGAAGGCTGAGGCAAGAGAATTGCTTAAGCCCAAGAGTTTGAGGTTGCTGTGAGCTGTGATGCTACGGCACTATACGGAGGGTGACAGCTTGAGACTCTGTCTCAAAACAAACAAAACACTCCTCTTTTTCCCATAAATCCATAAATATTGGGCTTTGCTATGAAGTTTACTAAAGCCAAGGGATATAATCAAATGTGATGTAATGATTGTACAGGTTGACATGGCTCTTGTCTTTTGATACTTTAGCACACTAAGATGTACCCTAGATAGCTCTAAGTCCAAGGAAAATGAGGAAATATGGTATCGGCTAGAACTCAACACATAGCCTGGAATCAAACTTAGTAAATCCCAGTAGTATCCAGAATAGCCGTAGCCAAACCACAGCCCCATGAGCAGGTTTGTTGCTACTGGGTTTTGGAGCAGTTTATTATGTGCCATCATTGTGGCAAGAAGATGAATAAAGTATTTAATACAAAGAAAAAAAAAAAAAGAAGTAAACACGGGGGAAAGCTCCATGGCATTGGTCTGGGCAATGATTTTTTGGATATGACCCCAAAAGCATGGGCAAAAAAAGTGAAAATCTGCAAGCGGAATTATATCAAACCAAAAAGCTTCCACTCTGCCAAGGAAACAATGAACAGAATGAAGAAACAACCTACAGAATGGGAGAAAATATATGCAAACCATACAGCTAAAACTGGGTTAAAATCCAAAATTCATATATTAGGAACATGAACAACTCAATGGTAGGAAAACAAATGACCTGATTAAGAAATAGAAAATGGGGTGGCGCCCATACTTCAGTGGTTGGGGCGCCAGCCACATACACCAAGGCTGGTGGGTTCAACCCCGGACTGGGTCTGCTAAACGACAATGACAACTGCAACAAAAAAATAGCCGGGCCTTGTGGTGGGCACCTGTAGTCCCAGCTACTCAGGAGGCTGAGGCAAGAGAATCACGTAAGCCCAAGAGTTGGAGGTTGCTGTGAGCTGTGATGCCACAGCACTCTACTGAGGGTGACATAGTGAGACTCTGTCTCAAAAAAAAAAAAAAAGTATAGAAATAGAAAATGATCTGAATACACATTTCTCAAAAGAAGACAGACAAATGGCCAACAGGTATATGAAAACATTCTCAATATCACCAATTTTCAGAGAAACAAAAATTGAATCACAATGATATATCACCTCACATCCATTAGAGTGATTACCAAAAAGATGAAAGGTACCAAGAGTTGGGGGGATGTGAGGAAAGGGAAGCCTTACTTTGCAGGTACAAGGTGGATTAGTACAGCTGTTAAAGAAACAGTATGGAGGCTCCCAAAGAATTAAAAATAGATCCACCACAGAATCCACCTCTGGGTATATGTCCAAAGAATTAAAAGCAGGATTTTGAACAAATCTTTACACAGTCATGTTCACTGCACCATAATTCACAAAAGCCAAGATATGGAATCAACCTACGGGTCCCTCCGTGAATAAATGGATACAGTGAATGTTGTACATACGCCCAACAAGACACTCTCCAGCCTTATAAAAAGAGGAAGTCCTGTCATTTGTGACAACATAGATGAACCTGGAAAATATCACCTTAAGTGAAATTAGCCAGGCAGAGAAAGAGAAACACGGAGTGATCTGACGTATGCGTGGAATCTGAGAAGCTGCAGTCACCTCAGGAGAGAGTGTGCAGACGGGCGCCGTGCAGAGAGGGGGACGGGAATGGGAAGATGTGGTCAAAGGATACAGAAATTCAGTTTATAAATGGAAGGAATAAATTCAAGGGACCTACTGTACAACAAGGTGACCTTAGTTAATAACAATGAATTATATTCTTAAAAATTATTTAGAGGAGATTTAAAATGTTCTTACCATACGCACACAAAAAAAAAACTATATGAAGTAATCCACTTGTTAATTAGCTCAATTCGGCCATTCCACAATGTACAGATATTTCAAAACATGTTGTACACGATAAAGATATACAATTTTTATTTGTTAATTTTAAAAAATACCAAAACAATTACTATAGAAAAATTGGCTGTATCCTCAGACATCATTACACCCGATGTCTGATGAAAAGTCACGCAACTATCCTACAGACCAGGGCTTACATCAGCCATTAATTTACTAACTAGAAAACACAATTGGCACCAGGGTATATCGATATAATTCTCTGACATAAACCCTTACTTGAAAGAGGAATGTTAAATTAAAGTCACTCCAGGTCAGATAAACATCTTTCCAGGAACTTAAGTGTCTTTTGTTAAATCTTCCTGGTACAGGTTAAAAGAGATCAGCTTTCTTTCATCAAAAATAATTGGCCTTACCATTCAGCATCCTTCTGTTTATCAAATTAAATTAAGGTCAGTACTGAAGTACTAAAGCAATGTATTATTATCCTGGAAATATGAATACAGGGAAGAGAGAAGAGGGATGATTTTCTTCAGTTACCAAGTGATGTCACCTTTCCAAAGTCAGTGGTGGTGCCTGTGGCTCAAAGGAGTATGGCACCGGCCCCATATGCCAGAGTTGGTGGGTTCAAACCCAACCCCGGCCAAAAACAAAAAACAAAAACCTTTCCAAAGTCAAAAAGCTGAAGACAAAGATAGGCTAAGTTTCACATAAAGACCTTATACCAGATGTTTTCTCCTATTGAAAAACTACTTGAATAAGTTATTAGGAAAGCTACTGTCTCCTCCCTGAAATACTTAAAGACAGAGCAGATTCTCCAATTTTCCCTAGAATTATAGCTATTCCAAGTGATAATCCATCCTCAAATCAGGTCTTTTTTTATAATTTACTTTTTTATAATTTACTGTAATATAAAAAGCAATAATAGTTTTATACAGAAAGGAGAGCTGCTGCTAGATCAGTTTTTTAAAGTGGGGTTCCTGGACCGGCAGCATTGGCAACACGCAGGAATTTGTTAGTGAAGGGAATCCCCGGCCCCTCCTCGTTACTGAGGCAGAAACTCTGGAGGTGGGGTCTGGCCATCTGGTGTTTCCCAGTCCTCTGGAGGTCCTAATGCATGCTATGGTGTGAGAACTACATCCTAGGGACCCCTGACGGGCAGCCCGATAGGAGCCTAAACACCCTCGCCCAGTGGCCACAGTCCACCCCAGACAGCAGTCCGCTGATGGGTGAGATCAGCAGGTATGAAGAAGGTGGGGCGGGAGGAAGAGCAGAGAGGGGAGAGAAGGGAGGGGAGCAGAAAAGGGGGAACGAGAAAACGGGGGAACTAGCTGATTTGCATAAATTTAAAAATTTTATTTTACTCTAAAAAGATCAAAAGCCAGATCCAGTTTGCCTCGTGACAGACTCCCGGCGGAGCAACTTGCCATTATGGAACACAGATTTACTCCAGTCTGCAATCACAGATCTACATTACCAACGACCCTCAAACTGTGATAACCATGATCATCTGGGGGGCTAAGAAACACACCCATGATACCCGCATTCCACCGCCCCTGGAGCAGCCTCGCTCAGTGAGTCCGTCCCATCCCAGAGCCGCAGGAACCTCTGCTACCATCCTGAAACCTTCCTCTCAAGACCAGGAGAGAAAGAATGGAATGGGCAATTTCTTAATCCAGGTTCCTGGTTTACTGGATTATAAATGAGATGATGTTTGGGTACAGTAAATGCTGTACATATGCCCAATAAGACACTCTCCAGCCCCATCGAAGAAGGAATTCCTGTCATTTGTGACAACAGAGATGAATCCTCTCTGCTCTTCCTCCCCCACTGTCTTCTTCAGACCTGCTGATCTCACAGGCAAGCAGACTGGTGTTTGGGGGCAGAGAGTGAGGGTGTATATGCTCCTACCAGGCTGAATTAAAGAAAAGCCAGGATGTCAAAAGGACCATTTGAATGAAATTACCGTGTAACAATGGCAGGGAAAGAGTCATGTGTTTGCTCAGATTTCAACACACAAATAACAGTATGGGAAGCTCTGCGTCACAGAAGTCACATTCTGGTTCAAGGCCATGTAGAGAAGGTAAACATCACACACAGTCACTCATTAGGACCTGCTCACTACGGACTCCCAGGAAGGTCAAGCAGCAGGAGCACACCACTGCCTCCAAGCCCTAGAATAACCCCTTTATCAAGTACCTCTCCGTATGCTGTGTTTCCTGGGGACAAGAACCATTTCTATTGGTCTCTAATGCACCATATCTGAGACATATTAACGCTGGCACCTGTAAGCTCACGCAGAGTAAAGGAGTGTCTGTGAGTGGTCACCCAACTCAGGAGGACCGGGGCTCCCTGCAATATCTGTCCCACCTCATCAGTTCAGATGGATAAGAACCTTTGCTCAAACAGGGCTCCAAGTATTCCATGGAACCAATGTGGTTTTTGGGATCCAGAGAAATAATCAGGAGGGGTCCAAGTGATGGTCGGGGAAGGGAGACTTTAATCCTCCCTCCTACAATGTCCACCCTGCTCTACAAAACTACCCCAAATAAACACATACAGGCAGACCCCAGCAGTTCTACAACAAACATGTTATCTCTCTCATTATACTTATATAATTTGGAAAATTACCATTTTTTAAAAAATGCATGAAGATTCAGACTCCCAGTTTAGTCTTCAACTAAATTAGTATGATTCACACTGGCTATGAAGAGCTTTATGGGTTTTGTAAGTATTAAAAACAAAAAGGAAAAATCATTGATATCACAGAAATATGTGAATATTTAAAAAAAATTTACCATCCCCAATACTCTACAACATATGCGATTCCTCTGGATGCAGACGCATTTTAACAGCACCCACATTGTTCTTCCTCTGAGACATTCAGAGTTGCCCAGTAACTGACCCAGTCACTGTAATATTGAGACACTGGCAGGAACTGGCTGTTTAAAATAAAATTTCTTTCAAATATGTGACTCATAGCCTTTTAAAAAAATTCTATAACCTTCTCACATGTGGGTTTTTCTCTCTTCTTCCTAGATTGAATCATTAAAGTTTGTTGGAAAAGGCAGAGTAGAGACTGAATGCTTACGAAGCATCTGGGATGTGCCGGTACTGTGCGAGGGGCTTACGTACATGATCATGTGGGTTTCCTGCCTCTTACAGGGAAACTCCCAAAACAACCAGCTCCTCCCCACTTCCAGCACCTGTTCCTTAGAGCAGAAATCTTTTGTAGTTTGTAGTTCTATCAAGGGTCCCTGATTCCATGTTCAATGTCTTAGTTACACAAGCAGAAAAGACAAATGGAAGGACGGGAGGGAGAGGAGGAGAAGGGGTGGGAGGCATCTGTCTGCGATGCCTGATTTTGTGTTCATGTATGTACACGTGTACACTAGATACATGCGCACACAAATACAAACACATCCATACAGGGGAATATACATGCACACATGTGCACACCATCACAATGCACATGCATTAACATATAAATACATCAATTAAATGAAGCTACCGTGGATACACTTACTTGTTATTCTGCTCCTTTTTTTTAACAAGGGTCAGAGATAAAGAGAAACTTCAAAGGCCAATTTCAAAGTATAAAAGAGGGTTTCTGGCTACATTTCTTTTACAGGGTAACTTCTAACTCCCAGAATACCAGTATTATAATTTGTCTCCCTAGGGAAACTTCTGCAATTCTTGCCCCCCGTGATCAGCACTTCCAGACTCCCCGTCTTGCTCAGTGCCCAACCTGTACCACTGTACAGCTGCTCACACACTCCCCTGCCCTCCTTGCTCTTTGCTATTGGCCTGTATTCTAATGTTCTCTTTCCTACAACACATGTCCTTGAGAAGAGAAGCCGCATATTAATACCGCCCATCATACCCAGCCTCTTAGACATTTCCCAGGTGCCAAATGAGTTGTTACATGAGCCCTGACCTTACGTGAGCTCTGGCCTTAGAAATCATTGTCCCCACCCCAACACCCAGGTCCCTGTAGAGCTCTGCTTCTCCAGCTATCACCACCTGTGTGACATGGGCTTTTTTCATCAGCTGCTTAGGCACAAGTTGCTCATGATGCTGTTAACACTGTGAGAGCAGAGCCAGGGCCCTGTTTATCTCTGAGACCGCATCAGGGCCTCCCAGGGCAGAACACACCATAGCCACTCCGTACGTACTGGTTGGTTTAAATTGAGAATGGAATTTGGGGCTCAGCATCCATAGCTCAGTGAGTAGGGAGCCAGCCACATTCACCAAGGCTGGCGGGTTTGAGCCTGACCCAGGCCTGCTAAACAACAATGACAACTGCAACCAAAAAATAACTGAGCTTTGTGGGGGGTGCCTGTAGTCCCAGCTACTTAGGAGGCTGAGGCAAGAGAATCACTTAGGCCCAGAAGTTTGAAGTTGCTGTGAGTTGTGATGCCACGGCACTCTGCCGAGGGTGACAAAGTGAGACTCCGTCTCAAAAAAAAAAAAAAAAAAAAAATGGAATTCTAATACAACCCCAGGTCATCTACAAGCAGAGCTTTTTGATAACCAATAGGCAGACAGGAAATTCACCACTCCTTTCTCAGGGATGTTTTAACATTAATAAACATTTTAAAAGGCCACATAGATTAGTGAAAAAAGCACAGAGCTGCTACCACTTTTCTTTGTCTCAGCTAAAGTCCTTTCTTGAACTTTAAATTTGTGACTACCCAAGCAACACATGAATTAAAGATTTGAACAGGGAAGAATTTACTGAGCAAAACCTGAAACATCGTTCTCCTTTGGCTCTTCCTCCTGCTCAGCCAGGTAACGATGACCACCGTCGGCCGTGTGTGTGCTCAGCTCTGCTCCTCTCTGTCTACGTTTACATACGTGGGCAGACCCAGAGGGCGCCAAAAATGTATACATATGGTAAACTCTATCAAAATGGCAATGACACATACTGATAACAAAAGATGAACACAAGTCACATTAAGCACCTCTTGCAATTGCAGAAGTCAAATGTGACTCAGGTATTACAAATTTAGTACATTTTTTCCTTTCTTAAAACATACATACAATTTTCAGCACCCTCTGTGTGTGTGTGAATATATACATATATGTGTGTAAGTGTACATGTACACATAGACACACACATGTACACACACAAATTCTTTTTCTATACTTGTTTCATAAATAGCCCCATATGACATATACTGCTTTGTTACATTTTTTCACTTAATTTTTATCTCATTCAATATTCAATGTTAATTGATTATGGTCTACCTTGCGTTTTATTTTTTTTAATTTTTTTTTTTGTCCTGTGTTTTAATAACATTCTAACAGCATTTTCTAGTTATGTGATGTTGAGAATGAACACTCTGAGTTTCTGTCTCCTCGTTCATAATTTGGAAATAGTAGCAGAGAGTTGAGGTAATGATTAAATAATGTATGCAAATCACCTAAGTGGTTGGCCCTGAGTAAACCAACTCGGTTGGTTGTGGAGGTTTGTTGCTGCCGCTCTGGTTATGCCATGGCAATTAACTAGAAAAACTCCTAACTTGATATGGGCCTGTTCAACATTTCCACTTTCATGTTTACATGGATAGAGCTGGAACATATTCTTCTTAGTAAAGTATCTCAAGAATGGAAGAAAAAGTACCCAATGTACTCAGCTCTACTATGAAACTAATTTAGGGTTTTCACATGAAAGCTATAACACAGTTACAACCTAACAATAGGGGGAAGGGAGAGAGGGAGGGGAGGGAGGGAGGAGGTGGGTAGAGGGAAGGGGATTGGTGGGATTACACCAGCGGTGCATCTTACAAGGGTATATGTGAAACTTGGTAAACGGTCTGTGAAGCTAGTGAATGATGCCCCATGATTATATCAATGTACACAGCTATGATTTAATGAAAAAAGAAAAACTCCTAACTTCCACCCAAGGCCCAGTTTTAGGGAGATTTCAGTGAATCAAGAGGAGACAGGGGACTCCCGCACCCCCAGTGTTGTAATCCCTGCCTGCCGGGGCCCTTCACTCCACATTCATAAAACACAGTCCTTGGACTCCGTGGGGACCTGGATTTACTCCTGATGCCTCTGTTCCCTGAGGCTGTGGCGGGTAAGGGTGAGAGGAACCTCTCCCCCCAACTGCCCTCCCACCCATCAGCACTGAGATGTCAACTTTTCACAAGCACAACACTAACCAGAGCCCAGTATGTGAAGAGCTGTTTGTAGCAGTATCTGCCATGACATGGGGGCAGCAGCGCTCACCAGGGGCTCCAGCCTACAGCTGTGCTCCAGCCACATCTGCCTCCCCACCACAAGAGGCTGTGCGCCCCACGCCCGCCAATTCTGTATTTAAGACAGAGCCTCAATACGCACATATAAAATCAGATCTAAAATGCTGATCAAACTGTTTGAAGTTTTCCAGATGCAAGAGCGTTTACCTACAGCACTTCCAAAAAAAGGGAGAAAAGCCCAAAGCCTGTCAAAGTTAATTAGATTCATAGAGAAAGCTTACCAGTCCGGTGCAATGTTTTTACTCTGTTACATATAAATGTACAATAATTCCATGCACACTGGGTTTAATTGCTCATAATATTGTACTTAAGGTTTTGCTTTGTATAAATATCAACTCAGCCCTTACAGTGACGACGGTCCTAAATGATGAAGTCGATTAGACAGCACATTCATGAAAGGAGAACCTTTTAAGAGTTTTGCTCTTATGTGGTCTGGAATACTAATGGAGGTTAATTGTCAAAACAAGCCTAGTGCAGACTTCAGAATGATCTTCACCTTTTAGTAAGGGAGTGATGTAACCACGTTTTTATGTAACCTGCCAACCCACAGCCACCAGTAACATGATGCTTATTGCAACATCCGCATGTCTGTCTGCTGAAAACGAGGCAGCTCCTTTTTAATATTTATATTTTAAGGCTGCCCTTTCAACAGACACCCTTTAACTACTGTATTTGTGATTCAGATGATCAGATAATTAGATGTAAGATTAGATGCGCCAGAAGAGATGGCTGCCTCAATTAATCTCACAGTCTGTGCCTCTACAAATCACTACTTGGTATGTAACAGAAAAGATCAAATTAAGTTTTCAGAGGCAGGGAAATTTCAAGTCTGCAGTCATTTTAATTCCATCTGAAGCAAGGATATAATTTATTACTGTATTCAGAATTCACGTTCTCTTTTTTCCAAAACACCAGTTTTAATTAGAGAACAGAGTCCCAAAAGAGAAGAAATGGGGAAAAAAAAAAAAATGCTTCCAAGTGTCATACAAGAATCAATACCACAACCCTACAGACACAGTGTATGTTCTGAGTCTGCCTTTGACCACAGTGACTGTCCAAAGATCAGACGTGGGGAGGCTCTTCCAGCCAAGGGGCCCTCACCTCTGGCCTTGGGAAGAGCAGAACACATCTCCTGTTGGGCAAATACTGTTTTTCTTCCCCTCTCTATTGGTGTTCATATTTAAATTTCACAAATCACTATGTCTTCCAAAACGATCTAGTAGTTGGTCTCATGAAACACAAGAAGATGCAAAAATCTCACATTGCCAACTATATGTACTTTTTTATAAATAGAATAGAATTTTTAACAGAATAGAAACACGAAATAAAAATAGACCTAGAAACTAAAAAACAGATGGCAACAAGAGATACCGGTATTTATCCTTGGGTGCTATTAAGAGGGAAGTGCAAAATAACCAGCCCATTTTGGATTCTTTTAAGATTTTTTAAATAATCTGGGAATAAAATAAAGTCTCATACTTTCTACTGGAGCCACAAAGCTTATTTTAAAAAGGGAGTGGATGGGCAGCATTGCACTTTTCTAGTTCACGACTCCCAGACGTGAAATTGGAAACCTCAAGCCTGGCTCCCGGGCTAAGACTTTGCCACAACACACGCGACCCTAAAATCAATTGAAGATTTCGCGTCATCTAGGAATGCCATGTCTGAAAGTTGGGGTTAAGTTGATTTATACAGTCACCATGTTCATTCGTTCAACAAATATTTATAAAATACAGGAAAGCTTTCAAAAAGAAGCATCTGCAAAGGAATTCCTCGGGGTGAGGAATCTCAGCAAATATCAGGAGGGCAGGAATAGCTTGTCACAAACTTATTTAATATTCCTCTGATCTCCGACGACAAGGTGACAGCACATGGAGAGAAGCTAACATCTTCAAGAACTCTCCCCGAAAGAGAAATCTGTTGTCAATGTCTAATCCGACATTAAACTGACCCCATCCATGTACTACCTGATACGCAAACGAGCAGAGTGTGAGCCTGAGCCCCTGTATTACCCGACACACAGAGCTTCGCATGTCTGCATCTAAGATTAGCTTCTGTAAGGCAGAGATCCAGCCCCTTGGTTTTCTCTTCCAAATCCACACAACAGTTATATTCTCGTCAACTGTGTGCTTCTGATTTCAGACGTGTGGACGGATCCTATCCTCCAAACTAGAGGACAAGCACTTGCAGGGCAGGGCAGGGCAGGAGGTATCCTTTGCAGTTTTTTTTTTTCCCTCATCACTTCACCTTGTCCAGAGCCAGGCATAAAGCAGAGGCCAGACGGAGGGGTGGAAGGAAGGATGGGAAGGGAGGAAGCAACGAAGTTGGAAGAGAAGCAGGCTTCGACGGCAAGGACACTTGCCTTCTGCCCAGTTTTCACGGTGGCCTCAATAGTCCACAGTGATTCTGCTGTCTTTGTGTTACCTCTGATTCTCCCTCACAACCACCCAGGCCTTTCTTCCCAATTCCCTCCCAGGACTAGCTCATCTTCCCTCCTTGCAGCGTATCCAGGACAAGCACTCACCACCTTTTCTCTAAGCCAAGGCGGTAGCTGCCTGCCCCATCTTTATTTATGTCCTGTCTCTTCCTAAAGGCTATTTCCTAAAGCTCTGATGGTGCTCCCTCCTCAGAAACCCTGGCTGGCTTTGAGAAAACAAAACACACCTGCATTCCCACCTCTACGCCCTCCTCTCTCTGTGTGTAGGGTCCCCTATTTACCTCCCATCAGTCACAACCTTCTTCTCCCCTTCCAGGTGCAGACCACTCTCCCTCCAGGAGAGCTTTGCATGTTCTCCCACATCGAGACCGGCTTCTGCAGCAGCAAAGACTCTTGTAGAAATGCGGCGTGCTCTCAGGCAGCCCTTCTCAAATCGGTGCCATCGAATCTCTCTACGGATTTCACAAACTCCCTCTAAAAACCGAACCACATCTTGGTTAGCTCTGTATCCCACACCTCTTATCATAGCAGCTGCTTAGTAAACATCCATTTAATTACACCCACAGGCGCCTGGAACCTCACAACAGACCCTCAACACCAACCATCTCAATAATCATCAGGGAATCCTAACATAAGAATTGATTCTTGGAGACCATTGATTTTCTCCTCCTATCTGAAGGCGTGTAAATATGTCAGTCAATTAAAAGTCTATCACTGTGCAATACTCTTCCAGATAGTAATTCAGAATGTTTGAACGCAAGAGACACTTGCATCTTATACGTGTTGTCCATCCACCAAAGCAAAGCATTTCTATAATCACATAACTGTTCCCTGTAAACACAGAAAGCTCACATTTGAATTCTTTTCTCTTTTTTCACAGCGTGTTTTGCCAGACAGTTCTTCCCATGATTCTCCCACATTTCAGTGTGTATTGGCACCCTGTGCTTCCCCTGTTTCTGGAACAATTTTGGTTGTCACTTTTGTTTTGTTTAGGTGGGATAACAGGAATAATGTTTTGGCAGTGCCGTTAAACACTGACAGGGTTACCTTGAGAGACCCCGCAGCCCTAAAAGAGATGAACACTTGGCCCTTGAACACATGGCAGCCAAAGTCTTCAGCAAGCTGCTGGGAAAGGCTGTGTGGGAAGCGATGGACAGAGCATAGCCGGGAGGCTCTGACAGATGTTGCTCCTCTGATCTTTTAATAGTTCCTCACTCTGCAGTTTAAAAATATTTCCCCCTCCTTTTCCAACCTTGAAGGATATACACCATAGTAATTCTCTTCTATATGTCCCAAGAAATGCGTTTGATACTACTTGGTTTTCCTCTTAGACAATGTTGCCTTCTAGCTGGTTTATTATCCATCAGAAAGACAACCAAATTTGGCCTTCCTTAGTGACATCCTACTTATTTTATCCCATCCCACCATCTAAGTCAGGGATTCTCAACCTTCCTAATGCCATGAACCTTTTTATTATTATTATTATTAAATCATAGCTGTGTACATTAATGCGAGCATGGGGCACCATACACTGGTTTTATAGACCGTTTGACACATTTTCATCACACTGGTTAACATAGCATTCCTGGCATTTTCTTTATTATTGTGTTAAGACATTTACATTCTACATTTACTAAGTTTCACATATACCCTTGTAAGATGCACCGCAGGTGTAATCCCATCAATCACCCTCCCTCCGCCCACCTCCCCCCTCCCTCCCCTCCCTTTCCCCCTTCCCCCTATTCTTGGGTTGTAACTGGGTTATAGCTTTCATGCGAAAGCCATAAATTAGTTTCATAGTAGGGACGAGTACACTGGGTACTTTTTCTTCCATTCTTGAGATACTTTACTAAGAAGAATATGTTCCAGATCCATCCATGTAAACATGAAAGAGGTAAAATCTCCATCTTTCTTTAAGGCTGCATAATATTCCATGGTGTACATATACCACAATTTATTAATCCATTTGTGGATCGATGGGCATTTGGGCTTTTTCCATGACTTAGCAATTATGAATTGGGCTGCAATAAACATTCTGGTACAAACATCTTTGTTATGATGTGATTTTTGGTCTTCTGGGTATATGCCTAGTAGAGGAATTATAGGATTAAATGGCGGATCTATTTTTACATCTCTAAGTGGTCTCCAAACATCTTTCCAAAAAGAATGTTTTAATTTGCATTCCCACCAGCAGTGCAGAAGTGTGCCCTTTTCTCCAAATCCACACCAACACCTCTGGTCTTGGGATTTTGTGATATGGGCTAATCTTACTGGAGTTAGATGATATCTCAAAGTACTTTTGATTTGCATTTCTCCGATGATTAAGGATGATGAGAATTTTTTCATATGTCTGTAGGCCATGTGCCTGTCTTCTTCAGAGAAGTTTCTCTTCAAGTCCTTTGCCCAGCCTGCGATGGGATCCCTTGTTCTTTTCTTGCTTATACATTTGAGTTCTGTGTGGATTCTGGTTATTAAACCTTTGTCGGAGACATAACATGCAAATATCTTCTCCCATTCTGAGGGCTGTTTGCTTGCTTTACTTACTGTGTTCTTGGCTGTGCAGAAGCTTTTTCGTTTGATCAGGTCCCAGTAGTGTATTTTTTAAGCTGCTTCAATTGCCCGGGGGGTCCTTCTCATAAAATACTCACCTAGACCGATTTCTTCAAGGGTTTTCCCTGCACTCTCTTCTAGTATTTTTATAGTTCCATGTCTTAAGTTTAAATCTTTAATCCAGTGAGAGTCTATCTTAGTTAATGGCGAAGGTGTGGATACAGTTTCAGTCTTTTACAGATCGCCAGCCAGTTCACCCAGCACCATTTGTTAAATAGGGAATCTTTACCCCACTGGATGTTTTTAATTGGCTTATCAAAGATTAAATAACAGTAAGTAGCTGGATTCATCTCTTGGTTCTCTATTCTGTTCCAGACATCTACTTCTCTGTTTTTGTGCCAGTACCTAGCTGTTTTGATCACTATCAATTTGTAGTATAGTCTGAGGTCTGGTAGTGTGATTCCTCCTGCTTTGTTTTTATTTCTGAGTAATGTCTTGGCTATTCAAGGTTTTTTTCTGATTCCATATAAAACGAAGTATTGTTTTTTAAAGTATGACAGTGGAGCTTTAATAGGGATTGCATTAAAATTGCATATTGCTTTGGGTAGTATGGACATTTTAACAATGTTGATTCTTCCCAGCCATGAGCATGGTATGTTTTTCCATTTGTTAACATTTTCAGCTATTTCTTTTCTTAGAGTTTCATAGTTCTCTTTATAGAGATCTTTCACGTCCTTTGTTAGATAAACTCCCAAGTATTTCATCTGCTTTGGCACTACTGTGAATGGAATAGAGTTCTTAACTGTTTTTTCAGCTTCACTATCGTTGGTATATAGAAAAGCTACCGATTTGTGAATGTTGATTTTGTAACCTGAGATGCTGCTGTATTCCTTGATCACTTCTAAGAGTTTTGTAGTAGAATCCCTGATGTTTTCCAGATATACAATCATATCATCTGCGAAGAGCAAAAGTTTGATCTCTTCTGACCCTATATGGATACCCTTGATTGCCTTTTCTTCCCTAATTACAATGGCTAAAACTTCCATTACAATGTTAAAGAGCAGTGGAGACAATGGGCAGCCTTATCTGGTTCCTGATCTGAGTAGGCCATGAACCTTTAATACAATCAAAAGGGGTCACGACCCACAGGTTCAGAACCACTGATCTAAGTGGAAGTCTCCTATTTTAGAAGTCTGTGAAGGGCTAAAAGATGCATCCTTAAACTTAATAATTGCAGTTACTAACCCACCCTCCCACACACATGGCGCTGTGGCCAACTCCCCGTATGATCCTAAGACATGCACCATCCTCCTCACAGGAGAAACCTAAACTAACTTCTTAATTTAGAGGACTTACATGTATTAATAGCACATCTGAAGTGTCCAGTAAATATCGTATTCTTGTCTTATACACCAATAAAGCTCTACCAAAACATTCATGGACCTGAGCGAGTATACACGTTCTGAACATACCACTCTGCACATTGTGTGGCCTCATGAAATACGCAGGTAAGATGGAGGGAAGGTTTGGGTACGCACGCAGGGAAGTCCCAGTGAAACACAAGGGGTCCACAACTGCTCTAGTAGCCGTCTTGCCTTAGGAGACCCAAACGTGATGTGGCTGTAAACCTTCCCTTTAGCCCAGGGGACTACTGGACTCTCTTCCCTCAATCTGAGAGACAAGGAGAAGCTCTTCAGGGCTGATATTTTCCCCAATAGATTATTTAGAATACAGCAAGAAAAAAATAGAATGGGAAAGGATCACTCCTCTAAGTTAAGAAAATAAGATCCCTAAAGGGCAGGTGAAGACCTGCTCATGGCTCCTGCGCTCCATTCAGAGCAAGAGCTGTGCGTTTGCTCACTTGCTGTGCCTCCATCACAGGGGCCCCTCAGAGGCTGAGCTTCTATAATCGTTCGTTCACCTTCTAAAAAAAGAACAATGCCAGTCGGACGGACCAAAGACCCTGAAAAATGACCTCCTTTAGCTTCTGCAACTAAGCAAAAGGATGATCCCTCAGTTTAAAACAGCTTCACACATCCAACTGAAGTTACCCCACCTGGAACAGCCACGCCAGTGAAAAGCCCTGATATTCACACCACCTCTCCTTGGCACTTTCCAAAGTTTCAGCTGAACACTTATTTAGATGCTTAATTCACTTCCACTTTTTTTGAATCACTCAGATATGTTAAAAAATTCAGTAGACTTTTATATTTTCATAACCTAACCCAACTATGCTCGTCATTTCATGAAACCATTCAAAGAAAAAAATAGTAAGAGATGTCGTGATTTCTCCAAAGTTAATAAAGCAAAAGGCATCTCAATGAAGTCATTACTTTCTACTCACTTGCCCTGTAGCAAAGTGGGAGCTACGTCGGAGGAAAACTGGACATGTACATCATTTTCTTCTGCTCAATTTAGGTACTGCTATTATAGATGTTATATAAGAAAATATCAACCATTTGGGACAATATAACACATGGTTGGTGTATTTTAAATTGGTATACTTATGCAGAAGGACAATTTGAATATGGATATAGATACATATATAGTTACAGATATATGTATACACAAACATACCAAAAGCCCTGAAAATTTATATCAGTAATTATACTTCTAGGAATTCAGCCTCAGGAAATTATGAGACTCAAAAACTAAGGTGCAAACAGGTTCACCATATTTTATTGTAGTAAAAAAAATCAGAATTTACTCAAAATACCAATGATAGAGAAGCATTAATAAATTACAGTACAACTATAAGATAAAAAACACATTATAACCCTGAAAGAACATATTTTCAAAAAAGACTTGACATGAAAAAAATGCTCATCATTAATAATGGAGTCAAAGCCTCAGTTACAAAATGGTAATTAAAAGTAATCCCAACTAAAACAAGAGAGAAACTGTATGTTCTCTGCCACACATAAAAATTCTAGATGAATCCACACTTATGGTACATCTTAGAAGGGTACAGGTGAAATTTACTAAATGTAGGATATAAAAGTCTGAAGAATAACTAAGAAATTGCCATGAAGGTTATGTTAACCAGTTAAATGAAAATATTTCAAACTGTATATAAAACCAGCACATTGTACCTCATGATTGCATTATTGTACACAGCTATGATTTAATTAAAAAAAAATTCTAGATGGAAATTCACTCACCCAAATATTATCAATTACAATCACTAGGGAATAAGTTTATAGGTGATTTATATTTTTATTTATATCTCTTATATGTTCTAACTGTTCAATTATGAATATGTTTTATTACTTTTAATAAACTATATTTCCATCTCTGTAACCCTGTCACATGGAGGTTCTTGTATCTGTTTACATGTAGACTTTGGAAGACATACATGGTGTTTGCCCAGAAGTTTGCCTTCCCTCTTTGCTTACACCCTGTTATTAAGCACCTCGAAGGTATCCTGATTTATATAATAAATTTCTGGTAACCCTATTCTAAATAAATTTTTAGGATTAGGGATGTAAAACTTTAAGGAAGTGTAAACAACTCTCAACTCCATGACCAGTCTTCTTTAATCCAAAGACCTGATAAAACTCCATTTCAATCAGAGAGCACAGATTGAAAAGAAGGCTTTATCTTTATTCATCTGTATTTTGCCACTTCAGAACAGATTAAAGACACCTTTTATCCACCTTACATTGCCCTCACCCTAATGACAGGAACAAGCTATGACCTAAGATTCATGATATCGATGCAGAGACTTGATTATCGACACTTATGCAAAGCTTGCATTTTTATATGTTGGAATAATTAGGGTTACAAAAACAGAACTAATCATCTCTACTGGCACGGAGCAGGCCTATGTTTTAGTGTCTTAAATGTGTCATAAATAACTGTAGGAATTGGAAGCATTTTCTATTTCCATAGAAATTAGAAATATAAATATTCTTCTGTATGCTGTTATGGTTTATTTTCATTATTAGGTTGGTCTCGATATGTGAGCCAAGGTCAAAATAGCCACGGTCAAAAATAAAAAATTATGGAGCAGTGTGAATCACTCTAAAACTAAAGTCAGCATCTTTGGAAAATGTTCTCCAAGAGGCTGATATAGTTAGGGAACTATAAGATACTGGATATTCATTTATTTATTTGTTTGCCTACCCAGTGCAACTAATCTGTTTGGCTGGAGCTCACGTCAAACAAAAAAAACCTCTCGTTAAATTAAACCATGAGAGTTTATGGTGGATGGTTTTATTGCTGTGATAAATAACAAAACAAAAACCAAAATCCCTATAACCATGCAATAGGGTAGCAGCTTTCCAGTATTTTTAAGCAAAATAACTTCTTCCACTGTTTGCTGTATAAGTCTTTTGATCAAATTCAACCTATGCAAAGAAGTAAAGCTACACTGACTAACTGTACCTTCGAAGTTTTCCACTTAGCCCCACCCACCCCGACGAGGGCTCCAAGGCACCCTACCAAACTCAGAGCTTCAAAAAAAAGGATGAAGGAACTTTTTGATGAAGCGTTTTATGCAAATTATGAGCATACTGGTCCTGCTAAAACTCCCAACTGGAGTATTCCTACCCCGGCCCTCACCTCTAGAATAAGACCTCACTTCCCAGCTCCTCTCAAACTCTGGCTGAGAGAAGAGATGTGAAAGGACGTTGTTGACAGATGTAGAGCCTTCTAGGACTTCATAGTTCCTCACTGCCCTGTGGATAAAATCAGACCTCGTCAAGTTCACGTACACACACTGCGCTACTTTCCCAGCCGCACCTGTGCGGAACTGACACTTGATCATCTTCAGACTTTTCCCAAGGTGGCTTTAAAACAGAAGATGTGCTTCAAAATCTTTGACTGAGGGATCGTTATTAAATCAGTGCTCATTGTTGATGGCGCCCTGTGATTGATCTCCTTTAAAAAGTCTACTAGGAAAAATTAACTCTTTACTTTCCCCTTTAGATAATAATAATAATAATGCAACTGATCACAGCTTCCTTGTCTTGGCTGCAAAGGACCTCAGACCAAAATCTGAAGTTCAGTGACGACGCATACATTAGACCGCAGGGTGACTCACTTTAGTTCTGTCACTCCGTAGTGCCGATTTTCTACTTTTAATTCTACTTTATTTTTTCATTCTAGGTATTCTTATTATATGATAAATATTCTCAAATTCCCAATAATGTTTGTGACCCATTAACAAGAATTGCAATCATATCAGTCCAAATCTGCAAATTCAGCTAATAGCAGTATGATCCAGGCAACATTACTCCATCGAGTCCACAGCAATAGGATTAAGTTCTGCTGGATGGATTTTGAAACTATCATTTCTTTCTTCGTTGACGTCAGACCTATCTCCATGGTCCCCTGAAGGTAACTAGACGTGGTTCTATCATAACATGCACACACTGCAAATTGGGGCTTTCTTCCTACCTCCTGACACTTGAGATCCGGTTTCCTCCCACCTGCTACTCTACCCTGTCCAGTGTGCAGAGCAGCTTCCTGTTTTAATTGCAAACCTAACAACAATCCTCTAACGCCTGTCTGTACCAGGCACTGTTCGTAGCATCTCTTACATGAAACAGCTCACTAAATTTCCACAGTCGGTATAACCCGACTTTAGACATGAGTGCACTATGGCTAAGTGAAGCCAAATATTTCATCCAGGAGAGGTGGCAAAGTGCTACTAATAGCAAGCGACAAAGTCACAATTTAAACTGAGGGTCCAACCCCCAGAGTTCGGGCTCCCCATTGCTATTCTATGTCACCTCTGTTGAATAGGACATGAAACAAGCTTGAATTCTGTTTTAAGAGATCAAGTAAAAGACTAATAAGAAAGCCCCACTGGCATGACTTACTCAATTTTAAAAGGAGGATACCAGAGTTTTGAAAATATTTTTAATGGCTTCCAAAGTGCGGAAGCATTGCACTTTCTTACGCTGTCTTAAACGTGAGGTTCCTGAAGATAGGAGTGAAGAGACACTCTAAAGGTTCCTCCCTGCTCTGTCACTCCAAATTTTTACACTTTTTGATGAAAAGAGTTTTATGCAAATTATGAGCTATTCCCAAGCCTCTATTGCTTTAATTCTGGTCCTCTCTAATTATTAAAAATAAGCAAGTATGGTTACCAGGAAGATTATAAAATGGTATTACTATTCATATGCTATTTTTTGTGCAGGGGGCTACAGCACCAATAAAAAGCCATAAAACAGAGAACGGACATTCTCCAGAGATAAAATTCTTTTGAACATATTTTCTGCAACCAGGGAAAATGCACCAGGACCCAGAGGAATACAAGAAACTTTACACTACATTTAAGCACAAGCACATTTTCTACTTCTTAATTTAAAAAAGGAAAGGATAGCATTAAAATGCGCATATGAATAAACAGGCCATTTATTTACTTCTCCTAATTAACATCTCTTGAGATCTCCAGGGTCTCTTACCATCACTAGGACCTCTCTCCAAGGACCTTCTCCTGGCAGGAGAAGCAGCAATTCAAAAACTTGCTGAGTCCAAAGGGAAAAATGGCAGAGAAGAAAAGATACCCTAAAAACAAACAAGTTAATTAAAAACATGCGATAAACACCAGCATCTTCCACCTCTACCCATGACTCCTGGGAGGACAGGGAAATAGTCACACTGCTTAAAACTTTTAAACAGCCAAATTCATATTAAGCCTCCAGAAACAGCCAGGTTTGCTTCACACAGTTACGACCTTCCAGAGAAACACCTCACAAAAGGAGAAGGACACAGCAAGAAAGAAGAGATGCCGAATTACTGAGATTGCAAATACTCAATGACAGTCACCCCCAAAAGGGAGTCTGAGAATTCCTTGGCTATTCCCAGTAGTCTTAGGCAAGAAGGAATAACCTGAGACCGGCGGGAGGTGTCCTGGAGGACACGGTTAGGGACAGAAGACCAGACAGACACAGCGGGGGAGAGTGGGTGAGGCACGGGTTTGATTATCCGCCAAAATATAGTCTTACTGGAAATGGGAATCTTCGTGACCACAAACTGAAAGGGAAAGGGAGATGCCCTTGAAGAAGGACTGGGAAAACTGAAAGTCAAAAGAAAATGAAAGCTGACAAACCAAGTCAAGGAGAAACATGTTCACCACACCTCTCTGGGCTTCTCCTTAATTTTCCTTATAAAATATACGTATATAATATTTTAAGTGCAGGAGCAACATTAAAGCACAGTCTTGGGAGGCAGGCACCGTGGAATCAAGTTCAGCCTGGGCCACAGGTTAGCTGCACGGCCTCCCCAAACTATTTAACTGTGCTAAACCTCGGTTATCTTACCTGTAAGATGTTGACTAGAGTAATCAAATGGCTACTATTTTTTCAAAAATATATTTTGTGTACATATTTATGACAAAAATTAATAGCAAGTTATCTACAATTTTATCTGCATAAAACAATTTATTTGTCTGTAATCCTATATCAAAGTAATTTTCATGATGCTGACTTCACAAGCCTAACTCTCAATGCCTGTGAAAACTCTACCACATGGACCAACACCTTCATGCTGTTGGTTTGCTCCATATTTTGGATTATTCCTTTAGATGAGAAGAACTTCTCTAAAAAGGAGCACTGGCTTATTAATCAAGGGTGTGTGCTACGCCCTGCTCTCCTCCTAACAATAAGAAGTCGAAATCTAGTTCTGCCCTTCCTACTGAAGGGTGTCTGATTAAGCCAGTTTTAATATCTACCATTATCTATAAGCAATGTTCTATGAATGTCATTTTATAATTTATCACAGAGACTCCTATGCTCTTCCAAAATTACCTTGACTGCACTGCAGATTTCAGATCCATAGTTACTTCCTGAACCTTCCCAGGACTTTCCCTTGACTCACACCTAAACATACCTGCATGTACTCTATTAAGGATAGAATTTCTCTAGAGAACTATTTTAAGCCCCTGTCTGCAATCACAGGGCTACCTGATCAATGCAAAGTGAAAAACTGCAGCCCAGTATATTCAGCTGAAATCCCACTATGAGATGTTTATCTGTGGCAGTTGGTGTGTTATTTAATTGAGACCTTTATGACAACTTTTTCCACTGCAGTTTGTAACAAATGCAATCGATCAGCAAATATACACAGATCAATCTTCTAACCACTTTGACTTGTCTAGAAACTTGGTTGAAGTGCAAAGAAAAATAAGAACGATAATCAATGAGACTGGTAATGCTGGAGGGAAATCAGACTTAGATGGTTTAAGTATGCAAGTGTGAGACACGACCCTCCAGTCTATTTTTTCCTGTCCCTGCAGGCCTGCTGTACTAGCTTTAAGTCAAAAGTTCACTTGATATTTTTTAAAGAAGCTGTCATTTTTCATATTAATATCTGCTACTTCCTATTACTGGCCTTCATCTATGAAGATTCCATCTACCTTCTGTCATATATAAATCTCATATTAATAACTTCTTGAATAAATAGCACTGGCAGTCTGTTACTCTGGGGTTAGCCATAAACTTTCAAAAGGTCAAAATATGCAAGACAGAACAAACACAATCATTTTCAACATTTATAAAATTCTTCTGCCCATCTGGATTTTACATAAGATTATCGTAAAGTATTTCAAGTGAGATAAAGAACTATAATCTCACTCCATAGATGAAAGATGAGTAAAAAATAAAATGTGGCTTTATTAAAAGATATAAACGTGGTCCTATTAATTCGTAAACCAAAGCTCTTTACGATAGGGAAAAGAGTTACGAAGCAAACAACATTCGACTCACCTTTACAGATACCATGAATGGAGAACGTAACTCACAGCTCTATATATTCTTAAGGATACAAAATTTCAGTGTACTGGGAAGATAAGACACAGGAGGAAATATCCAGGATTTGAAATCAGAAGACCTTAGGTTTTTGTGTGAATTCCATAATTCAGCTGTGTGAGCTGATCAAGTTCAACGTTATCCTGATCTCTCTGAAGGTTCATCGTCTGTAAATTGGGATTATACCTCTCTACCTCACTGAGTTCTGTGAGAATGAAATGTTGGTGAAAGCACTTGGTAAATTATAAAACAATCTATGGATTCTAATTACGAATCATGTTTCTTTGTCCAAAAGCTGCCAGCGTTTCTACCTTAGAAATCAGTTTTTCCCACATCTTGTCACAGTCTGGCTCGGATGGTTTGCAGAGATCATATAATCTGCCTTTGTTCCCTAGCGTCTGAGATGTGAAGATGTGAAGATGAAGAGAGGCCACAGTCCCCCCTACGCAGCAGGTGTGCCCCAAGGATTTGTATTTTCAGTTACAGATTCTGCCTATGGATTTGTTTCCTCAAAAACATCTGCAGAAGTGCTGGGTGCTTGGGGATCATCAAGACAAAACCATCCTTACGCCAAGATGTTCCTATATTTGACAAAGGAGGTGTCTAAATAATCATCCATTTATCCAAAAACCTGATAATTAACAAAAAGGCAAGCACTAGGGCTGCACAGAGAAGAGAGCATTGAAACTCTGCCTGAGGACGGGGTCCCGGTAGTCTTCACAGAGAAGACACCTCAGAAGGACAAGTTCCTAATATCTCCACTCACGATGGCCTTGTCACACTCTTCGAGACATTCAGTGATTAGAAATAATGACATGCCTTTATACAACCTCTTTGCTTGTGAAGTCAGAGGCCTTTCAACTTAAGTCTTCTGTGAAAGAAGTAAATAGGTCTTTGAACAGAGTTAAACCTACCTCCCTGTCCCTGTGACGAGGCAGAGTGACAGCTCCTGTAGCGGGGGCTTTCGGCCTACGCCCAGCCAGTCTTAACTATCTGACCTGAAGGTCTCAGGAGCCTGGGAAATTCATGTCACCTCACTGAAGCTGAAAAATAGGAGAGTATCGTGAGGAACTAGAGAAATGTTTGCCCCTTTCCCCCAAAGCCACCTGGGCTTGCCTTTCCCGCAGCATTTAACTAGCAGGTCCTGTAACTGCCTGGCACTCCCTCCTGACTCAACTTTGTACCCTCTGCCCTGTGTTAGGGGTGATGTTTGCTATTTGGTGATTAATGTCATCAACACTTAACTAGGCACAGGACAGGTCTTTCTGAAAGAAATAGATACCATTGTGGAGATTATGCAAAGGAATATGACTATTTATTCAACAAATATTAATAGCAACCGGGTACTAGGAAATGGACAGCATGTCTTCAGGGAGTTGACAACCTGATGCAGGAAATGGACAGATAAATAGTAGATGAGATCAGTATCAGTGCTGTGAAAAAATAAAACAGGGAAGCAGGAAAGGGGAGGTAAGATCTTGAGGAATTGGAAGCTTTACTGAGAAGCTGACATTGAAGCAAATAACCAGAACGAGGTGGAGAGTGAGTGGCACAGCTGTCTGGAGAAGTATCTTTAGGCAGATAAACAGCAAACCCCACAGCCCTGAGGGAGGCAACTCCTTGCAAGGAGCTGAGTGCGCCTCCATAGGCTGAGCCTGTCTGAGCAGTCGAAGATGAGTTCCAGGAGATCAGCTGGGAGGTCAGGGGGCCTGAGGGTCCCCATGAGGACACTGGCTTTTCCTCGGAGTGAGGGGGAAATGATCAGGGTTTCGAGAAGAAGGGGGATGTGATCAGATATATTTTAACAGAATCGCTCCACGGGCAGGGTGGGAAAGAGTGGAGGGTATAAGTTGGGAGGCCACTTAGGAGGCTGTGTCCATAGTCCAGGAAGGACAGGGAGATGGCTGGGAACAGAGTGACCACCAGGAAGGATTCAAGGACTAGCCAGAGTCTGGATACAATTCTAAGGCAAAGCTCAGGATTCACAAAGGAGTGAACAATGTCACACCGCACAAGCCACCTAACAAAGGTGCATGTTTCACTTTAATGATGTGAACAAAATTCTATTCCTTCCTTAGACACACACACACAGAGACTGTTTTCTACAGATGACCTGAAATACACTAATTTTCAAAATTTGATAAAACAGTTCCCATAGCAACCATAAATCAGTCCTTTGAAGGACACATACATGGGGAGGGTTTTCTGACTGCAAACAGTACTCTCTGACCATTGAGAAAAATGAAACTATAGCAAATCACAGTAACCAACGGCAACACTGTCCCAACTCCCCACGTTCTCCCCTTTGCCTGTACCGATGCTAAACTATGCATGTGGTCTGGATGCCAAGGGAATGTTAAATCGGAAGGAGCAGCAGGGGCCTCCCCGCCGTGCCCATGATTGCCTTTCAATTTCCAGCACCCGCCCCACCCTGCTGGGCTTCCTCTCCTACCTGGGTAGGTCAATCGAGCATTTGTGCCAGGGGTGGCCGTGCCCTTTTGGGCAATCCCATCCCCAAACATACACAGGGAGCACGTTGCCCCAGCATCTTTCATCTCTTTCAGAACTCAAACGCACATCAATAAAGTTAAATTCCCACACACTGCAACTTCAAATAATTGTAAAAATAACCCTCACGTACAATTCAAGTCTCCCTTGATTTTGCTGAGGAACAACTCTATTAAGGAATGTGCAGGTCGTCTTCTACGCTGCTACAAACAGAATATTGGAAACTTCAAAAAATGTTTAATATTCATACACTGGCAATAGAAGCGAAATAGAAAACATGGGCTCCACAGCTGCTGGGAACTCGGCATCTGCCGTTTCGCTGGTGTGCTCTGACCAGCCACAGACTGGCTGCCACTTTGGTGTTCTCTGTTGTGAAGTGTAGAGTTTACCCAGTTAACTAGATTGAAAAGAGCATGTATTGAAGGAACGTTGGAGTTAAATCTAAGCTCAAGGTCAATCCAATTTTTAAGCACTTTCTTCTGAAGTTCCTTGACACAGATGCAGAGTTCTTTCTTCCTTTGTATCCTTACCCTCAGCCTTCCGGCTCTGGTCCCTGCTCCACCCTCCCGAAACTCACAAACTCAGTTCCTTTGCAACATTTCATGGTGATCCCTCTCAAATGAACCACCTCTCGGGAATGTCCCAGTCATTGTGCGGCCCAGCACCCCATCTCCAGGGAGCGTGTCCCTCCCCGTGCAGATTCCCAGCACAAATGAACCACCTCTCGGGAATGTCCCAGTCATTGTGCGGCCCAGCACCCCATCTCCAGGGAGCGTGTCCCTCCCGGTGCAGATTCCCAGCACAAATGAACCACCTCTCGGGAATGTCCCAGTCATTGTGCGGCCCAGCACCCCATCTCCAGAGAGCGTGTCCCTCCCGGTGCAGATTCCCAGCACAAATGAACCACCTCTCTCTGGAATGTCCCAGTCATTGTGCGGCCCAGCACCCCATCTCCAGGGAGCGTGTCCCTCCCGGTGCAGATTCCCAGCACAGCCCCCTTGTCAGCCAGCAGCGTCCAGCACATCCAACGTTTCTTTCTCTCCTGCCCTCCCCGCACTCCAGTCCACCCTACTTAGAGTCTGCAGCACAATTTCCTCCATATCTTGTTTTTATCTCCATGTTCTAAGAACAGCAGCCTAAAAAGACATCCTTCTGCCCACTTCTGGCCTTACAGAGGAGGGGATAGAAGATCAGAGTCACTGTTGCCCAGGATCACCTAACTGGCCACAGGGACGGCACACACTGCGTCCCAGGCTCTCTCAGCCTCTGTCAGGTCCGGGAAAGTGCAGGCTATTCCATATCTGCAAGGCCTCCACCTGGGCTGTTTGCTCTATTTAGAAACCTCTCCACCCTCCTGCCCTGCACTGGCTTCCCTCAACCTGCCTCCCCTCCCAGCTCTCAGCTTCACCAGCAGTTTTGGCCTGGAAGGTGCCCTGGCTGGTCTGGGCAGGACTGTGAACCTCCACCCGCCTACTGGAGTGTGGTTTTGCTTAACTGTGAGCCTCCCTCCCTGGAATGCAAGCTCTTTGGGGCAGGGGCTCTACTTACTCTGCCCCCGTGGTAATTCCAGCCCACGGCATATTGTTGGGCCCACAGTAGGTGCTCAAAGCATATTTGAACAAATGAAAGAAAGTGGACGGACTCCTTAGTTATCCAGCTTCATCTTCTTTCCAATATACTGTTCTGCTTTTGAAAGAGAAAGCATATTAGTAAAAGATACAGCCAGAGGCCACACTGGGAACAGGCCAGTGAGCAGGACAGAGAGAAGCCAGCCTGCAGGGCTTCCCTCCGGCAGGGAGCCCCTGAACTGTGGTCGTACCTGCTGCAGGAGCTGCAGAGATGACCTTCTGTCTTCAGATCAGCACCATGATCGGACACTCGCCCAGGATGCTACCAGGCCTACGTAAATTGTATCTCAGCCCCAGAGAGATAGGGCTCCTGCCCCCCCTTCACCTCCCAAAGCCAGAAGGCCATGGAACAGTTACAGCCGTCTCTCCCCACACAGCCTTCCAGGGTAGTTCCTTGAGAGTTTCCTCAGCTCGTGGCCCTGTGACACACACAGTAGATTTGTCATGAGTAAGTCGGATGCACGAATGAGGGGGTTCTTTTTTTTTAATGAAATCATAGCTGTGTACATTAATGCAATCATGGGGTACGATGTGCTGTTTTTATATACAATTTGAAATGTTTTCCTCAAATTGGCTAACATAGCCTTCACGGCATTTAAGGAGTTCTCTTAATTCACTTCCTGGCGACATGCCTGGGCTGATCCTCCTCATTTATATGAAACACCTCAGATTCATTCACACTTCCCAATACCCACACTCACTCACCCAACCCCTCTCTCACCACCAGCCTGGCTCTTTGACCTCAGCCACGCTCTCTCCTCCTTTTAATTTCCCAGACCAGTGTGTCAGGATCCTGGCCCCATCCCAGCAGGTGCTCCTGCAAACTCTTATAACCAAAAAGGGCCCCTTTGCACTCTTGCTTCACCAGGCTCTCCTGAGACATTTGAGACAACCCGCCTTCCCTCTGGGGTTCTCCTTGTTTTTGGCCCTCTCCTCTGGACCTTTGACGACTTATTCTGTGTCCTTCACTGGTTCTCCTTTATTTCCCCCAGTCATTTTAATAACACAGTAAAGCTAAACCAAAATCTATGGCACTATTACGAAGAGCCAGCCCATGTACTGTGAGAAAGAAATTCATTTGGTTCACAACCAGCCCGAGATGCAAGTATGTCTTGTGTCCATGTTATGGGGCAGGAGACAGCAGGAGTAGCTAGCTGGCCCTGCAAAGAGGGAGAACTAGGAGGTGAACCCAGGAGCAGAGGCCATCCTGTAACCCCTATTCCATTCTGACCCCGAGAAGGATGGTGGTCCTCGGGTCCCTCTGACCCCACAGACGTTACCGGAGCAGTCATCTCCCCTTCCTTGGTTCCTACGGCTGTCTGTCTTAGACAACCTCCGCACCTGCTGTTCTGGGCATGGCTTTCTATGAACTCAAGTCCCACATAGCCATCAGTGCCCGTCCCACACACATCGTCTTTGAAATACCTTCTCCATCTGCTGTCTTCAGCATCCTCTTCGCTCGCAGGGGACCTCACCCTGCAACCCGTCCCCAACCCAGGGGCAATGATGTTACCATTTTCTCTGCCCACTCTCTTTCCTCCCACATCCCTCAATCAGCAAGATCATCAGCTCAATGTCTTCCTCTCTAACCCTCTAGGTCACATCCTTATCACGTCCTACCACCACCACATAGCTACAGAGGCCTTCCTCTACACCACACCTATTCTCCTTGGCTCTGCTGACAGTATTTCCAAGGGCTCCTCCTTCCTTTAAGAGAAAATCCCACCTCCAGCAGGGCACACGGGTGATGTCCCTCTGACAGGCCCAGACTTCTCAGCTCCTGGAGTGTTGTTCAGTGTCATACCCTCATCTCCATCACTAAACACGCGTGTTCCCTAGCCCCTAATCCTGCCCACACACAGCTCAGCTACTCCAGACTTAGCACATCAACCTCCACAGGGCTACTCTCACCTTTCACGTCCTCTGCAGGCCTCTCAGCTCAATTCCCTCTCATACAACAGTTTGGGATTTTGAGTCGCTAGAGGGCAGTTTTTTGAGTCTAGCAGGCACATTTTTACATTCCTTTGCTATATTAACACGAGGCCTGCACAGAGTAGGAGCTCAAGGAATCACTGTCAAAGGAACTAACCAAAGACAACAGCTTCTGGAAATGGACCCGGCCCCTCCCCCTGAAGCAAATAGTCTGACGGATACAAAACTGCTGCAATTCCAAGGAAAGAGAAGATGGTTTTACATCACAGCAGTTCTAGCCGGGGAATATAGGGCAGGTTTACTTTTTTCCTTTCAAAACACCCTTACATCATCACTCTCATTACTGATCCTTTCTTCTTAACTAAAAAAAAATCTTTCTCTAAAATGTTTAATCTAAATACAAGGGAGTGATGAGAGTGCTGTATCATAAAAATAAAATACCTAGCACCTAACTGATATAGCATCATTAAGAAACAAACTGATTCACACAGAATGATTTTCTGATTAATATCCACTTTTCCTTAAAGCATCAGATAAATGTGTGTATTTTAATACTTACTGGAAGAAAATCACTGTCAAATGTATTATATACTTCTCTATAACAGAACAGTAACTAAAGATAATTTTTAAAAACAAAACATAGTCCCTTTTGTTAAAACATAAACCTACATATCTATAGTTACATTTATGTAAATGTAGTTCTTCCAAAATGTTAATAGTGGCTATCTCTGACTGTGAAATTATGAGATATTTTTAGTATGTTATTTTATATTATCTGTATTTTCGAGTCTTTCTAATACAAAATGCATAAATTATGTAATAAAAATAGAAATATTCAAAAATTAGGACCATACTGACTGTAATATTTTATTGGCAAGATGAATCTACCATTATCAAGCTCTGTATTTATTATATTGATAAAGAAGTTAATATAGGGAACAAGATAACTTTTCCTAACAGACCCAGAATATCAAGCTTTCTGAGTTCTTGGGAATGTATTTTAATTTTTTTAGTCTCCTTTACTATCAGTGTACAGCCATATCTTCTACTTTGCTAGCAATTCCTACATCTAGAAGACCCTTTTTCCTCTTTTCCAATATGTTTTTCACAAATTTGCCTAAGTCATGTGCAAAATACAGTGAAACTTTCTTGGGACCTTGAAGTATAAAATCCAGCCTTCTCAGAGCACAGACTTTGTAACATGTGCTTTCACTTTCATGGGCTGTAATATTCAAGGGTATGTTTGGGTTTGGTGACGTGGTCAGGTCCTAGCTTCACGATAACCAGCTGTGTGACCCTGCACAAGCTACTCAACTTTTCTGAGCCTCCCTTTTCTCATCTATAAACAGTGCATAGGTTGGGATGATTCAATGAGATAGTAAGGTAAGTGCCCCTCTGAGAAGCATCCAATAAGTGGTGATCGTTGCTAGTTAGGTTGCTGTTACTTTCTATTTCTTGATTCCCAACTATTTCCCAGGTACACTAATTGCTTGGTATCTCTGGGAGCTGGTTCCAGGCCCCCACGGATGCTAAAATCTGTGGATGCACAAGTCTCTTCCACAGTGGATAGCCCCTAATGGTGTGATATTTGAATATCACCTATGCACATCCCCCCCATGCACTTTAAATCATCTTTAGATTACTTACCACACCTAATACAGTGTACATGCTATGTTCTACTGTAGTTTCTGATTCTCACAATTTTATCGCTATATTGTTACTTTTTATTGTTTTTCTCAATTATCTTTGATCTGTGGTTGGTTGTGCCCAGGGGAGGTGGAACCCACAGATAGAAAGCACCACCTGTGAACAGGCTGCCAGATAACTGAGTTTCAGGCAAGCAAAATATTTTTATATGTAAGCAACTGGTTATAGAAGTAAGAATAGGCTGAAAACCAAGTCAGGTCTATCTTACCCTCAGGAGTAGAAAAAGATAAGTAATAAACTTGTTAAAGTATATAGCAGATGATACACACAAAAGGAGAAACATAACACGTGACGGTAACCCTGACCCACTAAGTCTGAAGACCCCATGCTCACGCCCCCTGTCCCTGAGTAGCTGACAGCAGCTGATTTGGAGCAAGGTGATCAGAGTGAACCCACGCGCTATGGACACTCTTCCCTCCTGCTCTGGGAAACTTCCAGAGCCTTTAAATTAAGAAAATTTATATTTATTTGATCATTACTGGAATATTAAATATTAGCAGCCCAGATTGAGTGCCCAGTAACACAACCTTACTGAAATACAAATGAATCCTGAAGTTTTTTATCAGAAACAAAGTGTAGTACCACAGGTGGCTCAAAAGTGGTCTTACGAAGTTGTCTTCATCTGCCTCGTGTCAGTAATAGATTACAGATTGAAAAATAATTTCAGAAGAAAATTGAACATTTTAAAAGTATTTTTTCCTATGGAAAAGTAATAGATGTTCATTAAAGAAAAGTTGGCCAAAACTGAGAGCTGTTGATGAAAGAGTAACAATTATACATAATTCACGACCAAGACATAAAGACTATTAAAATATTTTAATACATTTCCTCCTTATTATTTTTATATTCATAGATTTATATATAAAAGCATACTGCAACGGGCCTTCATATCCTGTTTCTTCTTTGACTTATAAGCATTTTATAGGGCATTAAAATTCTTTGTAAACATTTTTAATAGCTGCATAAATGCTCCATTATAAGGATATATTATAATTTACCTAGCTGTTTCCTCATTCTTGGAGATTTAAGCCATTTCCAATTTTTCTTTCTTTTTTTTTTTTTTTTTTTTTTTTGCTCACACACAGAAATTTTAAAGATGGTTTTCAAGAGAAAACAAATTTATTTCGTAGGCAAATGAAGTCCTCGATGAAACAGACAATGATGGTATGTTGGTGTAATGGATTCACTGCCAGCCTCAAGTTCAATCAGAATAGGCATCTATCTTTCCTTCAAGCAATAATTCATTTTAATTCAGACTTTCCATTCCTGGCTGCTTCCTCACAAATGTGTTTTCCATCTCAGACAATTGCAAAGAATCAGCCATAATGCTTACTTTTTTGACAGGTGGCATTTAATTTGTGTGTAGGTCAAAAGCCCTACTATCTCCTGGCACCACACTGAACAGAGGCAGGAAGCCTAACTCACAATCCTGCTCCCCACATGTAACCCTCCTCCTTTGTGAGACTTCACGTCTTGTTCAAGTTCAATTCTCAGCCAGGGTATCACACGTGAAAAAGCCTTCCTTGGGCTTCTGGGGTCCTTTAGAATTAACTTTTCTTCTAGGCCCTTAGCTCTCTTGAAGTATCTATCTCCATGGGGACCAGAACCCCCTATCAAAGAACTCCACCCCATCAGAAGAGGATCCTATTTCCTTCAGAACAGGCCTCTTTTCTCTACACTAGAAAATCATGCCAGAAACATAAACGCCCCACCATGTCACCAGATGAAAAGCTTAAATTTTAAGATAATTGAAGTAGTCACAGCAAGAAGCAAAGCCTTGGGGAAGTTATGAAGAATGTGACATGCGGCCACGTGGATGTCACACATGAAAGAGAATATTTTAAAGATGGTTTTCAAGAGAAAACAAGTTTATTGATGCACATGTGACATGTAGCACAAAGACCACAGCACAGTGACCCGGGCACATCCGTTAACTCTCCTTGGACCCTAATAGCTCCAGAATCTAAACATCGACACCTCTATCACAGACCCAAGCTGAAATGAAGGCTTAACGTTTTGTTAAGCACAAAAAGGGGACTTCACAAGACAAACAGAATAAAACTTATGAGAAAATGAAATAGGAATTTCTGAGGGTGAAAGGTTTCAAAGTGTACCTCTATTAATATTGAAGCTGGTACCAGTGCTGCAGCTGGTCGACCCAAACCAGACCACTTACCCTTCACAACAGAAGCAGGCTCTCTGGAGCTGGACATCTTCAAACGTAACTGAGGGGAGGACCAATAAAGGCTTATACTCATCACGGAGAAAATAAAATTGGATTGAATAAAATATGTAAGTTACAGCAAATTGTATTTATTTGCCTTTTTATCCTTAAATAATGACTTTTCAACATCAGAGGCATAGTACAAATATACAGATTTTTTTGTTCAGATAAAATAAGTGTAATAATGTGGGAAGTCCTTGCCGCGTTGCCTACGGAGATCTAACAGACGTCAACCGACCCAGAAGACGTCTCGTTTACACAGAAGCAAAGGGCTAACACATGTATAATGACAGAGAAACTGGTTTTCACGTCTTACCCTTAGAGAACCATCTGCTCTCCATTCTCTGATCATTAAGATGGAAACTTATTTAAATGATAAAAATCCAGTTTCTTTTATTTTTCTTTTAGTTTTACAGAGTATGCTATAATGCATTGGGATTTCAGATAAAGACATCCACTAATATTGTGATAAACTACTGTTTTTTAGGAGGCATAAACCTGAACTTTCCTTGCTTTATAACAACCAACATCTAGAAGGTAAAGAAATACTGAACAATGTTTGTTTAAAAGTAATTCCTCATTTTATAAAGGAATTCTGTTTAAATAAGTGAACTTTTGAAACTCTAAATGACCATTTGGAAAGCACTAGATGATCAGTGTCTAGTGTTAATGCAACCATTATTAGGTTCATACTTTTCCTCAATGAAATGAGACTCTGCCTATAGAAATAACAAAGGCAATGAAACAAAAGCACAGGAAATAACAGGAAATGCTGAAAGGGACTTGCAGAGGCCCAAGGATTCAGAAGAGAGAAGAGGGAGACAGTTTCTCGTGGGACTGGACCTGGCCAGTGCAGACCCTGCCTTTAAACACACGTAGCTACTACAAGGAATCAGTTGGTTGTTCAAGGAAAGAAAAAAGTATTTAGAGTCTTTACCATCACTAGGTCCTTAGAATAGACTAGGAACTCTCTGGTCCTTCAAATTTTAATACACCAGAGCCCTTTAAAGGTGACATTTAGAGAAAATTTAGATGTGAAACAATTAAAATGTTAATAGCATTTCTACTGTAAGTAGACGCATAAAACAGTGGTTCTCAACCTTCCTAATGCCATGGCCCTTTAATACAATTCCTGTGGGTCGCGACAGGAAGGTTGAGAACCACTGTCATAAAAGTAGGGGAAGCTCCCTGCCTGGTCTCCAGACTTGTTGCTTTCAGGTCAGCCAAGCAAGACTTGCTGTACAGAGAGGCCGGGGTATCTTACAATGGCCCAGGCCTACAGTGTTTGCTGTCAAAATTCATACTTCATTCCAGTATTGCATATGACACGCTTACAGCCCAACACAAATATGATGCTGTCATACAGCCGGCTAATGTACATCGCTGTGTCTTAGTTTTATTTCACAGGTGCTATTCCAGTACATTTAAAGAAAACCCATATTCATTTTTGATCATCCCGATACAGAGGATTCAAAAGTTCCAAAGATAAGAAGTGGATCTCAGCATGAGTAAACCGTGAAATGCATTGGAAAATAAATTTTTGATATCAAGATACATTTCCAGTTTATTCATGCTGAGAACTGTTTTCTTACCTTTTGGACTTTGTAGTTAGGATAGTGAAATTTTGTTCATGAAACTCCATAATAAAGAAGCAATACAATTTGACTATTATTTTATTTTTGTGTTCTTTTTCCAGGCTTATTGAAGTATGATTGATAAACAAAATCATGTCAATTTAAGATATATAATGAGATGATTTGACATAAATATATGTATGTGTATATGTGTATGTGTGTGTGTGTGTTGTGTGTGCACTGTATTGTAAAATGATCGCCATTATCGAGTTACTCAACATGTCTATCGCCTTACCTGGTTGCCTTTTTTGCCCGTGCAGAGAACATTTAAAATCTACTCCCTTATTCTAAGGCAGCAGTAAGGTCCACAGTACTTGCCCTTAGTTCTCTTTACTATAGTCATCACGCTGTCCATGAGATCCCCAAATAAAATAAACACCTGCGATCCTGCAACTATACATTAATGCTTTCAGCTTCAGAAAAAAAAAAAAAAAACTATTCAAAATTAGATTTCTTTACCTAGTCAGCATCCACTCCACTAACCCATGAAAATGTTTTTACAATCATTTAGAGAAATTGAACCCCTGGTCTCCTTGGACTGCCTTTTCTCTCGAGAGTAAAATCCACAGAAGCTCAGGATTACTGTCAATCCTTAATTAACCACATCAGTGAGGGAAACTGTAAGCACCAGTGGAAACTGTTCACTGAAGAGTGACAGGAAACATTTTCCAGATCATGAGTTGACAAGCCACATAATTTATATACAACAAGGTGATTTTACCAGGAGTCAGCTGGAAGTACTTCTAACTAATTCCAAACACATCCTCATTGTTATCACAAGGCTATCATGGTGATCAGTTTTTAGAAGATGCTAGAGATCTCCAGATACCTACGTTAAACAAAACTGTCCACTGAGATTGCTGAGACAGACAGAGACACAATTAATCCTATCTGAGGGGCCGGGAAGTACTCGTGAAATAGCTGACTTTCATGCTGGGCCTTGGAGATTGGCCTGGAAGTGGTGGAGGATGCAGAAAGAAAAAAGACACCATGCAGAAACATGTGGGGTACATTTGGGGACCCTGGAGTATGCTGGTGAGAGTCGGGCGGCAGGTGCCTGGAGATGATGGTGGTGACACCTGTCACCTGCCGTGTGTATCATCTGCCAAAGACACTCTGCCTTTCCAACACCGCCAGAGCCTTGCATGCAGTGCTGTCTTCCTGAAAATGAATACTCTTGTGACCTTAACCCCAACCTGCCATCACTTCCATGAGGCTCTCCATGATTTCCTCTCATGAATTTATTTCCTTCCTTCCTGATTACAAGCTCTACTTTGGTGTCACTGCTTTAACGTGCCTGACTATCCCACAGCAAAGAACACCACAGTTGATAATAAGCTCCTCCAGGTGGAGACCCTATCATACCCACCTTACAGTCCCCATAGAACCATTTTCTATGAAAGTTATGATTGAAGTATGATGAACCATTTTCTATAGTTCTGTGGGGACTGTACCTGGGTCACCATCCAGGAGCAGACGCACCATCCAGGAGCTGGACATTCTTTCTGCCGTTACTATTGGCCATGCAGATAAGGAGCTGAGAACGATGGCAGATACAGAGCACAGAGAAAAACGCCAGGCACAAATGTCACCTGCCAACACAAGGCCACGCGATAGGAGTCTGCTTCTTGTCATCATGGCTCTGGGAGTGAAGTTCTCAACTAGACCAACGTCTTGAAGTTGGGTCTGTTCAGGAGGCTGTACAAGGCAGGGTTTTAGTAGTGGCACCGTCCACTCATCTAACCCCACGGCGTCCACAGCACACCCCGCCTTCTCTCCTCCCTCCCAGCAGGTCTCCTCCTCAGGCACTTTTCACACACCCTCCTCTCACATATGAAAATTTCCCAGTTTCCTTCTTCAATAATCTTTTCCCTCACTTTTCACATACATTTGTTTCCCATTGCTTCAACACCCCTACATGCTGTGGCCGGACCACTCTCGCCAGCCTCGAAGCCTATGGCAGAGCTTCCCTGGAAGGTCCCCAGAGGACTCACAGACACGTGAACACTCCCATGGTCACAGTGGACGCCTCCACCCTCTCCTCCTCCCCTCCCCTCCTAGAGGATGAAGGCCTTCCCACTCACCCCCTCACTTCCATGCACTCACTAGCTCCACTCCTCAGCTCTCCTTGATAGTAAGCTTTCAGACCCATACCTCCATTCATCAGCAGCACCACATCTTCTGGGTATTGGATTGATTCAAGCTACTTTCCCAAGTACCTAATGAGCATCCCTGCAGGGAGCCCTGCCTCTCTGGCTGTACCCTCAGCAATGTGCCACCCACCTGGGAACACAGGTCTCATGAGCTCACTCCTCTGCTGTCCAAAGTCCCCTCCAAATGGGATCACAGGTCTCATGAGCTCACTCCCCTGCTGTCCAAAGTCCCCCCCACCTGGGATCGCAGGTCTCATGAGGTCACTCCCCTGCTGTCCAAAGTCCCCCCCACCTGGGATCACAGGTCTCATGAGGTCACACCCCTGTTGTACAAAGTTCCCCCAACCTGGGAACATAGGTCTCATGAGGTCACTCCCCTGCTGTACAAAGTCCACCAACCTGGGAACACTGGTCTCATGAGGTCACTCCCCTGCTGTCCAAAGTCCCCTCCACCTGGGGACACAGGTCTCATGAGGTCACTCCCCTGCTGTCCAAAGTCCCCCACACCTGGGAACACAGGTCTCATGAGGTTACTCGCCTGCTGTCCAAAGTCCCCTCCACCTGGGATCACAGGTCTCATGAGGTCACTCTCCTGCTGTCCAAAGTCCCTCACCTGGGAACACAGGTCTCATGAGGTCACTCTCGCCTGCTGTCCAAAGTCCCCTCCACCTGGGATCACAGGTCTCAAGAGGTCACTCCCTTGCTGTACAAAGTTCCCCCAACCTGGGAACATAGGTCTCATGAGGTCAGTCCCCTGCTATCCAAAGTCCCCCTCACCTGGGATCATAGGTCTCATGAGGTCACTCTCCTGCTGTCCAAAGTCCCCACCACCTAGGATCACAGGTCTCATGAGGTCACTCCCCCACTTCCAAAGTCCCCACAATCTGGGATCATAGGTCTCTTGAGGTCACACCTGTGCTGTCCAAAATCCCCTCCACCTGGGAACATAGGTCTCATGAGGTCACTGCCCTGCTGTCCAAAGTCCCTTCCACCTGGGGACACAGCTCTCATGAGGTCACTCCCCTGCTATCCGAAGTCCCCTCCCCTGGGATCACAGGTCTCATGAGGTCACTCCCCTGCTGTCCAAAGTCCCCTCCACCCGGGGACACAGGTCTCATGAGGTCACTCCCCTGCTGTCCAAAGTCCCCTCCCCTGGGATCACAGGTCTCATGAGGTCACTCCCCTGCTGTCCAAAGTCCCCTCCACCCGGGGACACAGGTCTCATGAGGTCACTCCCCTGCTGTCCAAAGTCCCCTCCACCTGGGATCACAGGTCACATGAGGTCACTCCCCTGCTGTCCCAAGTCCCATCCACCTGGTAACGAAGGTATCATGAGGTCACTCCCCTGCTGTCCAAAGTTCCCTACACCTGGTAACACATGTCTCATGAGGTCACTCCCGTGCTGTCCAAAGTCCCTTCCACCTGGGAACACAGGTTTCATGCGGTCTCTCCCCTTCTGTCCAAGTCCCCTATACCTGGTAACAGAGGTCTCATGAGGTCACTCCCCTGCTGTCCAAAGTTCCCTACACCTGGTAACAAAGGTCTCATGAGGTCACTCCCCTGCTGTCCAAAGCCCCCTACACCTGGTAACACAGGTTTAGAGGTTCTGGATTAGTGAGCACCTGAGTTAGTGATTTGATTTTAATGGCAGTGAAGAAAAGACAGACAGTTGAAGTTTTACCGCAGCCCCTTGAGTAAACTCACTACACTTGTAAGTCCATGGAGCTCTGAGGGCCTAAAGTGTTAAAAAAGAATGGGAGAACCAGTGCTGGGCTCAACAGAAGAGAGCACAGGCAGGTTTAAACCTCAGCACATTTATGCTGCAAAAATGGGGAACAGGAGAGCTGTTGGGTACGCAGTGGGACATTCAGCGTCTCTCGCACTTCTACTTGTGAAGCAGCATCGCAGGCTTTTATTATGGAAGGGCAGTTGTACAGCAAACAGCCTCGGAAGCTGCAGAGGGTGTCCTCCGCCAGGGCTGAGGGCAGAGTTGTTTGCTGAGCAGGATAATTACGATAATGTTCCCCGTAATTGCGAGGACTGGCAGGTTGGCCGGCAGGTTGGCCAGCAGGCCCTTTGTTATTATTGGCAGTTTTGAGCTCCAGGTCCCTCACGACTGGTGTCACAGACTCCCTCTGCACACAGTGACCATTACAGCCCCTTCTCATATCCCCCATGGAACTTATCTGTGAGGAGGGACACAGTGAGCTGATGTGGACATCAAGCTCAGGATGCTCTATGGACTAACGGTCTAACAAAGTCTTTGATCCAGAATCTCGTGGCTCTGTCAGCAACTGGCAACCGTGCCAGACTAACTTCTTACTTTGGAAGTAGAGTGAACTTAGGCTACTCACAGTTCTTGATTAGGAGAAGGGGAATAAAGAAAAAAATTAAAAAACAAAAAGCGAAGAAAACCGTCTAAACTCAACTACTTAGTCTATATAAAACTGAATGGTGGCAGAAAGATATGCCCTTGCAAACAGTGAGGTACCTGAGGGTGCAGATTCGAGAGTCTGATGGCCTGAGTTCATAATCCCAGGAGTTAAATTACTATCCCACCTCTCTCCTGAACTTCATGACCTTATCAGAACTCTCTCTGGAAAACATTCACTTCCCTGGACTTCAGATTCCTCATCCTAAAATGGTATCACTAATATTACCTTCTGATAGGGATGTTGTGAAGATTAAATGAATTAAAATATGTAAAGTGCTTAAGTTATCCTGGTACACAGTAAATGCTATTGAAGAATAATATTAATATTATGATGCCTAAATCTTATTCCAGAGTTTTAAAGAAAGGAAATAACATTAGGGGGGGCTTTGCCTTAGAAATCAACTATGATAAAAATTAAGTGGCACATACAATAAAAACACAGATGCTTTAGAGGATATAAAAGGGAAGATCAACCAAGGGATATTTGCAGTGATCTACGACTAAAAACAGCATGACCAGGCTTAAGTGTTTGCACCAAGAATTTCACTGTGGGTGTTTACAGCATCTGGCAAGTGATAGGAAGATAAATATTAACTTATATTAATCTAATTGCCATATCCAAATCCCTGTTACAACCATGTCACGTAAAGCTCAAAAATAAGTAAAGTACATAATATATTATCATGGATAAAAAATTTCAAATATCACAAAGAAGATGCACCTATGAATTGAGACATGGAGGACTAACCAAGGTCTAGGGACACAACACATCTGAGATCTGCGGAGAGGACAGTGGGGACCAGACGTGGTCTAGGGACACAACGAGTCTGAGATCTGCAGAGAGGACAGTGAGGACCAGATGTGGTCTAGGGACACAACGAGTCTGAGATCTGTGGAGAGGACAGAGGGGATCAGACGTGGTCTAGGGACACAACGAGTCTGAGATCTGTGGAGAGGACAGAGGGGATCAGATGTGGTCTAGGGACACACAGAGATTGACATCTATAGAGAAGACAGTGGGGCCTAGACGAGGTCTAGGGACTCACCGGGCTGAGATCTACAGAGAGGACAGGGAGGATCAGACGTGGTCTAGGCACAAACTGAGTCTGAGGTCTGCAGAGGGGACAGTGGGGACCAGACCTGGTCAAGGAACACACTGAGTCTGAGATCTGCAGAGAGGACAGTGGGGATCAGACATGGTCTAGGGACACACCAAGTCTGAGATCTGTGGAGAGGACAGTGAGGATCAGACCTGGTCTAGGGACACACTGAGTCTGAGATCTGCAGAGGAGACAGTGGGGATCAGACCTGGTCTAGGAACACACTGAGTCTGAGATCTGCAGAGAGAACAGTGGGGATCAGACGTGGTCTAGGTACACACCAAGTCTGAGATCTGTGGAGAGGACAGTGAGGACCAGACCTGTTCTAGGGATACACCAATCTGAGGTCCACAGAGAGGACAGTGACAACCAGACGTGGTGTAGGGACACACTGAGTCTGAGGTCTACAGAGAGAACAGTAACGACTAGACATGGTCTAGGGAAACATCAAGTCTGAGATCTATAGACAGGACAGTGAGGACCAGACGTGGTCTAGGGACACACTGAATCTGAGATCTGCGGAGAGGACAGTGAGGACAAGACGTGGTCTAGGGACACAATGAATCTGAGATCTGCAGAGAGAAAAGTGGGGATCAGATGTGGTCTAGGAACACATTGAGTCTGAGATCTGCAGAGAGGACAGTGGGGACCAGACGTGGTCTAGGGACACACAGAGATTGACACCTATGGAGAGGACAGTGGAGACTAGACGAGCTCTAAGGACACACCGAGTCTGAGATCTGCAGAGAGGACAGTCAGGACCAGATGTGGTCTAGGGACACACTGAGTCTGAGATCTGCAGAGAGAAAAGTGGGGATCAGATGTGGTCTAGGAACACATTGAGTCTGAGATCTGCAGAGAGGACAGTGGGGACCAGACGTGGTCTAGGGACACACAGAGATTGACACCTATGGAGAGGACAGTGGAGACTAGACGAGCTCTAAGGACACACCGAGTCTGAGATCTGCAGAGAGGACAGTCAGGACCAGATGCGGTCTAGGGACACACTGAGTCTGAGATCTGCAGAGAGAAAAGTGGGGATCAGATGTGGTCTAGGGACACATTGAGTCCGAGATCTGCAGAGAGGACAGTGAGGATCAGACCTCGTCTAGGGACACACAGAGTCTGAGATCTGCAGAGAGGGTATTAATAAATCCACAGTTAAAAAGGCAAGTCCGTACCTCCTAGATTAGGGCTTTGATGTACATATCTGAGTGTCATGAGGATAGTGCATATGAGGACAGGAGGGAGAGAGGTAAACCAGGTAACAGGTGAAGAATAAGAAGGGAAACGAAGATGGGAGGGGTGAACACAGGGGCCCATGGAGGACAAAAACTACAAATAAGACAAAGTGTACAACAGAAAAGTGCAAAGAAAGATGTGGAAAAGAAAGAAACAGATATGGCTAGTAATCCCACATGCTAGGAAAAGAGGAAGTCGGGGAAATTCCAAAAAGAGGGCAGAGTCTGAGGAGGCCAGGTAGCAGGTGCAGCTAGACAGCCATGGGTCAAATGATGCATGACTTTTTATAAAGAGGGGAGCAGCATCTCTGAGCTATTTTTAAGCAACTGAAGGCGAAGAGGAGTAGAAGCAGGGGAGGTATCTGTACAGATAAGACATATTCTAGACATAGGCCAGGAAGAGAAGGAGAAAGGGAGCCTGGGAACACTTAGAAGAAAAGTGGGGAAGGCAGTGTGAAGGAAAGAGCTGTAAATCAAAGAAGGAAAAGAAACGATTGGTAGAAAAACCATTTAAAAGATGGGATCAGGAACAAACAGGGAAGGGAGTATCTTGAAACAAGAAGGAGAAATTTATTTCTACGAAACACAGAAGAACGAAGAGAGTAAACATGTAAATAATATTAAGACAGAGGACAGAGACGCTGAGAAAATTCCTGTAACAAAATGCCAATTTCATCAACAACGCAAGGATTGGTGTTGACTGCTAAAACTATCGGGCAAAGGTTTTGGTCTACTTGGGAGAACAGGAGAAAGAACAGCTATTACTGAAAATAGGAAAGATTCGGAGTAAGCCAAAAGGTCAGAGAGGCCGGTGGTTTAGGAGCCGAGGAGGGCAGCCTTGAGGGTACAGGCAGCACCGTGGGGAGAGGTGATTAGGCACGAGCTCTGGAGCTGGCAGAAGGGGCCCCGAGCCCACCCCACCACTTCTGAGCCACAAAATTTCAGACATGTTACCTAACCCACAACACCCCAGTGTCCTCATGGACAACAGGATCGTCTCCCTCATATAACTGTCGCTAGGACTAGAGAGATTAATAAGCACAAACTCCTAAAAACAGTGCTTTACCCACAGAGGGTGCACCACAGCCTCCTCTTCTCAAACTCTCTTTGTGCTCATTTAATGTTGCCGATTTCAAAAGGAGAAACAAGTCTTTCAGAACTAGTTTAGATTAATAAGCAAATGACAGACCCCCCCCAAGATCACACTAAAATTATTCATAATTTTAAAAGGGGATTGTTATCAGCCCCAGAAATCTCTTATTTAGTCATGCTATGACCTGAATGACTGTCTCCCCCTAAAATTCATAGGTTAAAATTCCAATGACCAAGGTGATGGTATTAGGATCTGGAGTTTTTAGGAGGCTAGGAAGTCCTGAAGTGGAACCCTCATGACTGAGATCAGTGTAAATCTGTCCCTTCTACCTGAGAGGACATGGCTGCACCTATGACCGAGGACAAAGGCCCTGCCAGACTCTGAGTCTACCAGTGCCCTGGACCTGGACTTCCCAGTCTCCACAGCTGGAAAAAATGAATGTCCTGTAAAAGCCACCCAGTTTATGGCGAGGTATTAGGGCAGCCAAAACAGACTAAGACAGCTCCATTTCAGGCTTTATCATAAGGAAAGTGAAAACAAAGCAAAGCAAAATAAAATAAAAAGCAAATTCTGGTATGGTGTGTGGAGCAACAGACAACACTTGTTAATTCCCCTTCACTATCCCAGATTATTCTCACAGCTTCCTCATTTGCTCTATTTCTAAATCCATTAGTTCTTCATAAAACCTACATCTCTGCTATTCCCCCAGCAAAGAAAGCCAAGGTGGAATTTAGCTCTGTGTGTGCCCTGGGGAGAGAGCAAGGTGGAACTTAGCTCTGCGTGTGTGCCCTGGGGAGAGAGGTGGACAGATCATTCCAAAGCAGTCATATTTTAGAGGTGTTTGTCAAAACTGCCTGTAGCAGATAATCCACCTTAGGGTAATGGATGTGTGAGATCACCCACCCAGTTTAGGTGACTGCTGAGGCACAAAACGGGCACACATTTTATAATCTTCCTCCTGGTATCAGAGAAATCTAAATATTCCAAGTTCCAGAAGCTTGAGCCATTGGACCTGCCTTTATCCACTTCTGCTTGGTTTGACGTCTCCAACACTTCCATGTTTACTACTTTTCACCGTCTTGCATAAAACAATTATGCAAGTGTTTACAGGAATACATTACAAAGGATAAATTTTGAAAGAATGCATTACAGACAACCATTTTCCTTTGATTCTCAAAGATCCAGATAGAGTTTCTTTCCTCCTATTTAATCCTTCAAGAAACATTTACAGAATTCCATTAACATAAGTGAACTCTTCAGTATTCCTTTACCAAAATGCCATCACCAGTTACTAATCTCCCATTGTTAATGGTATTGCCAAGGACACCTTTTCCCACTGCACTAAACCCAGTTTAAGGCTACCTTATGGTTTTAATACCCAAGCGTACTGCAGCCCTCAGATAGCAGGAGAATTTCTCAGGGAGAGTCTCAGTGAAGAGGGGAGAAATCAGATCTTCCTGTGCTTAACTGTCCTGCCTGTTGTGTGACAATTAACATTCCAAGCTCCCGCCATTCCCAGCACCAATACCAACAGATCCCTGCAGCTGTGAGAACTATCAAAAAAGTCTACACAGGCTTCTCAAATCCACCTAGGGAGAAGATACCAGCCTCACTCTCACTGAGAAAGCTTGGAAGTGATTAAGAAGAACCTTTTAAAAACACTGGCTAGGCCTAGGCGTTTGAAATGGGCTGTATATGCTAAGAACTCCAGCTCTAAAATCAAACTGCCTGGATCCAGATCTTCTGAATTCTTGGAATGTGTTCTTAACCTTACTGTCTCTTTCTTCATTGGAAAATGTGTGTGATAATACTGCCTCCCTCACAGGGCACTTCTAGGATTACATGAAGTCATCCGTGTAAAGTTGTCGGAAATCTGTCTGGCATCTAAGTAAGAATTAAAGAGATTGTTACCCGTTATTTCTAATACTTACTTACATAATAGACACTGAAGTACTCTGCAGAATACTGATTTTATGAATCTGCTTCACCTTAGTTATTCAAGATTTCCTGAAAGTGATAAGACATCTGACAGATCAATTATCATTAGAGTCTGAATATTCATCTGTCATATGGTTTTTGCTTTGTTAAGAAAATTTCCTTTGAAAATGAGCTTACCTGCAGAGCAATGTACCACAAACACCCTGCATTAAATCTAGGCTGAGCATTAGTTAGCTACAAGCTTATTTCTTATTTTCAGGGGTAACCCCAGCTCCAAAATCTGTTCAAGTACAAGATAGCTACATAAAACTTTCACCGGTGTTAATGACCTATGTGTGTCATTCAGTAAGATGACCAATTCTCATCAGTAGTCTCCACCTCATTAGAAGCCTGCACGCACGGATAAGGGACCTCAGAGGTCAGTACAAATCTCAGGAAGGATTCTCTCTAATTTAATAGATGGACAGGGGTGTGGAAGCCAAGTGCAATCTAGACACGGTTGCATTGCACATGCCTGAAACAATTGGAAAGGTATCTGCAGAAGCCTAGCACTCGATCCCAATACAGTCCCTGCCTAAGAAATCATATTCACTCTAGTACCAGAGAGGATTAAATGCAAATTGGACTGGTTTCTTCCCATCCAGATTTCAGAAAGCACTAAGAGTCAGGAGAGTATTCCTTTATGCAATAACTCCCCAGAAAAAGTATCTCTATTAAACACTTAAGAATGTGTATATTTTCATACTGATCTCCTCCCATCTGATAAATAAATAAGCTGCATAGCAGCCTCCTTAGAAGACAAAATATGCAGTGTCATCCCTCCATTCCAGTCAGTGAAAGAGTCAATACTGTAACATGAGGTCAAACAGCTAAGCCAGGTCAGAAGCGATGAGGGTGTTCCTGTGGTTTCTCGGTGTCTCTCTCGGAAGGGACTGTTCCCTCTCAGTGTGCCTGGGTGACTCTGTGGCTGCCTGATAAGCCCAACCAGGATACGCTTAAAGTGACCTGTAAAAGTAAAAGCATGGTACTCAGGGAGCTCGCAGCAAGGCAGCTTCTAGGAAGGGAAGGCAAATGCCAGCACAAGCTGTCCAAAGTGAGAGGTGTCCTCTGAGAAACACTGAAGAGGAAAGTCAAGTCCAGCTTCTCTTCAAAATAAACAAGACATATCTTATCAATCCAAGCGAAATCACACAGCCAAAACTCCCTGCCAAATACATATTTACAAACTACACCTGTGATACTACACAGCGGCCGTGTGTCCAGATTTGTACCCAGTGACATCTGCAGTAACCAGTCAGGTGAGAGGGAACTACAGAAACCCGAAGTGAATCCCCGAACCAAATAAAACCGAATTTTTCTTACAGGAAAAAGTAAAGCTCCAGACATGTATGCATGGCTTTGTGCACTTACCTAAGCCACTTTTCTATGATTAAATATCACGTTTCAGACAAACAAAGATGAAGCAAAAAAGTAGCAGAGTGGCGAAAATGTGTAAACATTGAAAATGCTCTGGTATCTGCTCCTAACGGCCCAAGAGCAGAAATCCTGAGGCAGAATTAGATCAGGCTGTCCTCTCACTGGTCCCCCAGAAGTCAGAGAAACTTCTCCAGCCAGCCCAGAGCACAAGGCGATTCTAAAGCCTTAGACTCCCCTGGGCTCCTCACTGCACCTGACGGAGCGACCAAGAACAAGCATGTCCCAGCGACAGGATTTCTACCCCGGAAAGGGAACCATGACCGTCTCAGACAATCAGCAACTCCCCAGCTCTTCAATCCTCCCAGGGGACCAGCAGCGACGTGGCCGACACTCTCCTCTCCCAGGGCCCCACTTCAGCAGATAAGCCCGGTTACCTCTCTCATCGAACCTGTGGAATAATCCACTCCTTTGAATTCGGTGATACTTCTCAAAAAAAAAAAAAAAAGAAAAGAAAAAAGAAACATAAGCGCGAAGTCATTGGTCTCTTGAAGAAGAAAAATGTCAAGAAACTCACTATTCAACAAGATTTCATTCACAGTCCGTTCACAAAGAGACTCTAGTCATTAGCCAATTACTCTTACAAGGAGAAAATTACCTGAAACACACAGGCACAGCCCACGTACACGCGCACACACCCAAACCCGATGGGGCGGGAAGCCCTGCCCGGCTGAGGACGAGTCAGGTGCACAGCCCGGCCCGGATCGCTCCCCAGGACGCCTCGGCCGCCGCGTTCCCGCTGCGCTGAGCCGGGAACAGACCGCAGAGCCCGCGGGAGCGACGCCGCCCTCGGTCCTCGGCCCCTTCCCGGCCTGGCTGTGGCGTTCGCAGAGGGGCCGGGCCGGGCGAGGCGGGGCGGGACGCGACCGGACGGGGCGCACGAGCTCTCTCGCTCTCTCCCTCTCTCTCTCGCTCTCTCGCTCTCTCTCTCGTTCTCTCCCGGCGTTCCGGGGCGCGCGGGCGCCACTTACATGCAGGGCCGGAGCTGCAGGGCGCTTCCCGGCGGCCAGGCGCCAGCCGCCCCAGCGCAGGGAGCCCGGAGCCACAGTCGCGGGGTCATCTCGGCGAGGCGGAGCGGCTCCAGCCACCGCCCGGGCTGCGCGGAGCGCGCGGTTCCGGCGGCTCGGCAAGTCCGAACCCGAAGCAGAAGTTGGGTTCTCCGGGCAGAAGTTGGTGTGCCAGGCTCGAAGGACAGGCGAGGAGCGTCTCCTCGAGGACCGGGAGGCAGCGGCGCGGCCCCTCCGGGCGACGCAAGCTGCCGGGAAGGCGGAGGGTCGGCCGGGCGAGCCCCCAGGCGCAGTGACCGCCGCGCTGCGCGCCCCTGCTCCGTCGGGAGCGACTGAAGCTGGGCGAGCCCGGCGGTCCCGCAGCCCCCGCAGCAGCGGTGCCATGGAAACGCGCTCGCCGCCTCCCGCCCGGCCCCTCCGGAGCGCTTAAAGAGACAGCCCAGCTGCCGCCGCGGCTGCTGCGCCCTGGGCCGCCGGACCCCGCCCTCCTCTCCGCGGGACGCCGAGGGGAAGACGCGCGGCGGATGCTGCATGCTGGGGCCGCACGCGGGAGTCCGGAGGGGCAGGTGGGACGCCAGAAACCCAGGGGCTCTGCCCAATACTCCGCCTAACTCCGCTCTCCAACCCTTCCCACTCACCCGCCTCCCACCCACCCTCCAATCCCTCCAAAGAGGCGACGCAGACCTGCCCCCGCCGGCGCACGAGCCAGCTCTGGGCCTAACCAGCGCGCACCTGCCACGGCGGAGACCACAGGAGGGCGGACTGGGATCGTCTCCCCGCGGCGAGTCCCGGGAGGCGTCAGCGCACCCGGCGGCGGGGTCGTGCACCGAGTGGGAACCGAACAGCAGTTGATGGGGTCAAATCTCCTGCCAAGTCGACAGTTGCAGGTCACGCCGCCCTCTCTTCGTTTCCCCTGGCCACCACCTCAACCCCTTCAGACCGTGGAGTTATGAGGAGGAGCAAACCCTTTAACAAACTTACTCCCTCCCATACACCGAGGCGCGGCAGGTGGCGAGCCCCCACTGTCCTCTCTGAAAGGTCAGCGCTGCTCGGAACCGGAAGCTCGGACTGCAGAGCTGGTCGGCTGCCCGGGACTCAAAGCCAAGGCCGACGCGGTCGTCCGCAGCCCAGTCCGGAGGCTGCGCCTCTGCCCGGCGCCAGCTGCTGTCCGGAAGGCCGCAAACCGCTGGACTCGGTTTCTTGAAAATACAAATCTCTGGTGCGTCGTGCCCTCCAACAAGGACCGCGCAGCCTCCGAAGCCATGATCTGCTCTTTAGCCCTGAAGAAAATGAAGCATTCTGCAGTGGGACAAGTTTTTCTTTGGTTCCTAAACTTACCCAAAGTGGCTCCCCCGTGACGCATTCCTACCCGAGGATTGGCCTTGAAGTAGGGCCACCGGCTTGGTCCCGCCCCGGAGCCCTGAAAGGCTCTTCCCTGTGCGGCTTTCCTGGGCTCCCTCTTGCCCTGCCAGTTGGATTAACCATCTGGCTGAACATCACAGTCTTCTGACCCCGTGTTCCCCTTTCTTTTCTTTTGCTTTTTCTACAACCTAAAAAGCCAGTGGGCGTTACAGAACCGACTGAAGAGCAAACTTTGGGGGTTTCTCTAAAAAGAACAACAACAACAAAAAAAAAAAAGTGAAGGTGAAATAGAGCAGGCTGCTCCGGAATTCATTAGCATCCTGTGCCTCAGTTCCCCTTGATTTGGGGAGGAATTTGAAATTCATGGCACCGTGTTGTATCTTTTATTTCGCTTGGACATAGCTGTATTTTTAACATGTTTTAACTGAAGTTTAACTTGCAGTGAAAATAAATCACAAATATATAACTAGACAATTTTTTCTTTTGACAAATATCTTTAACCAATAGAATTTTAAAGCCATTTACATAACAGAAATCATTACTTGAGGCCCTTATTTCAAAAATTCCTTCTTTCTTCTAAATTTCAGCTGTCGCCGACTCAGGCCTTCTCTCACCCCAGAGATGGTGGCCTTGGTGGCAGCGCTGGCATCTGCTATATAGATGCTTTACAACTTGGCTCACTCTTGATTAGTTCTGATAATAACAAGTCTGACACATTGCTAAAGTACGTTGATAATTTTTAAATCTTTTGTTAACCCTCTTTTCTAACTTATCCTAAATCTTTTTGCCATGTTTGTTGACAAGTAACAGAGTTGATTGCCTAATGTCACCCCCTCTTCTTTTTTATCTCCCTCTTGTGTTGAGGTGCTAATCAACAGTGAAATGACCAAAGGCAGGCAGGGGGCTGCCATCCCATAATAGTGAGTGTACTGATTGCATAAGGTGGGGCTGTTCTCCTCCTCGCCTGGATGTAAGTATAGGTAAAAAGATTAATCCTCTGTATTGATTTTTTTTTTTTTTATTAAATCATAGCTGTGTACCTTAATGCAATCATGGGGTACCATCTGCTGGTTTTGTATGCAATTTGAAATATTTTCATCACACTGGTTAACCTAGCCTTTCTTTTTCTTAGTTATTGTGTTAAAACATTTATAATCTACATTTAGTAAGTTTCACAGGTACCTATGTACTGTAGGTGTGGTCCCACCAATTACACTCCCTCCACCCATCCTCCTCTCTCCCCTCCCTTTCCTCTTTCCCCATATTCTTAGGCTATAATTGGGTTATAGCTTTCATAACCCAATTAATAGCTATAAATTAGTTTCATAGTAGGGCTGAGTACATTGGATAGTTTTTCTTCTATTTTTGAGATACTTTGCTAATAGACCTGCCATTCAATCCTACAATTCCTCTACTAGTTATATACTCAGAAGACCAAAAATCACATTATAACAAAGATATTTGTACCAGAATGTTTATTGCAGCCCAATTCACAATTGCTAAGTCATGGAAGAAGCCCAAGTGCCCATTGACCCACGAATGGATCAATAAATTGTGGTATATGTACACCATGGAATATTATGCAGCCTTAAAGAAAGATGGAGACTTTACCTTTTTCATGTTTACATGGATGGAGCTGGAACATATTCTTCTTAGCAAAGTATCTCTGTATTGATTTGATTTCCAGTTTGTGTTTCAGATGGAACCTAAAGACTCCAGATTGTTTCAATACATTTTTATCTGAGTTACTTTAATGCAAATTTTTAGCCTACCTAAAGGTTATAGTAAAAATTGTACCCTGAAATTTTTTGTCACTTGCTAAGCTTATTTTTGCTTTTGAACTAGTTTTAACTGTGCCTGGATCTGTCTTCAACTAATCTCATTTTCTCCTTAAATGCAAAAACTTTCTGAACATTTTCTTTCCTTATATTTCAGAAAGCCTTGTATAAATAATAGGCTATATTTATTACAAGGCTAAATTTTATATAATCCAGAGCTCACAGCTGACATTCAGAACTATTTTAAGAGCTAAAGAATAATGGAGAAAATACAGTCATGGATGTAAATCATGTGATTGCACGGTTGTTTGATAAAGGAAAGATTAGGCATGTGGGAAATAAATAGACATATTGAAAATCACAAATTAGAAAATGTGCCTTTTAAGTGTGCATCAGTTTGGAAGCACGTTTTTATTATGGATGAACATACAAAGCACTCTGAACATAACAGGCTCAATATGATTAGTGAACATTTCATAAAGCGAGGTGGATTTCAAGTTAGTCTAGCATGAATAATAATATAAACACAACTCCAGGTAAGGAATTATCATTAAGTGAAATATACTCTCTCATAAGCATTTAGAAGTTTCCCATGACTAGAAGACACTGGTTTGAATTCAGCGCCCCCTCCTCTGGTACATTAACACAGTTTAAAAATAATGGTTATTTGGTTTGATTGTGTGGTTGTGCCATAGCTCTAAAATGGAAAAGTTTTAATGTCATGAAACCTGTTAGTTGCAGTCTTACACACTAAAATAACATTGAAATGTGGTGGGTTTAGGGTGCTGTGAACATATAGATGAAGGCAATGCGGAGAAAACAACTCTTATTGCCCAAGTAAGAGAAATTTAAATTTAACTAGGGAATAGAATGATCCAAGTACATAAAGAACCAATTTTTATGATTAAAAAAGGGAGTTTTATGTTGATGACAAACTTTCTTTAGATACAAATCTTATGAAAACAAGAGAACATCATGAGCTGGGTTTTATTTTTGTAAATGATCTTTTATACTATCAGCCCAGACAGCTTCTTAAACGTGGGTTACATTTTACAGACAAATATTTTCCCTGAGAGGAGTCCAAAAGATTTGGGGGGCCCTCCATGGGTACGCCACCTGCCACCCCACTCTCCCTCTGGGCTTGCATCAAAAGAGCAGTAAATCTAACCTGCTCTCCCTTGTAAGAGGGAGGCAGAGTGAGTCAATTTCATGCTTTATGTATGCTGATGGTAGAAAGGATTGCTTGTCTACAAAGAAATAGATTCCAACCAGATGTTCTCAAAACCTTCCTCAGCTGGTGCTTGAAACTTTGCAGTAACCAAATACTTTATCTTGTTGTCTGTCTTCTTCTAACTGAGAAAGTGTTTATCCATGCAATTCCACCAGCAAGCTGTATCAGCAATTCCACAAGCAAGATGTACCAACACCGTCCAGCCAGAGCTTTCCAGCCTTGTTTCTTCTACACAAAAACTCCCAGGGTCAGTATGGCGACAGGACAAAAGAGCCAGCCACTTCATTTGGCAGGTGTTATGAGTTGAAAGACGAGGTCAGGAAGCAATTCTTCAAAGGACAGCTTCTGTCACCTGAAAGTGTAATAAATCGCCATTACAGGAGTGCTCACCAGCACTAATGAGCCACGTAGATGGAAATCTTGATGTCAGGCAAAACAGAATGAAACTCACCAAAACCCCCTAGGATCGCCACACAAAGCTGTGAATAATCATTCCCCCTTTCATCTTACCTGCCACTAAATTTCGTCCCGTCAAACCCATAGTTTTCTCTATCATTTTTAAAAGAAAGTTATAAACTGAACTATCTGTCTACCGTTTTATATGCATAATTTCTCAATATGGCAAAATGCTCCTGCTGGTCATAAAGATTTGCCAATCATAGGTAAATGATGATGAAATGATCAGATCTGGAACTGTTTCTATTTATTAGAAAGTAAATAGAAGATTAGCCTCGCTAGACATTTGACTTACACTTTACAGGATCTACGCCTTGCACGGCTGATGCCGATTTATGTGTATAGGGTAAAAAATACTGTATGAAACATTACGTTTATAACCTTGACTATTTTTCAGTGCGTGGATCAGTAGTGTAAAGCATAATCATGTTGTTGTGCAACAGATCTCTGGAAATCTTTTATCTTGCAAACTGAAACTCTCTTCTCATAAACCCTAACTGCCGCTCCCCCTTGCACCCAGCCCTTGGCACCCCGCTCTCCACCTTCTCCTTCTATGTTAACTGCACTGGATACTTCACGTGAGTATAATCATACAGCACTGGTTCTCTCATGACTGGTTCGTTTAGCATAATATCCATAAGGTTCACCCATGCTGTAGCATATGACAGAATTTTCTTCGCTTTAAGACTTTATAATATTCCATTGTAGGCTTATATGACATTTTCCTCATCCACTCGTCTGTCAACGGGTTGCTTCCATGCTTGGCTACTGTAAATAATGCTGCAGAAAACAAAGGTGTGTCCATACTTCGAGATATTGCTTTTAATTCTTCTGGCTACATAACCAGAAGCAGGATTGCTGGATTGTATCGTAATTCTATTTTTAACTTTATGAGGAACCTTCAGACATTCCATAATGGCTAGACGAATTTGCATTCTCTAGAACAGTGTGCTAGGGCTCTCTGTTTCACACATCCTCCCCAACACTTACTATATTTTTTTGCCTTTTGGGTAATACCCATTCTAACAGGTATGAAGTGATCCTGTGGTTTTAACTAGTCCTTTTCTAATGATTAGTGACATTGAGAATTTTTTCATACACCTGTTGTACATTTTCTATCTTTTTTAAAAAGTACTTTTAGGCTCTTTGCTCACTTTTTAACTGGGCTATTTGTTTTCTTGCTATATAGTTGTTGGATTTCCTTTATAGGCACACTCTGAAGAAATTGTGGGTTCGATCCCAGACTACCACAACAAAGCAAATTGTTGAGTCGATGAATTTGGGGGGCTCAAATAAGTTGAGCCTCAATAAGTTGAGTCGATGAATTTTGGGGCTTCCCAGTGCATATAAAAGTTGGGCTTACACCATACTGTGTTCTGTTAAGTGTGAATAGCCTTATGCCTAATAAAATAAATCTATACCTTCATTTAAAAAATGATTTAATGCTAAGAAATGCTAATAATCATCCGAGCCTTCGGCAAGTCATAATGTTTGTTTGTTTTTGCAGTTTTATGGCCGGGGCTGGGTTTGAACCCCCCACCTCCGGTATATGGGGCCAGCGCCCTACTCCTTTGAGCCACAGGCGCCACCCAAGTCATAATCTTTCTGTTGGTGGAGAGTCTTGCTTCAGTGTTGATGGTGACTGGCTGATCAGAGTGGCAGTTGCTAAGGTTGAGGTGGCTGTGGCAATTTCTTACTGTTTGCCTAATGAGTTGGCTCTTTCATACAGAATTCTTCCATACAGTTGAACTTCTTTCAAAATTGGAAGTCCACACTCCCAAAACCTGCCTTTGCTTCATCAACTAAGTTTATGTAATACTCTAAATCTTTTGTGATCATTTCAACAATGTCCACAGAATCTTCAACTATAGAGTCCATCTCAAGAAACCACTCTCTTTACTTACCCATAAGAAGCAGTTCTCATCCATTTGTTTTATTATAAAATTGCAACAATCAGGCACATCTTTAGGCTCCCCCTCTAATGCTAGCTCTCATGCTGTTTCCACCATACTTGCGTCTACTTCCTCTCAAAGTCACCCATGAGGATTAGAATCAAATTCTTACAAATTCTGTTCAGTCCTGATATTTTGACCTCCTCCCATGAATCATGAATGTTCTTGCAGGCACACAATTAGTAAGAGGGACTTTACCTAACAGACGCAATCAGTGTAACCTGGTTCTTTGGACCTTTAATGAATTCACAACAATAAAAAAAAAAAAAAAAAAAAAGAATGGTGAATCCTTTTTAAAGGGCTTTCAATTTACTTTGCTTAGATCCATTGGAGGAATCATTACCTATGGCAGTGATGGCCTTATAAAATGTATTCTCCAATAAACAAATTTGAAAGTTATTATTACTCCTTAATTCATGAGCTGAAGAACAAGTGTTATGTTAGCAGGCATGAGAACAACAGCAATGTCCTTGTACATCTTTATCAGAGCTCTTGGGTGGCCGCGTACGTTGTCAGTGATCAGTGGTATTTTGAAAGGGATCTTCTTTTCCGACCACTAAGTTTAAACAGTGGTCTTCAGATATTTAACAAACCATACTTAACAGGTGTGGTGTCATCCAGGCTTTGCTGTTCCATTTATAGAACACAAGCAGAGTAAACTTAAGAGAATTCTTAAGGACCATAGCATTTTCAGAATAGTAAATGATCAGTGACTTCAACCTAATGCTACCACCTGCATTAGCCCAAACAAATGAGTCAGTCTGTCCTTTGAGGCTTTGAGGGAAGGCCCAGTCTTCTCCTCTCAAAGTAGGAATGTCCTAAATGGCATCTTTTTCCAATGATTATTTAATTTTCTATGGAAATCTGTGGTTTAGTGTAGCCACTTTCACCACTGATCTTAGATCTTCTAGATAACTTGCTGCAGTTTCTCCATAGGCCCTTGAAGGTTACGGAGACAGGTGCCTTCCTCAACCCTCATGAACCAGCCAGGCTTCCAACTTCCACAGCTTCTCTCTCAGCCTTCATAAAATTGAAGAGAATTAGGACCTTACTATGGATTAGGCTTTAGCTTAAGGGAATGATGTAGGTGGTTCAATCTTCTATCCAGACCACCGAATTTTTTTTCCATATCAGCAATAAGATTTTATTTCTCACTTTCTTATCAAATTGTCTGTTCATTGGAGGAGCACTTTTAATTTTCCTCAAGAATTTTTTCTTTGCATTCTCAACTTGGGTAACTGTTTGGCATGCATAGACTTGCTCTCAGCCTCTCTTGGCTTTTGACATAGCTTCCTCATTAAGGTTAATCATTTCTAGCTTTTAATTCAAAGTGAGAGACATGAAACTCTTTATTTTTCCTTGAACACCTAGAAATCATTATAGGGTTACTAATAGACCTATTTTTAATATCATTTTTTCTTAGAGAACAGGAAGACCTGAGAAGAGGCAGCAAGATGGGGAAGTGGCTACTCAGTGGAGCAGTCAGAAGGCACAGGACATGTAATGATACAGTTTCCTGCTGTTTTTTGTCCTATGTGGGTGTCCCCACACAATTACAAGTCACGTGGGTCATGGTGCTCCACACAATTTCGACAAAGATCACTGATCACAGAAGACCATAACAGATATAATTATGATATAAAAAGCTAGAGAAATAAGTGAGCATTACCAGAAGGTGACACAAAGACTTGAAGTGAACACGTGCTTGTGGAGAAATGGTGCCGACAGACTTGCTCAAACTTCAATTTGAAAAAAGGGAGTCTCAACAAAGCCCAGCAGCGAGAAATGCAATCATTTATTTTGGATGCTAACTCTTCATCAGATTTACCCTTTGCAGATATTTTCTCCTTTTCCGAAGCTTGCCTCTTCACAGCTGGGCAGAAGCTTTTTAGTTTGATGGGATTCCTTGCTTGTCTGTTTTTGCTTTTGTTGTCTGTGTTTTGGGGTTTACGTTCAAAACCTCAAAGCCAACGTCGCCTCCATGTTCTCCTCTAGCAGTTTTACTATTTCAAACCTTACATTTAGGTCCTTAATTAATTTGAGTTGTATCTGGTGTGAGATGAAGGCTTCATTTCATTCTTCTGTATGTGGCTTTCCAGCTGTCCCAACACTATTTATTGAAGAGGCTCTCCTTTCCTCCTTGTGAATTCTTAGCATCTTTATCAAACGTCAATTGACCGTAAGTGCCTGGATTATGTTCCATTGTTGTTTGTGTCTGTTTTTATGCCAGTACGATGCTGTTTTCAGTACTATAGCTCTGTCATATGTTGATGTCAGGTAGTTTGATGCTGCCAGCTTGGCTCGTCTTTCTCAAGATCGCTTTGGTTACACGGGGTCTTTTGGTATTCCAAAAAATTTTAGGATTATTTCTTCTACTTCTGTGAAAAGTATCATTGGAATTTTAATAGGAATTGCATTGAATCTGCAGATTGCTTTGGGTACTATGGCCATTTTGACAACATTAATTCTTTAAACCTATGAATATGGGATATCTTTCTATTTATTTCTATCTTTTTCAATTAATTTTATCAGAGTTTTGTAGTTTTCAGTGTAAAGATTTTAATTTCCTTGGTTAAGTCTATTCCCAAAGATTTTTATTTCCATAGGTGTTATAAATGAGATTGTATTATTTTTACTTATTTTCTTTGGTGGTTGTTAATAACAAGAAATGTCACTAATTTTTGTATGTCAAAATGTATACCACAACTTTACTGAATTTATTATTTCTAAATATTTTTGGTGGCGTCTTTAAAGTTATCTCTATATGGTGTCATGTTATCTGCAAACGAATAATTTAATTTTTTTCCTTTCTAACTTAAAAGCCTTTTATTTCTTTCCCTTTCCTACTAGCTCTGGATAGGACTAGTATATTGAAGAGAAATGGCAAAAATGAGCACCCTTGTCTTGTTCCTGGGCTTAGAGGACAACTGTTCACTGTTGAGTGTGATGTTGGCTATGGGCTTATGATATGTGGTCTTCATCGTGTTGAGATGCATTCCTTCTGTTCCTCTTTTGTTGAGTTTTTTTTATTATGGAAGAATGTTGAGTTTCATCAGATGTTTTGGCTACACCTGCGGAGATGATCATGTAGTTTGTTTCCTTCATTCTATTATCGTGGTCTGTCATATTTATGGGTTTGCATACATTGCACCATCCTTGCAACTCCGAAGTAAATTCCACTTTGTTTTGGTGAGTATTCCCATTGAATTCAGTTTGCTAGTGTTTTGTTAACAATGTTTGCATCTGCGTTTATCAAGGATATCAGCTTCTAATTTTCTTTTCTTATAGTGTCCTTTCCTGGCTTTGACACAAAGGTAAATCTAGCTTTATAAAATGTGTTTGGAATATTCTCTTCTCTTTAATTTTGTGAAAGAGTTTGAAAAGGGTTGGTTAGTTCTTTAAATGTTTGGTAGAATTCAGCAGTGAAGCCCAGGATTTTCTTTGATGGGAGTCTTTTTATTCTTGATGCAATCTCCTTACTTATCAGTCTGCTCTGATTTTCCATTTCTTCATGATTCAGTCTTTTAGGTTGGATGTTTCTAGGAATTTATCCTTTTCTTCTAGAGTATCCCATTTGTTAGCATGATTCTTCATAGTGACCTCATGATTCTCTGTATTTCCGTATCATTTCTGGTTTTATTGAGTCTTTTTTCTTAGGCTACCTAAAGACTTGTCTATTTTAGTTTTCTTCTCCCTTACTTTTGTTAATCTTTTCATTGTTTTTAGTCTCCACTTTATTTATTCCTGCTTTTATATTTATTAACTTTGAACCTAGCTTGTTTTTCTTTCTCTCTTCCCTTAAGGTATAATATTAGTCTGTTCATTTAAGATCTCTTTTGTATTTTGATGCAGTAATTTACTGCTACACACTCCACTCATAGAACTGCTTTTGCTGCATCCCACAGCCCATGGAATGTTGTGTGTTTATTTTCATTCTTCTTAAATTATGTTTAAATTTTCCTTTTAATTTCTTCTTTGAGCCACTGGTTATTCAGGGATGTGTTGTTTAATTTTCACATATTTGTGAATTTTCCAAAATTCCTGTTAGTGATTTTTAGCTTCATACTGTTTTCAATCTAAATTTGTTAGGAGCTGTTTTGTAGCCTAACATAGGATGTATCCTGGAGATTGCTTCTCATGTGTTTGAGAAGAATGTTCATTCTGCTGCTGTAGGATAGAATGTTCTGTGTATGTCTGCAAGACACATGTAGTCTAAAGTGTAATTCAAGCCCAGTATGTCTTTAATGATTTTCTGTCTTTGTGATCTGTCCATTGCTGAAAGAGGGACATTGAAGTCCCTCGCTATTAATGTATTGCAGACTATCAATAAAAGGGCAACTTAGATTCTAAAGTCCTGTTCTTATGGATGACTACTGTGGGTAACTCATTATATCCAAATAGTCCCTAACAGGGACATCAGCTCTGGCCCATGGCTGGCTATGAATGCTTCTCTGTGATTGCAGATATCACAAAAATCATGCATGAAACTTTTTTTGCTCATCAGCTTTCTAGCTAGTATTTGTGTAATTAATGTGTGGCCCAAGACAACTCAGATAAGCATTCAAAGCCAGCCATGGGCTGTGGTTGAACACCCTGCCAATACAATTAAATATGCCAGGAAAGGTGAGCAGGCTTGATCACAAAGAAACACAGAGCAAAGCAACACCACCTCCGAGGTGTGGGCTTAGGAGACTGTCTATCTAGGTACTAGAGTCATAACTGTCATAAGTTGCTGATGATATGCCACTGGCTTACCTTTTTAAAAACAAGTTTTCATACCAGGAATAGCCCAAAACAAACTTTGATGATAAGGTTATCCATTTCTTTCCCAACTCAATATGGCTAAATTACAGGAGAATTTCAAAAGAGTGAGTAAATGAGCAAAATAGTGGCTCATAAACCTCAGTGTATATAAGTAAAACAGTTTACATAAGAAAAAAAATCAAACCCAATATGGTCTCAGACCTATCCATTTCAACCGCACATAAAAAGATAGAAAAACTTGCCAGCCATTCTCTGGAAGGTTAAACCCAAATAGTGGCTTGGGCCCTAATTTATAAGGCCAAAGCTGGGGTTCTTGAAAGTTCATTATCCTACTCTTATACACAAAAATATTACACATTTGCCGCTGGAATATTTCCTATAATTTCCTGTAATATAGCACAGCGGTTCTCAACCTGTGGGTTGTGACCCATAGGAACTGTATTAAAGGGCCATGGCATTAGGAAGGTTGAGAACCACTGATACAGCAGATGAAACAGACAGTTTCATCTTACTATGTAACTACTGAATATGTTATCCAAAGTACAGTCAGCATATAATCGAGAAAGTAAAAAGGAAATCCACAGAATGGGATCAAATGTTTATAAGTCATATATCCAATAAGGGACTACTATCGAGCATATGTAAAGAGCACTCACAACTCAACAATAAAAGGAATGGTGGGAAAACTTGACTAGACATTTCTCAGGAAGATATATAAATAGCCAACAAGCTCCTGAAAAGGTGTTCAACATCAATAGTCACTAGGGAAATGTGCTTAAAACCACACGGATAAGTTACTTTTCACCTACTATGATGTAGACTCACCTATTAGGATGCTAGACTCTATGACACATTAGCAAATATTGTCAATGATATGGAGAAATTGGAACCCTTATACTTTGCTAGTAGGAATCTAAAGCAGTATAGCTACTTTGAAAAATAGTTTGGCAGTTCTTCCAAATCTCAAACACAGATGTGACTATTAGGTCAAGAGACTTGAAGACATCTGTCCACACAAAAACTGACATGAGAATGTGCGTACCTACTTAAAACACCCTAAAAGCCTTTCAATTGGTGAATAAACAATATATGATATGTCTATAAACATTTTTCAGCCGTAAATAAAAGGGAATGAATACACACCACTAATGGATGAACCTTGAAAACCTCATGCTAAGTGGAAGGTGTCAGAAACCAGTAGGCCACGTACTGACTTACGATGCCATTTATAAGAAAGGCCCGAAACAGATAATCCATAGAGACAGAGAGTAAATCAGTGATTTTCAGGAACTGCAGCCGCAGAGAAGACAGAGTGACTATCAGTACACCGGGGACCTCCTTTTTGTGGGGGAATGTTCCGAATTAGTGGTGATGGTGCTGGAATTAGATATCTGGAATCAGATAGCATTTTCATACAATTTTGTCAAAATACTAAAAAGCACTTTTAAAGGTAAATTGTATTTATGTGAATTGCATCCTAATTGTTTTTTTAAATGTGCAGTCTGCAGATGAGTGTTAAACTGCAAAGCGTGTCACCTTGGTCCCTAGTAAGATGAGTTTACGTCAGAACAGAAGTAGACTGCATCAAAAGAATATGATTTAGCTTAGCTGATATATTTTCTTGATGTCAAGATCAATGAAGTAAGCACTCTTCTGACTTTCATTCTGAGGTAAGCACCTTATCACCCATGGGACTAAGTAAGGAAGCATTCACAGACCAGCCACTTTGAGTAAAGCTTCTATAATGTATATGCCGCATCGAGAGTGCACCTGCTATTAGTTACATGGCATGCTAATGAAGCAAAGACATTCATAGTTTTTGAGGGAAACCATTCCAAACTTAAGTCCTAATTATTGATTGTGTGTGGTAACATAGCTTCAGTTCCAAGTCTGGCCGAGGGTGAGGTAATAGTAATAAACAAAGGAAGAGGAGGAGGATAGGAAGTTGAGGAGCGAGGAAGGTGGACAAGGAGCAGGAAAGATCTAAATAAACCTAAATAAATCCTAAGACAGGTGCGACATGCCAAAGAGTTTGCTCTATTCTAGGGGAGAAAGACATGTGACCCGGCCAATGTGGTCAGAATAACAAGAGAAGCAGATGTAATATGCGGAGGGGAGACGGCTACTTGGGGAGGGGTGTGCTTCGGTATGTATGTGAGTCTTCCACATGCTGCACATGAGGTAGGTCGTGAAGGATGCAAAGGAGTTCAGCAGGCACAGATCTCGACCTCTATGCAAGCACAGAACCAGGAAGTAAAAGGCCATACACGTAAATCGGTGTTTCTCAAAACACAGTGTGCATTGGTGTTACCTGAGGCTTTGTTAAAATAGCCTCCAGGCCTGTCCCCTGAATCAGACAGTTGGGAGTGGGGCACAGAAGTCTGTGTTTTAATAATCCCTTCAAGTGACCATGATGCACAGGAGAGCTGGAAAAGCACTGTTCTAGATAAATATACCAACTAGTTGAAAAAAAAAAAATAGATGCTAAGTCTTAAAAGAAAAAATAACAACCATAGAGTGCCAATTTAACACAGCAAATTGATCAGACTGTTTTATCTCTTCCCTTTCCAAACGTTACTAAAGGAAGAATAGAGAAATGTTTTAAGTTATCATCTGGTCAAGAACAGTGGGACAGGGGCCAATCACTGGCCGACTATTTCAGAATGATCAGGAGCCCAGAGCAGGATTTCTAAGAGGCTTAGTAGATGAAGTCCCAGACGTTACGAGGTTACATAAGCCTGTGAGAAATCAGCTCAGCAGATGAGGACTGGGGGCTCCATGCTGCAAGGCACCAAGCACCTTGGAAGGTGAGGCTCATGTGTGAGCTTAAAATGACAAGACTGCTTGTAAAATCTGCAGAGTATTTGACTCGCAGGTTTTCCCTTCTCTCCCTCAGGAAACAGAGGATGTTTTCTCTGGAGAACCTCAACTGTAGAACTGTAGGGATCCAGCCTTGACAGCAGTAAGTCAGAGCACAGGTGAAAGTTTAGAGGATAAACTGAAGGGCCCCAACGGATCTTCTCACTAGTGGTCCCCAGAAAACCCATGTTTGCCAGAGGTTGGAGGATTGTTCTTTGAAGACCATAACGAAAAGACCAGTAACTGACAATCTTCCACTGACGTCTACTTCACAAAACAGCTTCCTTTCAATAATCATTTTAGTGCCTATTCTTTTTTGTTGTTGGTGGTGGTGGTGGTGCAGTTTGGCTGGGGCCGGGTTTGAACTCACCACCCTCGGTATATGGGGCTGGCACTCTACTCACTGAGCCACAGGCACCACCCTTAGTGCCTATTCTTAAATACAGTCAGCCAAGGATTACTAGATGTGAAGAAAGTTTCCAGTACATAGAGAACTACATGAAAAGGGCAGATGAAAAATGACCTGAGAAGGAATACCCCCCAGTTATCTCCAGAAAGAGGATGTATTACATTGACAGACACAAAATTGCTGAGCTGTAAGAAAGGAACACTCAGATACTCAGAAGATCGGAAACAGGTCTTTGAAATTAAAAAACAGGATAAATGCAATGAAAACAAGTTCAATAGATGGGTGAGAAGTAAATCAAGGAAATCAAGGGTTAGAAAAAGGAAGGATAAGGGAGAGGGAAAAAGAGAGGATTTGGAAAAGGATATCGAATCTTCAGATTAATCCAGGAGACCCAGAAAGAGAGCAAAAGAGAAAACAAAGGCAAGGAAATTATTGAAGAAATAACTCAAGAATTGAAAGATGTGTCTCTGCATGGAAAAGGCCCACAGAGATCCTCGGACAACAGAACAGATTCACGCACACCATAGTGAAATTGCAGGACAGCAGGGGCAGTGGCGGTGTGCCTACAAAAGTCATCATTCAGAATAGCACTGAGGTTTGAAAAAGAAACACCAACATGATATAAAACAGTAAAACGATAACTTCAAAAAGGAAAGAAAAATAATTTTCAACCTAGTATTCCACACACAGTTCAACCATCTATCAAGTATCAAACCAAGGTAATTTCCAGACATACAAGAGCCCCTGAGTTCAACCAGCCTTGTGACCCTTTCTTAGGAAGCTACTGGAGGAAATTCATCACCAGAATGAGGAAGTGAACTAAGAAAGAGGAAAACAGGAGCTCTATGAAGTAGGGACTTTGAGACTTGAGTGGTAAAGGAAATTTCCAGGAAGGTGTTTACAACCCGAGCTGGGAACCAGAGCTGAAAAGCCCCCTGTCAGCTAAGAGTTAAGTGAGAAGTGTAGGATGGAAATCTCTACAAGATAAAGGGAGAGGTCATTCAGTGTGGTTGGGAATTAAAGAAATAATTCCTAGGCATTAGGACATTTGGGGGAAATTTTAGTATTGACATCTGAGAAGAAAACAGTGAGAAAGGAAACCTCTCAGGACATCATGTGGCTTAGCAGCAAACAATCTCTTACATATAATATGTGATATAACTACAGTAAAAGTCTTAAGGAAATCAGTGTATCAAAAAGACACCTGCACTCCAGTGTCTATCACAGCACCAGTCACCATAGGCATGATTTGGCATCAATGTACGTGTCCGTGAATGGATGGGTGGATAACAATATCGTAGCACATATGCACAATGAAGTATTATACAGCCATGAAAAGAACAAAATTCTGCCATTTGCAACAACATGGATGGAACTGGAGAATGTTATGTTAAGTGAAATAGGCTAAGCACAGAAAGATAAATCTCATATATTCTCACTAATCTGTAAGAAATAAAGATTAAAGCAATTCACCTCCTGGAGGCAGAGAAGAAAACGATGGTTACCAGAGGTTGACAGGTAGTGGGGGGTAAAGTGAGGATGGTGAGTGGTGCAAAGAAATAGTTGATAGAATGAACGGTATTTGACAGCAGAACGATATGCGTAACAATGTTAGGACACTTTAAAATAACCAAAAGATTGGAATTGAAATGTTCCTAACACGAAGAGATGATTAATGCTTAAGTTTATGAATACTCCAATTACCCTGATTTGATCTATTTACCTTGTATGCCTATAGCAAAGCATCACATGTGTATCCTGTAAACTTATACGACAACTATCATGTACCCACAATAATTAAAAATGAAAATACATTTCTTTTAAAGTCAGGTCGAAAACAAAAAGAATTCAAGACTGAGATATATCTAAGAAGATTCCATGATTCAAAAAAAAACAAAGCAATATTTTATCTGTTTATTTCATGGATTTATCCTGTTTTGCTTTATTCTAGTCTACATATTTCACCGTTTTAGTACCATCAACCGATAACACTATGGGATCCTGTAGTGAGGTAAGCACTCACACAAAACTCCTCTAACTGAGGAGTGTGAATCTACCGTGAGTCAGGGAATGTGTCCGTCACCACATCAATCATCCTCCTCCCATTTCTATCTACTCCACTTTGTTTTCCATTTCCCAATCTCCATCCTCCTATCTGCATTTTAAATAGTAGTGACTTACAATATTTCACATTTTCTGAAAACACACGACTCTCGCATAGAAATTATAATTACACTGGCTGGGCAATGTTCTATTATTAGTAAGAATTGTGATTTTTAATAATTGTGGGTTAAGCACTAATAACTGTATGCAGTGTTTTTCCTGAAGATGTTTTCTATTACAGTAATTAACTGAGCAGCTGGGACAGCAGACATTAACCGTTTGTCTTCACAGTAGCCCACATTGGGGACTCTCTCCAAACCTTTGCACATGGCTTTATTCATTTTTTGATAGATAGTATGCATGTTAGAGAGAACCATACATGTTATAGGATGTTCACAGTTAGCTGTAGATATCTAGCTTAAAGCATTTTTTTTTAATCTTCAAAAGGATTCTTTCCCACAGATGTGATGAGTAGGTTCTGAGACACGCAGAATACCTTTTAGATAAATGGACTTCTGTGGCTGACTTTTAGCGTACATATTTGTCTTATTATCTTCATGTAATGAAATCCTGTCATGATTGTGTTAGAAAGCCCGAGTTACTCTGAAAACATCACTAGTTTATTTACCGATCAGATTGGGAAGCTGGTTAATGATGAACAAAATCTGCTCAGTAAAATTTCAGGAGACGCCTTCCCTGGTAGCCCTGTTCTCTCTGAGGATAATGGAACCCTGGTTGGGTTATTAACTTAGCTCTGCCACTTGATTTCAGTAGTGTGAATCCCCTTGTGGCAATTCCTCGTGGGGATTCCTGTCTGATACACCTGTGACGGCCCCATTCTCAAGACTGTAGGAAAAATGTGCTGCCTCCTTCCACGTTCACTTTACCAAGCCTGGTGCTACATGAACTCCTGTCTCTGCCACATCACTTTTTACAGAATGCAAAGGAAAGTGTGCAAAAGCCTTCATTTTTTTTTCCAGGAAACATCTTATTTAACTTATTTTTATTCTTTTTAAAAGCAATGTCCAAACCACAAGCAGGGACTAAGTACAGAAGGAAGGGGGGAAAAATGAAGGCAGGCTTTTAGAAAAGTGTTCAATATGTAAGAATTCTTTACCTTTTTTCCTGTTAAATAAAATGATAAATTTTCTGCTGTTCAGATCCCATTCTTTTTTTTTTTTTTCAATGACAACTGCAATAACAACAACAAAAGCCAGCCAGGCGTTGTAGTGGGCGCCTGTAGTTCCAGCTACTTGGGAGGCTGAGGCAAGAGAATCAGTTAAGCCCAAGAGTTTGAGGTTGTCGTGAGCTGTGACTCCACTACACTCTACCAAGGGTGACATAGTGAGACTCTGTCTCACAAAAAAAAAAAAATTGGCATACATTAAACTTTACTCTTTGTGTTATAAAGTTCAATGGGTTTTGACAAATGCCTAGTATCTTGTATCCATCATACAGAAATGTTTCATCACCCTGAAAAATTCAGGGTGCTTCACCTATTCAACCCTCCTTCTCCTGAGACCTGTAATCACTGTTCTGCTTGCCATGTCTGTAGATTTGCTTTTCCAGAATGTCATATAATTGGTATACAGGATGTAGTTTTTGTAGAGTGACTTCGACTCAGCAATATGCATTTGAGATTTATCCATGCTTTTTCATGGCTAGAAAGTGCAGTTATTTATTTTAATTGCTAAGAAATATTCCATTATACAGATGTACCAACCCCATTTATATATATATATATATATATAGAGAGAGAGAGAGAGACAAAGAAAATTTCCAGTATGGTGTCAAAGAGCAGATCCAAGAGAATTATACTGCAGTTTCTTTAGAGTATAGCTAATCTGGACTGGTCAATGGAAAACTGCAGATGTGGTGTCTCTGCGGGTCAAGGGGGACTGATAGATCATCTGGCAAAATTGACCAATTGATAATGTAAAACTTACACTGAAGCCTTTCAATGCTGTAAGATTGTAAGGTTTAACTATAAGTTCAAAGTAATCTAAGTGCGTGAAAAATGGGATTGGTACATCTATACAATGGAATATTCCTCAGCAATTAAAATAAATAACTGCACTTTCCATTCTTTTTTTTAGCCTGTTTTTCTAGAGCCAAGAATTTTCTTTCTTCTTGAGATTACTATTTTTCTTTAACTCTAGAAAAGCTCTAGGTTTATACTGTCTTGAGTATTTAGTTGTAAGACCATTGGTAGAAAGAGGGTCTGATGTACTCTCATGCCCACAGAAGCCGAACACACAAAACAAGCCAGGGCCCCTGGCAGATGCGGCAGGCCGTGGCTTTCTTCCCCTTTCTGAAAACAACAGGCCCTAACCCTCCATGCTACACCTGCTCATCCCTTGGAACAACTTGTTGGGCCACCTGTTCAGTGTCAACAGAGGGGAGAGTTACGCATCAGAGGACGGGCTCCTGAGGCAAACATTTCCAAATCTCAAGCCCACCTCAGACTTTGAAGGGGAAACCGGTCCTGAAGATGTGAAGGCAGACAAGGCTGTTGGGTGTGTGAGGGGAACTTCTCACACAGATTAGATACCAGAAAGCCCACCAGAACCCCGGGCCATTGGCTGGAACAGATTGAAAAGACAATGGTGGTCAGTAGATCTGGAGTCTGGTCCTACTGGTGTAAACTGGTGTAAACATATTCAAGGGGTGAGTTAAATGTGGTCAGAGGCAAGGGGTCAGGCAGGGAAGTGTCAGAGGATGATCCTCAGGGTCAGTGAGAGCTTTAAGCAGAAGGAAAGCTTTATCCTGAGTGTGCTCCCGGAGGGAAGCTTCTCTGACCCTCTAGTTGTGGACTAGTAAACTCTGGGCACCCTGCATCTTCCTCTAGAAAACCTGAACTTCGTGGGCTTCCTCCCCCTGTACAGCATTCACATGTAAACAGTGCTCACTGCCTAATTTTGTATAGATAGTGCCTTACACAGAAATACTTCAATGAATCCTTTTTGATTGACTGTTGCTGAACCAATTTTGGAAAAACTCTCCAAAGCATGAATCCAAATATAAATTGATTTTAGAAAATATCAGTGTGCATATTCCAAAAGGAAGGAAAACTCTTCTTAATTTGTCTTTACAGTTTTACCTTGTGACAAAGTACCTTCTAAAATGCTCCTGGGAATAACTAATATTGAAAAATTTTTTAAAAACAATGCTTTCTGCCTAATTAACAATAAATTTCCTATGATAAAATTCTTCTTCATAGTCTCAAATTCATATCCAATTTTTTACTTTAAGACTAATATAAGGGTACATTGTTTGCATTAGGACAAGTCCAAGTTGTATCTGAGCCCCTCACCCAGGAGGTGTGCCATATACACCTACCTTGTACCCATTAGCTGAGACCCATTAAAACATATCCAGATGTTTTAATTTTACTAACCTCTCCCCTCATCCAAATTTATTTCGTACTCCTTAGGATGAAAAACATGTCATACTCATTTCTATCTTTCAAAGCACATGATTGAGTTTGTTGATGTCATGAATGATTAAGGTGTTTTAATTAGAACTAAATTTTCTAAAGGTTGACAAAAAACTATTTACCAAAAAGAGTTGCCTTACACTGCCATTAATACCTTGGTTAACAGGAAAACAACAAGATAATTACAATGTCTTTTTTGGTTAACATGTAAACATAGACTCACCTAAGAAATTAAAACCAAGGGCAAGTTTTGGCATTTGGTGAATCTGTTAGAAACCGGGAAACCTATAAATTTTTGCTGTGATTCAAGAGGCGCTCTTGTCAGAAGAGGGTAGAATTAAGCTATATTAAGACTGTGTTGGCCCAATTATAGAACAAGAACAAGCTATCCATGGAAAGATTCCAGGATAGGTTTCAAGTCAGTTTGAATCCAGTTCTTTGGTCCTTATTAGGACTACAGGAGACAGCCAAGAATTACATTTAATTCATTATCTTGTTCTGAGAGTGCGATAGTGGCAGCTACACAAATTGAAAGCTGCATTTACACAAGCTAATAGCTATGGTATCTCTCCAAGTTATCTGTCAGGCATTATCACTGCCCAGTTACCTTCTCCAGAGTGTGGCATGTGGCCTGAATCCTCCTTGTGTAGGATGACAGCTGTTCACTCTGAAGAGAACACCGTGCAAAACGGCTCTACAGGAAGGCACTGAGAGTGGCACCTGAAACACATTTTAACAGGTTTGGAAATACCTGCAGCTTGTGGCAGCAATTGTGTTGTGAACTTGCCTTTTAAGCAGTCCTTTTGCTGTGGATGAAAGCCTGGTGTTCCTGAGCTCATCCTCCGCTGTTTGACTTGGGGCTATCAATCTGGTCTAAATTTGCAGTGGTATCATCACCCCTCTTCTTGAAACACTCAGGACCACTGATTTTTGGTTTTCATTGTTCTTGAAAAAAGAAAATATTGTATAATATGCTTGTCGTTGTGATTAGAAGGTAAATACAACATTGGAATTCAAAACAGGAAAAATTCCTTCAGGAAACCAGGAGGGATGATACAGGAAGAAAGGTTGCCCACATGCAGAGTGACCTCCAAGTTCATGGTTCTCACCACTTAACGTCTCCTTTTATCATAAGCATTAGCAAAAACCCCTCGTGAATATGAAGTTGACACTATAATTTTGGAGTGTTTTATGTGACTAGACACTAGCAACCGAGAATACTGTCCTGACTCCCAGATTGCAGGCACAGGAACTCCAAGCAACTCATCTGAACATTGTAAATTGATATAAAATTTTGTCTTCCATAAAGTACAAGGCATTTTCTTAAAAATCGCTATACTGGGTTCTGTAACAATGTGGCAGTGAGACAGAGACCTCGGTGCATCGAGCTGGAGTAATACATTCAGCTTCCTGACTTCCAATCTAGTATTTCAAACACTCCGTTATTAGTTGTCCTTTCAGTCTCCAAAAAGGCCAAAAATTATCTATTCTATACAAGAATGTGACAAAGGTTATGTTCCAGATTCTTTTAGAGTCCATAAACCATTATGTAAAAATATAAAAATCAATTACATGAGAACACAAATGACTTTCTTTTTCAGCTAAAGATATCAGTCTTTTTTTCTATCCCAGAGAAGAATAATATGAATGTTAAGGAAATATCAACAAAATAGATATTTTCCAGTAACTACACAAAATATCCCCCAAATTAAGTAACACTCTTTACTAATTCAAAATGCTCAACTAATCTTTTAACTGTAGAAAATGTTCATCAGTCTTTAAAAACATGTAAAGATGAGCCATATTGGGGAATGCTTAGGATCACTTAGATGCAGAGATTAAATGGAAGAATAGATCTTTGGGGGGAGAGATAATTATGTCTTCTTAATTTCACACCCTCACATTCTTGTCAGTCTGCAACTTAATAACATGCAGTGCCTCGCTTACAAAATCTACCACCAGGTGTAGGAAATGTATCAAGAAGTGAATATTATAAGATCAAAACTCTGTGTAGTGAAAGGTGAGGGGAGGCTTGGTGGTTCAAAAGCAAAGTATATAAGTCAAAGCTTCAACCATTAATTTTCCTTCCTATTTTGTGGAGTTTAACATGACAAGCAAGAGACCAACCCATTGTATTGCCCTTTGCTGTTATTTTTAGAGCATATTTTCCCCTTATCTTCCCTCTTAAACACTGGAGGGAAAGAGATGGAGATAAAGAGATAAAGATAGATAGAGATGATAGAGATTGATAGAGATGTCAGAGATATAGAGATGGAGATGATACAGATAGAGAAGATAGACATAGAGAAGATAGAGATAGAGATAAAGAGATGGAGATAGATAGAGAGGATAGAGATAGAGATTGATAGAGATAATAGAGATATAGAGATAGAGAAGATAGAGATAGAGAGATAGACATAGAGATGGAGATAGATAAGATAGAGATGGAGATAGAGAAGATAGAGAAGTTAGAGAAGATAGAGATAACGAGGATAAAGAAGTTAGAGAAGATAGAGAAGATAGAGATAGAGATGGAGATAGAGAAGATAGAGATAGAGAAGGAGATAGCAAGGATAAAGAAGTTAGAGAAGATAGAGACAGATAGACATAGAGATGGAGATAGAGAAGACAGAGAAGAAAGAGATAGAGATGGAGATAGTGAGGATAAAGAAGATAGAGAAGTTAGAGAAGATAGAGATAGAGAAGACAGAGATGAAGGTAGAGAAGATAGAGACAGAGAAATAGACATAGAGATGGAGATAGAGAAGACAGAGATAGAGATAAAGAAGATAGAGAAGATAGAGATAGAGAAGATAGAGATGGAGATAGAGAAGATAGAGAAGATAGAGATGGCGATAGAGAAGACAGAGGAGATAGAGAAGATAGAGATAGAGAAAGATAGAAGAGAGAGAGAAATAGAAATACAGATTATGGAAAAGGAAAACCCTCACTGATGCTGGCAGCTCACACTCAACATCTCACTGGCGTCTCGTTTTGCTTCAGTTGTGATGAGATGATGGTGGCTTTACCCAACACTGACCATCACAATTTTGTTTGTCCTTTGAATTAAAACATTGCAAAGGAAGAAATGTCCATATTTCACTTAGGTTTAAATAATCTCACACCAGTAAAACCATATCTAATCTTTGCCTTTTCTAGATATGTTCCACGTGTCTGCAGCATTCTGATTCATAAGCACCATTTTCTTTACCTAACTTTTTCTTCTTTATCTTCCAAATAGTTCACTTCTTCTTTATCTCTCTGTAATGTGGATTATGGTATTTGCATACTTTATTATTGTTATTATTATTTTTTTTTTACTTCTTCTTTCCTCTTTGGATACCTTTTATTTTTATTGTTGGGGATTCATTGAGGGTACAAGAAACCAGTTTATACTGATTGCATTTGTTAGGCAAAGCCCTTTTTGCATATGTTTTTAAAACTTTATTAAAAAAAATTTATTTTTCAAATAAAGGAGAAGATAAAAGGATAAAAGTGGCCAGGCAGAATGGTACAGGATCTCTCTAGGCTCGGGCAACATAGTGAGATTCTGTCTCTATAAAAACAAACAAACAGAAAAACCATCATAAATAAGCAGAGTGTGGACCTGCCCGGACCCCGGTAAGACTGTGCCACGACCAGTGATTGGCGCCCACCCGGTAAGACCTGCGCTGCAAACCAGGAGTGGCACCTGCCCGGACTTCTGTATGAGTGGCACCGCAACCCGCAATATGTGACTGGCACCCACCGGGACTCCACATGCCCTGACCAGGAATGGTCCACATCCCGGGAACTCCAGGAGCCGCACAACCCCACGTCCTCCCTCCTGTAGCCTCCCTGCCTCCACACCAGCCCGCTCATCTGGCCAGGGACTCTGGGAGCCGGGTGCCCTCTGCAGCCCTACTTTCCTCTGCACAGAGCCCTTCTCCTGGCCAGAGACTGCTGGAGCCTTGGGCCCACCGTGCCAAAGACACTGGGAGCCAGGCACTCCCAGAACCGTGTGCACCACACCCAACCCTGTTGCTGGATCCAGGTGTTTCACACTCCGGAGCTGCTTCCACAACCAGAACTCCCTGGCTGGGGCAGCCCAGAGGAGCTGAACAGGGTCACTCCCTACAAAGATCCAGCAACAATAGAGTGATCCCACTGGTGACTAAACTTGGAAAGACACCTCAACAACACTGAGGATGGCCAGAGGCAACAGTGAAAAACAATCATGAGGTGAAATCAATGGAAATACTCTGGCAATATGAATAATCAGAGTAGATCAACTCCCCCAAGGAACAATGGGGCAGACACAGCACAAGGTCCCATGCACAAACAATTAGCTGAGATGTCAGAAATCGAATTGAGAATCTGGATAGCAAATAAGATCAAATTAGAATTCCAAGCTTTAACCCAAAAGATGTCTCAAGAATTCAACGAATTCAAAGACCAAATGACCAAAGATTTTGACACATTGAGACAAGAAGTTGTGGCCCTCAAAGATCTGAGAAATACAGTAGAATCCCTCAGTAGCAGAATGGAGCAAGCAGAAGAAAGGATTTCTGACATTGAAGGCAAAGCCATCAAACACTCCCAAACTCTCAAAGAGGAAGAGAAATGGAGGGCAAAAACAGATCACTCTCTCAGAGAGCTCTGGGATAATTCAAACAAAACTAATATTCATTTTATAGGGATCCCTGAAAGCGATGAAGTGGCTTCACAAGGCACAGAGTCTCTTCTCCATGGGATTATAAAAGAGAACTTTCCAGACATGCCAAGAGATTCTGAAATTCAGATAGCAGACAGTTTCAGAACTCCAGCACGACTCAACCCAAATAAGACATCCCCCAGACACATGATAATGCACTTCACTAAAGTTAATATGAAGGAGAAAATTCTGAAAGCAGCCAGATGAAATAAAACCATTACCTACAAGGGGAAGAATATTAGAATAACTGCATATCTCTCTGCTGAAAACTTTCAAGCTAGAAGAGGATGGTCATTGACTTTTAATCTCCTAAAACAAAATATCGTTCACCCCAGGATCCTGAACCCAGCTAAACTGAGTTTCATTTCTGATGGAGAAATTAAATACTTTAATAACATTCACATGCTGAAGAAATTTGCCATAACTAAACCAGCTCTCCAGGATATTCTCAGACCTATCCTCCATAAAGACCAGTGTAATCCTCCACCACAAAAGTAAACCCACCCAGAAAATTTTGATCAAATTCCAACTTCCACAGTCGTAAAACTGTCCACCGGACTCTCAAAAGGCTTATTAATAGTCTCAATTAATGTGAGTGGTTTAAATGTCCTCTAAAGAGGCACAGGTTGGCTGACTGGGTACAAAAACTCAAGCCAGATATCTGCTGCATACAAGAATCTCACCTTACATTAAAAGACAAATAAAGACTCAAGGTGAAGGGATGGTCATCTATACTCCAGGCAAATGGAAAGCAGAAAAACGCAGGCATTGCAATCCTATTCGCAGGTGCAATCATCTTTAAACCAACCAAAATAAGGAAGGATAAGGATAGACACTTCATATTTGTTAAAGGTAATACTCAATATGATGAGATTTGAATAATTAATATTTATGCACCCAACCAGAATGCACCTCAATTTATAAGAGAAACTCTAACAGACATGAGCAACTTGATTTCCCCAGTTCCATAGTAGTTGGAGATTTTAACACCCCTTTACAGGGGGATAGATCCTCCAAAAAGAAGCTAAGCAAAGAAATTTTAGATTTAAACGTAACCATTCAACATCTGGACTTAACTGACATCTACAGAACATTTCACCCGAATGAAACTGAATACACATTCTTCTCATCATCCCATGGAACATACTCCAAAATCGACCACATCCTAGGCCACAAATCTAACCTCAGCAAATTTAAAAAAAATAGAAATTATTCTTTGCATCTTCTCAGACCATCATGAAATAAAAGTTGAACTCCATAACAACAGGAATCTGCATACCCATACAAAAACATGGAAGCTAAATAACCTTATGCTGAAGGATAGATGGGTTATAGATGAGATTAAGAAGGAAATCACCAAATTTTTGGAACAAAACAACAATCAAGACACAACCTATCAGAACCTCTGGGATACTGCAAAGGCAGTCCTAAGAGGGAAATTTATAGCACTGCAAGCCTTCCTCAAAATGGAAAGAGAGGAAGTTAATAACCAAATGGGACATCTCAAGCAACTGGAGAAGGAAGAACATTCGAACACCAAACCCAGCAGAAGAAAAGAAATAACCAAAATCAGAGCAGAATTAAATGAAATTGAAAACAAAAGAATTATACAACAGATCAATAAATCCAAAAGTTGGTTTTTAGAAAAGATCAATAAAATAGATAAACCTTGGGCCAACCTAACAGGAAAAAAGAGTAAAATCTCTAATTTTATCAATCAGAAATGGTAACGATGAAATAACAACAGACCCCTCAGAAATTAAAAAAATCCTTAACGACTATTACAAGATACTTTACTTTCAGAAATATGAAAATCTGAAAGAAATCAACAAATACTTAGAAGTACGCCACCTACCAAGACTTAGCCAGAATGAAGTGGAAATGTTGAATAGGCCCATATCAAGTTCTGAAATAGCATAAACTATACAAAATCTCCCTAAAAAGAAAAGTCCAGGACCAGATGGCTTTACATCAGAATTCTACCAAACCTTTAAAGAAGAATTAATACCTATATTACCGAACCTCTTCCAAAATATAGAAAAAGAAGGAATATTACCCAATACATTCTACAAAGAAAACATCACCTTGATACCTAATCCAGGGAAAGATCCAACAAGATAAGAAAATTATAGACCAATATGACTAATGAATATTGATGCAAAAATACTCAATAAGATCCTAACAAACAGAATCCAACAACACATAAAAAAAATTATACATCATGACCAAGTGGGATTTATCCCAGGTTCTCAAGGCTGGTTCAATATACGTAAATCTATAAATATAATTCAGCACATAAACAAACTAAAAAATAAAGACTATATGATTCTCTCAATTGATGCAGAAAAAGCTTTAGACAATATCCAGCATCCCTTCATGATCAGAACACTTAAGAAAATTGGTATAGAAGGGACATTTCTTAAACTGATAGAGGCCATCTACAGCAAACTCAGAGCCAATATTGTATTGAATGGTGTTAAATTGCAATCATTTCCACTTAGATCAGGAACCAGGCAAGGTTGCCCATTGTCTCCATTGCTCTTAACATTGTAATGGAAGTTTTAGCCATTGCAAGTAGGGAAGAAAAGGCGATCAAAGGTATCCACATAGGGTCAGAAGAGATCAAACTTTCACTCTTCTCAGATGATATGATCATATATTGGAAAACACTAGGGATTCTACTACAAAACTTTTAGAAGTGATCAAGGAATACAGCAATGTCTCAGGCTACAAAATCAACACCCATAAATCTGTAGTATTTATATATACCAACAATAACCAAGCTGAAAAAACAGTCAAGGACTCTATTCCTTTCACAGAAGTGCAAAAGAAGATGAAATATTTGGGAGCATACCTAACAAAGGAAGTGAAAGACCTCTATAAAGAGTACTATGAAACTCTAAGAAAAGAAATAGCTGAAGATGTTAACAAATGGAAAAACATACCATGCTCATGGCTGGGAAGAATCAACATTGTTAAAATGTCCATACTACCCAAAGCAATATATAATTTTAATGCAATTCCTATCAAACCTCCATTGTCATATTTTAAAGATCTTGAAAAAATAATACTTCGTTTTATATGGAATTAGAAAAAACCTCGAATAGCCAAAACATTACTCAGAAATAAAAACAAAGCAGGAGGAATCACACTACCAGACCTGAGACTGTACTATAAATTGATAGTGATCAAAACAGCATGGTACTGGCACAAAAACAGAGAAGTAGATGTCTTCTGGAACAGAATAGAGAACCAAGAGAATAATCCAGCTACTCACTGTTATTTGATCTTTGACAAGCCAATTAAAAATATTCAGTGGGGAAAAGATTCCCTATTTAACAAATGGTGCTGGGTAAACTGGCTAGCAATCTGTAAAAGACTGAAACTGAACCCACACCTTTCACCATTAACTAAGATAGACTCTCACTGGATAAAAGATTTAAACTTAAGACAAACTATAAAAATACTTGAAGAAAGTGCAGGGAAAACTCTTGAAGGAATCGGCATGGGTGAATATTTCATGAGGAGGACGCCCCAGGCAATTGAAACAGTATCAAAAATACATTACTGGGACCTGATCAAACTAAAAAGCTTCTGCACAGCCAAGAACACAGTAAGTAAAGCAAGCAGACAGCCCTCAGAATGGGAGAAAATATTTGCAGGTTAAACCTCTGATAAAGGTTTAATAACCAGAATTCACAGAGAACTCCAATGTATTAGCAAGAAAAGAACAAGTGATCCCATCTCAGGGTGGGCAAGGGACTTGAAGAGAAACTTCTCTAAAGAAGACAGATGCACAATCTACAAACACATGAAAAAAAGCTCATCATCCTTCATCATCAGAGAAATGCAAATCAAAACTACTTTGAGATATCACCTAACCCCAGTAAGAGCAGCCTACATAACAAAATCCCAAAACCAGAGATGTTGGCGTGGATGCGGAGAAAAGGGCACATTTCCACACTGCTAGTGGTAATGCACACTAATAAGTTCCTTTGGAAGGATGTTTGGAGAATACTTAGAGATCTAAAAATAGACCTGCCATTCGATCCTATAATTCCTTTACTAGGTATATACCCAGAAGACCAAAAATCACAATATAACAAAGACATCTGTACCAGAATGTTTATTGCAGCCCAATTCATAATTGGTAAGTCATGGAAGAAGCCCAAGTGCCCATCGACCTACAAATGGACTAGCAAATTGTGGTACATGTATACCATGGAATATTATGCAGCCTTAAAGAAAGATGGAGACTTTACCTCTTTCCTGTTTACATGGATGGAGCTGGAACATATTCTTCTTAGTAAAGTATCTCAAGAATGGAAGAAAAAGTATCCAATGTATTCAGCCCTACTATGAAGCTAATTTATAGCTTTCATATAAAGGCTATAACCCAACTATAGCATAAGAATATGTGGAAAGGGCCAAGGGAGGGGAAGGGAGGGGGGAGGTTAGGGTGGATGGAGGGTAATGGGTGGGGCCACACCTATGGTGCATCTTAGAATGACTATAGGCAAAACCTACTAAATGCAAAACCTACTAAATGCAAAACACAAATGTCTACATACATTAACTAAGAAAATGCCATGAAGGCTACGTTGAACAGTTTGATGAGAATATTTCAGATTGTATATGAAACCAGCACATTGTACCCCTTGATTGCACTAATGTACACAGCTATGATTTAATAATTAAAAAAAAAAATTAGCTGAGCGTGATGGTGCACACCTGGAGTCCTGGCTACCGGGGAGGCTGAGGCAGAAGAAACACTTGAGCCTAGGAGTTCAAGGTTACAGTGAACTATGATCATGCCACCACACTCCAGCCTGGGCGAGACCCTGTTTCTAAATAATAATGATGATGATAATAATAATATTAAAGTGACAAATATTAGTTTGTTTTGTTTGCTACTGCATTTGTAAGACATGGAACAGCATCTGATGCATACGAGATACTCAACAAATATTTTTGAACAAATGAAAAGATGGTGGATGACAGAGACATAGGTAGGTAGACAGAGTACAGGTAGGAAGGAAGGAAAGAAAGAAGGAGATAAGGAGAATAATTTACAAGAAAGAAAAGAAGTGGGAAGAGAGAGGAGAAGAGATGGGAAAAGCATTAGTCTTGCCATTACAGATTAATAAGGGGGCACTGGTATTTGTCACAGCAAGAATTACTCGCCTACCATAATGTGCCCAAATATGTAGAAACATTTTCAACCAGTCGACAATTACCAAAGCTTTATCAAATATTATTATGTGCACAACACATGATGTGACCTCAGCTCTCAGTAAATGTGGGCAGGTGTAAAGACTCACAGCTTCAGAGACTCTGTCCTACGTAGTTTTGACCAAGCAGAGGAAGGTTACAAGCAGGGGAACTTCAACTGAGGAAACTAGTTGGGCTAGTAAGTAGTGTCCTGTAGTTGCAGCGATATCAACAACATGAAGTGCTTTGTCAGAGAACTGTGTTCATTACTCACAGCAAAAACAACAACCGCAGTCCCAGCAAAACAGCAACCGGAGACACAGCACAGTTTTGTGCAGGCTCCCTAAACCCTGGCCCCAGGCCTGTAACCAGAGGGCAAGGCAGACCCTCCATGCAGGCTGCTCCCTGGCAGTCCCGGGAGCTCAAGAAACCTTTTACTTTTTAAGGAGCCATAGGCTAGCCTGCTCCTGGTCTGGAAAGTGAATGGATACATTGTATAAGACCAGTGATTCTCTCACTTGCTGGCCATTTTAGGATTCCCAGTCCAGAAGCATGAGTCAAAATGGCAAGCCCAGACAGAGGACACATGTTGTAGCTTGTTTCAGAGATCAGGCTGTGTGAGCGATGACACTTGACTAAAGGTAAGAGGAATACTGTGTGTGTGTGGAAGCTGGCAGATCTCCTAAGAGGTCACTGGCCAAATAGAAGGCCCAGAACACATTCTCTGCACAGAATAGTCTCAGACACTGTGGAGTGCAGGACAATGTCCACGCCATACCCCAGGGTAACGATGAGGGATGCTTTGCAAGTGCCCTGGCACATATAGTGCTGGAGTGTCATGTGAGAAGTGTGACAAGAGGTGCTGGTGGGGGACTGTGTGGGGTGACACTGCTAAGCCACTTCATTGACAAATGTATTGAAAAGCAGAGTCCATCCTCTTGGTGTTCAAAGGAATGTTGCCATCTTAAAAGAGTTGGAGAGCCCAGGACTAAAGAGCCACATCACATCCACAAGTCAGGGTCTCTAATCCAGACTGCCCAGTGGCTCCTGTACACATTGTGCAGGAAGTCCCCTACAGAACCTACCCCCAGCTCTCACTGCAAGGCCATCAGAATCTGCCTTCTTTCTTAAACATCTTTTGAAAATACTGAGTATATTCTTTTTAGTAAAAAAAAAAAAGTGGCTCATTATATTGTTTTTGCATGTAGCGACTTTCTGAAGAATTTTGTTGTTGTCAGACAGCAGGAAGGCTAGAAACAGAAGAGCGCTAATGAAATTTTTAAAAAGGGCATCTTTATATCTCTCAGGGTTTTTAGCAGGTTGGTTACTTGTTTATCTCCAAAAAATTCTAACTTCCTCTTTTTGATATAGAAATCTTAATTTCAATTCTTTGCCATATCAAAAGGAAAACAGGCCATGCTCTTTTTCATGAGGAAGAAACAGCAGGCTAAATAAACTCCCCACATCCTTCCTTGATGTTTTAATGATCTATAATCCATAACTCCGTATTCATCTTGCTTTCTTAAAATTATAGCTTTATGCAGAAATTCAGGTGCAGCAACCACACAAACTTGCTACAAATGTTCCAGATTTGTTTCTCTGTACAAGCATTTCCTTGCAGGAAGCTTCCATGAGTTCATTTCCACTTTCCCAGACCCACGTGTGTCATTCAATGCTGTCAGTACACGTGAAGTCCCAAGGAGCTCTAGGGGTGAACACTGCGGTAGCCAGCTTATTAGCATCACGTGAACTGAGTGGTTGTTTTGGCTTGATTTTTAAGATAACATAGGGAGATGGGAGGGAGACAAGATGGCGGACTGAAGCCAGCTTTCAACAGAGGCTCCCGTCCAGAAGGAGAGTTAAGGGACAGGAATTTAGTAAGTATCCTGGTGGACTTGAGCCACACCAAGAGAAAAAGTTGAAGAACGCACATCAACACTGCTGAGGCAAGCTGTGATCACAAGGATGCAAACAAAAGGTAGAAAATCCACCATCAAGCGGACAGGAGTCCCCCTCCCCCATGAGACCAGCTCAAGAGCCCCACAATTAAACAAACGGGCAGAAATTAAAGGCCCTCCAACTACACTCCACAGGAGAGACCTTCTAAAAACTGGACCTACCTCCCCTACTGGGGTGCCGTGGCATTCTCCTGCCGGGCATAAAACTGAATAAAACTTTAAAAGTCCTTTGCCGGCAACCCTGAATCCCCAACACTCCCCTCCCGCCCACTGAGGTCTGGAGGCCTGTCCCCCAGGAGTTCAGATTCTTGAGTGATTTCTCAAGGGGAGTGGACAGTCCCCGAGTTGCGACTGGTCAGCATTGACTCTGAGGCACGCGAGTGAGGAGAGGGCACCAGGCTGAGGGGGAGTCACCCCTTGGCGGCACTTCCCTGTGGTGCGGTGCAGCAGCCCTCCCCATGCATCAATACAGCCAAAACTGAATGAAACTCTAGCTTCCCCCCCACTCTCACTCGGGGTCTGGGGGCCTGTCCCCCAGGAGTTTGGATCCTTGGGTGATTTCTCGAGGGGAGCGCACAGTGCCCGAGCCGCAACTGGTCAGCGCTGACTCTGAGACACGAGAGAGACAAGAGGGCACTGGGCTGAGGGGGAGTCACTCCTCGGCGGCACTTCCTGCGGTGTGGTGCAGCAGCCCTCCCCGGGCAACATTACGGCTGGGTACAAAACTGAATAAAACTCTAGCTTCCCCGCTGAGCGCCCCTACTCTCACTCGGGGTCTGGAGGCCTATCCCCCAGGAGTTCGGATCCCTGGGTGATTTCTCGAGGGGAGCGCACAGTGCCCGAGCTGCATCAGGTCAGCACTGACTCTGAGACACGTGAGCAAGGAGAGGGCACTCTGCTGAGGGCAAATCAAGCCTTGGTGGCACTTCCCTGCGGTGCGGTGCAGCAGCCCTCCCCGGGCAAAAATACCGCAAGGGCATAAAACTGAATGAAACTCTAGCTTCCTCCCCACTCCCACTCGGGGTCTGGGGGCCTGTCCCCCAAGAGTTCGGATTCTTGGGGGATCTCTCGAGGGGTGTGGACCCAGCATAAACTGCAGCTGCTCAGTGCTGACTCTGGGGTGCGAGACAGAGGAGAAAAGGGTCGGCTGAGTGCCCACACCAGAGCGGCAGTTCCCTGGAGGCAGAGCAACAGCCGTTTTTTCTTTAACGGCAGAACGGCTCACTTCTGGATATACTGAGGCCACACCCCGTGTCTCCCTGGGCAACCAGAGGAGGCCACCGGTGAGCGGGGGATTTCCCGACACTGCTCACAAACCCAGGAAGATTCCAGGGCAGGGCCGACCCAGAGAGGTGATCGGACGCAAACCTTCAGCAGCAAAGAGGACACAAACCTCCAGCAGCAAAGACGTTTGAACTCAGAACAGCCCGTCTTCTGTAGGCGATTTTGGCAGGAACAGAGACAGAACCCCGCAAAGTTGTCTGTTCTGTTCTGTTCTGTTCGGTTAACAGCATCCATCAGGGACGGGGCTAAGCCTGAGTGAACACCTCCTTCCCATCACCTGCATCAAGCACTCAAAGATGTCAGGCCCCATCTCCTCCTGCTAAATAGCGGCAGTCTGCGGGGGCCTGGCAGACTTCCTTGCAATTCAGGCAGGTGCAAACCCCTGGAGTGTCTGTTCACTGCAGGCAACTGGGTTAGCCATCTGCAGAGATACCAGTGACTGGATCCGACGGAGGGGCAAAGTGGGGAAGGAGACGTCAACCTTCCCAGACTGCTCTGTTTGCTGGGTGGCTCCTCCTGACTCCACGCTGCACTGGGATGAGCCGTGTCAGAGGAGTCACCAGGCCCCTGTGATCCAGTTCCCAGAGACCTCTTGAACTCTCCCACCGGAGACAGGTGCTGATTGAGACAGTTGATTTGGACCTTTTGAACTGGGCTAATAGACTGAGAACTTTTCAGGCGGTGCCCTAGGTGTGTGGTTGTAGGAAGATTTGATTCTCCTTTTCCAACTGGGGCCAGAGGGGGCAGGTGGGGTGAATTAATTGCTGATCTTTCCACACAGCTGAGACTTCAAGCCAGAGTAGAAGTTGCAATAGGATCGAACAGAAACCAGCTGAAAACAAGACAGAACCACTTAGCTCCACCACACAAGACAGGGCCCCAGTTTCTCAGGCCACAACACTGTACAGGTCCTTGATAAAGCCCCAGGGGAAAAATCAAAGGGAGTAAAATAACCATGGGGCGGATTCAGCGGAAAAACTCTGGTAACATGAATAACCAGAATAGATCAACCCCCCCAAGAAAAGATACGGCAGATGTGATTAAAGATCCCATTCATAAACAACTGGCTGAGATGTCAGAAATCAAATTCAGAATTTGGATTTCAGACAAGATTAATAAAATGGAATTAGGAATTCGAGGAGAAATTCAAAAGTTGTCTCAAGAATTTAATGAATTTAAAGACAAAACCACCAAAGACTTAGACACACTGAAGCAAGAATTTACAGTCCTCAAAGATATGAAAAATACAGTAGAATCCCTCAGCAACAGAATGGAGCAAGCAGAAGAAAGGATTTCTGACATTGACGATAAAGTCTTCGAATGCTCCTAATCTCTCAAAGAGGAAGAGAAATGGAGAGCAAAAACGGATCACTCACTCAGACAACTCTCAGATAATTCAAAGAAAAGCAATATACGAATAATTGGGATTTCTGAGAATGATGAAGTGACCTCGAAGGGCACAGAGGCCCTTCTGCATGAAATTATGAAAGAAAATTTTCCAGACATGCCTAGAGAATCTGAAATTCAGATAGCAGACAGCTTCAGAACCCCAGCACGATTCAACCCCAATAAGTCATCCCCCAGACATATCATAATTAGCTTCACTAAAGTTAACATGAACTTCAGAAGATTCTCAAAGCAACCGGGCGAAAGAAAACTATTACCTACAAAGGTAAGAATATTAGAATAACTGCAGATCTCTCTGCTGAAACTTTTCAAGCCAGAAGAGGGTGGTCATCAACTTTTAATCTCCTAAAGCAAAATAAATTTCAACCCAGGATCTTGTATCCAGCCAAACTGAGTTTCATCTAGGATGGAGAAATTAAATACTTCAATGTCATTCATATGTTGAAAAAATTTGCCATAAGTAAACCAGCTCTTCAGGATGTTCTCAGACCTATCCTCCACAATGACCAACCCAATCCTATACCACAAAAGTAAACTCACTCAGAAACTTCGGATCCAATTCCAACTTTCACACTGGCGAAAGGATTAAAAATGTCCACTGGACCTTTGAAAAACTCGATACCCAAAATTCCACCAGACTTATCAATACTCTCCATCAATGTGAATGGCTTAAACTGTCCTCTAAAGAGGCATAGGTTAGCTGACTGGATACAAAAACTCAAGCCAGATATTTGTTGCATACAAGAGTCACATCTCAACTTAAAAGACAAATACAGACTCAGGGTGAAAGGATGGTCATCCATATTTCAGGCAAATGGTACTCAGAAAAAAGCAGGTGTTGCAATTTTATTTGCAGATACAGTAGGCCTTAAACCATCAAAAGTAAGGAAGGACAAGAATGGTCACTTCATATTTGTTAAGGGTAATACTCAACATGATGAGATCTCAATTATTAATATCTATGCACCCAACCAGAATGCACCTCAATTTATAAGAGAAACTCTAACAGACATTAATAACTTGATTTCCTCCAGCTTCATAATTGTCGGAGATTTCAACACTCCTTTGGCAGTGTTGGATCGATCCTCCAGCAAGAAGCTGAGCAAAGAAATCTTAGATTTAAACCTAACCATCCAATATTTAGATTTAGCAGACATCTACAGAACATTTCATCCCAACAAAACTGAATACACATACTTCTCATCAGCCCACAGAACTTACTCCAAAATTGACCACATTTTAGGTCACAAGTCTAACCTCAGTCAATTTAAAGGAATAGAAATTATTCCATGCATCTTCTCTGACCATCATGGAATAAGACTTGAATTGAGTAACAACAGGAATCTGCATACTCATACAAAAACATGGAAGTTAAATAACCTTATGCTGAATGATAGCTGGGTCATAGATGAGATTAAGAAAGAAATCGCCAATTTTTTGGAACAAAACGACAATGAAGACACGAACTATCAGAACCTCTGGGACACCGCAAAGGCAGTTCTAAGAGGGAAATTTATAGCACTGCAAGCCTTCCTCAAGAGAACGGAAAGAAACAAAGTTAACAACTTAATGGGACATCTCAAGCAACTGGAAAAGGAAGAACATTTCAACCCCAAACCCAGTAGAAGAAAAGAAATAACCAAAATTAGAGCAGAATCAAATGAAATTGAAAACAAAAGAATAATACAACAGATCAATAAATCAAAAAGCTGGTTTTTTGAAAAGGTCAATAAAATAGATAAACCTCTGGCCAACCTAATCAGGAAAAAAAGAGTAAAACCTCTAATATCATCAATCAGAAACAACAAAGACGAAATAACAACAGACTGATCAGAAATCCAAAAAATCCTTAATGAATATTACAAGACACTTTATTCTCAGAAATATGAAAATCTGAAGGAAATTGACCGATACTTGGAAGCACGCCACCTTCCAAGACTTAACCAGAATCAAGTGGAAATGTTGAACAGACCCATATCAAGTTCAGAAATAGCATCAACTGTACAAAACCTCCCTAAAAAGAAAAGCCTGGGACCAGATGGTTTCATGTCAGAATTCTACCAAACCTTTAAAGAGGAATTAGTACCTATATTACTCAACCTGTTCCAAAATGTAGTAAAAGAAGGAAGATTACCCAACACGTTCTATGAAGCAAACATCACCCTGATCCCCAAACCAGGAAAAGACCCAACAGAAAAAGAAAATTATAGACCAATATAACTAATGAATATAGATGCAAAAATATTCAACAAGATCCTAACAAACAGAATCCAGCAACATATCAAACAAATCATACATCATGATCAAGTTGGCTTTATCCCAGGGTCTCAAGGCTGGTTCAATATACGTAAATCTATAAATATAATTCAGCACATACACAAATTAAAAAACAAAGACCATATGATTCTCTCAATTGATGCAGAAAAAGCTTTTGATAATATCCAGCATCCCTTCATGATCAGAACACTCAAGAAAATTGGTCTAGAAGGGACTTTTCTTAAACTGATAGAGGCCATCTACAGCAAAACCACAGCCAACATCATATTGAATGGAGTTAAATTGGAATCATTTCCACTCAGATCAGGAACCAGACAAGGCTGCCAATTGTCTTCATTGCTTTTCATCATTGTAATGGAAGTTTTAGCCACCACAATTAGGGAAGAAAAGGTGATCAAGGGTATCCATATAGGGTCAGAAGAGATCAAACTTTCTCTCTTCGCAGATGATATGATTGTGTATCTGGAAAACACTAGGGACTCTACTACAAAACTCCTAGATGTGATCAAGGAATACAGCAGCGTCTCAGGTTACAAAATCAATATCCATAAATCAGTAGCCTTTATATACACCAACAACAGTCAAGTTGAAAAAGCAGTTAAGGACTCTATCCCATTCATAGTAGTGCCAAAGAAAATGAAATATTTGGGAATTTACCTAACAAAAGACGTGAAAGATCTCTATAAAGAGAACTATGAAACTCTAAGAAAAGAAATAGCTGAAAATGTTAACAAATGGAAAAACATACCATGCTCATGGCTGGAAAGAATCAACATTATCAAAATGTCCATACTACCCAAAGCAATATATAATTTCAATGCACTCCCTATTAAAGTTGCACTGTCATATTTTAAAGATCTTGAAAAAACAATGCTTCGTTTTATATGGAATCAGAAAAAACCTCGAATAGCCAAGACATTACTCAGAAATAAAAACAAAACAGGAGGAATCACACTACCAGACCTCAGACTTTACTACAAATCGATAGTGATCAAAACAGCATGGTATTGGCACAAAAACAGAGAAGTAGATATCTGGAACAGAATAGAGAACCAAGAGATGAATCCAGCTACTTACCGCTATTTGATTTTTGACAAGCCAATTAAAAGCATTCAGTGGGGGAAAGATTCCCTATTTAACAAATGGTGTTGGGTGAACTGGCTGGCAACCTGCAGAAGACTGAAATTGGACCCACACCTTTCACCATTAACTAAGATAGACTCTCATTGGATTAAAGATTTAAACTTAAGACATGAAACTATAAAAATACTAGAGGAGAGTGCAGGGAAAACCCTTGAAGAAATTGATCTGGGTGAGTATTTCATAAGGAGAACCCCCCAGGCAATTGAAGCAGCTTCAAAAATACACTACTGGGACTTGATCAAACTAAAAAGCTTCTGCACAGCTAAGAACACTGTAAGTAAAGCAAGCAAACAGCCCTCAGAATGGGAGAAGATATTTGCAGGGTATATCTCTGACAAAGGTTTAATAACCAGAATCCATAGAGAACTCAAACGCATCAGAAGAAAAAAACAAGGGATCCCACCGCAGGCTGGGCAAGGGATTTGAAGAGAAACTTCTCTGAAGAGGACAGGAGCACGGCCTTCAGACATATGAAAAAGTGCTCATGATCTTTAATCATCAGAGAAATGCAAATCAAAACTACTTTGAGATATCATCTAACTCCAGTGAGACTAGCCTATATCACAAAATCTCAAGACCAGAGATGTTGGCGTGGATGCGGAGAAAAGGGAACACTTCTGCACTGCTGGTGGGAATGCAAATTAATACATTCCTTTTGGAAAGATATATGGAGAACACTCAGAGATCTAAAAATAGATCTGCCATTCAATCCTGTAATCCTTCTGCTGGGCATATACCCAGAAGACCAAAAATCACAACATAACAAAGATACTTGTACCAGAATGTTTATTGCAGCCCAATTCATAATTGCTAAGTCATGGAAAAAGCCCAAGTGCCCATCGATCCACGAATGGATTAATAAATTGTGGTATATGTACACCATAGAATACTATGCAGCCTTAAAGAAAGATGGAGACTTTACCTCTTTCATGTTTACATGGATGGAGCCGGAACATATTCTTCTTAGTAAAGTATCTCAAGAATGGAAGAAAAAGTACCCAATGTGCTCAGCCCTACTATGAAACTAATTTGGAGCTCTCACATGAAAGCTATAACCCAGTTACAACCTAACAATAGGGGGAAGTGGGAAAGGGAGGAGGGTGGGTAGAGGGAGGGGGATCGGTGGGATCACACCTGTGGTGCATCTTACAGGGGTATTTGCGAAACTTGGTAAATGTAGAATGTAAATGTTTTGGCACAGTAACTGAGATAACGCCGGAAAGGCTATGTTAACCATTGTGATAAAAATGTGTCAAATGGTCTATGAAGCGAGTGTATGATGCCCCATGATCATATCAATGTATACAGTTATGATTTAATAAAAAAAAAGATAACATAGATATAAATCTTCAAGACAATTCACAGATATAATTTGATAAATGTGTCGGTGTTTGTTTGAAAAATGATAAAGGACTTGGCTCATTTAGCTGGAAATAACTTAATCTAGGACAAACATTCCGAAAAAGAAGCATAAGAGAAGCCAACTATCAGAAGTATGAAATTTGTCTTCAAACTCATAAGTTAGCTTTTATTTTGAATTTCACTCAAAAAAAGTTTGGACTGTTTGAACACAGCAGGCCTAGGGAGAATTCCAGCTGGCATCGAACTATCACTCACTTCTTACCAGAACCACGAGGTCTTGAATCACTTAATTTGGTTAAAGTTCACCTTTTTCCTTGTTCTTCAACTGAAACATTCTAAACTGGAATGTATTGTAAACAAGATGAATGCCTTCAGAAAAATGTGTAACAGAAGAAAATAATGAGCATTGCAAATATTTTTTGTTTACACTTTTTTTCTCTCATTAACTCTTGTCAAATGATAATTCAGATGATCAGTGCTCACCATCTAGAATAAACTGGGTGAAAGCTGCATACCATTTAAAGACAAAAAAAAAAAATCATAACTAGGAAAAAAGAAAATGAAAACCCATCTAATGTTCTTAAACCCCAGTCATAGGCTGGAGTGGCAAAAGTTTGTGTAGGAAAAACAGGAAAAGTCTTTTTCTCTCTCTCTCCAGGACAGGGAGAAGTAGGTAAGCCCACCAGATCTGAAATAGGGAGGCCGAGGGGCACGCAGAGGACCATTTTGATCATGTAAAATTATAGAGATTATGCGTATGTTTTTGAGAAGACAGCCGTGACATAATGACGTAATGTGTTCTTATTAATTTCACGTGGTTGAGGAGACTGCTTGACATTTATGATCTAGTTCTGCTCACCAGTATTTATCACCTTTGTCTATAAGAAATATATTTCCAATTACAGTGACTTTCCACAGTGCCTGGGACAGTTGTCTATTTCCCTTGTTTAAAAGAATTTTAAGGCTAGGGCGGTGCCTATGGCTCAAAGGGGTAGGGCACCGGCCCCATATGCTGGAGGTGGTGGGTTCAAACCCAGCCCCGGCCAAAAAAAAAAAAAATTCAAGGCTTTATATTTTTTAAAAATTGCCATTAAACTTATAAGGGATTCAAGATTTTTTTTTTTTTTTGAGACAGGCTCTCCCTCTGTTGCCCAGGCTGGGATACAGTGGCACTGTCAGAGTTTATTGCCATCTCAAACTCCTGGATCAGAAGTGATCCTCTTGCATCAGCCTCACAACTAGCTGTGGGCCACTATGCCTGGATAATTGGTTTTTCACTTTTTTTTGTAGAGAGGCAGTCTTTTTTTTGTAGACAGTCAGTCTTGCTGTGCAGCTGGGGCTGACTTTAAACTCCTGGCCTCAAGTGACCCTCCCACCTGGCTGGCCTCAGCCTCTAAAAATGCTAGGATTACAGGTGTGAGTGACCACACCCAGCCAAGGGGGATTGCAGGTTTTGATGACAGTTAAATTTGGAAAGAGGAAGTCCTCAAAACATCAAAATCAAACTGCCATATGATTCAGCAATTCCACTATGGAATACGTATCTAACGGATATGAAATCAGTACATCAAAGAGATATAGGGACCTCCATGTTGATTGTGATACTGTTCAGATTAGCCAAGATAGGGAATCAACCGAGAGGCCACTAACGGATGAATGGACAACAGCAGAGTGACACATACACCACTAGAATGCTATTCAGCCTTTAAAAAGAAGGAAAGAGGAGGCGTTCCTACACTGGCTTCAGAACGTTAAAATACTGCATCCAGGAGCCATCAGTATTGCATTTAGTAGGGCAGAATTTCTACAGGGTACTTCATATTCACCTGATAGTATTGTTAGTCATGATAAATTAGAAATAGACCTTCCATATTCTTAAAAGTTCACCTGATTTTCCACAGAGTTAAAATAAATTTCAGCATCCAGGGATAACCCTGTGTTAGGCACCAGTACCCTGCAGGTGAGGAAAGTTGGGGCAGAAGATCTGAAGAATGGCCAAGCATAAAACGAGGTTTCTCTTCACAGCTTTCCCAAGGGTGGGGACCTGCTTCCATTCCTCATTGTTTTCACCAGAGATACAGTTTTATATATATTAGAGATTATAAATAATCTCTTGGTCTCCTCAGATGACCAAAGGTATCTATTAAGCTTTAGCTGTAAAAAAAAATTTAGAAGGGAACTAATGTTAGCCTCAGCCATCGGTGCTGGCCAAAACTAATAAAATTATTCTGAAGGGAAGAATTAATACTAATCACGCTCCATCAGGTGGGCGGTGTATCTGAGGCACATGAAGGCTATAAATAGTTTACACAGACATGCACACTAATCAATGAACAATACAAGGCCCAATTTTCAGAGCATAAACATCCTGATGGTACCAAGGAGCCCGACACGTCTCAGACATTTATCAGCATGAAGGAAGATATTGCTGAATGTTGAAGGCTGGGGCAGTGAGGCCGCTGTCAACTCAAACTCAGGGTAAAGAATTGGAAAAGTGTCTAGACGCAGCTTACTGCCAGCATCACACGAGATCTCTGCTTAGTAACAAGTTCTCTGCCACATATTTTTACCATCTTGCCCTTGTCCAAGGGGCCTTGTACAGAATGAGCATTTGCCTTTGTTAGGTTGAACATAGGATGTTAAATACAGTGGAGTCCCAACTAAAATTAATCATCTTTGGTTCCTAAACTATTCCTTCATAAAACCACTTAATTTCTCTGCCCCTGAATTTTCTCCTCAGTGCCTCTGTGTAATAACAGGTGAGACTGACACCCTTTCTAGATCTAGAATGTGACGAGCTATCCTAAGGAAGGACAGGGGTCAGCACAGCCTTCACTGTGCTTACCTTCCACCTCCTATCCTGGTCATACGAGCTGCTGGTTTTCTTCCCTCCCTCTTCCTACCAAGCACCTTAGATGGAGCTGCCCCCAACCCTGGTTCCAACCTGGAGCATGTGGTCAGCCCTGGGCAATCACAGCATGGAGTCTCCCTGGCAACAGTCACACGGCAGCCGTTGTCACCTGATCCAGCCGGAGTCAGTGGGACACAAGGGTACTTTGGGCTGCTGGGAGAATCAAACCTAAGGATGTTCTGTGACTGGAACTGTGAGGACCAACTTATAAAGCCAAAAAGCTGAAGGCTGAGCAAAGTGAAAGGGAGAAATCAAGTATTGATGACATTATTGGATCCCCTGAATCAAACCTCACTCATAGCCAAAACAACTTCATTTTTCCTTTATCTGAATCGAGGAGTTCCTTTTATGTTAATATCTATATAGGTGGATTTGGGGTCAGTGAAAAAGTGAAAAGTCTCAACCATGAGCACCTGCAGAGGCCCCTCAGTGCTTCAAAACCTTCTGTTACCTGTAAGACTTTGGCCATAATACAGGATGGAGCTAATGGACCACCTGCCCCATTTACCTGCTACTCCAAAAACGAGGCCTCTGGAAACAGAAGTAAAGTTTGCCTTAAATGTGTGTGTTTTACCAATTAAATGAAAGTAAATTATTAATTCCTATCCAAAACTAAAGGTGGTCAAAGTCACATGATAGACCCATCTGTAATTGGCTTTTTCTCCAAATACCTGATAGGTTTTCACCGGCACCAGGATCAGTGAGGACACTTGCCGACCTAAAGAGAAGCACCGACTGCTCTCTGAGTGTCTCTGATGTCCCCACAGTTACTAAAATGAACATCTGTATGTTCCTCTACCTTAGGAATGCCCTTCTCTGTTCTTTCTTCTAGACACAAAATCCATCTTTTTCAGGAAGATAAATGTCAATATTTCTTGGAATACAAGTTTGTGGGATAATTTATCTGCAGTTTTTTCACTGAATCAAATAGGTCTGGGAACCAGCTGAAAATCCTCTCTGGGAAATTCACATGAATTCTGGGATATAAAATTCTCAGATTGGTCCTTTCTCACAATATTTAATGTAGCATTTCCAAAACTATTTGGATTAAAGCAATTTCATGCCCCACACATAACCTGTAAACACAGGGGAGACTAGTATTCCATGGAAACTGCTCTGGGAGACCCCTGACACTCCTCCCTCTGGGCTGCCCTTATCCCAGTGGCTTCCACTGGGTGATCCAGCATGAAGCTGGAGAGACGGAACCCCCTGCATTCATTCATTCATTTCATATCTTAGAACACTGAGTGATCTGCGAGGATAATTAGAACTCAGAATCAAGGGTTTAAACCCTCCCTTTCATGGTATCTTGCCTGCCAGCCTTCTAATTCTGTCAGTAGGTTGAAACACAAGAAATGAACCGTGTTTAGTAGTTTTCAACCCATATCCCACTCTTGGCCTCTGCACAGAAGGCTTTTATTTCCCTCTGTGGCCGCCACCCTCATCCACTCCATCTGTGCCCTAGGTGAACATTTCTGGTCTGCGTAGGGGGATTCCTTCTCTCCAGCTTCAGGCTGGGTCGCCCAGTGGAAGCCGCTGGGATAAGGGCAGCCCAGAGAGAGGAGTGCCTCCCACTCCAACTCCTTCCCCACATCAGTTGCCTCTGGTGATATGCCAGGCCACACTCTCAGCAGCCCCCTGTTCTCAGGACATTTCCTCTAATAGAACTTCTCTCAACCTTGATACCATTAATTCTTCATTGTATGTGAGTGTTTAATAGCATCCCTGGCCTCAACCTGCTATGTTCCAACAACATAGCAGGTTTTCATGACAATCCAAAATCTTTCCAGACATCCCAGGTGTTCCTCCACCCCCCCCGCCCCACCCCACCATGGAGACCACATAATGCCTACTCTCCCCAGGCTCCTTCTGGCCTGGAGTTAGTGACTTGCCTCTAATGACCAGCACTGCATAACTTCCCTGTTTCTGGTTGGTTCCTTTTGCTTTTGTAAAAAGTTCTTTTATCAAAATTCTCCCCCATTTGAGTGTGTTGTGTGTTTGCTTTTGGAACACTGACTGATGAACTCTTCCCCAATCCCACCAACATACTGACTGTCCACCACTTAAAAACATGCTCAGTTTCTCTGAGTCCTCACACAAGTCCTGCTTATAAGAGAAATGAAGCATTGCTGAGAGCTCAGCATATGTCAGTTATGGTGACCGGTACTTATATATGTGGTAAATATTAGTGGTTGGTTGCACTGCACCCCACTAAATCCCAACATTCATTTTCTTTTTCCAAAAGAAAAAGAAACTAACTTGGGTTCATGTGGGTAGAAATATACTGCAAGTGGATATTCTGGAGGACTCAACACAGGAATGGTGAAGGCCTCAGCACCCAGCTGCTCAGCACACCTGGTATGGCAGCGGGGGTCGGAATGTTCACCCACACAGACAGAAAACTAGTGTGGGGACATTTGAATAAAATTCAGCAGTTTAGCAGAGACAGGATATCAGCAGAGTTAGAAAGGGATTAAAAATTACCCTCGAGTGGAGAAATCCAGCCTGAATGCTGTATCTGTAACCTTTCCTCTCACACCCTAAGTCAACTTTATTACCTACTTAGTTCTCCCTTGAGAATTCTTTTATGATTTAGTGCCTCCACCCTGATGACCTTTTTCCTAATCAAAGACCACCCGTGTGATTCAGTCACAAGACTATTAACTCTTTACTTCTTCATTCTGGAAACACATGCTGTAAAATTTTAAATAAAAACCTCTGGAGAGTTTGGTTCAGGGCAGCACCTATCTGCCACTCTACATGCTGATATAGGGTCTGTCTCTCTGAGTCTCTGCAGACTTTTTCACAGAAACTGTTAATTTCTCACCCCTGGATGGTTGGGGACGTCCCCTCTTGGAGAATTCTCAGTCTTCCATGTTACAGCTCCTTCGTGGACCACAACAGGTTCAAGTGTCCACGTGTCCTTCGGGCAGAACTGACCCCACTACTAACTTTAGAGAATAATTGTTCTAAGGTCATTCCTCTGTCCTTGCAAGTAGTTATCTTAGGCAGCAAAGCCTGCACCATCCAGGGAAAGACATTCCTCAGGCTAGAGAAGCTGGTTCACAAGCAGGCATTATAATTTGGTCAAATGAGAGAGTGCTGAAGACATTTCCTTATTTCAAAGACAGAACTACCCCCAAATGGCCTCCTTCTCTCTGAAGTTTCTTATGCATTATAAGGCCTAAAATTCTTACAGCCATCTCAGTGGTGGTGTGAGGAAGAAGTTAGCACAGGAAGGAAGGTGAAGTCGAGAGAATTACAAAGAAATAGAGCCACTGATTCTACCATACTTGACCATTGTCAAGCATGTGGGCTTTCTCAATTACATTATCCAATATATTTCTTCTTCTGTTATTAAATTTCAGATTAATATGAGAATACATATGATTAGGTTCCATTGTTTGTAAGATAAAGTACAAGTTGTAGTTGAGCCCTTCACCCAAGAAGCCTGTTGTGCACCCCTACATTGTACCAGTAGCTGGGAACTTACCAAACACCACCCCCCTCACCCTTTCTTGAATTTAATTGTGTTTTTCTCTCACTTGGGCCTGTAGTTGTTGATCTACTATTCTAAGCTTAGTGCTAAGTACATAGGATGCTTGCTTTTCCATTCTTGAGATACTTTGGAGAATGTTCTCCAAATCCACCCAGGTAAATACAAAAGATATAAAGTCTCCATCTTTTTATGGCTGAATAGTATTCTGTGGTATACCTACACCACAGTTTATTAATCTATTCGTGGATTGACAGGTTGTATCTACATCTTTGCAATTGCAAATTGAGCTGGTATAAACATTTGAGTGCAAACGTTCTTATGATAAAATGATTTTTTTTTCTTCTGAGTAGATAACTAGTAATGGGATTGTGGGATCAAATGGAAGATCTACTTTAGCTCTTTGAGAATTCTTCATACTTCTTTCCAAAGAGACTATTGGTCTGCAGTCCCACCAGCAGTATAACAGTGTCCCCTCTCTCCACATCCATTCTAGCACCTGCAGCTTTGGGAGTCTGTGACGTGGGCTATTCTCACTGGGGTTAGGTGATATCTCAGAGTGGTTTTGATTTTTATTTCTCTGATGATTAGGGATGATGAACATTTTTTCATGTGTTTGTTGGCCATCCATTTCATCCACTTGGTAAAAGATTCTGTGAAGAGAGTTTGAGTTGGAATTCATGCCACTTGTAAATAAAAGCTTACTAACTCAGCCATTTATTCAATTGATTCCCAGTTGCATAATCTGTGCTTACTACAGACTGGGACCTATTTTAGGCGGGGAGTTTTTCTATGCTTTGCTGCTATCCCAGGACCCAAAGAGAACAAAACTGATAAGCAGAGTTACATAGTTAATTCTCGCAACACCTCTTAAAGCTAGATGCAAGCGTGTGGTGCTGACAGAATTCACAACTGAAAGATGCTAAGTGACTTGTCTGAGGAGACCTAACTGGAAAGTGTTAGAACTGGATTGGGTCTGTGCGACAACAAAGTGTTTCTATTATACCTCTCTCAGTTTCAATGAGCCATGATAAATCATTCAGCTGTCACCTAATCTAGACAACAGACACATAAATTAGGTAAGTTTTGATAAGGAGAAAGCAATTAGATAATCCAGGAGTCTGAGTAGTTTCCATGATCCTATTTATTTTTATTTTATTAAGACAGAGTCTCATTTTGTCATCCTTGGTAGAGTGCCAAACTCAAAAAGTTTGTATAAGATTGCAAACAAATGCAATGTCTTTGGAAAGAGGTGTGGAGAATCCTCACCTCGAGTAGTTTCCATGATCCTATTTATTTTTATTTTATTAAGACAGAGTCTCATTTTGTCATCCTTGGTAGAGTGCCAAACTCAAAAAGTTTGTATAAGATTGCAAACAAATGCAATGTCTTTGGAAAGAGGTATGGAGAATCCTCAAAGAGCTAAAGTAGACCTTCCTTTGTGGGATCATAGCTCATAGCCGTCTCAATCTCTTGTGCTAATGCCATCCTCTTGCCTCAGCCTCCCAGAGTGCTGGGATTACACATGTGAGTCTCTGCACCTGCTGTTCCCTTGAGTTTAAAGCAGAACAAAAGCAGGTGTGGAGTTGCCTGCCCCTGGTGGCATGGCCCACCCGCCTTGGCCCTGGCTGATTCCACAGAGCCCCAAGTGTTGTCCTATTCCCTGCCAGGAACTCTCTTCACAGCCTCAGAGTAATACCAGTAATACCATTGGCTCTCAGCAAAGCTCCCTTCTGCTTCCTTAGGGGCCTGGAAAACATCTGCATCCTTTTGCACAATCACAACTGTTCCCACTTTCATTCTGCCCCTCTAATCTGATGATAGGCCCACATACACCTCTGTTTTCAGATTCCCCTCAAAATGACTCTGCCACCTGCTATGTAGGAAGTGTGCATGTGTCTGACCAGCGGCGACCCTCCCTCCCTGGCCTTTCCTCCTTCCTGCTCACACAGGGAAAGGCGCAGGGGCAAACTTCTTCATGTTTGTTGGACGTGTTCCTTTCTTCACACTCCTGACTCTGACTTTTGGGTGTAGACAGAAAACCCACTTTATTGATGATATTCCTCATCAAGCATTCCAGAAAATGCATCCATTTCATTACAAATATCAGCACACTGGCCATGTGGAATTGTTTGGAAGAGCAAATGAGATAACATAAAAGATGCTGTAAAGGACCATTCAAATGTCAGATGTTGTATATCATTAATTACCATGTAGACAATTCATTTCACCCCATAACCCAATTTCAATGTATCCCTGTCCTAAAAATAAAACGCAAACGAAATAAAAGATGCCAACTGTATACTGATACAGTATGAAGCAAGATGCCAAACAATAGATTTATCTATAAGTTATTAGTAAGTTGTCAAAAGAATCAGCTTGGGAGGACTGAAATAATATGAATGCCTAGGACTTACCTTTAAACCAATGAATTTAGAATTATATTTTTTTTCTTGCAAAGAATGAAATTATAAGGCAGAAATAGGAGACACTAAGAGTTATTAATATAAAATTTCAATTTTTAAGGTTGGAGCTCTTCTAGAATACCAGGGCCTCCAAATGGATGAATCAACTAAAGTTAAAAAAAAAAGTAAAAAAAAAAAATTGATCACTAAGCCAGTCATATTTTCAGAGCAAGAGAAATAAAAAGTGAGTCCATCTAGATATCATTTTCTTTTTGGAGAGAGAAACATGAAGTTTTGCCAGATTTGTCCATGTTTTCCTTCTCCCAAGACCCCCGAATGACACTGGGACTCCCGAGGTCAGCAATGGCTGTGCCCCCAGAGTTCCCGCCCTCGGCCTCCAGCACCTGTGCCTGCTTCCCACCCTTTGCCCAAGTGATAGCACAACTTCAGAGAGACATGAAGTGCTTCTTCCTCATGCTAAGATTGGCCTAAAACACCAGCTTGATCAGAAGCACAGACGCCTGTGATAGAAATAGTCCTGTCTGCCTGGCTCCCAGGGCCAGAAGCAAAGCGGGTGGGGGCCAGAGCTGTGCAGCAACGTGAATCATCCCTGCCATTCAAAACATGCCCCAAAGAATCCAGAGCTTAGGGGAAAGAAAGGGGGTTTGGGTGTTTGTTTGTTTGTTTTTTGGTGACTCTACAGGGGTAATGGTGACAGCAGCTGCACCTCCTCCCTTAGAAAGTCATTTTAGCTTAGATTTTCCCTGAGGAAGAAACAGATGAGGAGAAACTTGACTTGCACATCTGTGGCTGCTTCTGGCGTTCCTGCTGCTGCTGCTGACCCTGAATTTTATTGAGAAAGAGGCCTTTGGAGGAGGGAAGGAATGAGCACTCCAGAAAAGACTCAAAAACACCACCAAAACTCCTTTTCTTTCCCTTAAGCTCTGGTTTCTTTTGAGCACATTTTGAATGGCAGCTCTTTCCAGACCTACTGGGTTAAGGCCCCCAGGGCACATTGCACTTAGCCATTAACTGTGCACTCTTTGAAATTCTTCAGAGATGTTGGCAACAGGCTCTCCGTTTCCATCAAGTGATGATACCTGCTGATGCCCTAGTAATCCTGGCAGACATACTGGGTGACAGGCAAGGCAGCTGCACAGAGGAACGGTGCCGAGTTCCTGGCCCTAGAGCAGTTACAGTCACGTTCCCCAGCCGCGTGATGAGTTAAATCCCAGGCTGCATTTTGACACAATCGCCAATGTGGATTCTCCTTCTTTACACATCGTCCACCTTCACATCTCTGCTCCAGGGTGCACCTGCTCCACGCTGGGCACATTACCCAGGAGACCAGTGTAATCAGGCAAAAGCAGAGATGGCGGGGGGGGGCGTCTAATTTCTCTCATCTTCTCCTTCAGAGATCTAAGCTTGAGGACACAGTGAACTTCTATAATGGATAAAATACTTGCTTGGCAGATCCTGCCTCTCTGAAGCAGGGAGGATGGATGAAAGGGGACCAAGAAGGAAGGGGGAGAGTTTAAGGAGAAAGGGAAGTAAGAGCCAGACCTGTTAGCCACAGGGAACATGAAAATACCTCCATCCAAGGCAATCATGCCAGTGTCCAGGCACCAGGAGCTGAAGAGGAGCTGGCTTTTCATCCCCAGACCACCCGGCCTGAGACACATTCCAGGTTCCCGAGAGCACCAGCAGCTTTGCCCACTGACAATCACATCTGCAGGCAGAGGTTTCCCTTCATGAGAGGTCCGCACTTTGTCAAGTGACCTCCCAGCCTCAGAACCTCAGCTCCACCCTGATGTGCCTCACCCCAAAATGCCTCTTCTGAGTCCTCCGACATGGGACGGGGCTGGTACCCAGAGGGTCCTCACACCCACTGTTTGTTGGTACCTGGGAGAACAAAATAAGCTCTGGTCGAGATTCTCCCCACTGGCTGGAAGCAAGTCCAGCCACAGGGGCTGCAGGGGGAACGATACACACACAGCAGAATGAGAAAGGAGCGGAAAGGTCATCCGTGCTTCTGGGAGAAAAAAAGGAACGGCTTCCTCAGAGAGGTGACACTGGGCAGCACTCAGGGAAGGTGAGGGGTGGGGCCGCCCAGGTCGGAGGGCACAAGAAGAAAGGCTTCCAGAGAAGCAGAAGATCCAGAGAGTGGTTATTATCTAAACTCAAAGAAAAGGGGGTGTAGAAATAGGGACCAACCACATCAAATGCCTCTGACACTTCCAAAGAGTCCCATGGACATGAGAAGTGCCCATTAGATTTAGCCATTAGGATAGTATGAGTGAGTCAGGTTGGAGCCATCAGTGGGGGTCAGGGTGGGAGGTAGATGAGACTGTTCCAAGGAGAGAACCAGGAGAGAAAGTGGGCTGTGCACTTGAAGGACAGCGGCTCTTGGTGTGTGTTCCCGGTCCAGCAGCATCACTCGCACCTGGGATTTGTTAGAGATGCAGATTCATGTCCCCCACTCCCCCTCAGATGTACTGAACGAGAAGATAAAGGGTAGGGCCAGAATTCAGGGGATGCCGATGCTTGTCAGAGTTTGAGAACCCTGGTGCAGACTGGTTCTGTGATGAACTTGGGATGTCTGTGTAGTACGAGTGTAGAATTTATACTAAGTTTTTATAGAACACTGGGAAGAATTGATATTAAGAATTTTTTGGTAACCGGTGAAATATTTTTAATGACTCCTGGTAATTATTTAAATCTCACCTAATTGACAAAACAAACAGTTAAACCTAGGAAATTCCTGAGACCAGATATCTCAGGAGTTGAGAGAACTCCAAATCCAGATAAGGTGACTCAAGGGCATTTCATGACTGCACACTTAAAATTTGACTAAAAGTAATTAACTTTCCTCTCTTTCTGGGAACAAGAATTCAACTGTTATGTCTAGTCTTCTAGGTCAGGGAGGAAGTGGAAGAGGAGACAGAGAAAGAGAGAGAGAGACTTCAACAGGCATGCCCATTGTGTTCATCAGAGAGGTGACTTATTTGTGAAGTTGAAAAGTTGATCTGGCTTTTTTGTGGCCTCAGAAAACAACCCCAAAGGCCTTTTACCATCCTGTGGAATACCTTGCTTCTCCGAGCTGTCCTCTAGTAATGGGGTAATGTCCTGGACACTCTAACATGCAGTCCCTTTAGAACTTGGGGAGGAGACCCCCCCTGAGCCCTGTGCTCCAGAGCCCCACTCTGGCTCTTCTGACTCCCCCTATCCTTCCAGGATCACCCCCCTCATGGCATCATCCACCAGGGGCCCAGGGCCCTACAGATCTCCAAGAGTTTGCCTCAAGTGTTTGTACTGGCTCTTCTCCGGGTCCCACCTCCAAAGGCAACAGGGGAGTGGCCAGTGGGGGGCTGTTTGCTCTTAGTATGGATTGAGCTCACGCTTATGCAGCCTGGAATGCTCACAGCTTGGAAGTGAGACCTTGGGCAGACCTGGGAAGGAGCCCTTGATGGTCTGAGGGCTGAAGAGCATAAGCCTAGAGGCTGGGCACTTGGCTCACTGCTCTTCCCAAGAAAATCTGAGAATTCTGATTCTAACTGGCCCTCTAGATAACAATGAAGGCATATTTGTCAAGGTGGAAAGACAGAACATATTTTAATCAACAAAACATTAATTTATGATCTGTAAACACTGTGGTATCTACGAGGTTCTCCCAGTCCCACAAAGGTTACTGTTGGGTCTGCTAATTCTGGAGTAGTCAGTAATAAATATTCTGGTCATGATAAGAAATATTTTGTACCACAAATTAGCATATTGGCCTTCCTATTCATACATAAATCTCTAGCGGATTTCTTGATTGCAAACTATGTCCTTGGCATCCAATCAGCTGAATCCCCTAGTCCCATCTCCTTAAGAGACACAAACCCTATGACCACGTCAAGCGACGACACCTATATGCTTGGCCAAGTGACGTCCAGGTGACACCAGCACCCTGTCAACAGGGGAGTGAGAGAGAAGAGCAGAAAAGAGGAATGAGCAGAAGCGCTAACCCCTGACATAAAGAAGTCAGTGCCAGCCATTACCCCGCCTCAGTTTAAAGGCTTAGAATTAATGGCAAAAAAGCAGAAGTCTGATACATCAATTTGGAAAAAGCTGTTATCAAGCACTAAGGGTCCCTTAAGTAAAATTATGGAAAATTGGACTAGTAATTTGATATAGTGAGCAAATAGAAAATTATAAGGGAGGCATAGAAGGAACAAGTTGGAATCTACCTAAGTTCTACAAATTAGGAATTTCCTACCCAAACCGTTCTTTTGATATTCACTAGAGACTGCATATAGTCACCAAAGCAGACAGTGTATGTGGCAGCCGTGGTCCCTTTAAGGCAAAGGGCACAGGGGAACTGCCCCAGGGCCTGCAGCAGAGGTGATGGACAGTCAGCGGGAACACCCTCTGGCAGAGGCAGGTCACCCGCACTGTTCTCCTCTGGGGAGTCTCTAAACTGAGACTGTTCCAGTGGGAATTGTTTATATAAAGTAAAACATTTTGACACTTTGCAAAGTTGAAAAGGAGTACTCAGAACTTACGTCAGAACATTATGTTGTCTCCGGCACACACAGCTTGAAAACACAGCTTTTCCATCTGAGCTAACACACGAGGAACACTTTCGCCCCATGGCTCAGTTTCTTGCAGATAAATATTTGAATGCAAGTGGCTGCAGACTGAAGGAATAGCATCCAGACATGTGAACTGTGATTTTTAGAAAGATGTCAAATATTATCTGCTCCATCTCTTCCCACTTAATCTGAGGAAGTCAGTGGAATGTAGGCAAGAAAAAAGTGGAAAATAGGAAAGGGGAAGGGAAGTACAGATACTAAAGTAACAATAATGTCTTCATTTAGACGTCACCCTTCCCTACTTAAAGAATCTTTACATGACCAGCCATTTGCTTGTTACGAGCCGCCCATGGAATCGACATTATACATTCACTTTACTGATGACAAAAAGCTGGTTAAATGGCGTGTCCACAATCACACAGAAGAGCTGTGAATGTGGGGCCAGAATCAAAGAAACGGTTCTCAGTTCTGTAGTCACGTGACCAGTGATTACTTCCTGGTGCTGCTGAAACTCAACATATTTGGACGCATTGCTGTGTGGTGGGCACGATATCATCAAATCCTGCAGGCCCATAAGACGGGAAGAGTTCATCTGGATTCCTGGATCCCATAGACCTTGGGAGAGAAGTCAAGTCACTGGGCCACGTCACACAGGTGGCCGGCCGGCTCCCTGCCCGTCGTCATCACAGTCCAGGCTGCAGCAGACAGGGAGGGCCCCGCCCGTCTTTTGTTTCTGACATAACGAGATGGCAAACTGTGATTACTTTTCTCTGCTCTTTCACTTTAGCATTCTTTTATGCTCCTCTCCCTTCATTTCATATGTATCAACCTCAAATGCTTAAAAAAACAAACAGTATTTTTAGTGCACGTGGGTCCACAGTTTTTCCATTTGAGCTAAATGTATGAGGAATACTTTAGCCCATGGCTCAGTTTCTTGCAGATAGATATTGACTATAATAAACCTCTCCTCTTCCCCAAGCAGGGTTTCAACCATCCTTCTATTGGTCTACGTTTCCCTCCAGTATGTTTTTGAACCCTGATCAGCTAAATATTGAATTTTTAAGAATACTTTTTCCTATTCCACTCATGTTCACACTTGGAAATGCCAGTGTGAGACAGTTGCTCAGTTATCTACCGATACCTAGTCTCTTCCATACAAACAGAACATCGGTTTTGTGACCAGCTGACAACCATATTTCCAAGTCCTGTTAAGGTAGGGTGGTCATCAGACGCAGTCCTGGCCAATGGCATGTGGGCAGAGGACACCTGGGGAAGTCTGGGCGAGCTCTGTCTTCCTGCTGAATGCTTCCACTTCTCCCTGTGGCCCTGCTCTTCCATCTGCAATGCTCAGGGAGGGCTAGAGCGCAAGCATCTTGGATCCTTGCCATGACTGGGTGAAAGTCATTGCCAAAACAGAGAGAAGCAGAAGGAAAGAAAGCCTCAGACTCTGACGACACCAAGAGCCACCGTCACAGCCCTGGATGGCTGAGTCCTGGGCTATTTTCTACGAGAACAAAAGGGACCTTTCCTTGAATGGTCAACTGTGCTCTGTTTCATGGATTGAAAAGGGTTTTATCTGACCCAGTGTGCACATATTGAGATACAGTGTCACCAACCACATCGGTACAGCAACAAGATCAAATCTAATAGCAAGAAAACCAGCAATAATGACATCAGAAGATGAAGTTTCAGAGGTGTGAGTTTATGCCCAAGAAATGGTAAATCAAAGTTAATTCTGATGGGCTCTTGGAATAGAGAGACATTTATTGACAAGAGGTATAATCAATAGAGAAAGCAAAGAGAAATTAAAATACCAGTGTCCAGAAAGCAAAGAGAAATGAAAATACCAGAATACATGTTCACATAAAATTACTCCTATGTAATTTTTTGTGCACAGGTAGCCCCATGTGGTACTAAAGCAGAAATCAGTTTGCTAAATTCTCCAAACAGAACTCTACTTACAGCAAAATTGAAAACCTGGGAAGTGCTCTCGCTGATGTCCCTTATTATTATTATTGTTATTATTATTTGCTAATTTCCTACTGAATTCTAACATCCTCAGCCCCCTCTGAACCTGCGTGACTTCTTTTTTTTTATATTTATTTATTTTTATTAAACCATAGCTGTGTACATTAGTATGATCGTGGGGCACCATACACTTGGTTCATAGATCGTTCGACACATTTTCATCACATTAGTTAACATAGCTTTTGTAGCATTTTCTTAGTTATTTTGCTAAGACCTTTACATTCCACATTTACTAGGATTCACATATACCCTTGTAACATGCACCACAGGTGTAATCCCATTAATCCCCCTCCTTCCTCCTCCCTCCCCCCTCCCTCTCCTCCCTTTCCCCTTTCCCCCTATTCTTAGGTTGTAACTGGGTTATAGCTTTCATGTGAAGGTCCTACATTAGTTTCATAATAAGGGTGAGTACATTGGGTACTTTTTCTTCCATTCTTGAGACACTTTACTAAGAAGAATATGTTCCAGCTCCATCCATGTAAACATGAAAGAGGTAAAGTCTCCATCTTTCTTTAAGGCTGCATAATATTCCATGGTGTACATATACCACAATTTATTAATCCATTCGTGGATCTATGGGCACTTAGGCTTTTTCCATGACTTAGCAATTATGAATAGGGCTGCAATAAATATTCTGATACAAATATCTTTGTTATGGTGTGATTTTTGGTCTTCTGGGTATATGCCCAGTAGGGGGATTACAGAATTGAATGGCAGATCTATTTTTAGATCTCTAAGTGTTCTCCATATCTCTTTCCAAAAGGAATGTATTAATTTGCATTCCCACCAGCCATGCAAAAGTGTTCCCTTTTCTCCACATCCGCGTCAACATCTCTGGTCTTGGGATTTTGTGATATAGGCTAGTCTCACTGGAGTTAGATGATATCTCAAAGTAGTTTTGATTTGCATTTCTCTGATGATTAAAGATGATGAGCATTTTTTCATATGTCTGAAGGCCGTGTGCCTGTCTTCTTCAGAGAAGTTTCTCTTCAAGTCCCTTGCCCAGCCTGCAATGGGATCCCTTGTTCTTTTCTTGCTAATGCGTTTGAGTTCTCTGTGGATTCTCATTATTAAACCTTTGTCGGAGACATAACCTGCAAATATCTTCTCCCATTCTGAGGGCTGTTTGCTTGCTTTACTTACTGTGTTCTTGGCTGTGCAGAAGCTTTTTAGTTTGATCAAGTCCCAATAGTGTATTTTTGAAGCAGCTTCAATTCCCCGGGGGGTCCTTCTCATAAAAAACTCGCCCAACCCAATTTCTTCAAGGGTTTTCCCTACACTCTCTTCTAGTATTTTTATAGTTTCATGTCTTAGGTTTAAATCTTTAATCCAGTGAGAGTCTATCTTAGTTAATGGTAAGAGGTGTGGGTCCAGTTTCAGTCTTCTACAGGTTGCCAGCCAGTTCACCCAGCACCATTTGTTAAATAGGGAATCTTTTCCCCACTGAATATTTTTAATTGGCTTGTCAAAGATTAAATAACGGTAAGTAGCTGGATTCATCTCTTGGTTCTCTATTGTGTTCCAGACATCTACTTCTCTGTTTTTGTGCCAGTACCATGCTGTTTTGATCACTATCGATTTGTAGTATAGTCTGAGGTCTGGTAGCGTGATTCCTCCTGCTTTGTTTTTCATGACTTCTGATATTCTTGTATGTACGTCCGGTGTGCAGCCGAAGGCCACCCTGAATCTCATTTGTCCTCTTTTTCAAAACTGTGGGACAGAAATACACTAAACTTTCTTAATATGTTAACCAGAAAATATGCCTCCATCTTTTTTATAAAATACCCATGAAAATTTAACACGTTTCCAATAGTCCTCTAAGACATGAGTCATCACGAGAACTTCAGGTACCGAGAGGCTCAATGGGCCATTCAGCTCCCCTTCAATGATCCTCTGTGGGGAATCCCCATTCCTTTGCAGAACCAGCCCTGTCTCTAGGAAGGAAGCCACCACAGGGTGCTGGTGGGACAAAATAGCACCACAGCCGTTGATGACTTAGACACATTCCTCCAGAGCCCCCAAGGTGCCCTTCCTGGAACTCTTACTATGAGCTGCACATGGCTCTTTAGTGGGTGCTGAGTAACTTCAAAACTATTTTACTTTGGCTTTGTAGCAGCTAGCCCCATAGAAACCCAGCAGTTTCTGTAATTCGGTGCACCATTTTCCTTCACTAACTTGCATTGTGTTATTATATTAACACTTGTTTGTTGAATCCCTTAGGATGTATGGATTAGAATGGCTATTAGAGTAACTTTCATTTCTATTTAATTGAAAGTCACTAGTCAGACAAGTACTCTGTATAATTGTTCACATGGGATGTTAAAAAAAAAAAATCCATCCTGTATTTTCCCAGACCTAAGCAGAGCCGTCTGGATTTCTTCAACTTTGACTTGCACTTCTTTTCTGAACAAGCCCTGAACTGGATGACCTCACAATTCAGCTTAAAGCTGGAAAAGTTTTTGCTTTTGAGGTTCTTTTGTGACTCCAAGCTTTTCTCTCCAAATTGATTAGTAGATAAGAAAATTGAACACTCAAGTCCCTAAAACGGATGGTTTTAAAAACTCAAATAATTCTAATTGCATCTGGGTCTTCTTAATAACTTTTTACAACTGCTCCTATCTATACTCATTGTTCCCTCTTGTGCCCCACTCAGAGAATAAAACTCGGCATTTTCTGGAATGAAATACCCAGTGAGCAATTACACTTAATGTGTGTATTTTTCCTTTTTTTCTGTCTCAGTTTATTGAAGTTATGGATTCAGACGTGGACAGCAGACTGCACGCTGCCTTTTCATGCTGTCATATCCCTTTGTTGATATCTCTGTTTTAAGATGAGTTTGCTCCATACATCACCAATTGCCTTTTGTTTTCACACTGCAGGGAAGACTGGGCTAATCCACATGTCACGATGAAACTTGAGGCCTCTCTGTTTGACAGGGAGTAAGCCTGACAGCAATCTATTGCAAATGCATTTTAGACAGCAATCTATTGCAAATGCAGTTTAGACCATCATTTTTTCCAGTCTAATTTACTTTTAATAAAATGACTCTGAAGACAGGGGTCTACTCGGTGTTGGTCTGCTTCTTTCAGATAATTGCATTTTGAGAAGGACACACTGACAGTTTCATAAATACAAAATGATGAAATTCCCTTGGGAATAAAATGAGCCGGCTTCACAATAGATAGCGTCTTTTAGCTTAAGTGATCCCAAAACACTTTGCAAACTGTGGACATTCATATGACTCCCCAGGGGTGAGAAAGCAGCCAGATGTTTATCCAAGCCCCAGAGCAAGACATACTCTAGTCTGTGCAAGGAAAAATACAGCATGCCTCCCCCATGCACACACACGGTTACAAAACAAGAAATACTTATGTATTGTATGGGTGTGCAACAGTTGCTGGCAAAGATTTCCAAAGTGTGTGCATACAAAATATTATAAGACTGAACACACAGGGATAACATCAATGGTTTTTAATATGGCTTCATTTTAAAAATTCACTTCAGGCCACATGTTTATTCACTGACCATTTGTTTCACCTCCAAAGGAAAAGAAAAATAGTAAAAGTTAATATCTACTATCTCTTTATCCATATTCTGAGACCCTGGCAAAGTCCTTAAAATCAGATCTCCAAATTTGAAGGAACAACTCCTTATGGAATTCTCCTTGCCTGAAATGTTGATCAAATTTTGTAAATGTATACCTAGACATGCAGTAAAAAGTATTAATTTATAAAGTGGCTTCATTTTTTTAAGAAAATCCTTGTTTTAGCATAAATCATGGAAGAAGACAGAGTTCAAGGGATGTTTCAGTAGCTCCTCAAAAGTGTCATAGACACAGAATCTATCCATTCTTCTGTGGTGGATGGTATTTTTATAACCACTGAATAATTGCTAAAATTTTAAAAACATTCAGTTTCTTAAACTGTATTATTAACATCATCAACAGTTAATTATGTTGATTGCACAAAAAACCTGTCCTTTTTAATTCAAACATAATACAAAAATGGTATATTTTTTTAAACAATGGACATACAATCCATGCTCTTTTGCCATATCAATGATAATTAAATTTTAAAATGGAAGAAAAATGATAATTATATTTTAAAACTGGAGAAAGTAGTTTACTTCTCCGTTTAACAGGCCTCCTGGATGCATAGATTTGTCTTCACTTAGATTAATTATCATTTTGATAAAAGAAATCTATTGTATTTCTATTTTTGGCAAAATAAAGTTCTGTAACACAGAGAGCCTTATCCCTGAGAATAGGACAGTAAAGCAACACTGAGTGAGAGAGACAGGGTCCCTGGGAATGAATACTCATGTCCCGTTATTCCATAATGACCATCATAGTCCTTCAGCCTGAGTCTAAAGAGAAAAAAAAAAAGGACCTTTATTCTGAGAAAGCCTCTCTCTCCTCTCTCTCTCCCCCTCCCCCTTTCTCTCTCACATACACACACACACGCACCCCACTGATAAAATCCAACACCAACATATTCTGGGAGGCCAGAGCATGACTTTCAGTCTCCACTGAACGTGCACCTGCCACTGCGCTCTGAGCCGTCCTAACGCACGGTCTGGAGCCCCGCAGGTGCCGCGGGCTGACGCTCAGAACACAGTGTTGTGGCGCCATCTGGTGTCCGTTAGGCAGGATTGCAGCACACTTTGGGCTCTAAAGACCCGTCTCTTAGGTTCCCGGAGCCCGCGCCAGGCTGGGGGGCAAATGAGCTGGAGGGGAGAGGGCGACCATATGGGGCGGGTCGGGAGGGGAGGGGCGGGAAAGGGTGCTGCTGAGGCCAAACAGCCGGGTCTCGGGCAGCACGGGGCACCAGGGGTCAGGGGCTGAGCCAGGTCACCAGCATAAAGCGCCTGAGCTAACCGTCACCAACTCTGGGCAGCTGGTTCTGGCACCTGTGGAAGGGGGCGGGGGACAAATCTGAGGCACCCCAGGGCATTCTTCCGGGTGACTCTGGACAGCAGCGACCCGTCGCAGACAGTGGAGGCCGAGTGTTTGCACCGGGAAGAGTTGTACCAGGAACGGGCAAATCAGAGGTGGTGTGGGCAGGAACTGAGATGCCGGGTCAGAACTAAAATCCCGTTTCCAAAAGTCCTGGGGAACCGAAAGGTGCTTCAACTCAGAATCCGGGGACTTCCCTGCCCCGATTAGTTCAACTCTAAACAAGCCCAGGAACTGTTCCTGGTCGCTTTCAACAGCGGCCCCTGCCCAGCTCCAAGCACTTCCCTCTCCCTGCCCCGCATCTGGCCTGCCTGAGGTCGGCGGGGTTCGCCCTCTAGTAACTGTTGAACCTGCCCATCTCCGCTGGTCACTGCCACGCCGGTTCCAGCCGCTCACCAGGTTGACAGCACAACCTCCCAACCTTCCTTCCACTTCCCCCTTCTCTCCCAGTCTGCTGTCCACAGCCAGAGCCGTGTTCTCAAACCAGGCTCACCCGGTCCCCCCATGCTTAAAATGCTTCTGGCAGAGCCTCTGCCTTTAAAATAAAGACCAAACTCTTAACACATACTGCAAATCTCCTGGGACCGTCCGTCCCCGACCCCCAGTCTCACCCTGCGCCCCGGCCCCCTGCGCAGTCCAGGCCTGCGCGCTGCCCTCCCCTGCGCGCTCAGCTCCCGCCATCCCGGCCTCGCTGCGCCCGCTCTGCTGCCCGGGACCTCCTCTCTAGTTAACCCTGTTCAGCCCTCAGAACTTGCTTCTAGCTTGCTAATTCTCCTCTGATTTGTTTTTTAAGTCAAAGCCTCTAGTCTTAAGTTTTAATAACCCTAAATTCCACTTCTTCAGGTAAAAATAATGAAAATGAATTCCTAGATACTTTTTGCAAATGAATTCCTAGATACTTTTTGGATATCTGCCCTCCTGCCAGTAGGTCATTTCTGGGAGGACTGACACTGCAGATGGTTCTGTGCCTCATTGTCTGCGCAGGACTTGCATGTCCCTGGATTAACACGTACTTGAGGCGGGAAGAAGAAATGCCAGGATATTATAAAAATGGTTACCATGGTAAAAGCTAAATTAAAAAAAATTGATGCCTAATTAAAAGTTTCCTTAACCAGACCATCCTGAACCTTCCTTATGATGTCGGGTGTACACTGGGAACAGCGAATCCTAACAGCTGAGGCTCACAGTGATGTAGAAGTCAGCCTCAGCTTCACTCAGCCCAGGCACCCAGAAGTCCAAACACAGCAACTGGGCAGGCAAACAACTTCACGTCCATAATGCTCAATTTCCTTGTATAAACGGGAAAATAATAAGAGTGCGGCCCCACAGAGTGGAGAAGTATAAATGAGGAAGCTCAAATGGAGCACTCTATAAATCCTTAAAACAATACCAGCTCTTATCCCCTCCGCAGACGCACCTGTGACACCATGTTCCCATAAGCGCAAACTCCAGACACTAGCTCTCATCCCCTCCACAGACGCACCTGTGACACGATGTTCCCATGGATGCCAACTCCAGACACTAACTCTCATCCCCTCCACAGACGCACCTGTGACACCGTGTGCCCATGGATGCCAACTCCAGACACTAGCTCTCATCCCCTCCACAGACGCCCCTGTGACACCGTGTTCCCATGGGCACCAACTCCAGACACTAGCTCTCATACATTCCATAGACGCACCTGTGACACTGCCTGCCCATGGGTGCTAACTCCAGACACTAGCTCTCATCCCCTCCACAGATGCACCTGTGACACCATGTTCCCATGGGCACCAACTCCAGACACTAGCTCTCATCCCCTCCACAGACGCCCCTGTGACACCGTGTTCCCATGGGCGCCAACTCCAGACACTAGCTCTCATACATTCCATAGACGCACCTGTGACACTGCCTGCCCATGGGTGCTAACTCCAGACACTAGCTCTCATCCCCTCCACAGACGCACCTGTGACACCATGTTCCCATGGGCACCAACTCCAGACACTAGCTCTCATCCCCTCCACAGACGCACCTGTGACACCATGTTCCCATGGGCGCCAACTCCAGACACTAGCTCTCATCCCCTCCACAGATGCACCTGTGACACCATGTTCCCATGGGCGCCAACAACAGACACTAGCTCTCACCCCCTCCACAGACGCACCTGTGACACCATGTTCCCATGGGCGCCAACTCCAGACACTAGCTCTCATCCCCTCCACAGACGCACCTGTGACACCGTGTTCCCATGGGCACCAACTCCAGACACTAGCTCTTATCCCCTCCACAGACGCACCTGTGACACCATGTTCCCATGGGCGCCAACTCCAGACACTAGCTCTCATCCCCTCCACAGATGCACCTGTGACACCATGTTCCCATGGGCACCAACTCCAGACACTAGCTCTCACCCCCTCCACAGACGCACCTGTGACACCATGTTCCCATGGGCGCCAACTCCAGACACTAGCTCTCATCCCCTCCACAGACGCACCTGTGACACCGTGTACCCATGGGCGCTAACTCCAGAAACTACCTCTAATCCCCTCCACAGATGCACCTGTGACACCATGTTCCCATGGGCACCAACTCCAGACACTAGCTCTTATCCCCTCCACAGACGCACCTGTGACACCATGTTCCCATGGGCGCCAACTCCAGACACTAGCTCTCATCCCCTCCACAGACGCACCTGTGACACCGTGTTCCCATGGGCGCCAACTCCAGACACTAGCTCTCATCCCCTCCACAGACGCACCTGTGACACCGTGTTCCCATGGGCACCAACTCCAGACACTAGCTCTTATCCCCTCCACAGACGCACCTGTGATACCGTGTTCCCATGGGCGCCAATTCCAGACACAAGCTCTCATTGCCTCCACAGACGCACCTGTGACACCGCGTGCCCATGGGCACCAACTCCAGACACTAGCTCTCATCCACTCCACAGACGCACCTGTGACACCGCGTGCCCAGGGGTGCCAACTCCAGACACTAGCTCTCATCCCCTCCACAGACGCACCTGTGACACCATGTTCCCATGGGCACCAACTCCAGACACTAGCTCTCATCCCCTCCACAGACGCACCTGTGACACTATGTTCCCATGGGCGCCAACTCCAGAAACTAGCTCTCATCCCCTCCGCAGACGCACCTGTGACACCGTGTGCCCATGGGCACCAACTCCAGACACTAGCTCTCATCCCCTCCACAGACGCACCTGTGACACCGTGTGCCCATGGGCACCAACTCCAGACACTAGCTCTTATCTCCTCCACAGACGCACCTGTGACACTGGGTGCCTATGGGACCAACTCCAGACACTAGCTCTCACCTCCTGCGCAGATGTACCTGTGACACTGTATGCTCATGGGCGCCAACTCCAGACACTAGCTCTCAGCCCCTCCACAGACGCACCTGTGACACCGTGTGCCCATGGGCACCAACTCCAGACACTAGCTCTTATCTCCTCCACAGACGCACCTGTGACACTGGGTGCCCATGGGTACCAACTCCAGACACTAGCTCTCACCTCCTGCGCAGATGTACCTGTGACACTGTATGCTCATGGGCGCCAACTCCAGACACTAGCTCTCATCCCCTCCACAGACGCACCTGTGACACCGTGTGCCCATGGGCACTAACTCCAGACACTAGCTCTTATCTCCTCCACAGACGCACCTGTGACACTGGGTGCCCATGGGTACCAACTCCAGACACTAGCTCTCACCTCCTGCGCAGATGTACCTGTGACACTGTGTGCTCATGGGCGCCAACTCCAGACACTAGCTCTTATCTCCTCCACAGACGCACCTGTGACACTGGGTCCCATGGGCACTAACTCCAGACACTAGCTCTTATCTCCTCCACAGACGCACCTGTGACACTGGGTCCCATGGGTACCAACTGCAGACACTAGCTCTCACCTCCTGCGCAGATGTACCTGTGACACTGTGTGCTCATGGGCGCCAACTCCAGACACTAGCTCTTATCTCCTCCACAGACGCACCTGTGACACTGGGTCCCATGGGTACCAACTCCAGACACTAGCTCTTATCTCCTCCACAGACGCACCTGTGACACTGGGTGCCTATGGGACCAACTCCAGACACTAGCTCTCACCTCCTGCGCAGATGTACCTGTGACACTGTGTGCTCATGGGCGCCAACTCCAGACACTAGCTCTCATCCCCTCCACAGACGCACCTGTGACACTGGGTCCCATGGGTACCAACTGCAGACACTAGCTCTCACCTCCTGCGCAGATGTACCTGTGACACTGTGTGCTCATGGGCGCCAACTCCAGACACTAGCTCTTATCTCCTCCACAGACGCACCTGTGACACTGGGTCCCATGGGTACCAACTCCACACACTAGCTCTCACCTCCTGCGCAGATGTACCTGTGACACTGTGTGCTCATGGGCGCCAACTCCAGACACTAGCTCTTATCTCCTCCACAGACGCACCTGTGACACTGGGTCCCATGGGTACCAACTCCACACACTAGCTCTCACCTCCTGCGCAGATGTACCTGTGACACTGTATGCTCATGGGCGCCAACTCCAGACACTAGCTCTTATCTCCTCCACAGACGCACCTGTGACACTGGGTCCCATGGGTACCAACTCCAGACACTAGCTCTCACCTCCTGCGCAGATGTACCTGTGACACTGTGTGCTCATGGGCGCCAACTCCAGACACTAGCTCTCATCCCCTCCACAGACGCACCTGTGACACTGGGTCCCATGGGTACCAACTGCAGACACTAGCTCTCACCTCCTGCGCAGATGTACCTGTGACACTGTGTGCTCATGGGCGCCAACTCCAGACACTAGCTCTTATCTCCTCCACAGACGCACCTGTGACACTGGGTCCCATGGGTACCAACTCCACACACTAGCTCTCACCTCCTGCGCAGATGTACCTGTGACACTGTGTGCTCATGGGCGCCAACTCCAGACACTAGCTCTTATCTCCTCCACAGACGCACCTGTGACACTGGGTCCCATGGGTACCAACTCCACACAATAGCTCTCACCTCCTGCGCAGATGTACCTGTGACACTGTATGCTCATGGGCGCCAACTCCAGACACTAGCTCTTATCTCCTCCACAGACGCACCTGTGACACTGGGTCCCATGGGTACCAACTCCACACACTAGCTCTCACCTCCTGCGCAGATGTACCTGTGACACTGTGTGCTCATGGGCGCCAACTCCAGACACTAGCTCTTATCTCCTCCACAGACGCACCTGTGACACTGGGTCCCATGGGTACCAACTGCAGACACTAGCTCTCACCTCCTGCGCAGATGTACCTGTGACACTGTGTGCTCATGGGCGCCAACTCCAGACACTAGCTCTTATCTCCTCCACAGACGCACCTGTGACACTGGGTCCCATGGGTACCAATTCCACACACTAGCTCTCACCTCCTGCGCAGATGTACGTGTGACACCGTGTGCTCATGGGCGCCAACTCCAGACACTAGCTCTCATCCCCTCCACAGACGCACCTGTGACACTGGGTCCCATGGGTACCAACTCCACACACTAGCTCTCACCTCCTGCGCAGATGTACCTGTGACACTGTGTGCTCATGGGCGCCAACTCCAGACACTAGCTCTTATCTCCTCCACAGACGCACCTGTGACACTGGGTCCCATGGGTACCAACTGCAGACACTAGCTCTCACCTCCTGCGCAGATGTACCTGTGACACTGTGTGCTCATGGGCGCCAACTCCAGACACTAGCTCTTATCTCCTCCACAGACGCACCTGTGACACTGGGTCCCATGGGTACCAACTCCACACACTAGCTCTCACCTCCTGCGCAGATGTACCTGTGACACCGTGTGCTCATGGGCGCCAACTCCAGACACTAGCTCTCATCCCCTCCACAGACGCACCTGTGACACTGGGTCCCATGGGTACCAACTCCACACACTAGCTCTCACCTCCTGCGCAGATGTACCTGTGACACTGTGTGCCCATGGGCACCAACTCCAGACACTAGCTCTTATCTCCTCCACAGACGCACCTGTGACACTGGGTCCCATGGGTACCAACTCCACACACTAGCTCTCACCTCCTGCGCAGATGTACCTGTGACACTGTGTGCCCATGGGCACCAACTCCAGACACTAGCTCTTATCTCCTCCACAGACGCACCTGTGACACTGGGTCCCATGGGTACCAACTCCACACACTAGCTCTCACCTCCTGCGCAGATGTACCTGTGACACCGTGTGCTCATGGGCGCCAACTCCAGACACTAGCTCTCATCCCCTCCACAGACGCACCTGTGACACTGGGTCCCATGGGTACCAACTCCACACACTAGCTCTCACCTCCTGCGCAGATGTACCTGTGACACTGTGTGCCCATGGGCACCAACTCCAGACACTAGCTCTTATCTCCTCCACAGACGCACCTGTGACACTGGGTCCCATGGGTACCAACTGCAGACACTAGCTCTCACCTCCTGCGCAGATGTACCTGTGACACTGTGTGCTCATGGGCGCCAACTCCAGACACTAGCTCTTATCTCCTCCACAGACGCACCTGTGACACTGGGTCCCATGGGTACCAACTCCACACACTAGCTCTCACCTCCTGCGCAGATGTACCTGTGACACTGTGTGCCCATGGGCACCAACTCCAGACACTAGCTCTTATCTCCTCCACAGACGCACCTGTGACACTGGGTCCCATGGGTACCAACTGCAGACACTAGCTCTCACCTCCTGTGCAGATGTACCTGTGACACTGTGTGCTCATGGGCGCCAACTCCAGACACTAGCTCTTATCTCCTCCACAGACGCACCTGTGACACTGGGTCCCATGGGTACCAACTCCACACACTAGCTCTCACCTCCTGCGCAGATGTACCTGTGACACTGTGTGCCCATGGGCACCAACTCCAGACACTAGCTCTTATCTCCTCCACAGACGCACCTGTGACACTGGGTGCCCATGGGTACCAACTGCAGACACTAGCTCTCACCTCCTGCGCAGATGTACCTGTGACACTGTGTGCTCATGGGCGCCAACTCCAGACACTAGCTCTTATCTCCTCCACAGACGCACCTGTGACACTGGGTGCCCATGGGTACCAACTGCAGACACTAGCTCTCACCTCCTGCGCAGATGTACCTGTGACACTGGGTCCCATGGGCGCCAACTCCAGACACTAGCTCTTATCTCCTCCACAGACGCACCTGTGACACTGGGTCCCATGGGTACCAACTGCAGACACTAGCTCTCACCTCCTGCGCAGATGTACCTGTGACACTGTGTGCTCATGGGCGCCAACTCCAGACACTAGCTCTTATCTCCTCCACAGACGCACCTGTGACACTGGGTCCCATGGGTACCAACTCCACACACTAGCTCTCACCTCCTGCGCAGATGTACCTGTGACACTGTGTGCTCATGGGCGCCAACTCCAGACACTAGCTCTTATCTCCTCCACAGACGCACCTGTGACACTGGGTCCCATGGGTACCAACTCCACACACTAGCTCTCACCTCCTGCGCAGAAGTACCTGTGATACTGTATGCTCATGGGCGCCAACTGCAGACACTAGCTCTCACCTCCTGCGCAGATGTACCTGTGACACTGTGTGCTCATGGGCGCCAACTCCAGACACTAGCTCTTATCTCCTCCACAGACGCACCTGTGACACTGGGTCCCATGGGTACCAACTCCACACACTAGCTCTCACCTCCTGCGCAGATGTACCTGTGACACTGTGTGCTCATGGGCGCCAACTCCAGACACTAGCTCTTATCTCCTCCACAGACGCACCTGTGACACTGGGTCCCATGGGTACCAACTCCACACACTAGCTCTCACCTCCTGCGCAGATGTACCTGTGACACTGTATTCTCATGGGCGCCAACTGCAGACACTAGCTCTCACCTCCTGCGCAGATGTACCTGTGACACTGTGTTCCCATGGGTACCAACTCCAGACACTAGCTCTCACCTCCTGCGCAGATGTACCTGTGACACTGTGTGCTCATGGGCGCCAACTCCAGACACTAGCTCTTATCTCCTCCACAGACGCACCTGTGACACCGTGTGCCCATGGGCACCAACTCCAGACACTAGCTCTTATCTCCTCCACAGACGCACCTGTGACACTGGGTCCCATGGGTACCAACTCCAGACACTAGCTCTCACCTCCTGCGCAGATGTACCTGTGACACTGTGTGCTCATGGGCGCCAACTCCAGACACTAGCTCTTATCTCCTCCACAGACGCACCTGTGACACTGGGTGCCCATGGGTACCAACTCCAGACACTAGCTCTCACCTCCTGCGCAGATGTACCTGTGACACTGTGTGCTCATGGGCGCCAACTCCAGACACTAGCTCTTATCTCCTCCACAGACGCACCTGTGACACTGGGTCCCATGGGTACCAACTGCAGACACTAGCTCTCACCTCCTGCGCAGATGTACCTGTGACACCGTGTGCTCATGGGCGCCAACTCCAGACACTAGCTCTCATCCCCTCCACAGACGCACCTGTGACACTGGGTCCCATGGGTACCAACTGCAGACACTAGCTCTCACCTCCTGCGCAGATGTACCTGTGACACTGTGTGCTCATGGGCGCCAACTCCAGACACTAGCTCTTATCTCCTCCACAGACGCACCTGTGACACTGGGTGCCCATGGGTACCAACTCCAGACACTAGCTCTCACCTCTTGCGCAGATGTACCTGTGACACTGTGTGCTCATGGGCGCCAACTCCAGACACTAGCTCTTATCTCCTCCACAGACGCACCTGTGACACTGGGTCCCATGGGTACCAACTCCAGACACTAGCTCTCACCTCCTGCGCAGATGTACCTGTGACACTGTGTGCTCATGGGCGCCAACTCCAGACACTAGCTCTTATCTCCTCCACAGACGCACCTGTGACACTGGGTGCCCATGGGTACCAACTCCAGACACTAGCTCTCACCTCCTGCGCAGATGTACCTGTGACACTGTGTGCTCATGGGCGCCAACTCCAGACACTAGATCTTATCTCCTCCACAGACGCACCTGTGACACTGGGTCCCATGGGTACCAACTCCACACACTAGCTCTCACCTCCTGCGCAGATGTACCTGTGACACTGTGTGCTCATGGGCGCCAACTCCAGACACTAGCTCTTATCTCCTCCACAGACGCACCTGTGACACTGGGTCCCATGGGTACCAACTCCAGACACTAGCTCTCACCTCCTGCGCAGATGTACCTGTGACACTGTGTGCTCATGGGCGCCAACTCCAGACACTAGCTCTTATCTCCTCCACAGACGCACCTGTGACACTGGGTGCCCATGGGTACCAACTCCAGACACTAGCTCTCACCTCCTGCGCAGATGTACCTGTGACACTGTGTGCTCATGGGCGCCAACTCCAGACACTAGCTCTTATCTCCTCCACAGACGCACCTGTGACACTGGGTGCCCATGGGTACCAACTCCACACACTAGCTCTCACCTCCTGCGCAGATGTACCTGTGACACTGTGTGCTCATGGGCGCCAACTCCAGACACTAGCTCTTATCTCCTCCACAGACGCACCTGTGACACTGGGTGCCCATGGGTACCAACTCCACACACTAGCTCTCACCTCCTGCGCAGATGTACCTGTGACACCGTGTGCTCATGGGCGCCAACTCCAGACACTAGCTCTCACCTCCTGCGCAGATGTACCTGTGACACCGTGTGCTCATGGGCGCCAACTCCAGACACTAGCTCTTATCTCCTCCACAGACGCACCTGTGACACTGGGTGCCCATGGGTACCAACTCCAGACACTAGCTCTCACCTCCTGCGCAGATGTACCTGTGACACCGTGTGCTCATGGGCGCCAACTCCAGACACTAGCTCTTATCTCCTCCACAGACGCACCTGTGACACTGGGTGCCCATGGGTACCAACTCCAGACACTAGCTCTCACCTCCTGCGCAGATGTACCTGTGACACCGTGTGCTCATGGGCGCCAACTCCAGACACTAGCTCTTATCTCCTCCACAGACGCACCTGTGACACTGGGTGCCCATGGGTACCAACTCCAGACACTAGCTCTCACCTCCTGCGCAGATGTACCTGTGACACCGTGTGCTCATGGGCGCCAACTCCAGACACTAGCTCTTATCTCCTCCACAGACGCACCTGTGACACTGGGTGCCCATGGGTACCAACTCCAGACACTAGCTCTCACCTCCTGCGCAGATGTACCTGTGACACCGTGTGCTCATGGGCGCCAACTCCAGACACTAGCTCTTATCTCCTCCACAGACGCACCTGTGACACTGGGTGCCCATGGGTACCAACTCCAGACACTAGCTCTCACCTCCTGCGCAGATGTACCTGTGACACCGTGTGCTCATGGGCGCCAACTCCAGACACTAGCTCTTATCTCCTCCACAGACGCACCTGTGACACTGGGTGCCCATGGGTACCAACTCCAGACACTAGCTCTCACCTCCTGCGCAGATGTACCTGTGACACCGTGTGCTCATGGGCGCCAACTGCAGACACTAGCTCTCACCTCCTGCACAGATGTACCTGTGACACTGTGTGCTCATGGGTACCAACTGCAGACACTAGCTCTCACCTCCTGCGCAGATGTACCTGTGACACCGTGTGCTCATAGGCGCCAACTCCAGACACTAGCTCTTATCTCCTCCACAGACGCACCTGTGACACTGGGTGCCCATGGGTACCAACTCCAGACACTAGCTCTCACCTCCTGCGCAGATGTACCTGTGACACTGTGTGCTCATGGGCGCCAACTGCAGACACTAGCTCTCACCTCCTGCGCAGATGTACCTGTGACACTGTATGCTCATGGGCGCCAACTCCAGACACTAGCTCTCACCTCCTGCGCAGACGCACCTGTGACACTGGGTCCCATGGGTACCAACTCCACACACTAGCTCTCACCTCCTGCGCAGATGTACCTGTGACACTGTGTGCTCATGGGCGCCAACTCCAGACACTAGCTCTCACCTCCTGCGCAGATGTACCTGTGACACTGTGTGCTCATGGGCGCCAACTCCAGACACTAGCTCTCACCTCCTGCGCAGATGTACCTGTGACACCGTGTGCTCATAGGCGCCAACTCCAGACACTAGCTCTCACCTCCTGCGCAGATGTACCTGTGACACTGTGTGCTCATGGGCGCCAACTCCAGACACTAGCTCTCACCTCCTGCGCAGATGTACCTGTGACACTGTGTGCTCATAGGCGCCAACTCCAGACACTAGCTCTTATCTCCTCCACAGACGCACCTGTGACACTGGGTGCCCATGGGTACCAACTCCAGACACTAGCTCTCACCTCCTGCGCAGATGTACCTGTGACACTGTGTGCTCATGGGCGCCAACTGCAGACACTAGCTCTCACCTCCTGCGCAGATGTACCTGTGACACTGTATGCTCATGGGCGCCAACTCCAGACACTAGCTCTCACCTCCTGCGCAGACGCACCTGTGACACTGGGTCCCATGGGTACCAACTCCACACACTAGCTCTCACCTCCTGCGCAGATGTACCTGTGACACTGTGTGCTCATGGGCGCCAACTCCAGACACTAGCTCTCACCTCCTGCGCAGATGTACCTGTGACACTGTGTGCTCATAGGCGCCAACTCCAGACACTAGCTCTCACCTCCTGCGCAGATGTACCTGTGACACTGTGTGCTCATGGGCGCCAACTCCAGACACTAGCTCTCACCTCCTGCGCAGATGTACCTGTGACACCGTGTGCTCATGGGCGCCAACTCCAGACACTAGCTCTCACCTCCTGCGCAGACGCACCTGTGACACCGTGTGCTCATGGGCGCCAACTCCAGACACTAGCTCTCACCTCCTACGCAGACGCACCTGTGACACCGTGTGCTCATGGGCGCCAACTCCAGACACACTTCCATTGCCTCTGCTTTCAGACTCCTTCCTTCTTCCTGAATCTGGGCCTATCATGGCAATGCCCTTTTCATCCTCAAAGACCTAATTAAAATGCTGCCTCCTCCAGGAAGTCTTTCACGCCTCCTTCATAAAACCCACATATATTTAGGTAAGGTGTCTGCTGGCCCATTTGTACTTCACAAATTTATATGACACTATATAGGTACACATAACAAGTTACAAATGATCAAACTTCTATTTTTAAAAACCTCATTTTAAAAAATGCTTTAACTATATTTGTAGTGCAAGGTGCCTAATTTGGAACTAGACGAATATGTCTTTTTGCAATCTTGTCAGCTCTGTTACTTCCAACTGTCTTATTAACATACTTAGCGCTCCCACGTGGCAGTGGGGAGCTGTTCTGAAAACTTCCTAAGAAACTGTGGAGAGCTGGAAGCCAGGGAGCAATACAATCTGTGTGCTGTGGACAGAGTCCGGGGGTGACTGGGGGACAGCATGTTACCCGAGTCACTAGGACAATCCCCAGTGTGCCTGTGAAGCACATGTGATCACAGCCAGGGGGCCTTAACCCCTGCCAGCCAGCGGGCACAGTGCCGCCCTACACACCTCCAGACGCGTGACAACGCTCTCTCACTCTTCCATTGGAAGAAAACCCAGGTGAGAGGGAGAGGAATTTCTAACTTTCATTGTGGATTTTTTTTATTGTTATATGAGATTGGACTATTTTCATAACTGAGGTGGTGTTAGCAACCTTGAATACTGGAGAAACTTCTTAACATCTAAAATGTACCAGGAAGTTCATTAGGCAGCCTACATTTCCAACCAGCAGGAAGGGATAAATTTTAAAACAACAATGTACGATAAAAATAAAGATGCCTTCTGGCTTGGCACCCTTGGCTCAGCAGCTAGGGCACCAGCCACATACACCTGAGCTGGTGGGTTCGAACCCAGCCTGGGCCTGCCAAACAACAATGACAACCACAACCAAAAAATATCCGGGTGTTGTGGTGGGTGCCTGTAGTCCTAGGTACTTGGGAGGCTGAGGTGGGAGGCTCACCTAAGCCCAAGAGTCTGAGGTTGCTGTGAGCTGTGACGCCACCACAGCACTCTACCCAGGGTGACATAGTGAGACTCTGTCTTAAATAAATAAACAAATAAGCTTTCTGATTCTTTCTCCTCAGTTCTGCTTGTTCAACAGACCAGGCACATATATATTATTTATCTTTAATTATAGCAGTATTAAACAGAGCCCAGTATTACTAGGTAGCATTTTTATTTTAAAGATGAGAAAGTAATGCATTGAGAGTTTAGTAACTTTGGATTTTTAAGGTATCAGTATTTGAATCCATGTTATGCTTAACTAACTTTGCCATAGGAGTCTCCATGTAGTATTAACTTACACAGGCATACCACACATATTATTTATTCTTTTACATTCAAATTTTTTTCTCTTCTCTCAAAATGGAATTCTTCAGCAAAGCTCACTGAGATTACTGGCCACTCCCTGAAAATTCCCCTACAAGGGACCCCTCCTCACTAGAGTACCAAACCCCCCCAAGCCCATGGAGAGGCTGCACGTAAAGGGGTCTATTTCTCTGGAACCCCCCAAATTATCTTCCTTTCTGAGCCTTGGAAAATCCCGTTTCAGTCTAGGAAAAACTGCCTCTTCCTCTAATTCTTTCCACTTGGTAGAATGGAACTAGAGGTTCTTTGTATTCAAAAGTTCCATTTTCAGATTCCCTTAAAACATTGAAAAGCTGCGGCAGGGTACCCAGGTCACATGCCCAGCAACTCACCACAGACCCTCCCCGCTCCCCAAATTCCTTTCTCATCACCTTATCTGCCGGTGATGTTTATCCCTCTAAACATTTGCATTTGTGTATTTTGGCTTCAGCTGCTAGTAGCAAAAGCCAGGGAGGTTCACTGTAATTTCTTCAGGACGTGTTATAATTCTCACCAGAAGGGCTAAAGTACAATAAGGGAGGTGCTGTTCTGGATGACAGGGGGCATAAAATTTAAGGCAAGATGGGGGAAAACTCTCAAAATTTCATCCATCTACTAACTTCCCCCATTAAGGAAAACTCACTTCCCTTCTTGTACACCTGAGTGTGTACTCTGAAACACAAACCTGCTCCCATGGGAAGTTGATGGCTATGTTCAACATTCTACATTGCAAAAAATAGATCTTCCATAAATATTCACCCAACCAAGTTGTTTTACTATTTGCAAGTAGATTAGCACAAAAATATTTAAGATCAGCGTCTGTGCCTAACACACAGACAAGAGTTTGTTAGGGAAATTTTAATTGCATCTAGATTCCCATGTGCTAACAAGTTTGCCAACTCCTAGCCTTTGGGATTGCAAAGTATGAAAGTGACAAAGACACCTGTGATTGATAGGTAAGTAATTAGTTCTCTGAGCCCTGGGATATTATTTAAAAGGGAGCCGTTAGAAAGCTGTCACTTTATCCCAGAAATGTCATCTATACAGATCAACTCTACACAAAGTAAGGAAGGACTGGGAAGAGTTACCTGCATAAATTCCTGGTCTTCTGTTTCCTCTGGGTATCAAGGCTCTTGACGTGTCAATAAAAGAAGGGTTTATGCTCTTTGGCTAAATTTTCAGGGTGATTGGATACATGTGTATCTGAGAAAGAGTGACACCAAGGAACTGGCTAAAACAAGGAGAGCTCTAGAATACGAAGGTGTTTGACAAGATCCATCACCCTTGCTAACGACAGGCTGTCTCTCTAAAAACTCCCCATAGTGCCAGGCTTTGCTACTAGTCAGCCTACTGCTTACTTTCCAAACCTCTCTCCTTTTTTCCTTTTCCCTTTGTCCATAGGATTGAACACTTCAAGGACTGAGTCACTAGGGGGCCTGTAAGAACAATTACTGGGCCCAACATATGTTAAGATTCGTTACTGTTTGGAAGCTGAGATTCTTTCCTAGTTGGGTTAGCCTATGAGCTGGACTTAGAAAATACATCGGGAGGCAATTATAACTGGTGTTCCTTGATTATCTATAAAGTGCTAAGCATTTTGCATGTGTTTTAAATATATCTCAACAATTCTTATAACCATCCATTTTTATAAAGGTTGGATTAAAGCTTAAAAAGGTGAAATGACTTGTTTAAGTCACAGTGACACAATAATTGAACCTTGAGTTAAAAGCATCTCAGGTGCTTTTAAGTCATGATCAGTCCACACTGCGCCCCTAAACTCAAGGCCTCCCTGGTACCATTAACACACTCCAGGGAGGCTAGAGAAGGGTCATGCATCAGGATTTTGGATGAATGGATAGAAAGAAGCTTTGTTCTCACACTTGTTAGAGAAAAGATATAGAATCTGAAATGCTAGAGTCAGAGGTTCACCACAAAAGGGCATTTTGAGTCAGAGAAGGCAACCCTATCTTCCCCCAGCATTATTCTAAAGCCATCCTCATGGCTGAGGCTATATTTCTGAGGACTGGATATGTAAACAAGGTGCTTTCATCCCAATAATTTTAAAACACATAATTAGCATCCCCTGATTACACCTTATGGCATACACAATCCATCTGGCATTTCATCTTAACTCCACCCTTCAGGGGGAAAAAAAGAAAAGGAGATCTAAATTTTGCTATCAAATTTTGGAAAATAATAGTTGCAAAATGTTTCTCAGAAAAAAGTGGTTTAGAACTATGCTTATGTGGGGATTGAGAAAAAAATGTCTGATTGGAGATTGAAATGCGAGCTCTGAAGCATTTCAGAGTTTAGAAGACGTCCCTGGAATAGCTATGTCCCTGGTCCTTCCACTGGTAAATCTACACTTGGCATTCATGAATTGAGAATATTCAAAGAAAAAGGAGGCTGGGGAATTATGAAAAACTTCCTTTGGACTAGACAAACAACTGTTTCTCTCCAGAACCCCTCTCCCCCCCCCAAAAAAAAAAAAACTAATAGAAAAGATTTTCTCAAAATAGGTACCTCTAACCACCTGCATCAGGTCAGCTGGGAGTGTTTACAGCCGTCTAAGCTTCACCCTCATTATTCTGCCTACGAATCTCTGAGACGGGCTCCATGGAATGGGATTCTTAACCAGAACCTCCTACGTGAATCTGATGCATACTAAATTCTGACAATCTCTGGAAAAGAGAATATTTAGAATTTTTATTGACTACAATGAGTAATCTCAAATCATAGTCTAACAGATGGCAAAAATTAGTGTCAATGATAACTCATGGCCAAATCAACATTTAAAATGCACATGTAAAAACATACTGAGCAGGTATTAGTTGTTATTAACATGGCTATTTCCCCACAAGGAATAATGTGTAACATAGAAGGACATGAGGAGTGCTCCTGGGCCATCGTGGCAGGTGGGGGTGGGGAAGGGACCAATTATCCTTGCCAGGCACCATTTGCTAACTAACCGTCACACTGAGTCCATCTGTTGATGCTCCAACATGCATTTGAACCAGCTTCAAGCCAAGCTCCTTAGTGGATTCTTCGGAACCATCTGAAGCCGTCCTTACAGACTGATGGAGAGGGGGAAGGTGAAATCTACAGAGGGCCCCCAAATGCTGTGAAGGAACAGCTTTAGCCAAGATAATTATAATAATCAGCCCTTGTCCCCTTGTATCTTTGACAATAGTCACTGTCTGCTTGTTTGCATCTCTGTAACTGCCACGCTAGAGGGCACGGGTGGTAGCCATAAAGATTTTAACTTCTCTTCATCTAGAACATCACCTGTTCAGAATCTACGAGTCATTTGTGGGAGATCTTCCACTGGGCATTCCAGTGGATTGAATGGCCCACCCAGACCAAGAAACTGACTTAACTGGTCTTGGACCCTCCACCCAAGGTCTTCTAGTAAGTGACTCACCCAGAGAGAGGCCCACACCAAAGGACTGGTGGTTTCACCCTAAAACCAGCCATTAGTAGAGCCTGATTGCCTAATCCCATGTCCACCAAACTGTCTTTAAAAACCGTGTATCTCCAACTCTCAGGGAGATAGATTTGAGAAATTTCTCCCATCTCCCTGCTTAGCACTGTGCTGTCTCTGGATATTGGCTTCCCTTGGGCAGTGGGAAGACGTACCTGGCTGGGCAGCAACAATTCCAAGACCAAAACTAGCAGCCAATAGTTTCCGAGCAGTTCTCCTACAGAAGATACCGTGCTTCATACACAAGAGTTCCACATGGTTTCCACAATGACCCTCAGAGGTAGGTTTGAGCATCATTCCCATCTTATAGACAAAGACACCAGGAATTTGAGGAGCTAAATCACGCCTATCTTATTAAACATCTGGAGGAATTACACATGCTGGACTCAGACCCAGTCCTGCTGAGTTCTTGTCTAAAGGTGAATTTCCTCCTACAAATAATTTTGCTATCCTCTATACACTGTTTCACATTCTGAAACTTCCATCACTATGGAAATTTCACCATACAGAATTCTTTGTTGGGAAGGAAAAGGGATTGCTAATCAAATCATTAGAATTCTCCTTTTATGTTAAAATACTGATGGGCAGGGGAGGCTAGTTGTCAGTCTTTCGATCCTCCCTGAGGGCCATCAGGGAGCCCTGGGCAACATGCTGGGCTAGAGGAGTGGAGGAGCCCTGGCAGGGCAGGGATGTGCCGGGCGGGGATGTGCGGGCAGAGATGTGGCCGGCAAGAGATGTGCTCGGCAGCCTTGCACGCTCGTGGGAAGGCTGAAAGGGGCGGCAGAGACCCTCAAATCCCCCCATTCCTAAGGGAGATTTGAGGGTCCTGTTTGCTCAGGGTCCAGGAGAATGAGGCTGCCCATAGACGAGTCTGTTAATCTGTAAATGTGCACATGAATTTCCCTGGAGTTGGTCCTGGCTGCATTAATGTTCTACTTTCAAACAGAATCAAAAGACTTGGGCTTGAGGCCAAGCTCTGCCAAATTCTGGGAGGGTTAAAGTTGGCCCGCATCTGCCCCTATAGTTGGAACTCTTGACCAAGACTCATGCTTCTTAAAGACTGAGGCCTCTATCAATAGTCTTAAAAGAACACACGGCTCTGTAATGCATAAGATGTCACTGGAGCAAACAGACCCTGGCTCGTAAAGGGAAGCCTGCACTAATTCTTTCAATATTATCTCCAGTGACTGCCTCCTCATCTCTTCCCTGAATTTCATCTCTGTTGCTCTGCCCAACGGCATGAAATAAACACCAGCAGGAGACCCTTTGATATGAGCTTTCTCGTAGCCTCAGCTAACACTCCTCATGCCTGAACTCCACAGTACACAACATCATCAAAACTAAACAAAACAAACCATTGCCTACAACTAGCTCTAGATTTGTTTCCCCAAGTTTTTTGAAAAAAAAATACATATACTTGGTTTCCTACAAGGTCATAAAACAATATAGTTAAGGGAAATACTCAATGTGGAAGTAGTATTCTAAGGAATCAGCAGAGACTACAGAAAAGCTCAGGTTTTAGGGCCAGATGGCCTGGGATGAACCCCACTTCACCAGTGACTGGATGTGTAACCTGAGCAAACGAGTATCTCTAAGCCTCAGTTTACAGACACAGGGGCTCTGCTGCAGTGAGTTTCCAGAAGCCAGTCTCAGGTTGCTTCTTCCCTCCATAGTCCTGTTTTCTTCTTCATCTTTTAAAACCACAATGAGATACATCTTAAGCCAGTATTAAAAAGTCAAGAAGGAGGCAGAGCATGATGGCGGACAGGACAGATGTGTAGCCTACCTCTCCCAAGCCACCAGGTGAAAGGAAAGGCGGTCTGGACCTTCCCTGTGTGTGGATTATTGGAGTGGACAGACAGCTGGAGACGCCCAGCAAACTGGCGGTTTGCTATATATGAGGGGTAATTTAAAATCACAGACTCTATTGTAGAGACTCTTCCCTGCTTGGTCGTGCCGGCCAGCAGGCCCCTCCCTTACGGAGGACAGCAGCTTGTAAATGCTGACAAAATCCAATTGATGAATATTTATTCCTGAACTGAGGGAGGCATCCGAAAGGAGAGCCACTCAAAACCACGAGGAGCTGGGCAACCTGATAGAAAATTGAAGGGAAGTGATCCCACCCGGGAAACAGACATTTTGAACTACCCAAAGGGGGCCACCTTCCCCCAGACCAGAGCATTCCTGGTAGAGAATGTTGGAAGGGGTTGGAGGTTCAGGCTGCGGGGCGAACTGGCGAGTCCCAATCCAAAAGGGAAACTCTGAACCATAAAACTCAGAATAAGGTCCTGGACCACTCCAGCTGGGGGAACCGGCTCCAGCTGCAGGACTTTTCAGCCCCGGAACCTGCCAGCAACCGTGCAAACCCAGAAGCACCCTCCCCCACAGCCGATTGCAGTCGCCAGTTTGCAACACCCAGCTATTTTTGTTGTTGTTGTGTTGCAGTTGTTGTTTAGCTGGCTCAGGCTGGGTTCAAACCCGCCAGCCTCAGTGTTATGTGGCCAGTGCCCTACCCACTGAGCTATAGGCGCCACCCTGACTTATATTTCTTAATAATATAGACATCATTTATTGAGTCCTTTACTCTGTGGTAGGACTGTGATGTTAGAGAATCATCCCACCCTAAGTGATGGGTATATTCAACTTGGGTGTGTGCTCCCTCGTTCTTCATCTTTTTTTTATTATTATTAAATCATAGCTGTGTACATTCATGCAATCATGGGGTACAATGTGTTGGTTTTATATACAATTTGAAATATTTTCATTGAACTGGGTAACATAGCCTTCATGGCATTTTCTTAGTTATTGTGTTCAGACATTTATATTCTGCATTTAGTAAGTTTGAAACTTCTTCTTCATCTTTTTGCATCCCTTATTAAAGGCTATCAGTCAAAATGGTTTAAGCTGTTGATGTTCCTTCTCAAACGTTTTTATTTCCATGTTGACTTTGAAATCATCTACACTCCATGCAGTGTAAGCACCTATGTATTGACTTCTGTGTGCCCGGAACTATTTGGGAACTAAGTTTAGCTTCCCCGACAATCTTCCTTTCAGGGAATCACAGTCGGCCCAGGAGTGGGCGGACTCCTGCTCAGGGGCCAACCCCAGCCCACTGCTTATTGTACAGCAGCGGTTCTCAACCTGTGGTCTCGACCCAAAGGAACTGTATTAAAGGGTCGTAGCATTAGGAAGGTTTCAAACCACTGTTTTATAGCCTATAGGCTAGAATGATTTTTATGAAGTTGTTAGGAAAAAAAAAAAAAAAGAAAACTATTTGTGACACAAAAAAATTACATGAAATTCACACATCAGTACCATAAATAAAGCACTCCTGGAACCCAGCCAGACTTGTTCCTACGCATACTGTCTGCTGCCCGTGGCCATCTTTGCATAGCAGCAGAGATGAACAGCAGAGTCACATGGCCCACAAGACCTAAAATAAGAAAATGTCACTGACTCTCTGTGTCACTTAAATACACCCTAGAGAGAATGGAAGAGAAGCATTCTGACAAGGTCATAGCCAACATTCTACAAAGACCAGAATACACTGGTGTTTGCCTAAAAATTGTAGAATACAGGTTCACGTCAGGACAGGACGAAGACCAGTTCTTTGCCAGCTCACAAGTTGCACTTGAAGCTTTCGCATTTTAAGACTTTTCCCCCTGCTGCCATGTAGTGGTGGTTTGACCGTAACTAGTTTAAGTGGAGGCTTGTTTTGGTTGCCCTGTTCTTAATCCATCTTAGACAGCAGGTGAGAAAGTCAGGCATTGAGGCCAAGCACCAAGTTCACCTCACTTCTCGGACAGTTCATTGTATGTTAATGTCTGCCAGCCCACGTCTCTTCTGGGAAGATGGCGTAGGAAATCCCCCTGCAGGAGGAAATGCTCCGTGCGTGCTGCTGACATCTGTCCACAAACCTTCTCCTTTCTCTGCTCTCAGTCCCGAGGATGCTGGGAAGAGCAGGAAAGCAAAGTCCACTCTTGCGGAACTTAAAACACATGGACGAGGTTGGGAGTGACAGCTTGTGCCTCTTATTCCAGGACTTTGGGGAGGCCGTGGCAGGAGGAGGGCTCGGTTTGAGACCAGCCTGGGCTACAGAGTGAGGCCTTGTCCCTACAAAATGTTTTTGTTTTTGTTTTTTTAAGAAAAAAAAAAAGAAGGGGAAAAAACACAATGAAAGAGAAGAACAATAAACAAATGAATACATGAGGAAATGCTGAAAAGGGCTATCAAGGTGTGTGATTCCATTTATATGAGATACCCAGAGTAGTCAAATTTATGGAGACAGAGAAGGAAGGTTGCCAAGGGCCAGAAGCAGAAAACACTCGTTTGATGGGGATATGGGGATAGAGTTTCAGTCTTGCAAGATGAAAGACTTCTGGAGATGGAAAGTGGTGATGGTTGTACAGCAATATAAATTATGGTGCCACCGAATAGTACACTTAAAAACAGTTAAAAATGGTAATTTTTGCATGATGTGTATTATATCACCACAAAAATGGAAAAAAAAATTGTAGAGATAAAGAGATGGTTCAAAAGTCTCTCAGAAGGGAGGAAAGGAAGGAAGAAAAAATAAAAGAGTATTCAATTTCTCACCGTGAATATTGGATGCTAAAAAATAATGAACAAAATGTATTCAAAATTTCATAGTAAAATTATTTCCAATTTATATTTTTATGTCCAAATGATTGACTATCTTGGAGAGTGCACATACCCACACATAAGGTATAATGATGGTAATTGGCTAAGGTGCTGCAATTTATGTTAATGCATCTTCAAGCTTTTAAAAATATTTTGAACAGGTAATTCATTGGCATGGTTCTCAACTCAGAATGTCTGATACGGAGGAACACACCCACTCTGGCACTAACCTCTGTGTGTCCTCAGCTGCTCCCACCCCACCTTCCCGGAAGCGGCCCCAAGGCTGGTTCTCAGGCACCCTTCAGAGTATTCTGTGCATAAACAGGTGAATCTGAATACCATTTCCCTTCTTCTTTCAAATGCTTGGTTTAAATAGGATGAGTAGGCAGGTCTCTTAAGGTCTGTAACAGGATGATCCCACCATGTGGAAACTTGGGCAAAGAACATTCCTGACAGAGAAAAGAATGAGACCAGAGTTCCAAGATGGGGACTGGTAATGTGAGTTTGAGGATCAGGAGCTGGAGGTGCTCATGCAGAGGATGTGAGGGGAAGTGTGGCTGGAGGGAAGGCAGAAAGCGGCCCGGGGCTGACTCTGAGCAGAGCTAGGCATCCTGCCCATCTTCATGAGAACCTGCTTACACGGAGGCATTTCTGCTCCTGCACATAAGGACATTCTGAGCTTGACCTCAGGAGAAGCCTCCGTGGACCATCACTTGTTCCAGGAATCGGCTGCCCTAATGCTGAATGCTCCTTCCTTTTTCCAGGTGGTCCCACACTTGAAGCCAGCTGAGGACCGCCTGAAGCCAGGTAGAAAATTGCCTCTGCTTCCAAAAGTCTTACCTTAATACCATACCTCCCTCGGATCAGACCCTGTCGTCTACGTTTCCTCTCTCTCCTGAGGAAACACACTCTCTTTGCTGCCATTTTGGAATTCCTGCTGAAAAGGGATGACAAGTGAGTTCTCTGGATGAGTTTATAAATAAATAATCTTTGCTAATTTTGTCTCTCACACAGTTTGTCTTTGACGTCATAAAGCAGTCGCCTTGTGGCCCAAGAATGGAGCCCGCCACACCCTCTTGAGACGCAGCACCAAGAAGCCAGGAAAAAGCAGCACGTGCTATTTTATTATTTTATTTTATTCTATTTTTTCTTTCTATTCTAGCCTGTTCTATTCCATATGTTCTCTATGCTTTGTAGTAACTCCAAATACTATTTCCAAGTATTTATTTTATTTTAGTTTCAAAATTGGCATTTAGAGGTTTTTCTTTTTCAGACTAAGACCTCTATTTTGTCCAATATAGGCGGAGAAATAAACTAATGAAACTTTCTAATGCTTTACTTAAATTGTTACTGATGTAGCCTCCGAAAAGCAATATTATGACTCAGCATGAGGAAATTGTGATGAGTCCTTTTAAAATTCTAATTACAGTTTAAATAACCTAATTGCTATTCAAAGCCAGGCACATTATTTGCCCAATTTAATATACTTTTCAAAAATATTGCCAAGGATTAAAATAAATTATAACATACAGTGCTTGTTTAACCTTAATTATATATTTCTATGATTGTTTCCAAATTCAATATTGCTGTTGTCTTTATAATCCATCTTCATCCTAACAGTGTTTCTTGCTTTATAAAGGAGTAATACAAAAAAAAATGAGACTCTTAAAATCTGTAAAGTAACAATACTGACAAAGATGTCAAACAATGTGGAAGTGGTAAAGTAGGGGGTGAAACTTCTTCCTGTCCCCACCAATGTTACTTTCATAAAGTCATGGAGATACGGGGGGTATGTGTGTGTGTTTAAAAAAAAGTCAAGAGTGGAGCTTTATAGGTTTAGCCAACTGCAAAAGTATATGGCTCATAGCCCACATTAGACTTTCCTGGCTTTGCACACCAACTTTGTGGGGATCCCCAAACCATTCTCAGATTCAGTAATTCTCTAGCAGGACTTACGGAACTCGTGAAAAGCTACTATACTCACGATGAGAGTTTAAAATCAGCCAAAGGACAAAGCACATGGGATGGAGTCCAGGGAAGTGTCAAGCATGGAGCTGTAGGTGCCTCTCCCGCAGACTCAAGACGCTTCACTTTCCCCCTCTGATGGGTGACACACACAGAGTCCTATCTGCCAGGGAGAGTCCCTCAGACCTCCCTGCTCCAGTTTTCCTGGAGCTCTGTTACGTGGGCACAGTCAGTAGAGTCATCGCCCTTGCAATTCATCTCAGTCTCCAAATTTTCTGACACAGCATGACCCAAAGCCCCCACCCTCAATATGTAATTGTTGGATTTTCTGGTCTGATTGGCGGCCCCCATATATTGTTAGACTGGTGAACCAAGGTTAAAGGCCGGAACTCTTTGGGGGCCAGGTTAACTTCTTAACCACACAGACTTCCAGGAGAAGGAACTGTCAGGGGAGAACCATCATCAGTACTAATTATTTGCAACTAATTTTAGACGTTTCCACGATGTTCCTTAGAAGAGGGAAGTGGTGCTAGACTTCCTGCCACCATACAGACCGCAGGGGTGATGGGGAGAATGGACGCCCTCATTTCATGCTTTTGTTGTTTGTCTCTGTCTCACTCGGTCCTCGCTGTCTCCTGCCTTCCTCCCACGTCCACCGCTGTGAGACTTGATTATGAACATGTCCCTCCGAGTGGGGCATCCCCGGTACAACGTCCACAGAGGTGTGTGAAGCAGGGAAGCTCCTTTCAATCTTGGTTTAACGTTAATATACTTCATCTCCGTCTTAAAATAAAAGAATATCTTTTTCCAGAAAGAAAATATTTCCCTTTCGTCTCCACTGATCCTTCCCCTTTTGTTCCTGAAATGTTTGTACCTCTCACTGAATCATTTATTTTCCCACTTTTGACGGAACATTCAGAGAAATGCTGAGAAATCTCTGCTATAGCAACGTCAAAATTGGGGCCTGACTCTTGGTCTCAGAGTTGGTCGAGTAAGCAGTGCAGGATGCAAGTGGTCTTGGGACCTTGAAGTTCATCTCCTCATCTGAGGGGCGTGGCGCTTAGCTCCAGCTGATGGTTATGTAGCCAGAATGAAAAGCAGTGTCCATTCACTTATTCAGGTGCAATTCTCAGCCCCCCAATTTTTCATTTCCCAGTGAAGGACACAGCAGCACTTGGCACATTCAGAGGGTTGCACAGCCACCGCCTCCCTCTGCCTCCAACTCACTCCCATCACTCTGAATGACGCCCACACTCAGTAAGCAGCCACTTCCCATTCCTCCTCTCGCAACAGCCCTGGAAACCACAAACCCGCTTTCTATCTCTGTATATCTAGCTGTTCTGGATACTTTGTAGAAATGGAATCATGTAGTATGTGATCTTTTGACTTTTTGAAATCAGTAAAGTCTTAAATATGGTCACAATACTCAAAACAAAACAAACAAAAACAATTAACAACACTGGGTTCAAAGCCCAAATAGACATAATTGGAGTGGACAAGGCCCACGTGCAGCTAGTTAATCATCTCCACCCTGAGGCAAAGCGTGGTAGAATAGGCCACAGCTGTAAGTTTAATTAAGAGGAAGGGGCCTGGCAAAAGATGTTTTCTAAGAGATCAGGGAGTTGGGATAGTTACCCCTGACTCCTAAATCCAGGCAAAGCACAGAATCCTGGAAGGAGAACACTTTAAAATAATAGTTCAGAAAGGCAAGCCATGTCCCAGATTCTAGGAAGTCCTAGGATGTGAGAACAGAAAAAAACACTCTGATGTGGGTAATCAAGTAAACTCCAAATTCAAAATTTTTCATAAAGGAAAAAGGAAAGCGGGGTGGGGGGGGTAAAGTAGAAACATCAGGAGTGATGCCAATAGGGGCACGACTCGATCCAGCGTTGCTTTGCAGCTTTAGCTTTGCTTTTTAGACTCAGTTTCTTCATCGAAAAAATAAGTCATCATCTGGTGTTGGATGGTTATGAGAACAGTAGGCATCCTTTATGCAACACTCTTACAAAGAGAAAAGTCATAAAGTAGGAATTATTAGAATGAAGTCAGTATTCACGAAGAGTTTAAACCAAGACTCTGAAGTGGACATTTGCCCTCTGGGCAGCCTTTCCATTCTCTGCTGGGTGAAGGCCGGATGACATGCACAGGTCAGGTAAAACCTCGCTGGGTTTAGGAGATTCTGGGCACGAGGACAAAGGTATGCCTTGCCGCTAGCATGTGGGGATGGCCATTCAACTTCTAAAGAAAACCTAAAATAATCAACTCATTGGAAAGAGTGACAGATGGACCGTGTAAGTCCCTATAATCCTTTCCAGTTGTGGAAATGGCAGTTAGTGACAGGACTAAGCCTGTCAGTGTCACACTGCCAACTGGACAGAACTCAAATTTAGAAGGACAACGTCCATCTCTAACTAAGTAGGTCAGACTTCTGTGCCAGTTCCATGAAGTCCTCTCTGCCAAGCAGAGGCTGAGGATTCGGTGGCAGTTGTTGTTTTGGCAATACTTAATTTAATGTTTTCAATATTTTTTGGTAATTATCGCAGCTTATACTAGTGACAGAAAACCAATTTACCACATCCTATAATACAACCATATTTTTGTCTATTTAAACTCAATTATGCATCATAAAAAGACATCTCTAGGTATAAGACCAAGTCTTCACTTTCACGTTGTCATAGACAATGCCTGCACTTTAGAAATTCAGCGAGCTCTGTATAATGTGAAAATGAAGGGGAAGACCACCTTTTCTCCTGAAACTCCATTTTTTAAAATAGATTTGTATCAATGAAAAAGTCTAACATCCTTTCCAGCCTTTTAGAAATTGTCTAAGTAATTGACTTGAGTTAGTCAAGGGAAAAAAGGTCTTACTTTAAAACTCAGTATATCAACGTAAAGAAAATCAACTCATAAACTGTCATTTGTCTCTTTAAAAAAATGAAATGAATGCGTTTACCACATGAGAAACCCAGCCCTTCCTCTGCGGCTGTTAATGGTTTTTCTCTTGGGTGGAAGTAAGTGTGACGTCACCAAGAAAGATGTGAAGTCTACGGAACAGATTTGGGTCTGATAATTTAGGAAATGAGTGATGAGCCTGGTTCTGTTAGACCCTGCACCTCAGATAGTAAAGAAATTTGGGCAGGGGAGGCCTTAGTTTCAGATTGAGTGATTGCTTGATTAACTAGCTTTCAACATGGGAGCAGGGAGCCAAATGATCTAAACCAGTGTTTTAAAAAATACAGCCCTGATATCCAGTGGTAAGCCCATAAAGTTAGGTCAAATATACAGGATATAGTAATGTTTTTCACCACATTCTCTATGACAAGTGGTAACTGATTTTCCATTTACGTTAGGATATATCGTTTTCTTTTACATGCAATTGGTTAATTTTTTAAAAAGTGTTGAATTCAAAAATCAAGTGATAGTACAGTTTTATGTAACATGACAAAAATTAGGAAGGTTGCGTATAAATGACTGGCTTGTAGAACATTAATTTCAAGTAAAAAGGCAGTTTAAATTCCTTAAACACATCTGATCATTAGGCGTGGTAGGTATGTGGGCTGACATTCAAAGACTCTGGAGTAAAGACCTATTAGAATAGCTGGATTTATGGAGGTCTGGATTTCAATTTTTATGTTAGTGTTTTCTTAATTTTACATCCCAGAAGTATAGCCTAACATGTAATAAACAGAAAAAGATATAATTTCCCCCATATCAAGGATAAAGATGTATCAGAAAAGATTGGAAAAGATCCACCCAGTCATGAAGACTTTGTAACTTTGCATATCAGCTAGAAAGTGCTGCAATGCCAGTCACTTACAAGTAAAATGTAACTTGGTACTTATGAGGCACATTTGTATCTATGAACTAAGAATCGTACCTAGAGTAATGCAAAATCTGTTTCCCAATTAAAAGCTATTTTTAACTTAATTTAATTATATCAAGCCTAACATAAAAATAAATTCACTTGATATTTGGAGATAAAAACAACATAATAGAACTCGGGTTTCTTGGGAGTTTTTTTGTTTAGTTTAGTTTTGTTTTGTTTTGTTTGCTTTTTGTTTTGAGCCGTCTCACTCTGCCACCCGGGCTCCAGCCCACTGCAGCCTCCAACAAGCCTCCTCCATCGGCCTCCGAAGTAGCTGGAGCTGCTGGTGTGCACCACAGCCCCTGGCGAATTTTACTTTATTTTTTCGTGGAGATGGGGGGTCTTGCTGTAGTGCACAGACTCATTTTCACCTGCCTCATCCTTCCAAAGTGCTGGATTACAGCACAAGCATGAGCCACTGCACCCAGCCAGAATTTTTTAAAAGTGGTTGAGGGTGTGAATATAAAGGAAAGGTAACATGAATGTAGTGGCGTATGGATGCAGGGAGGCTCCGTGGAGCATGCTGACGGGAGACTGTAAAGTCGGGTCTGAGCTTCCTAACAGCCAGAACAAATGCAGACACATAATTAGTTACAACAGAGATCGAAAAACTATGGTCTTTGGGTCAAATCCAATTTTCCACCTGGATTTGTAAACAAGGTTTCAGTGGAACTCAGAGATGTTCATTTATTTCTCTATGGTCTATAGCTGCTTTTCCGATACAATGGCAAATGACCACTTACAAAGGAGCACACGGCCTGCAAGGCTGGAGACACTCACATCCGACCTTCACAGAAAACGTTTGCCAACCCTAAAAATTTACTGATTCATATAACTTTCTAAACACTATCAAAAACACTGATACTGATCAAAATATTTATAAATATTGATGTCTTTGCCTTTAAATGTTTATTTTATATTTTCATACTAATGGATTAGCAGAGCTAGGTTACATTATAAACTTTAGTTCGCCTAAGCTCATCTTTTATGTAAATACAATACTGCATATTCAATACCTCCCTAAAATATTAGCCTATAAATGGACTTCTTCTATAAGCCCAGATCTAAAACAAATTGATTATCTAGCAGTTATCTCTTCGCAAGGTTTTTAGATGCAGTCTTTGGCCTTTTAAGCTGCATCACATTATTAATTTCAGAGGGAAAGCAGTTTCTCAGTAAAGGGCATCTTCTGCTGGGTCCTTGGCAAAGACCAACAGCAACTGACATATAATAGATTTGGGGCAATTCCCTGATAGAAATGGATGAGAACATCAATAAAGTTTCTTTAAAAATGTTTCTACCTTCTTGTGCCTCAAAAAAGGCAGGAAAAGATGTCCGGAGAGGCAGTCCCAGCTGTAAACATGTGATGAGTGCTGGTTCTTAGCTTTGAATCCTGGACCTACACTTGACATTGGGCTCACCACCTTCACTACCCACCACCCTGATTATTGGAGAGCAGGCTTGGTGCGCATTGGGTAATCAGCTCCTTCTCTACGGAGTTCGGAGGAGACTCAGGATCTGGGAGCACCCAGAGAAGGTGCCTCGAGCTCTGCTGCTGAGTGAGCCTCCTGGGGCTGCCTCCCTGATGCCTGGGTTTGCCCATCCTCCTTGAAAATGTTCCTAACTTCTCTTATTTGTATCAAAAGGAACTTCAATTTATCCATAGAGTATCTTTTCAAGTACTTATGGATGGCTATCATATAATTCCAAATTTCCCTTCTTGAAAATATGCCTACTTTATTCACTCTCCTTCAAAATAATATTATGGGGGGGATCTCAATAATATAAATGAATAATTCTTTAAAAAGAGACCTTCAGGCCAGGTGCAGTGGCTCACATCTGTAATCCCAGCACTCTGGGAGGCTGAGACAGGTAGATTGTTTGAGCTTAGGAGTTCAAGATTAGCCTAAGCAAGAACAAGACCCTGTCTCTACTAGATACAGAAAAACTAGCCAGGCATTGTATAAGGTGCTGGTAGTCCCAGGTACTCAGGAGGCTGGGGCAGGAGGATTGCTCAAGCCCAGGAGTTTGAGGTTGCTGTGAACTATAATGCCTTGGCACTCTGTCTCAATAAAATAAAATAGACGTTCCCCCCAAGTCAAGACCCTCCCTTTCTTAAAATCTTGTGCCCAGGGCTGAGCACAGTGCTTCGTCCCTGGGGTGGTCAGCACAGGTGACACAGGGCTGTCCCCTCCCTTTCTCTAAACACTGTGCTCCCATTAATGCAGCTATAGGTCATGTTCAGTTGGGTTTTTAACAGGAACATTGTTCTACTGACTCTACATTTAAATAAATCAATCTTGTCTTTAAAATTAAAGGTGACACAGTGGGGGTTGGGGGAAGGGAGAGCAGACAGAGAAGGAGGGAGGGGTGAGGGAAAGAAAAAAAAAGGAAAGAAGATAGTGACTAATTCTCACATAAATTGGATTTAATTTTGACCAAAATACATTATTTGAACAATAATTTTTAATTCAACTTGTTAATATGTTGTTTAGGATATTGCATCCTCATTTATAAGTAAAATATGTTTGTAATTTCCCTTTATAATAATATATATTTTGCAATTTTAATATCAGGTATATCCAGATGAAATAGAATGATTTGGAAGTATTTCTTCTCTATTGTCTATAAGATTTGGCATGATTTTTTTTTGAAATTATCTTCTATTTTTATTTATAAAACTAAATATTCTCTATTTTTTTAGACTTTGAAGAAAAAAGAAAGAAGTTAGCTGATGACTACATACTGAACCTCAGAGTCAAAGCATCCTATAATAGACATACTTTTATCTGACAATGTTAACATTACTTTTTTTGCATTATATTTTATTATTGCTCAATATTTCATTGCAGCAGTCATCTGATTTCTTTTCTGATTGTATTTATCTTCGTTTGTTCTTTATGAGGTTTTCGTTTCTAGTCCTTATCTTTTTTTTTTTTTTTTTTTTTTTTTTTGGCCGGGGCTGGGCTTGAACCCGCCACCTCCGGCATATGGGACCGGCGCCCTACATGTTGAGCCACAGGCGCCGCCCATTTAAAATTTTTTTTTTTTTTTTTTTTTATTTAAAAATTTTTTTTTTTCTAGTCCTTATCTTAAACACTGTTATTGTTATTAAATTTTAAGCCTCTTTAATTTTATGAAGGCAAAAAGTGGAAACCAAATAAACACATGTACATGTATAGACAAAATAATAAAATTAAATTAAAGGTGACAATCATTTTTAGAGCCAGGAAGGTAAATTTATCTTTATTCCTAGCACACCGGATTTTATTAATTGACTCATGTTTTCAGTTTGCCAAGATAACTTTAGACTAATAATAAATAATTACATAGTTCTGTGTGCTATAAAACATGAGAAGCATTTCAGAACAACCTAGTGGGAAAGGTCACTACTTGTTCCCAGCTTCCTCCACACCCCACTTCCTCAGCCCGCCAGGAAAAACACGTCTTTCAGCCAAAATACCTTTTCTTAGTGGAGGTGAATAACAATCTTTTTTTATAATGGAATTATATATGTAACTGTTCTTAAAGAAAAACAATGCTTCAAGAAAAAATGTGGCTGTGTCCAAACTGTGTATAAGGAGGTAAGAAAAATAATAGTTATTGGCCAGGCCTGGTAGCCCAAGCCTATAATTCCAGCATTTGGGGAGGCCAAGGTGGGAGAATTGTTTGAGATCAGTCTGAGCAACAAAGCAAAACCCCATTTCTACAAAAAAAAAATAAATAAATAACAATATTAGCTGAGTGTGAGGGTGTGCACCTGTAGTTCCAGCTAATCAGGAGGCTGGGGGAGGAGGAGCTCAAGGCTGCAGAGAGCTATGATCATGCCGCTGCATGCCCACCTGGTTGACAGAGCAAGGCCCTATTTCCTAAATGAAAGGAAAAAAGTTAGGAAAAGAACAGGTAAGAAGGTCATAACTAAAAGAATTAATAAGATTGTGAGAGGTTAGGCAATTTTGCCAAAGTCACAGAGCCAACAAGTGGTGAAGCTGATTTTTAAAGCCTGATCTGAATCCAAATCCCACACATTCAACTGCTAGGAGGTCTGACAATTAAGTCTGTAAACTTGGCAGCATGGTACAAAGAGCTGAGTTTATCACCTGCAGATCAGCACCTCATAGCTGTGTTCCTGTGAGTGTGTGGCAGTGTCTTGCTGAGTGGCATTCATTATTGCTGTAACATGTTTTTTATTTGCTATTGAGAGAATGTCAGAGTTTGAATTAGAGCAATGAACAAACATTGAATTTCTTGTTAAACTTGGCAAGAATGGAAGTAAAATCAGAGACATGTAGTTTAAGTTTATGGGTGTAATGCCATGAAGAAAATGTCAGTGTACAAATGCATTAAACATTTTTATTATGGGAGAGAAAACATCACTGATGAAGAGAGACCAGGGCAGCCAGTAAAGAGCAGAACTAACAAAACCATTGCAAAAATTCACAGAATTGTCACCAAAATCATCCACTGACTGTGAGAAGCACAGCAGACCAAGTAAACACAGGTAGAGGAAGAGTTAGGAAAATCTTTACTGAAAATCTTGGCATGAGAAAGGTGTGTGTAAAAATGATTCTGAAGGAGCTCACAGATGAACAAAAGCAAAGGAGAGTCCAAGTTTGCCAAGACCTTTTGGAGAGGCAAGATGATGTTTTGGTCTGTTAGCACTGGTGATGGAACATGGATGTACCAATAAGACCCTGAAATAAAGCATCCAAATGCACAGTGGACGTCAGTCAATTCTCCACGGCCAAAAATGTTCTGTCAGTCCAAATCAAGAGTCAAAACGGTGTTGCTAACCATTTTTTATACTAGAGGGATTGTTCTTTATGAATTTGTACCAACTTGACAGTTAACCAAGTTTACTATTTAGAAATACCGAACAGGATGCATGAAAATGTTAGATTAAAATGACCTGAACCTTTTGCCAACAACTTGCAGCTCTTGCATCACAACTATGCACCAGCTCACACAGCACTGTCTGTGAAGGAATTCCCTGCTTTCCTGATCTGGCTCCCAATGTCTTTTTCTATACCTGAAAATAAAGGAAATATTGACAAGAAGACATTTTGATGACGTTCAGGACATCAAGGGTAGTATAATGACATCTCTATGGCCATTCCAGAAACAGAGTTCCAAAATTGCTCTGAAAGATGGACTAGGAACTGACATCAATGCTTCCCAAGGAGTGTACTTCAAAGGTGACCATAGTGATATTCAGCAATGAGGTGCACAGTACTTTTCCTAGGATGATTTCATGAACTTAATTGTCAGAGCTCATATGTTCTGATGCCTCTAAAGTTTTTTTAAATTAAATCATAACTTTGTACATTGATGCATTTATGGGGTTCAGTGTGCTGCTCTGATATACAATATGAAATGCTTACATTGAACTAAGTAACACATCCATCACAATTATACTCATTCCTTAACAGTTTGGAATGTACCGTTGCATCATGCACATAGGTGAGGTTCCCCAAATACCCTCCCTCCGCCCATATCCCCCCTCCCCTCCCCTCTCTCTCCTTTTCCCTTCTACTTTCTGGACTATAGTTATGTTTTGCCAATCATATGAATGCATAGGTGATTATATATTGATTTCATAGTAGTATTGAGTACATTGGATACTATTTTTTCCATTCTTGAGATACTTTACAGCAACCTCAAACTCTTGGGCTGAAGTGATTCTCTTGCCTCAGCCTCCGAGTAGCTGGGACTACAGGCACCCACCACAACACCCGGTTATTTTTTTCTTGCAGTTGTCATTGTTGCTTAGCAGACCTGGGCTGGACTTGAACCCACCAGCTTTAGTGTATGTGGCTGGCACCCTGCTCACTGAGCTACAGATGCCGAGCCATTAATTTTTTTTTTTTTAGATTTTGGATTTTTTAATAATTCTATTTCTGTGTTCTATGTTATTTAGAAAGGTAAAAGTACAAACATAGTAAAAATGTAATTACAAATATGTTACAGCATGTAATGAACTATTATACTGACTTTTAAATGATGGTTTTGAAAAATATATATTGACATGAGCAAAATTATTGTGGTAAATCAAATGACAAGAATACAAATGAATAACATATAATCTGATTTTACAGCAATGTTTAACATGTGTGCGTAATGTACATTTTATAATGTGTGATAAGGAACTGGACTCCCATGCTTCATTTGTCTAGGCTGCCCCATGAGCACTAAAATTGTCTGCCAGAAATTGCCTCCAATACCCTTTCCATCAGACACTAGTCTCAGATGTCTGATGCTCCAAAGAAAGCCTATAGGCTCTCAACAGCCTAATAATTTCTGCTGCTCTTAAAATGTTCTAGACAACTGCCTTCTTTGGTTTTTTATGATAGTTCATTGATTATCTGAATCCTACAGTTCAAGCTATTGAAAAGCTTAGCAAACCCCGAGTCCCAAAAATATTTTGAACTCTTAGATATTTGTTAAGGGACATGCTGGTGAGATTATGATGTGTCTTTCTCCAGGATTTGTGCCTACCTTGAACACTGAAAATCTCATATAATTATGGCATTGGCCAAGGAACAATGAAGAGGTTGTTATCACTGAGACATTCGTTTACGGGCCTCCAAGATATTGCCTAATACAAATATAACATGTATTTAAGTGCTGTCTTCCCAATAATCCATAATACTAATCATTTTATCCATGAATCACTGGAAGCAGAAATCATTAGGATTCTTTAAGGCATCTTTTAAATTTTGGTAGTGATCATAAAAGTGATAAATAGCACCTTAACTTTTTCTTTTTTAGCCTTAGAATGATGAAATATTATGCCGTGTGTAGTTATACAGGTTTTACACCGCTACAGCACAATGTCTAAGGGAGGTTTGTGTAAAATGCTTCATTATAAATAAATCATTATGTGATATAAGTTATTATGCATTGTTTCATGAAGTATAGCATCTCGAAAAAGGGGGTGACTGTCTAATTAATAAAAAGATGTTATATGAGCCTCTCGCAGCTCTGGGACTAACTACATTTTTAGTTAGTTGTTTTTGCATTCAGCAGTGAATGGCTATAGCTAACACTGGAGTAACTCAAAGAGGCTGGCTGATGTGGAGTGATGCCACAACCAAGACGGGAAAAAGCAAAAAGATGAATTGCACTTGAGAGTTGGAATCTTGAGACTCACGCTAAAGGGAAAAGTGAGGGTGGGAGGTCTACACAGTTGTGTTTATGAGCACGGATGAGACTGTCTGAATAGATAATAAACATTTGAGTCAAAAATACACTCGGGGATAAGAAAATCAGTAACTCAGCCCTGAACAGGCAGAAAAGGGGGACGGGTAGGAAGAAATGTGTGCAGGGAATTGTCTGTGTCATAAGACAACTGGGGGAAATAGTATCACAGGAACAAATAAAATCTCTTAAGAGAAGTGGGCAATCAGTGTTATCAATAGTAAAGACAACTCACAGAGAATGACCTTTATTAAGATTACATTCTGTGGATGAGTGGATCTGGAAATCATACTGTAATAAGGGGAGGCGGGAACGGAAGGTAAGAAGTAATAAAGGCAGACGAGACACTTAAGAGCCGGGATTTGAATCAAGAAGACAGATTATTACCTCAAGTGCAATTCCACGTAGGAAGTGAGTGTTACATTAGGTTTATTCCCTAGGTCGGCCCACAGCACTTATTTAGTCCACAACAAAAGCCAGAACTTGCAGATTAATGATTAAAATCAGAGAAGGGAAATGCTATTTCAATACTTGTAATAAAACAAAGTAAGGACATAACAGATTTCAGTAGAGAAAGTTCAAATCAATAATCTAAGATGCTATGTTAAGAAACTAATGAAACGAGAAAAATCACAGCCAAAAATCAGTGAAACTGGTAATAGGAATACAATAGAGAAAAATCAATGAAACAAAAGCTATTTACTTTATGAAAGGCAATACTAATAAACCTCTAGCAAGACTGGCAATAATAAAAAAAACACGAATTATCATTATCAGGAGTAAAATGGGAGATACCATTACGGGTCCTGAGGCTGTCACAAAACTCAATAAAGCAATGCTACTGGACACCCATAAATCACAATACTTAGAAGCAGTGGGCCAGTTCATCAAAAATTAAAAGCTCTCAGAACTCAGGCAAGATAAAATATTTTTATTTGTCCTATGATCATTAAAGACATTGAATTAAGATAGAATTAAGAGGTTCCCAAAGAACAAATCTCCAGGCCCAGGCAGTTTTACTGGATAGTTCTACCAAACATTTAAAAAAGAATTAATACCCATGTTACACAATCCCTTCAAGAAAACAGAGCTAGAGGGACCATTTTCCAGCCTGTGTGATGAGGCCCATATTACCCTAATACCAAAACCAGAAAAGGCAAAAAAAGGAAAACTATAGGCCAAAATTTCTCATGAACTGAGGAGAAAAAATTCAAACCACTATATTAGCAAATGAAATATAACAACATGTGGAAAGGATCATCCAGCACCAAATGAAATTCATCCCAGGTTTTCAAGCCTACTTTAGTGTTTGAGGACCAATGAATGCAATTTATTGTTATCAACAGTACAAAGAAAAAAAATCATATAGTCATATCAATTGTTTCAAAGAAAGAATTTGATAAAATCTGATATGAAAGAATAAAAATTCTCATGAATTGGGTGTCACCTGTGGCTCAAGGAGTAGGGCTCTGGCCCCAAATACTGGAGGTGGTAGGTTCAAACCTGGCCCTGGCCAAAAACTCCAAATAAATAAATAATAATAATAAATAAATAAAAATTAAAAAATAAAAATTCTCATGAAGTTAGGGACAAAGGGTCAACCATCTACAAATAAGCTAACCTCTTATTTGGCAAAGAAAAATTATATTTTTAGACAAGGCTGGAGTGTCCATTCTTATCACTCATATTAATCATTCCTAGAAGTTATAATCACTGAAAGACAACAAGAAGAAGAAATAAAAGGCATACAGATAAGAAAGGAAGAAATTAAACTGTCTTTATTTGCAGGTGACCTGATCATCTTCATGATTATCTAGAACTAATAAGTGGGCTCAATAAGGTCACAGGATGGAAGATAAACACAAAAATAATTACTTCACTAACAATGTACAAAAACCAAAATTAAAAAAACAAGGTCATTTATAATTACACCCCCAAATTACTTAGTTATGTACTCAAAATGCGCATGCACAGAATCTATGTGCTAAAAATTGCAAAATGCTGTTGAACAAAATCAAAGAACTAAATAAATGGAGACCCATCGTGCAATGGCCTGGATATGGTTTATTCGGCTCCACCATGTCTCATTAGAAATTTGATCCCCAGTGTTGGAGATGGAGCCTAACAGGAGGGGGGCAAATTCCTCCTGAATGCCTGGTGTCATTCTCCCCAGAATGAGTGAGTTCTCACTGTGAGCCTGGCAGCTCCCCTCTCCCCTGCACTTCCACCACCACCTTATCTCTGTACAGGTGGGCTTCCCTTCACTGTGAGTCCCACCAGTCTTCCAGGTAAGGAGGCCGTGAGAAGGCTCACAGACGATGCCAGCACCCCAATCTCGACTTCCCAGCCTCCACAACTGTGAAGGGATCAATTCCTGATGCTTAAGAACTCCCCGACCTCAGGTATTCTGTTACAGCAGCACAGAATGAACTGAGGTTACACACCCAATGAAATGACTAAATTAAAATGACTGATAATATCAAGTGTTGTCAAAGATGTGCAGCCACTGAAACTCTGGCACATTTCTTGTGAGGATGCAAAATTGTGCCGTCACTTTCTAAAACAGTGTGACAGTTTATTATCAAGTTAAACGCACTTTTATAACGTGACCCAGCAATCTCACTTCTGGGTGAGATTTAATTTTATTATCCAAAAAAATTGTTTTAAACTATGTACAAGCAATTTGAATAAAGGACTCAGAAGTAACATTCACTACTGCACACAATGCCTATGATTGCAGTCCTCACATTTAAGAAGGCTGTTGATGACTTGAATGTATCTGAAGGAAAAATAAATTTCACTCCAGACTGACCAGAATATGAGAATGATTTTTGATTGGGCTTCTTTGAATTCAAATGTCTACTTACTGGGATCTAAGTAATAAAGTTGACAAACAGCCTGTAGTACTGTGCTTTCCATAAAAGCAGTACTCATTTCATATTTGGAAAATTAAACTAAAGACAGCTAAACCCCATTATTTTCTCAAATCCAGTTTTCACCTTGTGTGTGAAACCATTGCTGATGTCTTCCCCCTGTGCTAACCAACCCTCCTCCTCTCCACTGAAGATACTTCTTGCTCTTCTGAATTCCAAGATTCTTTAGGAGGTTTTACTCATTTGGCATTCACACTCCTAACCTGTGGTCCATCTGTACAGATGTGCAGGGCACATCTCTCCAACTGGGCTGTGTGCCCCAAATGTCCCATAATGCCTAATATTATGAATTAATCTGTTTAGCAGTCAAGGTGTAATCTAGTTACTTTAAGCCAAGAAAACATTATTTTCTTTTTCTAATATTTATCTTCTATTTATTTTCTTTTTAAAAAGATTTTATTTTTTTTTTTTAAAAATTAGATTTAGAGCAAAATTGAAGTGATACACACAGGTGGTTCCCATATTCCCAGCACCCCAGCTCCCCTATTATAGTTATAACTAATGAACCAATATTGATACATTATTATTAACTACAAGTCTATGCTTTTTTCAGATCTCTTTATTTTCTTTTCACTGGGCGTCTTTCTTCCGTCCAAGGACCCCGCCCTGTTTGCCAAGTTACATTTCTAGCCACGTCTCTTCAAGCTTTGTGCTATGAAAGTTTCTTAGACTTTCCCAAGAAAACCTTGTTAGAAATTTTAATTATGAGTTATTTTTTCTCCAGAGAACCATCTAGGGTATGTGCTTTCTTTTCAAAGCCTCTAATCTTTGCTGACTGCATCCTAACTCCAAGGAGGTTAAAACTGAGGTAGGAGACTCACGTGGCGCTGCAGGCTGCAAATTATCGCCCTACCTAGTTCTTCTCTAAAATGCCCCAGGGAGAGAAACTGGTGAACAGACATCTATTTCCAGACATGCTTTTAAGGGCACTGACTTAATCATCCCTCCCACTCTCCAGTCCCACATTTAGGGTCATGCATTTGGTTGGACAGATTGTTCGCTGCACGCAGGCACCCAGCCCAGGGATGGGACGGAATCCGGACCACACTCCCTTCCCCAGGATCGCCCCGTGCACTGCTGGCCTTTCCTGCAGCGATGCTGGGGCAGCTCCAGCAGGGTCCCGCGTGACAGCGGGAGGCTGGGGCTTCCAAGCGCAGTGACTTCTACCACCTAGTTGTCACTTACGTGTACGACCCCTCTCAGTGCTCAAGTCCATTCCATTTCATTCCTTACCCCAACCTCCACAATCGTCATCTAACCGCAGCGCAAACACACTGAATCCTGCAGCCTCCGACTCTGTCCTCAGCTCACCCTCCTGGCCGCATCTACCTTTCCTGTCTATCGGGAAGCTGGGATCTACCCACGCGGGGCTGTTTAGACGGAACGTAACAAGCTCTTTTGTGCTTCTAGAACATAGGACAAAAGATGTGTCGACTATGAGGTCAAAGGGGCCCGTGCCCCAGTTCCTACAGGAAGCCAAGAGAAGTCTCAGGACTCCAGCTTAGAAACGGATGTTCCTGCGCCTCAGCCGAGGGCGGGGAGCAGCCACCCCGGGACAGTCCACGGAAACACCCGAATGGGCGGCAGACCCCAAAAGCCCGGTGCTCAGGAACGAGAGCCCGTCCTGCAGCGCCCGCTGGGATCCCAGAGCAGACAGAAGGGGACCCCCGAGTGCCGCGGCGCTGGGGGACAGCGAGGCCGATCCCCCTGGGTCTGCAGCTCCCAACTCTGCCCTGACCAGGCCGGGGCAGAGGGACACCCAAGTGACTGAGACCGCTTCCACCGCCAAACGAAACGGGGGTGGGGGAGGTTAATACACTATAGACAGTAAATACGTAGCAGAAAAACAATCACGTTAGATTCTTGGACGTCTGGACTGTGGACTCAGCTACCGATGCTCATGACCACAGTCCTGGGAACGCGTCTGGTGCACACGCGTCGGCGAGTGCTGACCGCTGGGACGAATCAAACTCCTAGTAATTCTTCCGAGCCGCTGCCAAGTCCCGCAGCCCCGCGGTCGTCTTACGTCACCCTCCCCGACGTGCTCACGTCTCCAGCAGGTGGCGCGCGTCATCCTTGCTCCCCCTGCAGGTGCTCGGGGACTTTCACCTCAACGCCCCAGGCTGCGTCTGCACAGCCGGCTCAGGCCGCTTCCACTTTTCCACTAGACTCTTCCATGTTGTCTTCATAGGCAAAACTACTGCGATTGTTTTTTTTTTCTCCAGTCCTCCCCAGGCTGCCTCTGTCACTGCTGGGGAAAAAGACCCCAAAGCGTTTTGCTGCAGCTCCGTTAAGTACCGGAGGGCAAAGCACATACATCCATTTCTTGGCTTAAAACGTCCTTTGGAGTTGATTTTGCAGGTTTTCTCTCCCCCTCTACATATATTTCTCAAGCCTGTCTCCTTTTCATGCTCCCCACCCCCATTTCTCTATCAGAAGTAATACCATTTCACTTAACAATTGCTGATTTTCTGATTTGTTTGAATTTTGGACAAGAGCATAAGAAAGCAGCCATGAGTAATTAAAAACAACAGCAGCCAAGCTTCCTTAGCAAACACCCTTCTCAAAAGGTAATTTAAAAGATTCAGACCTGGGCGGCGCCTGTGGCTCAGCAGGTAGGGCGCCGGTCCCATATGCCAGAGGTGGTGGGTTCAAACCCAGCCCCGGCCAAAAAAAAAAAAAAAAAACCACAAAAAAAAAAAGAAAAGATTCAGACCTTGTCATATATTTACCCTATGAAAAAGAAAACAAAGACAATCTGAAGGTAAATAACTAAGAGACTGGAAATATCAGTGAAAAATACTATAAAGAGAGTAAAAAAGAAAAGCTCAAGTGTGTGTAGGTCTTGTCTGAGCCCCAGTGAAACATGCAGAGACACCACTGCTTCGCCATCAGTGAGCTTTGTGGAATTTTGTTGTTTTTGGAGCTTCTTGTCCTTGTTCTAGTTTATACCCTGCTGCTACAGCATCGTCTGACACGATCTTTGTCACCCACAGCTTCCGATTCCCTGAGGCCCCTGGCTGCTGACTACCAGCCTGTGTCCCCGGCCAGAACCTGTCCGCGGATGTGGATTTGTTCTCCCAGCTGGCGGCTGTGACTTTCCACCTGCACGCTGCTCACAGAAAGCAGATTCAGCAGGTGCAAAACCTGACTTCACCACTGCCACCATCCCACCCAGGACAGAAATCTGGGAATTCATCTTAAGTCTTCCTTTTCCCTCACCCCACACTAATCTGTCACTCATGTCTCTCCTACTTTTATCCCTTACAATCCACTCCTAATACAGGCTGAGTATTTCTTATCTGAAGTGCTTGGGACTAGAAGTATTTTAATTTCAGATGTTTTGGATTTTGGAATATTTGCATACACATGAATTATCTGGGGCACTTGAATCTAAACGCCAACTGATACACACAGCTGAACGTGATATTATACTACTTAAGTACTTGCAATTAATAGCAAGACCCATCTCTAAAAAACATAGCCAAGCATTGTGGTGGACCCCTGTAGTCCCAGCTACTTGGGAGGCTGAGGCAAGAGGATCACTTGACCCCAAGAGTTTGAGGTTGCTCTGAGTTATGCCAGAGCACTCTACCTACGATGACAATAGAAAAAAGAAAAAAAGATAATTTTTTTGAATTGTTATTTATTTAATAATTGTGGAGCCTCAGGGGAACTTGCCATTGTGGAGCCTCAGGGGAACTTGCCATTGGCGTGCAGGGTCTGACACATGACATTTTATTGCCCTCTGTGGGGGAATCTGACCATGTGCAGAAAAAATATGTATATATCCCACACAGAGGAGCCTGGGGAAGGGGTCTTTTTCCCCTTGGAGAAGTTAATCTGTGTGTTGTCACATCAGGATTTTGACCGCAGCCTATCACAACACATCAGGAGTGGATTTTTCACTTGTGGTGTCATGGTGGCAATGAAAAGTTTCCAGTTTGGGAGCATTTCAGATTTTGGATTTCCAGGTTATAGAAGCGCCATCTGTATCCCTCTTTCCCAGTTTGCGCCCTTATCGGCTCTCACCAGGAGTATTGCTGTTGGCTCTTAACACACTTTCCTGCCTCTCCACCCTCAACTCTTCATGCTACTGTCACTGGACTGGTCTCTTCAAAACACAAATGTGATCATGCAACTAACTCCTCTGTCCAAATCTCTGTTCTAGCTGTAGAACAGCTAGATGGCCTGAGTCAGTCCCCGCCTAGTGCTCTGATATCCACAGGGCTCCTGACCTGAAACACGCATTCCAGCCTTCAAATCCACTCAGAGTCACAAAGGGGCCCACTCTCTCATTCCCTCTGCCTTGATTAACACCTGCTCCTGTTACGTCCTTTCTCCCACATTCATCTAGAAAATTTCTCATAATTTTCAAGTCCCATATATTCCCCCAATTGGTTATTCTTTTGTCCTGGTGTCTTGTACATAAATGTACTTTGCCTGATGGCAGAGATCGCTTCTTATCTTTTTGTACTTTAGTATAAACCCCGTGCCTGGCCCTCCTCCATACTCAGAATATCTCAAAAAAATTAATGAATAAATCAATCAAGGAAGAGAGAGGATGTTAATTATCAAAATATACTTCCTATCTAAAGACACAAGGATTGTGCTAAGACTTTGTAAGCATTACCTTATTTTTAATTCTCTCAACCAGTCTGAAGAGGTAAATTCTGTCATTAATCTATTTTGCAGATGGTGTTTTGGAAAGCTACTGAATATATGAAAAATAAATATATGCAAATGAAGGGCTTACATTTTTTATTTGGTTTGCCCGACCGGAGTTCAATTTCTTTTTTTTTTTTCTAATTTTTAAAGTTCAATTTCTTAACATCAATTTCGTAATGCTTCCCCAAGGACTGAACATGGTGAAATACCACTGCAATAGTAAAATAATTTTTTAAAATGGATTCCAGGGGGAAAGCAAGAATGTGAACCATGGTTTGTGAGTGCTTAGCAAGGGGGTCAGGTACCCCTGGGCGTTACCTGGATACAGGCTGTTTCCTCTACGAACAGGCAACTTCCACTTTCTTCCCTCCTGGCGAGCTGGCTGGAAAATGAGGGCAGTGATGTCAGAGTATAGTAGGTTTGCGCCTCTCCAGCACCTTTCTAGCCCTGCTGCACCGTGGAACAAACACTTGGATGTGGGCCCCAACTTCAGGGGTGAGCACCGTTTAGTCTAAACCAGGGATTCTCCAATAAAGATAAAAACTGAGTTCCACCCTTCACTCTCAGAGTCTGAATCAGTAGACCCAGGGGCCCGGAATCAGTCCTCAGGTGCACCTGAAATAGATAAGCCTGAGTTACACTCCAGAAACATGTGTCCAAACCTATCTTGAGCACCCATCACTTTGCCAGGAACCGTGACTTAGGCAATTAACATCAGGCATGATGCTGGTAACACCTGGTCTACTGGTCTTGCTGTAGTTGCCTGGGGAACCAGCCATCCCTGTTTGCTCAGCACTTTCTTCGTTTCAGCAGTAAAACCATCCCAGGAAACCTCTCACTTCCCAGCAGATCAGGATTGTGGGTAACCCCACAGGTGATCTGGGCGTTGTCCTAGTCAGACCCAATGAGTATTTTCTATTTACACTTTCTTTTTTCCACCCTCCTCCTGGGCACAAACAGGGACCTTGCTGTCCTTGGTGCCTCTGGCAGTCATCTTCACAGCCACAGGGGAAGTCGGCCTGAGGAGGACACTTGGGAGAAGGTGGAGCTACACTATGCGCAGAGTCCCAGCTGTGGCCGTGCGGGCTGGCCGGCCCTCCCTCTGTGCACTGACAAGTGTCCTGATTGTTTATTCCAGGTTGGTTCAGCTTTGCATCCTGTGGAGCAGGCACAGCCTAACCCATGCAGTCTGGCAAATCAGGGTGCTGCGAAAAATAGGACAAAGTCCCTTTTAGACCAAATGAAGACATGTGGGCTCAAAAATGGGACAGCAGGGTGAATCTGCCACCTTTGATTTTGTATGAAGAATTCCTCTGGGTCTCAAATTATAGAAAGTTATGGGGGAAAGTGTGTGGGAACACGAAACAATATATGAAATGTTCTCTGAAGACTGGCCACTGGCCAGAATCTAGCAAGATGAAATTTAACAGCCACAAACGTAAAGCCGGACTTTTAGCTACAAAATAGTTAATTAATACACAGGTTAAAGGCGGTGGGAGCGAGGCTTACAAGCAGCACGTGTGAGAGATTGAGGGCTCTTGTGTAACTATAAGCTCAGTGTACGCCGTCAGTGGGATGCTGCTGCCAAAAATGCCGATGTGATTGCAGGCTGCCTTACCAGATGCATGGCAAAGATTTCCCCCAGGCCACAGCAGCCACGGTAACTTTTAAACATAGAAAATTTCTATTGCTGCACCCACCTGTTCTCTGGTCCACTTGTGCCGATTCTACACACCGTCCCCACACTGGCTCTTTCTGAGAATTCTCGGTGTTTTCTGACTGTGGACTTGCCACTCAACGTTCCTTTTGGAAATTACTTCAAGGCTGGATTAATTTAGGCTTCCTACGTTCTGGCATCCAGGCTGCTGGACACCGAAGAATCTCCCGAGACCTCCCAACTGCTCAGCAGCATCTCCTTACCCCAGGGCAGGGCTCAGGCCCCGTCCTTACTCAGCTTGATGTACATCTGCTTTTCACTGTAGAAACCTGGTCTCTTTTTTTAATGAAAATGTTATGTGATTTAATATAGCCCTGACTTCATTAGTAATGTGGACATTTACATGGATTGTCCGCTCCAGACTAAGAGTCACTGAGGCCCTTAGAGGCCACCAGGCATCCTCTGAGCACATCCATGTTTTCCAGGGATCCCTTTTCTTCCAAGTCCTCGGTCGCTGTGGTGCACAGAGCCCAAGTGCCAAGGTCCTCCAGGTGCCAGGCTCTTTTGTTTTTGTTATGAATATATATTAAAGTTTTTCTAACTCTCTTAAAAAATAATAGAACATGAAGTTTTATTACTTAAAGGGTACGATGTCTGTCATTTGGGTGACAGATTTGCTAAAAGCCCTGACTTTGCCACTATGCAATCTATGCATGTAACAAAATTACACTTGTACCCTAGAAATCTACACCTCAAAATGATCAATAAATAAATAACACAAAAGATGTGACCCAGGGCACAGCTAATAAAAATGTGCCCCAGAGGATGGAATCCTCTTCCACAAATGAACACACCACTTTCTTTTTGAGTGTGGCAAGTGGGACTGGCAAAGCCATGGCAGGTGTGTTTTGTCTGTTTGTTTCTTTGGGGGGGGTTCTATGTACAGACGACAGGGAGGTGAACGGAGATGGAGGCCAAGGGTTTATGTTCTACTTTCCTTCTCTTCGCCCTTTGTAGCCCTGAGGTTGAATTACAGGGGAATGCAAGGGCAGTTTCTTTGCCCTGAGGGCTTTAACGGTGACCTCCAAGGTGGTCAAGGCCAACACAGCTGCTCTGGGACTGCACCCCAAAGGGGACTCAGGGCCAGCAGAGGTGGGACAGTGCCTTCTGTCTGTCCCTGTGGTGCGCGACATGGACACATCTCTTTTTGCTTCAGTTCCAGCTCCTCGCTCTGGACAGAAGGACCAGCCCCATCCACCCCTGGCCCAGGACACACACATCTGGGCCCTGGTCGCCACATTCTCTGCAACCAGGGCCAGCTTAGTGTCACCCATGTGGACACATCACAGCTGTCACTGTTCGAGCTCCTGCCCGACGTCCCAGCGCCCCTGTACCCTTCTGTCCCCCTGGCAGGTGGGGCTCAGTGTCCCTTCCCCACCACACCTGCTCTGCGGGAACATCCGTCTCCCGGTCTCCCGTGACCTCCTTGCTGCTAAATCCCGTTCTCATTCTCCAGTGCCTTTCTAGTTGGATTCCCTGCAGTATTTGTTGCTGTGGCTGGCTTTTATTTACCTTTTTTTGAAACATTTCTTCCTCTGTTCCTGTAAAATCACTTGCTCTACCCACTTTCTACCTCACAGGACACTTGATCTCAGTCTCCTCAGTGGCCCCATATTCTTCCCATAAGGGTTCGTGCCCCTCAAGTTTCTGGTCTTTCTCTTCTGCTCTTTTTACTCTTCACCCGCCCTCAAGTGAGTGCACCCGCTCCCAGGTCCCACCCACCACCTGTGCTTTGACACCTGCTACAGCTACGTCTTTACTACTGATCCCCTTCTGAGTTCCAAACCCATCTTTCCCCTAAATCATTGCTGGATATCTGTAAGAAGGTTCAAATTAAATACGTTCCAGATTGAACTCAGCATTGTCATGCCCCCGCGACCCCATGCCAAGCCTTTCCTTCCTCTGGTAACAGCACCAAGGCTCAGACCTGACAGCCAGCCAGGGCCTCGCCTTCTCTCCGGCATCTTTCTGGAGGCTAAAATCTCCTGCCTTGTCTACCTGCCCAGCTTCCATTGTTTTAGTCCAGGCTTTATCACTGCCTAGATGGTGGCAATGCCTGCTAGAAGGTCTCCTGTCTCTGATGCCTCGTCCTCCCCACTACCCGAGTGGTCCCCTCACGACTATTGAGTGACTTCTGCTCCCAGTAATACGGAAATCTGATTTCCCTGCTTAAAACCCTTCAGCAGTTGCTCCTCACTGATGTTAAGACAAATCCCAAATCCCTCGTAATAAGCTTTCAGGCCACTATCACTGCTCTTGTTCCCGTCTCCAGCATTTTTATCAGCACTCTCCGACTCCGCCCACATGCTAGACCCACTCATGGTTCTCAGACTGTCCCCCGAGCAGGGAAGAATAAACATGCAAGTTACAGGAGAAGGCAACGCCTGCCTTCCTTTCAGACATGGCTGCTTAACCCCAAACCTCCTGGGTAACTGTGGACACACACCTTCCTCCCAGCACGGGCTGTGCAGTCCCTAAAGCAGTGATGGATTCTTTTCTTCACATGCTTATTTTTCATGTTTAGCTCGGCAACGGGTCTACTGTATTATTCAGTAAATGGATGAAAGCAAAGACATAAAAAGAGGCAGAGAGAGAAAAAGAAAAGAATGTAGGAGATAAAAGAAAATAGAAGAAGAAAAAGCGAATAAAGAGAGAAAAGAAACAAAGGATTGAAGAGAGAGTGGGAGGGGAAGGAGAGAGGGAAAGAGGGACGGAGGAAAGGCGATTTTTAATTACACTCTTTCAATCACTTTCAAGCCATATTCTGTTCTTGGCCTGTCTCTCCCTGTCTTATAAACACATGAGCCCTCTAAAAGCTTACCATATAAGTTTTTAATCAAGCAACCTAATGAAAGAAATTTGATTTGAAAGACAGAAAGAAGATTGTCCCTAAAGCACCGAAGACTCCTGTTGGAGAGCAGGCATCTCGGCATCTGTAGACAGCTGGCAACTTTTGGATGAAAAAGAAGAAATGTTAGAAATTAAGCAAAATTATTAACTTTGTATGTTATTAATATTTAAGATTGGGTGTGTTTTCATGAGAAAGAGAGAGTATAATAAAGTTTCCTATCTTCTAACTGAATATGCTACGTGCCAAACTTCAGCCCACTTGAGGTCTAGAGTGCTGACTGCCATGACAGTAAGCATGTCCACCTCATTCTCCCTGTGTTCTCACCTGTGGACACACCATGTGTCCCTATCTCGGTGCTCACCTTCACCCCAGGTGATACGTAGGGTAGTGTACCCTGGATAACATCCTGGTCAGGCGAGGGTGGACATAGGGAAGGGATTGGGGTGTCCAGAAAACCCCTACTGCTGAAAGGACTACAGTAAGATGTCACCAGTGCACATGAAGACCAGAGGGACTTCCTGGGACAAATTCCCATAGTCTACGGTAAAAAGCCTTGGAATCAAGATGATGTAGGCTCTCTCAATAGCAGTCATATAGTTTGAGGGTTCTGAGGATGATGTTGGAAAGGAAAACATTGCATTTTGACCTTAAACATGCTTGGCCAGAAACGTACAGGTTCATGAGGTTTGGTTTGTGGCATTGCCTCTGTCTGAGCAGTAAAGAAGAAATAGAGAGGAGAAAGATCAGAAATGACTCCCTGAACACGGCTGCAGATGACACCCCAGCAACGGGACTCCAGGACAGTGACTGGCCTCCCGGAGGGGAGATGCTGGCAGGAGCCAGGATGCCTTCACTGGAATGGCAGGGGGTTTGTGCGTGCCCCTGCAGGCAATGAGGACTCTTTCATTGAAAAGCTTTAAGCTAAAAAATGAAACAGATCTGGTTTGGGGTATAAGAGACAGAATGAAGACCAGGAGGTCAGTTAGGAAGGTTCATAACAATCCAGAATAGATAAGATACAGACCACGCTAGGCAGCAGAAGTGAAGAGCAGTGGCTAAAACGTGAGAGAGAGAGACAGATAGACAGACAGTGGTGGCAGGTGCCTCTGCCCCAGCTCATGTGACTCCAACTCCAGACTGTCCACCTTTGCCGGCTGCCTCCAACCTGGGGAGCCCTCCAGGAAGGACAACTTTAATGCTCTCGGCAAATCTGAGCATTTAAAGCAGAACAGGTCTCACCAGTGGTGCCCGTTGGCAGCACCTATGGTACCTTTTATTTATTTTTATTTATTTTTATCTTGGGGGGAATGAGTCTCACGATGTTGCCCTTCATAGAGTGCTGTGGCATCACAGCTCACAGCAACCTCAAAGTCTTGGGCTTAAGGGATTCTCTTGGCTCAGCCTCCCGAGTTGCTGGGACTACAGGCACCTGCCACAATGCCCAGCGTTTTGTTGCAGTTGTCATTGTTGTTTAGCTGGCTCGGGCTGGGCTCGAACCCATCAGACTCAGTGTATGTGGCTGGCACCCTACTCACTGAGCTACGGGCACCAAGCCAACCGATGGTACCTTTTAACACTAATGATTCCAGGCATTGTGCCAGCCACCTCCTCTTTGCCAGTTTTTTTGAGTATCTTCGTGAACAGAATTACTGTTTTAAAATAAAATTGCATCAATAAATACACGCTCCAGACATTAAAACACAAACATTTCTTAACTCTTGCATTTTAACAAGTGTCCAGACACAAACGTAAGCAACAGATTTGCATGCTCAAATATTTGAAATGTACTTCTTGTTTTATTTACAGTGTTCCTTTGACTGCTTATAACACATTTCCTATGGATATAATTGAAATGAGAAGCAGTGAAAAATAAGGAAAAATGTAAACTTGGCAGATTAAGCAAATGATTTCAGATAAAATAATACATTCTTCCAATCATTTTCAAGCCTAATGTTTATCAGAATTATATCTAGTGAGTGTTAAAAGTTACCTTCTGGTACCCTTCTCTAGAGATTCTTTTTCAGAGGAATTTAAAAAAGCATCAAACTGTTTCCACATTTTGGCAATTGTAAATTGAGCTGCAATAAACAGTCTAGTGAAATGTCCTTATGATAAAAGGATTTTATTTTCCTTCTGGGTAGATGCCCAGTAATGGGATTGCAGGATCAAATGGGAGGTCTAGCTTGAGTGCTTTGAGGTTTCTCCATACTTCCTTCCAGAAAGGTTGTACTAGTTTGCAGTCCCACCAGCAGTGTAAAAGTGTTCCCTTCTCTCCACATCCACGCCAGCATCTGCAGTTTTGAGATTTTGTGATGTGGGCCATTCTCACTGGGGTTAGATGGTATCTCAGGGTGGTTTTGATTTGCATTTCTCTAAAAGATAGGGATGATGAACATTTTTTCATGTGTTTGTTAGCCATTCATCTGTCTTCTTTAGAGAAAGTTCTATTCATGTCTCTTGCCCATTGATATATGGAATTGTTGGCTTTTTTCACGTGGATGAATTTGAGTTCTCTATAGATTCCAGTTATCAAGCTTTTGTCTGATTCAAAATATGCAAATATCCTTTCCCATTGTGTAGGTTGTCTCTTTGCTTTGGTTATTGTCTCCTTAGCTGTACAGAAGCTTTTCAGTTTAATGAAATCCCATTTGTTTATTTTTGTTGTTGTTGCAATTGCCATGGCTTTACATCCTTCGTATTAACCTGGATGGACGTGGAAGACATTATTCTTAGTAAAGCATCACAAGAATGGAGAAGCATGAATCCTATGTACTCAATTTTGATCTGAGGACAATAAATGACAATTAAGGTCATGGTGGGTGTGGGGGAAGGGGAGAGCAGAGAGAGACGGAAGGGGGGTGGGGCCTTGGTGTGCACCACACTTTTAGGGGGCAAGACACGATTGCAAGAGGGACTTCACCTAACAAATGCAATCAGTGTAACCTAGTTTATTGTACCCTCAATGAATCCCCAACAATAAAAAGAAAAGAAAAGAAACTGATCTAGGGTGGCACCTGTGACTCAAAAGAGTAGGGCGCCAGCCCCATATGCCGGAGGTGGCAGGTTCAAACCCAGCGCCGGCCAAAAACTGCAAAAAAAAAAAAGAAACTGTATAAAAACTATTACTGCTTTTTTTTATAAGCAGTAAAAATCACAGTAAAAATCTAGAGCAGTGGTTCTCAACCTTCCTAATGCCACAATGTATTTTCATTGTTACAAAGGGGTCACAACCCACAGGTTGAGAACTGCCGCTCTCCGTTTAGGTGATATCTCAGGGTAATCTCTACAGAAAGATTCCAGAAGGTGACTTTTTAATACTCACCAGATGTAATTCTGATAAACATTTGGTTTGAAAATGATTGGACGAGTATGTTATTTCATCTGAAATAGTTTGCTTAATCTGCCAAGTTTACATTTTTCCTTACTTTTCACTGCTTCTTATTTCAGTTATATCCATATCTGGAAATGTGTTATAAGCAGTCAAAGGAGCACTCTAAATATGACAACCAACCCAGGAATGGATTAACAAGCTGTGGTATATGTATACCATGGAATACTATTCAGCTTTTAACAAAGATGGAGGCTGTTCATCTTTTGTATTAATCTGGATGGAACTGGAACACATTCTTCTTAGTAAAGCATCACAAGAATGGCGAAGCAAGAAACCAATGTACTTAATTCTAATATGAAGGCAGTAGATTATCTAATACAAAGGGGGTGGGTGAATGAGCAAGTGCGGAGAGGGGAACAGGGAGGGAGATGAGATCACTGTGTACGGCACACCTCTTGGAGATAGGACACAATTACAAGAGGGACTTTACCTAACAAATGCAATCAGTGTAACCTAATTCTTTGTACCCTCAAGAATCCCAAACAATAAAAAAAAATTTTAATTAAGAAAAATTAAAAAGTGTCAGCATTAGAATTGTTTTTAGCTTTCTCAGGTAATGCTATGTGGGTAGTCCATGGGCCAGGCCTGGAGAGATGTAGGCTGTCTTTAATGCACTACTTGGTCCAGAGTATATGAGTAAATGCCTGATGTCCAAAGGTCTGTTCCTTTTTTCTCACTCAATACAGTGTCATAATTAGTTTAAAAATCAGGCTCATCAAAACTGTAGAGAAAATTGTTCTGACCTTTCATTTACTTGGGGAAAAGAATGAAGTCATCATATATGGACCACGGAAAGGGCAGCAAACTGGCGAGATGGGATGGTCTGTGCTCAGATTGCTCTGAGTCTGACCTGTCTGACCGTGAGCTGTCTCTGATTCCAGCAAGGGGAGATTTGCAGAAGGAATACACCAGACTCGCTGGGGTCACCGAGTACACCAGACTCGCTGGGGTCACAAAGTACTCCAGGCTTGCTGGGGTTACAAGCATGTGATATTTATTGTCAGGTTTAGTTTAAGATCCCATAGGTGACAGATAATGATTCATGACAAGAATGGCTTTCAAATTTGGGTCAGGAACCAGACGAAATGGTCAGAAGGTAGGGACAATTAAGAGGGGAACTGGGCAGGGGAGAGCTGTAAAACCTCAGCTGGACAGTAGCTCCCCGCTGATTGCATGGGAAGCAACACTGATGTCCTTTTGTCTGAATAGCTTTTTCCCCTGACTGATCATGTTCTTTGGCCCAGTTGCAAATAAAAATCCTAAATTCAGGCACCTTTGTGTAATTCCCCATCTTTCATACTCAGCTCTGATGTTATGTCCTTAATGAAATCTTTCCTGACCTACAGCCCCTCCTTCTCCTGTGTGCTCCTCTGTGCACTGAGCCAGAACGACCCTTGAAGAAATCGGTCTGGGCGAGTATTTTATGAGGAGGACGCCCTGGGCAATTGAAGTAGCTTCAAAAATACACTACTGGGACCTGATCAAACTAAAAAGTTTCTGCACTGCCAAGAACACAGTAAGTAAAGCAAGGAAACAGCCATCAGAATGGGAGAAGATATTTGCAGGTTATGTTTCCAACAAAGGTTTAATAACCAGACTTCACAGAGAACTCAAACGTATAAGCAAGAAAAGAACAAGTGATCCCATTGCAGGCTGGGCAAGGGACTTGAAGAGAAACGTCTCTGAAAAAGACAGGTGCATGGCCTACAGACATATGAAAAAATGCTCATCATCTTTAATCATCAGAGAAATGCAAATCAAAACTACTTTGAGGTATCATCTAACTCTAGTAAGATTAGCCCATATCACAACATCCCAAGACCAGAGATGTTGGTGTGGATGTGGAGAAAAGGGAACACTTCTACACTGCTGGTGGGAATGCAAATTAATACATTCCTTTTGGAAAGATGTGTGGAGAACACTTAGAGATCTAAAAATAGATCTGCCATTCAATCCTGTAATTCCTCTACTAGGCATATACCCAGAAGACCAAAAGTCACATTATAACAAAGATATTTGTACAGAACGTTTATTGCAGCCCAATTCATAATTGCTAAGTCATGGAAAAAACCCAAGTGCCCATCGATCCACGAATAGATTAATAAATTGTGGTATATGTACACCATGGAATATTATGCAGCCTTAAAGAAAGATGGAGATTTTACCTGTTTCATGTTTACATGGATGGAACATATTCCATGGAACATATTCTTCTTAGTAAAGTATATCAAGAATGGAAGAAAAAGTATCCAATGTACTCAGCCCTACTATGAAACTAATTTATGGCTTTCATATGAAAGTTATAACCCAGTTATAACCTAAGAATAGGGGGAAGGGGGAGAGGGAAGGGAGGGAGGTGGGTGGAGGGAGGGTGATTGGTGGGATTACACCTGCGGTGCATCTTACAAGGCTACATGTGAAACTTAGTAAATGTAGAATATAAATGTCTTAACACAATAACTAAGAAAATGCCAGGAAGGCTATGTTAACCAGTGTGATGAAAATGTGTCAAACAGTCTATGAAACCAGTGTATGGTGCCCCATGATCACATTAATGTACACAGCTATGATTTAATAAAAAAAAAAAAAAAAAAGAGTCTGTCTGCTCCGCTGGGCTCCAGAAGCGCATGACTTACACATCTTTGTATCCTCATCCTGTGTGGCACCCAGGCTGGCAGGTGACAGGCCCTCAATAAATGTTTATTAAATTCTTAATAATTTATAAATATTTATTCTTAAATATATATTTAATCAGCATGTAACCCCTTTAAAAAGGAAGAGATTGAATATAGATCAAAGTATATTGTCTCTAAATCTTAATTCCTTTAATATTTAAAATTCTTTAATTTCCTTTTCCCTGCATCATACAAAAAGGCCACATATGATGGCAGACACACTGCTTTGGGTCTGCACTTCCTCATACATTAATATGCCTGCTACTCATCTCGTTTAAATGGGAATTATAAATGGATAGGTGTGGGGTAGATCTAAGATTCTGCATTTTTGGTAGGTTTCCAGGTCCTATTGGTGCCTTCTAGTCAAGGATGACACTTTGAGCAGTGTGATTTTAAGAGACAGAGACTGATCTCAGCTTTCACTGATATCACAGATACGTTTTAAGGTAGATAAGGTAAATCCTTAGCACCAGATTGCTTGGGTTCCACTCCTGGCACAGACACTTCTGTCATCTTAACATATTGTACCTCCACTTCGCATCTATAGCAGAGGGATAGTGATAGGGCTTTCACGTGACAGGAACAAGGAATACACGTTCAGCTGTTAAGGTGGTGCTGACTGCACAGTGACCACCATGGGTATAAACTCTATAGTGTCACTTCTACAGACAGTCCACTTGTCTTAGCAGTGATCAGATCTATCTGTCAAAAGCCATGATTTAAGAAAAAAAAATCTTGAAAACTGTAGAGAGCAGGTATTTTCCTTTCTTTAGGTAGAATCCATAGACCCAGAAATAGAATCAGAAGAGAGAGAAAAAATGTAGCTTGTCGTTTGTTCTGTAACATCATCTCATCCCACAATTGCCCATGACAATGCTGAAGATAGTGTACTGTTCCAGAAAAGGTGAAATGTCGGATTAAAATCCACAATAAGATACTCCAGCCAGAATATATGAGTTGAAACTCAGAACAGCACTAAATGTCAACACCAAAAGCCCTACTTTTCTTATAATAATAGGATGCTAAGTTTCCCCCATCAGTTCCCCAACAAGACCATTGCTTTTTAATGACAAGTGTTAAACTCTCAGGGAGTTGTTAGAAGGAGAGAAGGACTGCTCTGACCTAAAATAATTTAATAACAAGCATAATACTCAGTGAGAGAGGGAAAAATAAGAATCAGTCAGGATAAAGGAAAAAGGATAAATGAGGTCCAGAACAAGGACTTTGAGTCCCTACTACGTGCCCCGGGCTCCTGCCGTATCTCTGAGTCTGTGTAAAGTGTTACAAACTCATCTACAGATGAGGGACAGGAGCGTCAGAAGGTCATACCTGCTGGACCCAGGTTGGCAGAGCCGGGGTTTGAATCTACTATTACTGGATATCCTATGACTGGAATTCGTCCCGCCTCCTCAAACTTTGAAAAACGCTCCAGATTTGAGCTCACTCAAGTTTAAGTCAATTTTAAAGTCATAACAAATAACACGGCACACCAAAATGAAGTGAAATGAGCACACTGTGCGGAGACACATTCCAGCTTTTAACAGTTTCCACTGAAGAGTAAACCTGGGACCTGCACACATCTGTCAGGCCTGTGACCAGCGGTCAGCCTGGTTTGCTGTCCCCCGATGCCTTCCAGCTGGAATACCCTGTGTGCCTTCCCTTCTGCGGCTTCAGGGCAGTTTTGGAGAAGACCGTCTGCCCTACTAGGCAGTGCAAAGGATAAAACCCAAAGGAGCTTGAACTCTACCTCTGGCTCCCTCTTGTCTTGAAACTCCTAATAGAGTTGCCAGCCCTCTTCTGAAATTCCAGGGAGCCTCTGAGCACCTGTCGAGTGAAGGAGGCTAACACAGTGGGTAAAATTAATTCAGGATTATGAAAGATGGTTGATTTAACAGCCAGAGTTTAGTTAACTTAACGTTCAACCCACTTACTTATTCATTTCTAAAGAAAACAGAATGGAAAACCTGAGCTGTTGGTCTAATCCACATCTAATTATGCTACAAGATCCTTTTAATATCCCAATGTATTTAAATGTTTAAATTATATTATCTACTTTTAAGACTGAGCCTACCTTGGTCCTCTTGGTTGGACTATAAATGAAAAAAAAAAAAGTACACCTATTTAAAAATTTCAGAGTCTGTTTTACACATTTTCGTATTCAAGTTCCTGTGTTAGAAGAAATAAGATCTCTGATAATGGTGTTGTTAAGGAGATCAAAATATTTTTTTATTTTAGCTTTATATTTTCACAGAATATATGAATAAAGGAAAACTATAACTATTAGTCTAAGTATGCGAAGAAATTTTCAACATGCTATAAGGAAGACTTGAAATTGCAAATTTTGTTTTATTTTTTAACATAGCCTAGGAATAAGGTGTTCTAATAAATAATTATCATAAATATAGCACGTAGAGTAAATATTTTCAAAAGTTTGCATATTCTAGACACTGAAATGATTTGAAAAATATGACATTCATTATTTGATAAATTAGAAGGTATTTTTAAATTTTGAACGTCTTTAAGGGCCACCCCAATAAACACCATTCAACACAACTTGTCTTGTTTCTGCCAACATACAGACATCTCTAGGAAGAGAAATGCCAGGTTAACAGAGGGACTGGTAAATAATACTTCACCAACATAGAACATCGAAAGAAGTAACCCCTCTTTTATATTTGCACTTAAAGTATATCATTGAGAAATAACTATTTTAGTGGTAATGACCCTCTATACTCTACAGTTAATCAAAATGCAATTGCATATGACTTTTTTTCCCGGGATGCTTTCATTACCAAAGTGGGATTAGACATGACAAACATACTCCTCTCTGAAATCCCCTCATAACGCAAAGAGCCAAGCAAAGTAAGAGCCACGCTCCAAATACAGAAAGGCAACACGGGTTCCTCCTCAGATCACACAAACCTCTCTCCTCTCCCCTTGCACAAGTAAAGGAAAGCGAATCTAAGAGATTTAACATTTTCTCTTAAAACAACTTTCAATATGTTTAAGTAGAGGAATCTTCTATTCAACTCCAACTGGTAAAGAAATTCACCAATTTTTCTACATAAATGAGAAACAAAAAAACAGATGTGTTTTTAAGGCTATTTGAAGTCAGTATGAGCCTTGAGAGAAATGTGCTTTTGCAATATGGCATAAGGAACCGTACGCTTTCATTTTGAGGGGTTGGAAGATTTACCCAGTAACTAGCATTGATGCAATGGCCGTCACACACAGCTGTTGTGTGAATGGGCCTCACTAAAGCAATTGGTAACATTCACTCACTGACCAAACAAATGCCAACTGGATCGTGTGCCTCCATTGTATTCATATAAACCTCCCACATTCTTACTTTAGTCCTAGAAAAAAATTCCTAAAAATGTTAATTTCTTCTGTAATAAAAAAAAAAATTGGGTGGGGAATTAATTTGAAGGTAGGGATTAATAAGGACATTCTGCATATCAAATGTATTAAAGGGAAAAATTCTTGAAAAACCAGAGCTTCCTAATTATAAAACAATGATGACAAAAATCAGAGCTCTCACAGAATCATGTGAGCGTTTCATGAGACCAGATATTAAAGGAAGTGGTTATCTTCTGCAATTCTGCATAATTAATCTGTGGACTCACCATTGACTAGTCATCCCGTTGTCACTTAAGCCACCTATTTTTATCTTGGTTTCCTAAAGCCCACCTTTGAAACATGTATTTCTTAAAATATGGTTACAATCTAAAAATCATCTTCTAAGAGTGCAATCAGGTTTAAATTGCATTAACTAATATTAAAAAATTAAAAATAAAACCCGGTAACATATTTTTTAGTTCTTATGCTTTATTTTTGAGTAGATAATTTGTTCATGGAGTAAAAAAATGTAGAAGCTAATGATATTTTACAAATTTCTATATATTGTTGAGGGACATAAGTATGCCCTAAGCAATTTCGAAAAATAGTGAATTCCATTAATGTCATGTCTGGTTCCTCTTCCGCATCTTGCTATGATATTTAAGCCTTCTATTTTTAACTCTGTGGATGCATCTTCAATATTCTGAGTTACTGCATTAAGTAATACACAAAACTTCAGTATGATAGGATTTATAAACCGGAAGCATTTAAATTCGCATCTATAGATTTAGGTCATCTTTCTATTCTAATTGCTACCCCTTGGGGCCACCATTCTGGCTACTAAAATAAGTTACTTCTCCATCTCATATGTGGGATAAGGACAAGGGATATAATATAAGTAGTCGGGAGCAGTTTGTCTAGAAAGGTGTGATAATATTGAGAATAGGCCCAGTTTTAAGACTTGTATGACAAAAATAAATTTGCCTTTAAAATATTGTAAACAAAGCCAAGAAACCATGACACTGAGAAAAACAAATTAAAGATAAATTTAGAAAGTACTAAATCTAGCATATAGCCCAAGCCCTTCCCTGTTACATATCTGGAGATTTAGCCCCAGTGAAATTAAGCAGCTTCCTCAAGATCATGCATCTAATTAGTGAAAAACGTGACTGCAGAATGCAATGTCTAGACCTCCAGTTCTGATCTCATTCTGCAGCCAAGATTATTTACACTGATGCTGGAATGTCCTACAAAGATGGTATAAACTGTGTGGAAATTATGAACAAGGGTTTCCTCAGATCTTTGTGGGAGTAAAAAAATAGGTTTATAAGGGAGTTGGGGAAATTCATAGATGACATACTCAGAATAGTTTAAGGGAAAAAGTAGGGAGGTTTGCAAATTACTATCAACATTTTACCCCAGATATACCCTCTCTGCTCTGGAAAGTGAGGCCCACAGCCAATACCTGCAACCTCACGGTTGACTGTCCTCTGAGGCTGATCAGCCTCCAGCCCCCAGCCTTCTGTGGACACAATCTTATCTTGGCCATCTTCGCGGATTCCTTTCTAAGCCTCACCCACTCCTTGCTTCCATAATTATGGATTTACCTTGAGATCTCCTGCTACTTGCTTTGAACCTCTAACTCACTGTGATTCATCAACATTGCCGAGTTCTCTGTTGGGGAGACCAAATGTCCTTCTCTTTTACTGACCCTCGTTCATCCCGGGCCGTATTCCCGACTGCCCGTGGAGAATGTCCATCTGAATGTCCTGAGCAAGGGCCTCAACTTCAACTGGTTTGATGATGAATTTCTTTTCTCTCCCTAACAGGATTGCTCTGCCGAATTGTTTATTTGGGGCTTCTGATAAATCATGATCAAAACCCTGCAGTCTTCTTTGATCTTTTAATCTGATTCCAACACATAGCTAAACTTTATAAAGTTTTGTATAATTTTCCTCAAGCCTCTTTTCTGTCTCCCACTTCTCTCTCATCTGTATTACCCAATTTTGGACTATGACATAAGCATATGAAATCTTTCCATTTCTCTCCTCCCCCTGGAGGAGAGAAATGGAAAGATTCCATTCACATTCCCTTCAGGTGGATCTTGGTAAAGGACGCTTTAAATCCCAGAAAGGACGCTTTAAATCCCAGAAAGATTCCATTCACATTCCCTTCAGGTGGATCTTGGTAAAGGACGCTTTAAATCCCTTGATAGTCCCCTACTCTAACTCTTCAAAGTCCTTCTCTATGTATCCAAACTCTTCTGTTTGTCACTGAAGACCGTAAATAACCCACTAGTCTCATCTTCCATGCGAACTTAGCTTGAAGGCTTGCCTCACACTGCACACCTGAGACCCAGTGTCTCATGCCTGTAATCCCAGCATTTTGGAAGCCAAGGTGGAAGGATAGCTTGAATTCAGAATTTTGAGACCAACCTGGACAACATAGTGAGACCCTGCCTCTAACCCCCCAAATTTAAAATTATATGAGTGTGGTCATGTGTACCTGTAGTCCTAGCTGTTTGGGAAGCAGAGGCAGGCTTTCCCCCATTAAGTTGCCCCAAGAAAGAAAGATGCTAGCAAAATAATTTTTTTTTTTGCAGTTTTTGGCCCGGGGGTCTGGGTTTGAACCCTCTACCTCTGGTATATGGTGCTGGTGCCCTACCCTTTTGAGCCACAAGGTGCCGCCCAAGCCAAATAATTTTTAAAGTTATTAATCATTTAAATATGATACATGCCAAAAGAGAGAAGGGAGTACTTGGGAATCTCAGAATTGAGGAATGGGATACAAATTAAATAAGACCTGAAGGGAATGTAAAAGAAAACAGGGAAAGGGAAGCATGTTGTAAGTGAAAAGGAAAGTTCGTAAGTGCAAAGGACCCGAAAGAAATCAAGAAAGGATCCTGAAAAGCTCCCGAGAGCTTAAAGCCTGAGCTTGTCATTGCCATAATACAAGGCTTCATTTAAAACTCACAGAAAAATTTCAGTCTTCTGCAGGTTTATTGCAGCCCAATTCATAATAGCTAAGTCATGAAAAAAGCCCAAGTGCCCATCGATCCACGAATGGATTAATAAATTGTGGTATATGTATACCATGGAATACTATGCAGCCTTAAAGAAAGATGGAGACTTTACCTCTTTCATGTTTACATGGATGGAGCTGGAACATATTCTTCTTAGTAAAGTATCCCAAGAATGGAAGAAAAAATACCCAATGTACACAGCCCTACTATGAAACTAATTTGGGACTCTCACATGAAAGCTATAACCCAGCTACAACTTAACAATAGGGAGAAGTGGGAAAGGGGGGGGTGGGTAGAGGGAGGGGAATCGGTGGGATCACACCTGTGGTGCATATTACAGGGGTATTTGCGAAACTTGGTAAATGTAGAATGTAAATGTTTTGGCACAGTAACTGAGATAACGCCGGAAAGGCTATGTTAACCACTGTGATAAAAATGTGTCAAATGGTTTATGAAGTGAGTGTATGATGCCCCATAATCATATCATTGTATACAGTTATGATTTAATTAAAAAAATAAAATAAAAAAAAAACTCACAGAAAGTCAAAAGCAGTGAAAATACATAGTCCCATTCATTATTTTTGACTGTTGCCTAAGTTTTTGGTGTAATAGCTAAAAAAAATCATTGCAGAGACAAATATCAAGGAGTTTGCCCAGGGTGTTTACTTCTATAGTGTCAGGGCTTTTATATCTTTAATTTATTTCAGTTTATTTTTGTGTATGGTCTAAATTAGGGTCCAATTTCACTCATTTGCATGTAGCTATCTGTCTAGTATTATCATCACCATTTATTAAAAAGACTGCACTTTGCCCATCGAATTATCTTCGTGGCCTTGTTGAAGATTACTTAGTGGTATATGCTTGAGTTCATTTCTGAACTCTCTATTGTGTTTTGCTGGTCTTTGTGTCCGTTTTATGCCAGCACCATACTTTTTTGATTATTATATCTTTGTAATGTAATTTAAATGAGAAAGTATTATGCCTCCAATTTTGTTTATCATTCTCAAGATGATTTTGATATTCAGAACCTTTAGTGGTTCCTTATACATTTTGGATTTTTTTCTATTCCTATGAAACATGCCATTGAAATTTTGAGTGAAATTGCATTAGATCTGTATAATACTTTGGATAGTATGGGCATTTTAACAGTATTAATTCTTAACCATGGGATACCTTTCAATTCATTTATGTCTTCTTCAATTTCTTTCATTGGCATTTTCTAGATTTCAGCCCACAATTTTTTTATTTCATTGATTAAATTTATTTGTAAGTGTTTTAAGTATTTTTGATGCTGGTGTAAATGGGATCATTTTCCTAGTATCTTTTTCAGCTAGATCATTATTAATGTAGAAAAATGCAACTAATTTTTGTATGTTGATCTTGTATGCTGCTACTTCACTGAATTCATTTTTTAGTTTTAACAGTATTTTTTGGAGTATGGGGGGCACACAGGGACAATTTTGCATTTTTCTTTCTGATTTAGATGCCTTTTATTTCTTTTTCTTATCTAATTGTTCTTGGCTTGTATTTCTAATACTGTTTTAAATAGAAGGGGCAAGAGTGGGCATCAATGCCTGGCACCTGATCTTAGAAGAAAAACGTTTGGTTTTTCCTCAATGATCATATTAGCTGTGTGCTTCCCATAAATGGTCGTTATTACATTTAGAAAATTTACTTCTGTATCTATTTTTGAGAGATTTTTTTAAAAAGATGAATTAATATTAAACTACATCAAACTAACTTGTTTCTGCACAGGAAATAATGAAATGAAGTCATCCTACAGATTGGGAGAAAATATTTGTAAACCATGTATCTAATAGGGGATTAATGCTCAAAATATAGAGGAACTCACACAACTCAGTATTTTAAAAAATCCAAATAACTCCATTTAAAAATAGGCAAAGAACCTGAATACACATTTCCTCAAAGACATAAAAATGCTCAACACATGGGGCGGCACCTGTGGCTTAAAGGAGTGGGGCGTTGGCCCTATATGCTGGAGGTAGTGGGCTCAAACCCAGCCCCAGACAAAAACTGCAAAAAAAAAAAAAAAGGTCAATACCTATATAAAAAGAGGCTAGACATCATTCTTCATCAGAAAAATACAAAACAAAATCACAGCAAGACATCACTCCACACCTTTAAGGATAGCTATTATAAAAACAAAAAAGAGACAACAAGTATTCCTAAGTGTGTAGAGAAAGGGAACCTTTGTGTACCGTGGGTGTAAATGTAATATAGTATAACCATTATGAAAAACAGCATGGAAGTTCCTCAAAAATATTAAAAGTAGAATTACATGACCCAGCAATCCATCTGCTGTCTATATACACCCAGGGAATGAAATCAGCATCTTATTGTGATATCTGCCCTCCCACAGCCACTACAGCACTATTCTCAAGAGCCAAGTTATGGAAGCAGCCCAGGTGTTCCTGGACACATGAACAGATAAAGGCATTGTGGTATTCAAATACAACAGCATAATATTTACCCTTAAAAAAGGAGATTCCCAACAACACGGATGAGCCTGCAGGACATTGTGCTGAGTGAAATAAGCCATGACAGAAAAACAAATACTGTATGATCTCACTTATACAAGGTCAGACAATGATGTTTGCAAACTTGTCCTAGAAAAAGTGCTACCTGCCTCATTGCTGACTATCACTGTGGTCACCTTCACAGCACTCCCCTCGGAAAGCAGTACGCCCACACCAGCACCTAGTCCACCCTTCAGAGCAATTTTGAAACTCTTTTTCTAGCATGTCCATCAGAGCTGTCATCATACAAGATCTGATTAGAAAGTTCACAAACTCATCCTAGAAAAAGTGTTTTGTGAAATCTAAAAATAAGTTGAATGCATTGAAGTAGAGAGTGGAATAGAGGTTACCAGAGCAAGAAGGAAATATGGGTAAAAGGAATACGAAGTTACAGTTACATACCAGAAATAGTCTGCAGATGCCACGTACAGTGAGAAGACTACCATTAACAACATTGTACTGTTTACTGAAAGTCTGTTCTTAACACACACACGCACGCGCAGCATGGACAGCCATGGAAGGTGATGGGCATGTTTATGTCCTATAGTAATTATTTCCTATAGTATTAATAGTAATAAATAATTACCTATAGTAATTATTTCCATGTGTATATATGTATATCAAAACATCATGTTGTACATCTTGAACATATTTGAGGGCTCTGGAAAGTATCTAACCATGCAATATAAGAAGCAGAGGCACATGTGGCTGGGTGCTTCCCAGGCAGCCATGGTATAATAATAATTTTTAAAGAACAGTGAGAAGGTGCCTGTGCCATTCAGAGAACTACTGTGAGTGGAGACATGGCCATTTTAGGGGCTGTGGTCTGAAAAATCTTCTGGGTCCTGCCTCCCTGAGTTTTCTAGGGTTTTTCATCCTTTCTAATTCCATAATCTTTGGGAGAAATGACAGAGCTGAAACATCTGCATCCTTTGCCCTGAAATAAAGTTTTGTGACGTAACATCTGAGAGAAAGTAGAGTCAGTCGCACCTGAGTCCTATTTGAGAAATCAGAAGTGTCATGGTGTCTTATCATGAGCATTTTCTCAATTAATTACCTTAATATTAAGCATTAAAAAAAATGGAAGAAGAGCTAGCCATATGTCCTAGAAACTCCTACTAAATATGAACAGGAAGCCTAAGAATAGAACTAAAGACAAGTAAAGAATCTATATAAGAGCCTTAACTTTTCCAAATTTCTAATTAATTAAATGTGATAGAACAAAGTCTTGACAATGTGGCTACAGCTACTTATTTTTAACTTGCGTCTCCCACATTCCCCAAATCAATGGAAAAATCTCTAACGGCTGCACTGGTGTGATCACAGCAAAAACAGTTTCTATTTTTGAGTTCCTGCTTCCTATTATTCAGACACACTTTGGAATTTTTTCTCCACAGTTTGAATGTTGGTTGCTGCCCTGTTACTTAGCCAACATTGCATGATTTTAATTGAGTGTGGCTGTATCTAAGAGGAAAAGGGCACCAGGTTTGCAGAGCAAACATCACACCCACAAGGCTCAAGGCTTGCTAGTTGTTTTCCTGGCTGATTTAAGATTTCCAAAGATGTTAGAAACGGAATCATTACAGAATCAAAGTCCCCATTAAAATGCTTCATTTATCACACTGAATCAATAAGATGCTGTAAGTTAATAGTGGTTTCCTGACAATGAATCAATGGAATATTTTGAAGTTATATATTCAATGCTTTGTTCGTTTGTCTTGGGAGTTTATTCAAGGATTACATAATCACTCAACTACCCTACTATTCCGGGCCCAGAACTCCTGGGACACTTTCCAACACATTTTTCTCCTTCGTCAAGATAGTTTATTAGTAAAGTATTATATAACCTAACAGACTGATTATTAAAACAACTTTTTTTCTCCATGGAATTAAAAATCTACAAACATTTAAATAAATAAAAAAATATTTTTTCCTTATGAATACAATAGACCAGCACTACCCACAACTAAAATATTAAGAATAATGATGTTTATCATAATAGTGATCCCAAAAGCACAAACGGAGCCCTCCTGAAGACACAGGCACTCAAAGTCTTCCCTCTTTCTTCTTTGCCAACAGGACTCGACAATGACCTTTAAAATATACACCTTCCGAAACTCCCTCCTAGATGAGGACGACCATGTGTTCGAGGCTGTAACATGGAGTCTGAGATTTTCGGTAAAATTTTCAGGAAAGCTATTTTTTTCCTGAATGGATTTTTAAAAAATGAAAAAGGAAAAGTGGAAAAAGAAAAAGACTTTCTGCTGCTTGGCCCCGAGAAATGGCAGCCAGCTATAAGGTGATCAGTCAGCAACAGTCGTGTGACAACTTTGCTCTACAAAAGGCAGACCAAGGGACAAGACAGCCTGCACCTCGGGTCCTTCTGAGCAGCTGCGCCTCCAGTCTGGAATTCCTGCTCCAGATTTGTCTGATTATTTGAGAAGAAACCCCTTTATGTTCAAGGAAGAGTGGTCAGAATTTGTGGCATGTGGTTGAGAGAAACGCAAGGGGTAGACGGCTGAGCCTCGAATTTGAATTTGAACCCTTGAATTTGAACTCAAAGGCTCCATTTACACATAAATGCATATTTTCTTCTGCCTCTCCAAAAAAGATACTTTGAAGATGTAACTCCAGATATCTTGAATATGACTGTATTTGAAAAGAGGATGTTGGCAGATGTAATTAAGATACACCTATAACTGATGTTGGCAGATGTAATTAAGATACACCTATAACTGAAGATGAGGTTATACTGGGCTGAGGTGGGTTCTAAATCCAAGAACAGAGGACACACAGAGAGCAGAAGGCAGCGTGGTGACAGAGGCAGCTGCCAGCCCGGGCGCACCAGGAGCGCCACAGGCACCAGCTGCTCAGAGAGAGATGCCCAGCACACAGAGCCCCAAATGAACTAACCTGGTCACACCTTGACTGGGACTCACGGCCTGGGGAGCTGTGAGGGAATCCGTGCCTGTTGTCTAAAGCCACCAAGTTTGTGAACTGGAACACCATCATACTTTCATTTGCCTTCTATCAACTCTATTTGTTCTGGTAATTTTTCTTGGTACTTTATTTCCAGCCTGGCAGATGCATGATGGGAAAGGAAAGCCTTAAAGTCCAGAAAAACTTGAACACTGACTCAGCCTATTTTTAACTCTTTAAATTTAGGCGAGTTACTTAAGAGAGTCTGAGTCTATTTTCTCAAAGATGATAAACAGGTTCATCCATTCATTGGTTCACCCATTCTTCTGACTGAGCTGTCACCGTGTGCTAAGTGTTGTGCAACGTGCATGGGTAGATATTAATGGGAAGTACTGAATCCTACAGGGAAGAAGCAGGTGCCAGAAAAGGGTCTAGCCTGACTCTGGAAGTTAGTTCTGGAGATGATTCCGAGGATTAAATGACGTACATATGAATGCACTTTATAATCTGTACCTCAAAATGAAAATAAAATTATTATTATAAATATAATTAGATGAATTGATGAAAATGTTTATCGTTATTACCCCTGGTCTAATTGGTAAATAATAGGTAAAAATTTTTTTTTGAAAAAAAAATTTTTTTTGCTGGGATTGAAAAGAAATGGCAAGAGAAACCCTAGAGAATCGTGAGAGGGGATAGGGTTGTGAGAGACTCGTGAATGTGCAGCACTCACGGACACAGCGGATCTGCTCAGGCCCCTCCCCAGGTTTAGCCCAAGCCCACCTTCTATCACGTGCTGTAATTAAATGAGATGGTTGGTCGTTGTTTCTTTTTTCCCCAAAAGAAGATGAAATGCACAGTCATGTTTACTCACGGAGCAGTACACACAGGAAATGATATTGGTATATCAATAATGCAACTCTCAAAATTTAGCAACCAAGAGTTTTCCACCCTTGAGGATAAGTGCTGTCCCCTTAAAACTGAATAAAGTGACAGAGAACCCTGTCCTTCCAGACAGAAGTAGAGCCATGCAGACCTGCAGCTACTCCATATTAAAATTCCCAGGCTGGGAGGCGCCTGTGGCTCGAAGGAGTAGGGTGCTGGCCCCATATGCTGGAGGTGGCAGGTTCAAGCCCAGCCCTGGCCAAAAACTGCAAAAAAAAAAAAAAAGAAAAAAAATTCCCATGCTAAGGGAAGTCACTTTGCATTCTCTAAGCGAAGACTGCATCGGAGTGTGGAAAATCTCCTGGAGCAGGACCAGGGCTGTGTGCGCTACACAGCTGGAGCGACTGGCCCCGCTCAGGACCTGCCTAGTCTCATGGGTCGATAAATTCCCCCCTCACTTTTTCCACCAAAGTTAAAAAAAAAGGCACACAAAAAAATACTGAGTGTATGTGTTTGTGTAAATAAATACACAAAGCTTTGAGTTCACTTTTTAAATATTGTTTATAATAAAAAGATAGATATCTTGCTATTATGGAACTTGGTACATCAAAAGACTTCAACATCACAGCTAACATTTTTTCATGGTATAAATTTTATGTAGAAAAAGTCAGATTGAATATCTTTCATCCATTCAAGTATCAAAGAAAAGGAATTATAGCTTCAAACCTTGCCTTCAGTAATCCAAAATAAACAACCATATCAGCAAGAGGAGATTTATTTCAAGGACTTGAAGGGAATTTTGACAAATGAGGCTATGTTTAACCAGCATGAAAAAAAATGTGAGGAAAATGCAACGACAGGAATGGTAGCTGAGTTAAGTAAGAATCGTACCTACTCCGGACCATCTCCCAACTGTATTGTTAAGTTGCCCCCAAACTGTCCAAACCTCTGAAGTTTTTCTACCATATATCCTGAACACCAGACCCTGCTTAACAATCCCTTGGTATTTCTCTTAGAGTTGACTGAACCAGCTGAAAGTGAAGTGGGTTTATATGGTTTGAATATGGAAAAGATAGGACTGAATGGAGAGACCATTTGAGGGCCAGTGCATTCTACTCAGAGAGGATGATAAGGAACTAGGAACATTTAGAGAGAACATGAGGACTCACAGCAGGAGCTAGAAGGGTCTAGAGACGGATGCATGTTCACACGGACAGTCATCATCTAAAAGGAGACATAAATATGGTATCTGATTTCTCATTTTAAATCCCTAACTTCAGTTATAGACTGTTGGTGTTGGAAAATCAAAAGAGATCGCCTAGCTCATTTTTCTCGTTTCACTGGAGTACACCAGGCAGGAAAGGCAAGGTTACTCAGGACACAGCGCAGAGTGTTGGGAGGAGGTGGGCAGGCCAGAACGTGACCACCAGTGGTTGGGACAGGGGCCTGGCTGGGGGGAGCTCGGGGAAGAGGAATCGCACTAGAGATATGCCATGGAGAAAGCCCTCTCCTCCTTCCTTTCTCCTTTCTGTGGTCCGAGTGTTCACCCCATGCCTCACCAACCACATGGGCTCCATCCACAGTGCTCTCACTGACAGTCCAAGGGAACCTAGTTTCTAGTTTTCTGCTTTTTTTTTTTTTTTTTTACTAGAAACCAGCATGTCAACTAACAGGGACCCCCCGTAAACCTTCATTCATCTGTGTTTATCCAGCAATTACAAAGACATGCTCCTTTTGTGTATGGTATTTGATTACTTGATGAGAATCCAGAGTTTTCCATTCACTCTAGTTCACTTATTTCCTCTTACACACCTAACACACCACACTGTTCAAGAAGAAATTTTAAAAATGTATGTGAAGCAAACCAGTCTTGCTTTACATATTGACTTTAAAGTGTCATTTTTTTTTCTGTCAACTGCCCACAGCTGTTTTTTTAAAAACAGGACTTCTTGAATTCAGTATCACCAATTCAGTATCACCAATCCAATAAAATGAGCAGCTGGGCCCTGGGGCTGCTGGGCTTTGAGGCCCTGGGGCTGGAGAGGTGTCTTGTCTTCTGACTTTTCCTCCTGAGGCTCAGGCTTTGAAGAGAACAAAGTAGTTCTGGAGTTTCTCTCCCTTCCCTAGAGTCATTATTATCTGAAGAGTGAAGAAAATAAGGCAGAAAGTTGCTTCACTGCGGCTTCTCAGTCTTTCATGCCTGTTTCATCTTGTGGTCGTGGTGGCAAAGTTCCAGGCTATGGGGAAAACAGTCTCTTGCAGGAACTGCTTAAGCAAAGAGTAATTTATTAACACTAACACAGAGGAGCCATAGGAACAAAAAGGACTAAACAAGAGGAAGAAGTCCTCAGGCACTCGCCACAGTGAAGCCACTCTTCCCCCAGGAGCCACACTCAGAAACAGCTTCCGGCTCAGGCTCCTGGCCCTAAACTTTCCCGCCCTTGACTGCTCTTTCTCGCAGCCCCAGTTTATTCCCAGCTGGACTTGGTCCCCTGTCTCTGGTCAGTCACAACAGAAGATTGCAATCAGGCACACATAAAATAACGTTACTTACTCACATCAGATGTCATTGCTTTATGGAATTGGAAACAAGTTTAGCTTTTCAGGTTTGGGGTACAAATTAAATATAAAAATATCTATGTGATGATTTTTATTTAGTCAGTCACTAAGGAGAGAAAATTAGTGGCAGCATTCTCCCCCTTGAGGCACTGGATAATTACTCTTTCTACACAAAACCCTTTTTTAAAACCTTAAGATTTTTTAAGTGGGAATCTTTCTAAAATGCCTAATAGGTTTACAGGACTTTGTCAATAGGGCAAACAACACATAATTTAATTCTTTCCTGGTCTCAGGGCTAGTGTCTAGGGCAGCACGCTTCTCCTGAGTGGCTGGGGCCGGCCAGCAGCTGCCAGGTGGCAGGGACAGCTCAGAGACACTGGGCCACTCAGACACTTGGCATTAGGAGAGTCAAATGGAGCCCTGGCATGATTGTTCTCAGAAGTTCTGGGAAAGATTCCTATTTAACTTCTCCAGAGCAAAGACTTGGCATGTGACCACAGCTACACCCAGAACAGCAGACGGGGCTGCCTCATGATTCCGTGGGAAGTCTTCTTCCCGTGGCTGAGCTCTTGTTCACTGCCCACAAGCTGGAAAAGGAGCTCCTGGGCCTCCTCGCTGAGTATGCACACAGAACGCCAAGCCAAGTCTGTGTGCCAAGTACAGATGCATAAAGGACAAAAATAAATAAATAAGATAACATCTTCCTTAAAAGTATTTCACCTGAGTAATACTACCTAAAGAATGCGCTGTACCTTTGAGCCTGTAAACAGTTCAAGTCAATATATCCAGCCCCACCCTTGGGTACAGTTATGAATGTGTTTTGAAGTACTAAAAAAATAATCCACGTCAGTCATGGCAATAACTGATCTATGCTTTGTGGCAAAAGGTTAATCTTTGACAAATATAAGAGTGGTACTAATTTAAATCCTGCACTTTCTTGCACACAATCCACTGTAAATATGTTCTGCTGACAGCTATTGTGAACAATAGTTAAGGAAATACTGTGAACGAAACGAGATTTTCCAAGGTTCTAACCCACATTATCAAACCTTCCTTTCCCATCTTCTGGCATTACATACTGTTTCATTTTTATGATACTGGGTGCAGTTTGCAATATTTGATCATTTTGAAAATCCTATCATGTTTTCCTTTTTCCTAGTAAACAAAGCCCATATGCCTTAACATATTTATGCTTATCCTAATTAGGTCTTAAATTTCGACTTAATTTCTAATCTTCATTACACAAAACCTGTTTTCCTCCTTTTCTGAAAGAGCTTTTCACTGTTCCTACACCATTTCTAAATGTCACCTTCTACAGGAATCTTCTGTGACCCCTCCAGACAAAGGGGCTGCTTCTTTACCTGAGTTTCTGAAGCCCCTTTCCACTTGGCATCTATCATGTATTTTTCTGTTATTTTTTATGTACATCTTATCTCACTCGCTAGATTATCAGTAACTCAAAGACAGACTATGGGTTATCTGCCCATGTGGAGATCATTCATAGCAACTACCTCAATGCCTTGTATATACAAAGTGCATGAAAACACATATACATTAGATCCTTTCAGCTGCAATGTAACAGACCCCCGATTCAAACCAGCTTAGTTTCTGAAAGAGAAATGTATTGAGTCACATGAATAGGCAGTGCAGAGACGCAGCTGATTCCAAGTGTTAGAGGGCGGAGGACCTCCAAAAAATGACATTCCATTTCTTTCTCTGTCCATGTCCTGTTTATTCCTTTATCTATTTGACTTCATTTATCACAGGGATATATTCTACAAGGTGGTCAAGAGAGGCACCAAAAGCCACAGGTCACATCTTCCAGGAAAGACAACCATTAGCTCTGCTTAAATTTCCTGGGGTCACCCCAGACATGGCAGGAGCCCTAGTTACTCATAGAACACAAACAGAGAAGGCAGGGAAGCATCTGGACTGATAAAAACTACAAAATTACCCTACAAATTATAAGTTAACTCTTTCAGAACCTAACAGATTAACAAAAGGCTTAGCTTTACCATTTTTTAATTTTAGTAAAACTATCAAATCAACATGCACGCCTGATACAACTTTGTATTATGTTCGAGGGACACAAATGATAGAAAAGCCAAACTTGTAACCACCAATGGATCAGTGAGGACTCTCAGCCTAGGTGTCTGACAAAATGCGAGGCATGACAATTGGATGAATCTAATAAAAGATATTAGCCAAGTTATAAAAATCACAGCACAGTTTATGACCTTAATAACAACTCAGAAAAGAAACAATGATTGTGGGATAGAATAATCACTGAAGATTTTATGAGGTGGTGAAACTGTGTTGATTAAAGAAAGATAAATTGCTTTTGAATTGCTGGAAGAGAGAGGGAAGGAAAGAGAATGAAATGGTCTAGAATAGGCATTTTATTTGCTAAGGCATAAGTGTAGATCCATTTGTCATGCAGAATTCATATTTCAAATAAGCCTAGATTGTTATAATGAGGTTAGCGCAAAGGTTTGAACACTAGGCTTATGAGCTTCCCTTCCCTTCCTTCCCTCCCCCCTTTCCCCTCCCCCCTTCCTTCCCTTCCTTTTCTCTTTGTTTTTTACTCACCACTATACTAAGGAGGGTGTAGGAGTCTGAACTTGATCTAGTTGTTACAATTTCACTATATATAAGTTCTGAGAATGGACATGATGATCCAGCTGTGTGTCGTGACATAAGAGGGGGACAGAATTAGAGTATTTCTACCGTGAAACAGGCGTCCCTCTTACATCTCTGCAGCCTGTGCAGCACTCAACCCTGCAGGGCAGCAAGCCCGTCGCAGCTTCTAAGGCTGCACCATCCACAGCCCTTCTGACAGTGCACGGCCTGTCTGGATGACTTTCAGGACACAGAGACCACAGAGAAGGTTGAAGAGGAAAAATGAAGCCTAGATTGTAGAGCGAGTTTGAATGCTAGCTTGTGTTTGATGGAGGGGAGCATGGGGGGAAGCTGTCAAAGAACTTTGAAAAGAATAGTAAAGCTGTGGCCAGTGTTTTAGGAAAATTAACTTTAGGCTCTAGGGTTGAGAATCGGAGCAGAAACTGGCAAAACTGAGAGCTGCTATAAAGATTTTGAACAGTGCAGAAAGAAAGGTAACTGTGAGAAGGAGAGCAAAGGAGAGACTGTGAGGCATTTAAAAAAAATAGAAAGAAGACAACAAAGGGATTTTGTGAATCTCTTACAAAAGAAACACAGACCCTGGACTTTTTACTATTATTTATGTAGAAAATAAACAACAAAAGTCCTTGAAATCATTCCCGGCGACTCCGTTGCTCGCCACAGTGCCTGTACAGCTCTGTCACACGCGTCATCACATATCAATATAGACGACTTTTTGAAATCATGAAATTCAGCAATGTTCAAAGCTTATAGGAACAGTCACATGTATAACAAAAGGAAACAGACCTATAATAGAATGTGATTTGATATCGTACCAGCAAACTCACCTATGTTCATCCAGACCAGAAAGGGTCAGACGGGGTGGGTCTGAGGTGGTCTGTGCAGGGGTCTGGACTCCGTCCCCCTCTCAGCCTGCGTCCTCTCCCCAGGCCCATGAGTCGGAGCTGCTGCAGGCTGGCGTGTGGGGTGTGCTACTCTTTTTCTGCACTGAGTCATTTTTCCATCCATTCCACCCTGCAGTTCTCCTCCCTGAAAGTAATGTGACTCTCCTGCTGGTTGTATCTCTGCGAACTTTTCAGTATTTGCCAAACTTATTTTCTCTGCAATGGCTGATGTAATTTCCCTCCCCTTCATTCCTGAAGCTTTTGCCTCGCCTTCCTGGTCTCATTCGGCCCTGGCTGTCCTGCCTGTGTGCCCTCAGCTTTCTCTAGTCTCTCGTGCTGATCACTGTCCAGACTTCCATCTTCCGCCCTCCGCTTTCCTCATGGTGCACACGGTCCTAGGGGATTTTGCTCACTCTCTGAAGCTTGTGTACTGATAGCTCTCCGTTCCGGATCTTCAATCCAGATCCAACGCTGTATGTCTATAATTAGATGTCATACATGGACCTCACAGACTTGCCCAGCCCTGAACTTCTTACCGGTGCCCCAAACCTGTTTTTCCTTTTATATCCTGTTCAGAGTTTATGGACCCATCATTCATGCAAGGAGCTAAGGTAGTTTAAAAAAGGAAAAAAAAAAAAAAGTTTTCCTCGATTCTTTATTTTATCCTCTATATGGTGGTTAGTTTTATGTGTTAATTTGGGCCACACAGTGCCCAGATATTCGGTTGAACACTATTCTGGGTAAGAGTACTTCTGGCTGCGTTCAATATCTGAATCAGTGGACTGAATAAATCAGACTGCCTTCTCCCAAGTGGGTGGGCATCATCCAGCCCAAGGAAGGCGTGAGTAGAATCAGAGGCCCCGTAAGAAAGGGTTCCTCTGCCTGGCCATCTTCAAACCAAGGTGTTGGTCTTCCGCTGAGACATCAGTCTTCCTCTGCTTCAGATGTAAACTCAGACTGGAGCTTGACTATCAGCTCTCCTGGTTCTCAAGCCTTCCACCTCAGACTGGAACCCTGTGCTGTCAGCTTTCCAGCGTCTCCAGGAGACCTTGGACCCCACAGTCTCAGTTATCACATGATCTAATTCTCTATAGTGAATCCACTTCTGTCATAAAAATGATGCCTTTCGGATTTGCTCTATTTCTTAGAAGAAACCCAGACTAATGCAGATTCTGGTACCAAGAGTAATAGTAGAGAAACAGAATTTTTAAGAATGAATGCTCAGATTTGGTTCTGTTGTTCCTGGAATTGGCTCTTGCTGTGATCTGAATGTGTCAGCCTCAAATTCATAGGTATGACTGGGGGAGCCTCGCCTCTGGTTATAGGAGGGCCAGTTGCAGTGACTTGCCCTTCAGCCTCGTTAGCTGTCTCCTCGTGCCCCACACCACTGGGCTCCTAGAACTTTCACTGAGACCCTTGAATTTTCAGGTCCAGATTTATTTCCCATCCTCTGATCTGCAAATATCTCACTAGTAAGTCTAGAGAAGTCACAACATTTTTTCTTCAGTCTCACTCTGTCACGCAGGCTGGAGTGCAGTGGCCTGATTACAGCTCACTGCAGCCTCAACTCCCTGGGCTCAATCCTCTAGCCTCAGCCTCCCAAGTATCTGGTAACATCTTTACCTGTACTCATATGAGAGAGCCGTGTCAGCATGCAGTAACAAAATATCTTAGATGGGGCAATGTATACGCAGCAGAAACTTCAGTCCCCCAGAGCTAAATGGAAGTGGGATACGTGGGTGCTTGACAGGCCCTGGCAGGCCCTAAAGGCACAGGGAAGTTGCAGGAATAATCCACACTTCCCACTTCCCTCTTAGGCTATGTCACCTTCTCTTGCCCTCCCTAACCTATGGCTCCATGGAGAGTTCCTGGTGCTCAGCTGACAGAGGAAGAGATGCCTCCGGCTGCTTTACAGATGGATCCCAGCAGTGTGTACACCAGCTGTAGCACTGGAGGCTCTTTTTTGGTACTTCCCCGAAAGACAATGGTGAAAAGGAACCTGCCTGCGGGGCATAACTTTAGAACAATAAACCTAATTGTTCACTTTCCTTGGAAGGAGACCTGGCCAAATGTGCAATTATAAACCTATTCACGGGCTGTGGCCAATAGTTTGGCTGAATGGTTAGGCTGGAAGAAACATGGTTGGAAAATTGGTGGGAAGAGAATTTGGGGGAAGAGGTGTTTGGATGGGCCTCTCTGGATGGGCAGAAAAAGGGGGAGACATTGGGTCCCATGGGAATGCTCAGAATGATCTCAGCAGAGGAGGATTTTAACAGTCAGGCAGACAGGATGCCCCATACTGGACTTTCATCACCAAAGCCAACCTGGCTATGGCCACCACTGAGTGGTCTAATATTTCAGGAGCAGAGACCAATGTTGAGACCCCAATGTGGCACAATTCCCAGGTGATCTGTGTGCTACCTAGTGGCAAGTTGAGTATATGGAATTGCTCCTATTGTGAACACGCAGCATTTTGCTCTTTGTGGAATAAACACTTGGAATATGAGTTTGTCCTCTGTCCATGCCACGCTTCTGCTAGCACAGCCATGAACGGCCTCGCAGAGCACCCTATTCATCATGAGGGTATTCCAGGCAGCATTGCTTCCAATTAAGAAACTCAGTGCACAGAAAAGAGTGTGTGGCAATGGGCCAAGCTCAGGAAATTCACTGGTCTCACTGTATTGCCCACCGTTCTGAAGCAGCTGGTTTAAGACAACAGTGGAATGGCCTTTCAAAGAATCATCAGGGGTCTGGGAAAGGCTCTCTGGGAAGCTGTGTGCAGTCTGAAGCAGCATCCAGTCTGTGGCTTCTCCCAGGGCCAAGATGTACAGCTCCTCGGATCACAGGATGGAAACCACCCCACTCACCATCACGCCAATGACAGATGACCAGATCTCTGCTTTCTGTTTCTATCTACCCTTACGCTCTGCTGGCCTAGAAGTCCTGGTTCTAAATTCTTCCACCAGGAAACAAAATAAAACAAAAAAACAGTAATTCCATTTACTGCTGGTCAGCCACTTTTAACCCCTCAGGGCTCTGAACCAACAGACAAAGAAAAAAGGGGGTTGCTGTGTTTACTGGAGCGATTGGTGTTGACCAGAACTTGGATGGCCTCACATGGAGATAAGATAAAACATGGCAAGAGCACAAAAGATCCCTTAGGACATCACTGAGCATTACCATGTCCTAAGGTCAAGGTCAACAGAGAACCACAGCAACCTCATCCAGGTGAGATCACTAACAGCCCAGGCCTCTCAGAGATGAAGGTTTGGGTCCTTCTGAAGGTGAAGTACGAGAACCAGCCCTGGGGGTTGCTAAAGGCAAAGGAAATATAGACTGGGTAATGGAAGAAAGTTGTTACAAAAGCAAGCTGTGACCACACGACCAGTTAAGAAATGAAAACTATACCTGTCCTCAGAAGTGTCCCTCCTATTTGCTATGAATATGTTTATGGATGTGAATATAAGTATATAAATATAGACACAGACGCACCTGTATATACATACACATACCAGGCAAATATCTTTTTTCATCCTTCTTTTATTTCTTTATCATGTAAAATAAGCTGTACTGACTGTATATCATAGTACTTATTTTCAATTTCATGTCATTGCCCTTACATTATGGAATGTCAGAAGAATAAGCCTCACCTGAAGACTTTATGCCCTCGTCTGGAGAAGGAGTTAGAGCGCTGTTGGTTATGAACCCTGCAGTTACATATGGCAGGTTAAATGGAGTCATGACCTTCTTTTTGTCTCTCTCTGGAGATTAAATGTGCTCACAAACACACATGTGGGTGCCAAAATGACAAGAGTGAACTTGTGATGGTTAATTGTATGTGTCACGTGACTGGGTCAGGTGTTTTCCAGATATTTGATGACATATTTTTCCAGGTGTGCCTGTGAAGGAGGTAATATTAGAATTGACGAGTCAGGTAAAATAGATTTCTTTCCCAAATGTTTATGGGCCTCATCCAAAGTGTGGAAGGCCTGAGCAGAATAACAGACCCACAAGAAAGAAGCATTCTCATGGCCTGTCTTTGATCTGAGACATGCCTTTAAACTGGAGTGTAGTTTTCTCTTGCTTTTGGACTTGACCTCAGGCTGGACCTTACACCACTGGCTTTCCTCCTGCTCAAGCCTGCAGGTGTGAACCAGAACTAGAACATCAGCTCTACTGTTTGCTCCCTGCCAACTGCAGATCTTGGATTTCTCAGCCTCTGTAACAGCATGAGCCAGTTCCTTCTATCAGTTCTGTTTCTATGGAGAACCCAGACTAATGCACTCACGTATAATGGGTCATCAATTCAGTTCTCCCTGAAATTTCTCTGGAATCTAACAACCCCTCTGTATCTCAGTTCTCATTGCCAGTCTTAGCTCAGTGACCTTCTAGTCAGTTGGTGTCTCTCACTCTCTCTTTCTCTCTCTCATTCTTCCACTCTACAGTCTGTTATTCACACCCCTCTCACAGGAAATGTGCTAATTAAAGACATTATCTTCCTTCCTTTTTAACAACCTTTGGTAACTTCCCAATGCCTGGAAGAAAAAAAAAATCAAAACTTAATTAGGATGACTTTCATAAATTATATATACAGTATTCTTTATTATCTGATGTACCTCTCTCAGAATAGTTGTTTTGAGGCACATCTGTGTTATTCTGTGTGTCAATAGTTCATTCATTTTATTGCTGAGTAATATTCCATAGTGTAGCTGCACCAATATTTGCTTTTGCATTCATCTGATGATGGACTTTGGGGTTATTTCAAGTTTGGGGCTATTACAAATAAAGCTGCTATAAACATTTTTTTTGATGGTCTTTGTATGTTAATATGTGTTATTTTTCGTGTAAATAAATAGATGATATATGGCTGAATCACACTGTAGGTATACTTTTGAGAAACTGACAGATTATTTTCCAAAGTTGTCGCATCATTTTATATGCCACTAACATTGTGTGTGAGAGTTCTGGGTGCCCCCCCCATCTTCACTCACACTTTGGTTTACTGAGATTCTTTGATGTCCCACATTTGGCCCATCTAGGTAAACGACCTATGTGCCCTTTAAAAGAACATGCATTCTGCTGTTTGTTGGGATATTTTGCTAATGTTAGTTAAATCATGCTGAGTGATGAGAGTTTCCCTGGGTCCTTTATATGCATATAGTTTTCTGGCTATTTGTTTCATCAGGTATTGAGGGAAGAGTGTTGACGGCTCCAACTATAACTGGTGATTTGACAATTTCCCTTCATTCTTTTAGTTTTTGCATCATGTATTTAAAAGTCCTGCTACTAGGTGCATAAACATTTAGGATTATTATGTTCTTTGGATAAATTGACCCCCCCCATTATCAAATAACCCATCTTGTTCCTAATTTTATTCTTGATAATATTCTTTTCTCTCAAACCTACTTTGTCTGATATTAATACAGCTACTCTGTCATTCCTTTGCTAAGTGTTACCATGATGTAATTTTTCATTTAGGGAGGGGGATTATTAAAACATTTTTATTTTGAAATGATTTTAGACTTACAGAAAAATTGTGAAAATAGCTGAGTTCTTATATCCCCTTCACCCAGCTTCCCCTGCTACACAATGTCCCTTTATTCTACTTCAGCATCCTGTGTTATAGAGAGTGTCATGCTCCCGCTGGACTCCCCCTTCTCCAGACCATATTACAAACAATCATAAGATTTGCCTCTTGTGTTTTATCTCTCTCTAGGATTCCTGTTGCCTGATATCTAATGTTAGAGACCTTGGGTCCTGTATTCTATAGAGGTTTTAACTTATTCACACTGTAGTATAAATCTAGTCCTCCTGTATGGCATTTTGAACCTTATTTCTGTTCTCACTGAACATTCATCGTATCATTGAGTACCCTTTGAAAGTTCCAAATTAGCAAATATTATAATTTCTTCATTCATATTCACCTGAACACCTTTACTATTTTCTGGCACTCAGGCTGCCAATGTACTTTCACTCCCCATAGCCAGTAACTGAATCTTTGTTAGACGACTGTCCAAAGGGTATTTGCACACCAAGGGCAGGACAATTCCTAGGAATTTACTCCCCTCACTGTGGCCCTTAACCAATGACCCCAGGAGCAGGGAAATAAATACTCCAGCTGTGTTGAGTCTAATGGGGCCAACCGTAAGGTATGATCTACACTTTCTCCAAAGCTCTTCTGAGAGATTTAGCAAGTGTTACTTTCTATGTGATTCTGCTTGTTTGCAATCCTTCCCACTACCATGCTGGCTTTTCATAGGAAATTCTCCCCAACATCCCTCTTTCATATTATTCCTTTATTTATGATCTATTTCTAAGGATTCCAAGCTATAATAATCAGTTTTAATTGCCGGTTAACATTTTCATCTCATAATTTATATAACTATTCCCCAATATTTGAATAGTAAGCTTGTTTTTCTATTTAGCTACCTTTGTAATGATTATCTTAGCATGAAAATATGTTTTTCTGAGATGTGGATTACTTTCTATGGATAGAGCCCTAGACAGGAAATCACTAAATCAAAGGGCATGAATATTTTATAGCTTGGTCTGTGTTGCCAACATATTTTCCAGAAAATGTTATCAATTAGTAGTTCACTTTGCAGCATGCATACCTTTTAAAACTTTTTACCATATTAAATAATTTTATTATCTACTTTTAAAAAAATCTTTGCTAATTTCATGGGTGATAAAAGATTACTAATATTCTCTTCATTTCTTTGGTTATTAATGTGATTGAACATTTTCCACATTATTTTCTGGTTGTTTCACCTTTATGAATTGTGTATTTTATGAACTTTCTAATTATTGATAATTTTAGTGTTTTTGACAATACACATAAAGTATTTTAATTCGAATTCATTAATCTATGCAATTTATACAACCTATGTGATGTCTACAAATATTTTCTCTATGTATCTCCTTTTAAATTTCTTAGTATTGCTTGAAATGAAAGTTTTAGTTTTCAAGGAGTCCAGCCTATTTTTTTTCCTTTGCCATTTTTTCCTAAACCTTCTCTGCTTAAAAAACTATACTACATTTAAAATCTGATAAATTTTACCCACATCATTTTCCTCTAAAGCTTTTTCTTTTCTTTCTTTTCTCTATTTTTGATATTTACTTTGTGAGTTCCTTTGCTTTTTACCTGATGTAGAGCAGGAGTAGAAGAGAGATACCGTCTTGGGATCTTGGATGCCATGTGTACTCATGCACTCAATAAAAATGTATTCAGGTGACTCCTGTGGCTCAAAGGGGTAGGGCACTGGCCCCATATACTGGAGATGGTAGGTTCAAACCCAGCCCCCAGACAAAAACTGCAAAAAAACAAAAACAAAAACAGTTTATTCAGTGTTCACCATGTTCTGGGCACAGTGCTAGGTAGGATTGGAGGAGGCACATGTTGGGTGGCTATTTAAGTCATATCCGGGATCAGTGGGAAAGAGAGCTCAATCAATTAATGATGATGTGAGAGGGAAGAGGAGGGGGAAAATGGAGGCATGGCAACCCCAAGGCTGGGGAATCTTGCCTTCCTTCCATATGGTGTTTAATATCAAGTCACTCTTCGTACAAAACAGAGCAGAGAATGGCTCAACGATATTAAAGACTATGAGTAAGTACAAAATATCATTATAATGAGGAGAATGAGTAGATTTTCATGGGTTATTGAAAATACCTACTTTTTTTCTCTTCGTCTATTTGCTTAAATGTAGTAATAAATATCGCAATAGGTTTACTATAAATGTTTTAATATTGTTATGATAACATTGTTTATACAACTTCACATTCTACGTTTTTCATTTAACATTATATTTGCCTACGTCATGAGCTACCTAGGAAGCATCAAGTCTAAGACTTACGTGTAAAAGGGTTTTCAATGAATCAATTACTCTTTTCAAAGCTGAGTTAGTTTCCCTTCTTAAATAAATTGGTATTGTTTTACAGATTTCCTATTTGGGAAATTATCATACACCTATGCCCACGTTTTCAGTGTCCACATTTAATCAATGTAAATTAATATAGGCACGTAAGATCTTAGGCTCTTGAACGTTTTGTTCAATTGTTTAGGTAATCTTTTCAATTTCTTCCTTTTAGTAATTCTTAAGATCATTTATTCAATAATTTGTTAAGTCTCTAATATGGAAATATGAACTCCATATAATTGGGTATTACCACAAGGAATAATGGTCCATACAACCTCATGATTGAGTCAAACCCTTCTTTATTTCTTAAAATCTATATTTAAATGTAGCACTTCTAATCTTTTTTTTTTTTTTTTTTTTTGCAGTTTTTTTTGGCCAATGCTGGGTTTGAACCCACCATCTCCAGCATATGGGGCTGGCACCCTACTCCTTTGAGCCACAGGTGCCACCCAGCACTTCTAATCTTTAACCTGTTTTTCTCTGCTGGTTCCTTTCCAAAAGCTCTTAAGTGTGTGCTATCCAAAGAAAGCTAAAAAATAAAACAAAACAACCACCACACAAAAAAAACCCACCCCAAACTGAAACAAAGCAAAAACCAAACTTTCTCTCACCCTAGTTTCTTCCTGAAGCTGTTCCCAATTTTACCTCCCTTCTCTGGCAAACACATCAAAAGCAGAGCCACCCACACCACCTTTTCCCCATATTTGCCTTGTAGCCATTTGCTCCCTAACCTATTGCAGCTTTTCACCCCACCCCTAAGCTGTTAGCCCTGTGGCCTTGTTGTAGGTTTTATTTTACCCACTCTCCCTGTAGTCCTGCCTGTAACATTTTCCTTGAAGAATTCTCTTCTCTGTTCCCTTAGTCTCCTGGTTACTGCTCTCACACGCCCTTTTTATTTTTTTAAATCACCAATTCCTCCTTTTCCCTCACAAGCCACTCTACTCCGTCCAATCAACTCACTAGACTGGGGTGACTCTCCCATTCTTTGTGAGTCAGGCTGTCTGCAGCCTCCCTGCCCCTCCCCTCCTTACTCCAGGGCTACAGACTCCTGGCACATGAACGATCTCTAATAGCCTGTACAGGCCTACTGAGCTGAATGCTTAGTGGAGACAAGTGGTTTGTTCCAAAAACTGTTTATGCAATCACACTTGCTATTTTAATTGTGTAATTTAATCAAATCTTATGTAAGCTCAGAAATATGAGGGTGAAAAAAGAGTTGTTTCTATGAAAATTAAGATAAGTGCCTTGGAAAACCTCCACAATGGCTGACAGCTTAAAGAAAAATTACCGTCAAATTAGGCAAAAAATAACACACACACACACAAAAACCCTTTCAAATTTGGATGTTTTCTACGTTGAGATTACCTTACTTTCCACCACTCAATGAAGCTGAAACTGAATCTATGAATGATGCTCTGTGGTTTAAAAGACAGAGCTGAGCTCCGAACAACAGATCTACACACAAAGCAAAGGCCTTGGGCCTACATCAAAGAGAACTCAATGAAAGCACATTCGTGTGTTTCAAGGTGCCCTGGTATCACTTTATGGTCCTCAGCTTTAATTGCCTCTACTGATTAACCAATTACCTGTCCTGCCTGACTTGTTTAAGAGGCCACCTTCTCCAGGAATATCTTGATTACATTATGAGTCCTCTTTTTTTCCCTTGTTCTTCTCTCTCTTTGAGCAATTAAGTTCCAACTAGAACTTCAATATAGCCCTTAAATCAGGGGTCCTCAAACTATGGCCTGCAGGCCACATGAGGTAGTGTGATTGTATTTGTTCCCATTTTGTTTTTTTACTTCAAGTAAGATATGTGCCCTCCAATGGTCTGAGGGACAGTGAACTGGCCCCTGTTTAAAAAGTTTGAGGACCCCTGCAAATGTATAGGTGTGATCTTCAAGTTCTTTCCAATGGGGGCCCCAGGCTCACCTGCGACTGAATCTCCAGCTTGAAATTCTGTCCCTGTCCTGTTACTTGCACATAGGGACTACCTTTAAAAGTTAAGATTTAAAGTGTATTAAAGGAAAGAGAGGAACTAAGCTGGCCCTGGGAGTCTGGAAATCCATGTTGAAAATACAGCAAAATTAACCTGGGATCACAAAATGAGAAAGCAAGTTGGCCTTAAAAAAGTGTCATTCTGGGAAAAGAAGCTTTCTGGGAAAGGCACTTTCTAAACTAGAGTTCATCTAGAGGGAACATTTGGAAGAGATAGAAGGTAGAAAAGTGAGAAAATGAGAGTCAGCTAGGAAACTGATCAGAAAAAGACACAATGAATGGGGAGAGAGAATGTGCCTATGAAGTGAGGCCGACATCCAGAAGGTGGGAGAGAACACACCATCCTTGATCACGAGGAGCTTCATCTGGGACAAGTGAATTTAGTATTTGAAATATAGGAACCAAAGCAAAGATGGCTGACTGAAGCCAGCTTTCCACAGAGGCTCCCATCCAGAAGGAGAGTTAAAGGGCAGAAATTTAGCAAGTAACCTGGTGGATTAGAGCTGCACCAAAAGAGAAGGTTGAAGAATGCACATCAACCCTGCTGAGTCAAGCTGCGACCCCAATATACAAACAAAAGGCAGAAAATCCATCACCAAGTGGACAGGAGTCCCCTCCCCACGAGAATGGCTTGGAGTGCCCCAGAAACAAATGAGCAGAGTTCAAAGCTCCTCCCACTACACTCCACGGGACAGATACTTTAAAAACTGGACCTATCTCCCCTACTAGGGTGCCATGGCGTTCTCCTGCCAGGCATAAAACAGTATAAAACTGTATATATTCTCTACCTGCAACTCTGAGCTCTCAGCACTCCCCTCCACTCTCACTCTGAGGTCTGGAGGCCTGTCCCCCAGGAGTCCAGATTCTTGGGTGATTTCTTGAAGAGTTTGGACAGCACCTAAACTGCAGTTGGTCAGTGCTGATTCTGTGGCACAGGAGTGAGGAGAAGACGGTCGGCTGAGAGGGAACTACACCAGAGCAGCAGTGCCCTGAGGCGCAGAGCAGCAGCCATCTTTTAGCAACAGTAGGGCTCACCCACAGATATTCCAGAGCCACGCCCCAAGTCTCCCTGGGCAACCAGAGGAAGCTGGGCATCTTCTCAGGTGGCAACCACCACGGAACAGATATGGGACTGAAACGCAGGCCCCTGAATAAAAGGTTTGCCTGAGGCGGTACTGGCCTGGGTGGAGCACGGGAACTAGAAAATGCACTCACAGAGCTGGGAAATTCCCAGGGCTGGGCTGACCCAGAGGACCGCTTTACTGAGCCTAAGATGCACCCAGCCCTCAGAGGATCATCAGCCTATAGACAAAGGAAGGCAGGAGGCTAGAACCTACACCTAACCATGCTGCAAATACAAACCTGCAGGAGCACAGGGCCAGAGGCGTAGGTTCTGGGAACTCAAAACAGCTTCTTTTCTGCAGGGGAATTTAGCAGGGACAGAAGCAAATTCCTGCAGAGTTGTTCTGTTCTGTCAGTAACATCAATCAGGGACAGGACTAGAACTGTGTGAACACCCCCAAGCCTCTATCAATCACCTGAGGTTGTCAGGCCTCACCTCCCCCTGCTGGATAGAGGCAGAGAGCAGTGGCCTGGCTGAGCAGATATAGATTTCCTTGTGATTCATGCAGGTACAAAACGTTGGAGTATCTGCTTACTGGAGACAACTGGTTCACAGCCCTGCGGGGCTTTCAGTGACTGAGTGTGACAGAGTAAAAGGTGGGGAAGGAGCCTTCCCAGACTAATCTATTTTCTGGGTGGGTCCTTCTGACTTCACGGAGCACCGGAGCAAGTCATATTTGACTTGTCACCAGACCTCTGCGATCCAATTGCCAGAGACCTTTTATTTTTTTATTTTATTATTTTTTTTAAGGTGATCTATTAGTTTTATTTACCTAAGCTTATTTGCATGATAGTAAAAATTGCATACAACAATAAGAGTGAAGCTTATAGTATGAATTGCTTGGATAACATAGAGCACTTTTTATAGGCAACTGTGTAAAGCACATTTTCTCTATTTAAAACTTTTAAGACACTTTGTTTTACTGCCCATCAAAATACATTTATAAATAGAAAAGAATCAGTATGGTAACAAGAGAAGCAATATTACATTTAACGGAAACTTCCAAAAAATTAATTATAACATGATGCTGCAGGATCTACAAATAAATAATGAGGACTAAATTGTGTTTCACATTTTCTTTTCCTTTTTTTTTTTTTAAAAAAAATGTAACAATGAGAATGAAAAAAAATTACAGTAAACTTTTATTTCCAAAATAAAAACGAATTTGAATTATGGCAGTGCCATATAATACAAGGCATTTGTTGGCATATGTCATCTTTAAACTGCATTCCACAGTCTATAGTTCTTTTGTAACATACAATAGAGTAACAAACTCTTTTATTCTTTTTTTTTTTTTTTTTTTTAAATAAGGGGCGAGTTTCCAAAGATCAGTGTGGAGTGCTACAGAAATAATTAAAGGAGAGAAAATCATAATCACAGAAGTTATAATGCTTGTTTGAGGCTCCAGAATAATAATAATTAAAAAAAAAATCACTGGTTTCATACTTCCGGGTACACACCTTGGTGTGTCCCGTGAACATAAATTTTAATACCAAACAATCCTCAATGCTTCACCTGGGGCTGCCAAGCAGTTTGTAAAACAGAGTAAAACATTTAGTGCAGTCTGTATTATCCTTTCCCAACTTTTCTGTTTGTGCAAGTTTCTGAAGATTCATTGGCCAAACAATGAATGACAAAGGTCTTCTGAGAGAATGCAAGGTGGACTCTTCATTTTGTTAGCAAATACCAGTGGCACTGTTGAGTGAAAATAATACTTTGATCTCAGTCTTTTAAATCCGCATTAATGTCTGTATTTCCTTCCACTGACAGCTCCTCTTCTAGTTTCACTGAAAAAAGGGTGTTAGCATTTTTATCTTGGACACTCTCCTCTAAATCCTTAAGCAATTCCTCTTCTTTATACTCTGCCACATCCACCTCTAGACCGGAATTGTCCTTCAGTTTGCCATGGTGCTTGAGATAATACCATTGGTTCTGAAAGAACTTGATGATGGTGTACTTGGGAAGGTCAAGCTGGGCGGACAGAGTCTGGATGGCCTCTTCATCCGGGTATAGGCCCACATCTTGTATGAAACTCTGAAGGATTCCCAGGGCTTCCACGGAAATTTTTGTTCGTGGCCGGGTCTTCTGCCGGTTCTCGTCGTCTGACTCTGCGGACGAGGCCACAGTGGGCTGCCGTGGGGGGAGGCGGGGGCCGGCCTGTGCCTGTGGCTGCGGCTGCGGAGGGGGAGGCACCTGCTGCTGCTGCTGCTGCTGCTGCTGCTGCTATTGCTGCTGCTGAATCTGCTCTGCTGGAACATGGATAATATGGGGCGGCCTGTCGCCATGGTGATGCACCGCGTTGCTCTCCTGTTCATAAATGGCATCACGTTCTGGCTGAGGAAGACTGAGGAACCTTCGGATCATGGAGAGGTTCTCCCACAGGGTCCTGTTTTCTGGAGAAGGATCTTCTTTCCAGCGCAACAGCTCGCACAACCATCCCTGGCTTTTGGTTGCTGCAACCTTTGCAAACAGTGCCTGGGACACTTTAGCGCGCTTCATTTCCTGCTGAATCTCATCATAAATGGAAGCATTAATGTTCATGGTATTGTTCTCTGGTTTCCCATTCCTCTCAGTGGCAATAGTAGCTGTTTTCACCTGGGGAGGGTGGCTGGGCGGTGTGCTTATCAGGGGGGCAGGTCCCATGGCTGAGGCAGCATTCAAGCTCCTTTCCCTTTCGTCTTGGTATATTCGGTCTCTTTCAGCTTCTGGTAACTGCAAGAAATTCTGCATAGCCCGAAGGTTTACCAGCAAAGACTGGGATGCAGTCTTGGGGTCCTCTTCCTTTCGAAGGATTTCTGAAAGCAAGCCCTGAGTTCTGTTAAAAGCCACACGTGCAAATACTGCCTGGGAGATTCCTGCTCGTTTCAGTTCATCACGTACCCACTGGTAGATTTCGGAAGACACCTCTGTGTTGGTTGAAACCTGTTGCTCCAAAGGCTTATTCATAGATCTACTGACAGGGGGAGGGTGGTTCAAGTATTGTTGGTTTAAGGACTGCTGGGCTAAAAGTCTATTCACTGCATACTGCTGGTTCAGCAGCTGAGCCATCACCAGCTGCTGGTTGACCAATTGAGGACTGATAGGCGTTGACACAAGCCCAGGGTGCAGGTTTGGAAGAGGGGTCCGGATAGAGGGCTGACTGCCATGCAAGAGCTGCGCGGGGGATGGAGGCTGCTCTGCTGTGTTCCCTGGGACGGGCTGCTGGCCAAAATTGACATGGTTGGCACCTTGCTGGGATAGTTCAGAAAGACTATCCATTTCAACCATCATATCTTTTGTCTTCTTGAAATGTTTGTACCACCTTCCAAATTCTTGACATTTTGCTGCTGAGACATTTGCATAGTAAGTGCTGTTCACGATGGAAGAGATCATACTCTGTGAAAGGGGGCACTCCTTGGCCAATGAACTCTGATTCATATCTTTCAGTAAGTCCTTCAGAGCATTCCTCACTTTGGTGTGCGACCATTGTTCTGGAGGCAAGTCTTCTAGTTTGGGGCAACTGTGTAACTGAATTTTCAATGTGACCACATGATACACGTCTTGAAGCATATCTGCTACTGTGGCATCAGGTGCATCTGTCACATAAGACAGTGGAACTGGATTCCACTTTCCAACCTGGATTAGCCCTTTGGCCTGGGCAGCAGAGCTGTGTGAATAACCTAGAGACAGCAATGCCATTTCTATCAGCTGGTTGAAAAGCATATCCTTTCTCACCAACACAAATTCTGCATGTTCCTCCTTACAATCATACTCAATGGCGTTTTCATAATGTTCTACCACACAGAAAACTGGTAGCATGGTTCCTTTCCTAAGGTTGGTTTTCATCAGATGGCCCGAGTGTTTTAAAGGCATTCCCTGCATTTTTGCACCTGTACTCCCAAGCCTTCCTCTTCCTAGCGGGCTCCCATTCTGCTCCAGGCGGGCAATCTTGGCTGGTGGACCCTTTGGATCGCTCACATTGTTAGACATTTCTGAATGTTCTTTCCCCTGAGTTGCCTCGTTCAAATGATCCATACTCAGTCACTGTCTAAAGATCACCTATTTTTTGCAATGTGGGATCCTTTTCAATGAGTTTCTAGCTGGATCGCCTCCCTCGCCCCCACAGAAGCCTATAATCTGCCAGAGACCTTTTAAACTCTCCCACCTGAGACAGGTGATGACTGAGACAATTGATTTGGAGCTTTTGAACTAAGCCAATCACACAAGGACTATTCAAGTAGTGCCCTGGGTGTGTGGTTGTAAGAAGGTTTGATTTTCTTTTCTAATTGTTGCCTGTGGGGGAAGAGGGAGCAGGGTAACTTAATTGCTGGTATTTCTCCACAGCTGAGACTTCAACCCAGAGTAACTGTTTCACTAGGGTCAGGCAGAGACCAGCTGAAAACAAGACAGAACCTCTTAGCTCCACTGCACCAAACAGGTCCCTAGTTTCTTAGGCCATAGTACTGTACGGGTCCTTGACAAAGCTCCAGAGGAAAAGTCAAATGGTGTCAAATAATCATGGAGTGGAATCAGTGGAAAAACTCTGGTAACATGAATAACCAGAATAGATCAACCCCCTCCAAGGAAAGATATGGCAGATGTAACTGAAGATCGCATTCATAAGCAGCTGACCAAGATGTCAGAAATCAAATTCAGAATTTGGATTGCAAACAAGAGTAATAGAATGGAAGAATATTTGGAATTAGAAATAAGAGGAGAAATTCAAAAGCAAGAATTAGAAATTCAAGGAGAAATTCAAAGGTTGTCTCAAGAATTTAACGGATTTAAAGAAAAAAAAACCACCAAAGATTTTGACACACTGAAGCCAGAACTTGCAGCCCTCAAAGATCTGAAAAATACAGTAGAATTCCTCGGTAACAGAGTGGAGCAGGCAGAAGAAAGGATTTTTGACATTGAAGACAAAGCCTTTGAATGCTCCCAAACTCTCAAAAGGAAGAGAAATGGAGAGCAAAAACAGATCATTCTCTCAGAGAGCTCTGGGATAATTCGAAGAAGTCTAAAATCCACCTCACTGGAATCCCTGAAAGTGATGAAGTGGCCTCGCAAGGCACAGAGGCCCTCCTCCATGAAATTATGATAGAGAATTTTCCAGGCATGCCAAGAGATTCTGAAATTCAGATAGCAGCAGTTTCAGAACCCAAGCACGACTAAATACAAATAAGACATCCCCCAGGCATATCATAATTAACTTCACTAAAGTTAATATGAAGGAGAAAATTCTGAAAGCAGCCAGACGTAAGAAATCCATTACGTACAAAGGGAAGACTATTAGAATGACTGCAGATCTCTCTGTTGAAACTTTTCAAACCAGAAGAGGGTGGTGATCATCTTTTAATTTCCTAAAACAAAATAACTTTCAACCCCGGATCCTGTATCCCACTAAACTGAGTTTTATTTATGATGGAGAATTTAAATACTTTAATGACATTCATATGTTGAAAAAAATTGCCATAACCAAACCAGCTCTTCAGGATATTCTCAGACCTATCCTCCCTAATGACCAGCCCAATCCTCTACCACAAAAGTAAACTCACTCAGAAACTTTTGCTCAAACTCCAACTTCCACAGTGGCAAATGGATCAAAAATGTCCACTAGACTTTTGAAAAACTCGATACCCAAAATTTTAGCAGACTTATCAATATTCTCCATTAATGTGAACAGCTTAAATTGTCCTCTAAAGATGCACAGGTTAGCTGACTGGATACAAAAACTCAGGCCAGATATTTGCTGCATACAAGAGTCACATCTTACCTTAAAAGATAAATATAGACATAGGGTGAAAGGATGCTCGTCCATATTTCAGGGAAATGGTAATCAGAAAAAAGCAGGTGTTCCAATTCTATTTGCAGACACAATAGGCTTTAAACCAACAAAAGTAAGGAAGGATAAGAATGGTCACTTCATATTTGCTAAGGGTAATACTCAATATGATGAGATTTCAATTATTAATATTTATGCACCCAACCAGAATGCACCCCAATTATAAGAGAAACTCTAACAGACATGAGCAACTTGATTTCCTCCAGCTCCATAATAGTGGGAGATTTCAACACTCCTTTGGCAGTGTTTGATAGATCCTCCAATAAGAAGCTGAGCAAAGAAATTTTAGATTTAAACCTAACCATCCAACATTTGGATTTAGCAGACATCTACAGAATATTTCATCCCAACAAAACTGAATACACATACTTCTCATCAGCCCATGGAACTTACTCCAAAATCGATCACATCTTAGGTCACAAGTCTAACCTCAGTATATTTAAAGTAATAGTAATTATTCCTTGCATCTTTTGGACCACCATGGAATAAAAGTTGAACTCAGTAATAACAGGAATCTGCGTACTCATACAAAAACATGGAAGCTAAATAACCTTATGCTGAAAATAGCTGGGTCAGAGATGAGATTAAGAAGGTAATTGCCAAATTCTTGGAACAAAATGACAATGAAGACATGAATTATCAGAACCTCTCGAATACCACAAAGGCAGCCCTAAGGGGGAAATTTATAGCACTGCAAGTCTTCTTCAAGAGAACAGAAAGAGAGGAAGTTAACAACTTAATGGGACATCTCAAGCAACTGGAAAAGGAAGAACATTCCAACCCCAAACCCAGTAGAAGAAAAGAAATAACCAAAATTAGAGCGGAATTAAATGAAATTGAAAATAAAAGAATTATACAACAGATCAATAAATCAAACAGCTGGTTTTTTGAAAAGGTCAATAAAATTGATAAACCTTTGGCTAACCTAACCAGGAAAAAAAGAGTAAAATCTCTAATCTCATCAATCAGAAACGACAAAGACGAAATAACGACAGACTCCTCAGAAATTAAAAAAATCCTTAATGAATATTACAAGAAACTTTATTCTCAGAAATATGAAAATCTGAAGGAAATTGACCAATACTTGGAAGCATGTCACCTTCCAAGACTTAGCCAGAATCAAGTGGAAATTTTGAAGGGGCCCATATCAAGTTCTGAAATAGCATCAACCATACAAAATCTCCCAAAATCTCCCGGGACCAGATGGCTTCATGTCAGAATTCTACCAAACCTTTAAAGAGAAACTAGTACCTATATTACTCAACCTGTTCCAAAATGTAGAAAAAGATGGAAGACTACCCAACACGTTCTATGAAGCAAACATCACCCTGATCCCTAAACCAGGAAAAGACCCAATAAGAAAAGTAAATTATAGACCAATATCACTATCATTAGTGATAGTGATATAGATATAGATGCAAAAATATTCAACAAGATCCTAACAAACAGTATCCAGCAACACATCAAACAAATTATACATCATGACCAAGTCAGTTTTATGCCAGGGTCTCAAGGCTGGTTCAATATACGTAAATCTATAAGTATAATTCAGCACATAAACAAATTAAAAAACAAAGACCATATGATTGTCTCAATTGATGCAGAAAAAGCTTTTGATAATATCCAGCATCCCTTTAGGCTCAGAACACTTAAGAAAATTGGTATAGAAGGGACATTCCTTAAATTAATAGAGGCCATCTACAGCAAACTCACAGGCGTTAAATTCAAATCATTTCCACTCAGATCAGGGACCAGACAAGGCTGCCCATTGTCTCCACTGCTCTTCAACATTGTAATGGAAGTTTTAGACATCGCAATTAGGGAAGAAAAGGTGATCAAGTGTATCCATAAAGGGTCAGAAAAGATCAAACTTTCGCTCTTCGCAGATGATATGATTGCATATCTGGAAAACACCAGGGATTCTACTACAAAACTCTTAGAAGTGATCAAGGAATACAGCAGCATCTCAGGTTACAAAATCAACATTCATAAATCAGTAGCCTTTATATATACCAACAATAGTCAAGCTGAAAAAATAGTTAAGGACTCTATTCCATTCACAGTAGTACCAAAGAAGATTAAATACTTGGGAGTTTATCTAACAAAGGACGTGAAAGATCTCTATAAAGAGAACTATGAAACTCTAAGAAAAGAAATAGCTGAAAATGTTAACAAATGGAAAAACATACCATGCTCATGGCTGAGAAGAATCAACATTGTTAAAATGTCCATACTACCCAAAGCAATATACAATTTCAACGCACTCGCTATTAAAGCTCCACTGTCATACTTTAAAGATCTTGAAAAAACAATACTTAGTGTTATATGGAATCAGAAAAAGCCTTGAATAGCCAATACATTACTCAGAAATAAATACAAAGCAGGAAGAATCACGCTACCAGACCTCAGACAATACTATAAATTGTTAGTGATCAAAACAGGATGGTACTGGCACAAAAACAGAGAAGTAGATGCCTGGAACAGAATAGAGAACCAAGAGATGAATCCAGCTACTTACCATTATTTGATCTTTGAGAAGCCAAATAAAAACATTCAGTGGGAGAAAGATTCCCTATTTAACAAATGGTGCTGTGTGAATTGGCTTGCAACCTGCAGAAGACTGAAACTGGACCCACACCTTTCACCATTAGCTAAGATAGACTCTCACTGGATGAAAGATTTAAACTTAAGACATGAAACTAGAAAAATACTAGAAGAGAGTGCAGGGAAAAACCTTTGAAAAAATCGATCTGGGTGAGTATTTTATGAGGAGGACCCCCCCCAGGCAATTGAAGCAGCTTCAAAAATACACTACTGGGGCCTGATCAAACTAAAAAGCTTCTGGACAGCCAAGAACACAGTAAAGCAAGTAAACAGCCCTCAGAATGGGAGAAGATATTTGTAGGTTATGTCTCCAGAATCCACAGAGAACTCAAACGTATAAGCAAGAAAAGAACAAGTGATCCCATCGCAGGCTGGGCAAGGGACTTGAAGAGAAACTTCTCTGAAGAAGACAGGTACATGGCCTACAGACATATGAAAAAATGCTCATCATCTTTAGTCATCCGAGAAATGCAAATCAAAACTACTTTGAGATATCATCTAACTCTAGTAACATTAGCCCATATCACAACATCCGAAGACCAGAGATGTTGGCGTGGATGTGGAGAAAAGGGAACACTTCTATACTACTGGTGGGAATGCAAATTAATACATTCCTTTTGGAAAGATGTGTGGAGAACACTTAGAGATCTAAAAATAGATCTGCATTCAATCCTATAATTCCTCTACTAGGCATATACCCAGAAGACCAAAAGTCACATTATAACAAAGATATTTGTACCAGAATGTTTATTGCAGCCCAATTCATAATTGCTAAGTCATGGAAAAAGCCCAAGGGCCCATTGATCCATGAATAGATTAATAAATTGTGGTATATGTACACCATGGAATATTATGCAGCCTTAAAGAAAGATGGAGACTTTACCTCTTTCATGTTTACATGGATGGAGCTGGAACATACTCTTCTTAGTAAAGCATCTCAAGAATGGAAGAAAAGTATCCAATGTACTCAGCCCTACTATGAAACTAATTTATGGCTTTCATGTGAAAGCTATAACCTAGTTATAATCTAAGAATATGGGTAAGGAGGAGAGGGAGGGAAGTGAGCGGGGAGGATGGGCAGAGGGAGGGTGATTGGTGGGATTACACCTGCAGTGCATCTTATGAGGGTATGTGAAACTTAGTAAATGTAGAATATGAATGTCTTAACACAATAACTAAGAAAATGCCAGGAAGGCTATGTTAACCAGTGTGATGAAAATGTGTCAAATGGTCTATAAAACCAGTGTATGGTGCCCCACAATCGCATTAATGTACACAGCTATGATATAATAAAAAATAATAAAACAATAAAGTGTATTGAAAACATTAGTTTATAAATTATAGCCCAGGAATTCAAAATTGTGCTGGAATGAATGTGTCACAAGAAAATCTACTTTGAAGTTATAAAGTACCCTCTCAGCCATTAAAAAAAAGAAGCTTGGTTGATAATTATGATCAGAAAATAACCATTTTAAATTGAGTAGCTGAAACTTAATTTTTATTTTTTAATTAATTAATTAATTAATTTTTTGAGACAGAGACTCAAGCTGTTACCCTGGATAGAGTGCCATGGCATCATAGCTCATGACAACCTCTAACTCAGGCTCAAGCGATCCTCTTCCCTCAGTTTTTCTATTTTTAGTAGAGATGAGGTCTTGCTTTTTGCTGAGGCTGGTCTCAAACTCGAAAGCTCAAGCGATCCACCCACCTCAGCTTCCCAGAGTGCTAGGATTACAGGCAGGAGCCACTGAGCCCAGCTCTGAAGCTTAATTTTTAGAAAATAAATTGTAGTTTTTTAGAAAGGTATGGACAACTTTTGGTGGATAATGACAAGTCCCACTGTAGGTTTATTTTTAATTTAGTTTTATCTGAAGTCTGAAAGTTTGCTTCTCTCTTCATCCCTGTGAACGAATTTTTTCCAAAGTAAATTTTCTCTGAACTAGACAGGATTGATAGGACTGCCCTTTCCACTTTACAGGTGAGAAAATCAGTTGTCCTAACGGTCACCGACTTCTTGACTTTACAGTAGTTTGTGACTTAAAAGGGTGTTGTGCCCTGACACTGTCTTGAGTCACTCCTGAGCCCCTTTATAACTGGACAGGAGAACTGGGGATTACATATTACCATTATTACCCATTTTTTTTCACCAGGCTGTCTAAGGATTGTGCCATTAGACTTTAGTCTTTTTTTTATTGTTGAGGATTCATTGAGGGTACAAGAAACCAGGTCACACTGATTGCATTTGTTAGGTAAAGTCCCTCTTATAATTGTGTCTTGCCCCCAAAAGGTGTGTCACACACCAAGACCCCACCTCCTCCCTCCTTCCCTCTCTCTGTTCTTCTCTTCTCTCACCCTCTCCCTCCTCTTCCTTTACCCACACCTCCTTCTTTTTCTCTCTTTGCTCCCCCCTTCCCCTACCCCCCACTATGTACTAGGACATGAATTGTCCTCATATCAAGATTGACTACATAGGATTCATGCTTCTCCATTCTTGTGATGCTTTACTAAGAATAATGTGTTCCACGTCCATCCAGGTTAATACAAAGAATGCAAAGTCTCCGTCTTTTTTAATGGCTGAATAGTATTCCATGGTGTACATATATCACAGCTTGTTAATCCCTTCCTGGGTTGGTGGGACTTAGGCTGTTTCTACATTTTGGCAATTGTAGACTGAACTGCAATAAACAGTCTAGTGCAAGTGTTCTTATGGTAAAAGGACTTTTTTCCTTCTGCGTAGATGCCCAGTAATGGAATTGTAGGATCAAATGGGAGGTCTAGCTTGAGTTCTTTGAGGGTTCTCCATACTTCCTTCCAAAAGGGTTGTATTAGTTTGTAGTCCCACCAACAGTGTAAAAGTGTTCCCTTCTCTCCACATCCACACCAGCATCTGCAGTTTTGAGATTTTGTGATGTGGGCTATTCTCGCTGGGGTTAGATGATATCTCAGGCCTTTGTATACGCCAATAACAGCCAAGATGAGAAGCTAATTCAGGACACAACTCCTTTCACCACAGCTTCAAAGAAAAGGAAATACCTAGGACTATACCTAACAAAAGAGGTGAAGGACCTCTATAAAGAAAATTATGAAACCCTAAGAAAAGAAATAGCAGAGGATATTAACAAATGGAAGAACATGCCATGCTAATGGCTGGGAAGAATCAACATTGTTAAAATGTTTATACTTCCCAAAGCAATCTACCTATTCAATGCCATCCCTATTAAAATACCAACATCCTACTTTCAAGACTTGGAAAAATAATTCTTCCTTTTATATGGAACCATAAAAAACCCCGTATATCTAAGGCTTAGTAATGAAAACAAAGCTGGGGGCATCAGCTTACCAGACTTTAGGCTGTACTACAAGGCCATAGTGGTCAAAACAGCAATGTACTGGCACAAAAATAGAGACATAGACATTTGGAATCGAATAGAAAACCAGGAAATGAAACTTACATCTTACAACCACCTAATTTTTGATAAACCAAACAAGAACATACACTGGGAGAAAGCATCCCTATTCAATAAACTGTGTTGGCAGAACTGGATGTCCACACGTAAAAGACTGAAACTGGACTCACACCTTTTCTCCACTCACAAAAATTGATTCAAGATGGATAAAAGACCTAAATTTCAGGCATGTAACGATAAAAATCCTTAAAGAAAGCATAGAGAAAACACTGGAAGATATTGGTCTGGGGAAAGACTTTATGAAGATTTCTGTGGCAATTGCAACAACAAAAATAAACAAACGGGACTTAATTAAACTTAAAAGCTTCTGTACAGCTAAGGAGACAACAACCAAAGCAAATAGACAAACTGCACAATGGGAAAGGATATTAGTTTGAATCAGACAAAAACTTGGTAACTAGGATCTATAGAGAACTCAAATTAATCCATAAAATCCATGAATGAAAAAAGCCAACAATCCCATATATCAATGATCAACAGACAAGAATCGAACCTTCTCTAAAGAAGACACACAAATGGCTAGCAAACATGAAAAAATGCTTAGCGTCCCTAATTATTAGAGAAATGCAAATCAAAACCATCTAGAGTTCAGTCTTTTGGTTTAACACATTGTCCCACAAAATTCTTGGGTGGATTAATAAGTCAGTAATTTATTTTTTAATATATTACTATTAATATATCCAACTTGCTTTTTTTAATTAACTACCATATATTCCCATGTAAAAGGGACACTTTTTGGCCTAAATTTTAGGGGGAAAAATAAGGACGTATATTAAACATGGGTAGTACTAATTCTGTATCTATATAAAGGTTTTTAATTTTTTTATTTATGCCTAGGCATTAAAAGTGTAACTCTAGAAAGCAATAACAATATCTGTATGCAACATAATACCCTGGGATACGGTAATTGCACCCCTGTGCACTAACCTCCTCCCTAGCCACCCCTCACTACAGCTGCAGAAGCCGGCAGTCCTCTGTTGGATACCGGACACCACTGAGGCCACTGTCTTGGAAGCAGGCACACCACCGAAGGCCACACGAAGGCTAGCATTAGGACCTTGGCAAATGCAGAGTGGAATCAGCCCCTTCTTTTGGGAGGGGTGCAGAGTACATAGCCCGCTGCTGGGAAGAAGCCAGGAGTGAGCTTAGCCAGCAGGGAAGAGTGGTCTGTGGATCTGAGTGTCTGACCCCATCTGTCCCCTCCTGGCCCACTCTTGTTCTCAGAGTCTCTCATTTCCACCAGTGGGAACATGGCCCCAGCTGCTCCCCTGAGAACCCCAGTGGGCTTATTTCCCAGGAAGCTGGTGTGAGGGGCCTGGGCTAGGGCTGCCTGCCCCAGGCTCCTGGAGGTAGATCCTGCCCTTTCTGGCTACCTCGTCTCTCCTGCAGCTGCTCCATTCTGAGGCCCCCGGGCCACTGCACTGTGGAGGAAGAGCCCTGAGCTGGGGTCTGGAAGACCTGGGTTCTGAGGCCTGGTTCTACTACCCTGTTTACCTGAAAATAAGACAGTGTCTTATTTTAAGGTGTGCTCCCAAAGATGCGCTAGGTCTTATTTTCAGGGGACATCTTATCTTTCCTTTAAGTAGGTCTTATTTTCAGAGGACGTCTTATTTTCAGGGAAACAGAGTAGTAACCCACTGGTGTGACCTTTTGCCTCAGTCCCCATGAAGTCTTGTCTGCGAGGGCACCTGGCAGAGAAGCACAAACACCTGGGCTATCTGAGCTCACAGATTGTGATTGTGAGCCTCTGACTTGTCTGCACCCCCAAGGTATTGAGTTGTTATAATGTCACAAACTTTCCAGTAGGAACTGTCCAGGATGTTTGTTAAAGGAAGGCATACCCAGGTGATTCTCCTGGAGAGGGGATCACCATATTTGGATGTGTTGTTCAGGAATCTTATTTTAACCAGTCCCCTGTAGGGTTTGAAAGTTTGGGAAAGGCTGGTGTCATTCGTTCTGATGTTACTGAGTACACAATGTCTGGATGGCTCAAGGAGGTCACGGTTTAGTCACCAAACAGAAATGTAAGCACAGAACACTTCAGGGGCACATCAGGAAGGCTCCTGCTCAGTGTGACGTCTTGTACTGTGTGAGAGACAGTGCATCCCGGTTAGAGCAGGAGCCACCATCCAGGGCCAAGGACAGGCAGAGATATAATGAGCTTCCTGGGATATAAACCTGCAGGGGTTCTCAGCAGAGCAGCTGTGGCCAAGTTTCCACCAACACGGTGGAAGGGATAGGTAGGATGGGAAATGAGAGGATGTGGGAATGAGGGTGGGCCCAGCAGGCAGACCTCAGGTTGTGTGGGCCACTCTCACCTGCTCTGTGGACTTGCTCCCGGCTTCTCCCTAGCAGCCAGCTCTGCAACTTGTGCCTTTTGTGAGAGAGGGAGGTGCCACTGCATGGCCACTTCCACCCTCCTTTAAAAAATTAAAATGAAAGATTTTTTCCTGAAGTTTGGGCCAAAAACATGGGCACACATTATACAAGGGAGCACATTATACACAGCAAAATAGGTAGTTACGTGAAGGAAAGGAAATGACAGTCATGGGCGTTTTGCAGACTGGCTTACTTTGTCACTAAGCAGGGAAGTCCAGTGTGCATGTGTGTGAGAGGACAGGGGCGGGAGACTGGGAGAGAAGAGCACAGAGTCCAGAATCCCAGGAAACCAAAGGGGATTACTGAAATATCGAAGGGAAGAGTTGAAGAATTGATGTGGAGAGTAGAGTGAACATAAGCACAGCAACCCAAGACAGATATCTCTATCTCACGGTTTCAACGTGGGATGGATTTAATGCTGAGATGATTAAGATTCTTATTTTTTTAGTTAAAAATTTGCTATACTTTATTTCTAAGTAAAAATATTAGTAATCTCTTTGTTTCACCTGAAAATATTCCTGGAAATGATAGTATTTATTTATTTATTTATTTTTATTTTTATTTTTGCAGTTTTTGGCCAGGGCTGGGTTTGAACCTGCCACCTCCGGCATATGGGGGCAGCGCCCTACTCTGAAATGATAGTATTTAAAGTGTTATGAAACATGTCATGGTTTCTGTTGGGAATACAATAGTTCTAAAATTGTTGAATTTCCAACCCAGGACTTGGCCTTGGATGCCATAAATATGACCAGCCACCTGTCATGACAATGAAGAATTACTGTATCACACAACATACTACATTTTTTTTTTTTTTTTTGCAGTTTTTGGCCAGGGCTGGGCTTGAACCCGCCACCTCTGGCATACGGGGCCAGCACCCTACTCCTTTGAGCCACAGGCGCTGCCCCAACATACTAAAATTTTAATACCAATTCTATAAAATTATCATGGGTAAACTAAGTATGTCTTTTACACAAAGGAATCTAACCAACTATAAATTTGGTTAGAGGATGTTAAAAATGCCATATTTTACTGGCCACTGATTTTTCTCCATGGTCTCTCAGCTCATCTGAAGTTTCTGAGTTACCAAGGCAGTGAGGTAGTAAAAAGGTAAAGAGTCTTTGGAAGATTTGGGAATTTTTACTTCACTTCTGAGGTTCACATATGGTTCCTTTCCATTCATTCTAACATTCTATGAAACTAACCTTTTTTTTAGAGACAGAGTCTCACTTTGTCGCCCTCAGTAGAGTGTCGTAACGTCACAGCTCACAGCAACCTCCAACTCCTGGGCTCAGGCGATTCTCTTGCCTCAGCCTCCCGAGTAGCTGGGACTACAGGCACCTGCCACAACGTCCAGCTATTTTTTGTTGCGGTTTGGCCGGGACTGGGTTTGAACCCACCACCCTTGGTATATGGGGCGGATCCCCTACTCACTGAACTATAGGAGCCGCCTGAAACTAACCTTTTTTCTAAAACTAATATGCTAGCTAGTTTATTACATGGTAGCTATATAAACATTAATGTTAATACACCTTCATACTAATCCTGTGTGCTGCCTTAGAATTTGGAGGAGTTTAGGGTATGCTACATGTCTTGTTTTAGAATATTGTTAAAGGGGGTTGAAATGGTAGTTCCTGCTTCTAGCTACACATCTTGCCCCAAATAGGGCCTTCCAAATGACTTCCTCTGTTATTAAAAGCAGTCTATTTTCAAAAGGTATTTATTGTTCATTATTGTTCATGATGAAGTTTCCCTCACTGAAAGCATTTTACAAATAAGAACCAATCGTGTGCTTTGCCTTCCTCCAATTCCTTAAATGGTGGAAAGTTGCAAAGGTGACAGCTTAGTGTACACACCGATGCAAGGAAGGCCCCAAGATGGGAGGGGTGGGGTTCAATTACTCAATTACGCTGTTAGCCACAGAGCTTTTTCATAGGTTGTTAATCTGTTAACAATTTCTGTCAGGTCACTGACAAAATCTTACGAAAAGGGAGGTTTAGAAATCTCTCTCATAAATCCTCCCTTGAACGAATCTTTCTTTGCCCTTCCAGACCGGTAGACGTGGCAAGCCGGAAAACAAGCGTGTGAATTAGATGACAGCAAACAGGAAAAGTGGCAAAAGGCAAAGCCATGGAGAGTGGGGGCTCTTACAGAGGATAAAGGGTAATTTCCGTAATTGTCACAGGAGAAGTTTTAAAATGTGGCTTGTTAAGACTGAAAAACCGTTCTAAATTTTATTTATTATTCATCACTTATTCTTAAGTGTTTATTTCTCTTACAAATTAAAAAATAGTGAGTGAAATCTGAATGAAAAATTTCTGAAAATGATAATTATTTACTCTAGGATCTTGAACATCATTAAATTAGAATCAACTCATTTTTATAAATTAGACATCAGCTGTCTCTCTAAACCTCATGTTTACACTTGACTTCTCCTATTTTAAAAATGAATAAATTTGATTAGTGTGACAAATTCACTTAAGCTGGAAAGAACGCTGAGGTTCCCAAATGTTACCTTAGTCCTTCTCAAATGTGGACTTTAAGCCTCTTTAATTTCTTCCTGTCTTACAAATAAATACTATTAGTAAATTGGTAAAATTTCTCAGGATTTACGAATTTAATCATATATATTTAGGCATATAGGAATATGATTATATACTATTTTTAAAACAATAAAATAAAATAGAATCAACAACAGACCTTCCAGGACCAGTATAAGTAGTTCATATATTACAATTTCTGCCCAAAGGCAATGTTATGTAAATTTAGTTCTACAGGCCCGGGAGAGCTTCCTCATTTTGGCTGCTCAAAAGCTCTATAGTGATATTTTCAAGAAACTAGCAGCATACTTCACCTTGAAATGCAATATTATAAAGACATTGCCATTAGTGATTTTATGTACTTCACATACCCTTCCTGAATTTGAAATAATGGATAAGTTCAGGTAATAATTTTTGCTCTCTTTCAAATTTTATGACTAAAATATTGAGTTGTGTTTTATGGCCTACATTTATTATATTCTGTAGAGTCAGCCAGCAGCTTCAGGCAAAGAATACCTTTGGAGTCTGGCAGCAGATACAAAGAAATCAGAGGTTTAAAATGGGTAATCATGTATTCAGGAAGTATAAGAATTTCCCAAAGATTCTAAAATGCATGTAAATACTGTATAGTGTATAATATATGAGCAATAATTTTCCAACCGTCTGTACAATTTCTTTTTCTTTTCTAAGGTAATTTTCTATTCAAGTGTGGGCCAGGATTCTTGCTCTAAAATTTATTTTCTCCAGAGCAGCTGGGGTAGTATTTTGGGAAGAAGAGTTTTTAGCAAATTTTACACTAACAATGGTAAGTTTTTGTAGTTATGAGGAGTTCTAAAAGGACTCCAGTAATTTCGCTGCCTCAACTTCTCAAAGGGAGACTGAAATAACAAGTAAGGTTATTTACATAACAGGACAGAACTCCAAAACTTACTCAGATTGCTTTCTTTTAAAAATTAGTTTCTCATTTTCATGGACCATACAACTTCTTAATGTTAACTTGTTTAAATAGACCAAGAGCACTGTTTCTAAAAAAACAATCAAAAAGTGATACAGCAAGATTCTGATCTGGATTCTTTTTTTTTTTATTTATTTTTTTTTTTTGGCCGGGGCTGGGTTTGAACCTACCACCTCCGGCATATGGGACCAGCGCCCTACTCCTTGAGCCACAGGCGCCGCCCTCTGATCTGGATTCTAATCTTGCTGAGCAGTTAGCTTTCTGCAAGGCTCCAAAAGGTCCTAGTTATCACAGTAACTTTGATAAACTTTGGTTTCTTTACCAAGTCTAATACTTATCCTGGTTGTAATACATATTTGTAAATGAAAGCATTTTGAACAATGTAGTGTATGTTATTATTTATTAAGGTAAAGCACATTCCAGGAACACCTAAAATTTACAGTGGTACAAATCTCACAGGCTAGCTTGAGTGTAAATTTGCTAAATTTTATGGCTTTCAGAGTCCACCTTGAAAAATTGTGCACCAGGGTCTATCTTTACGTTGTGTCTGGCCTGGTTGGTCTACCCTCATTTTGAGCGCTCCTTGCCCATTACTGACGGTGACAACTAACATCTACGTAGAATATCATAAAAACTGAGCAGTATGTAAATAATTCCACCACACTAGTGAGGCATTTTAGAAAAAATTTACTTTTCTTAGAATTTAGGTCAAGAGCAGAAACAAACTAGTCACTTACACATAACCTCCACCCCCTCCCCCAAGTACATAGAATCAATTCAGTACAGATTGCTTTGAAGAGGTTCATCGTTATTACTTTCCTTGTACTGTAGTGATTTTTACACAGGGTGCCTTTTTGGCCTTGAAAACGTAATTTTAAAATGTTACTGATGTATTTTTGCCCCCAATAAAACTAATGCATATAACAAAACGAATGCATACTCATTTCAGCCTGTAAAATTTGTTTTTATTCTATTTGCAGCCGGGGGGGAAAAAAGTGAGATCATTTCTTTCCCTTCTCCGCCAAGGGCAAGCGGATTCCCCCAGCCCACGCGGACGGCTGAGCACCAGGTCCAGCGTGCTGCAACCCCACTCGCGCCGCGCCACTGTGGGCACACCGGCATCAGGACAGTTACACCGAGTGGGGTACAGGGGTCGACCTGGCAAGTACAGCAGGCGGGGGACGCTCGGGCTGTGCGGCTCCCCCGTGTGCCCGCCGCACGCGTCCCGCAGAGAGGGAAAGCGCGCGTAGCGAAGCGCACGAGCGGCTGCCGGCCACGCTTTCGTACATACACACACGGTAGTTCTCTGTCCACGTGCGTTCCGAGGGCTGGCTCACAACCAAACGCGCAAACACCGAAACTCAACCCGCCCGGGTCGGGACACGTCCGGGTCCCCCCCAAGCTTCCCTCCCCTCGCCCCCGGTCACTTCCCACCCTCTCTGACTCCACGTGGGTCACTCCGGCGCCAAGAGGCCGCGCTGCCCACGGAGCCCCCCGTCTGCCCCCGCGCCGCGAGGGAAGGCGCGGCCCCGAGGTCGGACGGACAAAGCGGGCGTCCAATCGAGCCCGGCACTGCCTTCCCGAAGGGAGGGAGCCGCGTCTCAGACGGGCCCAATGAGCGGGGAGCCCGAGTGGGACTTCCTCCCGGAATCCCGTTGGCCAGAATAGCGGGGCCGTGGGTGACACGTAAGTTGGGTGGGAGGTGGCGGCGGCCGAGACTCGAGCAGTCCCATCAGTGACACTGGCCCGCCGATCCCCCAAACCAGCCGGCGCCACGAGCCCCCAGCCACCCTCCGAGCAGCCAGGCCGCGCGCGGGCGGCTCGGCCGGAGTCGGGGTCCCTTTGTTGGGCGCGCACTCCCTCCTTTAGGCGGCAACAAAGTCGTGCAGGGGGAGCGGCCGGGGAGGGAGTCCAAGAGCTGCCAGGGACAGCGGGGCCGAAAAGTAGGAAGGAAGGGAAAAGGCAGACGGCATCCGGGGACGGGCGCAAGGGCAGCGGGCTCAGAAGTATGCGGAGGGCCCCTTCGCGGGCTCGGGCACTCGCGGGGAGCGAGCCTCGGCCAAGTTGGGCGGCCGCTGCCCGGGCGGCGTCGATGGCTGCGCGCCCCGCGGCGCGCGGCAGCTGAGCGGGAGCCACTTCCCCTCCGGCCCGGCTTTTGTGTCTCGCGTCGCCTCCCCATGCTGTGTCCAGCCACCTCCTGCGGCGGCCGCTGCTGAGGCGCTCGCGCGGGCCCAGGCGGGAGGAGACGCGCGGACGGCCGCGGGTCCAGGCGGGACTATGGGAAACGGGATGTGCTCCCGAAAGCAGAAGCGGATCTTCCAGACGCTGTTGCTGCTGACCGTGGTGTTCGGCTTCCTCTACGGCGCGATGCTCTACTACGAGCTGCAGACTCAGCTGCGGAAAGCCGAGGCAGTGGCGCTCAAGTACCAGCAGCACCAGGAGTCCCTCTCCGCCCAGTTGCAAGGTACAGTTCGTCCGCCGCGCGCAGCGCGTCGTCAACTTGGCCCCGCGCCTCCGCCGGGCTGGAAAAGTGGCTTTGGTGAGCCCTTGGCACTGTGAATGCTACCTCTGACCTTCAGGGACCTCAGAGGTGAACCGTGCAAAACTGCCGACTCCCATCAGCGTCCCAGTGTCCGGGGCGCTCATGACATTCCCACCCTCCCGCTTCCTCCTGCAGTTAGGTCTGAAATCTGCAGCTCCGGCCCCTCGTCCAGCCGGGCGTTGGTGGGAGGGGTGTGCTGAGTCCTTCTCCAGAGCACTTGTCAAAGGCCCAGCTGCAATTTGGGAAAAACAGAAGCCCTCCCTGCCACTTCTGCCAGCCCATCCGTGAGGCCGCGGTCCTGTGGCATCCTTGGCGATTGCCTTCCGGTTGACTATCATTCTCCTAAAAAATGCGGAGTTTGGGAGAGATTTCTCAAACTCTGCTATTTTTCAAGGAAAAATTAAGCCATGATCCAGTAGCTCAAACTAATGGCCCAATGGAATGGAAATTAGATCTGCAAGTTTCTTACTCCTTTTTCAGTTGGTTTAATGGGGTGACTTCAGAGGTGCTGGATGTGTTGGAAAACTCCATACTGCTCAATTGTTCACCATCTTGCAGGTGTTTTAATTTTTTTAGAAAAAGGTTTACTTGTCTTCCTGGACAGCTTTTAGTTGATCACAGAGCCACAGAGCTGTGTGTGTGTGTGTGTGTGTGTGTGTGTGTGTGTGTGTGTGTGTGTGTGATTTGCAGTTACCCTGGGGAAGTCAAAAAGCTCTGGAGAAACACCATTTTTCACTTTGCCAAACACAGCAAACTTGAGCAACCTGTAGGCCACCAGAAAAACTTACATCCTTTTATTTTAGAATCTCATACAATGTAAATTTCAGAAACATAAATGATGCCTGGTTGAAAGTAAGCACAGGTGGTCTTGTTCTGTCAAGGACACAGTCATGTTATACGTATTTTTTGAAAGTTTTCCCTTGTACTTGTGGTTAGTTTTCAACACATATGCAGCTCTCTCCCCAACGAAAAACTTACAGTAAAAAGCTGTTAGTGAAATGTTGACAGTTTTTGCTGATAATGCAAATATAGCTTATTTCATAGTACTGGGCAGATACAAGCTGAAGAGGTGTTTCTGCTGTGTGTGCATATACAAATATAAAACAGATGCTATTCTTAGTGTTTTTAGTAAAAAAAAAATTGTGAGAAAATGATACACAGCTGATGGCTTGCTCTTATTTGCTTTTCCCAACTTAGAAGAAAAAAAAGTATTTTTAGCTTACTGACGCTGCCTAGCCACGGGCAATGAAAATATGTGACTTGACTTGGTGTAATGGGAAAACCTGTTTTGGTAACACTCTTAGGTTCAGAAAAGTTTCCTTTAAACTTGTTGAGATTTGCCCATGAGTTATTGTTAGTATAAGGGTGGATATTTTACATATGTGCTTGTTTATTTGGAAGATACCAGCAGCTTCCCTGTGAAGTTCAGCACGATTAGATGATGGCATGGCAGGTCTGGGTTTTCAGGAATGTGGCTGGAAGAGCTGTGTGTAATGGACTCCGTTAGGCTATGTGCCTGGGTTTCTTAGTTTAGGGTCAGGAGGGACTGTCATTTTCACCATTATGGCTTCAGAACCACACCTGGCTAACACTCACGAGGAGAATCAATACATACTTGCTCAGCAAACAGAAATCATTCTGAGAATGGTGACAAAATTAATCCCAGGCACTTTGTCTGCTTTCTTAGGCTATGCTTCTGTGTCTCCGCTTTTTGAAAACCAGACAAACCAACAACAGAATATTTTATCCAAGCAGCTCCTGTGCCTCCACTGCCTGTGCTGGAATTTGTTGACTGAGGCCCTGAATTCTGAACCATAGCCTTTATTTGCAGTATTCCATTTTGAAAGTAAACCTCAATTTCTTTGCTCCTCTTAATTTGTGTTCTTTTGGTGGTAGTGGTGGGGGAGAGAGGTGGTAAAGGTTCATACAGGATCGTTAAAATGTACAGTGTTTTCTTTCTTTGTAGCAGGAAAGGAAAGTGTTCTCTCCAGTTGGAATGAGTTTAAAGTTCATTAAGTCCATTTCTTAATTTACTCTTTTGCCATTTCCTCTTGCTCTGTGGTTGTGGTGCTGCAGCACTTACACTGTGATTGTGCATGAATTATTTCACGAGCATGCAAAAGGTTCTTTTTAATGGATTCACTGTTGAATTCTCTGGCATTTATTTCGGATATCACATCTGTAGGCCATTTAGAGAACATTGTCCGGTGGTATGCAGCTTCTGTTTCTCTTCTCTAATGACACATGACATTTTACTCAGCAGCTCTGTGTACCACTTGCATACCTGGTTTTTAAGGGATCAGACTCTGCATTCTTAAGACTTGTTTAGTTAGGTGGGATCTCTTGACCTGGCTGGGATTCAGATCAGAGTTAATTACAAGTGGACATCTTTGAAAAAAAAAAAAATGACTCCTGAAAAAATTTAAGTACTTTAGACCTGTAATTGATGGTGCTATGTATATATTTATTAAGTGACATATTCAGACCATCTTCCTTTTCAGAATGGGTTATACTCTAGATATTCCATTTAAAGTAGTGACTTATAAACCCAAGTACATTTTGCTGTAGAAGAGCCTGATAAATAGGAGATGGTGGGAGTCTATGCAGAAAGGTCAGAGCCTGCTCCCTCCCCCACTAAAAACAATGTCTATGTCTGCCTGTCTGTCTGTCTTTTATCATCTAATTATCCCGTCTCCCAAACTAGTACCTTAATTATGCTAAGGAGTAGGTCCAAGGTCACAGACTGGTGGCAGAGGCACTAACAGTCTTTGGCAGCACAGTGTTTTTGTACCTGCTAAACACTTTTTAACTACTTTCAAGTGGGCCTTACCTATTCTCTGTATCTATAGACAGTGTTTCTCATTCTATGGTGCCCATTAAAATCAGCTGGTCAGCTCCTGGATTAATTAAAGCGCAGTCTATGGGGCATGGAATCTGGGCCTCAACGGTCTTTAAAGCCTCCCAGGTGGTTCCAGTCTGCAGCCAGGCTTGGGAGCCTCAGCTCTGTAGGCTTAAATCAGCCACTTCACACATTTACTTTACTTGCTTGGCCCCAAAGACACTTGATGTTTTTTGGTCTCAAGCATGTGGTTAAAGGCAAATTTGTTTGTAGACTGTGATTCAAATTTTAGTTCTGCAAGTTTTTGTGTGAACTTGGACCTTGTTTTTCTTATCATAAAATGGAGATTAGAATAACGTATTTTATAGAGGTATTGTGAGGATTAATTAGATAATGCCTGCAGAGCTCTTAGCACACAGTTGGCATGTAGTAGGCTCTGCTCCGTAGAGTTAGGTGTTATTCCCCTCAGAGTCACTGTTGGGGCTATTTCATTTCTCTTTCTCTTGCCAAGCATTGAGAAGGATGCTTGTTCACACCTTCATGCCCTAAAAGAAAAGCATCAGGGAACAGTGAACAGAGAGTGGGATGGGACATGGGTAAAATTTTGAAATTGGCGGAGTTTGCTTTTTATGGTAAACTACTTCCTTTTATTGTACCTAAATGAACATTAAGGAAAAGAGGTAAACTGGCATAAATCCAGTGCCCTTGACTCAGAAGGGACCTTCTTTTACAATGTAAAATTTAGACTGTGGTTCCTGATTAACTGTCTTCTAGAGCTTAATAGATTAGGAGAGGGTGTGACTGCCGGGTGAGGACTACATGCCGTAAGATCTGGGGCAGAGACGAGGATCTAGAAGTAGACCTGCCATTTGATCCTGCAATTCTTCTACTAGGTATATACCCAGATGATCAAAAATCATTTTACAACAAAGACATTTGCACCAGAATGTTCATTGCAGTCCAGTTCATAATTGCCAAGTCATGGAAGCAACTCAAGTGCCCACTGACTCATGAATGGATTAACAAATCGTGGTATTTGTATACCAAGGAATATTATACAACCTTAAAAAGATGGAGACTTTACATCTTTTACTGTACCCCATAAATGCGTTAATGTACACAGTTATGATTTAATAAAATAATTTTAAGGCATTTATTTTATAGGCGCACCCCACATTCCTAAAACACTGTATTACTGTGTTTTTGGATTTCCTGATGATGACCAGAAACTCCCAAGGAAAGGCTTGTCCGGAGTTTCACATAATCCTATGGCAGATAAATATGTTGTGACTGTTTAAAACAAATAAGCTTGGTGCTTCTAAGAGCCACGTTTGTTATTTAAGTTAGATGTTCTTTGCGTCGGGCTCCCCGAGCAGTTATGATGTCTCGCTTGCTTGGGATGAGCACATCATATTATAATTGGGTACTTTGTTCTCAACCTCTGCAAAATCTGCTTTCAAAAAAAAAAAAGTTTCCTTCAGCTTGGGGCCCGGCTTCTCTAGGCTTTGTTGTTCTCTCTGCCGGCATATCACAGGCACTCAGTAAACAGTAGGTTCACACCTGAACAGTATTTCTGCTCTGCCTGTTCACCTGCTTGTATGTGGTGGGCAGTGACGTGCAGTGGACATGGGCCGAGGGGTCAGAACTCTTGATTTCCCATTACTTTTTTTACCAGCTATGAAATCTTGGGCAAATTACTTAACTTCTCCATGCCTTTATTTCTTCCTGTGTGATAACTCAGATAACTTCCTGGTGCTTACAATAGTTTGTCATGAGGATCAGTCGTAGCCGTGGCGGGGGAACACTGCTCAGAAGGGTGTGGACAGGACAATGGCGTGTTGAGGAAGCCCCTGGGCAGCAGAGTGGCTCGCAGACCTCCATGATGGAGGCTTCAGGAGTCGGCGGTACATGGTGGGTGTACTCATTTTCAAGTGCAAAGCTAGCACTTAAAATTCCAATTAGACATTGTGTATTGAATGGATATCTTCACTGAATAAATCTTACAGTTAAAAGGATATATATTTATCAATCTGTGTTGTTTAATTCTGCTCCATTCTATAGTATTTGGAACAAAAATAGTCTTTAAGTTCAGTAGTTTTTGCCTATATGTAAGTTTATTCCCTGAATAAAAGATAAAACTTCTAGATATCTTTTCAAATTGACTCAGTGAAGCATTCTTCTGTAGATACATGATTTGCACAAGAATCTATAGCGGATTCCACACAGTGTGCCCTGCAAAGTGGAACACGCCAAGTCTGTAATGAGAGTACTGGGGTCCACACACATATTGGTTGACTGTGTAGGAGAGCAATTGATCGTGATCAGGGAGCCATCAGTTTAAGTCCCAGGTAGATTGGAAGCCTTACCTTGACATTTTTTGTTCTTTCTTGTGTGAGGGAGGACAGTTTCCTGCAGGGCTGGAGCACAAGACCAGACATCAGTGGCTGACGGAATAAGTGAATTAGCACTGGAGGAATGAAGTCTGCCTGAAGATGGTATAGACGAAGAAGCAGATTATAGAGAAAGCAGAAAAGAGGAGGAAGAGAGAAAGAAATGGCTTTCCATAAGCAGCGAAGAAGATGCCTGTTCCCATGTCAGTACCTGAAAGAAAAGCAGCCCGGTGCTGGAACCTGGGTAGGGGGAGCGAGCCGGGCGACAGCGGGAACTCTGGTGCCCACCAGTAGGGTGTCCTGAGTGGTCAGGTGACCTCTCTGAACTTCTCTTCTACCCAGGTTCCATTCACACTGCCGCTGGTGCCCAGCCCACTCTGCTTACCCAGGTTCCTGTAATCTTAGTGCTTTGGGAGGCTAAGGCAGGAGGATCAGTTGAGGCCAGGAGTCGGACACCTCCCTGGGCAATATAGTGTGATTTTTACCTCTACAACAAACAAACGAGAAAAGAATTTGCATGAGGAATATCTGAGTGTCTGAAGTTTAGGAATTGCATTAACTTACCAAATCTGATAAAGCATTAATATTTACATTTAATAATCTGAATTCAAAGTTAGATAAAACACGGACCCTGTGTCTCAGCTAAGCCCAGAGCCCACGTATCCTGACTGCGGTAGAAGATAACATTCTGCCACTACCCCACCCCGTCTGTCACTGTGGACCGGCAGAATTGGGCACTGCTGTTCTTAAACAATGCTGTGCGTTTCTGAGTGGCTTGTTTGTGCTCTTTGTTTTTCTTGGCCCACGTGTGCTTGTGCAAGAGACACGTCAGTCATTGCCCTCTGCTGATAAGCTTTGCTAAGTAGGCTCATGGCCTGGCGGGACAAAGCATAGAATAAACGGCTCTCTATAGCAGTATGCCATTTTAGAAAATATTGCCTGAACTATTTCTTATATATAAAATGTTATGATAGATAATGAATAGAAAATTAAAAAGATGTGCTGTCCTTCTGAAGGATAGGCATTTTAGAACATTTGAATGATACTATTTGCTTTCCTTGAAGAGTGAATTTAAAAATATATACATATGTATTATATACACTATTTTTAAATATATTGATTATATATTTAAATAAATGATTATATATATAAATGATTTTATAAAATCATTTTAGGAGAGTCAAACATTACATTTTCCAGTTCTCATGTCATTTAAAATGCCTTTTTATTTATTTATTTTTGAGACAGTCTCACTCTGTCACCCTGGGTAGAGTACAGTACAGTGACATCACAGCTCACGGCAACCTCAAACTCTTGGGCTCAAGCCATTCTCTTGCCTCTGCCTCCCTAGTAAGTGAGACTACAGGTACCTACCATGACGCCTGGATAGTTTTAGAAATGGGGTTTCGCTCTTGCTTAGGCTGGTCTTTAACTCCTGAGCTCAAACAATCCCCACCTAGGCCTCCCAGAGTGCTAGGATTATAAGCGTGAGCCACCATTCCCAGCCCTAAAATGCCTTTTTAAGTTGGAAACTTTGTTGCAAAAAAAATCTACAATCAGATATTTAAGAGAGCTTTGACACTGTTCATTGCTCTCTTGACAGTAGCTATAATGCTATGGAGTAAATATCATAAACATTGATTAAAATTGAGCAGTTGATAATTATTTGATTATTTAATTTGGTTTAAATGGAGCAATTTATCAAGTTTTACGTTAGTGAAATTTAATGTGATAAATCTGTAAGTCTTGCCCTTCTACATCAATATTTCAACCTTTTAACAAACAGGAAAATTTTAGAAGGTCTTTCTATTCAGGGATGTGGATAATATAAAACAAGGTAAATTATACTGACGTCAAATATCACTTTTATTAGAACATGAAAAACAAATCCTCTTTTTAATGTGGCATAATACTATCTATCTCTGCCCCCTTCAGTCCAGACTGACAGTGTTTCAGTTGATAGAATCATCTCAAAAATTTCATAAGTCTCCTGTGAAGCTTTTTGGAATTTTCTCCAATACACAAAACCACACCCATAAACTTCTTAGAGATGAATCTCCACTTCAGGCTTGTGCTAAGATTGGGGAAAGGTAAGACCCTTGACCTTCCTGCAGGCTCATTGTGAAGATCTGTGAAACTGTTCAAGGTCTCCTGGTCTGATTGACTAGTACTCTGAGACACCATTTCTGATCTCCAGGGTCTTATCAAAAGGGTTTTATAGCCATCCCTTTGGCCTTTGTTTTCATACTATGCTCTTATGATAGTGCCCTGGAATGTGATCTTTGCTTGGAAGCTGTTTCTAATTTTAGCATGATTTGATGTCTCGAGAAACAGAGAATTTCCAAAATCAAGTCCCGCTTCCTTTTCTTTTAACAGTCCTTCCCTGGTCTATCTCTTTCTCCCCATAGTTTACTATAAAACAGTATGAAGAAATCAGGTCACTTCTTTAGCAGTTTTCCAAGAAATCTTCTTAACTGGGTCACCAAGTCCATTTGGCACAGTTTTTTACTTCCTATATAACTAGAAGTGACTGCAGGTCACATAACTATGCCCGGGTGTGGGTATTTCTAAACTTTCTGCCCCTACACACTTTCTGGTTTCCAGTAAACATTTTCTCACTTGCATGTAAGCCCTTACATTAATCGTAAAGTCCCACGTTCTGCAAACAGCGTCCTCAAGGCACCTGACACTTTCACACTCTTCAGGGCCACTCATACACATTTCCGGGGCTGCTCCCCCTTTAGACTTCTAGGCAGCACCCCACCTCTAAGATCAATATTAGTTATCTTTCCCACAAAGTTAATGACCCCGAACTCAGTTCACTGAGAACAATGAGCACTGTCTGACAGTTTCCATGGGAAGGAATGTGGGCTTAGCCGAGGGCCTCTCTGGTTTACTTGCAAGGCTGCTTCAGTCTCCTTGCTGTGGTTGTGGTCATCTTAGAACTTGACTGAGGTCCGATGATCTGCTTCAGAATTCACTCATGTGGCTCTTGGCAGGCTTTAGAAAATCCACTTCCCATATGGTCTATAAAACCAGTGTATGGTGCCCCATGATCGCATTAATGTACACAGCTATGATTTAATAATAAAATGAAAAAAAAAAAAGAAAGAAAATCCACTTTCAATCTCTCTTGTCTGGGCCCTTCCACAGGGGGCAATGACAGCATCAGCTGGCGGGCCTTAGGGAAGGAGCTCCAGGAGGGTGAGAGATGGTGTAAAATCTAAGGGGAAAGTGACAGCGCCTCACAATCTGGTCTTAGAAGTGATGCCCCATCACTTGTGCCATATTCTGTTCATTAGTTTCTAAATTCGGCGTATGCATAGGGGACGTGGTTTCTGAGGATCTGGATTACAGAAGGTTGAGATCAGTGGGGCCCCAGAGTAGCTGCTACCGTAAGACGGCAAGGCTTCCTTGAAGGTGTCGGCAGCACCATCATTGCTGAAGTTGTCAGAAGCTAACTTCACTGAGCATTTGCTGTGCACCAGGTGCTCTTCTAAATCATTTTCTTGGGTCGTCTGATTTAATACTTTTGTAAAACTGTTTACAACATATTAAAATGCGATTTGCCATTGAAATTTGAAGTTGATTAGCATGAAGTGGCGTCTGAAATCATGGTACTTCAGAAGGAAATCATCTGGTATTTAAACCTTCTGATCTGGGAAAATTAAAATCCCATGTGACTCTCTGAAATATAAACCTAATTTGTAAGTCGTCAGGGGAAAATACCAAAGAGGAAGGCACCACGTTTTTGGAAAGTTTGAAAACTTTCCCACCTGTAAGTGTTGTATTTCTGTATTTATTTGGCAAGTAGCTAAGACACGGCGCAGTGTGTGTGTTCATGCAGAGTTTCCGTGCGTCTGCATGTTCATTTTGACTTCATAGACTGTGTCCTTGGTGAACATTGTTTGATAGAAGATAATTTTTTTACATAATTTTGCTGGTCTTAGAAAGGTATCTTTGATCAAAGGAAAGAGCATTAATTGTATTACTGATAATTTCAGCTTGTTTATTCACCCCTACTTTGAAAGTCAAGTTTGAAAAATTACGCGTGGGCGGCGCCTGTGGCTCAAGGGAATAGGGCATCGGCCCCATATGCTGGAGGTGGTGGGTTCAAACCCAGCCCCAGCCAAAAACTGCAAAAAAAAAAAGAAAAATTACATTACATACGTACCATGTAAATACATGCAACCGTTATGTTCCCATAATTTTTAAAAACTTTAAAAAGGAAAAATTGCAATATATAAATATCCTTCCACAGTATCAATGAAATCAAAAGTACACATTAAGAGCATGTTATGAGAAGTCTTTAAATGTGTTCTGAACAGTTGTAATTCTAAGTGTATAGTATGACTTTGTTCATCTGAACATATTTTAGTGATCGAAATATATAAGATAAGTATTTTCATTTTTCTTTTTTTTTTTTTTTTTTTGTAGAGACAGAGTCTCACTTTATGGCCCTCGGTAGAGTGCCGTGGCCTCACACAGCTCACAGCAACCTCCAACTCCTGGGCTTAAGGGATTCTCTTGCCTCAGCCTCCTGAGTAGCTGGGACTACAGGCGCCCGCCACAACGCCCGGCTATTTTTTGGTTGCAGTTTGGCCGGGGCCGGGCTTGAACCCGCCACCCTTGGTATATGGGGCCGGCGCCTTACTGACTGAGCCACAGGCGCCGCCCGTATTTTCATTTTTCATTTGACTTCCATTCTGCTTTCCAATACTTCTCTTAAAGAGTTTAGATTGGGGAGTGGAAAGATGGATAGTGATATTCTGTTAAAGTGTGCTGGGCCGGATTCCAGGCCAGGGTCAGAATCTCTGCTCCTGTCAGTAGGAAGCTGCTGCTGAGTTTCTGCAGAATCTGTGATTCACCTTCTGCTTGTTGCTCTGAGTGCGGGTCCCAGGCTGCTGCCGTGATGGTCAGTGGTCCTCTGAGTCACTGCGGACTGACGCTCTTGGTGATATTCACACTGATACTGTAAGTCTTGTGTGACATCTTCTCTGTTCTCTATTCCTGAAGCCAAAGTGGGGCGTTTTCCAGGTGATCTGGAATGTGTTGGATGGTGTGTCGTGTGGGTCTTAGGGAGACTTCCATACTGTTTTTTCTCGCATGCCTTTTTGCTCTCCGAGTTTGGTTAGGATCTTTGTGGACTGAGCTGCAGGGTGTTCCCTTCTGTCGAAACTGTCCGAGGAAGCATTGGCTACCATTTAGCTGTGATCATGGTATTTGCGAGTGAATGCCTGACTCAGAAGACTCAAAAAGTCTTCATCTGAGGGTCCCATGGTCATAATCCCAGTCTTCTGAGTAGGGCTGAGGCTTTAGAGAAAGTCTCCTTGGTTTTCATGCTGCCTCCAACTGTTATCAAACCTGCCTCCTATCCAGCAGCAAGGCGCTGCTTGAGACCACACCGAGACTGTCTCGTCCACAGCCCTCTCTCTTTGTAAAGAGTGGCGTTTTCAATTTGGGATAGGTGGGGATCCATGAACTTCCTGAAAATATGTCAACTTTGTCTATGTACCTTTTTGTAAGACAGAAGCTATGACTTTAATCAGATCCTCAAAGCATCAGTGACCTGAAAAAGGTTAAGAACCACTGCTTTGGACAAATGCCTTCTTCTGGGTCCTTTAAAACCCATCTTGGGATCTGAGCTCTCTAGATGTGAGTGTAATAGACGTGTAATGGGGTGTTGAGTGCTGGACGCTCTCCCTCTGAAGCCCTGACCATCTTCCTCCTCCCCAAATTGAAGAGGAATCCTGATCAGAGACTTAAAAAAACTGCATTTAAAAAATTGCATTGCCTGAACCTGCTAGTAACTGCTTAGTGAATATCTTTAAAACTCTTGGAATTACATGAGAAATTTGTACTTTCAGAATTGCTGTATATTTGATCCCGAAAACAACACTGTTCTAGGCAGTGATTTTCAATTGGTGTGCCACAGCACATTGGTGTGCTGAGAGGATGTTAGGTGTGCTGCAAAAAATTTTTAAAGAGCATTAAATTATTTTTTAAGAAGATCAAAACACAGTAAGTACATTCTTTCTTTACTCTTTTATTTGATCAACATAATTTGAATGTGCTGTGGAAGTTTAACTCTAGTTCAAGGGTGCCGTGAGATTAAAAAGGTTGAAAAACAGTATTATAGAGCATTATATTTGATAGCATTTGATCCTGAAAGCAACTCTGTGTCAGAGGAAAGCAGTGTGTTATCTTCATACCATTGTAAACCTGGAGAAACAAATCACACAGCAAGACAGTGACACAGGTGGGATTCATGCTCAAGTTACTTCACTCTAACGTGGGAGTCTTACTAATATGTGTACTTCTTCATTTCCAAGGCTCCCTCACCCTGGAACTAAAAATGGGGTTTAGCTGTACCCCCCCAAACATGTTTCTGACTTTGCTGCCTCTGTGTGCATTCTGCTTGTACGGATTCTGCCAGTTGAGTGTATTCTCAGATGGTTACTCACCTGTGCTTTGAAGAACTGTTCTCCTCAGAGTCCACCTGTCACCCCCCACTCCCTTCCGCTGTATCCAGGGGAGGTGCTGACGGCTGCTCAAACGCAAACTGCTAATTCTTATTTCACTTCCGCAGGTTTCCGCTGTTAACACCATGTTTACCTTGCTCCTTCCTGGATCTTACAGGCCCCGAAGGACCCCCTTAGTCTCTGTATGGACTGGGTCCCAGGGTAACAGGGTGGTGGTCACTGCTCAGCTTCACCACATTTTCTTCTCTCTCTGGGACGTTTTTCTTGATTCTGCACTAGGGGCTTGGGTGTTCTCTTACCTTTTTTTTTTTTTTTTTTATTAAGTCATTTGTACATAGATGATAAATACATTTATGCCATTATGGGATTCAATGTGTTGATGATTTGTACAAATTGGAGTGCTTAACATCCTACTAATCAACGTAGGCTTCACCTCATTTACCCAGTTACAGCATGAAGACATGTGTTCTCTTGCCTTAGTGTGATCCCTTCTTTTTTTTTTTTTTTTGGTAGAGACAGAGTCTCACTTTATGGCCCTCGGTAGAGTGCCGTGGCCTCACACAGCTCACAGCAACCTCCAACTCCTGGGATTAAGCGATTCTCTTGCCTCAGCCTCCTGAGTAGCTGGGACTACAGGCGCCTGCCACAACGCCCGGATATTTTTTGGTTGCAGTTCAGCCGGGGCTGGGTTTGAGCCCACCACCCTCGGTGTATGGGGCCGGCGCCCTACCGACTGAGCCACAGGCGCCACCCGTGTGATCCCTTCTAAGACCCTCCTGCATCCTGGCTGTCTCCGGTCCTTACACTCCTGCAGAGTTCCCGCTGACAGTCACCAGGCTGCCGCTACCTGGTAGCAGGGTCTTTACTGTCGTCAGGGGGCTCTAAAGCTCCCCACCCACCTGACTCTGCCCCTGTGTTTTCAGATTCCAGACGTAGAAGTCATATTACTCCCGTAAATAAATCATGAAATGAAAGAACAGGAAAGAAAGTTCTTAGAGCCCAGGTCCGTGGATATGCTTTAGTTCGGCCCATGTGGTGCTTTGAAAATTTTCATCGTAAAGTCTACACAGAGAGAGAGAGATATTTTACGTTAGCGGATAGGTTTCCGTTTCCTCTTCCTTTTGGGAAAAGTTCTAGGACCCTGCCCCACTGCATGTCTAGGTGGTGAAGAGCTGTGGGAATGGGGCGTGTGGGGTTCAGGTGGCCAAAATTCCTAGTGTGATTTCTTTGGGCATTTGTATTAATGGCCTGTCCTCTGTAAGCACCTAAATTTGAAATTCTTTATCTTGAATTACTTTTTTTTTTTTATTTATCAGTGAAGAAAGTGATCCTCAGAGAGAGAGAATCGTGTAACAGCTGGTCTGTCTGCTTCAGCGGCCACTGGTCCCGTGTAGTGTGACTGAGGGACTGTCTCTTACATTTTCTTGAATTTTAATTAATTTAAATTTGAGATTTTAAACCATAGCTATGTAAAATATTTTTCTGTTGAACACAACTTTATTTTAGCGGGCCTACATTTTGACTCTTGTGTCATGTGAGACATTGGTGTGTAACTCGCACTTCCCACTTTTAAAGAATGTGTCTAATAGAAGTTTAAAGATGGCACACAATTCAGAATGTATTTTTCTTGGGCAGCACTGATCTAACACGAGCCAAACAGCTTGTTGGTGACAGGTTGGGATTTTTTTTTTTTTTTCAATTTCAGACTATGAGGGTACATTGTTTGCATTTGTGGGGTAAAGTTGAGTTACAGTTATGTCCTTCACTAAGGAAGTTTGCCACATACCCGTGCTTTGTAGCCATTGGCTGGGAACTGACCGAACCCATCCTCCTCCCTATTCTTGAATTTATGTGAGTTTTTCTCCTATTTTGCTATACTTTTTAATCTGCTAGTTTTAATTTAGTATAGGATATGGGATGCTTGTTTTTTTCCACTCTTATGATACTTAACCTAAGAGAATGCTCTGTAAATCCTTCCAGGTTGTTACAAAAGACAATCTGCATCTCTTTTTATGGCTGAATAGTATTCCATGGTGTACATATAACACACTTTATTAGTCAATTCATGGGTTGAAGAGTGCTTGGATTGATCAGCCATTGTGAATTGAGCTGCTATGAACATTCAAGTATAAATGTCCTTATGATAAAATGACTTTTTTTCTTTTGGATAGATACCTAGTAATGGGATTGCAAGGTCTACTTCTAGATCTTTGAGGACTGTGCATACTTCTTTCTGTAAAAGCTGTACTAGTTTGCAGTCCCACCAGTAACGCATGAGTTTTCCCTCTTTCCACACCCACACTAACCTCTCCTGCCTTGGTACCTTTTGATGTGGACCATTCTCGCTGTTGTTAGGTGATAATCTCCAAGTGGTTTTGATTTGCATTTCTCTGGCGATTAGGGACGATGAGCACTTTTTCGTCTGTTTTTTGCCTATTCCTCTGTTCTCGAGAGAACAATTCTGTTCGTATTTCTTGGTCGGTTTTTAATGCGATTGTTTTTGGTCTTTGTTGTTGATTTGGTTGAGTTCTTTGTAGATTCTGGTTATTAGCCCTTCGTCAGATTTATAGTATGCAAATGTATTCTCCCATCCTGAAAGTTGTCTATTTGTTTTATTGATGTGGCCTTAGCTGTGCAGAAGGACAGCTGACTCCGGCCCCTTTAACTGGATTGAGTCCTGTTTGTTTATTTTTGTTGTTGCTTCAGTTGCCAATGGGATCTTCTTAATAAATTCCTTTCCGAGGCCAATAAGATTCAGAGATTTTAGAGTTTCATGTCTTAAATTTAAATCTTTTATCCACCGTGTGTTAATTTTTGTAAGTGGTAAGAGGCGTGGGTCCAGTTTCAGTCTTTTACATGTGGCTAACCTGTTCTCCTAGCACCATTTATTAAATAGGGATCCTTTTCCCCCAGTGAGTGCTTTTGTTTGGTTTACTGACGATCAGGAGGGGATATGAGGCTGCTTTCATCTCTGGGTCCACAGTTATGTTTCGTAGATACATGCGTCCATTTTTACACCAACATCGTGCTCTTTGAATCACTATAGACTTGGTGTATAACCTGATATCTGGTGGTGTGACACCCCCCCCAGGTTTGTTCGTATTTTGAAGAATTGCCTTGGCTATTTGGTTTTTTTTTTTCTAGTTTCCTATGAAATGACAGAGTGCTTTTTCAAGTTCTTAGAAGTATGGCATTTGTATTTTAATGGGAATTGCATTAAATCTGTAGATTTCTTTGTGTGTTATAGACGTTTCAATGATGTTGATTCTTCCCAGCGATTAGCATGACATGTTCTTCCATTTGTTAACATCCTCTGCTATTTCAGAGTTCTCTCTGTAGAGATCCTTCATATCCTTTGTTAAGTATATTCCAAGGTATTTTATTTTCTTTGATGAAATGCCTTGGAAGGTACTGAAGGGATTGTATCTCTGATTGGATTCTCAGCTTGCCTCTTGTTAGCATATATGAAGGCTACTGATTTGGTGAACATTGACTTTATATCCTGAGACGTATGCTAATTCTTGATCATTTCCAGGGGTCTCCCAGTTGAATCCTTGGGTTTTCTGCATATAAGATTATATCATCAGCAAAGACTTCCCTGTGCTCATTCACTGATCCTTCTCTTCATTGGCTAGGACTTCCAGCACTGTGTTGAATGGTAGTGGTGACAGTCTGGTTTCAGTTCTTTTTTTTTTTTATTAAGTTGAATACACATGGATCATGAATACGTTTATGCATATGTGGGGTACAATGTCTTGATTTTTTTTATACAGTCTGACATGGTTACATCAAACCAATCAACATAGCTTTCGCCTCATTTACTTGATCATTGTGTTAAGACATTTATGTTCTACATTTGACAGATTTGACTTGTACCCTTGCAATATGCTCCATAGGTGTGGTCCTACCTTTTACCCTCCCTCTCTCAAACCTCTCCCCTTCCCTCCCTATTCCTCTCCTTCATCCTGGGCTATAGTTGTGTTCTATCTTTCATAACAAAGTGTAAGTAAATATAAGTAGGTTTCATAGTAGTACTGAGTACATTGGATACTTCCTCCATTTTTGAGATACTTTACTCAGGAGAATATGTTCTAGGTCCCTCCATGTAAACATAAAAGAGGTAAAATCTCCATCTTTTTTTTTAAGACTGCATAGTATTCCAAGGTATACATATTCCACAATTTATTTATCCATTCATGGATCGATGGACACTTGGGCTTCTTCCATGACTTGGCTATTATGAATTGAGCTGCAATGAATAATCTGGTGCAAATATCTTTTTTGCGAAGTGATTTTTGGTCTTTTGGATATGTTCCTAGTAGAGGAATTGCAGGATCCAACGGCAGGTCAATATTTAGATCCCTGAGTGTTCTCCAAACTTCTTTACAAAAGGAATGTATTAGTTTGCATTCCCACCAGCAGTGCAGAAGTGTTCCCTTTTCTCCACATCCACGCCAACATCTGTAGTTTTGGGATTTTGTTATGTGGACTACTCTTACTGGAGTTAGATGGTATCTCAAAGTGGTTTTGATTTGTATTTCTCTGATAATTAAAGATGATGAGCCTTGTTTCATGTGTCTGTAGACCATGCGCCTGTCTTCTTTGGAGAAGCTTCTGTTCAGGTCCCTTGCCCATAGTGAAATGGGGTCACTTGTTCTTTTCTTATTAAAAGGTTTGAGTTCTCTGTGGATTCTGATTATCAGACCTTTGTCAGAAACGTAACCTGCAAATATCCTCTCACAGTCTGAGGATGCTTTACTTACTGTGTTCTTGGCAGTGCAGAAGCTTTTTAGTTTGATCAGATCCCGTAATGTATTTTTGGTATTGCTTCCATTGCCCTCGGGGTCCTCCTCATAAGGTTTTCTCCTGGGCCCATTTCTTCAAGTGTCTCTCCTGCACTCTTTCCAAGAATCTTTATGGTTTCATGTCTTAAAACTAGTACTTCATTTTATGTGGAAACAGAAAAGAAAGAAGGGTGGCGCCTGTGATATTGGCTGTGGATTTGTCATAGATGACTTCTAAGAACGTAAGAAATGCCTCATGTATGCCTGTTTTCTTTCTTTCTTTCTTTCTTTTTAGAGACAAGAGTCTCACTTTGTTGCCCTTGGTAGAGTGCTGTGGCATCACAGCTCACAGCAACCTCCAGCTCTTGGGCTTAGGCAATTCTCCTGCCTCAGCCTCCCGAGTAGCTGGGACTAACACCCAGCTATTTTTTTGTTGCAGTTTGGCCAGGGCCAGGTTCGAACCTGCCACCCTCGGTATATGGGGCTGGTACCCTACTCACTGAACCACAGGCGCCACCCTTCTTTCTTTTATTTTTATTGTTGGAGATTCATTGAGGGTACACAGAACCAGGTTACATTGATTGCATTTGTTAGAAAAGGACCCTCTTATAATTGTTTCCTGCCCCTAAAAGGTGTGTCACACCCCGTATCTCCTCACCCCTTCCCTCCTTACCTTTCTCAACTCTCCCCATCCCCGAACCCCCACCGTGTACTAGGTCATTAATTGTTCTCACATCAGAATTCAGTACATAGGATTTATGCTTCTCCATTCTTGTGATGCTTTACTAAGAATAATGTGTTCCACATCTATCCAGGTTAATACAAAATATGTAAAGTCTCCATCTTTTTAGTGAGTGAATTGGTGAATTGTAAATTGTATTCCGTGGTGTACATATACCACAGCTTGTTAATCCATTCCTGGGTTGGTGGGCACTTAGGCTGTTCCCACATTTTGGCGATTGTAAATTGAGCTTCAGTAAACAGTCTAGGCCAAGTGTCTCTGTGGTAAAAGGATTTTTTTTCTTTTGGGTAGATGCCCAGTAATGGGATCGCAGGATCAAATGGAAGATCTAACTTGAGGTCTTTGAAGGTTCTCCATCCATACTTCCTTCCAGAAAGGTTGGATTAGTTTGCAGTCCCACCAGCAGTGTAAAATCAGCTTGAGAAAGGACTTTATGAGGAAGACTTCCATGGCAATTGCAACAACAATAAAAATAAACAAGTGGGACTTAATTAAACTTAAAAGCTTCTGTACAGCTAAGGAGATAACAAACAAAGCAAATGGACAACCTACACAATGGCAAAGGATATTTCAATATTTTGAATTGGACAAAAGCTTGGTAACTAGGATCTACAGAGAATTCAAATTAAATACAAAAAGGGCCAACAATCCCTTATATCACTGGGCAAGAGAGATGAAGAGAACCTTCTCTAAAGAACAGATGGCTAACAAACATGAAAAAAATGCTTAGTGTCCCTAATTACTAGAGAAATGCAAATCAAAACCACCCTGAGAGACTATCTAACTCCAGTGGGAATGGCCCACATCCCAAAGTCTCAAAACTGCAGATGCTGGCGTGGTTGTGGAGAGAAGGAAACAATTTTACATTGTTGGTGGGACTGCAAATTATTTTCTTATGTGTTCTTACCAAACAAGGATGCTGAATTTTGTCAAATGCTTTCTGCATTGATCAAGAGGATCATAGGGTCTTTGTTTTTACTTCTGTTTATGTGGTGGGTTATGTTTATAGATTTGCTATGGTGAACTGGCCTTGCATCCCTGGGATGAAGCCCAATTGGCTGTGATGTTTTAATTTTTGATGTGTAGCTGAACTCCATTTGCTCAGATTTTATTGAGTATTGCTGTGTCAATATTTATTAATGAAATTGGTCTGTAGTTTCTTTTTTTGTTGTTGAGTCCTTTCCTGGTTTTGGTATCAGGGTGATATTTGTTTTGTAGAAGGAGCTGGGGAGGCTTGCTTCCATCTCCATGTTTTGGAATAGGTTTTACAACATAGATGTGAGCTCTTGAAATTTTGGTGGAATTCTGGTGTGAAACCATTTGGTCCAGGACTTTTATTCTTGGAAACTTATTTATTGTTGTTGCAATTTTGATGGTTGATATTGGTCTGTTCAAGTGTTCTATTTCTTCCTTTTTTGAGCTTAGAGAAGTGGTATGATTCCAAGTGTTGGTTCATTTCCTCCACATTTAAAAGTTTCTGGGCATAGAGTTTTTTCATAGTACTTAGTGATTATCTTTTGTATCTCTGTGTTACTTGTAGTTATTTCTCCTCTGTCTTTTCTGATGGAGCTTATTAGAGATCTTACTTTTCTATTTCTAGTTAGTCTGGCCAAGTGTCTATTGATTTTTATCTTTTCAAAGAACCAACTAATTTTTTGTTAACCTCTGGAATGGCTCTTTTGTTCTCCCTTTCATTTAGTTCTGATCTAATTTTAGTTATTTCTAAATGTGGGATTAGATTGCTCTTCCCTTTTAATTCTTTCTTTTTTCGAGATGATTCATTAGATTGTTGATTTGTGTTCATTCAGATTTCTGGATGTTTGCATTTAATATGATAAATTTCTCTTTTAGGACTGTGTTTGCAGTATCCCACAGGTTTTGACAGCTGTGGATTCATTGCCGTTTTGTTCAAAAAATCTAATGATTTCCTTCTTTCTTTCCTCCTTAACTCAGCTATAGTTCAGCAAAAGGTTGTTTAGTTTCCATGACTTTGTATGGGAATGTATATTTTTGTTGGAGTTGAGTTCTACTTTTATTGTTTTGTAGTCTGTAAAGATACAAGGTATAATTTCTGTTCTTTTAAATGCGTCGAGCTTTGATTTGTGTAACTTGAGTCCTTCTCATGTGGTTTCTTCTTATTTCCTACCCCACATCTCTCACTTTCTTGTTCCCTTTGATCTTCTTTGTTTCTGTTTTTTGAGGTTGAAGTAGCTCCTTCGGAAGAGGGAAGAAAGGAGAAAAAGAAGAGAGAAGGAAAAACCAATAAAAAGAAAGTAATAATAATAATAAGGTAAAAATTAAAGAAAGATAAAAAAGAAATGGATGTATAGCTGAGATTAATATAGTCCTCTTTGGTGCTATGCAAGAGGTAACTAAAGGGAAAAATAAAAAAAAAATTGTAAATACTATGAATTTGGGTGTCTAAGAATTAAAAAAAGCCAAGTGGGAGTACTAGGTCGTGTCCCAGTATTAGGAGAAAACCCCACAGCCTCTCAGTTGGTAGCCATAGAGATTGGGTCTGGTTTTCTTGTTTTTTTTTTTTCTGGGCTTGTTAGTGGCACCAGGTTTGGGGGTAGGGGGTGCGTTCCTGGAGGGTACCCTGGACATCATTAACCACTTTTGTGGTCAGTCATGGTACTCTATAACATTTTTTTTTTTTTTGAGGTGGGAGACATGCCTCAGTGATCCAAATGGTGATTAAAAGGCGGTCTGTGTGGAAGACAGTGCCTCCCTTACCTAACTGGACCATAGCACTGTGTTCTAAGCCCGAAAACACTTGCCCTTGACTGGGGAGGTCGATCCAGAGCCTGGCCTGGGCCCATTTCCTGGAGAGCTGCCAAGCTGGGGCCCTGGGTGTCTGCTGACTCAGGGCCTCTGCGATCTCTGCTCCCTGTGACTTACTGAAGTCTGGTGGCAAGACCCAGGCAGCCAGGTTTCCTGCTGACCATCTCCACCCTAGACCCACCTGCGCTCTGCAATAGGGTCCCCGAGCAGTTTGTGCTCTCTCCAACCCTCCACAACAGGGCTGCTTCTGTGCCCCAACAGTCCTGTGGGTCCCCAGTTCTGCCCTGTTCACACACACTCTCAGCTCAGGGATAGGCCCACCAGAATTCCAGCTGGTTCCCAGTACAACCCCACAGGGGCTATGGTGGGTAGAACAGATTTTCTGGGCCTTAACCCCTTGGGATTCCACATGCAGGCTCTGCTTCCGGGTCACTGCATCCCTCTGCACCCACTTTGCAAGCTGTCCTCCTTCCCCACTTGTCCTCCTCACCCCTGGGGTCCCTCACTGTCACTCTGTACCTTCTCCAGCTATTTCTGGGTGGGACTGACCAGTCCAGGTAGAGGGGGCTGCTGAGAAGATGTCTCCGCACCCCCATCTTCTGCATATCTGGCAGGTCTGGAATTCGTTAGCAGATCTCTACAGCTCTAACTGTAATTTTTCTCCATTATTAAGGTGTAGACCCACTTTCCTACTTTGCTGAAATGGTTACATTCTTGGAACTGTTTCAGTATAACATAATCTCACAAACTCTTACCAGAATTTTCTTTTCTTCATTTTTACATAGTACACGATACAAAAATGATTTTATGTAAAGGAAATTTTAGTCTTGTATCGTATCAACAATAATATAATAAAGGCATTTTAAAGATTAATTTTAAATATAAAGGCTATCTTTTTTTCTTTGCCTTTTTTAACTTTATGTGACATTGACCATTTAATTTTCTCTGAAGTATTTATGTGAAACAATTTTTCACATATTTAAAATGACATTGTGTTTGATTGTGGAACAGAAACATATTAAAATACCATGTAAAATTAATTACGTATTATAGCTCTAAAACTAGATAAGAATTATTTTTATAGCTAATGTATTGAGCTCTTATATTTTATATTGAAAAGAACTTTTTAAAAGTTGTTTTTATTTATCTAAATGATAAGAATGATTCGCATATGTCAAAAATAAAATATAGAGCATATGACTAGTCCAATCAAATTTAGCATTCAGTTAGATGGAATACATTTTTTTTAATAGCTTATTCAACTTTGAGACACATAAAAGTACATAAATTATAAGCAAATTGCTTGATAAAATTTCAAAATTGTGTGTATAACCAGCAACAAAATGAAAACAAACAATGCTAGCATTCCAGAAGCTTCTGTGCACCTCTTGCATTCACTGACTGTCCCCCACCTACTAAGAATAAGCACTAGGGTTAGTTTCGCCTGTTTTTGTACTTTATGTAAATGAAAGCATCTGGCTTCTTTCGTTTAACACTGTAGAATTCATCCAAACCGTTCGGTGTAGTTGTGGGTTTCCCATTTCTATTAGCATGCCACTGTGTACGCCTTTCACAGTTGATCCATTCTACTATTGACAGACATTTGGATAATATCAGCTGCAGCCACTACAAATGTTCCCGTTCTTTGGATTCACTTTGTGATGTGCTTGAAGACCTTTTTAAAGGTCATGCAACTTAAGGACTCCCTGGAGTGCTTTGGCAAAATTATCTTACTCCACCTCCACTAGGGCTATTTACCATCCTCATACATCTGTAAACACTGCTCTGCTCTCAGCGCAAATATTAAAATGTGACCACAAATAAAAACAACTACAACCTAAACGTTCAAAACACAGGTATATTGGTCAGCCGACAGGTAGGCTGCCTGGTGCCGGCTGGCTTCTCGGCTCTCCGTTAATTACACTCACACCCGCTCAGTCCATGCTTTTCCATTTGTACACCAGGAAGAGTTGTTTTAAAAATGACTCACTTCTTTGTTTATTTTAAAAAATAGAATTGCAACATACCAACCTATGGTGTTTTGCTAAATCAATTTCCTGAAACAGATTCACCAACACCTGGTTTAGAAATGCCGCCTGTTGCTGGGAGGATTCACACTGAGAATTCCAGAGGAAGATTACAGACTGAACACAGATGTCTGGTACTAGTTTGAGGAAACAATGATGAAAATAAGGATTAGCAACCTGTACTGAGTCTCATTCATCAATTTATTGTACACGTTAAGTTTTCACAGTATAGTTTTTTTTTATTTATTTGCCATTTTATTATATATAAATGGCCAGAAGGGCAAAAGCATTCATAAAATTTCTCCATAAAATCTCATTAAATTACTTTTGTGATTTGTGATAATTTGCTTGCATTAGACTGAAGTTTATCACCAAATTATGAAAGAAACAAATTAACAAAATATTTGTGTAAACAAAATCTGCCCAAGTTTTTAAAAGAGCAATGTTTTAAATTACTTAGGAATGTAAGAAGGAAAGCTCTCCTTCCATCTAAAAAATTAACAGAAGAGTCTTATCTAGTAATCCAGGCACATCCTATATGTATTGATACTCAAAAACGATAAATTGTACTTAGTACAATTGTTTTTTTTTTTTTAGAGACAGAATCTCACTTTGTCATCCTCAGTAAAGTGCTGGGGCGTCACAGCTCACAGCAACCTCCAACTCTTGGGCTTAGGTGATTCTATTGCCTCAGTCTCCCAAGTAGCTGGGACCACAGGCGCCCCCCACGACGCCCGGCTATTTTTTTGTTGCAGTTTGGCCGGGGCCGGGTTTGATCCTGCCACCCTCAGTATATGGGGCTGGTGCCCTACTCACTGAGCCACAGGTGCTGCCCGGCAACATCTTTTTAATTCAAAATTTTTACTAATTCATACTGTTCCCCCTCCCAACACTAGTTTGTTATACGTGTAAAGTTTTGAAGGGAAGCTACTCAGAAAGTACAAAAAATAAATAGAGAAAGAAAGAAAAAAAGAACTCGAGTATGATAGATGTTTAGTGTTTTCTTTTGGTTCACTTGGAGGACTGCTTGGTAAGTTATAGAAACATTTGAGGCTACAAAATTATAACTTGGGTTTTTTTAAATACAGTTCATTGAATATATTACAGTTTATTTCTGGAAATTAGACTTTAGTTATAAAATGAATGTCTTTCTGTGACAACTTTGTTCTTTAAAATTTCTTTATTTAAAAACAAAATTCTGAGTCTGTTTTCTGAAGCAGAACACCACCAAAGAAAATCACTAGTAGGGCACGGTGGGTCACGCTTGTAATCCCAGCATTCTGGGAGGCTGAGGCAGGTGGATCGCCTGAGCTCACAGGTTTCAGACCAGCCCGAGCCTGAGCAAGACCTCGTCTCTAAAAATAGCTGGGTGTTGTGGCGGGCACCTGTAGTCCCAGCTACTAGGGAGGCTGAGACAAGAGAATAGCTTGAGCCCAGGAGTTTGAGGTTGCTGTGAGCTGTGACACCACAGCACTCTATGGAGGGTGACAAAGTGAGACTCTGTCTTGAAAAGAAAAGAAAAGAAGATTGGTACTAGTTTATGATTAGGATAGGTATATCAAAAAGGTGTGGTTTGGTTCAACTAATGTTATGTGAGTAGCTATGTAAAGATGCAGAGTCAGTGTATTAGTTTTTGGTGTGTATCAATTTCAAAATCTCGGTAGCTTACAATGGCATCCTTGGAATACTAAACCTAAGTGTTCACAGATCTGTAGTTTGCCTGTGGCTTAGCCGTTGGGCAGAGCGTGGCTGGGCCTGAGTAATAGGTTGTGGTCAGTTTCAGACAGGCTCCAAGTTCTCACATTCTGCAGCTTGGGCTGAAAAGATCCTGTCTGCCTGGGGATGCTTTTCTGCTGGTAGATCACAGGCACACAGGAGGGAGGCGGTTAGTGCCTTGGAAGTGGCACTTTGTTGCTCCATTAGCATTCCATTGGTCAAACATTAATAGGAGGGGAAGAGTGCTCTGCCCACAAGGATAAGCTGTGCAGAAGGCAGGCAGGTGCGGTGTGTAACTGGAATGGGGTGAAGGATTTGGCATGGTGAGCCGTCTACCCCGGTCAATTTAAAAATAGGTACAGTGTGAGGTAAAAGAAGAAAACCTCTTGTGTGGAATAAACATTTTACAGTTATCTGATACAGACCTTCAATAAGATTAATGTGAGATAACATACATTTAGTCCTACTTCTGTATTTCTAGGCAGAGGTTGTGGGTTTATAATGAACAAGCACCTTGCATGGGCTAAACAGAAGGCAATAAGGAAATATTTTCTGCCATGCAACAGACTTCTCCCGAAGCTCCTCCTGCCCACAGCTTTCTTGTAGGACGTAAATTTGATTATTTAAGTGCTGCTGTCAGGAAGTGGATTGTAAATGAAGTCTGGTAAAGGCTTTCCATTGGGTTTGAATGACTTCTTTAGGTGGCAGACAACAAATGGAACATCTTTACCAAAGTATTTTGACATTGAATAGGCTGATTTTTGTTGCAAAACTACATATAATAAGCCTTAGGATTTATTGTTATATACTAATATATGTGGGTAGAACGAGTTAGAGCATGGACGTAAGCTTGGACATTTTAAATTTCACGTAAACTTATGGGGAACATATGTAATACTTTGCTGTATAAAAAAAGTGATGTACGATCAGATTCTTTTGGGAAAAAAATGAGAAAATTATGTTGTTAGTATAAACGTAAAGATTTTAATGCCTATTATCACAGCCTGTACCCAGGGCCTTGTTTTCTGTTTTTGTTTTTTTTTTTTTTTAAGAGCTTCTCTGATTTTTAAGCATTACTTTAAACATTATTACTTTTCAAATTGCATATTTATTAATTCTTTTCGCTAAGGTCTCCGCGTGTACGTATGTCTCTGTGATTGTACGTGTGTGACTGTAAGTGGAGGGTGTGTGGACTTGTCACCTTTCACACTGGCCTTCTGTAGTAAAATATCATCATAGCAACTTGTTTATATTTTTATTTTTAAAAACTTGATTCTTCGTATCTCAGCGTAAGAGTATCGGACGCTGGCAGACCCTGTGAGAGGTCTGGACATGTCTTTGTGTACGGAACAGAAGAGGCAGGAGGCGGAGGCAGCTTTCCTCACTACCACTGTGTCTACGCTTTCTGGGAATAGCGCCCGCTCAGACAGCGTTCAGAATGGGGACATGTCGACTCTTGTTAAGCGCCGGCAAGTGAAACTCTAGGTGCCTATGAAACCAGTGAGCAGTCTGCCAATTACCAGTCTAGGTATTTGTTTTTTAGCTCAAAGAAATTCTTTCTGTCATTAACTTTGTTCCCTTAGAAATAGGTTGATGTGGAAGGAAAATCTGACTTTATTTTTGGTATTCCTCATCTCTGTTTTATTAATTCTTTTTTAACTTTGCTAGTTGATCACTTAAACACTTATTTTAACATTGCTTGGCACCATCAACAGGCACCAAAGGGAACTTTTCTACTGACTGCTTAATTCTTTTTTAAAAGGATATTTCCTTCTTTTTAGCTTCCACAGTATAATTCCTAACTACCACACCTACAAATTACTTGTTGAATTTTGAGTTATGTCTCACTAGATTGTACCTAATTTTCCCCTGTCCAGCTCTGTTCTGGTGTCACCTGGGTCACTCAAAAGCCAAACCCTATTGGCATGATGGAGGCTACAGGGATACAATTTTTTGTATAGTTGTGTTCACTCTGTTTTTAAAACCCGTGTTGTGAATCTTACCAAGCTGTAATATTTTTTTATTTCCAACCCCTAATCTGAGTTCCCAGAGATGGTAGCCATGATCTTCTCAACTGGACCAATGAAGTCAGCTTCTGCGTGATTTTCTTGCCGTATCACCCTTACTCCTCCCATCATAGCTCAGCGGTTTACAGAAGTTATTCATTGTAAAATATTAATCAGACGAAGTTACTTCCCATCCGTCATTGAGGGAAATGTTAACTCTTCTCTTGCTACTTGGTTGAACTGACAGCGTTCCAGCCACTTAGGCCTTTTAGCTGTTTCAGGGACATCCCAGACGCACACCTTTTTCGGGGCCTCCACACCTGCTGCTCTTATGTCTGGGATGCTCTTCTCTGAGCTCTGCTCATCACCCTTTCCTTGTCATTCAGGCTTCCGCTCAGATTTCAACAATGTAGACCTTTTCCTGAAGAGTTTACTAGTTACCTATCCCTGTTTAACAAATTATTTCAAAACTTAACAACGTCACTTCAAACAACGAACATATTATCATTGATTTCACAGTTTCCTGAAAGTCAGGAATCCAAGAGCAGGTTAGCTTGTTGGTTCTGGTCCTGGGTCTTTCCCAAGGTTGTAATTGGCAGGGGCTGGTCCTCAGGGGGGATCCACTTCCAAGCTTATCCATGAGTCTCTTTCTCACAGTCGCCCACGTACCACAGTTTCTCCCCCACATGTGTCCCTGTAGAGAATGCCCGTGTGTCTTCCCAGCACAGTCGCTGCTTCCCACTGAGCGAGGGGTCCAGGAGAGGGGGAGCCCCGCAGAGAAGCCAAAGTCTTCTACAACCTGATCTTGGTGGTGATGTCACGTCACCTGGACCGTCTGCCGTTCTGTGTGGGAGGGACGTACCCAGGGGTGTGTGTGCCAGGAGCTGGAGGTCTTCAAGGACAGTGTGGAGGAGGGTTCCTACCACATTTCTGCCATCCATGGAGATTTCATGGTTGCTTTCAAGGAGCCTGTGCATTTTTACCTCTGAACAACTTACAGAGGTCATAACAGTGCCTCTTCCTTTATGTATGTGGGAGCACCCTAAGAAAATAATAACAGTCCATCTACCCAAGTCTACCCTGTTAGCTTATATCATTTTCTTATTTGCATTTACCACTATGTGAAATTTTTGAAATGCCATTTTGTATTTCCTTGTTTATTGTGTGTCTTCTGTGCCCCCTGAGGTTATAGAGACCCTCACTACAGAAAACTGGCATTTCCTGTGCACAATTCCAGTCCTAGAGCTTGGAACCATGTGGGAAACATTGTAGACAATCCATTATTTGGTAAACGGATAAGTAGATTTCTATGTCTCTCTAGTTGGTGTACACACACACACGCACACACACGCGCGCACACACACACACATATATTTTTTAAGACAGAGTCTTAGTCACCTTCGGTAAGAGTGCTGTGGCATCATAGCTCACAGGAACCTCAAATTTTGGGGCTAAAGCAATCTTCTTGCTCTATCCCTCCAGGTAGCTGGGACTATAGGTGCCTACTATAACATCTGGCTATTTTTAGAAGCAGAATCTCAGTCTTACTCAGGCTGGTCTTGAACTCCTGAGCTCAAGCAATTCACCCACCTTGGCCTTCCAGAGCGTTGGAATTACAGGTATGAGGCACTCACTGTGCCTGGCCCTCACCTATGTTTTAACAAGTTTTCTTAATAAAATATTATTTTATTTAATTTCCTCTTGAACTTTTTGCCTCTATTCAATATATTATAGTTGGCTTTGGAGGTAGAATACCTCATGGCTCTGCCAACTTTTAGTTTTGGGTCCTTTAAGCCTCATTTAAAAAGAACTCCTATCTTTACGAAGTTGGTATGAAGCGTAAAGGGGCTTCATTAAGGGCTGGAATGTTATCTGGCACCCCGTTTCCTCCCAGTGCTGCCCCACTGGGTGGATGTGGCCTCATGCTCCTTTGCTGGTGCCTGGGGACGGGTGCCTTGGGAAGGAGCATCCATGGTACACCCCACGTTGGCGAGGACATCCTTGTTTATCTCCTTAGGTGTAGGGCTGCACCAAGAACACCAGCCTTATAGACCGTTTTCCTCCCTGAGATCTCTGGCGCAACTTGAGGGGTGACCCCAGTTGAGTTTCACTGCAGAGCCATCCTAGGAATTTGGCCCTATGGAAAATCCAGAGCTCAAAACTGGCCGTAAAATTAGACTCACCCTCTAGGTATCCCTCAGTGGCCTTAACTGCTATGCGGCACTCCACGCCCTGCCTGGAGCTGAGGACAGTGGATCTCAGCCGGAGGCATGTCAGCTTTGAAGAGCGTAAGGTCGTGGGGATCCCGTCGGGGATGCCTCAGATGCTGCAGATGCTCCAAGTTAACAAAACATGCAGAGCAAGGAATTTCTTAATTAAAGTAAATTCTACAGCCCCCATTGATTACTCCCATTTTTCCACTCCCTCACGTACTGTCTCAGGTTGCCCACCCGTGTGACTCATGCGGTATCAAATGAGTGAAGTCGGCATTCCCTTTCAGTCTTCAACCAAAATGGGTCATCTCCCGGCCTGCTGGGGCCGCTGGTCTGCCCGGGAATCTCATTTCGGTTTGGACGTCTTCCTGGCTGTGCTGCCTCACTTTTCCCCTGGGCTGGTTTCTGCCTCCCATCAGGACGGCCACCACGGCCAGCTTTTTCTCTCCAGGTTTCTCTCTAGAGAATGTTGCACTTCTGTTCACCATCACCACACCCCGAGAAGCAGGGCTAAGATTCTATTTCTCCTTGTTTAAATTCAGCTGAAATTCTTCGGGTTCCGACTGTGTACTTTATGTGGAATTAGACATTTATGCTTAACACTATTGATTAAAAGCAGGAGGCTCAGAATGGCTGTATGTCCAAAAGGGTGAAGACAGAAGGAATTTGAATGCAAATCTGCTGACTTCAAATTCATTTCTCTCTCATTTAGCACAACTGCCCTCTCCCCAGGCATGCCAAGAGGTGAGAATCACTGGTGATGTGAGCCGGAAGCCTTGGTCAGGTCCTGCTTGAGTCCATGCCCCTGGAACCCTTCCTCCCAGGCTTCGGTGACGCTGTGATCAGTACCTGGCCCCGGTGCCATTCTGTGGGTCCCCTTTGCCTTTGTAATTCCAGCCTCCGGCTTGTAGGATGGAGAAGGAGGTGGCACTTTCACCATTGACTTGGAAAGGACTTGTCTTAGAATAGATGTAGCAATTTTGGATAGAAAAACGTCTATTCTTTGAGAAGAGTTAACTAAATATCAAAGTATAGAAGTTGGGGAGTTCCTCTCTGACTTCAGTTACATCAGAGTATAAGTTTGATCTTTAATCACAAAGGTGTTCATTTAATAAGCTTTCACTTTTAAGTTAAAAAGCTATATGCCTCCTCCTCCTCTGGATGGGTTCCCCAAAATTAATTTTTTTCTCTTTTTAAAAACATTTTTAATGGAAAAGTAAGTGGTTTCCATAGGCTTAAAAACACTGGCAGTGAGTAAGTTTATTGTTAAAGCAGTAAAAATAATTCATTTGGGGTTTTATAATGCATTCTTTTAGATTGCCTTTGAATGACTCGGTATTTGCTGAGGCACAAGATTACTTTTGGGGCTCAAGCTGCAGAGTGAATCTGCAACTCAGAGATGAAGAAGCTATGTATTGTCCCAAAATTTGGAATGAGTACAGATCTGAGTTTAAATTTGGACTCTGTTATATATCTGGATGACCTTTAGTAAACTACTTAGCCACCTCCCCAGTACCTCTGCCTATTAAAATAAAGATTATACTTGATTTCTGAATATAAGTCCAATGAAAGCACCTACACTGTGCCCAGCACATTGGTGGGCATTTTGAAAATGTTAGTAATTTAATTTGTTATTAAATTACAACTTCCAAAAAAAGTTACAATTACCCTGCTAATGGTGAGTGGATGACACCATATTTCTATAAAAAAACTTGATATTTGAAAGCCAGATTACTGATTTTATGTAATAACTTGGTGAATAAAAATAGAGATTACATAAATCTCTGATGACCCCCTTTTAAGATCTCCATTAAGGAAAAGTAAATTTAGCATATTATAAGACATGATAATTTTAGCAGGTGTTTTTATTTCTCTCATGTGGTGTATTTTGGAATGCTCTTTGAAAGTCTGCCGTCTCCACCATTAATTCATTTTGCTCTGAGACTATGAACATCAAAGCAGCAAAACTCAATTAGAGGAACAGTTAGGGAATGAAATATTCTGGTGAATTTACATGCCCATGTTCAATACACAACTTCTACCTTCTCCGCCCACATAGTTCTGGTCTCCATATTCACATCAGCCCATTGAATCTGAGTTTTTATTGAAACCTCTGTGCCAGTCTTTTTCTGGAGAAAGAAAGGTAAATCAATTAAAGAAAATTATTTTTGTTTCAGGTTATATTACTGAAAATCGTTCTAAACTAGTAATCACTTTATTTCATTGGTCATTGGAACGTTGATTTTCTTCTAGTGTTGGTGATGTAGATACGCTGTGAAGATTCCAGTAAAGGTTTATAGTCCTGCAGGCAAAGCAGGGAACTAGTCTAATCAGTAGGTTTTGACCTGTCATTTCTTCTAGAAATTGAGTCTAAAATAAAACTAGCAGTTGAGTTATAGTGAAACGTGTATTAGCATAATTAACTGATATGATTAAACTTCAAAAAGTTGTTTGTGTATAAATTTGAAAAGTGGAGAACATTTTTAATAGACCAAAAAAGCATTCATAATTTCAACAGAGAGAACTGCTGTACAATTTTTGTGTTTAATCTCTATTTACAGAATCAAAAGCAAATGGGTACACAGTTCCTTGTTTTATCCAAGTTGTTCTGCTTTGTGTATTCTTATTTTCATTTTAAATTTTAGAGAAATTTTTAGAAAAAATAGGTGAATAGAAATAAAACTTCCCTTTATAGACTAACAACGAAAAAAAGCAAATCCTGTTCTTAACTTCACCAACATTATAGTATTTTATGTAGAATGCAGCAAAAACAAAGAACAGAATTTATTTTGTTTTGTTTCATTCAAGATTTTTCTGTTTCAGCAGATTAGGGGTCATAAATGTGTTTTGTCCCATGGATGAGTCGCATAAGGCTGAAGTCAGGGTGTTTGGTGAGCATGTCACCGGCGTAGTTAACGACGGGCCCAGTGGGTAGATTTTTACCCCCCCCCGCACACACTCCTCCCTTCTTAGTTTCAAGTGTCCGTTACAGCATTTTATGGCTACATGTACCCATAGTTTAGCTCCTAAGTGAGAACATGCAGTATTTGTTTTTCCATTGCTGAGATGCTTCGCATATGATCGTGATCCCCAGTCCATATAACTTGCTGCAGAAGACAGCATTTCATTCCTTTTTATGGCTGAGTAGTAGTTCATGGTGTGTGTGGGGGGGTCTGTGTCTGTCTGTCTGTCTGTCTGCACGCACCACATTTTTTTGCAGTTTTTTTTTTTTGGCCAGGGCCAGGTTTGAACCCACCACCCCTGTATATGGGGCTGGCACCCTATTCATTTGAGCCACAGGCGCTGCCCCACGCCACAGTTTTTAACCCATTCATCAGTTGATGGGCACTTAAGTTGATTCCCTATCTTTCCGTAAATACCCAGTCCCCAGGTTACTGGACCGAATGGTACGTCTACTTTTCGTTCTTTGAGGACTCTCCATGGTGTTTCCCATCGATGTTGTGCTAGTTTACGTTTAGAAGAACAGAGCATTTTAAAACATTTTTTAACCTGCAGGAAGTTGCTGTGTAAACAATAAGTCACATTATCTGTTTTCAGAATTCAAAACAAAAACGTGCTCTGAAAAATTAAATCATTCAGAAGCCGAATTTTAAGAGATTTGTTTTCTCCACTTTATTTTCATATTAAGAATGTTGAGTGAGCAGTTTTTATCATGGTAAGTTTTTGTTGGTTTCTTTCGTTTATTTTCATCCCGGTGAGGAATACAAGCCCGCAGACGGATGCATCCCTCAAGTGTCAATATTTGTTTTACCCTACCTAGAGTAATTTCTAATTGTTAACCTTGTAAGGAAAATCCTGTGAAAGTTACTTTCATTCTATAATGTAGTATTATCAGATATATATGGTCATATCTTATACATTTATTTAAATTCAGAATGAGAAATCAACCTCGTACCATTTTTGATTTCTTAATTCTAAAGTTAAAGAACTGCAAAATTATTTTTGTAGATTCCTCGTAAAACATGAGGCAAGAAAAATATGAACATGCTCCTGTTAGATTTCCTCAGTGTTCTTTCTGATATATGAAACTGGGAAAGAAAAGATGAACACAAAATAAATATGTATATTTTCATATCAGGAGTGTAGAATTTTCCTTTTTTGCCTTACAGGAATTTTTTTCTGAGTCTTGGCCTTATTTTTATTTCTCTCGTGTCCGTTCTGGGTTTCTCTGCTGTGTTCAGTATGGGATGGTTTGCTGAGTTTTGTCATTACTCCGGCAGCTACTTTAAATCAGAGGGGTTTTTGCTGGGTTTTGATTCTTTTTACATTATGTGTGTGTTAGTGTATTTGGTCACCTTCTGTTTTTGTCTTCCTGTATCTACTGCTAATTATTATTCAATTAGGAGATAAAGGAACACATAATTAAAGTGCATTCCTAGGTTTATTGCTTTGGATCAAGGGCTAGAATTCTTAACTCATAAACATGTGGTATTGAAGGGATGAGTTACTTGTAAGTATGGTAATTTTTATCGTGTCCTTGAATAATTGATAACTTAGCCATTAAATTACCGTCATTAAAAGTAGTCTTTCTGTGAAACCAGGGTATGGTGCCCCATGATCACATTAATGTACACAGCTATGATTTAATTAAAAAAAAAAGTAGTCTTTAAAAGTAGGTCCTTTAAAATGTTAAACAGAAAATTTACCTAGTATGCTCTCAAGATTCTAAGCAAAGATGAAACACCCAAGCACGAATAGCAACTAGAATGTGTTGTTTCTCTTACTTTTCTCTATCTGTGCAACTTTCTTTGGGGAAGGACTACATTGTATAGAGGATTTGAAGGTAAATTTGAAGATAATAGTCTGTTTCTTTCTCACAGTTTTTTTGAATGACTTACAAAATTACCATATTAAGTGGATTTCTTTTCTTAGGAGGTAACTCTTCAGAAATGCAGAACAACAAAGCAAGACCATACCCAATCACCAAAAAAGCTTAATTCTTCTTAAGCTGATGCATTTTTAAGCACTGTACATGTAAGATGAGCTAATGGCTAAAGAAGGGTCCCTGTATCTTTTAATGGGGAGATGGAAGTAATTTCTAATTAGCACTTCACTTGTTCACCCACAAATTGCATGTGAATTGGGTATAAAAGCCCTTTGTATATAAACTGTAAAGGACTATAAAAGCGTAGTTTATTATGATTGCTACCAAAGTTGATTTTAGAGAACACTTTTTTCCTGAATGTATGAACACTCCTCTGCAGATATATTTCACTTCTTAGTTACAGATTTACCTACAAGGTGATAAAGAATAGAACCAGGATCTTTAGTGGAAAAACTGGTTTTCCCTAAGAAATTCTGATTTACAGTTTGTCGGTGAAAAAGTAACATCAAATAAAGGGAAAATGTCTAGTATGTTAATGGGTCTTATGTTAAAGGCTATAGCTATACATAGTTTTACTGTCGTTGCTTGAAAAGGAACGTGTGGTATGATGACATCAGCCACTCATGTTCAAGTTACTGTGGCTATTGAATTAGTGGACTCTGGACCTAGTGGGGTTATTCTGGGCCTGAACTTCCTGTTTGCACCTAGCTCCAAATTACTTGCAGCTGTCAAAATAATTTTTTTTTTTGAGACAGAGTCTCACTTTGTCGCACAGAGTAGAGTGCGGTGATATCACAGCTCACAGCAACCTCCAGCTCCTGGGCTTAGGCGATTCTCCTGCCTCAGCCTCCAGAGTAGCTGGGACTACAGGCGCCCTCCACAACACCCGGCTATTTTTTTGTTGCAGTTTGGCCAGGGCTGAGTTTGAACCCACCACCCTTGGTATATGGGGCTGGCGCCCAACCCAGTGAGTCACAGGCACCGCCCTTTCATAATAATTTTAATCATTTTCAGATACTTTGCAGGAAAACAAAAAGGTATTAACCCCCACACACACACCACAAAGATACCGTCCCTCCTCTTCTTTTACCCATTTGTATCCCCACTGAGTGGATCCTGTCCAGGCGGGGCAGTATTCTTTCCACACATCGTTATTCTCTAAGATGTTAAATGCTTATCCAGGTCTTTCCCAAGTCTGATTCCATGTCCTTGCCTGCTAAAAGCGGATTAGAGGACTGGAGAATGTTGGAGTAGGAAGAGGCCTTCAAAACCAGTGGATAAACTCGTTTATTTTACTGATAATGAAACACAAGGCATCAAAGACTTTTCAGATTAAAAATTAAACCCAATCTCCAGGCTTCCAGCCTTTGACCTGTTGCCTGCAGAGACGTGTGCCCGAGCTCTGTCACCCCACGGAGGGACGTTTGCCAGCAGGATTCTCACCTCCGTGTCCAGGCTGCCCACCAGATACACTTGGTTATTTCCCAGTGTGGGGAAGGCTTATGACAGGAAGGGCAAATGGAAACTCAGGTGAGACAGAGAGGACTGAGCAAGCTGCTCCTTAGACCCATCTGCAGGCACGGCGTCAGGTCCTCACGCTGCACCTGTTACTAGCGTTCGTTCAGTGTCAGCACAGGATAATATGTTTGCATTTGTCACAGTTAAACACACAGAAAAGGAGAATTCCACAGTGGGACACCTTAAGTACAGAGTCTCAGTATATACACAATCGCTTCCACGTTATTGAAAATCATAGGTGACAGATACTAGAAATGGTCTCCTTTGGTCAAGAGCCATTTAAAAAAAAAAAAAATTAGAGCCTTCCCCAACATTCTTCTAAACTGACTTTCTTCTCTTATTTCATTTTAAGTCATTAAGAGTATTCAAAACCAATTTGGAATGAATTATGTATTGCCAAGGCCACTCTCTCCTTTACTGTAAAAAAGCATATTTAGAGTCATAAGTTTTAGCATTGGAAGGGCCTTGGCACTTAATTCTTTGATTACTTCTTCTTCTTCGTTTTTTTTTTTTGAGGGTGTAGATAGGTGATATTTTGAACTGGTCAGCATCACCATTCTCAGGCCCGTGTTAGGTCCCCAGCGTACTTAAAAGTTCTCGTTAAACTATCTGTTGGTACCATTGGTTTCTGTCTGTTCTTCTGTCTCTGTTTTTTACTCTTTCCTCCCTTCTGGGATAATCTATCTCAGTCCTATTTGATTATTTTCAGTAGATCTAACCTGAGTTTTAACTGTAAAATGGAATCGAAAAGAAAACCCAGAAGTCTACTTAGAATGCGGATATAGATCATCACGTATTTTTTATTTCTTTCTTTTAGCATCCAGTCATGGAACTCCCCACAGGTCTGGACTGTTGCTTGATCACAGTGGCTCTTTAAGAAGAGCCTCATGTGCTCAGATAAACAATGTGCATAGATTCTCCACCTTCCACGTGGAAACTTTAGAGGTTGTTAGTGGTGTTAAGTTAGATGTGTCAAATTTAAAGTTCTTATAACTGGACTTTTAAAAATCTGTCTTGACGTGCAACCATTAACATTGTTTGTATGTCAAGTTTATGAAATAATTGATAGGAAGAGTAGACCGTTCCTAGCATGTGTATGCCTTGGATCCAATCATTTGTGTGATTCAGCTATTTGACGGACATTCAGCGGGTACCCATATTGGTGCAGTTTGCACAGATAAAGACGCCAACTTTCTCGTCATTAATCCCGTCATGCGGCAGCAATGACAGATCTGTGCATAGTTTATTCAAGGCTAGAGATAGGCCTAGGGTCCTATGGAAGGACGGAGGACGAGGGACATCCAAACTGCTGGTAGGCCTTTGGGGATTATGGTGAGGGCCGTGCTGATTTCACCTTTGCTGGCTCAGATGATTTTATTTGCACAATGCAGGCCAGTGTAATGCAGGTATCTTAAGGTCTCCTCACCAGAAGCAGCTTTCACAAATCGCCCAGAAGTCACAACATCAGCAATAGTCTCCTGTGATCCCCTAGACCTCACAGTGCCTGATAAATACTGTGTCTTAAAGGATGACCTTGGAGAGGCCCACCCAGTGATCTCAGCCTTCTACTCGTATCCATGCCGGGCAAGGATAAGTGATTAAAATGCGCCTCCACCCCACATTTGGAAGTCCCAATATGTCTGTGCAGAAGATGTGATTCACTCAGAGTCAGGTGTGTTTTTAACATCCAGAAAATAATTCATTTTTCTGTAGTAAATAGGAGGACAGAATTATACAGGTGGTACATGGGAAACCTCTGCATACCTCCCTTTTGGTTTTGCTGTGAACTTAAAAGTGCCCTAAAAGAAAATGAAGTCTTAAAAAAATTATACTTACCAAAAGTGAACAGAGAAGGCAGAATGTCACTGAGAATTCCAGTCCAACTGGAGAGGCCGGTTTCAGGCATCTGGAGTGACTGTCTCCCCTCCACCCCACCCTGGCTTTGTCCCCACTGTCTCTAAATAACATCTTTTTAAGTTTCTGCAGTGGTAAATGTAAGTTGTTAAGCAGTTTGGTTGTGGAGGAAAGTAAAATGCCAGGAAGGCTCCGGGCTGTGGTGAGCAGGCAGGCCTGTATTTCAGAGGGTCCTCGGGGCAGGGCTCCGGACGTGGAATTGGGGTGCAAGTGGGCCTTCCCTCCAGCTGCCTGGTTACTCTTCACGTCCCCGTTAACAACGTCCAGAGTGGCACATGGGACGCTGTCCCCGCCCCCCCCCCCCGGCACCTGAGCCATATCTCCCTCAGCAGCTGAGCCAGACACATCAGCGCCATCCTAGACCCATTTCTGTTTCCATCCTCGGATCCATTTTTTCCGTCCTCCCTCCCTTTTCGTAACGTACTTCACATCAGTCGCTGGGGCCTTTCCTCTTATTTCCTGAATGTATTTTGCACCTGTGCATTCTTCGCACTGTGTGATAACACGTGTACTTGAAGGTAAGATGAGGTCCTTTCGCCCTGCAAAATTACCCCTTGGGAAAGAGGTAGTTTCGAACTGGAGTCTGTGCAGAACATTTGCTGTTCCCGGGTGCTGTCCCGGCTGCTCTATTTCAGACAGCAGAGCATTTGTGAAGGAGGCACCGTGGCCCCAAATGACCTTGTTTGATGTGGTTAGATATTACGGACGGCACCTGACAAAATCTCAATCTCTCTCTCTTTTTTTGAAGGCTGTAAGTGATGTTTAAAATAGTGTAGGTATTTCAGGAATGTGTCCTCATAATTGCAAATATAAAATGTCTTTGTAAACAAGCCTTTTCACATAAAAAGAAGTAAAATACAAGAATAAAGAACAATAAATCTCCAATATATTCAGAAATTAGAGATATAGAACGCATGTATATTTACCTATAGGATAAATAGAAACCGCAACCATCCTAATTTTTACTACATCATACTGATGGCTTAGGACAGGCTGCCCAGTGGTGGAGCACCCCTCCCCCAAAGTGGGTGTGCTGGGAACTGGCAAGGGGACTAACAAGGCTGATTGGACTCATGTGAAGAGTTTGAATCAAATTGTTTTTGGGAAGGGAAAGTATACTTGTAGAAAGTGACATCTAAATATGTTTTGTATTTTACTATTAATTTCATTTATGTAGCTAAAGATAACAAACACCATGTTATTGCATAAACAGGTAGCTGCTTCATACAATCTAAATTCTTGTAAAACTAAATTTGAGTTATATGTTCACAAAAGTATATGAATTATAAATAGCTCGATGAATTTATACGAAACACTGAAGGCCAAGAATCAGAGCGTTTCCTACACCTTGTAACGCTCCCTTTTTCTCTCTTCTAGCCAGTACCTGATCACTCCACATGCCCAGTGTAAACCACGCCCTGTCTCTGTCACCAGAGAAAAGACAGTCTCACTCCGTCACCTGGGTAGAGTGCTGTGGCATGATAGGTTATAGCAACTTCAAACTCGTGGGCTCCAATGATCCTCCTGTCTCGGCCTCCCAAGTAGCTGGAACTTCAGATGCCCTCCCCCACACCCAGTTAGTTTTTCTTATTTTAATGGAAACTGGGTCTCGCTCTTGCTCAGGCTGGTTTTGAACTCCTAAGCTCAAGTGATACACCTGCCCCAGCCTCCCAGAGTGCTGGGATTACAAGAGTGAGCCATCGTGCTCAGCCTGTTTTTGAACTTTTTATAAATAGAATCAGTAAGTATGTACCGTTGGCTGTCTGGGGTCTTTCCTTCACATTATGTTTGTGGAATTCCTCTGTGAGTACTAATTACCTCCTGTTTTACTGTTTATTGTGTTTGCTTTGTGTCATCTCCACCCCTCTGCCAGAAGGTAAGCTTCCCAAAGGCATATATATATTTTTTTGGGGGGGCGAGGGGGGGAGACTATATTGTGAGTTAAATAGTAAAAAATTACTATTTAACTCACAATATAGTCCCCAATATTAGAATGATGGCTGATGTATAGTAGATGCTTCATAAATACTTGCTCGATTTATTTGGATGAAATATTCTGGATATGAAAGATAGGAACCTCCAGGGACTGTCTGTCTTCACGAGTCAGATTGTTGTGGAACCTTTGCCAGCATGGGCTATGTATTCTCACACTTTGAAATGAAACCTGGAATGGGGAGTTTGGATGAAGGTGGCTGCCCGTGTCCTGCTTCAGTGGTTTGGAAGGACAAGCCAAGCAGCATGCAGGCTCGTCCTGAGCTGGGCGAGGGTACTCTCCACAATACAATTAACAACCTTGTAGGGGTTGATACTTGAGTGCTGAGTTTCAGGTCGTTCCCTGTTTGCCAGCATTCCTAGAAGTGTCCGTAGAGGCAAATTCTCATGAAAAAATCAGACAATTTACGAAAATTAGATGTCTTTTATCTTTGGTTCACGCATATCAATTTTGAAAAATGTATGCATCATGTATAGTTCCATTATAAGTAAAAGCAACGTGCTTTTGTATACTCAACCCATCTTAACAGCATTCTTAATACGTTCTTACATCAATTTTGCAGGACCTGGAACAGTCTTTTCTCCTCTTCTCCCTCACTCCTCTTTTTCTCTTGTGCATTATTTCCTGAAATGCTATGATGCTGTACAGATGAACTCTAAGTGCTAGATAAGAAAAATGTTACTGTATAGGGCCTATTTATATACATCCAATTTTAGAATGACTTTTGCTTCTACTAAGTTTCCAATGTACAGAGCGTGCAAAAAAAAAAATCATGCATGTTTAAAGAAAGGAAAAAGATTGTAATAATATATACCAATAACAAAAGATGAATACAAGTCTCCTTGAGCACCTCGTAAAATCACAGAAGTCGAATGTGACTTGAATATTAGAAATTCAATACAGTTTTCACCTTAAGATGAGTGTACGTTTTTTGGCGCTGTGTATGTTACGTGTACACGTATCTGTGTCTTTGTGAATGTGATGTTTGCTTGTAGAGCGCAGCATTTTCATGGGACAGGAGGATGTTTTCTCTCTCAGCTCTCAAAGGGATTCTGTTTAAAAATCTGCCAGCTCCTCAGTGGATTGCCTGGTCCCAGCCTGCCCAGCCGTTGGCGATCTCTAATTGTCTTCTGTTCTTCCTGTGTTAGCCTCTTCGCGCAGCCTGAATTGATGGTAAACTTTGTCATGAGAGTAACTTCTGCACTCTGGTGTTTCTGAGGTGCCTCCAGCACTGCTGGCCTGTGATGTCTCAGCTCTGAGCGCCTAGGAGAAGGGTCCTTTCCAGAGGAATGAACAGATTCCATCTAATAACAGAAAAGCTTGTTAGCTCACCAGTTGAAAGAATGCCAAAAAGCAGAGTCGTGTGAAGAGATACAGCTAAGGTCAGGTAATGCAGTGCTTGTCTGCAAAAGCCACCTTTCAGTTAGTGCTGTGAAGAAAAGCCGGGGTCTAAGTTTTATCCAAAATACAAGAGCAGCCGTGCAGCAGTTCCAACCGCGGTTAACACTGCACTCAAACTACAAACTGAGGGCATTAGCAAACTTAAAATAGACACTTGCGTGAACTATTATGGGAACTTTATTGTACAGAAAAAGAAAACCACTGCAGTTGCCAGGTGGTGAAATCTAACCAAACTATTCTTTTTCTCTCAGGGTTCTGAAGGCATCCCAGTTTCAGGGCTATGATTTAACTAATGCACCAACAGATCAACTTGATTCTAGTCTCTGTTCTGTGCCTGTCAGTTCTCTGGGAAGTGCGGGTACTAGGGAGCCAACAGCAGTGGAAATTCACTTGAGCTGGGGCGCAGAGGGCGGCAAGCAGAGGAAGAGGAGCCTGATGCGTCTCCCCAGCCTTCCTTCCCTGGACCAGTGCTGCTGAAAATGACTAGACATCAGGACCCAGGGCCTGGGGTCCACACGAGGACAAGGAGACAGCCTGTCCCCACCTTCAAGGCACGGGGTTGCGCCTCCGTTCCCTCACTCCTCACCACGTGGAGGGCCTGCTGTTCGGTGTACCAGGGGTCAAGAGTGCAAGAAAGTCAATCAGAAATTCGTGCCCTAATTGAACTTCTATTGGAGGAGGATAGACAGGCAGTAAATAAATAAAAAATATAGTGGAGCGTGCTAAGCACTAAAGAGAAAACAAAAGTTGGAAGGTGACGGAGTGTTGAGGGCGGGCAGCGGTTGCAGTTTTAGGCAGGTGGTCATGGGTGAGAAGGCAGCATTGTTAGTAAAGATCTGAAAGAAGTGAGAATCTTGTGATCCAGATTCCTGGAGGGGAACAGTGGGGACCTGCGGGGGAGGAGGAGGCCGTGCCAGGTTCTGATAACAAAGCAGACCCATTATGTTCCGCAAGGAGGCCTCCAGCCGGGGCAGGATGAGCAGAGGGGCAAGGCCTTCTGAGGCGCTGGAGGTCACTCCAAGAGAACACAGGTGACAGGAAACTGTGGGGAGGGTTTGCCCCAATCCTGGGGCTTGAATATGTAGGGAAAGGTGAATTGATAATTAAATTCTGCCATAAGTTGTGAAGCAGATGGGAAGGATTGAATTATACTAAAGACATGACACTGGAATTGAGTGAAAAGTAAAAGCTGGACTTAATGAAGCCAAGTTGTGAAGGTGGGCTCAGACCTCGGAGGGGACATTGTCAAGAGAGATGGGCAGAGGCAGCAAAGGCCATGCCCTGTGCCCACCGGAGACCATGTCCAGGGATGCCCTCCCGTGCTCATGGTTGCACTGTGAGCCTCCGCAGCAGCAGCCGTCCGCCTCCCTTGCTCTTTCCTTGTTTGATGTGGGCTGCTTTCGAAGTAGACCTTCCTCAGACTTCTTATGAGGTAAAATTATTGAAGAGGGAAGGAAAAATGTACCTGTGGTGTTGCCTTTGCGTTCAATTACCAGCTGACCTCCACCTCCTTCTGCTGATTGAACAAATATTGTCGTAAAATTGTATTAAATATGTATGATTTTCGGCCTAAAATATTCTCAAAGGCATCGTCTTCTGCGAACCCAATTGATTTTATTTTTTGTCATCTCTCTTGCTATCCTCTGTAAAAATCTTCATCCACAACTCTTATAAGCATAGATTGGTTCATTTAAAATTTTTATCATGTATCAAGTGATAGAAGTCCTTCTACATGTTAATAGTTTCACAGGGTGAGTTCTGGGACTTTCATACTAACCCTTTTTGTTTGTTTTTTAAGGATGAAATATTATAGGCAGAACCCAAAGCAACATTTCACGGGCTTTTCTTCTACCAAAGAAACATTACCCTCTTTCTGCTTATGGCGCTGAAACACTCCGTGCTGTTTTCTGCCTGATTTTAGAGTGTTGTTTTTTGATTCTGAATTGGAGCAGTTTGCCCTGAAATGACATAGGTGTGCATTCTGCCTGTAGTTAATTTTTCTGGTGACTTGCAGATGGAAGTTAGAGTTAAAATGGAAGATTGCTTAAGAAGCTGGTATGTTATGAAAACCCCAAGCATTTTTTAAGAGAAAATAGTGTCTCTTTTCCTTTCATGATTGGATGGAAAATACTAAACTCCTTTTAAGTAAGCATCAGAGGATGTGAGTGTAATGGATGTTCATCTTTCTCTCATGAGTTCTTATGATTCGGATCTTATCTCCGTTGCAGCATTCTTCTGTGTTTAAGATCTTGAGTGCTGGGACAGACCCATTATTTTTCTGTTTATTTTTCCTTCCACTTGTTTGATGCTGTGAAGATATTCATTCTGTACCTTTTTGTTGCAGAGATTCTAGTTCATCTCAACTGATGTCCTTGACTTGAGAATATAAATAGACAAATAGAGACAGGTGACAAGGATTGATTAGCAGTCCTCCTGCTAAGTGAAGCAGTAAACCTATCGAGATAAATCACTAGCTCCAAAGCGCAGAGAATGCATGATCATGGAAATAAGGGGAGTGTGTGTATGTGTGCACTTTGTGGTGAGATTTTCTAGAAGAGCTACAAGGACACAAAGATTCTATCTGGGCTGTTTTACTCTCCTTCAACTTTTATTGCTTTTTTTAAAAAAGCTTGTGTTTTTTTTTTTTTTTTGTAGAGACAGAGTCTCACTTTATGGCCCTCGGGTAGAATGCCGTGGCCTCACACAGCTCACAGCAACCTCCAACTCCTGGGCTTAAGCCATTCTCTTGCCTCAGCCTCCCGAGTAGCTGGGACTACAGGCGCCCGCCACAATGCCCGGCTATTTTTGGTTGCAGTTTGGCCGGGGCTGGCTTTGAACCCGCCACCCTCGGTATATGGGGCTGGCGCCCTACCGAGTGAGCCACAGGCGCCGCCCAAGCTTGTGGGTTTTAATAATTTAATTTGCTTTCTCTTCCAAGAAGGTTGGAAGATTATTTGCTTTCTCTTCCAAGGAGGATTTTTTTTAAGCAAAAGAAACCTGAGATCAGTAGTATGACCTTTTGAAGTCAATATGTGTGTGTGCATGTCTGCGTATGTATATGACTTTGTTATTATTAGGCTTTAATTATAGGATGGGAAAAACTCATAAGAGATCACCAGATTCCTTCTCTGACACTTATAAGCCATCACAGACAGGTAGAAAAATATTTTTAGCATTTTAGTAGCATTTCTTGTTATACCAGGCAGTATATTACCTCATTGAACTCTGACGTTCACCCGGGGAGACAGGCGTGTTAATGTGCCCATGTGCTAGCCAAGGATGCTGAAGTTCAAGCAGCTCAGCTCACCGTGTGGGGAAGGAGTGGGGCTTGGCCAGGGCACGGCTCTGCTCCCAGCCGTCACATGGCCATTCGTCTCTCTCCTTCGCTTTCTCCCTGTTTTTCCCGGAACTCTCAGTTCCAAGGGCTACTTTTCACTCTCATCTCCCTTTCTCTAGTGTGGTTTCTTCACTCTGAAAAAGGCTCCTCTTCTAGTTACCCCTTTTTTTTCCTGCACCTGATGGGGAGCGGCACTTACCCACCTGCCCACCTTCCGTCTCAGGGGCCCCCTGTGCTGCTGTCCAGGCCGTCTCTGAGCCCCTGAGTTTGTCAGGACCCGGAGCTGCTGCTGGCCGGTTCTGCGTGAGGCGGTAGTGACAGAACGCTTACGGCCTGGTTTCTACGTGCGTCCTCTGTTCCTACTCTACTTGCAAAAGCACATGCCTTACAGTTTGCTCTTGGATATGTCTTAGATTGCCCAAGACCTTTGAATTCTGACCATAACTTACAAACATGTTTGCCTTTGTGTGGACGTTTGATAGGATTTATTCAGGTTGTTTATGAAAGTTTATGACTGGTTATGTTAGGGTCTCCAGGATCTTGAGATACACTGCCATTAATTTGTTAAATATGTAAATTCCCACTGAGCGTGAAACTATCAAAGACAGTTGTAGGACTCAGTGTGCTAAGTGGGCACTGGAGACCAGCTTTGGCACGTTGCCTCCCTGAGTCCCAGAGAAGAGAAGGGAGGGAGGACCGTCTGCCCCTTCCAGTCCCTCTCACCATATCTCTGTGCTCTCTGTGGCTTATAGATCCTCCCCTCCCCTCGCCTCCCCTCCCCTCTCTGTGGCTTATAGATCCTCCCCTCCCCTCTCTGTGGCTTATAGATCCTCCCCTCCCCTCCCCTCTCTGTGGCTTATAGATCCTCCCCTCCCCTCCCCTCTCTGTGGCTTATAGATCCTTCCCTCCCATCCCCTCCCCTCCCCTCTCTGTGGCTTATAGATCCTTCCCTTCCCTTCCCTCCCCTCCCCTCTCTGTGGCTTATAGATCCTTCCCTCCCCTCCCCTCCCCTCCCCTGTCTGTGGCTTATAGATCCTTCCCTCCCCTCCCCTCTCTGTGGCTTATAGATCCTTCCCTCCCCTCCCCTCCCCTCCCCTCTCTGTGGCTTATAGATCCTCCCCTCCCCTCCCCTCCCCTCTCTGTGGCTTATAGATCCTCCCCTCCCCTCCCCTCTCCTCCCCTCCCCTCCCCTCCCCTCTCTGTGGCTTATAGATCCTCCCCTCCCCTCCCCTCTCTGTGGCTTATAGATCCTCCCCTCCCCTCCCCTTTCTGTGGCTTATAGATCCTCCCCTCCCCTCCCCTCCCCTCCCCTCCCCTCCCCTGTCTGTGGCTTATAGATCCTTCCCTCCCCTCCCCTCCCCTCCCCTCTCCTTCCTTCTCTCTCACAGAGTTTCACTCTGCGCCCCCTAGTTATTATTTTTTTTATTGTTAGTAGAGACAGGGTCTCACTGTTGCTCAGGCTGGTCTTGAACTCCTGAGCTCCAGTGATCTACCTGCCTCAGCCTCCCAGATGGCTGGGATTGCAGGCATGAGTCAGCACACCTGGCTGACCCTCCGCTTTCTTACTGAAGATGAAATCACGCAGTTGAGTCTCTGCTTCCTTTCTAAGCCAAAGGTCATTATTACCCGATTACCTGGTACCATGTAACACTGAGTTTGCGAAAGTGAGTTAACAGTGATTGCTGCTGTATGTCATTAAGTAACAAAGAATTTCAGAGTTGTAATTTGTAAATTCAGTTTTTCTCCTCTATCCACGACCTTCCACAGTCATGTTTAATATTTAAGTCTCCGACGTGAACAGAGTGGGCGGTGAGCAGTTGCCCTCACAGATGGGTTTTTTAACTTTGTTATTGTGGGTGTGGCCAGGCTGTAATTGTTCCCTAATGGCCCTGACGTCCTTCCAGGAGCCGCCTAGGCTGGGGACTTGGCTGCTGCAGCTCCAGCTCACCACAGCGGGAGCTGGGCAGCTTTGCCTGTTCGTTTCCTTAAAGTGATGTGTACTGGCTGAAATCCAGCCTGTAATCTTCTTGATGAGTGCGCCCAGATTCCCTTTAACTGGTGTTTATGCCCCTGTGACTTTCTGCCCTGCCCATGGGAACTTGGGCCTGTGGATTGGGTTGGAGGAGAGTTCTCCCTTCCTGCTGGGAAGTGCCTGTGTCTCCACAGCTTCCTGCTCCTGCTTCTGTGGTTCCAGGGTCCCACGTAGCACCTCTTTCCCTGTCATCTCCCCTACCTCCCCAACCTTCCTGACTCTGCGAGTGCACAGTCCTGGGGTGGCTGGGTGGGTCCACGCTTCCCCTCCTCACTCCAAACATCATCCAAGGCAGGCCTGCGAGTACCAGTCCAAGTGATCCAGCAGACCCTGGTCTCAGGAGGCTTCTAGACGTTGTTTGAGGGACTTGAGATGTTTGCAGAAGTCATTTCTCCACCATTGATGTGCCCCCCTGGCTTTGTAGTCTAGTTCCACACTCCTGTCAGTTTATATAGTTAAAGAGGCAAGAAATGTGGCGTTGCAGAGAATTCCTTTGTAATAACAGTGCAGGGGGAACGGATCATCAGATGAGTAGGAAAGGAACCCCGTGGAGAAAGGGAACTGGCAGGATTATTACAACTCCTGGCCGAGGCGGAGGGGAAAGATGGGACTGGGGGTAGATGACACACACCAGCTGGGGTGGTCACAGGAGTCCTGGGAGAGGTTGTAGACAGAGCTGGGCATAGAGGCGGGTTTGCCATAGCAGTAGCAGTAGATGGAGCTCTGGGAACGGGTGGTAAGATGAGGGGTGCAGAGGGCAGGACGGTGCAGGGTCCAGGAGACCACGGCCATGGAAGGAGGATGAGAGCAGCCGCTGGTAACTCAGCTGTAACAACAGGGAGCATGCAGGAGAAGCAGGGAATGCCTGCAGCAGCGAGGGGTTTCACAGGGACGATACTGACTTTGACAGTCGCTGGCTGTGCGGGGGCAGCACTGTGCATGGTATTTGGTCAGCCCGTGACTGATGATGGAGTTGTAGGTGGTCACGGGGAGCTTGGCACCGGTGAAGAACTCAGCTGCATGTTTGGGTCAGCTTGCCCAGGAATGGGATCAGACACACAGCCAAGTGCTGAATGCACAGGACTCAGTGGGGACATCAAAACGTAATTCATTCTCTTCCTCACTTGGTATTCAGACCACTCTGACCGACAGAGTTTTCTGTTCCTGGATAAAATAGAAGACAAACTTAGTTGCTTCTCTGTTTTATCTGATTAAAAAAAAAAAAAAAAGACAGTAACCACATAGCTGCGTTCAGGGATCCTCTCATCTTGTCAGGTCCACTGTAAGGACACGCATTTTATTCAGTTCAAGGTGAGGCTCCCCCCGTCCCAGCCCCTGCTCATTGCAGATGTGGGGCCTGCAGTGGCAAAGGGAGTTATGCCCGGCCCTTCATCCTGCCCCCAGGGCACCTGCTCTTCTCCCTGCTCACCAGGCAGCTCTGGCTGCTTCAGAGCAGACTGGGGGAGGGAGGATGGAGGGGAGGGAGGACTCACAGAACTGGTGGTGTTCTGCCTTTTTTCCTCTTCTGGCCATGGCAGGTGGTGAGCCTGATTTGTCCTGTAGACACTGTCTAGTTCTTTGGAGGGTCCCACCCTCCTCCGCCCTGTGTGTCTCTGGCCCAGTTTCCTTCCCTTGGGAGGAGGAAGGAGATTGCACTTCTCCTCTTCATCCCAGTCCCCTCCCCATGCACAATCCATGTCAACTTTGTGTGTTTATGGGGTATTTGGGCAGAAATACTCTTCTATTGCCTAAGGTGAAACTAGAATTGAAGGGGTAGATGTGGGGTTAAGTGTTGCGGACGGTGGTGAAAGTCCTCAGCATGAACAAGGCTGCCCAGGAAGAGACAAAAAAAACCTCCCAGAGACACTCGCATTTCAGCAGCAAGAGAAGGAAAAGGAGCCGGCGGGGAAGGTGGACCCCTCAATCCCTCATTCTGAGTCATCCCGGAATCAGGCCAGTTAGCAAGTCTCCTCTTTACCTGCCATGGGGGAACTTGCAAAGATATTCTTATTTTAATTATGTAAAGACCCTACACTCTTTTCTTCCTGTTTTGAAAACTGATGTTCATTTTGCTTTAGAGTTTCTAACAACAAGTTTTAATTCTTTCTTTTCCAGTTGTGTATGAACACAGATCAAGATTAGAGAAATCCTTACAAAAAGAAAGACTCGAACACAAGAAAGCCAAGGAAGGTAAATCAATGAGATTTGTTTCCTGTGCTTTTCCCACATTCTTTGACGTATTATGTCTTGGCTTTACTATTTTATTTTTTTTTTTTTGTTAACATACTTCTCAAATCAACCCAAATTCAGTATTGCGGTAGACAGAGAAAATGTCACATGTATTTTCCAGAATATGACCAATTTTATGTATACACACACTTTTAATATAACAAATTAATCCCATTGTCTAGTATCTTTTAAGTTATGCACCTGTTTTTATCTTGTGGAAGTTTCCATTGGCATAGCTGATGGTTCAGCTAGAAAATTAACACTTAAAGTGTGTATTAGGCAATGCTGTTCATTTTTATAAGAAATTTTCTGTCAAGCACAGACCTTACAGCTCTCATGATTTTAAGTTATCTGCATTTTTCTCTGAGAGCATCTCATTCTGTTGCCCCCACTAGAGTACAGTGGTGTCGGCCCAGCTCATAGCAGCCTCCCACCTTGGCTTCCCAGCGTGCTGGGATTACCAGTGTGAGCCACCACACACAGTCTCTAGTGATCTGCATTCTAATATTTATTTATTTGTTCATGGTTTATGATAAATCTTAAAACAGAAGTTGTTCTGTCTGCTCAACCTGCTGGGGCAGGCGTGGAGCAGAGGAGGGCAGTGGTGGTGAGGATGATGCTATACTGACCCACGGATGGAGCCCTGGTGAAGAACAGAAGTGTAACATCATTAAAGTGCTTTGCTAGGATTTGGGCTTTTCTTGTCTTCAGATGCAGAGTGATTTTACAGAGCCATCTAGTGGATAATGAAGTTCTCAGAGCTTTGCTGGTAGCTTGGACCCCCAATGCCTTTTTCCAAGTCCTGAATGATTTTCTTGTGCCCTCTGGTGGACAGCAGTAAATCGTCCTCCTCTTCAGATGAGCTTCCCCCCTTCAATTTCAAGGAGAGTCAATCTCAGAGAAATTCGAAATGCACTTTTAATAAATTGGCTATAATATGGATTTTTTGATGTTAAGATTTGCCGCTTTAACGTAAAGAGGAAATTATATTTTTCCAACTCTTCTAAAGCATTAAGAGCCAAAATAAAGTATATAAATAACCAAATAGATTTTTTTAAAACTAAAACATTTTCGAAAGCCTGAGTATAATTTACCTTTATTCCTTTAGATGTTTTTAAATTCTGTAATAAATTAACTGTATTCTGTTTTCTCCATTTTCCCCTAGATTTTCTCGTTTATAAGTTAGAAGCGCAAGAAACGCTAAATAAAGGAAGGGTAAGGGTTTTCTGTTTGCTTGTGTTTTGTTTTTTTCTTAATTCATTTTCATGAAACTTGAAGGAAAGGGAAATGGAGTTGCAAAAGTTTCTACTCTGTTGATCACTAGGATTATAGAACTGAAAGATTTATTTCTTTTTTTTTTTACTGCCAAAAATTCTAGAGGGATGACTTTAAACATTGTTCTTCTAAAACCTGCCTTTACTTATGTTATTGATGATAGTGACCAATTAGAATTAACCCTAATATTCAACAGTAAAGAGAGGATTGTCGTATTCATTTATTTTCTTGTAGTCTTTTCTTTCTGTGGAATGTAAGGTTCATTTGGTTTGCCTTTGGTTGTATAACATATAACCCAGGACCTAGCCTTGAGTCTGTATTTGAAACCATTTGTGGAATGAATGATTATATTGGCATTTAAAAATCTCTTAAAGTCCAAATTAATTGGAGAAGAGCGAGTCATTTCCTTACTCTAAGAAGAACGTGTAAGCCTTCTTACACATCTTAGTTGATTGATGAAAACATTGGCATTTGGGGGGTATTAAAGCTGAGAAGAGTTTCTTCTTGGTAGCCTAGGAGGCACTTATTTTTTCATTACTAAAATCTAGCAAACATATAGGAATGTTAAAACTTTATTTCTGCTATAAAATAAAGAAATAGTCCTAGAGACTTTTGGGTTCAAGTACAGAATGCATTTTACCTAAACACAAGTGAAATGAATGAAAACATTTTAAGAGCAGTGAGCTGTGTCCAGCAGGCGAGCCATACTTGTTTTCTTTGTGTTGACTTTTGTTTTAATTTACAGCAAGATTCCAATAGCAGATACAGTGCGCTGAATGTCCAGCATCAGATGCTGAAAGTGAGTAATTTAAAGTTATTCATAATAAAAGAAATGGGTGATTTTGAACTAACGGCCTTTAAAGTGATTTTAAAGGTTTATAGGGAGTGGATTTCCGTGGTAATGTGGCATAGGAAAGCCATCTTATGATAAAATTTTATGTAGTTGTAATGGCCCATCATGTTTACCACCTGATTACTAAGAACATGTTTAATTATTGCACATTTTTTAAAAATTAGGGCTCCAGTCACCTGATTTTTATTTTTTCTTCGTACATTCAGGCTGCAGGTTTTATTTCTTGCCACAGTTTTCCTTAGACATCTTTGTTTACCTTACACAGACTGAAAGCTGTAGAACTATGAGAATTCTTTCTTTATGTTACTGATATTTAATAAATGTCCTTTTACTTAACAAAGGAACACAATTTACTATTTAAGGATTTCCCATCCTCGGCCCTTGGATAAAGCTCCTTGAGTGCCAGGGAGAGAGTCGTTTCTGCCAAGAGGAAGTGCAGGCAGCCTGTGTCGTGACATCCTCCCGTGTGTGGCCATGACGCCAGCTCCTCCCGCCAGCCTCCCTGGCTTTCTGTTTGGCTGTGTCTTTTCTCCTGGTGTCAGCAGGGTGTCTGCTTTTTATTGAAAACAGAACCCTTTCTGTCATCAAGAGTGCAGTCTGTAAATTAAAGCAGACGGTCCTCACACAGAGCACTGTAGATGGTGGAGTTTCCCTAGATTGAGATTACCCTGTAGGGTGAATAAGAGTCACTTCTATACATGGTTGATTACTTCCCCCAAAGGGAAAGAGTCTCTTCTCTTCCCTTCTCTATTTATTTTTTTTTTTTTGGCTGGGGCTGGGTTTGAACCCGCCACCTCCAGCATATGGGACTGGCGCCCTACCCGCTGAGCCACAGGCGCCGCCCTCCCTTCTCTATTTTAAACTGAGTTGCCCCAAATGCTAAAACACCAAAGAAGAGAAATCAGATGTGTTCCTGGAAAAACATCAGATTAAAGAGGAAGCCGGTGACATCCAGGAAGGGGTCATTGTGTCTTCAGCTCTGCCTTCTTTCCACAGTCCTTTAGTTCCTGGGAATTTTCCCCAGACCCTTTTTTAAACTATATTTCATGCTAACTTCTCATTGTTTTCACCTAATGTTAAAAATTAGGAGGAAAATTTGGGGGGCTGTGACCTCTATTCATTTGAAATATAGGGGAACTGTACAAATTGAAAGCATCCTGAGGGGAACGCAACCTCTCTCTCCGTCCGTTCTTGCCTCTCTGGAGGAGGAGGGCTGTATGAGGAATGGACTGTTCTGTAAATTGGTGGACGAGTATCTCCACCCGAGTTTTCATTTGCAGAGTCAGCACGAGGAGCTAAAGAAGCAGCACAGTGACTTGGAGGAGGAGCACCGCAGACAGGGGGAGGACTTCAGCAGGACCTTCAGTGACCACAAGCAGAGGTACCTGCAGCTGCAGCAGGAGAGGGAGCAGGAACTTTCCAGGCTGAAAGGTATCCGGACGTCTGATGGCCCGTGTGTCTGTACATAAGCGCTCACGTTAGGGTGCGGTAGAACAGGAGACTGTTCTGTGTGGTGATTGATTTTCATTCATCCTGTGGTCTTGTACCAGACACTTGGTTGTTCTTAACATTTCACATCATCTTTACTTTTTTGGGTTTGGAGAAGCAGACTAGAACACCCAGTGCATTCTTCTGAATCTCAGTGGGGCATCAGTCTTGGCAAGACGTTTTTCTCTTCTGAGTGTTGGGAGTTTTCTGGTGTCTCTTATCCCTAGCCACTAAATACTACTATCAATGTTCCTCACTTACCCCACAATCAAAAATTACTCTAAAAGTGCTCAAAGGGGAAGATAGAGTTCCCACTGATCACTAATAGTAGCTGCAGAAATCTCATGCTGTAGAGCCAGGGTGTCCAGGTCGGTCTCGGGCTTAAACCGAAGAGCCAGGGTGTCCAGGACAGTCTGGGGCTCACACTCTAGCGCCAGGGAATCCAGGTCAGTCTGGAGCTCACCCTCTTCAGCCAGGGTGTCCAGGTCAGTCTCGGCTCACGCCTTAGAACCAGGGTGTCCAGGTCAGTCTGGGGCTCACCCTCTTCAGCCAGGGTGTCTCGGTCAGTCTGGGGCTCACACTCTTCAGCCAGGGTGTTCAGGTCAGTCTGGGTCTCATGTTCTAGAACCAGGGTATCCCAGTCAATCTGGGTGCATGCTCTAGAGCCAGGGAGTCCAGGTCAGTCTGGGTGCACGCTCTAGAGCCAGGGAGTCCAGGTAAGTCTGGGGTGCATGCTCTAGAGCCAGGGTGTCCAGGTCAGTCTGGGGCTCATGCTCCAGAGTCAGGGAGTCCAGGTCAGTCTTGGCTTCTTCAACAGTTACTTGACCGTGGACACGTTGTGTAATCCCTGTAGGCATCATTTGTTTTTCTGTAAATTTGCGATAATTCAAAAAAGTATCAACCTTGTAAGGTTGATTTGATGATGAAATAATTTATGTAAAGCCATGAGAATAGTGATGTACATTAACTACCCATCAACATCAGCCCCACAAGTATTTCAGTAATAATAGGGAGAAAAATGTACCACTTCTCTGAGTCTGTGTGAGTCCTGGAGAAGCAACCAGTGCTTTCTACAGTCAAACATATATGTACTGAAGAAGTTTAAAATGAGAGAATTATTTTTAAGAAGCATTATGGCACATGCAGAAACAGTGGTGAAATCTGAACGAGGTCTGAGGTCTGATTCATTTTATCATAACATGCTGCATTTACGGACGATGTGGCTGTGGGTGCCACCTGCTGATGGGTCCTTAGAACTAGCATATACTTCTTTGGTTTTTGTCTGTAAGTATTTAAGAAAAACAAGTTACAACAAAAGGGTGCATAGGAATTAAGCTGTCGCTGGAACAGTAGTACAGAGGGTTAAGGTGGTCTTGATAGGGTTGGGCCAGGTGTCAGGAGATGATGCCCAAGAGCTGAGGGGTGAGGGCCCTTGGCTTACTCTGATGTGGCAGGTGGTGAGGGGTCGTTGAACATAACAACACAGAGAATCAAAAAAGGGCTGGAGACTGGACACCAGTGTCTTCACAAAAGTATTCTCCAGGGGAAGAGAAGCAGAGGGCTGATGTGTCGGGTGGTGCTGGCCTGTGAGGGGCTGCGCCTGTGTGTGGAGAGGAATAAGACATTTGGCTTATTGGATATGCTGTTTAACATTCACTAAGCAGGGGAAATAAATTATACCAATAATAAGTAGCTGTAGGAATGAAAAATAACATTCTCTAGGTGTCTGATCTCTGCCCAGCATACTTTCAGAACTTAGTACTTTAATTTTAGCAATGGGCACCAAAGGGCAGGTTTTCATACTTCTACTCTGTTTGCTCCCTTTTTAAAACAAAACAAGGAAGGTCCATGTATAATAAAATTTTAACAAATTGTGCATAGAAGTAAGAAATCAGAACCATGGGAAACAGGACACACGTATGTGAGCTCAGAGTACGAAGGTGCTTCAAGCCTTATAAACCCGTCTCTAGTTCCCGGCACCAGGACATTATGCAGTGAGCTGTAGAGTGTATTATACAGGACAGTAAGTCATAAGGCAGAAAGAAACGTACTTGTCTTAGGAGAGAGAAAGAGAAAGAAAACATTTCTGGTACCAGTTTTGGAAGAAATTTCCCAGAGGCCTAAAGCAGTGGAGTGGGATGGCGCCTTTGACACTTCCACGAGCAATTTTCACATCAGCACATCTTTTTGATTGTGATTTTTGGCAAAAGCTTGGGACAGCATTAAACTCCCCTATGGTCCATGCAGGTCAGTAGTGGCTAAAGAAGGGGTGTAGTCCAAATAGTTTTGGGGGGTTTAATGTGATCCAAGGAGCAAATTTAAAGCTCCCAGGGAGCAAACGGGGAGCCTGAGAGCTTACATAATTAATCTTCATTATCAACATTATATAGCTGACACTTAACAAATGTTTTCTGTGTGTCAGTTCTGGGCGAAATTCCTCACGTAGACCTTCTCATTTAATTCTGGTACCAATCTGTTAGATAAGTATTATGTTTAACCTCATTATACAAATGAAATTGAGACCCATAAACCTAACTAGCTGGGGAAATGCTGCAAAGGCTTGGGAGTACTGCCATTAAGTTTATAATCTCAGATTCTTTGAAAGGCTGAAAAGTGTGTGTATGTGTGTGTGTGTTAAGCTGTGGTCCTTTTCACCCAATGATGCACGTAAGGTCCTCTTGAATCACCTGTTTTGCCCTATGAGAAAACCCACCCACTTTGCTGCTGATCGCTCCCACCAACCCCACCATGTCCATATCTTTTCTCCCACCAACCCCACCATGTCTGTATCTTCTCTTCTACAAACCCCACCATGAATCCAATGTCCAGGATTCCAGCAGGGACTATAAAGGAATAGAAATTCCCAGAAAGTATGAGACATGCTGACACTTCCCTTCAGTGCTGGGTATACCCTGAGAGGTGGGGCTTTGTCTGCAGGGCTGGCTGCCATTTAAAGACAGTTTGTCCAACACAGTCCAGGTGTGCACCTGCTGCCCCAGCAGAATTGTTAATGCTCCCCCACTCTGAAAAGTGTTTTCCATGGGAAAGTGATCCTGTTATCACCTGCCACAGTTCAACTTGCATATCATTGCATGAGAATTGCCCTGGTGGTGTCAGATCTTACGAATTCCAGATTTTCTATTTGTAATGCTGACCGCTGTTCAATGCGGAAGCCACTGTGTAGCCCAATAATGTAGGAGCCAACACATAAATGAGTTTGTGGGTTGTGTTTGGCCCAACTGCTGCCAGTTCAAAACATCCAATGTCCAGATACAGGAGATAACGGGAGCCCGTTCTTGGTGAGCAGCAGGGTTTGGACTGGAGGATTTCAGAACTTCTCTCTGACTGATGCAGTCCCACCCTATTTCTCTGGAAAAAAAAAAAAAAAAGACTTTCCTATAGCTATTGGACGTAGAATTTGGATCAATCAAAAGAAAGAAGAAAATATTGAGAAATTTTCAACAGATTTAAGTAGAGTATTCCTCTGCCTCTTATTTCCTGAGTTGCCTTTGTAAATGAAATACATTTTAGACACTGGCTATTATTTATGCTGTGAAAAATAGGTCCTGTACTTTCTGACTTTATTTTTTAATTATCATTTTTTAATTTCACCAAAATACTGAACCTTTATTTTTAATTTGTGATGAGACTCAAATCTGAGAACGCTCCTACCGGTTATTTTAGTGTCAGGGGCTTGCTTATTGACAGACATATTTCATTTTTTGACTCCTGAGTAATTCAAAGGCCCTTAACTTTTGTCTGTAGTGTGTAGCTTCCTTAAAAATATTTAAACTACTGAACCAGGTTGTATTGGGATGTCCAGGTAAATCCATGCTACATCCCAATGCAATATAGTTTGGATGATTTGATTTCAATATTATACTGTCAAGAGTTCACAGCAAATCCTAAAGTACATTCATTGGAGGCTGCAGATATGAAAAGAATACAGTCAAAAGCCTGCAGATTGCAAGGCAGCTTTATGTGTGATTTTTCTTTTTCTAAAATAGAAACTGTGTACAATTTGAGAGAAGAAAACAGACAGCTCCGGAAGGCGCACCAGGATGTGCACACGCAGCTCCAGGATGTCAAGGTGAGATGGCGCTGAGCGCCTGGCTCTCTGGTGTTTAATTGCCTTCCCTTGCAGATAAGGTCACTCCCTAATGGATTCGCTCTACAGATCCATGGTTCTTGTGGGCTTTGTCTGAACTGGAGCGTGCCTGGTAACTTCTTTTGCCACTTTAGCATCTTTAGCATAGAGGGATACTCTGCAAATCTAAACATTTTCATTAGTTCCAAAATGATTCTTTTGCAAGTTGGCTGCATTTTAATAAGCTTTTTGTTCCCAATGTGTAGCTAATCATGAAAGACGCATTCTTTTGGTTTTGATTTCGTTGTGATTGACCGCGGTGTCTGGTCAGTACACCCCGGGTCTGGGAGCATTGCAACACGCACCGTCTTCTGTGATGATGTTTGAACTTTCCAAGGGCTGATGCAGCAACAGATAACACAGCCAGGCACGTTTGGGTGGTCATGTCACTGTCAGCCAGAGCAGAACTTGTCACCGAGTGTTAAAACTCAACCTGTAACATTCTTTTTTGTGTAGCAACAGCATAAGAATTTACTCTCCGAGCACGAGCAGCTTGTAGTGACTCTGGAAGACCACAAGAGTGCGCTCGCGGCCGCGCAGGTCAGAAGGGCGGCAGCCTCGTCCTCCTCTCCAAACCGCTTAACATCTGTGATTTCCTTCCTGCATGCAGTCTCTCTCACAAGCAGTCTGCAGGGAGTGCCTTAGGACGGGCTGTCCTGATCTGAGGACCATGCATGCTATCAGAAATCAAGAGAATACTAAATCAGCTGCTGATTAGTGCTCGCCCCAGTTCTGTGCTGATACGACTGTCTCTGCCCCTTCCAGGGCCTACGTGTAGTGGTCTAGCATTTGCTCACATGGCAGAAATTAATGCACCTGTGTGGCCTTTACAGCTCTCTGATCTGTGTCGACTCTTAGCCTAGGATCTGTAAGATTTTACCATGCTGACTGGGTGAACTATTGTCACACCTTTTCCTCTGTCCCTGCCTTGCTCCCAGCCTTCCATCCTGCACATAGTTCTGGGATAAGGCTTATGTGTTGTCTGGCAATTACAGAAAAGAAGAAGCGAGAAAGAAAAACAAGAGTTATAAGCCCCATTTATTCAAAGTAGAGAAAGAAAAACAAGAGTTAGAAGCCCCATTTATTCAAAGCCCTGAACAGCCCCTGGCACAAGCCGGCTCTCAGTACATGTTTACTGAACGAACCAGGGAACAAATGTAACCTTTGGAGAGCTCATCTGAGTGTCCTGCCACTTTTGGGTAGAAGCAAAACAGAAATGGCTAGTTCAATCGGTATTTTAAACTGACTTCTTGTTAGAGGAATTATGAAAAAAAATGAGCAAAGGGAAGCTGGGTATCTATGCTCATCAGAAGACCATGTGTTATTTTTTGTTTTATAAAATTATTATTATTATTATTATTATTTGCAGTTTTTGGCCGGGGCTGGGTTTGAACCCACCACCTCTGATATATGGGGCCGGCACCGTACTCCGTAAGCCACAGGCACCACTCTGTTTTATAAAATTATTAAGAGGCATAACGTGTTGGGCGCTGACCCATCTCAGAGGCTGTAATGTCTGTGTCTTCGAGACTTCTTTTCGAGGTAGTCTCCCTACTAAACCTCAGCTGCTGCGTGGTAATTTTTTACACATATATAAATTAAATTGACTTTAGAGGAGATTATTTCATGCCATATCTTCTTCATAACATTTTAGTTAAGCTGGGCAGCACCTGTGGCTCAAAGGAGTAGAGCACCTGCCCCATATGCCAGAGGTGGCAGGTTCAAACCTACACCCGGCCAAAAACTGCAAAAAAAAAAAAAAATTTATTTAAGTTATATTAGGTTATATGAAACTGTTCTTCAGACATACAATGTGATGAACTAATTTGAATCATCTGTGCTTTAATGGCCATAAAATTAGACTAAGCAACAATTTGAAAATTCATGGAAATACAAATAAAACAGTTCATTTAATGACTAAAACCAAATTCTGAAGGAAGCACATGGGCAGCTTTATTGACCAGGTTTTGTGATAGAAAAATTTTTTTTTTACTTGAGCTATGTGTATTTTCCTATTTCGTTAAATATCTTTTTTTTTTTTTTTTTTTTGAGAGGGTGCTCTAAGTTTGCGCTGCCTTTTTTATGAAATGCCAGAACTAGCTACAATTCTTAATTAGAGCCATGCATCTTCGTTTAGGCTGCTACAACAAAATACGGTATAGCCTGAGTGGCTTGAAAAAGATGCAGACTTATTTCACACAGTTTGGCAGCGGGAAGTCCAAGGTTGTGGCTGGATTCTGGTGAGGGTCTCTTGTAGACTGCAGCCTGCTGACTTATCCTCATAGCCTCACACGGCAGAAAGAGGTCAGGAAAGTTCCCTGGCTCAGGGCCCGTCGCTCTGTGTTTAGGGCACTGGCCACATACACAGGGGCTGGCGGGTTCCAATGCAGCCTGGGCCAGCTGAACAACAATCACATCTACTACAACAATAACAAAAAATAGCTGGATGTTACTGAGGGAGCCTATAGTCCCAGCTCCTTGGGAGGCTGAGGCAAGAGAATCACTTAAGCCCAAGAGTTGGAGGTTGCTGTGAGCTGTGACACCACAGCACTCTACTGAGGATGACATAGTGAGACTCTGTCTCCAAAAAAAAAAAAAAGGTGGTGCCTGTGGCTCAAGGAGTAGGACACCAGCCCCATATACCGGAGGTGGTGGGTTCAAACCCAGCCCTGGCCAAAACCTGCAAAGAAAAAAAAGAAAAAAGTTCCAGGGTCTCGTTTTCTCATAAAAGCCCCACCCCTTGATACCATCACCTTGGGGTTTGGGGTTTCAGCATAGGAATTCTGGGAGGACACGTATTCAGTCCATAATAGCATAAAACTTTCCCCAAATCTCTTTCCACAGTAAGCACTGCTTCAGGCCTCAACATTCCTCGTGTAAATCACCTTAATGAGACTCTGTCTTGACAACCTGCATTCTAAATGTAGTTGAGGATTTTATTTATTTCAAGATTCCTTGCAATCTAGTGATTTATGTAACTTTTATAAATAAACCAGTGGCCAAAAGGGCAGTAGAATAGCTGCCCCCAAACTGGTGACCAAAACCAAGATTGAAGTTCATGTCGTCCTGACATCAAACTCAGTGCTCAACTCTGAGGCAGTGTTTTCTGAGACTTTTCCCCCATCCCGGATCCCTGGGTCTTTCCCCAGACTTGTTATAATATCTAGAGTGGGCACCTCGGACCCTACATTTTTATCATGGTCCTTAATGCCACAAATGTTTGAGAACCACGGCATTACTGCCTTCAAAGAGAGTGTATCTGGGAAGAGGAGAAAGGGCAGAACTGAGTTTTGTGCATTCTCATATGAACATGTAGGGCTAAAATATTAACCACGTCACCAAATGGATGACATTGGTATTTTTTTCTTCAACCTCCAAGACTGGCTTACAAATACAATAAGTTCCTGAGATAAAGAACCAGATGCCAGTCACCTGGTGCATCTTGGTGTAAATTGTGAAAGTGTCTCCTGGAAGAGAGTTAGCAGCAGACTTCTTCACCTTAGTATAAACTAGAAAGAGGCACCAAGGCAGCCTTCACTGGGGTGGAAGGGCGGTGTGCCATGGTGCATGGCTGCAGCAGCGGGAATGCAGGGGGGCTCCCCTGAGGGAGGCAGCCCGGTCTGAAAAGCTTGTTAAGAAACAGACGTCTGTGTTCTTTTCTATGTGTTTATACACACTTCAAGGTAACAGTTTGGTGTGTGTGATGAGCAACGTATACACAATTCCTATGGATTTTATTAAAGTAATTTGGGTTATTTCTGCCTTTCTAGCTCCTGCATTAAAAATGCCGCATAGACACCCACATATCCACACATCCCACCATGTACACATGATGCACCTGTCTGAGGAGATTCTAGTCTCCAACACGCATCAGGACCCTTCTCACTTCAGGAGGAAAGGGCCTTCTGAATTAAGGAATAGACATCCAGCTTCATATCACACCTATGCCACTGCTTTCCAAAAACCAGAGTGCAGTGTAGGAAGCATTCTGGCAAAAAGTAAGGGACTTTTCTTGAACACGAATTAGGTGGAGGCATAGGGCAGCCTAAGTAATTTTTATATACATATAAAATATATCTGTATGTATGTGTATGTGTGTGTATTTTAAACTTATGATTCATTTCCACTGAAAAATGTTATTCAGATCATATTAGTAAAGGTATCTGCACTTGCATTTGTATGTATTTTAATAGATATAATAGCTGTCATCTTTTAATGATATTTATACTACAGAGTTAAAAAGTTACATACAAAAGTTATGGTTTTCTTAATGTGGCATGAGAAACTAACACCTGTCTTAGATTTTTTTTCTGTTCTCTTTAACTCTGATTCTAATTTGCATGTGCTCAAAAACGGTCCAGCTGTCCACGTCCGGGTGGTAATGCATGGGCGCAGTCCGCACACTTCCCCGGCTTGTACTCAGGCACAGTATGTTTAGTCTAGTCTTCAGTGAGCCCAGATATCCAGCTATGAATGCTCTCTTCCCCCCTCCAATTGCGCAATTTATATACAGACACAGGTCGCAGAATATAAACAGCTGAGAGAGACTCTGAACAGGATTCCAAGCTTTCGAAAACCCGATGAACCAGCCCAGCAAAATCTGACCCAGGCAGCACATTCTCCACCAGGTCACAACACAGCAAGGCAGGGGCCCACTGGAGAGCCTCGGGAGGTAAGAGGCTGTTGCACCTGTGGTTAGGACGCTTCTCTGCCTGCAGCCCTAGGATGTGCTCTGGGTAGTGCCAATTCCTCTGCAGAGCAGTGGTTCTGGAAGTTTTGTTTAGCATATATCAGAATCCCCAGTAGGGCTTGTGAAAATGCAGATTGCTGGGCCTCAACCCCAGAGTTTCTGATTTTGTTAATATGGAGCGGGGCCCTAGAATGTGCATTTCTAACGATTCTGGGGTCTGGTCGGCAGGCACACTTTGAGAACTGCTCTTGCAGTGTTTTCTGGAAAATACTGGCGCCATCTTTGTCATGTGGGTTTATCCATCTTGAAGGAGCTACAGTGCCTGAGTTTTTTCATGGCTGGTTTTCTTTTGCAGGAGACTGGCAGGTAGGGTGAGAAGGATGGAGTGTGACAGCCCACTCAAATATAAACGCCAATCATGACCGTGTGTATTCGAACTTGGAGCATGTGCAAGGTTCACACAGCACACACCAAAATCTGTGTTAAAAGGACTTTTGCAAACACCACCAGGGGCAGGTGTGCTGGCCTCAACACACACTTTGTTCCATTTTTATTCTTCACAAAAATTAAGCCTGGCTTAGGGATATCTCATAAGTGGAACATCAAAAGTAGCGTCACTCATATTAGTTCTTACAAAGTTGTTTTTAACAACAACGTCTGCCAATACTTTACCCCAAGGTACCATCTTATGGGGATAATTAAGTTAATGTGAGTAGACGTCACATAAAAGCATCTTCACTCTGCTCCGAGGCCTCATGCGCTCTGGATCTGATGTTCACAGAAAGCACGACCACATCACTGCCCTGCAGTTGGTTCTATTCTCTACCCTTGTTGGACTCCTGGTTTACTGGATTCATCCACCAGTGATGGAGATCTTCGGTTTTCCCATCTGTGAGCTGGAGGTAGCAGTTATCTGCCCTAACCTTGCTCACAGGGATATTGTCAAGATAAATGACATGTGTTTTAAAGGCACTTAGGACTCTTCAGAGAAGTATTTCCTATAAAGCCCAGGCAGCATGTGTCAAATGTACAGTCGGGGAGCACATTGTAGATGTAACATGTACATCTACAGAAGCTGTCCTCAGATGTCAGAGAAAGGATTTTTCTCCCCAGCTTTATTATCTACCTAGTCCATTTCTTCATGTTTGATAATTATATGTGGGTTAATTAAAAAATAGGATTTCACATTTGTTTGAATTATGACAGAGCTGTCTGACCCAAATAGGTATTCTTTCCTGATTTAAAAAAAAAAAAAAAAAAGATAAGAAAGGGAAAAGGGTGATAAATTTTTCTATCAATATTATGTCATCTCCTTTCCCCTGCTTTCTGAGTAATGCACTTTTTTTGGACGTATCTGAAACTTACCGGGAAAACTATTCGAATCAACCGATTTTAAAGGTGGAATATTCTATTAATATAAAAAGACATTTCTTTTTTTGGTTCAGAGTTTTCTGTATCGACAATATAATATTTATAAAAGAGTCCCTGTGGGTTATGAAGAAATTCTACTTTAATACATCAAGAATATTTTATTGTGTCTTGTTCAATGGGCACTACTTTTCACTAACATATGTTCATTAGTAATGGTATTCTGTTTTTTTAAATTAGCAAATCGAACTAATACGAAATAAACCCACTCCTCCTGAATTTGATATTATCCTTTATTCAAATACTTACTGAAACTGAAATTTACATTTGCAGAAATATTATGTAACACATTTTATCTGAAGTTTTTTTTTAATTATTCTATGGGGAAAAACAGAAGTCAGTTTGCTTTAGAGGGAAGGATTTACTTCTGAGATATGGTTACTTGTAGGCTTTATTTTCCCGGTTATTTAAACGTATTTTTTCTGAGATGAAGTTTTGCTAGTATTACCTCTGTTTCATAGATGAGATTACATAGTGAGGGGAAATTAAGTGACTCTATTGAAACCATATTTGTAATGTGTAATCTCATAGATGAGATTACATAGTGAGGGGAAATTAAGTGACTCTGTTGAAACCATATTTGTAATGTGTAATCTCATAGATGAGATTACATAGTGAGGGGAAATTAAGTGACTCTGTTGAAACCATATTTGTAATTTCTAGATTGTTGTTTATGTTGTAGCCCCATCAACATGGTAATGAAGAAATTACAGCTCTACTTTTGAAATAGAAAAATGTCATTTCCAGTGATGTGCTTGGCCTAGGTGTCTCGAAATAGTGACGTGTGGCAGAAGCGTGAAGCAATTCCTGGAAGGCCAGAAGACTTGAATCCTCAGGCTCCCACCTACAAGGAGGTGGCGCTGCAGGCTCCAGCCGCGCTGAACCAGCAGGCAGCCGCAGGCAGAGAGCCCGAGCGGCAGGTGGGAGAGGAGCACAGACGGGCCCTGGAAGAGGAGCAGATGCAGCAGGCTGGGCGGGCCGAGCGCCTGGAGGAGGAACATGAACTTTCCCCGGAGGAACAGGACCGGGAGTGGAAAGAACCCCGGGAGCAAAGAGAGGAAGCCGACTCCCTGGACGGGCATGCCCACATGCAGGTGCCGGGTCTCCTGGGACAGGGAATGTGGCTTTATTATATTTATATATATATTATTTTTTTTTGAAGCTTCCCCATATATCACAACCTCCAAAAGAAAAAAATGGAGTGATTTCACTAAATACTGTGTACATATTGAAGTTTTCTCTTATAAAGTTAATAGCGACTTATACACCACAGAAAGGTGAAAGGTGGGGAGAGTTCACTGTGGGTGCCTGTGTGGGTTCTTTGCTTTGTCAGCAGCAGACACAGGACACTCAGGCCCACGTCCCCTAACAGGACAGCAGGCGAGCACCAGATCAGCAACTTCCCAACGCGTGCTCCAGTCAGGTTGAGTGTCCCAGAGCAGAGAGAAGTCTCATTTTCTGTGATCAAGGCCCTGCCTCCATTCTTTTTCTGTCAGTTAGCATGCTGGCTTTTGCACATTCACCTTCAAGGCGGATGTTTGGTGATCAGAATGCTGTTTTACCACTCAGGGCTGTTCACTAGGTCAGCGTGTTTAATCACTCTCTGTTCCTTTCTGAGCTTGCCGCGCAGAGGTAAGTAAGACTTTTCCCTTTCTTAGAAAAATAGCCACAATTATTACAAATGATACCTTAGCTTACAGTAAGCCAACACCGAGTGCGGCCAGGTGCCTTCTTTGTGTAATCTGGAAACTGCTGCCCAACAGCTGCCCAGCCTCTTCCCAGGTGCTGAGAGCTACAGGAGGCTCGGAGCTGGTAGAGGCTCAGAGCTGGTGAGTGTGAGGCCTGGGGGCTGCCCTCTGAGGCAACTGCAGACTGGGCCTTGGAAAGCCTCCTCCATCTCAGGTCCTCCCCACAAAGGGAGGTGACCCCCACAGGCCTCCTTCCCCTTCGCTCTCTCCCCTCTTCCCTGTGGAGAGAACTGTGTGTACACAGGCGGGAGAGGAGCAGGGCCCGAGGAAGCATGATTGTCTTACTGATTCACACCAGGCGGACATATCTTCAGGGCAGGTGGAATGCTCTGATGCATCCATATTATATGTGAGGATCAAGTCGAGGTGGTCGGGAGATCCATCACTTCAAACGTTTATCATTTCGTTATGCTGGGAACATTTAAATTCTCCTCTTCTAGCTATTGTGAAATATACAATAGATGATTGATAATGGTAGCCCCCATCCTGTGCTGTTGAACACTAGGTCTTAGTCCTGTTTCCTAACTGTATTTTGTACCCATTAATCAACTTCTCTTCATGCCCCAGCTCTTCGACCGTTCCCAGCTTCTGGTAAACACTAGTCTACTCTGTCTTCTGAGATCCATTATTTATTTATTTTTTTTAGCCCCCATAGATGAGTAAAAATGTGATATTTGTGCCCGAATTATTTCACTTAACATGATAACCAGTTGTGTTCACATTACTGCAAATGACAGGATTTTATCATTTTTATAGCTGAACGAAAAATTCCATCACACATACATCCCAGCTTTTCTTTATCCATCCATTCATTGATGGACACTCAGGTTGGTGCCATGTTTTGGCCGTGGTAAATAGTGCTACAGGGAGCATGGCATGGCAGAGACCTCCTTGATGTACTGGTTTCCTTTCTTTTGGATATATGCCCACTAATGGGATTGCTGGATCACATGGTAGTTCTATTTTTGGTTTTTGAGAAACTTCCACCCAGTTCTCCATAGTGGCTGCACTAATTTACGTTCCCAATAATTGTGTGCAAGGGCTCCCCTCTCTCCACATCCTTGTCAGAACCAATTTTTTCCTGTCTTTATGATAAAAGACATATTTAACTGGGGTGAGATGGTATCTCAGGGAAGCAGAGTTTTTTGAATTGCCATATCTGATTTTCCTTTAATCAGAAGATACTATCTTCTTTGAGGAAAATTGCTTCTTTGCTTTTCCACTATAGTCTGGAATTTGATATATTTATTAGAGGTGCTTAGCCGGGGGTTAGTGTATATATTGCTAGAGTTAATTAGCATCCCTGGGTCTTTAGCTCTTCATGGAAAAGCCTTAGCCACAGCTTTGGGCCCCCAGTTGCCCGAGTCGTGCATGGTTGCCAGGTGCCTGCTTGTGTCAGCCTGTGAACATGGGTTTAATTACGGTCTGAGAGCGTTTTCTTCTTCTGGGCCCTCTGTTCCACTGGAAAAGGGAGTACATTGAAAAATCTGCACTAGTCCCAACAGACAGGGAAGCGGAGTTGCCGAGAGAGCCAGGGGTGATGCAGAGAAGGTTGGGGAGTGGGAGTGCCCTGCCTTCTTCACCTGAGAAGGGGGTGTCGATGAACCAGCCCCACCTCCTGGGTTTGCCGTGAGAAGCAAATGCAGGGGAGCAGCCTTCCCTGGCTCAGAGTCAGCTCTCCTTCCCAGGCGCACCCTTCACCCAAGCCGGCCACCAGATTCCGATCAGCCTACGAGGAGCAGCTGGAGCAGCAGAGGCTGGCGGTGCAGCAGGCGAAGGAGGCGCAGCGCCTACGCGAGCACCAGGAGGCCTTGCGCCAGCAGCAGCTGCAGGGACACGTGTGGCGGCCACGGCAGGAACAGCAGCAGCAGCAGCTGGCCCGGGAGCTGGCCGCCCAGGTGCAGCAGGTGGCGCGTGAGGAGGACCGGCCCCTGCGCTCCGAGCAGCCCAGGTAGCCCACCCTGCCCTGTTCTCCAAACAGCCTTCTGTATTTTGTGACTCATGAAATTGAGCGTCTCGTGTCTTGTGTAGCCAGAGTAGGACAACTGCTTGAGAATTAAAGGCCTCATATTTAATTTTTAAAATAATATATATTTTTTTTTTTCTGCTTAAAAGTGAGAGTTCAGGTCTCCAAACAGCCCATCAGGCTTTGTGCTAAGTTCATCACTGGAAGATGTTTGACCTTCTTAAGGGATCTTTTGAAAGTATATAGGGGACGTAACAACCATGTACATGAAAGTTTTTAGCATGTTTCTATGGCCTTTAAAAAAATTGAAAATCTTGTTTGTTGATGTCTTTAAAGGTAAATGACATAGCTTTGTCAAACTGTGCCAGTTAATTTATGCTACTGAATTTATAATATCCGTGTCCCTTGTAGGCAGCAGGGTCATTATGATACTCTGGATAATGACATCGTTCAGGGAGCCGAGGACCAGGGAGTCCAAGAAGAGGAAGGAGGTGGTGAGACTTCTTAGATGATGTTTTAATAAAATCTCTTGGGAATATTATATCATACCCATGAGCTGTGTGCGTGCTGGAGTAAGGGGCTCTGTGAATCCTGGGTCTTCTCGTTGCTGCTTTCACATTCTTCTTAATCCTCTTAAAGCGTGCACACTGGGAGTGAAAACTCCCCAAGATAATCTCTTTCTCCTCTAACCCTTTTCCCATAATTTGAGTTTTCTGTATACGAAACAGTTATTTCTAACAAATTGCTGTAGGCTGATCAGGCTTTGGGAAACTTCTGTGTTTTCTTACCTTGCAAGTCTTTCCAACATCTCTGTAAATGTTTTCAATATTAGTCAATGGTAGCTTTCCTTTATGGTAAGCATCTGATAATGTAATTTATCAAATATTGTTTACTGTGGTAATAGATCCCAAAGGTAACGCTCTGGCACCATGAACACTTAGATACGCACCCGTCTCTAAAAAGAGTCTACAGGAAAGTGATCCCTAGAGCCTCCCTAACACCTGCTGTGATGTTTTATAGCCTTTGGAGTCAAAGAATTGTTTTCCTTCGGTCCCCTGTGAGGCATTTTACGCTTTCTTTGTTGCACTGTCAGTAAGACTGAAGAGTTTGTTCCCTGCCGTCCTTAGCAAATCTCTGTGCACCTGCAGGAGGATGGCGAGTTACCTGGTACCATTACTTGCTATAGGCTACGTGCTGTCCATATACTTAACCTTTCCTCTTATATCTTCTTTTTAAAAGCTATTTGTCCTTCTCTTTGTGTGCTCTCACCGTTCTCTTCATTGAATTTTTTTTTTTCAAAGAGCACAAGTCAATGTGTGCATACAAAGTGTGCCGTGTCTGCCGTGACAACGTGGTCCTTATCATGGCCATGTCAAAAAATATGCAAAGGACGGTATTTATTTTTGAGTTCTACAGATGGGATTGGTCTTTCTTTAATTTCCTGAAACATTGTCAATTTCTTCTTTTGGAAATTTGCTGTTTCCTATGATATTACCAAACCTTAGGTGGTTATTTCAATGGTGTTCAATTAACTAGGGCTTCTTTTATTGAGAATATTTTTTTTGCACAGTAGAGGGAAAATTGCACCTTTTGTTACAAATATCTGTTTTAGAAGGTTGGGGTAGCATCACCCCTCTGTACCATCTTTTCACACAGTCTGGGTAAAGAATATAACTTTATTCAGACAAGGTGAGACACAGACTTATGCTGAGTTAACTGAGGCAGAGAGAGATTGGGTGATAGAGTGAAATCTACTGTAGCTCTTCCTTAAGTTGAAAAGGAAGATTCCTATTTGATTTGTGCAGGGCTGATTTTAATTCCTTTGATTTATTTGCCAGCCTATGAAAGAGACAACCCCCACCAAGATGAAGCAGAAGGGGACCCAGGAAACAGACATGAGCCTGGCGAACCAGGACCCCCAGAAGCTGACCCCGAGTCTGAGGCAGATGTGAGTGTGCTCGCCTCTGGTCCTGACACTTGCAGATTTGCGAGGAGGAGGGCAGCTTGAAAGGTTGGCTCACCCAGCCTTGGGCCCCAGAAATGCCTGTTATTTCATCAGCACAGAAGGAAGGTGGCTTGCATAATTATATACAAGCAGTGTTTCTAACTGTAAGCCATGTTACATGTGTGGGATGAGATGGGATGAAATGTTGCTCTGAGAAACAGAATCCCAGGATTTTTTCTCTGGGGAATTTTTTTTTAATAAATTGAAAACCTAGAAAAGCAAAATCAAGAGACGTTGAAATATGTAGAAACTCTGAAAGGTGGAGGTTGTGGGAGCGGGGGGGGTGAAAGGCAAGTGTGGAGGTGGAAGAGGGGACCAGGGGAGGGAAACTCACCTTCCAAAGCATGTCGAGCACTCTGCTAGGGGAATAGGGGTGGTGTGTGACCTGTCGTCTCCTAACTGTCCAGTGACTGTCTTTAAAATCAGTAGACCCTCTGTAGTCGACTGTCCAAGGGACTGTAACAAAGTGGTCAACATACGGATATGGCCAATAAATCAAAGGCCTTATAGGTCTGGTCTATGAAAATTAGATCAATTTAAAGGTGTGGTCAGCTATGGAGGTTCTACTGTGTATGGATAGGGATATGTGGTTCAAAATATCAAAAGAGTTTGTTGGGTTTCACGAAATAGAAATTTTACAATATACATAAGTAGACACTTAATAACCTTACCAAAAAAGAATAGACACTCCGGCCCAGCTGTGTGGTCTGGCCTTGGCCCTACCTACAAGTGAGGCATGCAGGTGCTGAGTGAGTCTGTTCTTATGTGTAGGCTTAGAAAACTCTTACCACTCATTTTAGTTCTTCTATGGTTTGCCAGTAAATCAACTACACTGTTAAAGACATTCAGTCTGCACTATCATGTGGGTCCCGTTTATATTGAGCCAGTGGATTAAAAGGAGCGTCATTGTCCTTCCTGGGTAATCATCCACAGAGATTTCCTGTTGCTCCCTAACGCCCCCGTGAGGGCAACGGTGTTTCCACTTACCTTGCACCGAGGTTTGGCGGAACACCTTTCCCCTTGCCTCTGCTTCAGCATTTTGAGAAGTATGGTCCAGGGAACCCAGCTCTGGAATATTTTCAGGAAAGAGCAGGAACTTGAGAGCAGGTTTGTATAAGAGACCAAAAAAATAAGTGTGCAAAAGCCCGTGAGTGTGCACAGGAGGGATGGGGGACTTTTGTGGGCTTCCATTGCTATTGACGCTTTACTTTCCCATCATCTGTTTATTTGTTCTGGGGAACACGTGGGGGAAAACACTGGCATTTGTACCCTGCCTTCTTTTAATTAGAAACTGTTAACCTCACTTGCCCCTCTGTTGGTCTTATCTAACATTATGTGACTGTAATAACCGTGCCTGTTAACTTGCCCTTATTACATAGTTGAAGTTGGGCTAGTGTCTACACTTGTATGAACTTTTAAAAAGATATTTGGTACTTTTTAAAAGAGGAATATGTTACTTTATCCTGTATTTTCTATATAAATTATTGATCATGCACTGAAGGAAATTCATTATGACAAGAGATGGTAGAAGAATTAAACTTCAGAGTGAGGGTGATGATTTGTCCCCCACCACATTCCCAGGAAAGGCATCGTTTGCACTTGAATAAAATGCCGGTCCAGGGACGTCCAGACAGTAGATGAGCGGAGACTATGGTGAGCTCAAGGTTCTTCAGTGAACTGAAGTGGAGTCTTGTCTGAGGAATACTGATAGAGACTGGATCCCGCTCTGTGGCTTCAGCGTCTCCTGAAGCATTTACGGCTTTAGCAAGTGGCGCACTGTGACCTGGGAGTGACTGGGGAAGCTCATAACAAGCGTCACCAGTTCCTGCTCTGCTTAGATGCTGAAGTCTGAATCTCTGTTAGGACGTGTATTATTTGAAAAATGCTTTGGGAGCTTAAGTGGAAAATTGAAATAAGTCTCACGTTGATAATGTGTGAAGGGCATTTGTTGAACACAGTAACGGAGAACTAGCTGGGGGTGTTGCCTAATAGGGTAGCTCAGACCTTCTGTCTTACCATTCCTTGCCAGTCCAGCGTCTCTTGGTTTTGTGGTGGTGTTTGCTGATAAACAAACGTGATCCATATTAGAAACTGACCATTTATTTTTGAGTTAGCCTTTTTCTTGTCTCCTTTTCAGATCTTCTCGAGTTGTTTCCGTTGTGGGCCTACTTTTCTTTCAGCTACTTTTCACCTGCTTACGTGTTAAAAATTGCTTGAACTTGGAAGTTTGTCTGTATGAAAATCAATGTAGGAGTGAAAAGAGTTAGTATTTGCCCATCTAAATCTCCCACCTAAATTACTATTGATTTTTTTTTTATTTTTTGCCTCCTTGGTCCTCTGACTTTTATTAGGTCTTGTTTCTTGTTGTCTATTAAGTTACGTCCACATTACTTGTGTCATAGAGTTTTTAAGGACTTCTTTGGAGTCCTTTGCAGAAAAGAAGTGCACTTCATTCTGATTAATGAGCCTCTGACCTGGAAAGCGGGAGTTGTCTCATTGGACAGTGATGCCCGATGCTTGTGACTCTTGGCAAGGATGGATCTGGACGGTCTGGTGAAGGGTGATTTCATTTTCTGCCTGTGTGTGGCCTTTCAAACAGAATTAAACTTGAAGTGGTGGTTGCTTTCTTTAAACTTTTACAGAGGGCAGCTGTGGAGGATATAAACCCAGCAGATGACCCGAATAATCAAGGTGAAGATGAATTTGAGGAAGCTGAGCAAGTGAGAGAAGACAATTTGCCAGATGAAAATGAAGAGCAGAAGCCAAGTCATCAAAAGCAAGAGGACACAGAAATGGGGGAACATTTGGTGGTGAGCAGGTGCCCCTGGGAATGGGGCTTTAACTGGGGTATTGTAATAAATGCCCGAATTTGGTGGTGAGCAGGTGCTGCTGGGAAGGGGGCTTTAAACAGGGTATTGTAATAAATGCCTGAATTTGGTGGTGAGCAGGTGCTGCTGGGAAGGGGGCTTTAAACAGGGTATTGTAATAAATGCCTGAATTTGGTGGTGAGCAGGTGCCGCTGGGAAGGGGGCTTTAAACAGGGTATTGTAATAAATGCCTGAATTTGGCGGTGAGCAGGTGCCGCTGGGAAGGGGCTTTAACCAGGGTATTGTAATAAATGCGTGCTTTATGCAATAGTTAGTCACCATCCACACTGACGGAAGGGTTGCAGCTCTGGTGGTTTTAGGCCATCGTGCAAAATGACATGCTGCACTCAGAGAAAGGGTAACGGGCTCCTCCGCTTTGTGTTAGGAGTGACTGTTCATCATTTCCTGGTCACAGGCACATTGAAAGTGCACTTTTCATGGTGGCAGGCTTGTCCTTTGTCCCAGAATGCAGTAACAGGCATCTCTGATGTGCAGTGACACGAGCCTCCCCTTTTGTTTCAGCAGATGGCAGGAAATCCAGACCAGCAGGAGGATGTCGTGGACGAGCAGTACCAGGAGGAGGGAGAGGAGGAGGTAGTGGGCTGAGCCTGAAGACCGGTCAGATTGCCCGTCCAGCGCACTGACCTTATTAGACATGAGCAGCGCTGCCTCAGACAGGCCTTCTGTAGAAATGTCCCGGGCGATGTATAGGAGAAATGGACTGTAGCAGTGGAGACGTTTGCTTAGAAGTTAACAAAAGCAGAGTGGTAGCATCTATCCCTCAGCTTCTCACTAGCATTTTTTTTTTTTTTAATTGAGGTGGCGTCTTGGAGTCTTGCTATGTTGCCCAAGCTGTTATCAAACTCCTGGGCTCAAGCAAGGAGTCTTGCCGCTTCAGCCTCCTGAGTTACTGGGACCACAGGCACATGCTACCACACCCAGCTTGGCCAGAAATTTTGATTTAAGACATTTGGCTTTCCAGGAAAGGTGGACTTAGATTTGTGTAATCTTTTGTAAGCGTATTTCCTCCTGGCCCCCTCTGCACATTGAGGGCATCTGGACTAGCTCCTGTAACTTACTCTGTGAACAGCCCCTATAGCCCACCTCTCAGGGTCCCCCCTCAGTGTCCCCTGAATTCCACTTAACATCCTCTAATTTGTAAATGGCTTTCCTTCTGGCCTTCTCCCTCATAGTAATTCAGTATTTAAATTAAATTTAACAAAAAAGAGAAGGGAAATAGGTAAGGAGCTCAGTTGAATAAAACGCATGAGGGTAGAATTTCTTAACATTCTTTCTTAGTTTGATTTTTGTTATAAACTTCTGGCATGTTATTGTTAACTACGTATATACAGTGTATGTGGTGTGCCACGTGTGACTAGCTGGTGAGTGCTGTGTGCTGTGTAGACAGGTGCAGTGAGGGGGGGAGTATGATACTGATGGTGCCTACACCCCGTGTGTAGTCTCTCCATAGATGAGAAAACAGTAACTAAACTACAGCCTTGTTTCAGAGCTGCTTCTCAGCTAGGTATCTTACAAATATGTCCCTTTGAGAAACCTCCCGGGAAGGTGGACATAGGGCAGATGAACCAACAGACCCCCCCAACTGGCCCCCTGAACAGAAAGCACGTGCGCTGTGCCCCCACATGTCCCCCAACCGGGTCTCCTTTCTCCCACTTCCTGCTTGTCTCAGCTTGTCAGAGCTAATGCCGAAATTTGTGCTTCTACCAGGCAAACAGAAAACGGTATTGCCCTGCAATCACCGGCCACATCTCTGGCCATGGGCACTCCAGCTGGCTTAGTCTTCTCATCCTCTCTTTTCTCATCCTAATCAGGACCCCGCTGTCTTATCAGAAAGAACATTAGAGGAACCAGCAGCCTGAATATTAAGACATTTGGCAAGAAAAAGATAATCACCTGGGCTTCAGTTGTAATAGGATGTCCAGACTAATATTACTTTATTTCATTATGTCAGATACAAGGAATCTTTGAAGGATTAAAAGAGGAAAGGTTCACCTTGGCTTCTTTTTAAAAATTTAGAGGGGTAAACATCAAATTTTAATCGGTATTTACTGATTCCTTTTCACATCTCTGTTATGATCAGTGAAGGTAAAGGAGTGAAATGCTGAGATCCAAAGAGGAATCAAAGATAGAAAACAAAGAGAGAGAGGAATGAGGAAAAGAGAAATGGTGGCAAGGCAGAGGAGGCTGTGCTGGCCCCGTGATGTCCTGAACTCAGGCCTGCCCCTAACGCTGCTGTGCCTCACACCCTGTCAACTCGGCTGAATTTCAGGGCTCTTTTCCTCTTGACGCACCCAACTCCAGACCCTAATCTCTTTACCCAGTTCCCTGCTCAGAACTCATATGGCATTTTGATCCCACTTTCCAGCCCCCTCTTACAAGGGCTGCAGCTTCTCCCCTGCCCTTCAGGACTGTTGCCACGTGAGCTGGCAGCAGAAGCCACACGGGCTTTCTTCTTTCTGCTGTCAGTTTCCAGCCTGCCTCCTGAGTGTCCTTTGTTCAGGCAGTGTTGTATTTTTGTGGTCATTTCTGAGATGATTAATGATTGCATTTTTCCATCTTTTCCCATTATTCTCAGGTCATCTTTTGGGAGGTTCTCAAATACCATTTAAGCACTAGTGGTAATCAGACATGAAGCTCTCAGTGACTGTAGCAAAATGGGAAAGGAAAGGACGCCGTTGTAGGTAGAAGCACACACTGTGTTGCTGACACGTTATTGTGTGTGTGAAACAACACTTGCGTGGAACTAGGCATTGTTTTTTGGTTTTTGTTCTTTTTTTTTTCTTTTTTTGCAGTTTCTGGCCAAGGCTTGAACGTGCCACCTCCAGCATATGGGGCCAGTGCCCTACTCCTTTGAGCCACAGGTGCTGCCCAACTAGGCATTGTTTTTTATGCCAGGACCATGCTGTTTTGATCACTACAGATTTATACTATAGCCTAAAGTTTGGTAACGTGATACCTCCTGATTTGTTTTTATTTCTGAATAATGCGTTGGCTATTCCAGTTTTTTTCTAATTCCATATTAAATGAAGCACTATTTTTTTCAAGCTCTTTGAAGTATGACAATGATGCTTTAATAGATATTACATTAAATCTATAGATTGCTTTGGATAGCATGGACATTTTAACAATGTTGATTCTTCCCAGCCATGAGCCTGGTATGTTTTTCCATTTGTTAACATCTTTAGCTATTTCTTTTCTCAGAGTTTCATAATTCTCTTTATAGATCTTTCATGTAAGATAAATTCCCAGATATTTCATCTTCTTTGGCACTATTGTAAAAGGAATAGAGTCCTTGACTATATTTTCAGCTTGATTATTGTTGGCATATATAAAAGCTACTGATATGTAAGTATTGATTTTGTATCCTGAGATACTGCTGTATTCCTTGATCACTTGTAAGAGTTTTGTAGTTGGGTCCCTGGGGTTTTCCAGTTATAAGATCATATCATCTGCGAAGAGTGAGAGTTTGATCTCCTCTGACACTATTTGGATACCCTTGATTGCCTTCTCTTGCCCATTGCAATGGCTAAGACTTCCATTACTATGTTGAATAGCAGTGGAGACAGTGGGCATCCTTGCCTCGTTTCTGATCTGAGTGGAAATGTTTTCAATTTTATGCCATTCAATATGATATTGGCTGTGGGTTTGCTGTAGATGGCCTGTATCAGTTTAAGAAATGACCCGTATAAGCCTATTTTCATGTTTCTGATCATGAAAGGATGCTGGATATTATCAAAAGCTTTTTATGCATCAATTGAGAGAATCATGTGGTCTTTGTTTTTTTATTTTACTTATATGATACATTAAGAAGAAACTAAACAAAGAAATATTAGACTTAAACCTGATCCTAGAAAAAATGGACTTAACAGACCTGTACGGAACATTTCATCCTAATAAAACTGAATATGCATTCTTGTCATCAGCCCAGGGGTCATCCTCCAAAATTGATCATATCTCAGGACACAAGTCTAACCTCAGCAAATTTAAAAGAATAGAAATTACTCCTTGTATCTTCTTGGACCACCATGGAATAAAAGTCGAACTCAATAGCAACAGGAATCTTTATAGTCAAAGTTGGGGAAACTAAATAATCTTAGGCTGAATGATATCTGGGTCAAGATTAGACAAGATAAGATAGGGAAGGAAATCATCAAATTTTTGGAACAAAGTGATAATGAAGACACAAATTATCAAAACCTGTGGGAAACTGCAAAGGCAGTTCTAAGAGGGAAATTTATAGCATTGGAAACTTTTATCAAGAAAACAGAAAGAGAGGAAGCCAACAACTTAATGGATCACCTCAAGCAACTGGAAAAGGAAGAATATTCCAACCCCAAATGCTGAAGAAGAAAAGAAATAGCCAAAATTAGAGCAGAATTAAATGAAATTGAAAACAAAGGAATCATTCAGAAGATCAGTGAAACAAAAAGTTGTTTTTTTGATAAACCTTTGGCCAACCTAACCAGAAACAGAAAAGTAAAATCTCTAATATCATTTATCAGAAACAATAAGGAGAAATAACAACAGACACTGCAGAAATTCAAAAAATCCTCAGTGATTACTACAAAAACTCTATTCCCAGAAATATGGAAATCTGAAGGAAATGGACCAATGCCTGGAAGCACACCACCTTCCTAGACTCAACCAGAAAGAATTAGAAATCTTGACTAGACCTATACCAATCACTGAAAGGGCATCAACAATATAAAATCTCCCAAAACAGAAAGTCTGGGACCAGATGGCTTCACATCTGAATTCTATCAGACCTTTCAAGAGGAACTAGTACAGGTTATACAACCTTTTCCAAAGCATAGAACAAGAAGAAATACTTCCCAACACATTTTGTAAAGCAAATATCACCCTGATCCCCAAACCAGGAAAGGATCCAACAAAGAAAGAAAATTATAGACCAATGTCATTAATGAATACTGATGCAAAAATATTCAATAAGATCTTAGCAAACAATTTGACAATACATCAAAAAAACTATACACCATGGTCCAAGTTGGTTTCATTCCAGGGTTACAGGGTTGGTTCAACATATGCAAATCTATAAATATATATCACATAAATAAAATAGGCATTGTTTTTTAATTCCCAGCAAAACTCAGTCTTGCAGCTGCCCCAGCTAAGCATGGGGAGGCAAGCCTGTGGGTGTCACTGGTTCCCTCCTTTCTAGCCACAGTCAGAATTAACTTCTGTCGGCATCTGCTCCTGGGGAGGAGTTGCATTTGGCCAGTGCCGCACCTGTTCAGAGGCACAGTGCCCATGATGTAGAGACTAGAGCTCTAGTAATGGAGGACCCAAAACAAGTGTGATGTAGGAAATTTGAACTCTCCTGACTTAAAATCTTAGTCGAAGCAGTGTTACTTGAGACATAAAAATGATGGCTGTTAACAAGCATTCCTTGTGTGTTGTTTGGGATTACTGGAGCACAAATATTTGTATTGTGACCCCACCCTCCTTTTTTTTAAAAACTAAGTCAGATTTTTGGAAAAGGTGGATATAAAGTGGAACTGGGGACTTGGTAGGCAAGAGGCAAGGGCTACAGGACAGAAAAGCCTGGGAGCTGCAGGGGCCCCGGGACTCAGGAGGAGATGCTGATTTAGCTCATAGATGACCCAGTCCTGGCCCCGGCTGTTCCCAAGAGGAGACTCTGAGTCGCCAAGGGAGGTGGATAGATGGAGGAAAAATGAAAGAGGTTTGGGGCATCTGGCTGATCCCCTATGGCCAACCACCTCCCTCCATAACCTAGTTCTTGCCCCCCACAGACTTAATGGGAAATGAGAGGGAGAAGAGGGCTCTAAGTCCCAAGAGATAGGTTAAAGGATATGTGTGTGGGGGAAGGATGGCCACTGTTCCATTTGGTATGTGGGGACAGGTGGTGTGAAAGACCCTTGGTTCCAGGGTGGTGGAAACTGTACATGTCCCTCTGTGGCCTGTAACCCCTGGGGCAGAGTGGGTGGTTCCTGCAGCTCACCTAGTGTTTTCCCTGCTAGCGGCGCCCACCCCGGTCCCTCACAGGTGTGCTCCGACTCCGGCTTCTGCTGTGGTGCTTGGTGTCTCTGCGATCCCTCTCCCTGCCTCTTCCCTGTCCCTTTCTCTATCACGATCTCGGTCCCCCCTGTCCCGCTCCCTTTCTCTCTCTCTCTCCCTATCCCTCTCCTGGCTGTGCTCCCGTTTCTCTCTCTCCAGTTGTTGGTTCCGTTGCTGCTCAGCTTCCTTTTCCCATTCTTTTTGCTCCTCTTCTTGCTCCTTTCGCCACTTTTCCTGTTCCTTGGCCCTTTCGGCCCACTCTGCCTCCTTCTGAACAATCTGGCTGTCAGTCAGTGGCAGCCAATAGATGCAGGGAGCTGCCTTGGTCTTTCGGAAAAGGTCATCCAGCAGCTTGGCAGGTGGCTCCTCCTGTGCTTTCTCTTTGTTATCACTCTTCTTTTCTTTAGACTTTGCTTGTTCCTTGCGGCTGAGGTCACGGGACCATGATGGAGAACGGGGACCTTCTCAAACTTTGTCCCAATCCCACACACGCTCTCATGGAGTTCGTTCCCACAGCTCCATTTCCCATTCCCGCTCTGCCCGGGGGTGCTGTGTTGGCTGAACTGGGGGTGGGGGTGTGGGGTGCAGGGGCTGAGGTATCCCCTGTTCCTCTGTCTTAGCTTCAGAGGGATGGTACACCAAGAAGCCCTGGTGATAATCCAGCTCATCTTGCTCAGCATAGTCAGCACAGAGGAATTTGGGATTGGACTGGGGCCATTTGACCCCATGTAGAGCTGTGTGGGTGGTAACGGCTTCCTCTACTGTTGAATACGTTACAAAGCAATGAGATTTGATCTTGTCAATCCATTGCTCCATGAGCGGTGGCCTCCATCACTGCAGCCAGAGTTGAGGTCTTCTTTTTGTCACATGCCATCCACCTCTTGGGCCCTAGTGTTCTCCACTGCCTGACGTCCAGCCTTCTGGTCTCGGCTCATCCTGTGACATCTTCGCTATATAAAGAAACATTGTGAAGACACACAGGGGCAGGGTGGCCAAAGCCCATCTTACCCTCAGCTTTATTTTCTTTTGATCATTTACTACTGTCTCCTCACACAGGGCTCATTTCTAAAATGCCTAAATCATTAGATTTCAGTGGGAAAAAAATTAGTAATGAAGAGTAGTGTTGGGAAATCTTTGACAAAGCGTTTTGTCCACTTTGGCAGGATACTAATGGGGTAAGCATGAGAGAGAGGGAATCGCCGTGTCCACGTTACACACGGGTAACATTTGCTTCTGGTTATTAGTCTAAGCCTGTTTTAAAGATTAATTAGAAACTTCATATCATTTTACTTCTTTTAGTGATATCTTTAAGGCAAGTTAGAATTATTTTTGCCCCAAACGTGGGTAATGTATTTTTCTACAACAACAATATGTACCTCACAGCCTGTTCTCTATATGTCTGGAAAAAATTTTAAATTTCATTTGTGAATTCTATAAATTAAAGTGATTTTCAGATCAGATTTTATTGACAACTGGTAAGTAAACAAACTTTTCTACAAAAGATCCAAAAGGGAGAGAAGAAAGATTTCACAGAAGGGTGGTTGGTTATCTTACTATCCAGTTCATCACTGCTCAAGGAAGTGGTTTGCAGTCTTAGCCGTGGATAAGAATCAACTTAAAGGGTCTGTGACAAATACAAATCCTTGGACCAGATTTTACTCTTGGAGATTTTGATCTTATCTGTTTTTGAATCTAGGAATTGGTGTTAATAACCCCCACCCCCACCAGCCCACCTGCAGCTAAGGCTGATGTTTCAGGATCCTACTCTTTAGAAAAATAGTCCTAGGATGCTGTGGATGGGCTTTGAGAACTGTGAATCTCCTGCCTGGGTATCTGTGTCCCATTTGCTAAGACTTTCCAAACAAAGTCTTAAAACGGCCTTTGACTCCCCAGTCACACATGCACGGGTGCACATGCACACACAGAAAATTAAAGATCATTGACTTTACCCAACCCTTTTATTTTACAGATAAGAAATTTGAGGTTCGTAGAGGGTAGTTACATTTTTGAAGGTCATACACCTGGTTATTTATTGTTAGAAACATTTTAGCCCCCACAAGTCTGATTTTAAAGGCCATTCTAATCAGTCAGTGTACACTAGGCATGGTCACTATGTAGTTTAGTTTTTATTTATTTATTTATTTATTTTTTATTGGTAAATCATAGCTATGTACATTAGTGCAATCAAGGGGTACAATGTGCTGGTTTCATATACAATCTGAAATATTCTCATCAAACTGTTCAACGTAGCCTTCATGGCAATTTCTTAGTTATTGTATGTAGACATTTGTATTCTGCATTTAGTACGTTTCACCTGTACCCATTCTAAGATTCACCCTAGGTGTGGCCCCACCCATTACTCTCCCTCCACTCTAACCTCCCCCCTCCCTTCCTCTCCCATCCCCTTCCTTGGCCCTTTCCCTATAGTCTTGTGCTATAGTTGGGTTATAACCTTCATAGGAAAGCTATAAATTAGCTTCATAGTAGGGCTGAGTACACTGGATAATTTTTCTTCCATTCTTGAGATACTTTACTAAGAAGAATATGTTCCAGCTCCATCCATGTTAACTAAAAGAGGTAAAGTCTCCATCTTTCTTTAAGGCTGCATAATATTCCATGTATACATGTACCACAATTTGCTAGTCCATTTGTGGGTCGATGGGCACTTGGGCTTCTTCCATGACAAACTAAACTTCCATGAATTATGAAGCGGGCTGCAATAAACATTCTGGTACATATGTCTTTGTTATATTGTGATTTTTGGTCTTCTGGGTATAACCCTAGTAAAGGAATTATAGGATCAAAAGGCAGGTCTATTTTTAGATCTCTAAGTATTCTCCAAACATCCTTCTAGAAGGAATGTATTAGTGTGCATTCCCACCAGCAGTGTAGAAGTGTGCCCTTTTCTCCACATCCATGCCAACATCTCTGGTTTTGGGATTTTGTTATGTGGGCTACTCTTACTGGGGTTAGGTGATATCTCAAAGTAGTTTTGATTTGCATTTCTCTGATGATTAAGGATGATGAGCTTTTTTTCATGTGTTTGTAGATTGTGCGTCTGTCTTCTTTAGAGAAGTTTCTCTTCAAGTCCCTTGCCCACCCTGAGATGGGATCACATGTTCTTTTCTTGCTAATACATTTGAGTTCTCTGTGGATTCTGGTTATTAGACCTTTATTGGAGGTATAACCTGCAAATATTTTCTCCCATTCTGAGGGCTGTTTGCTTGCTTTACTTACTGTGTTCTTGGCTGTGCAGAACCTTTTTAGTTTGATCAGGTCCCAATAATGTATTTTTGATACTGTTTCAATTGCCTGGGGAGTCCTCCTCATAAAAATATTCACCCAGGCCGATTCCTTCAAGAGTTTTCCCTGCTCTTTCTTCAAGTATTTTTATAGTTTCATGTCTTAAGTTTAAATCTTTTATCCAGCGAGAATCTATCTTAGTTAATGGTGAAAGGTGTGGGTCCAGTTTCAGTCTTTTACAGATCACCAGCCAGTTCACCCAGCACCATTTGTTAAATAGGGAATCTTTTCCCCACTGAATGTTTTTAATTGGCTTGTCAAAGGTCTAATAACAGTAAGTAGCTGGGTTCATCTCTTGGTTCTCTATTCTGTTCCAGACATCTTCTTCTCTGTTTTTGTGCCAGTACCATGCTGTTTTGATCACCATCGATTTATAGTATAGTCTCAGGTCTGGTAGTGTGATTCCTCCTGCTTTGTTTTTATTGCTGAGTAATGTTTTGGCTATTTGAGGTTTTTTCTGATTCCATATAAAATGAAGTATTATTTTTTTCAAGATGTTTAAAATATGCAATGGAGCATTAATAGGAATTGCATTAAAATTATATATTGCTTTGGGTAGTATAGACATTGTAACAATGTTGATTCTTCCCAGCCATGAGCATGGTATGTTTTTCCATCTGTTAACATCTTCAGCTATTTCTTTTCTTAAAGTTTCATAGTTCTCTTTATAGAGATCTTTCACGTCCTTTGTTAGGTATACTCCCAAATATTTCATCTTCTTTGTTGCTACTGTGAAAGGAATAGAGTCCTTGACTGTTTTTTCGGCTTGGTTATTGTTCGTATATATAAAGGCTACAGATTTATGAATGTTAATTTTGTAGCCTGAGACATTGCTGTATTCCTTGATCACTTCTAAAAGTTTTGTAGTAGAATCCCTGGTATTTTCCAGATATACGATCATATCATCTGCAAAGAGTGAAAGTTTGATCTCTTCTGACCCTTTGTGGATACCCTTGATTGCCTTTTCTTCCCTAATTTCAATGGCTAAAACTTCCATTACGATGTTAAAGAGCAATGGAGACAATGGGCAACCTTGCCTGGTTCCTGATCTAAGTGGAAATGATTTCAATTTAACTCCATTCAATATGATATTGGCTGTGGGTTTGGTGTAGATGGCCTCTATTAGTTTAAGAAATGTCCCTTCTATACCAATTTTCTTAAGTGTTCTGATCATGAAGGGATGCTGGATATTATCAAAATGCTTTTTCTGCATCAATTGAAAGAATCATATGGTATTAATTTTTTAGTTTGTTTATGTGCTGTATTTCATTTATAGATTTACGTATATTGAACCAGCCTTGAGACCCTGGGATAAATCCCACTTGGTCATGGTGTATAATTTTTTGATGTGTTGTTGGATTCTGTTTGTTAGGATCTTATTGAGTATTTTTGCATTAATATTCATTAGTGATATTGGTCTATAATTTTCTTTTCTTGTTGGGTCTTTCCCTGGTTTGGGGATCAAAGTGATGTTTGCTTCATAGAATGTGTTGGGTAGTATTTCTTCTTTTTCTATATTTTGGAAGAGGTTTAGTAATATAGGTACTAGTTCTTCTTTAAAGGTTTGGTAGAATTCTGACGTAAAGCCATCTGGTCCTGGGCTTTTCTTTTTAGGGAGATTCTGTATAGTTGATGCTATTTCAGAACTTGATACAGGCCTGTTCAACATTTCCACTTCGTTCTGGCTAAGTCTTGGTAGGTGACGTACTTCCAAGTATTGGTCGATTTCTTTCAGATTTTCATATTTCTGAGAGTAAAGTTTCTTGTAATATTCATTAAGGATTTTTGAATTTCTGAGGGGCCTGTTGTTAATTTCATCTTTACCATTTCTGATTGATGAAATTAGAGATTTTACTCTTTTAGTCTTGGTTAGGTTGGCCAAAGGTTTATCTATTTTATTGATGTTTTCCAAAAACCAACTTTTGGATTTATTGATCTGTTGTATAATTTGTTTTCGATTTCATTTAATTCTGCTCTGATTTTGGTTATTTCTTTTCTTCTGCTGGGTTTGGGGTTGGATGTTCTTCCTTCTCCGGTTGCTTTAGATGTCCCATTAAGTTATTAACTTCCTCTCTTTCCATTTTCTTGAGGAAAGCTTGCAGTGCTATAAATATCCCTCTTAGGACTGCCTTTGCAGTATCCCAGAGGTTCTGATAATTCGTGTCTTCATTGTTGTTTTGTTCCAAAAATTTGGTTGTTTACTTTTTAATCTCATCTTTAACCCATCTATTCTTCAGCATAAGGCTATTTAGCTTCCATGTTTTTGTATGGGTACACAGATTCCTGTTGTTATTGAGTTCAACTTTTATTCCATGATGGTCTGAGAATATTCAAGGAATAATTTCTATTTTTTAAAATTTGTTGAGGTTAGATTTGTGGCTTAGATGTGGTCGATTTTGGAGTATGTTCAGTGGGCTGATGAGAAGAATGTGTATTCAGTTTTGTTCGGATGAAATGTTCTGTAGGTGTTTGTTAAGTCCAGATGTTGAACATTAAGTTAAATGTAAAATTTCTTTGCTTAGCTTCTTTTTGGAGGATCTATCCAGCACTGCTAAAGGGGTGTTAAATCTCCAGCTACTATGGAACTGGAAGAAATCAAGTTGCTCATGTCTGTTAGAGTTTCTCTTATAAATTGAGGTGCATTCTGGTTGGGTGCATAAATATTAATGATTGAAATCTTATCATATTATTACCTTTAACAAATATGAAGTGTCCATCCTCATCCTTCCTTATTTTGGTTGGTTTAAAGCCTATTGTATCTGCGAATAGTGTTGCAATGCCTGCTTTTTTCTGCTTTCCATTTGCCTGGAGTATAGATGACCATCTCTTCACCTTGAGTCTATATTTGTCTTTTAATGTAAGATGAGATTCTTGTATACAGCAGATATCTGGCTTGAGTTTTTGTATCCAGTCAGACCACCTGTTCCTCTTTAGAGGACAATTTAAACCATTGACATTCATTGAGAATATTGATAAGCCTTTTGAGAGTCTGGTGGACATTTTTAATCCTTTTGCGATTGTGGAATTTGGAATTTGATCAAAATTTTTCTGGTTGGGTTTACTTTTGTGGTGAAGGATTATGCTGGTCTTTATGGACGATGGGTCTGAGAATATCCTGGAGAGCTGGTTTAGTTGTAGCAAATTTCTTCAACATGTGAATGTCATTAAAGTATTTAATTTCTCCATCCTAAATGAAACTCAGTTTAGCTGTGTACAGGATGCTGGGTTGAAAGTTATTTTGTTTTAGGAGATTAAAAGTCTATGACCATCTTCTTCCAGCTTGAAAGGATTCAGCAGGGAGATCTGTAGTCATTCTAATATTATTCCCCTTGTAGGTGATGGTTTTCTTTCATCTGGCTGCTTTCAGAATTTTCTCCTTCATATTAACTTTAGTGAAATTGATTATGATGTGTCTGGGGGATGTCTTATTTGGGTTGAGTCATGCTGGAGTTCTGAAACTGCTATCTGAATTTCAGAATCTCTTGGCATGTCTGGAAAGTTCTCTTTCATATTCTCATGGAGAAGAGACTCTGTGCCTTGTGAAGCCACTTCATCACTTTCGGGGATCCCTTTAAGACAGATATTAGTTTTCTTTGAATTATCCCAGAGCTCTCTGAGAGAATGATCCCTTTTTGCTCTTCATTTCTCTTCCTCTTTGAGTGTTTGGGAGCGTTCAAAAGCTTTGTCTTCAGTGTCAGAAATCCTTTCTTCTGCTTGCTCTGTTCTGTTACTGAGGGATTCTACTGTGTTTCTCAGATCTTTGAGGGCTGCAAATTTTTGTCTCAATGTGTCAAAATATTTGGTCATTTGGTCTTTGAATTCATTGAATTCTTGAGAAATCTCTTGGGTTACTGCTTGGGATTCTAATTCGATCTTATTTGCTATCCAGATTCTGAATTTGATTTCTGACATGTCAGCTATTTGTTTGTACATGGGATCTTGTGCTGTGTCTGCCCCATTGATCCTTGGGGGAGTTGATCTACTCTGATTATTCATATTGCCAGAGTTTTTCTGTTGATTTCACATCATGATTGTTTTTCACTTTTGCCTCAGTTGGGGAGGTGTCTCTCCAAGATTAGACCCCAGCGGGATCACTCTATTGTTGCTGGATCTTTGTAGGGGGTGACCCTGTGTAGCTCCTCTGGGTCTGCCCCAGCCAGGGAGTTCTGGTTGTGGGAGCAGCTCCGGAGTGTGACACACCTGTATCCAGCAACAGGGCGGGGGGTGGTGCACACAGTTCTTGGAGTGCCTAGCGCCCAGTGACTTTGGCACAGAGGGCCCAAGGCTCCAGCAGTCTCTGGCCAGGAGAAGGGCTCCGTTCAGGGGCAGGGAGGACTCCGTGGGGCACACGGCTACCAGCATCCCTGGCCAGATGAACGGGCCTTTGTGGAAGCAGGTAAGGTACAGGAGGGAGGACCGGGGATTGCGTGTCTCCTAGAGTTCCTGGTCAGAGCATGTGGAGGCCCGGCTGGCGCGGTGCACCTCTTACCCAGGTCTGGGCGCGCAGCAATCGTGGGTCCGGCAAGTGGCGATCGCAGTTTGTGGTGCAGCTCTTCCGGAGTTCCAGACCATAGTTGTAGTTTTTATAGAAATTTGTGAGTGCATGAAGTGTGATGGAACTAGAAGGTCACCATTTTTTGTAACTCCCAGCTGGAGCAGTTGATTTAAACAACAATCAGCAAAGGATGATGTCATTACATGAACAGAGGTCAGGAGACTTGACTCTGGGGAGACCGGGCTGTCACCATCTGGGCTCACCACCTCACCTTAGCCTTGTCAAACATGGGAAAAACAAACTATGTGTCTCCTGATGTGATAAAAATACGGAATATACACCATCATCCCTTAAATAGCTTTGCTTTTAAAATTGAACCTGAATTCATTCAAACCACTAAGCTAATTTCCATTGATAGGAAATGTGAGGTTCCAGGAATGAGTTAAGTGATTCCGTAAAGAATCACATAAATTCAGAATGTGGGTCATTCTGTGGGACAGCAAATCCATATCCATAAGGGAAGGAAAGGGGAGGGAGCCCTTGCTCTGAGGATTAGGACTTTGTTAAGACAACTAGAAAAATATAAATCTGGATTAAACATCTGATGATGTTGGAATTATTTAATTAGTAATAGCATTCTATAAGAGCATGTCCCTTGTTTTTAGATATGTGTACTGTAACGTGGGGGCAAAATTACATGTCTTTAGTTGTTTTTTTTTTTTTTTTTTTTGGTTTTTTGGCCAGGGCTGGGTTTGAACCCACCACCTCCGGCATATGGGACCGGCGCCCTACTCCTTGAGCCACAGGCGCCACCCAGAAGTTTTAAGAATAATAGAAAAAAGATAGAAAAATAATAGATGATGAAAATATGGCAATATTGAGATAACTTGAAATTTGATGATAACGCGTATAAGGGATTTATTGAATGATTTCTTTTATTTGCATGTACTTGATTTTCATAATAAAAACAATTGACCTTATTATTTATATAGCCAAAAAAGTTGTATAGCCAAGATTTTGGGAAGGTCTACCTGACTTCATAGCACATGGTAGGAGTTGACAAACCCCGGCCTATAGCCTGTTTCAGAAGTGAAGTTTTACTGGAACACAGACAGACTCATTTATTTACAGACTGTCCATTGCTGCTTTTGTACTATGGCAGTGGAGTTGGATAGCTGAGACCTCATAGCCCCAAAAGCCTAAACCCTTGCTATCTGGCTCTTCATGGAAAAATCGGCCAACCCCTGATTTATATATATTCCCCTTCACCCCACGCTGCTTACGTGGCAATTCTTGTCCGCTTTCCCCTCTCAACTATACCCCGTTTCATGTTTATAAATAATATGTCTTCATTACTAAGGGTATAGAAGTTGTGTCACACTTCAGCAATTTGATGATGTTTCAATTAGGCCTCGTGAAATGGTGTCCTATGGGGTGTCACTCTGAGGCTCTGTGACTGGGCAGGAGAGATGTCACGGGCCTCTGGGGGGGTCAGGTGAGACACCATCTTCAGTTCACTCCCCCAGGAATGTGAACACAAAATATGCCCAATGCCTCTGTCCTCATAATATGTCTCCTTGGCACCAGTATTGTTTAAGAGCTGTGCGTCCAATTGGTATTGGGCCAGATGGAAGAGGTTCACAAAGACATGGCTGTGCCTCAAGCATCTTTGAAGAGTTCCGTTTGTAGCCACTGCCTGGCCACCTGCCACCCAAGGCTTGTCTGGGAGGCCACAGTTCACGCCTGTCTCACCCGGGCTGGGTCTGCACTGACTCTGTTTCTGCTTCATTATAGTGCCTCTATAACTCATCCATTTCTCAGTTATTTTTAACAGCTGTCCCTCATACCCCCAAATAAGTGTGAATTTTTATTATTCAAGAGGATTTGCATTTATACCATGATCCTTGAAGACATCAGGCTTTCTCTGGTACTAGGACATGGCATTAGACTTAACTGGCCAGCAGTTTTTTGAAATGTATTCAGCTGACTTAAACCTTTTGACATAAGTATTGTTTTCAAAATAGTTAACAAGTTAGAAAATGTTTTACCCTGTATGTCTGTGAGATATAATCACTAAATTGAGATAATATAACAAAAACGTGCAGGTGCTTTCTTTGGGTTACATTTTGAGATAAATAATTGAGATTAAAAAAAAAAACAGTAATAATAGTACATAGAAAGGAAAATTTCCTCAGAAAAGTCCTATTAGAACCCTGAAAAGAAATAGGTATTTCAGGCAGTTTGAATCGCTATTTCATGGAGAAATCGAAATGCTTGTATTCTCTTCTATATGTGAGCCAGATAAATTTATTCTTGTAGAATAGGTGCATCAGTTTTCAACGACATGTTTATAGGTAGTGGTATCTGTTATTTTGTGTTTTTACAGAGAAGAGTTTTTGCATTAATTAGCAATTCCAATACTTTTGGTGTGCATTTAGTCATTGAAGATATTAAACTGAGTAAGGGAGGCCGTTCCTGCCTTCAGAGAACTTAGATTCTGTCTGAGCTTTTAGATTTCTACAGTTCTTCCATTTGGAAAAGGGGAATTTTTAATTGGATAAGCTGAATTTTTGTCAGGTGTTAACACTAGAAATGTTAATAACCCTCATTTCTTGTGTCAGAAATTCAGACACAAGAGTCCTAGATTCAGAATAAATCACATCAGTTTTTGTAACAGGTATATTACACGTTTCTTCTTACCAGTAGATAAGTCAAACCCTGGACTTTTATCGATTTACAAGTTTATTTCTGGTTTAGTTTGTTTCTGCCATTTTGAATGAACTTTCTGGAAACCATAACATGTTGCTGCAAGTGCTCAAATGACAGAAGTGTCACATGGTATCTGTGGTTTGTTTTAGGTTCAGGAAGATTTGACCGAAGGAAAGAAAAGGGGGCTGGAGCGTCATGCTGAAGAGACCTACGGTGAAAACGATGGCAACGTACGTGAGGCGGTGCGGTGCTGAGCACCTGTGTGTGTGTGGATGATGTCTGCCTGCCGTGGGCACCGGGGGTGGGGGGATGACACTTCTAAGGTGCCGACATTACCCAGCCCACCTGGCATCAGAAAAGTTGTGAGAATGAGGTTAGGCGGGATGGCAGCATCGCTGACTTTAGGGTCATTCTTCTCCACTTGTCCTTCTCTAAAAGAGAGTAGCTTTACAGATGCAGTTATCTGTCACCAACTCTGTTTTTCTTTTTTCTTTTCATTGCAAGGCCGATGATAAAAACAATGGTGGAGCAGACCAGGGAGCCCGAGATGACAAGCGCCCCGAGGGCCGGGAGGAGCAGTATGAGGAGGAGGAAGGGGAGGAGGACGGAGCTGCAGTTCCAGAGAAGTCACGGCGCAGAGCTGAGATGTAACCCGTCCCCACACAGGGCTCCACCAGTGGATTCTTATCAAGCTGCTCAAAAATTAAATCTGCCTACTGAACTCTAGAATATTTAATTAAAAAAAAATTAAGAATTTAGACTTTAAAAAGTTTTGTATTAGAAATGCTCTTACATTTATATGAATATATTTTGATAACTTAGGTTAGAGCTCCTTTTGTATTCAAGCTAAACCTGACCAAGAAGAAAGCAATAAAGGAACCCTTGGTCTCTGAATCGCTTTTTTATAGACTCTGTGATGCTGGAAAGTGTTGATTCTGTGTATGTTTTGACCTCTCGCCTTTCTGTCTCCTAGCTGACCCTTGTTGTACTGTTTGCCTTTAATAACATAGGAGGTTTTGGAGCAGGGAGCACTGCAAGACGCTGTCCCACCGGTAAGGAGACGGCCAGTGTTCTGACTGCTGCCCTTCGGAGCCTCTTCTGCAGGGTTCTGATAGAATGTTCACCAGTCTGTAGATCTGTGGAGTGACATCCATGGATGGAGTGACACATGGTGGGAAAAGCCATTTTTTTTTTTTTTACAGGGTAAAGGCATTGTTTTTTAAGACTTTTCAGAGCAGTTAGGAAAATGTCTGGCATTACATAAAATCACAGTTGTTCTGCTCGAGAGGAATTGGCTTTAAAGATGAGATGATATGAAATCTCACGGCAGCATCCTGGACTTGGTGGGTTTCCTTCGGTTTTCAGATCAGGTGTGGACACATCCACATGTTAACCTTTCTGGAGGACGGGAGACTCGTTTAAAAACAAGTGGCGTTTTCTGTGTGAGCACCATTCTCAGTCTGTCTCTTCTGACATCACCTAGGGATATATCCTGTTTCAGTATCAGGTTCCTCCACTGCTGTCTGTTCCCCTCTAAGCCCTGTGCCTCAGTATATAATACTCATGATAGGTGTGAGATTGAGGGCACACCAGACTGGACAGTGTAATGGAATTATTTTTCAAAACGACATGGTGTCAAATACATGGTGATAAGGTTGCCCCTCATGATTCCTCTATTTTCTGAGATTGGGCCTGCTTTTTGCTTCTGTATAAGGCATTTTAATGATTATGAATTATAATAAATTCCTCAAAATAAGAAAATTAAAAATCAAAAACTTCTCTTGGTATAGAGACATATTTCAGTTGCAATCATAAATATTTTTATAATATGTAAGACTAGGTTATGCAATTCATGTGTTTGGTTTTATAATAAAAACTGTCAAGTTAATAAAAACAAATTTCATTTTCTACCATAATTGTATGAATCTAATTTTATTTTTTAATAACCACACCCGTGTATGGTTTTGATTATCCCACTTGCCTGTCTGTGTATGCATTGGAATATTTTGTTCAGATGAATTTGGGATTTCCAATAATCATAAGTCAAACCTTACCTTTTCTGTATAAACCCCCTTTATGTAATGTAAAATGTATAATATTGTACATAATATTCAGAATACAATTATTTTGATAAATTAGTTTGTATTTTTAATGTCCTAGTTGCAGTATTTAATTATTTGAACCATATTGAAACTTGGTAATAGTTAATAAAGCTATAAAAAGCAAGTAGTAAATGTTTAAAGTATGTGATTTCTGATTAGTTTCTGATCTTCTGACATTTTTCAGTTCTTTTTCATAAAAAGAAAAACTTTAAGAGGTCCCTGTGTAAGTTAATAAATTACAAAATGCCTCTCCTTCTATTTTCTGTATCCTTTTCTACTTAATTGGCATGTGCTTTTTAAAACCCATTGTTGTGACCCTTAAGGCCCTGGTCCCAGTTGCCTCACAAAGGAACCAGGTATGACACGGATTAGAAGTACAAGCTTGCGGGAGGTGGGGTGACCTTAAGTGCAGGGTAGCCCAGAGTCCTCTCCACAATGGCTATTTATTAAGGTTATACACAGCAGGTGTGGAGAGTTAAGGTAATGACGTATGAGGGCTGCATGCTTAAGGATTGCCACATGCTTTTTCCCCACAACCCTCCATGAAGAAGTACCAAGCATCAGTGTTTCACACATGCTTACAAGTGCAAGACCAATCTTGTCTCATTCCAGAACGCTGAGTTACTTGGGCGACTTCCCCTAAGTCACAAAACGTCTCTAGGCTTGCCAGGAGACTGTCCTGTTCCAGCTTTTCCTTTTAATGTGATAGGAATCAGTAACTGTTCTTTGCAAGCATGGTGGCCATTCCTCTACAACCCATTCCTAAAGAAAAAGCTAAACCCAGCCCCGGCCAAAAACTGCAAAGAAAACAAAACAAAAAAAAGCTGTGACCACAAACCGCTGTACTCCACAGGTACCACCAAGTCACAGGCCACTGTGATGCCTGATGACAGCGCTAACCTCAGAGCGCGCTGAACAGAAATAAAGTGTTAGTTGTATTGATCCTGCCAATTGATCTATGACTTTGGTGCAAGCAGTAAGTGAAAGGATTTGGTACCAGTGGCATGATCACAAGGAGGAAAATGCATGTCTTTAAGAAACTGATACCATGGGACACACAAAAAAACGAGTACAAATGTAATGACTGTTTGATGCACAATAGTGATTTGGAAAAGATCTGTCACTAAGAGCATGACATTAGCCACGTGTGCCAGTGACTCAAAGGAAAATTGTTGACGTGAATCAGACACCTTTATAATACAAGAAGTGTGTGATAGAATCCAGTTGAATCCCCACGTTACTCCCTTGAACTTGATGGAATTCTCTTCCCACAAATGAAAAACTTTATCTTCTGGAGCATTTGATGTTATTGACCTTTTTTTTTTTTTTTGCAGTTTTTGGCCGGGGCTGGGTTTGAACCCGCCACCTCCAGCTTATGGGGCCTGCGCCCTGCCTCTTTGAGCCACAGGCGCTGCCCTGACTTTTTTTTATTTATTTATTTTTTTTTTCACTTCGTTTTGTGTTGAGTTGTTGTATTAGCTTGTGGTACGTCCATCAGTTTGTGGCACAGTGCACAGCCATTATGAGAGTGAATTAAGCCAATTTCCATTCCAATTGCTTCCTTGTGGCTTCTGTCACACTGTCTTCCCCTAGCTTTGTTCTCAGCATCCTGAATCTCCTTGTCATACAGTAGATCTTCAATAAGTACAGTATTGACCACTCAGGAGACTGTGACAACCTGGTCAACCCACGGAGGTAGGCAGTACAAGGGACACGGCCCACTGGACTGAGACCTACGTGTGGTGCACGTCCAGTCTGTGAACCTTTGGTCAGCTTCAGGAGGTAGTCAATGTGGGGAGGTGGGCACCTGCAGAGGTTCTACTGTATTTATTAAATGAGCATATTATAGTCCTCTATAAAAGGGTAATATAATTATTTCCAGATGATACAGTGAAGAAGTAGCAAAACTAGGAATTCTTCCCAGCTGAATCAGATTCCACCATTAATTCCAAATATATCTAGTGTGTGGGAACCATTGTTCAGCGTCATACTGTAAGTTTCATATATTAAGGAGGTGTGTGTTAAATTTTGCAATGACAGATAAGAAGAGAGTCAAAAAATTAGGGAAGTCTCAGCTCCAGGCTGTTGGAATTACTTGACCTGAGAAGGAGACAGTCAAAGGGAGAGGTAACATTGTGGGTCTGTCTTCTCTGGAGCACCAGTTGTAGCATAAGGAAAGATGAGTTTCTTGAGAAGCAGATGAATGAACGAAGGTGTAAAATCCAGAGAGATTTCCAAACTGGAATGCATTTAATAATTAATTATGATTCATGAAAGTCTGCCTAAGCTAAGAAGTAGATACAATATCCTCTTAGAAGTTCCTTGGGTCTTATGACTTTTAGAGGAGGGCCGCTTGAGAGGGGGAGTGGCCTCACACTTGCACAATGGCTGTTTCTGTCTACCCCCTCCCCCATCTCTTCTGCCAGCCTCCCTGCAGCAGGCCCCGTAACCACAGGAGTGGACCCAGGAGCTGAGCTGGCCAGGCCACACACCCCATCTTCTAGGCCATCGTGATTGACAGAAGAAAGGGAACATGTCCCAAAGCAGCCGTCAACCTCTCAGTCCGGGGTCCCCACCTGGCTGTGTGGTGATGGGTGGGACAGACATGCCAGGGGCCTACAGGAGTCAGACCCACATCCCATGGAGGAAACCCAGTCGCAGCAGAAAAGAGTGATGCCAACCCAGAGAAAGCAACAGGAAGAGGGAGGAGAGAGATACAAAGAAAGCAAACAGAGTTCAGATTTCCAGGTTCTGCCTTCCTTTCAGTTTACTTGCCAATAAATTTCCCTTCCTCCCCAGTCTTTTCTTAACTAGTCTGAGGGTCTTGAACTAACTAAAGAAAACTGACTTAAATATTGTATTTTTCTATGGGCTAGAACAATATCAGCATAACAAAGAAAATAATTTTTGATTAACTCTTAGACATTTTGCCCCAAAGGTAGCAAGTTTTAACAAATAATGACAAGCTTTTTAACTAATATTTTTGTCTCTTAAATCTTTCAGGAAGAGAAATCTGTGATAAAAGCTTAGGGATTATTGTAATGAAGTTATGAATACTCCTTGTATCCCCATTTTGTCTGCATCAAAAATCGGCAAACTTATTCTGTAAAGGGCCAGACAGGAAATCTTTGAGTCATTTCAAGCTATAGATCCTCTTTTGAAATTACTCAACTCCGCAGTCGTACTGTGAACACAGCCAGAAACAATGGGCAAAGAGGTGAACATGGCTGTGTTCCAATAAAACTTTATTTACATAGAGGCAGGCCAAATTTAGCCTGCAGACCATAGACACTTGGTCTGTATGGTCTAAACACTTGCTGGACAAACAATTATCTCAAAAGAAAATAGAAGATTTTGAGATCTTCTGCTATTAAGACTTTCTGGTACTTTGCTATAATCTGTTTTATTGGACATTGGCAAGCACCCAACACTATCTTAGCTGCTACATCTGTGCACTATTTTAAGTAATTGAAAATGAAATACTTTTCTGTTTTACCATCTTGGCTGACCTTGTTCTCCTGATTCCCTGTATGTTACTAATGGAGCTTGAAATTAAATGTCATTTCTGTTTATGTGGTATCACGTACACAGCATTTCCTGTAAAGCATACAGGAAAGAACTGGTTCATTGGAAAACATGAGCTTGAACAAGATGAGATGGCATCTTTTGATCTGGTGTGTCCATCTTTTAAATATAAAGTTCAAGTAGCAATTCTAATAACTGTCCCTTGACTCATCAGCATCCAGTTTGTGGGCTCATCTCTGAGAGTGTCTGTGGGTTCTGCAAGCATCTCATTCCTGTTACATTTATGTACCCAGTAGAATTAGACTTTTTTTCCTTAAGGCAATGAAAAACATCTTTTATATTTCCTTAGCCTTTGCCTCGTATCTTCTGGAGATGGTTTTAAAATTCACTTATGAGATCTTTGATAGTCTTCCTTTCAAGAGGTTCTTGTTTCCCTGGGCTCCCCCTTCCTTCAAGTTGGGGCTGGAATTAGTTACTGACTTCAAACAAATAGAATTAAAGTGAAGTCACCATGAGTGGCTCAGAGATTAAGTCATAAAAGACAGCTCAGTTTCATCCACGTTCTCGCTCTGATCACTCACCCCAGAGGAAGCTGGCTACCATGTTGTGGAACTCTTCAAACAGCCCGAGGGTGAGACCTACAACCATGGGTGTGAAGGAGTTGAGGCCTCTGGCCAACAGCCACCTGAGTGAGTTAGGGGCAGACCCTCCATCCCCAGTCAAGCCTTCAGATGACTGAAATTTGATCACAACTTCATTAAAAATGCTGAGCCAGAGTCATCCAAGGCTCCTGACTCACACAAACTATGAGAAATAAAATGTTTATTCTTTTAGGCTTAGAGTAATTGGTTACAGAGCAATAGATCACTAACACATTTTCTAAGTAGCATTTGTGACTCATAAGGAAGAGGCCAGTGTAGATATGACGTGTGGCCGAGTGGTGTCCTTGGACACTGGTCAGTTGCTCTTCTGGGAGACAGGTATAGATGTGCTGGGGAGGGAAGATGGGATTCAACCTAATGAGTTGAATAAATTTAAGCCAATTTGTTTGTTGTAAATTATTAGATGATTTTGGCAGGTATTATTAGTAGCTTCTCAACCTTGGCTACGCACCCAGGGAGTTTTTAGAAGAATGATGCCTAGGTCCCATTCCCAGAAACTCTGAGTCAATTGCTCTGTGGTACAGTCTGGTAATCAGGATGTTTAAATTTCCCTAGGTGATTTTAACATGCAGCCAAGATTGGGAACTACTGCTTTGTAAGTTAGAAGTTGGAAAGGGCAATGTTCCTATCTCGACATTTCTCTACCAGATGGTAAATTACAATAAAAACAAGTCTCAGGCCAAATCTGAAAAGCAAATATTTATGGTGAGTATTAAGCAAACATCTAAACTTCTCTGAAGCCTCAGTGACGTTATAGCTCCCTGTCCTTTCAGGCATTCGAGAAAGGCATGAGGCGTGAAGGATGCTCAGGATGGAACCCCTAATATTCCAGCAACAGAAATATGCCTGTGTCCCATTCTCTCTGTAAGAGGCTGATGCTCTTCTGCGGGCATTGCTGGACTCAGCAGATGCTCACCCTTCTTTGTGAGCATGAGGAGTCCTGGGTAACACTTCTTTCAACTTCTCACATATTTTGAACATCATCTGCCCAGTTGAGAAGAGTCTTCAATATCCATATCCCTGGTGCTGTCCAATAAAATGATTGATGCCGCTTTGAGAGGAAAACAGTGGAAGTTCCTTGGTGGCAGCCTTTGGAATGTGGGCTTGGATGAGAGCACCAGTTTCTCAGCCCTGGCTGCACACTGGAGTCACTGAGCGAACATTTTCAGAAGACCCCAGGCCCTGCCCCATTCTAGTTAATCAGCAACTCTATGGGCAGAGCCTGAGAATTGATGTCTTTTAAAAGCCTCTCAACAAATCATGATTGCCAGGGCAAGGGTTGTAGTGAGACTGTGATTCTGAGGGTACAAAGCACACAGGGGAGTATTTGGGGGTGGCAAGAGCATTCACTGTTCTGAAGTGGACCTAAGAGTGGTTATGCAAATGTACACATGCATCAAAACTCACTGAGCTCTACAGCAAAAGAAAATAAAAGAGTGATGCTATAGTATGATAATTAAAAAAAATAAATTACATTAGCAATTAAATTCTTCTTGAGAGCCTTCAGTAATCCTAATGCACAGCCAGAATTGAGTCGCTGGGTTAGATTCTTTTCAGAGCTGGTCACCCCAATTTTGCAATGTGTATTCTTAGCTAGGGCACTCCCAGTACTAACTTCCTAAGTCAGCCGACCTTCCCCAACCACACACACGCTGATACCCTCGTATGTAAGCACACCTCGTTGTGTGTGCTGGAGCATTTTTAAAAAATGACAAATGCTATCAAGTGAGATATAGGTGTCTTTCTGAGATTCACACTGGGGGAATTTCAGAATATTGTCCCAGGGAGTTGTATGAGTCAATCATTTTATTTATCTTTGCTCCTAGAGAAAAAACTCATAACATTGCTGCTCTGCCTCAAAACTATGTTTCTTAAACTTATCAACAGTGGGCTTTATAGAATTACAAAGAATCCCAAAAGGAAAGCAAATTTGCAGCTTAATGAGTTTCATTTCTGACTAAGACCACAGGAAGAAATAAACAGGTTACGAGAACAGTGTGTCTGAATACGCGTGTGTATACATAATATAAATGGAAGAACGCAAGTTTCAGGAAAAAGCACTCAAGCCTTTCCTGTCTGTTTTATTCAGTTTCATGACATGCTGATGACTGTCAGGAAGCCAATCTCAGCCGGCACGTTCCGCAACAACAGAACCAGGCATTTCTGCCTTTCCCTGCCTGAGACAGAGTCCTGGGAATGCGACCCAGGACTAGCCCATTCACAAGCTCTCTGAAGTTGGAGATGTCTCATGGCCCTTCTGTCCCTCCACTGTTTCACTTGCACATAGGAATGATCACAGCAACTTTCAGGGTGTGGTTACGATCACTGAGTCTTCCTCTGCCTCACTCAACGCCTGAGCTTTTCTTTTTTCCCTCAGTATTTAAGTCTCCCTGAGAAAGAAGCTGGACATAGAAGCCCTGAATAGCTGTCTACGTCAGAAGCTGGGAAACTGAACTGGACTTACCATCTTCTTCCTCAGAATAATGTCACATCCTGTCGTAACTAGGCCTTATCACATGATGTAAACACCTCAAAAGCAGCATAAATTCTTTAACGGCTGGTGATTTGGACGCTCTGGCTGAACACAGAAGAAAAACTGAAGCCTTTGCTCTGGCCAAAGAGGGTTGGATAATAATCCAAGCTGATCTGTCCCACTCGTACCTTTACTTTAACCAAGAAAGTTTCACTTTCGTGGATTTGACGTATGGAAAAGTGTAGTAGTGTGTTAGGGAAGAGTTGTACAGTCTCTGTGGAAGAGCATGGCCACACAGTCCACGGTCCCTGGAAATTCACTTACTTCCAGAAAGTTCCAAGGCATCTCTGCAGCTAGCAAACTTAGCAGAGTTTATTCAGATGATTCACTTGGGCACATCACAAAACTTCGGAGACAGGGAACATATACTGTGCATATAGAAATACAGATCACGCCGAGCTCAGGTGAGTACCAAGCAGGGAATCACAAGGCCAGTGAGCCTGCTTCATCCAGCCTCTTGCTTCCGTTATTTTAGGCAGAGGCGGGGGAGAGGATGTTGTACCACAGCTGGACATCCTTGCTGTTCATTCACAATGCGGACAGCAGTTCAAATCCACAAGCATGCGCTGTTTGGCTAAGTGTCTATGCAGGCCAGAACCAAGGCAATTCTGAGAGGTAGGGGAAGGCATAGCGAGCCCAATGCAATGTTTGTAGTTAAGTTTAGGTAGTTCAGTAGATTTAAAACTCCACTCAGGTTTTTAGGTTATCAAAGCTAGCAAAGGGCTGCTCTATTAAAATAGCTAAGAACACAATACTTGTCTGATAAGAATGAAAGCAGATTGGGAGAAAAAAATCAGCTGTAACATAAATTCGGAGAGGGAAGAAATACCAGGATGTAGCCTGAAAATAATGGGTTCACTCTGCTTGGACACAATACAGGAGGAAACTACAAAATGAAAGGCTGGTTTGTGGCTTTGAGAACAAGCACCTACATGGTAAAATTTTGACTTTTGTATGATGACCATAAAAGGCGAAAGTTCAGGAGTATCTCTCTCCAGGAACCTCTCCCTGGTGCCCTCTGAGTCTTATTATTGCAACGTCTTGCAGGGTTGTTACAAACTTCACACCATAGCAGGTGCTCCCAGGTTGTTCTTTCTCCTTTTATGAATTTCTTCGTTTAATTTGGTTTTGTTTAGTTTAGACTTTTTTTTTTTTAACTAAAAAACATGGCATTTCCTTGTGGTCTGCTCTCAGCGCTTGTATTTATGGTGCCCCCTTGTGACAGGCACGCACAGCCCTGTCCCTGTCCTCCCCAGGGTAACTGTACCCCTCATTCCCTGTGCACCATCCGTCGAGGGAAGCCCAGATGCAGGGAGCCATGCTTCAGTGTGGAGGACCAGCTGGCCTCTGGCCAATATCCCAGGGTTTCCTGACCTGTTTATGTTTTAATTTAATATCATAATGATAACAGGTAAGACAAAGTCTACAGTAAGGCAGTGCTGACTTCTGGAAGGAATCTTAATGTTTTACTTTCTGTTTTGAGATAGCTTGGCAAAGAAAATATTCTAGGTCTTGCTATTACTAGTGATTTTTTATATAATATCTATTACAGAGAGAGATTTCTTATTTAAAAAGAACTTTAAATAGCCATTAAGGATTGCAATGGGCATTATAATGAGAAGCACAGAGTACAGCGTGAATTTGGCATGTCGCTGAGCTCCTGATATGAGCTTTTGATCTATTTTAATGAAGTGGTGATGGAGCAGCCTCATTCATACGTAGAACTGGTGAATTCAGAGAGACTATAACATTCACTTGCACATATTCTCCAGCTCAAAATTTGAAAAGAAATCATTCGATTATTATACTGTCTTTCCAAGTACCTTTTTTTCCTGTTTAGAAACTATAATCACACCCCTCCTTTACATATAAAGAATGTATGAACTGACACTTCTATTTTGAGGCAGAATAAAGAACTAGTCAGCACTTCACCTCACACTCTTTCCTCGTTTCTTTCTCTATGTTATTTCCCCGGGGATTCATTTCCAGCACATCTTTAAGTCTGTAGGGAATCCCAACAGCAAGCAAACTATTTCAGTGATCCCAACACACTGAAGTCCCAAATGTAAGATTTGCAAAAATTCCAAATGTAAATATTTCTTTGCACCAATTGAAAATCACATATTTCAGGCAGCACCTGTGGCTCAAAGGAGTAAGGCACCCGCTTGTATGACGGAGGTGGCGGGTTCAAACCTAGACCTGGCCAAAAACTCCAAAAAAAAAAAATCACATATTTCTCCCTGGTGCCTGAAAATTCACGTAGTCTCTTAAGTGGTATTTCTTAGAAAGCCAAAACATTTCTAAAATGGGGAAAACTTGCAGTCCCCTGTTCTAATTATCATCGTCATCATTTTAAAGGATATACGTGTTGTATTCTCATAATTTAATGCAGAATATAGGAGACGCTGGCATTTTTGAGACAAGAGTCTACCAGACTCCTCATTTGCCAGAAAATTAATGATTCTCTTTCCTCCTCCTCAAAAAAAGCAAAATATAAACATAAAATAAAACAAGTTTTTTGTCCTTTTTGTCTTAACGTGAACATCCCGAGAGTAAAAAAGAATGGGCTATGTGAGCAAATAATGCAAATGGCTAAACCGTTTCTGTTTAATTATAAAATGTCTTCATACAATCAGAACTGACTTAAGCAAGTTTTTTCTTTTGTCAACTTATAAAATAATTTCCAAGTGTATTATTCAATAATTTCACATAAACCTATTGTATTATCCATATGAACCACCAAGAAGGCAAAATTATGCATTTTGAAAAGACATTGTGGGTAGATCTGACTTGCCCTTTACCAAGAATTCTAGGGAATTAATTGTACGACATGAGAAGCATAAAACATTGTCTGTCAGATGAGAATACAACAATCCATTATTAATGTTAAGGGAGAAAATATAGTTCTAGTTTTTATCACTGTATAACAACAAATTAACTGGCTGAGAATGAACTTATTCAAAAGCTTAACTATTTAAATACTGTTTTGAAAAGTGATCATTTTAGATAAATTAGTATCATGTATGTTTAAAATAGAAATAATGAGGAATATTTATAAAATATTTGCTAGCTAACAGCTAGACAATTGACGTATTAAGACATTTCTGTCTGGTGGTGCACAGTGGTTCATGCCTGTAATCCCAGTACTCTGGAAGACCGAGGCAGATGGATTGCCTGAGCTCAGGAGTTCAAGACCAGTCTGAGGAAGAACCAGACTTGGTCTCTACGAACTAGCTGGGTGTTGTGTCAGGCACCTGTAGTCCCAGCTACACAGGAGGCTGAGACAGGAGGATCACTTGAGCCCAAGAATTTGAGGTTGCTATGAGCCATGATGCCACAGAACTCTAGCCAGAGTGACAGGGTGAGACTCAGTCTCAAAAGAAAAAAATAAAAGAAATTTCTAACAACAACGAAATATTAGAATTCAACATAAATGTCTATATTAGTTTCCTGGAGCAGCCATAACAACTTATCACAAACTGTGTGGCTTAAAACATTTATTTTCTCACAGTTCTGTAGACTAGAAGTCTAATGCAAGTCATTGGCAAGGTGCATTCCTTCTGAAGGACCGAGGGGAGAGTCTGTTCTGTAACTTTCTCCTGGCTTCTGGGGGTTGCTGGCAACTATTAGTGCTCCTGGGCTGGCAGCTGTGTCGCTCTTGTCCCTGCTCCACAGACACGGGTGTTCTCCCTGTGTCTCTGCGTCTCTGCCCTGGCACACGGCCTTCTTACCAGGACACCACTGTAGGATTTAGGGCCCAGTCTAACTCACTATGGTTTCATCTTAACTCACCACGTCTGCAAAGACCCTACTTCCAAGTAAGAGCACATTCTGAGTATCTGGGTGAACAGGAATTTCAGGAGGATACTCTTCAACCCAGGACAGTGACTTAACTTCTGCAAAAATTAATTAATTAATTAACAGTTTAAAATAGTTGCTCAGAATATATTTTTGATATTTCTATGTTGAACTGGAGGTTAGCCAATTATATTTGTGAAATACATTATTTAATTTTTGTTGAATTTTTGCCATATTGAATTAGGAAGAATATTATTTTTAGGAAATGTTCTCCTATTCTTCACATACTTTAGCCGAAAGAAGCCACAAATATTTACTGAACTTTTACTATGTCCAAGGAGCATCATCATAGAATATTGGTCTTTCATTTATCTGGAATGTGATTACTATCGATAAAAATATCCTATCCATTCCTGAATGTTTGTACTATCTCAAGGAGAGCATCAGGTCTGGAAACAGGTACTCAAACAAAATAGGGTACTTTTCCTCAAAATCTTTAAAATCAAAAGACACTACATTATAAATAGAGTAGCTGGTGAGAACATGACAGATGCTCCTTACCACACTCCTGACTGGTCACGACTTACCTGATAATACGGACAGTTTCTGCCTAAAATTGCCAGTCGGCCGTGTGTCCATATAGCGGCTGTTCCCTGATTCATTTTTCCCACTCTCAATTCCCAGGTGTCCCGAATTTGAACTATTTTACTCTTTCTCCCCACCCCATCTCTCAGCTGCTTATAATATAGAATCACGTAGCACCTCTCACATCTTAACACATTGCTGCCCAGCAACTTTACGCAGAAACCATCCCTGTGAACGGGCAATTCGTGACCAGTCGGCAATGAGTTCTTAGTCAGGCGGCTGTGGGCAGGTCCGTGAACCGCTTTGCACCTCAGTTTCCTCACCTGTTCTGGGGGCAGCGGTATTTGTATCTGCCTCAGAAGACAGGGGGATCACTGAGTGAATGCCCGGGGAGCGTTGAGGACCCCTGAGTACATGGCATGCTGCCTAAGAATGAACTGTTATCACAAGGAAAATTAATGTACATAAATATTTAACAACAAATATATGGTATGGAGGCAAGACTTAAAATTTTTAGGAGACTGAAATATTCTCCAGAAAAATGGTTTCCAGTAAACATTAGGCAGCTTGGCATTTACAAACAAATTATTTGAGATGGCAATTGATTGTCTTATTTGGTAGGAATCATTTTGTCTGTTTCAATGAATGAGTAGTCTTTGCTTGGATTGTGTTTGATTTATTCTGGTGTTGAGTTTGCTGTTACATGTGAATCAAGTGGGAAAACACAAAATATGTGAGGAATTGTATTCGTATTAGGGTGTTTTTTTTTTTTTTTTGTAGAGACAGTTTCACTTTATGGCCCTTGGTAGAGTGCCGTGGCCTCACACAGCTCACAGCAACCTCCAACTCCTGGGCTTAAGCGATTCTCCTGCCTCAGCCTCCCGAGTAGCTGGGACTATAGGCGCCCGCCACAACACCCGGCTATTTTTTTTTTTTTTTTTTTTGGTTGCAGTTTGGCCGGGGCCGGGTTTGAACCCGCCACCCTCGGCATATGGGGCCGGCGCCCTACGGACTGAGCCACAGGGTGTTTTTGACGCAGATGGGTTTGAATGGTTTGAATGGTTCTCCTTGTGAGAATAATGTGACAGGATTCTAATCCCTTCTCCTAGATAGACACCTAGAGAGAGAGAGACGGGGAATTGAACACACCTTGGTCATAGGTCATAGGTCATAGGTCTCCACAGAGGATTCCTCTGGGGCTGCTGACCTCTCAGGCCAACCACATTTCCTTAGGTAACTTCTGCCACAGGGAAAAAAGAAAAATACCACCTGCAGCGATTGAATTACTTTGACTTTAGTATTTTCTTCCCCAACCCAGCCAAGTCCAGAGTGGAAAATGAAGGGAGGCTAAGTGATCACAAGAAAGCTTCTCCACCACCTGCTTTCAGAGCAGTGTGTATTTTTGTGTGTGTGTGTGTGTGTGTGTTGATCAGTGGTTCTTAACAGGGATAATAGGTAGTAGGTGGTGGAGTAGTAAGTTTGGGTAGCTCAAATAGAGACACACAGACAAGCTGCTGTAGTCTGTGAAGCCCCAGCAAACTTTCCACAAGGCCCCAGTGAACTTGCCATGATGTGACGCCCCAGTGAACTTGCTGTGACTCCCCAGCCTACTTGCTGTGATGTACTGAGCTGGGAAACCCACCAGGGGCCTGGTTCCACCTTTGGCTGTTCCCTGCTGAGATTTAACGATTTCTTCACACCGAGAGAAAGAGTGTACACGGCATCCTTCTCCCACACTCCTTCAAGTGCTTCCATTTCCTTCCATCCCATCTGCTTTCCACGAGTGGTTTTTATGGTTTGCTACCAAGAACAGGACAAGAATAAATTCTTGTAAAATTAAACTAATGTCAGATATCATCTTAAGTATTAATTAGGAATGCCATAAAACAGCATTCCTCGGGAAGTTTGACAAGTGGTACAGAATAAAAGCTTCCAAATATGGCTTGGAAATGTTAGGTTAAACTATGTGAAACTAGGCCAGGTGCAGGGGCTCACGCCTGTGATCCCAGCGCTCTGGGAGGCTGAAGGAGGAGCCCTTCAGTTCAGGAATTTGAGACCAGCCTGAACAAGAGTGAGACCCTGTCTTTACTAAAAAAAGAAAAATTAGCTGGGCCTTCTGGTGGGCACCTGTAGTCCCAGAAGCTCAGGAGGCTGAGGCAGGAGGATCACTTGAGCTCAGGAGTCTGAGGTTGCTGTGAGCTAGGCTGATGCCACGGTACTCTACCCAGGGTGACAGAGTGAGACTCTGTCTCAAAAAAAAAAAAGTTAAACTAAAATTGGTAGGGTAACTATGTAATTTATTGTCCAAACTAGAATAATTGTGAAATGGGAAGGAATCACTACTGATAATTATAGAGATAGAGACAGCATAAATCAGGATCCTCCCAGGCAGTGGCAGTGGAAGTTTGATCCCAATTTATCGTATGGCATATTGGAAACTTTGAGCTGATAAAAAGCATTTCCTTAGGAAGGAAATATTATATAGCATTTCCCGACAATATGTTTGGAACTTGTTAAGGGTCTTGTCGAGCAGTGTTTATGGGATGTTACTTTTAAATATGTACATAGAAAAAATGGATTCTACACCTCTACCCTCATTTAAAATTTGAAAGCAACTAACACAAAAACCAAAGGAAGACTTTCTCATCTCTGTATAGATTTAAATGTCTATGGATAATGTTAAATTCTTTAATAAGGACTTTAATTGTGTAATATAAATCTTTAAGATTAAAGGTGTCTAGGTATGGCTGATCTCTCATTAAAGTTTTAATAATGTTATAATACCCCAGGAGAAAATTACCTCTGTCCCTAATGATCATTACAACGGCCTGCCTGGTCTGCCTGCACTTCCATCAGGTGACTTTTGATTTAAAAAGTCTTTAGAAATGGTATCAGGAAAATGCTTCATTGGAACTCCTATTCACTTATGGACATAAGATAATGTACGTGCAGATTCCTCTGTTACTGGAATTATCTTTCCTATAATTCTAGCAAATGTTTTCTACTTTACAAAATAATAACAATAGTTTAATGGTTCACTTCTCCCTCAAGGAAAAATGATTTCTAGCCCATTGGGGACTTTGCTGTCCCTGGAAATACAAAAACTAAAATTGACCCCAGTTTTCAAACTTTACTCCTCCAGAGGTTAATTGAATATTATTCATAATATGCTTCACTCTGTTTTCAAGGGGCCTCGAATTCACTGATTAACATCTAAAAAGGGGAATAAAAGAAATGAGAATCATGAATTAGGGCACAAAGAAAGCCACACCTTGCAAGTTAACAATCAGTAACAGACTCGTGTTTCTCTCTGTACTTGGAGCAATGGCTCAAACCAGGGTTAATAAGGAAGGTCCTGGGGGTGGTGAGAGACAGGAGGCTGGGAAAGGCACTGGTTTCCTGGGCAGAGTGAGGTTATAGGAAGAGCTCAGCTTGCCTTAGAACAACAGCCAGAACACTGCTGCCAGGTCACTATGACTGAGCCTTTGTCCAATGAATGAACGGCTCAAAGTAGTCACATCTTCCTCAGTATTTTGTTAACGCTAAAACATTAATTAGGAAACACTTTTTAAATACATAAATAATGATTTATAACAGTTTTTCTGTTTTTTTAAATCATAAAACAGAGAAGAAAATTTTGTCCTTAGCTTCCTTTTCCCTTGAGTAAAGCATTGAAAGTCAGATTTATTGCAATTTAGGTGATAAACTTTGCTTTCCCTTCCTCACTTGACTGAGGATCAAATGATGTGGTTGACATGGATGCAAGCATCTTGGACTGTTCTTCTTTGAGAGAATATCAACAATTTTCTTTAGGAAGCTCTGAGCTTTCTCATGATCAGATGTGCACATCCGTAGGAGAAGACCCAACATGGGGTGACGGCAGCGCATGTGCGGTCAGTGGAGTAGCATGGACCAGGTTCTGACGCTCACAGCGTCATTGGGGTCATCTGAACAGCTTTCACAACACACATGTGTCTGTGCCTTGCCCCCCAAATTTTGATTTAATTAGTCTGGATGGGGTCCAGGCATTGATGTTTATAAAGGTCCCCAGATGATTTTGTACATAGTACAATCGGTAAGTACCTAGATGGAAGCTGGAGATGGAGACGAAGGAAAGGAGAAAGAATATAGAGCCTTCAGTTTGTTCTGTGCATTAATTCAGCCAATATTTACTAAATATCTACTAGGTGCCAGACACTGTTGTAGGTACAAGGCACATGTTAGTGGTAAGTACAGACAAAATCTGTACTTTCCTTGAGCTTACATTTTAGCAGGGAAAGGTCACAAAGAAACACATCCCTTATTGAGTTTTTCACCTTTATTGACAAACATTGTGTATATAAATGGCGTACAATATGATGTTGGGTGTTGTTTGCATTGTAAAATGATCACATTGAGCTCACTACCACGTGCATAACCTCACACACTTGTCGTCGTTTTTGTGGTGAGAACATTCAAGTGACCAAATACACATTCTTTTTGAGTACAGTCACCATGCTGCACAACAGATCTCCAAAACGCATTTCTCTTGTGTGACTGAAGCTTTGTAGCCTTCACCCTCTCCCTCTTCTCAGCCTCTAGGAACCACTATTCTATGCTTTGCTAAAATTCAACATTTTTGGATCCCATGTCTAAAATGAGAACATGCAGCATTTGTCTCTCTGTGCCCGATTTAGGACACGACAGACGTCCCTCAGGTTCATCCCTGTTGTCCTAAGTGACAGGATTTCCTTTCTGTTTAGAGCTGAATAATATTCCACTGTAGACATGGGGACATTTCTTTATTCATTCATCTGTTGATGGGAAGGTAAGTTGATTCCCTATCTTGGTCACTGTGAAAGATGTGCCAACACACGCGGAAGGGAGGAAAGCCCTGATTCCACGTCCTTTGTGGACACTTCTAATTTCCTACTTTTAATGTTTGAGGCCCCTCTACTCTTGCTTTCCACACCTGTACTAATTTACATTCCCGCCAAGAGCACACAAGCGTTCTACCATCTCCACAGTCTCTACAATCTTCCCATTTGTTCCTTTCCAAGCATGTGAGTTGGTATTTCCTTGTGTTTTAATTTGTATTTCCCTGATGATTATTGGTGTTTAGCACCTTTTCATATATCTGTTGGCTGTTCAAGTGTCTTTTTTATATTTAACTGATTTTAAGACAAATATATTTTTTATTATTTAATATCCCTAAAATGATTTTGCAGTTTATAGTGATATAATAAGAAAGTATTGGTTATTAGACAAGTATTTTTTCTTGGTGGTAAATAGACCAGTGATCTATGAGAGCTCAGAGTCAATGAAATAAATTCAGACAACAAAACTCCAAATCCAAAAGTTAAAAATCATAATCAACAAAGTAACCACTGAAAACTGACTCCCCTAGACAAACACCATGGTCTCCGCAGCCAGGTTGTACGTCCCTGGACCAACTCTGTAATTCCTCTGTAGAGCCAGCATATTTTGTGACCCTTTAAAATACACGTTAGCAGTTTGGGAACACGCTTAGCTCCTTCACATTTTGAGAGGCAGAGCACGGACTGCCCTGTGTCTCAACTATATTTTTAAGTATGTTTGAATAATAAACAGCCTTTGAAGAGAGAGAATGTTCTCCTGCCAAGCAAAGGGCAGGCATGTGTACTGCCCACGATAAAAGACTCACGTTTCCTAAACTCAAGCTTTCTTTTCTATAATATATCCTGTTGCATGTTCAGGTATCATCTGACCGTTTTTGAATTGCCCCTTAGAGAACCAGCACAGCAGACGCTGATACTCCGGTTACTGTTTATTGCTGTGAGTGATAGAGTCCTGTGTCTCTGACCCACAAGTCTTATGTCCTCTAGAGGCATTCATAAAATAGTGGTTGGTTAACTTGTACATTTGCAAATGAGGTGTCTTATTTCATCTTGAGCTGCTGTGACAGGATATCACAGATTGGGTGATTTCTATTGAACAGAAGATGCGTGGCTCACAGTTGTGAAGGCTGGGAAGCTGCTGACATCTTGCTCGGGACTTCCTGCTGCGCCATAATATGGTAGGAGGTGTCAGGTGGCAGGAGGGCCGAGAGGGAGCAAGAGGGCAAACCCGCCCACCGTACTGGTGGTAGTTCATTCCCGAGGGCAGCGCCGTCAGGGCTAATCTCTTCTGAAAGGTCCCAGCTGCCAACACCTTCACAATGGCAATTGAATTGAGTTTTGGAGGGGACATTCTGCAGCAGACGTGGGTGTGGTACGAGGAACTCTGCCTCTGTAACTATGTGGACCACGGGAGTCCCTGAGTTAGCGGCATTGTGCCAGGGGAAAGATTCGTGAGATTCCAGAGAAGCGCCCTAAGGAAAACTTGATTGAAAAACAAAAAAGAGGACAGTGCCTGTGGCTCAGTGAGTAGGGCGCCGGCCCCATATGCCGAGGGTGGTGGGTTCAAACCCGGCCCCGGCCAAACTGCAACCAAAAAATAGCCGGGCGTTGTGGCGGGCACCTGTAGTCCCAGCTGCTCGGGAGGCTGAGGCAAGAGGATCGTGTAAGCCCAAGAGTTAGAGGTTGCTGTGAGCTGTGTGAGGCCACGGCACTCTACCCGAGGGCCATAAAGTGAGACTTTGCCTCTACAAAAAAAAAAAAAAAAAAAAAAAAAAAGAATGACATGGACGAAAATGGAAGATGTTATGGTAAGTGATACAAGCTGGGCACAGAAAGGCATATCCTCACTCATGCACTCTCACACTCACACTCACACTGTCACACACTCTCACACTCAACACACTCTCACACACTCAAGCACTCACTCTCACACTCACACTCTCACACACTCGCACACTCTCTCACACACTCACACACTCGCACACTCTCTCATACACACTCACACACTCGCACACTCTCACACACTCGCACACTCTCTCACACACACTCACACACTCGCACACTCTCTCACACACTCGCACACTCTCTCACACACTCTCACACAGAGCTAAAAAGTACTGGACTCGCAGAGACTGAGAGGAAGAAGGGGAGGAAATGGTTCATGGGCACAAAAACACAGACTGAGTTCTAGTGTTTGACAGCAAAAGAGGATGACACAGTTAACAACCATTTATTGTATCAACAGTAGAACTGCAACATTCCTCACACGAAGAAATAATAAATGCTTGAGCTGAGGGGTCACCCAGTTGCCTGCCTGTGTAAGCACATTCCACGCACCCCATACCTACCTACGACTATCGTATTACAAATCCAAAACAACTAATCATGTAAAAAATGGAAACACAAAAACAAAAAAATGGATAGGAAGGAAAAGAGAGGAAGAGAGAAAAAAAGAGAAGGAGGAGGAACCCACACTGAACGTTTGTTCCTCTCGGTGTATTACTTTATTATGAAAAATTTAAAACAATTTAAATGCCAAGGGAAAAAATGATTAAACAGTTTGCTGCATATTCAGACTTTGGAATGTTATGTAGTCACTAACAAAGATTTTAAAAGAAAATGTTCGTGTGTGTGTGATTGTGTGTGAGGGTATGGGTGTGTGAGTACACTTGTGTATCTGTGTGAATGTGTATGAGTGTGTGTGAGTGTGTATGATTGTATGGGTGTGTGTGTAAGTACACTTGTGTATCCGTGTGAATGTGTATGAGTGTGTATGATTGTATGGGTGTGTGTTAAGTACACTTGTGTATCTGTGTGAATGTGTATGAGTGTGAGTGTGTATGATTGTATGGGTGTGTGTGTAAGTACACTTGTGTATCTGTGTGAATGTGTATGAGTGTGTATGATTGTATGGGTGTGTGTTAAGTACACTTGTGTATCTGTGTGAATGTGTATGAGTGTGAGTGTGTATGATTGTATGGGTGTGTGTGTAAGTACACTTGTGTGAATGTGTATGAGTGTGTATGATTGTATGAGTGTGTATAAGTAAACTCGTGGATCTGTGTGGATGTGTATGAGTGTGTATGATTGTATGGGTGTGTAAGTACACACATGTATCTATGTGAATGTGTGTGTTTGAGTGTGTGTAGCACTTTCTGTATATAGTAGGTTCATAAATCATCATCATATTCATGATAACAGCAAAAATACCAATCATCTACTCATTCTAATAATTTTTTGGTATCACAGTGCCTAGGCACTAATTGTCAATGTGACATCCATGAAAACAGAGATTTTTTCCATTCATTTCTATATTCTCAGAACATAACATGGTGCTTAGTGTAGATAATACAGATGATGCATTATTTTCCATTATTAGAGCATTTTGGTATCTTCTATAATTCATTTCTTTAAAACAGAATATTGATTTCATCAACTAAAATTAAGTGTTATTATTATTCAAAAGCCACATCAGAAGAAATGTTGAAAAGGAATAGAAATGTATCCAACCTTTATGTTCCCCATTAAATTTTCAGGATCTCAATAAATATCAAGTGATGACATTGAATCTTTATGGCTATATATAAAATGGTTTTTAATCGCCCCTAATCTTGTTTAAAAGACTTTATTATAGACCGTGGGATATAAATATATGTACATTAGTTTTTGTTTAAAACACAAGGGTATTGGGTCAACAGTTCTAAACAGGAATACTTATTTGGGAGGTGGTTAGTTAATATTGAAAGACATTGTTTATCAGGAATCCAGACTTAAGAGTTATCTATATTATTGTTTCATTTCTTATTGGTGAAATAAGTGATCTTGAGAATATGTCGATTAACTAGATATATCTTGGAGACACCAACAAACCTTCCTGAATGGTGTTATTTGAGTCTTCAAAGCCCAGGGGCCTACTACCTTCAGATTAGCACCTGGGATTTTCTTGTCTGTCCCAGGTAGGATAGTTGGCCCTCACCTTAGATCACTGTTAAAATTTGTGCCTCTGTGGGAAACTTTCAAGAACACTGTTGTGGAGTGATGCAAGGACAGAGAACTGGTGTCCCTGATTGCCACAGAAGGTTTGTGTGTTTGGTTCAGTTTGAGCCGTGCCCTCATTGCCACAGATCCCCCACAGGGAGGTGGCACGCCACCATCACTCACGGCAGGTACCTGACAATTGTGAGGACTCTATTCACTGAGGCCCAATTGCAATCAACAAACACCATTATTATCCCCACGTTTGGGATGAGGAGTCTAATATTTGAGTAGAAAGCAATTTATCAAGGTGACAAAAACTAATTAGGGGCAGAAGTTGGAAATCTGAGTATCATTTTAATATCCCTTTCCTGGCATTTAAAGCAAGGGAAGAAAGAGAATGCCAAACTGTAATATTGTAACCATGGGAAAAAATGGCATCAAATCAAAACCTATGTATTAAAAAAATTAAAAATAATGATACCAAAATATTACTAACAGTCAGTGGGATGATGGGCATTTTTCCTAATCTTCTGCATCATACAAATTAGCATATGCATGTAAATTAGCATATATACAAATTAGCATATGTATATACTGCTTTATGCAATTAGCATATATACACTTACAAAGACAAAAAAAACTAAGCTTTATTTGATTTCTTTTTAAAACATTTCTTGCTGAACCAAACTTTTCTCTGAATGTACCTCAAAATAGAGTATGTAAAGATAAAAATACATGCAGAGGCCAAACAAAAATTTTTATATGTCACCGCTCTAAAATATATTTATGTTGTTGCTACAGAATTTTTAAAATATAAAGAATCTCAGATGATGCATAATTTTCCATTATTATAGCATTTTAACATCTTCTATAATTCATTTCTTTAAAACAGCATATTGATTTCATCAACTAAAAGTAAGTGTTACTATTATTCCAAAGCCACATCTGAAGAAATGTTGAAAGGAATAGAAATGTATCAAACCTTTATGTTCCCCATTAAATTTCCCTTTACATGGTTTATGGGAATATAACAATAAAATGCATGGCAAATCTTGCTAAGCACACCCTGGAGGCAGCAGGAGGTTATATTGATGTTCCCTTCTTGTTGTTAATGATAGGAGGGTTCTAGTGTGTTTCACTTGTACGCATTCTGGGTTCCTTAAGCTGATGAACTGGAACACAAGAAATATGTGGATGGCTGACACTACGGATGAACAACTCCAGTGGGGTGACACTCATTTTCCAAAATTGATTTCTGTAGAACTGTTGCTTACTAAGTTTTGTATTAAGTTATTTTTCAGCATGTGTAATATTCTAAAAAGTAGCTTTTGTTGGAGCTGAGAAAAAATATATAAGTCAACGTAATAGTAGGATTTTGTTTGAAGTCAGGGGTGGTGGGATGCCGACCTCTCTGCCTCCCTGGTTCTTCTCTCTACACTTTCATGTGTGTATAATTATTTATGTTTACACATGTGTGCTTCAGCCATATTTTTGTATTATTTTAATTTATTTCAATACGTGTAAGGGTAATGTCTAAATTTGGGTACATATTCTAATTCTAGTCAACAAAACAAAAACAAAAATGTTTATTCCAGTTGCTAGAATTGCATGGTGCTACCTTAGCAATGACGTCTGCATTCTTTCTTTTTCTTCAGTGCAAAGCCAAGATAATACATAAATTATGGCATTAACCCAATATATCAACAGGGGTATAAAGATCTATTTTTTAAAATGATGGTGGTTATAAAATATGAAGCAGCTCCTCTGAGACTCACAAAGAATCAGACAAAATTGCCATTTAGACTTCCAGGGAAAGTGATATGGCCTTCGAGGGGCTCAACCCACTGAGGAGTGTGGCTCTGGCTGAGATTGTCCAGGGAAGCCTCCACTAGAGCTTGGATACCAAAGATTTTAAAGCCACCTGTTCTAGAAAATGAAAAATATCTACTGGAATGCCTGGGATGTCACGCAGCGTCTCATCATTTAACTACAGGATCTCCTTTTGAAACTCTTTCGTACAAAGCAAACTTGATCTTATAAATATTGTCATAGAATGTTTTGGGCTCATAAAAAGGCTGCCTAATACCTATTCAACCTAAAGAAAACAAATGAAAAAGTTTTATTTTATAGTATAGGAATACATTCTTGTATTATAATGAAATTTGACTAAATTAGAAGAAAGTCACTTGATCTTTTGAACATAAATTTATCTCATTAGTTTTCAAACCGCTAATAACAATGGATTTTGTTTTCTATTTTATTAAAGTTGAACAAACTTTCAAATTATAAATGAGTGTGTATCTTGAGTTTCTGTTTAGTAAAATTAATGACAATATATTTAAAATGGGTTATACATTTCACTTTTATTATAGCTGATGATGTGCGTAGGCATTGCGCTATTTGTTCTAAATGAAGATTAATGTCCTGTCCCCCAAGTGTTTCTGAAACTATATTGTATTGTAATTAGTTGGTGTATTATTTTTTCTGAATAAATTATAAATTTCTTTTTATAAATTCTCTAACTCCAATAATGCCAAGGATAGCCTCATACATAGCTGGAGTTTAATATTATTAAATTGAAGTGGATTTACACATTGAAAAGAAAGGAAGAAGAGAGAGAAAAAAATGAGAGACTGTGTGAATATAGAAAGGCAGAGAAAAGCAATCAAGGTATTTAATAGAGAAAGAAATGCTCTTTTAGAGAAAAACAATGGACCTGGATTATTGTGCTTGTTGAAGACATAATCTTGTTATAGGCTTTATTCATAAAAAGAAAGATAGACTTCTATTGTAGCAGGCAAAACTGACTTCAGATAATGAAGAATTTCTTGACCAGAAAAATTTCTAGAATAAAAGAACAAAATAAATAGAATATCAGAATTCTCTGTGCTTTTGACATCTATGATCCTTTAGGGAAAACATTAAACCAGATGCAAAACAGCTTCCTTCAAATGTGGCGAGAGGAGGGAACAGAGGCTTCGCCGAGGAGGTAATTAAAGTGAGACTTGAAGACTATGACGGATTTTTTCATCAAAATAAGAGGGGAAGGAGAAAACATTGAAGGGTAAAGGTGCCGGATGAGCTAAGCCAAGAACCCATAGAGTTTGAGGAATCGCTTTCAAGGCTGTATGTCTTTAACATTTGTTATATAAGGAGCTGGAGTGTTACTAATTTACACTCCAGCTGGAAATGTATGAGAATTCTTCAACTAGACTTTTGAAGTCTACTTCAAACCTCATTTTCTACACTGGGAAGCACTTCAAGATGTCTGTGTGGGCAAGGGATTTTGAGTAACACCCCCAAGGCACAGGCAACCACAGCAAAACTGGAGAAACGGGGTCACATCAAGATACAAAGCTTCTGCACAGCAAAGGAAACAGTCACAACGTGAAGAGGCAACCACAGAAAGGGAGAAAATATTTGCAAACTACCCATCTGACGAAGAATGAAAACCTAAAAGTTGAACTACCGTATGACTCAGCAAATGCTGGTGAGAATGTGGAGAAAGGGGAGCCCTTCTACACTGTTGATGGGAACGTAAATTAGTGCATTCACTATATAGAATAGCGCAGATGTTTTCCCAAACCTAAAAAGGGAACTGCCGGATGACTCAGCAATCCTAGGGCTGGGGTGTGTCCTAAGGAGAAGAATTCTGCATACTGAAAACTATCTGCACTCCCATGTTTACTGGAGTGCTGTTCACAACAGCCAAGATTTGGAATCAATCTAAGTGCCCATCAACAGATGAATGATAACGAAATTGTGGTATCTGTGCCCAATGGAACATTGCACAGCCACAAAAAAGAACGAAATCCTGCCATTGGCAACAACATACATGGATCTGGAGAACATTATGTTAACTGAAATAATCCAAGAATAAAAATAGAGATCTCGTAAGTTCTTACTCATACGTGTGAACCAAACATTAGAGATAATTGATTTCCTGAAGACAGAAAGTAGAATGATTGTTGTAGAAGTTGAGAAGGTCAGTGAGGAGCAAGGGAGGGGCCAAGTGTGGATGGTGGATGGGTACAAAGATGGAGATAGTCAGAATGAACAATATTTGATAGCAAAACAAAATGGGTGTAATCCACAATAAGCCAGGGTAAACTTTAAAATAACCAAAAGAATGGAATTGGAATTTTCCTAACACCAAGAAACGATTAATACCTGAGGATAGTGCAATTACTCTGATTTGATTAATGCATATTGTTTGCCTGTCACATCACATTCACGCTATAAAGATGTACAGCTATTATATACCCATAATAATTAAACATAAAAACATATATGCAAAGAAAGTGTCTTGTCTTTGCCAACTTGGGTTGAAATTTTGGAAAGAGGGGTGGTGAGGACAATGAAACCATCATTCAGAAAGGTTGTAGTGGTTCTCAACCTTCCTGATGCCACTGTGTGTATTTTCATTGTTACAAAGGGGTTGTGACCCAGGTTGAGAACCACTGGGTTATAGGGTCTGGTGCTCACTTGTTCAGCCATTTTCTGCAGAAGTGACAAGTCTCCAGAGGGTCCGCAGGGTGACATGGCTCTGTGTGCCACATGGCAGGGTTGCAGGAGCAGGGTGACCCTCTGGGGCTGTGGGCTTGAGGGCAGGTCTGAAGGGTGCAGAAGTACCTGAGAGTCTCTGGGGTTCCCACAGGCTTGGGGATGGGAGAGGAGAGCAGAAGAACTGAACTGGGTTTAGAACAAGCAGGCCACAGAGAGCAGGGACCTTATAATCTGCAGCATAGAGTCTATCCATTATGACCAGGAGCCAGTGTCACCCCTGAGACCAGAGGGGACCTTAGAAACAGCCCTGTAGAACGTCTTCTCCTGGGCCAAGTGAGAGATGCATTGGAATGAGACACTCTGGCCAGAGACCACCTAGGATTGAATGGCCATGCCCTCCCTAATGACAGAACAGTAAATAAAGTTATATCACACCTGTGTGCAGGACACAGGTCTGTGCCCTCCCCTTCCTAATGACAGAATAGTAAATGAACTCATACCACACAAGTGGAATGTCTTTATTTGGACCCCTTAAAACAGTAAATTGTGGACCACAAAATCTACTCCAGTTATCACAAACATAAGGAAACTCACAAAACATTGCAGTTAAACTCCTAGGAACTCCGAGGTTCCTGGGAAGGAGGCTGAGGTGTGGAAACAGCAGCAAAGCCTGGTGTAGGCCAGTCACCGTGGCTCATCCCTGCCACAGTCACCCCCCGGGAACCAGGACCTCGGTCCCACAGCTGTCCAGAAATTACTGCTCCTGATGGCAGCCACCCGATGCTCCCCTTCACATCCAAATCGCTCACAGACTTGTTGGAACCAAGTCGCACGTGGAGTTCTAGGTGAGGAGACCAGGATGACAGGTGTCGGAACAGGTGCTGCCTGCAGCCGTGAGGTGTCGCCTCGCCCCAGGCTGCAGCTGTGACCTTTGCGTTGGAGGGTTCTGGAGTAGCGTGTGCTCAGTCTCAGATCTGTATTTCCAACTTCCTGCCAGGCACTTGGAAGCAGCACCTTTTTAGAAATGACACCCTTTCCCCCATGATTCTTTCTCCTAAAGCTGTCCTTGTCTCCTATATTTAGCATCCTTGGAAGAGGTCTCTGGAGACACGTTCTCACCACCCTGCCTTCTGAGTTTTCCCTCTGAAGGGGTGTCCCTGAGTGAGTACTTGCTGTGCGTCAGCTGGGGAGGAGTGGAAGAAGGAACAATTGTTTTTAAAAGACAAAACATTTTTATTCTGAACTGACGTGCTAAACACAAGATGAATATTCAAAGTTCCTCTTGCCACTAAACACAGACTTCTTATTTCCTGCTGGGGTTTTTCTTTGTAGGCAAATTTACAGCCTGGAGTCACCTGGTGACACACAGGTGGTTCCCCCCGACCGGGCCTGGCGGCGTCCCTGGAAGCCCTTGTTCTCAGAGCTGTTCGGTGGCATTTCTCTGTTCACCGTGTGACTTTGCTTCCTGCTCTGTTCCTCACTCTGTTATCCTCACTCATAAACATTCCAACGTTTTTTCTCTCCACTGTTCACTGTTTGTTGTCGTAGCAGGCGCAGACAGGAGCCTCTGCCTCACCCCAGACTTCAACCACGAACTTCAGATTGAAAGATTCCAAACTAAAGGTCTCTGAGTGTCAGAGCTGCATTTTGGCTCTCTCCTTCTGAACGTCATACAGTGCATCAGACACTCCAAATTAATTTTCTCCAAACATTTTTATCCACAGAAAGAGGAAGCAAACACACACTGAAGGAAAAGGACTCTCACGACTGCTGTCAAAGGACGGTCTGGCCTGGAGGGCAGGACCATAGATTTCTAAAATCAATGTACCAAAAATACAATGCTGAGAACCAGCAGGAAGGATTATTTTACACAATTTGATTTTTTTCCTGGAGCTTTGTTGAGGACCCATACAGCGCTATGCCCTGAGAACCTGGGGACCTGTTAGGTGTGGTGGGGCTAAGTGGTTCTGTCTTGTTTTTAGCTGGTCTCTTTCCGACCCTAGTGAAATAGTTACTCTGGGTTGAAGTCTCAGGGGGCCTGCGTTTCCATCCCAGATCTGTTCCGCTGTGGTTGCCACCTGAGAAGATGCCTGGCCTCCTCTGGTTGCCCAGGGAGACAGGGGGTGTGGCTTCGGAATATCTTGGAGTGAGCCCTATTGTTGCCAAAAATGGCTCCTGCTCTGTGCCTTGGGGCACAGGTGCTCCGCTGTGGTTCCCTCTCAGCCAACTGTCCTCTCCTCACTCCCTTGCAGCAGAATCATCACTGACCAGCTGCAGTCTAGGCAAGGCTCGAGAAATCACCCAAGAATCTGGACTCCTGGGGGACAGGCCTCCAGACCTCAGAGTGAGAATGGAGGGGAGTGCTGGGAGCTCAGAATTGCAGGTAGAGAATATATACAGTTTTATACAGTTTTATGCCTGGCAGGAATACGCCGTAGCACCCTAGTAGGGGAGGTAGGTCCAGTTTTTAGAGGGTCTCTCCCGTGGACTGTAATGGGAGGACTTTTGAACTCTGCTCGTTTGCTTATGGGGCACTTCGAGCCGTTCTCATGGGGGAGGGGACTCCTGTCCGCTTCGTGTTGGATTTTGTACCTTTTGTTTGTATCCTTGCGGTGGGTCGCAGCTCGCCCCAGCGGGGTTGATGTGTGTTCTTTAACCTTTTCTCTTGGTGCAGCTCTAATCCACCAGGTTACTTGCTAAATTTCTGTCCTTTAACTCTCTTTCTGGACGGAAGCCTCTGTGGAAAGCTGGCTTCAGTCAGCCGTCTTGTCTCTGCCCCTGAGTGGAGTCCAGGGATGATGTTTAATTACCAGGGAGAAAAGTCAACTTGGTGCATTACTCAGAAACGCTGATCACCATAAATTGCTATTCTTCCAACTCCTGGAGAAAATGTTAGAGCAGCAGGGTGGTTGGAACTAGCCGTCAAAATTATTGAAAAAAGCAAGTAAAGTTTTAGCAAGTTGAAAAAAGCTTATTATCAACTTGCATAGCAAGCCAGGCCCCTGTCCTAGTGACTGCAGTCAGTAAAGTCATTTTTAAAAAAATTTATCAGAAAGAGCAGAAACATGCTTCGAAATGCTCGTCTTAAAGAAAAAGGAAGAACACATTTTTCAGTAAAGTCATTTTTAAAAAACGTGTTCCTCCTTTTTCTTTAAGACGAGCATTTTCGATGCATGTTCCTGCTCTTTCTGATAAATTCCTACATGCTTAAGTTCTCCACATCATTTCACACTTTTTTTCAAGTGTGGCAATAATAGAAAAGGGATTTGAAGAAGTGAATATGAAAAAGATTTTTCTTGTGTCAAATTTTATGGAATTTTTTCCTTTGTGTTTTGAGTAAAGCCATTTTTCAGAAACCACCACAATGGAGAATAAAGAAGGTGCAGAAGAGATTTTTTTTTAATAGTTGAAGAAAGCTTTTCACTTAATGGAACAATGGCGTTCTGTGTCTTTACTATATTTATTGAGGAATAATAGAAAATGATACTTCTCTTGAACATAGAGGAGGACTTTATGCAGACTACAAGAGAAGATGGTTATGCATTTATTTATAAATGTTTACTGTGTACACCATGGATGAAACTGCAAATTTGGAACACTTGTGGAGGATAATTTAGAATCTTTTACAAAAATTTAAAACACACGTGCCTTCAGATGCAGCAATTCCACTTCAAGGAATTTATTCTGCATATATGCTACTTCACATGGGAGACCACAGTGTGCAGACTGATTTGCTGAGCACTGTCCTTTCCCAAGTTTGAAAACGATCTACATGCTTGTATGTTGGGCTAACTAAATATTATGGTACGTCTGTATAATGAATGACCATTCAGGCATTAAAAGGTGATTGAGGAAATACTACATTACCAACTATAAAATGATTTAAGTGGAAAATCAAAGGCCAGAGCAGCATGTATAAAATATTACCATTTGTGTCACAAAGGGATTAATTAATGTATAGTTGCAAATTGCTGTCTGTGCCCAAAATATGTTTGGGAAGATATTCCAATAATCTCAAATAATATTTGCAGGTGAGGAGCACAATTAGGAATCTGGTAGAGTCTGGGGGCAAGATCTTTCCCCAGTAGCATGTTGATCAAGGTTTACTCTGGTAAATGTTTTATCTGGTGTAGAGCGAGGCTTCATTTGTAGCATTTGCCAATGTCCATGGTGTAAATACTCCAGCAATACCCAGTTTGAAGATACCAATGTGCTGTCACTGAAAGCAGAGTTGGAAAGAGCCGTGTACACTTGATCTTGTAAGCCAATGTGAGACATCGTTATCACATTACTGACTTTCCCTGTTTACCATGCTGCAGTTCAAACATCAAAACCAGGGCTTTTCAACCATTTTTTTATCTTTCAGCACACTTGAACCTATAGTTAAACCTCTGTGGCACACTTAAATTATGTTGATCCAAAAAAAGTAAAAAAATATATATATATAATTACTTTGATTTGAACTTCTTTCAGAAATAAGTTAATTAATGATCTTTAAAAATGTTCAAGGCATATCTAAGATCCTGTCATGGCATACCAGTGTACCATGTCACACTGGTTCAAAATCACTGATCAAAACCAAGGCTTTGTAAGAGTAGGAATAAAAATAATTCACCTAAGAAAAGTATGTATCTTTACACAAAACTTCAAATATTATTATTAGTTCTTCCAAAAAAAAAATAAATAAAGTAAATCTGAGCATAATTTTGGACAGGTTGTGAGTTTCTCACTGTTGTGGCTAGATCAGGCCATTGCACCATCTTGGCTTTCTACAAAGCTACTGTGCCCCTCAAATTTGAAGTCAGCTTGAGCACAACTTAAATTGAGGGCACTTTTTTCCCTTGAGGTGAACTGGGCAGTCATGGGTGGCAGCATATGTGTGTTTCCTTGAATCATAACTACTCCAGAAAAGGATGAAATTTAAGGAAGGATCAATTTGGGCCTAAAACTATCTCAACTTATATAGAGGAGGGAGGTCAATGTAGGAACTTTTCTAGGTAGAGAGAATTATACAGACTCTGAGTTGGAGAGGGGCATGAATATTTGAGAAGACAGAGAAGGCCAGATCTGTCAGGAGTGCAGATGATGAGGGGTGTGAAGTGAGGCTTGAGAGATGACCTAGAGCTGGTCATACTGAGCTGAAGCATGACAGCTGCATCCTGGAGGTGACATGAGCATCCCTGAATCTTACACAGATCACTCTAGCTGTTCTGTAAAGAACTAATACGTTCCTTTTGGAAAGATGTTTGGAGAACACTTAGAGAACTAAAAATAGATCTGCCATTGGATCCTACAATTCCTCTACTAGGTATATATCCAGAAGACCAAAAATCACATTATAACAAAGATATTTGCACCAGAATGTTTACTGCAGCCCAATTCATAATTTCTAAGTCATGGAAGAAGCCCAAGTGCCCACTGACCCACGAATGGATCAATAAATTGTGGTACATGTACACCATGGAATATTATGCAGCCTTAAAGAAAGATGGAGACTTTACCTCTTTCATGTTTACATGGATGGAGCTGAAACACATTCTTCTTAGCAAAGTATCTCAAAAATTGAAGAAAAAGTATCCAATGTAGTCAGCCCTACTATGAAACTAATTTATAGCTTTCATATGAAAGCTACAACTCAATTATAGCCCAAGAATATGGGGAAAGAGAAAAGGAAGGAGAGGAGCGGGGGGAGGATAGGTGAAGGGAGGGTGATGGGATTACACCTGCCGTGCATCTTACAAGGGTATATGTGAAACTTACTAAATGTAGAATATAAATGTCTTAATATTTATTAAGAAATATTATAAAATGCCATGAAGGCTATGTTAACCAATGTGATGAAAATATTTCCAATTGTATTTAAAACCAGTGCATGGTACCCCATGATTGCATTAATGTCCACAGCTATGATTTAATAATAAAAAAAGTGAAGAAAAAAAAAAGAATGAATTACAAGAAATAATAGAAATAATGGCCTGAACCAGGGAGGCTGGTCTGGTGGAAGATGGAAATTGCGAAGACTTCGTTGTGAGGATGAGGAAGGAGGTGGGGTGAAAGGAAACTGAAATTTGGACCCTGATTTGGCCATAAAAGAAGGCAGGAGCCTCAGTATGAGAGTAAAGTTGATAAGGATATTCTAGAGCAGATGATGTTTGCGTGGCCTATGAAACCTTTGGGTCATTTGAAACATGTGGCTAATGTTCATAAAAGAGGATAAAGGCGAAGATAGAAATTGCAGAGCCTCCTCATAGATTTTACCCTGTGGTAGCAATGAAGGGGGATGCGTTCACCCAGGGAGAGTGAGGACAGGGGAAAGAAAACTCTTCAAGCAGGTTCTTGGGGATCCTTCACAAGCAGTTAGAAACAGGGATTTCTGTGCCTCATTCCTTATGGGAGTAACTGATAGTGCCTGAATAGTTTTTCATCTTTCCACTTCAAGCAGAAAGGAGAAATAATTATTTTTGGGTGCTCACAGCTTGCAATGTGATTAGAAATTAAACAAGATGTTTATATGATGTGAATCTTTTGTTTTGAGACGTGCAGAAAGCAGGTCAGATAAAACAAATATTGCTAATAGGCAACCCCAGAGCATCCTGATTTTGTAAATCAAGCCATCAACTATCTACTACTTTTGGAAGTAAGGGAGGAGGCTATGAGGCCGGTGGCGAATGGCTCAGGTGTATAATCCCAGCACACTGGGAGGCCGAGGCAGAAGAATTGCTTGAGCTCAGGAGTTTGACATCAGACTGAAGAAAGTGAAACTTCATCTCTACTAAAAATAGAAAAATTAGCCAGGCATGGTGGTGGGCGCCTGTAGTCCCAGCTACTTGGGAAGCTGAAGCAAGAGGATCCCTTGAGCTCAGGAGTTCAAGAGCAGTCTGAGCAAAAGCAAGATCCTATCTCTACTAAAAATAGAAAAAGTAGCTTGATGTTGTGGTGGGCACCTATAATCCCAGTTACTCAGGAGGCTGAGGCAAGATGATGACTTGAGCCCAGGAGTTCGAGGTTGGTGTGAGGTAGGCTGATACCATGGCACTGTAGCCGGGGCAATAGAACAAGATTCTGTCAAAGAGAGAGAAAGAGAGAGAGAGAGAAGAATTGTAAAGAATAGACAACAAATATTTAACGTGAGCCAAAGCAGGCTCGTTTCAGTCGGCTAAAAAGATGTTAATGACTGAAAATGTATTTTAACATTCTGCGCTTTAGGGAAAGGGAACACAACTTCCCAGCCTCCTCAGGCAGTCTGTGGTGACCAGGGGCCTCTGGAGACACAGCACTGACCTAAGCTGTATTCACACAGTGGAAGACCCTACAGGGCAAAGTCACCAAACTTCCTCCATTCATGGGACCTTCTGAGTTTGTTTATTTGTTTTTATAGCACTTAGTTCAACAGAAATACCTGAAAATTTAATATATTAAGTAGTTAGGTCTAAACAACTTAGTAGGTATTTATGTCTTAGCAATTTAGCCTTTAAAAGTATGCATTAATCAAAAGAAAAAATGTTATATAATTATTGAATGACCACAGTTACTTCCTCATGGGATGTCTCCACCCCCTGTACGCTGCTCAGCACCTCGAATCTTGGAATCAACTTGGACTGTGTCACCCTCACTTCCTGCTCCACATGCATCCTTGTGAAGTCTATGGTGCTTATCCCAGCAACTGTGAAGAGCCCAGCTTCTCAAAGACAGTAACTAATTCAAAGGAGTCGTGTGCCCTCTGAAGTACCTTGAACTTGTCATTAACTCACAGGCTATCTGACAGAGGCTAAGTGCTTACCCCTGTGTTTCTCTTAAGAATATAAAATAGGTCTCAGCCCTCCCTACGAATTTTCTGTATTACCTTGATGAGCCTTGGCACATAGTGGGGACACTGCAGCTTTACAGATTTGGGGGTAATCAAATAAAAATAAGATTAGGGAACAGAAAACTTTTAGGAGACCATCTCTTCGGATTCCTCATCATAAGAAAGTAAGATTCATCAAGGTGATAACAGGTCTTATAGTTTTTTCCCAGCTACAGATTAAATGTATCCTAAAGAATATAATCAGTTTTCAAGGTAAAGCAATAACCCTTTATCCTAAGATCCCATCAGAGTTCTTGAGTGAACAGAAAAGGTCACACTGTGTCACCGCTTTAGTGGACAGAATCCAGGAGCACAGAGGTCTGACAAGGTGTGATTTGTTTTCCTCTTGGAGTCTATGAAACTGTTTCCTTGGCACTTGTTACGGGACACAGTGTCAGCCCTGTTATCTATTACAGGGGATGGGAGATGACACTGCATGTACTCATTGGCAAGCCTAGAGATGTTTTATTACCTGAATGAAATATTAGGTTCCTGTATCACCTTAATTGTGTTCCAAATTGGATCCCAAAATTAAATCCTTGTTTCCTATCTCCTATTGCTTAACTTGCTCTTTTTCCCCTGCTATGACAACATATTCATGGTAGCTTATAATTTATCAGCTGTCTAATCTAACCATAAAGTAGAACAAAATTACCTTTGGCTCCTAGGACAATTATGGAGAAAACTTATCTCCCTGTCCTCAATCCCCTCCGCCGCCTCCGCCAATGAATTGATTCTAGAATATGGCATATGTAAAAAGAAGAAAAGGAATGATTACAGTGGGTTTCTCTTCTAGGGCTTACTCCACGCTATGCATTTTGACAGCCTTGCTGACTTTAGAACTCACAAAAACTCCTTCACACAGATAGAACAGTCTCTTTTTATACTGGTGAGTAAAGTGTTTTTCAGAATTAGTAAGTGCTAGAGTAGGAATTCGCATTCTAACATACATATTCTTTTAACTATAGGCCATCTCTTTCTCTATGTGGGTCTCTTGGATGATGCAACCAGACAGAAGAAATCCCCCATCTACCCTGTGTCTCTCCATTCTAGTATCACAAACCCAGGATTAAGCCACGTTAGGGGTGGGGAAGGTCCCACTGATCAATGTGCTTCTTGAGATACCCTGAGTTGAGATCACAAGGTACAAATGCTTAGAAACATCACCAATGGAACCAAGCAGACGTGGTTCAAGGAAGGTGGAGCTTAGTATTGGGGGAGGCCTTAGAGGTCCACTAGTTCAGATCCATGTTATTACAGAGAGGGAAAGAAGGCCCAGAGTAGTTGAGCTACCACATCAAGTCAGCGAGGAGGGTTTAGAATCCAGGCCACCTGACAACAATGCTAGAGTTTTCTAAGTGTCTCAAAGTCTGTCTACAAGTCTCGTTGCAAGGCCTTTTAAAAAAATTCATACTATTTGCAGGGGTGTAAATATTTTTGGTCACATATATTGATTTTGTTATGCTTGAGTCAGGATTATAGGTGTGCCTGTTAACCAGATGGTGCTCATCGTACCCTTAGGTAGGTTATCACCCATTCCCTCCTCCCCATACCCCTCTGATTGATTTCCACTGAGTTTTTCTTCCTTCTCTGCACATGTTTTCACTGGTCAGTTCCAAGTTCATAGCGAGTACATGTGGTATTTGTTTTTCCATTCTTTACATAGTTCACTTAGGATGATGGTCCCCAGTTTCATCAAAATAGTTGCAAAAGGCAACAATTTGATTAATTCATCCTTTTTTGTAGCTGAGTTGTACTTCACCACATTTTGTTAATCCACTCATGAACTGATGGGCACTTGGGTTGGCTCCACATCTTTGCAATTGTGAATTGTGCTGCAATAATCATTTGAGTGCAGGTGACTTTTTGATAAAATGACTTCTTTTCCTTTGGGTAAATACCCAGTAGTGGGATTACTGGAGCAAATGGTAGGTCTACGTTCAATTCTTTAAGGAGTCTCCATATTGTTTTCCATAGAGGTCGTACTATAAAATAAATATACTAATATAAAATAAAATACTGCCTTATGTGATTATGGAAGCTGGTACTATAAAATAAATATACTAATATAAAATAAAATACTGGCTTATGTGATTATGGAAGCTGGCAAGCCCAAAGATGCCTGTGGCGAGTTAGCAAGCTGGAGATCCAGGAGAGCCGTAGGGTAAGTTCCAGTTTGAGTCCAAAGGTCTGTGAACCAGGGGAGCTGATGTAGCTCCAGTCCTAAGGCTGGCAAGCTCAAGACCCAGGAAGACTCAACGATTCAGCTTGAGTCCAAACACAGGAAAAAGCCAATGTCAGGTTGAAGGGATTCTTTTTCTCTCAGGGGAAAACCCACCTTTTGGTTCTGTTCAGACTTGAGTTGATTGGGCAAGGTCCACTCACACTGGGCACGGCTGTCGGTTTCATTCAGTTCAGCAGTTCAAGTGTTAATCTCAGACAAAAAACACCCTCATTGAAACACCACAGTAATGTTTATACAAATATCTTAGCCACCTGTGGCCCAGATGAATTAACACGTCGAATTAACCATCACAGCATGTGAGCAGTTTTAATGTTTATGATTCATGTTTCTAAGCAGGCCTCTAGAAATTCCGTACTAGTTTAAAGGTACACATCAGTGTAGGGAGAATGGGGACCAAATACCCCATTCTTGGCAAGGGAAAACATCCCCAGAAAGGGGGAAAAACAGAGAAATAAGCTGAGCAAGGTGAAATAAAAACAGTTAAATTACTTGTCTTGGCAGTTTCTGCTTTTTCTGGAAGGCTGGCCTGTAAGGGATACGGCTTCCAAACACTGCTGTGGGGTCTGTACATACTCCGATGAGCAATGGCTGTAGCAGAAGCTGTGCGTAAGGCCTGGGAGGAACATTATCCAGGCTGTCCCGACTCAGTCAATGGTCAAAGCAAATACCCATTGTGGAGACTTGTAGTATGGCCAGGGGAGGATCAAGGGAACAGTTCTATCCCTGAGATGTGGGCAGGAGGGCTTGTACCCTAACCACGAAGGGAAACGCTTCCCAGTGGAGATAAGGGGAAAATTCCTCTTTTCCATTGATTCTTCAGAGAAGCCTGACACCATCACATCTGTTTCACAGAGAAACTAGAGGGGTATAACCTCCCCCAAGGAATCTGTGTGTGTGACCACAGACAGGAGGCTGCCCCAACCCAAAATCAGGTTCCGGATTTCTCAAGGCTACCCAGACCCTTAAAGTTAATGATTATAGATACAACAAGAACTAACATGCTTACTCAGAGAAACTGCTGATAGTTTTGTTCCCTTCCTTAGCTTATCCTCTCAGCTAAATGAGAAAATGGCCTTCAATAAAAGCTGTGTGGAACAAATACTCAGGGCCACTCACTAGAACCACTGCCCCCTCCCCCCAAGCTAGTGGTGGTCCCCTGTACCCACCTTTGAAAACTCTATTCTGTGTGGTCTGTCTCTGTATCTCTCACTGCTTTTAACTTTATTTTTCCCCAATCACTGCTGGTTCCACAGGTCTTAAAGGACCCTGCCCCAGGGCAGGACTCCGGCACATAAGGGATGGACTGTGTGCCCACTGTCCCCCGTCCTTGCCAACACTGCTCTATCTTATCTTTGTCAATACATAGTCAATCCTCATTATTCATAAATTCTTTATTTGTGAATACAAATACATGTGTGTGGAACCACAGACTGAATACCCAAGGCCCTTCCATGGGCCTTCATGGGTGTGCACAGAGTGGGGAAAATTTGAGCTGCACATTCATAGTTAAGGCCAAACACGGCGATGCTCCACCTTTTGTTTTAACTTTATACTTCACACAAGTATCATGTGCAGTCAATTTAGAGCTAAAAGTTATGCATTTTTTGTGTTTCTTTTGACAGTCTTGCTGTTTAATATGGCCCCCAAGCCCAGTGCTTAGAGTGCTGACTGATGGTCTCATGTGTAAAAAGTAATGATGAATATTCTGGAGAAAATACACTTGTTAGATGAGCTGTGTTCAGGTACGAGTTACACCCTGTGGAACAGGGGTTCAGTGTTAATAAATCAACAAGATGGTGCATCCAGAGAAAGGAAGAGGAGATTCATTGGTCTCTGCCAAGTGCTACAGTAACAACTACGGTCTATGGCGATGCCATGAAAAAGATGGAAAGGCAGCTAAATTGTGTGTTTATAAGATGACGATTAATAAATAAATATTAGTAGATAGCCTTGCTGTGAGGATAAATGATCATATTGCCCAGTGTTAAGGAAAGATTGCAAACCATTCTGTGCTAATGTTTTATTATAAAGAGATACTGCAGATAATTAAACAAAATTCTAACATTAACCATTTTGATAAAAATGCTGTGAACCAAAAGCTTACAGGATCTTTACCCTGTATTTCCCTGAGAAGGAATAGCTCAGTGCTCACTGTTTTGGCATTCTCAGTAACATCACAGAATGTGAGTACTGTGAATATGAGAATCAACTGTATGTGAAATGTGGTCTCCTCTTATTGTTTGAAGAAACATATCTTTTATTATAACTGAAATTGGACTTTTCATGTTTATTAACCAAATATTTTTCTTTTCTTGTCCAGAAACAGAATAGTGTAGTAGTCAAGAGTGTGTACTAGAGCTGACATGATGCCCAGCTCCTCACTTCTGTGATATCAAGTCTGTGTTCTTCACTAATTTCTGTCACCCATAGGTGATTTCATTTGCAATTCAAGTTTTTCTTTTAACATCTAAGATGAAGGTGTGAGGCTGGGGCATGGTGGCTTGCACCTGTAATCATGGCACTCCGGGAGGCCAATGCAGGTAGATCATCTGAGCTCAGCAGTTTGAGACCAGCCTGAGCAAGAGTGAGGCCCCATCTCTAAAAATAGCTGAGTGTTGTGGCTGGTGCCCTGTAGTTCCAGCTATTTGGAAGGCTGAGGCAAAAGAATCACTTGAGCCCAAGAGTTTGAGGTTGCTGCAAGCTGTGACGCCCCAGTACTCTACTGAGAGCAACAAAGTGAGACTCTGTCTCAAATAAATAAATAAATAAATAAAATTAAGGCATGATTATTTTAAATTCAAATATTATTGAGTTTATAATCTATAAAATGAGAGAGCTATATTCCAGATAAACACTAAGTTTATTCTCCCATGTGCATTTTGGGAATCAGCAACTGTCACATCCTTTCCCAGAGGAATAATGCAACTTCTGGGATGCTCTTGTGAGGTGTTGTGATCTGCGATTCTTTCTTGAAGGACTGATGTATCTTAAGAGTTTTGGAGTCATGATATTTTAAGGAATTTTAATGTAGATATATAAATATGTATTTGAATTGTTGGCTTCATCTACCTTCCTGGTATTATGTTGACTCAGGTTAGCAAATTAAATTGGGACTCATGTCAGCAAGTAACTATTCTAATTTTTGCTCTGTTTTATAGAATGGGTTTCATGGAATTCACTTTTCTTGTGTTCTTTATGTCTCCCTTATGTGTCATTTATGTCTCCAGTTGTGCATAGATGGTTACCCTGGAGACAAATCAATTCATTCACCACTTGATAGGGCTGACTATCAATAATCACTGCTAATATATGATTTATGACAATTTTAGCTAAAGAAAAATACAATTGCTGAGATTGTATTTAAGATGCCCAATTTCCAATTGAAGTAAAAATCTTTTGTGTATAACCTGTAGAAGACACAAAGTCACCAGTAGGAAGCCATTCTTATTGCCATAATTCATAACTATTTTCTGAAGATGTTAACTTTTTTACCTGATTTTCTGTACTTTTTCATATAACCAAAAGTTTCAGCTGTCACTCAAAATTGTTTTCTGAAGATCCAGTACAGAATCTATACTCATATCCCTTGTATAAATTGTGCTTCAATCTACCTTAGCCTACCAAGACACATAACAAATTCTGAAACGTACCAATCCAGAAACATTTACTTAGGAAACTTTTTCAGCATTATCAATAGTGCTTGTGTTTGAATGGCCAGACATCATGGAAGAAAAGAATATATTCTAGGAAAACAATGAATCTATCTGAATGTATTGAATTTTATACTATTTGTGGCTGCTCAGTATTTTCTTAACTCTGTCTCCACATTTTGATAATTTCTTATACTTTGAATTTCACTTTTCAAAGGAGAATCCAGAAAACTCATTTTTCTAGACCTTGCTCCTTGGAGGCCGAGAGTATAGAATCTAGATCCTGTTCACAATCTGGCAGACCGATTTAAAAGTAAGCAAGCTGAATGTGCAGCATGTGCTTTTCTACACTAGCTGTAGGTGGCAGAGCAGTACCTGGTGATAGGCGTGTCCTTGTGGACCAAATATCCATGTGTTCTAGGATGCCCAGCTTCTGCCCTGTTCCTTAGCTCATCTACAGTCTCTCACAAATTCCTTCTCAACTTAGATGAGGCAGGATATACTTTACCATTTATAAATTATTAAAATATAAAGATTGTTTAAATAAAATGATACTTTTTTTTTTTTTAAGGGTTATAATAAACCAACCACTTCCCTACTTTTCCTCATTGCTGGTCTCATTATGCAGACACATTAATTTTCAACAACTTTTGTTAATTCTTTTGGTAGTTCCCTGTCTATAAACATATCGAGATTATATGTTTATATCAGTTTTTTCTTGATTTATCAAATTTAGATATTATCTACTGACTTGAAGATATGTATTTCTGTCTTAAATATTTCTCTTCTCTTACTCTATCTCCTCAATATCTTGTAGAATATTTGATTAAGTTATTGATCAGCATACTGTTTGTTAATAAGCTAAGTACATTTTTCAGTATTTGCTATTCCTGCAATTAATAATTACCTTATTCCCCACACCTTATTTTGTTTGATTTTCAGTACACCTTTACAGATTCTCCACCAGATCACTCAAATAATCACCAGTGTTCTGTTTACAAATAGGTGTAATAATTTGGAAACTTTACCTTTACCTATAGGCTGAGTGCTGTGTCCTCCAAAATATTACGTATGTTGAAACCTAATCTCCTGTGTGAGGTTGTTTGGAGGGAGGACCTGTAGGAGACGGTTGGGTCGAGAGAGGAGAGAGCACTCTCCTGGATGAGATTAGTGCCCTTGTAAGAGATCCTGGACAGCCTCCCCACTCTGCCCACCCCAAGAGGGAAGGAGTCCTTCTCAGCCTCCGAAATAGTGCATTATTTATAGACCACCTATCTGTGCTGTTTCTGTCTCAGCAGCCCAAACAAGCCAAGGCACCCTGGATTTCTTATTCTACCTGTCTCCACCTATGCTGGTGGCTTCCAACCTGAGCCATGGATGTCCAGGTGAAATTCTTCTTCATAGATTTCTCTTGTTTAGTCAGGTCCTCTGTTTTCTAGAAACTACTCCACCTCTTTCTTCTTTTACTACCACATTTTGCTAAAGTACACCTTACGGTAGCTTCCTAAACATGTACATATGGGATTTTTAATCCCCACAATTCATCTGTCCTAAGGTCTTAACACAGTTCCAGTGTGAGACATGGGAGGAACAGTGTAGGGAGAGCCAAAATCCATGACATATGTGCATTGTGATGAATTTATAGGAGGCTTCTCTTTCTTTTGTATTTTTTAGTATTTTAAAAATTAAACAGGTACAAGAAACTTGTATTTATTACAACTCAAATAAAATTATATTTAAGACTCTGATAGACTTCTTTTCAATTTTTTAAAAATCTCTGACAAGAATTAGATAATCGCATGGTTGTAGGAATTTTTAGGGACATAGAGTCATTGGCTATGGAAGTAAAGTTGTGGACAATCTCACAAGAGGCCTACATACAACAACTTTACAGGGATTAATTGACTATGTGAAGCATATCTGGGGTAGAGTGTGCTGCTATGAACTAAAGAGGCTAATTTTGTTTTTGAAAACAAGTCCTCAACTTTTCTACTCATGTTATAATAAGACCATTATGCCCAAAGATGCAGAGACGTGGAGAGCAAAAACTGATCATTCCCTGAGAGAGTTGTGGGACCACTCCAAAGACCAAACTTTGTCTGATAGCAATTCCTGAAGGAGAAGAGGATGGTCCTAAAAGTACAGATGCCCCACTCCAAGATATAATATAGGAGAATTTTCCAAGCACGGCAAGAGATACAGAAATTCAGATAAGTACACAGTTTCAGAACTCCAGCAAGATTCAATCCAAATAAAACATCTCCTAGACACATTGTAATTAACTTTGCTAAAGTTAATATGAAGGAGAAAATTCTGCAAGCAGTCAGACATAAGAAAAGCATTACCTACAATGGAAAAAATATTAGAATGACTGAAGATCTCTCAGCCAAAACCTTTCAAACCAGAAGAGGATGGATATCAAGCTTCAATCTCCTAAAACAAAATAGTTTTCAGCCCAGAATTCTGTATCCAGCTAAACTGAGTTTCATTTGTGATGGAGAAATCAAATACTTACCTGACATACACATGTTGAGGAAATTTGCCATAACTAAACCAACTCTCCAGAATATTCTCAGACCTATTTTCCATAATGACCAACACAATGGTCTACCATGTGTTGGTCTTCATGTCTACCATGAAGATAAACTCACCCAGAAATTATTGAATAAAACCGAACTCCCACAATGGTGAAAGGATTAAAAATTTCCACTGGAACTTTGAAAAACATGACCCTTAAACCATTATGATGCCTATCAATCCTCTCAATTAATGTGACTGGTTTAAATTGTCCTCTAAAGAGGCACAAGTTGGCTGACTGTACCAACATATACTCAGACCAGATATCTTCCACATACAAGAATCTCATTTTACCTTAAAGGTTAAAAATAGACTCAGGGTGAAGGGCTGAACTTCTATAATACAGGCAAATGGAAATCAGAAAAAAGCAGGGGTTGCAATTTTATTTGCAAAAACAATTGCCTTTAACCAACAAAGATAAAGAAAGGTAAGGATGGTCACTACATATTTGTTAAGGAAAACACCCAATATGAAGAGATTTGATAATTCACATTTATGTACCCTACCAGAATGCTCCTCAATTTATAAAGCAAACCCTAATGGATATGAACAACTTGATATCTTCCTGCACTCTAATAGTTGGAGATTTTAACACCCCTTTGACAGTTTTAGACAGATCCTCCAAAAAGAAACTAAACAAAGAAATATTAGACTTAAACCTGACCCTAGAACAAATGGACTTAACAGACCTCTACAGAACATTTCATTCTAATAAAACTGAATATACATGCTTCTCATCAGCCCATGGATCATCCTCCAAAATTGATCATATCTTAGGATACAAGTCTAACCTCAGCAAATTTAAATGAATAGAAATTATTCCTTGTATCTTCTCAGACCACCTCAGAATGAAAGTTGAACTCAACAGCAACAGGAATCTTTATATTCAAAGATGAAGTTTAGTTTCAAAGTCATGGAAACTAAATAATCTTAGACTGAATGACAGCTGGGTCAAAGACAAGATTAAGAAGGAAATCATCAAATTTTTGGGACAAAATGATAATGAAGACACAAATTATCAAAACCTATGGAATACTCCAAAGGCAGTCCTAAGAAGGAAATTTGTAGCATTGGAAGCCTTCATCAAGAAAGAGAGGAAGCCAACAACTTAGTGGGTCACCTCAAGCAACTGGAAAAGTTAGAATATTCCAACCCCAAACCCAGCAGAAGAAAATAAATAGCCAAAATTAGGGCAGAATTAAATGAAATTGAAAAAAAAAAAAGAATCATTCAGAAGATCAATGAAACAAAAAATTTATTTTTTGAAAAGATTAACAAAATTGATAAGCTTTTGGCCAACCTAACCAGAACAGAAAAGTAAAATCTCTAATATCATCTATCAGAAACAATAAAGGAGAAATAACAACAGACACCTCAAAAATTAAAAAAATCCTCAATAATTACTACAAAAAACTCTATTCCCAGAAATATGAAACTCTGAGGGAAATGGACTATACCTGGAAGCATACCACCTTCTTAGACTCAACCAGAAAGAATTAGAAATCTTACTAGACCTATATCAATCACTGAAATAGCTTCAACTATACAAAATTGCCCAAAAAAGAAAAGTCTGGGACCAGATGGCTTCACATCCAAAATTATATCAAACTTTTAAAGAGGAACTAGTACCTATATTATACAACCTTTTCCAAAGCATAGAAAAAGAAGGACTACTTCCCCACATATTCTATGAAGCAAATATCACCCTGATCCCCAAACAAGATCCTTTCCTTTGTTGGAAAGGATCCAACAAAGAAAGAAAATTATAGACTAACATCATTAATGAATATTGATGCAAAAATATTCAATAAGATCTTAGCAAACAATTTAACAACACATCAAAAAAATTATACACCATGATCAAGTTGTTTTTATCCAGGGTTCCAGGATTAATTCAACATATGCAAATCTATAAATATAATACATCACATAAATAAAATAAAAAAACAAGACCATATGATTCTCTCAATTGATGCAGAAAAAGCTTTTGGTAATACCCAGCATCCTTTCATGATCAGAACACTTAGGAAAATAGGCTTAAATGGGTCATTTCTTACACTGATAGGGGCTATCTATAGCGAACCCACAGCCAATATCATATTGAATGGAGTAAAGTTGAAAACATTTCCACTCAGATCAAGAACTAAGCAAAGATTCCCACTGTCTCCACTGTTATTCAACATAGTAATGGAAGTCTTAGCCATAGCAATCAGGCAAGAGAAGGCAATCAAGGGTATCCAAATGGGGTCAGAGGAGATCAAAGTATCGCTCTTTGCAGATGATATGATTTTATACCTGGAAAACCCCAGGGACTCAACTACAAAACCAAGGAATATAGCAGTGAAGTGACCAAGGAATAGCAGTGTCTCAGGATACAAAATCAATACTTTCAAATTGGTAGCTTTTATATATGCCAACAATAGTCAAGCCGAAAATATAGTCAAGAACTCTATTCCTTTTACAGTAGTGCCAAAGAAGATGAAATATCTGGGAATTTACCTAACAAAGGACATGAAAGACCTCTACAAAGAGAATTATGAAACTCTGAGAAAAGAAATAGCTAAAGATGTTAACAAATGGAAAAATATACCATGCTCATGGCTGGGAAGAATCAACATTGTTAAAATGTCCATACTACCCAAAGCAATCTATAGATTTAAGACAATCCCTATTAAAGCACCATTGTTATACTTTAAAGAGCTTGCAAAAAATAGTGGTTCATTTTATAGGAATCAGAAAAAACTTCAAATAGCCAATATATTACTCAGAAATAAAAACAAATCAGGAGGTATCACATTACCAGACTTTAGGCTATACTATAAATCTGTAATGATCGAAACAGAATGGTACTGGCACAAAAAACAGAGAAGTAGATTTATGGAACAGATTAGAGAACCAAGAGATGAACCCAGCTACTTATCATCTGTTGATCTTTGATAAGCTTATCAAAAACAATCAGTGGGTGAAAGACTTCTTATTTAACAAATGGTGCTGGATGAACTGGCTGGCAACCTGTAGAAGACTAAAACTGTACTCCCACCTTTTACCATTAATAAAAATAGATTCTTACTAGATAAATGATTTAAACTTAAGACATGAAACTGTAAAAATCCTAGAAGCGAGTGCAGGGAAAACACTTGAAAAAATCAGCCTGGGAGAATACTTTATGAAGAGGACCCCCTGGGCAATTGAAGCAACACCAAAAATACACTACTGGAATATGATCAAACTAAAAATCTTTTGCATAGCCAAGAGCACAGTAAGCAAAGCAAATAGATAACCTTCAGAATGGGAGAAGATTTTTGCAGTTTATGCTTCTGACAAAGGTCTGATAACTAGAATCCACAGAGAACTCAAACTAATCAGTAAGAAAATAACAAATTACCCCATTTCTGTGTGGGCAATTGACTTGAATAGAAACTTCTGTGAAAAGAACAGGTGCATGGCCTATGAACACATGAAAAAATGCTCATCTTTAATCATCAGAGAAATGCAAATCAAAACCACTTTGAGATATCAGCTAACTCCAGTACGATTAGCCCACATAACAAAATCCCCAAACTACAGATGTTGGCGTGGATGTGGAGAGAAGGGAACACTTCTACATTGCTGGTGGGAATGCAAGCTAATATAACCTTTTTGGAAAGAAGTTCGGAGAATATGCAAGGAAATAAAAGTAGACCTACCATTCTATCCTGCAATTCCTCTACTAGGTATATACCCAGATGATCAAAAATCATTTTACAACAAAGACATTTGCACCAGAATGTTTATTGCAGCCAAATTTACAATTGCCAAGACATGGAAACAGCCCAAGTGCCCATCAACCCATGAATAGATTAACAAATGGTGGTATATGTACACCATGGAATACTATGGAACTATTAAAAAGATGGAGACTTCACATCTATTATGTTTACCTGGATGGAGCTGGAACATATTCTTTTTAGCAAAGTATCTCAAGAATGGGAAAAAAAAAGTATCCAATGTACTCAATACTACTATGAAATTAATGTATAAGCATGTACACATTCTTACGAATGGTAACACACAACTACAGCCCAGAAAATAGAAGGAAAGAGGAGAGAGAGGGGAGGGGAGGCGGGAGGAGGAAGGGTATTTGGGGGGACCTACCTAATGTGCATGGTGCAATGGCATATTTCAAAACTATTAAGAAAAGAATGTAATTGTGTTGGATGTGTTAATCAGTTCAATGTAAGAATTTCACATTGTATATCAAGTTAGTACACTGAACCCCATAAATGCAAGCAAGGTACACAGTTACGATTTAATAAAAACAATAAATAAATAAATAAAGCATTAGAAGGAAAGAAAAAGGAAAAATCTGTAGGTCAAATGTGTATTTATGTTTCTGTATTTAAAAGTTATTCTCTTAAATATTTATCTATTCCTAACACATTTAACTAAATTTTGGCTAAATATATCCAAACAGTTGTTAAGTCACTTTGAGTCTTTTCATGTGGGGAATCTCTCTCTCTTCATTTTGATATATGGGAATATGCCTTATATCAACTTTCAGATATCAGGATTTTGTCTAGATTGGATTTATTGATATGCCATTTGCTCAACTAGCAATATATTTTCAATATGTTGTATGTATAAATATTTGAGTTACAAATCATATATAAATAAAGTAACCTTGTGAATCAGCACTCCTTTTGATGATAAGCTAAGGTGTTTTGTATGGGTAATGAATAAACCTTCTTCCAAAAATTAGTAATGTTTCAAGGATGATTGAAGTAAGAATTTTGTTAGGATTCAAAAATACAAAAGGCAGGGCGGTGCCTGTGGCTTAAAGGAGTAGGGTGCTAGCCCCATATGTAGGAGGTGGCAGGTTCAAACCCAGCTCCGGTCAAAATAAATAAATAAATAAATAATAATAAAAATAAAAGGCAATATTAAATAACTCAAAAAAGTTAGAAAAGACTTAGATCTAATATGAAGAGCACTGAATAAGGCTTTAAACTTTAAAATTAATTTCCTTAGTAAAAAAAATGCTCATTATCAAAAGTTATTTATCATTGGCAGGTATCTAATGCCTCTTGGTTAAGGATTTTCCTCAAAATTTTATCTTAAACTCTTCAAAAGCAGTCAAGTAGTTTAATGACAGTTTTATTTGTTAAGAAAGTATATGTATAGGTGGCTCCCGTGGCTCTGTGAGTAGGGCGCGGGCCCCATATGCAGAGGGTGGCGGGTTCAAACCCGACCCCGGCCAAACTGCAACAACAAAATAGCCGGGCATTGTGGCAGGGCGCCTGTAATCCCAGCTACTCGGGAGGCTGAGGCAAGAGGATCACCTAAGTCCCAGAGCTGGAGGTTGCTGTGAGCTCTGATGCCACAGGACTCTATCGAGGGCAACAAAGTGAGACTCTGTCTCTAAAAAAAAAAAAAAAAAGAAAGAAAGTAACAGAAAAGAAAAGAAAGTATACGTATGTTCCAGTTTTATTTCTCTAACATTTAAATTTTTGTAGCTTTGTTGCAGATCTTTGGATGTACTTTGGGAGTTAAGCCATTCTCCATTGCTCTGATCATATTGTTTGATAATTGATATTTCTGTTAATTCCAGAGATTTAAAAATACTTATGCTTTTTATAATTTGTTTTATACATGATAGGTAGCAAAGATCAAGGAGTGAACATAGCCCTTACCTGAAATAAGGAGAATTAATCCATGGCAGTTTGGGTAATATTATGAAACATAATGGAAATTATGGTGTGTCTGAAGTAAGGCTACTCTCGCCAAATATTATTATACAAGGTTTAACAATTGCTCTGCTCCATCACTAAAGACAAACACCACCTGGTGATACATCCTATTTTGCTTCTCACAGGCACAAGTGCACATTTACAATCTGTCAGTCTCAGAATATGGGTATCAGCTCTGCTGGGCATTAGCTCACAGATGGGGTTAGATACCACAAAACTATTTAGTACATTTTACAAATGTGACTTTTTTCTGGGTAGTTTGGTTGGTTTCATGAATACCATCTTGACTCTGTTAGTTGGCAAGAGTATTTCATTTTATGGTTAATATATAAAACTTTAAATGCCAAATTCAGGGGACATTTATAAGAGTGTTCCCTATTGCCAATGTCATTTCCACCCATCATCGAGACCTGACGGGCAGCCTTGTGATGAATAGCTCACCTTTTACTTAAGAACTGCCATCATTGAGATGAATCAAATTTGGAGTAAAAACAAAAGATTTAAGTATGGATGATATTAGGAATGCTAAGCATACCTTGAATATGGCAAAATATCTTTTTTTTTAGTAATAAATCTGTTTTTAGTTTGTAGAAAATATATCAAATGTGTTTCTGTCCATACTCATAGACATCATTAATATAAATCATTTTATGTAGATCACATTCCCACATCCACTTCTTTTTTATGGCAAAATATCTTAATGGCATAATGAATAAGTTAAATTTATTATGGATTTACAAGAGAAGATTCTTCTTGAGATTTTGTTTTACATGACCTCAATGACAATAGTAATAGTAATGATAAGTGCAGCTGACCTACATTAAGCAGTAGTATTTGAAAGACTGCCAGTGTTTCATCCTTGTTTATTTGATAAAGATGTACTGTGTTATGAGGCCAGCAGTGCTGCTATTCCCATTTTATATTTTAGGGAACTAACACTCAGGATATCAGTTTTCTATTACCTCATAACAAATCACCAGAGACTTAGCAAGTTACAACAACACCCATTTACTTGCCCACAGCTCTGCAGAGCAGTATTCTAGGCTCTGCTTAGAATTTTGTAATGCTAAAGTTAAGATGTCAGCTGGGCTGAATTCTCACTTGGATCCTCTGGGGAAGAATCCACTCCCGAGCTCATTCAGTTGGTGGCAGAATGTAGCTCCTTGAGATTGTGGAACTGTGGTGGCAGTTTCTTTGCTGACTGTCCTGGGGGTCACTCTCAGCCCCCAGACACTGGCCACGTTCTCTGCCATGAAAGCCCCACCCATCTCTGGAGAAGATTGTAGCAATGTCTCTGTATCAAATCTATGACGTCTTTGTCTGTGACCCTTATGCCTAGATTTAGAAGGCTCCTGTGGTTAGGTCAAGTTCATCCTTTCTTAAAATATGTTATGCTATGTGAATCATGGGAGTAATTATCCTACAACATTCACGGTTCACACTTACACTCCAGGGGCAGAACTTACAAGGGTCAGTCACTGCAGATGATCTTAGAATTCTGCTACTATACCCTGTGAGCATAAATACCTTTCACAGGTAACACAGCTACAATAAAATCTGATGTCCTTGCAACATCAGGTGGCTGATGGTACAGGCTTGCCTGTTTTGCCATATAAACCCTGCATGTTGAATTTGAAGTTACAGATTAAGTATAGAATGTCTGGTCATTACATTATTATTAAATGATGCTCCTTGATGTTCTGGAGAAATCCTAAATACACCGTATCACATTTTTGCCTCATCCTAAACCTGTATTTATTTTTCATTTTTAAAATTTAACATCATGGTACATGCATTGATATTTAGTTTTAAAAATCAGTACCTATTTTTATTCTATATTCTAAAATATATTTATCTCACAGAAAACTTGAAAACCTTAGAAGCCCCATACGTCTTTCACCAGGTCATTCAGTTGCTAACATTGTATTACGTTGCCTTTTCTATATAGAAAAGTGTAGATTATTGATCCATAGCTTTATTGAGATATAATTTGCATGTCACAATGCTAAAAGTGAACAATGATTCTTGGAACATTTATAGAGTGGTGCAGCCATCACTGCAATCTAATTTTAGGTCTGTTCCATCATCTCCCTAGGAAACCTTGTACCCACTATTGGCCTTCTGCTCTTTCTCACACTCAGCTCTCACCAACTACCAGTGTGCGTTCTGTCGCTATAGATCTGCCGGTTCTGGCCATTTCACGTGGACGGAATCACACAGCATGTAGTCTTCTGCATGACTGGCTTCAGTCGCTTACATTTCAAGTTTCAAGGTTCATCCATGTCTTAGCCCCTGTTAGTACTTCATTCCGTTTTTTTTTTTTTTTTATGGTTTTTTTTTTTTTTTTGGCCGGGGCTGGGTTTGAACCCGCCACCTCCGGCATATGGGACCAGCGCCCTACCCGAGTACTTCATTCCTTTTTATGGCTAAATAGCATTCCATTGTGCAGCTGCACTGTATTTTGTTGATTGACATTTGGGTTGTAACTATTTTGGTCACTTTGAATATTTTGTACAAATGAACATAGGTTTCATTTGTTTTGAGTAGACACCCAGGAAGAGTTTTCTGGGTCACACGATAACTCTGTGCTGAACACTGTGAGGACCTGATGGTCTGTTTTACCCAGGAGCTGTGCTGTTTCCCACTCCCACCACGCTATGTCTGAGGGTTCCAACTTCTCTGCATCTTCATCAGTACTTGTTATTATCTGTCCTTCCAACGATAGCCTTCCTAATGTATATGAAGTGTTATTTCATTGTGGTTTTGGTTGGCATTTTCTTAATAACTAATGATGCTGACCATGTTCTCATGTTCTTACTGACAGACCGATTATCTTCCTTAGAGAAATGTGTATTCAAAGCTTTTGCCCTGTTTAAATTGTGTTATTGGTATTACTGCTTTAAGGTCAATACATATGCAACACTTGTTTTCAAAAATTTAAATATTTTGAGCGTATTTGTATTTTTATTAGCATATAACGATTGTACAAATATATGGAGTATTTTGATACACATGTACATGTGTAATAATCAAATTAGGGTAACTTGCATGTCTATAACCTCAAACTTTATTATTTCTTTGCGTGCTAATAAGTTAATAACTGCCTGGGTGCACTGGCTCACACCTGTAATCCTAACACTCTAAGACATGGAGGTGGGAGGTTAGCTTGAGGTCTGGAGTTCAAGACCAGTCTGGGCAAGAGCAAGACACCATCTCTACAAAAATTAGAAAACTTAGCCAGGCTTTATGGAACAAGCCTTTACTTGGGAGGCTGAGGCAGGAGGATCTCTTGAGCCCAGGAATCAGAGGAATGATGATGCCACTGTACTCTAGATGGGGTGAGAGAGTGATACTCTGTCTCATAAAATATAAAAAAAGTCATTAGCCTTTCTTCCAATTATTTGAAAATTTATAATAATTATTGTTTATTATGGTCACCTCACAGTGCTGTGGAACACTAGAACTTCTTCCTCCTGTCTGTAATTTTGTATCCATTTTCCAAACTCTATTTTCTCTCCCTTGTCCCCCCCAGTATCCAGTAACCACTATTCTATTTGTACTTCTAAGTCAACTCTTTTGGCTTCTACATTTGAGTGAGAACACGCAGTATTTCTCTTTCTGTGCTGACTTGTTTCACTTAAAATAATGTCCTTTATGCTCAACTACGTCACTGGCAATGACGAAAGCTCATTCTTATGGCTGAATAGCGTATTACTGTGTGCACGCCTCCCTCTGTCTGTCCAATCATGTGTTGATATGCACCATGTATCCCTTTGTCCAATCATCTGTTGATGCGCACCACACCTCCCTCTGTCCAATCATGTCTTGATACTCACCACACCTCCCTCTGTCTGTCCAATCATGTCTTGATACTCACCACGCCTCCCTGTGTCTGTCCAATCATGTGTTGGTACCCACCACGCCTCCCTGTGTCTGTCCAATCATGTGTTGGTACTCACCACGCCTCCCTCTGTCTGTCCAATCATGTGTTGGTACTCAGCACGCCTCCCTCTGTCTGTCCAATCATGTGTTGGTACTCACCACGCCTCTCTGTGTCTGTCCAATCATGTGTTGGTACTCACCACGCCTCCCTGTGTCTGTCCAATCATGTGTTGGTACTCACCACGCCTCCCTGTGTCTGTCCAATCATGTGTTGGTACTCACCACGCCTCTCTGTGTCTGTCCAATCATGTGTTGGTACTCACCACGCCTCTCTGTGTCTGTCCAATCATGTGTTGGTACTCACCACGCCTCTCTGTGTCTGTCCAATCATGTGTTGGTACTCACCACGCCTCCCTGTGTCTGTCCAATCATGTGTTGGTACTCACCACGCCTCCCTGTGTCTGTCCAATCATGTGTTGGTACTCACCACGCCTCCCTCTGTCTGTCCAATCACCAGTTGATATGCACCGAGCCTGATTCCACCTCTTAGCTACTGTGAATAGCACTGCAGGAAACACAGAGTGTCTTCTCCACACACTCGCTTCCTTTCCTTTGAATATGTGGTGAGTAGTGAGATTGCTGGAGCACATATAGTTTCATTTTTGGCTTTTTGAGGAAACTCTGTACTGTTCTCCGTAATGGCTCTTCTAACTTACATTTCTGCCAATGGTGTGTAAGAGTTCCTCTTTCTGCACATCCTCGTCTCTGCTGGTTACTATTCGTCTTTCTGTTAATAGCCATTCTAACTGAGGTGAGATGGTATCTCACCTAGTTTTTAATTTGCATTTCCCTAAGATTAGTGAAGTTGAGCATTTCTTATATCCTTGTGGGACATTTGTGTATCTTATCCTGAAAAATGTCTATTCATATCCTTCACCCATTTTTCAATCAGATTATTTTTCTGCTTTGAGTTATTTTGAGTGCCTTATGTATTCTATGCTGAGCGACTGGTTTGTGAATATTTTCTAATATTCTTCAGACGGTCTCTATGATCTCTTGGTTGTTTCTTTCACATTGCAGAAACTTTTTCATCTGATACAGTCCCATTTGTCTATTTTTGCTTTGATTGCTTATGTTTTTGAGGACTTAAACGTAAAATCTTTGCCCAAATCAACGTCCTGGAACATTTCCCCTGGGTTTTCTTCTCTGGTTTAATAATTTCAGGTATTACAGTTAGGTCTGTAATCTATTTTGAGTTGATTTTGTGTGCAGTGAGAGACAGGAGTCTAGTTTCACTCCTCTGCTTATGGATATCCAGTTTTCCCAGCACCATTTATTAAAGAGATTGGACTTTGGGCGGCACATGTGGCTCAGTCAGTAAGGCGCCGGCCCCATATACCGAGGGTGGCGGGTTCAAACCCGGCCCCGGCCAAACTGCAACCAAAAAATAGCCGGGCGTTGTGGTGGGCACCTGTAGTCCCAGCTACTCGGGAGGCTGAGGCAAGAGAATCGCTTATGCCCAGGAGTTGGAGGTTGCTGTGAGCTGTGTGAGGCCACGGCACTCTACCGAGGGCCATAAAGTGAGACTCTGTCTCTACAAAAAAAAAAAAAAAGAGACTGGACTTTTCCTATATTGTGCTTTTGCTGCCTTTGTCAAAAATCCATTGGCTGTAAATATGCAGATTTATTTCTGGGTTCTGTGTGTCTGTGCTTGTGCCAGTGCCATACTGTTTGGGTTACGGTAGCTCAGCACAGTTATGAGATATTTTCTCCAATCCTCATCACAATCTTCAAGGCAGATGTTATTTTCCACATACAGCAATTTAGGAAACTGTAGCTAAATAATAACTTTACCCCTTGACCATGGTCACCCAAACACATGCTGTAAATTGAAGTTACTTTTTTCTTTCTTTCTTTCTTTTTTTTTTGCTACCTGTGTTTTGAATCTGTAGATCACGTTGGGTAGTACAGTTCCTGTAACAATATCAGTCTTTCCAATCTTTGTACATGTATCTTTCTGTTTGTGTCTTCAATTTCTCTCATGGGAGTCCAACAGTTTTTACTGTAGAGATCTTTCACTGTACTTATTCCTAGGTATTTTATTTGTTATAAATAAGATTTCCTTCTTGATTTCTTTTTTCACTAGTCTGTTATGGGTGTATAGTAATATTTCTTTTACATCCTACAACTATACTGAATTAGTTTATCAAATCTAATCTTTTTTTTTTTTTTTTTTTACTAGAGTCTTTAAGGTTTTCAATATAGAAGATTATGTAGTTTACAAACAGAGACAATTTGGATGCTTTTTATTTTTTTCTCTTGCCTAATTGATCTGAAACTTCCAGTAATACGTTCAGTAATGGTGGTAAAAATGGACATTTTTGTCTTGTTTCAATTCTTAAAAGAATTGTCTTTATCACGGGGCACTTCCTTTTCTTCGGTGCTCTGGCCTGGGTTTGACATTTTCCCCAGTGCCTGTGGAATGTTCACATCAGCCCCTTGAGAGTAGGGTTCTGATAATTGGCTTCCTGGGGTAGGAGAACTGGTAGAATTGACCAAGCCTGTGAGCTATTGGTGGCCAGTCCCTATAAAGGACCTCATTAAAATGATTCTTAAAAACTGGCCTCTTAAAGGAATCAGTTGGCCAGACAGGGTGAAGAAACAGTGATGAACAACTTCAGAGGGCTTCCCTTTGACCTTGAGCCTTCACATACAACTTCGCCTAAATCCCCTCCTGCCCAACCGCAGAGGGGACACACACACAGGGAGCTGAAGCAGACAGGTGGGAAGAGCAGATGAAACCTCTTATCCAGATCACACAAGGAATAGCCTGCAAAGGGGGAAGAGGAAAGAGGAGCATTAAATTAGATAATCGGGCAGAATTGTAAGAATAATTGGTACTGACTCCGTAACAGGCAAAATGAGGCCATTCAAAAGAAAATGGACTAAAGGGTTATTCATTCTGAACAAGACATATCTAACAGACTCACTATCAGCAGGAAAATTGTGCTCAACATGGAATGATTGGAGGTCATTATTTTTTACAAATTTTACGGTTATATGCTAATAAATTGTGACTAACACCCCTAGTGAAATCTAGCTACTCTAGAGCTCACATGTATTCAGAGTAAGAAGATCCTGGATTATGGAGGTGCACTAACTTCTAGCCTCAGATATTAATAGTTGAACAAAAGTCTTGGGCCAGAAACAGGCTGGTCTAGGCCTGGTGGTCTCTCTATGGTCCAACTGGGTGGGGGGAGAGGGAGGCATATTCAGGGCCTCACAGTGTTAGTCCCCCCAAGACTTTTCTTATGGATAATTACCAGAGTAGCGGGAACGTGGGCTAGGTAGACACTGTTAAAAATAGTGCTACCACTGACTGCCATCTACTGGGTGGCAACGATGGCCTCAGAGGTAAAGGATGGAGCCTCCCTGCATATTCATGAGAGTGACACCAATACACTCAGCTGTCCCTGTGCAAAGTACGCTGTGGTCCGGCAAACATAACTGAGCTACTTGTTCCAGGAAGTAATTGCTACTGCAAGCGAAGACCGTGAACTAACTAAAATATCAGTATCAGCAAGATGAACACAGGAAACAGCGTGGGGGGGGGGAGTTTTCAAAACATCTTTCCATGGCATTAACTGAACCACAGAAGTGAACACTTCCTTTGTGACCTCAGCTGTGTTGTAAGGACATCAGACATTACTACATAAAGTGGCATTGATATATGGGGACCACAAGATATTCAGAAAAAAAAAAAGTCATTAACCTCAATTTATAGTCCCAGATTGGGTGACCTTGGCCAAGTGGTAAAGTTATAATTTAACTACAGTTTCCTAAATTTGCTACATGTGGAAAATAACATTTGCCTTGAAGATCGTGATGAGGATTAGAGAAAATATCTCATAACCATACCAAGCTCTCAACAAATGAGTCGTTGATAATTAGTATAAAGACAAAACATAATAAAATCAGAGCAAACCTGAAGCATACAAAGAAGGGGTAACTTATTAGCAAGAAAAGAGAATTGAAAATTTTTTTGCAAACCTGGATGTGCTGAGTTAACTTATCACCGATGGAGCATCTGTAACCAAAAGGCAAAGGGGAGGAGTCAGCAGTTTGCTCAGGCCAGAGAGGTAGCGGCTATGTCACAGTACTTTAGCATCATTCATTAGGAGAGTCTATGCTGTGAACTTTACAAATTAGAATTTATATCGTGGGATAGAGAGATGCCAAGTTTTAAATTCTTTTTTCTTTGTTTTGGCCTTTAAATATTACGAAGGTATAGAAAAAGCAATGTCTAAAAATATCTTTTTAAAAATTTCAATCACATAGGAAACTTGTTACAGAGTTTTTGTTTTTTTTTCCCAGAGGAGATTTTTCAAATTACAGACATTTTAGAATTAGGAGCCTCTAAGGACCCAACTTGTCAGACTCTTCATGAATCACAAGATTGAATTTTCTGTTGATAGGGAAAGACACCGAATGCATTTGCCTTGAAATCTCAGGGAGAGGTCCTTTATTGATTTGTTCCGAGGAGGTGGTAGTTCAGATTCAAGCTGATTATGTGTGCCCTGTGGCCTGCAGCTGAGCACACCATTGGAGCTAAAATATATACGGGCATGTCTGGAGGACAAGTGAGATTGGCTCACCAGAAAATCTCTATTAAGTGCAGCACCTTCTAGGAGAGAAATCATTCTACAGGCAAAAGGAGTCAGATGCACTGAGCTGGTCCAAAGATTAAGCAACCGGAAGGTAATTCTGAACACAGCATAGTTTGTGTTATTTAGATTCTCAACCTTCTTCAACCCTTCCTCTTCCTTCCTGGCATTCATGTACATTTGGGGAACTGTAGTTAATTTCGGGTGTCAATTTGACAGGGTTAAGGGATACTCAGATGGCAAAGCATTATTTCAGAATATGTCTGTGAGGGTGTTTCTAGAAGAGATTGGCCTTGGAATCGGTGGTCTGAGTAAGGAAGATTCACTCCCATCCCACGTGCTGATGGTGTCGGTGGGACTGGGGAGACATCATACAATCTGTTGAGGACCCAGGTAGAAGGCAAAAACAGTGGGAAGACAACTTCCCTATCTCTCCCTTCTGAAGCTGGGCCACCCATCTTCTCCTACTCTTGGACTTTAGGACTCCAGGAAGCCTTTGGACATCAGGACTCGTACTAGTGGCTCTTTGGTTTCTTAGGACCTTGGACTTAGTCTCAGCTGTGCCACTGGCTGCCCCGGTTCTCCATGTTGTAATTGCTTATTATGGGGCTTCTCAACCTCATAACTGCATGAGCCAACTCTCATAATAAATTACCCCGATATATCTATTTATATCTATAGATCCTATTGGTTCTGTTTCTCTGGATAACCCTGATTAATACACGTATTGTAATTTGTTTTTCACAAATCTATAATAGCTGTTTAAGGTATTTGGAAACAGGTAGTAGTTTGTGCCTGCCTGCATTACAGGGTGTAACATCTGAGGGAGAGTTGGGAAGATGCCCTCAAACCCCGTCCATCTACCATCGCTTCCATAGTATCTTCACAAAGCTGAGGACTCTAGGAATCCAACATGTGTTTGGTCTTTCAAGGGTTCTAGACACTGTCAATGGTGTTGTCTGGTAAGGATGGCCCTGGAGACTGTCAAGAGCTGGAATGGCTGTGAGCTGCAGATACTACGTGTGAGGAACTTCATGTGGCCACTTCTCAATAGAGGAAGAAAATGGTTGGAATTCATTCTTTCAACAAGCAATTGCTGACTAATTTACTTAATTTCTAGAATATTTAGATGCTGTAGAATGCAGATAACTTGCAAGAGCCTGGAGGTCATTCAGTGGACACTGGAAGGTCGCTGTACAAGAAATATAGAATATAATCTTAATATGAACTGCATGGTGCCAGGGTTTTATCTGTTTTAATCACTGCTGTATCCCCAGAACCCACACTGGAAACAGGTACATAATAAGAGCTAATAAATATTTGTCAAATTTGTTGAATAATTATGATCTTATTTACTAGTCTGGACAGATTGTTCAGAAAACATGGTTCAATGTCCATTTTGTGACTGAGCTATGGGGATTCCCAGTTATTTGGTAACAATTTGTGAGGCTATTTCTTGATAAGATTAACCCTTGAATTAAAAGACTTAATCAAGCAAGTGGCCCTCCCCACTGTATGTGGGCCTCATCCAACTGTTGGAGGCCTGAATAGAAGAGAGATTTCACTTTTTGTGCCCAGCTATGTTGGAACTGAAACGTCTTCTGCCTTGGGTTCAGGCTCAGACTGGAACTTACCCATCAGCTTTCCTGGTTCTCAGGCCTTGGGTCTCCAACTAGAACTGTACTATCAGCCCTGCTGCATCTCCAGTTTGCCAACTGCAGATCACAGGAGTGACTTTCCAGCCCTCTTAATCCACATAATATGTATATTTTCATCATATATAACTTTCATGTTAATACTTATTTGCATAATGTACATATAGCCTGTGATTATTAGTCTGGGTTCTCCAGAAAAACATACATACATATATATTTAATACATAAATGTATACTTATGAATATATATAAGAATATATATAACTATGTATATTGCATGTACATATATATGTATATAAATATATAAAATACCACATATATAATGCATGTGTTATATACACATATATGTTCTTTTCTACTTTTCTTGTGTTTAACTTCTCTTATTTTTCTAGCTTCCTGAGGCAGAAGATTAGATACTGATTTTAGATCTTTCTTCTATTTTATTTGAGACAGGGTCTCACTCTGACACACAGTTTAGAGTGCAGTGGCACAATCATAGCTCAGACAACCTTGAACTCCTGGGCTCAAGGGATCCTGCTACCTCAGTCTCCAGAGTCGCCAGGACTACAGAAATGCACTGCCATACTCTGCTAATTATTTTTCATTTTTTTTTTGTAAGAACTGATTCTCACGGTGTTGCCCAGGCTGATCTTAAACTCCTGGCCTCAAGCAATCCTCCCACCTTGTCCTCCCAAGGTGTGAGCACTGCACCCAGTGCTTCCTTTCCAATGCAAGCTTTTAATGTCAACAGTTCTTCTCTAGCACTGTGTCAGCAGTCTCCCACACTCAATCTTGAGAAATGAAACAAATGTATGTAAGTGTCAATACTTACATTTGTGACACTAGTGACAAAAGGAGATAAAAGGGAAAGAAAAACACCCTATCTATTTGAGGGACTTACTCAGTTTGGTTAATAACTTACTGATCAAACAAGAGCAGAAAAGCAGTGAGCAGTGTCACTCATGGTCAGTGGGTAGGGACAGTTCCTCTGGGACCACAGACTTTCTTCCCAGCACTGAGGGAGTTGTCACTGTAGAGCTGAAGCACTTCTTGCAGAACCAAGTTGTTGAAGAAGCAATTAAAAAGTGTAAATATAGTTTCATTTTGGAAAGTCTTCCATTGCTGGCTCCTGTCCACCATTCCAGATGACTATTATTATCCAGGTATGATATTTATATGTGTGTGGCAGTGTTAATAATGGCAGTGTTGGTGTCTCAGATGGGAAGAAGAATAAAATGAATATAAAAAAGTCGGGAATATTTGTTAAATAAACATTAATTATTAATAAATAACAAGGAAGAACAGAATTAAATCATGAAACTTCCTTTCATAATATGATCGCTTCACCTCACATTCTAATTAAGCAGTTAGAGCTTGCTGAAGGAAAATACTTTTTGTAGTCTCTTCACAACACAGCAGACATAACGACCTCTTAAAACACAAGTCATGTTGCTTCTCTGCACAACGCTCACCAACCACTTACTTCCTCTCACTCGGTGAAAACCCACATCTCTACAACAGTCTGTAGGGCTCTGCGCGACCTGCCCTCCCTGGTGCCTGGCATTCATTTTTGATGCCTCTTTTCTCCTTCTCTTTGCCCCATCCCAGTAGCCTCTTTGCATTTCCTGCATCTGCTCAGGCATCTTCCCAAATATGGATTTTATTCTTCCTTCTAGATATCTACGTTGCCAGCTTCCTCTCCACCTTCAGGACTTTGTTCAAATGTCCACTCCTAAGAGACTCCTTCCCTAATTCCCCCATTTAAAATTGAAACCTGTTGGCAACAGCCTGGGCTTTCCTTTGGTGTTTATTTTATTTTATAACAGAGTCTCAAGTTGTCACCCTGGGTAGAGTGCTGTGGCATCACAGCTCACAGCAATCTCTAACTTCTGGGCTTAAGCGATTTTCTTGCCTCAGCCTCCCAAGTAGCTGGGACTACAGGCGCCCACCACAACGCTGGGCTATTTTTTGGTTGCAGTTATCATTCTTGTTTGGCAGGCCCCAGCTGGATTTGAACCGGCTAGTTCTGGTGTATGTGGCTGGTGCCTTAGCTGCTTGAGCTACAGATGCTGAGCCTGGTGTTTATTTTTTTCCCCCCCTTAGGATTTGTTGCTCTCTCACCTGCTACCGGTGATGCTTGCTGAGTTTCTTGACTGTTGCTTTCTCCACTATGACAGTTCCATGGGGCATCAGCTGTTGTTTCTTTGTTCCTTCCTGCACTCATAGCTCGTAAAACAGCTTCTAGTACATAGAAGGAACTCAATAAACTTTTGGTGAATAAATAAAAAAAAATGAATGAGCACTGTGCCGATTTCTCTAGAAGTTGAATGTGTTGAAATTGCTTGTCATAAAGCCAATAACACCAAAAGCCTTTTCTAAATCTCCTGAGTGTGGAAACTATTATTCTTTAGACATTTGGACGTGTGGTGAGTGTTATTTGCAGATTCGATAGCTCTTTATTTCTCTAAGTCATATTTCTGCTCTGAGCTCCCATTTGTCAAAATGCTGGGAAACTCAATTTTATCCATCATTCGGCCTCTTTCTCCTTTGCCAGAGTTGTGTAAAGGTCCTGGGAATCTAATGTTGTCCAGAAAAATCTGGCCTGATCCAGGTGCCTCTTTCCCTGGCATGATCACTGTTACACTTGCATGTCACCTTGGAGGCAATCTGCTCCTCTGCATCTCTGCCAAGGTTTGACAGCAGACTCTGTGCCAGGGTTTGGAGGAAGCTCTGCTGTCTTCAGTCTCGCCTTCCCTGGTTCATCTTGGCACCGTGCCTCCTGCAGACATGCTACCCTCCACGGTTTATGCTAGAGAACAGAACATGAGCTCCCACATCTCATGAAACCTGCAGTTACCTTCCCATTTGAAAGCCAGGGGACTCTCCCAGAGATCTCGCTGAGCCTTTCCTCTCCCCTCTGAAGGAGTCCTTCCTGATCTCAGGGATAATGCTATTCTCTCCCATGAAGGGTGGGAAAGGGGCCTGGTGAAATCAGCTTTTCTTTTTAAAAAACATTTTGTAGTAAAATTTTCTTAGTTTTACTATGGGAAAATTGTGAGGTAAGGTTAGGACCTTTGTTAAGAGCTGGATGAAAAGTCTGCCAGAGGCTGAGGTGAGAGGAATTCTAGAGCTCAGGAGTTCAAGGTGACGGTGAACTCTGGTCACAACATTGTGCTCCAGCCCAGTGACTGAACAAGACTCTGCCTCAAGAAAAGGTAAATCTAATTCATATGAGGGTGGATGTGATTTTTAAGAAATATTTCTCATTTGCTCATGACCTAGATGATTATTCACTTTAAAACACTTTACTAATATTTTTTTTTCTGTTAAATACATTGGCTTTCATGCTACAAATATCTGTCTTTTTGCTACAATTTACCTTTTATCTTCATTATTATCTTCATTTTGTGTTTTCTCAAAAACCCTCGTATGAATTAGATTTGTCCAACTATTGTCATTATTCAAAACCTAATCTATTATTTATGTCAAAGAGTATGTCCTGGTTTTCTTTTCCTTTCCCGTTCTCACTCCACCACTCCTCTTCCCTTTTCTTGAGGCAGAGTCTTGTTCAGTCACTGGGCTGGAGTGCAATGTTGTGACCAGAGTTCACTAATGTGCACAGCTATGATTTAATAATAATAAAAAAAAATGACCTGGCACATTTTATCTCTCTATTGTAGACAACACATTCCAAAAATAAAAAAAAATACATTTTTGTCCCATTTTTTAATTGAAAATAAAAGTCATGATGCAACAATTAAAAAAAAATCACATCCACAAGGTTTTTTTTTCAAGTTTTATTATATATTTTATGATATATATATATAAAGATTAAAGTAAAAAGCACTAGGCTATAGCAGAAAAATTATTAGGTTTAACAGTGAAAGAGTTAAAGATCTGAGTAATATAGTTGATTTAACACAGCTGTATGACCCATGACCCTCGAATGTTTCTTTTTTTTTTTTTAATTAAATCATAGCTGTGTACATTGATATGATCATGGGGCATCATTCACTAGCTTCACAGACCGTTTACCAAGTTTCACATATACCCTTGTAAGATGCACCGCTGGTGTAATCCCACCAATCCCCTTCCCTCTAACCACGTCTCCTCTCCCTCCCCTCCCTTTCCCCTTTCCCCCTATTCTTAGGTTGTAACTGGGTTATAGCTTTCATGTGAAAACCCTAAATTAGTTTCATAGTAGGGCTGAGTACACTAGATACTTTTTCTTCCATTCTTGAGATACTTTACTAAGAAGAATATGTTCCAGCTCCATCCATGTAAACATGAAAGAGGTAAAGTCTCCATCTTTCTTTAAGGCTGCATAATATTCCATGGTGTACATATACCACAATTTATTAATCCATTCATGGATCGAAGGGCACTTGGGCTTCTTCCATGACTTAGCAATTATGAATTGAGCTGCAATAAACATTCTGGTACAAATATCTTTGTTATGATGTGATTTTTTGGTCTTCTGGGTATATGCCCAGTAGAGGGATTACAGGATTGAATGGCAGATCTATTTTTAGATCTCTAAGTGTTCTCCATATCTCTTTCCAAAAGGAATGTATTAATTTGCATTCCCACCCGCAGTGCAAAAGTGTTCCCTTTTCTCCACATCCGCGCCAACATCTCTGGTCTTGGGATTTTGTGATGTAGGCTAGTCTCACTGGAGTTAGATGGTATCTCAAAGTAGTTTTGATTTGCATTTCTCTGATGCTTAAAGATGATGAGCATTTTTTCATATGTCTGAAGGCCACGCGCCTGTCTTCTTCAGAGAAGTTTCCCTTCAAACCCCTTGCCCAGCCTGCGATGGGATCCCTTGTTTTATTCTTGCTAATGCATTTGAGTTCTCTGTGGATTCTGGTTATTAAACCTTTGTTGGAGAAATAACCTGCAAATATCTTCTCCCATTCTGAGGGCTGTTTGCTTGCTTTACTTACTGTGTTCTTGGCTGTGTAGAAGCTTTTTAGTCTGATCAAGTCCCAGTAGTGTATTTTTGAAGCTGCTTCAATTGCCCGGGGGTCCTCCTCATAAAATACTCGCCCAGACCGATTTCTTCAAGGCTTTTCCCTGCATTCTCCTCTAGTATTTTTATAGTTTCATGTCTTAAGTTTAAAATCCAGTGACAGTCTATCTTAGTTAATGGTGAAAGGTGTGGGTCCACTTTCAGTCTTCTACAGGTTGCCAGCCAGTTCACCCAGCACCATTTGTTAAATAGGGAATCCTTTCCCCACTTAATGTTTTTTTTTCTTTTCTTTTTTTTTTTTTGTAGAGACAGTCTCACTTTATGGCCCTCAGGTAGAGTGCTGTGGCCTCACACAGCTCACAGCAACCTCAAACTCCTGGGCTTAAGTGATTCTCTTGCCTCAGCTTCCCAAGTAGCTGGGACTACAGGCGCCTGCCACAACGCCCGGCTATTTTTTGGTTGCAGTTTGGCCGGGGCCAGGTTTGAACCCACCACCCTCGGTATATGGGGCCGGCGCCTTACCGACTGAGCCACAGGCGCCGCCCCCCACTGAATGTTTTTAATTGGCTTGTCCAAGATTAAATAACAGTAAGTAGCTGGATTCATCTCTTGGTTCTCTATTCCGTTCCAGACATCTACTTCTCTGTTTTTGTGCCAATACCATGCTGTTTTGATCACTATCAATTTGTAGTATAGTCTGAGGTCTGGTAGTGTAATTCCTCCTGCTTTGTTTTTATTTCTGAGTAATGTCTTGGCTATTCGAGGTTTTTTCTGATTCCACATAAAACAAAGTATTGTTTTTTCAAGATCTTTAAAGTATGACGGTGGAGCTTTAATAGGGATTACATTGAAATTATATATTGCTTTGGGTAGTATAGACATTTTAACAATGTTGATTCTTCCCAGCCATGAGCATGGTATGTTTTTCCATTTGTTAATATTTTCAGCTATTTCTTTTCTTAGAGTTTCATAGTTCTCTTTATAGAGATCTTTCACATGCTTTGTTAGATAAATTCCCAAATATTTCATCTTCTTTGGCACTATTGTGAATGGGATAGAGTCTTTAACTGTTTTTTCAACTTGACTGTTGTTGGTATATATAAAGGCTACCAATTTATGAATGTTGATTTTGTAACCTGAGACGCTGCTGTATTCCTTGATCACTTCTAAGAGTTTTATAGTAGAGTCCCTAGTGTTTTCTACATATACTACCATATCATCCGCAAAGAGCAAAAGTTTGATCTCTCTGACCCTTTGTGGATACCCTTGATCGCCTTTTCTTCCCTAATTGCAGTGGCTAAAACTTCCATTACAATGTTAAAAAGCAATGGAGACAATGGTCTGCCTTGTCTGGTTCCTGATCTGTGTGGAAATGATTCCAATTTAACTCCATTCAATATGATGTTGGCTGTGGCTTTGCTGTAGATCATCTCTATCAGTTTAAGAAATGTCCCTTCTAGACCAATTTTCTTAAGTGTTCTGATCATGAAGGGATGCTGGATATTATCAAAAGCTTTTTCTGCATCTATTGAGATAATCATATGGTCTTTGTTTTTTAATTTGTTTATGTGCTGGATTACATTTATAGATTGAACCAGCCTTGAGACCCTGGGATAAAAATGACTTGGTCATGATGTATAATTTGTTTGATGTGTTGCTGGATTCTGTTTGTTAGGATCTTGTTGAATATTTTTGCATCTATATTCATTAATGATATTGGTCTATAATTTTCTTTTCTTGTTGGGTCTTTTCCTGGTTTGGGATCAGGGTGATGTTTGCTTCATAGAAGATGTTGGGTAGTCTTCCTTCTTTTTCTACAGGTTGAGTAATATAGGTGCTAATTCCTCTTTAAAGGTTTGTTAGAATTCAGACGTGAAACCATCTGGTCCCGGGCTTTTCTTTTTAGGGAGGTTTTGTATGGTTGATGCTATTTCCGAACTTGATATGGGCCTGTTCAGCATTTCCACTTGATTCTAGCTAAGTCTTGAAAGGTGATGTGCTTCCAAGTATTGGTCAATTTCCTTCAGATTTTCATATTTCCTAGAATAAAATTTCTTGTAATATCCATTAAATTTTTTTTTGATTTCTGAGGAGTCTGTTGTTATTTCGTCTTTGTTGTTTCTGATTGATGAAATTAGAGATTTTACCCTTTTTTTCCTGGTTAGGTTGGCCAAAGGTTTATCTATTTTATTGACCTGCCGCGGACCGCCGGTCGATGGGCCTCAGTCCGAGGGTGATCAGGGAGAACGGTACAGGTTGGTTGAGAGGTCGACGCAGGAAAAATGACAGACTGCCACACAGCATGTGATGAGGGAAGCAGCTGCAAATTTTACTGAGAGTATATGTTGGTATTTATACATTTTCTTTCCAAGGTTTAAACAATGTAATTTTTATTCTGCTTATGTTTGTAAATTATCTTTGTGTCTGCATATGCGGTTTATCATGCATTACATGTTTTCAAGGTTTTGCTCTCCGGAGGGAGGTGATTTATCAGTAACACCTGCTTACTCCCTCTTATCTAGGAATGTCAAGGCTTGTGACTTCTCTCAGTTCTGTAACTCTTTTCAGTTTCTTATGATCTTATTTTTAAAATAGTTGGACATATTCTTTTATGTATAATGCTTGACTACTTCTATATATATATTTTTATTCTTATTAGTAACTATACTTTAATTCATAATTAATTGTTTGTCAAATATTAAACTATTCTATTGATTTGTATTACATATGAAAATTAGTGAAGCAAGATGTTTTTCTAAGTAAAGTTTTACTGCAGGTGGTGATAGTACATGTCGTGTTGGAACATCTTGTTTGCTGTGCCTGCATTGTCTCAAGTCACTGACATTTATGGTGGGAACATGCTGTTGTGCAGGCTTACTTGGAGCCACTGAGTCTGGCACAGTCACACTTTTTGTGCTGTTTCTGGACCAGCTATCTTTGTGTTCATTCTTATTGCTTACTTATTAGGACAAACAGACATTCAGTCTAACATGCACGTACATTGTAACAGAAAGCCATACCCTTAGGTTAATGCGATAGAAAACGGCATGCTGGGCAACATTTCTGTTGCTGCGCACACTGGGGGTGCTGGGGGCTTCGCTCCGGGGAGCACAGACCTCCTTTCCGTCATTTTACAATGCGGACAGCGCCACCTCGCTGCGGCATGATGCCGAGGGTGCGGCATTGACCTTTTTCGAAAAACCAGCTTTTTGATTTATTGATCTGTTGTATTATTCTTTTGTTTTCAATTTCATTTGATTCTGCTCTAATTTTGGTTATTTCTTTTCTTCTACTGGGTTTGGGGTTAGAATGTTCTTCCTTTTCCAGGTGCTTGAGATGTCCCATTAAGTTGCTAACTTCCTCTCTTTCTGTTCTCCTGAGGAAGGCTTCCAGTGCTATAAATTTCCCTCTTCCAACTGCCTTTGTGGTGTCCCAGAGGTCTGATAGTTCGTGTCTTCATTGTTGTTTTGTTCCAAAAAATTGGCGATTTCTTTCTTAATCTCATCTCTGACCCAGCTATGATTCAGCATAAGGTTATTTAACTTCCATGTTTTTGTATGAGTATGCAGATTCCTGTTGTTACTCAGCTCAAGTTTTATTCCATGGTGGTCCGAGAAGATGCATGGAATAATTTCTATTTCTTTAAATTTACTGAGGTTAGACTTGTGACCTAAGATGTGATAGATTTTGGAGTAAGTTCCATGGGCTGATGAGAAGTATGTGTATTCAGTTTTGTTGGGATGAAATGTTCTGTAGATGTCTGCTAAATCCAAATGTTGGATGGTTAGGTTTAAATCTAAGATTTCTTTGCTCAGCTTCTTGTTGGAGGATCGATCCAACACTGCCAAAGGAGTGTTGAAATCTCCGATGATTATGGAGCTGGAGGAAATCAAGTTGCTCATGTCTGTTAGAGTTTCTCTGATAAATTGAGGTGCATTCTGGTTGAGTGCATAGATATTAATAATTGAGATCTCATCATATTTAGTATTACCCTTAACAAATATGAAGTGACCATTCTTGTCTTTCCTTACTTTTGTTGGTTTAAAGCCTATTGTATCTGCAAATAAAATTGCAACACCTGCTTTTTTCTGATTGCCATTTGCCTGAAATATGGATGACCATCCTTTCACCCTGAGTCTGTATTTGTCTTTTAAGTTAAGATGTGACTCTTGTATGCAACAGATATCTGGCCTGAGTTTTTGTATCCAGATATCTATGCCTCTTTAGAGGACCTTTTAAGGCGTTCACATTAATGGAGAACATTGATAAGTCTGGTGAAGTTTTGGGTATCGAGTTTTTCAAAAGTCCAGTGGGCATTTTTAATCCTTTCGCCAGTGTGGAAATTGGAGTTTGATCCAAAGTTTCTGAGTGAGTTTACTTTTGTGGTATAGGATTGGGTTGGTCATTATGGAGGATAGGTCTGAGAATATCCTGAAGAACTGGTTTGGTTATGGCAAATTTCTTCAACATATGAATGTCGTTAAAGTATTTAATTTCTCCATCATAAATGAAACCCAGTTTAGCTGGATACAAGATCCGGGGTTGAAAGTTATTTTGCTTTAGGAGATTAAAAGTCGGTGACCACCCTCTTCTGCCTTGAAAAGTTTCAGCAGAGAGATCTGCAGTCATTCTAATATTCTTCCCTTTGAAGGTAATGGTTTTCTTTCTTCTGGCAGCTTTGAGGATTTTCTCCTTCATATTAACTTTAGTGAAGTTAATTATGATATGCCTGGGGGATGTCTTATTGAGGTTGAGTCATGGTGGGGTTCTGAAGCTGTCTGCTATCTGAATTTCAGAATCTCTTGGCATGTCTGGAAAATTCTCTTTCATAATTTCAGGCAGAAGGGCCTCTGTGCCCAGCGAGGCCACTTCATCTGTTTCTGGAACTCCAATGATTCGGATATTTGCCTTCTTCGAATTATCCCAGAGCTCTCTGAGAGAAGGATCCGTTTTTGCTCTCCATTTCTCTTCCTCTTTGAGAGTTTGGGAGTGTTCAAAGCTTTATCTTCAATATCAGAAATCCTTTCTTCTGCTTTCTCCATTCTGTTGCTGAGGGATTCTACTGTATTTTTCATATCTTTGAGGGCTGCAAATTCTTGCTTCAGTGTGTCTACATCTTTGGTGGTTTTGTCTTTAAATTCATTAAATTCTTGAGACAACTTTTGAATTTCTCCTCAAATTCCTAATTCCACATTGTTAATCTTGTCTGCAATCCAAACTGTGAATTCGATTTCTGACGTCTCAGCCAGTTGTTTATGAATGGGATCTTAATTACATCTGCCATATCTTTCCTTGAGGGGGTTGATCTATTCTGGTTATTCATGTTACCAGAGTTTTTCCACTGATTCAACCCCATGGTTGTTTTACTCCCTTTGCTTTTTTCCCCCTGGGGCTTTGTCGAGGGCCTGTACAGTGTTGTGGCCTGAGAAACTGGGGCCCTGTCTGGTGTGTTGGGGCTAAGTGGTTCTGTCTTGTTTTCAGCTGGTTTCTGTCCCACCCTAGTGAAACAGATACTTTGGATTGAAGTCTCAGCCGTGGAGAAATATCAGCAATTAAGTCACCCTGCCCCCCACCGACAAACAATTGGAAAAGAAAAATCAAACCTTCCTACGACCGTGCACCCAGGGCACCACCTGATTTGTCCTCAGGCGATTGGTTCAGTTCAAAAGGTCCAAATCAATTGTCTCAGTCTGCACCTGTCTCGGGTGAGAGAGTTTAAGAGGTCTGTGGGAACTGGATCACAGGGGTCTGGTGACTACTCTGGTGTGGCTTGCTCCAGTGCTGCGTGGAGTCAGGAGGAGCCACCCAGCCAATAGATCAGTCTGGGAAAGTTGCTGCCTCCTTCCCCACCTTGCACCACTGTCATACCCACTCACTGATAGCCCTGCAGTTGGCTGACCCAGTTGCCTGTAGTGAATTGGTATTCCAGGAGTTTGCACCTGCCTGAATCACAAGGAAGTCTGCCAGGCTGCTGTGCTCTGCCTCTCTCCAGCAGGAGGAGGTGAGGCCTGACAACCTCGGGCACTAGATGAAGGTTGAGGGGTTTTCACTCAGGTCCAGTCTCGCCCCTGATTAATGTTACTGACAGAACAGAACAGAACAACTCTGCGGTTCCCCTGCAGAAGAGAAGCTGAATTGAGCTCCAAATCAGCTTGTCTTTGCTCTTGTATTGTCTATAGGCTGACGATCCCCTGAGGGCCAGGTGCGTCTCAGGTTTAGTAAAGCGGACCTCTGGGTCAGCCCCACCCTGGGAGTTTCCCTGGTTTGCAAGTTGGAGTTGCCTCAGGCAAACTCAGAGTCTCTGGTTGCCCAGGGAGACAGGGGGTGTGGCTTCAGAATATTCCAGTAGTGAGCCGTATTGCTAGCAAAAGAGAGCTGCTGTTTTATGGCTCAGGCAACTGCTGCTCCAGTGTAGCTCCCTTCAGGCCAACTGTCCTCTCTCCGCTCCCGTACCCCAGAGTCTTCACCGACCAGCTGCAGCCCAGTACTGTCTATACCCCTCGAGCAATCACCCAAGAGTCTGGACCCCTGGGGGACAGACCTCCAGACCCTGGAGTGAGAGCAGAGGGGAGCGCGGGGAGCGCTGGGAGCCTGGGGCTACGGGCAGAGAACACACACAGCTCTACACAGTTTTATGCCTGGCTGTATTGTTCCCAAAAGACAGCTGTCGCACTGTGCCTCAGGGAACTGCCACTCCAGTGCGGTCTCCTCTCTGCCAACCAGGACTGGCCTCCAGACCTCAGTGTGAGTGAAGGGGAGTACTGGGAGCTCAGAATTCCAGGTAGAGACTATATACAGTTTATACAGTTTTATGCCTGGCAGGAGGATGCCGTGGCACCCTAGTAGGGGAAGTAGGTCCAGTTTTTAGAGGGTCTCTCCTGTGGAGTGTTGTGGGAGAAACTTTGAACTCTGCCAGATTGTTTGTGGGGCACTCTGAGCCATTCTCATGGGGGAGGGACTCCCGTCCGCTTGGTGATGGATTTTGTACCTTTTGTTTGTATCCTTGTGGTCGCAGCTTGCATCAGCAGGGTTGACATGCGTTCTACAACCTTCTCTCTTAGTGCAGCTCAAATCCACCAGGTTACTTGCTGAATTTTTGTCCTTTAACTCTCCTACTGGATGGGAGCCTCTGTGGAAAGCTGGCTTTAGTCAACCATCTTGTCTCCTCCCCCATTTTTTTTTTTTTAAACTTGAATAAATATAATTGAAATGTTGGGTTTGGTTTTAGCATCTATGTATCTGGCTGTCTTCTAACTTATTACAAATTCTGTGTCATTGTTTGAGTTTTGTTGCAGCTACTGACTGAGCCTGGATGATTGATGACAATAACATGTATTCTTACACAGCACTTACCCTGTGGTAGACACTGATCTCGGTGCTCTATGATTTTCCCGTTTAGTCATCCAAATTCTTGATGAGGACACTGGCCCAAGATCACACCCCTGCTAAGCAGCAGAACACAGGTTTCATCACAGACAGTCTCGCCCCAACACTGACTATTACAAATAATCTCCCACATGCTTGTTTTCAAACCCTGCTTTGACTCAGTGTGATGATTAATTTTATGTGTGAACTTAGCTAGAGTATGGTGACCAGTTGTTTGGTCCCACATTAACTAGATATTTCTCTATAATTTTAGATGTGATTAACATCTGAGATCAAATGACTGTAAGTAAAGATTATCCCTCACAGTGTGGTCTCATTCAATAAGTGTAAGGCCTTAAGGGCAAAGAGGGAGCTTTCCCAGTGATGGAAGAATTCTACCTCCAAACTACAGCACAGAAATTATGCCTGAGTTTCCAGCCTTTGGACTCAAGAGTGCAACACCAATTCTCACCTCAACCTCCTGGCTTTCAACTTTCCTTACGGATTTCAGATTTGTCAGATCCTACAATGAATGTGTGAGCCAATTCCTTTCTCTCAAATCTTTCTCTATAGATAGATAGATAGATAGATAGATGGATAGATGGATAGATAGATAGATAGATAGATTCTATTGATTCTGCTTCTCCGGAGAACCTTGACTAATACACTTGGTGTGTTACATTTAAAATGATAGAATGATTACATGTCAAGGGGGTTTTGCATTTAGTGCTAGCGTACAAATTGTTAATTATTGGTTTGTAACAAAATAATAGAAAATAAGTACAGAAAGTAGGACTGACATCTCAAAGTGGTATTTGATTCCTCTAATAATTAGAGATGATGAGCTTTTTTTCATGAGTTTTTTGGCTAATCATCTGTCCTCAAGAAAAGATTCTGTTCTTGTCTCTTGCCCAGATTTTAGTGGGATAGTTTGCTAATTTTTGTTGATTGGCTTGAGTTCTTTGTAGGTTTGGTTATTAGCCCTTTGTCAGCTCTTTGCAGCACACAAATGTCTCCTTCCATTCTGAAGGTTGTCTCTTTGCCTTGTTGATGTGGCCTCAGTTGTGCAGAAACTTTTTAACTTGTTGAACAGATGTTATTTATTTATTTTTGTTGTTGCTGTGATTGCCTTTGAGGTCTTGTTCATAAAAGTTTTCCTAAGACTAATATTGTTAAGAGTTTTTCCCCACACTTTCTTCTAGAGTTGTTATAGTTTTGTGTCTTAGGTTTAAATTTTTCATCCATCATGAATTAATTTTCGTAAGTGGCTAATCAGTTCACCCAGCACCACAGTGAGAATGGTGCACATCACAATGTCCCAAAGCAACAGATGTCAGCATGAATGCAGAGAAGGGAGCACTCCTGCACTGTTGAACTGGAAACTAGCACAACCTTTATTGAAAGTAGAGTCCTCAAAGAACTCAAAGTAGACCTTCCATTTGTTCCTAATCCTATTACTAAGTATGTACCCCAAAGAAAAAGAAACATTTTACCATAGGGACATTTGCACTCGAATGCTTTTAGCAGCTCAATCCACAATTGAAAAGAATTGGAAAGTAGTGGGAAAAACCCAACCCATGAATGGATTGATAAATGGTGGCATATGTACACCATGGAATACTATTCAGCCATTCCAAAAAATAGAGATTTTGTATCCTTCGTTACAACTTGGATGGATTCAGAGAACATGCTCTTAAGTTTAACAATAATTGAAAAACAACATCACATGTGCTCAATGCTAATTTGAAACTTGTAGATTAACAAAAACATGTTCAAGCGGGAGAAAAAGTCAATGAAATCTAAGAAAAGGGGAGGAGGGGGGAGGTTGGCAGGTTCCTCCATAGCAGGAAGACGGTGTGGGGCACTCTTCCCAGAAGAAGGACATAACACAACTCGGACTTCACCTTACAAATGCAAACCTAACCTAGCTGTATGTACCTTCATATTAATTAGAAATTAAAAAAATATAATTATATATAATGAAAATTTATGAAAAAAAGAGTGGTAGTAAGAATTTAGCAGTCATTACAGAGGTTGGCACACCATTGTTATTCAAACTCAGGATCAATGATTCATCATGTCTAACATGACAGATGCTGTTGAACTTGCCCTTGGGTGGTGATTTCTGTACAGTTCAACAACATAGGGGTCATATGTAATATTTTACTTTGTCAGCTGTAATCCAAAAGTATATTAAAATCTGAGACTAGGCAAACTTTAAATATTTGTAACTTGCTATTTTTAGTTAGTTTATGTTTTAATCAAAAATGTTTAATTTTCAGACGTAAAATTCATGTTATTTACAGTTAACCCTAATTTACAGATAGTATTTGTCTAAGCCTGGCTCTCTGGATATTTTTTATCAAGAGAAAGACACTTTTTCTGAACATTGCAATAAAATATAAGTGATTCCTAAGAGAGGAAAACGAAAAGAATCAGTACTGGTTTTAGCTGGAAATCTGATCGTCTCCATAGGAAGTTTAGTTCTGTGGCTGCTGTTAGTGGAGAAGTGCTAAAACCTGGGTGTGATGATTGTGGAGCTACTCTGGCTAATAAGGTAATAAATTATTCAAGCAGAAGCCAGATCTTCATTCACAGTATAGAGATGTTCAAATATAAAAGGATTATTGGAGCAAAAAATTTTGCAATAAAAAGCTGAAAATGACAGAGTAGCTGCTCAGTATTTCGAATGCAAACATTAGTGGCTAATGGTCACATTTTAGGCAAAAGAATATTATTAAAAGGTTTTGATTGGAAATGTTGAGAGACTTTCTGGCAAGGGAGTTAGCCTAAATAGTTTCCAATGATACGAAATATGGAGATTCATCCAAGACCTACCAGTTGATCCTGGAATCCCATTACTAGGTATCTACCCAAAAGTAAAAAAGACATTTTACCATAGGGACATGTTCATAGCAGCACAATTCACAATTGTGAAGGTGTGGAAGCAACCCAAGTACCCTTTAAGAGGTGAATTAATAAACTGTGGCCTGTGAATACCCAGAATGCTATTCAGCCATTTAAAAAGACAGGGATTGTGTATCTTTTGTAACAACCTGGATGGATTTGGAGAACATTTTCCTAAGCAAAGTATCACAAGAATGGAAAAACAAGCATTGTATGTGTTCAGTACTAAATTGAAACTAGTAGATTAACAACTACATGCTCACATAAGAGAAAAACTCCATTAAATTCAAGTAGGGAGAAAGGGGGAGGGGCTGTTAAGCTCCCACCCAACAGGCACAATACACCGGTATATGGCACATGTGCTGGGTGAAGGGCACAGCTACAACTCGGGCTTTAACCTTACAAAAGCAATACCCTCCTATTAATCTGAAATTTAAAAATCTAAAAAAAGGGACATCACAGGCTGATGTATTCAGAAGCTGACAAGTGATATGGAAAATCAAGTAAAAATAAAGCTAGCAAAGTATTTCTCATTACAATTTGACAAATGCACAGACACTGTTAACATGGAAATTCTTTTTTATATGTGTGATTTGAATAATATGATTATTCTATCAACAAATGTGGTCCAGAGTTAAATTTAGGATAGGGACAAATTATAATGACATAATTGTAATGAGAGGAAAATAATCTGAGGTAGCTCCCCAGATTAAGGTGTTTGCACCAGAGTATAGATCAACTCACTGCTCCCAACGTTGATAGAGTTATCTCAGCTGAACTGAATGGTTAACCAAATAGTAAAAACTGTGATTTACCCAAAGGAAAATGCAATAAATTCAGGACTACTCCCTTTATTATGCAATAATAAGGAGTCTGATCATAAGCAGCTAGGCATTTCTATGTAGTTATCAAGGCGCAAAATTCTGTCAAGAAAGTTTGAATTATGGAACAAACATGAGGGGTCCACAATGTGGAATGCCAGTTTGGGCTCAGCTGTGTAAATATCTTTCACTAGAAGCCAGGAGTGTTTATTTGCTCATCTGTAGTACTTTTAATGATCTAATGTTGTAATTGTTTCAATGCAAGAGAATCATATAACATCTTTCCCAGTGGAAGATAGGATGAAAGGGAAAAATGCAAGTTGGAAGCTTGGAAGAGCAGAGTTTGTGTAGATTGCCATCACATGCCCCACATTTGGGCCATGATCTTTGCAACAGGTGACCTTGGGCAGCACAGCGGCTAGATTTCCATGGCTTGAGATGAAGTAGCGCATGTCTGCCTTAGGATACGGACACACCTCTACCACAGATTTACTTGGCCACAATGTTTAATTTCTTGAAAGATTAATGATAGCATAAATAAAATATGTGTACTTTAGTATTTTCATTACCAAAAGTGTTTCTTTGGTACTCTCCTCTTCTGGTAAATCCATTTTCTTCCCTTCCGCTATCTGTGCCTAGATAATCCTTGATGATGATTATGATGATGGGACAATGGTGGTGATGAAATTGATTTTGCTGCTGTAGCTCCCTTTAATTTAAAAATATAAAATATGTGTCTCTTTTGTCCTTTTCCTGGAACAACAACTTTTACATGTAGGAGTGCCATTTGGCTCTGTCACTGAAAGTGCTGCACTTAATCTTCTGAGATATCTTGGCATAATGCCACAAAAGCTTTTAAAATGGCATTTTAGTAGAGAAAGATGTTCTGGCTATCAGCAACTATAATTATATACAAATTGTTTCCCCACATCACCACGCTTTACTTTACTTGTTCTCCAATCTAAAACCTGCAGTAAAAAAGAAAGAAAGAAAGAAAGAAAATCTGATTCATTTACTCATTTATCAAAATGGAATAAATCTATGAAGGTTATACCCATGTGCTGCCAACAAACACGGTTCTCCCGAGTCCTTTCTCTCTTGAAAACAGAGAAGGAGAAGTCACCTGTCCTGCTGACTAGTTCAGGCATGTGCTGTCGTATCCTGGTTGAATGATCTGTACCAGGCACAGCAGAGATGCTGATGTTTAGAGTTTTTGAAACAGAAGATAGCTGTGACTTTGGTTCAGTTCTCTGGGTCAGAGAGTAACATGATCCATCCGGAGTCAACAGGACCCACACCACCGTCCCTTCTCTCTCACCCCCTTCCCATCACCATGGTGAGTAATGCATCTCTCCCCGGGTTTGTACCTTTGTAGGCTTAAAAGCCATCGACTGAGATAACACTAGTAGGAAATGGCAGAGCTTTACACATCCGGGGTGACGGTGATGAGTTTCAGGTCTAACGCCCCAGGTACAGTGAAAGAGACCAGTCTGAGTATCCATCTTGATGTTTTGGCAACATGGGACCAGTTACCGTCTGGGTCGATTGTGTGTACCCTGATTGATGAACATTCAGTTTGAGTCCTGGAGGATGTCTATTCACAGGGACCCGGTGAATCCCCACTGATCACCGTGAAGAGTGGAGGTGAGGTAGCAACGTCACTGTGTGGTCACAGCCCTGGGCTGGAGCCAGCTCCCATGCTCATCAGCTGGCGGAGCTCAGGGGAGTCTCTCTGAGTCTCAGCTTCCAGGACCACATAACTTCACGGACAAGCTGTGAGGATCACACACAATAATACAAGAAGATGTTTCTACACAGTATACTAGTACAGAACTCCACAGTAAAAGTTCTTCCAAATTTTACTCAAGTGTTCATCTTACACTCTACCCCCAAGGACGGCAGATTAATAGAAGCTCTCAATAAAAAATGGCCTTTCTTGAGCTTTGTATAATTTTCTAGACCTTCCCTGACATTTCTAAAGGCTTGTTGGATGTGTTTTTCTTGTTTCCCAAGGAGACTCATTTCAGACTTAAGCTGAATGGCTTCCAGAGCATTGCTCCCCTTCCCCAGCACCCTCCTCTCACTGTGAGCTGCTCACGGCCAGCTCCAGCCTGTCCGCGGCCAGGCTGCCCTCACCCCTCTTGACATGGCCCCAGTCCCTGCGTGACCTCTGAGGTCCCCTGAGGACTCTGCTCTGTCCCCAATGTTCCCACCCTGTCTCTGGGCCTAGTTTACCTCTTTTCTCCAGATGGTTAGGAAATACTTTGGTCTTTACCTTCTTCTTTCAGGGAAGAGGAGCAAAGTCTCCTGGCAGAGACATTTAGAGCTCTCGCAGACAAGGGGCTCACCTCCAGCCCTCCCACCCCAGCCACCTGGCGGCCTTCTCCAACGCGGACAACTCTGATGAAGCTGGCCTGCCACGCGGGCTCTTTCCTCATTCACAGGGGTTATCTTTTCAGGGCCCCACAGGGGTTTCTCCAGTGTATTTTCTCGTAGCCCTCAGTGCAAACTTCATTCTTATTGTCTTCTTTGGGTGTCCTGGGCTGTGTGCAAATCAGAGATTGTTCCCAGACACTGGAGCTTACGCCAGTAAATGACTGATACCAAATACCAGAACCCAACTATCATCCCATTCACTCTAAATGATTTGAGTGACAATAACAGAATTCCTTCAAAAATAAATGTTACACATATGTACAAAAGTACACGTAACTCCTTTAAAAAATCTCCTTTAATATTAATATAGGTCCTGATGCACTGCACTCTTATAGTTATAAATTGTCATCCTCTTCTCTTTTAAAATTGTGTTTATTTTTATGATTCTTAGTACAGTCATTCCAGCTCTTTTTGTTACTGCTTGCATATTGCATCTTCTTCTTTACTTTTATAAGCATACCTCAGAGATATTGTGGGTTCAGCTCCAAACCACAACAATGAAGCAAATGTCACAATGAAATGAGTCACACAATTTTTTTTTTTTTTTTTTTAGTTTCCTAGTACATATAAGTTATGTTTAAATGACACGGTGGTCTATTTATAATGTGCAATAGCATTATATTTTTAAAAAGCAATGTATATACTTCAATATTAAAGTACTTTATTGGTAAGTTCTAAGGATCATCTGGTCCTTCAGTGAGTCATAATCTTTTTGCTGATGGAGGTTTTTGCCTTCATATATCCTATCTTTTATGATATCTTTAGCCTTTTAAGATATATGTCCTGTCTTAGAGTAGAAATAAGATATTATTAAATATTAGTACTAAACACAATTGCCTTCTTGAGCCTTTGAACCTGAAATTTATTTAAAGCTATACCAGAATAAACTGAGACTTTATTCTTGACTAACCAAAAGAAATAAAAAAATTAAAAAGGGGAAAGCTTCTTTCCAGGTGATTTATTTAATGCACTACTTGAGATTCCTTGTATGTAGCTCACATTTTGCAAAATGCTGTACTAGTGAGAGCTGGCCAGTTTCTCCACTCATTTTAAAGACACACACTTTCCACATATAAAATACTTGGGGTTGATATCACTGAGCAGAGCTGAGCAACTAAGGGTGTGGGGCTGCACATGGTGGTTCTAAATTGGTGCCTTAACACCAGTAGTCCAGCTGTCTGCAACAGGGGAAGGCTGTCACATTGGAAGGACCACTGGGTTCTTGTGGTCACCACATATCACTTTTAAAGCAAAGTAGAAACCTTGTTTGTACTGTGACAAGACTAAATCTTTTATTAATAAGTCAATCACTGAACAAAGTCACCCTTTTGGTTCTCACATGACTAATTACAGCATGCCCATGTTAGGAAGTTCACTGGACCACCTGGAAACCCAACTTCCATGCTGACGTGAGCAGGAGGAGTACGGTTAGGTGATGGGAATCCCCCAAGTTTTCCAGATACTTCATGCACAGCCGGGCATGGAGATCTGCCCTGTGGCTTTTTCTTGCACCTGGTTGCCCATTAGACTCACCCTGAAGAGCTTAACAAAAACAGTGATACTTGAACGTCAACTCAGACCAATTAAATCGGCACCTCTGGGGGTTGAGTCTAAGGCATTGATGGTTTCAAAAGCTCTCTGGATGATTCCAACATGAAGTTGAGGCTGAGAATCACATTTAGCCACTTTCCTGCAGAGCAATATTTACAAATATCATCTGATAGACTTTTTAAAAGTTTGTTTTCATAATTCTTTCTGCCTTTGCTCCCTGAGTGCAGGCACTGAAGTATCCATTCCTTTAGGGTGGGGTGGGTCAAAACGAAGGAGAAAAGAGCATTGTTCATCTTTGATGTTCAAAATAGACTTTAAAAAGTATGTAGCAAAAAAGAGTGGAAAGCTAGACTTTCAATGGTAAGGACAAGGCACTTCAGAGAAGAAAGGTTTTGCTGAATTCCAAAATCTTCCTTTCAAGTATCAAAAGTCAAATGTCAGTGGGCTCAGATATGGAATATAAGTGAACCACAGAGGAGGAAAGAGTAAGGATGCTGAAGGAGGCGTTTCCAACTACACGGAAATTAGAGTCAAAACAACGATGACCACTCTCCTGGGTTGGAGGGTAGAGGGCTCAGAGAAAATGGGAGGAAAAAGACGCACGTCTTGGACTGGAGCCCTGATATATTAGACGGTTTTCTAAAGGGAAAGGGAATGAAGAGAAAATATATACATGGGAGGGAGGAGGAGGAGAGAGGAAAAAAAAGAGAGAGAGAGATTGATTCCGATGGCATTGGCTCATGTTATCATGGACGCTGGCAAGTCCCAAATCTACAGGGTAGGTTAGTCAACTGGAGACCCCCAGAAAGACCCAAAGCTGTAGTTTCAGTCTGAAGGCCGCCTGTAGTGAATTCCTTCTTCCTGGTGGTGTGTGATCCTGCTCTGTTCAAGTCTTCAGCTGATTACTTGAGGCTTACTCACATTAAGCAGAACAATCTGTTTTTGTCAAAGTCTACCAATTTAAGTGTTACTTTCATCCAAAAAATGTTTCATCAAGAAAAATTCAGGGTAATGTTTATTAAATATTTGAGTACCACGGCCCTACCCAGCCGATGTATAATCTATGCCCACTTGTGCGTAATACTAGACCTTTCTCCTCTTACCTTTCTCCTCTTTCCTCTGCCCCAGCCAAAACTCAAGGGGCAAGAATATTTGCTCCCAGATGGATCTGAGTGCCAAAATACAGAAAGAATCCCAAGAAAAAACTTGGTAGACCATATGAGGATCTTCACAGCTTTATTTACTGCAAGAGTTAATTTTTTTTAATAAGGTAGAATTTGATTACATATGTGATAACCTAACATCTAAAAATGACAACGAAAGGTCTTGAGCATCACATCTGCCAAATAAATATTAGTTGCTCTAGAAATATTATCAAGTGTCCGATTCCTACCTAGTGACTCACTTGCCACCACAGCTTTTAACTCAGTACTGACTTACCTGGTCTCTTTTGAGCTGGGGAGAGCAGTGGCAGGGATGTGCATATATCATCCCCCAAAGCTTAGAATATTAGAACAGAAATGCATAATGAAATTTTCTCTTTAAAAATGTATGTTCCCTCACCAGCAGGCCATTTTCTGTTTATCTATGGCAATTTACTGACAAAAAAGACACAAAGCTTTTAAAAAATGTGTTTTGGATAGATAATGAGTTTTAACGCAGGGAAAATATATCCAGTCATTGAACAGGTAGATGGTTGCAGAAAGGAAGTAAATTAACATTTTACAATAATTTTTCATCAAAATGAGTTTTACTTCTAAAATGCGGTGGGCAACATGCCCTGTGGATACTTAATATAAATCCATGTGAAAGGTGTCTCTGGCTCTGTACCCAGTGAGCAATCGCTTTGTCTTTATTTTCATTTTAGAAAGCCCAAAAGAGAGAGACCGTAATTCCTCATATGTTCAACTATTTGCTGGAATTTCATAAGTTTGTGTGAGAATAGATATCCATTCATATTAGTTTCTTATTTCAATTCTTCACCTAGGGAACAGGGTTCGCTATGTTGTTAGCTTTTTGTGGAATGTGATGTACATAGGAAATGTCTTTCACCCAACTGTGACTGTTATATTGGCAACAAATTGAGAATTGTGTGATCAGGTTTATAGGAATTAGTTATTTATGGTAGGCTTTGTCTTAGTTTAAATTCAATTTACTGTTTAAGATAAAACGATCAGCATGTTTGTATTTTGCATGCTAGCACACATACCATTGAGAATGGGGGAGATTAGCAGCCTATTAAAATGATATTCTGACCTGGCTTATTGTACCCTCAATGAATCCCCAACAATAAAAAAAAAGAGAGATAAAATAAAATAAAATGATATTCTGGCCATAGTTCTTGGGAACACCAAAATCCTCTGGAAAAAAGCCTCTCGTATTTTCTAGAAAGAGATAAATGAAGATGACAATGACCATTTAAACAACATGACATTTTTATTACAAATTAAGTCTCCGCTGCTCCTAAAATAATTGACAGAGTCTGGTAAATTGCACTGGGATTTAATGGAACCCATGCCTGAGCTAGACAAATGGATGGCTGTCACCCTGCCAAGTGCAGACCTGACATTTAGAAAGGATCACTCCTATAAAACAAAAAGCTGTAGCTGCAAGCTCAGGAAAACACGGAGATGAGCAAGCGAAAGAAGTTTTTGCTCCCAAGGTGTTTAGAGCTGAGTTGGTCTAGACCACCTGCTGCAGACCTTCCAAGATCAGGGTAGACTCTGCTGTTGTCGAGGAGAATGGGAGAGACATTGTGTGTGTGTGTGTGTGTGTGTGTGTGTGAGAGAGAGAGAGAGAGAGAACGTGAGCATGCTGGAGAGAGCTGCTGATCTTACCACTTTTCACGTGCGGAAGGAAGAGAATTAGGAAAAGCTAAAATCAAGGGCCCCTTGAAAGCACCACCCATGGGAAATTCGGCATGTCCAAGTTCAGCTTCCAAGCTGGTCAGACTGATCTCCATGGATGGAGGGAGGAGGAAAAGAAAGACAGAACTGTTGATGATTCGCCCAATTTGGTCACAATAAAGAGGGAGAGAATGAGGCCAGAGGAAGCCAGGGCTGATGTCCATCCCACAGAGAGGTAATGACTCTGAGATTTTAGTTTTCACAAAAATTTTCAAACCTTCTGGTACAAATATCTTTGTTATGATGTGATTTTTGATCTTCTGGGTATATGCCCAGTAGAGGGATTACAGGATTGAATGGCAGATCTATTTTTAGATCTCTAAGTGTTCTCCATATCTCTTTCCAAAAGGAATGTATTAATTTGCATTCCCACCAGCAGTGCAAAAGTGTTCCCTTTTCTCCACATCCACGCCAACATCTCTGGTCTTAGGATTTTCTGATATAGGCTAGTCTCACTGGAGTTAGATGGTATCTCAAAGTAGTTTTGATTTGCATTTCTCTGATGCTTAAAGATGATGAGCATTTTTTCATATGTCTGAAGGCCGCACGCCATTGCGGCCCAATTCACAATTGCTAAGTCATGGAAGAAGCCCAAGTGCCCATTGATCTGCGAATGGATTAATAAATTGTGGTACATGTACACCATGGAATATTATGCAGCCTTAAAGAAAGATGGAGACTTTACCTCTTTCATGTTTACATGGATGGAGCTGGAACATATTCTTCTTAGTAAAGTATCTCAAGAATGGAAGAAAAAGTACCCAATGTACTCAGCCGTACTATGAAACTAATTTAGGGTTTGCACGTGAAAGCTATAACCCAGTTACAACCTAAGAATAGGGGGAAGGGGGAAAGGGAGGGGAGGGAGAGGGGAGGTGGGTAGAGCGAAGGGGATTGGTGGGATTACACCAGTGGTGCATCTTACAAGGGTATATGTGAAACTTGGTAAACGGTCTGTGAGGCTAGTGAATGATGCCCCATGATCATATCAATGTACACAGCTATGATTTAATAAAAAAAATTTTTTTTTCACACCTATAATTTTTATCTTTTTAGACTCATGAGATATAATTTTAAAAAATCACTTCCCCCCCAGCATTAGAAATCTAAACTCAAGGGAATACACTCTCAATGCTCATTAAGACAACAGTTGGACCTTTGAGAGGTAGAAAGAAGCAACTTGCACTTTAGTGGACATTGGTAAAAGTAACTAGAATATAAACTAAAGTGAAAAGTGCCATAAAATATATACAGCTCAAGGACACTGGAAGTTTGAGAAAACAAGAATTTTAAGCAACAGATTTCATATGATTTTTACAAAGTAGTGTAATAAATAGGCTTTGGAGTGACCATTTAGAAATGTGAAACAGAACTCAAAGAATACTCTTTTGAAGAGGAACAAAAAACAGATAAACAAATATACGCCTGAATGATTCCAATATTGATGCACCTGTTCCAAAGCTCTAAACAAATTAGAAATTTTATTTCATAATCACACTCAGTCTTTAAAAAGATGGGCATCAATTAGTATCCAATTTATGGGTATCTGGTTTAGTAGTATAATGACAAACAATTAGTTATAATTGTTCTATTCTAGAAGGAAATAAAAATTAAAAGTAGATAGCTGTTAAGGGGGATAGAAAAATAAGGTTGCTAACTTAATTTTTAAAATTTGGTCCAGATGATTTATGAAATCTTCCACTGAGCATGTATGAAGGACTTGAAAAAAAATGAATTTCTTTTCTTGCTTCATTTCTTTCTAGCTAGCTCTTTCCTATCCTTCTTCCATCCTCTTCATTCCTTAGAATCTTAGCTTAACCATTAAATTTCCCCTGTAATATATGATAAAATATAAGGGCATTTTCAAGAACCTGTAATCTGAGAAAAATTCCCTTTAGGATGGAATCAATTATAATAATTTGAGGGCTTTAACCAGTGAGTTGAAAGTTACAGATGGCAGATGTCAACTCAATATAAGGAAGAGCTTCCTATACACTACCATGGATTAAAAATAGTTTTCTCAGATGTTTCTAATACCTTAATCTATTCCAGTGGGAACTGGAAAATCCACTCCTGGATGTTGTAGAGCTCACATACAAGCATTCACTGGGGCTGGTGAGGAGCTGGGCTAGTTGATAGATAAATTTGCTTCATGTACTGAATTACTTTATGTCACTGAAATTATTTTCTAACAAAAGAGTTATCTGCACCATGCTCCTCTCTCCAAATATGGTAGCACCTACCCAATTTAAATCCCCAAACTGTTTTGAACTGAGCCACCCAAACTGCACGTGTGCCTCTAAAACTTGAGATATAAAATAAGACATGAGATGCGAAGTGGCATCAGCTAGTACTTTTCATGTCATTACCTCCAGCGTATTTTATAGAACATACTTCAGAAGGCTGGATCTCCAGCATATTGTATAGAACATACTTCAGAAGGCTGGTCCTCCAGTGTGTTGTATAGAACATACTTCAGAAGGCTGGACCTCCAGTGTATTGTACAGAACATACGTCAGAAGGCTGGATGCAACTCTAAGTTTTAGGTTGGGAGCTCCGTGTAGTTCTATTGAGTTAAATAGAAAGTACCTAGAAGTCAGCCATCTCTGGTGCCTACATGCAAAATTCCCACAAATACAGCCTTATTGCTAATAAAAATCTGTGTATATTCTCTAATAAAGTGTGTCTTCCCATGTGCTAAGGCCTGGGAGAGAATGACTCAGATCTTTGGGCATTATAGAAGATGCAAGGGAGTGTTACAAAGGTCAAGTGAGCAGATATACTTGAAATTATAGCAACGCCTTTGCTGGACACGCCATGTGGCTCACCACAGATGACGGAGAGCCGCCACTGCTACAGGGGTGGACAGACTCAGACCAAGCTAGGTTTCACGTCATTCGGTTAATAGCCTCCTTCTAATCAGCTCCCTCTGGAGTAGACAGGTATCTCCGACTTTGGCCACACTCCCCATGTAACCGTATCTCTTGAGATCAGAGCATCCCACTGCAACCTCAACAGAGGCTATCTCTTTGAAATAGTGTTATGTATATCTTGAGACCCTTCCCAGTAAGCCTAGATGTTCCTCCTTAAAGGGAAGTATGGCAACCCATGTACGAAATCTGTGATATTCTCATCAGAATGTTTTTGCCTACAAGTAACAAGAAACCTAATTAAACTAGCTTGAACAATAAAACAATCTGCGGGCCATCGTAACTCCCCAATTTCTCATACCCTTATAATTTCTTTATATTTCCAACACTGTTTCCCTCATTGAAATTATTTTTAACATATTTTGCCCAGACTTTTGTGATTGCATCCTATGTGGTAATTCCACTACTTGTTAGTGGTTTCTTACAACAGCCATTTATCCATTCTTCAACATTCCGAGTAGCTGCTATGCTATTTGGGGGAAAAAACATGTCATTGGATAAGTTATGTCAGAGTGCTTACATTTAAGGTTGTTAGTTGGGAGAAGCGAGGTGAGGGTGCAACACAAGGAGGAATCTTGGGGGCTGATGACACAGGTCAACACCTTCTGTAGGATGATGTGGCTTTGCTGCATGTCATGTCCACTGCAGGACCATGGCTTTCAGGCTGTCAGAGTGGCCCCAGTGTGGAGATCTGCCCGCTGGAATGGCACAAGGATAGAAAGTGCGGCAGAGCACAAACTGGTCCTCACAGTCTCTGCCTGCAAGTGACCTGTGTCACATTTACTTGCAGGTCATAGAAGGTGCTTGACCTGTCTAACTTCAAAGAGTCAGGGAAACACACGCCTCTTCCAAGCAGGGCCTGTGGTTATTGGTAGAGTAATGCACTCAACCACACGACCTTAAAATTCAGAGCAGGGAAAGTCTATTTTGAGTTCTTTGAGGATTATCTAGACTTCTTTCCAAAGTTGATCCTGCAATCCCACTACTAGGCATCTACCCAAAAGACAAAAAATCTTTTATCATAAGGACATTTGCACTAGATTGTTATTTGGAGTGCAATTTACAATTGCAAAAATAGAGAAACAACTCAAGTGTTCATCAACAAAGGAAAGGATTAGCAAGCTATGGTATGTGTATACCATGGAATACTATTCAGCCATAAAAAAGATGGGGACTTCACATCTTTTATATTAACCTGGATGGAGTTTAAGCACCTTCTTCTCAGTGAAGTATCACAAGAACAGAAAAGCAAGTATCCAATGTACTCAATACTAACATGAAGCCAGTAGATGATCTAATATATGTCCACACGTGAGAAAAACTCAATTCGATTTAAGATGGGGACAGGGGATGATGGAGGGAGAGGGTAGAGGGGGAGGAGGGGGGATGGGTGTCCTCTCACTTAATGAGCACAACTTCAGGATACATGGCACACCTCCTGGGTGGGGACATAACTACAACAGGGACCTTACCTAACAAATGCAAACATTGTAACCTATTTGTTCCCTCAAATTAATCTGAAAATTTTTAAAAAATGGAAACATTTCAAAAAAATTTAGAGCAGGGTTCAGCAAACTACAGCCTATCACATGTTTTTGTAAATAAAGTTTATATATTTATATTTTATCTATGGCTGTTTTTGTTCTATAGTGGCAGAGCTGAGTAGTGGTTACAGAGACCATGTAGCCTGCAAAGCCTGAAATAGTTACTACCTGGCCTTTTACGAAAAATGCTCTCCTATCCTGATTTAGAAAGGCAGAAAGAAATATATAAATATAAATACATAATAAACTGCAATGTTTAATTATACATTTCCTGTGTTTATTAGTGTTTAGCAATAATGGTGATAGCTCTTTACAGATTGCATTAGGATATAAGACACATTTTTGAAAAAAATATTGGTTTCTGGTGAGGAACAATCTTCTAGCAGCTTCAGGCTCCCATCCAGTACTTTAAAGTTTGTCAAACAGGAGAATACTCTAGAGCAAAAGTTAAAAAAGAAAAAAGGTAACTATATTGCACAAAGTATTTTATTTCACTTACTTTCTTTATAAATGAATAGACTTTGTTTATGGTTGCAAAAAATTTGAATGGCTATCTCTTTATTCTGTTTGCCTTATCTTTGCAGTGGATTTAAAATAAAATATTACTCATGCTCACTGAGCTGATGTCCCTGCCACAGCTGCCCTCTTAGAGATCTAACAGATCCTTCAACAAATGGTAAGTATTGATCAAAGAAGTAGGCTTGCATACAATCTATTTTTATAACAGAATTCTATTTGAGTTTTCGCAAAGTTCTATAAGAAAAAACAAACTGATGAGTGGCTTTGGCCAACAAACCACAAGAAAAAGAATGAAATCATGATATAAGTGCTCATTATAAAGTTAAAAGTTGAGAAAAATAGAGAGAAAACTAAAATAAATCTGTTGTTTAGTGGCAGTCAAGGAAGAATCCTGGCTAGGAAATATAGAAGAGGGGGTGAGGGATCATATTGTGCTGAATTATTTTCTCTCCACAGAGCACTTTTGAGGCTCATATTTCAAATAAAGAGTCACTTTCATGTTCAGGAAAAGATCCTCTAGGTCAACCTAGTTAAACAGTGGTCATATACACAGCAGAGCTATAAAACAGCATTTTCTTTCAAGTGGACATCTTTTTATACCTGGGTATTCTCAGGGCTCAGGCAAGAGGAAACATATAGCATTTGAATTTGCCCAGATGAAAGATACTGGGACCTCTCACCAGGTGCGTTAAGTCAATTAATTAATGATGCTGCTAACCTTGAAAGCTCCCATTGGCTGTGTGATTTTCCTGACATTAGATGTTTTCTGTGAATTATCTCACTTAATCTTTCCAATAACCCTGTCAGGTCAGGTTTTATCTCCATTTTAAGTAACTTGTCCGAGATCATAAAGCCTGTGGGTCACAGAGCAAAGATTGTGGTGTCCGTGTTTGGACTTCGCTGCTCCTAATCACTGCTTGTTTTTTAAAAGTCAAGATACAGTGAACTAATGTCACATTAACTCCTGAAGAATGGCTGCGAAGTTTGCCTGTAGGTGTCCCAGGACAGGAGACACCTGCTGCCTATGGGATTACACTATCAGCCCTATCTTTAAGTCCTTTCTCTTTTGAATTGTGCTGTCTTCTTACTGAAGGATCTGAAACAAAGGAGGAAGGGGAAGAGTCATGATTCTAGGTGACAACGGCCAAGGAAAGCTTACACTGAGAATAATTCTGAGCATGGGGCAAAGACTTGATTGACAGTCTGGCCCCAATCCTTGACACAGATAACACAGTGACAACATAAATTCTGTGATAATCTTCAAAGTGTGGATTTTGGGCTGAATAACTGAAACCCAATTGAGATGCACTTCAAATTTTAGCTTAGGTCTTTAGCATGAGTGAATGCTTAAATCCTTTCTCTACACTTTAAAATGACCACATCTTTCTGTTCAAAGTAACCCTGCACTCCCTAAATCAATATATCCTGGTTTTTCACAGCTTGGAAGTCAGCACGTATCCACCTTAGATCAATTCCAATAGAGTTAACACCAGAAAAACGGAAGAACTCCAGCATGCCTCTTCTTCTCACAGAACTCTTGACCACATTATGAATTTTGAAGACAGAATTATAGTAAGAGCTCAAGGCATATCAGATTTCAGACAATTACTCTTAATATTGTTGTAGCTAGGCATTCTTTGAAGGGAGGCAAGTGACTTGAGTTGGGACCAAAATGTTTTCTAAAATCCCACATATAAACAAAACTGAAGTATAATACGACTAAATTACCCGCATGACTGGGAATGTGCTTTGTCATGAATGACATTGAAACATCCAGCTAAATCTCCTCAGACTGTAGGAAACATAATTTTAAACTTCAAAACATTATTATGGATAAATATTAGTTTAATATTACAGCAACTGTGCTGCTGGTTTTCACCATTCTATAAAAGTGCTTTTTTTTTTAAATTTTTTTATTAAATCATAACTGTATACATTGATATGATCATGGGGTATCATACGCTCACTTCATAAACCATTTGACACATTTTTATCACAGTGGTTAACATAGCCTTTCCGGCGTTATCTCAGTTACTGTGCCAAAACATTTACATTCTACATTTACCAAGTTTCGCAAATACCCCTGTAATATGCACCACAGGTTTGAGAGTTTATTATAACAGACGTGAAATTCTGCCTTCAGACCACAGTCACGGGGGAGATAACTCCAGTAATGAGATTTATGGAACAACAGAGATTAGAATTTCATTTTGGCAATTTTTTATTATAGATTGGGAGTTGAAGAGTCTAACATTATATCAGCCTGTGGAATATAGTTGCTGCCATGGGAAAATGGCAGGGTGAGAAAGGAAGATGCTGAGAACTATGTTTTTATTAAAATAGATGTAAATTGAAGGATATAATCACAGGAGTAGACCCTGGAGATGAGATTTGACTGAGAGGTGGGGTGAACTGCAGTCACATACACACAAATACAAGTTGTAGAATTCATTTGCTTGTTTTTATCCTTTTAATTCCTATAAATACATTAATTGTGCTGGGAAGTAGATTAGCTAGAGATAAAAAGTGTGCCTATTACCTGGTATACATTCTCAGGTTGTTTAGATTCTATTGTTATTAGGAACACTTTTATGAGTGATAACATAATAAAAAATTGTTTCTTGGCAAATTTTTGAGCTCTTTCAACCACTGGAGTAGATTGAAGCAATAACTGTTTTATAATCATCTAATGGTGTCCTTGTGGCCCAAAAGTGTGAAAATAAAATCAGGTAGCAAACAATTTGTAAGATTGTGACATAGAACTTGATAGGAATCTATATTTGGAAACAAAAATAAAAGACATAATACCCATTACACACATGGGAGCAAATATATGGAATTTGGAAGTCTAAAATTAAACATCTGAGTTCTCTTATAATGAACTCACATTATAAGAGAAGCTAAAATCCGTACAGAAACTACAACTTAACCAGTACCGAGGAGAGTATTCAAGACAAAAAAGACAAGGAAAAATTGGTTCAAAATTCTTTGGGTGAGATCAGAAGCATGACATGTTCAACACACCAGACACTACAAATAGTTTCTAAATGAATTTAGCAAGAAGAAAACAATATATTAATATACTTGTAAAAGTATAATATTCAAAGTAGTGGAAAAGGCAACTTGGCATGTGGGGGCCTTACTGTTTCCTGTAATGTTGGTGAAACTCACAGGGGTTCCTCTTGAGTATGAGAGATTCCAGCGGAGTGACCCGTAAACTGGTGAGCCCAATCAGAGTCTTAATGTGGTTTTCAAACAAGGACAGATGCTGTATCAGAGGTATTTTTGCAATTGTTTGAAAGATGTCAGATGGTTTTTGTTCATATTCAGAATTCTGCAGCTGGATACAAAAAGTTAAGTACCTTGTGACTCCTCTCCACAGAAGGTGGTTAACGGCCAAATCTCACACCGGCTCCCAGCCTCACCTATACCATGATGGTGGTTAACTACCAGATCTCACATGGGCTCACGGCCTCACCTACACCATGATGGTGGTTAACTACCAGATCTCACACGGGCTCACGGCCTCACCTACGCCATGATGGTGGTTAACTACCAGATCTTACACGGGCTCACGACCTCACCTATGCCATGATGGTGGTTAACTACCAGATCTTACATGGGCTCACGGCCTCACCTATGCCATGATGGTGGTTAACTACCAGATCTTACACGGGCTCACGGCCTCACCTACACCATGATGGTGGTTAACTACCAGATCTTACACGGGCTCACAGCCTCACCTACACCATGATGGTGGTTAACTACCAGATCTTACACGGGCTCACAGCCTCACCTACTACCAGATCTGACACAGGCTCCCTCATTTATACAGTGATGGTGGTTAACTACCGGATCTCACATGGGCTTACAGCCTCACCTAGTAGGATGGTGGTTAATTACTGGATCTTATACGGGCTCACGGCCTCATGTACACTGTGATGGTAGTTAACTACCAGATCTAAGAAGGGCTCTTTCATCTACACTGTGATGGTGGTTAACTACCGGATCTCACATGGGCTCACAGCCTGACCTACACTATGATGGTGGTTAACTACCAGATCTCACATGGGCTCACAGCCTCACCTAACCTATAATGTTTTCTAACCTATAATGGTTTGCAAAGGAAGAGAAAGAGAAATATTTATATTAAAATATGAAGAGAAAATAAGCAGAAACCATGAGCCCACTGAGTGCAGCCATCTGTTTTCTTTCCAGTGACTATGTTAGTACCTGGCACAGTCTTGGCCTACGGTGGAGTCTTGATATCTTCTGAACGAGAGAACTAATAGTCCCAGCAATGTGAAAAATTGGGCATACAAACAAGTCATTTGTGAAGAATACTGCCTCTATGTAGGGAAATTACATTTATTTAGTTTTACATTCTGTACTTAAATGATTCTATACTGACAAAACGGCATTTTAAATCAGGAAAAAAGCTTTCTTTTATATAAAAAGGAAAACAGAACCTATCCTTAGGAGAAGAAAAGTATGTTTGGCATTTAAATTCAATACCTTTTCCTGACAGATAATGCTTCTCAGTACTTTGCCTTAAAACCATAATTGTGTAAGAGTGTACAAATAGAGTAAATAATTCAAAATCCAGCACTGACATCGTGCCTTAAGGAAAAATTCTTTTATGTATAAGTTAGAATTTAGTATTATGAGAGAAACACAGGGTCCTTGTTTTTGAGCTTTGGGCCTTCCTAAGATACTTGGTCAATGGTAATTGTCAATGGTGAAGGTGTTGTGGCAGACATAGCCCTGCGCCACAGAGGCATTAGAAAAACAAATTCGGTTTGAATCCACCTATATTTCATTGCAATTTTTTATAACTATTGTTTTTATTTTCCTCTTTCCTTTCAGTTCCTCTCCATTGTATTTTTTATAGAGTCCTACTCACATCGCTGATAACTTTTGACTTCTGCTCATTTCCAGAACTCTTACAGAATTCAGAACCACTTTAATACTACCATAGTTTCTAACTGAATAACCACGCCAAGCAGTTCCTTCCCCTGTGGCCCTGTCTCCATTCTCTAAAAATTGTGCTTTTCTCATTTATCTGTCATGGGCAGTGCCTGTAGCTCAGTGAGTAGGGCGCCAGCCCCATATACCAAGGGTAGTGGGTTCAAACCCAGCCCTGGCCAAACTGCAACAACAACAATAACAACAAAAAAAAATAGCCAGGCGTTGTGGCGGGTGCCTGTAGTCCCAGCTGCTCGGGAGGCTAAGGCAGGAGAATCACGTAAGCCCAAGAGCTGGAGGTTGCTGTGAGCAGTGTGACGCCACGGTACTCTACCGAGGACAGTAAAGAGAGACTCTGTCTCTACAAAAAACAAACAAACAAACAAACAAAAAAAAACCCTCATTTATCTGTCATGCTCTCAATTTCACTGTGTATCCTGTTATCTTTTAAATCTCTCAGATTCGCCCATCCCAGGTTGCCCAGTCAGTAGGACATGCCAGGGCTAAAGAGTGATGAATCAGGTGGGCACTGATACCTTTCCCTTGGGGAAAAGGTGGGGAGGCAAGGAATACACATTCATCTGTTTTGTTTTCTTCTTTGATAAGTCAATTTGACAGTTGTAAAGTTTGAATATTATAATTGCATAATTTTATATTATAAATACCATTTTTAAAGAAAGGAAAAACCAAAAAAAGGCATCTAAAGAACATTGAAACTGGACCAAGTGCTTTAGTTATTGTGCTTTTTATCATAACATAGTAAAGATTTGAAAAATGTATTGTTCTGAATCAAGTTGAGTTCAACTATGCTAAGCAAATGATGTTCTAGTCTAATATTTCTTTCTTTTTTTTTTTTTTTGTAGAGACAGAGTCTCACTGTACCGCCCTCGGGTAGAGTGTCGTGGCATCACAGGGCTCACAGCAACCTCTAACTCTTGGGCTTACGCGATTCTCTTGCCTCAGCCTTCCGAAAAGCTGGGACTACAGGTACCCGCCACAACGCCCGGCTATTTTTTTGTTGCAGTTTGGCCGGGGCTGGGTTTGAACCCACTACCCTCGGCATATGGGACCAGTGCCCTACTCACTGAGCCACAGGCGCCGCCCCTAGTCTAATATTTCTAAAGTATGCTATGAACATATATGTTCATTAAATATTAGAATACAGATGTAAACATATATAATATTATATGTTTATTTAATTGTATATTAGAAAAACATAACTAACATGTCACTATTATATCCCCAGTAACGAGAAGAGAATGTGGCCAAGAAAATTTTAGTGAATAAATCAACATCAGGGATATTGATCTTAACATTTATAACAGTGAATTTTCTTCCGAAAATTTTTATTTAGACATTTTTAAATTAGTTGTTTCAAAAAGCCAAAGTAAATTCAAATACTGTGTGAGGATGTCAAAGTTTCAAAGGGGCTTTGCAAAGAATTGACGGTGGGGTCACCACATGGATAGCCTGTCCTGGCATTTCCTCTGGAGGTCGGCCGGACTCTTTCCCTCTGGTCTGCAGCTGGGATGGCCTCTCCCTATGGCCTTGTCTCAGCCTAGACTCAGAGATATACCTGAACCTGCTGTAGAAATTACCCTTTTATTTATTTTTTATTTTTGCAGATGCTCAATTACCTTCATATTCTAATTCCCTCCTGAGGACTCTACCCCTCTCCTTCTTACAAAAGCTCACTCCAGCTTTGCATTTATTCCGCCTGGGAAAGCAGACAGCAGCTCTCTGCAAAGAGAGTTCCTGAGCAATCCCAAGCAGAGAAACACATTAATTTTAGCAATAGGAGTTTAGTATTCTTGGGAGACCAAAGGATCTATAAAATAAATTTTTTAATGTTTAATGTATGTGTCACTAATCTAATTGCCAACTTCTACCCCGATGTGAGAATGTAACCCTGAGAAGCCAACTCTTGTCAGCCACCGTGTAGAGTCTTATCCCATAGGCGTTTGGTAAATACGACTAAGGGTTACAACCTTACCCCTATAATGGAAATGCCATGTAGTCATGTTTTCTAGTTTACAACACAAGGAAAATAGCAAACTTTTCTGCTCATGTGGTTCTATGATTACAAATTACTCTCCTAAAAATTAGTATACTTTGGAAAATTACAGAATTTTTTTCTCCTCTAAGTATGACAATTTGATGCATGTTTCTCTTTGAGCCTCACCATATGTGCCACTTTAGTACAAAGTATCAGCTTGAAGACCGACCACATTAGGTGAGGCATGGGATGTACAGACAATGGTCATGTGTGTCCTTTGGACTTAACTTTAACCTCATAACTGCACATGTTAGGAAGCAGATACCTTGGCAATCTTATGGCACACCAGTGAATTATCCACTAACCAGAGGGTTTCAACTCAGATTAGTCTTCTAAGAATTCTGTTAAAATTTTCAACTTGATAAGGGTCCCCCAAGTCCTGAAATGAAATGTTCAAATTCTGAAGTAAAAATAAACAGAAAGAAAAGGTAAATTCTTTGTTAGAAAGCAGTTATTAACTGAAAATGTATTATATGTAATATTCAAACCAGTAGTTTTTATCCCTTGTTTTGTCCTCCAAATACTTGCAAATCCAAACATTCAGAATTATCTTGCAGTGATGCTCGAGGCAAGGAGGGTGAAGTTTGACGAGAATTAGTGAGTGGCGTGCAAGCTTTTTGAGGGGTAGAGGGAGGATGGGGGAAGGAGGACAAGATTCTCAAACAGATTCTGAAATTCTCTAGGGGTGCAGGGTAGAGAAAATATACTTCTGTTTGAGAATCACTGCTTTGAATGATCAGTAATCATTAGCCTCACTAGGAAATACTCAGAAATCACATTTACAAAAATAATAAAGCCAGATAACACAATTCAGAAGATGAAAATAGGAGGTAACTGAATAGACCCAGGTAACATGTGTCTCCTCCGAACCAGAATAGTAAGCACAGTTGAAGCAAACCATCTAGGAAAGAGTACTAGGACTCACCAGAGAAAGGATGGGAAGAAATAAAAGTGTGTTCGAAGAGGCTTCAAAGCAGCTTAGCAGCATGAAAAAGAGGCTGCTGGAGACAGGGAAATAGTAGGAGAAAAAGCCCAAGTCCCTACACTCAAAAATACCTTCCACACCTTATAATCTTAGCTATGCAAGAACTGCTCAACCCACCCAGGTCTTGGCTTAACACAGGGAGCTGCCTAGAGATTCCACAGAGATGTTCCAGAGATTGGCAGGATGGCATAAGAAAACATTACCCAACCATATACTCTTATGAGACATTTACCTTGCCTGAGAGACATATATATGCTGAAATATTTTTTCCATCCACTACTGAAAATAAAAGCATGGAAAAAGATATTCAAAGCCAAAAGCAAGGAGTAGCTATACTTATATAAGATAAAAGAGACTTTAAATCAAAAGCAGTAAAAAAAAAAAAGGACAAGGGGTCATTAAATAATGCTAATGTAATCAATTCTGCCAGAAAATATATCAATCCTTAATATATAGGTGCCAAAAAAAATAGAGCACCTAGATTAAAGAAGAGATACACAACAACCCAACAATAGTGGGGGACTTCAGGGTCCCACTCACAGCACTGGACAGCTTATTGAGACGAAAAATCTAAGAAAGATTGGATAGATCAAAAGAACTTAACATTTACAGAACATTCTACTCAACAACTACAGAACAAGAATGTACATTCTTTTCAACACATGAAACAACTCAACAGCAAGAAATAAAACCCCACTTCCCACTTAATCCCATTAAAAAGTTGGCTAAGAAAAAGAATAGACCTCTTTCAAAAGAAGATAAACAAGCCTATAAAAATATGTTCAATATCTTTAATCACTGGAGAAATGCAAATTAAAAAAATAATATGATATCACCTTGTACCAATCATAACGGCTATTATTAAAAAGACAAAAACATAAGACGTTAATGAGGATGTGGAGAAAGGAACTCTTACACATTGTTGATGGTCTGTAAGTCAGTGCCCACTCTATGCAAAACAGCATGGAGATTTCTCTGGAAATAAAACTACAATATAATCCAGCAATCCCACCGCTGGGTATCCACCCAAAGGGAAAGAAATCAATATATGAAAATATAACTGCACTTGTATATTTACCACAGCACTATTCACAATGGCAAAGACGCAGCATTAACCGAGTGGGTCCATCAGCAGAGGTCTGGATAAAGGAAACATATATACATGCACACACAGCGGAAAAACATCAACTCATAAATAATGAATCGTGTCTTTCACAGCAACATGAATAGAACTGGAGGCTATTATCTTAAATGAAACAACTCAGACACAGAGAGAGAAATAGCCCATGTTCTCACTTTTAAGTGGGAGCTCAGTAATGTACACACTGAAGCCGAGTGTAGAGTGACAGACAGGGAGTCTCAGGGAGGGTGGGAGAAGGAAGGCTTTGTGGCGGGTGCAATGTGTGCTGCTCCAGTGATACCCTGAGCCTTGCCACGAAGGCTCTGACTCAACTATGATGCAGCACGTCAATGCAGCAAAACTGCATATGTGTCCTGGGAATGCATACAAAAATAAATTTACCAAAAAATTTTAAAAATCAAAGTCAAGAGAAAAAAGGATGAAAACTATGATTTTGTTTAAACTGGGGATGTATACTGAAAAATATTTCAGAGAAAGTGGGTATTTTATTTTTACTTTTAACATCCGTCAACTTTGATGGAAAACATGTCAAAACCATTCACAGTGGTAGCTCTGCTCTTGTAGACTCCGCTCCTTAAAGTCAACTTAACTTTTTTATTCTATATTTTTCCATCAATTTCCACAATAAAAACTACCAAATAGAATGGAAATTCCCTTTTGAAAACTTTGAAGCCAAAAAGATTTACTATTTTTAAAAATATATAGCAGTTTATGACAGTCTTCATATTTTTAGACATTAGGCATTATAAATTTTGATATTTGAAGTTCCACCTTCCAAAAGTAAACTTAAGAAACAATAAAATGGGCGGTGCCTATGGCTCAAGGAGTAGGGCGCCGGTCCCATATGCCAGAGGTGGCGGGTTCAAACCTAGCCTCGGCCAAAATAAAAAAAACAAACAAACAACAAGAAACAATCAAGGGCTATAAACTGAATGTCACTGTCTTAGAGATTTTTCTTTACCACTATTTCCTGATTTACTTTTCTATTATGATTTAGGGTTCACTGAGCCCTTCTCTTACAGTCTGGTTATTGAAAGGCCAGTTAAGTTTCCTTTGATGGTTTATTAGCAAGGCTCCGTTGACCTTTACAGTGTACCCAGGGTGTAAATTGCCCCATTAAGAATGAAGGCACATGTACACCAAATGATCACCTGCAAAGAAAGTCCTGGAAACAGAATCCCAAGTCTTGGATGTACTGTTTAAATTTTTAAAGAGTAAAATGTAACCAACCATTATATATGAATAATTTAAAATTAAAAAGAAAGCACTATATTGGGACATGGTATTATATTTTAATGTCTTCCACTAACAAATCATTTCTCTTCTTGATTCCCTTTTCCTTTCCGAGAAGGAGGAATTTAGACCAGACCTTCTCTGAATCTCCTCACCATCTTCCAGTTTGATAATTCTATTATATACAAGCCCAACCAGGCATCAGGAGATCTCAGCATGCAGCTTTTAAGCTCAGGTGCCTCTAGGGAAGGCCTCCTAAAATCTTCAAGTATAATTCAATCACTTCAAAAACAAAAATATCAGGGGCAGCGCCTGTGGCTCAAAGGAGTAGGGCTCTGGCCCCATATGCCAGAGGTGGTGGCTTCAAACCCAGCCCTGGCCAAAAACTGAAAAAAAAATATCAAAATTCTCCCCCACCCCGCCATTGTGAAGAAGTTGATTTATTATTTTATTGCTACCAACATTTGTTCCCAGTTACATCTTCAGTCCTCTGCCTAAACATAGCTCGATCCGCCTGGCATTAGAGCTGGACTAGTCACAGCCCCACAGCTCTGTGGGGTCAGGCTGTCTAGTTGAGGAGCCGTGTCACTGCTAACTGGCTCCATCAGCTGGGTGGTTTTCAGCACCAAAAAATCACAGCCTGTATCTCTCAGTGCTGAAAAATCTGATCTGTTCCAGGATAGCTCTATGTAGACGGAGCTAGCTACCCCAGCTGGCCAAACTTTTTCCTTAGCGTATTATTCAAAGGGGTCCAGATTACATCATAAACTTCTTAATGTGGGTCATTGTCTAATATTTCAAATGCTTTCATAATCAAAAGGAAAAATTTTGTGCTCAACCATTTTAACTTTTTCCAAAGTTCAGTAATATTAGGTTAAAACAAAGACTAGAAAATACATAATATGTCACGAGGAAGAGAAGGGTGGAAAGAAGGAAGTGGAGGAGCCCAAACACCAGGAGTTTTAGGGAAAGCTCCAAAGAGGTACTGAAAGTTTGGATATTTATACTGGCAATCATCCTTTCAAGAAAAGTGTCATAATTTAATCAATGATGACAACTTTTTTTTTAAAGCTCTCACCTTACAGTCCTCCCAGTTTTCTTGGAGCCACATTTCCCATTTTTTTTTTTTTTCAAGAACTCACTTCCTGGGGGCAGGGCACATTCGGCCTGGTGAAGTAACTCTTCTCCAGAGGGTCCTAGGCAGAAGTCACAAGGTGAGACCTTGGAAATAGAGTTGGGGATGGGACTGAAAGCTTCTCCTGATACTAGGCCAGTCATTTGAAACTTCCACGTGACACTGGAATTGAGGAAAATAGGATGTGACCCACATACTGTGAATATTGACCAAATGTGATTGAAGGCACTCCTGTCTAGCTAACTCAGTGAGGGGAGGATGGAGGCAGAGATGGCCCCCACACTGCCCACTTTCTAATTGCTGAAAACCATTATTCTTATATCTGCCAGAAAACTTCCTTCTCCTATCTCCTAAACAAAATAGAACTAAACTTACTGATTTGAAAATATTACGTCGGATTCCTAGTCATAGAAATAATAAATCAATCAAGAAATGATTGTTAAATGTCTAACCAAATTACCCGGCCAGCCCTCCTCTTCACTCCTCCCCCGGCTGCAGGGAGCCTGGGGCTTTCCGGCAGGTGTACTGTCTAGTCCTCTCCTGACAAGGTGAGTAACACAAGAAGGAAGAAATAGCAAACGAATCCATCATATTATTTCTTTTTCATCTGTTTTGCTTTTTCAAAAAGTTTACAGGAAAGTGAATATAGTTAGGAACAAGCTAAGGTTGTAGATTATTTAAATTTAAATTATTTATATTTATGCTATTAGCCCTGCAGGCGTCTACGGATGATTGAGAGTTAGCTTTAGCTTAAAATTTCACTTACACATATCTTCTTAAATTTAATTTATCACTAGGAACATGTGATAATTAAAAAATAAAAATCGGTGCTTTTCTAGACTACCTTAAATCGAGGACATATATTTTGAGGTTCAGATATTATTTGATGATTTCTAGAGCAATTAAAAGAAGAGGGAAGTTGGCTTTACTAATGGCAGGAGGAAGAAAAACACTTAGAATTAACTTTTAACCCCACATGATTTATTTCTAGCCCTGACAAGTGAGAAAAGTCACCCAGCACAGTGACTTTAATCTTCATCTAATGTTCTCTCCGAGCATGGAGAAGTCATCCTTGTCTCCTCACTCTTGTCTCTGAATTTGATGAGTCAGCTCTGCCCATCATTTCCCCCTTGAGAACCTGCCCCTTCCATTCCAGTGTCTGGGTCCTTATGTCCCCACCTGACCTGTGACTGCCTTCCCTATCCCTTCCATTCCAGTGTCTGGTGAAGGCCAAGGGGTCTCTGCCCTTTCAGGTATTTCTCTCAGGAAATCCTTCGACCTTGAATGTGGTGGTGTCCCAATAGACTTACAGATAAAATACCCTCTTTTGTTCTACCTCATTGGGAAATTATCTTCTTCACCAACAAGGGTGATTGGAGTTAAAAATCATGGAAGTGAAAACTGGAACAGTCACCTAATGACCAGGGAGACGCTCAGCCCTGTGTTGTTTTCACCGCCCTCCCTCCAATCTGGTAGCTTCTCTGCTCTAGAGGTCCCAGAGGTATTAAACTCTACCCTGTATTGCTTGTTTGAATGCTATTGATCCTCTGATCTATTATTTCTTTTTAAAGTAGTTCCCAAAGATTTCTTTGAAGTTGGAGGCCAAAGGTTACTTCCACTGTGAGGAGTTGTATCAAATTGGCTTTTTTTTTTTTTTTCACTCAGACGTGGTTGGTAATTGAAGATGATTCTCCCCAGTGGGCTGCAGCCAGGACTAGCCGGCAGCCCAGTGGTATGGGCGCTCACCTGTCTCCTCTGAGCTTGTCTTCGTGCTTTCACTGGATTTGTAGCTCCTGACAGCAGTCCTGAATTAAACTGCTGGGGCATTTTCACACAGAAAGAAGCTATTCTTTAAAAGAACAGATTTACAGTTTACTCTTTTGCTCCATTTAATTGGGAGAAGTTACAGCTGCTCTTGATCTGGCAATCCAAGCCTTGGGAGATTGCTGTCCATCACACGTCAGATAACCTGTCCTTTCTTGCAGACTGTCCTCACTTGGGCCGTTAAGGCCATTGAGAGCAACTGTAGAAGGTTCCAGGGGTGTCTGAGGATCTACTCGAGAAGGAGGGTAATTCTCTCAAAACGCACTGCTCTCCACCTCACAAAACAAACTCAAGCAGAATGAAGAGCAATAAAGGAAAGACGTCTATTTTCTCCATGATTTGAGGTGATGAGATTTTCTTGGTGTTTTCCATCTTCTGGATCAAGCTCAGGTCCTTTTATGACCAGCACTTACAGGAGATTGGGAGTTGTTAATGGTCCCTGGAAGGAAAACGCTCCTTTGTCTCTGTGCTTTGATGAGGTCCTCTGCGTCATGGCCACTGCAGTCATTCCTGGGATTGTCGCGGGGAGTGAGGGTGTGAGCACACAGCTGGGACACCTAGGTGGGCGGGGAGGGAGCCCCCGGGGCCTTGTCACACAAGCTCATTTCACTCTCACATCTTATCCTGTCGTCCTTACCTCCTGTCTGCAGTTCTGCGGTCTCTGCCTCTCGACCCTCCCCTTCTCTGAGAATGTAATCCCTCAGTACGGCTGCGACAGTCGTCACACGGCTGTCCACACACCCGCCAGCATCCTCACTTTATCAGTCTTTTCACTTTCCATTCTGATTTCTTTCTCCACTCTCTCTCCTCAAACCTCTGAAACCAGCATATCTCATAGTATGTGACCCACAGATCAGTTGCAACAGAATACCCTGTGATAATTTTTAACAAATGCAGATTCCAGGGCCCTACCCCATACTAAGTACATCAGAGTCTTTAGAACTGTAGGTTCCCAGGGCCCGGGAACCTACAGTTTTATGTACCTCAAGGTGATTGTCTCCGCACATAAAGTTTAGGAGCCAAATGGACTCCTGCCCGCTCCAGCCATGACACGGCTCTCTCATCCTTTTGCTAGAGGACTCCTTACATGCATGACACACTTGGCTTCCACCTCTGCTGGTCCCTTTCCTTCCTAATTCCCCACAATTTCATGCTCTTTGAAAAATTATTATCTCTAAGGTCCTCAAAGAACAACTGCAATTTCTCCCTGATAGTACTATCTACTAACACTTCAAAAATAGGAGTCAGTGCTTAGCTGCAAATAGAGGTGATGGAGTTAATGAACAAGGATATGTTTTACTCCAAGTTTGAGATAATGATGCTATTTCAGTCTCCCTCCCTTTGCCAACTAAGTTAGAGTAAAAGAGCGCAGGCATCCTACAGGGAAAGTGATGTCCCAGAGAGCAGGAATAAATACATCAAAGCCACTTTTTCTAAAACAATTGTGTAATTGTATAATATAAAATATCACTGCAAGTCAGGAAATACAGATGGAAGATAGCAAAGATATTTGAGGTTCTATAAAGACTAAACATTCACCGAAGTCGGAATTATATCTAATATTGGTTACTTTATTGGCTTATGGGAATGCAAAAATGATGTGAGAAATTAATGGTCCCTATTCTTATGGAATTTATAATCTACTCGAACCTGCTTATTGAATCAAACACTGTATATCAAAACCTCCTGATAACAGATCTTCGTATTACCATACTAGTACAAGCAGAAAATATGATAGGATAAAAAAGTAACAGCAAGACATACTTATTCTATAAAATATAAAATTCTGTGTGAAAATGCAAAATGAAACTATTTGGTTTAAGGTGTCAGCTTGACTGAATTAAGGGATAGTTAGAAAACTGGTAAAACATTACTTCTGGGGGTATGTCTGTATTAACTTCCAGAAATACCCTCACAAACATACCCCCAAATACTGATTTACCAGTTTTTCCTTAATCCAGTCAGGCTAACATCCAAAGTTAACTTCTAGCCTACGAAGGTTTTTTCCAGGAGACCCTGGAATTTGAGTCAGCAACCTGGTAAAGGAGATTTGCCTTTACCATGTGGGTGGCATCCAGTCCATGGCAGGCCCTCATGGAAGTAAAGGGTAGAGAAAGGATGAATTTCCTCTGTCTTCTGGAGCTGGGACATCAGTCCTCCAGGCCAGGGAACGTTGGGGCTCACCCTGTCTGGCCACTCCCTCCACTGGGTTTCTCAGGCTGCTGTCTTCGGGCTGAGAGTTACAGACCACCAGCCCCCTGATTCTCAGACCTCAGGCTCAGACTGAATTACACCACTGCCTTCCCTAATTCTACAACTTGTAGATGGAATATCATTGGAGTTCTTAGTGTCCATAATCACATTTCCTATAGTAAATCTCTCTCTTTTTCAATATAGAGACGTAGATATACCCTATTGATTGTGTTTCTCTGGACAACCCTAACAAATTTAAATTTAGTGCTTATGAAAGGCCAGTATAGAAGTAAATTCACTTAAAGTCATCAATTGAAGGAGCAGTGTTATTTATTATCATGAAAAATAGTAGTAAGGCCAGGCCCAGTGGTTCATTCCTGTAATCTTAGCATGCTGGGAGGTTGAGGTGAGAGGGTTGTTTGAGGTCAGGAGTTCGAGGCCAACCTGAGCAAGACCCTGTCTCTACTAAAAATAGAAAAACCTAGCCCGGCATGGAGGTGCACAGCTGTAGTCTCAGCTACTCGGGAGGCTGAGGCAGGAGGATCACTTGAGCCCAGGAGTTGGAGGCTGCAGTGAGAGAGGCTGAGGTGAGGGTACTTTAGCCTGGGCAAGAGAATAAGACTCTGTCTCAAAAAAAAAAAAAAAAGTAAAAAAGCTGAATTTCCAACAAGGATCATATCATGGGAAACTATGCAGCAGTTAGAAAGTATTTTGGGTAATGATTAATGATCTGGAAGAACTATTCACAAAGTCACTCAAGTGAAAAACTTCAAGAAAAAAAAGTATATACATGTTTTTCAGTAAAAGACTAAATGGAATTAAGTTACAGTAGTTATTTCTTTTTTTTTTTTTATCGTTGGGGATTCATTGACGGTACAATAAGCCAGGTTACACTGATTGCATTTGTCAAGTAAAGTCCCTCTTGCAATCATGTCTTGCCCCCAGAAGGTGTGGCACACACCAAGACCCCACCCCCTCCCTCCTTCCCTCTCTCTGCTTTTCCTTCCCCTCCACATGACCTTAATTGTCATTAATTGTCCTCATATCAAAATCGAGTACATAGGATTCATGCTTCTCCATTCTTGTGATGCTTTACTAAGAATAATGTCTTCCACGTCCATCCAGGTTAATACGAAGGATGTAAAGTCTCCATTTTTTTTAATAGCTGAATAGTATTCCATGGTATACATATACCACAGCTTGTTAATCCATCCCTGGGTTGGTGGGCATTTAGGCTGTTTCCACATTTTGGCGATAGTAAATTGAGCTGCAATAAACAGTCTAGTACAAGTGTCCTTATGATAAAAGGATTTTTTTTCCTTCTGGGTAAGATGCCCAGTAATGGGATTGCAGGATCAAATGGGAGGTCTAGTAGTTATTTCTAATATAGTTGGTTATAGTTCTTCTTTATCTTTTTATTTTTTCCAATGTATAATTCTGAACATTCATTATTTATATATTCATTTATAACAATATGCCTTTAAAGGTGGCTTCACTGTATCCACAATTCTGTTTGCCTCTGAACAGTATCTTCTCTCTCCTAGTGATCCCTTTTGCTGCACAGCAGTTCGCTCAGAGACGCACATGCCGCGCGCACACTCACTCTTTTACCTGCTCTGACCCGCAGGCAGCGCAGCTGACTTCCCCCCAGCGTCCACTTGTTCTACCTTGTGCCAAGTGGGGTACTTACAAGAATCCGATGGAAGCTTTAAAATGAGAGAGAAGAGAAATGTCGTCTGGCACCATGTGCAGATCCATGCCAAAATTTAGCCAAAACAAACTCCTAGTATCTCCCGGTGCTCCTGGCAGTCATCTTAGTCCAATTTAAATTATGAGTTCTTATTCGACTTTGCATCCCAACACCTGCAACTGATTTATGTTTAATAGGAAATGACGTGAATAAATAATGTAGCCATTCATGAATCCCCCTTATACCAGCTCTGATAAATCATCATTTAATATTCACTGAGTGTCTCCTGAGGAGCCTCATTTCTTTGTAGAGCAGTTCTAATCTTTTTAAGAGCCCTTCCTCTCTAACTTGCTCCAATTGTACAAGCGTTGCCCTTTTGTGGCCACGCAGAGGAATCCCTTCATGTGCCATTAGCCTTTTTTTTTTAAATTTTTAAAAACAGTTGTCATTTTCTTCCTAAGTCATTTAGTTATTACTTACAGGTCACAGTTAATAAATTATTAAATATTCTGGTAATTATCCTTAGGAAGAGTTCCAGTACAGTGACATTGCTCTTAAAATATGTAGCCAGCATGGTCATCTTCATCGTTCTGGAAAGTATATGACTGAAAAGAACATGTGCCAAGATCACATTGGGGGCAATTTTATATTGTTTGCTAATATTGAGGTTGTAGACAATCAAAATTCCCAGTATTGTATATAGCTTACGGTCATTTCAAGTTAAGACAAAAGACATTTTACTTGACGGGACATGATGTTAGATATTCACGCCATAGACTCACTCCTTTATTAACCAACATCCTACCTACAAACAAATAAAAAATATCTGCTTTAAAATGTTGTTAATGTGTTTGAAAGGATTTCACACAGTTTGTGCTCAGCTTGAGCTACAAATTTGTGTAATTAATACAACAAATTTTCCACCATTAAATAAGCCTACGGGATGCGTGACTAAACAAACTTAAGCATTTCTCCTTACTACAGGACTTCTCAGAGCCTTTAATATACTAACACACAGTGCTTGTAAGTCTATCCTAAGAAGGGTTTCCTTGGGCTTGTAAGCCATACATTTTATTCTTTGAGAATTTGGAAAAAGCTCCTGCAAAACAAGAGGCAGAGGTGAATTTTTAATAATTTAACATTAATAGAGAAGCGCCTGTGGCTCAAGGAGTAGGGCACCAGCCCCATATACCGAGGGTGGCGGGTTCAAGTCCAGCCCTGGCCAAAACTGCAATAATAATAATAATAATAATAATTTAATGTTAATCTTTTAGCCTCATTACTAACAACCAAGATTGTTCTGGTAAATATCCCAAAATCTTCATGTAAAAAATAGAACTCATAACTGAAGCTGTCTACCTTGTTAACAGTAACACTAAAAAGTTAATCCTTCAGGAATGTTTTGAGATATTCTGAGAATTTGCTAATGTACTGTCAAGGAAATAGCTCATTCTTTTGAACTATTCTTTTAAGAAAAATGAACACAGGGCGGTTCCTGTGGCTCAATGGGTAGGGCACCGGCCCCATATACCTAGGGTGGCGGGTTCAAACACGGCCCCAGCCAAACTGCAACAAAAACATAGCCAGGTCTTGTGGTGGGCACCTGTAGTCCCAGCTCAGGAGGCTGAGGCAAGAGAATCGCATAAACCCAGAAGTTGGAGGTTGCTGTGCGCTGTGTGACGTCACAGCACGCTACCTGTCTCTACAAAAAAAAAAAAAAAAAAGAAAAAAAGAAAAATGAACACAAACATATTTTAGATCATTAAGGGATCTAGCTCTAACCAGTTCTTGGTTGTTCAGTTTATATGTTTATGGAAGAAGCTTCTTTCCTAACATGTTATGTGTTTTGAAATTTTTTTCCTTGCTTCTATCACAGAATAAAAATTTCTTGTAGGTTACGTTGCATGGGGCTGCCACACTCACTGCATCTTTGTTGAGGCTTTCATGAGGCTCATGCTAAAAAAAAGCAAGCCAAGTTCAGGCTGTGTTTGAGAGGAAAGTTTACATTAATTACCTGACATCTAGTTTTGTACACAAATTTGGTTGTTTTCTAAGGGGTTGAATAGTAGATTCTGGAACTTCTGACAGTGAAGAAAAATAAGCGGTTGTGTGTTTTTGTTTATTTCTGTGTGAGGTTGTCGGTGTGTGCTGCTCTTTGACTGCTGTGTCCTCTGACTTCTGTCATGGTGAGGTTGTCGGCTGTCACCGCTGTGTGACTGCTGTGTCCTCTGACTGCTGTAATGGTGAGATTGTCGGCTGTCACCGCTATGTGACTGCTGTGTCCTCTGACTTCTGTAATGGTGAGGTTTCGGCTGTCACCGCTGTGTGACTGTTGTGCCCTCTGATTGCTGTAATGGTGAGGTTGTCGGCTATCACCGCTGTGTGACTGTTGTGCCCTCTGATTGCTGTAACGGTGAGGTTGTTGGAAGTCACTACTGTGTGACTGCTGTGTTCTCTGACTATTGTCATGGTGAGGTTGTCAGCTGTCACCGCTGTGTGACTGCTGTGTCCTCTGACTGCTGTCATGGTGAGGTTGTCAGCTGTCACCGCTGTGTGACTGCTGTGTCCTCTGACTGCTGTCATGGTGAGGTTGTCAGCTGTCACCGCTGTGTGACTGCTGTGTCCTCTGACTGCTGTCATGGTGAGGTTGTCAGCTGTCACCGCTGTGTGACTGCTGTGTCCTCTGACTGCTGTCATGGTGAGGTTGTCAGCTGTCACCGCTGTGTGACTGCTGTGTCCTCTGACTGCTGTCATGGTGAGGTTGTCAGCTGTCACCGCTGTGTGACTGCTGTGTCCTCTGACTGCTGTCATGGTGAGGTTGTCAGCTGTCACCGCTGTGTGACTGCTGTGTCCTCTGACTGCTGTCATGGTGAGGTTGTCAGCTGTCACCGCTGTGTGACTGCTGTGTCCTCTGACTGCTGTCATGGTGAGGTTGTCAGCTGTCACCGCTGTGTGACTGCTGTGTCCTCTGACTGCTGTCATGGTGAGGTTGTCAGCTGTCACCGCTGTGTGACTGCTGTGTCCTCTGACTGCTGTCATGGTGAGGTTGTCAGCTGTCACCGCTGTGTGACTGCTGTGTCCTCTGACTGCTGTCATGGTGAGGTTGTCAGCTGTCACCGCTGTGTGACTGCTGTGTCCTCTGACTGCTGTCATGGTGAGGTTGTCAGCTGTCACCGCTGTGTGACTGCTGTGTCCTTGTAATGGTACTTTCGTCTTTCTCTGTTCTTCTTGCCTTTGTAATTATAATTGATCAGTTGATGAATCCATTGTTCTACCAATATTTTTTTCAAGCTAGTATGCTTCGTTTCATTTTACTCATTTATTTAATAATATCTATTTTACCACTGCTATATGTCAGGTTCTCTGCTGGTCATGGAGGACAAAGTTGAATGAAATATGATAACTGTGCTGGAGAAACTAATTTTGCATAAGGCGAGAGGCAGACCTATGAATAGCTCATCTTACTCCAGTAAAATAAACAGAGCAGACATGAATGCAGGGGAGGGGGAGAGGCATGAATGATCCCACTTTGATGGGTTAAGGGAATGAGGGAGTGGGGAGAAGGGTGGAGGGTGGTGCTTGGGGTTCCCAGTGTACAGTACACCTCTTGGGGGGTGGGACTCAGTTATAAGAGGGACTTTACCTAACAGGTGCAATCAGTGTACCCTAATTCTTTGTGCCCTCAATGACTCCCAAACAAAAAAAATCATAAAAAAGACATGTACTATTTTATTCCTATATTACACTTGTTATCCCCCTCACACACACACAAAAAGGAAATGTCTTAGAAGTGGTGAATTCCAGAGGGGAAAAAAAAATCTTATCTTATGGACAGTATATTTTGTTTGTAGAAAGTAAAGGAAATAAATCTTAGAGTAGAGGCAAAAGGTAAACTCCGCAGGGGATGGAGGAGCGGAGAGGGCCTCTGGTCTGAGGACTGTCCTTTACCCAGCTTCTCCTGCCTGACCCTCCCTCCTCTGCCCTGGCCTGTTTGTTTTTTCCCTCTTTGGATCAGGACTAAGAGTATCAACCTTTCATTCTCCCCTTCCTTCATAATTACAGGGTCAAGCTTAAGAAGTGAATAAGTTTATTTTAAAATGTTAAATGTATGATAAATCACGCTTAACAAACTTACCATTAGGCAAAGGACTAAGTGCAAATCTTTACCAGGGAGGCTATCCCGGAGTCCAGACGTGGATGCAATGTCCTGTGCTCCTGGACAGAGCCGACTGACCCTGGGTCTCACTGGCCTGGGTGTAGAAAGATGGGCTGGATGGACAGATCTCTGGACTGCCTGTGTTGTGGCCTGAGGAGCTGAGATAAAGAAAATACTTAAAAAGTATTTTTATGTCTTTTTTAAAGCCTTTAAATACCCTTGGTATAGGTACAAAGACTTTCCCCTAAGTTTTACTTAAATCTTAGAGGCACTTTTACAACTTTTCTCAGTAGTAATCATACCTTTATGGTGAACAGCTACTTAGGACAAGTCCTGCTCAAAGCTAAGGTAATCTATGTGAATGTACATCTTAGAAAAAGAAATCTAGTATTACCCACCCACACACACACACTTAGAAGATGCCAGGGAGTCAGCCCCTTAGTGGAATATCATTTCTAGTGAACCACAGCCCCAAGCTTTACATAGATGAACCTAAGTCCTTAAAAACTCTGTCAGGCTCCCCACAAATGTGGGCCTCAGTTTTCCCTGAAGTTTCCCTGAAAACTCATATTTTCTAAAATTGCTGGCAAACAAATTAAAAAATCAGATTAACTAATTTTAGTCACTTTTAAACGTTACTTGACCATTTCTGTTAAAAAATAGTCTAATTCAGATGGTGCCTGTGGCTCAGTGAGTAGGGCGCCAGCCCCATATACCGACAGTGGTGGGTTCAAACCCAGCCCCGGCCAAACTGCAACAAAAAAATAGCCGGGCGTTGTGGCGGGCGCCTGTAGTCTCAGCTGCTCGGGAGGCTGAGGCAAGAGAATCATCTAAGCCCAAGAGTTGGACGTTGCTGTGACTCTATCGAGGGTGATAAAGCGAGACTCTGTCTCTAAAAAAAAAAAAAATTCCAATTCTCACTGAATTCTTATTCTATATGACTGAAATATAAAACATCTTTTTTTCTCTCCTATACTAATTCTCTGGCTTATTACACATTATCCTTATAATTTTCCATTTCTCTTAAGCAATAGTTATAAGTTTCTCTTTCTATCCTTGATGCTATACATGATTTTATATTAATAACTTAAACACAGTATCTAAGTGTACTTTTTTGTTAAGTGAAACTGTATTTTATATCACAGTTATTGATCCTGAATAGTAAGTTTGTTACAAGAACTCTACATTTCTTACACATTGAGGTTACTTTTATGAAGGACAATATGGAAGTATTTTTCATTTTTCCTTATTAACTGAGCTACTAACAGCACAGCCCTTATACTCTATGATAGCATTATAGTCTATATAAAAAGCGTCATTTTCTAAGAACAGCATTTCTATGCAATTAAAAAAAAAACCAACAACAATGCCCTATTATTAAGAAGAAAATTATTTCTCCATCTGCCACTGAATTAAAAAAACCCAAAATTTGGTCTTAATTTTGTGCAAAAGTCAGAAAATGTACACCTCTCCTGTATTTTCCCATTTGAACAGTTCTTTAACAGTTTGAATATTGTTTCTTGAATTACTGAAGACATTTTGTCATAAAAAAGTTAACCATGAAAAGAACCACACTAAATATTCTGAATTTTATTATTCCTAAATTAGTTAAATTCTACTATCTATAATTAGAGTTTTGGTAAAAGCTATAGGAAAAAATGAGAGGCAATAGAATAATATGTCAGGAGATGGACAGGACTGAGAGTTTAACTGACTTTTTGGTTTATTTGTCTTTATTAAAATAATGCTAGCCATTATCTGTCAAAATAAAATAGGGAAAATAATGAGAATGGACATGGCCAAATCTGTCCAGGACTAATGCTTTGTGATTCCAAACTCCAGGGATGGGTGAGCAGCGAGCAGTTGGGTTAGCACAGGAAGTAACCCTCCCTCTTGTTTTTTAGTCTAAAATAGGAGGAATGGTCTTACTCGGCTTGCAGAATCTCCCTAAAGTAAGGCATAAAAGTAAGAACAGGTCGCATCATGAAAGGAGCTGACAGAATCATGCGGTTGTTTGGGTTTTCCCTGTGCCTGACCTGCTGCAGTGCTCAGGGCAAGGTGAGGTGCACTGGCTGTGAGGTGAAATCAAGTTTAAAAGTAAGTGAAAAGTATCTCATCATCTCAGTTTACATTAGACATATTTCTGGCTTAAACTAGAAGAACATTTTATGCATTATCCTGATAACAACTAGGCATTTATTAATAATAGCAGGTAATTAAAACCGTGGTAAGGTAAGAAGGCAGCCAACTTCCCTCCCCCTGCTCTCCCTTCTCTTCTCTTCTTCTCTTCTCCTTTCCTCGTTCCCTCCGTCTTTCCCTTCCTTACTTCCTTTCTCTGTCTCCCCCTCCCATTTAATATTTTCCAGAATGAATTGGAAAATAAAGAATGGAGAAGAATTTCAGCCAAGTTTCCAAACAGTAGACGATTAGTCTGTTTGTCTTGGAAGGTAAAATCTGCTCAAAGGCGCCAACGTCCAGATTTCTTTCTGCAAATTCTTCTTTCCCTCTGGCCACACACCAGGCTGAGGCATAAGGGCCGTGTGCTGGGAGGACCCTGTGGCAGCAACCTCTGGGGAAGTCTCCAAATCTTCCTTGTCCAGTTACTTCCCCCATACATTCCATCTGCCTTTTTTTTAGAGAAATCTCAGCAAAACATGATCATATCTGATCCTTCAGATTAAAAAAGAAAAGAAAAAAAATGGGCATTTCCCAGGTTATACGTGTCTAACAAAGCGAAACTCTTGTCTCCACCTGTACCTTCCTTCACGTGGGCATCACTGAAGTCGAAATCACAAGACCTGCCCGTCCAGGGAATCTGCAGACAACAGATCTCTTCTGCGACCTCAGACAGGGCAGGGAGCATCTCCGATGCTCTGTTCCTCATTTTTAATACTCAGAAGATGCTGTGGACCCTGCCTCAGGTGATTTTTTTTTAGTTTTTTAGTTTTGTAACAGTATTGCTATGCCAACAACTACTACTAATTTTAAAGTAACAATTTTATAGTTCACGTTTATTGTACATTTGCCTTGCACTAGATACCTTCCTAAGAGCTTTGCATAGATTAACTCATTTAATTGTTCTAATCACCTAAGTGGTAATATCATTATTTCAAATTTATAAATGAGGAAGTTGAGGCATAAAGACGTGGGGTGCTTTTCCCAAGTTATAGTAGTAAACGGCCAGGTGTTCTTAACCACCAGGATTCAGATCAGAGGCAGATGACTGCTGTGACTCCTTAAGTAACCACAGAGCTCTATCATTTGCAGGATACAGTTGTTCTTAAGAAAAATCATTCATTTATTTTTGCTTATCACATTGCTTCACTTAAGCATGCATACGTAATTGTACTGGTTAATAAAACATGTATATCTGTGTAGTAATTACTAACTAAAAGCAAAAGTTAAAAGTTGTAGAAACAACTAGAACACCATTCCAGATAATGCCAGGCGTTTTTTAAATCCTCCTACCTCCCTCACCAAAAGAAAATAAAACAGACAAATGCAGTTTAGTTGGTGTATTGGTTTACTTACTTTTAATCTTTCCTTCTGCAGTGAACAAACAGTTATCATAAATTACAAATCTAAACCTTTATGAAAGAGAAATTAATTTTATTAACGGTCTCATATAAAGCTGCCATCCAGAAGGTGCCATGGTTAAAACTGTGCGGCCTTTGTCAGCGTGATTTATAGCGCCTTTAAAATAGGTGGCCTTATCTACACTGGCTGTCTATTCCTGGTTGACATAAGTGGAGAGCGGCTAACGAGAAGGCCTCAGGTGAGCCGAGACTGTGGATGAAAAACAACAACAACATCACTTATCAATTCACAAGCCCCTTTCATCAGAAAATTGCCATGGTCTTTACCATCGTGAATTTATAAGCCTCATAAATAGTCTGCAGCAATGCCTGCTATCTGTTTAATTAAAATGTCAAGTTGGTGATTATGTAACTTTGCAAGGCGAGTGAAGGTGCCCAGGGCAGACGGCCTGGTTTCCAAGGTGGGCTGAACTCTTCAGTGGAGTGAAGCCACATGGGGACACCCGGCACACAGAAGCCAGTGAGCTCCCTTAAGACACGTGGGGTGTCGAAATAGTACTGAATACTGACTCAATTTCTAAATGTTCCCTTTATATTCATTGCTTCATGAAAGTTTTGTACTTAGGAAGAAGGAAGGAAAGAATTCTCAATCATACTTTTCAGTTAACAAAGGGTTATTTCACAGCTATGATTTAATAAAAAATAAATAAAAAAATAAAGGGAAAACTCTCCTCAAAGTCCCCCCAGGACAGTGGAGACTGTCCCTGTCCCCCACTCCTCCAAAAAAAATATGGAGCTAGGTCCTCAAATCCAGAGGCATCTTGGCTAAAACCAGGCGCCGTGAGGCACAGGCAAGAGGAAAATGACCATGAACTTTAGAGCATTAAATTTGGATGAAAGGAGCTAAAAATTCATCCTCTTTCATTTCTTAGACCATTCTTTTTTATTTTTAAAACCCAGAATCCCAGTTCAGCACCTGTGGTTCAAGCAGCTAAAGCGCCAGCCACATACACCTGAGCTGGTAGGTTCGAATCCAGCCCAGTCCCTCCAAACAACAATGACAGCTGCAACCAAAAAATAGCCGGGTGTCGTGGTGGACACCTGTAGTCCCAGGTACTTGGGAGGTGGAGTCAGGAGAATCACTTGAGCCCAGGAGCTGGAGGTTGCTGTGAGCTGTGACGTGTGATGCCACAGCACTCTACCCAGGGCGACAGCTTGAGGCTCTGTCTCAAAAAAAAAAAAAAGAATTTAAAACCCAGCATCCCTGATCCTCTCTGTTTCTATATGTTATTCATTTGTGAAATGGGTGACCGTTGTACTGTGCTGGAGACAGGAATGACAGAGCAAAAGGCAGGATGATTTCCATGGCGCCCCCACAAACCCCAGAGGAGATCTGACATCAGAATTGTTAATTTCTGAAATGACAAACTATGTCTACCAATTTTTTAATTTGTAGATGATTTCTACTTTCCGATAGGTCTAAATTAAGGAAATCAAGCAAATAAAAATGTATCAATGAACAGTTTTGAGAAGCTACATGTTTTAGAGATATTCAGTTATCCCGAAGCCTGGGGTTTCAACGACTATACCTTCATCTGTTTAGATGTAATTCCAAAACAATCTAACAACAAATTTTAATTTTGAAAGTATACAACTGCAATTGTTTTTTTCTCTCCTTTAATCTGAATGAGCCAGGTTTTAATTTTATATAACCAATTTTTATGCTTATTAATTCTGCAGGTCCCTATGACGCCACGTCAATGCACGTTCTTAGAAATAGTCTCAGTCCTCAGATGAAAGGACAGCAGTAAAAGACCCACTGCCTGTAATCCTTCTCCAGAAGGAAAGCCTGAAAATGCCGACAGCTACTAGGAGGTTCACTGACATTTATAGAAGCAAAAGATATATTCAAATATCAGAAACAATGAACACAGAGGGAATGAAATATTCCTGTGTTCCTTCCACAAAATCGTATTTAGAAAACTTTAAGAGTTGGTTGTAACCACACACATGCTGATGCTTAGATGGTTTTCGGTACTTGAGGAATGTCCACCTCTCTCCAAGCTGTTACAGCTCTGAAAATTAAACATTTCACCACATGTAAATCTACAAGAGAGACGATGTAGGCTCTAAAAGATATGCAGTTAAGGCCTGACTTTTGAGCAGAGGGAACACTGTAAGTTGCCAAATGAAATGGACCATTCAGGGCAGGTGATACGAGTAAGATTCCTGTTTCATGATACGCAGAAATGGGATTTAAAAAACTCAGGTGCGGGCAGTGCCTGTGGCTCAGTGAGTAGGGCGCCGGCCCCATATGCCGAGGGTGGTGGGTTCAAACCCAGCCCCGGCCAAACTGCAACAAAAAAATAGCCGGGCGTTGTGGCGGGCGCCTGTAGTCCCAGCTACTCGAGAGGCTGAGGCAGGAGAATCACATAAGCCCAAGAGTTAGAGGTTGCTGTGAGCCGTGTGACGCCATGGCACTCTACCCGAGGGTGGTACAGTGAGACTCTGTCTCTACAAAAAAAAAAAACAACTCAGGTGCTAGAAGAAGCTGTTCTTTTCTCCTTACCTCCCTTTTTTCCCGTCTCTTCCTCTTTTTTCCTCCTTCCCTTCCTCCCTTCCTTTTCCTTCCACAATTAGAAAATTCAAATTTACGTTGCCCCCAGATATCACTTTTTATACTGTCTCTACCATAACTTTATAAAGATTAACTAGCAATAATTTTATAAACATTAACTAGCTAAAAATGAATAATACTGGTAGTAAAGATCATTTTATACAGAACTCACAAACTTTCTCTTGTTATAGTACACTAAAGGATTTTAGCAAGCAGGAGAAAAGGAAGTTTGTAATTTTTCACAGAACTTTTACCCAGTTAAAAACAATTGTTTTACATGCCAGCATTTCCAAATTAATGCATTTTAGTTCTTAACATTAAAATCAACATACCACTTGACAATCTCTAAGATGTGCGTAAGTGGCTAGCAAAAATAGAACTTCAACCACTTCTTTGATCTCTAATCTCCTACCTAAATGTGAGTCTTCTCTTAACTAGAGGCAGTGAACGGAAGCTGTAAGTTTCATACCCTTTTATGAAACCACAATGCACTTCATCTTAAAAATAGAAGGTGCAAATCCCCTTCACTTCAAAACAAGAACTGGTTTATACACCAATAGGAAGACACAAAAAAATTCAAGAAACGTATAAACCTCCTAGTTGCACTCTGTTTAATTATCAGTATGTTTTGAGAAACACTTATGAGACAGCTACAGAGTTTTGTAGTGCAGAGACAAGGGTTGAGTTTGGCCCTCTAACCTGAGCTGTGGCTTTAACAAGCTCCTGTGTGTCTTGTTTGTGGTGGTAATTTCATTGAAACTTAAACCTTAATAGAGATGACCCTTGGGCTGTCTTATCTGTTTTTCCCCTGAAATTCCCACATGCTGTTCTGAAGAGGCCCGTTTTTCTATAGACATCACTAAAAGAGTTAAGCCCACCTCTCTCTGTTCCTACTGGGAGCTCAGGAGTTGCACTGCACTGGGAACCAGCTGCATCGTATTAGGGGACAGGGTGGTAGTTGGGTTTGCTCTTAAAGTCACAGTCATTAGGAAGGCAGGTCTCAGGCCTGCACATGTTTAAATGAAATGTAATCAGGTAACACTACTTGTGTTCGGGTTTTTTCTCTCTCTGTCTCTCACGTTATGACTAAGGTTACTTGTAATTTCATTTTCCTACCTTTCAGACATGTCTTGTGGGTGCAAAAAGCTCCTCTCAGCTTCGTAAAGCTATTTTTCTGAAAACATTTTTCACCATGTTCCCTGAAGGGAATGCGAAGCTGTCCACCAAGGATCTGCATCCTCTTTTGGGGGGGTCTTCCGTGGATTCAGCGTGACCAAGGAAACAAGCAGTTACCTGGCAACAAGGCCCTTTAGGAGCTATTGTTACCAATCCCTCCCAGCTCATCAAAGGGATTCCTGCGCTCCTGGAAGGGCTTGAACAGTGAATCTTGTTTCCAGGGAGTTGTCTAAATTGTGATGTAACTGAACCTTGACTACAGAAACATAATGGCGCAGAGGGAATAAATGTCTGTAACATCCCTGGAAAAGTTCACTGCCTCAGTCCCATTAGTTTTGAATTGTTCGCATCTGCCTTGGGTTTTGTTGACGTGGTCCTTGTTCAGTATGTCCTTCGGCATTTAGTTTCTTTTTTCTCTTCTTTGGTTTCAGACTTAGAAGAAGCAACAAGAGGAAAACTATCTCATTCTTGCTTGAACTTTGATCAGATAAAACTCCTTTGAATTGAAGACTGAGAATTCCACCTTGTCCATCAGGAGAAAATGCATAAAAATATAAAATGAAATATAAAAATACATTTGATATATTTATATAAAAATGTGTTGAAAATAATAGATTTTTTAAATTTCAAGGCACAGGTTTTGTAACTTTTCGCAAAAAAAGGGAGCAACTGCTGTACCCCATTGCCTGCTCATTCACTGGTCTGACAAGCCTGTGCAGAGTTTCTACCATGTGCAGAGACGGCATTGTGAGTGTTTAACTTCAGGAGCTGATAAATCTTCACTAAACCGTCTAAGTCTCCTTTCCCCCAAACACAAAAATGTTAGCAGTCTTTCTGGGTACTGAGAAGTTGCTATTTGCCGATAGCATCGTGAAGCCTTCCATGGTCTTTACCGCTTCAGAAAACAGGATAGATGGGAAACCATTTTACTCAAAATCTAGTTTCAAAATAAGATAATTGGCAGATCTGGGAAAAAGTATCATGTGTCCATTTTTTTTTTCTGGCAATAGTGGTAATCGGTCTATAGGCTAAAAACCTTCAGTAACCTTATGAATATGCTTCAAATCAAAAGATTGAAAATATATTCCCCTCTGCACTGAGTTTCTGTCAGGCCTTCAATTTTACATGCAAAAATGCTTTGAGCTGAAACTTAGCATAAAATCTTCTATGTTAAACATATAATTTAACATGTTTGCTAAAGATCCACAAATGGATTTGTTTGTATCCAAGTTAATACAAATTTTTATAAAAACAAATGCCTAAAATATTATATATAAATTTTCTATATGTTTTTTCCATGATGGGGAAGAAGATGATGAATGTCTGAGTTTTTAAAATCACCTTTTCTAAGATCCTAGGAATTTCCCCAATTCCAAAAATTCTAGACTGAGACTATCTAGAAATGAATTAGATAGAAAAAACAAATCACAACTGGTCTTAATTTACCCCTTTAGCTTTCTAGCCCACAACACCTGCTCCATAACCCCACCTGCTTCCAGCACAAGCTTCCAAATACCCCAGTAGCTCAACTTTGACTTTGCTTAGAAGCCTCTTAGCTGCTTTAAAAAAATCCACTGCCAGGCCCTTCCTCAACCAAAGGGGTATCTGGAGGTGGGTGGGGCCCAGGACCCCTGAACACCTCACCACCTGCTCCCACATCTGTGCACCTGCTGCCTAGTCTCCTAAACGCACAGCCCCCTCCCTGGGCTATCATCTGGCATTGTGTTTGACTCCGAGAACTGTCGCAGACCGCCAGTCGAATGAGTCTCAGTCTGAGGGTTTTTCAGGGCGAACGTTACAGGTTGATTGGAAGGTCGACGCAGGATGGTTTTGACAGACTACTAGACACCACAAGTGATGATGGAAGTAGCTGCAACTTTACTGAATTTTAAGAGTGTCTTTTATACATTTTTGACAAAGCATTACAAATCACAAAAGACATTTTTATGACTTGCAGGTGGTCACAAGTTCTTATCTTGTCTTACAAACGCAGGCATTCAACCATCTATCTTTCACAGTGTTTTGCCTGCAAGGGGGAACAAATGGCAGCTGTGAGGTAGCTGATAAGCAGCAGTTACTTTTCAGCTCCTTTTATCTAAAGTTGAAATGTGTTTTTTAACATATAACACTACTTTCTTTCATAGTTTTAGTTTCATGATTATATATAGTTGTTATGATTAGAGGTGTATTATGAATCATATAAGTGATTAAAGTGTAAAGGAAACATGAGAAATAAAAGGATATTGTATGAAAACTAAACTATATTGAAAGTGAGGTTAGGAAAGACAAGGTTAGAGATAGGGGGAAAAGGTGGGTGGATATCAGGTTGGAAACATTTTGTTTATGGTATTTACATTCTTTTGATGTACTGTATATTTTTAAGGTTTTTGTTCTAAAGAAGTGGTTTCATTAGTAACACCTGGTTGCTTCTCCTTATCTAGGAATGTCAAGGCTTGTAACTTCTCTTAGTTCTTTAATTGGTCTCAGTTTCTTATGATCTCTTTTAAAAACAGCTGAACATATTCTTTTATGTATAATGTTTGACTACTTCTATATATTTTTACTCTAATTAGTAACTATATTTTGATTTATAGTTAATTGCTTGTTAAACATTAAACTGCTCTATTGATTTGTGTTACATATGAAAATTAGTGAAGTAAGACATTTTTCTAAGTAAAGTTTTACTAATTAGTGAAGTCAGATGTTTTTCTAAGTAAAGTTTTACTGCAGGAGGTGTCATGTTGGAACATCCTGTTTGCCGTGCCTGCATTCTCTCGATGTACTATTTCAATTCACTGACATTTATGGTGGGGACGTGCTGTTGTACAGGCTCTCTTGGAGCCACTGAGTCCGGCACAGCCATACTTGCTGTGTTTAATTGTGGATCAGTAAGTCACTGTGTTTATTCTTGGTTTCTCAAAACAATCAGGCAATAATCAGTCATTCAACTGAACAGACAGGTTTCAGGGTAAAAGTTTCTTAGGCTTTTATGCCGCACCTCATGACTTCCTACGTTCACTAAAAGGCATGCTAGGCAACTTATGCGCTGCTGTCGCAAGCCAGGGGGACTGGGGGCAACGCTCCGAAGAGCACCCACCGCCTTACCACAGTTTTTACAACGCGGACAGAGCCATCCCGCCACGGCTTGATGCCGGGGGTGCGGCATTTCCCCCTTTTTTGTTAATGAAACGTAGTTCAAAGAGGTCTTGGCGAACAGCCTTTAAGGAGGAAAAGACACAACGAAGAAGACATGGTAACAGTAAAACAACACAGAATATCAGGCATCCAATAATAACAATAAACACAATGTACTGAATCCAAGATATAGGATTTAAAGACTTAAGATTGTCAGAGAGTGATTGAGCCAGAGCATCGAGAGATGTACTAGGTAAATGAGCTTCACTGATGGCAGTGATATCCTTTTGGAGAGTATGTAAGTCATGTGTAATATCATTATCCTTCCACACACCTTGTAAATGTGCCTTTGTTTTGTTCCAAGAGGTGGAGAGGTTATAAGGTAGAGGAGTGACACAGATAGCTGGAAAAGCAGAGTGACATCTAGTTTGAAGTTTATGTTGTATAAACTTTATATCTTGTCCTAGGGCTAAGACTACTTCTTCTAAGATGTTAAGTTTTGCTTCAAGTTTATTATCTATGCTGGCCTGAGTCATCAAGGCTAGAGTGATATTGCTGCTGAGAGAATTAACAAAGTGAGCTGTATGAACTTCTTGAACTAGGGCGGTAGTAGCCACTGCAAAAGTAGTAACTATAGAAATTAAAGCTAAAATTCCTAAAATTAATGCTGTTATAAATTTCTTAGGTCTAATTAATTCATTAACAGTATGTAAAACTTGTAAGGCAGAATTGTCATACCAAGGAACATTTTGTAAATCAACAGGTAACATTACATAAGAAGGTTTTTTTACAATTAACATAACATTCAGCAATCTATTATTTACATGAAATATATTAGAAGAAGCAATACAATTGGTTATTTTTACAAGTTAAAAGATTTTAAAGGAAATACATAGTTAACTGGATCACATGTAAATTCTTTCACAAATTCTCTTTTATGAGTTTCATTTAACCTGCACAGACCATCTACAAACATTTTAAACTTTCTTGAACTTTTGTTCTGCCTTTTACTTTCTTACATAACTATTCTGTTTCAGGACAAAATTTATCACACAAGATTCTTTCTTTACACAATGTCATTCTCTTTTCTGCTTAATTTCTCTTACTCTCAAAAACTCACTTTCCACCAAACAGGATTCCAGTTTACCATGAAGTTACTTATTCACTCAGCTAAACTGATAATTAGAAGGTTTAAAAGACAAGAATCTTATCCGTTGACAAAGATTCAGTTTGTAAAAATATTTTTCTTATTTATATAAATTACTAGTGGTAAAGAGTCAATAATAAAGGTTTTAAACTTTACCCTTGGGATTTCGTCAGTGCTGCTGTCTGGGGGCTGTAACACTTGGGAGGCAGGCCCGCCCCACGAAGGGTAGGGGGGCCCTCAGCTTCCTTTCCCGCTGGGTCTTTTCAGCCGTCTTGGAGCCAGTGGAAATGTGCCTGGTGCCGGTGGTTTTGTTTGCTATCGGCGAGTGTACTTTCATTTTCTCTAAGCGGCGGGTGAGATCTTGCAGCAGCCGCTGGCGTCTTCTTCTGCGTTGTCTTTTTTGAATCTGAGTTAACTACTCCTGGAATAACTTCAAAGTTTTTAGTATAATTTGAACTTCTCCCAATTATAATTCCAACTGTCCCCGGCAAAAGCTGCCCTTTTACTGCAGTGGGGATTAAAGTAACACCATCCCATTTGGATAATAAGACATTCTTTTCACTTGCTAAATTTAAACCTGCACTTCCAGGAGCGCCCCGTGAAAGGTCATGAATAGTAAATTCAGGGGCTTGAGGATTCAAAGTAGATAAGGGCTGTGTTTTACAAGCTACAGCCTGCTCTCCCTTGGGGCCTGGGCTGGGAGAATGCCCCTTTTACTAGTTTTTTGATCTCCGTACGTCCTGATCCTCAGGATCAGTGTCTCCCTTGTCATTCAAGGGGGTTCTATCCTTATGAAATTTTGATTTACATTTATTTTTCCAATGTCTGCCCTTCTTACAGCGAGGGCATAAGCCGGGTGGGTCCCCCCTCGGCTTATTGGCATGGGACTGTTTACAGTCCTTCTGCATATGTCCTGGCTTGCCACAATTGTAGCAAGTGTTAGTAGGAGCTGTTGGCCCCTTGCCTCCTTTATTGAAGGAGTTTTTCACATATGAGCTAAATTTCTGCCCTTGCATTGTTGCAGCATAAGCCATACCCTGGGCTATAGCTGGTGAGGCATCCATGCATGCTTCTAACTGTTTGAGCAACAGTGATGTGCCCTCAGACGGGGGGAGCATTCTGTTAATGGCTTCTTTCAGCCTTGAAATAAAGTCTTGGTACGGCTCCTCCGCACCTTGCTTAATAAGAAAATGTATAAGCTCCTCCAACCGTTTGAGGGACACATTGAACCCATTTTTAACTAACAAATGCTGTAACATGACACTGAATATACGTTCCTCTTTGATCAATGCGTGCCTCATGGTACCTGTTGATTACTCACACTTAACCGGTCAGCCTTTACCGGCGGGACTCGAGCTCCCTGGTGAGAGTCGCCTTCAATCTGAAAAGAGAGAAGAAAGAAAGAAAAAGAAAGATCACCTGTCCTTCAGGTCCCTGTTCGAGGGCGCCAGCTGTCGCGGCAACCGGTCGAATGAGTCTCAGTCTGAGGGTTTTTCAGGGCGAACGTTACAGGTTGATTGGAAGGTCGACGCAGGATGGTTTTGACAGACTACTAGACACCACAAGTGATGATGGAAGTAGCTGCAACTTTACTGAATTTTAAGAGTGTCTTTTATACATTTTTGACAAAGCATTACAAATCACAAAAGACATTTTTATGACTTGCAGGTGGTCACAAGTTCTTATCTTGTCTTACAAACGCAGGCATTCAACCATCTATCTTTCACAGTGTTTTGCCTGCAAGGGGGAACAAATGGCAGCTGTGAGGTAGCTGATAAGCAGCAGTTACTTTTCAGCTCCTTTTATCTAAAGTTGAAATGTGTTTTTTAACATATAACACTACTTTCTTTCATAGTTTTAGTTTCATGATTATATATAGTTGTTATGATTAGAGGTGTATTATGAATCATATAAGTGATTAAAGTGTAAAGGAAACATGAGAAATAAAAGGATATTGTATGAAAACTAAACTATATTGAAAGTGAGGTTAGGAAAGACAAGGTTAGAGATAGGGGGAAAAGGTGGGTGGATATCAGGTTGGAAACATTTTGTTTATGGTATTTACATTCTTTTGATGTACTGTATATTTTCAAGGTTTTTGTTCTAAAGAAGTGGTTTCATTAGTAACACCTGGTTGCTTCTCCTTATCTAGGAATGTCAAGGCTTGTAACTTCTCTTAGTTCTTTAATTGGTCTCAGTTTCTTATGATCTCTTTTAAAAACAGCTGAACATATTCTTTTATGTATAATGTTTGACTACTTCTATATATTTTTACTCTAATTAGTAACTATATTTTGATTTATAGTTAATTGCTTGTTAAACATTAAACTGCTCTATTGATTTGTGTTACATATGAAAATTAGTGAAGTAAGACATTTTTCTAAGTAAAGTTTTACTAATTAGTGAAGTCAGATGTTTTTCTAAGTAAAGTTTTACTGCAGGAGGTGTCATGTTGGAACATCCTGTTTGCCGTGCCTGCATTCTCTCGATGTACTATTTCAATTCACTGACATTTATGGTGGGGACGTGCTGTTGTACAGGCTCTCTTGGAGCCACTGAGTCCGGCACAGCCATACTTGCTGTGTTTAATTGTGGATCAGTAAGTCACTGTGTTTATTCTTGGTTTCTCAAAACAATCAGGCAATAATCAGTCATTCAACTGAACAGACAGGTTTCAGGGTAAAAGTTTCTTAGGCTTTTATGCCGCACCTCATGACTTCCTACGTTCACTAAAAGGCATGCTAGGCAACTTATGCGCTGCTGTCGCAAGCCAGGGGGACTGGGGGCAACGCTCCGAAGAGCACCCACCGCCTTACCACAGTTTTTACAACGCGGACAGAGCCATCCCGCCACGGCTTGATGCCGGGGGTGCGGCAGAGAACCATCCTCCCCACCCCTCGACTACCCTGGCGTGTCTCCCTTCTTCTCTAAGTCTCTGACCAATCCTTACTTACACCTGAGCGGTCGGAAAATCATTTCTACAGGAGATGGTCAGCCATCACCCCCCTCACACTGACCGACCCTCTGCTTTCTCCTGGGGACCAGGGGCTTAATCAGCACTTCTGTCTCCGTCTGTGGATTACTCAAAGCCATGGATCCAGAAAGTATCAGCCTCTGCCTCTCTAACTTCTCCTCCCCACCTGCCACCTGCTCATTCCCACAAGGATGAAAAACATGCTGTGATTTTTCCCATTAAACGAAAGCAAAACTCTCTCTGGCCCCCTTCTACCTGCAGCTTCCATCTCCACAGAGGGCCTTATGTCTCCCACAGCACCGGGGAAAGCAGGGAAATGGTCCGGGCACCTGTTTCTCCTGTTCCAGTCTTCATTCCACGCGCCCCTGGAGCTGCGCCGGGCGAGACCGTGAATGACCTTCAACCTCTACCTCCAGCGGTCAGCTGCTCGGCTTCCTGTCCTTGGACTCTCCCTGCCCTGGGGACGTCCACCTGCTCCCTCCTCCCGGCCGGTGTGGCGTTCAGCTCCAGGACCGCACACCCAGCTGGCTTTTACTCCATAGTCTGTCTTGCTGTTCCCTGCAGGTCCCCAGAGCCAGCCTGGAGACCTCTGTCTTTCTGTCTTGAGACCAGTGTCCCAGAGCCAGCCTGAAGACCTCTGTCTTTCTGTCTTGAGACCAAGTGTCCCCAGAGCCAGCCTGGAGACCTCTGTCTTTCTGTCTTGAGACCAAGTGTCCCCAGAGCCAGCCTGGAGACCTCTGTCTTTCTGTCTTGAGACCAAGTGTCCCCAGAGCCAGCCTGGAGACCTCTGTCTTTCTGTCTTGAGACCAGTGTCCCAGAGCCAGCATGGAGACCTCTGTCTTTCTGTCTTGAGACCAAGTGTCCCCAGAGCCAGCCTGGAGACCTCTGTCTTTCTGTCTTGAGACCAAGTGTCCCCAGAGCCAGCCTGAAGACCTCTGTCTTTCTGAACTCACTCCGTTAATGATCCTGGTCTGTCTCATGGTTTTAAAAAACCATCTATGTGCAGCTGACTCCAAAGGTCCAGCTGCAGCCCAGACTATTTACCTGCGTACTTGAAATTCCTCCTGGACGTTTTATAAACAACTCAATCTTAATATTCCAGAAGTAAACTTGTAAACCTCCTGCCCACATCAGCTGCTTTCATATGCTCCCAAAGTCCGTTATCCTCAATTGCTCTCTGCCTCTGAAATCCTGCATTTGATCCCTCAAGAAATCCTATGAGCACTTCTTTCAAAACGTATTCAAAATCTGACTACCCAAACCAGGCGTGGTGTGAGCCCCGCGTTTCTTAGTATCATTGAAACAGTTGCTTTGCTGCTCTCCTGCAACCTCCCTGTAATACAACACCCACGGTGATTCTGTTAAACTCAGGGCACTCTTTTGAGCAGAATACTTCAGTGGTTACCCATCTCACAAAGAAATAATCAGTGTTCTGACAATAGATTACAAGCTATGGATGTATCTGATTTTTTTTTTTTAATGTAACATCAAAATCTGTAAACTACTTTTGAAACATCCACAAAACAATCAAGCTTGAAATTAGGTGAAGTTCCTTACAATTTACAAGTTGACCAGCATCAGTTAAAAGATGTAAGAGCTGGCACATGCTCTTAGAGAATTAACTTTTAAAATAATACTATTTTGTTTCTCTTAAGCTGCAGGATCAATTGAGGTGAGGAATATCCCAAATGTGGCACGTGAGCTGTTTAAAAAATATCAAAGGTGACCACGTGTAAGTACTTTTCTGTATGAGGGAGTGCTTTTTTCCCTGCCCTCAATGGGAATGGGCACCATCTCATCAGCTGGGGACTCAGGATAGAAAACAAAGAGAAGGGCAGGTTCCTTCTCTCCTGGAGCAGGGCCACTCCTCTGCTCTTGGGCATTGGAGCTGCAGCTCTCTGGCCTTCACTCCATAGCTTACACTAGTGACACATACACACACACACAGACACACACCGGGGGGTGGGGGGGTACAGCTCTCAGACCTTTGGCCACAGACCAAGAATCACATGACTAGCTTTCCTGGTTCTCAGGCCTTCAGACTGGGACTGAGCCACACTACCGGAATCCCAGGGTCTTCAGCTTGCAAATGGCCCATGGTGAGATTTCCCAGCCTCCATAATTGCTCCAGCTGATTCTCCTAATAAATACCATCTTCTCTCTATATATATAGATGGGTAGAGAGATAGATAGATAAATATACAGATATATATATATATTTTTTTCCATCTCTCTGGAGAGCCCTGTCAAACACAGAAGTGAAAAGGAAAAAAGCAAACAGGAAATCTTAAGGTTCTTCAAAGGAAGACAGAATCAACTAAAGGAAAGACACACAAACCCTTCTGTGTCAGACACAATAATAGCCCCTCGAAGATGTCCACATCTTAATACCTGGAAACCCTGCATATGTTACCGGACATGATGACGGGCATGTGAGGCAGCCCGTGGAATTAGGGGTGCTGACCAGCTGACCCTGAGACCGGAGGGCTTTCCTGGATTATCCAGTGGGCCCAGTGTAACCACAAGTGTGGTTAAATGTGTCAGAGGGAGGAAGAAGGGTTAGCATCAGAGCAGTGGGGTGGGAGAGAGACTGGACTGGCCGAGCAGTGGCTTTAAAGATGGGAGGAAGCCAGGAGCCAAGGAGTATAGGCACCTTAGAGAAGGTGGAAAAGCAAGAAAAGGCCTTGCATCCGAACCCTTGCACCCCCCTCAATACTTCAAGGAGAGTCGTACTTTTATATATTTTGTAAATGATTTCTACATGAGAATTAATTGACAGGGGCTTGTTACTCATGGGTAATCCCCATGAAAATGGAAATAAAGACATGGTAGAAGAAAAAGGAAAGATTCAGAACACGGTGTCAGAAAAAAACTATTTGTAGAATTACAGTGGGAGAAGCAGAGGATCATGGGAAAGGGACGCTCAAAATTAAGCGGCTAAACCAGACGGTGAACAGAATGAGTGACCACTCTGCCCAAGCCTCGGAAAGAGAGCAGAATTGCCTCAATGCCAGCTTTTCTGTGATCATTATCGGCTGTTTTTATATTTTAAACAAAGTCATTTAACAGAGAATTGGCAAATCTAGTTCGACACCGAGAAGATTCAGCCAGCTGTGGTTTGGGGGATTCCAGGTGTGTGGACCTGGTCAGCTCCTCCATGTTCCCTCCCAATTCCAAGTCACAATCTGTTTTGAGACCAGATGAGAGCCACAAGAGTTTTCCTTATCCTGGTGGGGACGTGGTAGTGAAGATTCTATAAGAGAAATGAAAGTCTTGCTCCTGGCATTAAGACTTCACCATGAACCCAATATATATTTACATCGATATCTGGGCATTGGCCTGGGTCCTGAGGACACAGTGGTGAGCACACAGGCCAGCCTCTACCCTCGTGGAGCTGTGCGGAGAGCAGGCACCAGACGGTCTCACTCACATCAAGTTCACAAGTATTAATTACGGTTGTTATGTACGCTTTGATGTAAGCACTAGCATGCTGATTTAAGAGATTATTCCAGGGAAAAATGCCCAATCCAATCTAAAAACCTAAGAAACAGCTTCTCTCCATGAGTAACTAGCTAACTAGTCTTCCTTAACTCTTCTTTAACTCTTCCTCCATGTTGGCCATCCACTATGACCAGATAACCAACTACCACAGTCACAGGGTCCCTTCCCTCCTTGCTCAACACTTGGCGCCTCTCATGCCAAACACAGTGACTGCTGTGTCATAAGCAGGAAGTGAGTGTTGGTGCAGGGAATGGTGGAATATCCAGTGTCCACCGTCACCCGGTGTCGGCATGGAGGATGGAAACCGATCGGTCACAGCTCGGAGCTGGTCACAACGCTGGAAACGCTCCACAGGGAAATGCTGTGTGTTCACACCTGTGTTGCTTATGGAGCACACTCCAAGAGGCTTCTTTCAGCTTCAGATTAAGGAACGTATATTTCCCTATCATGGTATGAAGAATAACTGGTTAGGAAACAAGACCAAATCGGAGAAAAATGTCATGGTATGTTTGTAACCTTGATGTATGGATGCTGCTTTATAGTCTAGTCTTTGAGAGAAAATAGTCATGGAAAAAGTATTTCTTCCTGAAAGATTAAATTAGAGATAAATTAAGATCCCCCTCCAACCCCCTAGAGATGTGAAGTTGATCTGAGCGCTCAGTCTGAAAGAATTTTGAACGCCCGGCTCTGGGTCTGGCATACAGCAGGCCTTCATGGCAGAGTGAGACCAGCAGCAAAGAGATGTTTGGAGAGGTTGACCTTGCAGTTGGGTGGAAGGAGATCTGACCTTCAGGGGAGCAGGTGGACTCAGGACTTTAGCATCAGGCCGAGACAGCTTGAAACGTAAAGCAGAAGAAATTATTGCGAGGAAGCAATAAGTTACTCTCAGGCATGAATTATGACTAGGGTAAGTGTTACCAGACAGGGATAGTTGATAGAAAGTACAGGATGAACCAGGTTTTCCACTTTAGATCTTTATAAAAACAAATCCTCACTTCATATGAAAATTTCTGCCAGGATCTTTTGCATGAATATGTGTAGAAATATACCCATATAAATTATAGTCAAAGATTGTAAAAGTTTAACTTAATTTACTTATTACAAACTCATAGACTAGTAATAGTTTCTGATCTGAGTATATTATAAACATGCAAAATTCTGAAAAAGAGTGAATTTACATTAAATTGATAATTTTTTCTCCAAATAAAGTAACTAAAAACAACAGAAGGTCTATGTATTTCACCATTTCTAAAATGGAGATATATAGTAAGTAATCCAAATAGTAAAAAGCTATCTGATAATAATGATGCTTTAAATGAACAAAATGTCTCTTTGTGTAACTCGACTTGCGTTTTTTGTTTCCTTGTCTGCCCGAGGTTCTGCCAGCTCTAACTGGTGGCCCCAACACTGGGCCTTTGAACGTCACTGCTCTGGGGTCTGTTGCAAAAAAGGAACAGGCTGCTGGGGAGGGGGCCTCTCGTTTGTTCCCCAGAGTCATCGCCCCGAAGCCGCTGGAGGCTGTGGACGTGCGTGCTCATGTGCTGCAGGACGGTAGCATGGCGTGTGTGACATGTGAAGGACAGTTCTCTTGCTTTCAGATAAATAATGGGATGAGTTAACAACAGCTCTGCGCTGAAGTCCTGAAATGTGAGTGCAGGTGGTTTTGACAAAAGGTGCAGGAGAATCAACTGAAGGATGTTTAGGGCTGCCTAAATCTCATGCAGCACCGCGGAGCTTTGGTATGTTACATTTTTTCATACCTACATCATCTTGTTTAGCCTAACACAAGCTAACTGGTAAGTTCTAAAGATTTTGCTGTCTACAGTTGTAATGGCAACTTGCCAAATTCAATAAAGCTTGACTTTTTAAATTTTTCATTTGCAAAAATATGATGTGATATGTACTGAGGGTTCCATTTTCTTTTGCCAAAGGCTGTTAAAATCTCTGATATTTCCCATAATGAGCTGCTTCTTGAGGGGAGGGAGATGGGTAAATGTCCAGCGTGTAGCTAAGCTACCCTCTACTCTATATGCCTTTAATCGCACTCTTGTTTTAACCTCCAAATTCTGCTCCATACACAGATGTTTGCCTATATCACACCAACCTTTAAAAAAATTCCTAGAAACTCACGATGTTTTTGTTATTTTCTTTTTAGAATTCAATCAACCTCTCCTTCCTTACCAGTAAAATCACTGCTGGGTCTTTCCTGGTCATCCTGAGCAGTGAGGTACCATTTCTGACGGTACTGAGTTGGGTGCCCTGCAGACTGCTACGCTGCCTCACGTTGCCGTGTGAGCTGCCTGGGCAGGTAGAGATAAATCTAAAGGTGCCAAGTAAGTCCACTGACTCATCTGATTACCTGAAACTACCACGTGGCTTGGCAGCTGGGAGAGAAGTGATTTAAAAGGATTACTATAATGAATACTAAAAAAAAATTGAGACTATATTTTAAATTGTTTATTGTTGTTCTTTTAATGAATTACAGCGTTCACTGTTCAATCTATTTTCTAAGGGCAAAATCTGATAGCATAAATAGGGTGAATGAGGCCAAAGTACTGAACAATGCTGCTTATTAACTCATGCGATAAATCCACTTTTGTGCAGTGTTTTCATCTAAATTCAAATAAAATGCTGTTCAGATTTATTAAAAATTCTATCAGCGTTCATTAAAAGGAATTTTAGGGGCGGCGCCGGCCCCATATGCCGAGGGTGACGGGTTCAAACCTGGCCCCGGCCAAACTGCAACCAAAAAATAGCCGGGCGTTGTGGCGGGCGCCTGTAGTCCCAGCTACTCGGGAGGCTGAGGCAGGAGAATCGCCTTAAGCCCAGGAGTTGGAGGTTGCTGTGAGCTGTGTGAGGCCACGACACTCTACCGAGGGCCATAAAGTGAGACTCTGTCTCTACAAAAAAAAAAAAAAAAAAAGAATTTCTCATGAAGAGAAGGGTATTATCAGAGCTGGGCTTTCATGAGATCACTGGATGGCATTGTGGAAAATGGATTAAAAGAGGCAGGACTGGAGGCCAGGGGCAACTCAGGAGAGTCTTGTGAAAATCCAGGCATTGCACCACGAGGATACAGCGGAGAGGAAGTTGAGGGACCCTCTAGAAGTTATCAGTGACAGAGCTGAATGGGCACAGAAGACAAGGGAGGACAAGTGGAGAACGTCATCTAAGATCTCCAGCCTTGACAACTGGAGGGTAGTGCCGGGCACTGAGGGGCTTGGGAAACGGGGTCATCTTCAGAACTGAGGGGCACTGAGGGGCTTGCGAAATGGGGTCATCTTCAGAACGTGTTAGGTCTGAGGGCTCTCAGGGCAGTGAGGTGCGGCAACTGCCCTGTAATATGGGCTCCGCAGCGGGGAGAGAGAGGGGCGAATTACAGATACATTTTTGAGAGGTTTCAACATATTTTTGATAATCAAAGCCCTGGGACTGAATCAGATTGTTTAGAGAGACTGTGGAAGAAGGAAATGAAGAGAGGTGGGGTGGAATTGTGAGGAATACTGACTTGAGTGGGCGAGCAGAGGGAAAGGAGAGCTTGCAGACAAAGTTAACAGGGGATACCTCAGACCCGAAGGCAAAGGGTGACAGGACGGCATCTAAGGCTGCAAAGGTGACCGCTGGTGACAGTGACAAGGACAAATGCAATGATGTCACCACCAACGCCACAACGCCTTTTCCAAAACACACACGTCTTGTCTCACTCTCTCTCCATTTTCTGTAACATTCGTCCCATTTTCTTTTCTTTTTCTTTTTTTTTAAATGATAACTGTGTACATTTATGACGTACAGTGGCTGATCTGATATACGACGTGGAATGCTTACATCAAACTGATTAACAGACCCGTGACCTCACTTGCTTATTTGTTGTGGTCAGACCCTTATACTCTACTCTTAATAGATCTGAAAGGTACCATTGCATTGTGCACATTAGGTGAGGTCCCAGCAAAGACCCTCCCTCCCCCCGGTTTCCCTCCTTCCCTGCCTCTCCCTCCTCTTCCCTCCTTTTTTCTGGACTATGGTTGTGTTTTATCATTGGTATGAATGTGTGGGTGATTGTATATTGGTCTCATAATACTATTGAGTACATTGGATACATTGTACCTTTGTATTATAATTTTATTGAAATAATAATCTATTTGTTACTTTTCCCTCTGAGCTGTGAGATTCAGAAGGCAGGAAATGTTTATGATTATATTCTCAAGTCTCAGCATAGTATTTGCCACACATGTGAGCTATTTACTAATGTTTATTGAATTTAACTCAAAAGGAGGTGCCTTTCCTGAAGGTGTACAATTGAATAAGAAGTCAGAAAGAGACTTCTACAACATAAACAAACAAATTACAACAAATTTTATTATAGTTACATTTACCTGAATCTACCAATTTAACCATATACCTTTAGTTCTTATATCTACTTTCTCTCTGTATTTATTTATGATAAACAGCTATTTCATTAAATGTGTATATTCTGAATTGCAAATTAAAAAGACTTGCAAATTCACCTGCTGCATATTTGATGGGAACCTGTTAGAACAAGGCTGGAGTCATCAGAACATATTGTTGTTTTGTGGCACTTGTTTTCTTTTGAGATCCTCTAAGCACTTGTTTTCCAAAATTTATAGTAATTAAATTTTATCAGTTATGAATGATAGACAAAAGTACAATGTCACTCTTATCAACAAAGGTAATGAAATGTCATTGAAATATTTATAAAGCAATCAGTTGCTAGTCAACAAAGCACAGTTCAAATCTCATTTCAACTTTTGCCTGTGAAATTATTACAGAGAAATAGAGAATTAAATGTGTTTTGTCTGTGTACCTTTTTAGTAAGATGAATCAGAGGCAAAAGTAAGAGAAGAAAAAAATATTGCAATTTGAGTTCTAATCCCACTTGCCCTCAATAAAGTTTTATAATGTATTAGTAGGACAATAAGTTTTTTTTTTAATTTAAGTAATGTATAAAGATGTTGCCAGAATACACCCAACTTTAAAACAATAATTTAGATGCTAATCATATAGATGTAAATACTGGAGATTCTCCCATCAAACCCACTTCCTCCCTCCCTCCCACAATATTCACTGAGCAGTTATATAATACTAAGCAATGTGCTGTTAAGTTTCAGGGATACAAAAATAAAGCATTCATTTATTCACTTCACAAATATTTATCCAGCACATTCTATGTATCAGGCACTATCCTAGTTCTTGGAGATTCCACACAAAAGGACCCCCACACTTGGTTGCTCATCTGACACCAATTCTCAGTAATTTTATCCTTGAACTGTGTTTTGTACGTAAAGCTTGATGGGACAATGGAGCAGACAAGTGAGGAGAGAAGACGTAATATGCCTCTGCCATTCCCGTGTGTCACGGCATTAGTGACACGTCATGGGCACAGAATTCCAGCAGAGCCACCAGCTCGGGCAGACTCAGGCAGACTCAGCACAGGTGCAGAGACGCAGGCCACACGCACGATGGTAAGTGGTCTTGACAGCCTGAGAGGCCACGCTTCCCATTCAAACTAGAATTTACTCTAGAGCAATGGTGTTCTAAGAAAGGTGAGCAACCAGGGAACCCTGGTACAGCATTGGTTAGTCATGCTGCTCCCTGCGTCAGCCAACATGTACCGTGAAAATGGTGACATGCATGGAAAAGGGTAAGATGGAGCAGCCACTAGCTCCTTTTCCTCTCCATCCAAAGGAGAGTGTGTATGTATCAAGCAGTGAAATAAAGGCCAGAGACAGTGGCTCATGCCTGTGACCTCAGAAATTTGAGAGGCTGAGAAAGGAGGATTGCTTGAGACCAAGAATTAGAGGCCAGCCTGGACAACACAGCAAGACCCTCATCTTTGCACAAAAAACTTTAGCTGGGCATAGTAGTGGAAATCTGTATTTCCAGCTACTTGGGAGGATTAGGTGGGAGGATCACTTGAGCCCAGGAGTTTGAGGCTGCAGTGAGCCATGATTGTGCCATTGCACTCTAGCCCAGGTGACCTTGTGTCTAAAATAAACAAATAAATAATAAATTTCCTTAAAAACTGAAATAAAAATAGTTGAGTTAGTTTTGTGCAGCTTTTCCACTATTCTGAAATAAATGAAATATGTGTGCAAGTATGAACTTGAAAGCAGGAAGGGGGTAGCCCACACCCCTGAGTGTGCCTGGAGGCGTTTCCCCCTCCTGTTTGAATAGGAGAACCAGGTTTCACCTTGCAGCTGGGCCTGAAAGTGGAGAAAGCACTTCCTGAGGAGGGAGTGTCTTTAAACTGTGTCAGATGCTGCTGAGAGTTGAACAAGGTAACGACAAAAATTGATCATTGACGTCCACATGGAGACTATCCAATTAAGATTAATTCTGTCAATTTAGATAGGGAAGTATATATGCACAATAGTTAACGCTAGTAAAATTAAGGTGGAGAGGTTATACATTCATTTTTACCTGTGGCATTTCCATTTAATGTAGATAGATAGATAGGTAGATGGAGAGATAGATCAGTTTTATTTATTCTATAAGAATTGTATCTGAAGTAGGGATAGATTAACATCTGTTCAATGACAAAATGGCATCACCCAAAACTAAAATATTGAAGAACTATAACTAAATTACACCCTGTTTATGCTTTCTATTGTGATAGGGAGAAAAATCCCATCTTATTTTTCTTCCCTTTCTCTTTTCTTCTGTTTTTATTCTTCCCCTTTACTTTGAAGTTGCATACACTAAAGGGAGTTAATTTTAGATCAACTTGGCACTAAAAATAATAATCTGTAAAGTAAAAATTTATATTATTTATTTTTATGAAAAAACCTATGGATGAAGCACTGTGACTCCCCAGTTATTTACATAAAAATAAAATTTTCTAGTTTATCCTGCAGTACCTAGTGTCAGCCACTGGATGGCATATGTCACCACATTCAAAAACTCCTTTCCTGAAAGGAAACCGGTTAAAACATCATCCTTCGTATTCACTTGGATGGAAGTGGAAGACATTATTCTTAGTAAAGCATCACAAGAATGGAGAAGCATGAATCCTATGTACTCAATTTTGATATGAGGACAATTAATGACAATTAAGGTTATGGGGGGGGAAGCAGAAAGAGGGATGGAGGGAGGAGGGTGGGGCCTTAGTGTGTGTCACACTTTATAGGGGCAAGACATGATTGCAAGAGGGACTTTACCTAACAATTGCAATCAGTGTAGCCTGGTTTATTGTACCCTCAATGAGTCCCCAACAATAAAAAAAAAAAAAAAAGAAGTGCAAGTTGCAGAAACAAAATTCCACGGTTTCAATTCTTTATCCTTCTTGCTTTTGAAACATTCATTTTGGGGTCTGATTTCTATGACAATTTCCTTGCATACGTATGGAAAATTTTCCTTTTCTTAAAGCAACTCTGGAATCTTATCAACTCCATAAAATATGTATAAAATGGAATCAAAAACCTCGTTAACAAATTGCATTTAATTGACTATGAAGATGATTTGCACTGTTCCACTGGAAGTTTTCAACCAAGACCAAGTGGGTAACTTCCTTGACATTGCATCTTATATTTACAAGAAAGGAAATGACGGGGGGCCCACAGGCAAAGCTAATATGCTATGTACTCCTATGTCGTACCAGTTACGTTACAACTAAAAAACGTTGACGTACACTGTGTTCATTTGTTCACTGTCTTAGCCACTTATTCTCCATATGGCAACATGTGAGTGACATAGGCTTATAAAATGTGAGTCTTTTCAAATTTATAAATTTCCTAAGTTAACAAACATCGTGATCTTTATCATGATAAAGGTCATTCTGCTATTTGATAATTTTGAAAAATCTCATGTCATTTAGGTATCTGTGGATATCTCATAATATTTGATACCAAATAATTCGGGGGGTGGTACAAATTTAAACAGCAGGAATTTATTGACATGGGGGGAATTTTGGAACTTAAAAGAAAAGGAACAGGCTCTGAAAGTAGATCAGATTTCCTGTCTGGACTCTCCCACACAGAGGCTCTGTCCCTCCCTCTCTCCAGGTTTCCTCTCAACTCTGTCCCCGCCTCTTCCCCTCTCTTCCCTCGGATCCTCCTCTGCCTACTTCTTAAATACTTTTGCTCGCTTTTTTTTGTTTTTTTTTTTCTTCTCATTCTTAATTATTGCTCTATGGACTCTTGAAAGGTAATTTAATTTATTCCTGATGTCTCAGCTATGAAGCATTACACTGTTCGTTAAAGCCTAGAAGTTCATATGGCACAGAAGCTGCACTGGCGTTAGACTGCCTGGTTCCAACACTTCATGGCTGGGTGATATTAACTTCCTTATCTTAATCTGAGAACATGAATAACCCTACCATCTTGTTGTTAGCTTAGAACGAAGCTTCTTATAATGCACATTCCATAATATCAAGCAAACAGTGGAAACCTGATAAATCATTCATTCATTCCATTTAGGGCTCATTTTTAGAAATAGATGTCTCCCGTTCGTTGTCTCACGAAAAGTTCCATATAATATATCTAATATTATAAATCAGCATCAATCTCTTACTTACCTCTCCACAGATTGGTTCTTTCTTAAATTCCCTAAATGAATGACAAGAATATCACCTAATTTTATCTCTCTGTTCTCAATCCCTGTATCCTATTGACTCTACCTACAAATGTCAGCTGGGTTTATTCCCTCCAGGTCACCCCTATTTAGTCATAGATATTTTTAAAGTTCATTCATTTGCTGAATTAATAAATAGTCTACTGTAATGGGTTCTGTAGACATGGTAATGAAGAAGCCGGGTTCTGCTGGGGTTTATGGACTACTCAGGAAGGCTGAAATAAAACAGAGAAATGACAAGTAACTTCTGCCTTCGTTTGACTCCTCAGCAATTCCTCACCTAGATTGTTACAAGTTTCTTACAGTCTCTCTTCCTTCTACCATATCTGTAAAAATCTACCAGAATTTTTCTTTGAGACACAAATCTAAATCTTAAAATAACAACCAAAATACTCCACCAGCATAGTTTTAGTAGAATAGGCATGATCCAGGGAATTTTATTCTAAGATTGTAAGAGTGGTCCAATATTAGACAATCCAGTATTTTACTTCATTAAATTAAGGATGTAAAAGAGGGTGGTGCCCTGTACTCAGTGGGTAAGGCGCCGGCCACATACACCAAGGCTGGCAGGTTCGAATCCGGCCTGGGCCTGCTAAAATAACAATGACAACTGTAACAATATAAAAAAAAAATAGCCGGGCTTTGTGGCAGGTGCCTGTGGTCCCAGCTACTTGTGAGGCTGAGGCAAAAGAATCACTTAAGCCCAAGAGTTTGAGGCTGCTGTGAGCTCACAGCATAATAAATAAATAAATAAAATTTTTTAAAAAAGGATATAGAAGGAAAAATTGTATGATTGTTTCTGCTAATGTAGTAGATGTGGTAGGTAAAATTCAATGCACATTCATGTTAAAAATACTCAGTAAACTTTCTCAGCGTATTACAATATATTTTATGTCATCCCAATAGCTTAGGAAACTTTAATATTTGACACTTAACATTACAATGCTTTTCCTCAAAATCCAGGAACAAAGCCAAGATGCCTACCACACCCACACCATTTAGCATTCTATTGAATATAATATTTGCAGCAACCTTCCAGGGATAGCATAACAAAATATGTTAGACTGAGTGGCTTACACAATGGAAATTTTTATTTTACACCTCTGGAGAATGGATTCCAAAATCAAGGTTTCAGCAGTGTTGGTGGCTGGTGAAGTCTCCCTCCTCGGGGTGCAGCTGGCTGCCATCCTGGTGTGTGTACCTGAGACCCATCTTTGTGTGAATGTGGAGAGAGGGAGAGATGAGAGAGACAGAGAGAGTGAGAAAGATGGGGCAAGTGGAGAGAGAAAGTGCTCTCTGGTGCGTTTCTGATGAGGACACTAATTTTGTTGGATCGAGGCCCCACCCTCATGACATGATTTAAATCTTAATTATTTCCTTACACCAAATAAGCCACATGGAGGGTTAAGGCTTCAATAAATGAGTTTAGTGGGGTCGGAGTGGGGGGGACACACACATTCAGTCCATAACACTAACCAGAGCTCTTATCCATCATGAGAAAGCAATTCCTGGCATAAGATTGGGATACATGGAGATAAACTGTATTTACTAAAAGAAGATGAGATTATATATCTGGATAACTCAAAAGAATCCATGAGAAAATATAAACGATCAGAGAATTTCACAAACTAACAGGTTTTAAAATTTAGATATAAAAATCGGTAGCATGTGTATGTGTGTATATAAGAGCCTGGACAGTGAAGCAGGCGGGCTCATCATAGACAAAGTGCCACCTGCCTCACGGCTGAACATCAGTGTGATCACTTAGAAGGGCCCCTGGGGAAGCTGTGCGCCACCGCCAGAACCCAGTCCACCCTTCAAAGCCATTTTAGAACTCTTTTTTCCGGAATAGCCGTCAGAGCTGGTCGTCATACAAGGTCTGACAATTGCTTTGAAGGGTGGACTAGGTGCTGGCCGTGGTGCCTGGCTCCTCGAGGGGAGGACTGGGAAGGTGACCACATTGATATTCAGCCGTGAGGTACATAGCACTTTTTCTATTTTTTTTTTTTGGCCGGGGCTGGGTTTGAACCCGCCACCTCCGGCATATGGGACTGGCGCCCTACCCCTTGAGCCACAGGCGCCACCCAGCACTTTTTCTAGAATGAGTTTGTGAACTTGATTGTCTGACTTCATATATAAACAAAGCCAGTGAAAATATGTAATTGAATCGTAGATCTCATGGGAGGTAGAAAATACAAGAATGTAACTTGACATAAATTTAACAAAAAATGTCCAATTTCTGTATTAGTAAAACTGTAAAGTGCTTTTGAAAGAAAAGCTCAACCTAAATAAATAGAAAGACATCCCATAATGTGGGAGAGAAAAAGTCAGCAAGGCCACACAGACCTTGATCTTATTTGATTCAGTAACTTTAGGCTTTTTTAGAGCTAAAGAAGTTGATTATAAAGTTCATTGGGAATTTTAAAACAAGTAAGAATAACTGACTAGATAAACTCTGTAACAGAGAAGCAATGTCTGTAGCAAAGGCTGGGAGGAAAAGTCACAGAAGATGTTTTTGAAAGTACTACAAAGCCGCCGTAATTCAAATAGTTTGATATCAGCACAGAAATAGGCAGAAAAATTGATGGAAAGGTAGCAAATCAGAAATAGATGCAGTTGCATATGAAAATTTAGTACACAATATTTCAAATCACTGGGTAAAACATGGACTTTTAAATAAATGTTGTTGTGAAAACTGGCTAGCCATATGCACAAGGATAAAATTGGATCCATTTCTAACAACATAAGCCAGGATAAATTCCCAATGGATCAGGTATTTAAATCATGGGTTTAAAACAGCACTGTGTGTGTATATTTTAAAAAGCATTTATGAGTTCTTCTATAATCTGGGAGTGGGGAAACATTCTTCAACATGACTCAAAATTTAGAAGCAACGAGAGAAAAGACATACATTTTATTATATACATATTTTTAAATTTTTATCATAAAATATACACAAGAAAAGTAAAAAATACAAATGACAGACTAGGAACAATGATTTTGCAAAGTATAGCAGAAAAAGTATGCTGATACGTAATATAAAGGTAACAATAATAAAAACTTCATGTAAAAACAGAAGAAAATAGCAAAGAGCTCCATATTAAAATTGGCTAATCTAAAATTGACTGAGAAATACATGGGAATTGCTCTTATCTATATGAAAAGCTGCCCACCCCTACCCGTGAGGGATAAATCCTGATTCAGGGGGACAGGCACATGGGTGCTCATAGCCTACACCTATAGACAAACCTGCCTGTCTCGCCCACCTGCTGAGAACTGCAGAGGGCTCCCAGAAGCTGTAGCAGAGAGTCCTGACCACCTCCCCAGCATTCGGCCTGTTTTCCCTAACCCCTCACTGTTACCCAACTCCACATGATACGCAGTGATCTCATCAGAAGTTTTGTTATTCTTGCCCTGGCGCAGTGGCTCATGCCTGCAAGTCCAGCATTTTGGGAAGCTGAAATGAGGGGATCACTGAAGCCAAGAGTTAGGGACCAGCTGGAAAAGACAGCAAGACCCTCTCTATACGCAAATTAAAAGTTATCCAGGTGTGGTGGTGGACACCTGTAGTCCCAGATTCTATGAAGGCTGAGGTGAGAGGATTACTTAAGCCCGGGAGTTCAAAGCTCCAGTAAGCTCTGATGACTCCACTGCACTCCAGCCTGGGTGACAAAGGGAGATCCATCTCACAAAAATGTTTTGTTATTCCGCAAGCTGGGCATGCATTTTTTTCACACAGCTATGTCCGTCCATCATGCTATTTCCTCTGTCTCTTATGCCCTTTCCTCTCTACTTGGTGACGCCCTGTGATGAGGGAGACTGAAGGGTTGAACCTTACAGCTGGATCACTTCGCTTGCTCCTTAGAGCTCCCAGGGCACAGTCTGCAGGCTCTGACTAAAGCACTGCTCCCGCAGCCTGCAGTTGTTGGTCGTTAAGTGAGCCTCCTCCGTGGAGGTGAGGTGCTTTCCTCCCCAAACCTCGTTAACATTTTCAGTGTGTAGTAAGATGCCTGGCCCCAAAGAGGAGTGTAATAAATTTCTTAAATGCTATAGTTATTATGCATTTGCCAAAGAAATGTCAGCATTTCCTGTGTAAATCCTCTTTCAGGGCAGATGTCAAGGAGAATGGAGGCTGCAAAATAGATTCCTACAGATTGTGTTTACTTAGTGCCCTGAGTTTTGGCTATTAGTCAGGACTCTTGATTAAATGACAAGAATCCAACGTGAATCAGCTCTGCAAATGGATGATTTACTGGCTTCTAAAACCAAACCTTGGAAAATGAATCTGGCTTCGGAAGCACTAAGCATTCTCTCTCTCTCTCTCTGTCTCTCTCTCTGTCTCTCTCACACACAAACACAAGTAACACCCCAGCTTATTACCCCTGACAGGTGCCTTCGTCAGCTTAAGCATGTGAACTCCATGAGATGACAGTTGGCACCAGATAGATCTGGAGTGAAATGTTTCAGCCTTGCAACCAGCAAAGAATGGAACCATTTCATGTCCTGCCAGCTCCAGTTTTTAAAATTCAATGGAAGCACTCCAATTGTTTTGAGCCACGCACGTATCTCTAGGCTAATTTCCATGACTAGGAAGATGGGATATGTGATCAACCCCAGTCTGACAACATACCCGTCCTCGGGGTGGGCTAATGTGAGTGACGGATGCCATCAGAACTGCATTCTGGATGTAAGAAGAACAGCTCCCCAAAAAACAAAGACTTCTGGACATACACAGGAAAAACTCTCCGCCATGGTTGCAAAGACAATAACAAACTCGGATGTTGGAAGGAATGTTATGTAATTGTCATAATTAAAACTTTCTTATTCCTGATACATAAATATTGTAACTCAAACAGATTCTAAAAGCATGTGAGAGAGATATATTATATATATATAACTGAGCAGGAATCTTATTTGTACACTTTGTACACTTTCATTTTTCTTTCCTTTATGCTTTCCCATTATTCTTTAAATAATTCTTTGAAGAGTATAACTACCTAACCTAAGCTTTCTAAGCTTCATAAATGTTGTTCTGTCTGCTACATCTTCTTTATTCTTTTTTTTTTACAGTGCCAATTTTATCCCCAAATCAATTAAAGTATTCAAAAAGAATAAAAAAAATGGAGAAAAAAAGTTGTGGATTTTGTAAATCTGTGAATACGTTCCTGCTCAAGGATATTTTGAGAGTGGGAAAAAATGGAGGGAGCGTCTCCATTTGTGAAGTTGTTACAGCACCGTATCCAGAAACTCTGCCTGGCTGGCACATCTTACCACCCAGCTCTGGGAAAAAATGTGCCTGCAATTGGGCTCAGTGGCCGCAGGTGTGACCGTGTCTGGCTGGGAGCTCCAACAAGCAGCTTTTCCTTGGATTGATTTGGTCTAAGTATGTGAAGAACTGTCTAGAAACAGGGGGTGGAGCAGGAGAGGCCTCAGCTGTTACTCCTCCCTGGGAAGGAGACTGCAGGGGGGCTGAGAGAGATGTTTAGATAACCACTGGTCTTATGCTACGAAATGATTTAGTATATTTTGCTTATCTGTGTTTTCTGTGGTTTTTTCACAATAAACATATACTTCAAGGGCAATAAAAACAAAAAGCTATTCTAACGTAGTAAAGGATATTCCTCACCTGCCTTCAGATAGTTCCAAATCTCATCTCTGCCACTCACCAGCAGTGTGAACTTGGGAAGGTTAATTGATCTCTCTGCTCTGCCGTCTCTTGGCCTGTGAAACAGAGCTGACACTGCGTCTACCCAGGAGGGTGAGCATTGGGTAAGACAAGACGTGATCACCTAGTGAGTGCTGCGCCTGGAATATGGAGGGCACACAAAACCCATCAGGTGCGTTGCTCTTGTTTTAATATGGAAGAAAATCTCAGTGGAAGGTTAGACAAACTTGAAATCCAGGAGCAAGTGGGACCTGGCCCAGATTATTCTGTTTCAATATTTGCTTAAGTCTGAATTCCCAGGACTCCTTAACTTGATACTGAATCCTCTGTGAAGGCACCTCGAGGTCACCGCCCTGTGGAGTCCAGGGCTGTGGGGACTGTTGGCTCGTGTTTTATTTCTAGAAGCAGGAGCTGGATACAAGTTCTGTCCTGTTCCTAAATAGGGCCTTAGAATGAAGAGACACTTGCCACCAGGGACGCCAACCTTGGGATGAAGGCAGTCTGCACGTGTCCTAATTCAGCCTCATGTGGGAAACACACCAGCGGGTTTTCTCTTGCTTTCTGTTCCTGAAACTTGATTCTTCGGTTACAGGGGAGCCCGGGTGCCCACGGAGAGCAGTGACAGCCATGTGCTCGCCTCTGCTCTGTTCCTGCTGGCCCAGCCCTAACTCTGGGTGGGCTGCTGCTTGTTCTTTCATAGAATGGGGGAAGCTGGGGGGCACCTGTGGCTCAAAGGGGTAGGGCATTGGACCCATATGCCAGAGGTGGCAGGTTCAAACCCAGCCCCAGCCAAAAACTTAAAAAAAAGTATAGTGTGAGAATGGGGAAAGCTAATTGCTTACTCCCCTTTTTACTAAGCTGTCCCCAACATTTGCAGACAGCTAAACTAGGCTTTCTTCTGAGAAAAACCCCTTTCTTCCTTTCTCATGACTAAAATTATTTAAACAAATATAATGCATCTATTTTTATCCACCTTAAAAGTTCTCAGCCAGTTCAGACTGTCAGACTGCTTTGACTTCAATTCATTTCCCCCCACCGGCTCACAATTCAAATAGTTTTACAGATGGAAGTTACATCCTTGCGTATAGCAATGCGGTACGGGGTGGGTGACAGGACCAGCTTCGCTCTTACGAACAGAATTCTTGACAACTCTGTAAATATGGGAGCTCTTCTGCTATTGATACTTAATGAACATTTAATGAGCATTTACTATGTGCCAGGCAGGGCACATACATAGTCTATTTAACACTCGTAACAACCCTGTAAGTTGTTATTTTCTTTCCCACTTTTTAAATCAACAAACTGTGGCTTAGAGTGGCTAACTCCCCAGCTACTAAACCGTGAAGACTGGGATATGTTGATTAAATTGTTAAGTTTAATAAATTCTGCAGTTTACTCATATCATTCAGACATACAATCATTGGATTAAATATTTTCAATGTGTACTGACATGAATTCACAAAACTATGAATTGGTCTCTGAAACATATTTGTATTAAATGAGCAACAAAAGCCATTTATCCATCAACTGGAAGTTTGCTAATCCTTCAGCAGCATGTGTGTGTTGCCAGCTGCTCCCAGAGTGTGAGCTCCTTGGAGCACTTTGGCCTTTTAGAACTGGAAAGGAATTTAGAACGGTCTATTCCAGTGTTCCCAGCATTGCTCAGGCCCCGCCTTGGAGGAAAGGGTGGGGTCCCTCAGTGCTCCGGGATTGTCTGGCTGCATGAGGATTTGGTCCTCCACCAACACCACGTAGAGACTGATTTTTTTTTGTTGTTGTTGGGGATTCATCAGAGGTACAGGAAATCAGGTTACACTGATTGCATTTGTTAGGTAAAGTCCCTCTTATAATTGTGTCTTGTCCCCAAAAGGTGTGGCACACACCAAGACCCCACCCCTCACTCCTTCTCTCTCTCTCTGCTCTCCCCTTTCCCCACCCCCACTGTGACCCTGATTGTCATTAATTGTCCTCATATCAAAATTGAGTACATAGGATTCATGCTTCTCCATTCTTGTGATGCTTTACTAAGAATAATGTCTTCCATTTCCATCTAGGTTAATACAAAGGAAGTAAAGTCTCCATCTTTTTTAATGGCTGAATAGTATTCCATGGTGTACATATACCAGAGCTTGTTAATCCATTCCTGGGTTGATGGGCATTTAGGCTGTTTCCACATTTTGGCGATTGTCAATTGAGCTGCAATAAACAGTCTAGTGCAAGTGTCCTTGTGATAAAAGGATTTTTTTCCTTCTGGGTAGATACCCAGTAACAGGATTGCAGGATCAAATGAGAGGTCTAGCTTGAGTTCTTTGAGGGCTCTCCATACTTAAATTTCAGGCATGAAATGATAAAAATCCTCAAAGAAAACATATAAAAAGCACTTGAAAATATCAATCTGGGGAAAGACTTCATAAAAAAGACTTCTGTGGCAATTGTAACAAAAAAAATAAACAAGTGGGCCTTAATTAAACGGAAAAGCTTCTGTACAGCCTAAGGAGACAACAACCAAAGCAAATGGACAACTTACACAGTGGAAAAGGATTTGCATATTTTGAATCAGACAAAAGCTTGATAACTAGGGTCTATAGAGAACTCAAATTAATCCACATGAAAAAATCCAACAATACCATATATCAATGGGCAAGAGAGATGTGTAGAGACTGTTTTTAACTTTGGCTGTTCTGTAACTGGCTGGTAAATAACTGGTGGTTTAGTAAATTTAGTAAAGCAACATGAAATTGTTTAAATTTTGACTAGTTTTGGTGATGATGTAGCTTTGGTTAAATGACTCAACGAGGAAGGCAATCGTGTCCCTCTTGTTGAAATCTAGGTCCAGAATGTAAAAGAACCGTGAAATTTTTCAGATGTTCTCAATTTCCAACTTTCAGTTCTTTTTTCGTCCCTGTAGTGCACCAAAATGCCCCCTAAAGTCTAATTTACAGGAAGTAATAAGTGACTGAATGAAGTGACAATATGGTCCAGTGAACCAGCTACGGAAGGGGACACAGCACCAAAGACGCGGACTCGCAGACTGACTGCGTAAAAAATTATAATTACTCGTTAAAAATGCATGAATGTATGAGGCACAGCTCTTTGTAATGTGGTACTTTCCAGTCGTAAAGTGCTATAAAACCATGATGATAAAAAAGGCAAGTGTAATTGAGATCACAAAGAAAACTAATGCACTACAAGGTATATTATGGGATAATCATTATGTCCATTACGGGCCATTACTTTGGCCGTGGTAGGAGAAATTTGAATTATATTGAAATGGATTTCGTTATACTTTCACGTATCAGGCGCCTAGGCAGAAATAAGTTCTCAATTATTTGTGCAACAAATATACACACATAGAAAGTCTTACATAACCACCAGAGGCAGGAGTGCTTGGAGGGCGAGTGCAAGGACCTGGGCTGACATCCTGACTCGGCCACTGGCTGGTGCATCAGCTGGGGTGAGTCACTCGCCTCCTTTGTTCCTCAGCTTCCTCATCTGCAAAGTGGACGTGATGGGAGACTCTTCATCCTGCAGTTGGTGTGAGGAGTGAAGGTCTGCAGGCGGCACATGGGGCTACCAGAGGGCTATCAGAGCACGCGTGTGTGTTGACTCTGCCCCACGCCTCACGCTGGTCTGTGTCGTAGGAGGAGAAAGGAAAGGCGAGCCCCACCCCTCCCATCCTGGGGTGCCTTCCCGCACAGACAAGGCCAGGCAGTGCACAGAGAGCAGAGTGGGTGGTGGAGGAGGGGATCACCTGCTGAGAACACAATGGGAGCATCTTCTGAGAATGACTCAACTCTCATTAGAGCCTGAAAATACTTTAGGTTAAGCTCCAAGTACTATAAGCGTGAGTCTGGAGGCTCCTCACTGAAGAACCTGTGAATGGCTCTCTATTCAAAAAGGCTGCTTTCCTCTTTTCCCCTGTTCTCTCCAAGTTCTGTTGCACCTGTCTATTTCCAGGACTGTGACTTCCCTGCTGTGTCACTTTCCCTGTGAATTGCTCCATCCCCAGGGAACCTGAGAGGACTCCTAGGTAGTTCTTTAGAAAACGCCCAGGGTAATGTCTTCTCAACATTTCTGTCCTGCTGCAGTTGGGGGGCTTCTCCTGACTTCCTCCCAGGGGCTTCTACGGGGTTGGTCTGTAGTAGACCACATAGCTTTAAGGAAAGGAGTAGCGAGAGCTAAGCTCAGAACCCTCAGTAATCATAAGAAACTTCTGTAACATGACACCTTGGTGACCCAGAGAGGAGAACAGCAGCAATTGGCAGTCTCTACACCTGGGGTGCAAAGAGCCCCAAGATCACGGCCATAAGAAGCTGCAGGAGAAGGCAGTCCGGGGAGCGTACATTCTTTCACTGGCTGCTCACTCAGACTCTTTGGCTTCTCCTGCCCACAGAACGTCTGCACAGAGTCTCTCTACAAGACTGCTAAGGTTCATTCTCTTAATAAGACAGCTCCTCTTCCTCAAACACTGTCTCTCTCTCTCTCTCTCCCTTCTGCTAAGGCAAATAGCCCTCAGGAACCTAAGAGCAATTGTTCTTGAGTAAGATAACAGCAAAGTGGCCCATGTCAGGACCCTAGATAAGCTGGGCCGGAGATCTGGTCAGTCCCGGGCTCCAACAAGTGGCGACCACAGAGGGAAGTGAAAGCCATCGACACTGTCGCCCTCTCTGCTGTCAGGATGGGTTTATTTGCCTTAGTTTGTCTGGAAGAGCAGCCTTCTCACTGGGGCTTGACCTGAAAGCAGATTCCCTGATGGCACAGAAGTGAGAATGCGGGATCTCATGTGTGACGCCGCAGGCTGTCCTTGGCAGGGAGGGATCAGAGGCTTACAGTTAACACTTCACGTAGGCAACAAGAAAACACAGCAGAGTTGCTCACGGAAAGTGGGTGTAGCAGACTGGACCGTAATTGCTCATTATTAGAAAAATAATTCTTGGTTCGATCATTGATAATACATTTTGGCTTGAAAATAGCTGCTCATGGGACAAAGGTCTCTGATACTGAAGTATTGTTACCCATGTAGGACTTACAACAGCTGTATGTTAAAAATAATTTATAATTGTTTTTCTAGAATCTCTGGTGAATTTTAAAGCCTGTGTCAGTAAGAAGGGAAGTAAATCTGTTACACCTGTTTTAATGTCAGCACAACTGAGGCAGGAGACAGGCAGAGCGGACGTTTAGGAAATGGCTCTTACTGGGCGCCCCTTCTCAACAAATGATTACAGATTCTTCTTCGATGAAAGCTGGACCTGCAGTGGGGAATGTTTCCTTGAGTTTTTGTTGCTTTGCTTTTTTCAACTTTAACATGTTCTTATGAGGACCATTGTCTGTGAGCCAGAGGCACAGTTTGCACTGCGTCTCTAAAGTCAGCACTAGGCACCAAGTTACTTAGGCAACGTGAGGACTCAGAGGACGGCACCAGGAAGTGAAGTGCCCGGAAGGGAAATTTCTCTCTGAGACCCTCCTGCTCTTGTCCCTCATTCTCCCTGAGGCCCCAGGAAGCAGCATTCCTCTTTCCTAAGATGGGTCGTAGAAATCAGAACTTCTGTTCCCCAAAAAGGCAAAAATAAAAGTGAGAATTATTACTTCATGCCTTTCTGTGTAGGAGCTGGTCACAAACTCCCACACCTGCCCTTACTCAGCAGCAGCTCCCCAGACCCTCATTTGAGGAGGGGACTTGCCCTGTTCCTGGGAGGCACCCAGACACCAGGAGACTCAGAACAGACAGGACGGCTGGGTTTCCTCACTCAGTCTGTGCCTATCAGATCACTCCCTCTTTGTCCAATCACATGTCCACACAGGTGTCCACTTTTCATCAAGTCTAAGCATAAAAGTGGGCAGTTTTCATTCAATCCTACAATGCCTCTACTAGGTATATATCCAAAAGACCAAAAATCACATTATAACAAAGATATTTGTAGCAGAATGTTTACTGCAGCCCAATTCATAATTGCTAAATCATGGAAGAAGCCCAAGTGCCCATTGACCCACAAATGAATTAAAAAATTGTGGTATGTGTACACCATGGAATATTATGCAGCCTTAAAGAAAGACGGAGACTTTACCTCTTTCATGTTTACATGAATAGAGCTGGAACATATTCTTCTTAGCAAAGTATCTCAAGAATGGAAGAAAAAATATCCAATGTACTCAGCCCTACTATGAAACTAATCATAACCAGTTATAACCTAAGAATATGGGGAAAGGGAAAAGGGAGGGGTGGGGAGGGTAGAGGATGGGTAGAGGAGGGAGGGCGATTGGTGGGATTACACCTACGGTGCATCTTACAAGGGTACATGTGAAACTCACTAAATGTAGAATATAAATGTCTTAACACAATAACTAAGAAAATGCCAGGAAGGCTGTGTCAACCAGTGTGATGAAAATATGTCAAATTGTATATAAAACCAGTGTATGGTGCCCCATGATTTCATTAATGTACACACCTATGATTAAAAAAAAAGCGGGCAGTTTTCCCTGGGTTTGGGGACTTCCATTCTGAAGGCTCCCATGTCTCCCAAACATGATTAAATCCATTGGTTGTCCTTGTTTCTTGGACTGTCTCTCTCTCTCTTCGGACTGCAGGAATCCCAGCCACGACCCTTACAATGGAGCTGGGGGAGACACCATCATCCTCTCCCTCCCCCACCTGCATAAATCTGAATACTCAAAGTTCATTTCACAGTAAGTAGAATACTCACCAATTAATTCAAGTAACACAAATCTTACCTTAAAATTCTATTAAACAATTTAGGTGGCATTCAGTTTGCCTTGCTCTTTTGTAAGCATGTTAAAGGAATCATTTCAGTCTCACAATCCCTGTGAACGAGGTATTATCATATCGATTTGTAAGATGGTTACACTGAGGCATGGAGAGACACCAGCTTCATCATTTTTAGGCATTATGTCTATCATTATTACCCTAAAAATTTCTAAAAGGGGTAAAGTTCAGGGAAAAAAATACAAATTGAATTAATAATTATGAAAGTAAGAGGTTTTGTTGTAATTAGAATTGCATTCAATGTCCAATAATTCAAGATGTAAAATAGAGGTTCCTTATTTTGTAGAGACATGATTTATTGGGGAAGGTAATTGTCATTTGGACAGATGAATACTGCAGCTGCTCGTTTTGTTTTGAAGGAATCATTGTGGTGAAAACATCTTTATTGACAACCACCATAGTCGGCTGTAATATATGCTTTTTTGTTTTGGATTGGCTGTGTTACCAAGGGAAGTTTGTTCCACTTCAAAGACAGATGATGTATTATCGTCCCCACCTGAATTGACAAGGAAAAAGCTCTTCAGCTCTGACTGGCAGGTGCGAAACCACTGGCTGACAGGACCCACAAAGAGACGAGACAAACAAAACCACAAGCGTGGAGCTTAAAAATATATTTGTTTTAACCCAGTCTCAGTAATGCCCTTATTTTACACTAGAGACTCAATTCCTTTCTTTCTCCCATGTCCATCCTCGCTGAAATGATGGGAGAGGGATGGTGGGACGCTGGCAGAGAGGCGAGGAAACCCAAGGGGTTGTAGACTGGGGTAGTAGTTTTCCAAAGAAAATGACAACATAATGTGGACTTTGGTTAAAAAGAGGGGTGCTTGAGGAGTTCAAATAACCTTTTTTAACTGAAAGTGAATGAATAGCAGTTACTTTGTTTCCTTTGTTTTTATTGGGTCAAAATTTCCCAAATTCCAAATTTTTAAACCTTCATTGTAATTGAGCATATGTTTTACACGGACTATATTAAAAAATAATCTAGAACAGCATTATCAGAAGATCTGTTGACTTGTAGTATGGGTGGATATCATGCCTCTGAAGGAAGCAAGTATTTCTGGTCTCAGTGACAAGGAATTCTCTCTCAAATCTGCTTCTTTCTTTTGCTAAAATAATGCATTTGAATAATTCTGTCCTTCACAATAATCGTGGACTTACAACTCAGAACAGCTTTGTCATTTACTAAGTGTCTGCTTTTGGGAACAGAATGAGGGTGGAAACCTCACTACTCAGACCTTGGCCACCATCGCACCTCAGTTCCTTGAAGCCTCTGAGGACCAGCTGTTGTCTCCACACCTGCTGGGCAGAGGAGGAGTTGTCAGGCTCAGTAGGAAACCGAGACCCTCGGGAAGGGGGAGATTTTCTGTTATCAAAGTAGGAAGGGAGAGGTGGACCTTATATTTCAAGGGGTTCAGAGACTATCACTCTAAAATACGCCGCTCTGTAATAAGGATTATTTGGAGTTGAAGGCGGTTTAAAAAGAAAGAACCAGGGAGACAAGAAAACCTGTCTTCCCCTCTCTATTAGGACGATCCGTCATTATTGGAGGCAGCTGTGGGTTCTGCCATCCCAGAAGTGGCACTGGAGCGGTCTACATAGCAAATTTTACTAACTACCTTCCCACATTTGCACCCTTAGGATCTCACATTTCCTCTCCTTTGTCTTGGCATTTCTCTACAAATTTATGGTCTTTTGTTAAGTTTGCCAGATAGGCAGCTCAGTGGGTAGGGTGCTGGCCACAGACACCTAGGCGGGCAGGTTCCAGCCCGACCAGGGCCTGCTAAACAACAATGACAACTGCAACAAAAATTAGCTGTGCATTGTGGTGGGCACCTGTAGTCCCAGCTACTTGGGAGACTGAGGCAAGAGAATTGCTTCAGCCCAAGAGTTTGAGGTTGCTGTGAGCTGTGACACCATAGCACTCTACTGAGGGTGACAAAGTGAGACTCCATCTCAAAAAAAAAAAAAAAAAAAAAGATTGCCAGGTAATCCCAACGCCTAACCACTCATTTGATTTATTCCTTACTGAATGTCCCCATTTCTATGTGAGGTGTGTCTGTTAACAAACTTCTGTTTTACTTTTTCTAATGTGTTTTTGGTCAGTGTACTTTGCAGGGTCCCAGCTAACAAATCTAAGATTACTGAAGGGAAAAGAATTTGTTTTCCTTCCCACATATTCATAAATTAACAAACTTCAAAACAGCCATTGGGAATGTAGGCTGAGAGGACACATTTGAAAGGAGTTTTTTTGTTTTCTTTTTGTGCTGTGAAACGTCACAGATCTATCATTCATTAAAAGCCTAACACTCTTCCTCTAACCTGCAGGTTATAGGAAGCATTTATCTATCTAATATCGGCATCTTCTTCCTCATCACCCTTGTAAAGCTTGAGAACTTATGTTTGTCACTAATACTTTAGTTTACTAATAAACTCAGACACAAAACTTGATCTTACATCATGAATGTTAGTTTAGTAGAAAGAAATATATGTGTAAAATTAATAATTTTCATGTGACTGAATCGTGACTAATGTAGATAACATGTTGGAAAGCACGGATGCTTTCTATTGAATATGACCTCTGTTATGAGTATGTGTTAAATCAATATGTGTAGCTAGAAAAACGGAAACAAGAGATTACCCTCAAAATGTCCAAAATACTTGATTTCTATTTGTGTGCATTACCCACCCCCCAATCCCTATTGCTGGAAAGAGTTAAATTGTTTCTATTCTACAACTCTCACACTACTGCAAATAAACACCATCAATAAAGTTTTAGATCATAATATTACAGAAATATTGTAAATATTATTCAATGTCAATCCACCAGAGATCTAAGTGACCATTTTGCATGACTGAATGTATGGATGTGTGATAAATTATCTAAGCAGACTTCTCTTAATAAATGTGTACAGAACTTCTTCCTTTTTTTGTATTAAGAGCAATTAATGAGGGTGGCGCCTGTGGCTCAAGGAGTAGGGCGCCGGTCCCATATGCCGGAGGTGGTGGGTTCAAACCTAGCCCCTGCCAAAAAAAAAGAGCAATTAATGAACCTACATTGTTTATATCATTGCACAACCACCTAAATACTTCGTTAAGATAAATTTTAAAGAAATTAAATTTTTAACAAAATTAGATTTTAAAAATTGTATGCACGTTTCAAAACCAAGCGTATATTGCCTTCCAGAAAGTTCGTACCAATTTGCTAGTGAAGAGGATTCATTTGCCCATAACTTCGGCATCACTAGAACTTATACATCTTTTTATTTCTCCTAGAATACCTTTCTGTGGAAATCTAAGAAAGTAGGAAGAAGAGAGAGGAGGAATGTTCACGGATCTGCTGTGATCCTTTAGTCTTTGTTGGATGGGATTCATGAGCTACATCAATTTTTAGTTTTTACATTTGCTACATCCTGGTGAAGTTCTTCAACTTCTCACACAACCTTTCATTTTAATTTATATTTGCCCATATTCTTTTCTGTGTGATTTGGGCAGGTAAAGGGTATTGAACATGATGGATGCAAATTTCTCACTGCTTCCCTCAAGCAATTTCATTGTTCTCGCTTTAATAGGCAGGAAATAGTCGAGAAATAATGATTCAGCCATTTCTTAAATATTTTACAATTTTATTTTTAATAAAGAAAATGTGAATTACTGGAAGTTACATTATTTGTGAGGTACTTAGCCTCAGCTCCCATGGAAAACTCGGGCACACCCACAGCCCAGACCTCTCAGAATTCCATTCTGTTAACTTGCTGAATTCCCAAATAGGATTTGAACATTGCTGCGTGAGCTGGAGGTTCCTTTAGCAGAAAAGAATATCCAATTTTTCTATAGTAAAGTGTTAACTGTTGACTAAAATGACATCTGCGTTTTCCAGTTGGAAAGAGCGATAATAGGGAGGCTTGGTAGATAAAATCTTGCTTATCTCACTACCTAGATTACGAATATGAAAGGCCATTACAAAAAAAAACGAAAGCGTAAAGCATCAATATGATGTTTTGTCTTTGTTTATTGAATGAATTACAGTGTTGGATTTCATGATGTTGAATCATGAGATGACCTAGATCTTATAACATAGAGATTAAATACATGAATAAAATGATATGCCTGGAATATATTTAAATTTTAAGTACTTATTTTTCTTTTTTAAAGACAAACATGAAACAAGTTTATTGAGGAAGAGAGAGATAGGTTTACAGAGGAAGAAAGTTCACAAAGTAGGATGCATTTGTCACAGACAGAGAATGGGGCTTCCATTGCCAGGGGAAGTAGGCAAAGAGGACTTAAGTACATGTTTCTAAACAGAAGAAAATACTGTCTGAAAAAAGTTAGCTAGGATATAAAACACTAAAAATGCAAACCTTTTACTGCCAACCCCAAGTGCTGGAGAGGTGGGGAGTACACACAGAGCAGAGAATCAGGCCACTGGACATGGTGCCTCTTCAAGATGGGAAGATAAAATACCTGGGTGGTTACAGTTACTTCTTAATTTTTATGTGTTAATAGAGACACACACTTTGAAACATGATTCTTAGAATGATAGGGCTATATTTAGGGTCCTGGGGAATCTTAAAACACCCATCATTTAAAAGGGTGAAGAGACAGGGAAACTTAACAGGACTAGCAAAAAGCTTAATAAATTAGGAAGAGCATATGAAATGGCAAAAGCAGGAAAAAGTATTCAATAGTAAATATTAAATTAAATGAGATAAAAACAAAATATTATACTTTGCAGTAAGTTTAAAGAATCAAATATTTCTTTTCTTTCTTTTTAAACTTCAGAATATAATGGGGGTGAAAATGTTTTGCTTACATGAATTGCTCTTATGCAGTTTGAGTTAGTTATCAGTGTGCCCATCAACAAGATAAAGTCCATTGTACCCATCAAGTGTGAGTTTACCAGTCCCCCCCCCCTTCCCCTGCTTGGTTTCTGTTGAGTTCTGCTACTGTATCTGCACATGGGCGTTGATTGATTAGTTCCAACTGACGCGTGAGAACATGTGGTATTTGTTTTCTCATTCTTGCAATACTTGGCTTAAGGAAGAGTCTCCAGTTCACTCCATCCAGGTTATCAGTTCACTGTTTCTTTATGCCTGAGTGGTCCCTCATAGTATGCTCATCCCACATTTCATTAATCCACTCACGTATTGATGGGCACTTGGGTTGATTCCACAGCTTTGCAATTGTGAATTGTGGTGTAATAAACATTTGAGTGCAGGTGTCTTTTCATAAAAGAGAACCCAATTTTTCTTCCTGCAATGAGGTCTATCTATCACTTTGAGTTTTAAAGAAAATACAGATGAGGGTGGGATGCCTGTAATGCTAGCACTGTGGGAGGTGAAGGTAGGAGGGTTGTTTGAGGCCAGGAGTTGGGGAGGTGAGAAAGAGTGAGACAAAAAAGAGAAAGATTAGCTGACTGTGGTGGTGGGTCCCTATAATCCCAGCTACTTAGGAGGCTGAGGCAGGAGGATCAGAGAGCCCAGGAGGTGGAGACCACAGTGAGCTATGATGATACCACTGCACTCCAGACTGGGTGACAGGGCCATACTCTGTCTCAGAAACAAAACAAAACAACACAAAAACCTACTCAAACTAAACAAAATGGATATATACTGTCTATAAGAAACACATCTGTAATAAAATGAAGACAAACTTTGACAAGGAAAGGATGTACAGAATTATAAAAGCATATTCAAATTAAACAAGTGAGGGGGACTGACAAAACCCATATATAAGACAAAGCAAAATTGACAACCAATGCATCATCAAAGTTGTACTCCAAAGAAAAGCTTATGTCTTTATTTATTTAGCAGGCACATGGCATCAAAAATATATAAAAGAAAACCTTCTAGAAATATAAAGGTAATTTAATCCAGTAAAGATTCAATGAATCAAAAAATAGGATCAGCAGAGTGCTTTTTGAATATTTAAAAACACACGTATTTTAAAATATTTGTATTTCTGACAGAGCATGCATGTTATTTTCTTCCATGACCAGAACAGACACGGCTGTGAAGTGGGTACCACACCTCAGAGAAGCTTCAGAAGCCTCATTCTCCAGTCAAGCAAATAAAACTGGGAATCAGCAACAAAATCGTGAATGAAAACCCAAACCACTCTTTTAACAACCACTGGATCAGAGTAGAAATCAGAGAGCTATTAGTGGAAAGTTATCTTGCAATTAAAATTATGAGTACTTTTCTTCAAAATGTATGGAGATGTGGCTTTGATAATTTGTATACGTGTATAAACAACAAACGCCTGAAATTTAGCAAATAAGAATTCAACTTAAGGAAAGAGAAAGGACCAAATTGTGTTATTCCAAGAACTGAGCTATTTTACGCCTTAGGCTTATGTGGCTTACTAAGGTCATACTACACAGTAATCATGAGGAGGCCTGGCCAGGATTCAGGTCTATTTTTGACAATTTTCAGTCACAGGCAGGAGCGTAAGTTAGGCTGCTCTGGGCCTGTGGGGCCCATGGAGCAGATTCCCAACCGGGAATGCAGAAGAGACATCCCAGTCAAGTGTGAGGCTGGCAAGGCATTGCCCACACTGGCCGTCATGAAGAGCCAGGAGTCTTGGCCTCCCTCCAGGTTCTTCTCAAGGCTTCTTACAAGTCTTACAGGTGAGCAGGCAGAGCTCTGGAAGAAGCAGCTTCAGACATGAGTCCCAGCTTCAGTGAATCTAGCAAGCTGGTGGCTCTTGTCTGGGCAGTGACAGCTATGATGCAGGTTGTGTCTTACCCAATACCCACCAGTACCTACTAGTACCTACTAGTACCCACCAATACCCACAATCCCAACCAGTACCCACTAGTACCCACTGGTACCCACCAATATCCACTAGTACCCACCGGCAATTATGCCTTGGCTTGTCCTTCTCCTTCATCCTCACAAGAGGGTCACCATTTTCCAATCTGTGAAAGATGCAGCAGGGCTGTGAGCAGTGCATGGACGGTGATAGTCAAATACGCAGATCTGAGGCCGCCACCTTCTGAGCCCAGAAGCCACCCGGGTGATGCAGTATTCTGGAGCCTGCCCTGTCCTTCTGCAGGGAGGTGGGGATGGAAGGGACATGATGTGCTCTGGAGAGTTGGAACTGGGAAGCCAGAAGAGCAAAGAGCACCTGCCTGTGCTCCGCTTCCCCCGGCCCAGCAAAGACCAAAAGCGCAGTCTGGTCTTTGTAGGTGTGGTGTTGTGCCAGAAGGTATGAAGCTGAAGTCCCCCATCAGAGCCCTGATCCCGAGCTCTGCCTCCTTCTTGAGCGTCGCTTGCACTAAATGTGGCCCAAGCATGGGCCGGGCACCCACAAACAGGGCAGGAGCCCTGTGGGGCAGGAGCCTCCTCCAGCTCAGGGGCTGTTTGCACCTTCTCAGCTGCCACCTTCCCTTGACTTAAACCGTGACTCTGAGGAAGTGCAGGGATGCTGGGGGCCCTAAGACTCTGTACACAATACCACGGTCCACGGAGCTCCTGGTGTCTCCTGCCCAGTCTCACGTCCAGCAGCACCAGAAGACCCTCAGGTGCGCACACAGGGTCTGAGAAGCATTGCTGCCCTGCAGGAGTCTTCTCTTCTTGTCAAAGTCAGAGTCTATCCAAGAGGGGCAGGGAAGTGTTTTAAAGCTGGAATCTTCTAGTGGCATGTGTTTTGCCAGTTCTATGTCCTTTTCTTAGGTTTAATTTCCTGGAAAAGCCTCACGCTGCATCTTTACACCTGGCCGAGCGTCACTGTGGGAATGTGAGGCTTGTCTCACCCACGCCCGGGGCCCACAGTCTGATTCCAACTCTTTCTCATCAAGGTTCTCTGGGGCTCTGCTGTCTGAAGAATGTCACGTAAGCGCCACTCAGTGGGATGGCGAGGGGAGCAGGTGGGCACTCACTCCTGAGGGCTTCATCCTTTCCAGGACTTCGCACTAGCTGGTTCTCATCCTACAAATCATCCATGGCATCCTACCTTAAATTCATAGCAAACACCACTTCACACTCCGTAATTCTGTTTCCTACAAGACAGTGAGCTGTCGGATACGTGAGTCATCTCCCTCCTTCCAGAGGAAACCTGACTTTGTACACAAGCCAACATTTACCAAAATTGCTGAATTTAACTGCTCAGGAGGGGGCATTTTTGTTTTGTTTCTTATGTTTCTGAGTTTGATTTAGACACACTCTGTTATGTTTCTGCGTTATTACATCAACACCCACAGCACATTCCTAATCCCCCTTTTGGTTACAGTGAAGTATAAATTGATGAATATTCCATTATCTTTTGGTGAAGATTTCCCAAAACCTATAGTATACACATGCTTTGTGAGGCCTCTGTTAATAGAAAAAGTATCTTTTAAAATGTGTTAGATGCAAATTACCCAGAGCGCTCTGCTTTCTGTCTTGCCGGGCCACTGAAGGAGTAAGTACGATGTTCTGTTTAACCAGCAGCAGTCTAATCTCTGAACGGTACAGAAAGAAAAAATCCAGCTTTGCCTGAAGAATCTGCAGTCTGTACTAGTGTTTTTCAACCATTTTTATCTCACAGCTCACTTGAACCTGTAGATGAACTTCAGCAGCAAACTTAAATTACATTGATCAAAAAAAAAAAAAAAAAAAAAAGAGGACAAGAAAGAATATACTTACTGTCCTTTAAACTTCTTTGAAAATAGTTTCATTAATGACCTTTAAAATTTTTTCTTGGAGGCTGGTCCTGGTGGCTCACACCTGTATTCCTAGCTCTCTGGGAGGCCGAGGTGGGTAAATTCACTAAGCCGGAGTTCAAGACCAGCCTGACCTTGTGTTGAGCGCCTATAGTTCCAACTACTCGGAAGGCTGAGGCGAGAGGATCACTTGAGTCTAAGAGTTTGAGGTTGCTGTGAGCTGTGACACAATGGTACTCTACCTAGGTGACAAAGTGAGACTTTGTCTCAAAAAATTTTTTTTCTTCTCATGGCACACCTAAGGTCCTGTCATGGCACACCAGCATGCTGCAGTTGAAAAATCACTGGTCTAGAGCAACGTCTACAAAACAGAGAAAATATTACATCATGGTGGGACTGCCCAATTTGAAGGTCAAGGAAGAGACAATCTTGGCTTGCTGTAGCAGGCTGGGAGGACGGCACATAAGACCAATCATTCCCCTTGAGTTGTCCCAGGGCCTCTGCTTTAGTAAGCAAATTCCACATCGAGAAAATCAGGCTTTTCAGGGACTGTGGGCATGGTAGTTTTAAAAAAGATGATGTTAGCCAGCACTTGTGTGCAAATAAACTGAACATGCCTTTCCCAGCATTTCTAATTTCAAATATCCTCTTTTTGTTAACCTTGTTGTGAGGATGTCCTATTCGTTCAGACAGAGGACGCTGGCTAGACATCAGGGTCCGAGTCACAGACCCTACAAGGCACTGGGGACACTCACAGAATGAGCACGGCTGGGATTAGCCCTTTAACGGTATCATTGATCTTCTGCTTATTAATGCCATGATATGTATGCTAAAAAAAATTGAAAACACAGAAAAGTAATAAAGAAGCTCTTCTGCTATCTAGTATAACAGAGATAACTGCTGTGAGCAGGTAGGGCTACACCAACACTTTTGTGTGTTTATGCTCATACATAAACATGTGTTGACTATTAATTCCTAAAAATAGAAACATATCATATATCCTTGGTGTAACCCAAGTTTAAAAACGAATTAGCAATATATTCTGATATATTTTTGTAGATTTGTATGACAAAATTTTTAATATTTATACAAGTATTCTAAAGTAGAATTGCTGGCATACCTATACTGTCTCCAAAAATGCACCAATTCACACCTCTAACAGCTGTCTTTGAGAATGCATAATTTTATACACTTCCCAGCACTGGGTGTTATCAATATTTTAAACTTCTTGCTGTAAACTCTTGGAACTGAGGGTGGGAGTGGGGGCAGGGATGAGAAGGCTGCAATTCCATCAGGCTGAACTTGCTTTGTCTTGCATTGATTTTCGTTGTTGTCACTTTGATGTATGGTCTGAAATTCTGTCCTCTTCAGCACAATTCTGCGTCACGTACATGGCTCTCTGTGAGGTTTGACAAACGTGCGTTCAGAGCACAGTGGAAATCATTCCCTTTAAGCTGTCCCATGGCCTCTGCTTTAGTGAGCAAATGAAAATTGACAGTTAAGGCTTCAAATAACTGTATCTGCTTCAATGTGAGAAAAATGTCCCTTCCTGCAAAATGTATTTCTCATTTAATTAATATAATCATTTTTGTGTGGCTTGTAGGTCTCTTTATCCCAAATCACCTGGGCATTGCAGAATGTGGCTGCCTGAATGAAGCATTTCTAGATCCTGGGCAAGAGAGAAATTGCTGTCAAACGTGGGCCTTGACTTACAGAACTCACTGCCTGGGCGGGGGGATATGAAACTTATTAATACAGCCACACTGATGATGAGCTCTGTGGCAGGTGTACATTCCAGAACAAGACAGAAGCAATTTGACTTCACACACATTCTCCCTGGGGAATCCCTGGTCCTTCTTTTAAGTTTTTTGGGCATCATGTTCCCCAGGAAGCTCTGAGCTCCTTGTCCTGGCCAGTGACCCTTTTTGGGTGGTTTGATTAGATGGCACTCATGTCGTCGTCACAGTAACTAACTCTGTTTTTTCCCCCTTGCATTTCTCTTCTTTCAATATACTATGAGTAAGTAGAGAGTGGGTAGTGTGACATCCATTTTTGCATCTTCGAGAGGCACCAGACACATAAAACTATTTAATAAATGCAATTGGGCTTTAACCTCTACTTAAAAAATTCCAGAAACAGGGAGCTACTACATGTCTGTTTAAACTTAGACTTGTTACTAATGTGAGTGAGACTATTTCACATGTGATTCATGGGAGAAGACCAAGAAATCTGATTTGATTGTAAATAGCAAAATTTTGGCGGTGAACTATCAAATGAATTTAGTCATTAATCCACTCAACCAGTCATCTATTTATAATGACTGTGCACTGGAATTGGCACGATGGATGATCCAGGAATAGTCTGGTGTTTCGTTGTTCAGTAAAGTCCTCCTGTTTAATATCCTTGGGGCATTCTCAGTGGGCTGAGTATCCTACAGAATACAGATTAGATCACAGTTCTCACCTTCAAAGAATAAGACATCAGCTCCACATAAAGTCAGTGTGGAAGGAGGCAACTCGCCAAACCAAAAAAATTTTTAAAAAAGAAAAATAATGACTGCTATTTTACTCTGTCTTTTCCATGTTGCTTCTTTCTTGCTCAGTCTGAAGGAATAAATCTGAGACAGAGCAGATGGGGCATCTCCTGCCTGTGTTCACTTTCCAGGCCATTCAAGGAATCCCAGCCATCTGCCAAGTGCCCTGCCGACTTGCCTCTGTGGAAGGAAAGTTTGATTTGTGTTTGAAGAGAAAAAATTTCATCAGTTTTAAAAAGCTGTGATACAAAGTTCAAAGAAAAGTTATTCTAGAAACTCACCTCTATTTAATGAAGGCAGTGACTTGAGTCGGGGAAAATATTCCTTTCAGAGTTTTAAAACAACTGATTTTCTAAATTATCAATGAGAAAGTAAGGAAATATTAAGAAGGTGATCTTAAAAGGGGAAAAGAGAGTTGCCTCAGATGCCCTCCACGTTGCCCTTGAAGAGCACGCTCCAAAACACAAATATATTTGTAATAAAATTTTGGACTTAATGTGTGAGCTTTAAAGGACCATTGTTAGCTTAAGTCACACATTCATCTACAACGCCATCATTCAAGACAAGGATTGGAGCCCTGGAATGAGGCTCATCCAAATTAGATGTGCTGTAAGTGTAAAATATACACGAGGTTTTTATGAAAAAAAGAGTGCATTTATCTTGTTGATGATGTTTATATTGATCATTGTTAAAATATACTTGGCTACATTGGATTGAAGTACATATTAAAATTAATTCTGCCCATTTTGTTTCACCGTTGTTAATGTGGCACGAGGGAGTTCAGAATCGTGTATGTGGCTCACATTTTATTTGTATTGGACATCACTGATGAAAGTTCAGTGAAATATTTCTTGTCTCCCTGAAGCATCTCAGACATACAGATGAGAACAAGACCTGCCAACTAGCCCCCCATTCCAAGAGACAGACAGCAATTGTTCTACCCCCTCAACTAAGGGGTAAGAAAGGTGTTCCCTCTGCCATCCCAACCGAAGCAAACCATGCCCAGGGCCATGTCTGTAGCGAACACTCTCCTGCTGCCCTCTCTGGTTCCTGCCCATCCACCTCCATGCCGGTCATAGGGACTGGGGGTCAGGCATCGGGAGGAAGAGCCTGAGGTTCCCTGCAAGACAGGAGCCGTGCATTTTGCTCCCCTCCCTGGACAGATGCTCGAACAGTTGCAGAATCTGGGGTCCCACTGCCTCACACTGCAGTGCAGAGGGTGAAGAAAGAATCCATGGGAACACCTGATGGGTGGACCTCACTGGCCGCTCTTGAACTGGACCATGGAGGCTGCTCCTTTCTTTCTGTCTGGAAGTGCAGGAAGGCAGGAGGGTTGCTGTAATGGTTTTCTTAGCAAAAAAAAAAGTTGAAAGGAAGGAGAGGGACCATTACCCCAAGTCCTGTGGCCCTAAAAGAGAGCGGAAGAGGAGCCGTATGGCTCCCCATGAAGGGGCATTGAGGTTAGAGAGCAAAGGCTATAAGGTTTTTCAGAAACCAGCCCAGCAAGGGGACATTTCACTGCACCAAGAAGGCCACACTCTCCTTTTCTCTTCCCCACTGCTGTGTGTGCCTGCGTGTGTGTGTGTGTGTGAGAGAGAAAGAGAGAGAGGGGCAAAGTCAAGGGAAAACTCGCTACTTGAATAATCAGGTGTCCTTCTAATCTGAGGTACTTGACCTAATCCTCCCCTGTAAACCAAGCCCCAAGCACCTAAGTTCCACTCCACATTCGGCTACATGTTTACCTATGTCACTGTCCTCCTCATCATCAATGGCTTGCTATGGTCTGAAAAACCAAATTCTAACCCCCAGAAGGTGACATTTATGGCGTTGGGTCTCCACCTGCCTCTGTGGCTGCCCTCGTCTGTTAAGTCTGCTCTTCCCGGGCTTTAGTGAGATGTTAACAGAACAACCTGGAGCCTGCTCACCCTGAAATCACACCCCCTTGTTCAACAGACACTACCTATCCTCCATCTTGCACCGGGCACTCGCCTAGGAATTAAGGACACAGCCGGCCAATCAAACATCCCTCCAAGCAGACAGTCTGATGAACAGGACCTTTTTCTCTTGGTAAATCCTGTCCTGCTTCTTAAATATTCTTCTCTCTCTCTTCCACTATAATGTAAATGTTGCCTGTATGATGAAGCCTTTCCCCAGGTGGGATAAATGCTACCTGGGTCTCTTCCAGGTTTGCTGTTTGATAGAACTTTGTCCTTACTACGTGAACACCTTCCCACCTCATCTGAGATCTCACTGACAGAAGCCGCGTCCCTCTATCTTTGTATCGACAACATCTGCCACATTTGGGTGCTTAAAAAAATGCATGCTGAAAGGCCTCAACCTCATTGTCTTTTATTTAATTCCGTCTTTGTTTCTTATTTTTGTATTTTCTCTGAGGTTATATAACATCCAGAGATGTGGCAAGCCAAGTTTAGCTCAGAACAGTTACACAATCAAAATATGCTTTAAAGAAGTCTATTCCGAGCAACGGTGGTTGGATGATTTAACATATTTCTTTCTGTCTCTAAACAATGAAGTCATTTCTGGTTTTTTTGGGCAAAAAGTAAAGTACATAGCTCCTCAAATCATTCTCGAAATTAAGGATAAACAGCTGCTATCATTTTGAAAATTAAAAAAAACTACTTTGACCATCAGAGACTCATTTTAATGCCTACAAAAATAGAGCTATCTGTAGCAAACAGAGAATTGCGTGTTGCTGAGTTATAATCACTGAGTCACCAGTGAAGAAGGAGCTTACATCTGGGGCTTGTCTTGAAAACAAGATCTTTCACCATTAAAATCGGTATTTTCTTTTCTTCAGTATCTGATAAAAACTAAAGTAATATTAGGTTTCAAACAGTAATCTGGGACACTTTCAAAGTCAGTGGTTGAACTTTTTTTTTCTTTTGAGGTTAAACTTTATTGATCTGCTCTATTAGCAGCACTAAAATCAGTTGCTCTGCAGCTGATTAGAGCACTGGACAGTATCAGAATTTACAAGACACGGAAACATACCCCAAGTGTCTGAAGTGGCATCCAAGGACTTAGGGTCCCCACCTCCTGTGGTATCTCGGCAGCCCACCCTGGCAGAGAGGCAGCAGTTGTCAGCACAGCAGGCAACAGGGATGGAGCAGACAGGGTGGGACCATGAAGACAAAATCATGAACTGGGATAGCAGCGATCTGAAATTGCAAAATCAACCAAGTTCCAGCGGAACGATGGCTGAGACAGGCGATGACGTGAAAATGGATTAGACACGGACTGAATTCTCCATCACACATATGACACCTCTGCTTTATGCCTGCCTCGTGGCAACTCGAAGGAATGAATTCCGAAATGAATGAGATTTATTTATTTATTTATTTATTTATTTTTTATTGTTGGGGATTCATTGAGGGTACAATAAGCCAGGTTACACTGATTGCAATTGTTAGGTAAAGTCTCTCTTGCAATCATGTCTTGCCCCCATAAAGTGTGACACACACCAAGGCCCCACCCACCTCCCTCCTTCCTTCTTTCTGTTTCCCCCCCCATAACCATAATTGTCATTAATTGTCCTCATATCAAAATTGAGTACATAGGATTCATGCTTCTCTATACTTGTGATGCTTTACTAAGAATAATGTCTTCCACGTCCATCCAGGTTAATACGAAGGATGTAAAGTCTCCATTTTTTTTAATGGCTGAATAGTATTCCATGGTGTACATATACCACAGCTTGTTAATCCATTCCTGGGTTGGTGGGCATTTAGGCTGTTTCCACATTTTGGCAATAGTAAATTGAGCTGCAATAAACAGTCTAGTACAAGTATCCTTATGATAAAAGGATTTCTTTCCTTCTGGGTAGATGCCCAGTAATGGGATTGCAGGATCAAATGGGAGGTCTAGCTTGAGTGCTTTGAGGTTTCTCCATACTTCCTTCCAGAAAGGTTGTACTAGTTTGCAGTCCCACCAGCAGTGTAAAAGTGTTCCCTTCTCAAATGAGATTTATTTTTACCACCTGGCACAATAGACTTGAAGTATAAATCAAATTGAGTCATGGGGGAAAATTACGCTTCTTGCATTCTTGAGTCTAGGAGCCGCTATGCAAATATGCTGTACTGTGTCCCTGTTGACTGTGTGTATTTCCAAAGAATATTTTTTGAGAAGTGAACTAGGTACTGCCAAATTGCCGTCCCAAATTATCTATATGTTTATTTTTCTTCCAACAGCGTACAGGAGGGCCCTTTGCCCGACATCTTTGCCAATACCTATCATTAGCGTCTAAGTGTTCATTTATCTAAAATATCTCTTTTCATTTATTCCCACAGTAATATCTCCTTGGTTTATTTCCAGAAAGGGTTGCCCAGAGATAATTGCATGTAGCTTAATTCCATTTAAATCTGATGTCATTAATTCATTTTCATCATCAATTTCCTGCCCTCTGAGGAAATGTGGATTAGAGGGGCAGACGGGGAGACGGATGCTCATTAGGTGGTTACTTTGCACTGGGCACTTTGGGAAATATTTCTGGTCCTGAGAACATTACGCTAGTTGTTCTCAAGCTGTGGTCCCTGGACATGCAGCATGGACAATCACCTAGCGCCTTTTTAGAAATGCAAATCATTGGGCCACATCCCAGACCCAGTGAATCCTGGAGGTCTAACGGTCTGTATCATCTTTTGACACACACCCTGGGAAATTCTGATGTCCCCTAGGATCAGCAAACCATTTTATGGATGGGAAGCTTAACCTGAAGAGAAGTAAGCATCTTCAAGGTCATCAGTTACAGAGTTCAGCCTGACTTCAAACTCAGTACAATGCTTTCTTTGCTCAAGTAAATTTTAGTGGGATCTGATGGGTGCTACAGAAGATGAGCTTCTGGGAAATAACAATCGAGTAAGGAGAGCTCTTCAAACTTTTTAAACAGGGGGCCAGTTCACTGTCCCTCAGACCGTTGGAGGGCTGCACGATAGTTTAAAAAAAAACTATGAACAAATTCCTATGCACACTGCACATATCTTATTTTGAAGTAAAAAAACAAAATGGGAACAAATACAATCACACCGCCTCATGTAGCTCGCGGGCCGTAGTTTGAGGACCCCTGGAGTAAAGTGTGCTGGGGCAGAACTCTAAGGAAGCCAAGAACAGCAAAAACCTGTGAACCAGCTGATTGCTGAGAGGGAACACGGGGGCTCTAATAGTGGGAGAGAGGGACATTGCTGATGGATCAATCAGGTCTGACATTGATGCTGGGTCTATTAACCCTGGTATCCTCATAAATATATCATAAATATGAAGAACAGACAATGTGCAGGGCATACTTTCCTGGTTTATGGTTTGGAATTACTATAATGCTGATGCTGTAGCAAAAGACAGCACACATGTTAGAGGAAGACGAATTTATCTTGTGCTAAAATTAGGGCATCTTTTTCCAGGATGGTTATTAGCCATGGAAATAGGGTGGGCCTTTTCTGCTGTTTGTTTGTTTTTTGTTTGTTTTAGGAAGGAGAAAATGCTGTATGTTTTGCAATAAAAGGCTGGATTGCAGAAGTATATGAGAAATTGAAGGCAAGGGGCTTCTGTGTTTACAGAGGAGAGAGTTCAGAGTGACTCATTATTAATCACAACATGATAACTCCTCTGAGATGTAGGCTGTGCCTGGCTCACATTATACGCTCACTGAAATAGGACTCAGGCTAAATGTAATGAGCAACTTTCCGCTGTTCATTTGATTCAAGAATAGAACCTTGGAAATGGGGCCCAATTTGTGTTAATTTGAACCTGGAAGTAGACTTTTGTGGACTTTTTTTGGACTTTTGTGATTGGCAGGAATGGCTAATGGGGGTTTGAGTTCAGCTTCAGGAAGATACAGTACTTTTCTATTTTTGCCAAAACAAATAGCAACTAGAAAAAAAATGATGAGCTTAGGAAAAGGAAGTGTGGGTAGTGAAGCATACTGAAGTGGTTCTCACACTTTGAGTCCAGCAGCAGCAGAATCACCAGGAGGGCTTGTTAGATGCAGGTGGCTGGGCAGGACACCAAGGACTTCTAATTTGGTGGGTCTGGGGTGTGCAGGACACCAAGGACTTCTAATTTGATAGGCCTGGGGTGTGCAGGACACCAAGGTCTTCTAATTTGGTGGGTCTGGGATGTGTAGGACACCAAGGTCTTCTAATTTGTTGGGTCTGGGGTGTGCAGGACACCAAGGTCTTCTAATTTGTTGGGTCTGGGGTGTGCAGGACACCGAGGTCTTCTAATTTGTTGGGTCTGGGGTGTGCAAGACACCAAGGTCTTCTAATTTGGTGGGTCTGGGGTGTGCAGGACACCAAGGTCTTCTAATTTGATAGGTCTAGGGTGTGCAGGACACTAAGGTCTTCTAATTTGTTGGGTCTGGGGTGTGCAGGACACCAAGGACTTCTAATTTGTTGGGTCTGGGGTGTGCAGGACACCAAGGAGTTCTAATTTGTTGGGTCTGCGGTGTGCAGGACACCAAGGACTTTTAATTTGTTGGGTCTGGGGTGTGCAGGACACCAAGGTCTTCTAAATTGTTGGGCCTGGGGTGTGCAGGACACCAAGGACTTCTAATTTGGTGGGCCTGGGGTGTGCAGGACACCAAGGTCTTCTAATTTGTTGCGTCTGGGGTGTGCAGGACACCAAGGACTTCTAATTTGTTGGGTCTGGGGTGTGCAGGACACCAAGGAGTTCTAATTTGTTGGGTCTGGGGTGTGCAGGACACCAAGGAGTTCTAATTTGTTGGGTCTGCGGTGTGCAGGACACCAAGGACTTTTAATTTGTTGGGTCTGGGGTGTGCAGGACACCAAGGTCTTCTAAATTGTTGGGCCTGGGGTGTGCAGGACACCAAGGACTTCTAATATGGTGGGCCTGGGGTGTGCAGGACACCAAAGTCTTCTAATTTTTTGGGTCTGGGGTGTGCAGGACACCAAGGTCTTCTAATTTGTTGGGTCTGGGGTGTGCAGGACACCCAAGGTCTTCTAATTTGTTGGGTCTGCGGTGTGCAGGACACCAAGGACTTCTAATTTGTTGAGTCTGCGGTGTGCAGGACACCAAGGACTTCTAATTTGTTGGGTCTGGGGTGTGCAGGACACCAAGGACTTCTAATTTGTTGCATCTGGGGTGTGCAGGACACCAAGGACTTCTAATTTGTTGGGTCTGGGGTGTGCAGGACACCGAGGACTTCTAATTTGTTGGGTCTGGCATGTGCAGGACACTAAGGACTTTTAATTTGTTGGGTCTGGGGTGTGCAGGACACCAAGGTCTTCTAATTTGTTGGGTCTGGGGTGTGCAGGACACCAAGGACTTCTAATTTGCTGGGTCTGGGGTGTGCAGGACACCAAGGACTGCTAATGTGTTGGGTCTGGGGTGTGCAGGACACCAAGGACTTCTAATTTGGTGGGTCTAGGGTGTGCAGGACACAAAGGGCTTCTAATTTGGTGGGTCTGGGGTGTGCAAGACACCAAGGACTTCTAATTTGGTGGGTCTAGGGTGTGCAGGACACCAAGGACTTCTAATTTGTTGGGTCTGGGGTGTGCAGGACACCAAGGACTTCTAATTTGTTGGGTCTGCGGTGTGCAGGACACCAAGGACTTCTAATTTGTTGGGTCTGGGGTGTGCAGGACACCAAGGTCTTCTAAATTGTTGGGCCTGGGGTGTGCAGGACACCAAGGACTTCTAATTTGTTGGGTCTGGGGTGTGCAGGACACCAAGATATTCTAATTTGTTGGGCCTGGGGTGTGCAGGACACCAAGTACTTCTAATTTGTTGGGTCTGGGGTGTGCATGACACCAAGGTCTTCTAAATTGTTGGGCCTGGGGTGTGCAGGACACCAAGGACTTCTAATCTGGTGGGCCTGGGGTGTGCAGGACACCAAGGTCTTCTAATTTGTTGCGTCTGGGGTGTGCAGGACACCAAGGACTTCTAATTTGTTGGGTCTGGGGTGTGCAGGACACCAAGGACTTCTAATTTGTTGGGTCTGCGGTGTGCAGGACACCGAGGTCTTCTAATTTGGTGGGTCTGGGGTGTGCAGGACACCGAGGTCTTCTAATTTGGTGGGTCTGGGGTGTGCAGGACACCGAGGACTTCTAATTTGGTGGGTCTGGGGTGTGCAGGACACCAAGGTCTTCTAATTTGGTGGGTCTAGGGTGCGCAGGACACCGAGGACTTCTAATTTGGTGGGTCTGGGGTTTGTAGGACACCGAGGACTTCTAATTTGTTGGGTCTGGGGTGTGCAGGACACCAAGGTCTTCTAATTTGGTGGGTCGGGGTGCGCAGGACACCAAGGACTTCTAATTCGTTGGGTCTGGGGTGTGCAGCACACCAAGGTCTTCTAATTTGGTGGGTCTGGGGTGTGCAGGACAACGAGGACTTCTAATTTGGTGGGTCTGGGGTGTGCAGGACACCGAGGACTTCTAATTTGTTGGGTCTGGGGTGTGCTCAAGAGTTTGCTTTGTCCTGTTCCCAGGTGATGCTGATACTTTGAGGACCACTGGTGAGCGGAAAAGGGCCCAGATTTGGGAATTAGAACACTTGTGTTCATTGCCACATCTTAACATGTGATTGCTAAGTGCTCTCGGATGACTCGCTTAACCTGATTTGTAATTTTATTTTTGTCAGTTACGTGGAATGATAATAACTGTAACTACTGAGGCTGTGCAAAATTGCTGGGAGGGCCAAGTGTGGTTGTACAGGAAAATAGTTGTAAATCTTGGCTAATAAAGTGCATTTCCCCCCTTATTTTTGTACTTAAAAACAAAAGTATAAGTTCCTCACCAGGAATTTATCTCCAGATGGCCCCACCTGGCTCTTCTTGGAGCTGTTGCAATCCGAAGTAGGTGAGTCGCCTATCACAATGATTGGCTGGGAAGACCGTAGCCGTGTCGGTGGCCAGCCCGGTAGCCACCTCTACCCTGTGTTTTTTGCTGACAGAACAAATACTACTTTTGTTCTAGAATTTTGTTTCCTTTGTGCTTAATGAAAGAGTCCCTTCCGAGGCATGTGACTTATGATTGGTATAAGCCTGTCTTGGTAACTTCTGTTTCCCTCACATGAATAATGTTATAAGGATTAAATTCATCTGTTCAGTAAATATTTATTCAGTATCAAGTCCTGCTCTTGGTACAGGAATATAAAAATGAACAATAGCAGCCAAGAGACTGGAATGGTAGGGCTATGCTGAACAATTAGTAACTCAACTAATTTCTGCTATGAAGAAAAGTACTGTGTACTGTAAGACTATGTATTTGGTATACCAACGTGGTCTCAGAGGGGAAAGTGGGAGCAGGTGTAATGAAAGGCTTCTGAAAGTGCACTTGAGTTGAGAATTAAGGACGGATAGGAATAAAAATACTTTAAGTTTGTACAAATGCTATGAGATGTGAAGAAGCTTTGTATATTATAAAAGTTGAGAGAGATTGAATATGGTCAGATCATAGAAGGTATTACAGGTGATGTTGGGAGTTCAAACGTTAGTCAAAGGGAAATGTGGAAAGTCAGTAAAGAGTTATAGCTGGTAGTCGCTGGAGATTTGCATTGGGAAAAAAAATTGCTCTGGGTTCCCATGAAGAATGAATTGAAAGAGGACCTAGCAGTCAGGAGTAAACCCATTAACAGACACTGCGACAAGAGACACCGGGTCACCTGCTGGCTCAATATGATAGACACTGGCCACGTGTGGCTACTGAGCCCTGCAAATGCGGCCAGTGCAAATTAAGATGTGCTCTTTAAGTACAAAATACTCAACAAAGATACAGTTAAATGAACAAAAAGACTTACCTAAGAAAGCAAAAGTAAAATATTTCCTTACTTATTAATTACATGTTAAAATGAGACTATTTTGGATTGTTGAGTTAAATAAGATACTTATTTGATTTTACTTGTTTCTTTTAAATTTTTTTTAGTGTGACTACTGGACAGTTTGAAATTATATGCACGACTCAGATGTGTGAACTGCACTGCATTTGACTGGACAGTGCTGACGGAGAGTTTGACGGCAGACAGAAGGAAGTAGATGCATTAAAAGGAGGCTAAAACCAAGTTGATTAACGAGATGATTTAATTGGGAAGAGAGGATTATCAAGGATCAGATTCCTTCTAGGATGATTAATCAGATGAATAAATCATTTCTCGAGATAGTAAAGAAGGAGCTGGGTTGAAGAGCGTGTGAAAGATAACGTATTCTTGTTTGGTCATATTGAGTTCTTTGATGGTCCTCAGAAAAGACGTCTAAGCAGCAGATAATAATAATCATCAAAGATGGTAAATAAAGTCGTGAGGACAGCTGAGATCAAGGGAAAACTGACAATCTTCAGAGAAGGGAAGGAGACTGATAAAGAGCTGACGGAGGGTAGGTGGGGAGCAAACTGGGAGAACTGTGACTTGTTACAGTGTCAAAGGCTACCGAGGCAAAACCAGCAGGATGTTGATGATCATGGAAATCAAAACTTAGTGATGAATACATGGTAGTTTATTGCTACTGTTCTCCCCAGGGTTGTGTATATTAAATGTCTGCATGTGAAGTTTCTGTTGAGTCTTCCAGAGATGTAGAGATACAGGGGCTGGAATGTGTTCTTTGGGGAGAATTCAGTCAAATCATTCATAGATTTCCACCAGCTTCACATGGTACTTCTTTACAACTCAATTAATTAAAGAATACAACTGGAGCAGCGCCTGTGACTCAGTGAGTAGAGCGCTGGCCCCATATACCAAGGGTGGCGGAATCGCCTAAGCCCAGGAGCTGGAGGCTGCTGTGAGCTGTGATGCCACAGCACTCTACCGGGGGTGACAAAGTCAGACTTTCTGAAGGAGAAGGAGACAGATGTAGATCTTAAGGCTCAAGGAGGTTTACCCAGTGAAAAAATACCTTATACATCATCTCTGTCCTATGGCAATAGCAGTGTTTTTTAATGAAATTAGAGAATGGAGAGTGTGGGAAATGCAAGTCCTCATTGTATAGAGGTGACAAAGAGGATAAGAACAAGTTATGATAATGTCCTTTAATTTTTCAGTTATTTTCATTGACCCAAGAAGGATTAAGACATATAAACGTAAAACTAAAATTTCTGTAAGTTGGATGATAACGGGCAAAAGCTTAAAGGAATATATATTCCATCCTCATGATTTCCCGTTATTAAAATTTAAGCCAACGGAGAGTGAGCATTTGCTAAGTGCATGGTGTAATGTAATTATTTTGCTTGTGAATTCAAATTTCTAGGATTTTCAGTGCAATGATTTTTAAATGCTTGGAATCAATAGATCATGTCCCAACATGCTTTTTACTCTTTAGGTATAAATAGATTAAAATGTTAAAAGAAAAATCAACAGTTCAAGTTAGATTGCATTCAAGTTTTTAATACTAGTGAACACGAAGAAAACTTATTCTTAAAGTTCATTCAAAAATGGACTAGAAATATATCAGTTGTGAAAAATGAATTATTTTATTTGAGCTTGGGAAGAGAATAGAAAATTCTCAATGTCCCAAATATGTAAGGAACCCCCAATAACAACAAAACAAATAAGCCAATTTAAAAATGGGCAAACTAAGAAAGTATCACAAGAATGGAAAAGCAAGTACCCAATGTTCCCAATACTCTTATGAATCCAACAGATAAACAGCCACCCACCCACGTGAGAGAAAAACACAAATTTTAGTGGGGGAGCAGGAGGAGAGGAGGGGACTGTTGTGCTCTCACCTAACGTCACAGAGCAGGGGCGCACAGCACACCCCTGGGTGCAGGGCTCAACTACAACTTGAACTTTACTAAACAAACGCAAACAATGTAACCTAAACATTTGCACCCTCATGATAACCTGAAATTTAAAAATAAATAAAATATAAAGAAGAGAAGACTTGAATAGACATTTATTGAAAGAAGACATAAACAACCAACAGATAATATTTTTAAAAGTTCAACATCACGATAACAGGGAAATGCAAATCAAAACCACAATGAGGGGCAGTGCCTGTGGCTCAAAGGAGTAGGGCGCTGGCCCCATATACTGGAGGTGGCAGGTTCAAACCTGGCCCCGGCCAAAAAAAACCCCCCAAAACCACAAGGAGGTGTCATCTCCTCCCAATCACAATGGTTACTATCTGAGGAGGATGTGGAGATGGGGGGCACTTGCACCTTCTTGGTGGGAATGCACGTTAGTGCAGCCTGCAGAAAACAGTATGGAGGTTGCTAAAACATTAACAGTGGAAATACCGTGAGACCCAGCAACCTCACATGCAAAAGGAAGGGAGTCAATGTGTCACACAGACGTCTGTACACGTGTGCTCATTGTGGCACTACTGACAGCAAAGTACGGAGTCAACCTCAGTGTTCGTGAATAGATGAATGGATAAACAAATTGTGATAAAGACACACAACAGAATGCTGTTCAGCCACACAAAAAAGAATGAAATCCTGTCATGTGCAGCAACATGGATGAGCCTGCAGGACATTATAAGATCACACTCATGTGGACTCTAAAAGTCTGTTCTCATGTAAGTAGAGTAGAACAGTGGTTACCACAGGACGCAGGGTGGGGATGGTAAGAGACTGATCGCAGGGGCAGAGCACAGTGAGAGAGGAGGAGCCAGTTCCCAGGCTCCACTGCACAGCAGGGCGGCCGCAGCTGTCCTACTGTGCAAATTCAAAGAAGTCAGAAGAAAGGTTTGGAAATGCTCTCATCACAAAGAAATGGTGGATATGCTGAGTACCCTGACTGGATCAATACACAAAGCATACATGTACGGAAACTTCATATTTTTACTTTATAAAAATGTGCAATTATTGCATGTCAAACATAAATGTAAGAAAATTAAATATTAAAAAAATCTAATTAGTAGGCTGTCCTGATTATTCAATAAGTGACTTCGAGAGAGTTGATCAACTACATGTAATAACCCATAATAAAAGGGAACTAGATTTATGACACCATATGCCCAAATATATGAAAATAAATTCCATATGGGTTGAATATCCAAATGCAAAATGGAACAGAAATGCTAAAGCATTCGTAAGTGATTATAAATGTAAGCAGAAATTATAAAAGGAAATGTTGATACATTTAACTTCATAAAAATCAGGATATTAAAATCGACCTAAACTAAATTGAAAGGGAAGGGATGACTTGGAGAAAATGTTTACAACATACAAGAAAAGGCCAATATACTTAACACAGAAACTTTAAAGAATTATTTCAAAAAGATAAAGACCTAGTTAAGACATAGAGAAAGATATGAAAGAGAAATTTCTAAAAGTGAAAAGCGTAAAATCTATTTTACATAACTACTGAAGATTTTTTAAAATAACAAATGCTTCTCCGAGAGCATGGGCTATCTCATACTCTATTGGTAGAACTTAATATATCTTTTTGGATTGTATTATTTGACAATTTCAAAATATACTTTAAATCTAAAAAATGTATAAAGTTTTGACCCACAAATTTAACTTATGGATTATAAATCAAGTAAGTAATCATGGTTATAGCTAAAAAAAAAAAAAAAAAATACCTGTACAAGAATATTGATTAAACATGGTAAATGATGGAAATTTAAACAGTCTATGTTTCCGGGAAGGGAGGTTGATTAAGTAAAACATATAATAGATGTACAATGAAATGTCATTCAGGGAAAATGTGAAGATAAATATTTATTGTTGTGAAAATAACTGTAGAATACACACCAAAATTAAGGTGGTTATTTCTGAGTGATAGAATACTGGTAAATACTTTTCTCCTTTTGGCTTATCAGAATGTTAGAATTTCTCTCATTTCTACCTTCAATAATTTACTTTTATAATTATAAAATAATGTAAACATACAGAAAAATACAAAGTGAAATCTAAAAAGCATCCCCAAACCACAGACTCCTCATGACACATCTTAATTTTATTATGTTAATTTTGGATTTTCCCTTTTTCTTTTCCTTTTTATCTTCTTTGTTATTCTTCAGAATTAAAAGAGTACATACAATAAGACCTGTGCTTTATAGGAAGTAAGAGCATCAGGAGTTACTTTCCTACCTTAAACTTGTTTTTTTTAAAGTAAATCGCAGGAAATGCCTACTTTCTGGCAGTGGACTAAGGCAGCCAGCACTGTGGTTCTAGGAAGGCGAGCCAAGCAGGTGAGCCGGAGAATCCCTGTGCTCTCTGTCTGGCGGGGACTGTGCAACTCAGGTACCGATACACCCGGCAGCTTCCTCCCTTGGGTACGCTTTCTTGATCTCCTTTCTACATTTTCTCTCCATCCCTATGATCCTACATTGGTCCACCCAGGTTTTTATATTTTTACTGTGTACACCCATTATTTCTATCTTCGTCACTTGGGGCATCTATAACAAAGTGCCACAGATTAGGTGGCTTACGCACGTCGAAACATACCCTGTTTCCCCGAAAATAAGACAGTGTCTTACTTTAAGGTGAGCTCCCAAAGATGTGCTAAGTCTTATTTTCAGGGGACGTCTTATCTTTCCTGTAAGTAGGTCTTATTTTCGGAGGATGTCTTATTTTCAGGGAAGCAGGGTATTTCTCATAGTTCTGGAGGCCAGAAGTCCAAGATTGGGAGGCCGGCTGGGTCAGGTTCTGGTGAGGACTTCTTCATGGTAGACAGCCTTCTTTTCTTCTTTTTGTATCTTCACATGGTGGATAGAGGATGGCAAAACTCTCTGGGGTCCCGTGTATGCTAAAGGTCACAAATCCCATGAATGAGGGGCCCCTCCATCACAGCCCAACCACCTCCTATGGCTCTACCTCCTCGTACTATTTCTTTGGGGGTTGAGATTTCAATACATGAATTGGGGCAGGGGAACAAATATTCAGTTTGTAAAAGTACTACATAATGTTTGTTGTGTTTTAAACTCTTTTTTTTTTGGTCAATGCTGTTAATGAGATGTTTCACATTAATTACTGAAACTATTCTTTTTAACTGATAATATCTAGTGTTCAATTATATGACCCCAGATAATTTTTTCATCCATTCCTCTTTTGATAATTTAGTTCATTTTATATAAAATGAATGAATGTTACTTTCATAAAATGACAAAACTTATTGATAGGTAATGAAAATTATTACACGGTGAGATTCACACAGTGCATTTGGCTGCAATATCTTATAGGAATTATGTGATTTTGCCACTCAAATGCAAATATCCACAGAGGAGTTCTCTTTATATGGTTATAACCCATAACTTAAAATTTTTTCATCTTTAATTTTTAAAAAACTTTTAAAAAGAGAAAACAAAAGCCTATTTTCATGTCTTTGTAGTGGTATGCCTGGAGTCTCAGCTACTTGGGAGGCTGAGGCAACAGGGTTGCTTGAGCCCGGGATTTTGAGGTTGTTGTGAGCTAGGCTGATGTCATGACACTCTAGCCTGGGCAACAAAGTGAGACTTTGTCTCAAAAATAAATAAATAAAACAAATAAAATAAATAAATACATAAATAAATAAATATTGGCTCTGAAGGAGGACAGCCACAGCTTACATTTTTGCTGTGTGGCCCTGCATATAACTGCTCTGAGCCTCAGTTTCCTCATTATAAATGGAAATGATGGTCATGCTGATCACTCAGTCTTCATTTCCTCAGCCATAAAATGAAAGGTGGAACCAGGTTCTCTTCAAGAACAAAGAAGTGATTGTGTGGGAAAAGGGACTTCCAGCAGAAAACATTTGTATCTGTGCTGCCTGAGAATAAATTAGGCATCCTGGGAGAACTCTCAGGGCTAGTCAGAAGTGGAAATACCGCACACAGGGATAACAATTCTGTGGCTGATAGGTGCACAGTTTAAGCTTCTTAGCTCTCGCAATTTTGTGTCTGAGACTTGCCCCAAGTCCCAGCAATGATCATTCAGCTTTTCTTTAACGCAGTCAAAAAGTGATTTTGGTCAGGGTTGACGCTGAATAGCTGCTGCTGGAAGAATCATTGGTTGTATTTGTCCCACTTCAGATCGTTTGCAGGCTGCCTTACAGACAAGCACAGTCACAATGCCAGATAAATGACTACTGCGGTCGGCACTTGCAGTATTTGTTGAGTGTGTCAGAATTTTGACACTTAAAAATTAGAACGATTTCTTTTTGAAAACCACTCCAAAAAATGCACATTTCAAAGGCCACATTTGATGGCTTATACTTTTTCTATGCTTGCATTCAAACTTGTTTTCTTGTCATCACCGCCATTATAATACTTGGAGTAGTTTAGTTTAGACTGTTGTTTTTGTTTGATGTTTTGGGTTTTGGAGCTTTATCTGTTCTCTGCTGATTTTGAAATTTATTTTCAGAGCTAAGTTCTTGTAATGATAACTTGTACTCAGCCTGCCTCCCAGACAGAAAAGTGTACATGATACTGTTAAGTCGTCTACAATTCTTCACTCACCTGAACTGCTACAATTTAGAATTCCCATAACCCTTTATATTTTCAAAGTATTTTAGTGCTGTTTTAATTTGTTATACCTGTGAAACGAGAATGCCAAAAATGCCCCAGAGTGGGTTAGTTTGTAAAGTCTCAGTAAACATCTTGATTTTCCAAAAGACAATTGATACCCAAATTAAAAAGCAGAAATAGCTGGTTAATACATTTAAATAAATGCAATATGAAAAACAGAAGTGTTCCCTGCAGCAGAGGAAAAGGAAGGCTATTAAATGCTATTTTTAAAAAGGTTTTATTTATTAGGTTCCCTTTTTTTTTTTAGCCGGGGCCTGGGTTTGAACCCGCCACCTCCGGTATATGGGGCTGGCGCCCCACCCCTTTGAGCCAGAGGTGCTACCCTATTAGTTCCTTGTTTAACAGTTCTTTCCAAGATGTATTATGCTGCATGCCACAAAATGCACAAACCTTCAGTTTGTGTAGCTCAGTTAATTATTACAAGCACCAAGCCTGAGAGTCCCTCTGTCACACAACTTATGTAAAATCTTAAATTCCTGCATATGGGTCTATCCCCTCCCTTTCTCTCCCACCTGCCTCCCCCACAGTGAACACCGCCTGTGGTACAGGCTGTGTCAGGCTCACCTGTTTCTCAGTGTCCTGCCAGAGCCTGGTGCGTGCCCCAAAGCAGTGGGTGAATCAGTGAATCAGGAAGCATTCACTGACAGGATGGCCATTGTACTCCCCCCCCCCCACACACACACGCACGCACACACGCACGCACGCACACACTGCTTTTCTTAGTGGCTGAGACCTAGGAATCTCAACACCTTTACCAGCCAGTCCAGAGAGCATCTCCAGCCCAGGGAAGGAGCCCAAGAGTGCAGAACTGGGTTGCTGGGTTCCCACTGGAAGGGTTGGAGGGCACTCAGTCAGGTCTCAGCTGCAGCTCCTCAGAGTCCCTCGAGGGGAGTGGGAGGGCACAACAAGGCAAAAGATGACGAATCCTGGGGCAGACTTGTCCAGGAAACAAAAGACTGTTTCAACTATTTGGTTTTTAGAGTTAGAAATGGGAGTAGGGTAAAAATTGAATCAGCACCCACTGGGTCCATGGAGGGCTTGAAAAGCTTGCACACTACGTCACCTCCATTCTTAAGTGATTTTCCATGAGAGCAACCTCACGAAGATCAGGCATTGCTTTAAAATAAAGTTGTCTTGCTGATGGGAGACCAGGTTGTTAACCTTGGGTAAGTGTATTACCTAGTGTATTGGTAATGCATCAAGGAAAAGAACATTAGAAAAATGTGAAAAGATGTGAAGTATGCATCTGGTGAGAACTTCACTTTGTTTGTTTGCCACAGGGATAGTTTCCTATAAACTGTCAATTTTTTTTAATAATTAATTTTAAATAAAAAAATTATTAGAAGAAAATAACTTCTGTTGGACAAAAATCTGATATTTTTACTTTAAGAGGAAACCATAGCCCGGGTCAGAAGCAAAGAAGCCAGGCAGGGTTGCAGGATTGCTGCGGGAGCCACGGGCCTAATTCAGGGCAAGTTTATTTCTTGGACTGCAAAGAGGTGATGGCAAGGATGAAAGCGAGACCAGGTGTGGGGAGGTGGACGCTGCGTTCTGCTGCCTCCCTCACAGAGGCTGACTGAGGCTGGTAGCAGTGCCCTGAGGTTGGGAGACCGTGGCGCCTGTGAGCCTGGTCTCATCTGCCCCCAGCTGGTCCGTACCTCCGACATAGCTCATATGTCTATCCATGGGATAAGTCTGCTATTCAAGAATTCTGTCACCCTGGGGTAAAATCCACATATAGCCTTAAAAATTCTTTCTGTGCCAGAACTGGAGAAATCTCCCTTCCCCGGGCCTGCATTGCAGACGTAAGGAATTTTCCATCTATGCTTACAATGGGATTTTCCACAGGTAGGTCTAGATATGGCCCATCACGGATGAGAAACCATTTTCCTAACTCCAGGGACCAGGTTCAAGGGATATACAAATGCTCTGCGAAAGCGTGGAGGATATCTAGCCTGCAGGATAAACTCGCAGGCTGTGCTGGATCATTTTTGTCCATTTAAGCAATTTTTAAAATCCTTTCCTTTTTATAGAACAGTGAGTCAATATATAAGCATCATTTTGCAATAAGTTAGCTGCAGAAGCAAACAAGTACAGAGTTTAATTTAGTTATACAGCCACATGAGTATTACTTTAGAGAGTATCTCTTTAGAAAAGTTTTGTATCTTCAGGTTAAATAATTTCCTTCATTTTCACATTTTAACAAAATCGTACAAATTAGAAATGGTTGGTTTTATTATTCGAGCAAATTTATCAAATCAAAAAATTAAATCATGCATTTTGGCAGGTTTTCTTTCAGCACACAGGGAAATAAATCAGCATAATAAGTGAGAAAACAATCACCTGAAGAATTTTGTCTGTTGCCTTCTACTTGGGATTTATATAGAATTGGATCTCCATAACTAGCCCTCACCCTCCCCAGAAGGTACGAGCTGGTCTCCGTGCCAGCTGCACCCAATGCCAGCTTCTCCCTACCATCAAAAGCTAATTGAGTTTCCTCCTTCAACTAGATTTTAAGTGCCTTAAGAGTCACGTAGGTCTGTGTAGTTTATCTATGTATCTTTCATGCATGAAAAATCAGTAATTGTTCAGTGAGTAAGTATGGAAAAAATCCAGTAAAAGGAAAACTGATCACCAAAGTTACTGGTGGCAAAGGATCTCATATACCTAGTTAAAAAGAATTTGCTCTTGGAAATGTTTCATTAAGCCTTTCATAGTTGAAAAAGAAGGAACAAATTAAAAAAAAGTGCCTTCAAATCTGTGTATCAACCATTTAGGCACTTACAAATAAAACATGAGCATGCTGTGAATATAACTAGAAGAGCTTTCTCTAAAAACGATTAGCTATTATCTCTTCTAGTCATAATAAAAGCGATCTTGGAAGAACCAACTAAATGCACTTTTTCTGCAACAGCAAAAACCAAGGTTTATGGATTCTCCTCGAGTCTATGCACGTTGACTGCAAGATATGAATCCAAAGAGGACTTTCAAGAGGGAAGTTACAAGAACAGTTAGTTGGTCCACAATATGTGTGTGTGTCTCTGAGTACATTACCAAGAGAGAGAATTTTTCCTTTTTAAAAAAATTTTTATTGTTGTTGATAGCCTAAGCTGTGTTTTCTCACAATTTTATCTCCATTCTGGCAGGAAAGGAAATCTTTCATGTTCATCAAAGACATCATAGCATGGATATGAAGGGTTGATTCTTTGACCTTGAGTTTCTATTTCCAGGAAGTCAACAGTATTATTCCACTTCAAATCTGAGTCAGAAACAGGCTGAATTCCGTCATGTAAGTGAAGATTATTTTACTTCATAAGAGTGAAAGATTCTTGGTCTGTTCTATGAGAGTTTCCAAGAGCCTCATTCCATTTTTGATAGATACGTGTAGAAATGGAAAGAAAAACTTAACATGGCCTAGTGTGAGCTTTTCCCACCGGTTTAACATCTTTGAATGTTGACTTAGTTACTACTCTTATCAGTTTATTAAGATTACAGTGACATCTTGTGGCATATCATTTTCCCTTTTAATGCCATTGCCCAGGTAAAAATTAAACACTTCAGTTCTTACTAAAGAACTTTAGCTTTAGTGGTGTAATATGCATTGATCAAAAAATCTGAGATAATACTATTTAAAGTAGCAGCTAAATGAACAAAATCTATTCTCCTTTATTTGGTTCGAGCAAGCATTTCTGAATAACTTAAACTAGAAATATATTTTCTACAGAAAAATGCAAAAAAATCTGCCATTTATTTTAAATGTTCCTCTGTCAGATTCATTATGACCCAGTAAATTGGTTGCAACTTAATCTGTGTAAGGACAATGAAATTCAAAAATCAGGGGAAGTGTGTCTATGGATTGTTAAGTCCAGTTTATTAAAATTACCTAATTAAAAAAAATTATTGAAAGGAAAAGTTTTTCACAGCAAAATTAAACGTCTGCCATTGAAACATGATAATTATTAGCTTCTTCAGGAACTGCCTCTAATTAGCAAGTTTGGTGTATAAAGTGAGGATGTGAGTAAGCTACATTAAAAGATGGGAACTTTTTTCAAAGGCAAACTGAACTAGAGTCGATACTCCCGGTCCTCCACCCTGCAAACACATGCTTCAGTGTTTAATGTTCACTTCATACTGTGGCTTAGTGATGACCAAGTTTAGACGACTCCAGGTAATGCAGTGATTCTGCTGAAAACCATCATCTTTTTTGCAGGTGACTTTTCTCCTTCCCTTTTCCTTTCTTTTCTTTGCCACTCAAGTCCCTCCCCTTCTTGTGATTTTGAACTTTAAACTAATCCTTCTCATAGCCAATGAAAGAAATCCGTTCTGGAAATTACAGACAACAATATTTCTCCTTGCTGTACACTTTAATAAACATGATTCCTTGTAAGTGTTGGTGTGAAGAATACCCCATTTCATCTGATTCAAGACATCATTTGCCAGATACCACTTTGTTTTACATACTGCTGAAAAAGAAAAAAGATCACTGTTAGCTAAATAGTGACACATTGACCAGAATGTTTATTTTAACCTATTCAAAACTTGTTAATTATGTCTTTTAGACTAATTTGAATGAATTTTAGTATATGTCATGCTTATTATATTTAAAATGAGAAAATAGGGTGACGGACACACTTACGTGTATAACTTTGACTCCATCTGTGTGGAAATGGAAGCATGTAAAAAAAACACAAACCCCCTAATATTCTGGAGGGAAAAGAAATAAAAAAATTAAATAAATTCCAAGGTTTCACATCAATAAAATGAGAAGAAAAAATAAGCAAAACACAACTTTTTAAAAACACAGAGCACAGCTCCCAGTCATTTTCTATGTAGTGTGACTGTTTTGGGTTTTGTCCACACCATTGCCCTCCCTGCTGCTGAGAACATTGGAAATTCAACTGTGCCCAAAGGAGAGCTCCAGTTTTTTATTTCCAGATCTTTCTTTCATGCTATCCATACCTATTTTGGAAATTGGTACTTTATCTTACATAAATATCAATGAAGGTGTTTATAAAATAACCAAGATTTATGATGCTTCCTCAAAAGAATGTTATCATTCCATCTCAAATGTTTGTAAACTGAGAAATCAAGAGGTCTCAGTTGGAAACATTCATGAGACAGGATGGCTGTGTGCCCAGGCTATGACCTCTAGGTCAGGACTGCTACCTGTCCTCCAGGGATTATAACACTGGTTACACTAGTCACTCCATCTTCATAAATGGTGAAATGTGAAAATGGTACGCATGAGAAAAGCCAATATTGATAATCATTAATGCCAACAGGTAGACTTTCCTGAGTGCCTGCTGGTGTCAAGAGCGATATCCTTCATATACTGTATATTGTTTCATCTTTAGTATAATCTTAGGGAGTGGATACTCTAATTTGAATATATAAAAGGAAATAAAATATCTCGTTCCAAGTACAGACATCTAGTAAGTTAGTAAGTGGTATGTCTGGAATTTAAGCTCAATTCTGTCTCAGTGGTTTTTTTCCCATAAGCATCTGGCTATAAATATTTAAGCAAAAAAAAAAAAAAAAAAAAAAAAAAGAAAGAAAGAAAAAATAGGCAAGAGGATAATTCAATCTTATGGAAAAGGATCATCTCTCCATCAGCCATTTTCGTTTAATAACAGACAGAGCAAAGAGCAATTGTGTGAACAAATGTCAGATTTATTTAATCTTGAATTATAACAAAACTTTCAGAATATATTTGAAGAGAGGAAAAAGATGGCTTCCTCAGGTGGAGGCTGTGATGACGGCAGAAGAAACATTTTCTGGAATGTGCTCTGTATGTCACAAATAAGCACTTTATTTTTCCTTAGAGAAACAAAAAATTATGCAATTTTTGAAGACAGGAAAAGAAATCCATATTTAATGTGTAACGAAGAGTGAATGTGGACCAGGAACAGTGAGTTTTTTGTTTAGATTGGTTTTATTGCCATCGATTAAACATCTCTTCCACAAATCTTTTTCTCAATGAAATCAGAAACTACTACGAAGATGATCTACTTTCAGTTTACTATTGTTAAATTATATTCTGTGCTTTAAACAAAGTAGTTAATAAAAATAATTAAACTGATTCCTCTGTGGAAATCTCTATTTTTATAAGATGTATTATTTTGTATAAGCTATTTTTATGCATATATGGAGGCTTCAGCTTTCCCTCAGGAATAAAAAGTGACTGGGCTAAACAACATAGACTCTGTTTGCACAAATTAAAGAAATTTTTCAAAATTTATATGAAGCTTGAAATAGGCACAGATAATCTAAAACTTCTATTTGCTGTAAAAATGTTTTTATCCAACAATGTCAGCAATGACTATTAGTTTAAAAGTAAAAAATAATTATTCACAAATAGGAGATTTTGAGAACTTAGGTCTGGAAACCCTACATTTTGTTTTCATATTTTATAGTGCCAATATTATTCTAAACAAAAAGAAGACTAATATTTTTCTTAATTATTCTTAGGAACAGATTTTTATGACAGAATCTGTAGCTGGCTTAATGTTAAAGTAAAAGTGGAAAATAGAACAGAATTAACAAATAATAACTTAGGAAATATGAGCATTAAATGTCATGTGCTTTTGTGAAAATTACACAGCCTTTCAGCTTAATTGCTTTTACTTTACTTTCAATCCTAACATAGTATGTGCGTTTCTGGCTCACAGATATGAAGAATGAAATTGAAATAAAAATAATAAAAGAAGAAAATGCATGCATATGTGTACAGCAGGCATAAAACTTAGCAAGCAACCAATCTTTGCCCACTCTGAAAAAACAGCATTAAACATTTCAGAAGTCATGTGTTCACCTTTACATGATAGCAGGTGCAATAACAGATGCTTGTAATGATTAGATGGAATTACTGGGAAGATTATGTTCAGAACATTTTTAATATGTGTAAGAATGAGTGTAAGATATTTTGGAAAGCTTTTCACAAAAGAAAAAAATCACAGTGAAATACTTTAAAGCTTAAAGGGAGACTTTTACCTTAAATCAGATTTATGCCTGATAGTACTAAAAAAAAAAAAAAATGAAATCAAGAATTACTGAACTGATGCTTTCTTTAATATAGAAAAATGGGTGAAATGTATTGATTCAGGGTTATGCCAGTAACATAGTGTTACTAAAGTGTGGTCCATGGACCAGTAGTATTATCATCCAATGGAATGTGCAAGAAATACAGTCCCAGCTTTTATATCTGGACCTATTAAATCAAAATCTGAATTTTACCAAGATTTTCAAATGATTCTTATACACATTAAAATTTGAAAAATCACTAGTTTTGAAAACTCAAAAAAATCCATTGCAAAGAAACCAAGGAATGGAGTCCACAAAGTTGAGTATGAAGTGATGGATAATTTCCAAATGGTTCTGTGTGGAAGAAGGTATCAAAGGCTGTGACAACTGATTTATGATATACAACAAGGTGGAGCTACTACCCCAGAAAGTGCTCATACTTGACAGATGCAAATAATAACACAAGAGGTTTCAAAACTGAAGTGATATTGAAATTGCAGCCCACAGAAAGCAAGTCGAACTCTTCAGGCCAAACCCAACTGGGTCACATCCCTACTAAAACAAAACGTATCAACATTCTCCAGAAGATTTAACTAGGACATTCAACATATATAGAATAAAATTTAAAACTACTTAAGCACAAAAATTCAGGAAAATCTTAAAAACTTACTTAAGGAAAAAATAAGCAATTGATGTAGAATCTGAAATAACCAAAATATGGGAGGCCAAAGTGGATAGATTGCTTTTTGCTCAGGAGTTTGAGACCAGCATGAGCTAGAGCAAGATCCCATCTCTAAAAATGGCCAGGCTTTGTGGTGGGAGCCTGTAGTCTTAGCTACTTGGGAGGCTGAGACAAGAGAACTGTGTAAGCCCAAGAGTTTGAGGTTGCTGTGAGCTACAATGCCACAGCACACCAGGTTGACAAAGTGAAGAAAGAAAGAAAGAAAGAAAGAAAGAAAGAAAGAAAGAAAGAAAGAAAGAAAGAAAGAAAGAAAGAAAGAAAGAAAGAAAGAGAAAGAAGGAAAGAAATTGAGAAAGGAAGGAAGGAAGAAAGGAACAAAGGAAGGAAGGAAAGAAGGAAGAAAGGAAAAAAGGAAGGAAGGAAGGAAGGAAGGTAGGAAGGAAGGAAGGAAGGAAGGAAGGAAGGAAGGAAAGAAAGGAAGAAAGAAAGAAAGAAAGAAAGAAAGAAAGAAAGAAAGAAAGAAAGAAAGAAAGAAAGAAAGAAAGAAAGAAAGAAAGAAAGAAAACCAAAATACTGGAATTTATCGAACACTTGAAACAGCTATTTAACTATATTCAATGAAGTAAGGCCCAACACTGTTGAAATCAAAACAGAACTTACTTCACAGAGAAACAGAAGTTATTAAAAAAGAACCAAATGCTATTTTTAGACTGAAAATTGTAATAATTGAAGTAAATAATTCACTGAATGGGCTCACTAGTAGAATTATTATGACATATAACGAGTCAGTGAACTTAAGCATAGATCAATAGAATTTAGGCAATATGAACAGCAGGAACAAAAACTATTTTAAGAAATGAACAAGCCTCACTCTCCTGTGAGACAATGCCAAATGGTCTCAAGGAATGACATTCGAGTTCTACAAAAAGAAGAGAAAGAGATTGAAGTAATTTTCTTTTTTTGAAAAAAGTGGCTGAAAGCTTCCTAAATTTTATGACAGACATATGTGTATATACAGATTTTTTTTTTTTTTTTAATTTGGCCGGGGCTGGGTTTGAACCCGCCACCTCTGGCATATGCGACCGGCACCCTACCCGCTGAGCCACAGGTGCCGCCCTATATATATACAGATTTAAGAAACTTTATTTTTGAGGATGAACTCAAAGAAAATGACACCCAAATACAAAATGTTGACAACCACAAGTAAAAACCATCTTGAAAGCAACGAGACGTACATGATACATTACATGCAGGAGACATAACTAGGGAATTCTCATCAGAAATCACAGAGATAGACAATGATGGAACAACATTTTTAAAAAATATGGTTTTGAATATTTAAAGGAACAACATTGCTGAAGAAAGATAATTGTCAACCCTGAATTTTATATCCACTGAAAATATCCTTCGGGAATAAAAGTGTAATAAAAACATAGTAAAATGCCAAAAGACTAAAAGATAGTCTCTCAAAAAGCTCTGTTCAAAGAGAAATGCTGAAGAAAGTTATTTAGGTACAAGGGAAATAATGCCAGAAGGAAACTAAGAGAGAGGGACAAACAATGGGGTCCATATTTGTATAAATCTAATGGACTATGTTTCCCTCTTAAGTTCTTTAAACTATGTATGAAAACCAAAACCAAAAATTATAATTATTTTCCAATGGGAGTTCTCCATTATATTCCTGTATACACATGATACATATGATGACTACAACATAAGGCGAAATATCAATACTAAGTGGAATGTAAAAATTTAATTTATAATCCCTAGAACAATCACTTAAAAACTATCCAAACAGAAACAGTCAAAAGTCAATATGTAAATTGAAATGAAAAGTTGGAAAAAATTCAAGTATTCTCAAAGAAAACAAGAAAGGGGAGGCAGAAGAATGAAAAACAAAGTGGACCTACAGAAAACAAGTAATAAAATGGTATACCTAAATCCAACCATATCAAAATTCCACTAAATGTAAATGATCCATGTTGATGGGCATAAGAGGTACAGGCACACAAACCCTCCCTCCACTCCTTTAAGCACCAGAGGAGGGACACACTCCCCGAATGCCACCTGATTGGTCATATTTAAATGCATCATTTGCATGAAAGAGGACAAGTCAGCTTGGGTGGGATGATGCTGATTGGTCAATTTTCAATACCTAATTTGCATTGACATCACCAATCAAAATTTTAGCATCCTCCTTCCTACCCTCCAAATACTCTATAATAAAGTAAAGAGTATTAGCCGGGTGTTGTGGCCGGCGCCTGTAGTCCCAGCTACTTGGGAGGCTGAGTCAAGAGAATCGCCTAAGCCCAAGGATTTGGAGGTTGCTGTGAGCTGTGTGACACCACGGCACTCTACTGAGGGCGATAAAGTGAGACTCTGTCTCTACAAAAAAAAAAAAAAAGAGTATTTCAGCCATCCAGTGCAGAGGTCATCTCAGGCTTTGCCTGGGCTGGTTTATTTATTAAACCTGACCTTGAACTATATAAGGATAGAAAGGAAGGAAGGAAGGGAAAAAGGAAAGTGCTTTTAATAGGAAGTTTATAAGGTTATTGGTACTTACATTTAAGAAGAAGAAACAGCTCAAATTAATAACATAAGCTTCCATTTTAAGACACCAGAAAAACAAGATCAGTCTAAACCACCGAAAGCAGAAGGAAAAGCATAAAAAATAAGAGCAAAAACTCAATAAAATGGAAAACAGAAAAAATATAAATTCAATGAAATCTAAAGCTTGTTGTGTATAAAAATCAATAGAATTGAAATAACTTAAGCCAAACTAACCAGGAAGAAAAGAAAACAGATGCAAATTACAATTGTCAGAATTTAAGGAGGTGACAAGTATCACTTAGGGTCTTGCTTACATTGAAGAACATCAGAAACATTAAGAGCCACTCTAGGGGGGGGCGGCGCCTGTGGCTCAGTGAGTAGGGCGCTGGCCCCATATACCGAGGGTAGCGGGTTCAAACCCAGCCTCAGCCAAACTACAACAACAACAATAACAAAAAGAACCACTCTAGGGGCATAAATTGAATAATTTGATGAAATGAACCAATTCTTGGCATGGCACAAACTACTCAAACTCCCTCAAGAAGGAACAGACAACCTAAATATTCATTTATCTATTAAAGAAACCAAATTACTACTAAACACTTAAGGGAGACATTATGCCCAGTGTACATAATAACTAAAAAATAAAGGAGGAGGGAATAATTTCCAATCATTTTAAGAGACCAAATTTACTCTATTCCAAAATCAAATGAAGACAGTAAAAGAAAAGAAAACTGGAGTTCAGTATCTTCTGTGAATATAGACACAAAAATCCTTAACAAAATATTACCACTTGAGTCCAACAACATACAAAAGAATTTTTATACATATTTTTAAAAGGCATCCTGAAGAAGGGTGTATCCTGGGAATGGAAGGCTGCTCAACATTCAAAAATCCTATTCAGGTGAAACTAAGCTACTAATACACATTAACTTGGATGATTGTCAAAAACATAATTGTTGAATAAAACAAAGTCCTGAAAGGTTACGTGCAGTATCATTCTGCTGATAGGGCCTTCTCAAAAATGGGGCTCAGGCGAGTGGTTGCTAGAGGCTGCAGGAAGGGGGAGTGGGATTGCCAGGCAGGACAACAGAGTTTTGCTGGGATGGGAACCGGTCTGTGTTTTGATTATCGTGAAAGTTACATCAATCTGTATAGGTTTTAAAATTCAAGGAACTTCACACCAAGAAGAGTAAATTTTGATGTACGTGGATTTTTTAAATGATAGCAATTCAAGATATATCAGAAGCAATAAAACTTGGATTAGGAATCTAGTGTCATTATTCTTACTTAAAAATAGAAGGACTGCAGTGTTTCCAACACATTGTTAAAAGAAATCCTCTTGCTACAAAGGCTGCACAAGATTCTAATACAAGAATTAAATTACAAGTTTATAATAAGTTTGCCTGTTCAATGTTTCTTTCCTGTGTCATATTACATAGTAATAATACAAAATGTGGTATTTGTTAAGTAGTGCTGAGTGGGGAGAATTGACCATTTAGATACTTCAATTGGCTGAGAGTCTTCTGGGTCATCCTTCGAAGGTCATTTCCCTTCATCGTCCTACTACAGAGAGGAGCCCCTTTTATGAATCTTGTTAACTAGTCAAACTTAGTGGTAAAGAAATTTTTTTTAATATTTTTCCACCAAGAAAGGAATAATTGCATTCATTAATTCACATATACACTGGATATTTTGTAGGTAAAGGCTGATAAATTTGATATGTGAATCAAAGAGTTAAATAAACTATTCGTTTCTTTTCAGATACCTGATTACATATCACTTTTGGCCAGTTTACACATTTTTTAAATGAAAATAATCTTTCTTACTGTACTGTAAAGATTGTGTAATTTGAATGAGAATCTCACTGTAAAAGCATTTTGCAGAGCAGAGAGTCTTTACGGGAATAAATTCCATGTAATAATCAAATTTCTTCCTCATTTCCTCTAAAGGGATTTCCTCAATTTTGAACAATATGCCATTAAGCATCCTGAGGCGGGGGAGGTAAATTGTTTCCAAGTCAAAAGTGATGGATGTGGAAGTCGAGAGCAGACTGAACCATTAAAACAGACATTAAAAAGAAAAGACAGGGCGGTGCCTGTGGCTCAACGTGATAGGGCGCCTGTCCCATATGCCAGAGGTGGCGGGTTCAAGCCCAGCCCTGGCCAAAAACCACAAAAAAAAAAAAAAAAAAAAAGAAAAATGTTAAAAAAAGAAAAGACAAAAAAGCAGATGCCAACACGTCACACACATGCACACGCACATGCACACACGCACACACCTGCATGTGAACACGCATACAGATATGTACATACAGACACACAGATATGCACATGCAGGCACACACATGCACAGGCATACACACATGCACACACCTGTATGCACACATGCACACGCACACACTTGCACATGCACACAGATATGCACATGCAGGCACACACATGCACATGCATGTACATGCATACACACACACCTGTATGCACACATGCACACACATGCACACAGATATGCACACGCAGGCACACACACATGCACATGCACGTACATGCATACACACACACCTGTATGCACACATGCACACGCACACACACGCATGCACACAGATATGCACACACAGGCACACACACATGCACATGCACGTACATGCATACACACACACCTGTATGCACACATGCACACACACATAGCCTTGTTAGCCTTGTTAGCCTTGTTATATAGGTATGTATGGGTGTATATATAACTTTTTTAATCAGTCCACTAATGGAGGCAGCCTCCTGATGACGTTGTACACAGGACCTTGCACTCCGTCTCAGGTACGCTTCTTTCAGTGGAACTTCTCTGCAGTGGATACTGTTGTAGTGATTTTGGGGGCAGCCAAATTTTAATTACAAATAGTCATTATTCTTTTTATTTTTTCAACATTGCAACAAAGACCTACAAAGATGCCCTTGGCCAATACCTAAAATGCCCCAAGCCATTCTTATTTTTAACAAAGCTATTTGTTTAGATGAGATAAATACTTATCATTACAAATTCGAGAAGGTAATTATATATTAAAGGCAGTGACTTATATTACACATGGCATATACATTTAATGAGAACACAATATGTTCTTTACCATACATTCTCTTTATATTTATTATTTTTACAGTGTTCCAATAAACATTTCTACTTAAGATTGATTTTAACAATTACTTGGTTATGGTGGTAATGTCAAAATTTATAGGTTTATATTTTCTGTAATTATTTAGTCCAGTCTGTTGCATATACAATAAAAGTAATATCGAAATTTAAAATAAAAACAAAACTGTGTAATTGTTGATGATTTTGATTTTCTCCAGAAGAATAGGTCCAAAGAGCAAAACCCTTTGGTAAACTGTGCACACCTGTGTGTGTGTCTGGTAATTTATACATTTTAAAGAAAAAGGATTGAAGTATAAGACATTACCTTTTCTATATAATCACTTACACACTCATACAAAAAGCAAAACCTAAGTATAGTCCAAAGTAGAAGGGAAGAGGAGAGAGGGGAGAGGGAAGGGGTAATATGGGAGGAGGGAGGATATTTGGGGGGACCTCACCTAATGTGCATGATGCAACGGTACATTTCAAAACTATTAGGAAATGAATTTAATTGTGATGGATGTGTTACTTAGTTCAATGTAAGCATTTCACATTGTATATCAAAGCAGCACACTGAACCCCATAAATGCATCAATGTACAAAGTTGTGATTTAATAAAAAAATGATAAAAAAGGATATTACCTTTTCAAGGGAAAGAAAAACATTGAAGAAATTATAAACAAAGTACAACCAAAAAACTTGGCATTGAAAGCTTTTACATGCTCTACAAGCATGCTGAGAACAGGGGAGAATCCTTTTTAATTAAAAAAAAACATTTAAGTTGTATTTGAAGTATTTTAAGAGAAATATTCTGAATGGTAAAATTTGACCTCCTTTCAGCTAATAGAAATTACATTTGGGGGCTTCGTAAAGTCCACGTGATTTTCTAGTGACGTTTACCCTTCCTTAGAGGTGACACATTTAGTTGCCTTGTGGCCACAGAGATACAGCCATGTATGTACTGCGTAACAAGTGGTGAAATAGTCATGAAAACCACCACAGACTCAGAATATTAATACTGAGTCAACATCAGTCAGCCTACCTGTATGCAGACAGAGCACTACTCTACTATAATCTAAGCTTCATGAATAAGCTCTTAGAGTGCTAAAAATATAAAACACGAAAGACCCAGTGTTAAGCATTCTGTCCGTGGGTATTCATAAATTCTTCTGTGAGTATTGCGTATAAATTTCTCCAGTTTTTTTTTTTTTTGACAGAATCTTAAGCTGTTGCTCTGCGTAGGGTGTTGTAGCATCACAGCTCACAGCAACCTCAAACTCTTGGGCTTAGGTGATTCTCTTGCCTTAGCCTACCAAGTAGTTGGGACTACAGGCACCTGCCACAACATCCAGCTATTTTTTGGTTGTCATTGTCATTGTTTGGCAGGCCCCGGGCTGGATTCGAACCCGCCAGCTCCAGTGTATGTGGCTGGCACCCGAGCCACTGAGTGACAGGTACGGAGCCAATTTCTCCAACTTTTAAAGAATACGCTTCAAGTGCTCTACTATGCAGGAGAATTTTGTATTTGCCCATAATGTGTAATAGAAAAGAAAAACTTTTAGAGAAAAACCATTTTGAGGGGTGGCAAGTATTTTGCATTTTTAATACAGACTATCTCCCCACACCACCCAAATCCCTCTATAGTCTATAACAATTACATAGACCTTTTATTTCATTTATAAAAATATCAAACATGCAAACCTATGTTAAGTAGAAGTTCAGTACCAAAGAGACGAACTTAGAAGTCTGTGGATAAAACAGCAAAGGTGGCACTCGGGAGGTTGTTAGAAGACTGTTGCTCTGATACAGTCTAATTTCTATACATCTAAACAGCCAGTACAAAAGTAAGTTCCATATGTACCTTTTATTTTAGCAGTATTCAAAATTTAGTGTGTGACAGAATTATTACCAGAGTTTGTAAGAAAAAAAAAAAAAGGCAAATTTAGTATTTAACAAATCTATAGTCAAACCCAGCGGCTTCCAAACTCTTCTGAACTGAATTAAAGATAATGATCACACCAATTTTTGTTCATAGCATCAAACCATGGTAACGTGCAGTTTCTTTTAAATTTTCAAATGTTTCAAACATTTTCTGAAACTTTTAATCTCAGAGTTAAAAATCTAGCATTAAATGGCCCTTATATTAATGGACCTTGTTATCTATAAGTATATTTCAGGACTTTTGGGAACTTGAAGTTTGGATGTTACCTGCAGCAACAAAATCTGAAGATGTATCAGATTTGTAAACCACATCAGGTATCTGATGAAGCCCAGTGGATTTTTTTTTAATTCTTTTTTTTTTTCTTTTTGTAGAGACAAGGTCTTGCTATGCTGTGCAGGCTGGTCTTGAACTCCTGGCCTGGAGCAGTCCTCCTGCCTGTCCTCCCAAAGTGTTAGGATTACAGGCCTGAGCCACTAGGCCTGGCTTAGCAAGTGAATTTTTGATGACTTAAAAAAATAAGGTATAGGTATAACCTATGGATGGGGTGTGCCTGGCGCCCTTTTTTTTCCTAACAGATTTTGTCATGGAGCCATACAGAAGATGCGTATTCTCCTGCCTACACTGTACAATGATTTCATATAGTTGACACTTAGAATTTTTGTGGAACGCCTACTTGTCTTTCACCTGGCTTGTTGCTGCTTGTTATCTGTAAGTATATAACGTTGATTTACTGTGCTGCTTGAGTCTGAATTACTATGAAAGATGTAAGATGACCAGAAACATCACTGTTTCCAAATTTCCCCTAGAGATATCTTTACAATTTCCAAAATTAAAAACAGACCTGTTCACATGTGCGATATATACTTTTATTTTAAACAACAGCACAACAAACACATCACATAACACGACCATCATCTTAACCCTGATAACATTCCTCAACAAATGGACTTGTAATTTACATACACTATTTCCATCTGGAGCTATTTTAAATATTAAGAGATACTGTAAAACACAAATGCTAAGTATATACCAGTTGCAAACATAATGTGCTTAGTTACTGTTTTCCGTGTTGTCACGTGAAATAATTTAAAGTTCCTCAAAGTCATGTCCACGCGTGTTCATTGTTTCCGGATGCATGACTCGCCCCATGAATAGGATTGCACCTGTTTTGGTTTGCAAATGAACAAAAGTGATGTTAAGCAAAAAAAAAAAAAAAAGGATATATATTTTACTTCTTGTTTACAATTATTGATGTTCTTAAAATGAAAATGTAAGTTATGAATCATTTAAATAAATCATTGGAACATTAGAGATTATATAACACTGTGAATAAAGTTCTCAGTTTTAATAAAAATTTCTTTGTGGCCTAGTACATAAAATTTTGTTTTCGTAACAGACTCACCAGTCCTCCTATTCCTGATAAGAAAGAAAAATGGATGGTCCACGATGACTTGAGGGTACAGCACAGCCATTCTACTAATTGCAATCATTCCTGTGGTACAGAGAAAAGTTATTACACGTCTGTGGGTGTGCAGAGACCAGTGAGTAATTTCTCAGATCTATGTCTATCCATGTAAAGCAAAGATCACAATTTATAAGAAATAAGATTTTAAAGACTTAAATTAGAGAGAAAAGTCATGAACGGGTAAACATTTCTACTTGGTCTTTAAAAAAAGAAAAAAAACAAAGGAAACACAAGGCACCAAAAATAATGAGACAATTTATTCTGCTTCCTATAAAATGTTTATTCTCGGCCTCAGATGAATACTTGTAAGCTTTGACTACAATGACTTTTGAGTTAAAGGAAGAAGAAACAAACAAAAAAATCCCCAAACAAAAAAACCCCAGTCTCTTTATATTTCCAAACCATCATTTCTTTTGTCTGAAATGGGCATTTTCACAAAGCAAGTCACCGGCCTTCTAGCAAATGGTCAGAATTGCAGCGATTAAAGGGAAAACACAGCAGCCAGCGGTGCAGTGCAGTTTCCTGCAGCTGCTGCTGAATTCCCCTGAGATCCTTATCACGGGACCATTGGGCCACACTTGCTGCAATGTAGTTAACGGTCAGAAAAAAAGTCAAGATCGAATGATACAAGATTTTTTTTTTTTTTCAAATATTCAATTTGTGATTTTATTTTTTTTTTATTAAATCATAACTGTATACAATGATATGATTATGGGGCATCATACACTCACTTCATAAGCCATTTGACACATTTTTATCACAGTGGTTAACATAGCCTTTCCGGCGTTATCTCAGTTACTGTGCCAAAACATTTACATTCTACATTTACCAAGTTTCGCAAATACCCCTGTAATATGCACCACAGGTGTGATCCCACCGATTCCCCTCCCTCTACCCACCCCCCCCTTTCCCACTTCCCCCTATTGTTAAGTTGTAGCTGGGTTATAGCTTTCATGTGAGAGTCCCAAATTAGTTTCATAGTAGGGCTGTGTACATTGGGTATTTTTTCTTCCATTCTTGGGATACTTTACTAAGAAGAATATATTCCAGCTCCTGCTGGTGGGAATGCAAATTAATACATTCCTTTTGGAAAGATATATGGAGAACACTCAGAGATCTAAAAATAGATCTGCCATTCAATCCTGTAATTCCTCTGCTGGGCATATACCCAGAAGACCAAAAATCACAACATAACAAAGATATTTGTACCAGAATGTTTATTGCAGCCCAATTCATAATAGCTAAGTCATGGAAAAAGCCCAAGTGCCCATCGATCCACGAGTGGATTAATAAATTGTGGTATATGTATACCATGGAATACTATGCAGCCTTAAAGAAAGATGGAGACTTCATCTCTTTCGTGTTTACATGGATGATACAAGATTTTAAGCTTTCCTGCTGTCTGAGACTATTGTGTTTCCATTTCCTCCTGAAAATACTGTTACATGTGGCTGATGACATTCTTTTAGTGGCCAAATATAGGCAGAAATTAGGAATAATGTGCAAATGTAATTAGCTAACATTTACCAGAGAAGTGAAAAATCCTACTAAAACTTGATGGTGGCTGTTGAACACAGGATTGGGTTCCATGCAAAGAAAGGAAGGAAGCGGAAGAAGCAACGGAAAAATAAACATTCTCAGCTGGGGCAGCCAAGACCACCAAAATGACGAAGGACATTGACCACTACACTTTGGACATGGGATTATGTCAAAAATGTGAAGATTTTTTTATTTAAAATGATTGTTTTATAGTATTGTGTAGTTAAAAGTATTTATTAAATTCTATCATATACTCTTGCTTATGCATACACTTTTAAAAAATCAAAACTTTTCACTGACAAAATTAAGAACCAACTTTGGCAAGTAATTAAGCTGAAAGAAAAATGGGCAAGAAGAAAATATTTAAAATATTAAAACAGGCAGCCCAGCAGAAACATCTCTTTGACAGAGCTGCCAGTGTCTGCCCGTCTCTCATGAGAGGGAAAATGAAGAGGAGGCTGCTCTGCAGAGGGGCTGGCGGGAGCACACACTTCACATCCGATTTGGAAAATCCTAGCTGGTTCTGCACTGGCTTGACGTCTACGACGTTGGAGCAGAGTAAGTTTTTTGGGCTTAATTCTAAAAATGACCCACAAATCTGGAAGAGGTGAGAAGATTGCAGAAAACAGCTCCATACCTGAGGCAGCCGCAGCCTCTGCGCCTTCCTCATTAACCTCTAAGAAGGACTTGTGGATGGCTCTGGAAAGGAAAATCTCCTTGTTATCTGCAAAATGAGAATCAGAAGCATTTCTTTAGCATCAGAGCTAGGAAAACATTTTACCCTTTTGTTAAATGGGGTTGGGAGACACCAGTCTAAGAGTCTGAGATATTGACGTAAAACCGAAGAGCTAATGTTCCACGATTTCATTTATGATAGGAGGAATTCCTATTCGTTTGCCTCATTGTATACGCTCCCCTTAATTTTCTCCTTTTTTTTATTGGTAATTTTCCCATTGTTTACCTCTTATGTTGCCAGGGAAAAGTGAAAACTCCAAATTAGTTCATAATTCAAGATGAAAACATCTAACACTTGCTTTCTAATTTGAAAGTGAAAAACACAAAATGAAAACAGGCAAAAAATTGGACCAAAAAGTGTTTTTCTTTTTTTAATCTCTAATTTCTACAGCAATGCAAATATCATTGAAAATAAATAAATAAATAAATGAAATGGACTTCTAGGTTGTAGAAATGAGAATATTTAAGAAAGTTACTTTCTATTCAAGTTAATTGGCTTATCTAGGGATTCACAAGTATGCTTTATCCTAAGATTGGCAGAAATAACACAATTTTTAGTATCAGGAGGACCATTTTTCCCTTCTATTTGTGCTTACTTTTAAGTTAATGGCTGTTACAGGCTGAATTGTGTCTCCCCCCCAAAATTCCTAACTCCAGTACTTCAGATTGTGACTGTGTTTGGACACGGGATCTTAAATTAAAATGAGGTCATTAGGGTGGGCCCTGATCCAGTGACTAGCATTCTTGTAAGAAAAGGAAACTTGTACACAGGTACAGAGGGAAGGCCACGTGTGACGGCTCATTCTAGGTGACAACTTGGCCACATAATTGGTCAAACATTATTCTGGATGTTTCTGTGAAGGAGTCTCTGGGTGAGATTAATGTTTAAATCGGGGACCTTTGAGTGAAGCAGATACGCTCACAATGTGAGTGGGCCCCATCGAATCAGCTGAAAATCTAAACAGAACAAAGATTGATCAACCTTCCCCTGGTAGGGAGGGAGGAATCCTACCAGTTTACTGCCTTTTGACTGCAATTTTCCTTGAAGATTTTGAATTTCCAGAGCTCCCCTCTCTCTCCTTCTCTCTTCCTCTCTCTCTCCCCACTACCTACCTACCTGTCTGTCTAAATGTACATCTATAATCCTGGCTAAAACAACGGCAGGAAACCACCATCTATGAGCCAGGAGGAAAGGCCGCAGGAGAAGCCAGCCCCGCAGACACCTTTCTCTCTCACATACACCTTCTACAATGGTGAGAAAGTACATTTCTGTTTTCTAAGTTCCTCGTCTCTGGCACTTTGTTACGGCGGCCCTGGCAAACTATAAAAGGACCTTCAGTCTAGGGTTTTCAACTTTTCCCCAAGATTAAAACAAAGCAAACCCACCCCCAACCTCCATATATTCCAAATACATAAAGAGAAAGCCAGGTAAGAAACCAAGATGAAGGATTACTCAAATTTATACCCATTTATTTTTGCAATTCTGAGAAGTCTGATTGAAATTCAAGATAAATGACTTTGCTGCTAATAGCATCATTCAGTAAAAGCACAATTGATTTCCCAATAGGCTGCTTAGTAAGACTTTGTAAGTAACCAAATCCTGCCACAATATATATTTCCCTTCAAGTTTCTAAAAACACATAATTACCTGATGTGCACAGGGAATGACGCTCAACACCATCACTGGTGCGTCTGTGCACAGCACCTAATTATTTTAAATAAGCCCCCAGACATCTAACAATGGCATCTTGGAACACACTTTTAATAGGAACATTACTTCCTTGGATCACATTTGGTATTAAGATACGAACACTGCATTATTAGTCTATTTCACATGTTATGATGTTTTCTTCTAGAATGCATTTGATGACTAGAAGAAAAATAAAAAGCCATCAAGTTTTCACATTTAGAAATTAAGCACAATTAGTTCCCTCAAATTCAGAGTAATTTTGCTTTTTTAACAAAAATAAAAATTTAAATTGTATGTAAGTAACCACATATACTTAGTAAGTAAAACAAGCCCATGAATTTCAAGACAGTGAAATATATTAACGACTTAACAGTTAATTGGTGCTATCTTATTTTCAGATTCTGCTGCCCGTTTTTGTCCCCCCGCCAGGCACAGGAGGGCCGTGCCCCAAGACCCCAGCTGGTGGGTGTGAGAGTGAAGGCAACAGTGTCCACATTGCCAGCTGAGCCCCTCAGTTGTTTTGAGGAATTCTCTTACACATGATGTTTTGACCACAATAGTTTGCAAAGAACAAACTACTTCCAAGAGCTTCAAGGGCTGACCTACGGGCCTCACTGGCCCCCTAGAAATAAGGAAAACCATTCCTTCAACCAGGTGTGCAGGCTCATGCCTGTAATGCCAGCATTTTGGGAGGCCCGGGTAGGGGGATCTCTTGAAGCCAGGAATGCACCCAGACTGGGCAGCATAGAGAGACTCCATCTCTACAAAAAGTACAATAAAGTAACCGTCCTGTTATGTCTGGCCTCTGACCCAAGTCTAACTTCATCCAGTCACCCACCCTCTCACATGCTCTTGTCACACAAAGAGCCTGCTGGGTACTGTGGCAGAAAGATCAGGAAAGCAAGGCTGCTGGCTGGGCATAGCGGCTCCCACCTGTAATCCCAGTGCCTCGGGAGGCTGTGGTGAAAGGGTGCTTGATCCTGGGAGTTCAAGAGCAGCCTGAGAAACACAGTGAGTCCCCAACCCACACCCCCGCCCACCATCTCTACCAAAAAGAAAAAAAAAAAAGCGAAAAATTAGCTGGGAACGGTGGCACATGCCTGCAGACCCAGCTATTCTGGAGGCTGGAGCAGGAAGGTCACATGAGGTGGTAGTGAGCTCTGCCGACAGCATTGCATTCTAGATGAGGTAATAGACTGAGATTCTGTCTCAACAAAGAAAGAAAGCAGCGATGCTGAGGGCTCTTCACAGAGAGCTGGTTATATAAAAGGCAATAAAATGGACAAATCTTTTAATAAATATGTGAACAAAAGCTAGATTGCCACAAAAGCAAAATCAGGAACATAAAGTAGACTGTAAGTAAAAACACAAAAGTAATTTTTTAAATAACAAAAAAAGTATAATTTTCTGCTGACAAATGTCGATCAACTCTATGAGATACAATGTATTTAATATAAATTGTATCTATTCACAATTTAACAGATTTGGATGTATATATATGTGTGAACACAAAAATATATTTATGAACCCACCTTTACAAATAAAATACAGAATATTTCCATCTCCCCTAAAATATGTTCTGTGCTTCTTTATGCAAATAATTTTGAAGGTGAATGGACTTTCCAAGAATTCGACTATTTATAGAAATGTATATATTATAAAATTGAGTCAAGGGAAAACAGGATACCTGAATAGTCTAGTAACCATTAAAGTAACTGAACCATAGAAAAAAACTTTTGCCATCTTCATAGTTAAGGAATCCAAACCTAGATTTTAAGCTAACTCCAGGTAATTTTAACCAAATCTTCAAGGAACAGATAGGACTACCTGTCATAAAACAGGTAGTTTTGACATTAAAAAAAAAGAATAAAATCTAACTCATCTGTGGAGAACCTTATCTTGTTATCCAAACTGAACAAAGCCAATATAAGAAAAAAAACATAGACCAAACTCACCTATTAAAATGGAGACAAAAGTTCTTTAAAGATCAGAAAATTAAACCCAAAATGCATGCTAATCACTTTTCAACATGTGTTTCAGTGGATGTCCCGTGTGCTGTGACTCAGGAGTGGATTCATATTAAAGCTTCCACCAAGGATGATCTTATCAAAATACAAACCAATTTATGCCACCACCCTTCAGGATGTCCCTGAGTTATAAACAACCAACTTATGTTCAATTTGCACTTACAAATGGAGGCTATTGCCCGTGATAGGTAAAGCCTTCTATTCCAACTTACATACAAATTCAACTTAAGAACAAACCTGCAGAACCTATCTTGTTGGTAACTAGGGACAACCTTACGTAAAACCCTCCATCCCCTCCCCACTTGCTGTGCCTCCCGGCTCACCTTCAGTAGACTGCACCCCTGCTCACCTACACCCCTGCACGCCTGCACTCTCACACAATTGCACAGCTGCACACCTGCGTGCCCGCGCCCTGCTCGCTGCAGGAGGGGGACCTCCGAGCTGTCTCCACTCCTCCTTTGCCTCCTTCTCCCGTACTCTGTGCTCCAGACTATCCGAACTGAAGATCTGAGCGTATCACTTCTGTGTCTTTGCTTCCTGAGGAGCTCTCCGAGCCTGTTATGCGGTCAGATGCACCTCTGCTTTTCAGGCTCACCTTCAAGCCCTGTGAGGCCTTTTCCATTCTCTTGTAATTCCCAAATCACTAGGGTAGATCTGGCCACTCTCTCCCATCGAATCCAGGAACTAGTTCTAGTGAAGCCTCATCTGCCCTGACGTTTCTCTCTCTCCTTGGACTGTCACCTTCCCAACACAGGATCCTGCCATTCCATTGGGTCTAAAGAATGAACTAATCTAAGTAGTGGACGTTTTCTGCAAAGTGCAATTTTCCAGTATATAACCCAGGGCTCTGCAGTTAACAGGATTTTGGTAATTGGTGAATGAAAGAAGGTAACTATTTACACTGTATCTGGTATATAGTCTTTTACTATTTCTCTACAGATGCTGCAACAGTTCTGTTCACAGTTAGGGCTATAAAGTTTATGCTTGTAATAAATAAAACATATGACATGAGTCTATAGTCGATTTTCTAAGGAAATGGAGAACAGGAACAGAGAGAGAATGAGTGCAAAGCCCGTGTCACACTGACAACCTTAAAAATCTGATCGAGCAGGAAAGGAGCAGAAGCCAGGGGGCCGGCGCCATTATATGAATTTCAAAGACAGCCAGACAGTGTCCCCGCAGCAACACGGTGTACAGCCCATGCCTGAGCCTGCTATAAGGCCTCGGGATGGTCAACACTCAGAAAAGCACCATCTCCTTGGATACGTGAGTAGGAGAAAATGTGACACCTAAGAAATCACATCACAGACACCGAGGGGGAGAAAAGGACATAAAGCTTTTTTCTCTGCAGAAAAATTTCACATAGTCACATTAAAATAAAATACCAGCAGAGAGCAGTTTAAGTGAACACATGTCTGTGGCCGGCAAAACTCACAAGCCGATCCATTCATGCAGGGGTGTGCACGTTTGGGGGAATGCACACACTCTCAAGGGCTTGGGCCTTGCCTGTTCTGGCTGTCGTGGGCAAATGCCTTGCACACCACCAGGTACCAGGTGAACTCAGGTCCTGGATGAATCGAATCAGAATGTGAGGGGATATTAAGGAGATTCACACCGACAAACTTATCTGACTGGTCAGAGAAAAGTTAGCTACTGTCTCAATAATGAATCAATAAATCAAAGGCAAAACAGATTAAAAAATAAATCTGCGCTCCAGCGCCCAGCATCCTTCTCCTTCTGGCCACAGTAGACATGCTGCCAAATGACTGATCCCACTTTCCTCCAGGCGGTGCGGAGCCACGCTTTGTACGATGGATGAGATGGGAAGCAGGCCAGCAAACTCTAGGTTCCCCAGAGAAGAGCTGGGCAATAATTCAAGCTTTTCTGAAGAAAGCTTCCTTCAGTCACTGAGCAAATATTTATCCAGCGCTCTCTGCATATGAGCTATTGTGCAGGACACCAAAGGCTCTGAGTGCCTGAGATCAGCATAACGCCTGCAGGGTGGCCAGGACGCGAGTGTGGGCCTCTGCTTCCGGTGGCACTGCTCCTAAACACTGCCAATTTAAACAGACGTCTGCGTCATCAGGGGCATGATTAAAATAACAAAATGACGAGAGTGTCATTATAGAACCCTAGAATACCAAAGTGGCTCTGTGCTTCAGTTGCTAAAATATTTTTAGCTTTAGCCCCACCCATGAAATTTAGAAAAGTTTCTGGAATTGGAATTCTTCTGAAGGATAATAGAAACAGTGTTTCTTTGTTTGCTATTCTGGATGGATTTTTTTACAGACCCAGCAAATGTGTACCAAGCATCTCCTATGCAGGCTGGGTTAATGCACCGGGCATGGCGTGTGGCACCAGAGGCCTCCAGACCAGAAGGCAGTGGACGCTGAGTATGAGGGCGACAAAAAAGACAAACCAGCAAATGGCCACAGTTTGGGGTTGTGGTAGAAAGATGATAAAGATGATAAGGTGAAGTGCTGCTGGCTGATGGGCAGGAAACTGTAGCTAGTTGATAGGGTGTGTTGGAAAGGTGGGTCTGCCAATGCAGGTTTGAGCTGAGATTGGAGCAATGCAAAGAAGCCATCTGTGGGAAGAGTGTTTCAGGCAGGGGGAAAAGCTGAGGTACAAGCTGAGGGTATTCAAAGACCTGAAGGAGGCTGCAGAGTGGAGGGAGCCTGGGCAGTGCGGGAGGTGGGAAGTCCGAGGGAAGCCAGGCAGGCAGACAGCACCTCCCACCCAGAATCTATCCTGTCCTGTGCACTGTGCTGGGCTCCCTGGACACAAAGCTGTCTGTGGCACAATCCTTGCTTCTTAATAGCTCTGGGCTATTAAGAGCAAGGATTTACATGATCTTGGAAAAGGGGAAGTGGGTGATGACAGAGACGTGTTCAAAGTGCTACTGGGTTCCCGAAAAGGAAAAGTAAACCATCTAGGAACAGAAAAAGACCTTCCAGGGCCTCCTCGGAGGTGGTGACATTTGGGACACCTCCTGAACAAGTAAAACAGTGAAAGTCAGGCAAGGGGGCAGAGCTTTATGCAGGATGGCCATGAAGTGCATGTGCAACTTTAAATTGCACACTATTTAAAACTGAACATGAACTTCACGGCCGCCCTGTATTTGCAGTGAGAAAAGAGGCAGGATGACATGGAAATCCAGCTGGAGACTAGAATTTGAGGAGGTGCGGGCATGGCAGGGGATATAATTTTTTTTTCTGCAGTTTTTGGCTAGGGCTGGGTTTGAACCCACCACCTCCAGTCAATGGGGCCAGTGCCCTACTCCTTGAGCCATAGGCACCAGCCAGCAGAGGACATAATTTTAAGAGCTTTGATCATGATGCTAGAAGCTGGGCTTCCTCCAGAAGTCATGGGACACGGCTGCTTTGATTTTAGGAGATACCTGTGGCAGCTGCTGTGGAAGGTGAATTGTATGAGCAAACAGCATGAGGGGTCCACAGATGACATCTGTGAGCCACTGCACAGTCCAGGGAGGGAAGCAGGGAAAGCACCCAGACTGGGGCAATGGAAGGGAAATGGAGCCCTGTGGCCTACAGGAGCCAGGAGAGAGAGAACTCACAAGGGCAGGGTGTGGCTGTCAGTCTAGCAGGCGTCCGCCACACCTGAGTCTGACCCCAGTAGCTTGATGTGTCTTCTTAATTCCTTTCTTTTTTGGTTCTTTTATTAAAGCTTGGATTTTTATGCTGAAGGATTTAGTACTCTCTCTCTCTCCTTCCCCTACACCTTCCAAGAGGATTATCTACTAATCAAAATGCTGACAGTCATTTATTTGCATTAAAAAAATAGCCCTACTCGATAACAGGGTCCTGGCCACAACTAGATAAGCATTTTAATTGGAGCCAGAGAGGAAAATGATTCTCAGCACTCTCTGCATTCCATGTTATACTGGGCTTGGTGAGTACTGCGCAGAAAGCACGGGGCTGGGCAGTGTAGGAAACGTGGATAAAAATCAACCTTTGTGGGGTGCACATTTTGGCAGGGGATATTAGATGCATGAATAACAATACTAGGAGGTGTGAATCATGCAATAAAAGGGACACAAAACATGCATTCAAGGCCTAATCACTCCTGTTGATCTAATCATGGTGCTTTGATGAAGCTGAGGATATCTGAGCTGAGACGGATTTGAGAGGTGTTTCAGGTGGGAGAGGTTTCAGAAAGGTGGAGCTGAGCAGGGATGAGGCGCAGAGCAAGCATTCAGCCCAGCTGGAGCTGGAGTTTTGGATGAGGGATTAGCCACAGCAAAGGCTGGAGGGAGCCCAGGTCTCAAAGCTCTGCCGTTGGGGGACAGCACAGCAGACAGAGGCGGGCTCTGAACAGGAACCAGAGTGATCCGAGAGTGAGTCTTAAGGTGAGTAAGTAGTCTTAGCAGGGTTAGATAAAACAGATTAGAGAAACCATTGAAGAGGCTATTGAAATGGTCTAGGGAAGCAGTAATGAAAGTCGGAAATCAGAGTGGACGCCACAGAATAAAATATGGAAGCGTGGACTCCAGTGGGCTTCACAGAGGATCTCAGGTTGCCCTGTTCTGCCGGTAGCAAGAGACGAAGCAGCTTTTCCCCCACTGCTAAATCGCATTTGCTATTTTTGAGAAAAGCTAAAAATTTTATTACATAATTTAAGAAAGTTAGCAGTGTCACAGTAGTAATGAATTGTTCTCTGGATATTTTTAAATGTACTAATTAATTCTACCATTAATGCTATTTCTTTAGAAAAGTTTTTACTGATTTTTAAGTAAGATTTTTAATTAAAAGACTAATACACATACAAGATAAGATTCCAAACACTCTGGTGTTAGATGAAATGGAAACTCCTCTTTCATCTAAAGCCTCTGTCCTGTATTCCAGAGGCAATAGCTCTTCCTTCCTTCCTTCCTTCCTTCCTTCCTTCCTTCCTTCCTTCCTTCCTTCCTTCCTTCCCTTTCCTTTCCCCTTTCTTTTTCCCTTCCCTTCCCTTTCCCTATGTCCCCCTGGGTAGAGTGCTATAGTGTCACAGCTCACAGCAACCTCAAACTCTTGGGCTTAAGCGAGTCTCTGGCCTCAGCCTCCCAAGTAGCTGGGACTGCAGGTGCCCACCACAACCAGCTATTTATTTTTTTGGTTGTATTTGGCCCAGGCTGGATTTGAACCTGCCAGCTCCGGTGTACGTGGCTGGTGCCATAGCCACTGAGCTACAAGCACTGAGCCATCTGTTATCACTTTCTCAGGTGCTATTCGGAAATGCTCTAGGGCAGCGGTTCTCAACCTGTAGGTCGTGACCCATAGGAACTGTATTAAAGGGCCACGGCATTAGGAAGGTTGAGAACCACTGCTGTAGAGGGCCTTTACCTAACAAATGCAAACTGTATAACCTAACTCTTTGTGTCCTCAATGAACCTGAAACAAACAGAAATGTTCTATTCATTCAAAGCCCTAAATAAATGTGCACATATTCTCCTCTGTCTTTTGATCTGCCGTGTTTCCATTCTGCTTTTTAATGTTTTTTTTCTTCTCTGCTTCCACAATGCTTTCTCTAGTATGAGTTTTTCAATCATCACAATTGAAATTTTGGGCTAAGTAATTCTGTTGTTGGGGAGCGTCCCCCACATTGTGGGTGTTGAGAAGCACCCCTGGCCTCCACCCCTCAGAGAGCAGTGACATTCCACAGTCATGACAACCAAAAAGGTCTTTAGTGATTGTCAGATATTCCCTGGGAGGCTAAATTGTCCTTTTTGAAAATCACCATTCTAATAAAACAAGTCCACTTGTCTCTCTCTTTTTTTTCTTCCTAAAAATATGGAATGCTTCACGAATTTGCATGTCATCCTTGCACAGGGGCCGTGCTAATCTTCTCTGTATCGTTCTAATTTTAGTATCGGTGCTGCCAAGCGAGCACTGTCTACGCGTCTTTTATTAAATCCAGTGGTGTCTTTCTTCCCACAAGCGTGTGTGTCCCCAGGCGTGACACTGTGTCATCTTTTCATCTTCACGACGTTGTCCCGTTCACACTGCCAGCCCTCCTGACGGTGTAAAGCAGGAGGTAGCTGTGGCAGGGAAGATGATGGCATAGGCGTGCTTAGTTTTACTGTACGTCATTGACTTTTGCAGATCTGCATTTTTTTTACAACTTGCAGGTGTGGGACGACGCTGTGTCAAGGCAGTTTATTGGTGCCAGTTTCCAGCCGCCTGTGACAGACACTTCAGGTCTCTGCATCGTAATCACAGCTACCCAGACATTTATGCCTGGCTTCAAAGAACTGGCGATTTTGTTAGGGGCTAATGCAGCTGGTAGCTCTAAGTGGGAGCCCATGCTCATGTACCAATCCCAAATCCCAGGGTCATTAAGAATTATGCTGGGTCTACTCAGCCTGTGCTGTAGAAATAAAACAAAGCTTGGACAACAGCATGTCTCTTCACAGTGTGAGGGATTACCGAATATTATAAGCCCACTGTTGAGACCTACTGCTTGGGGAAAAAAAGGTTTTATTTCAAAATATTACTGTTCATTGACAATGTACCTAGAGCTTTGATGGAGACATACCGGAAAATTAATGTTGACTTCAGGCTGCTAACAGCCTGCAGATCAAGGAGGCAATATGACAAACCCTTATTATTAAAGAATTACATTTCAGGAGGCCACAGCTGCCGTAGTTAGTGACTCCTCTGATTGATCTGGGAAATTAAATTAAAAAGCTGCTGAAAAGGATTCACATTCTGGATACCATTCAGAACGTTCACGATTCACTAACAGGGATGATTCTAACCCTTATGGATGCGTTTGAGGGGCTCAAGATTTCACGAAAGAAGGAATAGCAGGTGTGGTAGAAACAGCGAAAGAAGTGGAAGTGGGGCCCAGAATGCGACTAAATTGCTACAATCTCACAAGGAAACGCGGAAGGACGAGGAGCTGCTGCTTACAGATCCGTAAAGAAAGTGGTCTCCTGAGGTGGCCTCTACTCCTGGTAAAGAAGCCGTGGATGACGTTGAGATGACAGCAAAGGACTCAGAACATCAACTTAGTTCATGAAGGAGCAGCAGGGCTCCAGAGGGCTGACTCCAATTTTGAAAGATGTTCTACTGGGCCGGGCGCAGTGGCTCACACCTGTGATCCCAGCCCTTTGGGAGGCCAAGGGAGGAGGATCCCTTGAGCTCAGGAGTTCGAGACCAGCCTGAGGTAGAGTGAGACCCTGTCTCTACTAAAAATAGTAAAACTAGTGGGGCTTCATGGTGGGTACCTGTAGTCCCTGCTACTCGGGAGACTGAGGCAGGAGGATCACTTGATCCCAGGAGTTTGTGGTTGCTGTGAGCTATGATGCCACGACACTCTAGCCTGGGTGACAGAGGGAGACTGTTGGAAGGAAGGAAGAAAGGGAGGGAGGGAGGGAAGGATTTTATCATGGGAAAGATGCTATGAACATCATAATTACAGAAATCTTTCATAAAAGGAAGTGTCAATATATGCAGCCGACTTCACCTCTGTTTTATTTTATGAAATAGTCACAGCCCCTGCAGCCTCCTTTAGCAGCCACCACCCTGATCACCCAGCAGCCCTGGACATCAAGTCAAGACCCTCCATCAGCAAAAAGGTGGTGACTCACTGATGACTGAAATGATCATTGGCAGCTTTTAGTAATAAAGTACTTTTTAATTAAGACATGCCATATACCTCGATTTTTAGACAATGCTGTTGCATACTAATAGACTATTGTGCAGTATGAACATAACCTTTATATGGTCCAGGAAGCAAAAACTCAAATCTGTGTGACTCAGTCTGTTGTGATACTCACTTTAGTGTGGTTGTCTGGAACCAAACTAGTGATATATTCAGGTGCCTAAAAATGTCCTGAACACCATGAGATGCCCATTAAAATAGAAAGTATTAACCAAATGCAGGAAAATATTTTTCCTGCGTATTTAGGGGGGTTTCAAAGAGTTATAGATACTTTAGTCATTGAAGTTTTCATAATTATTTGGAGAGGCAAAATACTAGACATGTAAAAATGATACCAACTTTGTAAGGCAGAGCATACAGTGTCCCAATAAACGCTATTCATTCAGAGATAAATGCTATTGAATTTAAAGGAAGCAGAGAGACAAGTATTGTGGCAATAGACAGTGTTTGGATGAATGAGTCATAAATCAACCTGCGCATGTGCGCTGAGTGGGGAGAAAATGGGAGCAGACGCTGCCGGATGCGGCTGGCCTACTGGGTGACCATGACTACAGCAAAACTAATCATCTAAGAAAAAATTGTTCCCGTGGAAATCTTGGAGATTTGCTTTAGATCCTTCCAGTCATCCTGAAGACCTGAATTGGGTGGTATTTGATAGTGGCCAACCTGGATTTTTTACCTGATGTTTTATGGAGGCAAATGTTCCAAGAAAGGTAATGTGGACGATGGGTCCAAAGAGGCTCAGTGCCTGTGGCTCAATGGTTAGGGCACCTGTCATGTACACCGGAGCTGTGGGTTCGAGCCTGGCCTGGGCCTGCCAAACAACAATGACAACTACAACCAAAAGAAATAGCTGGGCATTATGGTGGGCACCTGTAGTCCCAGCTACGTGGGAGGCTAAGGCAAGAGAATCACTTAAGCCCAAGAGTTTGAGGTTGCTGTGAGCTGTGATGCCACAGCACTCTACAGAGATATAGTAAGACTCTGTCTCAAAAAAAAAAAAAGAAAGGTCCAAAGAAACCTCTTCTCTTCTTCCTTCATCCTTTTAACCCTTCAGCAAACATGTACTGTGAACCAACAACGTGTCCCGGCTGCGCCAGGTACCAGGAGTACTAATGGAAGGGGATCCTGAGAAGGATTCAGTTCCCACAAGGTGTGAGCAAGTGAGCAGATGCTACAGAAATGGAGTGTCTGGGTTCTCTGGAAGATTCTAGTGTTATTTCAAATCTCCAAACCATCTGCATTCATAATGCATATTTATGGTCTATTGTCTCTGTTCGTAGTGAAGGCAATTAAATATTACCTTATAAACCTTCCAAATATGTCAGAAATTATAAGCTACACTGACCACAGTAATTGACTTGCCACTGCAGTGCTAACCCTCAGGACTGAGTGACAGCAGGTATTCTATTTATCTGAAATAAAAGCCTGGGTGTTTGGGTGAGACAGTGAGGAATCACTAATCAAACTGAAAATAGAGCCACGCTAAGCAAGCAGAATGTAATTATCCAGCTTGGAATTCAGCCAGTCTGGTAAGACAGATTCCCTCAATTCCTAAGGAAGAGGGAATCACAACTGTAAATTATGCCGGGCATCAGCCATGAGTATCTTTCTGCCTCAGGCGCAGAGACCCCAGTTTACCTTTTGAATGTCCACCAGTCCTGCTTCCCTGACAACACCACTGAAGAAGGGTTTAGAGCCCTGGGAGCTTGGGTAGAAGTGATGAAAACATTTGCTCAGGGAAAACTCATTTCTCTTGTGTGGACAGGAACATTTATATGGAAGACATTTAGAAAAGCTCTATTAGCGCTTAAGGCAGTAAGCTCTCGGAACGAGAAGCAGAAATTGTGGTACCCAATACATCAATATCAACGCATTACTGGAAGCTAAGGGCTGTTTAGAAAACAATCTGCCCAGTGCTAAATCTGGGAGGACAGGCTGTTCTGATCACAGACCCCTGCAAGCTGTGATCCTCCTCTTCCCAGCCATTTCTCTCTCTCTCTCTTTCTCGTACCTGTGTGGCTGTGCATTGCACGCACAGATGCACACACACTCCCCCCTTATGTGTAATTTCACGGGTGGGGCATCAGCTTCTCTGAAGTTAGTTCATGGGCCTCACTCCCAGGTTTAGAAGCTATAGTTCAGTCAGCTGGGTTTTCTAGATTTTCTGTAGACTGCTGCTTCAAGAAAGGAAAACGCGTTCTCTTCTGTAGCATGAACTGCTGAGAGGTTTTCCACCATCTAATAATTTGCCTATAAAGAGGACTTACATGTTGAGTTTCTTCTGTCCCAATATATATTTCTGTTTACCTCACCAGAAAACAGATTCTATTTTATGTTTCTCTCTTCCACAGGAATGACAGAAAATAATTATTGTATATGGCGACTTGCTAAGCATTAATTTCATTGTTGCCTTTTTCAATGACAAATTTCTTAGGGTTAGCTACCTAAAAATACTTCCACAAGTATATACATTCTAAATGCTTTAATGTTACTACCATTTTGTGATTTTTCCATAAAAAAAATTTAGGGTATCTGAATTAAATAATTGAACTGGATCTTGTTTTCTTGGAATGGTTGTGATAAATTACTGGACACCCAGATCTGACAGGTAGAGCTTGGGAGTTATTGCTATAAACCCCACTATTTTTATTTATTTATTTATTTTATCAAAGACTTAGGAAAATGTTTCTACCATCTCACTGGGTATTCTTTATTCTTTTAAAAAGAGTTTTGGTCTCCCTTCTCTTTTTTCTTTTCTGCTTGATTTACTATAATGGGACATATTGAGGTATTCAACCAACACATTTATTGATTACCTACTTTGCAAAGCATTATGTCAGATGGGATGGGGAATCCAAAGATAGATAAGACAGGTTTTCTGGAGAATATCATCTACTATCAAAAATAAGCCATGGACCAGATAACATATACTCACTGTTATGACTGGATTTATAGTTCTGCTTGTAGAAGTTAAATGTATTTCTCACTAGACGTATTTGGCAGTAACTATATTTCACCTCAGAACTCCATAGTAAGTACAAGATTTAACACCATCATTTCTAGGAGCTCTTCTGGAATAACATTTTTTAAAAAATTGGTGTTTATTTCTTACCAGTCATGGCCGTCAAATTTGCATTTTTGATGAAAATCTCAGTTATTCCGAGAGCCTTCAAAACATCTTTTAAATCAATTTCCTGCTCCACTGTAAACCTGGAGAACACAGGGAGGGATGGTGTTTAGTTACAGCATCTTGTTACGTGGGACAAGAACAAAATGTCAGATACATTGACTTTTAGAGCTTTGTAGAGGGGAAATTGTACTAAAACTGGCTTTAGACTGCAAGGAGTATTTTTCTGTGTTTGTAAAAAGAGGAGGCATCAAAAAGAATGGTTAATCAGTAAAGGATTTAAGTTCATAAGTAGGTAATAAACATAAAGCTGTACTATATGCTAGAATAAATGAGTTTTGAGAATAAGAATCATTACCGTAGTACTAAGTTTAACTTGTAAATGAGTGGCTTTCAAAATCCTTTGATCTAACAAGTAATATCTATGTTTCTTTTAAAGCTGATAATGACTAGTCATCTATTTTCCCAGGATCGGTCTTCCTTTTCTTAGTATCCTTCTCAGTTTATGCTGCTCACCACCCCCAACTGCCATGGACAGGGTTGCGTAAAAGCCAACTTGCCCTTTACAATAAATACCTTCAGCACTTCAGTGCCATAAAACTCAGAGAAAGGAAATGTAAAAACTATCACAAACATTTCAAATTGCATATAAAATCAGCACATTGTGCCCCATAAATGCATTAATGTACACAGTTATGATTTAATAAAATAAGAGGGAAAAAATACATCTTCATGGTTACAGTAACCACACGCAAGCTTGTTCTCATGAGTCACCACAGAAAAACAATTTTATTTATGTGAGTTAAATATTATGACTTATAATGCTGTGATTTTATAATTAAAGGGAAATTTTTAAACAGAGAATAATTGGTCTTTCTTATTTTGATTGACTTTATGAATTACTATACATAAATGTGCATCACTTTTATAAAAAGTAATAAACCACTAGTTAAAAACTTATGAAAATAAACACAGTGGTAATAAACAGAATATTAACTTAAGATATACTTTCAATAGCAAACCAGATGGACCCAGATACAGTCTGTATTCTAAATCCATGAACTGTATTACCAATCTTTCCAGTGGAAAAAAATGGACCAAACATGTCTATATTAAAAAATACATTTTTAGAAATGTAAAGCCGGGTGTCATAGCTCATGCCTGTAATCCCAGCACTCTGGGAGGCCGAGGCAGGTGGATTGTCTGAGCTCACGAGTTTGAGACCAGCCTGAGCCATAGCAAGACCCCTGTCTCTAAAAATAGCCAAGAATTATGGCAGGTGCTTGTAGTCCCAGCTACTCGGGAGGCTAAGGCAAGAGACTTGCTTAAGCCCTAGAGTCTGAGGTTGCTGTGAGCTGTGATGCCACAGCACTCTACCCAGGGTGACAAAGTAAGACTGTCTCAAGGAAAGAAAAAAAAAAAAAGACATTCATTCTTCTTAGGCGGTGAAAACAACTGGATAGAACTAAATGTTTCCCTTTTACTAAGATGTTGCTTCCTGATCAATACAGATTATAAATACAAGTTTTAGGCAATAGAATGTGTCCTTAAAAGAGCTAAGTCTGTGATAGTCACCAAAAGCGGCTAATGCAGCCTTTCTGATATCCAGTTATAAGAAGAATAAGAAGAAAGTGATTGCTGCAAACATGAGGAATGAGTGGGGGAAAGGGTCTTAGCAGACTTGTGATTATGGAATAATAATGACCAACCCACCAGCACAGGCTCGTCACACACGCTAAACTAGTCCTCATTCATCAAACCTGAACTTGACCTTGTTCTTTGGTTTTCTACCAAAAGCAGATATTGACTGTGAAAGTACAGTTATTCCATGGTGCACATTCAAAAAAGGAATGATCAGGAAAATGCAGAATGTCTTAGAGAAATGTTCAGTGGTTTATGGTGAAGAGAGGGCGTGTTTATTGTTGTTATTCATTTTTTGAACCCTCATATGGAAGTACTATACCCCAGAAACTTTTCCAAGATTAAATATCAACAGGCCTCTGAGGTCAGTATTATTACTATGCTGAGGGGGTGGGGTGGGGGGAGAAATTGAGTGGCAGACAGATGAAATAACTTGGCTAATAAATGGCAGAGCAAGGATGGCGCCTGTGGCTCAAAGGGGTAGGGCGCGGGCCCCATATGCCGGAGGTGGTGGGTTCAAACCCAGCCCCGGCCAAAAACTGCAAATAAATAAATAAATAAATGGCAGAGCAGGGAAAGGGATCCATGTGGTTTTATACATGTCTTGGTCCATCTAAAATGACAAAGTGAAAGAAAACATCAGGAGGGGATTCTGTTTACTTCTTAAAAGCAACTTGCCCTGCTTCACACTCTTGTAGCTGGCTGGTGTAAACTTGGGCGACCTCCTTAATTTCAGAGCCTCAGTTTGGGCATGTAAAAAAAGCCAGTCCTGAGTAAAAATCTGCCTTAAATGTTACCCTCTTCGATGTATATTCTCTCTCTTCAGCTTTTACTTCTTAGCAATATCTATGTATATAATACCTTAGGCATAAGAATATTTTTCTAACATCAGCATCAAATATCTTAATACTTGGAGGGCGGATGTGCCTCACTGGGGTCCACTCCGATGTCTGCAGCCTCAGATTTGTAGTGTTTACAGTGTTGCTGGAGGGGTAAATAAGGTTTCGAAAGGTCTGGTGCTCGCAAGCAGGAGGCATGCAATGAAGAGCACGTTATTAATACTGTGTACTACGTCCCAATTATGCATCCCCTGTCTCCTAGTATAGGTGTTAAGATATTATGTATTTACATTCTAGTAGTAATTAGAATAATTTGATTAAATAGCTGTATTGATTCATGTTAAATTCATCAAATCTAGTGTCCTAGTCTTTTTAATGTTTATAGATCTGGCCTAGGACAAACCATACAGGTTGAAGTGAAAATAAATCTAGATGTTTGCTTCGAAGAACTAAAAGTGGACCTTCCATGTGATACCTCAATCCCATTACTAGGTATCTGCCCAGAAAAAAAAAAAAAAATCATGTTAGCATGAGGGCATTTGCACTAGAATATTTATTGCAGCTCGGTTCATAATTGCCAAGAGGTGGAATCAACCCAAGTGCCCATCAACACATGAATAGATTACGTGATATGTGTGTACTGTACAATACGGCCATAACAAAGATGGGGATTTTACATCTTTTGTATTAACCTGGATTGAGTTGGAGAATGTTCTCCATAATAAAGCATCACAAGAATGAAAAAGTAAGTATCCAATGTACTTATGCTAATATGAAACCAGTAGATGATCTAATGCACACCCACACAAGAGAAAAACACAATTACACTCAAGTTGGGGGTAAGAGGGAGATGGGAGGGAGGACTGGTGAGCTCCCACCTAATGGGCACAATGTAAGGGTCTACGGCACACGTCCTGGGGAGGGGCACAACTACAACTCGGGCTTTACCTAACAAATGCAAATAATGTAACCTAATTGGCTATATTAATTTGAAATTTAAAAAAATTAGGAGTTTATAAGATTTTTGTTCAAAGTTGAACACAGAATATAAATAATATCCATTTGTCCATTCATTGGCCTTTTTTCTTACCAAACTTTTGAAAAATAGTGATTTTTAATTTATCTCTCTCCTCATAATATAGACTAATGTTAATACAGATAATAATTATCATCCCCCATGTATTGAGTGCTTACTATGTTCCAGGCACTATGAAAATCCTTTTATATATATGGTATCCAGTTTAGTAATTTCTGAAATGCCCTCCAACAACTCTGTGTGGTAAGTATGGTTATCTCCAGCCTCCAGAAGAACAAATTAACACTTCAGAAAGTTCAGCCCCTGTCCCTAGTCACACGGGCCATAGGCGGTAGAGGGAGGGTATGGACTAAAGTCTTTCTGATTGCAAATGCCCCCACCCCCACCCCATCACTAATCACTAAGTCCAACAATGGCTTTTAAAAATGAAACAATGTTAGAGGAAGATTTTATGTTTTGATTTTACGTTTCATTGAGTACAAAAATAAGAAGCCACAATACTATTTTTGTAAAACCAAAAGGCAGGCCTGTTTTAGTGAAGGCATACCATGTAATTTTGCATTTGCAACTTTCTACCTGGAAAAGTCAGAGATGTCTGTTGAGGGCAGAAGAATAAAGACTGAGGAGACTTGGAAGCAAGTGTTAAAAAAGAACAAATATACCTGACATAGGAGATTATAAAATACACAAGAAATTAAAAAACAAATCAAACACTTTGCAGGAAAACCGAATGAAAGCAATTATGTAAAAGAACAAAATCAGTTGGTATGTATTGGTTTTCTTTAGAAACATGAAACTAAAATGCTTCATTAATAAACAATCATTTCGAAATCAGGATGGTTTCCGGTAACAAGTGGAAAACCTTTCACATCCTTTGATTTCCAATACTCTGACCACAGATGGCAAATTGGAGGCCGAAAAAGTTGGAGTGCACCACAGGGAGGTGCATCTGCACTCCGAGTTTTAAAAAACTTGATGCTAATTTTAGAAAAATATCCTTATACCTGAGACATTATGTATTAGTAAAGACTGAAAAGAAAAAGTAGACATTGAGCTGGATTTTTAAAGAAATTCTATTCCTAGAAAGGTATATAGAATGCTACCTACGAGATAAATAGTAGAACTTAAGATGTACACTAAAAAAAAAAATAAAGCAAGCCAATAATATTAACAATAGGTAATAAGTATATGATGCTTACATTGTGCCAGCTTTTATTCCAAATACTTTTTAGATATTTTACATGTGCATATTAGACAAACTATTTTTGCTATCATGAATATTTAGGGAAAAGATCTGGCAATTTTATTTAAATCTTAGAGATGTGCAACTATGTATAAATATTGTGGTATTTCATAGGATTTGATATCACATGGACATAGCAATTCTACTCTCTCCTAGATTCTTGTATTTTGTACCAAAAAAAAATTTTAATTTAGCACCAAATACATGTAAGATTTATTTTTCAGGGGGAAAATTGCAAAAATACAAAGTAATTACTTTTCCTACACACCTCTCCCCACCTACCTTCCCAATACCCTCTGCCTCTTTTAAAGACAGTACTTTAAAGCTGTTTGTATAATCTTCAGTATAAAACAAGGTAAAAGTACCTGTTAAAAAGGACAGGAATATGGTCAAATTACAGAAAAGCTAATTTGCATTTTCAGAGTTTTATCTGTCTATGAATACAACTATAGAAACCATTAAATACTGACACTTGAGTAGGCCTAGAACGTAACTGTTAGAGACATTCTTATCTTTGTTAAAACTGGGTCACATAAATCTTCCCCTTCACTAAACATTTCGTGGCCACTAATGTAAAATGGAGCATGGATTGCTTCCCACTCACTACTGTAAGTATTTGAAAACACTTAATTTCTAATAAACGGAAACCAAATTTATCCTGTCTAGCCTCTCTAGCTATACAGGAGAGTTCATGGAACTCCTGGAAAAAATGGATACTTGGTAATTAGCTGAGCCGAGTTTAGTAACATCATTAAAATAAGCAAGAGAGCTAAACTATTTCATAATTGAAGAATATTCTTAGAAAATGTAAATTTAATTTTCTTCCATTGCCACATTCAATTTCTCAGTGGACAGGACCCCGAGGCCACATTTTCTAGTGCATATGATGGAATTAGAATTCATGCTACTCATTAAGCATTCCTTTAGAATTCTGTTAAGATACTCCTAAATAACTTGCCTCCTCACAGAACTGAAGCATTTGGAGACATCCACTTCACTCTCGTATTTAAGAAGAGAAGCATTAACAACACTGCAGAATTTGTCATATGATTAAGAGGAATTCCCCGTAAAATACAAGGAAAAATGCTAAATTAATGATAAAAGGTCACCAGATGAGATCATCACAGACTAAATGAATAACAAGTTTAGTCCTGATCTAGATTTTTATTTAGTTCAAAAGCAAATTGTTCTCTGGAGTTAAAATACATCATTTACATATTAAGTGTATAAAAGTCAACTATCGAGTTTTTCCCCCCTTTTATTAAGTCATATATACATAGATCATGGAATACATGTATGCCTGTGTGGGATTCCATGTGTTGATTTTGTGTACAAATTGGAGTGCTTACATCCCACTAATTATTGTAGCTTTCACCTCATTTACTGAATCACTGTGTCAAGACATTTGTGTTCTATACTTGACAGATCTGACTTGTGCCCTTGGGAGCTGCTCCATAGCTGTGGTCCCACCATTAACCCTCCCTCTATCCAACCACACCCCTCCCCTCCCATCTCCCTCCCCTTTCCTCCTTCATCCTGGGCTACAGAGGTGATTCATCTTTCATATGAAAGTGTGAGTGAAAATTGGTTTCATAATGGTACTGAGTACATTGGATTCTTTTTTTTCCCCATTCCTAAGATACTTTACTAAGAAGACTATTTTCCAGCTCCATCCATGTCAACATATCAAGTACTTTTAAAACTTGGCTGATTTATTAGGTTTTCACTGACCACCACTCCTTGGGAATAGACTCATAGAACCTTTCCACATAAGTGTCTAGTCATGGGAAGTTACATATACTAAATAACTAGGCCAACAAGAGAAAAAATCAACCACTAGGGTTGTGATCACCTTAATTGTTACATGGGGTCTAAGAAATATATAGCAGTATATATACAGTTATATATTATGATTCTAAACATAATATATTGCTATATAATTAAATATATAACATACCATATCATATATTAATATTTTTAATATATTACATAATATAATTTTCTAGCCAAAAATATCTACAGTTCAAATAGGTCTTTTTCATCACCATAAGCAAACCATCGGCTTATTTTTTGGAAAGTTTGGTGTATACATATGATATAACTTTAACTTTTAAATGATAATTCCTAAAATTAGAATAAAAATGAGTTAGTTAATGCACTCTTGTTCAGGCTGGTCTCAAACTCCTGGCCTTAAGCAAGCTCCTGTATTGGCCTCCCAAAGTGCTAGGACTATAGGCGTGAGCCACCATGCCCAGCCAATAATTTAGATTTAATACCAATATGTTATTTATCACCTTCTAATGTTCATAATAAGTCATATTTGAACAATTTTCTTAATATAGAATAAGCATTAGAACTATACTTCCACACACACATACTTACCTGTTATTTATTGATTTTTTTTATTTTTTACAGGTTTGGGGGTACAAGTTGAATTCATGTTGAACACATGTATATATTGTGTAATGGTAGAATCTCAGCTTTCAGTGGATATTCTTTTATAACCTAAAATTTACACATTATTTTCATAAACATTATATCTGTTTATTGGCCTACCTTGCCTACTGGGTGTTAAGGTATACAAGGACAGAATAACTGCTGTTGGGTTTTGTTTTGTAAGAACTTTATAAGGGAGAGAACTAGCTGTATCCTTGAAGAATCTGCAGAAGGAAAATGAGACCCACAGCAAGGTGAGGTGTTGTGGGATGACAGCAGGTGAGAAGGTGTCAGTGAGGCAAAGGTGAGGGCCACTCGCACCGTCAGGCAGCTCTGGGAGGGCTTCCTAGAAGACCGAGAGCCAAGGCTGCCCTGGAGCCTAAGTAGCAAGGTAGCAAAGAGAGGTGAGGGGCAGTTGAAGCCAAGACAGGAAAGTACATGGACACAGGCCAGAAAAGAGTGCGATGGATGCGGCATAGGCCCAAGTATGGATAAAATATGCTTTGAAACATTTGATGTGAGTGGGCAGAGTTGGAGTTGAGGAAGAGGACGGTAGATAGAACACTAAAGGCCTTGCGTGGATTTTGTTTTTTCAGCCACAGGGATAATTTTGAGCAGAGAGTATCTTCCTGCTGGCTATGTTTGCATCTCAGCACCCAGCACCGTGACTTGCTTGTGACTCTTCCAGCAGCATCGGGGATATTTTTCTCCCGGGCTATAATCAACTTTAAATATTAATAAAATACAGAAGACTGTCAATACCAATTATATTCAGAAACAATAGATTTAAAAATCTCCTAAGCAAAGGAAGGAATGTTGAATTGTATCTGAAATTAGGTCTTGATCAATTGCATCCAAATGAATCAATAAGTGAGTGTTTGTCTCAGGACCATGTGAGTATGAAAAAACGCTAAAAATTAAAAAGAAATCAGAAGAAGAAGAGAGTAGTATACAACTTAAAATTCAAAAGCAGTTCCAAGAGGTGTTCCAGGTCAGCCCTTCACTGACAGCCCTCCCTCCAGGCTGTGGAGGGTCACTTAGCAGACTCTCACCTGGGCAGTAGACTCTCACTCACCTGGGCAGTAGACTCTCACTCACCTGGGCAGGTAGACTCTCACCTGGGCAGGTACACTCTCACTCACCTGGGCAGGTAGACTCTCACCTGGGCAGTAGACTCTCACTCACCTGGGCAGGTAGACTCTCACTCACCTGGGCAGGCAGACTCTCACCTGGGCAGTAGACTCTCACTCACCTGGGCAGGTAGACTCTCACTCACCTGGGCAGGTAGACTCTCACCTGGGTAGGTAGACTCTCACTCACCTGGGCAGGTAGACTCTCACTCACCTGGGCAGGCAGACTCTCACCTGGGCAGTAGACTCTCACTCACCTGGGCAGGTAGACTCTCACTCACCTGGGCAGGTAGACTCTCACCTGGGTAGGTAGACTCTCACTCACCTGGGCAGGTAGACTCTCACCTGGGCAGGCAGACTCTCACCTGGGCAGGTAGACTCTCACGTGGGCAGTAGACTCTCACTCACCTGGGCAGGTAGACTCTCACCTGGGCAGGCAGACTCTCACCTGGGTAGGTAGACCCTCACTCACCTGGGCAGGTAGACTCTCACCTGGGCAGGCAGACTCTCACCTGGGCAGGTAGACTCTCACGTGGGCAGTAGACTCTCACTCACCTGGGCAGGCAGACTCTCACCTGGGTAGGTAGACTCTCACTCACCTGGGCAGGTAGACTCTCACCTGGGCAGGCAGACTCTCACCTGGGTAGGTAGACTCTCACTCACCTGGGCAGGTAGACTCTCACCTGGGCAGGCAGACTCTCACCTGGGCAGGTAGACTCTCACGTGGGCAGTAGACTCTCACTCACCTGGGCAGGTAGACTCTCACCTGGGCAGGCAGACTCTCACCTGGGCAGGTAGACTCTCACCTGGGCAGGCAGACTCTCACCTGGGTAGGTAGACCCTCACTCACCTGGGCAGGTAGACTCTCACCTGGGCAGGCAGACTCTCACCTGGGCAGGTAGACTCTCACCTGGGCAGGCAGACTCTCACCTGGGTAGGTAGACCCTCACTCACCTGGGCAGGTAGACTCTCACCTGGGCAGGCAGACTCTCACTCACCTGGGCAGGTAGACTTCCACTTTCTGCTTCTTCACGGAGTTGGCCCATTCTTCAATCAGCTGTGGTTTGACCAGGGGCTCTAGAGTAGCCAGGGGGACTTCCTGCCTGGACAGGGCCAGCATCATGCTTATCTCATCTCCCTCATACGGTATTTCAAGGACTTGGTAGATTCCCCCAGCCTCATTGGAGCCATCACTAAATTCCCCTACAATAAAAATAAAAAGGCCATAAAAGGCCTATATTGAAGCTTTTTAAAAAATTAAATTTGTCATAGGTTTCTTCTAAAATGGCATATAGAATCTAAGAAATTCAGGCATCTGAGAAAAAGAGGGCTTATTTGAAAACAGGCTCTGAAATGCAAAAGAATCCTTCAGTCCTGAGAATTTATTTCATTTTAGAATTCAACTTCACATTTGTCATAACATGTTCTCGAGAATTTTTCCTTTTTAAAATGAGATTAATTCAATATATTTAAAGGATATCATTAGAAACAAAGAAAAGTCCTGGTTAGAAAAATAAAGCCCTGGCTCCAAGTTGGATGTAAATTATGTTTAATAATATTCATTTGGTTTCTACGAAGGGAAACTTTGACCATGTAATACCTGGAATTCTATTATCACCACTACTATAAGTTTTCAGGCAAAGATTGGACAGCCAAAATGAAATCCAAGCATTCTACAATAGTTACCTAGTACATTTATGATACTTAAAGTCTCTAAGTTAGGTAATTAGATAAATTAACTAATTGGCTTTGTGCTCTATGAATTTAGCCAAATCATAAATACATATGCGCATACACACACACACACACACACACACGCACACACACATGAAGGTGCCAAAAATGTGTATACAGTTTAGTAAAGGAGAAAATTGTAATATTCAATATATACTGATGACAAAAGATGAATACCAGTTACGTTGAGCACTTCTTGCAACTGCAGAAGTCAAATGTGACTTGAGTATTTAATTTAATAAAGACAAATTTAATACATTTTTTCCTTCTTAAAATATGTATATATTTTTTAGCATCCTCTGAGTGTGTGTGTGTGCAGCATATGTACACATAAATTGAAGCTTTCTTTAAAAAATATTTAAATTTGTCATACATACACACACATATATATACTATACGGTCTGTAAAAAAATTATTCTCCCACTACTTTAAAATTTTCCTATTCTCAAAAATAAGTGTACTATTTTTGTTACGAATATTTTCCCATAACTGATCAGGTCCTTTAGACATCACACTAAACGTTTTGGTTTCCAAATCTTATTTTTATCATTAACCCAATCAGCTGTGATTACAGTCTTTTTAATATCACAGTATACTTTTAAATAGAATAAACTACAGCTCTAACATGTACTTGCTTAAAACAGCATTTCTGCTTATGCCTTAATAAATTAATATAATTTGTAACAGTGTATGGGAAGGAGGAATACCTAATCTCGTGAAGAGTTCAGTGAAACATCTGTGAAAATAACACCAGCTGAAGACAGTGAGTCACATCACAAATTATAGGCTCTCAGTAAGCACAACAGTGAAGGGACAGTTATGTCTGGCTATACTACGACTCTGCAAGTCACAGTAGGACTGTACGATGACTATACAAGTGTTGCAGAGCCCAAATCAAGTGCTTGCTGGAGCTTCTGGTTCAAAAACCCTCCCATAGCCAGCAACTTTCTGAGTGAACCAGAATGCTTTTGCACAATGTTAGGTATTTTTATATGAATAAAGCAATTCTGCAGATGTGATCAAATTTATAAATGGAAAAGATAGATTGGAAAACTGTCAGTGCATGTAATATTCACTCAAGATCTAATAGAGGACTTTGAAAATAGAGCCCAGGAAATGGAAATGTAGCCCGCATTAAACTGACAAGGATTTAGACTAATGGATATTTCACGTTCCTTCTTAGACACGTGTTGGTATGCAGCAAGACGAGGGAAATAAAAGCCAAACTGTCTCACCATAATAAAACTCTCCTTGTTGATACATCATTGGAATTTGAACTTCACTTTCATCATCTTTAGTGAAAGAAAATGTTCTAGTGTTTTCAGGTCTAAACTGCGACTTCCAGTTCCCCTTGAAATACACAGCATTGACAAGGGCCAGGTGAGTGGCAGCGTCAAAGTCCCTTGAGGATACCAAATCTTTCAACAGATCTATTTGGGGAAAAAAATGATTAAAAATTCACGTTAAATTGGAAGATGAAGGAGAACCAAAAGATTATCGAACTGCCATCTGAGAAAGTGTTGCAGAAACACCTCACACCAAATTTATAATAAAAAGTACCTTACTTGCAAAGGAAAAGAAACTATACATACACACACAATAAAATTATATAAGGAGCAATATGGGGCATCTTGCCACACAAAGTATGAAACAATGCACAGCAGAATCTGAACCTTCACCACTTTCTGGTTGGTGATACGTGGAAAACTCTGAACTGAGTAAGCACTCAGAATAAATTCTGTTTATTTTTCAACAAGGCATATTATTAAGTATTATCCAATTGAAGCATCTTTCTACTAATATAAAAGCTGCTTTTGAATAGGTGAAAACAGATTAGTGAAAGCCAATTTAACTCAGGATGCATTACTTTCTATCATTTGAAATTTTCCTTTCCAAATCTATTTTAAAAGCTACTAGGACTTTGCTGCTTGCTAAAGTGTCCAAAGAAGTTTGAAAACAAGCATTTTAACAATTCAATCATTACAGATGTCTTATTCCTCTTAATTTACTCTGTGTATGCTAAAAAAAAACTAGATATGTTTCTTTTATCTTACATTTTAATATCATAGTTAAAAAATAGGATCAAAATTGGCTCTGTATTCTCCCATTTTATTAACCATGACATTTCTTAAGTAAAAGTTTCCTCCACATTTTGGGGATTGTGGGGTAATGAATATCTGCTCAGGAGTTTTTGTTCCAACATAAAATTTTAGATTAACATGAAAAGAATTTTGACAACGTGAGTTCACTTAATGAACAGCTGTAGTAATCTATTTTTAATATAGCCTCAATTTGTAGATCCTAATTTCAATTATTTTGTGACTAAAATTGAAAAGCAAACATTTAGAAGCCTTAACTACATTTTAAAGATACAAAATATAAATCAAATATATATTCGAATATTAGAATATATCATTCTAATTCCTCTCCATTTGTTTGGGCTTAAAATGGGCAGCTTTTAAAAAAATGAATCTTATACAATTTTTTTATTGACCAAATAAATTTTATAGTTCAAAACGCAAGAAACATCCTTAAACTCTGATGTTTAATTCTCTTAATCTATATTAATTACATTGTTAAGCTATCCAGCAACTGGCATTTTATCTAGTAACTCATTTATTAAATGGCTCAAGCAAAATTCCTTACCGTCGTTAAGATTGCTCTACAGAGGGATGCCATCAGAGAGCACAGACTTCAGATTCTCAGGGTCGAGGTTCTATATATGCCAAAAGGTTTTAACTTTCTCAAATGTTCATTCATGCACAATATTTCTAAAATACACTATATACCAAATAATTATTAGATTCTCAACTAAATGCTAGCTAACATTCAAAATGTAAAAGAAGAGAATAAATACTCTCAGGAGTAAAAGGTTAAGCCAGCAGAGAAAAAGGGACGGCGTGACATACCGTCTGTATTGTTTTGCACCCACTGGTTGATGTGAGCGGCCGCGGCTATATTTTGGCTGAAGTCCACATGGTACACTTCTGCGTTAAAGAATTTTTTCATCATTTTCAAAAACTCATCATTGATATGAAATCCATTCTGCACAAAGAGGGAATTGGCCATTTTCATTACGTACTGGCTCTTTTCGGCAGTTACCATGTTAGAAAAATCCTCGAAGAAAGGAAATTCTTCCCCTACAAGATGACAAAGGATGAGTTTATTAGTGGGATAAACTAAGCAAAAGATCAAGGGAAGGGTCTTTAAAGCACAGGCCGGTTCACAGCGCCAGGGCCCGAGGGAAAAGAGCCCGGCTTATTCCCACATTGACAGGAGGTTCCAAGAGGTGTACTATTTCTACATGGTCTAATTAACTTTTGGCAGCTTAATATTACTAACTGATATTATTTTTATTTCATTGTTATCTTTCTGGAATCCACAGGTGAAGATTTAAGTTGTTTTCTTTCAAGGTACTCATATTACTCTCATTAAATCAGTTCTATTTTATAATTATTAGAATAAATTATCTAGTTTAAAATCCAAAATGTTCCTTTCAATTTTACTCAGTAGACTTTTATAAAATCTTATAACTAGAAAATTAGAACATACTATTTCTTAACTTTTTAATGAGTCAATTCATGTGTATATTAAAAGTATCAAAATAGAAAGTATCTATCACACCAAAGTGGGTACAAATAACTTTTGGCTAGAAATTTCTTTCAATAAATAAAATTTTTATAAGATAATATTTCAAAAAATGTCTTGCATATTGTTTAGAAAAGGATGAGACAGCTGACTTTAAGCAAAAATTTGTGTATTAAGAACCATGTTGCCTTTCTTTGACACTCATCATAGTTGTACATTTTCATTTATTTGTATGATAATTGATTAAATTTTCATTTTAAAAATAAATGAAATAAATTTTCATTTATTTGTATAATAATTGATTAACATATGCCTTTCCCTCTGCACTGGAAGTTTGCTTTTGTATAGCACAGTGAAATTTATTTTTAATAATAATTTTAGAAAGATAGAACTTCCTCAGATTGACTCAACCAGAAATGGAGCCAGAACTAACACCTTTATTTGGTTTCCTAACCCTTCTCCTCGCCATACAATCTCAGTGAGATAATTTACGGCTGCCTCTAGCATCAGAAGACAACATAACGAGTTAAAAGTCAAAGTCAAAAGTCCTGAGAAGTCGCGTCTCCCACACTTACCATTTTTCAAGCTGTCATAACCCATTGAATGGCGGATCTCATTCTGGGTAGACCCCTGGGCCCCAAGTTCCATCATTCCCATTGCAAGAGCAATATTCAGTGGAGAGAAGACAATGTTTTCATCCTCCCCTGTGGCTCTGAGACGGTTGTACATATTCACAGACAACTCAGCAAATCTTTCACCCGGGACAGTGTTGCCTAAAGCCATACTTTGTAGAACCAGTAAAGAGAAGAGTCCAAGGAAAGCCATGGTGGAATGATTGGAAGCCTGAGAAATAATAATTTACACATTAATTTTCTCAAAGAAATGAGGCAACAGGTAGAATTATAAAGAACGATTCCTTGGCACAGTTGTAAAGCAAACCAAAGATTTTTGAACACGTACTCCCTCTGACGAAAGTCTCCTTACAGAATGTGGTAGGAGGTTCTACTTTTAAAAATAATGAAATAAACAATTAATGGGGCTAAATTCCTAGAATTCTCCCAGAAATAACAGCCAGTGCCCCACCTTCATGGGGTTGAGAGTACATAAAGTGACATACACAGCAGGTAATTAAAATTTGTGTTTAGTGATGCTAATTTATCAATTTTTCATAGCCTTGCCTCATATATTTTTGATTGAGATTTTGTTCAAACTTGTTCTAGCTTCCACTAAACAATGTATGTCCAGGACAAACACAAACTTTATGCCCACCCTGTATAATAAAAACCAAAAGGTATTTATAAGGTTTAAGATGAAGTAGCAGAGTTAGACATTCGAAATGCCACTTGACTCATTTACTACAATTTATAAAATTAATGCACCTTGCCTCTGGGTTACTAACTGGTGAGCAGAGATCAGACACACACCTGCCACAAGTCCCAGGGGACTCCCCGCGCTCCAGAGCCCACAGGAAGTGGTGACCCAGCCAGCAACTTGCCTGGGTTGTCTGGTCCTATGAGCCTGTTGCTCCCTCCCGGTGACAATCGTTGGGCGGGAGGAGCCTCCTGCCAAAGTTGAGCAGGAAGCTGAATTCTTGCTACCTTAAAAAGGGACAGGAACCCTGCGGTCTCAAGGCCCTCCAGATTCCCAAGGGCAGCTTCTCAACAAAACTGAAACTTCACAGAACAAATCTCTTTATTAAGATGGTTTGGTAACATTTGGATGGATGGTAACATTTGGAGGCAGTTGAAAGGCCACACTCGGGAATCCAGGTGGCGACAGGTGGCCTCACGGCTGCAGGTTACCCAGCCCACTAAAAAAGTATTTCCACTTTTCAGATTCACCTGGTTCTTACACCAAATCGCAGGGCATCGAGGCCACATTTTCTTTGGGGAGGACGAGGTAGTATCTGTGCCCAGATATCCGCTGAGTAGCGTCCCTGCTTCTCGGCGCAGCGGTGACCCAGAAGCCCAGCCTCGCGCAAAGCAGCCCGCGGGGGAGGACCCCTCTTTCCAGGGTGTGCATCCCTGGGTAGGAGGCACCTGCGAGAAATACCTCGGCAATAGGGACTGGGGAAGGGATTTAACGTCCTTGGCTCTGGTTAGTGAGACGCACGAGAGAACGCACATCACGGGTTGACAGTGTCCACTCCTGTGCCGCAGGCATCACCGGAGTCACTTGGGGAGACGTTAGAGGGGCTCCTCCATTGGCTCCAAGACGCCTGATGGGCGCTCCCCCACTAAGACTGAGAGATTGCTGCCGAGATGCCGCTCCTCCTCATACTGACTGTGACTTCTAAGGTGCTTGAGCATCTGAGGCCTGAACGAGACCCTACCTCTTTTACTTTATCTTTACTGCACTTTTTCCATGTTTAGATACATTTAGATTCACAAATACTTGCCCTTGTATTACAGTTGCCCCCAGTGTTCAGTAGAGCAGCATGGTACACTGATGTGGAGCCCAGGAAGCAACAGCCCAGAAGTGTGTTATATGGGTTCATGTAAATACACTCTGTAGACACACTGGGCTGAAACTGCCTAATCACTCCTTTCTCCAGATGTATCCCAATTGCTAAGCAACCCAGGGACTGTGTAAGACCAAAAAATTAAATTCTCCGTATCATGGTTATACCTGCAAGTCCAACTATTTGGAAACAGGTACATTTGACATGGGTATCAAATTTTAGACTAATAGAACATTTTACTTATATTAAAAAACTAACCTATTGGCTATAAGCATTCCAGAAAGTAAGGTCAAATCAATTATGTTAACAGGCATTATTATTACAAATGAAGATACAGTGGAATAATATTAGTAGCTAAGAACTTATAAGGACTGTCTTACTTAAGCTTGGCAATCACCCTATGAGTAAATACTCTGTCTCTATTTTAGGAATTGAAATGTGGGCTCACAGAGGTTAGGAGCCTGCCCAAGGTCATGCAGAAGTGCTAAATCCAGGATGGGAGCCCAAATTGTCCTTACAAACACTGTACCCACTGAGCTAAACTGCCTCTCACTCTCTGAACAAGTGGGAAGATGTAGGACTTGGGAACGAGGCTTGGAGTTAAGTCTCAGGTCCAATATGCTGTTTGACCTTCAGCAAGTCATGTGTATTCTTTCAACCTTCGCTTCCTCATTTCTCAGATGAAAATTCTAATTTCTGCTCTACAAAATTATTTGAAGAAACAACTGAGAGAGTGTGTGTGAAGCACTCACTTCGAGGGCATCATTATGAGAAAATATGTCTCCTAGGTATGTAGAGTTCCTAAGTTAGACAAGAGGCGATAGAAACACAATGGCCACATTCTGGTCCCCATTGGGCCATCTCGTGCAGCACGTCAGCCATTCATCCTGCCCTGCCTGGTGGTAAAGCCATGAAAACATCAGGGAACACAAAGGCAGGCTCTGCACTCAAGGAGCTCACCTCACTGTGCCAGAGTAAGACCTACTGCAAGCTCTCAAAAAAACAGACGAGAATCAGAAGAGGAAATCACCCCTTTATAAATATGCATACACCTGAGTAACAAAATTCTATGCACTGGCTGAGATATTCACTGATCTCAGGTTAGGAATGCCTGGTCTCCCACAAAGGGTCCAGAAGAGAAAGAAGAGGTGTCTGAGGGACCTGCAGTTCTGTTCCCTTTACAGGGGAAAACAGAGATGTCAGCAGTCCTGACGCAACTTTGGGACATGAGGACACAGGGAAGAGAACAATCTATCTGTGGGGGAGGCTCCTCCACAGCCGCCAGTGGCAGGAAATTGGGGTTGTGAGCGGTGGGAGCAGGGCATGTCGGGGAACTCTCAGACTGGAAGATCTCTGCCCTGGACACACATCTGTTTCTCTTCCTTCCTTCTGAAGGCATGATTTCCAGTTTGCCAGCGAATTACCTGTGTTGGTCTCTTTCACCCTTTCTGACCTGGTAGCAGGCTCCTCCCACCTCCTCTGCCTCTCACCACTCCTAAGTTTGGGGATTGTTGTTGCCAGTGGTGTGTTTTTGGCACAATGATGTGAGTTCCTTGAGTACAAGAACCTGCATTTATATTTCTTGATATCTTCATGGAACTTCTGTCATGGGGATTTCCTTCCTCTGTTCTTTTTTTATTTTTATTTTTTGACACTATTTCAGATTTTTTTCCCAAAGGCAGAGTTTTGCTCTGTTACTCAGGCTAAAGGGCTGTGTTGTGCTCGTGGCTCACTACAGCCTTGAACTTCTGAGTATCAACCTCAGAGTAGCTGGTACTACAGGCTTGTACCAATGCCCAGCTAATTTTTCTTGTGTATTTTAGAGATGGGGTCTTACTGTGTTGTCCAGGCTGGTCCCAGACTCCTGGCCTCGAGGAATCCTCCTGCCTTGGCCTCCCCACGTGCCAGGATTACAGGTGTGAGCTGAGCTGGCCTCCCTGTTTCATGCTCTGAGTCCCTGTGCTCTCTGTACAGCTAGCCCTGCCCTCTCTCTCCTCTATGGCACACTTCTCACACCCACTGCTGCACTCTCAAGACAAAATTACTTCAAATCTTGTCCTTATTAAGATTACTACCCGACAAGTAAAACCCCAGCTGCAGTTGTATTTCTGCCCTAATTTCTGACACGATAGTTCTTGGGTATTTGGTCTTTCATTCTTGCCAGGACTTTGAGTTCAAGGTGGCTCAATCAAACCCAGTCTTTTTTCTTAAAATGTCAAAGTCTTTGACTCCCCTCATCTGTCACTTGCCTCCATAGATCCTGCAACTCCAGCCAGACAGCCTGTGCACCACATGCCCCAGAGCTTCCCTCCCTACTGAGGGTTTATATAGTTCTTATAGTTCTTGTTCTCTTTCTTTTTCTTTTATTTCTTTCTTTTTTTTTCTTTCACCCACTCTACCCACTGTGTCACCCTAGGTAGAGTGCTGTGGTGTCATAGCTCACAGCAACCTCAAACTCTTGGGTTCAAGTGATTCTCTTGGCTTAGCTTCCCAAGTAGCCAAGTAGCTGGGACTACAGGTATGCTGCAGTCCTGGCTAGTTTTCTTTTTTTTTAGTAGAGACGAGGTCTCATTTTTCTCAGGCTGGCCTTGAACTCCTGAGCTCAAGCAATCCTCCCACCTTGGCCTCCCAGAGTGCTGGGATTACTGGTGTGAACCATCATGCCCGGCCTGTAGTTCTCTTTCTGAAACTACCTCAGCCCAGTTCCGTATGTTCAAATCCTACCCTCTGCCCAAGATTCTGTTCCATCTTCTTCATGGATACCTTCCTGGTGTTTCAGTTAAAACAGCAACTTCCCCTCCTCTGAAATCTTGGCATGTTTTTATCTCAACCTCTCCGTTGACACGTACACCCACTTCTGTCTATTACTGGTCATTCTGTACACGGATCCTCCCTCTTCTTAGTCTTTTCAAGAGCAAAACCAGAAGACTGTCCATCTTGTATACCTTATGGTAATCAGAATGGCACCCAATGCATGACTCGGAGTCAGCGCCAATACCAGGTAAATACTTGCTAAATTAACACAGCACGAGGGGTCAACACTCACAGCACTGCCTCAGAAGAAGCAGCCAGAGCAGCTTCTGAATCCTCAAAGCTCATGGAATCTGAGTCCAGAGGTAATGGCTCATTTTCATTTTTTATTCCCTTTATGATAAAGTGTTTTCTCACCGCGTGTGAGATCAGCTCAACAAAGTGGCACCAGCACAGTGACGGGGCGTGCGGTGCGCTGAGGAGCACGTCACCTTGGACAAGCACAGAACAGGGAACCCAAACACTCCTGTGTTAAAACCAGTCTACAAAATGCCAGGCTCCACTATCCATCATAATAATCGCCACAGTCTCAAATGGGTTACTGTCACATGAAGCAGTACTCTGGAGATTTATTATTTTCAAGCTACTGAATAAAATGCTTTACACAAAAACATAAAAACAACAAGGGCTGAGGCACCAGAATAGCAGCAGATAGCTCTGTGCTGGTGGAAAAGCAGAGGTGGTTTAGCTACGGTGAGAATCAGTTGACCCTTACTTCTTCCTGTTCTCTAACTCGCCAGTGCTAATGTTGGTTGCATGCGTGTGTGTGTGCGTGTATGTGTGCGGACATGTCTGGGTGTGTCTGTGTGTACTGCTCCACAAAGCACTTCAATCACACAGGTCAGGGGACTAAATCTTGGGACTGTGGCATGAGAAATCACAAAACTAAAAGTCAGCTTTATAAAAAAGGACACCTTTTTTTTTTTTAATTTGCTGGTAGTTAATCATACTTATAAGAAGATGGATTATGCATAAATGAGTCTTGTTGTTTTAATAACCTAATTATTTGAAATGAAAAAGTCACCTATAATTGTGAGTTGAGAGAAAAGGGAGCTGCTCTTCAGCAGCTCAGAAAAATTCATGAAGGGGGCTGTTCCTCCAGTGACAACAACAACGACAACGTCATTGGGATTGAGGAAGGAGCACTGCAACAGAAGTCCTCTGGCTGTTAATTCCCACACTTTTGCATGTAAAAGACTAGTAATTCTTTTAATTGAGGGAGCCAAAATAGGGCTGCTAAATTTTTATTTTATCAATACATTGACATGGGGGGAAAATTAATAGAAATAATGCCTCTGGGCAGTGCCTGTGGCTCAGTGAGTAGGGCGCTGGCCCCATATACTGAGGGTGGCGGGTTCAAACCCGGCCCCAGCCAAACTGCAACAAAAAAATAGCCGGGCACTGTGGCGGGCACCTGTAGTCCCAGCTGCTCGGGAGGCTGAGGCAAGAGAATCGTGTAAGGTCAAGAGTTAGAGGTTGCTGTGAGCCGTGTGACGCCACGGCACTCTACCGGAGGGCAGTACAGTGAGACTCTGTCTCTACAAAAAAAAAAAAAAAAAAAGAAATAATGCCTCTTACCATCCCATAAAAGGATGAACACTTTATCATGTAAATAAAACAGTTCCTTCAACTGGATATACTTAAAGTCATGAAAATTGATTGCATTTTTCATTTTGCCATCAAGTAGTGAAAACACTATGGAGGTTGGAAGCTGCTGCTCTAACTTCGGTTTGTACCAGCTCCCTGGGTGACATTTGGAGCAAGTTGAAGTCTCCAGGTCTTTATTTTCTGACTTACTAAGAAAACAGCTTAAGTTAGATCAGCAGCAATGAAGCTGGGAAGTTTTCAAAGAATCTGAAAAAAAAAAAAAAAAAAAGGCACAATCTTCTGAAACAATCTGTATTTTGGCGAATTTCCTCGGTTGTGACCTGCACAGTGCTCCTCCTCGCCCCGCTTCTGACTTTTCTCCCATCAGGATAGATCGTCAAATCAGTTTCCAAAGACCAGCTAATTCCCACCCAGGGCAGGAAGCTGTGGCTCAGCCGTGGGCTCCAGGCATGTGCCCTGGTCTAGGAATGTGTGGACTTTAGCCCGCATGTGGCTGCCTCTCACAGCTCAGTTTCCCTTACACTTGAGTCTGGAGTTGTCCTCAGTGGGATGGTAAAGTGATGGCAGCCCTGAGCCAGAAAAGTGCTGTGTGTGCAGAGGGAATGAAACGGCCTGAGAATATCACCTTCCTCTGAGTGATGCAGGCGTCCAGCACATGGTGATCTCCTGCTAAAACAACCACCACTGCTTCCCAAAGGACCCCAGAGTGGGAGACACATGTGCAGGCAGACAGAGCTGGGAGCAGATGCGTCCTTCGTCCTTGGAATATTGTGAAGGGCCGTCGTCTGCAGGAGGCCAAGCTGCATAGTCAAAGGCAGAGGAAGTTGCCAAATCTTTCAGAATAAATCACAGTGTGTTTTCAAAGTTAGGGAAGAACCCATGAATGTTATACTGAGGACTCTTGCTCAGGTGCTAAGCTGTCAAAAGCTTCCTGCCAACATTCAAAATTAGCTGCAGAACTTCCGATAGGATTAAATTGGTGTGTGTGTGGTGGGTAGGGGAATGGAGTAGACCACCCCAGAAAGCAAATGGAATTGAGGAGAATATCCTAGTATTCTTTGAAATGCCTTAAGATTACATTTTCAGTCACCAAGGCACTTAAAAGATTTCAATCAGAAAATGTATCATGAAAGTATTATGTCAGGTATATGACATATGATGGCCGAAGTGATTCAGAAATGTGTCAAGAAAGTTCAGATTTTTACTCAAAGGATAGTATGCCAGTATATAATAAATATATGCCACTATTGTTTTCTGTTTAAGAAGCACATTTTTTTCTTTTTAAATTATCTTTCTCCCATAAAAAGCTATTATGAAATTAAGATATCGCTTAAAGCTAATGGGCCAGAACTAAGGAAATAAGGGACTGCAAAGAGTTTTAATTCTGTAATCTCCTATCAGTACAATTATGACAGTAATGATTTGATTTTTTTCCTTTTCTCTTTCTTGTGCCTCTCCTTCCAGCTCCCCGGCCTGCGGGGGCTCCTTCCACACACCCTGAACTTCCAGCTTTCAGGAGTGGGCATGTTTATGTTCTTTTTTCTGCACTCTTGAATCAAGCAGGAAAGTTCCTTAGGTTTCCCTCAGATACGGTGGACTTGGGGAAATGGCCAGGAAAACCAGAAGGGCAGAAGCCTGGAGAAAGTACCTTGTGATGACTTAATTTACCAGGAAAAAATTATGAAAGGTTCGAGAATAGGCCAAGATGATTGCTGGGTGTTTTCAGTAAAAACTCCGTATTATCTAAAACACACTTGCAGCTTATCTGACTCTGTGGGTTTGAGCCTTTCTTTGAACAATTTTATAACTCTCGAACTTGTGGAAAACTGACAGAGATGCAAATTATCCCTGCCCATGAAAACGCACAACGTACCCGAAGGTGGATGGTTGCCCTGTGGACTAGTTTTGCAACTATTAAGCAGATGTGTTTCCTACTTAGGTATTTCTCCCTTTTTTGCAGTTTTTGGCTGGGGCCAGGTTTGAACCCACCACCTCTGGGTATATGGGACTGGCACCCTGCTCCTTGAGCCACAGGCACCGCCCTACTTTGGTATTTCTATTAGGCTTATATATTCATCTGCTCTTTGGATTCTCTCCTGAATTGGTTACAACAGCTCACTGGTTCTCTCACGAATTCATAAACTAAACAAAACCTTTGACGTGTGTTCATTTTGTATCTGTAAGAGAATTAAGACTATAACCTTTTAAAAAATAATTGTGCTTTAATGGATTTTTTAAATCTTTAAAGTCAAAAATCTTTTATTTTAAAAGATATTTATTTTCATATCATAATCCAGTAATAACACCAGGAAGGTCCTGGAAGGCTTGTCTTTCCTCATCACTACATGTTTCTTAATTTTTGGTTGAATTACGACTGTACCAGTGATACTCCTAAATGATTTGGCAAAGCTCTGCAGCCTGCAATTACTGACAGGCAGCAACCGGTGCTGACCTGGCTGTGCTGTGTGCACAGTTCTGAGGCATTTGCAGATGTCTGGAGGGAAAGTTGGTCACCTGCTCATTTAGGGTCTAACAAATTGTCTTAGCCATTTTGTTTTTCTATAATAGAATATCATAGACTGGGTAATTTACACAGGAAAGACGTTTATTAGGCTCACAGTTGTAGAAGTTGGGAAGTCCCAGAGCATTGCGCCAGCCACCCCGCTGCGGAAGGGTGAAATGCAAAAATCAAGAGAGGGTGAGAGTTGAGACAGGGAAGAAAAGGAGGCTTACCTTCTGCAGGAACCAACCCACACTCAGATAACAGCGTTAATCCATTGGTGAAGACAGAGCGCCAGTGCCCAGTCGCCCCCCTAAAGCCGCACCTGCCGAAGCCTCTTCACACCAGCACTGGCAGCCAAGTTCTAACACACAAATTGTGGGGAACACATTCAAACCACAGCACAAGTCCAGCCTTGGAAACTCTAGTGAGTTTTGCCCTGCGTATTCCCTTGGTTGTTTCCAAACACTCAGGTTTTCAAAGCTCTCCAGAATTTCTAAAGGGCTGTGATATATATTCACTGTATTAAGCCTGAATTCATCAGCACTGAGAGAAGGCTGACTGGAGTAAAGGCATGCTCTGACTTAAGAGAAGCCCCCTATCTTTGGCAATGCCTAAGGCTCATAAGAAGCTTTTGAGTCTTCCCAGGAGCCACCCTGGGCCATCCCATCACCTGTCGGGTAGAAGATAGGAGCTCAAAACCTCCAAGAATACTTTACAACTATAAAGTATTGTTTGGACTCAATAAATGGACATTGAATAAAAAAATCACTGGTCAATCCTTTTTCCATCTTAGGCCATAAAAAGTTAAAATACTCAATTACTTTATGTCCTTTTAAAAGTTAAAATAATTCTGATAAAATTTTAACATTTGTTGAAGATAGCAAAAAAGACTTATTTCAAGAGGGATTGCTGTGATGGAGGCTTTGCAGGAGTGCAGAGAGACCAGGTGTAACTCTGATGTGAGGACAGCCAAGAGAAAGGGTGGGTAGAAAATCCTTCAGGAGCAACAGCCGGAGTAAGGGGGGTTCTGCCCTTCCTGCGGTGGCAGGATTCTTGGGGAAGACAGGCCAGGGTGATACCACGTGGAAGATGGGGTATGAGGAATCCGACCAGGTTTCAAAATTGGGGTATTCTCACTAAATTCACCCAGCCAGTTCTCACTACAATTGAACTAAGCAGGCCAAGGGCAGAGTCCAGGGTCAGTGCCTAGTTGATGAGAGGGCTCAGAAGAGTCTGGCTCCAATTTGGTCAAGGAGAGAGCCTTTGTCAATGCAAGAGCTCATAGAAACTTCCGTGATGACAGAAACGTTCCCCATGTGCGATCAGTATGGGAGCCAGGGGCCACTCATGCCCATCGGGCACCTGCATGTGGCTAGCGCAACAGAGGGAATGGGTTTTCAATTTTATTTATTTTTAATTAACTTAAATAGCACACATGGCTTGTGACTAGACAGTTCAGGGCTAAAAGTAAGCTAAACAGATCGACTTTTCATAATATTTGCCCTTGTTATAAGACAACTGTTTACAACAAAAACAGAGGACAATTAGCATCCTGAGCCCCACAAAACACGTTTCCTTAGCTACAACATTTTTATTTAAAAACAAACTCTCTTTCTTCAGGAGGTCTAAAATGATAAACAGGCTTCCTTTGGAATTCCAAAGGCTTTTGGTTAAAGGAGGTGATTATTGGAGAAAATAAAACCAATTGATGCCAACAGAACCCAGTGATCTGGCAGGTCCCCAGCCGTCCTGGGGAATGTGATTTGGGCTTTCCATAAAATGGTAATGAATAATTTTCCTTGGCACAATTGGGGGGAATTTGTACTTGCCAATGAATGACTTCCTCTGGATTCCTGTCAGGAGACCCAAACCAGGGACACATGAGCCCAAAGACAAAATTCAGCCAACAGTTCCAGAAAGAGGCCGTCAAGCCATCATCCATCAGGATGGCTGTGGCCCAGGACAGCTGTGGAACTGCCAGGCACTAAAGGGGTCTTAACTCACCCCGTAGTGTTTCAAGAAACCCCTGCCGATTGACCTCTTCCCCAGATAGTGCGCTTGTCTGATAACAAAACGGTGGAATGTTCCTGCTGCAAACACCTTGTCTGACCCTCATTTTGTAGGAGAGGAAGCCAAACATTTGCACCATCTCCTTCACAGAACAGATGTTTAATGAACTAAAGAAATACTAAAATACAAACACAACACCTACAATTTCATTCATTCTGTTCATTCGCTTGTGCCAACTACGTGCCACACCTGGTGGTGGGGGTTAGACATCATGGGCAGAATGGGATGATGCGAGCCGTCTGGCTTTGTGACATTTTCCTTTTATTGTTAAATCTACACTGTATAACAGGATATTCGATTTTTGATTCAGTGTTTTAAAAATCTTGAATTTTTAAATTTGTATTATTAAAACTTTTTTTGTGCAATAAAGCTTTTAAAAACTGGCCGTGTCCCTGAAAATCTGCAACTACCCAGAAGTAAGGTTGCTTCCCAATTATTTAGCCCATGAAGGGAGCTGTAGCCCCATTCGTCCTTCAGACTTTCACATGCATTCAAGTGACACTTGGATGTATCCAGAAGGGCCGCTGGGGAGAGAGGCAAAAATTTGAGTAGTTATTTAAAGAAAAAAAATTTTCATAGACTTTTACAGTATTCAAAGACAGTTTTAAACTTACCTTGATAATGTTCAGTAACAACTGCAAATGTACTATTGTAATATAGTGTAGAGGACAGCACAGTAGGACCATTGACCAAGTACATCCGAGTGCTCAAACCAAATTACGGTGGAATTGTTCTTTCAGTGTGCTCTCTTTCTGTGTGGATTTTCTGTCACTCGCCACTACAGTGTCAGCCTCACAGCCATTGTTACTTTGCTTTTTAGCATTAACTTCTGGCTTTATTTCACCAGATCATGAGTGAGGATGGGAGGACATCCCTGAACTCCCCTGGGCCGTAGGGCTGTCTCCACGTATGGGTACACGCTGTCCCCCTACGTGCAGAGGCCATTCGAAGCTGCCTCCTTGTCTGGGCTAATAATTATAATGTTCCCCAGATCTGAGGACCCTGGGATTTTGACACATGTGTAAATAACGAAGGACGTTAATATTAACCTGGTTCTTGGGAAACTTCCTAAATGGAAGTGTTCAAATATTGCCAACCTCATATGATTCAACCTACGAATGAGCATTTGCTGTGGGCCAAGCTGTTATTTTGCTACTTTATACTTCATATTGTTTTGATGGTTTTAAAAAATTCATGCTAATTTAGAAACCTAGAAAAAAAGTCTTTATTATGGTTTCTTTTAAGAACTCTTTGCACTTTGTTCTAGAAATGTTAGACATTGACAGAAGGAACTCTCACTGATATAGACACCAACCCAAATTAAGTGGCTCTTTCTTTATTTTCAGTTTTTTTTTTTTTGGCTGGGGATGAGTTTGAACCCACCACCTCCGGTATATGGGGCCAGCGCCTTACTCTTTTGAGCCACAGGTGCCGCCCCTAAGTGGCTCTTTCTTTTTTATTTATTTATTTATTATTAAATCATAGCTGTGTACATTAATGTGATCATGGGGCATGATACACTAGTTTCATAGACCATTTGACACATTTCATCACACTGGTTAACATAGCCTTCCTGGCATTTTCCTAGTTATTGTGCTAAGACATTTACTAAGTTTCACATATACCCTTGTAAGATGCACCGCAGGTGTAATCCAACTAATTAATCACGAAAATACTTGTGGCTCACACTTACTTTGCCCTGGGGAAATTAAGTTACACACATTACTTTAAATAGTCTTTTTCAGTACTACAAACTGTGGGGAAAGTGAAAGTAAGGAAAGATATGACAAAAAAACTTTACTGCTTTGTTTTTTAAAGCTCCCACAAACTTAAAATGAAAAACATTTCTCTGGCATTGACTAATGTCGTGTGAATGGTACCTGAAATTATCCGTCTGTTAACTCTTTTTAATAAACCTGCCACACATGTTGTAAAAGGGGGGTTTCCTGTTCTGCTCATCACTGCCAAGGACTGAAAAGGCAAGTTGTAATTGTATTGCGAATGTGGGCAAACAAGTAAAACCTGAGCGGATTTACAAAGGCACCATGCGGATATTCTGGTCACATTTCCTTGTAATTTTCAGAACAATGTTCACAATTCAGTAGCAGCTCTAGGAGCATGTACAAAGACGCCTCAGGAAAGTCAGCTACTGTTAACACTGGGGAGGTGAGAAAAAAAGTTGGGGAGGTATGCACTTCTCCCAAGGCGCTCAGTTATAACTGACCGCTATGATTTTCTGAGATCCAGACAGAAATGGATTTAATTATTTCCTTCTGACTTATATCCAAATTTAGCAGTCCTCACTAACTGCAAATGTCCCTCGTCAAGCTCCCCACACAGCAGCTTAAAGCTTTTCCCGTGTTTGGATGGGTGGAACGGAGGGAAACTTCATGGCTCTTACACAAGATACTCACACCTGCACTCACTTCCCCGGCACCGTGCCAGGATGCATCACTCTCCCTAGGTAAGCCCTGGCCAGTCTCGGGAAGGCAGGCTTCTTCTTTTTAGCTTTTATGTTGTTTCTTACATGTCTTAAGTATTATCGAAAGTTAAAGTTAGTTGTGTCAGAGAAATTTCAGAGATTTTAATGACCCCAAGACATGAGTCAGAGCCTATCATGCAGATAAGACTTGTCTATAAGTAAATGATAATAAAATGAAACAGGTATCTCTACTTACAAAGAAATACAGATAATTGGCTCTGCAGAGAGTGACTGGATGTTGGGCAGACCGCTGTGCATGTGAGAAATGTCACTCTGTAACAGACCTACAGATCTATATTTAAATATGCAGTTTTATTATCCCAGGAAGAAAAATAATGAAAATAAAAGCTCAACTTGCGATCTGTGCATGACAGGATGGGATACACTGTCACCCTTTCTCACATCCAGTACTGTGTGTAGATTCCACATGTGAGCACACCTGTGAGCTAGAAGATCCAGGCAATTGTTCATAAAACTCGGGAATATGTTAGAAATGTCCAAGTTTCAAAATGAAAAGAGAAATTCTTCCCATAAAATACATACTTTGTGCTCAATTTTCTCCCCCCTAACCATTAATTCATGGAATGCTCGAGCTGGAAGAATAATTTAATGGACTGTCATGTAATTATCGCTCATGTCCATAACAAGTCTGCAGGTAGGTGGAGGCAACCTCTTCTGTAGGCTAAGAAACCGAAGCTTATTAAGCTTAAGATATTTTATTGTGTTCACACAGATTATTAAGGAGTGAAGAGGGGACCTGAAGTTTGTCCGAAGGCTTCAAAGGCCACACAATTGTGCCGTGCCATGCTGTCCATGTGGCCTGGGATCCAGAGGACATCTGGTCCCCTCCTGTTAACTGCCTGCAGGAATTCCTGTACAAGATGCTGAAAGCAGTCCACCTCGGGTTTAGACGGGCTTACTCGGTGAGGTATCCCTTCATGTTTGGATGAAATCTCACTGCCTCTCACATATTAATCCTCATTATGCCAAATAATTGTATAATAGGTTTTGCATGTAAAATATATTAGTTGGTATCTTAACTTAATTAATTACAGCACTTACACCTTTAAACCAAAGTTAAATAGGTAAAACATTCACCGAGTACAATATTGAAAGAGTTTAAGATGGTGTTATGGTGAGGGTGGTCTTTCCCACGCTCCCTGGGGTCCCAGTCAGCCAGTTCCCTGGTGGAACCAACCAATGTCACCTTCCAGAGATACCTTATGTGCACATGGTGTATACTTTACCTTTTACTTATAGAAATAAAAACAAGCATTTTATACACACTGGTTACACCCTCATTTTTTCATTTAACGATGTATGTTGGAGAATATTTCCAATTCATTACATAAAGAACTCCCTCATTTTTTAACCAGTATTTTCACAGCATTTCACTGTATGGATTTCCCTGAGCTATTTAACTAGTCTCTTACCAATGGGAATTTAGGTTAGCATAAACTTTGCCATTACAACTAGTGCCATAATGAGTAATTTCAGAAACATATCATTTCACAGGTGCGCAAATTACCACTGCAGGATGAATTGCTGCAAGTTAAATTGCGGCTGGGTCAAAGGACATAAGCAGTTTCAGTTTTGATACATACTCCTAAATTTCCCCCAACAGAGGTTATATTATTAAAACCCTAGGAATACGCTCAAAAACAAACAAGGAACATCTGTACAAAAGTCAAAGTGCTGCGGAGAGAGAGGCTATAATACAAAAAAGGCTATAATACGTCATCATTTATTTAGTGCTTTTACCAAAATAAGGGGAAATGAATGTGCACACCAGGAGGGTCTGACCAGCAGCATCCAGATGGTGGGGGAAATCCACAGGAAAACGGATTCAGCCTCAACAAACAAATGCAGGAATAAAGAGCAGCAGAGCCAGAGAAACACGAAGACAGATGGCGCAGAAGGGATTTGAGACATATCTACAAATTACAATGCCCGGACTGTATTTAGATTCTGGTAGAAATAATCTGTGAAAGTCATTTATAGTAATTACGAGGCAGTGGAGGGACTAGACTAAGATAAATGGAAATTGGTACTTTATTCTTAGATAAGAGTAATAAAGCAAAAACGTCAGTTCTCCCTACATTATATAATTACACACAAATGACACAGTTAGTGCAATTTCAATAAAATAGCAACTTAAAAAAATTAGACAAGCCTATTTGAAAGTTTATATAGAAAAACTAAGAAGCATGAAGCAAAGAAAACTTTGAGGAAAAAAGAATGGTGATGACATTCTAATAAGCATTAAAAAGCTACAATAGTTAGAATAGGGTGGTTTGAAATATACTTTAGTATATGATAAAACTTGGCATTTCAAATCAGTGGGTTAAGAAAGATTATTCAGTAAATGGTAATTGGTGTTGGGAAAACAGGATATCAATGTATTTAAAAAGTGAAGAATATGCACACTTTGTACTTTTTTTTTTTTATTAAATCATAGCTGTGTACATTAATACAATCATGGGGTACAATGTGCTGCTTTTATATGCAATTTCAAATCTTTTCATCAAACTGGTTAACATAGCCTTCCTGGCATTTTCTTAGTTATTGTGTTTAGACATTTATATTCTACATTTAGTAAGTTTCACATGTACCCTTGTAAGATGCATCGTAGGTATAATCCCACCAATCACCCTCCCTCCACCCATCCTCCTCCTCCCTTCACTCCCTCTCCCCCTTCCCCATATTCTTAGGTTATAAATGGGTTAAAGCTTTCATATGAAAGCTATAAATTAGTTTTATAGTAGGGCTAAGTACATTGGCTATTTTTCTTCCATTCTTGAGATTCTTTGCTAAGAAGAATATATTCCAGCTCCATCCATGTAAACATGAAAGAGGTAAAGTCTCCATCTTTCTTTAAGGCTGCGTAATATTCCATGGTGTACATATAACACAATTTATTAATCTATTTGTGGGTCACTGGGCACTTGGGCTTCTTCCATGACTTAGCAATTATGAATTGGGCTGCAATAAACATTCTGGTACAACTATCTTTGTTGTAATGTGATTTTTGGTCTTCTGAATATATGCCTAGTAGAGGAATTGTAGGATCAAATGGCAGGTCTATTTAGAAAAGGGAACACTTCTATACTGCTGGTGGGAATGCAAACTAATACAATCCTTTTGGAAAGATGTTTGGAGAACACACTTTGTACTTTAAATGAAAATAAAATCTGGATGAATCAGACTTTAAAAGTTAAAAAGTGAAACTTTAAAATTCCAGGGAGAAATCATGAACATTTTTTAACACATACATTTGAAGTATGTTCATATGTAAATATATATGTGTACATATTGTACATTATTTTCACAAATATGCATATATATCCGTGTGTATATAAATGTACATATGCATTTTATATACACACATACACAGTGGTGAATTGAAAAAGGCCTAAGTGTGACAAAGACCAGGAATCATTAAAGGAAAAATATTAATAAGTATGACAATGTTAAAATTTGAAAAACTATAAAAGTAAAGTTAGAAGATAAATGACAGACTGCAAAATTGTAAATTATAGACAAAAGGGTAATTACTCTGTAGAGGATTAGTATAAATTGATAAATCAACAAAAATACTATAGAATAATAGGCAAGGATATGAAGAGACACCTCACCAAAAAGGCATTACCACCGGCTTTTAAATACATAAAAATGTGGTCGAACTTTTTGATAATTATTAATTAAAATTAAACCACACCGAGGTACAATTAGTCAGTTATCAGATGATAAAAATAAATTAAGGCTTAAATTCTTAATGTTACAGAATGACCCAAAGGCTGTTTGACTTGTGGAAAAAAAGTAGATGAGGAAAAAACAAACAAACAAAACCAGGTACTTCTTAAAAAACTATAGAACATGGCTTTCATCTCTAGGTTTGGGGTATTATGATTGTATTTTATTTATATAAAGAGTTTCATAATTCTTAATAGCTCTGGGATTTTTGATCTATAAATGAGCATTGGCTTCAAATTAAGGCCACCAGCTACATTAGCCCCTAACAAAAGAGTCAACTGGCCCTTCGAAGCTTTGAAAGCAGACCCTGGCTTCTGTTCTCTACCTATGAAAGTCATAGACAGCATCTTCTGCCAGTAGAAGGCTGTTTTGTCTACATTGAAAATCAGTTGGTTGACGGAGTTACCTTCATCAGTGGTCTGAGCTTGACCTGGATCGGGACAATGTGCCACAGCCTCTATGTCCACACCTGCTGCTCTGCCTTGCACTTGCCTGTTAGAGAAATGGCTTCTTTCCTTAACCTCATGAACCAACCTTTACGAGCTTCCAAATTCTCTTCTGCCTCACCTGTCTCAGCCTTTATGGAATTGAAGAGAGTAGCTTAGCTCTGGATTGTGCTTTGGCTCAGGGAATATTGTGATTGGTTTGATGTCATCCAGACCAATAAAGCTTTGTCCATACCAGCAACGAGCCTGTTACAGTTCTGTATGGCTTGTGTGTTCATGGGAGCAGCACCTCCACTTTCCTTCCGGAACTTTTCCTTTGGGTTTGCCACCTGCTCACGGTTCAGTAGACTGAGCTTTCTAACTTGCCTCTGACACACCTTCCTCACTAACCTCCATCATTTCTATGTTTTGATTTGAAGTCAGAGATGTGTGACTTTTGCTTTTACTTGACCACCTAATGACCATTGGAGGGGTATTAATTAGCCTAAATTCAATATTGTTGAATCTTAGGAAATAGGGAGGGCTAAGGAGATGAAGGGAGAGGGGGGACAGCCAGTCATCGGAGCCATCGGAACACACAAATATGGATTAAGCTCAAGGGCTTAAATGGGTGCAGTTTGTGGCTACTCAGAACAATTAACAGTGGTGACATCAGGGATCACTGATCGTAGGTCATCATAACACATGTAATAATGAAAAAGTTGAGATCATGAAAATTACCAAAATATGACACAGAGATGTGAAGTGAGCTCATGCTCTTGGAAAAATGGTGCTAGTAGACTTACTCCAGGTAGGGTTGTCAGGGACCTTCAATCTGTAAAAAATACATCTATAAAATGCAGGAAAGAAAAGTGTAATAAAACAAAGTATGCTTGTAATATTTAACTTGCCTTCTAACTACTTACAGAGGACGGTTTTTGTGGGTCTATGACCTTAGCACAGAACATGGCCACATGCCATAATTCAGAATTCTTTGACTTAGAATAATAAGTCAAATAATATGTTAAGAAAGTGAAATTTTGTTCATATTTGAATCCACGTGGCTTAATAATTGCAGCCACGTCTGTTGGTTGCTGTTCTCACCATCAGGAAGGCCCTCTATGGTCATTTTTATTTTTTTTTTTTTGATTGTGGCTCTCTTGCTATTCCTTACATTTTAGTCTTCAAAATTAATAGCATTTTAAAATTCTTCCAGCATTTTTTGCAATGAGGCTATTAGACAACAAAGAGTGTCCTCAGGGAGGGTGAGTTTTGTTAAGATTTAGAACCTAGTATGATTAGATAGTGTGTGGTCATTAACACCATTAATGTGAGGCAAAAGTCCTAGATTAAATGCTTTCCAAGGAGAGCATAATTTATTCAGAATGACATAACCTTACAATGTCTTTATGACATATTATTAAAGAGGGAGACAATAAAGCTACTTCTCTAAATCAGGGCTGCCTGGTGTGTGGTCTGGTGACTTGTGCATCAGAATTTCCCAGGAGGTTAAAACACAGTTTGGAGGCCACATCACATTGGCCTTCATTACCTGTATTTTTAATGGCCCTGTGAGGGGATGGTTATATACATTCAAGTGTGAAAAGCAAGTTGGTAGGATACCAACTGGGCTATGCCCCTCAGAAACTGTGGCTGAAACAAGGCAGTGGTGGTGTGAGAGGAATGGGGAGGAGGAAGCATTGGAACACTAACTACTCCATCAGACTCTTTACAGGAAGCTCATTTATTCCTTCACAATCTGGTAGCTGTGATTTTCACATTTGTTCCCTACCTGTTCCCTCCCCAGGCTGCAAGGTCCGTGAAGGTGGGGGTCCTGTCTGCCCCACCAGGCCCACCTGACCCAGCACACTACCTAGCCTAGTCTGCACTAGATGTCTGCTGAGTGAATGAATCGAGTATGTCTTCCCTACTTACACATGGGCCAAACAACCCTCCATGACTTTGCGTAGATGACCTAATACCACACAGTTCATGAATGGTGAGCAGAGAGGAGGTGAAGTCTGACTTCTAAGCCCAGGCCCCATTCCCACACCATCATCTCTTTGTCTTGGGGCATTTAATTTGTTTGTGAAGGAGGCTTTTAGCAACTTTATCTGATAAACATCAAAAACTTGAAAACCTCTGTAAGGGAGCTTCGTTAGAACTAATATAAGATAGTAGAATGTGATAAATGTCCCCCCCAAAAAAAAGATTCAGCAAAAGGGGACAAGGGAGTGAGGAGTGAGGAGTATTGGAATTTTAAACAAAAAAATTAGAAAGGCTTAACTGAACAGGTAATTGTTGAACAATAGCTTCAACAAGGAAGGTGGAGTAGAGCACTTTGGGCATCTAGGGGCAGAAGCCAGGGGTCAGCAAGTCCTAACACTAAGGGATGGGTGTGGTCTTGGGGTCCAAAGATCAGTAACAAGTAGACACAGCTGAAAAGGAGAGGTACAAGTGAAGTGATAAGTCTTAATTAGATTAAGGAAGAATGGGAAAGAAAGAATTAGAAACCAAGCCAAGAAAAAACTCTGAAGAACACAGAAATGAACCAGGTGTTAGATGAAGAAGTGGGTGCAGTTAAGAGAGAGTTTTCTTTGTTTGATTGTTTAAGAAGAAAATACAGCACATTTGTTTTTTGCAGTAATTACCCAGGAGGGTGACCTTGATTATTTAGTGGAGAAGGGCACTGCAGGAGTGGAACCAAGAGAGGAGGAGAGGGGGAAATGTCTATAACACAAATACATGGCTGGTCTTGGATGGAAGCACAGAGAACACATCTATAGAAACAGAAGTGATGTCAAAGTACACAGGTGCACTGTGGGAATGTGTGGGAGGGGTCAAAGTACACAGGTGCACTATGGGAATGGTGTGGGAGGGGTCCTCTATATAGGTGCAATATGGGAACGTGTGGGAGGGGTCAAAGTACACAGGTGCACTGTGGGAATGTGTGGGAGGAGTTAAAGTACACATGTGCACTGTGGGAACATGTGGGAGGGGTCAAAGTAGACAGGTACAGTGTAGGAATGTGTGGGAGGGGAGGCTGTGGAAGTTTTCTGATGGGTTTTCCTTATTCCATGAGGCAGGCTGTAAAATCCTCAGCCAAGGTTGGAGGAGAGGTAAGATGGCCAACTTGAGCCAGCTTTTACAGAAGCTGCCGTCCAGAAGGAAGGATTATGACCAAAAAGTACCCAATAATGCTGAAGACTGGGAGCTGAGCTGAGAGAGAAGAGTGATAACTGCATGTCACCTCTGCTGAGGTAAGCTACGACTCCAAGAAAGCAAATTTCAGGTTTGGACTGAGCTCAGGTGGAAAACTCTTTAGTTGCCATTGAATACCTAAGGCAGGCAGCCCTCACCTCCCCCAGCCAGCAGGTGGCAGAGGGTGCTGGCCAGGCTGAGGGGGCACTGACTTTCCTTTGACTCTGTTAGATGCAAAGCCCTAGCACATCTGCTTATTGGAGGGAGCAGGACCGCAGCCCCATGGGGTTACCAGTGACTAGGCTTGAAAGAGGGGCAAGGTGGGGAAAGAGATACCAGCCCCCTGGTCCAACTCTGCTACTGGCAGGCCTTTCTGACTCCACAGAGTGCTGAAGTGAGCCACCTTTGAGCAGCCAGTAGTCCTCTGCTCTCTAGTTGCTGGAGACCTTTTGAACTCTAGCACTGGAGTGTTGGTACTGACTGGGTCAATTGGTTTGGAATGCATAAACGGTGCCAATCACCCAAGGACCCTCTCAGGTGGTACACTGGTTGTGTGGCAATGAGAAAGGTTGATTTTCTTCTCCCAGGTGTTGCCCATGGAGGGGGTGGGGGGTGGGAGTCTTAGTTGCTTGTATATCTCCACGGCTGAGAATTCAATCCACAGTCACTAATCCACTAGGATTAGAAAAAGACCAACTGAACACAAGACAGAGCCACCTACCCCCACAACACCAAGTAGGTCCCCAGAGCCTCAGACTATAATACTGTATGGGTCCTTTGCAAAGCTGTAGGGGAAAAAGCTGCAGTCACCAGTCCCAGATCCTTGGCAAAGGGATGGTAAACCACAGCTACAGGAGCCCCCAATCCAATTTTGCCTTACCTGACCATCTAGCCAAATGGTGAAAAATAACCATGGGGTGAAATCAGCAGAGAAAATCTGGCAACATGAATAATCAGATTAAATCAACTCCCACAAGAAATGACAAAACAGACACACCAGATTATCCCATTCATAAACAAATGGCTGAGATGTCAGAAATTGAGGCCAGAATTTGGATGGCAAAGATGATCAATAGAATGGAGGTAAAGATGGAATAAGAATTTCAAGGAGTAATTCAAAAGTTGTCTCAATAATTCAATGAATTCAAAGACAAAATTACAAAGATTTTGACACCTTAAGCAAGAACTTGTAGCCCTCGAAGATCTGAAAAATACAGTAGAATCCCTCAGTAACAGAAGAGAACAGACAGAAGAAAGGATCTCTGACATTGAAGACAAAGCTTTTGAATGCTCTCAAATGCTCAAAGAGGAAGACACATGGAGAGCAAAAATGGATCATTCTCTCAGAGAGCTCTAGGATAATTCAAAGAAAACTAATATTTGCCTTACAGGAATTCCTGAAGGTGACGAAGTTGCTTCACAAAGCACAGAAGCCCTTCTTCATGAGTTTATGAAGGAGAACTTTCCAGATATGCCAAGAGATTCTGAAATTCAGATAGCAGACAGTTTTAGAACCCCAGCATGACACAACTCAAATAAGATAACCCCCAGACACATCATAATTAACTTCACTAAAGTTAATATGAAGGTGAAAATTCTGAAAGCAGCCAGAGGTAAGAAAACCATAACCTACAAGGGGAAGAATATTAGAATGACTGCAGATCTCTCTGCTGAAAACTTTCAAGCTAGAAAAGGGTGGTCATCGACCTTTAACCTAAAACAAAATAACTTTCAACCCAGGATCCTGTATCCAACTAAACTGAGTTTCATTTATGATGGAGAAATTAAATACTTTAATGACATTCACATGTTGAAGAAATTTGCCATAACTAAACCAGCTCTCAGGATATTCTCGCACCTATCCTCCATAATGACCAGCACATTCCTCTACCACCAAAGTAAACTCACTCAGAAACTTTTGATGAAATTCCAACTTACGCAGCGGCAAAAGGATTAAAAATGTCCACTGGACTTTTGAAAAACTCAATAGCCAAAATACTACCAGGCTTATCAATACTGTCAATTAATGTGAATGCCTTAAATTGACCTCTAAAGAGGCACAGGATGGATGACTGGATACAAAAATTCAGGCCAGATATCTGTTGCATTCAAGAATCTCATCTTACCTTAAAAGATAAATATAGTCAGGGTGAAGGGATGGTCATCTATAATTCCGGCAAATGGCGATTAGAAAAAAGCAGGTGTTGCAATTTTATTCGCAGATACAATAGGTTTTAAACCAACAAAAGTAAGGAAAGACAAGGATGGTCACTTCATATTTGTTAAGGGCAACACTCAACATGATGAGATTTTGATTATTAACATTTATGCGCCCAACCGGAATGTGCCTCAATTTATAAGAGAGACTCTAACAGACATAAGCAACTTGATTTCCTCCAGCACCATAATAGTTGGAGATTTTAACACCCCTTTGGCAGTGTTGGATAGATCCTCCAATAAGAAACTAAGCAAAGAAATTTTAATGTTAAACTTAACCATTCAACAATTCAATTTAACAGACATATACAGAACATTTTATCACAACAAAACTGAATACACATTCTTCTCATCAGCCCATGGAACATCCTCCACAATTAATCACATCTTAGGTCACAAGTCTAACCTCAGCAAATTTAAAAGAATAGAAATAATTCCTTGTATTTTCTTGGACCATCATGGAATAAAAGTTGAACTCAGTAACAAGAGGAATCTGCATACACATATAAAATCATGGAAACCAAATAACCTCATGCTGAATGATAGCTGGGTCATAGATGAGATTAAGAAGGAAATTACCAAATTTTTGGAACAAAACGATAATGAAGACATGAATTACCAGAACCTCTGGGATACCACAAAGGCAGTCATAAGAGGGAAATTTATAGCGTTGCAAACCTTCCTCAAAAGAACAGAAAAACAGGAAGTCAACAACTCAATGGGACACCTCAAGCAATGGAAAAAGGAAGAACATTCCAACCCCAAACCCAGCAAAAGAAAATAAATAACTAAAATTAGAGCAGAATTAAATGAAATTGAAAACAAAAGAATTATACAACAGATCAATAAATCAAAAAGTTGGTTTTTTTGAAAAGGTCAATAAAATAGATAAACCTTTGGCCAACCTAAGAGTAAAAATAAATAAAAGAGTAAAATTCCTAATTTCATCAATCAGAAATGTTAAAGGCCAAATAACAAACAACAGACTCCTCAGAAATTCGAAAAATCCTTAATGAATATTACCAAAAATTCTATTCTCAGAAGTATGAAAATATGAAGGAAATAGACCAATACTTGGAAAGACACCAGCTTCCTAGACTTAGCCAGCAAGAAATAGAAATGTTTAACAAGCCTATATCAAGTTCTGAACTAGTATCAATTATAAGAAATCTCCCCAAAAGAAAGGCATGGGACCCGATGGCTTCACATCAGAATTCTACCAAACCTTTAAAGAGGAACTAGTACCTATATTAATTAACCTTTTCCAAAACATAGAAAAAGAAATAATACTCCCCAACATATTCTATGAAGCAAATATCACCCTGATCCCCAAACCAGGAAAACACCCAACAAGAAAATAATAAACCAATATCTCTAATGAATATTGATTCAAAAATATTCAATAGGATCCTAGCAAACAGAATCCAGCAACACATCAAACAATTTATACATCATGAGCAGGTGAGTTTCATCCCAGTGTCCCAAGGATGGTTCAATATACGCAAATCTATAAATATAATACATCATGTAAACAAAATAAAAAACAAAGACCATATGATTCTCCCAATTGATGTGGAAAAACTTTTGATATATCCAGCATCCTTTCTTGATCAGAACGCTTAAGAAAATAGGTATAGAAGGAACATTTCTTAAACTGATAGAGGCCATCTATAGCAAACCCACAGCCAATATCGTGTTGAATGGAGTAAAATTGAAGTCATTTCCACTCAGTTCAGGAACCAGGCAAGGTTGCCCATTGTCTCCACTGCTTTTTAACATTGTAATGGAAGTCTTAGCCTTGCAATTAGGCATGAGAAGGCAATCAAGGGTATTCAAATAGGATCAGAGGAAATCAAACTGTTACTCTTTGCAGATGATATGATTATATATCTGAAAAACTCCAGGGACTCAACTACAAAACTGCTAGAAGTGATCAAGGAATATAGCAGCATCTCAGGATACAAAGTCAATACAAATCTGTAGCTTTTATATGTACCAACAATAGTCAAGGTGAAAAAACAATCAAGGACACTATTCCCTTTACAGTTGTGCCAAAGAAGATGAAATATCTGGGAATGTATCTAACAAAGGATGCGAAAGACCTCTATAAAGAGAACTATGAAACTCTGAAAAAAGAAATAGCTGAAGATGTTAACAAATGGAAAAACATGCCAGGCTACCATGTATAGACATTGTTAAAATGTCCATACTTCCCAAAGCAATCTATAGATTTAATGCAATACCCATTAAAGCACCCCTGTCATACTTTAAAGATCTGGAAAAATTAGTACTTTGTTTTATATGGAAACAGAAAAAACCTCTAATAACCAAGACATTACTCAGAAATAACAACAAATAAGGAGGTATCACATTACCAGACTTCAGACTATACTATAAATTGATAGTGATCAAAACAGCATGGTACTGGCACAAAAACAGAGAGGTAGATGTATGGAACAGAATTGAAAACCAAGAGATGAATCCAGACACTTATCATCATTTGCTCTTTTATAAGCCTGTCAAAAATATAAATTGGGGGAAAGATTCCCTATTTAGCAAATGGTGCTGGGTGAATTAGCTGGCAACTTGTAGAAGACTGAAACTGGACCCACACCTTTCTCCTCTAACAAAAATTGACTCTCACTGGTTAAAGGACTTAAACTTAACACATGAAACTATAAAAATTCTTAGAGAGAGTGCAGGGAAAACACTTGAAAAAACTGGCCTGGGAGAATACTTTATGAGGAGAACCCCCCATGTTTTTGAAGCAACCTCAAAAACACATTACTGGAATCTGATCAAACTAAAAAGTCTGCACTGCCAAGAACACAGTAAGTAAAGCAAGTAGATAGCACTAAGAATGGGAGAGGATTTTTGCAGGTTATATTTCCAACAAAGGTCCAATAACCGAATGCACAGAGAATTCAAACTTATTAATAAGAAAAGAACAAGTGATCCCATTTCATTGTGGGCAAGAGACATGAATAGAAGCTTCTCTGAAGAAGACAGGCACACAGTCTACAGACACATGAAAAAATGCTCATCATCTTTAATCATGAGAGAAATGCAAATCAAAACCACTTTGAGATAACATCTAACTCCAGTAAGAGTAGGCCACATCACAAAATCCCAAAACTACAGATGTTGGCGTGGATGTGGAGAAAAGGGAACACTTCTGCACCACTGGTGGGAATGCAAGCTAGTACGTTCCTTTTGGAAAGAAGTTTGGAGAACACTCAGGTATGTAGACCTGCCATTTGATCCTATAATTCCTCTGCTAGGTGTAAATCCAAAAGACCAAAAATCACTTTATAATAAAGATATTTGCACCAGATTATTCATTGAAGCTCAATTCATAATTGTCAAATCTTGGAAGAAGCCCAAGTGCCCATCGACCCATGTATAGATTAATAAATTATGGTATATGTATACCATGGAATATTATGCAGCATTAAAAAAGGTGGAGACTTTACCTCTTTTATGTTTAAATGGATGGAGCTGGAAAATATTCTTCTTAGTAAAGTATCTCAGGAATGGAAAAATAATATCCAATGTACTCAGTACTACTATAAAACAAATTTATAATCACTCACACTTTCATATGAGAGATGAATCACAACTATAGCCCAGGATGAAGGACGGAAGACAAGGGGGTGGGAAGGGATAGGGGAGGTTTGATAGAGGCAGGGTTAATGGTGGGACCACACCTATGGAGCATATTGCAAGGGTACAAGTCAAATCTATCAAGTATTGAACACAAATTAACACTGTGATCAAGTAAATGAGATGAAGGCTATGTTAATTAATAGGATGTAAGCACTCCAATTTATACAAATAATCAACACATTGAATCCCGCAAAGGCGTAAATGTATTCATGATCTATGTATATATGACTCAATACACAAAAAATCCTTAGCCAAAACCAAGGCTGGGCTCAGATGCTGGAAACCTGCCCTAAGAACAAGTTTGCACAGCATTCTGCTTGTGTGTCAGTACCCTTTGGGTATTTCTGCTTTAACAGAAACATCTGTAATATGGAAACATCTTAAGCACAGACTCCTGCCAAGGTAACATCGCTCATCTTTGCTTAGAATTAGGTTGGAAAGTAAACTGTACAAGTAATGAATTTAAAAAAATATATTATTACAGAGTGAAAACCTTCTCCTCTGTTCCCACTTGTATTGCAAATTTATTCTCTCAAAATTATTTCATGTTCTGAATGTCATGGAGAAATTTAGTAGATCACTGAGCTGCACCCCAGAAGTGGGTTTCCAGCCATAATGTAATTGAAAGGGTCGTAATGAAGTTTCGCCATATGGGGCTGCCAGATGCCATCAATGCAATATAAGTTTGAAGAAGATATTATCGAGTGTGTCGAAGCACATTTTATAAGCAATGAGAGCTATCATTTCTGCAACAGAAATCACTGTAATGTCTCATGAAATCAGGACATCAGTAGACGGCACAGTTGTTAGACGCTAAGGTAGAATGGGGAATCACAGTTGAACAATAACAGACTATCAGGACATACATGAGTCAGGTAATAAAGGTATTCTAGTCCTCCGCTCCACCATATTAATGCAATTTTTAAAGCTAACATGGCTTAAAGTTTTCACACCAGTTCATTTGATAATACAATTGGAAAGGGTTATAACTTGGATTTTAGTTTTATTAACAGAAATGTCATTAAATATAGCAACTGACGTTTTAACCTGGGGACAATGAATAGTTCAACAGACTGAAACTGCTATCCCTAAACTTTCAACTCTACAGCCCCCAAAGCTCTTGCACCCCAGTGACCAGTGTTGCAATGGATAAACTTAAAACCTGTGGTCTCCAAATGCAGTATGCCTATTATTCAAATGTCTGAAGGCAGGCTCGGAAGAGCTTACACCTGATAAATCATATGGGAGGCGTTGTTTTCGCCCTCTTCAGATTAGGTTGAAGAGAGTTCTTGTGCAAGCAAAGAGTTCATTTGCCCTAATTGTGCATGAGGAATGGCTGTTGTCATGTTAAATCTTGTTCAAAATAGAGATCTGTCAGTCCCCTATGCCACCAAAACAATGGTGCTCCAAAGCTGAAGATCCAAATCTCTACTGCAGAGAATAATCGTGTGATCTTACTTTCCCTGAACTTGGCTGCACGGCTATTTGCAGAATTGTGCTGATGCATGCATCTTAAAGGATAGCCTTAAATCCCCATGACGTTGAATTTATCTCCCTTGCAGGCTAATCTGAACACGGGTATTACTAATGAAGGAAAACCAAATTTAGGTCCTTTGAATAGTCTAAGATGTGGCCAGATTAGATAAATTCAGGAGAGATATTCCACTTAAACAGCATACAGAATTTAAACAAGTTAAGGGTTGTGAACACAGCCAAGACACACAGACAAATACACACAAATTTGGAGCTCGGCTTCCCATGAGGAAACCCCTGTCTCCAGGCACCTGCGTAAGCGGAGGCAGCATGTCACTAGCATAGGATGAAAGGTTACGCTCACTCCCGCTCGATTCCTTCTGCTGCCCCATATCTGAGCAGCACACGATACTCAGAGGTCCAAAGCCAGACAGGCACATTTCCTCTTAAATTAGTTATCCCGCTGGCAGCAGGCCCTCCTCCCTCCAGAACCACTGCAACTCTGATATGACCCAAATGGCAGCTCAACTCAGAGGAACTGATGAAGCCAGCCGTCCAGACCACAGCAATATTAACGGATGAGCAGCGAGACTAGTTTATGTTTATCAGTGAAGCAGAATTTTCTGTTTACCAGATTATTACAAATATATTTTAAAGGACCCAAATAAACTTCCAGATGCAAAGGCACACAGGGCAAGGTCTGGAAGGCTTGTGGGTGCGGGGGCTTCTGTCTCCTTGGAGCTGGGGCACACCACCCTCCCGGGATGGGGGTGAATTCCTGTTGGCCTCTCTGTAACCTTCATGTGCTCAGCTATCTGGAAACTACTTCACGGAGTTGTAAGCACGATCCTTTACAGTGATATCCCCGGCCTCTTGTACCTGGACAACTTTATCAAAACTCATTGAAGCATACCCCCATGAGCCATATCCAGTTTTATACACGTAGTGTTCAGTGTGGTGTTTTGACTAGCAGGTTCCGACCAAATATTGTTGAATGAAAGAGAAATAGCTACATTTTTGTAATTTGAATAAAAAGAAAGTGAGTGAAGAGGAGACTTGAGCTTGAGTTCCAACGCCACTGCTTCCTGATCTGTGTTACGTGTGGCAAGTCTGTTGCTCTTGCTGGAACTCAGTTTCCAATCCCTAAAATGGGAACAATAATGCCTTCTCCATCTTCTCCGTAGTTATCAGGATGAAATAGAAAGGCCGGCAGCTTCTGTAATGAGGAGAGTATGATCCAATGGGACACTTGTTTCCTAGTGGGTCACCCTGGGTAAGTCAGTGAAAGGCCAGCATCTGGTTCCTGTGTCACCTGTAGACCATAAAAACTTCTCTATCTCTTCAGCTGCTATAAAAGGATCATTCCAGTGTAGGAAAGTGTTACAACCTCTTTATTTATTTAAAAATATTTTTAATTTTGAAATAGGTTTAGACTCACAAAGAAATTGCCAAAAACAGCAGAGATCCCAGGTACCTTCCACCTAGTTTCTCAGAATGTTAACATAGTAAATAACTGATGTACAATTACCAAACAAGGAAATTCACCTTGAGATGAGACTATTACCTAATCTACAGACATTGGTCAAGTTTTCCAGTTATTCCACTAATGTCTTTTTTCTGGTCCTGGGTTTTTTTCGAGGATCCCACATTGCATTTAGTTGTCACATGTCCTTAGCCTCCACCAATCTGTGAAAACGTATTTTGTGGATAAATACTTTAAGATTACACAACTATCATGTTTCCTGTCCTACTTTTGGACACTAATTTTAATATCTGTTGATGATTCTTAAATTATTAATGTGGTGTTTGACAAATTGTGATTTTTCTATTTCTATCATTCTGTTTAACATTCATCAATTGGGATTCTATGTAAAGCACGGCTATTTCTTTGTCCCCATTCATTTGTGAATTCAAATTATTTGTTTGTTTCAATATGGACCCACAGGTATTTATTTTATTCTATGGAACATAATATGTTTATATCATTATTTATTTTCCAAATTGTTCTAGATTTGTTATGACCTTTTTTTTTTTTTTTTTTTTTTTGTGAGACAAAGTCTCACTTTGGCCCTGGGTAGAGGGCTGTGGTGTCGTAGCTCATAGCAACCTCAAACTTGTGGGCACAAGTGATCCTCTTGCCTCAGCCTCCCAAGTAGCTGGGACTGCATGTACCTGCCACAATGCATTTTTAGAGACAGGGTTTCACTCTTGCTCACTCTGGTCTCGAACTCCTGAGCTCAGGCAATCCACCCACCTCGGCTGTTACGACCATTTTAGACTCACATAGATCAACTCACATAGATCAGTGTTTTGTCAAAAATCAATCCATCCAAAGAAATGCTTGTTTAAAAATGTGACATACAAGAAAAAATTAAAATGTATGCTTAGAGAAGGAAAAATGTGTGGGATGTCAGGAGACATAGAGTACTGGATCCAGTACATCTAAGGTCCAAGAATGAGGACAAAGGACTTGTAAGCATACATAATACCTTAAAAATATGAATCTGTATAGAAGAATTGATGTGATCATCTGCCTATTACACAGAGGTTTGTTATATAAGTCAGTATGCTTAATATCCCCGACATTCTTACTCTGGCTAGAGAATTGGTTATCTGGAAATCTATAAGAAGGGTGTTCAGAGACACATATATCACTGGTTAATTTCTATATTCATTTCAACATACAGATGCCAATTAAAAAGTATTGCAAGTTCAGTGATATATCTCATTATGTGTGTGTGTGTGTGTGTATGTGTGTGTGTGTGTGTGTGTATATGACAGAGAGATAGAGAGAGGTCACCAATAATTCAGCCTACTTAAAAAAAAAATAAGAGAACTTTTTGAAAACAGGTAAAATCAACGTTGAGTATGATTTGTACAACACAAACCCCTATGTAACAGAAAGGGGATGATATTCTTTTTTTTCTTTTTTTTTTTGCGACAGAGTCTCACTATGTCACCCTTGGTAGAGTGCTGTGGCACCACAGTTTACAGCAAACTCAAACTCTTGGGCTTAAGCGAGTCTCTTGCCTTAGCCTCCCAAGTTGCTGGGACTACGGGTGCCCGCCACAATGCCTGGCTATTTTTTGTTGCAGTTGTCATTGTTGTTTAGCAGACCTGGGCTGGGTTTGATCCCACCAGCCCTGGTGCATGTGGCCGGCACTCTTAACCATGGAGCTATGGGCGCTGCGCCAGGAGATGGTATTCTTTTACTTATGTTTTTTCATGAAATTATTTATTAGTCAATCATATAAATTCATATTTTGAATGTTTACTATGTCCCAAGCAATGTACAAACACATGGATATGAGCAACAATTCCATACTGTCTTCAGTGACTCCGCAGGTTAGTGTAACTGAAGTCCTTTCAAAAACCAGTCTTAGAAAAAGCTCTAGCCTTCACTAGTAAAAGAGAGGGTGGTTCTTATGTCTCCTGGGTTCTGTGTAGCACTGAAGTCATTTGATAATGTGATCAACTAACTTGATAATTCAAAGGTTGCTGTTCAATGTGCCTTTCTCTCAAAATACGCTAATGAGTAATAGGTACACTTCTCTATGAAACCTCTGTAGCTGTTTAAGTACCCACTGACTCACAGAGCTGACTCCCAGTGGGCAGAGAAACCTCATTTACAGAGGGTCACCAACTCTATTTTTCACGTGGTGATTTAGACTTGGGACATAATGAAAACTCAACTGAGGCTCAGAATGGATTATTTTAAAATATGAGGCAGAAAGTTGGTTTTGTTAATAGCTAATCTGCATAATTATAGTGGTGGGCTACACATGACTTCCATGGGGATGACGGCCATATTAAATAAGGGGCATATACTCGCCCATACCTTCCAGAATAATAACAATGAGTTATCATATTACTGATGGTCAGATATGTTTATTTGGAAGTTTAATTAAGAAAGTGATTTCAGAAAATCAGCAAGACCTACTTATTTTAGCCACTAATAATATGCTTTTAGGTTCATTAACCTAAACCCAAACTATTTTCAGTAGTATCAGAATCTGAGAAATTACAGAAGAAAAAGTGAAAAAGAAATGAAAACAAAGATATTTTTAAAAGGCTTTTCTGTTGTAATATCAAAGTCACTTTTTACATTTATTACAGTTCCAAGCATGTGATACTGGTCTGCGTTGTACAAAGTTCCAGCACCAAATGCAGGCTTCTTATGGTCTCCCTGTCCCGACTTTGTAACCTAAAACAACAGATCTTTTTACAAAAGCATAGCTATAGTAAGTTCTTCTGAAGTAGTCTAAGACTGTCATTTATTTTCTTAAAACAAGAACTGATTTTCCTTGTAAATTGATTTTATTTTTTTTTTATTTATTTTTTTTTTTTTGCAGTTTTTGGCCAGGGCCAGGTTTGAACCCACCACCTCTGGTATATGGGGCTGGCGCCCTACTCCTTTGAGCCACAGGCACCACCCGTAAATTGATTGTAAAACATAGAATCTGCCAGCATCCTTGGTTACCCCAAATGAGGGATGAAGATGTGTTGCAGATAAAAGGCCTGAAATTATTCTAAAGAAGGTCAGATTAGAGAGATCATCACAATGCTATGTGCTTTCTTTCAGCATTTTCATTAGGAAGAATTCCCATACTATTTTCCTGAATATATATCATAAATGAAAGTGTATCATTTTTCCCGTACGGATAAACTTAGGACATGTAGATAAGGAGTTATGTGTCAATGGTTACACTGAGAGACAGGACCCAACAAACTATTAGGATTTTCAAAAGACTGAAATAAAAAGTCAAAAAATTAGATTTGTTGAATGAATGTGTTTTGAAAATATCAGATCAGACAACAGAATGGCTCATTAAACTGCCTGAGGCTGCAAGGAGTTATCAAAGATATTTGTGAACACCAAGAAAAAAAAAAAAACAGAAAAATGTAAGTTGGATAGCTGACGAGATGGTTTGTTAGTAGAGGAGGAAAAAGTGTTGGTGGGAATCCAAGAAGCAAGCAGCTTGGGGCATAGACAGGTAAGGACAGTTCAGCCTTAACCCCATTGTGGGCAGGCAGACCAGCAAAGTCTGGGAAATCCTAAGCTGGAAAAAAACCAAAAGATTTAAGTGCTCAAATCTGGGAACCCTACCGAGTAGCAGCCTGAAAATGAGTTATGATAGAACCAAACACCCTGTCCTGATTATAGCTCTACCAAAGGTTTTCCTTGTAAAGAATTTTGTCTGATCGGTAACATTCCCATTCAGAATTTGCGTTGTGGATTTCTTTAAAGTCAAGCGATAAATGTTAATGTTATTCTATGTTGACATTTAAAATATTCAAATTTGAGCTGTCTTCACATACAACAGAAAGCATGGCTTTATGAGGGAACCTGCGACTTAGGAAAATATATGCACCATGGAGGTAAATGGGGTGCTTACAATTGCTTAGGGATTTCACTTGCCGGAACACTCAGAATGCTTGTAAACATTTTACATTTACAGACCAGCAGAGGGCTTTAAGAAGCACTTGTATGGATTTCAATTGTTATCGGTGCATCTCAGTAGCCCAGGGTCTGACTGGAAGGCTGGTTCAGTTGGCTGATGAATTTTCACTTCCCCTATTTCTGGGATCTGTGACATCCTGTGGTGATTCTAACCCACATCCTTTCTCCCTCTTGAATTTCATGCCTAATGAACTGATGTGAAAATGATTGCAGAGCTCACAAATTCTTAACTGGATCAAACAAAGGTAAATGTGGTATAACTGAGTCCCTTCCAGCCACAGTCATTGGGAGTAGAAATATTCCTCTCGGAAAAGGCGCTTGAAGTAAGGTTCATAGATCATTTTGCAGAGTAAGATAAATCTATTTCCTTTCTCCCTTTTAAAAAAGTTATAGGCTACTAAATGTCTTTAAAATTAAGTCCAAAGTCATGTACCCAGAGGAACACTCTGCCAGGTACATGCTCTGATACTTCTTACGGGAAGAAAGCCGGCATCGCCAGCACATCATCACTCCACAGTTTGTTTTCACACATGTACTTCAGCCTGACGACCATGAAAGTCTTCTGATACACAGTCCTCACTGGTCAGCTTTATTCCAGTGACACTGGTTCTTGACGAGATTCCCACATGTTTCAACCTTTGCCTCAGCCCTACTGAGGAACATGAAACATCATTCTGCATCAAAACCAGCCAGTCAGCAGTGGGGAGTGGATGTGGCGTGCACGTTTAAGAAAGGCCGCAGGACTTACTCTGATGCACCTCCCTCACGGCCCCATGTTCCAAGTCTTCAGAGGGGCCCAGGACTTTTGAGAATCACTGTTATAAAACAAGGTGAGAGTTGTGTTTTGAGAAAAGCTTGGAGTCTTCTGGCATTTATTGAGCACCTATGAGAGACTAGCTACTTCCTATATTTTCTTTTATTTATCTACTCACAGCCTCATGAAAAAGGAAACTTGCAAAAGAGGAAACAAAAGTTCATTTACTTAACAAATGTTTATTAAGAATCTATTTTTTAATCAAGCACGTTTCTAAGCGCTGGAGCTAGATCAGTGGATAAGACAATGTACTTTCTTTCAAAGCTTACCAGCTAGGGGCCCAACAAAGTCAGGTCACCCAACATGAAGATGGGATTTGAAACCAGGTACCACACCCCACTTCCACTGCCAGAGGCCCTTCACCATTACATCTGCTTCTGGACATCCAGCGTTCTGCAAGCACCAACATCCAAGACACACCATGGTCCCCCCTCCAGCAGATAGCGCCTCCTGTGTGTGGGGCAGATGAGGGCCTGCCCTCACAGAGCACACATCCAACTAATCAACGCACAGCTGAACGTCTACTGCAAACTGCCGTAAGTATAATGAAAAAGTCACGGAGTGCTGAAGAAAAGAATAACGGATGCCGATTTTAGATGAAGGGGGATCAGAGAAAGCCTCTCTGAGTAAGTGCCAAGTAAGCTGAGAGTTGAAGGGTAAATAGGAGCTCAGTAGGGGAGTTGGATTTCAGAGGATAAAATAGCATGAAGGCCCGAAGGCAGAAAAAGAACTTCATGATGGCAAGTAACGGAAATAATTCAGAGAAGGAGGGAAACGGGGGCTGGCATAGGTGAGCAGGTCAGACAGGGCCTTCCAGGCAGAGGGTGTTGCATTTTCTCCTAAATGCAGCAGCTACAATCGGAGAGGCTGACATTGACAGGATGGTGTTTGACAGCCTAGACTGGAAGCCCAGGATAAACTGTGGGGTCACTCTAACGATGTAGGTGAGAGGTGGGTGCATGGCTGGGGATAGGCAGAAAAGGAGTAGTCAGCCTGTGGATACACTCATCTAAGAAACTGCACGGACACGCCCAGGTAACGGGAAGGAAAGGTGAGCCAGGTTTCTTCTGGATCAACAGGAGGGGTAGAGGGGCCCTTTGTTAAGAAGAAGGTTGGCCCAAGAGGGGTGGGAGAGGGGATCAGAGATCTTGTTTTGGGTAGGTGAGACATCCACTTGGAGAGTTAAGGAAGTGGTTGTATAAACAAGTTTCGGGTTCAGAGCACAGATTCGGAGTAGAGATACTGTTGGGAGCTATGAGCATGTTGAATACCGTCAGATTGGATGAGGTTTCTGGGGCAGTGTTTAAAAGAGGAGAAGGCCTGTAGCAAAGCTCTGGGAAACCCCAACACAGGCAAGACACGGGAAGAAGGAGAGAGAAGATGATCTTCCTGTGTGCTCAGGGCCTGGCAGGAACAGGGACATGATGCCCGTTTATTACTAACCTATAAATGGACCTGCGCATTAGTGTCTCTTAAATAATAACACAACAGGTGGGAACAATACTGTCTAGGTTGGAATACATGTGTTAGGTGGAATCATATGAACTGCCTTCTTGGGGAAGTCAAAAATCGTGAAATATCAGCAATTTCATAAAATTCAATTTCATATAACATAATTTGGGACAGTACCCATTTATATGGTGGAACAGTACATAGTTATAAAATGCCACTTTTCACACATGATGGGCAAACTTTTGCTAATATTAGAGGCTTCTTTATTACTGTATATGTTGGAAAAGATAACTAGAACCAGTCATCCCCGATACTGCTACCTACCTCTTACCAGTTAAATTTATCCTGACAATTGAGTTAACAGCCTAAAACGCCGTTGAAAACTGATCACCATGTTCTGACTGCCAATAACATCAGTGTTATTCCCTGATAAATACACACGGACATGGAGCACTGGAAATTTAACATATCGTGAATTTCTCATCTGGATTAAGCAGAATCTCTGCTTCTTACTCTTTGCTACAGGAACAAAGCAGTAAAAGGAATTTAATGGAGATGGTTATGCTCTATAATTTAATCTTAGCTTGTACAGGCTAAGCTTTGAGAAACTATTCTGATATCATTTGAGTTACTGTGTATAATTACAACTCTACCTCATTGTACTATACAGACATATCCCAAAATCATGTTAATAATTGAATGGCAGAATTTACATCTATGAGAGGGCTCTGATTTAAAGTTCTAACAAACTCAGAAGTCTACAGTGCCTTAGCAGAAAAAAAATGAGGGTGTGAATTTGGTTAGTATAATAGAGACTAATGGGGTCTGTGGCCACTGAAGAGGGTATTCCTCACCTAAAAAATAAAAACTACATAGAACACAATTCAGTCGAGATGAGTTCAAGCAGGAGAATTTCATTACGCCAAGCTGCCAGTTTGAGATTCCTGCAGTGATTTTTTTTTTTGTATTATCACTGAACATTCTCTACTTTTGTGTGAAAATAGAATTTTTATAGATGGACTTTTTTCTTTATTTTTTATTAAATCCTAATTTTGTACATTGATGCATTTATGGGATTCAGTGTACTGCTCTGATATACAATGTGAAATGCTGACATTGAACTAAGTAACACATCCATCACAATTATACTCATTTCTTAACAGTTTTGAAATGTACCATAGCATCATGCACATTAGGTGAGGTCCCCCCAACACCCTCCCTCCGCCCATATCCCCCCTTTCCTCCCCTGTCTCTCCTCTTCCCTTCTACTTTCTGGAGTTTTTTAAATCTTTATAGGGTTAATATCCATCATTATAAGTGTCCTAAGTATTCATTTTACGAATATGAGAGAATTCATAGTTTCAGCATGCAAGGTGCATAGTGCGTAGTAACTGCAGCCCATCCCACAAGAATTCACCAAGTATCCTGGGTCCTTCTGTGGTAACGATCATACTGCAAAATCATAGTTCAGCTAGAATCAAATGCAGTCCTGGTCCCACGCGATGCTACCTGAGATAAACTATATCACTTCTGTGAGTGACTTTCCTCACCTGTGAAACTGGGATTACAATGGTACTTGTCTCATAGGACTGTTATAAAAATTCAGGAGGATAATGTGTGTATATAAAAATACCAGTTTTGGGGTCATAGTAAAATTCCAGTCTCAAGAAACAGCGGCATAGGTTTCCCTCTACGTGATCCCTTCTGTTTCCTTAAAATCTTTAGCTTTCTCTTTCCCTAATGTTACGAGTATCCACAGGACCAACAAGTACCAGGAACACACCGTGGCAAAGTTATGGCTCGATGTTGTCTTTTCTATTTCATTAATTTCTCGGTACCTTCATCTTGTTCTTCTTTTCCGATGCTAAATGGCATGACCTTAAAACGTACTTCTTGTGAAGCCTCCTAAATTCAGCCTGGAAGGCAGGATGCTTAGAAGATGGATGCTCCATCAGTTCACATGCACACTTCTAAAACAACCATTTCAACGTCGACCATTATTTCAGGTATTTGTGTAAAATATACGTGTCCTTACAGAGAAAAGCAAAGCTTTGGTTCCATAAATTCCTCTGAAAATAAGTCATCCTGGTTGGGTGCTTTGCCAATAGCTGTGAATTTACTTCTTAAGTACCAAATTTTCTGTTTATTTCAAACATTTGTGTGAAACTAGGCAGAAAGTATGTAGAACAGAAAACTGGAAATGGACCAAGGTATCCTCTCCGTAATGCCTGGAGTTCATCTTTCTGGACTTATCAGGCTCCGTCTTCACTCAACCAGCTCATCCTCACTGGGCACCACACTGCCCCACGGCTCCTGTGTCCCTGGACTTCCTGAGACACCAAGGCACGTGCCCTTCAGACAACTGTGCTGGTGTACCCCCACGGTTTCCCCACATCTCATCTTCAGTTTATATAATTGAATCACCGCTAATTTGTCTAAACATGCAAATTAAATAGCATTAAATACGAAATTAAACAATTAATTATAGTGGACAGGCTCTAAATAAGGGCTGGAGGTGCTAATAAACGACTAAAGTGAATTTTACAGTAAGGGATTTGGCTGAATTTTCTAATTTACCTCCGCATTCTAAGGTGTGTTTTGGTGGGATTTCTGGATCTATTTAATAAATCAGGTCTGCCTGTTAAAGGTGTTCATTTATGTGTCATTTTAAAGGGGAGGAAAGAGGAAAACATTACTTAAAATATCAGCTGGTGCACTATTATATTTAAAGCAAAACCAAGTTTATGGTTTTAAGCCTTCAGCCTTCCACTCACATGATTGTCTTGTATCAAGACAGCAATTACTGTACCGTATGTAGCTTGTCAGACATGATTAAAGGTTCTCAGCGGTGAACATTCACCCTAGTTAGCTAGCTGGATGTTATGTCTCTCTAAGGGTAAAAGCATAGGTGTTTTAATATCTTTTGTGGCAGTTAAGAGATAGGAATCACATAAAGTTCCTCAACTACGGTAAGAGATAAAAGGAAGGTGATGTGCAAGTAAACCAAAGTGACAGAAACAACAACAAAAAATGTAAGGCTGAGAAGAGAGGAAATGAGACATGGTGTTTTAATCAAAGGTGACATCCTTAATCTAAAGGCAAAGTGAGAATTTTAAAAGTTATGTATCAATGTCTCAATGGGCCCTTATTTATTATAATCTGAAGCAAATTGAATGCAGGTGAATGAATACAACCCTTTTAAGATAGAATGAAATGATTTATGTTTTCAGCTGATTTATAATTGCTACATTTTTAAGGTTCTTAAACTTACATTTTTATTGTTGTAAAAACCTCATGACAATTTTTGCCATCTTAACCATTTTTAGGTATATAAATTGCTATTTTTTGAACTACTCTAATTATTCTTTCTTTCTTTCCTTCCATCTCTCTCTTTCTTTCTTTTTACTTTTTTTGTTTTGAGGCAGTCTCACTCTGTTGCCCAGGCTAAGCTGCCTGTGTCACCGCAGCTCACAGCAACCTCAAACTCCTGCTGCCTCAGCCTCCCGAGTACCTGGGAATATAGGCACCCCCCAGAGTCTGGCAATTTTTTGTATTTTTAGTAGAGATGGGGTCTTGCTGTGGCTCAGGTTGGTCTCAAACTCCTGAGCTCAAGCAATCTTCCTGCCTCCAGCTTCCAACGGTCCTAAGATTACACACGTGAGCCACTGTGCCCAGCCTATTCTTTCTTTTCATAACTGGTCAGACTCACAACTTCCTTAGTCATCTTCATCAGTTTTTTCCCTACCTCACCCTGGGTAACAAACTCAAATGCCTACAGTGGCCACAGAGGCCAGGTAAATGACCCAAACTAGCCCAGTATAAGACAACAGGGCATGGTAGTGATTGTGGAAAACTGACATTCAAGTACAGTCAACACATGTGCACTCACTACTGTGGGCTGACTGCTGACCTCATTTGTAATCCCTGAGGTGTCGCTAATTTAGGGACAAAACATGTTAATTGTGTAACTCAAATGTCCCTGGCATCTGCATATCATGGTTGCCTCCTCTGGGCCACTGTCATCTCTTCTGCTCCATCTCGAGTCCATTTGTAGCCTTTCCTTATTTGTAACCCGGTGTATCTATTTACTTTTTTTTTAACTGAATCTGGATCCTACACTTATGGCTGTGTTTACACTTCTTTTTCAGATTATTTTATGTGTTTTAATTGTATTTAACCAGTACAAGTAGGCTCATGGCCATTAAATCTTCACTGAGGTTTACGTCTTTACCAAGATAAATTAGCTTCTTTGACCAAATTAAAACTTTATGCCTTGAATTCTGTCTGGTCTATCCATCTTACATTCTTAAAATTATTTTTGGTATTGCTTTGTCATTCTTTTACTTTAAACTACTATTATTTTGCTGAAATTTATCTCTTTTAAACATTAAATAGTTGACTTTTCTTTTTCTACCCAGTGTGGCACTTTTTATGTTTCAGTAATGCACTAAAGATACTGATAATTGTGATATATTTGTTTAGCATTTTGTCATTCTATTTTGAAGATTCTTGTTTCTTTTTCTTTTTGCTTTGTTTGTATTTCTTTTGTTCATTCTTAAATACGGTGTTTTCTATCAATGTGAAGAATAAAACAAAGAGACGTCTCATGACAAGCTGATATTTCCATTTCCTTTATTTTTATCTGTGTGGAGTTATTTAGGCCTATGGCTCCCTCTTCACTTTAAAATTGAAAAACCACAAAAAAGGTAGCAAAATGCAGCTATGTGCTGGCTCCACTTTGTTAATTTTGCCTGGTGAGCTAAAGATATAAAACGACTAATATTTTCCTCTATATTGTATTTATCTGCTGGTCTGGGCTTCTTATAAGTCAATCATCTAGAACTCTTCCCTGTATTTTTTAAAATTATTTAAATTATAGTCACTTAAAAATAGCAGCTTCATTGAAATGTAATTCACATGCTGTAAAATTTATCCTTTTAAATTGTACAATTCAGTGGTTTTAAATATGTTCGTAAAGCTGTGTGGTCATAACTACTATGTAAACCTAGAATAGTTCATCACCCCAGAAAGAGACCCCATCACCATTTCAGTCACTTCCTGTTTCCTTTTGTCTCATACCACTAATCTACTTTATGTCTTTATGAATTTTCCTATTCTGGACATTTCATATAATTGTGGTCTGTTTTATCTGACACTTTTGCTCAGTATGTTTTCAAGATCATCCGGGTTGTAGCACCTGTCAGGGCTTCATTCCTTTAGTTGGTTAAACAACATTCCATTGCACAGATACAGAGCATTTTGGCCCTCCATTCCTAAGTGATGGACAGTGGGTTGCTTCCACTTTGGGGCTATTAATAATCATTCTGCAATCAGCATTCATGTACAAGCTTTCGTGTGCACATATTTCATTCAATTCTCTCCAGCAGGTGCTGGAGCAGAATTGATGGGTCATCTGCTGACTCTGTGGTGAACGCTTTGCGGAAGGGCCACACTGTTCTCCAATGTGGCTGCCCCACTGTTCTCCAATGTGGCTGCCCCACTTTATTATCCTACCAAAAATTTATGAGAGTTCCAATTTCTCCACATCTTTACCAATGCTCGTTATTGCTACACTTGTATTTTTTTTTTTTAATTTTAGCCATCCTACAGATGTAAAGTAGTATTTCATTGTGGTTTTGATTTGCCTTTCTCTAGTGACTAATGACGCTGTCTATCTTCATGTCCTTATTGGCCATTTCGTATCTTGTTTGGAGAAAGAAAGGCCTATGCAAATCCCTTGCCTGTTTCTAACTGGCTATATTTTTATTGTTAAGCAGTAAGAGTTACGTATGTACTCTGGATAAAGCCTCTTCCCAAGGATTTGGTTTGCAAATATTTTCTCCCATTCTCTGTCTCGTCTTCTCACTTTTTGATCGTGTCCTTTGAAACACCAGGTTTAAATGTGATAAAGTCAAATTTATATTTTTTCTTGTACTTTTTGTGTCATATCTAAGAAACTATGGCCTAATCCAAGGTAATGACAATTTACTCCTGTATTTTATGTTAAGATTTTTATAGCTTTAGCTCTTACGTTGACACCTGTGGTCATTTTGAACTATAATTTTGTATAGGCTGTGAGGTAGCCAGCAATTCTGTTCTTTTGCTTGGGGATGTCCAGTTGTCTCAATATCATCTGTTGAAGATCGTCCTCCCCTCATTATACTGTCTTGCCAACATCATACCCTTGACAACATCAATAGACCATAATTGTAACAGTGGGTTTTGGCCTCTCCATTCTATTCCACTGATACATGTCTAAGTTCCTTGAATTTCCACATAAATTTTAAAACCAATTTGTCTATTTCTACAAAAATTTTGAAGCTAATATTTTGATGCATTGAGTTCACAGATTAATTTGGAAAATACTGCCATCTTCACAGCATTAGGTCTTCCAACCCACAAAGATGAGATGCCTTTCAGTTTATTTAGGGCTTCCTTCATTTCTTTCAGTGATGTTTTGTTCATCCTTTGGTATTTCAGTATACAAGTCTTGAGCCTCATTTTGTTAAATTTTGGTTTTAGATGTTCACTCTTATTGTATACAAATACATTTGACTTGTCTATATTGATCTTGTATACTACACTCCCACTGAATTAAGTTTATTTTTTCTTTTTTTGGCAGTGTTTTGCTTTGTCACCTGGGTAGAGGACAGTGGGGTAGTGGCATCATCATAGCTCACTGCAAGTGAACCTCCTGCCTCAGCTTCCCAAGCAGCTGGGACTACAGGTGCCTGTCATGACACCTGGCTAATTTTTTTTTTTTTTTTTTTTTTGTAGAGCTGGGTCTTGCTCTTGCTCAGGCTGTTCTTGAACTCCTGAACTCAAGCGATCCTCCCATCCCAGTATCCCAGAGTGCTAGGATTACAGGTGTAAGCCACTGCACCCAGCCTGTTTATTACTTCTAATCATTTGTGTGGATTCTGTAGAAATGATCTTGTATATTCTATAGAGATTGCTTTCCAATTTAGGCATTTTTTCTTTTTTGTGACTAATTGCTCTCGCTAGAACCAGCAGCACAATGTAGAATGGAGGTGTCAGAGCAGACGGCTTTGTCTTATTCCTTCTCTAAAGGAGAAATACTGCACTTTTCACGATCCAAGATGTGAGCTGGGTGGGGGGAGGTTGCAGTTGTAAGTCACGGTGTTGAGAAAGTTCCTTTCTCTTCTTAGTTTGTTGAATGTGACCATGAGAATATGTTAGGGTTTCTTTCAAATATTTTCCTTCTATTGAGATGTTCATATGTTCTTTAGTCCCTTGATATGGTATAGTACATTAATTTTCACATCAAATTAACTGTGCATTCTGGAATAAATCCTATTTGGTCATGGTATATAACTCATTACATTTGTTGCCAGATTTGGTTTCCTGGTATTTTGTTGAGCCTTTTTGATTCTATATTTGGATTTTCTATTTCTTAAGTTGGTTTCATTTCTTTGTGTCTTTCTAACAATTTTTAGGTTATCTAATTTGTTGCTAATTGTTCATGGTGTTCTATAGTATGCTTTTTTTGATTTCTGTAACATTGGTGACATCCAATTTTTATTGTATTTATATGGACATTTAATCATTTTCCTTTACACTATAATAAAATAACTTGACTTTTTTTTTTTTTAAATTGATAGCATGGCTTCCTACAATTCCTGACATGCTATTCAGTCTTAATTAACTGTGCTGTAAAGTACAGCATTACAGTATTTTGTGCAAATCTTGAAAACTTCATACAATTAGGTGATACCCTTTCTACTTCCCTGAACATTATTTTTGTTGGGAGGGGGGACTTAAATTCAGAGCTTCAAATACTCATTTGAATCAAAAGTTATGGTTCACTTAAAATAATAAAATCTAATATTTGATAAAATAACATTTAATGAGCATTTACTACATACTAAGCAATGCACTTGATGTGAAATTTCCTTATAGCGACATAAACTGCCTTTAAGGTACGTTACATATCACAAGATCAAGGTATAGAGAGATTAAGTCACATGGCCAATATCATATGGGTGTGTAGCTGCTAATTCTGAAACAAAGGTTTGAATACAGTTTTGTCTGACTACAGAGCTGACACTCTTAAGCAGTGATTGACAAACTTTATTTAAAAAGGCCAAGCAGGAAATGTTTCAGGCTTTGATTTTCATAATCATGACTCAATAGTGAGATGGCAGCCTTAACAATGTGCAAGTTGGGATATCGTCTTCCAATAAAACTTTATTTATAAAGAAAAGGGTAGAGGACCTGCAGACCATAGCTGATCATCCTCTGCAATCAAGCAATATTCCTTTCTGCCCTGATCTGATGATCACATAGATGAATTTCTTTTGTTTCTAGAATCCTATCAGAGTAACTATTATATCATAGCCTTAAGTCATACACCCTTGTTTTCATATAAATGTGTCTCCGAGTGTCTTCTTTGATTAACTTATATTGATTAAAATTTATGCTAAACAGTATATATGTTTATATATATATGTTTTGTTATATCTCTCTATAGTGCTCAAGTCTATGATTGATTGTAGAAGAGTTTAGAAACTTTTGTGTGGCTCTATTTGGAGAGCCTTGTTCCAATAAACTCACTCATCTAAGATGATGTAAGAGAAACGCAAAAACTGGACAATAAAGTTGTCAGCATGGAAATGCGAAGACAATTGCAAGCGGCAAGCCGGGCTGGCCAACGTCTTCCATTACGGCAGCGGTTCTCAACCTGTGGGTCGCGACCCCTTTGGGGGTTGAATGACCTTTTCACAGGGGTCGCCTAATATCAGATATTTACATTATGATTCATAACAGTAGCAAAATTACAGTTATGATATAACAATGAAAATAATTTTATGGTTGGGGGTCACCACAACCTGAGGAACTGTACTAAAGGGTCATGGCCTCAGGAATCGCTGGATTACAGCCTTTTCGGGCAACAGGAAGAAAATCAATGCTTTTGTTTCCAGTTTCTCAGTTTCAATTTCCTCTTCAGTCTTTCCCATCCCAGGGAATCACAATTCATTAAAACCGTAAGTCCAAGATGGGCCCTTGTAAGAATGCATCATAATTTAGGTAATAATCACTCTAAAGATGTTGGTAAGATCTTTTACATTTAACAAATGGATAGTATTTGAATAACATTGTCCAGGTAACAGATTTTTAGAGTGAGTTTCCCTCTAGGGGAACAATGGCTTATTTTGCTTTCTTAGGCAGCTAAGCAAATCTTCTTAAGAGGAATCCTCATCCTCTACTTTTCTTTGATTTATATTATACTCATATTCTTGAATGCAGTCTATACAGAGAGATTCTTGAATACTTTTCATTTTGAAACATATTTAAAACAAAAAAACACCAAGTTTTACAGAAAATATCTGTGATGAAAAGTACACAAAAAATACTAGATGCAGGGGGGGGTAGACGGCCTCCTACCCAGAGGCATCACCAGTCTGAGGAAAGACTCTGCCCAGAGACTTGGAATGTGGCAATGGCAGAAGTGAAAACTCGATGTGGGAAAGTTAGAGTTTGCGAAACAAAAAAGGCACCAAGTTAGTGAAAATGAGCAGGAATAAAATTTAAAGTCAACGTGGTGTTAGCTATGGCCAAAATTTACTAATGGTTACCCCAAGGTCATCCCGAAATCACTGTTCTCTCCTGTCCCGTCTTCCAGAGGCCAAGTCAGTGACATCTCAAATCTCTTAAAGCAAGAGACAGCTGCATAACACGGGCTGGGTTGTGCACAGCAGATGTTTGCTGGGTGGTCTGCGCTTTTATTTAATACTTCCTGAGTAAAAGAAAGACCACAGGCACAACCATTCCCCATTCTTCATTCTTTGAACTGGAATGTGATCAGCAGAAACATCTGCCTTCCAAGCCTGAGAGCAATCACAGGGACAAACCCTGGTGACACTGACCTGTGAGCACAAAACAAACTACTCTCCTGAGACTCCCTGTTCTGAAAAAATAAATCCCTACTATTTTATGTCATTGCGCGGAAAGCTCTTCTGATTTTTAAGTTGTCAATTATGTAACGTAGTAAAAATTTGCTTTTAAAATAATCCTGGATGAACACTCTTTCAGAATGTTTAGTTTTGTATTACTATTTGTTAAATCTTCTGTTATATTACAAAATATAGTTATTATTAAGCCTTCATAATTGTTATTCGCATTTTAAACGAATGTATCAGAAACTTTGAAATGCAGAAAAAAAATCACTTTGTTGACTTAATTTTGATTTAGTTAATGTAACTTGTGTTCAAGATTTCATAATATAATTTTTAAAAAGTTTGCTAACTTACCAAAACAAAAAATTATTCTAGTGTTATGTGGCTGTGAAACTGCTGGTACTGCATCATCTTGGGTCAGTCCAAGGCTGATGATGTCAGAGACCATTTACCCTGCTTTACACACAGAGCAGTGGTGTTCACCTCTGTGAACAATTTAGGACACTAGAGAGTGGTTTCTTACTGGAAGGCTAAATACACCTCAAAAACACAAACAATTTCAATTTCTTCAAATTGCTTTGTGAATCACACAGTAATTACATGCTCCCGTAGGCTCCCATCTACCGTTGCAGTGATGTGGGAGGCTGAGGCAGGAGGACTGCTTCAGGCCAGATGCTCAGGACCAGCCTGGGCAACATAAGAAGAGCCTTGTCACTAAACAACATTAAGAGATAATAATTTAGCTGTTTGTGGTATCTGTAGTCCTAGATACTTGGTAGCCTGGGGCAGGAGAATTGGTTGAGTCTAAAAATTTGAAGCTGTAGTGAGCGACAGCTGCACCACTGCCTACCAGTTTGGGGACAGGGACAAGCCGTCTCTCAAAACGCCAAGCCAAACCATATAAACACAATGGATGCCACAATTATGGGTTTATTTCAAGTGAATGGCAAAATTCATACATCATAATACAATGTCTTAGCATACTAATAAAAAGGGGGAAAACAGTAAAATTAACTTGCTCTTCAAGTTAGAGTAGGTTAAAAAAACTTCAAATAAAACAACAAAATTTGATTTTCAAGAAAACGACAGAAGTAATCCAATGTGGCTAACATATCTGATGTTTTCCACTGAACTCATTTGGGTCTATTCAGAAAAAGCCACAACACTGGGGGACAGACTGCTGCTGATGCTGATGGAAGGCCAGACAGAGCTGCAGAAACTGCCGGGACACCTGAGCTGCTCTCACTGGGAGGGAGGGAACCGCTGGGGGACAGACAGCAGCTGATGCTGACGGAAGGCCAGACAGTGCTGCAGAAACTGCCGGGACACCTGAGCTGCTCTCACTGGGAGGGAGGGAACCGCTGGGGGACAGACAGCAGCTGATGCTGACGGAAGGCCAGCCCGTGCTGCAGTGAGCTGCTCTCACTGGGAGGGAACTCTGCATGAGCTGTATCTGGGAAAAACAATGCACTTAGGAAAATAAGGTTATTAAATCAAAATAAATTTCGCACTAAATTAAGAGCTTCGAGGAGCTCAGAAGGCTCCTTTCCCAGGCAGAAGCAGAAGGGGCCTCTAGGCGGTGCACTGGGACCGGATGCACAGGGACCAGCCTGAGCACCGCCAGGGCCAAGTATCAAAACTTACCTCTTCCCCAGGATGGCTCAAAGTTCACAAACCTGTATAAAGGACATTTGCACCAGAATGTCCACTGAAGCTCAATTCACAATTGCCAAGATGTGGAAGCAACCAAAGAGCCCATCAACCCACAAGTGGATTAACAACCTGTGGCATATGTACACCTTGGAGTACTATTCAGTCCTCAGAAAAGACAGAGACTTCACATCTGTTGTGTTTATCTGGATGGGTATTGGGGTTGAAGCACGTTCATCTTAGTAAATTATCTCAGAAATGGAAAAAAAATTACCCAGTGTACTCATTACTAATATGAAACTAATATATAAACAACTACCCACAGGAAAGAAAGAAGAGAAAAACAAGTGTAGTCTTGCAAGGGGGAGTGGAGAGAAGGGAGGGCGAAGAGGGAGGTTCCATTCGGGAATCCTAACGTACACAATCTCAGCATGTTCAGCACACCCCCTGAGTGAAGGACTCAACTACTACTTGAATTTTATCTTAGAAATGAAAACAATGTAACCTAAACATTTATACTCTCATATTCATCTGAAATTTTAGAAAAGACAAATACCCGTATAATTGGGTTTAATATGCTGCCTTAATAAGGCCTCCTAATACAACCATTTCACTGAAAATAGAACATTCAAAACTAGTTAAATTTTAGTTAAGATAAGCTTCATGTTATATTTATTTGTTCTTCTTGGAGGCTCTTGGTTAAGGGGGAAAAAAGTCAGAGAAAGTGTAGGGGTGGGTTGAGGGAGGGGCAGGGGTGTTACCTAAAAGTACATCTTTAAATCAGCAAAGTTCTAGAGGTGAGGAGAGAAAAGGACCACAAATACCATTCAATAAATGAATTCATGTCCATAGCACCCACACATGCAAGGTTGTAGTTAATAGCAATATTGGTTCTATTCACTCAGAAATCCAATGTAAGATGGCAATATTTATATTTACCTCTAATATAAGCAATTATTGTGTGTACGGGGCTGAATTTGGTATTAAAACAGATATCTAAGAAAAATTCATTTTTCCAGCTACACTTGTTGTAAATGATGTTTCCTTACAAGTGACCAAATTGCTGAGCAAACTGTTACCACCTAACTGAGTATGGACTATGAGGTTCTCAACATCAATACAAGGGTGATGAAACTCAGTTTTAGTTCTAAAGATACTAAGTATCTGGAGGGAGACATTATGAACTCCATTAACTCTGTACAAGGCTAGAAGCTAAGCATTGAAGAAGATTAACCATTGGTTCTAAGCTAATTTGTATCCATCATGACGAGGGTAAAGGAAAAGTATGTTAAAAAGCAAACAAAAGATAGTTAAATATTTGCTATGATTAACTTTACTCCTAAAGAACTATTTACAATTAACTGGAATTGTCCAGGTCTTAAAATAATGAAAGAAAAACAACATTGAATTCTTAATTCTAACACTAATCAGATTACTTGTTTCTGGAAAGCTAAATACAAAAAAAAAAAAAAAAATGAATGCCGGACTCCACGCCTGCTTAAACATGAGCAGTATCCGTTTGACTTCTTTTTCTTCTTCTTTTTTTTTGGAGTGGGGGTGGGGGGGAAATGATTAGAAAAATGGAAGAGCAAGCTTAGTTTTTAAAGAATGAAATATGCTTTTCGTAGATAAACTTCAACGAAGGCATGTGCTCCATGCTGGTGCACCAGTTTCAGAGCCCTTTCTCCTCACCCATGTTGACCATCTCTAAAATGAATTTAGAAATGCTGGCCCTCAAAGTTGTTGTCTTTGTAGCCAAAACAGTCTGAATCAAATTGGGGTCAACCAATACTTTTGCAGAAGGCAACACAAAGACATTCTCGTTAGAACTAACATACTGTATAGTGATCGTTCTGTGAAGTTACCTAACTACCGTCTATCAAGGTGTAAAACATTTCAACGTGTCCGTTACAGAAGTCCATAACAGAAGCATTAGCCACATTAGCCAATCGTTCCAATTAGTTAAGTGATTAAATGAGAACTTCCTCCATGCTAAGCGTGACAGAAGGTGCCCAGGACTAACAGAAGATAGAAAAGAGGCACATGGTCTCTAGGAGCTACTAATAATCTAGTTATTTAAAACACACTTTACAAACTTTGAGGACTAAGTTCTGAACATGAGAGGTAAGATTATGCAAAACAAAACAAAACCCCTTATCTGTGGATAACAGTTAATCTTGATTTCCAAAAGCCATGGAATTTGCTTAACTGAAGGGAATTCTTGCTTATTTATTAAATTATTTTATTTATTTATTTATTTATGCTATCTTTATCATTTGGTGCAAGTACCTCTGTTTATAAGGTTCACCATCATTTTCGGTTTTTACTTCTTAATATTTTGTCCAAATGTTTCACTCCCAAGTGAATGTGTACATGCAGAATCTTTTATGCTTTAATAACCCACAATTATTAAAAATCTAATGAATTTATTCCAGTCTAATTCCAGTTAAAATGACAGTGTGGAAGAGTAATGTCTCCCACTATGGATAGAGGCCATAGAATAAGTGTGTGTTTCTTGAGCAGTTTTCTTCACATCTCAATCCTGTCTCCCCTCTGCACCAAAACCACTGATTTTGAACCTTTAAGTCTTGGTGTTTTGTGCAGCATCCAGCAGTGAATCCTCCTGATGGACAGAAATCCACGCTGCTACTCACTTATTTTTATTCAACAGGCATAGGATCAGAATTTTTAATTAAAGAAAAGTCCAAAGGATATTGTAAGCTGAAATTAACCAAGTCTTTGGCTAAAGAACAACCACTCCCAGATACATTTCCATTCAAGGGACGCAGTCAGCACTCTGCTGCTTTTCATTACTCATTAGAGCATATATTCACTGATAGTCAGATACAAATAGTAAAAATCAAGAGTAGAATAAATATATACTCTTGATGCAGGTAGTATTTTACATAAAATTATAAACTGCCATATAATGAACTTTCTCAACACCAATCAAGAAAATTTTTCAGATTACTTGAGATTCAGTGTGAACATGAAGAGTTCAAGGTAATAGATAAATGCCCAAGTATGTATATTGCCAATGATTTTTTCTCATATAAAAAGTCTTCATATTTCCCAAACCTCAAAACAGGTGAAAAATTCAGTACTTTAATATCACAAACTCATTAATTTCCAATAAGATTCTAGCCCTTATGATACCTCAGGAGCAGAAGGCCTGTATAAATATTCAAAGTACATCTGAATTTCAGCTGTTTTAATATTTATTTTCTATCAATTTGTTTGCTTATTGTTTCCCAAGAAAACTCTTTAAACAATATCTTTTAATGAAGACTCTGAAAAAACTTCAATGCCAGCATTATTATTACTAATTATTATTACAGGAAGAAATAACGCAGTGACAGCAAATATTCAATTTTACAAAATGAATTAGTATTGGAGTCTGAGAGAGAGGATCTAAGACTCTGATTTAGGATGATCCACTTAAGCACAAATAACAAGAGCAAACACAATCATTTCCAAGCCCACTACACCCGCGTGCTCGCTCTCCTTCCCCCCAAATCATTTTCTCAGAGTCATGTCAACTATGGGAATTAACAGACTCTTCAGCAATGGTAGCAAAGATAAAATCTGATCCTCACTGTGGTTGCTAAGTTTAGTGGCTGCCAGTGTTTTTTTTCTTCTAAGCTCTTTGCTGCTTCTGATAAAATACCTGATCTGCTTAGGGACAATCTAAAAGCAGCTGTTTTTCTAATATCTCTCTGTCTATATAGTGGTGTGTGAGAATGTCAGAGGGAAGGAATATATACAATGCTACCTTATCAGTAGTAGCACTCAGTAGGACTGAACTGGAAGCTAGGAAGAGAATTCCTTTGAGCCATTTCTACTCAAAAAGAAATTATGGGTGCATTACAAAAATAAAATCCTAACTAAAAGGAAACCATGAAAGCAGAAGAAAATAAATCGCAATTATTCCATTTTATTGACCTTCGTTTAAAAAAACCCTAAAGTATCCAAACAGACTTTGAAATACACAACTGTCACCATGAAGGCATTTCAGAGCAAAATCTGCTGCAATATGCTATGATTAAAAGCCATGCAATCCGAGGAACCTCTGTGACAAAAAGAAATTGAACCAGGCAAAAGAGTCTGATTACTTTTCTAGAAATAAAAGGCTGCAATTCTGTCATAGTTACACAAACGTAGCTAGGTAAGACTTTCATCTTTACCTTGCTTTACAACATATTTCCACCCCTCGGTATTATAACTACATTCAAAGGAACACACACAGTTCAATACGGAGAACAAACTATTATTCTTTGATATTACATGTGTTTTCAACCTGAACCCATCATAACATGTAATGAGAGTCATCATTCAGCACATGCTATACACAGAGAAAAGATTCTCACACAGCTTTCCTTGTACTCTTGTTTTTTAAAAATGTACAAATATCAATGGACACAAATGAGAGACTAAACAGCGGCGATGTACACCGTATGTGCCCACTATAGGCTGAGTCCAGGTCTTTGTTTCAGTATTCCAGAGCTACTGGGAAAAAAAGATAAGTAGCCATCCATTAAAATACATTTTTACATCATTGCTGTCAAAAGTTATACTTCTGAAAGGTTCAGTCAGAACCAATGCTATCCTATTTCTGCGTGAATCTGCTTCTTTAATCCAGAGCTCTTGCAATTCTAGGAACCTGCAACCCATCCACCCGCAGAACAGTTCGGTAGCAGGAAAATCTGATAAACAACGTAAGAGATAGACATTAAAGAAGAATGCAAACTTATTTTCCTAGTGAAATAGTTCTGAAGCAATTCTATACCAATGACAGAATTTTTGCTTTTTACCAGCTACGCATCTATTCAGCTCTCATCTACCCTGTCCCTGTTTAGCAGGGTTTCCGTCAATCTTGAGATCTCCTACAACAGTTTTAATGGTGCAACTCAATCCCAAAACACTAACCACGCCCTTTATGCCCAGGGTCAAGCTTCTTTTTGCATTCTTCTCCTCAAAGTCCCAAAATGTAAATCTTTCACCTGAAAGGATTTGCAGCGGTTTCCTAACCCAAGACAGACTCATTCGTCTGTGCCTTGGTGTTAATTCCTATTGCAAGAAGCTTTCCCCGGAGCGAAGTGATTAGCCCCAAAGAGACAGACACCCACGCTTACCTCCCACACACCTGCCACCCCTGGCGGGATGCTGGAGCCGGTGCTCAGAGACTGCGCTAGCTCCGGTCTGGTCCTGCTCTGCTTTCCCAGGAAACTACCGCGCAGGCTGCGCCTCCAGCGCCTACAGGGACCCAGGCTCCGCCCCCCTCCTCCAGTTGGCGAATTGGGCAGCTGCTGCTCCGCCCCCTGCCGTTCCTGCCGCTGCCCCGGCCAGAGACAGCGCGGAGCAGCTGCCCAGTACCCCGGGTGCCTGCGCTCTGCAGCTGCTCCTCGCTTCCCTTCTCCCGGAGCTCCTCTCCCTCCGCAGCCACACCTGGCGCCGCCTCCCGCCCCGCCCGGGCGCCTCTGCTGGGAGGCCAGGCTCTGCTAGTAACCCCGACCCGCGGGTCTGGTAGCTGGGTGTGTCCGGGGCTGAGCAGCTTTCGGGAAAACTGCTCCTCCGCTTGGGCACGTCCCCCACTGCACTTTCCCTCCACCCTGGCGTTGTCTCCGTGGCTTTCTTTGCACCGGCGCGGCGTCCCCAGCCCAGCAGCCCCGCGATGCCCACCTCAGGGCCCTCATGCCCCTTCCTTCCTCTGCTCCGCCAGGCCGCCCTCATGGAGGCGGTACCTGTGGGGCGGACCCTACTCCCTGATTGGCGCAGGTGAGAGAAGGCCCCGCCCTTCCCCTCTTCCCGAGCTTCCCGGGGGTTCTTCTCATCTCCTCCTGCGAAGGCAGGGAACTCGCCTCTTATTGGCCAGAAGTGTCCCCACCCATCGCCTCAGGCGCCGCTGCACAACCTGCCGGGAAGTGTAGTCCTGCGCCGGCAGGAACTGCCCACAATGCAGGCGAGCGGAACTACGAGTCCCATAGGCCTCTGCGCGACTCCGGCTGGGCAGGATTCCGGACAACGCCTGGTTCCTCTCAGGTCCTTCCGGCGTCGCCGGAGTGAATTGATCCGGGAGTTGGAGAGGGCTCCGAAGGTGGGAAGTGAAGTCAGTGCCTCAGCTGCCGGTAAGGTGCAGCTGTTGTGCTCCAGTCGCTGTAGCTCCGCGCGGAACAGAAGAAGTCTGGGGTCCCCGGGGGCTGTGGCTGAGGCACCCGAGCTTAGTCCTGGCAGGCGGAGCGGACGGGGCTGGTAGCGGGGCCCTACGGGCGTAAGCGAGTTTCCCCTACGCGAGTGGCGTAAAGCGGGTTTGTAAATGCCGCCTGCCCGGCTCGGGCCTGAGCGCCTCCAGGAAGTCTGCTCTGGGTGGAGGCCCAAGGGGAAGGGCGAGGTTGGCCTCCAGTGCCCCCCGGATGTGCCTGGGGTGGGTCCTCCGAAGGTGTGGCCTGGGAAGGAGGTGAGGCTGCAGTTTCCCCCTGCTTATGAAGTAAGCCGGAGACGGCGTGCAGGAGGAAGGGGTGCTCGGGCGTTTGCTTTCGGGGTGACTCGGGTTATGCCCCTTGAGGGAAGAGGAGAATTGGAGAAGGAAGAGTCAGATGCTGACGGGGGTCTACAGATTCCCTTCCAGTATTAATGACGAGGCCCCTCCAAGGAGCTGATTTAGCTTTAAGCAGAAAGGCTGACCCTCTTAGGTGTAACACCTGAGTTACGTTTAGTCCTTTACTGTTTTTTAAAGCACTTTGATGTTGGGGTGCTGATGAGGGAACTGGGGGAATATTTGACGTGCCCAAGGTCACACAGGTAGAGCCAAGTCTGAATCTACTCCAGTTGGAGTCCAACTTCTGAACCAGGAGCTGCTGCCCAAGAGAGAAAAGAGTAGGGAAGCTGGTTGGGTTCTCTGGAGAGGGTGGAGGAAGTTGCAAAGTAAAGCTGTTTTAAGTAGTATTTCTGACAAGTCATTTGTGAGATGAAGAGTTTTTTTGAACTGGGATGAAATTCCTCAATGAAGGAAGGACCTTTTCTAACCTTTTGAAAAAACAAAAGGGGTCAGTTTGAACTTAAATACCCCCTTTTATTAGGTGTATATTAAATGATAGGTTTTACCCCCATAGGTCATTTTGAAGCACAGGGTAATGGGCAAGGAAAACGTCAGTTATACAGTATATCCCACCCTTACAGTTAAAAGAATACCCCTTTACCTTTCTGCCTTAGAAGTGTTTTTACTCTCATTTCGTAAAACTAAGAACAGTGTTATTGAATTTCTTTCTCAAAACTTTACACTTTTTTTCAAATAATGTAGTACCAAGGAGAGTTTATTGTGCTCATTACTAGAAAAGAAGATACATTGCCATTTCTTGGAGGTAACATTTTATATTTTGTTTGGGATTTTTTACTTTTACTTTTTTCCTCATTTTTTTTGACTCCAAGGGGCAAGCGGGTATGTGTTTTTGGGGTACATAAATGATGAAATCAAGCTGTTGCATATTTTATTATTCTTTGTATCATCTGTGACTTCTGATTCGTTCTTATTTTACATTAGTGAAAAAGCTTATATTTTATGTTGAGAGGAAAGTAGTGTGCTTATTCCAATCTTATGCTCTATAATTATTATTAATATTGTTAATATTCACTATATTGTTAGTGGATAGGTTTTTAATAGAATTGTGGGAATATGTTCATTAACATCAGGTTTCTTCAGGATAATTTTATATTCATAAAGAATGCTTATACTCAGCAGGTTATCAGTCATGGTTTATTGTTAATGTAAGTTGACCGTCAAAACATGCAGCATTTTGAATGCACTCTGCTGTTGTCGTCAACATGTGTTTAACTTTTGAACACAGAAGCACTTTCTAGGATCAGCAGTATTATGTTCCCCCATGATGGAAGTTAAGATGTTCTGGGAATGACTTTTAAAATACAAAAAGTCTGATGATATAGAATAAAGTAAAATCACAAAGAACGTAGCACCTTATGTAATGGAGTACACAGGCAAGGAAGAACCAATAAACAAATGGAGTTCTGTAGGGATACCTGGCTTTGTGCTAGATTAGGAAGGTGTGGTGGCTGAAGTAGACCATGAACTGAACATGAGTCAGTGATGGAAAAGCAAGATGTTAATGTACTTTCTGGATGGCAGTGTAGGCATTCGCCTTTTGTTGGGGGAGGTGTGGAGTGCTAACTTTTGGCGTAAAGCTGTGTGGTTATGTGAAAAGCTTCTGAGCTAAGGGAAATTTAGAAATAAGTAAAATTAATACAATGCACTTGTCAGTGTGTATTAGTTTTTGTCCTTGGTTCAGTTCTGCCACTAACTTCTCTTTAGGTCAGTTACAGCTTTGGTATTGCTAGCATGCTGAGTAAGGTGTCTGTTGTATTTGGTATTTATTGTCTTCCAGTCACATGCTGGTGTCCTTGGATCTTTGCACAGAGTGAACTCTTGTATTTCTAACAGAAGCTGTATGTTATTTATCATTGTAGTCTCAGCAGCTAGGAAGATTGGATACCTATTTACAAAGAGAATGAAGGGGCTTGCCCAAAGTTATGCAACTAGTGACTAGTGGGACTAAGGTAAAATCCATGTCCTCTGACAGCAGATCTTTCACACAAGGTAGGACAATTAAGTTTGTGAAATCATCCTAGAAAAAATGCTACATACATCATTGCTGAATATCACTGCGGTCACCGCTGAGGTCCTTCCATTGGGAAGCTAAGCACGGACATCAGCACTTAGTCCACCCCTCAAAGCAATTTTGGAACTCTTTCTGGAGTGGCCATCAGAGCTGTAGTATGAGATCTGATAGTTAAGTTTGCAAACTCATCCTAGAAAAAGTGCTATATACCTCATTGCTGAATGTCACTACTGTCACCTTTGAAATTCTCCCATCGGCTCTCTGGTGACTGTAGTTATATTGTGTAGTATAGACTTAGTTTCCTTAGATTATTTGAGAAAAAGCCTTTTATTTTTAAATTTTAACAAAATATTTTACATTTGATTTAAATATTCACCCATTGTTAAACTCTCTTACTCTGCTTACTGCTGGCAGTTTATGTCCTCTCCTCCTGTCCAGCTCTCCATCCTGGTCCTGAGCCTTCCTCCTTCATTCTGCCTTTCAGTTACGGATGTGTTACGGATGTGTGAACCCTCCTGACTTGAGGGCCTTTTCATGTTCCATCTCCTGCCTGGGCTGTTCTCTCCATCCTTCTCAAATATGGACAATTACGAGTCAGTTTTCACGTCTCAGTTTAACTGTTGATCCTTACAGAGTCTTGTTCTTCCCCAAATCAGAGGAGATCCCCTGTGCCTTCCCCTTACTCTACTCCCCTGCAGCAGCATCGTAATCGGACTTAATTCAGCGTTTATGTGATACTTGTTTGTCCCCCTTGCTAGACTGTCAGCTGCTTGAGCAGGGTCCTCCCGTTTGTCAAGTGTCTCCCCACAGTCTGTACCTGGCGCTGTGTGAATGGATGAGTACGTTCATGCACAGAGCCTGCAGCACTGCTGGGGTCAGAGATACAGAAATGAGTGGAACCTCCTACTCTCATGGAGGACTGATGTGTTTAGGAACTTTCAAATGACCTATAAAGCTTAGGCAATTGTAGAAAGGTATTTGTTCTGCTGAGATCACTAAAATCAGGATTAAGTAATTTTCTATGTGGAAATGACAAAGGAGTCAATTTCATTTACAACAAAATTACTGTGTAACAGCGTCTTAGAGACCTTATTACTGTTGTGCTTTTTGAAGCAACATTCATTATAACAAAATATAGGCATGGAAGAAACTAACTTTTAATGGACTCTGTTCCTCTCTACTGATATCACATTTTGTCCTCAAAACTATTATTTCATTTATGTAGTATTAATGCTGTTTTACGGCTGAGGACACCAAGTAAATTTACTTTTTTAACACAAAGTTTAATTAAATTGCCAATTTCCAGGTAGTAGATGCTGGAGCCAAGATTTGGGTATCTAAATCTGTCTCCATGCTCCCCACCCCCCCCCCCTTTTTTTGGGCTTTGTTTGCTTTTAACTATGAGATCTTGTGAATTTTGCCTCTAATATTGCTTCTTTTAGATAAGATGACTTTGTAAAATTGAGTAGTTTTTATTTCAGAAGAGCTTACGTTTTGGGCTTCTTAAAAATTTTCCTAATATTTAAGTGAGTCTTACTTGCTTTTAACTTAGATATTTATAAGTGTAAAAAGGTCGTTTCTAAAATGCACTAAATTTAAAACTACATTTCAGGGATAAATTGTGTTAGCTTTTGGGTTTTTTTGTATTATTATTATTACTAATCAACATCCTGTAGGATTAGGGTCTCGAAAACAAATTCTGCAATCTTCCTGCAGTATTTTGTGGTACCCCAGTAATAGCATAGGAAAATTACAACAGCCGAGAGGGGCTGGAGCCTCATGTGCCTTCACAGACACACCAGTTCACTCTCCCACAAGATACCGTCAACAAGGGATTGCTAATATTTGGCTTTAAAGTTTGACGATGTTCCTGGTTTTTCTTAAATATAAGTTTTTACTGAGTTTTAAACTTTTTTTTACAAAGCTAGTCCTGATGTTATTGGAATTGTGGATAAAATTTTCATATTTACTTGGCAAAACAAGTATGTGAAGGATAAAACTGAGGTACTGCTGCTTCTGTGCTGTTGACTACTGAGGTCATTGATGTTATTAAGAATTTTAAGCCAGTTCTATGATAAAGAATTTTCCTCTGTAATTGAAACTATAAAAGTGACTTAGAAGTTAAGAGGTATAATTGATTCTGTATATGATTGCATTTAAAATGGTGAAGTAAGTCTCAGTCTTAGAGGTTTGTACTTTAGGGATATACATACACAGAATGTAAAAAGTGAAAGCATCTTTATTACAGCAGTTAGAGATTTAGTTGCTGAACTGTAAACAGTGTAGTTTGGTGGTTCATTTTTGTTTGTATGAAGATGGAAATTTTCTCATTTAAGCTGTAATTTAAAAGTCTCTTGACTGTTTTGTAATATTTGAATATTATTTTTCAAGGTGATCCTTATTTTTATTTCTGTAGTAATTTTTTTAATCAACCAAAAGGATGTGAACCTATTCAGTCTCATTCTTTTATAATTGCCTGGAATCAAATTTTGCCTGCAGGGTAAAAAAATTTTTTAAAAAAGTAAAAATGCTTAGGAGTTACCGGGTAGTAGTTGTGGAACATATTAAATGGTAGGCATGGTTGTGTATACTTAGGTGAGTCCCCTGGTAAGTTAACAGAAATGAGTCTAAATTGCATGATAATGATCCTTTTGTTCATTTACTTATTGAGTATGTATCATGTGTGAAATTGCCTTATGTCTATGTTGGAATGAGCTAGAGTCTAGTATGATAGCCAACCTTTATTGAGCAAGCACTAGGTACCGGGAATCATGCTAAGCATTTTGCATAATCTCATATGACATTGTGATGTCAGTATGAGACTGTCATTGTGTATGCTGCACAGGGGCAGGACTAGAGTGAGGCACGGGAGGTGCCTACAGCACCAGATGTAAGGAGACACCAACTCTCCATGTCACGCAGATCAGGGCTGAATTTTGTGATGCAGGCATCTCTTTGTCTCTCCTAGTTGTAGCCCTGATGCTCTCTCAGGGTCATAGAATTTTGGATAAGATATCGATAGTAATGTGAATTGAATGCTTATTGGGTGTTAGCCAGTGCTTGTTGGGTACTAAGTCTTTGATAAGCATTTAGTATTCTTAACCTCTTGTGTAGGTTAATATTAATAAAATTAATATTTCCATTAAGTTCTCACTGATTTTGGCTAGATTAAATAATTTAAGTGACACCATTCAGCTGAGCAAAAATTCAAACTCAGGTCTTTCTGTTTCACATCCCCTCCACCTGTGTGCAGAAAAGCTTGTTTACTTCTCGTTTCTTTCATAGATTTCTGTATTAAGAAACAGTACTCTCCAAATATGTAAGTGAATACCCTGGGCATGATGCAGATAACTTTTAGGGTGGATCTCAGCAGCAGCAAATTGAAGTCCCCAAACCAGTGCTGCTGAGTATGCAGAGTGACCACTGAGTCAGAGTCACATTCTTTGTTTTTTTTTTTTTGTTTCTTTTTGTTTTTGAGACAGTCTCACTTTGTCACCCTTGGTAGAGTGCTATGGTGTCATAGCTCACAGCAACCTCAAAACCTTGGGCTCACGCGATTCTCTTGCCTCAGATTCCTGAGTAGCTGGGTCTTAAGTTGTGAGATTGGACTAGATAATATATAATGGTAGTTTTGCTTTAATCTTTTAGAATCTTCACATTTGAGCTTGTTAAATGCATTAGCATTTAAGGGTAAGGGTAAATTTTCTCTTGAGAGAGAGAGATCTGGATCTGAGTTATGAAAAATTCTGGGTCTGAATATCTTTTGCTGTCAGAAGATAACCTTGTCATTTTTGGTACTCACCTTTGTTCTTCATAATGCTTTTGTAGCCATTGTTCTAGAGCAGTGCTTTTCAAGTTGTGATAGAAGGTTTTTAAGGGAGGGGCTGATAAACTCTAGTTGTTTAATACATTGATTGGCTGAAGGAAGAGTGAATGAGCAGTTTAGTGCATTTTCTCTCTCATATGTAGGATTTGATAAAAGATTTTATTTGGAAAAAAAAAAGTTTCATTCTCTTTAAGATGTTTAAAATCACTTACTTTACCCCACTTGTCTGGCTTTGCGGAGTCTTTGATTCCCCCGGCTGGGTTGGTTCTCTGGAAGTCAGGAGGCCTGACTTGTAGAGAGATCTGATCTCATCATCTAGATTAGACTTTCTGTACTTAATCATAATAGCTAACATTGAATAATTTCTGTGTGTCATGCACTGTTTTAAATAATTTATCTGTGAGAATGATGTTTAATCTTTACCACAGCCTTAAGAGATGATGATATTATTCCTGTTTCATAGATGGGAAAAATGTACTCACTTCTATATTAACAGTACTTGTAATGATGCTAGGTGGAATTGAAATACTCCTTTTCCTAGTTTCCTTTAGGTAACAGTGTAGATTTTGAAGTTTTCCTAGAACCTTAATCCTCTACAGAAAAGTAAGTTGTAGCTCTGAAATGACTGATTATTTGAAGTATACATTTAGAAGCAAGCCTACTCATCAGTTGGGGAACACCTGCCTATCACAGACATACTGAATTAACAGTGGGTGATAAAGTGGATAGAGTTAAATTTAGAGCACTTTACATTTAGGCAGTTCCTTATCACATGGCCATTGTGTTCTAATTTGTATGTTTTATCTGTTTTCAAAGATATTTTAACTCAACCTGCAGGTGTTGTTTTAGAAACCTCTGTTACTTAATAGCTTAGCAAACAGGTGTTTGTCAGTCATATTTACAGATATTTGAAGATGGTATCTTTTTGATCTGTTTTTCTTTTAAGTAGATGGAATCCTTGAACCTAGTTAGTATCGATTACATGAAACCTGTGTTTTCACAGGGGTGCGGGCACCTTTCCCAATTTGATTGAGTGGGCTAGACTTTGCAGTGAAGTGAGAATTCCTTGTGGAATGTGTATTTTCTGTGGATAGTTATTTGAAAGTGCAAAAACAGTGCTTAGTAACTTTTTTTTTTTTTTTTTTTTTTTTTTTTTGTGGTTTTTGGCCGGGGCTGGGTTTGAACCTGCAACCTCCGGCATATGGGACCGGCGCCCTACTCCTTGAGCCACAGGCACTGCCCAGTGCTTAGTAACTTAAAGTCATTTAATATATAGGCTTTGTGGTTTGGCTTAGAAATTAATCTTTTATTTGAGCTACCCCTCTTTAAAGTATGCTGCTCAACTGTCTGTCATGAAGAAGCTGCTCAGGCATAGAGAGGTGAGGGACCTGCTTGAAAGCAAGGTGGTTTATAAGTGACAGGATCAGATTTGAGCTTATGTTTGACCTTCATTCTTATACTTTTCCCCCATATCTCTCTGCACATATTATTGAGTCCAGATTTTGAAAAATCCAGAAAATATGTATGTAAATAATACAGAGGTATAATAAGACTTAGACTTACTCACAAGAGACTGTTCCTAGATGTCCCTAAATGTCAAGTCCTGTAAATACTAAACTGACAGTGGTGCCTGTTCAAGGGGATTTCAGTTCCCATAACTTTATTAAAAAAGAAAACTAGAAGTGGAGGGCCTCAAATTATAGACAACGTTATTTGCAGGGGATGGAGAGACGTGTAGGCATATCCTCAAGACCCTGTTTATTTTTGTGCAAGCAGGATTACCAGTTTACCCTAGTCTCTCAGGGCTGAGAGAAAGCAAGGAGGGCCAGGGATTTGAAACCCTCCATCAGCCAACTCTCGGGGAGGACTTCCTTACCAGATGTAGTTGAAAGAGGGTGGGTGGCTACCAAAGAAAGTTAAAACTGGTAAATATGACTGGGTCCAGACTTTATTAATATAATTAACTTTTGTGTTTGTTTTCATTTAGCTAGTCTTGATATTTGAAAAGTATTAGACTGATTCAACTTATAAATTACCAATATTTTAGCTCATTAATTGGTTCATTCAGCAAAAATTAAATGTCTGCTGTGTGCCTGCCATGCTGACTCTAATATCTCTGTTGGAAAAAAGGAATATGGGAAAAATTGGAGCATAAATACAAGGATTCTGCTCACGGCCGAATGAACACACTTCTCTCTACTGAAGTTCATGGGCGTTTTGTTGGAGATCCAACTTAAATCACTCGATCCATCTTCCTCTTAGGGAGGGAGATTATAGGAATTACAGGAATTTAGGACCAGGTGACATGGCTAAGTACTGAATTTCAGTATAAAGAAGACAAGGTCAAAAAGCCTCTGAAAACATTTTTAAGTGCAGAGTTGACCTTTCTGAGGAAACCTTCATCTAATGAGGAACTGCATGTACCAGTACCAGTGACTATTGGTCTCACGCCTTCCATTTGGGAATAAATAGGTTCTGCTCTTGTCTTATCTCAGGCCCCAGATGGCATAAAATGAAGCTGTGTCAGGGAATGCTGATTCTGAACCCTGTGTTAAACCTCCAGTTGTCTATGCAGGGCAAGAGCTTGGAAGGCTAAGAGTTTGACAGTGGAATGGCCAAGAACCAATTTTTAGTTTTATTTTTTTTGCCACCTAACTCTTAACAAGTGGTCTTAAACTCAGAAAGACATTTAAAGCTGATTCATCTTATGTTCAAAATTAGCAGTTTTATTTTAAATATTCAAAGAAATAAGGGGGGGGAGTATAAAACGAGAAGGTTGCTTACCCTCTATTTCACAGAGGGTGTTTTTGAAGAAAGATTTGTTTTAATGTTTTGCCTTTTGTCTAAATTCTTATCTACAATGCTGGTTCTTATTTTTTTTATTTTTTATTTTTTTATTAAAAATCTCTATGTATGCTCAGTGCATACAAAGCTCACTTTGAAAAATTTCTCCCAAAGCAACACATTGAAAAGTTCTTTACACATAGTAAAGTTATTATTATGTTGCCCCACACTGACATTGAATTATCATTATTTTATTTTTAGCTGGAAATTGTGACTCTGGGCAAGTGCACTGCACCATTTTAGATTCTGGTTTCTATTGTAGTTGGGAGGCTGACGAGATCACTTTTTAAGATCTTCCCATAGTCTTACTAGAAAACTGAGGTGTCCCAGTTCCTGAACGTGTGTTCTGAAAGTTTAGTTGTAAATGGGTTCTCGGGAGCATTTTTCATTGGAACAATATTAAAAGGTGGTTTTTGTGTGCTGTAGGCGAGCCATTTATTTAGCCCCCAGTGTTGCTAAAAAAAACACTGTCCTTTTTGGTGACAAATAAGAGGTAATACTTTATTAAGTTAGTTTTAGAGAAGAGGCTGCTCACTGAACATGATTTTAAAAAACTTAAATGCCAGCATTTACTAAAGGTAAAAATTAAGTATTTGAGATGTTTGGAGAACACTTAGAGATCTAAAAATAGATCTGCCATTCAATCCTATAATTCCTCTACTAGGCATATACTCAGAAGACCAAAAATCACATCATAACAAAGATATTTGTACCAGAATGTTTATTGCAGCCCAATTCATAATTGCTAAGTCATGGAAAAGCCCAAGTGCCCATCGATCCACAAATGGATTAATAAATTGTGGTATATGTACACCATGGAATATTATGCAGCCTTAAAGAAAGATGGAGACTTTACCTCTTTCATGTTTACATGGATGGAGCTGGAACATATTCTTAGTAAAGTATCTCAAGAATGGAAGAAAAAGTATCCAATGTACTCAGCCCTACTATGAAACTAATTTATGGCTTTCACATGAAAGCTATAACCCAGTTATAACCTAAGAATAGGGGGAAGGGGGAAAGGGAGGGGAGGGAGTGGGGAGGTGGGCAGAGGGAGGGCGATTGGTGGGATTACACCTGCGGTGCATTTTACAAGGTATATGTGAAACTTAGTAAATGTGGAATGTAAATGTCTTAACAATAACTAAGAAAATGCCAGGAAGGTTATGTTAACCAGTGTGATGAAAATATGTCAAACGGTCTATAAAACCAGTGTATGGTGCCCCATGATCGCATTAATGTACACAGCTATGATTTAATTAAAAAAAAAAGAGAGAGAGAGAGAGAGAGAAAAAAAAGTATTCGAGCAAGTCTATTGGAGTTCACAGGTAGGAAAGTCAGCAGTGAATCCAAAAGTGACTGTAGCCACTTCCTGACCCCTTCCCTCTGGTCGGCCTTTACAGCTGTGACGATACGCTGTGTGCTCACAAGAGGCAGACGTAGAAATGCTTCCTTCCAGCCTACTTTCCTCATTAGTATTTTACCTTCTTTTTAACTGAGATTCTTGAAAACTTAGATTCCCTTACTGTCTCACTATTAGCCCATTAAGATAGCATTGTGGGCACAGAGAGAAAGGAGCTCTCATACACTGTTGGTGGGACTGCAAACTAGTGCAACCTCTATGGAAAATTGTATGGAGATACTAAAAAAGAGCTTAAGGTAGACCTACCCTACCATTTGACCCAGCAGTCCCACTGCGGGGTATACACCCAAAGGAAAGAAAGGTCGTTTATAAGGAGGACAGCTGCACTTGAATGTTTATAGCAGCACAGTTCACAAATCACAAACATGCAGAAACCACCCAGGTGCCCCCAGTATGTGAGTGGATTAACAAAATATGGTATGTACGGTTCTACTCAGCCATAAAATATGGTGATCTAGTATCTTTTTGGACAACCCAGATGGAATGAGAAACCATTCTTCAAAGTGAAACATCACAAGAGTGAGAAACACGTGAACTCAGTGCCAAGGTGAGACTAATGGACCACACGGCAGTGCATACGAGTATGCAGGACTGTCTAGTGCCCAGTTGGGACTAATTGATCACACGGCAGTGCACACGTGGACGCAGGACTCTCTACTGCCCACTTGGGACTAATGGATCACATGGCAGTGCACACGTGGACGCAGGACTCTCTAGTGCCCAGTTGGGACTAATGGACCACACGGCAGTGCACACGAGTATGCAGGACTCTCTAGGGCCCAGTTGGGACTAATGGATCACACGGCAGTGCACACGTGGACGCAGGACTCTCTAGTGCCCAGTTGGGACTAATGGACCACACGGCAGTGCACACGAGTATGCAGGACTCTCTAGTGCCCAGTTGGGACTAATGGATCACATGGCAGTGCACACTAGTATGCAGGACTCTTTAGTGTACAGTTGGGACTAATGGATCACAGGGCAGTGCACACGTGGACGCAGGACTCTCTAGTGCCCAGGTGGGACTAATGGACCACACGGCAGTGCACACTAGTATGCAGGACTCTTTAGTGTACAGTTGGGACTAATGGATCACAGGGCAGTGCACACGTGGACGCAGGTCTCTCTAGTGCCCAGATGGGACTAATGGATCACATGGCAGTGCACACTAGTATGCAGGACTCTTTAGTGTCCAGTTGGGACTAATGGATCACAGGGCAGTGCACACGTAGACGCAGGACTCTCTAGTGCCCAGGTGGGACTAATGGACCACACGGCAGTGCACACGAGTATGCAGGACTCTCTAGGGCCCAGTTGGGACTAATGGATCACACGGCAGTGCACACGAGTATGCAGGACTCTCTAGGGCCCAGGTGGGACTAATGGACCACACGGCAGTGCACACGTGGACGCAGGTCTCTCTAGTGCCCAGTTGGGACTAATGGACCACACGGCAGTGCACACGTGGACGCAGGACTCTCTAGTGCCCAGGTGGGACTAATGGACCACACGGCAGTGCACACGTGGACGCAGGTCTCTCTAGTGCCCAGATGGGACTAATGGATCACATGGCAGTGCACACTAGTATGCAGGACTCTTTAGTGTCCAGTTGGGACTAATGGATCACAGGGCAGTGCACACGTGGACGCAGGACTCTCTAGGGCCCAGTTGGGACTAATGGATCACACGGCAGTGCACACGTGGACGCAGGTCTCGGTGAAGATCACGCAGAGGGGAAGGAGAGGAGGGGAGACCTGAACTGAAAGGCACACTTGTATAACTGACTCAGTCTGTACAAAAGTATGTAAAGAAATAAATCTTAATTAAAAAGAAAATATATAGCAGCCTGACGTCTCCCTTGTGTGCTCTTCAGAACTGTACATTTCCCATTTTCTATTTGATGTAATAAGCCCCGTGGATCAGAGACTGTCTTGTCTTGTTCGCTATTGTGTGCTAATAGCATGCCTAGAGGTAATCACCAAAATAGTTACGAAATTAAAGACTTTTTGTCATCCAATGAGATAGCGCTTCAAGTTCTGTTGTTGCCTTGTTTTACTCTTTTTACTCGTTTTTTTTTATTAATACCATGCCTTCTGCTCATTCCCTCCTTTTCTATTTGACTGGCAGCTCTGCCTTTTAGCCCCCATCCTTTGTTCCAGGTTTATCAATTATGAAGAAGTATTCCTAATTTTTTTCCAAGTGGAAAAGTAGATCACTAAGCGACATTATGTAGTTAAATAGAAATAGCAGGGCCACGCTGGCTAGGTACCTATTTCCTCTTGCTATTAGTTAGGCCTTTGTTTACTTCTTCATTGATACACGCAATCTCTAATGTTTTCCTGCCTTCATTTTCTTTTCCCCCATTCTCTCCTTTGTATGGTGACCAAAGTGTTTCCTTAAATCAGTATTGATAAGATAATGGTTTGCTCTAGCCCTGTAGAATAAAATTTAGGAATTGGCATTTTATTGTAATGTGAAGACAGGGAGTAGGTTTCAGGTCACAGATAGGGAAACTCCTCCATGTTTAGAGGGGTTGTGGTAATGTGTTACTGTTTAAAAGAAAGCTAATCCTTGAGTTTTTTCTTATTTCTTTAATTTGGTTCCCTGTACATGTTTATACATTGTACATTTTCTGATTATAATTTTATATCACCAATAAATGCTGTAATTATACATCTTGGTCCTTTTTCCTAGATTGCATGTGCTGGGGGGCATCAGACAGGCTGGCGCTCCATGGTGCGGAGGTCTGGTTGTGTGAAGAGTCCCTGAGCAGGGAGGTTAGCTGTAGCAGAGGGCAGATGCCGACCAGGGCTGCTTTCACAAGTGAGACGTGTCAACAAACCAGCTTTTCACAAGATAGGAGCTCTGTGATTTGGAAAAGAAAATCACTGATATTTGTCATTTCTTCTTAAAATAGCAGTAAATTTGTGTTCTTTCTCCCCCCTTCACCAGGTTGTTAAAGTTGGTGCCCATTCTTTTATCCAAAAAAAAAAAAAAAAAAAAGAAAAAGAGAGAAGAAACCCTGCAGTGAAGGAAGGTTCCTGTCCATTTCAGCACTGCTTTCTCTACTGTGGTTCACTTTTGAATGAGGATGACAATGGAAGAGATGAAGAATGAAGCTGAGACCACTTCCATGGTTTCTATGCCCCTGTATGCAGTCATGTACCCCGTGTTTAATGAGGTGAGTGGGCAGACATTTCTTCACACGGTCTCTGCAGCTCTTGACTGCCTGCTTCATTTGTTCATCTGCTGAGTCTTTCCTGTAACATATTAGCATAAACGAACTTCATCTGTGTTAGTCGTTATGCCCAGGCACAAAATGGTGAAAACAAAGCCCAGCAAATAGGCAACCTCCACATGGAGGTTGCAGAATAGTGGGAGAGAGAGACATTGAATAAAGGACATAATTCTATAAACGGAAAATCTCACTAAGTGCTACGAAGTTTTTCAAAAGTGTGTTAAGACAGAAAATAGCAGGAGGAACTTGTTTTGGAGGCCAGGACAGGCCTCACTGAAAAAGATGAGACGTGGCCTCAGATCTGGGAAAGAAAAGTAAGAGCTAGGTGAAGAGCTGGGGAAGTGTTTGCTGGGTGGCCAAAACAGCAGGCACAGAGACCCTAATAAGTTATTGTTGGTGGTGATAAAACATTTTTTAACTGATATTTGAAAGGTACTATTGCTTTGTATCTGGAGAAGGACGTGGTTATCTTTTTATTTGAAGAATTATTTTTTGCTTTATACATTGTGACTAATGTATTTTTACTTACGTGGTTGTCTTTATTTGAGGAATTATTTTGTACTTTATACATTTTTGGTTTTTCATTTAAGTTAATATATGTAGAAGATTTTAGAGCTAGAAGTTCCTTAGAGATCATTTAATTAATCTCCTTTAATTGTGAGCTGAGGCCCTGCTGTGTGAAATTATTTTCCTAAAATTGTCTAAGATTAAAATCAAATCTAGGTCTCTGTACTCCAAATTCAGTGGCTTCAGCACTTTATTAAAAAAATTTAGTAATTACTTTTTCTTGTTTTTTTTTTTTGCAATTTTATTAATCTAATTAGCCTTTAGCACCATTAACCTTATTGTGTCTGTTATAATCTGGAAGCCCACACCATTCCCAATGATTTTTCATGTCTTTTTGTAAAATATTTTTATTAGAGTAAAATTCTGAATTTCAAAATCATTTTTCTCACCTTTTTGGGTTTCCTGCAGTTCATGTATTTTATGATCTTTAAGTATTGAGGCACTGGAGAGTGATCTGTTCACCCTGTCTGACTTGTAAACTGTAGAGGTAGTGGCCAGTCCAGGCCATGTTTTGAAATTGGAAACACTGTCAAGTGGTGTTAGGTTCAATGACAACAGAGGAAAATTCCAAATGGTGGCTTGGGTAAAGTGTATTTCTCTGTTAGATAAAAGATTGTGAAGGCAAGTGGCTCAGGGCTAATGTTGCTATGGTTCAGAGTCATCAGGACCTCAGGCCCTGTCTGTGCTGCACCATCCTGGTCATCCACACCAGCTGGGGTGCAGGGCAGTCGTTGAAGCACCGTCTACCATGTCCTCAGTTGTCTGTAAGGGAGAAATGGGATAGGGAGTAGAACGGCTGCTTCCAGCTGAGTCACCTTCCTTAAAGTCGTCTTTTTAAAAGATACACACAAGTTTTCCACTTACATTTCATTGGCAGGAACTTCATTTCATGACTAAACCTAACAGCAAAGAAGATTGGGAAATTTAGGAGTTTCGTTACTAAGGAGGAAAAAACTTTTAAAAAACCTACCTATGGTAGTAGCATTAGAGGCACCTTTTTAGGTCTGGTTACACCTGTCTGTGGCAGCTATAGCCAACGCTCCTTTAATTAGACTATTTTTGTTCTGAAACTGAAGTCGCTGTTCTTAGAAGCAGGTGCTTCGGTTCTGTTGGTAAGTGTTTATTGATAGCCAGCTATTTATTTGCTGAGTACTCTGTTAGCCTGTGAAGGTACGTAGAAGAAAAAGCCAACAGGCCTATTTTCATGACTCTGTTAGGGACACAGATATTTAAATACATTTTAAAATTATCCTTGTACTAGGAATTAAGTAAGGAGACAGTCACTAAAGCTAGTGAGGAACCTGAATGGGTCACAATTAGAGATTGAACTCAGGTAGTGCAAAAGCCGTGATCAGAATTCTATTCTGAGCTATTCCTTCTTCTCATGTCTGTTATCTCTATCTTGATAAGGTTTGGGGCAGAGATTTTTGGGAAAATTTTCTGTGTTTACCTGGTATTTTGAGTCTCGATTTCAAGGGAGGAAAACTTACATTTTAGAACTTCATTTTGATCCTCTAGTTAATGAAGAGAAATGAGAAAAGCTTTTGTTCAATTTGATCTTTGTTCAAGATATGAAAAATGGCTGTTTAAATCTTAACTTTGCAAAAGTGTTATATAGAATATGGGCTTGTGGTAATGAACTGTTGAAATTTTACTTTGGATACACCTTTTCTAATTTTATTCATGTATAAGGGAAAGTAACTTGGAAGAGAAAGGAGGGGCTAAGAATGGACCAGTAGGTCTCTTTCATAAATAAAGGCAGTGGTTATCTTAAAACATGTGTGAATTAGCGGGCCCCACATTAGACTGCATTTGTTGAATGATGGCTCGGACTTGGTCCAAGAACTAAATTGTTAGAAGTAAAGCTTGAAAATGAAGCGGCTGAATGAGGCAGACTGAGAGATACTATAGCCAGTTGGCAGAGTCTAATTCTCAAGTTGAATTTATCAGTCTAACATCATAATATTGAGGTTTTTGAAAAATTACTCTGATTGTGTATTCCAAAACATGTTTATAACTACAGGGGTTTTGAAATAGCAATGGTAATAAGTTTCTCTTTAATTAGAGATGAAATCTAGGCTTGATTTAGGAGAGGAGTAAAGTATTGTTACTTTAAATATGAAGTGTTTGATTAAAAAGAATAAAATGGTAGCATTTTTGGTGTTTTGGTATAACATCTAAATAAGATACCTAGTTCAGCCATGACTTTCTATAAATCTAATGGGGAAAGTATAATTTAGTTTGGCTCTTTTTCTGTGCTGTGCATATTCAAAGATGACAATGGTTGTCAAATTAATCTTCCAGAAAATAGTACCACCCTACGGATGAATGTTTTACTCTGAAACGAAATGATTCAGTAAATCTTGTTCATGATGTATTTTAAAAGTTAAAAAGCTACTCATTTTCATGTTAACATTGGATCCATTATGTCTGCAATGGTAATTTAGAGATTACCTTTTGAAGATTTTTAGCTAGTGGGACTTCTTACACCTGGGGAAATTTTAGTACCGTTACTCCAGCCTACAAGGCAAAGCTATTAATGGCACTCTGAGAGTTTGATGCTTGCTAAACTTAACAGAACTACGCCAGGACAGCTGAGGAGGAGCTGGCGTTTTTGTTTAATCAGCTGCTGTGGAGTTGAGGGTGCAGGTATGTTGCAAGTGTTGTAAATGTGCTGTGGTTATGTTCTGGAGCAGTGTGTTTCCACAAACTCCGTTCTGAGTCTTAGATGAGGTTCTCTGGTCATTGTCTTCGTTCTCACTGATTCTTTGTCGATGAAGGATGGGGTACAGTGGTTCAGCTCTTCATTACCTTTTAGAGGAATTTTTTTTTTTTTTTTCTGAAGCAATGTGTTACATTTTGAGAAATAAATTTTGCAATTACATGTGAATTTTAGTCACCAAAGATTTATATGTTTATTAATAAATGACATAAAGTGTGCTTCTGAATACATAATTAGTATTCCATGCTGAAGCTTGGAATCAGTTGTTTCTGTCAGTCCTCGGTAGACGTGCAACTCGTGATTTTTCTTGGTAAGCAAATAAAACGCGGGACTGCATCTCCAACGTTACTTTCCTACATCTTATATATCTTTTCCATTAAAAAAATTAGACCTCAGACTTTTAGCATAGTGAACACACTTTCCACCATAGCGATGGTGTGGGTTTCACCTGCGTTCCCACCGTCCAGGTGATCACAGTTAACATGGTTTGAATTGCTGCGCTTCCGTTTCGTGTGATCTTGACTCGGTTTTCTTTTCTGTAAAATGGCTATAAGCAAATGTATACTTAAATTCTCACAACTCTGAGAAATGAGTGAGTTAATGTATTAGGAAGTGTTTAGGATAGGCCTGTAGTGAAGCCTTAGTTATTACTGTTAAGGAGCCTTTCACATAGATTTTCTGACAAAATTGTGATTGTGCCCTGCAATTTTGTGTACTTGTAGGCACTGTTAAATGGAATATTTTTGTAATAGGTAGTTGTACATGCCTTCCTTGTCAGACATTTTGGCACACTCTAGGGCCTGATTCTTTTAGAAACATTTATTGAACTTCACATGTACAAAACACAGGTGATGACATCGACTTTCTCAACAGTGGATCCTTCTACTTGTGTCCTTCTGACATGCTTATTTTTGACCTTACTCACCTCATTCTCATTTGAATCACAGGAAATCTACCGGGAGGTTTCATTCTTGTGACTTGGCCCAGTTTAATTTTCTTTTAAGAAATAGAATCAATAATTTTTGTGGAGGTTGGCTAGGGAAGGGCCATCAACATAAGAAAATCAAATCTTCCCGGATTCTGAAGAAGCGCTCAATTTCTAGACAATTCCCAACCAGTTAACCTAATTACTCTGACCCTTAATAAAACAGTTTTTGTGAGAATTTAAAGCAAAACTCTTTAATATTTGAGCAGCCAAGGGCTAAATGGCTTTATTTTTTTTTTTTATAAATTGAGGAAATTAGCTTCATGTATAGGAATGAACTGATGATTTCAGAGAATAATACCATAAGTGAACCCTTTATGGAACTGAAATTATGTGTAAGATTTTAAAATACTTTTGTAAGTGAATCAGAGAGTAAATCTGACAAGTTTGCTGTTGATAGTAAGTACTCTTAAAAGGTACCGAGAATAAACTGCAGAAGGAGCTGATAGAACTGAGAGCAGGCAGAATGGGAGGCTGCCGTGAGACCGCGGGGCTCAGGGAACCTGCTCGTTCCCTTCCAGTGTGCGTCAGCAGGCAGCTTCTCTTTCTTTTAGGTGAGATAAGGTGTTACATGCCCTCATCTCTCGCTCTCATTCTCTTGGGTTTTCTTACTTACTGGTGACGTGGAAATCTTCAGTAGTTAAAGTGCAGGCAGTACCTGTCCCTGTACCCTTTGTGCAAGGTGCAGTCTTAGATTCTTCTAACGCTTTCTCAAAATCTGGTGTGCGTATCATTCACTACCAAGAAAATTACTGCATTGGTTCTTTAAAGATACCCTCGCCAGATTGTTAGCCCAAAAATTCAGAGAGAGCTAGGCTTAGTAAAAGTATTAGAAACAAAATATAAATTCTTTTGTGTTCTAAACTTGTATAAAACCATTACATCCTCATGTATACTGATCCTGGAGAAACCCCTAAGTGGGAGAACTTCCAAGGAAGACAAGGGAGAGGCCAAGCGGCAGTCTTTAAAACCAGTTCAGCTCCCATCTTCATGAAGGCTTTTCTTTCCACTTTAACAGGTGGTGAGATCTCAGCACTTTCACATAGCTGCTTGGTTAAATTGACCTTTTGGGGGTCCTGGAGTGTAGTCTCTTTTTTTATGCCGCTTCACATTTACTCCTTGCCTATGTTAGAAACTCGAGAACATGTTGGCCCTTGAAGAACCAACAGCTGAAGGATTCAGTGATGGGGGCACTGCACTCTGGAGAAATGAGTGCAGGGAGTCAGGGTGGCGTTAGCAGCCTGTGTGCGTGTGTAGAGCCAGACAGATCTGATGTGAATCCCATCTCCACCTGATACCTGTTGAACATCGGATAGATAGATTTGTACAAACTGAGTTCCTCTGTAAAATGGAGATGATAGTATGTTTTGAAAGATTAGAGATATTCTATATAAAGATGTTCTGTATAAAGTCCATGATAGTAAAGGGAAACTGTTCTTGGGATAGTATCAGCAGAACCTGCTGCTGTCATCAAAGGCAGGGTAAGATGAACACGATTTTATCAAATTATATATCGCAGTGATCAAATCAGATATCACGTATATCAAATCATATACTCTTTTAAGCTGAAAAGAGTAACCCTTTTTATAAGGGTGATAGCACATCTTGCTGCCTAAAAAATACAGGCTGGAGTCATCAGTATATTTAAGAACAGTTTGATCAATGTGTGGATGAGAGGTTCGATTCTGTTCCGACAGTGTCTGCTGTTTGTGCCTGTGTGCCTGGTCCGACCTTGCGCAGCGTGTGTACTGTGAGTGAGAAGCCTGTTGGGTTCATGTCAGAGCGTGCTGTGTGGGAGGTTTCTGTCAGAGATGAACTGTGTGTGATTGTGCCATGAGATTATAAGGGAGCTGAAAAACCTCTGCCACCTTCTGATGTCTAAGCATTGTAACATTGTGGCAGTGTTTAGATGTATTTAGATACACGAATACTTAACTGTTGTGTTAGAATAGTCAGCACAGTAGCGGAGGTGTGGCAGGCTGTATGTCACATAGCCTCCGTGTGTGTAGATGTGCTCCATGGCGTGTGCATCATGACAGAATGGCCTGATGATGTGTTTCTCAGAATGGCTCCCGGTCGGTGCACGCTGCGTGGCTGTGATGTATCCCGAATGACTCCCAGCAGAGTCCTGGTGAAGGGCTTCACAGCACAGAGTTTTGATTTGATGTTTTCTGACCTTCCTCTGACTTCCTCTTTTCTGGTCAAATACATGTATGTCAACTTACTCTAGAAATTAGGAGGTGTTGATCTTTATTTTGGGTAATATTATTGGCTATTCACTAACTTTTCTGGACCACTTACTTGCCTTGATCTTTTACACCCCTGTTGGGGCCCCTGCAGAATGAGTGAATTATGCTGACACTGGAAGGTGCACGTCTGACTCAGGCCTTTGATTTGCTGAGAAAAGTCAGAGTGTGGTATAAACTCTTAACAGGGAGACAGGTCCCCATGAAGATGAAGACAGTCACCCTGTTTGTCCCTACCTCCCTTGCATGACCAGAACTTGAGATCCGATGAGCTATATTGTTTTTTCAAACTTAAGTGGTATTCATTATAATTACATTAGTTACATAGAAGGAGAAAACTTTTTCATATTTGGAAACATACCCTTGTTAATTAAAAGCACTGTCTATGATAGCTCTTCTCTGCTGTGTTTACTGCTGGGCTCCAGTGCTCTCCCTTTCACCTGCTGAGAAGTATTAGATTTTATAAGATTTGTAGAAATCAAGTTAAATACTACACTAGATGGCTCATTGTTTTTTGGGAGATGAATTATCTTGGTAAATGTTGTTACCTTTGCTTTGTGTTTATGGTGAATAATTCATAGGGAGGTATGTTTTCTGACATTTTTAAGTATCTTGTTTAGAAAATAAATTGATTTAAAGTAGGGTGTGTGTGTGTCATTTCTGAAGCAAAACATACACTTTTATTGCCTTAAGGGAGGACTGTTTATTGCATAATATATGTTCATAAGGTTTTTGTAGAAATATTCTACTTGTAAAAAATCTGTAAAGGTTACATTATTTTCCAACATTTAATATGGTCCCAAGTAAAAAAATACATACAGTTTTATTTAGTTAACTAGCTCAGTCCTTAGGGACTGGGGAAATCAGGATTTAACTGAAGCTAGTTAGTTATCTTAAGCCTGCTGGCTAACTCTTCAACAAATGGAGTTATTTTTATAAAATTCTGTGCTCCTTTGGTTCACTGGAAACTTAATTATATAAAGTGTGTAATAAGGACATTCATTTTTTGAAATTATAAGCTTCACCTATTTTGTTTTAAAAAAATACCAGCATTTGGATTGAATTTTGGATTCACTATTTCAGGTAACCAATTCTTAATCCTGATGAAACAGAGGACAGATAAGCATCTCTGAATTCTAGATGATGCAGTCTTCAGTTTGAGTCCCAAACCATTTATCAGCACTGTTTGCTAATGAATAAAATGGACTAATCTCCGGTTAGTCCCTGTCTGAGAGATTGAAAAACAATTAAAAAGGAATGAGGTGGTAAATAGAAAGAATTGAAAAAGTAAATCCTTCCCTTTTGTTGGTCACTTTGCACTCGTCACACACATGCTCGCTCACCATGTATTTGCTCAGCAAAATGGTAGCTGTGACACCAAAGCATTGAGACTTAAACTTGAACCCTCCCTGAGTTCAGTGATCTAAGTAAACATACTTATTTTTGCTGTAAGGATTTATGCTATTGTTACTTTACAGTCTATACTTAAATGTAGTTTTAAAGTAGAGTTAATCTAATTTTTACAAAAGTAATACAAAACTAATTTTTCATATTTTCCATTGAAAATCTTCGCCTATTTGAAGAATTATGATTTACAGTTATTAACAAGTATTTTTATTAAGTGATTGATGTATCAGTATGGTTACTCCAGAATGGATTATCAGAAGTGTACTTTTTATTATTATTATTATTTTTATTTTTATTTTTATTTTTGTTGTTGTTCTTACAGTTTGGCTGGGGTTGGGTTTGAACTCACCACCCTCAGTATATGGGGCCAGCACCTACTCACTGAGCTGGAGGCACGAAAGTTGCCATTATAAAAAACACACACACCTCCTGGGGGTGGGGCACAACCACAGCAGGGACCTTACAGTAACAAACAGAAACATTGTAACCTAGTCATTTTTATCCTCAGATTAGTCTGAAATTTAAAAAAAGAAAAAGAAAATTGCCATTAATAATGATTTTTAACTTTTTGTTGCAGCTAGAACGAGTGAATCTGTCTGCAGCTCAGACGCTGAGAGCCGCCTTCATTAAGGTGAGGAGCTGGTGATTTATCATGATCAAAGTGTGAGTTATGAATCTACGTATCATGTGAGAGTTGCCAGCTTTTATTAGCAAAAACCTTTTTAGTCCTCTTATGTCTGTTTCAGGGAACTTTGTCAATCTTAAACCACCTCCCAAGGTGAACTGGGTCTAGTGCTGTCTTCCTCAGCATTCATCTTTTCATCACTTGGTGCTTTTGCAACTGATTTCTTCAGTGTTCTCTCTTTAGCTTTAGATTAGATTATACTTCTGAATTTTTAAAATTATTTGTTAAAAACTTATTTGTGAAATTATAACTTGAAAAGGTGTTCTTCATATTGCTTAATTATAGAACATGAGTATAAAAGATCAGTGGTTTTGAATGGGAAAGTAACACCTCCAGTTAGGATGGAGCAAGGACACTTTGAGAACGCACAGCTCAGTCACCCACAGTGGAGTCGTCACTGTCTGCAGAGCGTCGCTGTTCTGCTCATGCTTTGTCACTGGCCACGTGGTGCTGTTGAGCGAATTAGGTAACCAGTTCAGATTAAGATGTGTTCAAAGTAGAGGAATAAAGAAAGTAAAATATCTCAGTAATATGAGTAGGTATTTTATACTGATTCATATAGAAATAATTTTTTGGATGTATTATTAAGATAGTTGTACCTGTTTTTCTTTTCTTGTTTTTTTTTTTTTAATTTTTTTTTTATTGTGACCACTAGAAAACTTGAAATTACAAAGATGTCTCATACATTGGTCATTACAAAAGTTTTGAGATACACAAAAATCGAGAAATATAAAATTTTCAAGGATGGAAGCAAATGAAGCCCTCCCAGCAACACCAGTAAGCCGAGCAAGTTGAAACTTGCAGGGATAAAGCGGCAAGGACGCTGTCAACTGTGTTTTTTGGAAGTGAAATAATGGACCATAACACTCAGAACTTTTATAGTGACTCACGTATTTGTTGCTTACCTTACTTTTCTATTGGACAGTCCTACTCTAGAGACTGATTATACATATTGGGCATATGCTTTAATGCAAACCTTTCTCTGGCCCCCCACCTCAAACACGTACGAGTATATAAAGTGCCCAGGACTTTAATTCTTATGTTTTTGTGTGTCCCAATTAATAGCTAAAACAACTTCTTATTTTTCAAATAAAGTGTTTTACTTTATTATTATACTTTATTTATCATTGAATATTTGGAATAATTTATAGTGAAGTTCCAATGGAATTGAAACTATAAAATCTATTCAGCTTGATTTCTTCGTGTGGCACGTAGGTTTATTGAGACCACTCTTAACTGGTGGCTCAGATCATGTCTCTAGACATCTTTCTTATATCACCAGAATTTTTTTGCATCTTTAATACCCTGTGATTTGGCATGTTTGCATATGTGTATTTAACTAGTTCATCAAAATACATCCTGCAAAATCATTGACTTCATGAAGAAAATTAATGAAGCAGTACCATGATCAGTATTTTGTCGTCGTTTTCTTCTTTGAGTAACAGTTTGGTTTTGGAATGGCATATTTGGTCAATAAGGAGACAGGAGGGTGACTAACTTAAGCACATTTGTGGCCAAAGAAAAGAAAAAGTGATCTTTGCACAATACAGTATTTAGAAAGCAAAAATCAATTTTTCGGTTTTCCTAATACTGAGAACAGAAGTTTATCTGCAGGAGTAGATGAAATCTTCATTGACATTCATAAAAGAAATAAAATGATGAATTTCATAAGGTTTTTTTCTGTAACATCCTAGCACATAAGCTGATTATTTAACATTGAATTATGTGACTATGATAGTTCTGCTTTGATTCATGTATAAATCTTATCCATAGCACTGATTCTTAATTGAGGGTAGTGGAATTTATTTTGGAGGAAAATGAATTAACCAATTTTGCATTCATTTATTTTTAATTATCAAATTTAATTTATTTAAATTTCAAGTGAAATTGGAGAAGTATAGTTGTCAAAAGGGGGAAGGTGTTTGTGTTCTCTCTCATTTCTTTTTTTTAAGCTATAATCTTTTTGAAAAAGATGAATAAAGCCCTACGAGTTAGAAAACCTTTTATATCTATGTTTTCAGTTCTTGGTCCCCAACAATAGTAATTTTTATTAAACTTACTATTTTTTGGAGAAAAAAAAGATTAAAATACTTTTTCTCAAGATAAAATAATACTATTGAATATTATGTTTTAACATATACAGTTGACCCTTAAACATCATGGGAGTCGGGTGTCCCAACCCCTCAGCACTCAAAATTGGAATATAACTCTTGATTCCCCAAAAGCTTAACTACTAAAAGCCTACTGTTGACCAGACTCTTTACCAGTAACATAAGCAACACATATTTTACATGTTGTATGTATGTATGCTGTATTTTTACCATAAAGTAAGTTAGAGAATAGAAAATGCTATTAAGAAAATCATAAGGAAGAGAAAATAGATTTCCTATTCCTTAAGTGGAGTGAGCTCATACAGAGCTCGTCATCCATGCTGTCTTCTCACCAAGTAGGCCGAGGAGCAGAGGAGGTGACAGGCAGGCAGGTGGGTGAAAGGCAAGCTCGCTTGTTGTGACTTTGTGGAGACACATTATGGTTTCTGTCTGACTTTTTGCTTTTTCATTTTTCTAAAAATGTTTCTATATGGTACCAGTCCATGTTCCACCATTTGCTTTCATTTCAATGCCAATATCATAGAAGGGTCCATGTGGTAAAGTAGTCAGACAGTCTGGAGTGAGTGGGGGTCTTGGACCAGGGTGTCTGGTGTCACCTTGTTCCCGGGACTGCTGCTTGTATATCTTCTGGCTGTGGGACACTGGTTTGGAAGCGCTGATCTGCACCAGCTCATCTTTTGACCATTTCCCTGATGGGGCCTGTCAGCTCTGGATTTCCCCAGGACCCCTATCCTGAAGCCACAGCCTTTTAGTAAAACATCCACAGTCTCCTTAATTGTTTCCTTGATTGGGTTCGTTACTCACGTATAGTCGTGTACAGCATCTGGGCACAGTTTTCACCAGCAGGAATTTATTGTTTCGGGCTTGATGGCTTCGTAGTGTTTCCTGTAACAGTGAGTGGCATCTTAAATGATGTAATCCCTGTACACGTTCACGATCTCTCAGAATTCTCTTTCAGGGTGCTGACAGCCCCCCCCCCCAGCACTGTATGTAACACGCATGTTGAGCTTTAAAGAACCTTAGGATTTAAAATCTCCATTGGAGAAGTATTGGGGGCAAAGAGATTACTTCAGCATCTTTGGTGACCTCATGAGGTTCTTTGTGACTGGGAGCATTGCACTGTCAAATTTCGAAAGAACTTAGAAAGCAGACTTTTACTGACAAGGTTCTTCCTTACTTCAGAACATCCATAGAACCAGTCCAGAAAAAGGGTTCTTCTTGTCCAGGCCTTCTTGTTGTACAGCTGAAAGATTGGCAGCTGGTGTTTGTTCATCTTTCCCAGGAAGGCAGGAGGCTTGGCAGCTTTGTAGGTGAGGGTGGGTCCTGGTCATACACCTGACTACTTTTGTGGAGAACAGTTGCCTATCCCTGCCGGCCTTAAATCCTGTGGTCACTTCTCTTTATTGGTAATAAATGTCCTTTGTGTGCTCCAGAATAGGGGCATTAAAAACCTATTTAGGCAGATATCCTTTCTTTTAAGTGGTTTTCTTTATAGTATATGGGAACTCATCTGCTATCTCTTGGTCAGTGGAAGCTATTTCTCCTATTATCTTGATATTTTTATTAAGTCAAATACACATAGGTCATGAATACATTTATGCATATGTGAGATACAATATGTTGATTTTTTTATATAATCTGACATACCTTGATATTTTTAAAGTTAAACTTGTTTTTATAAAACTATCAAACCATCCTTTGCTGGCATAAAATTCTCCAGCTTTAAATCCTTCATCTTGCTTTTGCTTTAAGTTGTCATATAATGACTTTACTTTTTTTAAAAATCATGTTAGAGCCTATGGTATGCCTTTTTTACAGAAATCCGGCACCCACATAAAATCTGTATTTTCAATAGGAGGTGAAAAGGAATTTTGCATAACGTGCAATGTTTTTGTGTCTACTGGTGTGGCTGGAGAGGCAGCTTTGTAAGTTTCCTTTTTTGTTTTTATACTGGTGCTTACATGGGATTTATTTGTCTTGAAATGAAGGGCCACTGCCTTTGCAGACTTGATCTGTGATACACATCAAGCATCAGCGTTTCCTTATAGTGTCATGACTTTGCTTCTTGGGCTCACTTCAACCTCACCAGTGGCATTTCACAAGGGTCTTATGGTGTCATTCAAGGTTTACAATGTAACACCAAACATAATGAAATATATGCCAGACTGAGAGATTACTTTTTACTGAAGAGCTGAACTGGTCATCATGTGGCTGTGTTGAGCTTTAAAGTCAAGTGGCATTTTAAGTGTGTACTCTTAACACTTGAGCTCACTACAATAGCAACTTTACATAGGCAGTGTTGACTACAGTTAACTTTATGCATTTATGGTTTAATACTACATCTTTCTGTTTGTTTATATTTCTCCTGCAAATGTTGCCATATGTAAGCTATAAATGTATGTGTTTTGATAAATTTTAACTTGTATAATAGATTTGTGTATATTTTATGGTATTAAGTGATAAAATTGACTAGTATCTTCATAATTTTATGTATTCATGACATCTTTTTCTTAATGTTTTTAATATTTTTAGTCTATGAGCTTTGCGAGTTTTTCATATTATTAAATATAAATATATTTGTATTTTAAATAGAAATCTGCATATAAGTATACTCACTGTTCAAACCCCTGTAGTTCAAGGGTCAACTGTACTCCTTTTGATTTCCCCCTCTGAGAGGTTCCGACAGGCTGTCCCATCTCCCCCTTCTGAGAGGTGCTGATAGGCTGTCCCATCTCCCTCACCCCCTCTGAGAGGTGCTGATAGGCTGTCCCTTCTCCCTTCCCCCTCTGAGAGGTGCTGATAGGCTTTCTCTTGTCCCTCACCCCCTCTGAGAGGTGCTGATAGGCTGTCCCTTCTCCCTCACCCCCTCTGAGAGGTGCTGATAGGCTGTCCCTTCTCCCTTCCCCCTCTGAGAGGTGCCGATAGGCTGTCCCATGTCCCTCACCCCCTCTGAGAGGTGCTGATAGGCTGTCCCATCTCCCTCACCCCCTCTGAGAGGTGCTGATAGGCTGTCCCTTCTCCCTTCCCCCTCTGAGAGGTGCTGATAGGCTTTCTCTTGTCCCTCACCCCCTCTGAGAGGTGCTGATAGGCTGTCCCTTCTCCCTCACCCCCTCTGAGAGGTGCTGATAGGCTGTCCCTTCTCCCTTCCCCCTCTGAGAGGTGCCGATAGGCTGTCCCATGTCCCTCACCCCCTCTGAGAGGTGCCGAGAGGCTTTCCCTTCTCCCTTCCCCCTCTGAGAGGTGCCGATAGGCTGTCCCTTCTCCCTCACCCCCTCTGAGAGGTGCTGATAGGCTGTCCCTTCTCCCTCACCCCCTCTGAGAGGTGCCGAGAGGCTTTCCCTTCTCCCTTCCCCCTCTGAGAGGTGCCGATAGGCTGTCCCTTCTCCCTCACCCCCTCTGAGAGGTGCTGATAGGCTGTCCCATCTCCCTCACCCCCTCTGAGAGGTGCTGATAGGCTGTCCCTTCTCCCTCACCCCCTCTGAGAGGTGCTGATAGGCTGTCCCTTCTCCCTTCCCCCTCTGAGAGGTGCCGATAGGCTGTCCCATGTCCCTCACCCCCTCTGAGAGGTGCCGAGAGGCTTTCCCTTCTCCCTTCCCCCTCTGAGAGGTGCCGATAGGCTGTCCCTTCTCCCTCACCCCCTCTGAGAGGTGCTGATAGGCTGTCCCATGTCCCTCACCCCCTCTGAGAGGTGCCGAGAGGCTTTCCCTTCTCCCTTCCCCCTCTGAGAGGTGCCGATAGGCTGTCCCTTCTCCCTTCCCCCTCTGAGAGGTGCCGATAGGCTGTCCCTTCTCCCTCACCCCCTCTGAGAGGTGCCGAGAGGCTTTCCCTTCTCCCTTCCCCCTCTGAGAGGTGCCGATAGGCTGTCCCTTCTCCCTCACCCCCTCTGAGAGGTGCTGATAGGCTGTCCCATCTCCCTCACCCCCTCTGAGAGGTGCTGATAGGCTGTCCCTTCTCCCTTCCCCCTCTGAGAGGTGCTGATAGGCTGTCCCTTCTCCCTCACCCCCTCTGAGAGGTGCCGAGAGGCTTTCCCTTCTCCCTTCCCCCTCTGAGAGGTGCCGATAGGCTGTCCCTTCTCCCTCACCCCCTCTGAGAGGTGCTGATAGGCTGTCCCATCTCCCTCACCCCCTCTGAGAGGTGCTGATAGGCTGTCCCTTCTCCCTCACCCCCTCTGAGAGGTGCTGATAGGCTGTCCCATCTCCCTCACCCCCTCTGAGAGGTGCTGATAGGCTGTCCCATCTCCCTCACCCCCTCTGAGAGGTGCTGATAGGCTGTCCCTTCTCCCTTCCCCCTCTGAGAGGTGCCGATAGGCTGTCCCTTCTCCCTCACCCCCTCTGAGAGGTGCTGATAGGCTGTCCCTTCTCCCTCACCCCCTCTGAGAGGTGCTGATAGGCTGTCCCTTCTCCCTCACCCCCTCTGAGAGGTGCCGAGAGGCTTTCCCTTCTCCCTTCCCCCTCTGAGAGGTGCCGATAGGCTGTCCCTTCTCCCTCACCCCCTCTGAGAGGTGCTGATAGGCTGTCCCATCTCCCTCACCCCCTCTGAGAGGTGCTGATAGGCTGTCCCATCTCCCTCACCCCCTCTGAGAGGTGCTGATAGGCTGTCCCTTCTCCCTCACCCCCTCTGAGAGGTGCTGATAGGCTGTTCCTTCTCCCTTCCCCCTCTGAGAGGTGCTGATAGGCTGTTCCTTCTCCCTTCCCCCTCTGAGAGGTGCCGATAGGCTGTCCCTTCTCCCTCACCCCCTCTGAGAGGTGCTGATAGGCTGTTCCTTCTCCCTTCCCCCTCTGAGAGGTGCTGATAGGCTGTCCCTTCTCCCTCACCCCCTCTGAGAGGTGCTGATAGGCTGTCCCTTCTCCCTCACCCCCTCTGAGAGGTGCTGATAGGCTGTCCCTTCTCCCTTCCCCCTCTGAGAGGTGCTGATAGGCTGTCCCTTCTTCCTCACCCCCTCTGAGAGGTGCTGATAGGCTGTTCCTTCTCCCTTCCCCCTCTGAGAGGTGCCGATAGGCTGTCCCTTCTCCCTCACCCCCTCTGAGAGGTGCTGATAGGCTGTCCCTTCTCCCTCACCCCCTCTGAGAGGTGCTGATAGGCTGTCCCTTCTCCCCTCCCCCTCTGAGAGGTGCTGATAGGCTGTTCCTTCTCCCTTCCCCCTCTGAGAGGTGCCGATAGGCTGTCCCTTCTCCCTCACCCCCTCTGAGAGGTGCTGATAGGCTGTCCCTTCTCCCTCACCCCCTCTGAGAGGTGCTGATAGGCTGTTCCTTCTCCCTTCCCCCTCTGAGAGGTGCCGATAGGCTGTCCCTTCTCCCTCACCCCCTCTGAGAGGTGCTGATAGGCTGTTCCTTCTCCCTTCCCCCTCTGAGAGGTGCTGATAGGCTGTTCCTTCTCCCTCACCCCCTCTGAAAGGTGCTGATAGGCTGTTCCATCACCCTTACCCACTCTGAGAGGTGCTGATAGGCTGTCCCTTCTCCCGGGTTGAGAGTGTATATTGCCCTTTGGGATATTTTTCTCTCTCAGCCACATTCTTTTCAAAGATCGGACGCCCACCTAGTTCAGGGTGTTTTCTGAGGGAAACCCTACAGGTGTCCATAGTTACAGAGTCTGTGATTTAAGAGCTCATCTGTCAACCTAAGATGTTGGGCAAATTTAAATATTGAAAATAAGAAGTGAATAGCTTACCCGGATTTTAGTCAGATGATACCAGCACTCCTATTCCCAAGTAATGTCCGAGGCACCCTGGAGCCGGTAGCAGACTCGGGGCGTCCTCAGAAGTTTAAAGACTGGGCTGAACACAGTGACACTTGACCTCTGTTAGGGCATGACCTCCTGGGCTTGACTGCAGTGTCAGCACGTCAGCTGGGGCCCCATTACTGTCAGTGACGTCGTATCTTCGTGGAGCTGGACTTTAGCTTCTTCTGTGATAAGGACACAGCACAGCAAATCATTGTGCACGGGGACAGTAGAGTGGCAGGGTGAGAAAAGCCGTGCAGTACCCACTAGGCACGCCCATTCACTGATAAGCAGCCGTGGTTATTTAAGAATGAAATAAACTGTTTGTCTTTTGTTTAATGTATGTGTGTTTTTAAGGCTAAGATGTTAGGACATAGGACTTAACAAATTTGTGGACCTCACTACTTGAACAGCACTGTTTAGTTTGTCTTTTGGGCATTGTGAGCTAAGGAAGTTGGGGACCTCTCTGAGACTTCTGTAACGCTCTCACTTTGGCATTTGGGCACATCAGACCCCCAAATGGTTGTTGAAAGTTTGTTTTCAAATTTTCTGCGTTTATTATTTCAGCACCTTACTATTAACTCAACTGGAGATTCTGCTGCCATTCCTTTCAAGCATATGGAATGCGCCCGTCCCTGTGTAGGTAGATTGAATGCTCCTTAGAGAAGGAAGAGTAACCACTGTGACCAAACAGAACCTTGTGGCAGTTCACTAAATTAATAGTATAAAACACATCTTAAGCCATTTTTGGAAACCTTTTCTGCTAAAGGCAACTCCATTTTTGAAAATGGATTCTATCTTGAATTTATCCAAGGAAAGAAAAGTCAAAGGCTATAAAAGAAATAAGATCTGCCCAGATACTCTTTATTGTTATTAATCATATATCAAAATGATTTTCCTGAATAGCTTTGACAGCAGTTAATATTATCTCAAGATTGAGATAAATGTGTGTATTTTCTTTTCTCATTCAATTCCACAACCTTTCAGTTTTTGATACTGGAGATGTAATGGGAAGCAAGATGTTACAATGGAAAGCACAGTAGGAACAGAAGTAAACTATCTGCAGTGACAGCAGAGTGGAACTGAAGAGCGGGGGTTAAGCGCGCCTGACACAGAAGGAAGCCAAAATACTGCCGTCCGATTAAGATAATAAATGGTGTTTCTGTTTGCTGTTTAATATCAAAAATGAAATCATCAGCGTGATGACAAAAAGTGGCAGGCATTCTAAGGGGAGCAAACCAAGTGTGATTACAGAATGATAAAAAATAACAAAGGGCAAAATTACCTTGGAAAATTAAAATCTGAAAATGGACTTTGATAAACTTGGAACTCTGCTCAGTGGAAATGACTAGAGGATGTTAGTGCCCAAGGGAGTCTTAAGTAACAGAACCAGTGCAAACTCATTAATCAGCTTGGAAGTTAGTAAAAAGATTACTGATATTTTGGAAACCAATGAAGGAAATATTCTTTTTTTTTTTTTTTTGATTTTAAAAAAGAGATAACTTCTTTTTGGCTGTAGTAGTTACCAAATATCAGACTAAGTATCAGTTATCTATTGTTTAATCTTATCATGGTTCCACAAGGTGTCTATATATATTTTTTTTTAAGGAAATATTCTTACTACAAAAATAAAATAGGAATTGAAAGTCATTTGTGGGAAAATAGTTCAGAGATTATTACAGTTTCAGGAAGACCTGAAAAGAAACTATTTTTTGTTTTGTTTTGGTTTGGTTTTCCGGTATTTTGTTAGTTTAAATGCAAAGAATCCGCAAAATACTCGTAAGATGAGTTATTGCTTCATCCTTAAGTTGATGTATTAGCTAATATAAAAAGCTAAAAAATTTTCAATATATTTAAACTAATGATAAGAGTGATTAATTGATGGATTACCAAAATATTGACAGATTGCCAAAATATATATATATCTTTATCTTAAGTATTTTATGTTCCAGTGAAAAATGGAATCATGGTCATAGTAAAAAGTTACTAACACACAAGTTCTAATAAAATCTTAGAGAATGCCATCACAGCACCTGCTTTAGTTTACAGAGATTTCTGCTCTTGTAAGTTAATTGGGCTAAGAAGTTCCCACAGGTCTAAACAATTAAATTTTGGTTTTAACTACTGATTCCAAATCTATATTTCAAAACTAGTTTTCTCTTTTTTATAGGCTGAAAAAGAAAATCCAGGTCTGACACAGGACATCATTATGAAAATTTTAGAGAAAAAAAGCGTAGACATTAACTTCACAGAGTCCCTTCTTCGTATGGCAGCTGACGATGTAGAAGGTATTGGAAGAACCTCGCTTAGTTTTACAGTGGTTGAAAAGCACTTTTTATGAATCACTATTTGTTTGACAAAAGAAATCTTCTTCTCTCCTTCCCCTCCCCTTGTCATCGATGTCACCTGATGATAGTGGAAGCAAATCTATATACAATTGAAAAATAGTTCTTCTTTTTATTTGTGAGATTTAATTACTTGAAGGGAAAGAGTTGTTTATGACACGTGCTTTCATTTTTATCCTGTTTATAAAATGTTGTGAGTTCAATTTTTCACTAAAAGGTAAGCTGTATTGGAATGGTTATTTTATTTGGTGTTTTCTTTAAGCAAATAGCAGTTTATAAGTAATGAGTTTTTCATTTGTTTTTCTAACTTTAGAATAGCATCTTTTTATTTTTTTTAAGCGCAGATACAGGAGGACAATATAACCATTTTTTTGGTTTGAAAAACTTTTGATTTTCTTCATTTTGGCTTTTTAAAAGTAAAAATGGATTTCATTTAAGTTTGGTGGCAATTTTCCCATTAATTTATACATATAATTAGTAAATAAAATGTAGATATATAAATATAATATATATTTGCTATAAATGTAGATCTAAAATGTAGATACAAATGTAGATATACAAATACTATATATATTTACTATAAATAGTAAATAAAATGTAGGTATATAATTTCCTGTGTTTGTTGGGAGAGAACAAAAAGTAGACGTTTTAACTGATTTTCTGATTTATAAGAAAGACCTCCTTCTTTAGACCCCAGAACTTGCCGCCTGTTGAGCGTAGCGTATGTGTGAATTGGCAGGGTTGGGACACTTCCAGGTCCTTCAGCAGCCTGCCGAGTCTCACTGAACCTTTTTTCCAAAGTTGCGATTCTCTGATCCTAGCCTTTATGTGGCTCTGTGGCGGTGGCTTTGTTGCTAGATGAGATTTCAGGAATGTGCTAAAGATTTTATTAGGTTATTTGGGGTTTTCATATAGTGAACAGTTGTGTATTCATATAGGGGTTTTAAATTATTGAACCAGATATATATTGCCTTTCCTTTAGTTCATAGCACCATTACCTAATGTGAAATGTCTCTTCAGAGGGCTAATGAACTTGATTGAGCCTCCTTTTTTAATCTCTTCATTTTTTTATTTTTAAAATTTCATGGGATTTCCATTTACCCCAAATTTAGAATATTTACTTTTTCGTCTTGTGATATTTTACTCTGAGATACTCTGTGATATTTACTCTGTTGTTACTGCTGGACTGTCAAGTGCTAACAGACTCTGCTCTGCACCCTGGTATTTCCTAGTTTCTCTGGCCTTTCTTCACCCCCACCTGCTTTGACCAACATGGGGAATTCTTAGGTAGGAAGTTGGCAGAGAGTTGCGTGATGTTTTTCATTATGTGTTCATCAGAGTACATGATTGAACGACCAGAGTCAGAATTCCAAGACCTAAATGAAAAGGCGCGAGCCCTTAAACAGATTCTCAGTAAGATCCCGGATGAGATCAGTGACAGAGTGAGGTTTCTGCAGACAATCAAGTAAGTGATGCTTTTGTTTTGGATCTTTTTGTAAAAGTACTTCAAAGGAACTACTCGTCTAGATGTTGTAATTTTGTATGACATTATTAAGTTAAAATGTTAGTTTGAAATACAGTTTGATGGTTTTAAATGCTGCATTTTATTATTAACTTCTAACCTCTTGGCATTTGGTTTCAGAATACAATAACTTTTTGAGAATCTTTTATTTAAAAACAGTGATGAAATATATATAACCTGGAATGGAGTTTGAATTCCATAAATAATGGAAAACATAAATGTCAGATTAAAATGAGTAGAGAAATTGCATAAATCCTAGAGATTGACAGAGATTGACAATCGGAGATACCAAAGTTATTTCTATTTCAGAAATGGCACAAGTCATGAGGATAAGCAATGTGTAGCCTTTTCTTATTTTGACCAAATTGTGAACCTCCAGGGATACAGGTTAAATAGGACCAGGGAGGCCAGCTGGGTCCCCCGCACCCCCCAAGATATCTCCTATGTGTGTACGAATATTCCAAAACTAGAAATATGCAAAATTTGAAATACTTATAGACTGATGTATTTCAGATAAGGGATACTCAACCTTTATAGTTAAACATGGTTTGGCCCATAAAAGATAAAATTGCCATTGATCTTAAACCTGATTGTTTAGACAGTTTATTTCTGAGTTTTCAAATAATTTAATCAGTTTTCCTTGGTGTTGATATATTTGCCGATGAGCAACGCTGCATTTCTATGAAGATTTGATATTTAGAATAGTATTTTCAGCAGATTTTGCTTCATATTATTGTAGTAGAGGTTTATACAGTCGGAATCACCTTCTTAACAGCCACTCATAAAACTTACTGAGTGCTGAGCACTATTTGAAGTCACATTGTGTCCCTTAGACTGTGTGTGCAGCCCTGTCACAGAGCGGAGGAGGAGGTTCGGCAGCTCTCCTTCCGTCACACAGCTGGCAAGTGACACAGCTGGATCTAAACCCAGACGTTTGGAGCCCAGTGTGTTTTCTGCTGCTTTGTAATCAAAGATTCATAATGTCCATCTAACCTGGTGATTGAAAAAAGTTTTTAAAAAATATATTTTCTTTTTAATTATTTTAGGTACATGAAAGCTGTATATATTCGTAGGGTGCATGTGATGTTTTGATACAGGCATACAGTGTTTATCAGTCAAAGCAGAGTAATGGGTATATTCCACCTAAAGTGTTCATCATTTCTTTGTGTTAGGAACATTTTAGTTCAACTCTCTTAGTTACTTTAAAGTGTACTATAACTTACTGTTGACTAAAACCCTTTGTTATATTGTCAAGTACCGTTCATTCTGTCTATCGAACTGTATTTTTGTTCCCATGAACCATCCCCATTTATTCTCTCCTCCTTACCGCCTCTATCCTCTGGTAACTTCCATTCAACATTCTGTCTCCATGAGATCGATTATTGTGATAATTAGCTCCAACATGTGTGTGAGAACTTGTGAGATTTGTCTTTCTGTACTTGGCTTATTTCACTTAACAGTTTCCACTTCCATTCATGTTGTTGTAAGTGGCAGGATATCGTTCTTTTATGGCTGTGTAATATTCCATTACATGTATGTACAACTGTTTCTTCATCCATTCCTTCACTGAGGTTATTCCAGCTCTTAGCTGGCGTGCAGGTGCTGCGTGAGCGTGACGTGCAGACACACTCTCGCCACCCTCATCTCCTTCCCGTTGGATACTCTGAGCAGTGGGACTGCTGAGTCACCTCAGAGCTCTCGTATCTTTTTGAAGAACCTTCCTTGTTGTTGCACTGATTTATATTCCCCCCAATAACATACAGGGTCCCCCTTTCTCTACATCCTCACAGCATTGGTTATGGCCTGTCTTTTCGATAACAGCCATTTTAATTGGGGTGAGATGATGTCTCATTGCAGTTTTGATCCGCATGTCTCCAGTGACTAATTATGTTGAGCATTTTTTCATATATTTGTTGGCCATTTTTGTATCATCTTTGGAGAAATGTCTATTCATATATTTTGCCCATTTTTTAGTCAGAATATTTTATTTTTTTCCTATCACATTGTTTAAGCTCCTTATATATTCTTGTTAATAATCCTTTGTCAGATAGGTGGTTTGCAAATACTCTCCCTTTCTGTGGGTCGTCTCTCTACTTTGCTGATTGTTTCCTTAGTTTTAGCTTGATGTGATCCCATTTGTTTAATTTTGCTTTGATTGCCTGAGCTCTGGGAGTGCTGCTCAATTAAATCATCGCCCAGACAGACCATTGTCCTGAAGTTGTGCCCCAATGTTGAAAAAAGAGTTTTTGCTGTTTGAAGGAAATATGGTAAAATGGCAGAGGACATCTTATACAGAATGCCCTTATATAAGAGAGATAACAGCGTTTTGTTGGAAGCGAGGGTACAAATGGCAGGCCCAGAGCCCTCCATCCTGTTTTGACAGCCTTTTTGTCCCTCTGGTGTTAATGAGACATAGTTGCTAAACTCTTTGTGATTCTAGGAAGATGCAGTTTGAAAACCACATTATTAACAGATACATTTTAGGGAGTTGCACTTGAAAGTCATGTTTATTGTCGTCACCAGGCTCTATTAGGGTCTCACCTCAGTTGGGTGTGAGTGGTAATGTTTCAGGTCTGTTTCTTAATTCAGCACAATTGAGTTAGGAGTAATGGCAGTGAAGATTTGTTTCCTAAACCATTTTAGTGGGGGATAATTTGTCCTAGTAAGTAATTAATACACATATTATTTCTGAGACTGAAATTCAACAATATGCAACTACTATAGATGGCTCAAGTTATAATTATTTGTATTGCTATAATGTGTATTGATACATTTTGATATATGTTACCACTGTTAATTGACAAATTAGTGGGTACAACTGCATTAAAATGGAAAATAAAGAAAATTGGCTCATCCTTCAAGTTGTGCAGTTACTATTTCTCTTTAACATATTTTACTTTATTAACATTTTATCCATTTATTTTAGCAACATTTTTCAGTAAGCATATATGAAAGACCTACCACACTAAATACTATAGGTGATGCTATAGGTTGTGTTAAATAGTAAGCAGATTCCTTGCAGCTAATAAATATTCAAGAATTTTTTTTTGTTTTTTGTAGAGACAGAGTCTCACTTTATAGCCCTCGGTAGAGTGCCGTGGCCTCACACAGCTCACAGCAACCTCCAACTCCTGGGCTTCAGTGATTCTCTTGCCTCAGCCTCCCGAGTAGCTGGGACTACAGGCGCCCGCCACAACGCCCGGCTAATTATTCAGGAATTTTTTAATATGGTAGCAGACCTAGGTTTGAATCTTCACTCCAACATTGAACAGTGTGACTCTTGGATACATGTTGCTTAGCTTCCAGCATTCTCATTTCTGCCTCTGAAAACGAGGGTAGTAAGATGTAAGCATCAGAAGAAATGATGTCCATGAAGCACCTAGTGCAAGGCCAGGCGCACACTCGAGGACTTTTGCTCGCACCATGAATTGAGGGTTTTCCCGCCCTCTCTGGTGTTGGTTAGGAAAAGCAATCCAGCAAGCAATTTTTAAAGGTCCTCTTAATGAATGAATGTTTCTTTTTGATGACATTTGATCTTATGCAAATATTTTATGAAATTAATTTGTAGGTTTTCTTTAAGTCTGATACAGTCCTGATGGATAACTAGTAGCGACTTAACGGCCATGCAGTTCTCTATTTACTCTCTGTAATTTGCATTTGCATTTTCTTAGGCTAAAATTTCCCAAGGTTTATTTGTTTCACGTCAGGAGTGTTGGTGGTAGCTCCAGAATGGATTGTTCAGAGCTGTCCAGTCTGAAGCAGACTGAGTGCACAGTAGGGCAGGTGCACAAGCAGAAGCTCTGCTTGCCACGGTGCTGTTTGATACGATGCGCCCGCCTTCCATCTGACACCTCTGTCTGTCAGTGTGTGCGTTTCTCAAAAGGTGCTATAAAGAGCTTCAAATTCCTAAATTCTTTCCCATTCCACTCATACTGTCCGTGTCTGACCACAGAGTTCATCAGTTTGAACAGCATCATTATGTGAGAGTTATTTACCTTCAAGTCCTCACAGTTCTTTGTATGTTTAATTTGTGTGTAGTAATTTTTTGTGCTAGTACTTTTTTTTCTAGGAAACAAATTACTAATATAATTTAGCTTCCCTAGTACAAACTTTGGTGCCATAAATGAAAATGCTATTCTGTGTACATACAGATAACATGATATTTGGCACAAATTGCTGCAGATTTTTAGGGGGGGACACTCCAAATCAATTCCGTAGGTCAGACCTGACTCACCAGCAGAATCACTTGGCTGATTTTCAGTATCCCTCAGCAGGCGTGATGGGCTCCAGCATCCTCCACTCTCTTCCCCGCTGCGTTTTCTTTTCTTTTCCGAGATGAGTTCCGAACTCCTCCTCTAACCTGCAGGAGCAGCTGTTCCCCTGTATGTGGAAGATGTGTTCATTGGTGTAGTTAGTCTTTGAGGCACATTTTCATATTCCCCTGTTACCAGAATATTAGAGTATGCTACTAAGTGAGACCACGTACAAACAGCTATCTGATCACTGTGTGATTTTCCTCATTATACTGCATTTTAAATTGCTCTATTGTGGATTTGGAAAACCTGGCATATTTACATTTGACATTTTTTATTTGTTGAAATTGTAGTTTTTCTCAGGTAATAGGATGTTCATATGCCACCCTTTTATTAAGCAGTGGTGTATTTTGTCCATCACAGTAGTACAGAGAGATTCAGTTTGCTTAAAACCATAAATTGAAAGAAACAGTTATATAATTTCAAACTGCTGTTACTCAAGGCTGTCTGTATGGACAGTTAGCTTGTGTAAAATTTATTATCCTCCTTGAATTTGCAGTATTTTAATGTTTCAGTCTAATACCAAAGTTTGACATGCAAGAGGTAATAAGTATTTATTAAAATATTTAATAAACGTATCATTATTACTTTAGAATAGCCTAAAATCCTTTTTTATACCAAAATCTTATATGCCTCGAATTTCTAGGATTTCCATAACGTAGAATTTCTGCAGGCTTATTCATACGCAGTACCCTGGGAAACACACCCAGGCACACAGAGACCTGCAGCTTTCTTTTTTTTTTCTTTCTTGAAGTAAAAGCTAAAATGTTTTAGATATGAAATATCTGAAATCTGATATTTGTAATTTTAAAAATCATTATAAAATTTAAAAACAATATTTAAAAATAAATATTTGTAGTGGTCTAGATGTACATCTTGTTTACATTCATATCTTCAGTCTTGCATTGCATTTGAACGGCAGAAGCTTTTGTGGTGACTGAGAATGGATGTGAAATAGAGGAAACTTGGCTTAGAGAGCGGGGGGCTGTTAGAGAATGCAGAATTACGTGAAGTTGAGGGTGATAGGGAAAAAACTGCTATGAAGTTAGAACGTGGAAATTGAAAAGGATATAGATATAAAAGACAAGAAAGGCTCAGAAAATGTGGTGCGTGGACGGGACAAAGAGCTCAAGTGAGAATTCCTGATCTCTCTCTGTTTAGAAAGGGAAGGACAGTGCTGATACGTGTATAGTCCAGGGATGATTACAGAAAGGTTCAGGGAGAGTCAGGGATTCGGGTAGTGTCTCTTCCAGTAATTTAAATGTAGTTTACTTTAGGAAATAGTGACTGGCGGCAAAGGTTAGGGAGAGGAAGATTATTTATTTGCTAGATAAAAAGTGAAGGTGTCTGAAAGAGAAGCATTCTGAGAAGGGATATTTCCACTGAGGAGGAAATGTTTCATCTTAAACATTAAAACTATTAGGTATGTGACGTGTAGTATTGTTAAATACAGAATGTGTTATGTATGATGTAAAATTTCACAGCGATAGTCATTGACTAATTGTTCAAATAACAAAAGTGGAGACTGATAGCTTGACTTCACCTACATTAGCCAGAGAAAAGGAAAACACAGGCATAGATAAGGTTACCCTTCTACAGACGTGAGGGCAGAATGCTGCATGACATGTGACTGGCGTCTCTGGTACGCAGTTCCCCAGAGTCAGAGTCATGGAGGGTGCAGCCGTTCCCCAGAGTCAGGGGCATAGAGGGTGCAGCTGTTCCCCAGAGTCAGAGTCATGGAGGGTGCAGCCGTTCCCCAGAGTCAGAGTCATGGAGGGTGCAGCCGTTCCCCAGAGTCAGAGTCATGGAGGGTGCAACCGTTCCCCAGAGTCAGAGTCATGGAGGGTGCAGCCGTTCCCCAGAGTCAGAGTCATGGAGGGTGCAGCCGTTCCCCAGAGTCAGAGTCATGGAGGGTGCAGCCGTTCCCCAGCATCAGAGTCATGGAGGGTGCAGCCGTTCCCCAGAGTCAGAGTCATGGAGGGTGCAGCCGTTCCCCAGCATCAGAGTCAGGGAGGGTGCAGCTGTTTCCCAGCATCAGGGGCATAGAGGGTGCAGCCGTTCCCCAGAGTCAGAGTCATGGAGGGTGCAGCCGTTCCCCAGAGTCAGAGTCATGGAGGGTGCAGCCATTCCCCAGCGTCAGAGTCAGGGAGGGTGCAGCTGTTCCCCAGCGTCAGAGTCATGGAGGGTGCAGCCGTTCCCCAGAGTCAGAGTCATGGAGGGTGCAGCCGTTCCCCAGTGTCAGAGTCATGGAGGGTGCAGCCGTTCCCCAGAGTCAGAGTCATGGAGGGTGCAGCCGTTCCCCAGCGTCAGTCATGGAGGGTGCAGCCGTTCCCCAGCGTCAGAGTCATGGAGGGTGCAGCCGTTCCCCAGAGTCAGAGTCATGGAGGGTGCAGCCGTTCCCCAGAGTCAGAGTCATGGAGGGTGCAGCCGTTCCCCAGAGTCAGAGTCATGGAGGGTGCAGCCGTTCCCCAGCGTCAGTCATGGAGGGTGCAGCCGTTCCCCAGAGTCAGAGTCATGGAGGGTGCAGCCGTTCCCCAGAGTCAGAGTCATGGAGGGTGTAGCCGTTCCCCAGAGTCAGAGTCATGGAGGGTGCAGCCGTTCCCCAGCGTCAGAGTCATGGAGGGTGCAGCCGTTCCCCAGCATCAGAGTCATGGAGGGTGCAGCCGTTCCCCAGAGTCAGAGTCATGGAGGGTGCAGCCGTTCCCCAGAGTCAGAGTCATGGAGGGTGTAGCCGTTCCCCAGAGTCAGAGTCATGGAGGGTGCAGCCGTTCCCCAGAGTCAGAGTCATGGAGGGTGCAGCCGTTCCCCAGCATCAGAGTCAGGGAGGGTGCAGCTGTTTCCCAGCATCAGGGGCATAGAGGGTGCAGCCGTTCCCCAGAGTCAGAGTCATGGAGGGTGCAGCCGTTCCCCAGAGTCAGAGTCATGGAGGGTGCAGCCATTCCCCAGCGTCAGAGTCAGGGAGGGTGCAGCCGTTCCCCAGAGTCAGAGTCATGGAGGGTGCAGCCGTTCCCCAGAGTCAGAGTCATAGAGGGTGCAGCCGTTCCCCAGAGTCAGAGTCATGGAGGGTGCAGCCGTTCCCCAGAGTCAGGGTCATGGAGGGTGCAGCCGTTCCCCAGAGTCAGAGTCATGGAGGGTGCAGCCGTTCCCCAGCGTCAGGGTCATAGAGGGTGCAGCCGTTCCCCAGCGTCAGGGTCATGGAGGGTGCAATCGTTCCCCAGCGTCAGTCATGGAGGGTGCAGCCATTCCCCAGCGTCAGAGTCATGGACGGTGCAGCCGTTCCCCAGAGTCAGAGTCATGGAGGGTGCAGCCGTTCCCCAGTGTCAGAGTCATGGAGGGTGCAGCCGTTCCCCAGAGTCAGAGTCATGGAGGGTGCAGCCGTTCCCCAGCGTCAGTCATGGAGGGTGCAGCCGTTCCCCAGAGTCAGAGTCATGGAGGGTGCAGCCGTTCCCCAGTGTCAGAGTCATGGAGGGTGCAGCCGTTCCCCAGAGTCAGAGTCATGGAGGGTGCAGCCGTTCCCCAGCGTCAGTCATGGAGGGTGCAGCCGTTCCCCAGAGTCAGAGTCATGGAGGGTGCAGCCGTTCCCCAGAGTCAGAGTCATGGAGGGTGCAGCCGTTCCCCAGAGTCAGAGTCATGGAGGGTGCAGCCGTTCCCCAGAGTCAGAGTCATGGAGGGTGCAGCCGTTCCCCAGCGTCAGTCATGGAGGGTGCAGCCGTTCCCCAGAGTCAGAGTCATGGATGGTGCAGCCATTCCCCAGCATCAGGGTCATAGAGGGTGCAGCCGTTCCCCAGAGTCAGAGTCATGGAGGGTGCAGCCGTTCCCCAGAGTCAGAGTCATGGAGGGTGCAGCCATTCCCCAGAGTCAGGGGCATAGAGGGTGCAGCCTTTCCCCAGCGTCAGAGTCATGGAGGGTGCAGCCGTTCCCCAGCATCAGAGTCATGGAGGGTGCAGCCGTTCCCCAGCGTCAGAGTCATGGAGGGTGCAGCCGTTCCCCAGAGTCAGGGGCATAGAGGGTGCAGCTCAGTAAAACCTACTCCCGCAGCCAGAGCTGGGCCCTGTGTGTAGTACACATGGGGTGAGTCAGAGCCAACTCTGATTAGAATTCTTACAATATATGTATACAAATTTCTTTGAAATGGAGTTGATGTTAAAGATTCTTTTTGTCCTTTTCCAACAGGGATATAGCTAGTGCAATAAAGGAACTTCTTGATACAGTGAATAATGTCTTTAAGAAATACCAGTACCAGAACCGCAGAGTAAGTTCAGTGGAAGTCTTGCTGGTCACCCCCCTCCGTGTTGGTTTGATTATGAGAAATAGTTTTGTGTCAATAATCACTGGGTTTATCCTTGAGTTTAACTATGCTGTTTTCTGTGCTTAAATACTCAAAAATGCTTATTTGTAATGTAAAGTGCACCCCTTATTATGCATAATGTCCTGTCTTTGACTTTGGCTTTTGTCATCGCTCTAAAGTATTTTTTATTTTTTTCTTATTATTTTCTTATGTATTTAGGCACTTGAACACCAAAAGAAAGAATTTGTAAAGTACTCCAAAAGTTTCAGTGATACTCTGAAAACGTATTTTAAGGATGGCAAGTAAGTACTGTCATTTATCCTTTTCCTTAAAAATTAACTAGATCGTGTGTTTTATATGATACTGAAATCACAGACACAAGCCCTTTCACCAACGCCTGTTGGTATGCAGGTGACTGAGAGCAAAGGCAGTCCTTTAAAAATAGAAAATAAACAAATGCTGAGTCCACCAAAACTTTATTCTAGAGCAGGAGCTGTCCCACTTTCTCTGAAAGGGGCCAGATGGAAAGAGTTTAGATTGGAGGGTCCTGTCACCACCACTCGCCACCTCTGCTGTTGCAGTGCCAAAGCAGCCATAGCCAGTGTGTGAGGAGGTGTGATTGTGTCCTAACAAATCTTCACGTAAACTGAAATTTGAATTTGGTATAAAATTTTCAGCTGTCACATAATATCCTTTTAATTATATTATTATTTACAATTTAAAAACAAAAGCGTTTTTAGTTTTATTGGCCTTTTACTCACTTCTGAAGTTGGTTCTCAAACTTTAATAGCTTCAAAATATACCTGGAGGGCTTGTTAAGGCATAAATTGCAAATTACTTTAGGGGCCTCACCTCCAGAATTTCTGATTTTGTCGATCTGAGGTACCAAGAATTTGTATTTCTCGGCAGTTTTTGGACGATCTTGGTCAGTCGGCCTTAGGTCAAACCGGTGCTTCTCAAGTCTGTCTGCACCTTAGACTCACTTGGGGTGAGTTTTTAAAAATCTCATTGTCTGGGGACCTTCTGCCTGGTTCAGTTGACCTGGACCTGAGCTAGTGGTTGAGATGTTCTGTGAAAGTGCTCCGGGTAATTTTAAAGTGCTGTGAATTTTGATCCACTATCCTGAAAAGACAGAGAATTAAATTGGCTTTCTCAGCATCATTCTGTAAAATAGGAAGCACGCTAAAAATGCAACCTGGATGTTATTTTAAATTTACATCCATCTGGTTGCAGAACACTGCAGAAAAGGTATTTTATGTATTTTTGTATACACATACACATAATGTATAAACTGAGGCAGAGGACATGTTTTTTGTAGTATTATATAGTAGTGTTCAAAGTCAGAAAAATAATCTAAATAGAAAATTCGGACGTTGAACATTTGAAGTCCCTATATATAGGGCCTATCATTACAATATCATTGTAATAATATTTAAGAATAATAAAAACACAACAGATGGAATTCTGTTAATTTCCGGCATCTTTTCCAACTGTTCAAACAGGTTGAAATGTTGCATGTATTAGTAAAGAAGTTGGACTGGATTGGTTTTCTGTTGTTCTGTACTTCAGGTTATCTGGGGGAAGCCTCCTTGATGACTTCATTTGATAAGCCAGCAGCTGTGTTTTGAAATAAACTTTCATCTTTTTTTCCCTTGATCGCCTGTGCTAAGCCCAAAACACATTAAAAGAATACCTTATATGATAGAATCATTATTTCTGGTACTCATTAGTTAGTATTATGAAATAAGCACATTGAAAAAGAGAAGTTAATTAAGACCCTGATTTTCATTTATTTAGGCTCCTTGCTACTACTTTGTCTGCATTCGGCAGCTCTTTAAAATTCCACTTCTTTGTGCATGAATTATGTGCCATATATCCTGAACTTATTTCCTGAAAACAGAAAATTATTAATAGAGCCCAATCTTTAAGCCATCTTTCAGTAGGAAGATGAATTTGCATTGATTCAACCAATTCTTCCTGGTCCCTCTCTTTTGAGAATTTTCTGGAAAGATACACGCTGTGCCTCTAATACTAAGAAAGTGACAAGGCCACACGCAGGACTGGGGCATCAGCCTGTGTTCCGGCCACATGAAGATGAGCCTTCAGAATGTGGTGGAGCATGAGGCAGTTTTAAGAGCACATTTTTACACATTGTCAGCTCCAAGTATTAAAACTACATGATTTTTATGTTTTAAAAGTAGATGATTCTAAAAGTAGTTTGTGGTTATAATTCCTATCTCTGTTTTTGTGGGGGGATTTGTTTGTTTTGAAAGAAGGTAAGAGGGGTTGGGATGAATCAGTTTGGAAGTGACTAACCTTTTACTAAATATTTGTCATGTCCGTTGATGTACAGATTGTGAGACTGAGTAGAAGAATACTTTACCAAATTTCATTTATTGACAGCTGTCAAACCACGCTTCAATCTTCCTTGGGCAGTTACTTGATCTAGTATTAACTCTGGTAGCTGAGGGCCACCTGTCTGAACAGCCCTCCATCACTTTGTTGCCAGCCAGAACCACCAGGGGGCAGTAATTCCTAGATAGTGGCTGATGATTCAGGACCATTAAATCCCAAATTGGAATAAAAGTCATGAGAAACCCAAGCTTGTCTTCTTTTGCCCCAAAATGATTTCATTGCGACTGTTAATAGATAGCATTAAGTATAACTCTTTTAAAAGGGTACATTATTTGGATAAAAGTAATACTTGTTTATTTCTTTTTTAACAGGGCGATAAATGTGTTCATGAGTGCCAACCGACTAATTCATCAAACCAACTTAATACTTCAGACCTTCAAAACTGTGGCCTGAAAGTTGTCTATGTTAAGAGATGTACTTCTCAGTGGCAGTGCGGAGCTGCCTTTATCTGTACATTTTAAAGTTTGACTGTAAATTATCAGTCCCTCCTGCAGGGATCTAATCCAGGATGTTGAACGGGATTATCGCCATCTGACACCATATTTTTGTAAAATGTAGCTTAATCATAATCTCACACAGAAGATTTTGCATCACTTTTGCTATTATCATTCTTTTAAGAATTATAAGCCAAAAGAATTTACGCCTTAATGTGTCATTATATAACATTCCTTAAAAGAATTGTAAATATTGGTGTTTGTTTCTGACATTTTAACTTGAAAGCGATATGCTGCAAGATAATGTATTTAACAATATTTGGTGGCAAATATTCAATAAATAGTTTACATCTGTTAAACATTTCTTTACTTGAAAAAAATGCATATATATATGTGTATATATATATATGATCAGAAGACCAAGGCAACTTGATGTAATGTCTAAAAACTTCTGACGGAAGCTTATTAGCAGTTTATCATAATAAAGCAACAAGAATTCCTATTTTTTGTCCTTAATCACTATAGGCAAAAAGTAATCAATAGAAATATTTTCATTAGTTATTACCTAAGAAAGTACTAAATATTTTTCCACTATTTGCTGCCTATTTTCAGAGACTTAGGAGAAAGAGATAGCAATTTATAGGCTCTTCAGACTATACTGCCACTTTTAAAACTGTGACAATGTACATTTGACTCTGAGAAATTACATCTTTCGGGTATTCTGGGCCCTAATAACCTTTGTACCTTCCCCCCACCCCCCCACAAATAGCCATAGATAATAATAATTTGAAGCTATTCCAGTAGTTGGTTTGAAGTTATCATAAGTGTTAATATTCTACACACTTTTTAAAACGTGCAGTTTTGTTTGATCATAGAGAGGTTTTAAGGAAACAATATATAGCAAGTGTTCATGTTAAGTGATTTCATTTTCAATTATGATAAAGGGAAAATCAGGATTTATTTATCTTTTATAAAAATTTTAAATGTTGCAGTGAATTTCTGTTGGCAATATGATTTTCTTTTGCTGTAAATATAATTCAGTTATTTTTTTTTCCATTTAAAAAATGAATTTTTAAAGAATGATTATCGTTGGCAACATGAAAGTAACTCATCCTGTTAAATGTAAACAGAAAATATGTGGGAAGAAACAAAAAAACCCAATAGATAATTGTATGAAATTTCATAATTTATGGACATTTTATTGACTTGATTTTTTTTTCCTTTAAAGATAGATAGCCAGTAAAACAAGTAGAATTGGTGATTTTTGCTGTTTATTTTTGGCATTAACTATCATTTACCCTTGGAAGTAGAGGGATGGTCATTTACAGAATAGACTCATGAATATATGAAGAAAAAAGATACTGACTTGTGTGCGGCAGACTCTTCTGACATAAACCCAATACGGTTGTCATCCCTGCTCTTGTTTCACTCTCCGTAAAGAACTCACCATTAAAAAAAATCCTCACCGTTACCAGGCACACCTCAGATCACCCATTTTTATTAGTCTTCTCCCTTTTCATTTCACCATCCAGTGTCTCTGGCTTCTGTTTTTATGAAATATACCTGCAGAAAGGAGGCTTATTCTTAGAATGCTTCTGTTTCTTATCCTTCCGGGAGGGCTATCAAGGGAGGGCCAGTGTGGCCCAGTCAGAGCCTTCTCCAGAGATAAAGAAGAGGAGATCATTTGTCAACTGCCCTCCATGTGTCAGACACCGTTAGATCTGTATGTGAACAGTCCCCTCAGCAGTTTTATAACTTAGTTATCCACCTTGCAGTTGCAGAAGCTGAGAGAGCTCAGGTCACACAGCTGGTGACTGCCGAAGGCCAGGGTTTAAATTCACTGGTTTCCGGATTCCAAGTCTTTCCATTGAACTGTCTGTGCCAAAAATAGGCCTTGTGTTGAGGATGTGAGTTCTCAGACCCCAGCACGACAGACCTTCCCTGTCCACAAGAGAAGCAGACTTAAGTAGGACAGTTTTGTTTTTTTTCCCCCCCCCACAAATCTGAATTTGTTCATTTTAAAGGATCATTCTTTATTTAGATATTATTATTGTTTAAAATACCCCCTTCTCATATTTTTTTTAAATTAAATGATACGTATTGGTTTTTTACTGATTGTGTTTTAATAACCTTATTAGGCAGAACGTGAGGTCAGCAACCTAATTTCAGTTCCTGATAAATATTTTTTAAACTTTTTATATGGAAATAATTTCAAATTAATAGAAAATTGGGGAGAATGGTACAAAGGATATCCATATTCCCTTTACGCAGATGCACGTATTGTTCAGATTTTACCCTTTTTTTTTTTGTAGAGACAGAGTTTCACTTTATCACCCTCGGTAGAGTGCCGTGGCTTCACACAGCTCACAGCAACCTCCAACTCCTGGCCTTAAGCGATTCTCTTGCCTCAGCCTCTGGAGTAGCTGGAACTACAGGCGCCCACCACAACGCCCGGCTATTTTTTGTTTGCAGTTTGGCCCGGGCTGGGTTTGAACCTGCCACCCTCGGCATATGGGGCCGGTGCCTACTGAGCCACAGGCGCCGCCCAGATTTTACCCTTTTAATTGTATCATTTACTTGTTCCTTTGCACTCCCTTAAGCCTCCCTTACCTTGGGTCATTTCCACACCCATCTCTGTCATTTAGGACATTGATGTGTTTTTGAATATGATTTTCTCTCCCCTTGTCCTTTGTAGTAGAATGTTTCTCTTTTGGGGGCTTCCTCATGATTAGATTGAGGTTACACATGTTTGGAATACTACACTGATGGTACAGCATAAATGTAAGACAATTAGGAGCACGAAAGCCAGAGAATTAAAAAACACTTGGAAAACCATAGAAAGGCATGTATCTATGCTTTTTCCCCAGTGGTTTACATATACGTAATTATATATATAGCCGAATTTATAATATATATAGCTTAAATTGTCTCTAAAGATTTGACCAGGAGTAACAACTTCAAGCTGGCTCCTACATCCTTGTCCTTGGCATCCTCAATCGTTCCGTTTAAAGCACTTAGTGTAGATAAGAGACGTTCCAAGATCTGAATGAGCAATGCTCTGTCGAGCCCCGGGGATGATATTAGAGCCCTAACTGTGTACTCCGGCCTGCTCATCGCCACTGCACAAGCTGCCCTCTGCACCCCTGGGTCCCACATCTGGGGGTTCTGCATCTCTGAATTCAACCAACGGGATTGAAAGTATTCAGGAGAAAATAAAACTGCAATAAAAAATAAAAGTACAGCACAACTAATTATGTAACATTTACGTTACATATTTATTTGCTACAAGTAATGTAAGGACAATTTAAACCACAGTGTGTGTGTAGGTTACATGCAGACACCATGCCATTTTGTGTAAGGGACTGGGGCATTTGTGGATTTTGGTATCCCTGGAGAATCCCAGGACCAATCCCCGCAGGCATCCAAGGATGGTTGTGCACGTACGTGCAAATGTGTGTACACAGGGTCATCTTTGCTCAAGTGCAGGCTGTGTTTGATTTTAGAGTCATGAGTTCACACCAGTACCTGCAGTTGTGATCCCTTCTCAGAGGTCTCTTTCTCTGCTTCTCCAGTCCATTTCTATGCCCCCTTTTTCAAAATCCTGAATCCTTCAATAACCAGTTTATTCAGTTTCTGACTCCTGTATCTAAAATAGTTTTAGAATTGCTTTTTCTCGCGTCAGTGTGAAAACAAGGCTTGTCTGCATATCTCGCCCTTACCTGTGTCCTGCCCCAAATTAAGGGCAGCTATCGCATTGCGCATTTGGATGGGTTACTTGGGTTCTTTCCCCTCTACTGCAAAAGTTTTTCTATTTGAAATATAATAGAGTTCATTTTTTCAGTTTGCCCTTAGGTTTAAGGTCCCCAACATTTCCTGTCTTTGCTGATTTATTGTTTAAGCATGTGGACCCTTAGTCAGAACTATACCCAAACATGCACTCGGACGTTTGACTTTCTCTCTAACCCCTCCTGCCCGTTCCACACTGAAGGTGTCCAGCAGAAGGTAGCATACTCGAGGGGGACAACCATTCCAGTTTGCTGGGACGCTGGGACACTGTACTTCTAACCCTTAACCTGGGAAAATGAGGCCAACTGAGAGGGCTGGTCACCTCTTTTAAAGACAGTTTTAATGGTGCATAATTCACATATCCTAAAATTAACGTATGTCCTTAAAAAACTTTATTGCCACACAGTTTACCCATTTTTAGCGAACTATTTCATTCTGTTTGATAAATTTAGAGCAGTGCAGCCTGGCCACACACAGTCCAGTCTCAGAATATTCTGTTTCTGTCATTCCTGTGCGGCCCCCTTGCCCAGGTACAGTTCATCCTGTTCCCACTTCTGGCTTCAGGCTGCGCTGGCAGCCTTTGGTCCCTGTGGGTTTTCCTCATCCAGACATTTCATGTAAACAGAACCGTACAGTGTGCTGTCTTCGAGCCCCACTCCTTTAGCAGTGCCACGCCTTTGAGGCCCATCCGCGGTGTGCCCTATGCAGGGGGATCTCTCAGTATTCCTGCTGCTGAATCGCGTTCCATGAAGTACTTCTGAACACACCTGTCTTCCATTAATAGCCAAAAGACATTTGGATTCCTTCCATTTTTTTGGCTGTTGCAGAGTGCTGCTGTGAACATTGATGTCCGGGTCTTTTTCTGGACATAGGTCTTCATTTGGGAGTAAATCCCCAGGAGTGAAATTGCTGGGTTGCATTGTAAATTTATATTTAACTCTTAAGAAGCTGCCAACCTGTTTTCCAAGTGCTGTACCATTTCACATCACCAGCAAATGTATGAGGAGGGTTTCCTGTTTCCCCCCACATCTGTCTCCTTCCCTGAATTACAGACATTCTAGGAGTATGAAGTGGCCTCTCACTGTTGAATCTGCACGCCTCAGCAGTGACACCAAGCGTCTCACGCACCTGTTAGCTGTTCCAGCACCTGCCCTATTTCTCACTCACCTCTGTAAAGCACTCCACGTCCATTCACAGACATCCCCACCACTTTTTTTTTACATTTCTGTTAGTGTTATTGGTGTGCAGGTGGCATGGTTTAACTGATCCGTCTGCTATACCTGGACATTCTGGTAATTTTTAATATTTTGCAAAAGTGCACATAATGCAGCAATGAATCACCTTTCATATGTATTCCTGTTTTTTTAAGTTAAATCTTCAGAGTAGATTCTTAGAAGTGGGATTACTAAATCAAAGGATATACACATGTACAATTGTGTATATTGCCTCTGTAAAGGTCCTGGCACCCCGCGTTCTACCAGCAACGTGCAAGCCTTTCCCTACAGCTTCACTAACAGGATGTCATCAAGTTCTTTAATTTTTGTCAATCAGATGGGTGAAAAATTGTATTTTATTGTAGACTGAATTTGCATTCTTCTTCTTATGAGTAAAGTTAAACTTCTTTCTTGTTTAAGGACCTTTTTTTTTTTTTTGACATTTTTTGAATTTGACTTTATCATGTTCTTTTGCCGTGCAAACTTTTTTTTTTGTTTTTTAAAAATTTTTACATAGTCAGATTTATCAGCTTTCCTGTTAAACTACCTTTTGTAGAGTTGTTTCTTTATAACTTTATTTCTTCTGTTCAAACTGGTTTCTTTAAGCTTTCTGTCTCTACAGGAGTCAGTTTGCTAAACTCTCTTTTAAAGAAATTATTTCCTTTCCATTTTCAAATGTATTTACACTGAAGTCATCTTATTTTTTCTTTTTCTTTTTTTTTTTTTTTTTTTTTGTAGAGACAGAGTCTCATTTTATGGCCCTCGGTAGAGTGCCGTGGCCTCACACAGCTCACGGCAACCTCCAACTCCTGGGCTTAAGCGATTCTCCTGCCTCAGCCTCCCGAGTAGCTGGGATGACAGGCGCCTGCCACAACGCCCGGCTATTTTTTGGTTGCAGTTTGGCCGGGGCCAGGTTTGAACCCACCACCCTCGGCATATGGGGCCGGCGCCTTACCGACTGAGCCACAGGCGCCGCCCTCATCTTACTTTTTTTTTAATTCTCTGTCTCAGTAATTATCTTCCCTTCCTGTTTTTTATTCTATTCTTTGCAGTTCTTCTTTGTCTTGATTAAACTAGCAAGTCATTTGTCCTATTGTTTTATCCAGGACTTCACTCATTAATTTGATGTGCTCATTATTTTTCTGTTCTATCTCTTAATCTCTAGTCCAATATTATTTTTTATTCCTTGGACTTGCTTTTATTTTATTTTGTTATTTTTCTAGCTCTTTCAGTTAATTCCATTTTCAGATTGATATTGGTATTTAGTGCTATGAAATATTTTCTGATGATTGCTTAGAATGTGCCTCTATATTACAATTTTTTATAAATTTTGTAATTTTTGTTTGTGTTTTCTATTTCGTCCAAGAGCTCATTTTAATAGACATCTAATTTTCAAGTGGGAGGGTTTTTGGGGTATCGTTTTTAATTTCTGTTTCTATTGCACTGTGATCCCCAAGTATTTGTACTAATTTTACTCTATGGTACCGCTTTGTTTCCTCTTACATGTTTATATTTCTTTTTCTAACATGTTCATTTTTTTGTGTATCATGTTTCATGAATACTTACGAAGATTGTGTTTTCTCTGTTATTAGGATGTAACATTCAGTATATATCCAGAAAGCCTACTTTATTGACTGTGTCGTTCAGTTCTTATCTATTGACATTTTGTGAAGAGGACTGTTGGCTGTTTTATAGGATTCCATCTATCTGAGTTTGTCAGATTGTTGACTTACAGTTAGCATCAGGCGCACGTGTTGGGAGGGATACTGCAGAAGGGACGTCTGCTGCCTCTATACCGTCTCATCAGGCTACACACGAGGTCAGTTTGCACAGTCATTGGTGACATGAACTTCTGTAACTTGCTTCACTGAAAAATACCCCTCTTCTTCCTGTGGTTACACATAATCTGGGGGGAGGATTTATTAATACATTGAGATTATGTAAGTATTTTATTTCCTGAGAAATGTTTACCCTTTGATGACCCTTTTCTGAATCAGTTATTACAATGGGTTGCAGAATGCTGTCTTTCTAACTCTATCAACTGCTCCCTCCCTCTCTCAGTGTTCCCCATTCCCATCATTATCTATTTTGATAAATTGGTCCTGATTCAGCCAGTGGGAGCCCCTCATGCCTTTATTTCCTTTGGATGTATCTATTGTTTGAAAAAGAAATTTCTTACTTTCTAGGCATCAAGATATGTCAGGCTCATCTTGAACTGCTCCTGCTGTAGCCCTGGACTCATGCACCGTTACAGGGGGGTGTATTAGAAATGAAGACTTGGGCTCCTGGTGTGCTGGTTGCAATGAGGTGTCTCAGCCACCGGAGTCTGGGAGGGGGAGTGTGTGTGAATTTTTACTGATAGTTCTAATTCCTGTCCATGCACTCTGAGCTCGTCCTTGCCTTCCTCCGTGCCATATTTGTATCTCCCTTCTGCTGTAACAGAAACCCTGGTTCCTAAAATACAATAAAATGTATTTGCACAGTCTTATAATAGGCACACATTGTTTCAAACTACTGGACCTGTGCTACCACAATCAAGAAATCGATTAGATGATATCTCAGGGTTGTTTTGATTTGCATTTCTCTAATATATAGAGATGATGAACATTTTTTCATGTGTTTGTTAGCCATTCGTCTGTCATCTTTAGAGAAAGTTCTATTCGTGTCTCTTGCCCATTGATATATGGGATTGTTGGCTTTTTTCATGTGGATTAATTTGAGTTCTCTATAGATCCTAGTTATCAAGCTTTTGTCTGATTGAAAATATGCAAATATCCTTTCCCATTGTGTAGGTTGTCTCTTTGCTTTGGTTATTGTCTCCTTAGCTGTACAGAAGCTTTTCAGTTTAATGAAGTCCCATTTGTTTATTTTTGTTGTTGTTGCAGTTGCCATGGCAGTCTTCTTCATGAAGTCTTTCCCCAGCCCAATATCTTCCAGTGTTTTTCCTATGCTTTCTTGGAGGGTTTTTATTGTTTCATGCCTTAAATTTAAGTCCTTTATCCATCTTGAATCAATTTTTGTGAGTGGGGAAAGGTGTGGGTCCAGTTTCAGTCTTTTACATGTAGACATCCAGTTCTCCCAACACCATTTATTGAATAGGGAGTCTTTCCCCCAAGGTATGTTCTTGTTTGGTTTATCGAAGATTAGGTGGTTGTAAGATGTTAGTTTCATTTCTTGGTTTTCTATTCGATTCCAAGTGTCTATGTCTCTGTTTTTGTGCCAGTACCATGCTGTCTCGAGCACTATGGCTTTGTAGTACAGACTAAAATCTGGTATGCTGATGCCCCCAGCTTAATTTTTATTACTAAGAAGTGCCCTATACGGGGTTTTTTCCAGTTCCATACAAAATGCAGAATCATTTTTTCCAAATCTTGAAAGTATGATGTTGGTATTTTGATAGGAATGGCATTGAATAGGTAGATTGCTTTGGGAAGTATAGACATTTTAACAATGTTGATTCTTCCCATCCATGAGCATGGTATGTTCTTCCATTTGTTAATATCCTCTGCTGTTTCCTTTCTGAGGATTTCATAGTTTTCTTTACAGAGGTCCTTCACCTCCTTCGTTAGGTATATTCCTAGGTATTTCATGGCCCACATCACAAAATCTCAAAACTACAGATGCTGGCGTGGATGTGGAGAGGAGGGAACACTTTTACACTGCTGGTGGGACTGCAAACTAGTACAACCTTTCTGGAAGGAAGTATGGAGAAACCTCAAAGCACTCAAGCTAGACCTCCCATTTGATCCTGCAGTCCCATTACTGGGCATCTACCCAGAAGGAAAAAAATCCTTTTATCATAAGGACACTTGTACTAGACTATTTATTGCAGCTCAATTTACAATCGCCAAAATGTGGAAACAGCCTAAATGCCCACCAACCCAGGAATGGATTAACAAGCTGTGGTATATGTATACCATGGAATACTATTCAGCCATTAAAAAAAATGGAGACTTTACATCCTTCGTATTAACCTGGATGGAAGTGGAAGACGTTATTCTTAGTAAAGCATCACAAGAATGGAGAAGCATGAATCCTATGTACTCAATTTTGATATGAGGACAATTAATGACAATTAAGGTTATGGGGGGGAAGCAGAAAGAGGGACGGAGGGAGGGGGGTGAGGCCTTGGTGTGTGTCACACTTTATGGGGGCAAGACATGATTGCAAGAGGGACTTTACCTAACAATTGCAATCAGTGTAACCTGGCTTATTGTACCCTCAATGAATCCCCAACAATAAAAAAAAAAAAAAAAAAGAAATCGATTAGAGCTCAGTACTTCTTTGCAAAAGTAGTTCTTTTTTTTCTTAAATTGAGATTATTTAAGTCAAGGTACTGTACTCTAAGCTTCTATGGACTTTTTCCCCATGGTTATGTAATACTATTTGGTGAGGCTCACTTATTTTTGTTTGTATTTAATTTTAGTATGTTCCCATCCTTATTGAATTATTTTTAGTTTTTAATATACAAAATCTTAACACAATTCCTGAATTCAAACTTTGCATAAAGATATTTCAGAATTGTGCTGCTGTACATTCTGGAACTTTCTCTACACTTACCAAGTAATCATGCCTCTGCTGTTTTTCCAGGCTGCACCAAGTCATCATTCCCTGTTCACTTTGTGACCTCAATTCCTCCTACCTGGTAGCTGTGACCACAGGTTAAATCATCTGAGTAATTTAAAAAAAAAAAAACAAAAAACTGGTGCCTTGATTTCACCACAAGAGATTTTAAATAATTGTTCTGGGGTGGAGCTGGGCATTGAATTTTTAAAAACTGCCACTATCCTGGGAGGCTGAGGAGGGAACATCACTTGAGGTCACGAGTTTGAGACCAGCCTGAGCAAGAGTGAGCCAGTAGAGTGTGGGGGCGTCACAGCTCACAGCAACCTGCAGCTCTTGGACCCAGGCGATTCTCCTGTCTCAGCCTTCCAAGTAGCTGGGACTACAGGCACCCGCCACAACACCCGGTTTGGGGGGTGGTGGTGGTTTGTAGACATGAGGTCTCACTCTGACTCAGGCTGGTCTCGAACCTCTGAGTTCAGGGCAGTCCACCCGCCTCGGCCTCCCAGAGTGCTGGGGTTACAGGCGTGGGCCCCTGCGCCCTAAACCTTCAGAGAACCTCAGATTTTTTTTCAGACAATGGTAAGAGTTAATCTTTTTTTTTATTATTAAATCATAGCTGTGTACATTGATATAATCATGGGGCATCATTCACTAGCTTCACACACCCCGTTTACCAAGGGTAAGAGTTAATATTAAAATGACAAAACCAGAATGTGTGGAGTAAACCAAGGTCCATTCTCTCTGACAGCATCTGCCCCAGGCAATGGTTGCAGAGGCTCCGTCCGCACCTGCAAGACACCTTCTGGGAGGGGGAGAGGGGGAAGCGGTGTACCAAGTCCACCCACACTCCGCCTGCACCTGCCGGACGCCTGCTCTGGGGACGCCGAGTCCACGGACACCCCGCCCGCACCTGCCGGACGCCTGCTCGGGGGACGCCGAGTCCACGGACACTCCGCCCGCACCTGCCGGACTCCTGCTCGGGGGACGCCGAGTCCACGGACACGACGCCCGCACCTGCCGGACGCCTGCTCGGGGGACGCCGAGTCCACGGACACGACGCCCGCACCTGCCGGACGCCTGCTCGGGGGACGCCGAGTCCAAGGACACGACGCCCGCACCTGCCGGACGCCTGCTCCGGGGACGCCGAGTCCACGGGCACTCCGCCCGCACCTGCCGGACGCCTGCTCCGGGGACGCCGAGTCCACGGGCACTCCGCCCGCACCTGCCGGACGCCTGCTCCGGGGACGCCGAGTCCAGGGACACTCCGCCCGCACCTGCCGGACGCCTGCTCCGGGGACGCCGAGTCCAGGGACACTTGGCCTGCGCTGCAGACTCTGCGCTGGTCTCCGGGCTCCTGGACGTGCTCTCGGGGCAGTGCCCTCTCTGGGAGCCCCCTTCAATCTGTTAAAGTGCAGTTTGTTTCAGAACTTCGATTTTTACAAGTTTTAAATTCCTTTCTCTTGCCTTTCCCCGTTTCATTCCTTCCCCTCCCTGGACAGACCCTTAGAGTGACCGAGTGCACAGTGGCCGCATTTTTCCAGCAGGGCACATCCTTCTGATCTTCTGAGATTTTGTAGTAAGTGGAGGGTTGCCCCTCCCCCAAAGAGTGTGAAACATTGAATAGATATACGCACATATGGATGGAAACAGCACCAGCATTGACAGTGGTGGACCGCGGTGGACAGTTTCACAGAACCCATAGGGTAGAGTCTCGAGGCCACGGGGTGTGGAATTGCAGTCGCTGGTCTCCTCCCTCAGCTCTGTCCACTCCAACCTGCTCATGATCCTTCTCCAAGCAGCCATGTCCTCACTGGGCTCAGAAAGCTCTCCTGCCTCCCTCTGCTCCCCCGTGCACCTGTAAACACCCCCTGCTTAGCCTAAATCAGGTGACAGGTGTGGCCTGGGTGAGCACTGCCCGGCAGGGGCTGTGGAGCTGCTCAGCGCACACGGCTGTCCGCACCGGGCTGGGTGTCCACACGTACTGGATGGCAGCCTGGGAGCCCGCAGGGCACCAATCTGTAAACTGGATGATACACCTGGGCTTGACATGGAATGGCGGACTGACATCTCTGGGGACCATGTCACCACTGTATAACAGGCAGCAAGCGAGTATTTACCACCGTGAGGCTCAGAACAGGAACTGGTGGTCCTGGCTACAGTAAGCTGTGCAAGGCCGGCTCTCCCAGCAGAGATCCCTAACGTGAGTACCCACGACTGACAGCCTGGGTGTCACAGGGGCATGCCCTGCATAGGTGAAGTTGTAAAGATACTGTGAGATAAATAAAAGAACCAACCAACAAATGAAGTATTTGTTTACATAGTCCTTTCTGGTTAACAGCTGTTTCCACAGATGTGATCCCATTTTAGTTCAAAGCAGTCATTGAAAGTGTGCAGTAGGAATTACTATGTTCCCTTAGGACTGTGGACATGGAAGCCCCAAAGAGGGAAAAATGTGTAAGTCACATTGACAAGGCGAAGACAGCACTGAAATCCCGGTGTCCTGACACTGATGTTAGAACTGTAGGCCCATTAAATTTCATCCCCTTTAGAGATGCTTTTATCTTCATATGACACCTCTGCCACCCGGGTCAGTGGTCAGTGCTTTCCCAAAGCAGTTTAACTGTGCACAGCTCACCCTGTGGGGCAGCCTGACTGGGAAGCTCCGGTCTCAGCTCCGTCCCCGTCTGCCCTTCCCTGGTGCATATCACATATAGGCACATGTGTGTATAGAATCTCCCACAGGGATTAAGCTATTCAGGGAGACCATGTTAAATTAAAATCTCCTTCCAGAATAGAATTTATAATACTTCACAAACAAAACATGTGATTCTGGGGATTTGGGCTCTCAGAGGATCTAAGAGCATTGCTTGTGACAGACAATAGTTACACTGGTTTGAGTATCATTTTTGTTGTTATTAAAAATAGATTCAGACAGTGCAGAATAGACCAGGCTCTCTTAGGGAAGAGTTCTATTGTTGCCATTAGCTCTGACTGATCCTAAGACAGAAAATGTTTTTTCAAAATGATGGAACCACACACACACACACACACGCACATGCACACAATCATTAAATTTAATAACTAACCTTGAAATATTGATATAGCATTGTTCTCTGAGATAGATTTAGACATAACATAAGACTTTCCTGGAGGCAATGAAAATGATTACAGAATCTCAGCTTCAGTGCGAAATGTCATGATGTGGGTAATTTTGCTTCATTCTGTTTTACAATTAGAATAATCCGATTTCTCTATGTGCTCCTTCCCACCTTATTTCCCTGAGGTTACAGGAAATTCTCCCTCTCTGACTATGTGCACTAATAGTAATGTTAATTCACGTGCATAATATTTTTACAATTTACACAGAGCTTCCACTCTATTTTCTCATTTTAACATTAAAGCCATTCTTCTTCAAGACAATCGATTCTGCTACCTTCATTTTGAGAAATGACTCAACCTGCCCAAGATATAGAGCTAAAAATGAGAGGACCAAGACTCGAACACAGCACGCTGACTCCAGATTCTAAGCCCCTCTGTCCAGTACGCTGACTCCAGATTCTACGCCCCTGTGTGCTGCATTTCTGAATGCTGGCCTTCTTACTTCCCTAGTTTTTGCACATAGCGGCTCCTGCACTGGAGTGGAATTGACCATGGAGCACACAGAAAGATGCGGCTTTGAATTTGGCTTTGCTGCTTCTTGCTACATGATCTTAGACAAGTTATTTAATCTAACTAATTTTCAGTTTCTTCACCTAAAGATGATGATAATAATAGTGCCCATCTCAGAGGGCTTCCAGAAGAATTAGACACAGATTCTTAGAGTGCAGAGCATCTTTCTGTTGGTATCGTCTCTCACAATTTGCAGGTTGTATGAAGTCGATGACATGTTTACTTTTGCTTTAGTTCCCTCAGCAATTAAGAAAAGAGAATAAATGTCTTGCAGGGATATCATGAAGGTCATATAAAATAACATTTGTGGAGGTGCTCAGCGCAGTGTGTGGCATATACTAAAAACTCAGCAATTGCCTTTTCTAACCCACCTGCTTTCTGCCTTTCTTCCCAAAGATGATCAATACCTGCTTACTGGATTCTCGGTGACTCCTTCCATGCAATGATTTTATGACTGTTTTCTCGTGGTTCCCAACCACGAATGCAAGTGTTCAGTATCAACGTGACTTTGACAAACTGTCCTAAAGACATTTGTTCATTCCCAGCAGAATGGAATGTGGTGTTTTCTCAGGCAACACAGAGGAATTCAGCCGCCTTGTTCATTGAAGCTGCTCCGTCAATGGCCTATAGCGAAAACCCCCTGGCGGCTGAAACGCCGACATTGGCTTTCAAAGACAAGGCATATAAAGGTGAAGTGGGGCTTGGAAGTGACTCATAGGTCGGAATGCTTAATTCACCACATTTATGCCTACCTGAAGCTTTGTTCTCAGTATTAAATTCAGTGGAGCCTGGGTGGCTGCTCATAAAGGCACAGCCTTTTTTCAAATAAGTTGAAGCATTGAAGTCAATCATTAGGATTATCCAAATTTTATATTCTACTTCCACATATAGTTTTAAATTTGGCCTCCACTGCTTGCTTCACCTAGAACTTAACGTATGATGGTATGCAATTTATTGTAAAATCACATACTTAGTTATTTTATGATATCGTTATTTCTTGGTTCTGTGTTCAAATACTTGAAAAGTCTGAGAAATGTTGTTATAAAAGTGCAATTTATTCTACTTTGAGCATTGTTCAGCAGATTCAGAAAATAATGGCCCATACTATGCCCCCAGGGTTCACACAGAAACTGCTTTCTCAAAGGATAGAATTAATTAAAAATAAACATTCACTGTGGTGTGTGTGTCTGAGAACGGTGGTCACCGAGATGTCTCTCGTTTGTCTTTCCTTTTCTGGTGCCTACAGAAGCCTCAGGAACAGAGAAAAGGACCTCTACACATGTTTGCAAACTACCTGGAAATTGAACATATACAACTGCTTTGTTTCACAAAACTAGCAAGTTTCTTGCACTAAGTGGCTTGAAGATACAGTCTCAATTTTTTTCTCCCGTTAACTTTCTTGTCCCACTGAGTTCTGCTTCTCTGCCTTAGTACCAGCTGTTCCCAGGGCCCTTCCTCTCAATAACTCAGGTTATAGACCAATGCCTTCCCCCCATCCTATTTTATAAAACAGCACACACCACAGTACTATGAGTAGTTTATGCAAAGGTGTGTTGGGCAAGATAAAACTAAATGCATTAGTGAGATACCGTCCCTGTTGTTAGGGAGTTAATCTGGTGGGAGAGACAGGTACACAGACAGCTAATTATATTCCAAGACAGAAAGAAAAAGCACTGTGGTTAAAGTAAAAACCAAACACCGGTGCAGAGCAGAAGGAGGAATTAATTCTAACCGAGATGATCAGGAGGTAAGAAGAAGGAAAGAAACTAATACCCTGTTTCCCCGAAAGTAAGACATCTTCCGAAAATAAGACCTACTTACAAGAAAGATAAAACGTCACCTGAAAATAAGACCTAGCGCATCTTTGGCAGCACACCTTAAAATAAGACACTATCTTATTTTCGGGGAAACAGGGTATTTATTGAGGCTGAAAAGTTGCCAGAGGTGGGGCTGGTGGCTGCCTCTAGCCTCCGAGGGGAAGTTCCCTTTAACCTGAGTCACAGGGTGCTGTGTTCTGGGGTCTTGTTGGGGAGGCACAGGCTCAAGGGATGAGAAGACGGAGGGAAGACGCACTTTCCCTCTGCTCCTGGAGAGACAGGGACAACCACAGAGGTGGCTTTGGTTTGGAAGGTTTGCTGGGGGATGAGGCTGGGAAAACTGGTTTCAGTTCACGTGAGAAGGTGGAAGGAGAATTTAGGCGAAAATTCCGAATGTTAGTAAGAATAGGCTTCAGCGTGAACTGGGACAAACAGAGGGAAGAAAAATTAGAGACAAGGGGAGCTTAGTGTGTGTTGGAATACATTTTGGGGAAGGAAGGGAGTAGGGATTTGGGTGTGGGCTGTGAGTTTTGATAAGGGCACAGGTGGGGGCATCTGTCCAGTGGGGACAATGTACCCACTTACTGTGTCCACTGAGTGCCCATGGGCTTTGCCTGGTTCCTACAGGGGAAGGGAGCAAAGGTCGATTTTGTTTGCTGGCCTTCTTGTGACTAAACTCTCAGGACCCAGAGAGCACAGACTGTCTTCATCACTGCTACACTCCCATAGGCCCGTGGTGGATTTTCACAGAATTGTATAACTAACGTGTGGCAAGCAGGAGGGTGAATTTCAGCCATTCAGAGATTAGTTATGGATTTTACAGTGCTACAGAAATTTAACCTGAAAATTAACCACACAGGAATGCAGAAGGTCAGAGCCATTTGAGAGTTTACAATCAAGAATTATTTCTAATGCCATAACTTTACAGCAGGGAAACTGTGTCAATTGATTAACTTCTGCTATAACGTGTCAGCTGCTCGTTACACTTGCACGTTTTGACTAATGAAAATGTTTAGAGCTGCATCTTTATAGACGCTAAGTAGGCCAGGAAGGTTGACCATCTCAGAATAATTAGAGAATTTTGCGTTGTCAGCCAGTGGACTGCCTCTTTCTCCTGGCGTGTACACTGTGTGTGTGTGTGACGATGAGTGTGTGTGTCTGTGTGGATGACTGTGTGTGTGTCTTTGTGTGTCTGCGTGTCTGTGTGACTATGAGTGTGTGTGTGTGTGTCTGTGTGACTATGAGTGTGTGTCTGTGTCTGTGTGTCTGTGTGACTATGAGTGTGTGTGTTTGTGTGTGTCTGTGTGTGTCTGTGTCTGTGTGACTATGAGTGTGTGTCTATGCCTGTGTGTGTGTCTGTGTCTGTGTGTGTCTGTGTGTCTATGTGTGTGTGTGTCTGTTTGTGTGTGTCTGTGTGTCTCTGTGTGTGTCTGTGTGTCTCTGTATGTGTGTCTGTCTGTGTGTCCGTGTGTCTGTGTGTCTCTGTGTGTGTGTCTGTCTGTTTGTGTGTGTCTGTGTGTCCGTGTGTCTGTGTCTGTTTGTGTGTGTCTGTCTGTCTGTGTGTGTGCGTGTGTGTGTTTCTCTCTTCCTTCCTTCATTAGCGTCTCTTACTAGACTAAGCCCAGCTTTCCAGAATATCCCTATAAAACATTTTGCAAAAGGGCTGATCCAGCTCTAACCTATTATTAACGCACTAACTAGGATGGTAAGAAGAAAAATTATGCACCTATGTGAGATAACTTAGAAGGATTTATAACATTAGGACTTAAAAATGTTTTCCTAGGGCGGCGCCTGTGGCTCAGTGAGTAGGGCGCCGGCCCCATATGCCAAGGATGGCGGGTTTAAACCCAGCCCCGGCCAAACTGCAACAAAAAAATAGCCGGGCGTTGTGGCTGGCGCCTGTGGTCCCAGCTGCTCGGGAGGCTGAGGCAAGAGAATCGCGTAAACCAAGGAGTTGGAGGTTGCTGTGAGCTGTGTGAGGCCACGGTACTCTACCTGAGGGCGATAAAGTGAGACTCTGTCTCTACAAAAAAAAAAAAAAAAAATGTTTTCCTAACTTACAGGAAAAGCTAATGCAGAAACAGCAAATCTGTGGAGAGGATGCCCTGCTGGGCCCGGGGTGCCTATCTGTGATTGATAACGCCCCTCTTTTCTTTGAGCCTATCTATGACTTCAGAATCCTCTCTAACCCCCGCTATAAACAGCCTGGGGTTGGAACTGGCATGAACGCTGAGCCAGACCAGTAATCGCCCCTAAAAGACTGTGAAGCCTGCGGCAGGCACAGGGTTCATTTCAGGACTTGATGTAAATTAAGCTCGTATGAAATGTTTTTTGAGCAATTGATTATAAATAGATGGATGACTTAGTGGAAGCATGAAACTTTACTTTTTTCCCCTAAAAATGGTGCAGGAATGCCTGCAGGAGGCTTAGTGAGTCCCAGCCTGTAGGTGACAGAACAGTGCAGAGGGCAGCGGCTGCAGGCCACGGGCTTGGGCCCTCTCGCCCCCTCCGGAGCGCATCAGCCAGGCGATTTTGCCTTATTTTTTTCTTCTTCATCTGTGAAGTGGGAATTATGGTCATATCTGCTTTGTAGGGTTGTTGTTAATTTTAAATGAGATAATGAATATAAAGTCTTAGTATAGTGCCCGGCACATGGTAAATACTAAAAAAGGGGCAACTTTTCTCCTTTTTCACCACATTTTCATTATTAGTAATGAAACCAGTGATGACACAGCAAACAGTTTTATCATTAGATGATCATATGTTGTGCTGTGGTTTCCCACATTTTCCATGAGTTGGAAGCTTTTCTGAATCGGTTCTTTTTTAAATACATAGAAACTAAAACAAAGAGATTATAAAAAATGAATTCTTAATTCTATACGAATAGCACATTTTCTGTGCATACATAAGCAATTCCAGAAATTCATGCTCTTTTCTTCGGCTAATCATATTGTTTCATAATATATAACCTGCTTTATGGAAAGTATACTTGTAAACGTTGTCTTTAAATAATACAAGTTTAAGAAAAAGTAAAAGTGGCTGAACTGTCCTTATTAATGAAAAAAAAAAAAACCTTCAATTTTCACATTATATACTCAAACCTTCAGTCATTAGTTGGGAGGGTGGAGAGGGGAAGTTTTAGTTGCCCTGTGTGGGTTGCCAGGAAACGTACAGAAGCGTCAGGAACAGGGAAACAAACATCTCAGCATTTCTGAGAAGGATGGCTCCATGAGGCCAGCACTTCCTTGGTGGGAGAACAGCAGCAATGTCTGCCTTCTCCGGACGACAAAAACGGAGTTGAAAACCACAGCGTGTGGGTGGAAGCAAGGTTAGTGGAAGGACTTTGCCAAGTCATTTCTGTGACACATTGTGCTTGTGAATTGGAAGTTGGTTTCTGTGTCAATTAGTATAAAAGTGGGGGGAGCTTTGCACTTGTTATCTAGCCAGGTTAAAGCATAACAAGGAGGTGTTTGTAAACCAATCAACTGGCTTTGAAAATAAACAGTGGAGGGCGGCGCCTGTGGCTCAGTGAGTAGGGCGCCGGCCCCATATGCCGAGGGTGGCGGGTTCAAACCCAGCCCTGGCCAAACTGCAACAAAAAAAAAAAAAATAGCCCGGCGTTGTGGCGGGCGCCTGTAGTCCCAGCTACTCGGGAGGCTGAGGCAAGAGAATCGCTTAAGCCCAAGAGCTGGAGGTTGCTGTGAGCCATGTGACGCCACGGCACTCTACCCGAGGGCGGTACAGTGAGACTCTGTCTCTACAAAAAAAAAAAAAAAAAAAGAAAATAAACAGTGGAATCAAATAAGTGAGGAGATTGAGGGCTTTTGTTTCCCACCCAGGCTTGAACCCTTTGCTTCCTAATCATGTGGCCTTGAAAGGTTTGTATGTGGATTTTGGAATTCTACTGCTAAGCCGGGTTTTTTTTCAAAGGCACCTGTTGAAAGGAAGGAAAAACATGTAGAAATAGTCAAAGTCTTCTGAAAAGAGGTGAAGCCATTATGAGCTGCCAAAATACTGCACTTGAGATAAACCCTGGGTCCCAGCCTGGGCCAAGAAACTCTGAGTGGCCAGAAGGTATTATTGCCGATGGAGACGACAGCCCCAGCCTGCTGGAAAACCAGCTCAGCGTGGAGGACTTTGTCAACATACACAGGGCCTTTGAGGTAAGTGTGACCCTCACGCACCAGAGTTTGGGGGTTGGTCATGAAGAAGACTAGAATGAAATCTAGAGAGATTTTCCTTTGAAATTAAAAAAATATATATTTAGAGTTTATAGCAGGATATTGGAAATAATTGGTCAGGCCTGGATTTAACATGGTGCGCTTCGTGACCTTGCCTCTCAGTTCTCTGGACCAAATAATGTTATGTAGAATGATATTGCTGTGCTTGAGTATCATAACCATTGAGGAAGAATGATTTATTCTCGGACAAATTTTTTCGTAGAGATCAATATATTTTTGGAAAACAGAAAATTATGGTTGTGAGGAAAACCAAATCTCCCAGGAGACCCCCAGTAATAATTGGCTTTTCATTTAGAATGGACCCAGGACTTGGCAAGGGCAAATGTTCACAGCCAGTTTGCGGAAATTCCCTTGCCTCACCCCAGCTGGCAGAGCTCCTTTAAAAAGCTGTTTCTGATACTTGGTTATCCCATGATCCCACATGAGGGAGCAGCCACCCACTCCTTTTGTAAATTCTGGAGTAATGCCAACAAAAACAAAATTGGAAGCTTTCATTTTAATTCTACATGGAAAATAAATCATAGGAATTTAAATGATCTGCGTTAATTTGGAATTCTGCAGCTGTGTGGAATGAATAGCATGCATCAAAATCATTCCCAGTTTGGAATTTGGACAGGAAGAAGTGCTTTTCTGTGCTGTGGAATTCAGGTAGATATGAGCCTCCATCCTTTCTATTTCATTATATTTGCTAAAATGTATGTCCTGGGTGGGGGTTCTTAAAGTATCTATCTGTATTAATTTGAAATAAACATACCATATTTTGAAATACTACTTTATTTATTTTTTTGAGATAGAGTCTCACTACGTCACCCTCAGTAGAGTGCCTTGGTATCATAGCTCACAGCAACCTCCAACTCTTGGGCTCAAGCAATTCTTTTGCCTCAGCTTCCTAAGTAGCTGGGACTACAGGTGCCCGCCACAATGCCAAGCTATTTTTAAAGTCTCGCTCTGGCTCAGGTTGGTCTTAAACCTGAGAAATACCACTTTAAAATTAAAGCATGGCTCAGTCCCCGTAGCTCAGTGTTTGGGGCGTTGGCCACATACACTGGGGCTGGCAGTTTGAACCCAGCCCGGGCCTGCTAAATAACAACAAGAAAATAGACAGGCTTGTGGCAGGTACCTGTAGTCCCAGCTGCTTGGGAGGCTGAGGCATGAGAATCCCTAAAGCCCAAGAGTTGGAGGTTGCTGTGAGCTGTGACGCTACAGCACTCTACGGAGGGTGACATAGTGAGACTCTGTCTCAAAAAAAAATAAAAAATTAACAAAGCATGATAAAATCTAACAATTATATTGGCCTATATGTGGCACACATTTTAATCTTTAGCTATCCAAAAAGATTTGTTTGACCACTGAAACTCTGTTAATCCCTATTTTGTATAACAAGCTAAATGCCACTTGTCCTGATAATATTAATCATTCCTTTATAATAGAATCTATCTATTTAATAGCAAAGGCATGCTCTGCCCTACACTTTTCTCATTTTAATCTTTATGTATTTGCTGTCATTCCAACCCCGTTTGTCTGAAAGATTTCAGCACGCCTCATGCCCAGTGCCCCAAATGAGTTTAGCGTATTTTGATGGACATAGCAAATGTGTTGACATCTCAAGGACATTCAGGACAGTGTAAGAGCAGATGATGGCAGCTTTGACTCTGGAATGAACATAAACGTGGCGGTCTGGTTCTGGGGCCCAGAACACAGAGCATTTGAGAAGCAGAGCCTGTTAGGAGAGTCAACTTTATAAAGCCAAAGTGTTGGAGAAAGTCTGCAGAGGTTGGGGCGGGTATTCTTTTCAAACTATAGATTAGTCTTGAGTGCACTCAAGTAAAACTGGAAAATTCAATGTTAAGTATTTTTCTTAAATTTTAAAACATTTTAAAAGCCAGGCTTCTTATTTTGAAATTGCCCGTTGGAAAAGCAAGCATCCATAGACCAAAGGAGAGAAGAGAATGTAATTCAGAGCTTGCCTGAACATAGAGAATCTGTTGACAGTTTTGTAAAAAGGAAATTGAACTTTGCAGCTGTACTTTCAAGAAAAAATGAAGTTCATCCATTTTTTAATGTACTCAGCAGACAGAGAATGGAACAACCCAGTGGCAACTGTGCAGCCAGTCCTAACAAACCGTCAGACCCCTGTGCCAACGAGATTTCCAAGCTCAGCAGGGACACCCAGAGAAGGGAGACATGCTGGACGATGTCGGTGGAATCCAGGCCATCTGTCACAAGTGCTGGGCTTGCAGGCCACAGACACCGATCGTGTGGGAGGAAAAACATGCCCTCAATGGCATTCCCGCAACAGAGAATGCTGAGGCAGTGATTTGTGGTCCAATTACCGAAGACACGTTCTTGGAAATGCCACGATTCTGGCCCCAGATCCCTCATCTCTTACTCTGCTTGCTTTTTTGTTTTGTTTTGTTTTTCTTTTTACACATATTGCTTGTTTGTGGCCAAGGGGTTATAAAGCAGTGGCAATGCTGAGCTGAAAAACAGGACCTTGGGTTTTTGCATTGCATGATGGAAGTTTTATAGCGCACAGTATACACGCCCAGCAGGGATGCCTCTTAGTAAGGCAGGCACTGCCCCTGCACCCACAGGGCAGACTCACCTGGCCTTGGTTAACTAGGAGGCAGACAGCCTGCATTTGGCTCCCAGCTTTGCCCCTTACGATGTGAATTTGTGCAAATCCCCTACCATCTCTGGGCCTCAGTTCTGTTATTTCCAACATGGGGTAATAGAGTGCTTGTGAGGATTAAACAAGGTATGATTTGGAATAAACTGGAAGAGTGTCACCCCACAGAGGAGGCGCTCAGCTATTGTCAGACGTGGCGTATTTGATCAGTGGAGACTGAACCATGTTACTTCTGATGTTTCTACTCTAATTCAGACATTTCCTGAAGAAAATCAGACTTCCAGCATCTTCCATCTCCTGTTTCCCATTTTATGAGCAGGCAAAAGATTCTAATTGAGGTCTTGACCCTTTTCTTTGGAACAAGTACGTTAGCCGGGTGGAAAGACTAGGCAAGTCCCTTGTGAGTTTTTCTTTACACGATGGTGTCAAAAAGCCATATATCCAGATGAAGGGAGAGAAACGTGCGTTATTCACAGAGTTGTAACGTGGTCGTGTCTCAAACTTGCCTGTTGCACTTGCTGGGCTTAGAGAAATGACATGGTCTCTGCATATTCATATTATATTGATGTCAACCATAGTTTACATTTTCTTAGAAACTTCAAAAGCCAGCTATTATGTGAGGACGAGTAGCTGTGGCGTGCTGATTTTATAGAAGTGGTGAGAAGTAAGAATTATGGTCTAAGAGGAATGGAGTTTGGGGAAAGCCTTTTGGGGCATGACCCACACAGAGCTGCTTCTGCTGGTCTGCTCCGTGTGGGCCATGGGGCGTCTCGTGCCTCTGTCCCCACGTTCTCCGCTGCTGACCTCGGTGTGTCAGGAGCTCCACCTTGCATTCCGAATGTGCTTCCTGATGGTCTGAGACCATAGTTTACCCTGCACTGGACTCTCTTGGTCAGGTCCCAATTGGCCTCTATCAGCGGCTGTGTCTATCAACTCCTGGCACTGTGTTTTGGCCCAGACTGCGGGCCCAAAGCCAGGGGCTGGCATACCCAGTCTGCTCCTGGCGGCAGTGGGTTCAATCCCTGCTAAATCTTTAACTAGAGTTAGAAATGAAACCCAGGCTACACGTAAATCATGAGGTATTATGCTCAAAGTAGGAGGAGTCAAAATGGTTCAGTGTGAGATAAACACAATAAAAACCCACTGGGAGGTCCCAAAGCCGTCCTGTGAGGATTCTGAACAGGAAGTTATCTTGCAGATGACTGAAACCCAAGCACAGTGCGCTGTGTAACTTCATCCCCAGGGGCCAGAGACATTCAAGAGTCAATTCTTCAAGTTGTAAAATTGTGCTTGAGTAACAAAATAATGAAATTTATAGAAATTTGATATCTTTATCCTTGATTATCTTCATTTTGTTTTATTTTTTGAGACCAAGTCTCACTTCGTTGCCTTTGGTAGAGTGCTGTGGCATCATAGCTCACAGCAACCTCAGACTCCTGGGTTCCAGCAACCCTCCTGCTTCAGCCTCCCAAGCAGCTGGGACTACAGGTGCCTGCCACACTGCCTGGCTACCTTGATTATGTTTATAAAATTCCGAAGACGTCTGGATGGATTCCACAGCAGGGCCTATGAACTAAGCTTATTTGCTTCAATAAAACAAAGCTGAGAATTCTGATACCCTGCCAGGCAGGCAAGGTTTTAGCAGGGGTATCCAACCTGTGGCCCACAGGCCACATGCAGGTTATTTGAGAACTGTTTTGCTCATCTGTGGCGGCAGAGATCATAAAAAAAGATGCACAGATTTTTTTTTTTTTTGCTCATCAGGTTTCCCTAGTGTTTGTGTATTTAAGCTGTGGCCTGAGACAGCTCTCCTTCCAATGTAGTGCCAAGAAACCAAAAGGTCAGACAAGGGGTTACAGAAAGTCAGAATTGGCCCTTCCCCGTTACTTTCTAAACCAGTGATTCTCAACCTTCCTAATGCTGCGATGTATTTTCATTGTTACAAAGGGGTCGCGACCTACAGGTGGGGAACTGCTGCTCTAAACTGTCAAGCTTCTTCCCAGTTCATCAAGAATCTAGTCTTCTCTAGGCCTCCTCTGGCCCTTTGCACCATCACTACTAAGTCAGGTACCCCAATGAATAGGCCTTCCCAGCTGCGCCTCATGCTCCAGAGCCCTTCCTGCCCCGTGCTGCTCTTATTGCTACTCTAGGCACCACCATCCCAAACACCATTTTTGTTTTATTCTTTTTCTTCAGATCCTTCAGATTTTCTTGTGTCTGATAAAATAGGAAATGGTCCATGAAGATCATTTAAAAACTTTTCTTAGATAAAACTTATAAAGTACAAAACTTGAATTATTAGCTTATTCAACAATGTTCCAAATGAGAAGATCTTTATTTTTTATACAGTGTGCAGCATGTATAAAATATAAAGCAGCTGAAACATGTTGGAGGTTTTTTCGTGTTCACAGAAAGTGGAAAGTAGGTGTTTCTAATCAGAAAGCAGCTGCACGTGGTGGTCTGAGTTCTGAGCTTCTTCAACCTTGTGTCTCTAATCTTGCAGGTCAGCAGCCGGCAGCAGGGGAGGCCCCCCGGGGCCAGGCTCACACCCCAGGGGCTAGAACCCAGCCATGTGGCCACACCTAACTGCAAGGGCGTCTGGGCAGGAGACACAGGTGTGTGCCAGTTAACAACCTCACTCATGATCCGCTGAGACCTCAGAGGCAAAAGTTTCACCTCTCCTCATGAGCCAGCTTGCTTCATTTTGTATATTGAGGAAAGACAAGGGCCTGATTGAGATCTGCGTTTTGCTGTAGCGCCTGGAGGTTTGAAGCTAAAGTTAGTGCTCAGCTGATACAACTCTGCTTCACTTGGGTTTTTCGGAACACTTTTACTTATCTGACTCTCATTCTTTTATCTTTGCTTTAATAGCCTTCTTGCCTGAGTGCCTTCTAAAACTGAACTAAAACTCTCTGTGGAAATCAGTGGAGGTAAAAACAATGAATAAAAATGTAATAACTTTCAGGTGTGGTAAGATCTATTCAAACACTTCTGTAGACATGTTATTTGATCCCCTCACCAGCCTAAAATGTAGGCAGGGTGAACATTTTTACTTCCCATTTACACATAATACAGAGGTTCAAAAATATTCGCATCCCTCCACAGGGCAGAGCTATAACTCCTGGGCGAATTGTCAACTCTCCAGCCTGTTGCTTGGCAAAAGGTAAACTCCCTTCCTTTGGGATGTTCCTGTAAGGAACATGAATCCAAAAAAATAAAGACTTCGTATAACCACCCAAGCTTGTTTAAAACATGCAGGTGCTGTGCCTGCTAACTTGAAGTTAATGAATAATCAGCAAATAATAAACAACTTCTACTATAAAATCAATGTAGAGTCAGGGTTGAAGAATGAAAAAAATAACCCATTGGCTTAAAAAAAATTATGGTTTCTAAAAGGATTTCAATGGAGACTTGTGAGAATGTGAACCGGTAAAGCTTAATCTTTAACTCAGTGACGTAGGGCAAAGTGCATCCAGCAGCCTCAGTCAATTCATCACCTGCTGAGCAAAGGTGGCAGCTCAGAGCATTCCTCAGCCGGCCACGTTAGTGGAAGCAAAACACCCAGTTTGGATGGTGGCAGAAAACCAGTGAGGCTCTCAGGTCCCCCTCCTTGGCGGTGGGGTGACAGTTGAAGGCTAACCTAATACCACTGATGCCGGCACGGTCAGAGTGCAGCGGGGTCCCTCGTGGTTTTGTCTGACTTGTTAAAGTTCACAGGGGTCGATAGTGAGTGATGTCATCACCAGACCTCACGGAACTGATGTGCCAATCAAAGCAAATGAGAAAGGGGTCTTCCTAAGCGTGCTGCCTTTGTGTTGAGGTTGGTGACAAGCTCTAATAGCTTCATGTCTTTTACAAATTCTTGGGGTACTTTTATAAAGGCACTTATAGAAATTCATCTGGACAAGGTGTTTTTAGTGAACAATTTTTTTTTTTTTTTTAGAGACAGAGTCTCACTTTATCACCCTCTGTAGAGTACTGTGGCATCACAGCTCACAGCAACCTCCAACTCCTGGGCTTAGGAAATTCTCTTGCCTCAGCCTCCCAAGTAGCTGAGACTACAGGCGCCCACCACAATGCCCGGCTATTTCTTTGTTGCAGTTTGGCCGGGGCCGGGTTTGAACCCACTACCCTTGGTATATGGGGCCAGTGCCCTACCCACTGAGCAATAGACGCCGCCCTGGTGAACAAATGTTTTATCCTTAAACTTAGTTGCAAGTGCAGCCAGGAAGATCCTTATAAAGGAGGAAGGCAGAAGCCAAGGACACCTGCTGCTGCTTGTTTGCAGTAAGGACGGTAGCTTAGCCTGGGGATCACGGGCCTTGCTATGTTTTAACATTTCCTCAGAATTAAACAAGAAAAAGGAAAAAAATGGACAATAAAAGGACTATGATTTGTGCCATGTCGACTTCACATTTGTCACATTTCACCAAGGACAGCACAACGCAGGTGTCACAAGATGCCACCAGCTCCGTTGCTAGAAAGCGGAGGCCTCCCCATTGCCCCGTAGTGGTTTCTGACTTTTCCCAAGGTTATGTCTCCACTTGCTAAGGAAGGTTCATTGCTAAGGAAAGTTCTTCCCTCATAGTGTCTCACCCCCATTTTTTGGGTATGACTCTCATGAAATCTTGATTTTCTGGACACTGCCACTCTCTGCTCCTTCACCTCCCAATGTGTACATCTCACCAGAGGCCAGGTGGTCTAGGAGTCTCGCTACAGACCTGCACTGTCCAATACATGTTGCATGTGGCTGTTTTGTTTTTTAGACAGAGCCTCAAGCTGTCGCCCTGGGTACAGTGCGGTGACGTCACAGCTCACAGCAACCTTCAACTCTCGGGCTTAAGCGATTCTCTTGCCTCACCTCCCAAGTAGCTGGGACTACAGGCACCTGCCACGACGCCCGGCTATTTTTTGTTTGTGGTTGTCATTGTTGTTTGGCAGGCTCAGGCTGGATTCAAACCCACCAGCTCTGGTATATGTGGCTGGCGCCTTAACTGCTTGAGCTACAGGCGCCGAGTCACATGTGGCTGTTTTTTAATTTTAATTTTTTATTTTGGGTTAGTAAGAGGGTATTAGGGTACATTATTAAAATTTGCAAGGTAAAGTCCAAAGTCTTTGTTGTAATTGAGTTCTTCACCCAAGGAGTGAGCCATACGCCCGACACTATCTCTGACAGGTGGGCACTCATCCCTTCTGCCTCCCGCACTTCTTGGTTAGTTGTGTTTTTCTCTTGTGTGGCCCTGTAGTTGCTGATCTACTATTTCCAGATTAGTACTGAATACGTGGGATGCTTGCTTTTCCATTAGTGAGATACTTACTTAGGCGAATGTTCTCCAAATCCATCCAGGTGAATACAAAAGACGCAAAGCCTCCATCTTTCTTTATGGCTGAGCAGAAGTCCATGGTGTACACAGGCCACAGTTTATTAGTCCCCTCCTGGGTTGACGGGCACTTGGGTTGTTTCCACATCTTTGTGATTGTGTGACTTGAGCTGCTATAAACATTCAAGTGCAAAGTGACTTTTTTCTTCTGGGTAGATACCTGTGGATATTTAAATTGAATAAGAATTTAATAAACTTTAAAAAGAAAAATAATTTATTATAGGCACCAGCCATATTTCAAGTACCATAGCCACACGTGGTCAGCGGCTGCAGAGAATATACAACGTTTTCTCCACTGTGGCAAGTTCTGCTGGACAGTGCTGTCCCAGCCTCCCCCTTCTCACGGTTTCCTACTAACTTGTTTTGCTTTCTCACTTTCTGCCAGGTGTATTTAGCCAAGTGGTTGCTTTCAGCCCCTCTGTGTCCCTGGAAATGCAACAGACCACTGGTGCTTGGAGCCCAGAGGCCACACTGTTTCTCGGCCCCAGAGATAACAGAAATATTTCCTTCCCGTCTGGTATAGGACATCTCTTTTTATATTCCTTTCCTAGGACTGTAAAGTGTGGTAGCATCTGTTTCTTTTGGGGCATTTTCTGCCTGTTGTCCAACCCTCTGGCACCACTCCCAGCACATACACCTTCAGTCTGGGTTTATGGTGCCAACAAGCCCCTCACAGGCTACCTGACCCTGGAACATTCCCCAGGTGTTCCAGTCACATTGATCCTTTTACATTTACTTAAATGTATTCCTGTTTTAGGCCCCACCAGACGCTGATGCCTCAAGTCGGAATATTTCTCTTCCACTGCAAGAATTTCCTAGCTAGCTCCTTCTCAGACCTCGTGTTTAAATACCTCTCCTGCCTCAGAAAAGTCTTTGCTCATCACAGAGGCTGAATTAGCCCCCCACCATGGTACTTTTTCCTCTTCTCAGACTCCCCTGCCTGTCCCTGTCATGGCTTTCATCTTGGTGCTCTGGCAATGCCATTGTTTTTTGTAGCCATGTGGCAGGTTTGGGACGTGATGAGCGTGTGTGCCTGAGAGGATCCGAGCACAGATTCTGGAGGGCAGAGACCAAAGGTGAAAGTGAGGTATCGGGAGAAGGAAGAGAGGTGTCCAGAACCAGACCTCACGGAGAGTCTCCGAGGGAAGGGGACACAGCAAGGGTTGGTACAAAAAATAAAGAAGCAGGGACATTTTTTGAAAGAGAAGAAGCAGAAACAAACAGAGATGGTACAGCCAGTATACAACATTTCTTCATTTATGGTCCTTTATTTATTTTATTAAAATAAATAGAAGTAACAGATTAATCTCATTTTAAGGAAAAATAACCAAATTGACCGTGAAGTTCCCCTCTTACCAGGCCTGCACTCAGCCACTACACTTCCCTGGGTAACGACTCTTAATATTTTTTAGTGCATTTTTTTATGCATTTCTTTCCAAATGTGCCCATCTACATATTACATGTGGGTTTATTTTACATATAACCTATTCACATATATTATCACATTTTATACATGTAAAAAGGATTTCTACACCTTCTTAGCTACTAATCAAGTGAAAAAACTAAAGTTCATTAGGAATTTGATCTGAAACTCTAATCAAGAAAGAAGATGTCCTTTTCACAATCATGAAGTTAGAAAAGGTTAAAGAGATCAATTATATCCACCCTTGGCAAATAATCAGGGAAAGAGGCATTGTTACTAAGATGATGAGTTGGCAAAGTTTCATTGAAAGGCAATTTTCCAGCTCATATCAAACATAAAATGTAAACTGTATCACATGCTTACTTCTGGAACCAGCAGTTCATATCTACAAGCTACCGAAATACATCCTGACATGTGCAGAAAAAATATGTACAGATATGATTATAATATTTATATAAACTGGAATACTCACAATAATCTAAACATTCATTAATACGTAAATGGATAAATTATGGTATTCTCTTGCTCTGCTACTGAAAAGAATAAGGAAGACCTATCTAAGATTGCCAAGATTTGCTCTTCACTGAAAACATGAAAATGACCAAATAGTGTATAATCGTATCCTAAAACACAAAATGTGTATATTTATGTGTGTCCAGGTCTCAGTTACAGAAACATAAACCTGTGATTATAGCAAATGGCTCTTCGGGCATCTCATCTCCACCATCATTCAAAGATAAACGTTATTAAAATCAGTATGTCAATATAAAGACTATGGCCTTCTAAAAATATGTCTGACAGGGCTGGATTTAAATAGTACTGAATTTAAAAGCAGTAACTTTTATGGTTACTTCTTCCTTCTACCATTAATAAATAGTGTTTCTCCATCAATTTCCTTCCACTGAGGTAAACTTTGAAAGAGAGACACCATTAGGAGCTATTTTACTGCCTTTGTTTCGTGGATAAGGAAACAAAACTCGGAAAGTCAGAACTTGTCCTTTCCCATTTGAGTGACTGGCAGAGCCAGGACTGCACTCACGTGGTCTAATAACCAGTTTTTGTCTCTTTTCTCTTGATGAAAAGCCTTCGCCTTAACTCTATGGGCACATTTCTAATTTCCCAAAGTTATTTTATACATTATTATTCTTATAATCTCCATCATCCTTCATTACTATGACCCTTCAAGCTTGCTAATACCTGTAAAATAGGTAGGCATCTCTTTCTCAAGACAGAAGGATCTCTTTACAGTACATTCCCTCATTTTTATAGCAGATGTTTATTGATAATGTCTGCCCCGTGGCAACTGAATTCCACATAGACCCAGTCCTTCTCTCAGGGAGGGTTCCAGGGTGTAATGGCACTTTCAGAGGAAGAGAACAGTGTGGGAACCTAAGTGGGATCTGGCGAAGGATTTTGGAGGGATTGACATTCAGGTTGCCATCTAGGGCTGCCCATGCAAAAGAGACCCGCGAGAGATTCAAACGACATTCAGAAGCCAGAATGCCCAAAACTCACTGACGGATTGGGTGTGGGGAATAGGTATTACAGGTATTGAATCAGGAAACACAAAATGCGGAATTGGTAGTTTCCCCTCTGAAATTTTATTTTGAAAATTGCCAATCCCGTAGAAGAGTTGAAAGTGGAGAGATGAGTACCGTGGACTTGTCTTCATCTAGAGCCAACAACTGTGAGCAGTTTGCTTCATTTTCCTTCTCTCCCTGTGGTACACACAGGCCTTATCACGATCATTTAAATGTCAGTTTCAGAGGCCCCATGACGGTTTACCTCTAATTAGTCAATATACATCTCCTAGGAACAGGGCACTCAACTGTGTAACCACAATGCCATTATTACACTCAGGAAATCCAACTGCACGCATTGACTAATGGAAAGGTCCATGTTAAGATGGCCCCACTTGCCCCAGTAATGTCTTTTGGCATATATTTTTTAAAATTCCATTTTTGATTTAAAATCAAACCCAGGATTGCATATTTCCTTCAGTTGACATGGCCCCTTGGCTTCCTTTAATCTCAAGGAGTTCTAATCTTTTTTCATCTTTCATGACATAGGCATTTTTGAAAAGTTTATGACAGTTTTTCAGAACATCCCACCATTTGGATGTTCTTATTGATTCTTCATTGTTAGATTTAGCTTCACTGCTTTTGGCAAGAACATTGCATAAAAGTTATGTCGACCCCTTGCGTGGCATGAGGACATACATCATGGCAATTTCTCCCATCATTGGTGATGTTGTAAGTGGGATCCCACATTGAAGTTATTCGTTATAGAGGTACCTGTGGGGTGATGTTTTGATTCTGAATATTGAACGAACTTTCACTTGTCGGATTGAGCATTGATCGATTGCATTTGCCGGAAACAGTGACTTTTTTAACGGTGATTTAAAAATCTATTGACTTTTCTTTATTTTAACACGGCACATCTCTATAAGATACAGTCTTCTGGTTTCTCTCTGTTTTAAGTCTTACTACAGATTCATGAATTCACTTACTCCACTAAATGTGTTATTTTCTATTACTATCATTATTCATTCTTTCTGATTCTCAAAATGCCCCAAATTTGGACAGTGTAAGTTCCTTCAAGCCAGTGCCTGTGTCCTTTTAATATATTTACACCAATCTTTTATTACTTTCTTGCTTTCTGGCAAAATAATGTTACTACTCAAGACATAGAACCAGCCATTTCTCCAGGCATCTGCAGTTCTATTTATTGGTATTTGGAGAAACAGGATCTGGATGGCGTGTTCTCATTGATGGACCTGTTTCTGTCCCTTTGGTTCACAGAATTAAATATCTATCTATCTATCTATCCATCATCCACACACACACACACATATGTGTGTGTATATATATATATATATATTTCATCTGCTAAACGCTTTTTAAAACAATGAATTTATTTTAATACCTGCAATTCAATTCCAACACCATAGGGTCCTCCTCCCCCTCTGCCATTCTACATCTTATCATTTGTATGTCTATTCTGTCATATTTTGAGATTTTGTTGCAGAGGCATTATTATGTTGACTCATATGCTATATTCTATAATACATACCAATGGTTTAAGAATGGTCACATCAATACCACGCTAAAGAAAAAAATTCAAGACGTATTTGCAGTAGTTTTTGTTCTTATATTGCACTAAGGGTCTGTAGCTCAGAGAACGGGGTTTATAGGTTATATTAAAATTAACTTATTTTACCATATGATTGTATTATCATCTTGTTACAGGGTTAGGTTAGTGTATGTTAACTTTTACAGTATAAAAAGTCTTCGCTTTAATTTTATTTTATTGACTATGTAAAATAGTTTTTATAGTTTGAAAGTCAAAAGCTCTATAAAAATGCATAGTTAGAAAAACGTCACTCTGTTCCTTTCCTTTTCTTAACATTCTCGTGTTGTGCACTTTGTGTTTTAAATACATGTTATTTGTGTGTCTCTGTATATATTTTTTACTTTCTCTTTCTCACATAAAAAGATAACATACCTTTATTCTCTGTTATCTATTAATTTTGTTGGCTCTGCGTCTCAATATCAGTTCCTGGAGAGCATTCTGATTTGTTTAGCAGGTGTACTGTGTTAGATTGGGTGAATGTTTCCGTATGTCCCAGTTTGGAAGCTCCTACCCGAGTGATACACTTTCTAACGTACGTCTCTGCAGAACTTGCTTCTGTTGGCTCTTCCCTACTCCTCATAACACCTGCTGTTCTTGGTTCACTTCACAACCCTGTTTCTTGGTGACCTTTCCGATCACTCCTCCGTCTCCTCTGTGGGTACCACTCTCTCTGTGCATCCCCTAAATGCTGGTTTGCCTTAGCCTTCCGCCTCCTCACCTCTTCTCTTCTCACTTCACATGTGCTGTCTGATTTATGCAATCCCATTTCTTGGCTTCGACCATGGTGTAATTTCTGGGGATGCACAAATAAACATCCTTATCCAGACCGCTTTTCTGACCACTAAACTTGTACATCCAATTGCCCTCTAGACCCCTCGACTTGGAAGTCTTACATGGACCTCTCAAAGCAACAAATCCGTATCTTCTTCCCTCAAGAGGAAGCCTTCTTTCCTCTTTTCCTTGGGCTTCAAAATTTTCAGAATTAAAAATTAGGGGAAAAAACAGTCTACAGATTCATGCATAGGACAGTGGTGGAATAAACCACGGTGCATTTTTTAAAACAAGTATTAATAACTCATGGGTGGGAGTTTTCCAGACTTGGAGATAATGGAAACATTAGCCTGAACTCCCCGTGCTCTGGAAATTCAGAGCCCTTCTCAAGTTCTGCACGTTCAAAGTCACCCTCCGCTCTTCCTCCACCACAGTAGGCATCTCTGTCCCGTTAGAGTAACACGCCTAAGACTCGGCTCTTTACTCAGCTGCCTGGACTTTCCCTCCAGGAAGCATTTACAAGTATACTGGATGCAACTGAAGGACTTTGGAAAGTGGATATGGGGTGGAGTGGGGCACAGGTGAGAAATGTTTGCATGTCTGAAACACAATGACACCGACACTTCCAGGCCCGCGGGGCTTTTCCTGAGGGCCCATCGTCGCCTTGCCGCCTTCTGCCACCTTGCTCTCTCCTGTCCTCCCCACCTCCCTTTTCGGCCACCATTTTCTTCTTTCCTCCTCTAATTAAACAACAAAACCACATCAATAAAAACAAATTCCATGTTTTTCTTTTTTCTTTCGGAGCAACCTGGCCCCTTTCTTTCTTCAGTGACTGGTGTGTTGACCAGACCTTACGTTTCATTTCCCAGCTGAGGAGGAATCCCACAGTATTTTCTCAAACAAAGATATTCTGGTATCAACTGTTAACCTGGTACATTTTTTTTTTTACTTTTTCAGGTAAGAACTGGAAAGAAAGCATTAAAAGATTTAGCTGTAAGATTTTAAGTCTTCTTGAGGAGCGCAGCTTCAGGGAAGGGGAAGGAAAAGGAGCTAAAAGGCCTGAGGCTGAGTTGGGGGTGAGGAAGTTGAGACAATGCGTGAACGTGATGGTTTCAAGCTGTCTGTTGAAAGAAGGTTGGGACAGGAGCTAAAAGCAGATGACAATGTTAAGGGGAAATTATTATTATTACTATTATTATTATTTTGCTGTTTTTGGCTGGGGCCAGATTTGAACCCACCACCTCCGGCATATGGGGCCAGCACCCGACTCCTTGAGCCACAGGGGCCGCCCAAAGGGGAAATTATTAATGATTCAAATGACTTGGTCGTGTTTGCATGGGATGAAAAGTAGTCAACCGAGACCAAGAGGAAGATAACAGAAGAGAGTTTCTGATGTAGTGCAAGAAGGACACGTCTGAACACGGGAGCAGCTCTGTTGTCACGGGGGAAACGGAGATAGCGATAGACACCGTGGTGCAGAGCCCCGAGGATGTCCCCGTGACTCCTCTTCCTCTTCTTCCTCCTGCATCTTTACTGTTGTTGTAAATCAAGAGCTAAACTTCTCTGTTAGGAGTGGACAAGGAGATGATGAAGTAGGAATCTGAAGAAAGTGAAGAAAGAGGGTGAGAGTTGAGGAAGGAGATAAGGAGGGATCGCTCACAGCATCCAGGGACCCTTGGGGTTGGAGATCACGTGTTTTATTTCCATGGCACCATTCTGCCCGTGTGGATGACCTTGATCCATCAGTGCCCAGCAGCCTGGGTATGGACACAACAAAGATGCTCTCCAGGGCTTTCCTTCTGCGGCACACTGGGATGAAAGGATGGCACACCAAAGGAGCGAGGACAGGGCCAGAGACAGGTCAACATTCAATCTTTGGACTGAAGATGCAAGAGCAGAAAACAGCTGATGACAGGTGACACATTTCCTCTTAGACCCGGGTTAGACTCTTCCTGAATTTCTAGTGGTTTTATGCTTACCTTATTGATTCTAAGTTCACGTATAAAATTTAGGTATACTGTTTTAATGGCGTAGGGTTCTAAACCGATAGCTTTTATCAAAATGGTGTGAGATTATTTGGGAGTACACCTTGAAACCTCATTTATTATTATTTTATTTTTTGTTTGTTGATGACCATTATCCTAAAGATGATCCAGTTTTGCTGAAGTTGATATTTTTGTGGTGTGGTAAAAATGATTAGAAATTGGAAATTCTTGGTTCTGAGCTCCTATCTACCAAAAATGAATTATGTGACCACAGAGAAGTCTTTTTTTTTAATCTCTCTGAGCTTCAATTTGTTCCTTTCAAATGAAGAATTTGGTACATATTCCCTAAACACTTTCCTAGCTTTAACACAGTATTCATCTATGATTCCATGAATGCATGAAACTCTTTGCTTCAATCTTATGGTTTCCAACAAAAGGATAGAAATGTTTTAAAGAAATATGTTGTTGCAGTGAGATTTCCAAATAAAGATCAGTGGAGCTCAGTTGCCTGCTAGAGACACCATGTCACTGGTCAGGCTTTTCCCCTTAAGTTTCCAGCTGAGGCAAAAACGGATGGTAGGGATAAACAGCCTCTTAAATCTGTAGCAGAGAAGTGATGACTTCCATAGACTTAGAGGAAAATGATAAGAACAATCCCATTTCTCAGGGATGATGAACATCTTTACTTAAAAGAGAAAGATAGCTTTATTGATCCCTCCCACCCCACACAGCTCCAATTCACTTCTCATTCACCAGCTGGATAGGAAATCTAACTATTGTATTTTTGGTTTCGGAGAGTTTGGGTCTAAATCTTAAATTCAGTACTGGAAATCAAGGCTTGTGTCTGTGTTAGTCACAAAACTTAAACTGCATTTGAATTGGTGGGCTCTTGAGCCATTGATATCATAGTGTAAATGAAAATTAAAGCCAGCTAGAACCCACTAAAGCAGGGAAAAAAAAAAAAGAGCGCTGTGAACCTCAGCCAGCAGACTGATCTCTCCTATTCTGTTGTTCCGTCTCCCGTGAATGCTCATTGGTAGGGGAAAACTGTGGGAGATGATACAAGCTGATGCCCTGCTTTTGAAAAAACATATCTAATCTTCTGCTCCAGAAGATGTTCACAGGGTTTGACGGCAAACCCTAATACATATTCATAACCAAGACGCTTTGTAACCGAGGGAAGTTGACGCAAATCCATCAGAAAGAAACATGAGAAAGCAGCATGTTAATTTTAAATTTCATTATAGTGATGGGGGAAAGGATGTATTTTGATAGTGTATATTCATTCAGCTGTCACAGAACATTAGCTAAAAAGCATGCTGTACGTCTGACAATAAAAAATTAATTTTGCACCAGCTGTTGTGACATGTCCCTATAGTTCCAGCTACTTGGGAGGATGAGGTGGGAGGATCCCTTGAGCTCAGGAGTTCTAGGCTACTATAATTTTGGTGAAAAGGTTAATGAAACTAGCACATTCAGGAGAAAACAAGATTTTGAAATCCTATTATAAATTATTTTTCATGCAGAGAAAAAAATCCGTGCAGAATTCCATTGAGCTAAAGTAAAAATCTGACAAACCATAGAGAGGTGTCTAGTCTATAGAAGATTACTATTTATGGAATATTTTAGCTTAAAGGCTACTTTCAGTTAAAACTTAGGAGAAACAGTAGTTAGTGCTTGTAATCTTATTACTTTTGATAACGTGGAAACTTGTGTCATTGGTCGTGACCAGCATACCTGGGCTTACCACCGAAGTGTGGGTATTTGAAGAGCATCGGTCTTGTCTGTTTTGTCCAATGTTAGTACTGAATGTTTAGAACAATGTTTGGCATGGACAATCACTTAATAAATATTAGTTTAATTAGTGAACAGATAAACCAGGGCATGCTGCTTCCTTTGGTGCACACGCTGGGTGTGTATTTATCAATGCATGGATGGGTGGAGGCATGGTCATATTTCTCCTGGTGGCTTACAACTCACAATTTGGAATTTATTTTCCAGATCTAGAAGCAAATATTCAGCAATGAATGAGAGCAGTGAATCTTGGGTCACTGGCGTGCCAGCCTGCTGCCAACTGTGACAGAGCAGAAAACACCCATATTTCTGATCCGGTTGGATTGTGCTCTTGCCATATTTTTAACCTGACATTTTTATGCTTGTCTGGAGAACTCCTTATTTACAGAGTAGGGGAAAATATTATTTTCCTCATTTAATTATTAAATATTACCATAGGAAGGCATTAAAGAAAAAGAAATCTCAGCAACATTTCTAAGGGTTCCAACATTTCTAAGGGTTCCAGATTTTCAAAGATAGAGTTAACCGCAAGCTTTGGGAATGTATTGCCTGTTTTCTCTACCAGAAGTCATGTAAATATTTAGGCTTATGGGATCTATTTTTTAGCAAGCAAGTGATGAATCTTAAGAAGAATGATGCCTCAGCTTGGGGGGCGGGTCTTGGGTATAGGCAACTTCATACTTTGTTTATAGGCTTGTAAATTTGTTCAACCTTTTAGAGGACGGATTTGGCAAGATATGTGAAAAACTTTAAGAATCTACAAATTATTTGATTCAGTAAGCTTCTAGAGAATTTACCTCAGGAAATAATTGGATAACCAATGTGTGCCACAAGGTAGTTTATATATAATAAAAGCCTAAAGCATTGGGGGCAATTGAAATTTTTACTAGCAGAATATAGTAAATAATCATACATCTTCTCCAGAGACTTCTGTGCAAACATTAAAAACAAGGATAAAGACATATATATGGTGAGAGGCAGAGCTTCATGGTATGAAATAAATGGAAAAGGCAAGATATAAAGATGAGCACAGCGTTACACTATTTTATAAATAATATGCAATCATTTCTATTTCTTCCTAGAAAAAAAATCTGAAAGGCTGATGAGTGATTTTAATTTTTAGCATATCTGTATTTTCAAACATGGATTATTTTGTGCAAAAATAAATAATTTTTGAAATGTGTTGGCCACTCAGATGTTGCCAATTCAAAGCACACAATCTTTTCTTTTTTTTTTTTTTTGGCCGGGGCTGGGTTTGAACCCGCCACCTCCGGCATATGGGACCGGCGCCCTACTCCTTGAGCCACAGGCGCCGCCCACACAATCTTTTCTTAATGACAGTGAGCCCTGTCACGTTTCTTACAAAGGGGATATTTTCGGAGTTTTGCAGTTGGGTTTAGAGCTCAGTTTTCATATAAGTTTCAGTGAAATCCAAATCATTCAAAGCTCAGAGGCTAAAAGAAATTTTACAGTTAATGCTTTTCCTGAAAACTGGCTGTAACTGCAGAAAATGCTTTGTAGGCAAAAGAAAATTATTTTTAGGATATACGTTGAAAGGGATTCAGGAAAACAGGAAGGTTTTTAAAAAGTCTAAAGTTGTGCTTAATGAGATCATCAACCAGGCATCCTGGGTATATTTGCTTTCTGGTTCTTGCAAGAGCAATTGGAGACAATAACTGGTTATTTTCTTAGTAGTTAAATGAACATAGAAAATAAATTTACAAACATTATCTTAGGAAGAGCTGAATGAGATTTTGTTTGCTAATGGCTCATCCACTTTTTAGCTTTATTAGAAGAGGAGTTATAACAGAGGTGTGAGTACTATTTTTTTAACCTCAAAAATACAAAATAAAGAATATTGATTAATAGGAATTAAAGGAGAAGTCTTTAAAAAACCCTATGAAGTAGTTTTTGTATGGAGGTCTACATTTAAATGAGACCACATCATTTATTGGGATAATGAGTATTTTCTTAAAGCCATAATAATTAAATTTTCAATTGAAGGGAACAAGAAAATAATTGTTTTATGCTCTATGTTTTATAATGAAATAAAATTTCCTAAACTCCTAATATGTACTAAATACATGCTTGTGAATTCAGCTTGATGAGGAAGTGTCTTCAACAGCAATAATTAATTCAGTAAGCTTCTAGAGAATTTCCCTCAGGAAATAATCGGATAACCAATGTGTGCCACAGGGTAGTTTTATATAGAGTTGCTTCACATAACGATGGCCTTTTATACAGATGAACTTAATGGTGCTTTTTACAAACCCTGAGAGAGCTCTGACTGGCCAATGAACACATCAATATTATGTGGCAAACTCAGGAATAAAACCCAGCTGCTAACTAAAATAGTACTAATTTAAATATACTGACACATGTATATATATATATATATATATATATGTGTGTGTGTGTCCCAGTGTATGCCTCTCTGAAAGCAGCTCAAAGGTAAATTACTTTGCTATGCAGTATTGAATGTAACACAGAGTTTGTACCAACTGAATCATAGTATATGTAAATTCATTCAGAGTGAAAGATTATCTTAGCGTTCTTTCTGTGGAATTATAATATGTTTGACCCAGAAGCTAGGCTGGGATGTTTGCCTCCCCTAAAACCACAGGGAGCACCACAAACAGCTCAAAACAAGGTGGAAGGTGGGAAACTCACATGAATAAAGGTTGACCTTATGTACATGAAACAATCACAGTTTCTGGGAACAGTTAAACTTCCACCAGGCTCACTTTGGACAGTTTTTAAGGTGAGCCTCTGATGAAGAGCAGCTAAAACAGTGTGTACAGTGGCTTCATTTTAAACCCTCAACTAGCACCTGCCACCATGGTGGTCGTGGTCATGGAGGAGAGGGGTTCGGGCCATCTGCTGCTGGTCTCCTACACGCGGTCCTCAGAGACATCTCTTAGGATGACTGAGTTAGCTACTAGCCAATAGGGAAGATCTGTTTACTCCAGTCAGTGATTATGAACACCTCTGCAGCCTCACACACACATGCACGCATGCATGAATTTAGCTAAATTTTCAGAAAACAGTCTTTGGTGGCAGGATGACTCAGTTTCTAGTCCGTCTGTTCTCTAAATCCTTTAGCAGAGTATTGACATTTATTGAGTATAAATGTGTTCTACACACTTTACATTATCCTCTGTGCTACATACAGAGGTGTAATAACTGAGGCTGGAGCTTAGAGCTCTGCCTTTATTACCACACAGTCTCCCTACCAGTGTGGAATATGTATAGAGTGATGAAAAGAAGAAATGAACCCTGCTTGTGGGGGTGGATAAGGCAAGAATTAGCTGTGTGGTGAAAGTTAATGCATTTAGATGATGGAAGGGTGGCAGCAGCCAGCATGTACCACTGTCAAACGGAGGGTCAAGAGTTGTGGACAGATGCCTACTTGAGACTGTACTGCAGAACTATACTAACTAAAACAGCATGGTATTTGTGGAAAAACAGAGACATAGACCAATGAAACAGAACAGAGAACCCACATATAAAACCATCTACCTACAACCAACTTTGATGTTTAGCAAAGTAGATAACAACATACACTGGGAAAAGAAGGCCTATTTAGTAATGGTGCTGGGAAAATTGGAGGGTCACATGCAGAAGAGTGAAACAGGATCCCTATCTCTCACCAATTTTATAAATTAAGATGTATAAAAGATTAAAAAAATTCTTTTGTATTGTTTGAGATTCATTGAGGGTACAAAGACTTAGGTTGCACTGATTGCAGTTGTTAAGTAAAGTTCCTCTTGTAATTGTGTCCCACTCCCAGGAGGTGTGGCCTACACCGTGACCCCCCCATGTATAAAAGACTTAAATGAAAACAAACAAATTCTAGAATAAAATGTAGTAAAGGATTTATACGATCTGAATCATTTGTATCCTCATATTAATTGGAAATAAATTAAAAAAAGAAAATATAGCAAAAACTCTTCTAGACATTGGCCTAGGTGAAGAATTTATGACTAAGACCCCGAGGGCAATTACATCAACAATAAATGTAAATGAATGGGACTTGATTAAATTAAAAAGCTCTTCACAACCAAGGAAATAGTTAACAGAGCAAATAGACAACCTAAAGAATATGAGAAAATATTTTCAAACTATGATATGTTAAAGGGCTAATATCTAGAAACTACAAAGAATTCAGTTAGCAAGAAAAAAGCAACCTCATCAGAAAATGGGCAAAAGACAGGAACAGAATCTTTTCTGAAGAATATAGACAAATGGCAAAAAAAAAGAAAGAAAAGAAAAAATGCTCAACATTTTTAATCATTAGGGAGTTGAAATTTAAACAACAATGAAATCTCACCTTACTCCTGTCAGAATGGCTATTATTCAAAAGCTAAAAACAAACAAACAAAGCAATAGATGCTGATGAAGAGAGAACGGAATGCCCATATGCTGTTGGTGGGGCTGAAAATTAGTAGACCCTCCATGGAAAACAGTATGGAGATTCCTCAAAGAACTTAAAATAAGGCTGCCATTCAATCCAGCAATCCCATTACTGGGTGTCTATCCAAAGGAAAAGGAGTCAATTTATCAAAAAGACACTGCCACATGAATGTTAATTGGAGCACAATTCACAAAGACCCAAGTGCACATCAATTCATGAGTGGATTAACAAAATGTGACATATGTCTACTACAGAGTACAACTCAGCCATAAAAAGAAATGAGTTAATGTGTTTTGAAGCAAGTTGGGTGGAACTGGAGACCACTATCCTAAGTGAGGTAGCTGAAAAACAGGAAAACAAACACCACAAATCCTTCTAATAATTGGAACTAAACAGTGGGCACACCCTGGTACAGAAAGAAGTGAAAGTCATCGGAAATCAAGAAGAGTGAAGGGGAAGAGGAGAGAGCTAAAAACCTCACAGGTGCAATCAAGGAACGTTATTCAGGGGATGCTTTGTGCTTTTAAGTTCATATAAAAGATCAAGTACTTTAATTGTACATTTAATTTATTCAAGCTGGCATATGATAGAGTTAATAAACATAAACCATGTATTGATAAAAGCGTGATGCTTCTTGAAATAAGTTGAATTTTAACCAATGTTTTGGCAAAAACATGGCTTTATTTTCAAATTTAAAACAAACCAAAAGGCTAACTGGTGAACAATTGGTAATAAAACTATAGTTAGACCATATAATGATGCTTTTTGTCAAATTTCATAATTCCTCATCTCTTCCTCCAGTATTGACATTATTAATGTGAATAAAACTACATCATAACTTACGTTAGTTTGGGGAAGAAATGCATTATTTATTCTGTATTTGTGATTCGACACTCTTGGTTGTATAAAAGAAATGGTTGTGGTATTTTTCAGAACAGTTTCTTGTTCTTAGAAATAAAAATGAACTACTAGCTCACAGGGAAAAAAATACACTGAGATTCTGCTTTATACTGTTTCCTCATTAATGAGATGATAATATAGGTAGGAGGTTGACTGAGGTCATTATGTTATAGTTTAAAATAAAAGATCAGCATTGACTGAGCTTTCAGAAACAATTCATAGTTTGGGCTCAACTGGAGAGTTTTTAGGATCAGAATTCTTTCTCTATGCTTAAAGTCTGGGTCACTAAAAATCACCATCTATCTAAACATTTTAGACAAAGAATAATTTAACAAAATTCAAAATAATGGACTTCTGATTGGCCTGGTTCAAAATCAATTATTTCTCAGAAAGTTTGATTAATTGCCCAGACTCACCTCTACTAAACAAGTGATAACTCCGTTCTTGCACACAGGATATCTAAGTTCATCTCTGGAACAGTTTTTTTGTGACTGATGTTGCTGTAGCTACTTTACAGAAGGAGAATTACGTCTCAGTGGTGATGTAGCTTCCCAGTAGCTCTCACAATCTCTGGTGGAACAAGCACCAAGCCCATTCTAGAAGGAGCTGTCACTGGCCTTACTGTGCATCCTTACTCTCCGGTTTTAACACAGGGAGAAAGTTGATTGTTTCATCATGGATTCCATTTCACTAAGCAGGCCATCAACATTAAGCTATGTACTTCTTTGAAATAGGGTTGGTCTTCTTTATTTGTAGATGAGATTCTGCATTTGTGAATTTGGCCTCTGCCTAAATGTTATGAGTGATCCTTAAATCAATACCCATGTCCCTTTCACGATCTTTTGCCGACAGTAGAAGAGTATCAAAAAATTTGAGTCTCCCGATGTCCACCTTCTAAGCTGAGGTCAAACGAGGTACATTCTGTCTTCTGATTCCAGCTGTCATATTATGAACCATGTCCTTTGTGCCATCTATTTAATACCACGTTTTGCATTTTCATACTTCTTGTTGGTGAATCCTCTGCTCAAAATGGCTGGGAAGGGTAGTAATGAGGTGCTGTGCGCTGCCCCCAAGTGCAAGCAACTATGACGCACCTTACTGAGAAGATACACGTGTTGGCCGTTAGTTCAATTGTTCTGATTTAACAATATATATAAAATAGGGTGTCCTCCAATAGAAACATACCTAAAACAAAATATGTATTGAGCAGTTAATGAACAGGTGACCAGAGGTTTGCAGCAATCCAATCTGTGTTTCCCATGGGAGCAACGCTTTAATAGTTGCTTTTAGTGTTTGTGGGACTTTATGAAACCTAATTACTACCAGTCAACTGTATTTAGTTTCAAGGTACTTTAGGATGACTTATTTGCAGAACTGGACTTCTTGTCTTTTTTTTTTTTTAGAGACAGAGTCTCACTTTGTCGCCCTCAGGAGAGTGCCATGGCATCACAGCTCATAGCAACCTCCAGCTCTTGGGCTTAGCAGATTCTCTTGCCTAAGCCTCCCAAGTAGCTGCCACACACCCGACTATTTTTGTTGTTGTTGTTGCAGTTTGGCAGGGGCCGGGTTGGAACCGCCACCCTCAGTATATGGGACCAGCGCCCTACTCACTTAGCCACAGGTGCCTCCCTGGACTTCTTGTCTTTAAATTTTCGGTATGGCAGACCTCTGAGATACTGAGGATTCGGTTGTAGGTCACCAATAGAGAGAATGTCACCATAAAGCAAGTGACAAGAATCATTTGGTTTTCCAGTCCATATAAAAGTTACAGTTAAACTATAACAGTCTATTGCTTTAAGAGATGGGGTCACTGTCACCCAGGCTAGAGTGCAGTGTCTCACTGTAACCTCAAATTCTCAGGCTCAAGCGATCCTCCTGAGCAGTCGGGAGAACAATGTGCCACTCATTATGGGCAGCTGATGTTTTCAGTTTTTTTGTAGAGATGGGGGTCTCACTATGTTGCTCAGGCTAGTTACAAATTCCTGGCCTCAAGCAATGTTCCCTCTTTGGCCTCCCAAAGTGCTGGGATTACAGACCTGACCTACCACACCTGGATGTTGCAATCTCTTAAATGTGTAATAACATTATGTCTATAAAAATTTATTGATAAAAGACTCCCTATTCAATAAATGGTGTTGGGAGAACTGGATATCCACATGTAAAAGACTGAAACTGGACCCACACCTTTCCCCACTCACAAAAATTGATTCAAGATGGATAAAGGACTTAAACTTAAGGCATGAAACAATAAAAATCGTCAAAGAATGCATAGGAAAAACACTGGAAGATATTGGCCTGGGGAAAGACTTCATGAAGAAGACTGCCATGGCAATTGCAACAACAACAAAAATAAACAAATGGGACTTCATTAAACTGAAAAGCTTCTGTACAGCTAAGGAGACAATAACCAAAGCAAAGAGACAACCTACACAATGGGAAAGGATATTTGCATATTTTCAATCAGACAAAAGCTTGATAACTAGGATCTATAGAGAACTCAAATTAATCCACATGAAAAAAGCCAACAATCCCATATATCAATGGGCAAGAGACATGAATAGAACCTTCTCTAAAGAAGACAGACAAATGGCTAACAAACATGAAAAAATGTTCATCATCTCTATATATTAGAGAAATGCAGGTCAAAACCACCCTGAGATACCATCTAACCCCAGTGAGAATGGCCCACATTACAAAATCTCAAAACTGCAGATGCTGGCGTGGATGTGGAGAGAAGGGAACACTTTTACACTGCTGGTGGGACTGCAAACTAGTACAACCTTTCTGGAAGGAAGTATGGAGAAACCTCAAAGCGCTCAAGCTAGACCTCCCATTTGATCCTTCAATCCCATTACTGGGCATCTACCCAGAAGGAAAAAAATCCTTTTATCATAAGGACACTTGTACTAGACTATTTATTGCAGCTCAATTTACAATCGCCAAAATGTGGAAACAGCCTAAATGCCCACCAACCCAGGAATGGATTAACAAGCTGTGGTATATGTATACCATGGAATACTATTCAGCCATTAAAAAAATGGAGACTTTACATCCTTCGTATTAACCTGGATGGAAGTGGAAGACATTATTCTTAGTAAAGCATCACAAGAATGGAGAAGCATGAATCCTATGTACTTAATTTTGATATGAGGACTATTAATGACAATTAAAGTCGTGGGGTGGGGGGAAGGAAAAGCAGAGAGAGGGAAGGAGGGAGAGGGGTGGGGTCTTGGTGTGTGCCACACTTTCTGAGGGCAAGACATGATTGCAAGACTTCACCTAACAAATGCAATCAGTGTAACCTGGCTTATTGTACCCTCAAGGAATCCCCAACAATAAAAAAAAAAAAAAATGCTAACAGTTATCTGATCTTTCAGTGAGTCACAGTTATTTTGTTGGTGTAAACCTCAGTGTTGCTGCTGCTGACCCATCAGGGTGGTGTTGCTGAAGGCTGGGGTGGTTGTGGCAGTTTCTAATAATAAGACAGCAATGAAGTTTGCCACGTGGATGGGATCTTTCTTTCATGGAGGATTCCTCTATAGTGCAAGATACTATTTAATAGCATTTACCCGTATGAGAATATCTTTCAAAATTGGAGTCAGTCATATCAAACCTGTTGCTACTTTATCAACTGATTTGAAGTAAATATTCTAAATTCTTTGTTGTTACTTCAACAAACCTTACAGCATCTTCACCAGCAGCAGATTCCACCTCGGGAAACCACTTATTTGCTCATCATAAGAAGTGACTCCTCATCCATGTGAGTCTGATCGTGAAACTGCAGCAATCCGGCCGCATCTTCAACCTCCAGCTCTGACACCAGTTCTCTTGCTGTTTCCACCACACCTGCAGTGGCTTCTTCCACGGAAGTCTTGGGCCCCTTAAAGTCATCCAGGAGGGTTGGAAACAACACCTTCCAAACTCCTGTTTGTATGGCTTTGACATTTTTCCGGGATTCACAGACATTCTTAACAGCATCTACAATAGCGAATCTTTTCCAGGAGGATTTGATAATTCACACGGCCCACATCCACCAGAGGAATCACTCTGCCTGGCCACTGTAAGAAATGCACAATGTGTTTCTTAAATAACAAGACTTGAAAGTTGAAATTACTCCTCGATCTGTGGGCTGCAGAATGGGTATTGTGTTAGCAGGCCTTAAAACAGTATGAATCTCCTTGTGTAGCTCCCCAAAAGCTCCTGTTGACTAGATCCATTGTCAATGAACAGTCATATTTTGAAAGGAGTCTTTTTTTCTTCCCAGTAAGTCTCAATGGTGGGCATATAATAGTTCTATAAAGAAATCTGCCATCATCCAGGATTTGTTGTTCCATTTCAAGAGCACAAGCAGAACAGATTTAGCACAATACTTAAGGGTTCTAGGTTTTCAGAATTATAAATGAACATTGGCTGAAGCTTAAAGTCATCATCTGCATTAGCTCCTGACAGCAGAGTCAACCTGTCCTTTGAAGCTTTGAAGCCCTGCCTTGGCTGCTTCTCTCTAGCTATAAAATCCCTACACATATCTCCTTTCAATAGAGGCTGTTTTGTCTCCACTGAAAGTCTGTTGCATGTAGTCACCTTCTCCGGTGATCTGAGCTGGATCTTCTGGCTATCTGGCTGCAGCTTCTCCGTCAACACTTGTACCTTGTGTTAGGGAGATGCCGTCTTTCCTCAAACCTCGTGAGTCCACCTTGACTAGCTTCCAAACTTTCTTTTGCCAATTCCTCACCTTTCTCAACCTTCACAGAATATAAGAGAGTTAGGGCATTGCTCTGGATTAGGCTTTGGGTTAAGAGAAAGTTAAGGTTGCTTTGATCTTGTATCTGTCTAGACCACTAAAACTTTCTCCGTGTGAACAATAAGGCTGCTTTGCTTTCTCATCATTCGTATGTTCACAGGAGTAGTGAAAGGGGTCCAGTGTTTTACCCAGAGACAAGATGGGGGGGGCGAAGATTCACGTGGGGCTGCTTTAGGCCTCCAACAAGCAGCCTGTTTAATTTCCTTCAGGAAATTTGCATTTACAACCTGGCTAACATTGGCATAAAAAAGAGGCCTGGCTCTTGGCTTATCTCAGCTTTCAGCACGCATGCATACTAAGCTTAATCATGTGTTGCTTTGGATTTTAAAAAAAGAGATGCATGATTTTTAGTTGAATACTTAAGGACTTTTGTAGGTTTATTTGTTGGCCTACTTTCAATATTGTTTTGTCTTGGGCTATAGGGAGGCCCAAGAAGAAGGAGAGGAACAGGGAAACGGTTGTCAGTGCAGAAGTCAGAACACAAACATTTGTCGATTAAGTTGGCTGCCTTATACGGGCATGGTTTGTAAAGCCCCCCCAAAAATTACAATAGTAGCATGGAAGGTCGTTGACCACAGATCACTGTAACAGACATAATAACAAAAAGAACTTAGAAATATTGCAAGAATGACCAAAATGTGACTGAGAGACATGAATTAAGCACCTGCTATTAGAGGTGACACGGTTTCCACAAGCCTTCATTCTGTAAAAGATGCACTATCAGAAAAGATGTACACTGGCATTAGTTTCCTATTGAATTCATAGCAAATTGCCATGAACAGGATCTTAGAACACACATACTGCTCATGCACAGTCCTGGAGGTCAGAAGTCTGAAATGGGCTTTGCAGGGCTGACCTTGAGGTGCCGTTGCAATTGCTTTGCTCCTGGAGGCTCTAAGGGAGACTCCTTCCATGGGTTTTCTTTTTTTTGTAGAGACAGAGTTTCACTTTATTGCCCTCGGTAGAGTGCCATGGCATCACACAGCTCACAGCAACCTCCAACTCCTGGGCTTAAGCGATTCTCCTGCCTCAGCCTCCCGAGTAGCTGGGACTACAGGCGCCCACCACAACACCCGGCTATTTTTTTGGTTGCAGTTTGGCCGGGGCTGGGTTTGAACCCGCCACCCTCGGCATATGGGGCTGGCGCCCTGCTCACTGAGCCACAGGCGCCGCCGTTCCATGGGTTTTCTATCTTCTGTGCAGGCCACCTGGATTCCCTGGCTCTGCGCGCCATGTCCCTCTGCTGACATTGTCACACTCTGTCCATCTGTCCTGCTCTCTCTCCCGGTTATAAGAACATGTGTGACTGAGAACGGCAGCTTCTAAACCTGTCAATTATTTGCTCCCAGCTTAAATTCACTTAAGCATAATACTGCAGTGAAGTAAAAGACATTTTTCCTCGCATGTTGGAAGAACTGCTGACCAAGTCCACCTGGAGGGAGACGATGCTCTGGTGTCTATGATGCTCTCACTGTCCTTTTCTTTGTCTCCTGTTTCCAGTCTCCAGAGCCGAGGAAAACCGTCTGCATGTCCAGAGAAGAGTTCATGCAGAGGATGACAGAGGCTGTTGGCTGGGGCACCAAGGAGGGATATGGGGAGCTCTATGACAAAGTGGATGTGGCCCAGGACGGCTTCATCACCTGGGACAAGCTGGCCTCATTTATAATCCTTGCACTTTATGAAAAAGACAAATGGGCAAAGTCAACCATGGTTCCCCAGTGGAAGGACCTTGAGTTCCTCCCAGTAAAACACAAAGACACCATTCAAAAAGTAACTTTCTTAAAAAGTTCCCGTCGGTATGTGACCATCAGTAAAGAAGGCTTACTGGGGATCTGGGGAGAGAATTTAAAGCTGCAAGAAACACTTCCCATCACCTTGGATGCTGCAAAGCTCAAACACCTGTGGGTGACAAGTTTGGTTGCTCTGGAAAATGTAAACAAGGTACAAAGTCTTTATCAATATGTTTGCTATTTGTAAAAATGGAAAGATGCCGGGACAGGGCTCCTGCTCAGTATCAAATACATAACCCTGGCAGTGGCAGGCAGCTGCTTTGCTCTGCTGGTGCTGTTCCCTGACCCGCAGCAGGTACAGGTATTATTAAGAGAGATAATGGATTTCCTAAGCTGCTCCCTGGATGCCTTAAAATGAAATGGCTGGTAATGACTCAGGGCTTGGCTCTGCTTCCCACGGGGCCACCCTGCATCATTACCTTACAAGAACGTCCCTCTGCAGCGTGCAGGTGTCCTGGCTTTGCACGCATAGCTGAGGGCTATTACAGAATGCAGTGCAAGGCCTGGAGGGAAGGGGAGGAGCTGCATGTCTGGTGTCACCCACGTGGAGTCAGTGTCACAGTTCTGATAGGTAGGTTTTTCCTTAGTACAAATTTCTTCACATAGCCGTAACTAGGAACAAAAAAAACACACTGTAAGAAAAATAATTTTGTGAGGGAAAATTGCAGCTTGTGGAATACATATTCTTACTATTTTATATTAAGCAGATAGCAAATTTTACTATGAAAAATTTCAAATGCAGAGAGAGTGATTTTAGAAAGCTCTTGTCCCCAGTATCCACCTTAACCTTTTCTAATTTTCAGCCATTCTTGTTGCATCTGGTGCCTCCCCTCGTGAAGATCTGGAACATCAAATCATTTCCTCTGTAAATGTTTCTATTTTTCTATAAAGATATCTGATTTAGTGTAACCAAAATATCAGTATCACACGTAAAATGAATTACAATATTTCCTTACTACTGTGAAATATCCAGTCATGTAAATATCTCATTGATTGCTGTACAGTTTTTTTAAAAATAAATTTATTTCAGGTTAATGTGAGAGTACAAATAGCCAGGTCAAAATATTTGATTTTGTTAGGTAGAGTCCCTCTTGTGGTTATAACCCCCACACCAAAGTTGTACCAACATTCCCCCCACCCCATATCCATTTAGTAAGAGCACCCCGATTCCCTCTCTCAGTCCCTCCCTCGTTACCCCTCCGACCAGCTTGAATTGAAAGGAGTTCCCCTCCTATGTGGGCGTGCATTAGATTGTCTACTGGCTCCATATTAGTTTGGATCAAAATATGAATAAGACCCAAAGATTATAAATGATTGATATGTCTCTTTTAATATATATTCTTTCCTCCCTCCCTTCTTTTATCTTGCATTTTTTCCTTTGGCTGTCACTATTGATGTTTTGGTGTGTTCGTTTTTTAGTTTCTGTCAGTCTGGATTTCACAGAGTGTGTCCATATGGGGCTGTTTACTGTGCCCACCTGTCCTTGACTTTCCAGTAAGTCAGCCCTCAAGTGTACAGCCCGGGTCAGGTTTGTTTGTTTCAAATAGGCTGTTATGTGTTCTGCAGTCTGGAGGTGCAAGATGCCTAAGATGTTAGCCGTTCCTGAGATCTTAGCCATTATTACTGATTATTCCTAGATCCATTAATTTGTTAGATGATGACATTCTCATTTTTTCATTTCCTCTTTCTTTAAAAGCCGGAATAGTTCTATAAAAAGAAATTTCCCTCATTATTTAGCTATCAGGTGATACAAATTCTATCATTAAGCCAGAATAAAGGCCTAATTCTTCAATTTGACTTACTGGTTTTCAAAATAATGAGCTGGTTCTCTAATATCAACTAAAGCTAAAGAGTGAGTACTGTGATCATTATTGTTACTACTGAATTGAAAGATCCTGGGTTTAAAAGAATTGACATGTTTCAATCAACTGTCCAGAAACTGTCCTTCCTTTAGGCATTAAGGACTAACGCAAGTCATCTTGAGTCTTTTTACAACAATAAAAGTCTTTGAAAGCTTGTTTGCTTCCTGATATGACAACATTTTCCAGGGTCATCTTGTGTATTTCCTATGCCAGACCTAGAACCAGTATTTCTCTGAAGAGCCAGGTTCTTTTTATGGGGGAAGTAGTGTGTTCTAGTGCCTACAACTGCAAATCGTCCTTTTAGCTCTTTATGTGATACACCCTGTTAGGTTCACCATGAAGGCCGGCTGCAAGGGCTCACACCTGTAATCCTAGCTTTCTGGGAGGCTGAGACAGGAGCCTCTTTTGAGCTCAGGAGTTCAAAATCAGCCTGAGCAAGAACAAGACCCCATCATTACTAAAAAAAGAGAAAAATTAGCTGGGTTTTGTGGTGGGCACCTATAGTCCCAGCTACTTGAAAGGCTGAGATAGGAGGATCACTTGAGCCCAAGAATTTGAGGTTGCTATTAGCTAGGCTGATACCATGACATTCTAGCTTGGGCAACAGTGTGAGACTCTGTCTCAAGAAAAAAAAAAAAATCTCCACTTGGCTGGGAGTTTTCTTTATAGGACAATTTTTCAACACTAACTCAATCACTATGTCATGGATTGGATGATATTTTGTGCATTTTCTTGGGTTAGTTTAGGTAATTTGTGCATTTCTTAGAATTTGTTCATTTCATAAAGGTTATCTAATTTATTGGTATACAGTTGTTTATAATATTCTCTTTATAGTATGTTTTTATTTCTGTGGGATGGATAGTACTAGCTACTCTTATAGTTTTGATTTTGATAATTTGTATCTTTTCCCTCTCTCTCCTTTTATTTTGTTTGTCCTGCTAAAGTTTTGCTAATTTTGTTGATCTTTTCCAAGAACCAAGTTTGTTTCTATCTTTTGCTTATCTATTTTATATGTGTTTTATTTCTGTACTAATCTTTATTAGTAGTAAATAATACATATATTATTATTTACTTGAGGTTTACTTTTCTCTTCATTTTCTTGTTTCTTAGGATGAAAAGTTAGGTTATTGATTTGAGATTTTTTTTTCATACAAGTGTTAACAACTACCAATTTCACTCCTGACACGGCTTTTACTGAATTCTGTAGGTTTTGTATGTTGTGTTTTTGTTTTCATTACTTCAGTGCATTTTCTTGGGATTTCTTTGATCCACTGGTGATTTAGGAGTATCTTAACGTCTATGTAACCGTGAATTTCCCAAATTTTCTTTTGTTAAATGAAATTTTTAAAAATTTTATTCCATTGTGTTTAGAGAACATAGTTTGTGTAATTTCAAATCTTTTAAAATTATTGGGACTTGTCTTATAACCTAACACATGGTTTATTTTAGAGAATGTTTCATGTGTACTGGAGGGAATTGTGTTTTGCTGTTGCTGGATGAACTGTTCTGTAGATGTCTGTTAGACACAAAATAGTGTTTTTCAAATCTCCCATTTTCTTGCTGATCTTAAGCTCAGTTATTGAATATGGAATATTGAAATTGCCAACTATTATTGTTGAAATATCTCTTTGTCTTTAGTTCATTCAATTTTTGCTTCATACACGTTGCAGTTCTGTTGTTTCAAAAATGTCAGATGCAAATCCTGTCTTGTCACTAATTGTATTAATTCTGAATGAATTAAACACTCTAATTCAAAGGCAGAAATTAAAAGAATGACTCTTCATTTTAAATAATTTATATGTGTTTGTTGCAATTCCCTTGTTGGTGAGACATCGTTCTCATACTTTCCTTTGGTTTTTTGATATTCTTTACTTTATTTGTTTACACATACTAATAATCACCAATTTAGAATTTCTGTTTAGTAAATACAGTGTGTAACAGTTTCTACTGAATCATGTTTTATGTTGTTAAATCATTTCCTCCTTTTAAAATTGCCCTTAGGATTTTGTTGACTTAGGGTAAGGCTACTTAACAGAGTCTTTATTGATTTCCATGAAAACTTCTGTTTACTTCATAAGGCAGGGTTTATAAAGTCTCTGGTATGACCAGAGGATGCTCTATCTCTCTGTGTCTCAGTTTTTCTGGTGGTTAGTGGTCTAGACTCCAAGGGATGGAGGCTGTTGGTGGTTGTGTGGAGTGGGATAGGAAAGGAAGGATGTTCAATTGCCTCTAGGGAGAAAAGCTTCTTTTTGGCCCCAGTCCAGGGTGAGGATGAAGTGCGTTTGTGCCAATGTGCTATACACTTCTGTAATAGTGTTAAGGACCCTCAGGGAACAGAGTCTGACTTGGCAATGAGATTCCTGTGTCTGATTTGCATATTAATCTCCCTAAACCCATAATACATTCTGATTTTCTATTCTGCTACTTTAGATAGCAGTGGCTTTTACAAGTAAAGAGATTGGTTTCTATGATCTGCTGTCCAAAGAAAAATTTTCTTGTCAATACAAACTCCAAGGCCTGAAAGGAACACCAATTTGCCTGGATTATTGGTATGACCCTCTTGATGCCAATGAATCGATTCTTTCTTTTGGGGACATAACTGGAAAGGTAGGTGAAAAAAGGATAAGAGTGAACAGTATAGATTTAATCATTAAACTATAGTTCAAAATAGAAACTAAAATGCAATGAATGTGACCTTATCGTTGAACTGCATCATAGCTTGTAAGATCACACATGGAAGAGATGAATTAGGTCACAATTCCTCTTCTTGTTTATAAAAACAAATCTTTATCATGGTGTGTGGTTTTTGGTCTATATATAGTCTCATTTTCTTAATTTAGAAAAAAAGTCTTGCTAACATTTTTTACCATAGAATACTCAATCTATTAGATACAAATATTAAATATTTTATTTTAAATATCTAAGTTTATGTCTCATAAGTCTTTGCCTTTGTTCTTCTGATTTTCTTCATGACATTTTGTATTTCCCAGTACCAGCCTCCTAGGGAATTCCCATTTCCTGTGTCATGAGATGAACAGATAAACGCATTAGGGAGGACAGCACTGAAACTTAGACATTGGATGTTACGATTTCTGTCTCCCTGTCGAATTTCGACTGACCTATGAAAATTTATTACTTGCTTACACTAGAATACTTCTGTGACCTCTTAAGTTGGATAATTTAAAGGATTTCTTTGTGTAATTATGAAAGCTTTTCATTCTTACCATTTTTAATTATAGTAAGCATATCTTAAAGGCAAAGGATAGACTGCCCTGGGTAATTGCATCAGTGACTTCATAGATGCCTTGTTTTTGTAATATAACTGCCTGCATCCTTTAAATAATATTGAAGAAACTCTTATTAATTCAATTTCTATCCTTTATTAAACAAAAGAACATAGACTCTTCTTGAAACAATTGCCCTGCTCATGTTTTTCTTTCAATGTCTCTCTCAAGGTTCAAGCCATTGCTTTCACGGCAGCCTTGATTTCCCTGTTTGAACGGCCTGTGAATGTGTGTGAAGACGGAGGAGCCGCCGTGACCATTAACTGGGCAGAGCTGGTCTCTGGGTGTCACAAATGTTGCCACGTATTACAGCATAAACTTCATCATGGAAATTGGGTCAGGCAAGGTACTGCATTTCTAACAGTAATGAGGGAAAACTCTCACCTACGATTTCTATATTTGTATTCTTTGATGAAAATATTTCACACAAATCATTTAAGTCAAGAAACCAATAATTGGTTCTCTGTAGGTTTCTGCCTGGACTCTGCTAGCCCTTGAATACTGGCAGGAATTCTTTCTTTCTTTTTTCCTTCTGAAATTTATGCCTTACACAATTAATTCAGGTGACCTTTGTACTCAAGCAATCTCAAGAGAAGGAATAAAATTGTCATAGAATCCATTTAGCTTCAACCCAACTCTGATCTAACTGTTCGTATCTAGTCACATTTAAGACTGCTCACTCAAATAATTTAGTGAGTTCCCTCAAAAACCTCTTCTTTGTTTTCTTTACGGTCTCATGGGACATGTGTTAGTTTTACTGCCTTCAAAATGGTATCATCTGAATTTTCTTTTCTTCCTCTTATTTAAAAGAATGACTGAATTTCTCTCACGTACTTGACCTGCCATTCTCTGAGTCATGGATTATGTTATAAACCAGTGTCTATAGAAAAGCAGAACTTTCTTAAAACCTAGTCACCAATGAGTTAAGTAGCTTAATGATATACCTTAATTTTATGAAATTTATATCTGATGATTCAATATGCAAATATGCAGTATCTACACCGATATCTCCTTTGGTCTCAATACTAAGGACCATGGTCATTTCCTCACTTCTAAATTGCTATATTAAAAAATGCCCACGGAAATGAATGGAAATTAACAATACCATCGATGTTAGTAAAATTTAATGAACTTAAGGTTATTGGTCTGCTCCTAATATGGTTCAAATATGAGTCAAAATGGACTCAACTATAGGCTTTTATGGTAATTTTACCCTCTTTGAGTTTTAGAGGGTTGCAGCTAATTCTTTAATATATGTCCATAATAGTAATATCCTACATGAAGAATTATGCATTCTGCTTTTTTTTCTACAATATAAATCACAACACGTCTTTGGTATCTTTTATACATCTTTTTTTTTTTTTAAGAGAAAAACTATTTGGGAGCAAAACATTGCCGTGGGGACACCCACGTGTGTAGTGTCCACATCTGTCAGTAGAGTGTCACAAATCCCTGAGTCGGTGACATCCATCTCTTAATTATGCCATAATACTAATTATGGAAAAAACTAAATACAGTAAATTTTGGTTGTCTCCTTGGTGTGAGAGGGTCACAATCAATGGGCTAAGTTTTCACAACACTGAAGTAAGAATCATAGTACTGGAAATAAACTAAATATAGTTATCACAGCTGCTTCCCCAAAAAGCACTGCATTCTTTTATTTATATTTATATTCATTCATTCTTTGGATTCATAAAACAAAGACTAGACTATAATCGTAAAGTAATAGCTCTTGAAATCTATTCCTGCTGGGTTCTCTGGAGTTTAGTGTATTATGTAAGGTCCATAATCTTAAACTAATAGACAGATAGAAGCAGCCTAGAAAAAGCTGCTTCTGAAAATGTTGGAGAAATAATAAGTTAGGTTATAAAATTGAGATGGTTCTTTTCTGATGATGAATAATATTTAAATATGTTCTTCATGTTCAGGGAGAGAATGAAACGTTCTCAGTGTCGACTCTGACCCAATTTTATTTAAGCCTCTTAAAAAGCAGCCCTGGTGGTGAAGTAACCTGTCAGTGTTTGTGTATTAAGTTCCAGGACAAGGATTGTTCCTAAGCCCAGGTGGATTTGCTACTCATCTTGCTTCTGCCATATTTTGATTTTGGGTTCCCTTATCTACTAACAAAAGAATGTGGAAATTTAATGTTAGCAATAGAGATTCATGTTTATGAACCACAGAATTCAACTGCAGAGTCTGGCCTAAAATCACTACAAATCAGGGAATCGGCTACAGAAAAGTTGTATAGATACATGTACGTAAAAAATTCATGACCTTTGCTATCTTATTTGGATCAAATATATCCTAGATCTTTGAATGAAACTTTATTATCATAGAGTGGGTGATCTTTGGAAGAATAGGTGAAATACACACGGAGATATAACACACACGCTTACTGTGCTCAGTTTATTTGGATTATGCACTTGATGTGTCAATCAATCAACCATTATTTATTGATTTTTTAATATGCTTTGAAACTGTCTTAGGCATTTGAGAATGGAAGAGGAAGATTAAATATAGGCTCAACTCTGAAAAAATTTAATATCTGAAAAAGAATGAAAGATTAAGGAAGATTAACATAAAGGAACTTATTAGAATGTTGCACAAGGGTACTGAAAATTAACTACTAGGTTTTATAAGTAAGATTTTTGACTCCTATAGTAATTCTTAGGCAAGGATAGCCATGAGAAAAAGCTTCGAGGGTGGGTGGTGGTACTTTAATGGTGGATAGTGGGGAGAAAAAGAGGGCCTGGGCAATAGGAAGAAGCCCTGGCATCTCCAGGCAGGATGATGACAGGGAGGACGGGACAGGAACAGACAAGGGACTGAGGATCAAGGAAATGAAAGCAAGTGGGTTAAACGGGACACACGTGGAAGATTTTGGCAGTGAAATATCAAAGGGCTTTGAGGAGAATTGGACAGACCTGGTGCAGACAGCTGAGAATTCATTGTGATTCTTGGTACGTGGATCTGTAGTTTTAAACGCAGAAACTTTTCTATTGTTAGTTTTTCAGGGTCCCTCCTCCACTCCTGAACTCAGCCCTCCACTTTCTAGCTGCCGCACTGTCTTCCTCTCCTCCACTCTGGCAGTTCCACGGCTCTGGGCTTCCCTCCTCTCTGTGCCACAGTTTGGGCATTTCCTCCAAGAAAGCTGCAGCAGCTACAGGGCTTGCCTCATTTGTTCCTCCCTTCTCAGGGTTCATAGTTCTTCACTGACTATACTCCAATGTCTGAAAATATTGTTACTAGCATTTGTCCAGTTTTCTAGTTGTTTATAGTCGGAGAGTAAATCCAGTCCTATTACTCCATCCAGGCTGGCATCAGAAACCCAGCATGTTGCTTTTTAAAGAATGAGGATGCAATAAAGATTGGTTGATCCATCAGCCTCTTTCATCTGTTGAAATCTATTCGTCATATTAACCATCCTTCACCAGATGTAAATACAGGAGCCTCTATGTGATATTCACCCAGAAAACATTTGTGAAGTTCACAAATAATCACTGGTATGGTTCGAATGAATCCTGTTGTGTAGATCAATCCTAAGAACCTTGAATTCTAATATGCTGATTAACTAAGAAGATTTAAAAAATAATAACTTCAAGGGCCGCACCTGTGGCTTAGTGGTTTAGGTGCTGGCCTCATATACTGAGGGTGGTGGGTTCAAAATCGGCCCCGGCCAAACTGCAACAAAAAATAGCAGGTGTTGTGGTGGGCACCTATTGTCCCAGCTACTTGGGAGTCTGAGGCAAGAGAATCACTTAAGCCCAAGAGTTGGAGGTTGCTGTGAGCTGTGATGCCACAGCACTCTACCAAGGGTGACAAAATGAGACTCTGTCTCAAAAAAAAAAGAATAACTTCAAGGTTTTTTTTGTTATTATGTCCACTGTAAAGCACTCAAAGCCCAGCAGTCATTCAGTAAGATTCGCTGAGTGCCCCTTTGCACAGAACTTTGTGTACTAGAAACTCTGTGATAATTATTATAGAAATAATTATCTAGAAAATTTATTTACCAATGGATGCTGGAGTGAGTCAGTGTTCAGCTTGGTTGGGTGGAGAGGAATTGGTAGCTCATTTATTTTGTGCTGAGCAATTGAGCTGTGTTGTAACATTGGAAGATGTCAAAATAGGGAAACTATTTGAACTTATCTGAATAATTACATCACATTGATTTTCTTCTTCTTTTAAAGACATTACTTGTGTCTATAAGTAACAATCCCAATTAATTTCTTCTGTGGGATTTTATGTTTTGATGGTGAAAAAAGCCATTTTGCCATTTGACTTTGATGGTGTTACATAAGTTATTGGGTGAATACTACTGAAAAATATTTCAAATGAAAATGAATCATGCTTAGTATTTGTATAATTCTTTTTTAAAAAAATAAAACGGGTTATTTATAGTTAAAAGAAAGTAATTGGGGTGAGAAAAATATATTCAAAAGTCTTGTTTGGTTTAATATTTTATGAATGGATGTTGAGGAAAATGCTGTAGAAGAGAAGATTAGTAAAAAAGAAGCCAAAGAGTTTATGTGGGTCACTATGAAAGTTTTGAGACAGGCTGTTATGGTCCGTTATTTCACTTTCAAGGAACAAAGTTAACCGCATCCTTTCTGATTCACCCAGGTGAGTTTCAACCAGTGTGCTTATGGGTGTGGATGGGAGGGCTTCCTTTGTTTCCAGCTGTGTGGATTTTCTATTTCTTGATTTTTGTGTTTCTCAAAACTTTTGTAATGATCCACGTATATAAAGATGGGGTATCTGGGGAGGTGCCTGTGGCTCAAAGGAGTAGGGCGCCGATCCCATATGCTGGAGGTGGTGGGTTCAAACCCAGCCCTGGCCAAAAACTTCAAAAAAAGAAAAAGAAAGAAAAAGAAATGATGGGGTATCTGTATAAAGTTTTCTCTGTTTTCAGGTTTTAAGTTTGCAGCTTGAGTTCCTGCAGTCCTAACCAATGAATAAGTGCCTTTTCTTAGATTTATCAACAAAGATTCAAGCTTAATCATGCCTTCTTGTTGTTGTCATTTGAAGCTCAGTTGCATGTATTTTGATGTGAGGGAAAGGGCAGGAGGCTGAAATAGAGATAGAGACAGTGGGAAAGTCTGCGAGGCAGGACGGAGTCGGACGACCAATGGGATTTGTGGTGATTTCAGAGCCACTCCTTGGTCCACAGGACATACCCTGTCGGGAGGAGGACCTGCTTTAATCCCATGCTCTTTCCATCCTCAAAAGATAAATTGGAGCTCCGAGATCTCCTCGGGAAATGCCTCTAGCAATTTTCTTCTCAGCGTGAGGAGGGGAATATACAACTGGGGAAGCAAAGAAATATAAGAGCAAATATGGGAATGGTTTTTACTGAGGCTGAGGATAAAATATCTGTAAAACCGAAACGTCAAAGGAAAAGCTCCATTTCAGATACAAGTGTTCGTTCACATCCTGCTTTGAGATAAAGTTCAGACTTTTATGGAAAACTTTGAAGGAGAAAATGTTTTCATCTTGTCTGAGTGGCCCTGTGTCATATTTTAATGGGAAAATAATTATGTTCTGAGATGCCTGTAAAGTAATTATAGGGATTTGGGGCAATAGTGGAGACACATAAATGTCTTGAATCTCAGAAAATACTCCTCTTTATAATTGCCTTCTCATATAGACAATAACACTGGAAACCTTAAAAACCGTACCCAGGAAATGCAGATGTTAAGAGAGTGAGCGTGACATTTCTAGCAACAAAATCATTGTTTTCTTGTTATGTTGAAAGGTGTTCTCTTTGTGTTTGACTAGGGCTTGGGAAAGATACAAAACAGTTTGAGGTGACAGCAAAATCACTAATTGCTGCACTAATTAATGGAACAGTTGGCAGAGACTTCAGAGTGCAGACAGCAGGCTGTGTTCCTCAGGGAGTCTTCTTAATTGATAGGGACTGAGTTTGGAAGAAGAGTCAGCCTTAGTGCTTGCTTGTACATGGCTCCACTTCCCCGCATCTGAATCAGTCCTGCAGACATGGTGGAGCCTCCCACTGAGCGAGCCTCCAGCCTGCGGCCTTTCCCGGCAATGCTCTGGCTGCATTCTAGGCCGGTGGAATCATCACTGAGGTCTGCAGAAGGACCCCTCTTCCCCCAGCTTGCTCTGTAGCACCAGGAAGGGTCTACTTGATATTTTGAAAAGTCATTACAGTATTTGCATTGTTATTTTTAAAATACGCTCAGCAGTGCTGAATTTTAATCTTTAAAAAATGCATTTTGGTTTTTAAAGATGGAAATAGATGTAGTTAGTTTTTCTTCTCTAAAACTGTGGTTGCTCAGACTATAGGGAACCCTATGGTGGGTTTTGGGATGGGACACCAACCTGAAAATTAGCAATAAAATTGAAAATATACTCCTTCAGATAAGAGAACATAAAGGAAAATGTAAAGTAGGGTATTAAGTCACATGACTCACGAAGTAAAAGACTGAAAAGTAATAATCAGAATTCCTCGTTAGAAACGGCCCAGTTTCCGCCTTCTTGCTAAAGTGTCTATCTGTCAGGAAACTGTACAGAGTGGCCTTATTATATCTTATTAGAAATGCACTTAATAGCATTACTTAGTTTTTAGGTATTGGTTTTCATTTTCAAATTGCTTTTCCCACATTACCTCATTGCTGTCATGCAAGGTCATTTAGACACACGAGGATAAAGACTGACGCAGGTCCCTTAATGTCCTTTTTTATAACCATGTGGCAAAAAAAGTCAAAAGTTAGCATCTTAATGGACAAATATAAGTTGTCTTTTTTTCTTCTAAAAGTGTTATATAAAAATAATTTTAAAATGTTTTCCTCTACCAATTCCCAAACTCTCTGAGAATATTAAAAACAGATCATTGATTTCATCAGCTCATCCCAGTTCCTATTTTAAAAACTTTTCCATGATAACCTATCATTTCCTTACCTCAATTCAAGAAGTGGTGATAATATTTTTTATTTATCAGATAATTAGATTTTAAGGAAATGGCTTTTCTCTCACCTTTTAGTCAGGCATTCTCAGGAACTCTGACAGTCTAAAATTTAATCAGAAACAAGTTATATCTTGCTTTAGACATGAAGGGTGAATTACTGAGCCTCCAATATATAGCAGTGAAAGCCCATAAATGTCACTTAGTAACCTGCAGATTCCAATCGGGAAGGCAGATTTGAATACCAGAGAGCAAGGCCCTTCTTGATATGTCTTTCTTTATAGTCTCAGAACGAAAGATGATAGCTGGATATAAGGAGAAGACACACTGCAATTAATTTTCTGGATAGAAATATTTTATTCTGATTGTACTGTAATTATATTATGGAATATCAATGGATTTAAAGGTGATTAGTGGTGTGCTGCAAACTTCACATCTTATATATTGCTTCACCAAGTGTCAAGCTGCAATAACCCTTAGCATTTACTGTAAACAAAGGGAATACTTTCAGTGAAGTTGCTTCCTGAATGAGAACTTGTCCTCAGACTTTATACTGCTGGTGCTGCTGGTAGAACAGTAGTGGTCGCCCAGCAGGGAGCAGGGGCCTGGATGCTCCTGCATTTAACTGTCCCCAAGTGAAGCTCAAAGAGCGCCCTTTATAGACGCTGACAACTTGCTGGGTCCCTGTCTCCCTCTTTCCCTTCCCCTTCCTCCCTTCATCCCTCCCTCTTTTCCTTCCTTCCTTGAAGAAGAAAAACAATACGTGAGAGGAAAGGATGGAGAGAGGAGGAGGATGTAGGATTATTCCTCCTCCTGCAGGGATGTGGTAATGGGAAGGTGAAGAAAGAGACTTGGAAAAGGAAGGAGTCAAGATGAAGTGGGGTCTTCATCTGGGATTGAGAGTTTGGGGGACAGAAATATAGTTGGTAATAAAAAGATCCCCAGATCCGGACCTGGCAGACACACGGCAGAATGTAACCACCCAGGAAAGGGGGGTCACAGCCAGACTGGACGGGGTCAACCTCATCCCCATCAGTAATTGGCTCCCTGCCCTTGGACATGTTGGCTGTTGGGCTTCTGTCTCCTCATCAGTAAACTTGGAAGTAACTTGCCCACTAAAGATTATTATAGGGTAAGAGTATCCGGCCTGGTGTCTGGCATATGGGGGGGATTCAATATATTATCTTAGTAATTGTTAAAAGAAATTACATAATTGGAGATGAGCAGGAAACAGGGTGTTTCCTGAGCTCCAGGAAATGATACCCCCAAATGAAGGCCTCAGACAGATCCTCAGAAGTCAAGTTTCTCTCCGAGCCCCTTCTGCCCTTCCGTCTCACCCCTACCTGAATTTTCTTCTGAGGCAGGCCGTGGAAACTAGAATTCCTTTTCCTCAAAGCCAGATGTAAAGTCTAGAAACATTACTCTAACAATTGTCTGAAGCACCTGGCCATAAAAAAATCAAAGCCCTCCTTCCAGAGGAGCCCCACACTGGATCCAGGTCAGAGAAGTGTGACACAGCAGTCGAGGAGCGACCGGGCAGACAGACACCTCTGGTGTCCCCAGTCTGTTTCCTGAGCTCCTGCGTCTGCCCCCAGTCTCATTGCCACATGGCTGACCCTGCTCATAAAACCTGAGCATAAAGATCAACACTTTCCCTGGATCTTTGGGTCTTTGATCTGAAACCTGTCACGTCACCTAAAACTATGATCAAATAAATTTGTCATGTTTTCTTCTGGTTGACCTGTCTTTCATCACAGGGGATCCCACCCTTTAGGCCCTGTGACACCTTGCAGGCGACTTTCAGGCAGGCTGCTGCAGCAGAGGTTCTGGCCTCTGGTGGCCACTCCGTGCCTTGCTCCGTGGGCCTGACGCTCAGAGGGGCTGGTCCACTCTGTCCCTTTCATAAGGCCTCCTTTGCATCCTAGCCTCGCCTTTTTTCTCATAGGAGTTTTGTCCTGGGGTTAGGAGTACCCCAGCATCAGAGGACAGTAAAAATCATGTACATTAACGAAGTAAAAGCTGAAAAGAGGAACACATGACAGACATTGATTAACGCCAACTGTGTACGCTATTAGTGATAGAAATGTTAAGCCTCATTTGAGAAAGCCTCACTCGGGGACTGTTTCCAGAGTTACCTGGAGATTCATCCTCCAAGTTCCTCAGTTCTATTGTGGTTGGGCTTTTTGAGTTAATTGGGGAAGCTCTTAAAATCGTGGTATTTTATGCAAAATTTTATGTTCATGCACAACTTTCTGGTGTAATTTTCCCCAAGGGAGTTTGTCCTTGCAGATGTCAATTCCGTGGAGTAGAAAAGGACGGCGATACTTTATGGAGTGGGTTCTGAGCCTTGTTACGTTAGGTGTGGTTGTCAGGGAGCAGCCACAGTACCCAAAAGACACAGGAAATGCAGAATGTCGGCTTCACTGAATGAGAAACTGCACTTAACACAGACATCCACGTGATCCGTGTGCATATTAGAATTGGAGAAGCCCTTTTCCAGCAGGCCAGAGGTCAGCCCTGTATTCTGAATGTGTGTCCTGGCTCTGCTCATATCAGCATCTTACTTAGAATTTATAATGTTGCATGTCACACACCAATGAGCTGCATCAAACTCAAGCTCCAGGCCTGAGTCTCACAGCAGAGAGCTGTGAGATTGGTCAGATCAGTGGATCTGTGTGGTGAGTCTGGGTTTCTCACATGTGAGATGCAGAGATTGCCTCTCCATCAGCTCTGAGTTCTGGAATTTACCTTTCGTTCTCCATACTGGTGTTTTGTCACGGCCTCTCATCTTTTGAAGTGGTAGCTTTTTATCAATGTTTACCAAACGTCTTCTAAACCCTGAGACCTACACTGATGTTTTTTCTTCTTTGAAATTTCATTATTTTTTTTTGTGCCACAATTTATCACATTTTTATGTCTTAAAATATTCTCTAATTGTTTGAGTTACATATTTTTTTCTTCCAAGCTTGGGGCCACATGATTGAAGTGCAGGCCATGTCTATTTATTCTCTATAACCCCCATCAAGGCACCGGACGTGACGTATAGTAGATGCCCTGTGAAGCTTCACAGACCAGCTGCCACGTCCTGAGAGAGGATGCCTGCAGATGACACCCTCAACAGTCTCAATCTCTTTAACTTATTAATCAGCTGGTCATGTTAAGCCATATACTTCCAAGAGAGATAGATTGAAATATGCTAAATTAAGCTATTTACATGTCAATATCAGCGGTAAATGAATGAATCTCACTTGTTTTTTTAGAAACAACTAACCCTATTGAATAAGTCAAAGCAGAAGGAACTTATTGAATTATCTTCCTGCTTCTTGGAATTTCATTGTATTTAGTAATTATTGGAAATTTCATGTACCTGTGTGGCTGTATGTACACAGACACACACATATACATATGGACCCACACACACATATATATACATATACATACACACACATGCACACACAATATACGAAGCAAATTAAGTTATTTTACCCAAAATGGTAAAACTAAATACTGTGTTTTATTCTTTAAAAAGGATGCTTTTCTCTCTCTCTCTCTTTTTTAACACAGTAACAAGAATAAAAATCATCTGCTTTCACTTTTGTAGAAAGGTTCCATCTCACTTTGTCGTAATGGCTGTAACTGAGTATAAACAACAGAAATTTATTTTCCCAGCTCTGGAGGCTGAGAGTGCAAGATGAAGGCTCCGGAAGATTTAGTGTCTAGTAAGGGTCCACTTTCTGGTTCATAGATGAGCCTTCCTGCTGTGTCCTCACACAGTGGAGGGGTGACCAAGCTTTCTCAGACCTCGTCTATAAGGCCACTAATCCCATTTAAGAGGATTCTATCCTCTGACTTAATTACTTTTCAAAGCCCCACCTTCTAACACCATCACTTTGGAGAGTCAGATTCCCCCCCATGAATCTGGGGACGGTCATACAAACATTCAGACCATGGCAGTGCCTGCTAAGAAGTAGGAAGGGCCTAAACTTTTACACTATTATCAAACCAGCTATTGATAACTGAGATTGACATTTTCATCACAGCCGGCAATACAAATATGTGATGCTCATGTAGAGAGAGATTGTACAGATCTCACAATGACAGAGGACATAAGACTTCCACGTTCAAGGAAAACGACTTTAGTATTCACAGGAAAACAAGCAGTGCAAATATCGACACATTTTTCCAGTTCCTCTACGCCACCACGTCCACGGAGGCAATGAAGATGGCCCAGGTGTATGTCTACACGTGCAGTATATTGTGTATGGGAAAGGGGCCCCAAGTTTAGGGAATCTGAATCTTTAATACCAGTCAGGATGAGCACCTGCCTTCTGCTCCAGAGGAACGCCCACCATTTGTTACAAAAGGAGATACTATCTCTATATCCCAAGGCTGTTTGCTATGCAAACATATTTAAAAAGATAATCGTGGAAAAGGGCTATCAGTATTTAGCTATACAAGAAATACAGAAATGCTGGGAACTCATTGAGTATTACCTCCCAAGAAAGTCATCCTTGATTCTATATAATAAGTTGATCAGAAATATTTCTGAGATTCATTCTGGTACAGCATTTTTTCTTATTCTACCAATTAAAAAAATTTAAGGTATCCCTAGAGTAGAGGAAGAGTCTGAATGCAGAATTTTCTGTAAATTCTTTTGCAGTTCTTGAGAGAAGGTATTAGCATAAGTTTTGGGTTGTATCCTTATAACCTGAGTTTAATTTTTAACTTTGTATATTAAAACAGCTCTATTTTACTGATATTTTGTGAAAAACCAACTGGAAAGAGAAGTTAATAGCATTCCTTTTCATGCAAGACAGGAATTTGATGTTGAGGTCATGTCAGAAATCTTTCAACTTAGCCACAAATCATTGAGCAGAAGACAAAAGGGGTCTTGTACCTAACGGTGGAGGGCACAGTGCTTTTAATTTTGTCAAAAAGCAACTACGGTGATTTGTCTTTTGGAGCCTGTGGGTCTCAGAGGAATGGAAAGATTCTCCTGACAAAGGCAGCAGGATCATTCTCCTTGCTTGGAAAGGGGAAATTTGCTCCACAGCATCTGGTGATGGGTCACCAGGAACGTAGGAAGAACAATTTTGACCCAAGCTCCTACTTGTGTTTGTATATCTTGCCAGGGATCCTGGCTGTTTCACTCGCAAACATCTAGACCAAAATTTAAATAAATCATTGTTTGTGCATGAGCTGGACCTTGGGGCAGCAGATGGTTGGTAAGCTCTTGTTCGCCTGCTTCAAGCCCAGGAGGGAGAACACAAGAATTTGGCCAATTATTCATTTTCCATCTCTAGAATCTCATATCATTCTTGTGATTAATATTACTTCCTGCCATGTGTTCCAATTAAAAAAAATTTAAGGTATCCGTATCCTTGGAGTGGACGAAGAGTCTGAAAATAGATTTTCTGTAAATTCTTCTGTGGCTGATGGGAGAAGGCATTAGCATAAGTTTTGGGTTGTATCCTCATAAACTAAGTTTAATATTTTATATATTAAAACAGCTCTATTTTGCTGATAATCTTGTGAAAAACCAGCTGAAGATTGTTTTCCTCTTTTTTGAATTTTTTTTTTGTCAGTTACTTTCAATGCATCTTTAGATGTGATCATTTCCAGTACAACCAGTAGTACAAACACGATGGTGCTGGCTTGGAGAGAGAAATCAAAACAGCAGATGAAAGTGACATCCTTCAACATTGCCCAGGGCGTTCATGCTTTTGATTACCACTCTCAGCTCAATTTAATTGGTATGTAAAATAAATCATGGTAACTATGAGGGCCTCCTGAATCATGTGGGATGCCTATTTGTGTGCAAGGAGCGTCTCTAGCTTTCGCTTCATTGTTAGGGGTACCAATTTGAGCAGCTCACATTTTATTGCCCCCAAGAATGTCTGGTAATGATGCATTATTATGTGCAGTGTATCTGAGCTACATTAGAGTAAAAATATGAGAACACACCCCAATTCATTAATGAGTCTTTTCATTAGAATTGGTGGAGGGTGTAAAACAGCACAGAGAAGGGAGGCTGTTCACATAGAACTTGCTGTTCCGCCTTCTAAAGCCACGGGATGCTCCACCCAGACAGATGCGTTATGCTCCTTGCTGCTACACACACACACACGCACGCACACACGCACATGTGCACATACGCACACACACACACACGAGCACGCATACCCGTGCACACACAAGCACTCTCATGCACACACATTTACACACACCCAAGAGAGCTACAAATTGTAGGATGCTTGTTAACAGTCTTTCAGAATCCAATCTCTAATGATTTTCAAAAATTTTGCAATTATTCTAGCTTTCGTTTAGAGAAGTAGGGACACTGATATCCTAGGGGATATTTCAGCTGAGGAGATATAAAGGTTCTTAGGCATTCACTATTTAAATAAAACAATTTAGACATTCTGGCAGCTGGTAATTTGATATATGTATATGATGTTATTTCAAACATTATAAAAAATGAGGTGTAGCTGTATTGTTGAAAAATTAATACAGTAATTAGAACGTACACGGTCTATAAAAATGGGTCGTATCAAGCCTCTCTTAGTAGTTAGCATTCATATAAAGAGGACTGATATCATTGGAAGGGCCGGCCCCCTGGAATTCCCAGCAAGGATGGTGGATCGTCACAGTGAACCTTGTGTGTGGACTTAGGAATATGCCAACATCAAACTTCCGAAGGGATTTATTAGAGAAGGCCGGAGGAGTTGGTGAATTAATTTAGCAAGAACTCAAAGGTTGACCATTTAATTAGTTGATTGATGGATTATCTTAATCTCTATATCCTAATCACTACTTTGTACTTGCTGTATTTCTGGAAAAATAAAAGTAAGTTCCACTCCGGAATTGGCCCATTAGGTATGGAGTCTCCTCAAACCTGAGTAAACATTACACTCCCTGCTCTTGGAGAGCTCCCTGAATATAACCAATTTATGTCCATAAATACCTTGTCCTACCACCAAAACAGGGCAAAAGTGTATTTGTGCTACTCGTGTGTATTTATAATCACATATTGCTTAACGACGGGGATACACTTTGAGAAGTGTGTTGTTAGGTGATTTCAGCATTTGCAAACATCTAAGCCTGCTCCCCAAGCATAGACTGCAGAGCCCACTACCGCCCAGGCTGGTGCGAATAGCCGATTGCTCCCGGAGGGCAAGCCTGAGGACCTGTCACTGCACTGCACACTGCAGGCAACAGCAACAGTGCCACTTGTGTGTCTAAACATAAAAAGGACGCAGTCAAAGTATGATATATAGGCTTATGGGACCACCATGTACATTCTGTCTACCACTGACCAAAATGTTGTTATGAGGTACGTGACCGTACTTCTCTATTGACATGGCATTGAAAATAATTTGTTCCTTTCTGTCTTTTAAATAATCTGTAAATTTTCAATATTGTTTTAGTTTTTCTTACTCCTGGGATAACTTTAACCCTACATTCCTGGGAAAGGAAAATACAGGGAGTAGACAAAAGGATTCTGTCCCTCCTGGTTGGCTGCTGGTTGGTTCTTCGATGGGATTATATTGTCCGTTCTGCCTCACACGGACTCTTTCTCCTGTTCAAAATTCTTCCTCCCCACTCCCGGGTATGGACTATTGTCACTGACAGAACTCCTGCCCTGTGAGCCTGGTCTAACTGGCCAATGGCAAGATTTTCCTTTCTTCCAGATGTTCGTCACATCAACCAATAGATATGTGATAAACTTGTTTCAAAGAGAAAATGCTGTGAGTCATTCATGCTATCAAAAAACATCTTCTTCTTTCTAATTCTTAGCAACTGCTGGCGTTAATAATAAAGTTTGCCTTTGGAATCCCTACGTGGTGTCTAAGCCAGTGGGTGTCCTCTGGGGTCACTCAGCCAGTGTCATAGCCGTCCAATTCTTTGCTGGAAGGAAACAGCTTTTCAGCTTTTCCAGAGATAAAGTAAGTAACACTGTGGTTTTAATTTATTCCGTTCTGCTTTCACAGTCTCTGCTCAATCTTATGCTGGGTCCTGAATCTCCCTGAGAGATAGTGCCAATTTTTTAAAAATATACTGGTAAGTTACAATGTCTTTGGAAATCTATGTTTGGAAAAGGTGTTGATTTATCATTCTTTAACAATAGTCTTGGGCAAATGGGCAAAGTATTTCATTAAAATTTTGTTCAAATATAATGACTAAGCATAGCCAATTACCTATTATTCCTTTCATACTGAAGAGTCTCGGTAAATGAGAAACTGAAGTAAATCTAAAGGATAGCATGTAGATTAAGAACACTTCAGTTTGGTGTCAGTTCATGTTTATAACAGTTTATGACACCGATGGGATATTTCAAATAAGGTGCATGTGGGGCAGCTGAGCCAGGCAGCTCAGGTTGAATCTGGCCATGCTATTTACTACTTTTATCCACTTAGGCAAATTTCTCAGTTTCTAAGAAGCTAGCCTTGTGTTCCTTGATAAAGTTGCAATTTTCCATAACACCCAATTTAAAGAGTCAGCATATAATGGATGTCAAGATACTTGATTTTGAAGAGAAGGGTAGCTAATGAGATTGTTGGGGATAGTCTGAGATGAATCTGAATGTTCATTCTATGCTAAAGAGTGTGTGTGTGCACGTGTATATACTACATAGAAACTCATCTTCAGCTCCGTGTGTATGTGGGTGTGTGTACATGCACATGTGTGCATGTGTGAGTGCATGTTCACGTGTGTGTTCATGTGTGTGCATGTGTGTGTGCATACCTGTGTACTACGTAGAAATTCATCTTCAGCTCCTTAGCTTCCCCCCACTTACAAGTCCTGCCTAATTTAATTATTTTACTATATTATCTAGCATGTCAATCTTCTCTCTTTTCTTTATTTTTCAGTAGTCAACTGTCAATTCCTGTTGATTCTGCCATCATAACCCCCTCGACGTCTCTGCTGCCACTGCTCTAATTCAATATGTCATCTTTACCCCCAGCGTCCTGCAAAGGTTCCTTGACTTACCTCCCTACATCCAGACTTGTCTGACTCCCATCTGCCCTCTCTTCTCCTAGTTAGTTTGCCAAAACATTTTTTCCAAGCCCTCATCTCTGCACTGTGTCTAAGTATCAACTCCCAAATTCTTAAGCTTTTGTACACGGCCCCTTCCCTGCCGACCAGCTCCACTCTGTCCTTCTCTCCTTCATTCCCTGAACGCTGCAGCCTGATCACGCCACCGTCGGCAAATTCACGACTCTGCAGCCTGCTCTTCCTTCTGCCTTCAACTCTCTCTGTTTCCTGCCTCCTTCTGCTTCAGGTTTCGTATTTCCTGAGTCTCTCCCACAGACCAAGGCGCTTCTGTACATGCCTGTCACACTTCTGTGCCTCATCAGGGCGTGTCTCGCTGTGCTGAAATTGTTAGTTTGCTTCTGTAAGAGGGCCCAGTCTCTTTTGAGCTTGCATTCTTTTAAAAAATCATTTCTAATTAAAAGCATAACTGTATACACTTATGGGGTACAATGTGATAATTTGATCTACAATGTGGAATGCTGATTAACACAGCCATCACCTTACTTACTTATTTTTTGTGGTCAGACATTTAAAATCTACTCTTCTTATTTTTAAATCGCCCTTGCATTGTGTACATTAGGTGAAATCTCTCTAAGTGCCAATCACCCTTCCCCTCCCTCCTCTCTCCTCCCCCCAGCTAGACTATATTTATGTTTTATCATTTGTATGAGTATGTGAGTGTTTATATATTGGTTTCATGATAGTATTGAGAACACTGAATATTTTTTTCCCCCCATTCTTGAGATACTTCAATAAGAACAATGTGTTTCAACTCCATCCAGGTAAATACAAAAGCTGTAACACCTCCATCTTTTATCTTTTCACGGCGGACTAGTTTTGCATGGTGTACGTATGCCACAGCCAATTCATCCCTGGGCGGATGGGTGTTGGATCAGCTTCATTCTTGGTGCCTGTCACAGTGCTTGGCACCTTGTAAGGTTTACTCAAGATTTATTGTTGACAACTTGAAGTGAAAACACGTTCCCATGACTCCAAAGTGCCTAAGAAACTCTGGACGGTGCCTTTGATGATGCCTGTTACCCTTGGCTGTTCCCGTCCTTGAGATCGTCCAGCACTTTGTTCTAACTTCCGTCACTGGACTTAGTACCATCTGACTGGGTGCTAGAGCACCGTAAGCGTCTATTGTATCTTTAACTAGATTTTGATTGCTTGCAGGCAAAGATCATCCTTTAAATTCATTTTTGTGTTTTCCAGGACTTATAATAACAAATGTTAATGTATCAAACATATGTTAAATGTAACATATGAAATAGTGTAACTATCAACTAAATGGTGTCATTCATGAGGCTAGGGATGTGTCCTCTAGATTGTCTCATATTTCATCAAGGTAGAGTTCCCTGAAACGTTTTATACATGTAATTTAAAAAGCAAGAGAAAAAAATATGTCTCTCGAGTGAGAAGTGACTGTATACAGCTCTCATCTATGTAAAGACTACCCAGCTTCTTCCAATAGCAGTTTTATCCTTCTATTTTTGTTTTGACTCCTAAACCATTACATTATGATAAAGCTTGTCAGGCTGTCTTTCACGTTAATCTAAATCCATTTCACACTGATAAATGCGTGATAATCTTCGTCTTTATGTCTTTATAGCAAACAGCAGGGCTTTCTCCTCTAGGGTAAGCCTCTGCTTTATTGCTATAAAATGATTTTGGATATTTGAGGGCTAAGTTAGGGAACAGGTAAAGTAAGAAAAACATCCTTTTTTCAAAGAGTTATTGATTGAAACATGTTTTGGTCAATGTGTTGCTAAATTACAAGATTTTCAGGCCAAAGCAATTTAGACCTAAACAATTTTCTCCAAAATTGATCTGAGACTTGAGGGGTATTTTTAGAAGACTCTTTACCATCACCTTCCAGTGATGGTTAAACAATAAGTTTATCCTTACAGAATTTGGCATTATGCTAGATAATAGCCCAGTTGCATTTTGCTTTGGACTCCTGAACTGTTTCTGATAAGATGGCAATCACTGGTGACAAAGACCGTCTGGGAGCTGGGAGCTCCTCATTTGCAGAAGGAACCACCATGGGGAGTAAAACCATTTTCAAAGCTTAGGGTGGGATCTCTCTGCTGGGGGTGGCTGCTCTAATCAATAGGCCTAATTCAGCCTTCCCCTTGCTCACACTATTCTTTTTTTTTTTTTTTTTTGTAGAGACAGAGTCTTACTTTACTGCCTTCGGTAGAGTGCCGTGGTGTCACACGGCTCACAGCAACCTCCAGCTCTTGGGCTTATGTGATTCTCTTGCCTCAGCCTCCTGAGCAGCTGGGACTACAGGCGCCCGCCACAACGCCCGGCTATTTTTTTGTTGTTGCAGTTTGGCCGGGGCTAGGTTTGAACCCACCACCCTTGGCATATGCGGCTGGCGCCCTACCAACTGAGCCACAGGCGCCGCCCTTGCTCACACTATTCTATGTCAGGTTGCTAACCCTGATTTGCTCAGGAGAATCAGATCAGCGTACAGCTTAATCCTTTATTTGAGTTTCTGATTTTTCCCAAAGCCCAGATTGTGTATTGTAGAAGTACAGTCAGGAAGGACAGCACGGCTGGGTTTTCTGTGTTGGTGCCAACAGACCTGTTGGTTTTCCCTTCTTCATCCACCCCCGTTTCCATCTATTCATCCAGAAAGTGTTTTCATTTTGTTTAAATGACATGATGAAATGGATTAGTGCCCTCCTGTAAAAATTACAAATATGAGGAAGTGGATAGCGCAAAAAGTGGGTATTTCTTTTGCTCATTTCCACTTCAAATTAATTCCTTACTCAAGAAGAGACGATGATTAACATTTGATATATATCTTCTCATATTGTTTTTACGTATTTAATATATTATATATAACAATGTATGGCATCATAAGAATTATGGTATTATTGTATGTTGTTAAATATATTATCCTATGTATGTGTACAAATACAAGTTTGTGTTTATTATTAGTTTCTATGCAAATGGTATTACCCAAACCATATTTTTTTCTGCAATTTTGCTTTTCTCTAGACAATATCTATTAGAGAGCTTTCAATGTGAGCATACACAGATTATATATACATACATATAAAATACACACACACATATATATATTTATCTTATAATCTTTTTAAAAACTATATTGTAACTTGTGGTATGGATGACCATAATTAAAAACTTAATCACCTATTGATTAAAATATATTGTTTTCAACATTTTAGCTTTATTAACCATGACACACACACACATATGCATACATCTTTGAAATGTCATGATTTAATTTCTTTGTAGTAAGTATCTAAAAGTGATGCTGCTATTGGATCTCAGAAGATTTTTGTAAACATTGTCTATTACAAGAAGAAATGTCATATAAATTGATTTCCTCCTCAAAGGTGTATGAAAACACCTGTTTCCTCATCTTCTTGTCTACAGTGGAAACCAGCCATGTGTTCTTTTTTTGTGTAAATCTCATGGACAAAAGCTTGAGATTAATCTCTTTTTTAAATATTTATTGGCCCTTCATATTTCTCTATTTTGTGCATTGTTTGAACATGACTTTATCTTATTTTTTTAAAATTGACCATTTTATTATTGATTTGTAGTAGCTAGAAAAATTTGAATATCTTTTGTTATGTTTGCTGCAAGTATTTTACCTCTTGAAAGCATACACTTAACTTTGTGTATATGATTTTTCTCATTCATAAGTTTTCATCTCTATGAATCAGTCTTAGAAATGATTTTCTTTATGGCTCTGCATTTCATATCTAGCTTAGGAATGTCTTCCACATCTCCTATTTATAACAATATTCTCCTTAATTATCTGTTACTAATTTTTCTTTTTTATTAGTGGTTGATATACTGCATTTTTATTTTTGTTTTTTATTCTTTGGGGTTCATTGAGAGTATAAAGAATTAGGTTACACTGCCTGCATTTGTCAGGTAAAGTCTCTCTTATAGTTACTTCTCTCGCCCAAGAAGAGGGGCAAACCCTGTGACCCGTTCCCGTCCCTCCTGCCCTCCTCCCCTTGAATTGAAGGCCAGTAGACAATCTATTACATACCCACGTAAGAGAGAAACTCAGATCTGCTAATACTTTTTCTATTATTCTATTATTGCTAACAATTTCTATTATTCTATTTCTATTCAAATATTCTATTTCTATTATTCTATTTCTTTTTGCATTTAACTTTGTAGGGGGGTTTTGTAAAGTTTTTTTTTTTTTTTCCTACAAATAGATAGTCAGGATTAAGTAATCTCTCTCCTTTGGTTTAAAATTCCACTGTCATCATTATCAGAATGACTTTATACACACGGCTTTATTCTTGCAGTGAGCCTGCCTATCTTTTCCTGCCCTCACATAATCTCTGTTTAATCTCCATAGCTTTCTTACCTATTTTGATGTCTGGTAGGGAAATTTCTATTTATTATTTTTCTTTTCCCTTTTCAACTATCCTCTGATGCCTTTATCCCTCCTACTAAATTTTAAGATCCATACTCATGTTCTGTTGAAAGCCCTATTAGTATTTCGATTGGAATTTCATTGAATTTGATGATGTTTGACAACTTTAAAATATCGAGAAAGAACACTGTGTTTCTCTATGTATTCATTCTTTCCACTCTCTTTCAGAAAAATTGTATGCATCCATTTCCTTCCTATAACTTATTCAGATCCCCCATATTTTAGGAGGCATCCCTATTGCATTTGTGATTTTGATTGGGGTGTTTCTAATGGGGGGTCCACTTACAATATGACTCATACATTGAGATTTTAGTTTTAAGCAACTTGTTCCAAGTTTTTGAACTATCTGATAATCCTGGAAAGTTTTCTTATTGCTTAATCCTTTGAGTTATTCTGCCCTTCCACTTTTTAATTTTATACCTAATTATTTTAAATTCTTGTCTAATAATTTCAACAGAGTCTATGGAGATATACATCTCATGTCTGCCATCTTGGTGGTTCTCCTCAGAGCCGCTTATTTCTTCTCACATGTGGGCATCTTTCATTGTTGTCTTTGCTGCTGTTAATCTGTACACATTCTGAGGAGCTGAATTCAAGATGCTTCCTCCAGAGAGAATTTACATTTGTTTCTGCAGGTGGAAGGTGGACGTCTGCTGTCCTGAGGCTTTTGTGCTCTCCTGCTCCATGGTCCAACTTGACCGTCTGGCTTCAGTGGCTGCCCTTGCTGAGGGGCCAAAGTTTAGCCTTTTGATTGCAGCTTTTTCATTTATCCCTACTTCCACCATGCCCGTGTTACATTTGGTTCTCTTTTGGACCCATGGAGATTGTGTTACTCTGCTGCCCAGTGAGACAGCACAAATTATATTTTATTTGGAGTTATATTTCTTGGAAGCCAGAAAGCCCCCTACAAAATGTAGTAAGGATAATTGGATCAGAGTTCCCCTGTGCTAGCTGTTTTTGCTGTGTTTCTTTTTTTTAAGTTGTTAGCACAACTGAGTAATTTTTTAAAATTTGAACTTCACTTGCTTCCTAAATTGAAAGAGGAACTGTGATCTTTGAAAGGTAAAGTTGGAAGGACTTTTTAAAGACTGAGAAAATTTGTTATGATTTTTCATGTTATGTGAATAGTGATAGTAGCAAAGCATAAAAGTTCACGGAAATTTTACAATTCTACAAAGGAACTTTTGTTCTGGAAAAAGAAGTCACCCGTAATAAAACGTTGGCATTAGTCCAATTGATTGCCAAACTTGAACAGAGAAATCGTAGGTTTCTGCAGAACAATTCCTGGTGTTAGGAACCATTTCACTTCTTGCAAACCAGCCATGGAACGTGCAGACACAGGCTAGAGAGCTGCCTCTTCTGTCATGTCTGTTGAAAAGAACTGAGAAAAAGAGAAGATCATAGTTAAGGTAGCAATTCAAGGATGAGTAATAGAGAAGACAATTTTAACCTCAGGCTGATATTTTAAGTTTGATTTCAGTGCTAGTAGATGTATTTCTTAAGAAAGAAGTGTTACGCGACTTCAAGATAAAAACATTGGCTGTGGCCTCCAGTACAATCCTTCTGCTTGCAGACATCAAGTCAAACAGAATTGCCTTTAAGCATTTACTGATTATGTTTTTGTGGATTATTGAAAGGCTTAAATTCTCAATGAATAGACTTGTTAATACACAGAAGTGTACACAGGAGTGCCAGTGTCCTCTGTCCCTGAGATCCTATTATCTGCAGGTCGATGATCCATTCCCGAGGATTATCTCTGTAGAGCTGGGCTGCTGCACTGCTGTCCTGACAATCCGCAGGAATTCTCTGTCTCTCTGTGTTTTCTCACTGTTATTTGATATCTGTCTCCTGTAGCCTGGCAGGAGTTTGTGTAAGTGTTGGATGAAACGAAGCAAATCTCCTATAAATGGAGTCACTGTCATTAGGAAGTTATGAATCCTCTTGTTTTCTGACTACTTTGAATTAAACTTGAACCTGTTGCCAGTATGTAAATAATGCTGATTTGGTTTTTGAAAGTGAAAACAGACTTTCTCTCCATCCATACATCTATTTAGGCACCAAGTTATCCATTTGTAAATGTAGTATTTGTGGTACAAAAGAAAAGCTTTATGTATTTATTTATTTATTTTAGTTTCATTATGCCTATGTAAATAACAGGGATTCTGTCCGCCTCTGGCAGGGAGGAGGGGATTCTTACCAAAGCTTGGCTGAAAACGCAATCATAGCCTTCATTTATTTAATCCAGTCCTCAGAGTGCACCATCTCGAAGGTGTTTGAATTGTCATTATTTTGGAATATTCGCACAGTGGACTGCACAATTTGAATACTTCTAGGCAGGACTGACAGAATTTCAGAGCTGTTAGGTGTCTTTAGCATAAGGGGGAGAAATAGAGAGGTAAAAACACACCTAAGCTGACAAACATACCCAGGATTAAAACTAGTTTCTGGTGTTGGAGTCTCCATACTCTGCATTCTAGATCTATTATATACAAATAATAAAGTGTTTATTTATAATACTGCATGAATAAGATGTTAACAGTTGGAACAAGGTGAAGATTACACAGAAAAATGTTGTAATCATGTGAAAAGCAATTTCGCCTTAATGTAAAACCATAAGCTGAAGGTACTTATTTCTGCGAATATAAAATTGGAGATGGAATTACAGAACCCTCTTGTGTGACCTTTCTAGGACTTGGTTTAGTGAATCTGAGTTTGGGCAGATATCACAGATTCTCAGGTGTCAGAATGTCAGCAGACATGACGGAGTTTATTTTTATTTATTTATTTGGCCAGTGCTGGGCTTGAACCTGCCACCTCTGGCATATGGGGCAGGCACCCAACTCCGTTGAGCCACAGAGGCTGCCCAACATGACAGAGTTTAAATGAAAATTAGTGGAAAATATAAATAAAAAGGACCCAATTGTTCAATTATTATTTTTAAGCTCAGGAATTTGCCAATCTATTTGTTTTTCCCACTATGAATACAGAGAAGATCTTTAGGCTATCTGGGATGGAAAGTTATGTTAAATATACTCTTTCTGTACTCTGGCCTAATTCTACAGCAAAAGTTAACTTGAATATAAAAGAATATGAAGATGAAGTATTCTCAAATAATAGCTAGATATTGAAGTGACATTTTGTCAAAGGATTTGATTAATAAAACTGAATTAACATCAGTTTTTTATGATTAATATGCTATACACTGACTTAGAAGCAAAGGGAATGTAGTTATCTGGTTTACAGCCAAGCCATGTGATTTTACTAATTAAGCTGAAAGAAAGATTTCTTGTTCAAAGAGATTAGCATTGAATATTGACCTTGAAATCAAATACAGCAGTAGAAAATACCTAGGAAATAAAAAACAACAAGAAAAAACACCTCAAGTAGTATCCGAGCCCCATCCTCAGAGATTCCGGTTTCATTAGCCTGGGGAGAAGGCTTATATGTTTCTCATGTCAAATTCAAGAACCACCGGTTGGGAAAACTGAAAATACATGTGAGGTCACCATCACCCCTAATCCAGGAGTGTGTGGGAACCACGTTATGTATTGGTGGCTGCATATCAATGCTATTACTTGATCTTCAGCACAGAGCAAAGTTAGAGCATTAACAATGGACTGCGAATTTAATAGGATTATTAACTGAGAGACTTTGGGGTTTCCCAGAGGAAGAAGAACAATAAAAATCCATTGTAAGCAAAATGTATTAATATACGTTGTGATAGAAATATTTCTGGTTTTAACTGCTACTAGCAAAAAGTAACCTTTTGTAGACTAGAGAGGTTACGGCTCATATGCTTTTAATATTTCATATGTTTTATGTGGCTAAATATCAATGAAATGCTAAGGCCAATATAAATTACTTGAACAATACAATGGGAAATAATTCTGGGGAAATTACAGTTCATTGATACTGTTGAGTTGTTGTCCATCCATACTCAACTGTACCCCATGCGATTATTTTGACATGAAGTCAGTTTCCATTTCTCAGGAGGGGTCCCAGCTAAACAAGACGGGGTTTTGAGTTCTAAAAACATGACTGGAAATTATCTAGATGTGTCAGATTTTATGACTAGAACGTTCAAAATAAGAGTTTATTAATTCTGTTTATATTTAGAACACATTAGAATATTTTTTCCAAGTTTCAATTCTTGCAGACTTTAATATTATTATTTTTTTGAAGAGAAGCATTTCCTGGAAAGCTGCCAGAGGTTTTAATTAAAAAATATTTTAGTGATGCTTAAGAACCAGAATGAATTTCTTAATAGAAAATTCTTGCCAAGAAAACACATTTTCTCTATAAATATATGTTCTTTGGGTGAGAAGGATCAGCAATTCTATCTACCTGGTAGGGATTGACTAGGTCAGTTCACGCTGTGACGGGTTGGTGGATGCGGAGGTTACATTAAGTGTCAAGCATAATTATTTCAACAAGGTATTTGAACAGGTCCCATAAAATTTCATTGTGGATTATAGGATATCTACATCTGGGTCAAAAACTGTCTGGAGGGAGGCAGATTTTTTGTGGCAGTACCATATTCTTGGACCTATCCTATCTAATCTTTTCATTAATGAACTAGATAAGGGCATAGTTATTAGGGGAGCCACAGTCTTAATTCAAAAAATATTTATTAAATATCCACTATGCCCTCTGGGGTATGTGGACTAATCAGGGAGAAACTGTCAATATAATTAAATTGGGGTTCAAAATGATAACATCACAAAGAAACCCTGGATCAAAACTAGGAAAAATTCAAGTCTCAGGTTAAGAAATCAGATCTTCTAAGACAGGAGACATCTGAGTTGATTATTTGCTCACAGAAATAAGACTTAGAATTTTGCTTAATCAAGACCTCCAGGTAAGTGAAAAGCATGATGGAGAGGCTTAATCAGCTAATGTCAAAATAGACTGCTTGAAAGAAATCCTAGCACCTGCAGTGGTTAGAACACACTGACATATTGTGCCTTGCTTAAAACAGATCCTTGCAGCCCCTAAGGTGTTCAGAGATAGTGTCTTAAATTAGTGGTGAACTAATTAATGTACGAGTATTATATTTAAAACTATAATAACCAATAAGACTAAAAAACTAAAATGCTTAGCTTGGGAAGAATGGAAAGAGAATGGTGAAAGAGAGTATAAGTAATTTCTTTCAGGGACAAGTCAATAGATATATTTATGATTAATACATGCGTTACATCTCTATATATATATATATATATATATGCACACAATGAGATTGTTTAGGCTTGGCACCTGTAGCACATGGTGCCAGCCACATGCACCAAGGCTAGCCAGTTGGAACCCAGCCTGGGCCAGCTAAACAACAATGACAACTGCAAAAAAACAAACAGCCTAGTGATGTGGTGGGTGCCTATAGTCCCAGCGATTTGGGAAGCTGAAGCAAGAGAATCTCTTAACCCAAAGAGTTTGAGGTTGCTGTGAGCTGTGATGCCACAGCACTCTACTGAGGGTGACATAGTGAGACTCTGTCTCAAAAAAAAAAAAAAATATTTAATGTTATGGAATAAACCATAACCCAGGAAAAGTTAAAGAGCCAAAGAAGGTTGTCTCCAAGGACTTGGCTTACAGAGATATGGGTTGAGATAAAGGCTCTGCAGAGCTGTTTGATTTTACCCAATAGGCAACTCCTATTGTGGTTTTTTACTTTTACTCCTCAAAAGTAAATGAGGTCTGCGTGACCACGTGACCACCGTCTTCTAGAGAGAAAGTGGAAGCTGAGACAGAGTGAGAGAGAATCAGGAGAGCCTCGTGGTAGGTGGTAATAGGATCTGAAAACTGTTATTAGGATCATGGAAGGAAGTGGGATCATTCATCCTGGAGAAAAGGGGTAAGAGCAGGCTTATGGGATGCGGGTAGAGTAGAATCAAAGCGCAGAGGAGGGTGCTTTTGGCTGAAGATACTGAATGGTGCCTGCAGGGATTCCCGCACCTCATGTTACACTACTCCAGTCTAATTTTCTGTCGCACTTTTCCACTTGTAAAGACCCTTGTTACATTGGACACTCAAGTAATCCAGGACTATCTCATTATTTGAGAGTCCTTTATATCTGCAAAATCTCTTTTGAAAAACATGTTAACAGATTCAGAGGTTCTGGGGATTAGGACGCAGGTACCTTAGGGGGCTATTATTCTGTGTCCAGTGAGATTATATGTAAAACCATGTGCAGGTACAGGTGTGTGCATATGGGAAGGGAGGAGAAAACTATAATTTTCAACAGATTTTTTAAAATAAGTATATGATTTTAAATAAGCTAAGAACCATGAGGTTGCCTGCCTTGTTGGGGTCATTTAAACAGAAACCATCATTCAGAGGTAATTTGAAATATTTCTCCATTGGAGAAGGTAGACTAGTTTATTTGAAAGAAACTTTTCTGCTTTTAGGTTCCAATAGTTACACAATGAAAAAAATAATAAAATAAATTTAAGAATGAAGAGCATGTACTGGCCACCTTCCAGACTGGTTGTCTGGTAAGTGATGGTCATGGGCTGGCATCTAATTCTCACAGCATTGGACCAAGGAGATCCTATATTACAAACTCAGAGGGAAAAAGACACTTGCTAGAGGTCACCCTATTTGTAAGAGACAGAGCTGAGATTAGAACCTAGAGCTTTCCTGCTAACTTTTTTTTTTTTTTTGATACAGAGTCTAGGTCACAGTTGAGTGCTGTGACATCACAGCTCACAGCAACCTCAAACTTTTGGGCTTAAGCGATTCTCTTGCCTCAGCCTCCCAAGTAGTTGGGACTACAGGTGCCCGCCACAACACCTGGCTAGTTTTTGGTTGTAGTTATCATTGTTTGGCAGGCCCAGGCTGGGTTTGAACCTGCTAGCTCCGGTGTATGTAGCTGGTGCCCTAAAGAAATAGAAAAACTAAGTATTTCATGTGCTAATGCTAAAGCAAGCTTTCTCTTGAGTGAGGATTCAGCGTTGGTCCTCCACCACCCACTGGTAGGATCATGTCATCTCTGTGTCCCGCCTGTGTTTGAAGAAGAATTTAATTAATTTCTGTGTTTTACTTGAATTTGATTTCATTTAATGTCACTAAACAATAAAAGAAATGACATCAGATGAAATTTCATATCTCTAGGGTTAGGGTTGTCTATCTATCTGTCTGTATCTGTCTGGAGAGAGACTTGTATCCGTTTCCTATTTCTCATGTCACAGATGAGTGCAGACAGGGGTTGATTTATCTGTGTTCCGTAGGTGAGGATTCCAACGTGGGCCTCCCTGAGCGGAAACCCAACTGTTGCAGGGCTCGACCTCCTTCCACAGATTCTCGGGCAGGCTCCATTTTTTTTACTTTTCTACCATCCTTGGATCCTGCCCCACTCCCACCCTTTCCCATCTTCAAAGCCAGCAGTGCTGGGAAGAGTCTCACGTCACATCACTCTGATCTAATTTCCTGTCTCCCTTTTCCACATGTAAAGACCCTTGTTATTACACTGGACACTCAAATAATCCAGAACTATCACTATTACAGTGTCCTTTATATCTGCAAAATCTCTTTTGACAAATATGTGAACAAATTCAGACGTTCTGGGGATTAGGGCTCAGGTTCCTTTCAGGACTATTATTCTGCCCACAATAAGCATGAACTAAATGCCAAGCCTGTACCAGGGGCTGATATAAACCCCAGTCCCTTTCCTACGGGAGCTTAGAATTGAGGAGATAAAGAGACATCTGAAATGTAAACTAAAATGTGCTACGTCAGATGTGTGAACCAAACAGCATGATGGAGGAAGTAACTGTCTACCTAGAGTCAGGGGTGAACCAGAAAAAAAAAAAAATTGGCAGAAGTGTAGAATCATCTTTGACATTGTTGTATGATTTCATCACATTTTACCCAGGTGCTGAGACTCTGGGATATCCAACACCAGCTGTCCATCCAGAGGATAGCATGTGCTTTCCCCAGAAGTCAGGACTTCAGGTGTCTCTTCCACTTTGATGAATTCCACGGACGACTTTTCATCTCATTTAATAACCAGCTGGCATTGTTGGCAATGAGAAGTGAAGCCAGCCCGAGGGTGAGGAGCCATGAGAAGGCGGTCACTTGTGCTCTGTACAGCCCCGCCCTGAAGCAGGTATGATGCTTTCTTTTCTGTCATTGTCCTGAAACATTCCTGAATTCAGAGGTTCATTTCCTTAATTCAATCTAAGGTAACACTGGGAAGAAATCCAGAAACAAATGAGTGGAAGCTTTTCCGCAGGAATATATGTGTGTTCAGGTAGATTTGAAGAAGGATTTTATTTTTAGCTAGCGACCACAGCAACTGATAGAGTTATAAAGGATTACAACGTTGCAGCCCAAACAAACACAACATGTAATATGCTTGAACTTATCTTTGTTACCCACGAGTCTTGAGCCAAAATGCTAGCGAACCTGGTTGTAAAATTCCCTTTTATGAACACCATCCTCCTGAACCCTGTGGAAAGCTCTGAAATATGCATGAAATGTAATTAGTAGAGATTCATTTTGCCTGCATATTTTACACCAGTGGCTCACAGTGGCAGCCTGGAATGTATTCATAATAAAATGATTCAGTTCCATGCGATGCCACTTGGTAGGCAGCGCCAGTGCTGTTAGCCTCCCACCACTTTGATGATGCCTGCAGCCTTTCCTTAGAGCACTGTTACCTGCATCTCAATGAAGCAGCAGAGCCCCCTTGGAACAGAGATGCTGCGAGGACCACAGCCCTTCCTAGAAGCAGGAAAGCCCAGCCCGGGAAGCTGTGAGAGGCCCAGGGTGGGGCAGCCTGCAGGTGTCAGGGAGGGGCGGCCCACTGCAGATGGGTCTGCAGCGCAGCAGGTGCCAAGCAGAAAGCAAGTCTCTAGCTTACTCCAGCTTACAGCCAATTAAACAATAATTCCAACCCATTCCTTCCCTTCCCTTCTGCAGAAGCTTCTGGACACCTAAAGAAATGTGTAATTCAGATTTTGCGCGAGGGGTGGAAAGCCCTTTGTTAGTAATGACTGGCATTTCATGTCACTCCTTTGAGCACCATTTTCTGGCTACTCTAGGAGATAGATATCCTTTAGAAAACAATCCATTTTGAATTCCATCTGCAGGAAAACATTCCCCAGTAAATGTTTTACTGAACTTTATGAAGAAAACCAGTTAATTCGGCTCCCTGGTGGTCAATGAGATATGTGTTTGTTTCTAAGAGAACATTCTGCTAATTAAGATCTGCAAAGTTATGCTTGTGCGTTGGTGTTGAGATCCTGTGTTGACTGGCCCTAGATGAGAAATATTCCATCAGCAATTCAGAAAATGGGGCACAAATAAGTTCTGGAATCTTCCATCGAAGGCATAAATATCATCCACAATCCCATCAGCATAACATATCACTTAGTAACTAGTGACATGTTAGACAAAGCAAATCAAATAATTTTGAATAAGTAGTGGGTGCCAGGAATGAAGAATTAGAGATTAATAGACTATGGTTTCATAGCTCAGGGAGATTCATCTCTTTAAGGTCAGGTGGGTTGGGCTGATCTGGGCAGGTGAGGTAGGGCTGATCTGGGCAGTTGGGAAGGGCTGATCACTGGGCAGGTGGGTAGGGCTGACCACTGGGCAGGTGGGAAGGGCTGATCACTGGGCAGGTGAGAAGGGCTGATCACTGGGCAGGTGAGAAGGCTGATCACTGGGCAGGTGGGTAGGGTTGATTACTGGGGAAGTGGGTAAGGTTGATCACTGGGCAGGTGGATAAGGTTGATCACTGGGCAGGTGAGTAGGGCTGATCACTGAGCAGGTGGGGGTAGGGCTAATCACTGGGCAGGTGCATAGGGCTGATCACTGGGCAGGTGGGCAGGACTGATCACTAGTCAGGTGGGTAGGGCTGATCGCTGGGCAGGTGCGTAGGGCTGATAATTGAGCAGGTGGGTAAGGTTGATCACTGGGCAGGTGGGTAGTGCTGATCACTGGGCAGGTGGGTAGGACTGATCACTGGGCAGGTGGGCAGGGCTGATCACTGGGCAGGTGGGTAGGACTGATCACTGGGCAGGTGAGAAGGGCTGATCATTGGAAGGTGGGGGTAGAGCTAATCACTGGGCAGATGGGTAAGGTTGATCACTGGGCAGGTCGGAATGGCTGATCACTTGGCAGGTGGGAAGGGCTGATCACTGGGCAGGTGCTCATTCATACAGGGCTGTGCATTTTTCAAAGGGAAGCAGACACGTTATTAAGAAGGACATGGTGGAATGTGGTTAAATGAAGCAGAGGAAAAAGTAAAATCTTCTCTGTGGCAATTGATCAATTCTGCCTGGGGCTGGGTTGGGCAACATTTCAGCAAAGCCCTGTAAGCTAGAGTGGAAATCTATAAAAGGAGAGGTCAGGAGTTCCAGACAGAAGATTCAACATGAACACCTGCTAAGAAGCTTGGGTGCTCACAGTTTTCTGTGAAAAGTGTTTTTGTTGGGCTAACAGAGCACTCAGCAAGGTTGTGAGAATTGAGGCAGTAAAGAGAGCTTTATGCCAGACTGTGAAGGCCATTCATGGGATGTACCGCGATGTTGTTCTGAAAAAATAAAGCACAGACGTGAGGTTAAAACAATTTTCATAATGTGATCATCCCTCCTCGGGGAGTCAGTGCACACAACTCAGGTGATGGGTGGCTCCATGCCCAGCTTTAGCACTCTGCAATACAGCCTCTACACCCATGTAACAAACTGCACTCAAATTCCATAACATTCATACAAATCAATATCCCCTATTTATTTATTTATTTATTTTGTAGAGAGTCTCACTTTATGGCCCTCGGTAGAGTGCCGTAGCCTCACACAGCTCACAGCAACCTCCAACTCCTGGGCTTAAGCCATTCTCTTGCCTCAGACTCCCGAGTAGATTTTTATCATAATTATTTGTTGTTTGTTTTGTAAACTCTCATTCTTTCACAAAAGTTAGCAAAGTTTTCTGGAAGTGACATGATGTGTGATGACACCATTGCTCTATGGCTAAGGGAATATGTGCTCTTACATTCTTTTGCTTTAAAAATTTCTCTGTTATATTTCTAATATGGTAGATATATATATGTGTGTGTACATATTTTATTTATGTATATAGAGAGGGGGCCAAAAACATGTATACACATTGAAAGAAAGGAAAAAACTGTATTAAAATTAACTTATTGAAATTCCTTAATTACTAACCCTGTGTCATGTGATAATAAATGTTAGGAAGAATTAGAGAGGAAGGGGTACCCCTGGCCCTGTCCTGCCTCAGGAACGCGTCTGGAGGGGAGAGAGGAGTTTATGCTTCGCCCTTCTTCCCCATGGCAGCTGCTGTGTGTAAATATTCAGTTGCAAGCTCAGCTCTGCTGCTCTCAGCCCGCTGAAGTCTCTGGGGCCTTCTCAAGCCTCATTTCTCTCTCTTCTCTCTAAACCCTGGTCATGCACATTTTTAGTTGTCTCCCCTGTTAAAGACCTGACTAATAAGTGGACTTTTTTTTCTTCCAATGCTCTTAGCATAAGAGAACAATCCTTGTCGTCCACTTCTGTATTTTTCTACAGCTTCGGACACTGACTGTTCTGGGCACAAAACGGACGCTTGCCGGCTAACGTTGTCCGTTATTGCCATTTTCCAGCCCGTGTTTAACGGAGCCGTGCTTTTTTAGTCCACTGGCCCTTGCTCTTTGGTTATCTGGTGCAGTGTCTTTCTTGAAGACTTTTCCTGTCTGAATTTAATGAAAAGCTTCCCTTCCACTGCTATCATTTCAACACTTCATTACTACATCAACACTTCATTACTTCATTGCCCACACTTCATTACTACATCAACACTTCATTACTTCATTGCCCACACTTCATTACTACATCCTTGCATCTGGACTTCACTGAGGACCTAGTGACAATGTACCAAGTGTCACAGCTTGCTACCTTTCTGTGACAATTCTTTATCTTCCACCGTTTGGTAGCCTTGTGTCCTAATCTAAGAAAGTGCTGCTGAGCCACGCAAAGCCTTTTTGAAGGAGCCACACAGTTTATTTTGCTGGGCACATTTTGCCCTCGCAGTTAGTAGCAGAACAAGTTGGGATTAGAGGAATGAGTCCCTGAAACGTATGACTGAGAAAATTAAAGTAACTCAGTGAACAGTTTGATGAGAATATTTCAGATTGTATATGAAACCAGAACATTGTACCCCTTGATTGCACTAATGTACACAGCTATGATTTAACAATAAATAAATAAAAAATAAAAAATAAAGTAACTCAGTGCCCTGGAGGTGGTTCTAATGAAGCATCTTTGCACTGAGCTTTTAAATGAAGCTTTTCTTAAAAACCCGTAAATGTGAGAAAACCTTTAAACAGACTGGAATAGATCAATATTTTTTATTGTCACTGTGATTTTCATCTTAATGATGTAGGCTTATGGATTTTTGTAAAATAGATAATGTTTCAGTTTTGCCTCTTGGATATAATACAGTCAAGCTGGACATTTAGGTGTTATCAAATTTAACACTAATATTTACTATTTTTGTTACTGAAATATCTTTTTAGTAAAACATTACATGCTTAATGTGAGAAACCAAAACAATGCAGGAAAGCTCAAATGAGGAGCTACATAATGCTGAAATATAACCGACATCTCCTAAACATCCCTCAGTACATAGACTATTTTACATAAATATGGCTCTGTAACCTACTTCTCTACTCAGTAATGTATTGGAACGTACTTCTTTGCACCTAAATGTATATCTTCTTTGTCATTTTTACAAGACAGCACAGTAGCCCACTGTCCCTCTGGATCATAATTTACTGGTCCATTTCCCATGATGGAGACTTTGCTATTATGAATATTTTCATGTGATAAATAAATACTTATGACTTTTACCTCTTTACGATAAATTCTTAGGAATGGATTTCTGGGTTACAGGATCTGCATAGCACATAATTTGATAAGCAAATTTTCTCCCAGAATCTTACCATTTTATTCCCCTCCTTACAGTAAACACATCAGTCTCATAAATGGTTACATAAAGAGACAGAGCATTCAGTGGCTACCCGGCTTCCTCCAGCAGGGCTCCCAGGATCTTTGTGAGTTCTCATAATCAAGGGGGGTGGTTAGACTTGCAAATTTGAAGACTGGAACTTCCTCACTTTCTCCACACTGGAACGGTTACTTGAGGAATGATTCTCATACTCTTCCAGGAAACATAATGGCAAGTCATTTGTGAAAAGTAGGGGCTGGCCCTGACTCCTGGCCTATTTCCTATATGGCAGGTTAGACCCACCCTAGGCCGAAAGGGAACCCACCGACCTGAAGGAAAGGACCCAGTTCTGTCGGGACTCACCACCTGCTGACTAAAGAGCTCTTGTGTCTGCATAAACACCAGTGGCAGCCAGAAAGCAGTCACTGCCAGTGTTGGGTGAGACTGGGCTGGCTTCAAGTGTGACCTGGTGTAGTCTCAGCTGGGGTGGTCAATGTCAATCCTCCATCCCCACTCAACTCCATGAGCATGGAACATGAGGAAAGAGAATGGGAGACATTACCTAGCCACACGGAATATTCTCCTGTGTCTTACACAAGTCCACCAAGGTGGTAGCCCCAGGAGACTGCAAGAGTCACAGAATTACCAGGCCTGGGGTCCCAGTGCTGATATGGCTGCGGTGACCAAAGATTAGATCACAACACTCAGTTCCATGTGACTACCTGGAAAGCCTGTCAAAAAGCCTGGGTTCAAAAAGCTTAGATTGCCAAGATAAAAAAGTACCTAACTCTCCAATGCCCAAACACTGATCAACACCCACAAACATAAAGAACACCTGCAAAATACGACCTCACCCATCAACACGGCAGCAGTGACAGTCCCGGAGCGATGGAGGTATGTGTTCCTTCAAGCAAAGAATTCAAGTTAGCTGTTCTGAAGAAGCTCAGTGAAATTCAAGAGAACATAGAAAATGAATTCAGAATCCTATTGGGGAAATTTAATACAGAGATCAAAATAATAAAACAAAAAAGCAGAATTTCTGGAGCTGAGAAATTCAGTTGACAAACTGAAAAATGTATCATGGTCTCCCAACAGCAGAATTGATGGAGGAACGGAAAGAATCAGTGAGCTTGAAAACAGGTGATTTGAAAACACACAGTCAGGAGACATAACAGAAAAAAGAACAAAGAGCAATGAAGCACGTCTGCAAGATCTAGAAAATAAGGAAAGAGTAAATCTCAAATTTATACCGTAAAGAGGCGTTAGAGATTTGGGGTATAAAGTTTATCCAAAGAGAACTTCCCAAACTTGGAGACTGGTATCAATATTCAGGTACAAGAAAATCATAGAACATCAAGCAGATGTGATCCAAAACAAAACTATGTCAAGGCATTTAATAATCAAGCTCCCAAAGGTCATGGGTAAAGAAACGGTCCTAAGGGAAGCAAGAAAAAAATGAGAACCTGTAAAGGAGCCTGCATATGTCAGAGAGCAGACGTCTCAGTGGAAACCTCCAAGAGAGAGCGGTATGCCATATTCAAAGTGCTAAAGTAAAAACCTCCCTTAACTCTAGACTATTATATCCTACAAAAATACCCTTCAAACATGGAGAAATAAAGATTTTCCCAGACAAAAAAAAACTGAGGGATTGAATCAACACCAGACCTGTCCTACAAGAATTGCTAAAAGGAATTCTTCAATTTGAAAGAAAATGATGTTAATGACCCCCCAAAGGTGTCCACCTCATGGGGACAGTGAGTTCACAAGTACAGAACATGCCATTGCTGTCACTGCAAGGTGTAAGCCATGTAGATGTTGAATAGGAACACTAGAAGGAAACCCTACCAAAAATAAGAACTACAACAACTTTTTTAGAGATAGTGTAAATGGTTATAAATGGAAACAACAAAAAGTCAAAAAGTGGAAGGGCCAGGGAGAATGGCATTCAAGGATTAACTCCATTAATGGAGTTAGAGGATTTTTTTGGATTTCCCTTTGTTTGCTTATGTAAGTAGAGTTATGTTTTCATCTGTTTAAAATAGTTATAAAATGTTTGTTGCAAGCCTCAAGGTAATCTCAAATCACAAAGCCTACAATAGATACACGGAGAATAAAAAAGCAAAAATTCAAAACACGCTGCAAGAGAAAATCACTTCTAAACAAGTGATTTTTAAATCACTTCCTGTCCTATTCCCATCTGTCTTCCTACATAGGAAGAAAGACAAAAATCAAATAGCATGGTCGTAGTAAGTTCTTACTTATCAATAATAACTTTAAAAGTAAATGGACTTAGCTTTGCAGTCAAAAGACACAGAGTGACTGAATGGATTAAAAAAAAAAAAAACAAACAGACTTTCTATTATCTACATGAAATACACCTCACTTATAAAGACACACCTAGAGGGTGGTGCCTGTGCTGGAGGTGGCGAGTTCAATCCCAGCCCTGGCCAGAAACTGCAAAATAAATAAATAAATAAATAAAAATAAATAAAGACGTGCCTAGAATGAAAGTAAAGGGAGGAAATAAGGGAATCCATGCAAAGGGAGACCAGGAAAGAGTAGGGTAGCTGTGTTTCAATAAGGTAAAATAGATTTCAGGATAAAAACTGTAAGATGAGACCAAAAAAAAGGTTGTTATATGATGATAAAGTGGTCAATTCACCAAAAAAGTTGTAATAATTCTAATTATATATACACTCAATCCTGGAGCACCCAGACTTGTAAAGAAAATATCAGAGCTAAAGAGAGAGCTCCCTCAATATAACAACATTTGTGTATCTCGACACCCCATGTTCAGCACTGGACAGATCATCCCAAGAGAAAATCAGCCCAGAAATGTTGGACTTAGTCTGCTCTGGAGAGCAGATGGACCTATGTGTACCGAATGTTTCCTCCAGTCGTGTAGAACACATTCTTCCCCTCAGCTCATGGGTCCCTCTAAAGATTAGGCCCTATTTTAGCCCACAAAATAAGTGCTAAAAAAAAACCATTGAAATCACATCTAGTATTTTCTCTGACCAAAATAAAATAAAACTAGAAATTGACAACAAGAAGAACAATGGTAACTACACAAACACATGAAAATTAAACAATTTGCTATTGAATGACCAATGGGAGGGGGGGATGAAGGGATTAGGAAGGAAAGGAAAAAATTTCTCAAAACAAATGAAAAGCTTCTGCACAGCCAAGAACACAGTAAGTAAAGCAAGCAAACCGCCCTCAGAATGGGAGAAGATATTTGCTGGTTATGTCTCTGACAAAGGTTTAATAACCAGAATCCACAGAGAACTCAAACGCATTAGCAAGAAAAGAACAAGGGATCCCATCGCAGGCTGGGCAAGGGATTTGAAGAGAAACTTCTCTGAAGACAGGCATGCGGCCTTCAGACATGAAAAAATGCTCATCATCTTTAATCATCAGAGAAATGCAAATCAAAACTGCTTTGAGATGCCATCTAACTCCAGTGAGACTAGCCTATATCACAAAATCCCAAGACCAGAGATGTTGGCGCGGATGTGGAGAAAAGGGAACACTTTTGCACTGCTGGTGGGAATGCAAATTATTACATTCCTTTTGGAAAGAGATATGGAGAACACTTAGAGATCTAAAAATAGATCTGCTATTCAATCCTATAATCCCTCTACTGGGCATATACCCAGAAGACCAAAAAGTACATCATAACAAAGCTATTTGTACCAGAATGTTTATTACAGCTCAATTCATAATTGCTAAGTCATGGAAGAAGCCCAAGTGCCCATCGATCCACGAATGGATTAATAAATTGTGGTATATGTACACCATGGAATATTATGCAGCCTTAAAGAAAGATGGAGACTTTACCTCTTTCATGTTTACATGGATGGAGCTGGAACATATTCTTCTTAGTAAAGTATCTCAAGAATGGAAGAAAAAGTACCCAATGTACTCAGCCCTACTATGAAACTAATTTAGGGTTTTCACATGAAAGCTATAACCCAGTTACAACCTAACAATAGGGGAAGTGGGAAAGGGAGGGGAGGGAGGGGGGAGGTGGGTAGAGGGAAGGGGATTGGTGGGATTACACCAGCGGTGCATCTTACAAGGGTATATGTGAAACTTGGTAAAAGGTCTGTGAAGCTAGTGAATGATGCCCCATGATCATATCAATGTACACAGCTATGATTTAATAAAAAAAAAAATGAAAACACAGTATATCAAAACCTATGGTATACAACAAAAGCCATACCAACAGGAAAGTTTATAGCAATTATTGCTTATATCAAAAAAAAACAGAAAAAGCTTCAAGTAATCTAATTATGCATCTCAAGGAACTAGAACAACAAGAGTAAATCAAACTCAAAATTATAGAAGAAAAGAAATGACAAACATCAGAGCAGAAATAAATGAAATTGAAACAAAAAATACAAAAGATCAATAAAAAGTTTGGGTTTTATGCATCATTAGTTGTGGAGTCTTGAAATATTAAATAATGCTTCTCCTTTATAGGACAGGAATTAAGTTGCTGGCAAAATGTTTTATCTCTTACTTTCATTTGGTGGGGTCACAGCCAGCCTCATCCTGTATTATGGTTAATAGAAACTTTCTGGTAATTTACTACTTATACTAAATGAGAGTAACCAACTAGTAAATGAGTAAATAAGTAAACAAAATGGTTTCATTATAAAAAACATAAATAGAGTCTATTTCCTTATTGATTGCATGTGGTTTCAATAAATAAATTAGGAATATGGGTTTTAAAACGTTGGTTTTTAAAAAGATAAACAAAATTGGCGAACTTAGCCAGACTAAGAAAAAACAGAGAGAAGACTCACATAAATAAAATCAGAGATGAAAAGGGGAAGAGTACAACTAATGCTGCAGATATTGAAAGGATCAGTAGAGACTATTATGAGCAATCACATGCCAATAAATTGGAAAACCTAGAAGGAATGGATAGATTTCTAGATCCATAAAACCTATCATGATTGAACCAGGAGGAAACCCAATACCTGAATAAAACAAATAACATGATAGCGGAAGTAATAAAAAATCTCCCTTCAAAGAAAAGCTCAGGACCTGATGGCTTCACTGTTGCCATCTACCAAGCATTCCAAAAAGAACTAATACCAGTCCTACTTAAATTTATATCTATATTAAGTTTATATACATATAAAATGTTATACACACACATACATACACATTTACTTAATGTGATTAGTTTGGGAGGAATAAGGGATAAGAGAATACTTTCAAACTGATTCTAGGATGCCTGTGTCACCCTGATGTCAAAATCAGACAAAGGCATATCAGACTAAGAAAATTATAGAAATATCTCAGATGCAAAAGCCATCAACAAAATACCGGCAAACTGAATTCAGCAACACATTAAAAGGATTATTCACCATCATCAAGTGAGATTCAGCCCAGGGATGCTAGGATAATTCAAAATTTGCAAATAAATCAATGTGATACACAATATAAACAGAGCAATTTCAATTGATGCCAAAAAAGTATTTGATAAAACTCAAAATAAAACGAAACACTGGGATACAGAAGGACCATACCTCAACACAATATAAACCATATAGGAAAGACCCACAGCTAGGATCACACTGGATGTGGGAAAAAAATGAAAACCTTCCCTCTGAGATCTGGAATAAGGCAAGGATGCCCACTTTCATCATGGTTATTCAACATAGTATTAGTAGTAGTCAGAAAAGAGAAAGAAATAAAGGGCATCCAAATTGAAAGGAAGACGTCAGATCATCTTTGTTTGCAGATGACATGATCTTATATCTAGAGAAACCTAAGGATTACACAGGAAACTATTAGAACTAACAAATTCAGTAAAGTTACAGGATACAAAATCAACATACAAAGATCAGTAGCATTTCATCAAACAATCTTTAGAAGAAATGAAGATTATAATGTCATTTATAATAGCTACAAATAAAATAACATTCCTTGGATTAAGCTTAACCAAAGAAGAGCAAGATCTCCATTTTGAAAACCATAAAATTTTGGTGAAGAAAACTGAAGAGGCGTGGTGGCTCATGCCTGTAACCCCAGCACTCTGGGAGGACAAGGCAGGTGGATTGCCTGAGCTCACGGGTTTGAGACCAGCCTGAGCCAGAGTGAAACCCATCTCTAAAAATAGCCAGGCACTGTGGCAGGTGCCTGTAGTCCCAGCTACTAGGGAGGCTGAGGCAAGAGAATCGCTTAAGCCCAAGCGTTTGAGGTTGCTGTGAGCTATGACACCAGGGCACTCTACCAAGGGTGACAAAATGAGACTCTCTCTCTCTAAAAAAAAAAATAATAATAATAATAAAGAAGAAAAGAAAGAAAAGAAAATTGAAGAGGGCACATGTACAAAAGGAAAGACATTGCATGCTCATGATTGAAAGAATTAATATTTTCATTTCTTGGTTTTCAATTCGATTCCAAGTGTCTATGAAAATAACATCTTACAACCACCTAATCTTCCATAAAACAAACAAGAACATACCTTGGGGGAAAGACTCCCTATTCAATAAATGGTGTTGGGAGAACTGGATGTCTACATGTAAAAGACTGAAACTGGACCCACACCTTTCCCCACTCACAAAAATTGATTCAAGATGGATAAAGGACTTAAATTTAAGGCATGAAACAATAAAAATCCTCCAAGAAAGCATAGGAAAAACACTGGAAGATATTGGGCTGGGGAAAGACTTCATGAAGAAGACTGCCATGGCAATTGCAACAACAACAAAAATAAACAAATGGGACTTCATTAAACTGAAAAGCTTCTGTACAGCTAAGGAGACAATAACCAAAGCAAAGAGACAACCTACACAATGGGAAAGGATATTTGCATATTTTCAATCAGACAAAAGCTTGATAACTAGGATCTATAGAGAACTCAAATTAATCCACATGAAAAAAGCCAACAATCCCATATATCAATGGGCAAGAGACATGAATAGAACTTTCTCTAAAGATGACAGACGAATGGCTAACAAACACATGAAAAAATATTCATCATCTCTATATATTAGAGAAATACAAATCAAAACAACCCTGAGATGCCATCTAACCCCAGTGAGAATGGCCCACATCTCAAAATCTCAAAACTGCAGACGCTGGCGTGGATGTGGAGAGAAGGGAATACTTTTACACTGCTGGTGGGACTGCAAACTAGTACAACCTTTCTGGAAGGAAGTATGGAGAAACCTCAAAGCACTCAAGCTAGACCTCCCATTTGATCCTGCAATCCCATTACTGGGCATCTACCCAGAAGGAAAAAAATCCTTTTATCATAAGGACACTTGTACTAGACTATTTATTGCAGCCCAATTTACAATCGCCAAAATGTGGAAACAGCCTAAATGCCCACCAACCCAGGAATGGATTAACAAGCTGAGGTATATGTATACCATGGAATACTATTCAGCTATTAAAAAAAATGGAGACTTTACATCTTTCGTATTAACCTGGATGGACGTGGAAGACATTATTCTCAGTAAAGCATCACAAGAATGGAGAAGCATGAATCCTATGTACTCAATTTTGATATGAGGACAATTAATGACAATTAAGGTTATGGGGGGGGAAACAGAAAGAGGGACGGAGGGAGGGGGGTGGGGCCTTGGTGTGTGTCACACTTTATGGGGGCAAGACATGATTGCAAGAGGGACTTTACCTAACAATTGCAATCAGTGTAACCTGGCTTATTGTACCCTCAATGAATCCCCAACAATAAAAAAAAAGAAAGAAAGAACTAATATTGTTAAAATGACCATACTACCCAAAGCAACCTACAGATTCAATACAATCCCCACCAAAATACCAATGACATTCTTTACATAAGTAAAAAAAAAAAAAGCCAAAGCCATCCTGAGCAAAAAGGACAACCTTGGAGGAATCACCTTCCCTGACTTCAAATCGCACTACCGAGCCGTAGGGATCCGGCAACTTGGTACTGGCAAAAACGGACACCCAGACCAGGGGAACAGAATGGAGAAGAACCCAAAAGTAAATTAACACATCTGTAGTGAACTTACCCTTGACAAAGGTGCCAAGAATAGACACTGAGACCCTTTCTCCCTAATAATGAGTGCTGGGAAACCTGGGGACACACATGCAGAAGAAAGAACCTCCCTTCTTTCCATGTACACGTGGAAAGGCCAAATCAACGTGGATTAGAGACTTCAATGTAAAGTGTGTAACCATGAAACTACTAAAATAAAACATTTGGGAAATGCTTAAAGATGTTTGCCTGGGCAAGGATTTTTTTTTTTTAATTTTGCTTTCCATTGCTTTCAATCTTCTTACTTTGAAGTTTTTTTTTATTTTCTTTCTTTCTTTTTTTTTATTGAGACAGTGTCTCACTTTGTGGCCTTCAGTAGAGTACTGCAGTGTCATAGCTCACAGCAACCTCCACCTCCTAGGTTTAAGTGATTGTCTTGCCTCAGCCTCCCAAGTAGCTGGAACTACAGGTGCCTGCCAGAATGCAGGGTAGAGACGGGGTCTCACTCTGGCTCATGCTGGTCTTGAACCTCTGAGCTCAGGGCAATCCACCCACTTCGGCCTCCCAGGGTGCTAGGATTACAGGTGTGAGCCACCACGCCCGGCCTGGGCAAGGATTTTTTCAATAATACTTCCAAAGCACAGGCAGTCACAGAAAAATTGGACAAATGAGATCACATCAAGCTACAAAGCTTCTTCACAGCAAAGTGGCAGTCAACAAAGTGAAGAGTCAGCCCACGGAATGAGAGACGGTCTGTGCAAACCACCCTCTCAGGAGGAGCTGATGGCCAGAATGTACATGACACGCCAGCAACTCAGCAGGAAAACATCACATAATCTGATTAAAAAGTGGGCAAACTATCTGGGCAGACATTTCTTAAAGGGAAACCTACAAAGGGCTAACAAATACATGAAAAAAAATGTTCAACATCATGTGAATCAGCAGAATGCAAATCAAAACTCTGATGAGGTGTCATCTTACCCCTATCAAGATACAGACAACAATGAATACTGTGAGGACATGGCCTATGCTGTTGGTGGGAGTGTAGATTAGTGCAGCCCCTATGGAGAACAGTATGGTTCTTCCTCAAAAAAACTAGAAAAAGTTTACACACACACACACACACACACACACACACACACACACACGTCTATTTAATATGATTAGTTTGGGAGGAATAACAAATTAACATGTTACAACACGGGGGGTGGGGGGAGCCTGTGGCTCAAAGGAGTAGAGCGCCAGCCCCAGATGCCAGAGGTGGGTTCAAACCCAGTCCTGGCCAAAAACTGCCAATAAATAAATAAATAAATTTAACCACAAATATGCATTGGGCTGTGCCTGTGGCTCAAAGGAATAGGGCACCGGCCTCATTTACCACAGGTGGTGGGTTCAAACCCAGCCCCAGCCCAAAGCTGAACCGCCCCCCACACACAAACAACATACACACACACACATACAAAAAAAAAACACAAAAGATCAAAGGAACACAGGGACATATAGTGAAAATGTCTTCTTAATCCCTTTTTTTCCTACTCAATTTGCTTTCCTGGAGTAAACCAGTTTCAGGAATTCCTGAACACCCTTTAAAAGGCTATTCTATTCTTATACAAGCGTATGTGTGTATATATGCATAAACCCATGGGTTTAAACTGCACTGGGACACTTGTGTGCATATCTTTTGCATTAAATACAGTTTTTTATTGTTAAATCATAGCTGTGTACATTAGTGCAATCAAGGGGTACAATGTGCTGGTTTATATACAATCTGAACAGTTTGATGAGAATAGAGCTGTTTTTTGAGATTTGTAATAATTTGAGAAAAATCACAAATGAACAATGTACCCTAGAATATAAGAAATTGAGAAAAATTTATGTATGTCATAAGTATATATTTAGATGCTAGTCTATTTTATCATCTATTGCCATAAAATATTCACAAATCTATTATAAAGGGTTAAGGTTCATCAAAACTCACACTCAGAGACACTTAAAGACCGTATAGGGTGCCATTTACAGTCCAGGAAAGCCTAAACAAAGGAAAGACGCAGTATTAAATTTTAAGTGCACACAACTAACTGTATTACATACTGTACTGGAGTGATAATTTTATAGTTAGCTTCTGTTGCTATGGTGGTGAGCTCAAGTGTGGTTTAAAATGCTACATGACACTAATCATCTCTGAGCGGGCAGCCCCTCTCTTCGGAAAATTGAATATCACAGTAAAACATGTTCTCTTGCGATTCTCACATATGTGTTGTGTTTGCCATAAACCTCGGTGATACCGTGGACCCGTACAAAGTGCCACTAGGGGATGCTGGGTGTGCTTCCAAGAAGAAGGGAAAAGTCATGACACTCAAAAGAAAAATTGAACTGTTTGATGTGCACCATAGGCTGAAGTCTGGGGCTGCACTTTGCCCTCCATTTCAAGATACTGTTATGAATCCAGTGTAAGGACAATTACAAAAAAGAGAAGTCATGAGCCTACAGCTGCGGGTACAGAGCAAGCACGGAGACCTTGCATGTCCTGTGAGATACCTTTGTTTCTCATATTGAAAACACAGCTATTTTACGGGGCAGAATTGCTATAAAAAAGGCATATCCATACAACTGAACGTGATTTGAGAAACAGCAAAGTCGTTACACGACAACGTAAAGCAAAAAGAAGGTGAAAGATCTAAGCTGGAGAATTTTATGCCAGCAAAGGATGGTGTGATAATTTTAGAATGAGGTTTAGCTTAAAAAATATCGAGATAACAGGAGAAGTAGCTTCTGCTGCTCAAGAGACGGTACCAGACCAGATCCCAGATAGCATGAAGAAAGTCATTGAGAAAACAGACGTCTGCCTCAACAGGCTTTTAATGCAGATGAAAGTGCTCTTACCTGGGGAAAGATGCCAGTACGGGTATTTATTAGGGATAAAGAGGAGGCAGCACCAGGACTGAGGGTGGGCAGGGATAGGCTGACTCAGCCCTTCTGTGCACAGAGGCCAAGTTTCTGACCAGCGCTGCCCTTATCTGTAAAGCTGCTGACCTCTGTATGCAGAGGGCAAACTATACACAAACAAGGCTTCCTAAAGCTCCAGGGAGACTGGATGATGTCCCAGCCAGCCAGAACCCCTGGAGTTCAACCACAAAAGCATCTAAGTGCTCCACCTTCTCCCAACATTTCTCTAATTTTGTCTCTTGATCAGTGGTCATAAGGATCTATAAAGCTCGTTAGTAAAATGCTATACTCTGTGGATGGGATCATCAGCCCTGTGGAAGAGAATGCTGACAGAGACAGGGCCACGGACGTCTGGAAGGAGTACACCATGGAAGTCACCATCAATGCTACAGAAAAATCCAGAAAAGCCTAAAATAGCACCTTCCTGCTGGACAAAGCCGTTTCCAGATGGTCGCATGTGACACCACAGGATTTATGGCAGAGCCAATAAAAGAAATTATGAAAAGGGTTGTGGATATGGAAAAAAAAGATGGGAGGGGTAAAGGGTTTCAAGGTATGGATCTTGGGTAAACTCAAGAGCTCATGGACCCCACACTGGGGGAATGAGTGGAAGACAGCGTGATGGAGACAGCGCTTCCAACCAGGGGCAGGGATGAGGAAGACACAGACATAGTCCCCGAAAACAGTGGGACACCAGACAGTCTGTTGGAAGTCTGAGGATTATTCCAGACTGATTTTAGCTTCTTTCACGGCATGGACTCTTTTATGATGTGGTCTCAATTGTAACTTATGAAAACGTTTTTAGAGAAATAAAAAAGCAAACCTGTGAGACAGAAATGACAATGTGTTCCTGTGAAGTCACTCTGGGTGCGCCTGCCTCTCCCGCCCCTAATGCTACTCCCCCTGCGCCTGCCTCTCCCGCCCGTAGAGTTACCTGCCTTTTTTGTCTCCTAGTTCTTGCAGAAGCTTGGTGCTTTTTAGAGCACTTTGGTTCTCCACATACTGACCACAGGCAGTGGCTCCTTCCTTCCTGCCTATGCCTTGCTGGCCTCGAACGTCCTTGCAGCTCCTCGAACCGTCCACGCAGTCTGTCTCAGGGCCTTTGCACAGCTCTTCCCTTTGCCTGGAACGCCTTTCCCTCAGGTGCCTACATGGCCCACTCCTTCATCTCACTATGTCTTTCCCCAGATGATTCTCAGGGAGTTCTTCCCAAAGCCCCCAATTCCACACTCACTGCCAGGGTCCTCCCCTTCCTTCTCAGCTGTACCTTCCTCTGTAACTCTTGTCACCACCACTGCCGTTTTCTTCTATGACTTACATGGTTGCATCTCTCCCTCTACAAAGCATAAGGACACACATTTTTCACTGCTGTCTCCCCAGTGCTTAGATCCACTTCCTTGCATATTAGAGGTATTCAATGCAGTCAAGGAATGAACTTGAAAGATCAAATTGCAAATGTGTCTAAGAAGAGGTGAAATCTAATAAACAAGAGATCAATGGAGGCTGCCTTAAAATGAACGAATGCAGTGTCCGTACCAGCTCTCTGAGATACCAACACTCCCCTCACCTCCTGCTTACTCAGATGTAACTTCTAGAGATTTGACAAAGAGTGGAAATACAAGAAGTAACCTAGTTCGTATTATGGGACCATAAACAACACTGACTTAAAAAAAGAGGGTGGTAAATAGCAATTAAATCAGGTATCTTAATTCTCTAGTAGACACCGGCACTCGCTGCTGTGATTTTTGATTCCTGTTCCTGCTTAGACCTAGAACTTGGGGTGCATATGAAAGAGAATGAAACACCTGCTGAATTGTTGTAAGAGCGAGATACAATTAGGTGACGTGAATATAGCCTCACATCTCTTAGAATTGTCTGATCAGCTGTGACAGCTTCAGACAAGAGAAACAAAAAGAGCCACATGTTGCTGAACAGTTGTTAACGAAGGTACAGAAGACGCAGTGTGTTCGTTGATGCTCTGGACGCTCACGAGGCCTCTTCTCACTGAAGTGCAGCTGTGAGCGGTGTCTCTGCTCTGCAGACTGGAAGGGCCTGGGCCTCATCCACCGAGGTCTAGTCTGATGAGAGACAAGCAGGGATGAACTATACGCTTAGAGGGATTTGGTGTCGCCAAAATGAGGCCCAAAAATGTGATGCCCAGACTCACTCTTGGCCTTCATCACTGACAAAAATAACTTGCTAACCACAAAGTCCCCACTGCCTTCATTTGTCAAGTAATGTAAAGTCTGAGTCTCTACCCCTGAACTTGGAAAGCCCTTTCACCTTCTCTGTTACTCTGGTGTTCCAGCATTTTTTTTTTAATTGTTAAATCATAGCTGTGTACATTAGTGCAATCGAGGGGTACAATGTGTGGGTTTCATATACAATCTGAAATATTCTCATCAAACTGTTCAATGTAGCCTTCATGGCATTTTCTTAGTTACTGTATGTAGGCATTTGTATTCTGCATTTAGTAAGTTTCGCCTGTATGGTGTTCCAGTATTGTCAAAGTGAGAGCAGATTCTGGCTAACTGTGTTTGCGACATAGTCAGTTTCAACACATTGTTTTCCTACAGACCCGCTGAGGCAGATTGCTTTAAAATGAAATCAGACTGGCCGTACCCTGTTGTCACTACTGGTTCAGATTTCCTGGGAGCTTGTTAAATGAGTGAGGAGAGGTGATGAGAAGTGATGACTAGTGCATTGGGGTCAGCCAGGTGGGCCGGGGAGAGAGGGCACAAAGCTGCAGGTAATGAACATCCCTCGTTCCTGGCTGAATGTCTGCATCAGCTGAAGTGGGGGACCCAACCGCCAGAAGCTTTGTAAGGTGGGTGACGGCAGCCTTTGAACAAGTAACGAGTCTTTCCTTTGCACATAGGCCTTATTTCACCTTATTTTTATTTTGCTCTTGTATTTTTTTTAGGGAATGCCCACCTTTTGGTACTGAAATGCCTAACATATAATACTGTGTGATCCTTTCTAGATGCTTTCTCATGCAGGTGGATGGGGGGGGGGAGGAAGCTCTGATGTTCTGTAGTACTACAGGGTAGATATGACTAACAACAACTTATTGTATGCCTTTGAACAGCTAGAAGAATGGATTTTGACTATTTCAACAAAAAGAAATTATAAATCTTTGAGATAATGGATATGCTAACATTGATTTTATTATCATCCCTTGTATACTTATATTAAAATTCACACTATACCTCATACAGAAGTACAATGATGTGCCAATTAAAAATAATAAGATGGGCCAAGAGACAAATGAGAATAAACCAAAAAATCTTTTGGAGTGGAAATAGTAAAATCCTTCCAAATATTGAACCTTTTCTTAAAAGGCCACTTATCAAAATTTTCACACGTGCTTGGAACATTATGTTTTCATGATTTTCTCTTTAGTGAATCTGATCCAAATTCCTAAGCAAATCTGTGAGAAATTCACAAGTATACTTTAAAATTTCAATGTGCATCTAAAATCTAGTTTATAAAATGTAATCGTCTTCATTCACTGTTATGGTTCAAAGAAAGCAAGACATTATTTTTCCTTAAATTTATTTGCATATGCAAAGTGGTATGAACCTAAATTAGGAGTCAGAAAAATAAAACTTAGATAAAATAGCAGCACTAACTAACTTCAATGGCTCAATCACCGCCACGCCATGTGCTGCCGTAAGTGCTTTAAAGATAGTAGTTTGTTTAAATGTTGTAACAATGGTTTGGGGTAGTTACTTAAACCGTTACCTCTGGTTTATAAATGAGGAAATTGAGGCTTTGAGAGGTTAAGTAATGTGCTTGACCTTGATGTCCAAGGTCGCACAACTAGTTGTCGAGGCGGCCAACATTCAGGCCCAGGCACCCTGACCTCAGACCTATGTTCTTCATCACTGTGGATATTATACAAACAAAATCAAACAGAAGCACAGTCATGAAATGGGATGATAATTAAAGTGTAAGGTCACATTATTTCAAATATTTAACATCAGTAATTAAATATTTAAGGTACTTTTGCTTTCACTGACAGAAAATGTGTTGCATAAATATAGTTTTACATTGTTTAAAATTTATTTCATCAGAGTTGTAATTTCAGGGAAAAGGGGCTACAAAGGCTCACACGCTTCTGATCAGGTCTTTGCTGAGAGGTAATGTGGCTGTGTGCTGGCCTTCTGTTCAGTCCAGCCTCTGCTGGAGCTACTGCCTCAGGTGAGAACGTCTCGCCTGCAGACAGCAGCCTCCATGTGGTCTTCCCCCGACCCCAGTGTGTTCTCCAGTCTGTTGCAAGAGGTGTCTTCCCAAACCAACCAACCAAATACCATGTCACTCTTCTCCTTATTAGGAACAATAATATTGCTGTTAACTCTTCATTTAATCATAGGCCCCATTGACAACCCATGAAAGCTATGGGCCCTCTTCTAGTAAAACTAACTTTACACATTACTGTGTATTCTCTGAAACCATTTAGTAGAGATTTCTAAAATCCCATATCCAACTTTCTTCCTCATCTGATCTCCCACCACCTTTGTCCCTTCAGATATTTACACTCAGGTGCTATAAACCTTCCTGGCATTTCTCAGGCTTGGGCCATCCTCCAAGTCCTCTTCTCTCTAAAGTGAGCTCTTGGTGATCTGGGATACTGTGTGGGAATCCTGGGAGACCTTGTGATGTGGTTGTCAGTGACAGCCCAGGGTTCAAACCTAGTTACATAGATAAGCTCAGGGACACCACCCAGCTGATTAACATCTCAATTTCATCATTGGTAAAATAACGGTTGCATTATTATTTTACTGAGATTTTATAAAGATCAAACAAGGTAGTGAGTATAAAGGGCTTAATGCTTTATTTTAAGGCATGTTTCTGTTTTCAATCCCAGGGGAGCTGTCCCCTTCTCTCTGAACCTTGACTTGATTGATTCCTAACCCCACCTTCACCCCAGTGCTGGGGCACTGCCCCAGCACTCTGGTACAGTGTCACTAAACTGGTAGCACGTTTGACATTGTCTATTTCTCCATTTAGAACAGTAGTTCTTAGTTCAGTCTGCACATTGAAATAATCTTTGGAGCTAGTTCTATTAAATCAGAGTCTTGGGTCTGCTGTGCAGTGGTGCTTTTAAAAGTTCTCTAGCTGGATCTAATGCATAGTTTAGACTGGAGCCTCCAGGAGAGCAGGGTTTCATTAGTGAAAGCCCATTGCGGTCCTGGAGCTTGGCACAGAGAGAGGTGCCGTCAAGTGCCTTTGGAATGAATGAATGAATGCATGCATGCGAGACAGCAGACTATCCAGTATTTCTGGATATACATTTTGTTGTACTCGTTTGCCACCTGGAAGAAAAACTCAGACCCCACTTCAGGTATAAATCAGATGGTGATTTATTACACCTGCACAGGTGGGTCACTGCCCAAAGGGCAAACGGCACTGAAGAGAAAAACAGGCTGCCTTTTATACCTTTTTTGTGCTGTGTTGGCAGGCAAGCTGGCGAACACAGAAGCAGGACATGGCTGGTTAGCTCAGGGACGGGGTTACAGTCAGGGGAGCTACAACGTGGTGGGGTTACAGTGAGTTGGCTACATCGTGGCAATTGGCACCAGGACAGACTTAGCTTGGGAAATTTTGCTTGAGTAAGCTTTCCACCATCGTTTAGCCATTGCTAAATTGGGGTAAGTTGTACCATTGTTTTACCTGTGTCTAAGAGTTCTTGGAAACTCAGGGAACTTCCTTGTCCTGAAATCTGTTTGAGCAATTAACCCAAGACAGGGGTGGAGGGGCGGTTGAGACATGTGGGGACTCAGGCTGAGACAGTTAGGGGCCTCTAGGGGTCCTTTTGCTGGGTACTACAATTTGATGAACTTCAACCCATTTGATTATGAAAATACAGCATTCAAATTTAATATGTTCTTAACACATTTATATTTATACAATGGTAATCAATACCTAAGCAGAAAAAAAAAAGGTGCAAGTTTTCTCAAAATCTAAATATTGCTTCAGACGATTTCCCATTTCTGCATTAATGATTATGATTTTTCATTCATTATTTTGGTTTCCAAAGTCATATTAGCTAGGTTGTTTTAACCTACAAATCTCTTAAAGTGAGTCTAAATACCTGGACCTGAGGTTAGCTGTTCATTTGCTTGGTAACATTTTCTTAGATGGCTACATAACACTATCCCTTCTCTCATTTGCTTTGCAGCCGTCCCCTAGAGATGCATATGTAGATTTATATTTAACCTATGTTTGGACCTATCAATGATGGTGTTTTAGCTGCAAAAATGCACACAGTAGCATGAGAAAAGAGAAAGCAAAGAACTAACTGTATTAAAAATGATAGCTCTAGTAATTTGTTGAAATTAAATTTTCCCCAGAGTGGCTAGCAGAGCTGCTTTCCTGAATGCTAAATGGGAGCTAATATAGAACACAGTATTTCTTTTGTAAACAGTGTCAGAGCACCCTGACTAGTAGCATTAGCTTTCTTATCTGAATGCAAAAGATTCCTAAGTTTATTTTCAGCAGGATTTGATTTCAGGATGGCCTCTGGACATTCAGCTGCACGGTGGGGAAGGGAAGCAGATTCCTACCTTCCCTGATGAGGAGGATCAAGACTCCTTCTCCTGAGGCCTGGCCTCGAAATTGAAATGTTATCAGCTTTACAAAAAGAAAGAAAACCCATTACAAAAATGTCTCTAATTGTTGGGGGATGCTAGTAGTGGAAATGTACAGACTGGGTATCTTTATTGAAATAAAAATGGTTGATTCTGGGACTATATTTAACTTCTCCATAACGTTATTTTCTCCTAGGTAATCAGCTCTGATGTGGAGTCTATAGTTTCCTTCTGGGTAATAGACACCGGGCAGAAAATCAAACAGTTTACTGGTTGCCACGGCAATGCAGAAATCAGCACCATGGCCCTTGATGCAAATGAGACGCGGCTTTTGACTGGCAGTGCAGATGGGACCGTGAAGGTACGAACACCCCCAGGCTTCCCCACCCGACATGAGGGGCTAAAATTCTGCACCAGGGGATGCCGCTGTAGATTTCCTTTTGTCTTTTTGATGTCGCGAGAAAAGAGCTAAATAAGCCAAACTGTCTAATAACAAAGTGCCGTGATTATTTTTATGAGTGGATTATTTAGAATAAAAATAAATGTGGCTTACTTATTTCAGAAAGCCCCACTTTCAGTGTGCTGAATAGGGAACTACTTTTAGGGTTAGATTACTGGATAATTTTTATGTGCTCTGGCTAATATCTCTAGTTCCCTTTATCTAGATTGATTAAACGAGAAATGATAAGTAAGTAAACTTAAGTAAACTGACAGAATGGTCTAGATGCCAATCTTTCAGAAAATAAATATTTAAAAGAAAACCTATTTTTTAATTTGCATTTCTCTTACTTGAAGGTAAGGGAGATAGAAGGAGAGTATTTGAAAGAACAATCATAATCTTATTTATTATCAATCCTAAAATACTTTATTCTTCTAATTTTCTTGTTTGGTGACTATTAGTCATTTCTTTGGGGAGAAAGGTGCTATTTTGCTCTGCAAAGTTATCAACTTTTCATGCAAAGCTAGGGAGTTGCTCTCTGAGGTCAGGCCCACCTGGGAAGCTTCTCTGATCCCTTCATTCCCGAGAGGAATGACAGTTTTTGATTGGAGATGGCTTGTGCCACTCTGAGGGAATAGAGGGTAGTTTCCTGAGTAAACTTTGAATAGTTCTCAAACATGTTGTACCTGGGGTCAGACTCCCTGTGTGGTGTGGTGTGGTGTGTGATGCGTTTAGTTAGGCTGAAGGGAAGGGTGACACAAAGCTACAAAGCTACCTGGTTATGCAGGTGGAACATCCTAGCAGTTGGGGGCAGGTAAGAAGAGGCACACTAGGGGCAACCACGGGTGGGAGGCAGGGGCCGGGCTCTGGCAAGTGAAGTCAGCATCTCTCGACATCAGTAGAACTTGGGTCCTGGGGAGCTTAATGGAGTGAAGTATTGAAACGGAACTCATGTTTCAGTAAAGTAAGCTATTTTGCAGGAGCTCTGCTAAGATGTGTGAAGGTACTAGGATAAACCCAAGCCCAATAGCTGTGATGAAATAACAGAAGACTAACTGGAAATTGAGTGTCAGATGGTGGTTTGGGCAAAAGATGCAGCTGGTATGTCATTACTAGTCCTGGGCTCTGAGACCGAGCTGAAGCGTTGAAGCCAGAGGAGCTGCTGCTTCCATCCACCTGGATCCTGGAGAGTAAGAGGGGCAGGGTCTCGGGCAGCGGTTCTCAACCTGAGGGTCATGACCCACAGGAACTGTATTAAAGGGCTGCGGCATTAGGAAGGCTGAGAACCACTGGTCCACGGGAAACTAGGGGAACGGAGAACTTGCAGATGTTGCTGAAATGATGGGACTAAGAGATTTAGTAGGATGGGGGAGGGCAGTCAGATCTTTACGTACCTATTTGTGGTCACAGCCATGTTTAGAAGAAAACAAAGTGGCGTGGGTGAAGCCTGTGTATACCCCTCGAGTCTCAGCTCAAGGTCCCATCTCAGCAGCTCATGTGGCTCTCGTAGTATGATCACTGCTTTTGAAGGCATGTTTATCTTTATCTCAACCGTGCAGCAGAGTTCTGAGATCTGACAACTTCTGCTTGTGACATGTAAATTGGGATTGAGCTTCTCTGGCCATATTCTATGAATAAATAAGAATGAATGGCATTTTCCAATCTCATTTATAATTTAGCATCCAAAATCAGTACCTGTGTCATCAAAGACATACAAAGCTTTTTCTATTTATCATGGCTTTGAAGGGTGTATTTTTAAATTAATGGATGTTTTAAATAATGAATACATACATAAAACAAAAATGTTGAAATATAAAATGGGTATACAGTGAAAGAAAGTCTCCTTCTCACTTCTGTTCCCTGGGACTCCGCTGTGACAGGTTTCTTGCACAATCCCTCAGACCCACGAGCACTGTTTCTTTCTGGATGGCCGCCCACCATACACATTGTCCTGCATCCTGCGTTTTTCTGTCTTGGCTATTGATTCATATGAATGAACACACTATGAATAATATTAGTTAATTTTTATTGCGTGTTTATGATCTGATGAGCCAGGGGAGACTCTGAGTGCTTTACACACGCACACACACTCAAGTGCACACACTCTCCTGTAAGGTTGCCGCTACCGCTATCCCCATGTCACAGAGGAGGAAAGTGAAATCCAAAGAGATAAAGCAACTTGCTCAAGGTTTCATAACTAGTTGAGTTTTGACAGAGTCTAAAAATATGGAGATGATTCCCTTTTCCTTAAAGGCTAGATTATATTCTAGGGCATAGATGCTCCATATTCTGATTATTCAGACCCTTAGTAATGAGCAATTAAGTTCATTTAAATCTTTAGCTTTTATAAGCAACGTTGTGAGAATATGCTTGAAAATATGTCGTTTCACATCTATGAATAAATCTGTATGGTGATTTTCTAGAAGTTGAATTCTTAAGGCAAAGGGTGTATGCATTTTAATTTGGATGGGTAGTGCCAATGATGGTTCATAGTTGGGCTTAGTTTTCAAAGACTGGATGCTCTTTCTGGAGTATACCTGTTGGACCTGGGTTCTCACTTCACTGACCGGGCAGAGAGACTAGAACTGTGGGGCCCCTTTATGTGCGGGTCTGGCATCCACCATCACCAGAAGGTTTTATTGGCAAAATATGGGAAACCCAGGCCCTGGTGACTGTGTTTCAGGCTCTGGGTCACATGGTTAATCTGCTAAGCCAGTGCTTCTCAACCTTCCTAATGCCACAGCCCTTTAATACCGTTCCTGTGGGTTGCGATCCACAGGTTGAGAACCGCTGCTCTAAGCTTTCTTGAGGAGTAAGTTCCTGTGTCTCAAATGAAGAAGCGTTGACGTAGACAGACACAGTGAGAAAGCAAGGATTTCAGTAGACTCCAACGTGTGCTTCTTCATGTCTTTATATTGTCTCTCCCTGAAAAAAACACACATTAATTTATGGATTTTGAATCATCCATTGTTAGAATAGATCGAGAGCGTTATCAGTAGACTCTGAGATATATGTACAGCCATGTGCATTTTGGTCACAACCAACCAGGCCCACCAGTACTCGCCATTGTGTTACAGTTCCCGGCAGGAATCCGCACAGTAACGTGGGGTACAGGCTCGCACCCTGACAGCCATAGGGAAGACCTTAGGGGCTGGGTGTAGTGGGTTACATCACTGAGATCCGTGTAACGCTCCTGTGATGCTCACACAATGACAACGTGGCCGAACGATGCATTTCTCAGAAGGTGTCCCTGTCGTTCCTGATGCGTGACTTAATCCCCCACACCAGTTCTGCAGCCCCTTCTCCAGAAACACCAGCTGAGCATCCTCTAATTCAATTCAATTCTGACACTGTCTCCCTAGAGATAGCATCAGATCCCAACTTGAGGGCTCAGTGCTGCAAACTTCCCTTGACCTCTGATGCCAGTTTTAAACATGTTTTGACCTTTGCTTTTGACTGAGTGGCTATAAATCAGGGTTCTCAAGACTTCTTCCTTGGGCTCAAGTAATTTTCTAGACTGACTCACTGAACTCAGGGAAAAACGTTATTTACACTTAACCATTTATTATAAAGGATATTACGGAGGACACAGATGAGCAGACTGATGGAAGAGACGCATAAGGGAAGGCGTGTGGGAGGGACGTGGCTTTTCCACGCTGTGCACACCACCCCCAGCACCCTCCACCTGGGCCACCCAGCAGCCCCCCTGACTGTGTCACCCCCCAACACCCTCTGCCTGGGCCACCCAGCAGCCCCCCTGACTGTGTCACCCCCCAACACCCTCTGCCTGGGCCACTCAGGAGCCCCCCTGACTGTGTCACCCCCAGCACCCTCCGCCTGGGCCACCCAGCAGCCCCCCTGACTGTGTCACCCCCCGACACCCTCCGCCTGGGCCACGTGGCAGCTCCCCTGATCGTGTCCTCTGGTTTTTGAGGGAGGCTTCATTATGTAGATTTGAGTGATTCCATCATTGGCCACTGGAGATCAGCTCAACTTTCAGACCCTCTGCACTCCTGGGAATTTGAGGGGTGGGGTTAAAAGTTCTGCTCTAATCATGTTTTGGCCTTTTCTGTAAACAGCACCCTCCCCAGACTATTTAGGGCTCCCCAATCACCAGTGATGTCACTAGCATGTCAAAGACACTCAACACTCTGGAGTGTGCAAGGGTTTGAGAAGCTATGTGCCAGGAAATGGGGATGAACACCAAATTTATCTATCTATCTATCTATCCATCCATCTATCTGTAAATCTATGTATAAATGTCTAAATGGGCATATAGATATTTCACAATATCTCACAAAAGTAATAAATACAATGTCTAAATTCAAACGGTGAGACGGCCTTCTTTTCAGTACATATTCTAAGTGAATTGATCCTACTTCAGAGTGTAAGCACAAAAATTTAATACTTATATTTAATAAAATAATACTGTTACACAGTATTATAAATATATTTAATAAAATAATACTGCTACACAGTAATGCTTATAATAACACCGTTACACAGTAATACTTATAATAACACCGTTACACAGTAATACTTATAATAACACCGTTACACAATAATACTTATAATAACACCATTTAGTACTTATAATAACACTGTGTAACAGTAATACTTATAATAACACTGTTACACAGTATTATTTTACACATTGAGGAAGACATTTTCTCTTCATGTCTCAAAGGTGGTTTTACTTTTTCTCTTAAAGATATGGGACTTCAACGGATATTGTCACCACATACTGAATGTTGGGCAAGACGGAGCTGTGGATATTTCACAGATCCTGGTTCTTAAGAAGACAATCCTGGTCACAGGCTGGGAGAGGTATGACTGGGCTTCATGCAAAACAATGGGAAGGTAGAAGGAGAATGTTTTCACTTGAATTAAAATCTAAAAGAAAGAAGAACATAGAGATCTTGACTGATTCTTGGTCATTAACTGGCTGGTGACATAGGTGAGTGATACCCTGGTTGGAATCAGCTGAACGCTTAGTGGATATTATAAGATCACAAAGCTTCCTTGGCTTTGAGAGGTGTTCTGGGAATATCTTCTGGCTTCAGGAATTTGTCTTTTTCTTTATCCTTTTCAGATGGGGATGCAATGCAACATCTTGAGTTGCAAAAGTTTCCCAAATTTTATAGTCAATAAATTCTTAACATGTAGATTATATTATTTCAACTGTAAAGGAGCTTATTCACCCTTCTCCTGGGACTTATTTTCAATTACTCTGACATAGCGCAGAGAAAAGTAGCCCAGTGTGCTCCGAGCTGGCACTTGCTTTGTCCTGGTGCAGTAAGGGCTTCTCACAAGCCACTTAGCCTTCCTGAGGAGCAATTCTCCATTTTCATTATAAGGAAAATCACATTTCTTTCCTTTTCTGCTGAGAGAACTAAGGGATCATAAAGAGCCTTTTCTATGGCATTGTGTAAGCACTAGGAGAGTTAAAGTGTGACGTGTTTTGAAAATATATTGCCATCCATGTAATAGTTCACAAAATACTGCTCTAACCGGTAATTGGCCCAGTATTGTTCACTGTTCAGTTAGTTTCGGGCTAGGATCAAATCACATTTTATACCTAGGCAACCAGACATATATACGTAGTATTTGAGGATTTTTATCCATCATAGCAAAGACGTTTTTCTTCTAGTGCAAATGTGCATAGGCAGACGGGCAGACACCAGGCTCACACGTCTTTGTTTTTGAGGGTGGTTTGAAACATAGTCCACATTATTCTACTTGATTGGAACCCATCCAATTATCCTTACCTTTGAAGGACAAGACTTCATATCTCTGAGAGCAATCACGGTCCCTTATCTACTGAAAACCACTCCACCACGCTATGAGATAATGAGCTCTAGAATTAGTCTGTGGCAAGGAATAAGTTTAATTCTCTAATACTGGGGCGGGGTAGATGTGTGGTATCTGGCTGATCTAATTTAAATTTTTAACACAACAAAAAGGAGTTTAAAAAGTTAATCAGTTTAATTCACAACTTGGAGCTAGCATTTTCTGTATTTTTAGGTATCCTTACTTAAAAGTTAGGATCTAATCGATTTTTCTGATTGCTTACAAAAGGAAATTTAAAAGGTTAGATGTATAGAGTCACATGAAAGTGGTTTGAAGTAACAGGTGGTGTTCTGATCTGTGCTGGTGGATGGTCACTTTCTGTAACTTGGGTAAGAGATTTTGGGAAAACTGGAGTGAGAAAAGAAAAAGTTATCACTCTTCCCATCTCCTCCATCTGTCCATCTTCCTCAAGGTTGTCGGGACTTGGATGCCTTAGTTGCAATTGAGAATTAAATCAACACATTCTCAGTTATATTTTTTCACTTTTATATTGGCAGATTTAAAAATTATATTTTCTAAGCCAGAAGCTTTATATCCTTTTTTATCAGAGGCATTTAGCTAAAGAGGCAAGAGGGCAGGTAATTGTTTATTTATGGTTTGGGAAAGATGAACCATTACACCAAGTTTGTCACCAATTACTGATTAGGAGAGAAATCACTGGAAGGTTGACAGTCATCTTATTTAGCTTTCTTGAAAACTCAGAGAGATACTGTGAAGTAAAGTTATAGCTTTAACTTCAGGCTCTATCTGAGTACAGAGATTGACTCAATACTTTTCCCTGGGATGGAATAAAACTGAAATTTATTGAGTGAGGTACCTAAATACGCCTCCAATCCATTTTATTTTTAGTACTGTGTAGCATCAAGCTATTTACACACATTATCTAATTTACTTCTTAGCTTCATTTTGGATAGTAGCAATGTTTCATAGATACCTCAAATGTTTGTTCGGCTCTTAACCTCTCTGAGCTCATTTATCCATTAGCTTTCCGGCTTTATCTGATTGCAATCCAGATTCAATATGTTCTAAACTAAAATCATTATTCATTTTCCTCTCCAAAACCTACTTTCTCTTAGATTGGAGAGCATCATTTAATTGCGAGAGACCTGGATATCCATCTTGGCTCTTCTTTTTACCACTTTATGACCAAGTAGTCACAAAGTCTTATTTGTTATCTTACATATTTCTCAAACCTGCCCCCTAAGGACTACACCCATATTATTCAGAGCATCCTTTGAATGATGCCAGTTGTCTAACTCATCCTCTCATCCGGTAATGCTCACCTGACGCACCTGCAATAGATTCTGCTCTCTTCAGCTGTAATGATTTCCCTCTACAGTGAATTCTATGTTACTTCCTTGTTTAAAACTTTTCAAAGTTTTAATCTGAACTCCCATGGGCCTGGACTGATGCTTTATTCTATAGTTTCATTTTCACTCATTTTTTTTTGTATATTTTAAATTCTATTACATCATAGCCTGTCATTAGTATGTTCTGAAACTATAGCATTTTATACCCCTCATGCCTTTATTCTCTTCTCTTATCTAGGAGTCCCTCTCCAAACTTTTTTTTTTTGCTCATGGCTTACATTTTAGAACTTTTTCAAATATCTTCTCACCAGGACACTTCTCTTAACTCCCAGGATGCAAGTGGGCCCCTCTTTGGCTGCCTTCTTTAGCTCCTTGGTTTTTATTTAACTTAGGTATAATAAGCACACACATGAGCATGTACGTAAACATGTATGTGCCTCGTGCCTATTAGATGCACAGTGATACATGTTGACTGAATTAATAATGATTGTGGAATAAATAGGGAAAAGTCTAAGAATTACCGACTCTCTTTACAGGGCAGGACACTGAGGCTTCAAGAGGTTAGGTAGAAAGCTAGTAACCCACTGAGCTACAATTCTAGGCTAAAGTTTATTCTCTTTCCCCCACTGCCTTGTGGACGGGGTGCAAATGGAGTCATAAAATCATGAGAGAGAAAATTATATTTTTTAAATAAATAATGGAGTAGGTTAGTCATTCCAGTTGAAGCTTATAAATCAGTTTTGTACTTACATAAATAAGTGCACACACGCACAAAGTGTTAGCAACTTAATATATCAAAGATTTAGCATACTGTATTTTTTCCTCTTGCCTCTCTAAAAATGTTTTAAAAGTATATCAAGGTTGAGTACAGAGTTAGGAATGATGGTAGACTAAATGTGAAAAATTATGATTTCTGTTGTCAAGGGAATCACATTTTATTTGGCAATTCAACACATATAAGGTGGAAAATGACAAACACCATCATTTGGTCTTACACAAACTAGAGAGCCCATGTTGGAATACATATTTAGGAATTCATATTTAGAAATACAGTCATTCCTATCTAGAGAAGTTTTTGGCAGAAAAAGAGAAACTTTTTCAAAGAACTCCTTGAAATGTTTCTTATCATTTTAAGCAAAATATACTTGGAGATAAAGTTGTGAATTGAATAGAGTCTATTCAAAAATACCTGATCGAATCTTTGGCTATATTTACATTGGTAAAATTAAATGAATAGATAATTGGTTAGTTTTGCATTTGTTCAAAGTACATATAGTTCTAGTAAAATTAATCATTCTTAATAGTTTAAGATTTTATCTTGCCCCCAATTTCTATGATTGTATATTTACAACTCCCTCCCCAAAAATGAACTCTCAATTTCCCTCACTTTTTCTCTTTTCTGTAAAGGAAAAATCTATATGTCTCTTTTCTCTAGCTTTGTCAAGGTATAATGAACAAACAAAAATTGTATATGTTTACAGTGTATGAGGTGATATTTTGATATCTGTATACATTGTAAAATGATTACATTAAACTAACACATCACTTCATATACTTATTGATTTGTTTTGTAAAAAAACCCTTTTTATCAAGATTTTATATTCTTAAAACATCTAGATGTACACATATACTAAAAAACAGAATCTTTCATATAATTTGAAATAATTCTGAAAATTTTATCAATAATTGCATCCTTCACAGAGTTCTGTAATGTTGATGCCCAGTATATAAATAGCTGTTGATAAGATTTTTTAATTTTTTTATTAAGTCATTTATACATAGATCATGAATACATTTATGTCTTTGTGGGATTCAATGTGTTGACTATTTGTACAAATTAGAGTGCTTATATCCTACTAATTAACATAGCTTTCACCTCATTTACTTAATCACAGTGTTAAGACATTTGTGTTCAATACTTGATAGATTTGACTTGTACCCTTGCAATATGCTCCACAGGTGTGGTCCCACCATTAACCCTGCCTCTATCGAACCACCCCCCTCCCTTCCCTCCTTCATCCTGGACTATCGTTGTGATTCATCTTTCATATGAGTGTGAGTGATTATAAATTGGTTTCACAAAGGTCTAATAACCAGAATCCATAGAGAACTCAAACTTATTAATAAGAAAAGAACAAGTGGTGGTGGTGCCTGTGGCTCAGTGAGTAGGGCGCCGGCCTCATATGCCGAGGGTGGCGGGTTCAAACCCAGCCCCGGCCAAACTGCAACAACAAAAAAAAAACAGCTGGGCGTTGTGGCAGGTGCTTGTAGTCCCAGCTGCTTGGGAGGCTGAGGCAAGAGAATTGCATAAGCCCAAGAGTTAGAGGTTGCTGTGAGCCGTGTGATGCCACGGCACTCTACCCGAGGGTGGTACAGTGAGACTCTGTCTCTACAAAAAAAAAAAAAAAAAGAAAAGAACAAGTGATCCCATTTCACTGTGGGCAGGAGACATGAACAGAAGCTTCTCTGAAGAAGACAGGTGCACGGTCTACAGACACATGAAAAAAATGCTCATCGTCTTTAATCATCAGAGAAATGCAAACCAAAACCACTTTGAGATATCTTCTAACTCCAGTAAGAGTAGCCCACATCACAAGATTTGTTGGCGCCTGTGGCTCAGTGAGTAGGGCGCCAGCCCCATATGCCGAGGGTGGTGGGTTCAAACCCAGCCCCAGCCAAACTGCAACAAAAAAATAGCCGGGCGTTGTGCGGGCGCCTGTAGTCCTAGCTGCTCGGGAGGCTGAGGCAAGAGAATGGCGTAAGCCCAAGAGTTAGAGGTTGCTGTGAGCCGTGTGACGCCATGGCACTCTACCCGAGGGTGGTACAGTGAGACTCTGTCTCTACAAAAAAAAAAAAAAAAATTAGAAAGTAGATCAAATGTTTGAAGTTACTTAAGAATACAACTTATCTATCATAGAATATTAAATTATTAATAATTGCCTTACTAAGGAACTGTAACTTGGTTTCTGTGATTAGGATAAGGCTCAGAATGAATATTTCCAAAGTTGTGACTTATCATAGAACAACTATGTGGAAGGTAAAGAGGGGGCAGGTTTGTCTGAAGTTCACAAATAACCTTTAAAGCTAGTTCTGTGCTTCTTCCAGTATTCAAAATTGACTCCATAAACTTAGGTAAATAGGAAAAAGAACCCAAATGAACTGATAAATATCGAACCAATTCTCTGTCTTTGAGACACTCCTTTGTAGGTTAAAAAGCAACAGAGGGCAGGTCTTAGTAGGACTTATGATATTGGGCTAATAGTGTGTGGGCGACCAATCTCTGATGGAACCTGCAGTGGACTGTGTTTTGTGTTCTCTTCTTAACAATTTCTACATAATAATTTTGGGTCAAAAATCTGTTTTTCTCTCTGTTTCATCCTAGAAAAAGGGATGTTCTTAATCTTTTTCTTTTCCTTTTGTATATATATTTTTTCCTTTTACAGGTAATTGTCCTCACAGAATTGGTCATCACATCTAAATTCCGAATTAGAGACGTGATTCATCTCCACAAGATAACACAATGACTCAACTTGGGAGCAGAACTCTGAGGGTTTAAATATGTAGTGTAGATGGAACCAGGAAACTCCTTCAATGCTAGAAAGAAAAAGTCTCTGAGACTTCTGAAATGGTCTTGAAAGTGGCTCACACTGAACTTTAATTTTACTCTTGGCAAAAGTACAAACTTAAAAACAGTCATCTTTGAAATGGAAAAAGTTTAAGAACTACCGTATGGATTCTTAAGTTATTTTAAGGGCATCTGTCATTTCCAATGAAAGTTTCAGGTTCAGTTTTAAGAGTAAGGTGGCAGCTAATTAGTTTTTCAACATTTTGACACAAAAGGTCAAATATCAGGAGGCTGCTTTTTATACCATGTTATAAAAAGAATTTTTTTTTTTTTGCCTTTGAGTGGCATTCTGCACATATATCTAATATATCTATTTAACACGAGTATCTTGGTCAAAAGACATTTGATGTTGAACTTTGGCTGGGAGATAATAGAAGTGATATAGGATTTACCTCTTCCTTACCATTCTCACTCTACATTTTCCATCCCCAAAGGTTAATCTCTTCAACCAAACTTACCAGCAGATAAAGAGAAAATTGAGAATATAAGATATTTTCCTTGAGTTTTTGGAGTGGAACAAACAATTAAGAAGGTGTTTGATATTTACACTGTGGCTTTGAGTGCCCTGTAACATTCATATAACATTCAGCCGTACATTCAGGTAGAACTTGGGAAAGCAAACACTGAAGAAGAGATAGAAATAAGTATTTAACACATGGATTAGACCCAGATATTATTGGGTCTTGAATAATAGGCTCATGTTTGAATTTTATCATGTAGAAAACAGAAAACTAGTAAATGTTTTTAACTAGGGCATTAGCCTTATCTTTTATCATGCTGTTTCTTTCACCTAGAGAGCTTTCATTTTCTGAGTCTTATCTTTCTTTTATGGTCCACTTCAAATATCAGCCCTCAACTCAGCCTTCTGTGATTTTTGCTCTGGGCTGTCACGGCTGTTGGTCAGCCCTTCATTAACACTTAGTGTACTTCACTCTGCATTTTGGTCATTTTATACTCATGGCACTGTATACTAGAGAGCCATGAACAGGGGCTGCTACATAGAAAACGGGAAATAACTTGCAGAATAAATGAAGAGTCCTCGATTAGCAGGATGAAGAATGCACCAGCAGTGGCCAGACCAGAGGCAGTGAAATTGGTAGGAGGCTGTTGCTCTGATAGTGAGCTCTGGTAGGACCATTGCGAGGCTTTTAGAGTGGTGAGGATAGAGGACAATTTCAGGGAAGTGAAGAGAGAAGGGGAATGGAGAAACCCAGCCGAAGGCTGCAAATGCTCATTTGAGAGGTGGATACTGAGGGAAAGAGGGGCTCTGCCTAGGCTGGTGGCCAGAGATCAAACCATCCAGTGGAACAAAGCAATATTGATTGATGCCCCACAATTTGGACAGCACACTCTCCCCTTCCTCCTAGGCACCGGCACCAGGCATTTCATTCTTTTCTCATCCTTTCCTGTCCTTATCAGCAGTGACTTAAGATACTGACCTCTCTAATATTATTCTTTCTTTCTGTTCAAGATGTATCTGTCTTATGTCCCATTTCTCTGGGGCAGCAGTTTCTAAGCATATTCTACAAGTAGTAGGTCTTTTTTTTCTTTTTTGTAGAGACAGAGTCTCACTTTATCGCCCTTAGTAGAGTGTTATGGCATCACAGCTCATAGCAGCCTCCAACTCCTGGGTGCAGGCGATTCTCTTACCTCAGCCTCCCGAGCAGCTGGGACTACAGGTGCCCACTACAATGCCCGGCTATTTTTTTGTTGTAGTTTGGCTGGGGCCGGGTTTGAACCTGCCACCCCTGGTATATGGGGCCGGCGCCTTACAGAGCCACAGGCACCACCCCATGTAGTATGTCTTTAAGATGCTGTGGACACCTAGAGAATGGACTGTCTGGCCAAGTTAGTCTGAGAAATGCCACAGTGAATGTCAATACATATGCTAAATGAGAAATATTGATGAGAGGAATTTCATTGATTTTATTTAAACTACCAAACATTATTTTTCATAGATCCACCCGCTCTGTGTCAAATGTTACTGTCATAAAATGCTTAGCACGCTTCCACTATACCCAGGAGGGGAACTTTGTGGTGCCGTCTTGGAGATGGATAACTAATCTATAAATGCATACATGTTTGGTGTTAACGTTTGGGAAAGAGTAATTAACCTTATGATGTTGAATATTCATAATCTACCGGAAAATTCAATAAGCAAGCCCAAAGGAAAGTTGAGCATGGGAAGCTCGGGCTGGTGGATGACGAGTGGGGATAAAAATTTGAGCAGCATTGTCTTTAAGACCTCTCAAATCGTACCTCCCAAGAGGATAGCGGCTGCTCAGTACCCATGCCCCTTTTAGATCCACAGCTAAACTCTATATCCTTCTGACTAGGGCCCTCACTGTGTTTCGACCCCAGAACTTCAGTGGCTTTTTCGTCCAGTCTGAAGAGTGGAAGGGCGGAGCACAGCACCATGATGACATCTTGTGTGTGGCGTTTTTACCTCCGCAAACTCTCGCTACAGGTGCATTGAACCCTCACTTGACAATTCATGGTGACAGTTTGGTTTGTTTGGCTCACTCCCTTTTGGAAGAGCCTTTTCTCAACTGCAAAAGAAATAGATTTCATTTGTTTTTACTTATGATTGACACATAACAATTGTACATATTTATGGGGGACAGCATGTCGCTTTGAAACATATATAAATCGTGTAACAATCAGATTGAAGCAATTAGCATACTCCTCACCATAAACATGTATCATTTCTTAGTGAAGAGAACATTCAAAAATCTCTCTTGTAGCTATTTTTGAAATGTCCAGTATACTATTGTTAATTCTAGTCCTCCTACGGTGCAAGAGAGTGCTAGAACGTATTCCTCCCCTCTGTCGTAGCTTCGTGCCTGTTCATCGATTTCTAACCCCTCGTCTTCTTCCAACCCCATCGTGTACTTCTGTGCACACAACCTTTTAGATTCCACAAATGAGTGAGATCATGAGGTATTTGTGTTTCTTTGGCTTATTTCACTTAGCATAACGTCCTCCAGGTTTACCCATGTTGTGGCAAACAGCAGAACTTCATCCTGTTTTTACAACTATATATAATTCCAGTGTGTATGCATGCCATGTTTTCTTTGTCCAATTGTCTGTTGATGAACATTTAGTTGATTCTAAACGTCTTGCTGTTGTGAGTAGTGCAGCAGTAAACGCAGGAGGGTAGATACCTCTTCAACATATCGATTTCATTTCCTCTGCCTCTATATCACGTAGTGGGATTGCTGGATCACATGGCAGTATAGTATTTAATTCTTGAATACAATTTACTGTAAGATGCCCTATGTAAGTGTTCAGTTTTCCCCACATGCTCACTAACACTCGTTATCTTCTGAATTTTGATGGTAGCCGTTCTAACTGGAATGGGGCGATATCTCACTGTAGTTTTGACTGGCATTTCCCTGAGGGTTAGTGATGCTGAGCATTTGTTATATACTTGTTAACTATTTGTGTTTCTTCTTTTGAGAAACGTCTGTTTAGATCTTTTGCTCACTTTAAAATATGGTTATTTGGTATTTGTGTTGTTGAGTTGTTTGAGTTTCTCACATATTTTGGATATTAGCTCCTTATCAGAGGTACAGTTTACAACTCCATTTTCCCATCTTGTGGGTTGTGTCTTTGCTGTCTTAATTGATTCTTTGGAAGATGAACAGATTTCTTGAGAAAGCAATCCTTGCTCCTCTTCGACTTTATTTCTAGGGGAATACGTTGGTGGTTAGGGCCATCAGCGCCTATGCCTCGCTCTTTGGCTTCACATCCTGGTTCTACCACTTGCTGCAGAGTGATATTGAACAAGTTATTTAAGTTCTACGTCATAGTTTTCTATGCCTAATAATAATATATTTTTTATTTCGGTTTATACGACGGATTATCTGTGCCAAGCTTTGACACAGTGCTCGGCATATAATAAACTCATCAATAAATATTATCTTTTATATTTTATGTCCATTTCCCAGGAAGAGCATTAGGGCCATTGGTTATGAATCACACCTTGTTGGCACTTAGATGTTTCATAATAGGAACATATTAATCCTTTGTCATAATTTAGACTTGATAATCTTTGTTACAGACAGTCCTCATCAAGTGTCTACAAATCCAAGCTGTTAAAATGGTCCCTAGGCATGCTTTGCTATGACATACTAAAGAGGATTAAAACTTGTTGTATTATTTCTGGCCAAAGAAAGCCATTTATAGAGGCAGTTTGCATCATGAAATTCCAACTCCATGTTTTGACTGACTATTGTTTTTTTATGGAACCAAAAATGTCATCAATTAGGAGAAATGAAAAATTACAGGAAAAGAGCCAGGATATCTATGAAGTGTTGCGATATGAGATTTATTGATCTATTTGCATTTATTTTCCACTGATTTCAGGACTTACCTGATTACTTTGTGATAGGGCCAACCCTGTAGCTGCATTTGCTTTACAAACACCGGAAGTGCACTCCAGCAGAGAGGACCACAGCAAAATGTGATAGAGACAGTGAACAGTAAAGCTGTGTGGTTGTTTGCAAAGGTGTAATAAAATATACTGGTGGATAGACGGTCCCCGCCCTCATGTGCATCTCATCAGTCCTATGTGAAAATGTTTGGGCAAGCATTTTGTAAGTACAGAATTTCAAAATCATAGAAGATGAATGCTCACTTCCATGGACAATGAACTCCATCCCCCGTTGCCAATTTGTGAGTTGGCAGGTCGTTCTTTACAGACCAACGCAGAGTTTAGTTCGCATTTCTCTTTTCTCTCCCTGAATCCCAAGAAAGTTACCATCTGTATGTCCCATCCAAACTCACCTCTTCTCTTCTGCTCTTTTCTAGCCATTGACTCTCAGTAGGGAGTTGTCTCCCCTGAGCCACTGAGAGCTTTGCCCCTTGCTCCTCCACAGGAAAATGTGGAAAATCAGGAAAATCAGGAAAATCAGCCTTACTCCTTAGGCTTCTTTCTGTTCTCTGGGAAGAGCAGTGCCAAAGGACTTCCTGCAGGAAAAGCTTCAGGATTGGAGAAAGCAATATTCAATAAAGGATACAGGAAGGAAGGGATGGAGAGAAGACACACACAGAGCACACAAGCACACACAGACACACAGACACACACACAGACACACAAGCACACACAGACACACAGACACACACAGACACACAAGCACACACAGACACACAGACACACACACAGACACACAAGCACACACAGACACACAGACACACACAGACACACAAGCACACACAGACACACACATAGACACACACAGACACACAGACACACACACAGACACACAGACACACACAGACACACACAGAGCACACACAGACACACAGAGCACACACACAGAGCACACAAGCACACACACACAGAGCACACAAGCACAGACACATAGACACACACACAACACACAAGCACACACAGACACACACAGCACATGCACGCACCCTCCCTCCCCGCCCCAAGGGATGTGGGGAATAGACACCCAGGAGGACTTGATTTGTTTGCCCTTACTAAATAATAAACATGTATGATAATAACTTTTTTAGTACTTAAAATATGCTTGACAGTATTCTAGGTATGTTTTATTTTTCACAACACTCTTATAAGAGAAATACAATTATTAACTCTATTTCTCATCTATAATTGATGAGACAATTGTGGTATCAAGTAGCATTCGATAACCTACTCAGGGTTACACAGGTAATAAGAGGTAGAACCGGGCGTCAACTTGTTTAACTGCAAAATCCTTATTCTGAATACTTTATGACTATAAAATAAAAGGAGATAACAGCAATTTCTATTATATACACATATACCCACTGCACAGATCATGCTGTGAGTATTGTAAACCTAAAGTTAATGAAATACTAGTAGTTATTCATGTTTCCAAAAATATGGAATCTGGCCCTTAGCAGGGCCAGTCAGTGTGAGGTACCTTGATAGTGACTTCCTCTAATTGCTATTGCATGTGTTTTCTATTCTAACGTTTTGCAATTTTTTTTTGGCTGGGGCTGGGTTTGAACCCACCACCTCTGGTATATGGGGCCGGCACCCTACTCCTTTGAGCCACAGGTGCTGCCCCACCATCCTAACCTTTTGTTGATTGATATTTTGCATCCTGGCTCCCGTAGGGAGTTATGATGGAGAAATTGTTCTGTGGAACAGCAGCACAGAGAATGCCCACCACGTCCTCCACCCTGATTACCAGAGGCTGCTGACAACTAAGTCGGGTAAGTGCAAGTTGGAGACTGGAAGGATGTGGCTTAGTGAACGCACAGTGGGCTTAGCTGTTTATGCATGTATCGGACACAGGTTGCTCCTAAATTATAGATGATTGGCTATAAGCACGAAGGATTAGGGATATTGCTGTCTTGACAAACTGACTAATGGGAACCTTGAGATTCACTTGGCTGAGCAAATTTTCCACAGCCTGCCTTTCTCCCTCTGCATGCCGTATCCGCGTTTCTGAATTATGACGGCAGGAGCACGGCTCTCATTTTTATTGAGTTTAGTTTTTTCCAATAAACCTTCATTGCCAAATTGGCTTTGAGTGAACCTTGGGTACCCCTCGGTAAAAAAATGGGAACTTGTGTTCACTTCATAGGCTGTCCAGGCTCAGTCTAGACTTCATATTAAATATTATGCTGCCTGGAAATGTTAAGTTACGCCTTGCTTTAGAATCCTGTGTGGAGCATTAGATGGGAGTATATTGTATTTTATGGAGTTTAGCAGAGCACATGAATATTTTATACTTAAACAAAATGTCTTGACAATTGCCTTTCACATTTTATGCTAGTTTCCTTAGCTACTAAAGGTTTTTCCTTAGACTAATTTAGTTGGGTAGTGAATATGTCATTCCTCATGGCCCTGTGAGGTTCTGTTGTCTCAGCTGAATAAACTCACAGAGACTGAATTAAACTTTAGGAAAAGACTGGTCATCAGATGAAGTTTCTTTTGTGAAAAACTGAGGAAGTACTTTATTAAGAGTAAAAGAATCAGCTGAAGAGATTTAGAGGTTGCTTGGCTGCAAACACAAAGCTCTGACCTGCTTTTTGTAGAAAGAATTAAGCATCAGGATTCATAGGAGCCTTCCATGGAGAGGGTAGAATTCTGCCTCTTTCTGCTGGACTTCAGAAGACACAGAAATAAGTGAGAGAAAAGTAAATGAGATCAAATTTCTAAAAGACATGAAAGGGTTTGATATAGATTTCTTGTTTTAAAATTTTTATAGCAGGAAATTTTATACAGCTCTATACAGATTTTTTATAACCATGCAGTAGTCATAGATTCTGCGATGGCTTTCTCCAGTTTTCATGAGCGAGGCCTAGAGATGATATCATTAGATCGCTATCAGGCATGTCCTCTCCAGGGTGACTAGCTAACAAACAGTGTTGCTAAAAGAAGACCTCTTGTTCATTAACATTTTTGCAAGATTAATATTAATTATTAATAAGCTGAAAATGCCATGATATTAGAATCGCACTTGTGTCACACATCAGGCTAAGACATTAGCAATGACTATAATATCAAGTCCTTATTAATTCATATCAAGAGAAAACATAGTAGGTGTGCATGGAATATGCAAAACAAAAATGACATCAAACAATTCTTTTTTTTTATTAAATCATAACTGTATACAATGATATGATTATGGGGCATCATACACTCACTTCATAAACCATTTGACACATTTTTATCACAGTGGTTAACATAGCCTTTCCGGCGTTATCTCAGTTACTGTGCCAAAACATTTACATTCTACATTTACCAAGTTTCGCAAATACCCCTTCTTTAAGTCGAGGTTGAGGAAGTGAACAGCAGGAAAAGGCTTGATGAATGTTGACTGCAAATCTAAAGTGAAACCTGAGTGTGATTGAGACGGTGAGGGAGGTGGGCCTGTTGTTTCCACGGGCACCAGTTTGGAAAGGAGATGTTTTTAGAGCACCTGCCTTTGTCTCGGTCACAGGACCTCAAAAACTTCCCAGTGCTGGGAGAAACCGTTCCACTCCCCCCCAGGCAGACCAATCTCCCACAGGAGTCCACACCTCTCAGATTGACACTGAGGGCAAGAATGCAGTGATGAGACTTTGCTTCCTGAAAGCAAGAAAAGACATTGCAGCGACAGGTAAATTATGCATTTATCTTTTGCAAATAGTTGAAAATGGAGCATTAGGGAAGTTCACGAGTTTCTATCTAGGTCTTGCGGTGTGTGCATGGAGCTAACAAGTTAATGGTGAGTCACGGGAGGCCATGGCCAGGGCATAGGGGGTCGGGGTTGGGAAGGACAGGTCCAGCAGCAGGAGCCAGGTTAGATCCCACTACTGATTTATCCAGTGTGTCAAGCTGTGTGTGTCAAGATCAGGGTGAGAATAATTCTGACTAACTAGCTGACATGGCAGCAATGCCAGTGTTATTTCAGCCGAGGCATAAAGAAGTTTTTAGACAATAGGGGCACAGCAGGCTTGATACAAGCCTGCAATATATGAGTCAGATCCTAAGTCCTCACACAGTAGAACGGTGGAGTCAGACAGATGCCCAGGCATCTGGTATTACGATGGGCTGAAAGAAAGGTGAGGAGCTTGGAGGTTGGGAGCATTCCTAAGATTTGGAAAACAAATGCTGGTCCCGGGCCAAGAGCTGCCTGCTCTCTGTCTTTATAAATGTATATACAGGGTGGACATGAAGTGTGTGTGCGATTTAAAATTGTTTAACATAGTAAATTGCATAAGCACTTTATGCCCACCCTGTATATGTGTGTGTGTATATATATGTATATATAATATATATTTTATGTATTATACATATGTTTAGTTTTTTTTTTCTTGGTAGTGCTCTGCGTTTCCTTACCAGCTGTGCATACTTTCCAGAATAACTGAGAGTCTTGGTCATAATTTCTGTTGTGACGTATGTTAACACTGATGCTACCGTGTGATTTACTGTAGTTATTTTGTATGATGTAAATGAAATATCCATTAGCTCAAATTTTCATCTGCTGTAAATGACAATATTAGCATGGCGTTGATGCAATTACCTCTCTCTTAAATAAAAATATGCTTTGGAGAATAATGCATTTTTTTGAATTTTCATTTAAAGTAAAAATTGTATTTTTAGAAGTTTTTTCTTTTTTCGTTTTGGGACAGAGTCTATGTCACCCTTGACAGAATGCCATGGTGTCACAGGTCACAGCAACCTCCAACTCCTGAGCTTAAGCGATTTTCTTGTCTCACCCTCCCGAGTAGCTGGAACTACAGGCGCCCACCACAACACTGGCTACTTTTCTTTTCTTTTTTGGTTGCAGTTGTCGTTGTTGTTTAGCAGGCCCAGGCCGGGCTTGAACGCGCCAGCTTCAGTGTATGTGGCTGGCGCCCTACTCACTGAGCTACAGGTGCTGAGCCTAGAAGTTTTTTCTTAACATTAGAAATCGGGACATATGTGTTGTAATTTGTAAATGAAATTAAACATATCTGGACCATGTTTTTCACCCTCCCCTATTAAATTTGGAACCGGAAAGTCTGTACGATGTTCATATAAAAATTGTCATCACTAAGAATCAATAAAGGTATACCCCAATAATTTTAAAGACACTGCAGGATATTTAGAATAGACCTTGAAACCATTATATTCTAAAACTTTGTATTTTGTAGAACTTACTTAGCCTTACAATGTGAACTATTATCCTGAAATCACTCTGATCTTCTCGATACTATTTTTTCTTAATGTTTTCAGTATTCCCAATTTGTTTTCACTGAAACAGCTACATGCTGCCCTAAACAGACAGGATTATTAATGGGCAGCACATTTGCAGGGCAAATTGGAAGTCATCTGCAGGTTTATCAAATGATAGGAAGCTTGACATAGAAGAATAATTCAGGTAAAGTGCTTCTGCAAAGCATCTAACAATGGAAAAAGGTTAGTTCTAGGCCTGTTAACTAAAAAAGGGTTCCATAGGGCTTACTCTAATCCTTGATGAAAAAAAAATTGAAAGGCTGTGTACAGAATTTAGGGCCTTCTGCTAAGCAGAGAAACCATTAGCTGTGTTACCATCCCTCCATTTGTACATTACACTGCGGCTGAGAACTTTTACCTGCAAGCGCCCCCAGTGGGTTATTAGGGAAGATGGATTTACAGAGTATTATCATAATGTTGAAATCAGGCTTATCCATTCATTTGAAGAAATGAATTCTATCTTATAAAAACTCAAAACGTCAAAATAATGAATGAAGGAAGGGAACAAAATGTAATGGGACATTTAAATAAATCATCTCATTTAATTTTCAACAAAACCTGGTGGGGTTGTCACAGGTCAGCTCGGCTTATAGGGGAGAGAACTGGAGTGGTGGGCGTGGCCCTCCTGATGACTCTCCTCTGCAACACCACAGGGCAGGCCAGAGGACTTGTTTCGGGGGGTTTGTCATTAGCATTTTCTAACTAGGTTTTCCCTTATGTTAGGAGGTGCTAACCTGGTGTCCTGTGGAGGATCTGGCTATGTCAGATTCTGGAATACATTCAAGAGGCAACTTCTGGCTGAGTTTTTGGCTCATAATGGAGCTAGGTCCATTATTATGTCTACTGACAAGATGAATCGATACCTCACCACAGGAGACCTTGACGGATGGTTGAAAATCTGGAATATAGAGGTAAATTGAAAAGGTTTTCATATAACCTTTATTATTTTTTATTGCTTTTTGTTGAATCAGATTTTATCTGCTGCCTAAGCAGAGGAAGAAATGTTTCTGAGTATTTTAAAGAAGACATTTGCAAGTATTGAACAGCTACTTCTTTCAAATAATTTATAAGGAAAACAAGATTGATCTCAATAATGAAAACCTTTCGTTAATGCAGAGTCAAGTCAATCATGCAATTTATGAGTGCAATAGTAAGGTACTATAACATCATTTGAACAGAAATAATTAGTATATACCTTATTTAGATTGATAATGTAAAAAAGTAATTTAAATACTGGAGTGCTGGTCTTTCATCTAACTTTACTACTAGCCTGAGTTAGTTTGGGGTTTATGTGTCACTGATTAATCGCTCAATTTTCTAATAACGTAAAATTGCGTAATATCTATCTACACAGCACGTATGTGGGAAAGTTCTCTAACAAACAACTGACTTAGCTTTTTGTTTTTTTCCATATTCCCTCTCCCTTCCTTTCTTTTCACTTCCTAAGTAGTCTCATCAATGAGAAGCCCTTTTTCAGAAAATGCTTTTTTAAAATATAATTTTTCCTTTTATTTTTAAAATAGGTTTTTAGAATTCTAGATTGTTTCTAATGAACAAATGATTACACAAAATAGCACAACGAAACTCTATGAATTCACAGCTCAGATTCACCAAAGGTGAACGTTTTGCCATATTGGTTTAGATGCTTTTAAAATACATTTGAAAATTTGAAATGTAATTGAAAACCCCACTGTGTGCAGTACAATTTTCTACCCTGAGATATAGCCAAAACCCTGAGATTTGTGCATATAATTTTGCTTAGATCTGTGTATCTGTGAATAAACAATATAAGATTCTGACTGGTGTCTTATTGCCTTTTTTTTTTTTTTTTTTTTGAGACAGAGTCTCACTCTATTGCTCAGGCTAGAGTTCTGTGACATCAGTCTAGTTCAGGGCAATCTCACACTCCTGGGCTCAAGTGATCCTCTCACCTCGCCTCCCAAGTAGCTGGGACTACAGACTGCAATGCCACCCTGGGTAGTTTTTCTATTTTTAGTAGGGATGGGGTCTCCCTCTTGCTTAGGCTGGTCTTGAACTTCTGAGCTTAGGCAAGCCACCCGCCTCAGGCTCCCAGAGTGCTAGGCTTACATATGTGAACCACTGTGCCTGGTCTAGAAAATGTTAATACCATTTTTCTAACCTCTGTTATTAACCTTTTCTTTTGCATTTAGATCAAAGATTATTGTTCCCAAAGGTACCTTTTTTTTCATTTCTTAATCAGGCTTTTTTTTTTAAGTGTTACGCCACTGTAATCATTTAACTCTGGGATTTTCTCTTTCAGGAGTACTGCCTTCATTTCAGTAAGAACAAAATCACACAGCCCCCCATTCTGATAAGATCGTTCCGGCCTCACGAGGACCGAGTCAGTTCCCTAGAGGTGTGCGAGCTGTGTGGCCGGTCGCTGGTCATCTCCTCCTCTGCAGATGGCCTTGTTTGTGTGACTGACGTCTGCAGTGCTCCTGTCTGGATCTTTGGTCAGGTAGAAATACTACTTCTTTATGATTGTAGTATTTACTTGACATTTGGTAGGAATGTGGGCTGATTTCCATTTGAATCTCATCAGCCGTTCAATGTTCATTAGTCATGAAAGAACTCACTTGCATTTTAGAAGCTGTAACTCCAGGCATTTCTTTACCATTAACCACACAGTTCAGGGGCAGAGGACACCAGAGACGTGGAAAGATGGGGGCTCGGTGCAGCTCAAAATATTCCAGTGTCTCTGGGAAAAATTTCTTCTCTAAAATAAATAAGTTCCTTCAGTTCAAAATTTGGTAAACATTTCGTGTGAATAAAACTAACATGTTGGAAACAGTGACTATGACTGTTACTGAACAAGGTAAACATCAAATGTAGAAAATTTAGTGAAAAATCCAAATCTACAAGTTCATCCTGGCTTACTGCTGCCAAATGCTAACAACTGGCAGGCCCTGAGCTTCTCCCAGGTGTCCGGGCGTCCTGTTCTGAGATCGTTACGTGAATTATCTCATTTAATCTTTACAGTTGCCCAGGGAGGAACACTCATTATTCCTGTTCTCTTTCTTTATTTTTTTTTCAATTTGTGGAAAATACTTATTTATTTATTTATCATTAAATGCATTTATGGGGTTCAGTGTACTGATTTGATATAGGATGTGAAATGCTTACATTGAACTGATTAACCATCGAAACAGAGGTACAGAGAAGGAACAAACTGCCTGAGCTCAAAGGAGCTAGTAAGTGGTTTGCTTTTAATTCAAGCAAGCTCGCTTCTGAGCTCATGGTTTTCACCCCGTCCTTCCACAAAACTAAGCTGGGAATTGCATTTGTCTTTAAACTAAAATGATGAAGTGGCAGAAATGGAAGAAAGAAAATATTGTCTCACAATTTTTCTATTTTTTTTAACTTTTTGTTTTCCTGGGGACTTTGCTCTTGCTTTCTTTGTGCTTTGGGGGATAAAATACATTCAGTTGGTTCCAACCTGATGGTGTGTGTTTGAGCAGATGCTTCGGTTTCTGTGTGGCCGGCTGACTCCATTCTATTCTGGAGCCACCCAGGCCAATCTCATGCTAGGAGAGTGGGTTGATGCTCTTGGGGTTAAAAGACAGATTTACTGTTGCTGCACTTGTGAAGTCACTTTGATGATGTCAACCTATGCTGAAAAAAATCCAAGCAACCCTTTAGGAACTAGAGGCTGTTGTCAGGAAACCGTCTGGGGAGGTGACTGGTATTTGGTTGAGAATGTGAGTCTTAATGTAACCCTCAACTGTTGTATCAGCCTTTTTCACTCTATTAATAAGGCAAGTGGTAGACTTCTCTCAGGAAAAACAGAGGCTATGTGGGAACTCAGATGGGTGCGTGGGTAGGTGTGAAGTGGGAGAGACTGGTGGGACCCTGCTGGCGCTCAGGACAGGAAGCCAGCTGCTGCCCGAGGAGAAGCCCACACATTGCTGAGGTGCTCTCCAGCCACATGGGCGCTGCTGAGATGAGGTGAAGGTTTGAATGACATGTCAACGTTTTATTGTTTATTTGTTGCATTTACTTTTTTAAATATTTTAATGATGATGAGTACATAATAGTTGTATATATTTACAGGGTGCACATGATGTTTTGATACAGGGATACAGTGTGTGATAAATCTGGGTCATTGGGGTTTCCATCTCTTCAGGTGTTAACAGTTCTTTGTGTTAGGAACATTCCAATTCCACATATTTACACAGTCACTTTAAAGTATATTCATAACTTAAGGTTGGCTGTCGTCACTTAGTTGTGCTATCAAACAATGTTCATTCTACGTATCTACATTTTTTGCCCCTATTCACCATCCCCACATCATCCCCCGCTCCCTGCCTCTGGGAACCATTTTCCTGTGATGTCCATGAGATCAAACGTTCTACTCCTTAGCTCCCACCCATGAGTGAGAACATGTGACATTTGACTTTTGCCCCTTGGTTTGTGATTAAACATAACGTTTTCCAGTTCCACATAAATGGCAGGATTTCATTCTTTTTATGGCCATAGAATATTACACCGGGCACATGTACCACAACTTCCTTTTCCTTTCCTCTGTTGATGGACACTCGGGTTGACTCCAGATCTGAGCTACTCTGAGTAGTGTTGTGGTAAATACCATAGGACAGTAGGTGCTTTTGATACACTGGTTTCTTTTAGATACATACCTAGAAGCAGGATTGCTGGGTCATAAGGTAGTTCTATTTTTAGTTTTTTGAGGAACCTCCATAGTGGTTGTGCTAATTTACATTCCCACCAACATTGTACCAAAGTTCCCCTTTCTCCACATCCACCCAAGCATTTTTTTACATTAAAAACAAATAAAAGCTATTTTGATGAAAGTTTTTTTTTTTTTTAATCTGGAGTAAGATGATATCTCATTGGAGTTTTGATGTGCATTTCTCTGATGATGTTGAACATTTTTCTTCATAAACCTGTTATCCATTTCTGTCTTCTTTTGAAAAATGTGTGTTTAGATCTTTTGCCCATTTTTATCAGATTATTTGTTATTTTCTTGGAGATCTTTATTAATGACTGGTCGGATGGGTAGTTTGCAAATACTTTTCCCATTCTGTGGGTTGTTTCCTCACTTGTTAATTGCAGAAACATTTTAACTTGATGAGCTCTTGTTTCTCCAATTTTGCTTAGGTTGCTGAGCTTTGGGGGGTGCTGTTTATTATTCAAAAAATTCTTGTCCAGACAAATATACTTGATGTGTTCCTTTAGTAGTTTCAGGTCTTGTATGTAAGTCTCTAATCCATTTCAATTTGATTTTTGTATATGGCAGAAGATAAGGTTTTGAGTTCATTCTTGTGCATGGGGTATCCTGTGTGCCCACCACCCGTGACCACAGAGACCGTTCTCCCCATTGTCTGTTCTTGGCACTATTGTCAAACATAAGTTAAGTTAACTTAGATGTGTGGATTTATTTCTGGGTTCTCTATTCTGTTCCACTCCTCTACATGTCTGTTTTTATCCCAGGACTGTGTTGTTTTGTTTACTCCAGCTCTGTAGCATAATTTGAGGCCAGGTAATGTGATTCCTCCAGTTTTGTTGTTGTTATTTGTTTGTTTGTTTTTTCAGGATGTCTCTGGTTGTTCTGGGGCCTTTGTAGTTCCATATAAATTTTATGATAATTTTTTTCTCTTTCTGTGTAGAATGTCATTGGCATTTTGATGGGGATTGTATGAAATCTGTGGATTGCTTTGGGTTGATTGGATGTTTAAACAGTATTGATTCTTTCAATCCATGAGCATGAAATACCTTTCCATTTTTTACTGTGTCCTCTTTAACTTCCTTCAACAATGGTTTATAGTTTTAATTATCAGGTCCTCCCTCCCTCCCTTCCTTCCATCTTACTCTACTGCCCTTGGTGGAGTGCCGTAGTCTCATACCTCACAGCAACTTCAAACACTTGGGCCCAGGTGATCCTCTTGCCTCAGCTGGGACAAAAGGCACCCACCACAATGCCTGGCTAGTTTTTCCATTTTTAGTAGAGATGGGATTGTACTCTTACTCAGGCTGGTCTCAAACTCCTGAGCTGAAGCAATCCACCTTCTGTGGCCTCCCAGAGTGCTAGGATTACAGGTGTGAGCCACCGCATTCCTCTCATTGTCAAGATCTTTCATTTCTGTAAAAAGAAAATCAGTCTCAGGACCACTGGGTACTCCCTATGTTAAAAAGAAGATAAATGTCTCAGGCACCTGTGAAGAACTGTCCCCACAGACCTTTCATTAAGGAAATTCCTTGCTGACCTCCAATAAGCAAGGTCATGCAAATTATACCTATGCCTGGCACCTAAAACTAAAGCTTATCTGATTCCACACCAATAATAAATGATGTATTTATCTTTATTCTTCCACCTACCCGGGGCATCTGCACACTGATGCTTCCTCTCCTTCCCTCCCCCTTCTCCCAACAGTCCCCTTATTTTAAGTAAAATGTAGATTTCCTGGGCCTCACAAGAGATCTAACTACTTTGCCTCATCAACCTCAGTCCTATCTTTTTCCTTCTTACCGTGTGCTTTGCAAATATTGCAAGGTACAACTTCTTCAGAAAAACAGCAACAGCCTATGTGCTGTTAGTGTTTCTCCCTGGCCCTTCCCCAAAAGTCTTGGCTTAATAAACCTTGATGAGTATGACTTGTTTCTGCCACTTGTGAACTAAAATAAAATATTAATCCCCTCCAGATGACTGAACAGACCCCCTCTTGGCCAAGGGGACTCCAGAAATACTATAAAGCTGAGTTGCTGTCCCTGAGAAGGGAGGTCAGACGTGCCTTCTCATGCCACCTTGACTTCTTGGAGATGTCCTTTCCAACTCATTAACAGACCAGAGGCTGCACAACACCTGCAGGCGTGCGCCTCCTATGTACTGACTTACGACTTCACGTGTAACTCCTGAAATGTATAAAACAACTGTGACCCAACCACCGTGACACCACTTGCTCAAGGCTCCTTGGGCATGGCTCTTGAGGCCATTGTCAGATAAATTCAGCTCAGAATAAATCTCTTTCAATTATTTAAGAGACTTTGGGTTCTTTTTTGTTGATATACTTATCATTTATGTTAATACATCTTTTATGTTTATTCCTAGGTATTTTGTTTTACATGTAGCTATTGTAAATGGGATTACTTTCCTGGTTGGTTTTGCTTTGTTTTCAGATTTTTTACTGTTGGCATATAGAAAAGTTACTGATTGTTTTGTATGTTGGTTTGGTATCCTGCAACTTCACTGAATTTGTTTATTAGTCTTAATAGTTTCTAGGTGAAATCTGTATGTTTCTGAAGATCTAAGGCCATCTCATCTTCATGCGAGATAAGCTGACTTCTTCCTTTCCAATTGGGGTGCCCTTTATGACTTTCTCCTGTCTGACTGCCTGAGCGAGAACCTCGGGTCCCATGTTGAGTAACTGTGGGGGGCGTGAGCACCCTTGTCTTGTTTCAGATCTTAATTTAATGGAAAGGTTTTCAGTTTTCCCCACTTGACGTGATACTAGCTGCAGGTCTGTCATACATGGCTTTTATTGGGTTGAGGTAAGTTCCTTCTGTAGTCAATTTTTGGAGAATTTGTATCATGAAGGGCTTTTGAATGTTATTGAGTGATTTTTTTTTTTTTGGCATCAATTGAAATTATCCAATGGTGTTTGTCCTTTTTTCTGTTGTGATGTTTCTTTTCTTTTTTTTTTTTGTAGAGACAGAGTCTCACTTTATGGCCCTCGGTAGAGTGCCGTGGCATCACACAGCTCACAGCAACCTCCAACTCCTGGGCTTAAGCGATTCTCTTGCCTCAGCCTCCTGAGCAGCTGGGACTACAGGCGCCTGCCACAATGCCCGGCTATTTTTTGGTTGCAGTTTGGCTGTGGCCGGGGTCGGGTTTGAACCCGCCACCCTTGGTATATGGGGCTGGTGCCTTACCGACTGAGCCACAGGCGCCGCCCACTGGTTGGTTTGCATATGTGAACCCATCCTTGCATCTCTGGGACAAATTCCACTTGATCATGATGAATGATCTTTTTAATGTATTGTTGTATTCACTTTGCTAGTATTTTGTTGAGGATTTTTGCATCAGTGTTCACCAGAGAGCAAAATTGGCCTATAGTTTACTTTGTTGTGTTTTGTCTGGTTTTGGTATCATAGCCTTGCAGAATGAGTTTGAGAGCATTCCCCCCTCCTTTGTGTTTTGGAATACTTTAAGTCGGATTGGGATTGACTCTTCTTTGAACGGCTGGTAGAATTCAACAGTGAAGGCATTGGGTCCTGGATTTTTCTTTGAGAGACTTTTTATTACTGCTTTTATCTCTGTGCTTTTTATTGGTTCATTCAGGTATTGGATTTCTTCCTGATTCATTCTTGGTAGGTTGTATATGTTGAGGAATTTATCCATTTCTTCTAGGTTTCCCAAATTATTGGTATATAGTTGCTCATAGTTGCCTCCAATGATCCTTTGGATTTCTGCATTTTCAGTTGTAAAGTCTCTGTTTTCATCTCAGATTTTATTTATTTGATTCTTCTCTCTCTCTCTTTTCTTAGTCTAGCTAAAGATGTGTCAATTTTATTTATCTTTTTTGATGTTGACACTTATTGCTATAATCTTTCCTCTTAGTTTTTGTTTTGAAATCTATTTTATCTGACAGGACTGTAGCTATACCTACTGTACTTTGGTTTTCATTTGCATGGAATATCTTTTTCCATCCCTTTTTTTTCATTCTATGTATGTTTTTATGGACTGAAAATAAAAGTGAAGGTAAAGTATGTTTCTTGTAGACATCGTATAAGTCAGCCAGTCTATGACTTGATTGGAGAGTTTGGTCCATTTACGTCTAATATTGTTATTAGAAGGTAAAGACTTACTACTGCCATGTTGTTATTTGATTTGTGTTTCATAGTCCTTTCTTTCTTTCTTCTTTCATTTTTGTCTTCCTTTGTGTAAAAGTAATTTTTTTATAGTGTATTTTAATTTAATTTCTTGCTTTATGTTTTTCGTGTATCTGTTGTGGATTTTGATTTGAGGTTATTATGAGGTTTGCAAATACCCTTTATAACCAATTATTTCAAACACATGAAAACTTATCTCTGCTTTCAGACAAACAAATGTGCAAAGATAAATCTAAAACAAATTGCACACTTTGTGCCCATGCCCCCACTTTTTGACTTTTTGTTGTCCCATTTATATCTTTGTATACTATCTATCTCTCAAAAAGTTGTAGTTATCTTTGATAGGTTTGTCTTTAGTCTCCCTACTCAACCTATAAATGGTTTATACATCACAATTGTAGCAATACAGTATTTTGTATTTTCATACTTACTGTTACCAGTGGAAATATTTTAGTGGATTTTTTTTTTTTTTGAGACAGAGTGTCATTATGTCACCCTTGGTAGAATGCCATAGTGTCACAGCTCACAGCAACCTCAAACTCTTGGGCATAAGTGATTTTCTTGCTTTAGCCTCCCAAGTAGGGGACTACAGGTGCCCACCACAACGTCCGGCTATTTTTTGGTTGCAGTTGTCATTGTTGTTTAGCAGGCCTGGGCCAGGTTTAAACCCACCAGCCCTATGTGGCCGGTGCCTTAACCACTGAGCACAGGTGCCAAGCTGAGTTGAAACACTTCAGTGCATTTCTTATTGTTCATCATCGCCCTTGTCTTTCAGATTGAAGAACTTGCTTTAGCATTTCTGATAGGACAGGTCTCGTGTTAATGAAATCTCTGTTTTTGTTTGTCTCAGAAAGTTTGTATTTTTCCTTCATGTTTGATAGATATTTTTGCAGGATATGATGGTCTAGGGTTATGGTTTTTCTTTTAGCACTTTGGATGTGTTATACCACTCTCTTCTGCCTGCACAGTTTCCACTGAGAAGTCTGCTGCCAGACATTTAAGCTCTTTTATATGTTTTTTCTTTTTTCTTCTTTCCTGTAGGAACTTTTCTTTATCCATGACCTGTGGGAGCTTGATTATAAATGCCTTGAGGTAGTCTTGTGTGGGGTAAATCTGCTTGGCCTTCTATGACCTTCTTCTCCCTATGTATTGACATTCTAGGTTTGAAAATTTCTCTGTTATAATTTCTCTCAATAAACTTTTTATTCTAGTCTCTCTGTTCTTCTCCTCTTTAAGGGCAATTGCTCTTAGATCTTCCCTTAGATTCGGTAGACATCTTTCATTTTTTTTTTTTTTTTTTTGTAGAGACAGAGTCTCACTTTACTGCCCTCAGTAGAGTGCCGTGGCGTCACACAGCTCACAGCAACCTCCAACTCCTGGGCTTAGGCGATTCTCTTGCCTCAGCCTCCCGAGCAGCTGGGACTACAGGCGCCCACCACAACGCCCGGCTAGACATCTTTCATTTTTTAAAATTCTTTTTACTTTTCTCCTTTCTGACCATGTATTTTCAAACAGCCTGTCTCTATGCTCAGTGGTTCTTTCTGTTGCTTGATCTTTCTGCTGTTGAAATGCATCATTAAGTTTGCTAATTGGAATGTTAAGCCCCAGGATTTCTGCTTGATTTTTTAAAACTTAATTCTCCTTGTTAAATTTCTCTGATAGTCTTTTGAATTCCTTCTCTACATTGTCTTGAAGTTCACTGAGCTCCTTCAGGACAGCTATTTTGAATTCTTTGCCTGCAGAGTCTGTCAATGGAAAACAAGCCAATCTTTGTAAAATAGTTTTTAGAGGTTTATCCCAAGCCACACCCAAGAAGTCTCACTGTGGTGAGGTTACAGTTTGACTTTACACATTTCAGGGAGACAGGAATTATAGGTAAAGTCATAAATCAATACACAGAAGGCCCACATCGGTTTGCTCTGAAAAGGTGAAACATCTGAAAGTCGAGGGCTCACAGATTCTTTAGTTGACAATTGGCTGAAAGAGTTAGGCTTTGTCTAAAGAACCAGGAGTCAGTGGAAAGGAATGCTGAATTAAGTTACAGACATGGTCCAGCCATATACCCAGACTCAAGTGGTTTGTGTTTTATATACTGAGAACCCGCAGGCTTGTCTTACATTGCTTTAGGCCTGTTAAGGAGTTACCAGACATGTCTCTAAGAAGGAAGGCTGGCATGACAAGGCATGTCTGACGTCCCTCCCTGTGGCTTAGCAACTCAACTTTAGGGTGGCCCTTTGGCCAAAGGGGAGTACATTTGGTCAGCTGATGGGAGAGGGAGCTGAAGACTTTCAGTTTACTGGTTACGTATCTCTGTAAGGGACTCCGGGATTGGGTATAGGCGCCTTATTTAGTTTGTCTGGTGAGGTTATGTTTTCCTGGGTCTTCTTGAGGCTGTGGATTTTCATTGATAACTGGGAACTTAAGAGTTAGGTATTTATTCTAATTTTGCAGTCTGGGCTTGTTTGAAGCTGTCCTTCTTGAGAAGACTTTCTATATATTCAAAGAGAATTGAGTGTCATGATCTAGGTATTTTGTCATGCAGCCAAGGGAGTAGCTCCAAGCCTGGGGATGCTGTGAGTCTTATAGACACATCATGATAGTACCTTTGTGAACTTGAGTAGGGAGAATTCCCTGAGGAACCAGGCTAGTCTCTCATTCTTTCCCCTCCCTCTCTGTGTGCTGGGCTGCTGAAACTGGTGGAGTGACCTGGATATGGCTTCGTGACCACCACAGCTGCACTGGGTCATACCTGAAGCCAGCCCAGTCTCATCCAGAATCTGTGGTGACTGCTACCTGGCTACCTCTCAGGTTTATTCACACATAAGAGTTCAGCAGGTGGTGAATCTTTCCAGGACTGGGTTCTTCCCTTCAGGGAAGCAGGTTTTTTCCCACTAAGGGGAGGGTTTAGAAATACCATCCAGGAACTGAGGCTGGGAATCAGGGTCTGGGGGTGTCTGTTTGTTACTTTATTTTACTCTGACTGAGCTGGACCTCCAGTATCAAAACACAGTCCTTGGAACTCCTCTCTTCCTTTCTGTAGGTGGCAGGACACTCCCCTGAGCTGTGCTGCCTGCAGGGGGTTGAGGGGGACAGAACTGGCTTCGCTGCAGCTGCTGGAGTTTCCCTGGGTCACATCTTCCTAAGCCCACTGGCTTCAAGGCACCACAGCTACAGAGATTGCCCAAGGACTGCAGGCTTTTTGTCCTGCCTGCCTTATGAATTTGTTCTAGGTCCCAAACTGCTTTTTGTCAGCTGAGGTGGGTGGGCATAGCCAGAACTCAGGTTTCTCTCTCTGGGAGGAAGATGTTGGCTAGTGTGTTCCCAGAGCTCCTCTGTGGGTGCCCCGGAGCTCTGCCTTGCCTGGGCCCTGTTCCCTGCAGCCTCACTCGCCAATCCCTTCATTCTCCCTCCCTCAGGCACTCAGACTCTCCCCTCAGCCCTGGAGGGGTGGTGGTGGTGGTGGGTGACCTCGGCAACATGACACTATGTTCTGTACTCTTCATTGCCTCTTTCTTTGGTATAACGTTAAAACCGAGTCCTGTGATCCTTCACTCTCCCCCCCAACCCCCCGTTTTTGGTTCTTCTGAACGTGCCTCCAGGCATGATAGTTGTTGAATTTATTTTCCATGCAGGAGGAAAATCACTGGAACTTCATTATTCAGCAGTCTTGCTCCGCCCATCTTCTAAACTTCATTTTAATTAAGACATGTGCACCAGTAAAAGTGTTCATTTTTATGCCATTGTGAGGTTTTTTGTAGCATCTTTTGTTTTTTTGACAGTCTTCAGCCCCTGAAAGCCTGCATTAAAATAGGTTTATATTTTTCCTTCTGTTTAAGACAGGAGAAGAGGCACCAGGGCTGGGTCGGTTTTTAAAAGTTAAAGGGACAGTTGGGTTTTGTAGTCCCTTCTACTTGAATTTTTCTTCTTCCTTCCTTTCTTTTTTTTTTTTTTTTTTTGATGATTCACTTTCATCAAGGTGTCTTGAACGTGATTCCCAGGGTATGCAGGAAAGAGAAGCAGGAAGGGGAGGGTTTGGCAGGGAGGGCGTATGAGGAAAGGAAAGTGTGCGGGAGGAGAGGATAGATTAGCGGGTCCTGGAGAACAGTGGATGTCCTTAGGAAGCGATGCCTTTTATAGAAAGAACAGAACATTGTGGAAGGCAGATGGAAATACATAGAGGAGGAGGAGAAATAGCTCAGTTAGTAAATATAACTCAGATCAAAACATTTTTTCCAGACAGATTTTATTTCTACAATGTAGAACAATGTAGGACTTCTGCTCTACATTTAAGTGTTGCATTTGTCTTTCCATTGAATGAGTATTAGTCTAGCATTTATAGAAAGAAGAGGAGCCGTGCCACATTTTAATTCCTAACTTAAGACTTAGTTTTCCCTTCTTTTCTCTTCTTTTTCTTTTTCAGTTTTCTTTTCTTTTTTTTTTTTTTTTGAGACAGAGTCTTACTGTGTTGCCCTGGGTAAAGTGCCTTGGCACCAGAGCTCAGAGCAACCTTAAATTCCTGCGTTCAAGTGATCTTCTTGCCTCAGCCTCCCCAGTAGCTGGGCTACAAGTGCCGACCACAATGCCCAGCTAGTTTTTTTTTTTTTTTAGTAGAGATTGCGGGGGCGTGGGGGTCTCTATCTTACTCAGGCTGGTCTAGAACTCCTAAGCTCAAGCAATTCACCTGCCTTGGCCTCTCAGAGTGCTAGGACCACAGGCCTGAGGCACTGCACCTGGCTGGGACTTAATTTTTCAATCACATGCAATCGAAAGGAAGTATTTAAAATTTAGTGCAGTATGTTTCCATAGACTTCACGTAAAAAGATTAAAAAAAATAATTTTGAATTACTTTATAACACAGCTGTTGATCTTAGGCTGGTTTTCAAGTTAGATTTTAAATGTAAGCGGTGTGGTTTATCTGTTTCTAGAGTTGGAGAAATGGGGTGAAGATGACTTATTTGTGAATACACATATATCCCAGGAAGTTTCCGTCAGGTGGCTGGGGGACGCCTGCCACCTCCGGGGCCCCCTGTGCTAACTCCTGCTGTGCTGGGTCCTTTGTGGACTGACAACACCCCTCATCTACCCTGTTTGACGGCCAGTGACTTGGACTCTGCCTATTCATCTAGTGTTCAAAGTTGTATTTAGTTACTCAAACTTAGACATTAAGAGATCGCATATAAAAATCCACATTTCTTGTTTCTCTTGAAAAACAACACATGTTGTTCCCTGGAATATGTGTGGCCCCCTCCCTTTAAGCAAAATGGATTCTCCCTAATTCACTGTGGTCCCCACTTTCCTCTGTTGCCCATGGATACTGAGTCTCAATGAAATCTGCTATTTATTACCCATTTATAATTGTATATGACCTTCCATTCATTCACGGACATTATTTGGCTGGCCCTTTGGGCATTTTTACTTTGGGCAAACACTTAGGACAAGACTAATTGGTTTACAGCCAAGTCAAACCAGTGATGTTCCCCTGAATCACAGAAGTTGTGCTCAGCAGTACATGTTTGGGTATATGATGTGAATTAATACAAGGCGAGGAAATCAGTTCTATGATTAAAACATAAAATAGATTGTCACTGGGGAGCTTTTGTTAGCTGAATCCTGGCTATAAATTGTAGCCTAAATGTGTGAAAATGATCATATAATACATGTTTTGTGGGTGGTAAAATATAATAATGAAACTGGCTTTTGACTTTTATTTAAGAAGATGTAAAGAGAGTAATTGCAGAAAAATTAATTGTGGCAGTTCTTTAACAGAAGTTTTCTTTTGTTTTTATTAATGTATATCTTGGCCTTCAGGATTTTTATTGTGAGAATGGCAAAGGGATTTTAATAGTTTATCATTGTACGTCCAGGAAATCGTTTCATTCCCTTGACTCATCTTGTTTTCTACCTTTATTAAAGTTACGTAAATTGGTTTCACCTCCCCCACAAGACTGCCATCTCCTTGAGCACAGGAATCACATCTTTTCCGTGGTGCCCCAGCACCGTGGTCAGTAATCTGGTACCTGGTTGACACACATCAATATTTGAAGAAGATAAATTTCATGAACATTAAAATAGATTTTCTTTGTTTTTCCAGTCAAAGCATTGGCATATTGAAAACGATCTTTCTCTTCCTAAAAGAGATTCTAATTTAATGAAAAGTAAGATTCAAGAGGAAATTCCTTTATTTTCTAAGGAAGAATCATGTTTAGACTCAACAGAAAATTTTCTACTCGAGAAAAACAAAGATGACTCGGTGTACATGTAAGTAATTTTTAGCATTACTCTGATGTCAACTGAAGTTCAGATAAGACTTAGGTAAGATCGTCATAGTCTGTGAAATGTCCAATGACTATCTCAAATTTCTCTAATGTTTTTGTGGTTGCTATGTGCTTGTGGGGAGAGGCATGCTATCGTTTCAGGGCCACAGTGGATTCCTATTCCTTGCCTCCGTTGAATTCTTGTTTTGGATTCAGTGGCCATGCAGTCTTTTATTTCTATTCCATCATAAATCTGATTGTGTAAATTAGCTCCTCTCCTCAAAAACAATGTATGTACCTATGTATCCGTCTCAGAATGGGCGTCAGATTTTACTCCTGGTTTTGGTAAAGTGCATAGGATTTTATATGACACCAGTTCAAAGATCTTAACGTTGACGTTAGACACCGCACTCCCTATGTTGCTCAGACGTTTCTTTTCTTCGCCTTCCTCTTCCAGAGCCCACACTTTGTTCTACCCCATCTCTAATGTCGGGCAGCTTCACTGTTTCTTTTGCTCCTACGTTTTACTGACCCCCACTTTCATACGTTGACCTTCTCTACTAAACCACTATTTTTATTAGAGAAGATGATTTATTGTATTTTCTTTGATATAACTGGGATTTTTCTGACCATACGTATACACGAAATTCTCTTTTAGGTTTACAGAAAAATTACACAGAAAATACAGGTAGTTCCCATTTAACCCCCACCCCTGTCCCCAAAACAGTGTCTTCGATCGTATGGTACATTTGTTATAGTTGATGAGCCAATGTAGATACTTTCAACTAAAGTCCGTGGTTTACATTAAGATTCATTCTCTGTGTGGTACAGTTCCATGGGTTTTAACAAAAGCAAAATGCCACGTATCCATTCTTGTACTCTCAAAACAGGATGGTGTGAGTGCTGTAAAATGTGGCCTGTGTCCCATGTATCGTCTCGCCCCGCGTCTCCTTGAATCCAGGTAATTACTGATTTCTTTGCTGTCTTCAGTTCTGCTTGTTGTAGACTGTCAGACAGCTGGAGTCGTGTGGTGTGCAGACTTTTCAGATTAGCTTCTTTCACGCAGTGGTATGTGTGTGAGGGTCATTGCTGTTTGTCTCTGACTCCAGAGTTCATTTTGTTTTATCACCTTGTAATAGTCCACTGTGTGGAGGGACCACAATTTGTTTTTCTACCCACCTGGTGGAGCGTCTTGATGGCTTCGGGGTTTGGGCGCATAATGCAATGTGAATAACCAGCTGATTGTGTTGGTGAGCAGCTTTTTCTGGGCTCTCTCTTCTAGTCCATGAACCTGAGAATTCCTTCACCAGAGCATCACCATCTGGGTTATGGGGGCTTGACAGGAGGTCTTGACGTCACACAGAATTTGATCGTCCTCTGACTCTGTTCTTCAATATTCTGCTCACTGAACATTTATATTTCATATAAATTCTAGTCCATTTGTTTGATATCTACAAAGCAACTTGCTGGCATTGTAGTTGAGATTGGGTTGAATCTACAGGTCAGGTTACGAAAACTTACATCTTAACAATACTGAGTCTTCCTATCTATGAATACAAATCATTTCTCAATTTTTTCAGGTTAAAGAAAAAATTCTTTTATCAGAACTTTGTACTTTATCTCAGGTAGATGTTGTTCATCTTTTGTTAGATTATAACTGCTTTAATTTTTTTGGTGCTAAGGTAAATAGTATATTTTTAAATTTTAAATATCAACTGTTCATCGCTAATACATAGAAAGCAATTGACTTTTGCATATAAATTCTGTATCCTGTAACTTTATTATAATTGATTATTTGTCTAGGAGGTTGTTGATTATTTGAGATTTTCCACATAGACAGTCATGTCATCTCCTAGTAAATTCTGTTTTATTTCTTTCATCTCAATCTATATACTTTTTCTTTGCTTTTGTTTTCTTTTCTTTTCTCCTCCCTTTCCCTTCTCTCCCTTCCCCTCCCCTCTCTTCTCTCCTTTCCTAGCTTCTCCTCTCCTTTCCTTTCTTTATTGCACTACCTAGGATTACAGTATGATGTTGAATGAGAGCAGTGAGAGAGCCTCCATAAGACTGGAACGCCTTGTTTCCAGTCTTAGGGGGGAAAACACATCTAGTTTCTCTTCATTAAACATATTGTTAGCTGTAAGCCTTTCACAGATGTTCTTTATCAACTTGAGGCAGTTCACCTCTAGTCCCAGTTTCCTGAGAATTATTCTCATGAATGGCTGTTGGATTTAGTCAAATGCTTTTTCTGCATCTATTGGTCTGATCGAGTGATTTTTCTTCTGTATCCTGTTCATGCGATGGATTATATTAATTGATTTTTGAATGCTGAACCACGTTGTATACTTGGCATAAATCCCATTTGTCACTGCATCTTATTTTTACGCGTTGTTGGGTTGGATTTCCTAATATTTTGCTGCAGATTTTTGCATCTGTGTTTATGAGAGATATTGGTCTGTATCTTCCCTTTATTGATATATCTTTGTCTAATTTGGCATCATAGAATTGGTTATAAAGTGTTCCTTGCTTCTGTATTCTGGGACAGATTGTAGACAGTTGGTATCATTTGTTTCTGAAATATTTGGTAGAATTCATCAGTGAAACTCTGAAGGTCACTGTGAACGTTTTCAGACAGTCTGTGTTACTGTCCATTATTTAACTTCCAAGAAATACAGTTGGCAGCAGTGTCCCTTCTGATTTACCCATGGAAGTTTCAACGTGCTTGGCTTCTGAGTGTTGCTGAGAGGGCTTCATTCTTCCCTGTCCACGTGGTTCTCACTAGTAACAGCTGCGGACCTGGGGAGCAAACACTTTCGGCTGTGAATCTCTATGATTTTAAGGGTAGGTTAAAGGAGTCTCAAAGCCTGAGCAATTGCAACAGGCTTTGGGGGCCTGTACTCCTTACCATGTGACAATTTTTTAGTGGTTTCAAGAATTTAGAAGAGGCTGAATTCACTGAGAGGCAAGAAGAGGAGTGGGTCTCTGGCAGCCACTGTGCAGAAAATCCTCATGAAAAGAATTGAGAGGCATTTGGGGACACTGACGGGAACAACATACTAATTCTCCAGCAGTGTCCAGAACACTGCAGGGTTATCTTGGAGCCAGGAACGTTTCATCCTGATGGAGCCTCACACGTTGACAGATGAGCAGAAGTGTTCCATGTTGAACAGTGTGAAGAGATGCTGGTCAGATCCTACGGAGGCAAATCTAGATGTGTTTCTGACGCCGTTACTGGTGGGGAAACTGTATTTACCAGTTTGATCCAGAGAATAAGCATCAGTTGACAGTGTCATTATTTTTCCCAGTGAAAACCCAGCAACAAAAGTGAAGCAGACCCAGAGTGCTGGAAAGAAAATGGTTGCAACTTTCTTTTCCAAAAGCAGTGAGGTCCCCACTGTTCCTCTGAAGGAACAAAGAACTGTCACTGCTTAGCATATGGAACATTACTCCCACAGAATTTGGGGGGGGAAGCTTCAAGGATGGTGGCCAAGGATAGGACTGCAGGGGACCAGCTTGCTCCGTGACAACCTGTCTGCCTACACAGCCACCGTCACCACTCAGCCCCTGCAGTCCACAGAGGTTGCCCTTGTGACTCATCCCCCCACACTCCCAACCTGACCTGTGTGATTATCCCTTGTTCCCACAGTAAAAAAATCACATGTGCAGATCTCTAAACTTTCGTAGTGTTTCTTACATCTGATATTTTATGTCTTAGAAGGTTATTATGAATGCAGGAAAAAGCTACTAACTGTAAGAAGCAGTGCAGTGCACCTTCCAATATGAGTATTCAACTAGCATGCAGAATCCTTGTAGAGAGAGATATTTGAACCCACTCCTTAAAGATTAATGTAAATATTTTGATACTTTTGATTTAATATCTTTTCTAAGTAAGGTAAGAAGTAGGGTTTACTCAGAACTGAGAAGACAATAATTCTTCTATCAAATCCCCACCGTGCTCCGCTTCGATGCTCTCGGGCCCTTTTTCTATTAGGAGCAGGTAACACCTGTGGAGAGAGCTGTCTCCTCTTCCCTTTAGCTCACAAATCACAGTTTCCAGTTTACCGAGGATAGGAAGTGGGGAAAGAGGAAAAGGGAAAGAAGAGGCTGGCACAGCTGTTCTCAGGCTTGGCCGAAGAGTAAAACTTACTCACTTTCTCTCTCTCTTTTTTTTAGTGGGGCACCATTGAAGGTTTTTGATGACAGCACTCAGGGACCCCTACACTGCACAGCCCAAACTAAAGCTCCCTTTAGCTACTCTCCAAGGGCTCACACCCCCAGCTGATGCTCGTGACAGAGCATCTTGGGTGGTTTTCTGTTGTAGTCCCATGTGAATCCCACCTCCCCTCGTGCAGAGCTCCCGGTTGAACTTCCGCTTGGTCTGTACGAAACTTCCACATCTGTGCCCCACTGAGCCCTCCAGGACTGCGCCCTAGCTCCCTGCCTGATCAGTGGCTCTGCGTACAGATTTTTGCCTGTAGATTTTTTTAGGTAGTGATGAGACACTGGCCATTTGTGTCCCCCTATGGTTACACTAAAGGGGATACGTGAAACTCTTTGTTGTATGTGAATGAGGCAGGAAGGAGGGAGAGGGTCTTCCCTGCCCTCCATGGAAGTGGGACTCAGTTTACACGTAAGACTCTTTCTGCCACAACCCTCTTATAGTTCCTACAGCCTGGTTTACGCCGTAGAGAGGTGTGCCTTAGCTGGCCGAAGCATCACAAGGTCAGTTTCTGAGCTACTTTGTTGGCAAAGCGGCCCTCGGTACAAGGAGTTTTCACCTTAGTTTGAAATGTAGAAGTACTTTTTTTTTTTTCAAACCTCTCAATCCATCAATTATTTTTTTGAGACTGCTTAAACCTCTACTGACAGGGAGATAGCAGGGAAAAATGCCCCTTGAACATCCTGTTGTACTAAATACTTTGGTATTTGTTTTTCCATTTCCCTGAATTATGGCTTGCAAAAATGTTAAGTGGCATTTCACTGTCAGTCAGAAGGATCTTTCCAATTTAGAATTCTGCGTGACTGATGCTGTACGATCTTAGAACGTGGGGAATGGAAGGACTTCACACAGGATAAATTGTCCTCACCCACCTGCCCCAAACTCAATTTTGCAGATGAGGAAGTAACAATACCACGGGGTAAAACACATAGATTATTGTTCTTCCTTCTCTCACCCTCCTAAGAGAGTGGAGACGAGTGTTACAGGTTTCTGTTTTAGAATAGTTTAGCCAATATACTAATCTCTCATTTTTTGTGACAAACACAGTATCCTTAAAAATATTTTTTGCCCACCTTTCTTAGATTCAAACATTGTCAGTTTGAACTGTGAGCTTTTATACTACTCATAATCATTTCCTTTTCTGTTGTCGCTTGACACTTTGTGTTATGAAAATTTGTGCTGATATATAAGTTTTTAAATCCACAGATTTCTTTTGAAACTAGAACTCCGTTCTCTCACAGACATGAGTGATCTTTTCATGTTTATTATAAGCTTTTGTAGGTCTTCCTCCAGGGGCCATGGAACAAAGTCATCCGTTTTGTAGTATTCTTTTGAAACAACAAGATGATACACCAAAAGTACTTGTGATCTTTAAACTATCTGCTCCATTACTGAGCAAGGATCCATTCAATAATTCCTGATGTCATTTAGGAATTATTGAATGAATATGAATCGAAAGAACAGAGTGAAACACGTGTCCTCAGAACTAATGTGGTAATTCCTCACTTCTAGGAAGTGACCAGGAATCCTTTGTAGAAAACACACAAGTGCAATAAAATCATCAGCTATAAAATATTTTTTTTGTTCCATTCTTGCACCCAATGTACTCAGCCCTCCTATGAAGGGCTATAATTGGCCCTCCATTTATAGTCCAAGAAGAAGGGAAAGGGAGGGGAGGGAGGGGGGAGGTGGGCGGAGGGAGGGTGATTGGTGGGATTACACCTACGGTGCATCTTACAAGGGTACATGTGAAACTTACTAGGTGTAGGATATAAATGTCTTAACACAATAACTAAGAAAATGCCAGGAAGGCTATGTTAACCAGTGTGATGAAAATATGTCAAACGGTCTATAAAACCAGTGTATGGTGCCCCATGATCGCATTAATGTACACAGCTATGATTTAATAAAAAAAAATATATTAATTTTAATATATATCTTTGGGTAAGACTCTTCCGTAGAGCTGGGCAAGGTCTTTTGTTTCATACAAAAGACACAACTTAATACCTCTGGATGAGAGTCGGAAAGCAGGTGGCCCCCCCCAATAAGAGTTTATGGTGTTTGGGCAAAAGAAAAAACCTCAAGGTCTGTTTTTAACTAAAGGAAGGACTACTTTACTTCTGCTTTTCCCTCAATTGTTGCACCTCAGTTTACGTCAACAATTCTTTCATTAAAAAAAAAAAAAATGTGTACTCTCAACTGACAGCCTCCCCGCCTCCCTTCCCGGCCTTCCAGTATTCACCACCAGCTTCCCATTGTCAAAGACACCTTGTGGCAAAATGTCTCTCTAAGGACACCATCATTCTTATTTTTTTCTTCCTTTTGGCTTAAAACAGCATTTATTTTTCCCCAGGTCAGAAATATGAACTCAGTCTCACTAGGCTCAATCAAGGTGTCAAAGGCTGCACTAGTTTTGGGAGCTCTAGGACAGAACCTGTCCATCCCTTCCAGCTGACACTCCTTCCTCCATCTTCAAGGCCAGCTGGAGAGAAGCCTGGTTTACTTGTCACGCTGTCTTTTGCTTTTGTAGTCAAATTTGCTTCTCCAAAGCACACCATCATTGTTGCCCAGAAAGCCCAGATGAGGCTAAATGTTCTTTTGTTACTCATAGAAGTGGCACCTTCAGAGGGAGACCTTTGCAGCATGATTTAGGGAAAACTGCCCCCTACTCTAAGTCTTTTGGATGGCGAAGCTCTCCTAAAAGAAAAAAATAATCTATCATTCTGAATGATTTATGTAGATACTCTCCTATCTCAAGCAAATAGTGATGAATTACCCTCCTCACCCCCTCCTAAATGTGTGCTTTACTTGATAATTTGGTTCCAGAGAGCACCTTATGGAAAATAGGGGAAAAGTAACCTTACAGCAGTCTTTGTAAACTTTCACCTTACCACCTTGGTCAGGTGATTTAGGTTAACATCAACAATTAACTCGGGTAGGTAGCGTGCACCCTGGAGTGGACTGGAGTGGCCGTGGTGGTGAGAAGGGTGGTGCCTCCCTTCGTTGTCTTCCTCCCAACAAATCACAACCCCCATCTAAGCCATGAAAAAATATCAGACTAACCCCAAATGAGAGACATTCTGCAAATAATCTGACAAGTCTTCCTTAAAACTGTCAAGGTCATGATAAGCAAGAAAGTCTCAGAACCTGTCACAGGCCTGAGGGTGCATACAGAGTGAGACAAGAAAATACAATGTTGACATTACTGAAGGAAGACAAGAAAAAACTAGAAAAATTCTAATAAAATGTGGCGCTCAGTTAATGGTAAAGTACCAACGTAGATTTCTTTAGTGGCAAATAGTATGTAGGATGTTAATAATGGGGAAAGATTTTGAGGGCTATACTGAAACTCTGCATTAACTTTTCAGCAAATCTAAAACTTTAAAATGGAAAGTTTATTTATTTATAAAGTAATCAATAAATTGCTACTTAAAGCTATATAAAGAGCATCTAATATTCACTTCGAGAGAGATACACAGACTTTTGACTTGTATTGATATTTTAAACTTGAGTTTTGGTGATATAGTAAAAACAGAGAGGAGGAAAGTAAAGGGGATGAGCTTTTATTGAATACGGTAATGTATTAAGCCCTTTACTGGGTTTTCATCCATCTTCTCTCCTTTGAAACCACAATAATCCATTGCACAGAGGAAGATATGAAGGCTGAGTATAGGGAAAATCTCAGGGTCTACACCTACTAAACATGTAGCAGAATTGGGAATGAAAGTTAAGGAGGAGAGGGATAACTTGAAGGACCCCACCACAAAAATATAGGGAATGGAGGCAGCGGAAGGGAAGCCAAGATCCTCATGGCTCTCCACCCTCTGCAAAGACGGACGTGTTTTCAGGTGATGCTCCCAAGAGACGAAAACAATTTTGGCCATGCAATTTGCAGCTGTTAAGGTTAAAATCTATAAGGCTGGGCACAGTGGCTCATGCCTATAATCCCAGCACTCTGGGAGGCTGAGGTGGGTGGATTCCCTGAGCTCACAGGTTAGAGACCAGCCTGAGACAGAGCGAGATCCTATCTCTACCAAAAATAGAAAAACTGAGGCAAGAGGAGTCCAAGACACCACAGTGCTCTTCCCAGGGTGACAGCTTGAGACTGTCTCAAAAAAACAAAAAACAAAAAAAGGTTGAAATCTATAACAGTGAAAGTTAAACATATTTGAGATTATTTTCTATTTTCTGATGGGATTATATACAGCTATATAATGATTTTGTTCCTGTGTTTCATGGATAACACTCTTTTCTGTGCATCCAAGCTAATCTAAAGTTTTCTTATAGATTTATATGACAAGCCTCAAGAAATCTGAACTTTTTGTACTTGGAGACCATGAATGAAGATCTATGCCTAATATTGGATAAATAAACTTGGACACAAAGCACTGATTCTGACTTCTTGTTGACTCTGTGATCTGTTCACAGGGGATGGATACAGTGTGTGTGTCTATGAATTTTTCTTCCGCACAGTTTTTTTTTTCCCCTTTCTAACCTGGTTGCTATGGGAACAGGATCTTTGCTTAATTAGACTCTTGGCCTCTCTGGCTGTCACCCTTTTATATTGTCACCTGGCCGGCAGGCTTTTTATTCAAAGATGTGGCTTGATTGGTGAAAACAAATATTACCACCGAAGTACATGGAAATAGAAATTTTATTTTTGTCAAAGATATGTATATACAGCCAGAAAGTGTCCATTCATCCTTGTGCTTAACATTTTATTTTATTTCATTATGAATTATTTTCTTCCAGGGTCAGACCATCAGAAGACATAAATTTACATGTGAAATATAAAGAAAGATGTACCTATGAGAAAAAAGCACAAAAACATTACTATGATGAAGCTATAAAAAAAACATGCAGTAAGTAGTGGCTGTGAATAGATTTTTATAATGTTATTGTCTTATAGATTGATGTGAATAAGGGATATAGCTCCGTTACACGGCAGGAATGTCCCTACTCCTTAATAAACATGAAGCAAGGTCCTGTGATCTCCGTTTAACAAAGGGGGAAAGCGAGGCTCCAAGATGCCAGGTGACCTGTCCAAGGCTGCAAGGCATACACAGGACAGAAATAGAAGGTCTAATCAGAGAGTAAGTATGTAATGCCTGCCGCAGCTCCCGGAATAAAGACAGCCCTAGGAGCTTCTCTTCCTTACAGGTGTAGGGAGTAAAGATAAATAAAAATTATTTTAGTGTTCAGGAATTCCAAAGCCACACAAAACCAATGTATTGGTTTAGTTTTGGGCTAACTGGAAAAGAATTATTTTAAAAAGTAAATGAAGCAGGCTGGGAGAGGTGGCTCACACCCGGAATCCCAGCACTCTGGGAAGCCGAGGCAGGTGGATTGCTTGAGCTCAAGAGTTCGAGACCAACCTGAGCACGAGTGAGACCCCATCTGTAGTAAAAATAGGAAAAAATAACTGGGAATTGTGGTGGGCACCTGTAGTCTGAGCTACTCAGGAGGCTGAAGCAAGGGAAATCCCCTGAGCCCAAGAGTTCGAGGTGACTACGAGCTGGGACGCCACAGCACTCTACCCAGGGTGACAGAGTGAGATTCTGTCTGGAAAAAAAAAAAAAAAAAAACTAAAAAGTAAATAAATAAACAAAGCAAAGGACACTTTATTACACTGAAACATATTATTTAGAAACACAGATGAAAATCATTTCTGAAGTTCTATTAGTTAACAAAAACATTCAATAACTATACATCTTTTCTCAACTTACATCCAAGGAAATGCTGCCCTCTTCTTGAAGAAGACATGTTGGTTTTAAATTTCTGGAGAAATTTTGCTATCAAAAAGTGCATAATTGTCATTAACATTTAATGTCTATTCAGAAACTAATCTACTCCGTAGAGTTTGGCCAGTGCCTGGCGTATTATAGAAACTCAATACAGCTTTGCTGGTAATGTTACTGTTATTGTGACTGTTACATCTTAGAGCGTCACCTTTTGAGTTAAACATACTTGAACATAAGCCCACAGTCTGCCATTTACCAGCACTGTAAACTCAGACAAGCTATTAAAGCATCCTGAGCTTCAGTTTCCTCAGAGGTCCTAAGAGCATAATGATAACTTAGAAGTTGTGAAGATATTTTACTTTAACTCAACATAGTATATTGGTTCTCAAAAAGTGGTTCCTGGCCTGGAACCATTAGCATCAATGGGGTCATTCCAGAAATGTAAATTTTAGGACTTTTCCTCTTCAACCTTCTATTAAATTGAGGCCACGGGTAGTACATAGAAGTCTATGTCTTAACAAGTTCTGCTGGTGACTCTGATGGCTGCAGAGTTTGATAAGTGTGGGCACAGCAGGTGGCTCCTTCTGCAGAAGGCTCAAAATCTGAACACCTTTCCTTTTCCTGAGTACTGCACCACCATGATGAAAAAAGCCCAGTTCCTACCTTCATGGAAATAACAATTAAACAAACACAAAATCATACCTTGAATTAAGCTTTTGTTGATTTCTATTCCATTATCTAATTATCAGATGAAGCAAAAAGAAAACTTTTTCACATTTTCCAAAACTTTGCTTTTAAGAGCATGATTAAAATAGATTTCCTTCATCTCGTTGTGTGTAATAAATATAATAAAACAGCTCTGGTTTATATTATAATGGAACAAAAAGTACCTGTAAATTCAAAATTTTGGATGTTTTGTTAAATTAAACATTGCAAAAAATAGATTCCCCTTCACAAAGGCTGCAATTTTCTGGTAGATAAAAGAGAAAGTGGAGCTTTTCCAAAACTGCAGAATATTCGTTTTCAAGGGAAAATAGCCGAAGAATACAAAATAAGAAATAAATGAATGGGAAGCTTTGAGTTGCTTTTGGTCCCTTTGGATACAAAGGACCATGGATTTATCTTCCACAGCTGTGTTTACAGTTTGCTGGTCACGGCAGCTGCACCAGCTGAGTAACAGGAAGGTTAAATTTATAAAAGTTAACTTGAAAATGTGCTAGCTCCTTACAAGGAATTAATGATATTGGACTTTTTATCTTCCCCTGCCCTAAAATCTGCTGCTGTGAAGGCACATTTAGGTCGTTAAGCCTCAGTACCCTGAAAGAGCTGCCGGAAGTGAATAAACCTGCCTTCCTTCTAGACCCAGAGAAATGCTTCAAGAAGGAGCCAGAGGGGAAGATTCCCCAAATTCCAGAGCTCCCCTCACTTTCTGGAAGTAAGTCCTCCGCGGTTGTACACCTCTACATCTCTCTCCGTGAAACTCAACTAAGTAAAAAACAAAGTAGGAAAGCATAAAAATCACACGTGTGTGCCCTGCAGGGTGCAGCAACAGAGTGGGGTTTGACTGTTTAGATTTATTAGCTCATTTGTTGATCTGAGTTCTCAGAAAGGACAGGCAACAGATTGAATGAATGAAAGGCACATTTTTATTTTATCACTTTCCTGAAGTCAGAATACCAGGAACATGTGAATTTGCCGTGGATGAGACCCCCCTCTCCCAATAATCTTAATTTTCAGAACTGGTACCAGAGAAACAGCCATTGTCAGACTGCTTTGGCACAGTCTCTGGCAACTTGGTTTTGTTCTTTCCAAGTGAAACACTATAAATAGAGACCTTAAAGTGTGTCTCAGAGGCTTCCACCTGCAGTGTGAGTCTCATAGGATGAGAGGTCAAGAGAGCTTAACATTAAAAAAAAAAAAAAAAAAAAAAAAAAAACCTGAATGATCTCTGAAGGTTTGGAAACAAGATCACCAAAGTAGTCTCTATTTTTCAGACTATTATTATCTCCTGGGTTTCTAAGGCTTTGAAGAATAATTTCTGTACAAAAATGTTTCCTGCAAAGAGGGGTCTTATGGGAACACAGCAACATAACCTGATTTTCAGTGAAGCTCTCAGAGAGCATATGGGCACTGCAGGGAAGCTCATTTAAAATAATTAATGAAAAGTGCAAGTTTTCAACTTGTAACAGTCACAAAATCAGAACTAAACTCAAGCCACCTGAGATCTGTGGTTTCTAACCTTTTCAAATCTTCTGAGCTGGGGCTCAGTGTCATCCTTGAGCAGTAATCACCCTGCAGTAGGAAGATGTCCCCTGTGTCCAGAGGTGGGGAACTCTGAGCTGGGGCTCAGCATCATCCTTGAGCAGTAATAGCCCTGCAGTAGGAAGATGTCCCCTGTGTCCAGAGGTGGGGAAGTTGCAGCTGCTTCTCTTCACTTGGTCCCATATGTAAAGGGAACACAGCTGTCAATACTGTTTTTTCTTTGAAGTTCCACTTATAAGCAATGTACAGCTGTCATTCCTCATCACCAGAATTTCCAGTCTAATTATGGCATTAGGACACTTGTGTTCTACACATGATAGGTCCAACTTGTACTTGCAATGTGCTCCATAGGTGTGGTCCCCCTACTACCCCCTACTATTCGTCCCACACCATCCCCTCTCCTCTCCTTCCCCTTTCCTCCTTCATCTTAGGCTATAGTTGTGTTTCATTTTTCATATGCAAGTGTGAGTGACTATAAATTGGTTTCACAGAATACATGGGATACTTTTTTTTTCATTCCTGAGATACTTTACTAAGAAGAATGTTTTCCAGCTCCATCCATGTAAACATAAAAGAGATAAAGTCTCCATTTTCTAATGCTGCATAGTATTCCATGGTATACATATACCACAATTTATTAATCCATTCATGGGTCAATGGGCACTTGGGCTTCTTCCATGACTTGGCAATTATAAATTGAGCTGCAATGAATAATCTGGTGCAAACATCTTTATTATCAAATGATTTTTGGTCCTTTGGATATACACCTAGAAGAGGAATTGCAGGATCAAACGGCAGGTCTACATTTAGATCCCTGAGTGTTCTCCAAACTTCCTTCCAAAAGGAACATACTAGCTTGCATTCCCACCAGCAGTGCAGAAGTGTTCCCTTTTCTCCACATCCATGCCAAGGTGAAAGCTATGTTGAATAGTATGATGTAAGCACTCCAATTTGTACAAAGAATCAACACATTGAAAATGGCATAAATGTATTTAGGATCTATGTACAAAAGACTTAATAAAAAAATAAATAAAATAGTACAGTAATAAAAAACAAACAAAATTTCCAGTCTAATTAGTAACAGCATCCTCTACGTTTGCTAAATTTATAACATTTGCTTGCTCTTATGAGGGTCATCTATGATTCCTGCTCATTTCTCTTAAGAACATGGAGCCATAAATCTTAGGGCACTGTTGGAGCTCAGAAACTTACACCCCAAAGTGCTGTACTTTGATGCCGTGAGTGCTTTGAATAAGGACAGTCAAGGGAGCGGTCTCCCCTGATCTCCCTACTTTCCTTTCCAAAGTGCCTTCTCTTTCTGTGGTTTCTTTTTCTGACTGAGAGAAGTTCTTCCATAAGAAATGCAGTTGTCTTGAATTCCCTCCCTAGGAATCTCATCAAACCACTTGGGAAGATTAATGACCAGAGACAAGATTAAAAGCCATCACCACATTTTACAGGCTATCAGGTTTTCTGGAAGCTGCTTCAAAACAACTTCTTTCTTTTTTTTTTTTTTACCTAAGAGACTGTTGTGCATAATAAGAAAACCTTTGTTTATTTGTGTTTTTTTTTTTATTTGGAGACCGTCTTACTCTGTCATCCTGGGTAATGCCACACTGTCATCATAGCTCATAGCAACCTCAAACTCTCTTGGGCTCAAGGGATCCTCCTACCTCAGCCCCTCCACTTCCCGAAGTAGCTGGGATTACAGACACCTACCATGACATCCAGATAGTTTTTCTATTTTTAGGAGAGACGGGGTCTCACTCTTGCTCAAGCTGGTCTTAATTCTTGGGCTCAAGGGATCCTCCTACCTCAGCCCCTCCACTTCCCGAAGTAGCTGGGATTACAGACACCTACCATGACATCCAGATAGTTTTTCTATTTTTAGGAGAGACGGGGTCTCACTCTTGCTCAGGCTGGTCTTAATTCCTGAGCTCAAGGGATCCAACCATCTTGGCCTCCTGGAGTGCTGGGATTGCACCCAGTCTAAGACAACCTTTGTTTGCATTGCATTTCTATTCCTCACCTTCCATCAATTGTGGACACCTCCCTCAGAGCCCAGAGGAACTTTGTCCCAGGATGTCGTCTGTTCTTTGGTCCCTTTCATTTTCCCATTCAAGAGAAATTGTTCACTCTTCCTCTTAAATTACCTACATCCCCCACTTCCTTCTCCTGTATGAACAGGGCATTTGAACTTCAACCAGAGTTTCATATTTTTGTGTGAAAAAAATGCACAAGTGCACATTAATACATTTGTACCTTTTCTCCTGTAAATCTGTTGATTGTCAGTTTGCTTCAACAAACTCAATCACCAAACCTCCAGAGGGAAAGCTGGGGCTTCCCTGTGGCTCCAAGTGACCTTCAGGCTTCTGATCGGTTTTCAGGGTCTAATCCTGTCACTTTTCACCAGGATGATTCACCTTTAAGAATGCACATGGGGATATTGTCTTGTCTTTGGAGCCCCAGATAGAAGGGAATATGAGGAGCAACCAGTCAGAAGATCCAGAGTGACAGGACAAAGGGATAAAGACAGTCTGGAGACAGGATGTGCAGCTGGGAGAAGCGAGATGGAAAATGGAGTCAGGATTGAGCGGAGACGAAAAGGTGACAGGGAGCCTGCCCAGCTGGAGAGCAAGGAAGCGAGAGGGAATAGAAAGGGAGGGCAGCAGAGACCTGGGTTTGGAGGTGGAGCCTCTGCTCCTGGGGAGCTTCTCCATTGCCCCGGGGGAGGGCCACGCAGGAATCCTTCTTATGGGCAGCGAGAGGGTGTGGCTGGGCAGGTGGGGTGAGAGCTGCCTAAAAACACTTAAAATACCCAAGAGACTCTCATGTGTTTTCAAAGAGAACTTTTTCCCTAGACTTCTTCATATTAAAATTTCCTGTGCTTTCCCCCTAGTTTTTAAAATATTTTTTCTTTTGTTTTGTATTTTCTTTCTTTACCTCTCACATCTCCTTTTCAAATATTTTTACTCACCTGCTTTCTCTGCAAGTGAAAATCGTTTTTTTTTCTTTACGTTGTGCTGACTTGTGAGAGAAACCAATGCAGACTATTGATCCTAAGTGAGCACGTGACACCTGACACTGCACCTTAGGTTCTGTGAAAGCAGCAGGGAAAAATTCAGACTTGCTCTGGCTGGAGCAGAGGAGGGAATTCAGAGTGAGGGTCACATTGAGTGGGTGTTCAAAGGACGAGGGAGGAGGCAGGGCCGTCAAGGGCAAGGGAATAGTGTGAGGAAAGGGCCATGGAAGGGGAAAAGTCAAATGAGTCCAAGTTGCCTCCTGGGAGTGAATTCTGGATGTTGCGAGATTAACCAAATTTGTCAAACATGTGTGGACGTGAAATGGATGTGTTTGAGTGTGTTGAGTCTGAGGCGCTGTGTGCCGTTTAGGAACAGAGGCCTGGAGGGTTGGAGCAGTAATAGTTAGGTCACTCTGATAGTTTTGAGACACACCATGTATGGCCCATTATTTTGCTTCTGTAAAGCACAGCTGACAATGTCTTTCTGATTCACCTGTGCAAGTTTCAGTTTGCTCGGCATACCGTTGTTGCCAAGATGGTTTGCTTTTGTCTGCCCAGATTTTACTTCTCTTGATTTTTGTCTATCACAATTTTCATAATGTAGCCGGGTATTGTGGCAGGTGCCTGGAGTCCCAGCTTGGGAGGCTGAGGCAAGAGAATCAATTAAGCCCAAGAGTCTGACGTTGCTGTGAGCTGTGATGCCCTAGCACTCTACCCAGGGTGACAGCTTGAGGCTCTGTCTCAAAAAAAAAAAAAAATAAATAAATTGTTCATAATGACCCTGTATATTCTTTGCAATGTTGTACAGTCTTTGACCAGCAGCCTGAAATAGCATTTGTTAATTTATGTACTCAGCCCCGCCCATTCATTTGGCAGCATCTGTGCTGGACGCTGGAGACCCAGGGGGTGTGTAGAAGCCCGGCTCTCCAACATCTAGGAGTGTGGCTGGAGAAACAGGAGCAGGCATCGGATTCTACCACCCGGGCTGTGATAGAGGAAAGCCCTGGGCACTGTGGGGACACAGGAAATTCAGAGACATCTCCTCCGAGAAACCAGAATGTGCCTGAGCTAGATATTAGAAGTCAAGTTGCTATAAGACAAATATAAAAGCAAGGGGCAATATTCAGGCAAGGATCAGGGTGTGCAGAACATGTGCAGCACCGTGTTCTGTAGACGCTGGGAGGCTCCTCCTCACCGGGGGACCCGGAAGGGGCGAGGAGAGAACCAGACAGGAGAAGCAGGTGGGAGCCCACCAGACAGCACCTGGGGACCTTGGCATCTGTTTACTCAGAAACTGAGAGCTGTAGAAATGTCTTCCCCCATCACTGTGAAGGGTTCCCTTTTATCTGCCCTGTCCCTCTCAGGGTTCAGGCAGTTGTCTGCAGTCTTTGTGCTCTTGGCTGGAGAATGACCAGGCAGACCAAGAGCAAGGCAAGTGTGAGACAAAGTTTACCGTGGAAGAGAAAGGCAGATTTACAGAGCAAGATACATTCACTGCAGGTGAAAACCGGCTCCTTTGTCATGACAAAAAGGCCTCAGGAATGGTCTGGGGTCCCGTGTTATACTCTGGGGTGGGTCCTCCTCATGGTTCAGATGTCACCATGGAAGTGCTTTGATGGAAAGTTAATAGCATGATAATTACCTTAGGTCGCTCTAACCCAAGTCACTTTCCAAACCCCTTGTGCCTGAGCATTCTGGCCCACGCGTCCCTCCTCCACAGTGTGCTGGAGGCTGCACAGGGCAGAGCTCCTACTTGGTCCCTTCAGAGAGTCGTGGCGGCCCCTGGCTCTCTACCTGAGGTCGCCTCTTCAGCTCTCATCTCCTGGTGTGACTCGTGTGCTGACTGACCTGGAAGGGGGCAATCTTTTCCCTGTGCTTCATACTTCTGCCACTGCTCGGCTTCCTTCTGAGATGTTTTTCCTTTAGTGTGAAGAAATTGCTGCTGTATTTCTTAAAATATAGGTCTGCTGGTGAATAATTTTCCCAGCTTTTATGTGTCTGGAAAATGCATTTATTTCATTTTGACTTTGGGAGGATACTTTCTCTGAATTTAAAGCTCTGACTGTCAGGCCCACCTCCACCCCCAGCTCATCAGACCTTGCTGCCAGAGCTCCTGTTTGCAATCCTGCTGTTCACAGTACTGATGCCTCTTACTCTGGTTGATGCAAGATCTTTTTCTTTATCCTCAGTTTCAGAAGTTTTACTGTGGTGAGTCTAAATATGGTTTTCTGTGTATTTATTTATACTACTTGGAGTTTATAAAAAATCTTGAATTCAGCTTTCTTAAATTGTGGATAATTCTCAGCCATTATCTTTTTCAAAAACCTTTTTGCATTTCCACTCTTGCTCGTCCATCTAGAAGTGCGACCACACATACGGCGGACTGTCCAGTTCCATCAAAGGAGTTTCCTGTGCTCTTCTTTTCATTTTATTTTTCTCTCTGGGCTTCAGTTTAGATATTTCTTCTTGACTTGTCTCTGAGCTCACTAATCCTGTCTTTGCCAGTCTGCTTTTAAACCCGTCTGATCAATTTCCAATTTCACATTATATATGTACATCTATCTATCTATCCATCCATCTCATCTATCTATCCATCCATCCATCTCATCTATCTATCCATCCATCTCATCTATCTATCTATCTATCCATCCATCTCATCTATCTATCTATCTATCCATCTCATCTATCTATCTATCTATCTATCTATCTATCTATCTATCTATCTATCTATCTATCTATCTATCTATCTATCCATCCATCTCATCTATCTATCTATCTATCTATCTATCTATCTATCTATCTATCTATCTATCTATCCATCCATCTCATCTATCTATCTATCCATCCATCTCATCTATCTATCTATCTATCTATCCATCCATCTCATCTATCTATCTATCTATCCATCCATCTCATCTATCTATCTATCTATCCATCCATCTCATCTATCTATCTATCCATCCATCTCATCTATCTATCTATCTATCTATCTATCTATCCATCCATCTCATCTATCTATCTATCTATCCATCCATCTCATCTATCTATCTATCTATCCATCCATCTCATCTATCTATCTATCTATCTATCTATCTATCTATCTATCTATCTATCTATCTATCTATCCATCCATCTCATCTATCTATCTATCTATCTATCTATCTATCTATCTATCTATCTATCTATCTATCCATCCATCTCATCTATCTATCTATCTATCTATCTATCCATCCATCTCATCTATCTATCTATCTATCTATCCATCCATCTCATCTATCTATCCATCCATCCATCCAGTTATCCATCTATCTGCACATTTTTAGTTTTAGAATGCCACTTGAATCTCTTGAATATAGTACACATTGGAAGTTTTTCATTCATTTCATCCATATTTTCTGTTTTCTAAAGTTATAGTAGTCAATTTAAAGTCTCAGTCTGCCAACATGAACATGTAGATATTCTTGAATCTGCATCTAATGTTTATTTTTTTCTCTTACTTGTTGGTTACATTTTCTTGCTTCTTTGCAAGCCCAGTAATATTTCACTATATAACGAAGTATAAAAGATCTATAGACCCTGACACTGACATTATTTTCTCCCAGTGACAGTTCACTCTTTCCTTAGTTCTGCAGAAAGAATGAGGCGCCGATTACCTTAACCCAGTTAGGAACTGAGCTGGGCTGGTCCTGCGGTGCAGACTGAGTGAGGCTCAGCTAACTCAGTCCACTGCTGACTTCAAATGCCTGGTTTAGGCCTCTCCCTTCCGAGGGATTTTCTCCTCTGAGTACTATAAGACAGAAAGAAACATTGCTCTGTGTTTCCAGTTTGAAAAGTTGAAAAGTCTCCCATACCACCCAACTTCCTAGAGAACGTCCCATGGGAAACGCTGACCCAAAACATGAAATTTCTCTGGATTCCAATACAACACACCAACCCACGTAGCCAACAAAAGTTTCTGAATTTACTTTTTCATCGCAGAATCTCTCAGTCTGTTGCAAATCTGTTTCACAGCAATACCCAAACATGTTACATCTCTAGAGGGAAGAAAATACTTGTCAATATCTGCCCATGTACAAAGAGCTCTGCCACCTCCAGAATTTTAGTTATTTCGACCATCTTTGCTTCCACAGCCATCTCTACTGGCTTTCAAAAATATCATCAGTAATTGAGCTGGTTTTTCTTTTCTATCTGGAGAAGTGAGAATTATAACCTGCTACTACCCATGAAATCCTACCTAGAAACAAAATTCCTGTTGAAACATTTAAAACCAGAAACTGACCAGCGGCATTTTAGAAACCTTTCTTCAAACCTTGGTGCATGACCTGTCGCGGACGAGATGCAGGCCGCAGCCATAGTAGTGGGAACTCGCTACGTGCGAGATTTTGAGTCCCTGCTTTGCCCTCTACTGGTCGTTTATATCTGGGTAAGTTGCTCAACCTCCGTCTCAGTCTTTCCCCTGTAAGACTGTGATAATGACGCCGGCTTCTTGGAGCTGTACAGGGCGATTAGGGCACAATGAATAGGCATATGAGCCCCTCACTAAATGGTATCCAGTAGTATTTCGAAGATAAGGAGAAGGAGACTCTAGAAAGGAAATAACTAATGTGAGAAATAGGCAGCAGGTTGGGAAAGGAAGAAATTTAGAAAAGTAGAAATCAAATTGCCGGAAGGCCATGGAGAAGGGTGCCTTGCTTTTGGCATTTTGGGGTGATTTGGAATATGAGAAGATGAGCTGGAGTTGTTTGCTTTTTTCTTTTTTTCCTTTCATCTCAATCTGTCATGTGGAATTGTTCTGCCTCTGCTTTTAAACACTGCTTTTGAGGTTTATGTCAGAGGGTAGGGGGTAGGACTTAGCAGTGTGGGCATGAAGTTAGGGAAGAAAAGGACATCTCAGGTGGTCTGAGGGGAGGAAAGTGGAATCAGCGAGGGTGGGATCCAGCCTTTGGCATTTGTGATTGCAAGAGGGACTTTATCTAACAATTGCAATCAGTGTAACCTGGCTTATTGTACCCTCAATGAATCCCCAGCAATAAAAAAAAAAATAAAAAAATAAAAATAAAAAAGGACTGAGAGTGCCGATGAGAGGTGCACACATGTATCAGTGCCTGGTTTCTAGTTGGGAGAAATATGTTAAAGGGAAAAAGACTCCTTTGAAAGAGGAAGCACGGAAGGAGAAGGTAGCTTAGAGTTAGGGAACAAGTCTTGTTTTCAGGATATTTTGAGCTGGGGCTGCCTGTGGGACATTTGCCAATTAAGGTAACCATCTCAGGAAACCAGTGACAGCGGGAAGAACAGCGGGGAGAGCTGACGAGCAACCATAATCAGACAGGCGTGTTTCAAAGTTGATTTTAAGGGCACTGATTTTTTTTCTGATTTGAGATGTCATGTATGTGCGTTATTAAAAAGTGTCTAGTAAGAAGTTGCTAGCACTTTAAAGAGAGCAGGGATGGGAAACCAAAATAACCAGCACTCCCCACGGAAGAGGGAGGGACCAAGCAAGACCTCAGTGGACAGGGCCTGTCACACCTCACTGGACAGAGGGTGAGGCCACAGAGATTCTGCAGGTGGGGCTGGGACATCCAGGGTTGGAGTGCCAGGGAGAACAGGCAGAGAGGGGCGCTGCCTCTCAGAACTCACGGCATCTCAGAACTCACCGCAAAGGCATTAAAGGTCCAGGGGGGTTGTTCGCAGGGGAAAATGTGGACAGCTATTCATGGGATGGGGTCAGCACACTGCTGACAAGAGGGCATTGCTGGCTCTGGACCTGGGCTGGAGAAGCCATGGCAGGTGCTGGGTACTGGGGCCATTGTGCCATAGGAGCCTAGGGCCAGAGAAACTGCTCTGTGAGAGTCTGGGGAGAGGAGCTCAGGGAATGTAGACTTTGGGAGAGAAATCCATTTCTCCCCCTGTGTCCCCCCAGTGTTCCTTGTGACAGAGCTTGGTGTCATCCTGGTTGGTAAAGGAGAGAGACTTGTGAGGCTGCAGTCTGTGGTCACAGAGCAGGTCTTAAAAAGTGGATTTAGGCCGGGTGTGGTGGCTCACACCTGTAACCCTGGCACTCTGGGAGGCCAAGGCAGGGGCATCACTTGAGGCCAGGAGTTGGAGAATGGCCTGAGCAAGGACAAGACCCCGTCGCTACTAAAAATAGAAAAACCAGCTGGGCCTTGTGGCAGGTACCTATAGTCCCAGCTACTTGGGAGGCTGAGACAAGACAATTGCTTGAACCCAGGAGTCTGAGGTTCCTGTGAGCTGTGACTGTCTCAAAAAAAAAAGAAATGGATTTGGAGCTGAGAGGGGGTTCGTCGATCAGCAGCCTATTCTCATCTCACTGCCTCTGTGGCCTTTTCTCCACTCCTGGTCCTGTTATGTCACTCTGGACCCTCAAAGTCACGGTCATTATCCCTGCTTGGTTCTAAGATGGTGACATTTGTCATTTAGGAGGAATGAACATTTAGAAAGGGAATAAAACTTGAAAGCAATGAAGATACAAAGCTGAAATTTCAAGTGTAAGACTGGCTTCAAAACCAAACTCTGCCACTTGCTAGCTGGGAGCCCTCAGGCCGGGAAGTGACACTGCGTATCTCAGCTTTCCAGCTGACGGCGGCTTCCTGTTAGTTCCCCGGTCCCATTGGCTAGACCATTGGCTGAGACAGCCTACGCCAAGCCCTGGGCACAGGGCCCCACCCCCAGTGTGAACTGAATGCATTTTATTTACTGGAAGTATCTTATTACTCACTGAATAGCTTGCCAATGTGTGAGTAATTATCACCCCAATTTTCCATATGAGGATTTTGTGGCATAAAGAGTTTAAATAACCAGCCTGGGTTCACATGTGAGTAAAAGTAAAACCCAGGTAGAAGGCTAAGCAGGACTCAGGTGTCTGCGCCCATGATGTTTCTGGACGTGGGACGGTGTTCAGATCACACTCCCCAGGAAGCTTATGTTGGGCTTATTCCTCCCACCAGCCATTGTCCCATAATATTACCTATTTTTTATCACTTTCATTTTAACTAGTTCATCTCCTTTTTAGAAGGATAGTGCTGAATTTAAAAATTCTTATTGTAAAGGAGCACTTAAGTAATCTCAATAATCAATCTATTCCCCTCCACACCATCATACGGAGCCTACCTTAAGTCTTTACACTGACTTTTACCCACGTTTCTGCACTCTCCATAATCACAGTGTACAGAAGGTTATTTGGCAATTGGACAAGAAGAGGTATTTGCCAGACTTCCTTTCAATGTTCTAAACCATCACTTTGGAACTTGGGATAGTTTTCAAACACTTTAAAACCCCTGGGTGATTTTTAGTCTCACCTACTGGGTTTTTAATGTCCATCTGTATTCTGTTTCTCTCCCTTTAAAGTTGAAACATCTTTTTAATACTCTCTCTTTACCTTCCAGGGTGTTCCCACTGGGTTCTCAAACAGCTTGAAACCCATCTTTGATGTGCCTCATTCAAAAACCTGGGAACTACTTAGAACTGGCTCTGGGTCAAGTTTTGCCGATAAATTCCCCAGGACCCATTCACACTGTGTCTGTAAAATCTTTAAAACTTCCCATGTGGAGAAAATGTTGTATTAAGGACACCTCAGGTGGATTGTATTTTTTCGTTGTTGCTTTTGTTCTGTCAAAGACAAAATGCGTGAAACAATTAAGGAGATGATTTTATTTCCCTACTGCAGTAGGGGAAATGTTCCTTAAAGAAGAACATCTCAGAGAAAAAGAAGGAGACCTGAGCTTTATAGAGGCAGGTCCCAGGGCAATCTAGAGGGAGGGGAGAGGGGGGTCTCATTCCAGAATACACGAGAGCCGAGGGGTCCTTGACAGTTAGTGCTTGTGGAACATGAAAGAAGGGGGGATGTTCTGAAGCATCTCTGCTTCCAGGTATTCAGGTAAATTTCAGCACTGTCAGTCCTCCTTTTTTTGTTCAAGACAAATGACTATCACTCATTGCTGGGGGGATCAACCCAGAAGTGACCCTACCCCTCCTAGGGCAGACAAGGTTTTAGAAATAGTCTCTCAGGGATTTTTTTTTTTTTTTTCTGGTTTTGCTGAACTGTATGTTGCCATGTGGAGGCAGAGTCTGTTGTTTTGGAGTCTTGAAGACCCTGGAAGAAAGGGATGACTGCAAGGCAGCCTGGAAATCTGGATGGGATCTGGACTGTCATGTTTCAGCCCCTCATAATGTCAGATGGGAGGGAGAAAAGTGGTAAAAGTTAGTTTGGAGGATTGTAGTCAGATATTGAAGGAAAGTGATAGGATTGGAACCTTGGTAAGGGTTGACAATGTGTACAAGGTAACAGGCTCCAGTTCAGCTTAAAGACAGGCACCCAAACGGGTATTTACAAGGAGAAAAGAAATTCACGTAAATTTCTCCCACCTAAGACAGAATCTGCATATCCACCACAAACTAGCAATTTACAGAGGGGCAAAATCCTTAAAAAAACAGTGAAGTCAGCCAAGAATCTGACAACACAGAAGGGTGTGTTAGGGAAAAAATATGATTTCTCACGTGAGCTCTTTAGCTACAGGTGAAAAATATACACATAAGTTTTTAGTGACATCTAGTTTAGTACCTTTGGTGTAGAATATAATCTTAAGTCTAGTATCAGTAAAAACAAAAATCTTTGATATCATGGAAAAGTTATTTTTTTTAATTTCCTCTATACATACAGGTGTGTTTATTTGGTTTCCACTTTTTGCCTTCACAAAATTAAGGAGGCTTAAAATTTAATAATAATAACAATGTTTAAGATAAGAACTAGAAACAAAAACCTCGTAAAGAATGAACAAAAATAAATACAGTCAGAAAAGAAATCAGATGATTGCTGCAACGAAATATTCAGCAATAATAATAACTACGCAAAAAAATAACATTGGGCGGCGCCTGTGGCTCAGTCGGTAAGGCGCTGGCCCCATATACCGAGGGTGGCTGGTTCAAACCCGGCCCCGGCCAAACTGCAACCAAAAAATAGCCGGGTGTTGTGGCAGGCGCCTGTAGTCCCAGCTACTTGGGAGGCTGAGGCAAGAGAATCGCTTAAGCCCAGGAGTTGGAGGTTGCTGTGAGCTGCGTGATGCCACGGCACTCTACCGAGGGCCATAAAGTGAGACTCTGTCTCTACAAAAAAAAAAAACAAAAAAAAAAACAAACATTCACAGATAAAAGTATTCATGTAAAAGTTCTTCCTTGAACAAATGATTAAAATGTAGCAAGAAGGCATTTATAGGTACATCCATGTAAGTAAGAAATAACAGATTGTTACATATGGTTCACCCCACAAAGGTTTAGCTACTACAGAGCTGGAGTGAGCACGGTGTCTACGGCCATAACACCCTGACCTGTCCAGTCTACTTAGAATAAACACAGGACCTGGAGGCATTTTAAAAGTAGAAACCCTTCCTATTATTCTATGTCTTTGTTTATATAATAACAAATTATCCGAAAATTCACACGCACATAAAACCTCCCCATCCCCAAATTTGGGTCTATAAATCATTAGTATGTGAAAAACCTTTTTGAAAAAGTTCAACAAGTCCCAAGCCACCATTGTTTAAGAATTATGTGAAGAGTATTAAGATAGCCTATTTTTTTTTTTTTTTTTGTAGAGACAGAGTCTCACTGTACCGCCCTCGGTAGAGTGCCGTGGCGTCACACGGCTCACAGCAACCTCTAACTCTTGGGCTTACGGGATTCTCCTGCCTCAGCCTCCCGAGCAGCTGGGACTACAGGCGCCCGCCACAATGCCCGGCTATTTTTTTGTTGTTGTTGCAGTTTGGCCGGGGCTGGGTTTGAACCCGCCACCCTCGGCATATGGGGCCGGCGCCCTACTCACTGAGCCACAGGCGCCTCCCAAGATAGCCTATTTTTTTTAAACGTGTATTTTTTTTTTTGCCCAAATTTTTGAGGGAAACAAGGATGCTAATTCTATATCTATATGAATGTTTTAAATCTTTTATTTATGTTATGCATTAAGAGTATAATGCTAGAAAATAGTAACAATATCCATCTGCAAAATCAGATCCTGGAGTATGGTCATCAGTTTTGTTGAACTTAGACAAACTCGCAATGAAAGCATTTTCAGCCAACGGCGGGTGACATATTTCTCTTTGTACCCTTTAGGCAGGAGCTAGCTTATACTTTTACAAAAATCATTGGAAAATGTTGAAACAGTTTTCACATACTGCAAGCTTTAAGCTAATAGTGTGAAGGCAGCAGGAAGAGGAGGCTTCTCCAGAAACCATGACAGAAGAAGGCAGGGCCAGGGAAACCCCGAAACCACGACAGAAGAAGGCAGGGCCAGGGAAACCCCGAAACCACGACAGAAGAAGGCAGGGCCAGAGAAACGCCAAAGTGGCAGGAGGTGAAACAGCAGGTGCAGACCTGGGTTCTGGAGCAGCGTCAAACTGGGACCTCTGTTTTGACCAGGATGAAACAGGAAGAGGGTTCAGGATGGCACAGAGGAAAACTTGCATGGTTTCTCAGGGACCCCAAAATGGTGTTTTAGCTTTATGAGGAGAGAAGGTTTGAGCATGAGGACACACACCAAACTTGCTCCCAAACTTCCAGCAGCCTGTGCAAACCGAGTTTGGAATCACATCTGAGGTCTCACTCACATCTGATGTGCCGTCCAGCATAGCTGTGGACATCAAAGGAGCAGAGCCTATGGCTGTTACAACGAGTGGACTTGAGAAAACACAGTTCACTGTTGTTCTGGCCTGTTGTGCAAATGGGACAAAGCCACCACTTTGATCATCTTTAAGAGAAAACCATTTCCACAAGAAAAGAATCCAAGTGGAGTTACTGTCCACACGCAGGAAGAAGGATGACGGTGAAGAAGTCATGAAAATCTGGTTTAGCAGAGTCTGGTCACAACAGCCACTGGGAGGGTTACTGAAAACCTGGCTTTGCTCGTTTTTAATTGCTTCAACGCTCATGTTACACAAAGTGCAGAAGCGATTGCAGTGGACATGAACACCCAGCTTGCTGTGATACCTGTGGGCTCACCAGCCAGCTGGGTGTCAGTACACAACCCTGGGAGGCCCTAATGAAGAGGGTGGATGTCTTGGGTGTAGTCAGCCGCTGTGACTTAACACCTGCAGGCGGAGTCAAGAAACATCCATCACCCCGGTTTGTGATTAGATCCTAAGATCGTGGAACAGCGTCAGGAAGGAAGTGGTTGGGAAATTGTTTAAAAATGCACCATCAGCAACGCTACGGATGGAACTGAGGATGATGGAATTTATCGGGATGAGGAAAGTGACACTTCGGAAGACACCAGCAATGTAGAAATTGAAGAAGACGATATTTCTGATATTGACAGTGACAAAGAGCTCTGGGCCTTTTGCGATGTGCAAATATAGTAAATTTCTACTAGTACATCTTTTTTTTATATCTTGTATCTATTCATGTGTTTTGTAAGTATCTTTGACATAAAATTTCTGGTACTATAATATGATAAAGAAATAAATGCTAAAATTCCTTTATAATATAAAAAGTGATACGTACATAGCTATGAATAAAAATTTGAATTAAAAATTAAAACAAAAGTTTTTTTTTTTCCTGAATGTTTGGGAAAAAAACATGGGTGCACATTATACATGGGAATGCATCCGACATAGCAAAATACAGCCCTTTGATGGATCTTCACCAGTCTTTGCCACCCCCCCCACCACCACCACCACTTTCTTACCTGACTCTTGTCTGATGGAGGCGGAAATGGCATGGTAACCTGACACACTAAGGTAGGGCTTAGATTTAGAAATTGTAACGTTGACATCAAAATGTAGGCAGTGGATTGAGGAGCCTTGTTTCACCTGTACCTATGAGGAATGCAGTGTCTCAGGCCCGACTAAGGCCTGCTGAGTCAGAATCTGCATTTTAACTTCATCCCCAGATGAATCATGCAGACGCAAGTTTGATAGCTAAGGGCTTGTCTAGAGAACAGAATAGTGTAGAGAATGGGAAATCGGTTTTCAGCATATGGTGCCAACTAATAGCAGGTTACTGAGTTCTGTGCGGACGGAGCCAACTAACAGCGGGTCACCAAGTTCTGAATGGATGGAGCCAACAGCAGGTCACTGAGTTCTGTGCGGACGGAGCTGCGAAGGACCTTGTTGCCAGAGCTTCATTGTGAGTTTTGCACTGTTGCTCACCTGATATTGTAGCTGCCAATTAGCTGTGGGCAACAGAGAAACCATCTGTGCTGTGTTAAGCCTCCCTGAATCATTTTATTGCAGAGAAAATGTTGTGGATAACTTCGTGACCAATCACCACATTTTCACTTTTATGGCTTTTACTATATCTTTTGGTTATTATTATAACACACCTGACCCCACAGCCAACTATAAAATGGAGTGGTGAGTGTATAAATGTCATATACGTAAGAAATAGTGATTTAAAAAATTAACATCTAGTGTTAAAGAGCCGGGCTGTGGTTAAACGGAGCGGTATGTGGATATATGGTGTGGAGAACTGCCCTTCCCAGTGTTATAGAGGCCCCGGAATGGAGGAATTCCAGAGTGTGAGAAGTGAGCTGGCCCTGAGCACGTCTGGAGATTCCTTTGTTCCTTTGTCCTTTAGTTTATCAAATGTATTTTTTGAGCCCCTTTCCGTGAACCAGACACAATTCTGAGTGTTCAGGGATATACGGTCTACAAAGGCAGACAGGGGTTTTGCTCTCATTGTATTTATTGTTCAGTAGAAGAGAGAGGGAATAAATCAATAGATAAATAAAAGAAGATAAGTTATGATAACAATATTGATATGAGCTGTGAAGAAATTACAGCAAGATAATGGTACAAGGCTAGGAGGAACATCAGAGAGGGTCTCTCCGATATTTCAAAGACTTGAGGGCAGAATGTTCCAAGCACAAGAAACAGAAGTATAAAGTCACGGAAGGTGTACACAAAATTGGCATGTTCCCGGTAGGACAGAATGAGGGTCACTGGCTGGATGGGAGGGAGAACAGGGAACTGGCGGGGACGAGACTGGAGGGAACAGGATGGTCCCGCGGGCTGGGCCAGGAATTTGGTTTATTTTTGGTATGCAAGGAAGCCCTAAAAGTTTTAAAGACGGTTGTGACCTGATGAATTTATACACATGTCTGTCGCTAACCCTCTTGAGCAAATTAGAGGCCGTCCCTGAGTTGTGAACGTCTGGCTTACGTAAAACTCACACTTACAAATGGAGCCTATTACAGGTTCCAACTGACATATATATTCAACTTAAGAGCAAACCTACAGATCCCGTCTTGTTCGGTACAGTCTGCACTCTGCACGATTCTATATAAGTTATGTGGTCTGGAAGACAACCAATTGGGGCCTTGAAGTCCCTACGCTAGTCCCCATGTGGCAGCTTGAAAGTGCTTTAAGCTAAGCTATGTATTTAAATAAACACACGTGTTCTTTGCAAGGAGTATCCAACAGACTGCAGCCACAAACCCTGGGGACCTTGACAGATCAGTCTGCTTTCCCTAATGACACATCACACTTTGCCACTGTTCTGTGATGAACAGAGTGCTTAAGGCAAGTGTCTCGGTCAGGGTCGAACCAGGAAAGGAAAACCAGCAGGACCTTATATTAAGATTTATTATAAAGAACAGGCTTATAGGATCGCAGGACTGACTGAACAGGTCCAAAATATACAGGGCTGAACTGGGCAGGGAAGATCATAGGCAGGTTTGCCACAGAAGGAAACGTCTGTCCAGTGTTGGAATTTTTTCCATCTCTTAGGGAAGGCCCAGCTCTGCCTTTAAGGCTTTTCAAGTGATTGTCTCGCCCACATTATCCAAAATAATCTCCCCTACCTCATGTTCATTGATTAGGGACTTTAATTACATCTGCAAAATCCCTTAGAGCAACACCTCGATTAATATTTGATTGAATAACTGAGGACTTTAGCCTAGCCAACTTAATATGTCAGGAAAATCAGTCATCACAGCAAGGTTAAAGATACTTTTAAAAAATGATTTTTAACAAGTGTAATAAATAGTTAATTGTTTTTTTTCCCATGTCGTATCATCCCTTGCAGATGCTGATACTGTGAATAGTGGGAGGGCCTGATTCGCATTGTCCATTTAAAAGGTGTTAGGTTAATGACATCATTTGTGGGAATAAAGGAGGTTTACAAATACAGCCGATGAAGGTCAAGTTTTATGGGCCTCGTCTGTGAAGACCTTTCAAGCATTAGGAGTTGCTAGTTTTAGATTGTTTGAGGTGAAGAGGGAAAGCCAGATTACAAACAAAATCATTTATGGTAAGCATTTTCAGTACTTCTCTCAAAGAGATGTTAGAAGAAAAGGACCAAATTACACATTTTCATTAATTTGTTGAAGTTAATTTTCTTATTCTAAATAGCCATTTTCATAAATAAATTTGTAATTTTTTTTGAGACAAAGTCTCATTATGTTGCCCTCTGTAGAGTGCTGTGAAGTCACAGCTCACAGCAACCTCAAACTCTTGGGCTTAAGCGATTCTCTCCTAAGTAGCTAGAACTATAGGTGCAACCACAATGCCTGGCTATTTTTTTGTTTGTTTGTTTGCTTGCAGTTTTTGGCTAGGGCTGGGTTTGAACCTGCCACCTCCAGCATATGGTGCCAGCGCCCTACCCCTTTGAGCCACAGGCACCACCTGCCCAGCTATTTTTCGGTTGTAGTTATCCTTGTTTGGCAAGCCTGGGCCAGGTTTGAACCCTCTAGCTCTGGTGTATGTGGCTGGTGCCCTAGCTGCTGAGGTACAGGTGGTGAGCTTGTATTTGTAATCTTATAGTCTTTTTCTTAGAGACAGTCCTCGAAATTATAAGCTTCAGGCCCAAGAAACAGGGATCCACTCCTGCATATGAACGTGTTATGATGTTTTTTAACTCATAAAGAAAAATATCAGCCGTCCAAGGGAGAACATTGCTCTCAAAATTTTGCAAAGACTTATTAGTTAGTTATTAGTTAAATTATCTTGAAACCCAACAAATTGTGATGAAAATTTCCCATCTAGTTGAGAGATCTCATCAGTAAACCAGATGAGTTCATTTCGGAAGTAACATTCTGGATGTTAGAGTATATGGAGTATTTCAGGAGAAATAGTCTCAGATACTCAGAATTTCTTGTGATTCTAGAGTGCTGATCTGCAGTCTTCTGAGACAGGATCATCGGCCCAAGTACAAAAATCCACATTCTTTGGTGCTGCTGGTCTCAGGCAGTGGAAAGTGTTACCTTTCATTTGTAGTTCTGCTCAGCACTGGTTTCGGGCTTATTCATTTTTGTCTTATTGCTAAAAACCAGAACATATTCACACGGGTCCAATATTAGAAGAAATTACCCAGTGAGGAGTTCCTCTCTCTGTCCAGTCCCTACTGTCCGTCTTTTCTGGCACCCATGCTTTCAGGCTCCCCTGTGTTCTTTTAGGATTTCCAAATGCATCTGTGATTCGTGATTTTGCATTTTTTTTTTTTTTTTTTTTGTGAGACAGGGTCTCAAGCTGTCGCCCTGGGTAGAGTGCTGTGACGTCACAGCTCACAGCAACCTCAGACTCTTGGGCTTTAGCGATTCTCTTGCCTCAGCCTCCCAAGTAGCTGGGACTGCAGGTGCCCAGCTCAATGCCTGGCTATTTGTTGTTGTTGTTGTTGTTGTTGTTGTTGTTGTTGCAGTTGTCGTTGTGTAGCAGGCCCAGGCCAGGTTCAAACCTGCCAGCCCTGGTGTGTGTGGCCAGGGCCCTACCCACTGAGCTATGGGTGCCACCATCCTGCTCTCTTGGTTTTCATTTGTCTGGTAACGCGTTCACCATTCTTTTATTAAAAACACCCTTAATCATGTTACTTTAGGCATATGTTGACTTTTTCTTTGATCCAATTAAAAATTATTTTTAATTGAAAAATTCAGCATATTTAAACATAGCGATATATCAAATGTTTTGGTTTTATATTTCTCAGACTCTTTTACACTATTTGTTGTTTCTATATTTTTAAGTTTTCACTGCATCTGTAAGTTTTTTTGTATTTCCTTTGTGTGTGCGGGCGTGTTCTAGTGGTTACCTTTACAATCATAGCATCACATAATTCTTCTAATTCTTCCTTTCCATAGGACAGTGACTGTTAGATCCCTGCTGACTGATAGTAGAGTGAGCACGTTTTGTTCCTCTCCCCTTTTTACCATATAATTTTATTTAATATATGCTCTTTCTTTGTGTTTACCTTTATTTTGTTAAACTTGTTTATAATGCTATGAGTTGACTTGTCAGTTTTAGCTGTTATTTTTCGTGTTTTTTTTTTTTTTTTTTTTTCTTGAGACAAAGTCTCAGTCTGCCGCCCTGGGTAGAGTGCTGTGGCATCATAGCTCACAGCAACCTCAGACTCCTGGGCTGAAGAGATCCTCCTGTCTCAGCTTCCTGAGTAGCTGGAACTACAGGTGCCTTGGTAGTTTTTCTATTATTGGTAGAGATGGGTCTCCCTCTTGCTCAGGCTGGTCCGGAACTCCTGAGCTCAGGCGATCTACTTGCCTTGGCCTCCTGGAGCACTGGGATGACAGGTGGGAGCCCTGTACCCAGCCTCATAGGTTGTCTTTGATTTATCATGAACAAGGCTTCTTGCTCCCTTACCCTCCCAATTTTTAATGGGATCCTTTCTATACTCTCAGGGATGTAGCCTTTACCTTTTATTTTGTCATTTTAAAGCAAACATGGTTTTAATCTCACTTCTGCATTTAAATATATGTCTATACAGTGCTTACCACCAAGTTGTGTTTATCAGTTTTTTTCTTAGTCATTTCTCAGTTTATCTTTTAGTAATTTCCTCAAAAAGGGCTCTTGGGAACAGTAGTTCCCTAGCCTCTTGCACACCAAAACTACGTCCCGTTTTTAGATTTGACCGTGGCGTGGACGTGTGTGCTATTTTAGCTCCTGTGTTCTCGTCTTGATTACTTGTCCTCTCATACTGATCCACTGTCATGATTACCTCTCATACTGATCCACTGTCATGATTACCTCTCATACTGATCCACTGTCATGATTACCTCTCATACTGATCCACTGTCATAATTACCTCTCATACGATCCACTGTCATGATTACCTCTCATACTGATCCACTGTCATAATTACCTCTCATACGATCCACTGTCTTGATTACCTCTCATACTGATCCACTGTCTTGATTACCTCTCATACTGATCCACTGTCATGATTACCTGTCCTCTCATACTGATCCACTGTCATGATTACCTCTCATACTGATCCACTGTCATGATTACCTCTCATACTGATCCACTGTCTTGATTACCTCTCATACTGATCCACTGTCATGATTACCTGTCCTCTCATACTGATCCACTGTCTTGATTACCTCTCATACTGATCCACTGTCTTGATTACCTGTCCTCTCATACTGATCCACTGTCTTGATTACCTCTCATACTGATCCACTGTCTTGATTACCTGTCCTCTCATACTGATCCACCTGTCCTTGATCCACTGTCCTCTCATACTGATCATTCCCATGAAAATATCTAATGCAAGATAGATATTTTTCTCTTTTTTCAAGTGACAATGTTGTTTCTGATAGCCAAATGATTTTTCTTTATCTTTTAAAGTCTAGTAATTTTAGTAGGATATGACTTGGAGTTGAGTGTTCTAAGTCAACTATTACTATTTCTGGTACACAGTGTGTTCTTTTCAAAATATAAGTCAGGTTTTCTTTTATTTGATGAAAGTTTTATTCACTAATACCATTAAACATTTGTTGTATTTCGGTTTTCCTTCTAAGGACCTACTCCAATTGTGTGGTTGTTAGATATACTTTTTCTGTCTGGTTTCAATATATATTATTATATCTATTATTTTTCTAAGTTCCACTTTTTAATTTTCTTTTATTACATTTTTCCTCATTTGTACACTCCAAGATTCCTGCTGCGTTACTGCACACTCCGTCTTCCTTGTAATTTTTCCCTGGTTTTCTGAGCTGTGTCCCCCCGTCTTTGTCTCTTTCCTGAGTTCTTTCACTTCTGTTGTGATCTTCCTTCCTTCCTAGAGGCAATCGCTACTTTAAATTTCATTTTTGTTAAAATGCTCAGTCAAAATAGCTATCTATGCCATTTTTCTGATGGGGGTCTGTGTGTTGAATTTTGCTGCTCTGTTTTCAGTTTGATTTTTGTTTTTGGTTTATGACACCTGTATGCCCACAGTATGCTAGTTTGTAAAATTGTGTCTTTTAATTACTTAGCTTTAATGAGTTGGAGTTTTTAAATTTTTTTTAAGTCTTTTTTTTTTTTTTTTCTGTAGAGAGAGTTTTCACTTTATTTAGCCCTTGGTAGAGTGCTGTGGTGTCACACAGCTCACAGCAACCTCCAACTCCTGGGCTTAGGCGATTCCCTGGCCTCAGTCTCCCAAGTAACTGGGACTACAGGTGCCCGCCACAACGCCCGGCTATTTTTTTGTTGTTGTTGTTGCAGTTCGGCTCGGGCCGGGTTTGGTATATGGGGCCGGGTGCCCTGCCCACTGAGCCACAGGTGCCACCTGTTTTTAATTTTTTTTTTTTTTTTTTGACTTGAAGTGTGCTGTACGTCCCTGAATAAGAGGTTGGGATATGGCACTAGGGTGCCTCAATTTTTACAACCTGGGTATGAGACTGCATTTAGCAAAAAATGACTTAGGTCTTTGCTATTAGCAGCCCTGAAACAAACCAGCCGAGGGAGAGCTTGCAGCTTGTTCACCCACTTTTAGCATCGTGGATGTGTGTGAAGGGCGAGGCCGGGGTGGTGCGGGGTGCCCCTCCTCAGCCAGCACCCTCTCCTAGCACACCTCGGAGCCTGCCGCCGGCCTCTCACACGCTTCTCGCCTTGCTTTTCTGTGGGACTTTGCCCAGTCCCTGCTGTTTGGCTCCCTTCTCTGTGTTTTGTAGGTCACAGATTACACCTCTGAGTTCTGCTGAAAGTGGAATTAGTCTGGAGAATGATTCTCCCTCTCCCTCAGGGTTGCTCTTATGTCCTTTTCAGGAGAAGAAGGGAGACAGTCGTGACTCATGTAGAAATACAGTTTGTCCTGGAAGTGGGGAGTTTTTGTTTTGTCTTTAATGCAAATGTACACAAATTTCCTTATACTGTAAAGTTGTTCCATGTTTACTTTTCTTTATTCCTTATCCTTTGGCTTGATAATTAATAAAGAATTCCTCAGCCCAGCTCCAAATTCATGCCACTTTTTTCTCGAGCACTTCATGTATTTTCCGCTTCTTTTAAACTATACTGAATGATTAAGGGTTACTTCCTACGCCATTTTTATTTTTTCATCTTTTTATTCACTTCGTTCCCTTCGGTTGACATTTCTTTTCCAACTCTTCTCCACCTTCATGTTTTTTATTACAGCTGTGGACGGTCACACTATCTCCCTAGGTTTCTGCACCATTGATATTACGTGTTTTCTTTAAACTATATCCTATTCCATATGGTGCTTCCACTTTCTACCAGGTGGGAGGGAGCCAGTGACTGAGCCGTGTTTGTGCCCCATTTACACTTGAGCACGGAACATCCCGTGTCGTGCATCCAACAAGCATTTGTTTTAAATGATACAATTATGCAAAGAAACAAAATCATTTTCTTAAACACAGACACCATTTCCTCACCCTCCTTGCTGCTGTACAATACAGCCACTCATGGGAGGAATTTGGCTCTTCCTGTTTTCTGAAGCCCTGGATCCCTGCAGATGTGATTGTAGACGCACTTGTTTATTCATTCAAACCATCAAACTGTGTTTTGATTATTTTAATTGTCTTATTTCAATACAGAGTAATTTTTTCTTGGCTTCATAGGAGAGCTGTTAAGTAGATTAAAAAACAAAAATGGAAAAAAAAAAACAAGCTTTTTTAATCATCTATCCTATCATGATATAAATGCCTTAAAAAAACCCAAACTCTCTTAAAATTTAACTTTTAAATTTACACTGAAGTAAAAAGAATAGCAGAAGCTTAGAGAAAATTTCCCCACACAGATTCTGTGTTTTAGAAACATGAAAATTTCTAGATGAAGTAAAACTTGAGAATTTTCTTCCCCCTATTTCATTTAATTGACTCTCTTCCCAAATGTAATTTACATGTCCTTTTCTCCGTCACTTTGTAGCTTTGAAAGCTGTGTTTGATGAGAAAAGTCTGTTTCCTGAAGAACTTCAGGATCACCAACAAAAAGCCAAGCAATTATTTCAAGAAACAAATTATAAAGTGAAGAAAAAAAGAAGAAGAAATTATAATTGAAAAAATTTTCATTGTTACATAAAGTACATATATAAAATGCAGAAAAGGAATCAAGAATTCCACCTTCTTTGTTACTTTATATTTGAACTTGAGGAAGTTTCATCTTCAGAGGATAGTTTAGCTTTTTTTATCTGTCCTTCACTTTCACTGTTATTCTTAATAAAAGAAAAACGGGACTTAAAAGGGAGCAATATCAATTGGTATCTATTCTCAAGAGATTTCATATAAAAATTTAGGATTCCAGAACAAAGCAGTCTAACCGGTTGCCTTCTGGTTGATTCTATGGACCAACATTTCTGGTCAATTTTCATTGTAAAAACTGCGTCAAAATGTGTGAAAAGTGTTCACTGTACTGGATATCTGCAAATTTGGATAAGAAAACTGTTTCCACTTCTTTATACTTTCTAGCTTTTTTTTTTTTTTTTAAGATTCTGATAATTATGGGAATTAGACCTTGTCCATAGCTGTGTTTTCTGCTAATTCTTGTCAACTTTTATCCATTCTTCCATATAATTGTTGGAAATTACTGCTTTTGACCTACTTTAATACTTTCTTTTTTTTTTTTTTACTTTTATACTTTCTAATGCTGTACTTTAAAAGGGAGTGGCATAAGACAATCAAAGCAATAGTAACCTTGAAATAAATCATGGGGCTTGGGTCTATATGTGTGGGAAATCAAGTAGAAAATGTTTGGTTCTCAAACTTACTGCTTGCCTTTTTCAGAGCCATTTTTCTTTATAAATATCATTTTCTAGGCAACCAAATCCTAATTCTGATTTAATTATTGGGTCCTATAGAAAGAATTAATAAATTCATTTATATAACTTTAGTTATTTACCACATTTTTGTAATTTAAAGAGTCCTTTTAAAAACATTTTTTTTTATTATTAAATCATAGCTGTGTACATTAATGCAATCATGGGACACCATACACTGGTTTTATAGACTGTTTGACACATTTTCATCACACTGGTTAACATAGCATTCCTGACATTTTCTTAGTTATTGTGTTAAGACATTTATATTCTACATTTACTAAGTTTCACATGTACCCTTGTAAGATGCACCGCAGGTGTAATCCCACCAATCACCCTCCCTCTGCCCATCCTCTCCCCCTCACCTTCCCCCTATTCTTAGGTTATAACTGGGTTATAGTTTCATGTGAAAGCCATAAATTAGTTTCATAGTAGGGCTGAGTACATTGGGTACTTTTTCTTCCATTCTTGAGATACTTTACTAAGAAGAATATGTTCCAGCTCCATCCATGTAAACATGAAAGAGGTAAAGTCTCCATCTTTCTTTAAGGCTGCGTATTATTGCAGCCCAATTCATAATTGCTAATTCATGGAAAAAGCTCAAGTGCCCATCGATCCATGAATGGATTAATAAGTTGTGGTATAAATATTTGTGTTTTAAGAAGAATTTTACAATAACACATAAATAATAAAGGAAAATAATTAACAGTGTATAGAGGCCTACTCTGTATGGCAACTGTAAAGTCCACCATGTGCAAACTTCACAGTAAACATGTAAGATATAGAGATCTTGATAAGTGAAATAACGTAAAATATGAGGTCCAGATCCACTGGGGAGTGCCCAGTCATTAATGGAAGAGTTGGGATTGGAGCCCAGGCCTGTCTTACTCCCTAGACCATGGTATTGGCCGTTCACCATCCTGTTCACTTATCTCCTAACAGTATCAGGTCACTGGAGTGAATCCTAAAGAGATTTTCCAGCATCTGGGGAGAAAATATTTTTGTTTCATGGAGAAGTTGGTGGTGGAACAATTTTCAGAAGACAGGGACTCATTTTAATTACATTCAAGTGCATTGTGAGTTATGCATTGAGACTTCTATGCTTCTTAATTTTCCTTCCCACAGAATGACGATCATATATGGGAAAGACAGAAGAGAAAAGTATATTTGTGTGTGTGTGTGTGTTGTGTGGTGTGGTGGTTATGTAGGAGAGCGTCCTGGCTTTAGAAAAATATATTCCAAAATGTTTAAGTGTGACAAACAATATGATTGTAGCCTGCTCAAAAATGGCTCAGAAATACTAATTTACATGTGGTATGTAGGTATTGACACACATAACACCTGTTTTTCCTTTTGTCTGGTTATTTGTCCATCTGTCAAGAGATGTAGCTAAACAGAGCACACACAAGTCCCCAATGGTAACAACTGGGGAGACTGCAGTGGGGAGAGACAGGGACAGTGACTCCACTATATCTTCAACTTTTATGTCAATTTGCAAGTACTTCAAACTAAATTATTTTTTAAAATGCAAACATTTGCCTTTGGACAAAGAATGCTTTGACACATTCAAGCAGAAACTAAGCTGGGTAAGTCCCGTGGATGTTGCAGAGAACTCCTGCCCTGGGAAGGAGGTCGGGTTAGGTAATCCATCACTGCAAACTCGGATGGAGCACAGGGCCTATGAATCATCCTCGTTGATAGAACATTGGAGTGAAATCTGAGTCAAATCCCCATAAATTTAAAAAAACATTGGGAGGTACAGGCACCCCCACAACACCTGGCTATTTTTTTGGTGCAGTTTGGCCAGGGCTGGGTTGAACCAGCCACCCTCAGAATATGAGGCCAGCGCCCTACTCACTGAGCCAGCTGCTTGGGAGGCTAAGACAAGAGAATTGCGTAAGCCCAAGAGTTAGAGGTTGCTGTGAGCTGTGTGACATCATGGCACTCTACCCGAGGGCGGCACAGTGAGACTCTGTCTCTACAAAAAAAAAAAAAGATAAAGAACATTGGGAGGTGAAAGAGGTATACCCAGTAATTTGCAAAGGCTTCCCCCCCACCATTGATCCAGCTATTGAAAGCCTGTGCAAGACACGGTTTTAGACAATGGGTGTCACATAGAAACAGAATGTCCTTCTTCCCTCAGCGCTCTGGAGTGAAACCACTTACAATGTAGTGGTTAATTGAGCAAAGATCGAGCAAGCCAAGTACCTTTTCTGGTACAATTAAAAAAATACTTTACTGGACATATTTTAGTTTTTACCCTTAGAGATGACTTTGTTTGAAGCAGTTAGTGTGAGATTGTCTGCCTCACACATACAGAGCTTGCTGTAGGCTACTGCATGCGTGTGGCCCTGCTCTGGGCACAATGCTGATTCTATCCTTAATTAACTTCAGGGCCTCTTCTGTAAAAGGAATTAAAAGTAACTGTCTTGCAAGGTTGTTTAAGCAGAAAGGATATCTTAAAGGTATGAGAGTTTCTTTTAATGTTGCGCTTGCTAATAATTTGGAGCATGAACATGTAATAAGGAGAAAAAAAGATGTTACGTCTCACATTTCCTTTGTACCTTGCAGTATCTGACTATGCTGAGCAGGTAGCAGGGGCCCACCCACCAACTGTTAATAGGACGGAAGACACTGTAAATGGTTTCTGCAATTAACATTTACATTCCATTATTGAAGATCTGTTTTTTTTTCTACAGTGAAAGGAGCTTCTCGCATTAAAATTATATGCCATAATTTTCAAGGCGACCTTGTTCGTATTACATAGACTTATGCGAAATACAATTTAATCCTTTATTCTTTTCAAAACATTTTCAGGAGAGAAATCTCCTGAAATTAATCCATTCTCGAACAGAAGGATTAACTTTTAAGTTCCTTATTGATGACAGCATTGGTTTGCGTGTTTTTAACATTTGAAATTAAGTGCATTTTTTACTTTTGAAGTCCTAAGAATGGTGATGACATTATAACTGCCATCTCTTGATACTGTTTTATATATATTCCAGGTTTATTCTTTTTATATCAAGGCACTTGCCTCTCATTCATGAATAATTTTTTTCCTGATTCTCTACGAGTAAATCAGAGTTGTAAAAGGTACAGATTTATGAAGATATTTTAAAAGTTTACAATAATACTTTATAGACAATTGTGGTATCTTCATTGTCTATTAAAAGTGTTTAAGCCAATGTAGAGAAATTCACTGCTATTGCTTTTTATTCCCCTAGAGACAGGAAAATGAACATTCCGCGTGAACTGCCCTATTATGGGGTCCTTAAAGACCAACTTTATTAAATGAGTTTGGTAGGACAGAGTCGCTGTCTCTGCCTCTGGAAGGAAAAGTAATGGCCTTTTCCTAGATAAATCATATTGTGAGCTGAATAATGTTCAGATGTGATAACGTGGTAGCCAAGGGTACAGTGATCGATGTTCCCAGGTGTCACCGCGTAGGTTGGAAAGCACTGATGGAGTGACAGTCCTGGACGTCCAGACTTACTAGGAATGTCCCTCAGTGAAGATCGTGTCCCTGTGTTGCACAACTCTGTTTTTGGAAAATTATTGTTATCAGCGTTAAGTTAAAGCTAGAATAGACTTTGCTTATGCTTGAGTAAGTCACTGTAAAGCAAAACCCAAGATTAGAAAACATTTGGAGATGCAAATTAAGAATATGAGCAACAAAGAAGTCTAGTTAATTAGGAGATTATGGCTTATTGTGGCCTCTCGGCCCGTTGTTACATTACAGCCATTAGTAGGATGCTGAAAGCGTTTAATAAGGACCTTTAAAACGTTTTTTAAAATGGAATTCCTTTTATAGTTATCTACCCTCATTTTATTTCTTTTCCATGAATTTATCAGAACTAATATCAAATTTGGTGCTCAACAATGACATATTTGTTTAATTAAAAGTATATGAAATTCCCCATTTCCCTTTCCAGAAGCTAATGATGAATTCTACAATGTGTTTAATATCTGATTGCCATCGAGGTGATTGATTTGAACTGTGAAAATGAGATTAAGAATCCATACCTAACAATTGCAATCAGTGTAACCTGGCTTATTGTACCCTCAATGAATCCCCAACAATAAAAAAAAAAAAAGAATCCATTAAATCATGCATCTATTTTTTTCTAATGACCTGTTGTAGGGAAAATCATATAGTGTTTTAAAAGCACATAAAAATTATACCAACATTTATTATCAAATTACCTATGGTTAATAGTAGTGTCCTGACATAATTTGGTAAATCCATCATCTTCATCTGTTCTTTTTGGTGAAAATAAAGAATCTATTTATTCAATATCCTCTCTTCCCCCTAAGGATTCAAATGGGCCTTGTATCCACAGGCAACTCCTCTGACTATTGTATAATTTGATGAATCGTTGCAAACTCTGTAAATGTGACAGTAATTTTTCTCTGCATTCTGGACGTGATTTAGCTTTATTCTTTTTCTCCTAGGCATTCTGAAATATTTATGCTGGAGCACATTGGTAATCTGATAGGAGAGTCCTGTGAAAAACAAAAAGAGCTCATTATCAGCAAATTTACAACCAGTGGCACATTCTTCCAAATTCTATTTCTACTTTTTTAAAAAGTGAAATATTGGATGAAATAATAATATGGACAATGACTTAGCAGTCCTATTCTCAGTTGGTGTGTATTTCATTGGTCTATCGTTGCCCTAATCATGTTCTTTTATACAAATACAGTGAACACCTGCTCTGGTTCTGGGAAAATTAATTAATCAAACAGTGTTCAAGATAAATGCTGTTGGCCTTGACTGGTCAGGTGTTCATGTACAAGTGTTTCCCAGGAACACTCCATATTAGTTGGAACATTCCAGTGAATAATTAGAAGCCAATGTGGGGTAAGTACCTTAAAATTAAGTAGCTTTTGGATGAAATATCTACCTATATGCAACAACATTGACTATGACTATTTAGTAAAGTGGAGGAATGGCATTTCAAGTCACTTTGAAGCAGTTATCATTTTTAAGTTAACACGTTGCTTTATATTCCTTTAACGATTTCAGTGTAAATTATAAGGCTATTGATCAGCCTGTTCATTTTACCAGTATTTTGTGCTTTCTGATGACACTTGGTCTAAAACTTCATGTGGTAAAACTAGTATTTTAATGTGTTTAAAACCAGTATTTTTTTGAGGTTATGATTTATTAAGTGCCTAGAAATTTTCTGGGAAAAAATAGATGCACACAGGATACAAATTTTAATTATTAAGATTGTTAATAATAAAGAAAGGATGACTCTAATGCTATGTATTTTTGATGTATTTTCATAATAGTATTTCTTATGCTAATATAAACTAAGTATAAGTTCTATGCATTTTCATAACATTATTTTTTATTCTAATATCAACTAAGATGTACTTAATCAACTGCTGTTTGGTGACTAAAAAGTACTAATAACATTTTGACTGCTTCCTTATCTACAAATAGGTATTTTGGTCAGAAATCTATTGAGAAATTAAAGGTGTCAGAACATAATGATACAGATAACAGACATTTATTTTGCATGTAAAACTTCTCTTACTCACTAGATTTTTACCATCGTTGCATTCTCACTCAAACCTTACATAGTACTTTAATCCTTGATGAAATATTTGCTTGATAGCATGTATCTATATTTGCAGCTTACCAACACATCATTTTCTAAGAGTTGCTTTGGACTACTTTTTAGGTTTTAGTTCTTTATAAAGTGCATATCTAAACAAATAGATTTGAACTACATATATTAAAAAGGAATTTGAAATATAATAATAATATAAGTAATGACTATATATCAGGGGTCCTCAAACCTTTTAAACAGGGGGCCAGTTCACTGTCCCTCAGACCGTTGGAGGGCCAGACTATAGTTTTAAAAAAAACCAACTACGAACAAATTCCTATGCACATTGCACATATCTTATTTTGAAGTAAAAAAACAAAATGGGAACAAATATAATCACACCGCCTCATGTGGCCCACGGGCCGTAGTTTGAGGACCCTTGCAGTTTAGAAGAATATTTGACTCATAGTAATCTTTATATATAACAAGATGGGTGATTCTTAACCCATTTATAAGTTATGGTGGTCCCCAAATGATGTGCAAAGGCAGATGTCCACTTCATGCCAACAGCACTCCATTCTGGAGGCTTTCCTTTGTACCCCAAGAAGGCTTGATTACTTTCTGATCACCTATTATGAGTTGTAAAATTTACTAACTGGTATTATTTGCAAGGTAGGTGTTACCAATATTTATGAGGCCTTGGGAGTCAGGATTTTACCAACTATGTGGTAATATTGCAAAACTAATTGACTCAAAATATAACCAGATAGTTGAATTTCCTGCAATTTTAGTGAAGAGTAATTTAATAGGGTATCAAGTCTTGAGAATTGTTTATAGTTTTCAATTGCTGCTATTGTTACATTTGTTTTGTTTTGTTTTTCATTGTTACATTTGTTAATTTTTTAATCAAATTATTCTCAGATATTTTAAAATTCTTTCTTTCTTTGTTATTAGTGTACCATCTATATTTAATTGCCATTTTATTTCTTTTTGAACATTTAACAGTTGTTTTTTTTTTTTTTTTTTTTTTGTAGAGGCAGAGTCTCACTGTACCGCCCTCGGGTAGAGTGCCGTGGCGTCACATGGCTCACAGCAACCTCTAACTCTTGGGCTTACGTGAGTCTCTTGCCTCAGCCTCCGGAGCAGCTGGGACTACAGGCGCCCGCCACAACGCCTGGCTATTTTTTTTTTTCATTTTTTTTTTTATTTTTTATTTTTTTTTATTATTAAATCATAGCTGTGTACATTGATATGATCATGGGGCATCATTCACTAGCTTCACAGACCGTTTACCAAGTTTCACATATACCCTTGTAAGATACACCACTGGTGTAATCGGCTATTTTTTTGTTGCAATTTGGCCGGGGCTGGGTTTGAACCCGCCACCCTCATCATATGGGGCTGGTGCCCTGCTCACTGAGCCACAGGCGCCGCCCTCAACATTTAACAGTTTTTAATTATTAGGGGTACGTACTAGTTGTATACCTGTATAGGGTACATCATTTTGTTTCTTTACAATTTTTCTGCATTGCTTTTTTCTTTCTTTGGAAAAGTAAGAAGAGGTGAGCTTTGGAGTATTTTGTCCTGAGACATGAAGGATGAGAACATTGTAAATGTTTGACAAATTACTCAGTTAATTTAGAATACATTAATTTTCTAATGTTGTACCTCCAAAATCTCGCTGGATTATTATTATTCCAGTTTCCCTCTTGATCTATGCACCATTTGTAGAGTAGCCTGCACAGAAGTTTCCCTTGATATCAGAGTTACAGGTATTTAAAACCATGGCGAAAAACAATAGAAAAAAGTATTGCATAACTATTTGGAGAAAGTATTGGCATTGATAATATTCCATAATCATAGTTTCTCATTTGATTTTGTTATAAAATGGCAAATGTATTTTGTAGTGGTTTTTGAAGGTACCGTTAACAAATAGACTATTTCTCCTAACAGAGGATGCTTGGTCAGAAAACTGGCATTATAGAGTATCTTCTTGCAGCAGCATCTCCCAAATGAGATAGAAAGTCTTCTGCTTCATACAGTCACCTGTGTTTTGAAAACTAATACATTTTGGATTAATGCACAGATGTCAAAATGGATACGATCTCGCTGTGGAGTCTCCTGTTGGTCGTTTTTGGTCATCAACCCTCCAGACTGTTGGCTCAAAGAAATACAGAATTTGCAGTGGACCTTTATCAAGCAGTGTCCGTGTCTCATAAGGACAACATTGTATTTTCCCCCCTCGGAGCAACTTTGGTTCTTGGAATGGTACAACTGGGAGCAAAAGGCAAAGCACAGCAGCAGATAAGGCAAAGCCTGAGACTGCAGGACGCCCCAGCCGGTGAGCCTCTCATGCCTGCCTGTTTAAGATTTGGTCAGATTTACTTCAAAGTGTTAGAGAAAAACGCAGGGTCATGGAATTTTAATAAGTGAAAAAGTACAAAATTATAATAAAGTGGAACATTGTAAATGTGAGTAATTTTAATTCATTTCTAATTGCTTCCTAATGAAAATGCTATAAAAATAATTAGTTAAGAAATTGGGATTTATACAGATACAAGAAGTTATTTCTACGTCTGTGTGGTTTCTTTGCTCTGTTTTGGCCAGTTTTAATTAATTGCAGTTATATTGGGCGTGCCTGTCTGTGCTCACTGTGGCGTGTGCTTACACTCCACCTGGATCCACGTACACACCTGTCTCTCCACTGTCACTTGCTATCTCGCGACCATTTCCCCAGATTACACAACGGATTCAAAATATGATTTTTAATTATTGTATTTTTTTTTTTTTATTGTTGGGGATTCATTGAGGGTACAATAAGCCAGTTACACTGATTGCAATTGTTAGGTAAAGTCCCTCTTGCAATCATGTCTTGCCCCCATAAAGTGTGACACACACCAAGGCCCCACCCCCCTCCCTCCTTCACTCTTTCTGTTCCCCCCCATAAACTTAATTGTCATTAATTGTCCTCATATCAAGATTGAGTACATAGGATTCATGCTTCTCCATTTTTGTGATGCTTTACTAAGAATAATGTCTTCCACTTCCATCCAGGTTAATACAAAGGATTTTTTTTAATAGCTGAATAGTATTCCATGGTATACATATACCACAGCTTGTTAATCCATTCCTGGGTTGGTGGGCATTTAGGCTGTTTCCACATTTTGGCAATGGTAAATTGAGCTGCCATAAACAGTCTAGTACAAGTGTCCTTATGATAAAAGGATTTTTTTTCCTTCTGGGTAGATGCCCAGTAATGGGATTGCAGGATCGAATGGGAGGTCTAGGTTGAGTGCTTTGAGGTTTCTCCATACTTCCTTCCAGAAACGTTGTACTAGTTTGCAGTCCCACCAGCAGTGTAAAAGTGTTCCCTTCTCTCCACATCCACGACAGCATCTGCAGTTTTGAGATTTTGTGATGTGGGCCATTCTCACTGGGGTTAGATGATATCTCAGGGTGGTTTTGATTTGCATTTCTCTAATATATAGAGATGATGAACATTTTTTCATATGTTTGTTAGCCATTCGTCTGTCATCTTTAGAGAAAGTTCTATTCATGTCTCTTGCCCATTGATATAAGGGATTGTTGGCTTTTTTCATGTGGATTAATTTGAGTTCTCTATAGATCCTGGTTATCAAGCTTTTGTCTGATTGAAAATATGCAAATATCCTTTCCCATTGTGTAGGTTGTCTCTTTGCTTTGGTTATTGTGTCCTTAGCTGTACAGAAGCTTTTCAGTTTAATGAAGTCCCATTTGTTTATTTTTGATGTTGCAATTGCCATGGCAGTCTTCTTCATGAAGTCTTCCCCCAGGCCAATATCTTCCAGTGTTTTTCCTATGCTTTCTTTGAGGATTTTTATTGTTTCATGCCTTAAATTTAAGTCCTTTATCCATCTTGAATCAATTTTTGTGAGTGGGGAAAGATGTGGGTCCAGTTTCAGTCTTTTACATGTAGACATCCAGTTCTCCCAACACCATTTATTGAATAGGGAGTCTTTCGCCCAAGGTAAGTTCTTGTTTGGTTTATCAAAGATTAGGTGGTTGTAAGATGTTAGTTTCATTTCTTGGTGTTCAATTCGATTCCAAGTGTCTATGTCTCTGTTTTTGTGCCAGTACCATGCTGTCTTGAGCACTACGGCTTTGTAGTACAGACTAAAATCTGGTATGCTGACGCCCCCAGCTTTATTTTTGTTACTAAGAACTGCCTTAGCTATACGGGGTTTTTTCAGGTTCCATACAAAACGCAGAATCATTTTTTCCAAATCTTGAAAGTACGATGTAGGTACTTTGATAGGAATGGCATTGAATAGGTAGATAGCTTTGGGAAGTATAGACATTTTAACAATGTTGATTCTTCCCATCCATGAGCATGGTATGTTCTTCCATTTGTTAATATCCTCTGCTATTTCCTTTCTGAGGATTTCATAGTTTTCTTTATAGAGGTCCTTCACCTCCTTCGTTAGGTATATTCCTAGGTATTTCATTTTCTTTGAAACTATGGTGAAGGGAGTTGTGTCCTTAATTAGCTTCTCATCTTGACTGTTATTGGTGTATACAAAGGCTACTGACTTGTGGACATTGATTTTATATCCTGAAACATTACTGTATTTTTTTATGACTTCTAGGAGTCTTGTGGTTGAGTCTTTGGGGTTCTCTAAGTATAAGATCATGTCGTCAGCAAAGAGGGAGAGTTTGACCTCCTCTGCTCCCATTTGGATTCCCTTTATTTCCTTGTCTTGCCTAATTGTATTGGCTAGAACTTCCAGCACTACGTTGAATAGTAAAGGTGACAGAGGACAACCTTGTCTGGTTCCAGTTCTAAGAGGAAAAGCTTTCAGTTTTACTCCATTCAGTAAAATATTGGCTGTGGGTTTGTCATAGATAGCTTCAATCAGTTTTAGAAATGTGCCACCTATGCCTATACTCTTCAGAGTTCTAATTAGAAAAGGATGCTGTATTTTATCAAATGCTTTTTCTGCATCTATTGAGAGGATCATGTGATCTTTATTTTTGCCTCTGTTAATATGGTGGATAACGTTTATAGACTTGCGTTATGTTAAACCAGCCTTGCATCCCTGGGATGAAGCCTACTTGATCATGATGAATGACTTTTTTGATGATAAGCTGTAATCTATTGGCTAGGATTTTGTTCAGAATTTTTGCGTCTATGTTCATGAGTGAGATTGGTCTGAAATTCTCTTTTTGTTAGGGTCTTTTCCTAGTTTTGGTATCAGGGTGATGTTTGCTTCATAGAATGTGTTGGGGAAGATTCCTTCTTCCTCAGTTTTTTGGAATAATTTCTGCAGTACAGGAATAAGCTCTTCCTTGAAGGTTTGATAGAATTCTGGAGTGAAGCCATCTGGACCAGGGCATTTTTTAGTTGGAAGCTTTGTTATTGTTTCTTTGATCTCAGTGCTTGAAATTGGTCTGTTCAGGAGGTCTATTTCTTCCTGGCTGAGTCTAGGGAGAGGGTGTGATTCCAAATATTGATCCATTTCCTTCACATTGTCAAATTTCTGGGCATAGAGTTTCTGGTAGTATTCAGAGATGATCTCTTGTATCTCTGTGGGATCAGTTGTTATTTCCCCTTTATCGTTTCTGATTGAGGTTATTAGAGATTTTACTTTTCTATTTCTAGTTAGTCTGGCTAATGGTTTATCTATCAAAAAACCAACTCCTTGTTTCATTAATTTTCTGAATGATTCTTTTGTTTTCAATTTCATTGATCTCTGATTTGATTTTGGATATTTCTTTTCTTCTACTGAGTTTAGGCTTAGATTGTTCTTCTTTTTCCAATTCCGTAAGATTTCTTGTGAGATTGTTGATGTGCTCTCTTTCTGTTTTTCGAATGTAGGCATCTAAAGCGATGAATTTTCCTCTCAAAACTGCTTTTGCAGTATCCCGCAGGTTTTGGTAGCTTGTGTCTTCATTGTTGTTATGCTCAAGGAAGTTAATGATTTCCTGTTTTATTTCTTCCTTCACCCATGTGTTATTCAACAGAAGATTGTTTAATTTCCATGCCTTTGGGTGGGCTTGAGCATTTTTGTTAGAGTTGAGTTCCACCTTTAGTGCCTTATGGTCTGAAAAGATACAAGGTAAAATTTCAATTCTTTTGATTCTGTTGATATTTGTTTTGTGTCCCAGGATATGATCAATTTTGGAGAATGTTCCATGGGGTGATGAGAAGAATGTATATTCTTTATCTTTGGGGTGGAGTGTTCTATATGCATCTATCAAGCATAGTTGTTCTAGGGTCTCATTTAAATCTCTTACATCTTTGTTTAATTTCTGTTTAGAGGATCTGTCCAGCTCTGTAAGAGGAGTGTTAAAGTCCCCTGTTATGATGGTATTATCAGATATCATATTGCTCAGACTGAGTAAGATCCGCTTCAAGAATCTGGGAGCATTTAAATTGGGTACATAAATATTTAGAATGGAAATGTCTTCTTGTTGTAGTTTTCCCTTGACCAATATAAAGTGACCATCTTTGTCTTTTTTGACTTTAGTTGCTTTAAATCCACATGTATCTGAAAATAAGATTGCAACTCCTCTTTGCTTCTGAATTCCGTTTGCCTGAAAAATTGTCTTCCAACCCTTGACTCGGAGCTTTAATTTGTCTTTTGAGGCCAGGTGTGTTTCTTGCAGACAGCAAATGGATGGCTTGTGGTTTTTAATCCAGTCAGCCAATCTATGTCTCTTCAGTGGGGAATTCAAGCCATTAACATTTATTGAGATAATTGATAAGTGTGGTAGTATTCTATTCATCTTATTTGGTGAGAGTCCATTGCTTAGTTTTATCTTTTGCATCAGTGTGGAGGTTAGGTTTTGTCCTTTGATTTCTGAGTTCTTACTTTGCTGCTGATCCATTGTGGTGGTCAGTGTGCAGAACAGGTTGAAGTATTTCCTGTGGAGCTGGTCTTGTTGTGGCGAATTTCCTCAATGTTTGTATATCCGTAAATGATTTGATTTCTCCGTCAATTCTGAAGCTTAGCTTAGCAGGGTACAGAATTCTGGGCTGAAAATTGTTCTGTTTAAGTAGATTAAAGGTAGATGACCATTGTCTTCTTGCTTGGAAAGTTTCATTAGAGAAGTCTGCGGTCACTCTGATGGATTTGCCCCTGTAGGTCAACTGGTGCTTACTCCTGGCAGCTTGCAGAATCTTTTCTTTTGTCTTGACTTTGGACAGGTTCATCACAATGTGTCTTGGAGAAGCTCGGTTAGAGTTGAGGCGACCTGGGGTCCGATATCCCTCTGAAAGCAGTGTGTCAGACTCTTTGGTGATGTTTGGGAAATTTTCTTTTATAATATTCTCTAGTATGGCTTCCATTCCTCTGGGGCATTCTTCTTCCCCTTCTGGAATTCCTATAACTCGTATGTTGGAATGCTTCTTAAAGTCCCATAATTCTGACAGTGAACGTTCTGCTTTCTCTCTCTTCTTTTCTGCCTCTTTTACTGTCTGAGTTATCTCAAGAACTTTGTCTTCTACCTCTGAAATTCTTTCTTCTGCATGGTCTAACCTGTTGCTGATACTTTCCATTGTATCTTTAAGTTCCCTAATTGACTGTTTCAGTTCCTTCAGGTCTGCTATATCCTTTTTATATTCTTCATATCGTTCATCTCTTATTTGATTCTGTTTTTGGATTTCCTTTTGGTTATTTTCCACTTTATTAGCAATTTCCTTCATTGTTTCCATCATTTCTTTCATTGTTTTCAACATGTGTATTCTAAATTCCCTTTCTGTCATTCCTAACGTTTCTATACTGGTGGAATCATCTGCAGTAGCTACCTCATGGTCCCTTGGTGGGGTTGCTCTGGACTGGTTCTTCATGTTGCCTGGAGTTTTCTGCTGATTCTTCCTCATGAGTGATTTCTTTTATCTGTTTCCTTGCCCTAATTTTCCTTTCACTTCCTCTTGCTCTTTAAGTTCTTGTGCCTGTGGAAGTTGTGGGCGGGTTTAGACGGATTGAACACACGCGAACACTTGCCGGTTTTCCACTGTTTTAGTCCTCCTCTTGGGGTCCAGAAGTCTCTCGCTGACTCCCTGTATCTTCATAGGAGTGATGATAGGCAGTTCCCACCAGCCAGAGATGCCTGGAGTCCTATCTCCCCAGACTCACGGTGCCCAGATTAATTATTGTATTTTATGGTCTCTTATAGAAATATAATTACTTAAGCTTTTTTCAATAAATTTCCAATACTTCTTTCATGAAAATGATGCACTCTCACCCACAGTGAGACAAAGAAAAAGTGTTAATATGTGCATGTTAAGAGCTTATTTGTTAGCAGTTTTTAAAACTTTGAGAAAAAAACATTTAAATCATATATCAGAGGCCTTCGTGCTTGCAGGCGGTGGTTTGTTTTGGGTCTTCCAGAGGTCGATTTGAGCTACTGTGTATCTGACATCCTAGGATCCTGGGCTTTTGTGCTGATATTTAATTTGAAAACGTTGTTGTGTTTTCCTGACGATCTCATGCTTTCAATCTCTTTACTGGTTTTAATTTTAGACTTTTATATTAATATCAGATAATGTGCTCAAAGCACCAGAGGAGCAATCTGGACTTTTAATTTTGAAATATTATCACTATAACTAATTTCCATCTATTTTCCCTAGCATGAAGCAGCTATATTTATAAATTTGTTTTTCTGAAAACATTTTTTTATTTGCTTCATTATAAATACTCTTTTATGCAGAAACAAAGTTGGTGATAATGAAGTTAATTTGCAAGAGTTTTCCTTTGAGAATAATATATACTGAGGCCTCTGTGCCCCAGATTTAGTCTTGATTAACTTCAGTAAATCTCACTATACCACTCCCAGAAATATTCAATCACACGATTCTGCTTTGAGAATAGAACATTTCTGAAGAAATGTAAATTAGAGCCTATGGAAATGGCATTACTTTAAATGAATGCATCTTATAGAGGGACACAGAAGTCTGTACAGCTCCAGACTGAGAGTGTAGTCGTCACAGCAAAGTCACAATGACATCACCCAACCCCTGTGTACAGCACATGCACCACTGTGTCCAGGTATATGTGCTGGTATTTAATTCGAAAGAATTATGCTTGAGGCGGCACCTGTGGCTCAAAGGAATAGGGTGCCAGCCCTATATGCCGGAGGTGTTGGGTTCAAACCCAGCCCTGGCCAGAAACTGCAAAAAAAAAAAAAAAAAAGTTCATGCTTGCTACATATTATCTCATTTAATATTTATAATTATGCTGTGAGGTGAACATAACCCCTGCTATGCCAATGAGAAAACCGAGGCAGAGAAAAATAATTCATTCATTCAGGACTAATTCCAAAAATGATTTACCAAGGGTTAACAATTTAAAAGCAACAATAAACATAGTTATGTTTTCCTTGCAAGAGTATATACGGACAATTAAACATTAGCGTTTCAATGTACAGAGGATGCCCAGAAAATGTCTGCACGTTTTTGGAAAGGCAAAAAATGCATAAAAATTATAATTCTCAAGCCCTGTTTGACTTCTGCGATTCCAAGAGGTGCTCCAACATGTCTCGTATTCAGCTTTTGTTATTGGTATGTACTGAGCACTACCGTTTTAATACATAATTTTTCCTTTCCTAAAATGTGTGCCCATCTTTTTGGCACCATCTGTAAACACAATACGCAATACACATAGAACAAAGTCTACCGGACTGGTTTTCCATTCTACCTGTTGAAGGGCACACAGAACCACAAATGGGGGGCAAAGACAGACAGGTTGAAAGGGAGGAGATGTGAAAATAACTCCTAGATTATTATTGGGTGGGAGGTGGGGCCGGGCAGAGCCAGCTGGAACATGAGACCAAAGGAGACACCGGGAACTCATCCTGTTTGATTTTAAATGTTTATACTTTTGTCATCATGGATGTTTTTGGATTCATCTTGTTTTTTTGAAATATTGGGACATTATTTATCTGGATTACTGAGATTGCCCGAGGTGAATGTCTCATTGATTCACTTTAGTCCCGGCCCTGCCTTCAGACCCCACTAATTTTCATGGGGCCCATCTATCTGTGTTTACGTTTCCTGCCCTCGCCCGTGGTTCCAGCACTATTCTCCATGTTGGCACCGGCTTATGCTGCAGGCTCTGCAGAGGGGCACACGGCTGCTGGTGTCCTGACCCCACGGGGCTCTTGGTGACCTCAGTTCTCTGTCTGTCCCCCATCGTCAAGCAGCTGCTCAGAAGGTGCCTTCTGGTTTCTGCTGAGCATCTTAAGATGCTCCATTTTTCTACTGCCTAATGAAAAGGGTAGATCAAAGGTGCTTCTTTATCTATGAGACGAGCACTGGCATGAAGTCCTGTCCCAGCCCAGCACTGGCCACAGGCCATGTCACCTCCCAGGCCTTCATCCTCCTGGACCTCGTGGTCCTCACTGCAGGAAGAAGGGTTTGGATTCAGGTCATGCATTTGCACCTTCTGGCTGAGATAATCCGTAATTCTGCAGTACCTTTGTTTACCGTTTTAGATTTCTCTCTCACACACAAAACTGGCCTTCAGCCTCTCCTGAGCAGAGCAAGAGAACTTGCCTGGATTTTAGGACGTTTCTGGACTTTTCAAACAGCTGCTGAGAATGTGCCTTCTGAGTTCTGCTGAGCATCATATGAAGCTCCATTTTTCAACTATGCTTTCATTAGTCAGTAGAAAGTTACGTGCTGCAGCCGCCCTGAGAGTTATGCTTACCCGTCACCTGTAGGTTCTCCGTGGCTCCACTTTCTATAGTGAAATAAACTTGTTCTCATCACTAATTAGGAGCATGCATAGGTATCCTTTTCATTCTGTGCTACAAGAGGTTACGCATCCATAAATTAAATCAAATTTATAAGGCAAATAACTTTATATGCTCCTCCGAACCTGTGCAGCGTGTTCACCTTTATTCTTGGAATTCAGAATCCAGTAATTTATCAAAGGGCAGCTCCTTGTCGCACAGTCTCAGACTTGAAGTAGAAGTCATAAATCTATCTGCTCTGACAAATGAGTTAGAACTATTTATTACTCCTTTAAAGATGTTCATAAATTACAAATTCCGGAAAATTAGTTTCAAATTCTGCCGCTTCATTTCTGACCTGAATTTATTCTTCTGGAAAGTCGTCTCTGCAGCCTCTCTGTTATTGAGATATGTCTTTCTGGCTTTCATAGCAACAGATGATTGCATCTGAAATCATTATGGAAACATTTAAAACAGATTAACTTCCTTCCCTTCCTCAGGTGAGGAATTTCAGGGTTGTAAAGAATTACTGAACATCTTCATACCTGATCATGTAAAAGTAATGTTTCCTGTCTAAGGTCTTTCATATCTATGTCTGTAACCCAATGAATAGATAATCCTGGGGTTTGACGTAAAATTCGTCATGCCTTGGAGAGCTTCCTGTCAGCTTGTGGAGGTTGTGCCTGTGTAGGAACGCCGGGCTAAGGAAGTGAGCAGGGGCGAAAATGCGGCCTCCGTCAGCTGGACAAGACGCAGGCTACGGAGCTGGGCAGCGCCCACCCCCAAGTCAGGGCATTATTCTTTTTTGCATGAAGACATCTCATAGGCTGCTAGCTTCTAGTTAAAAGAAAAAAAACAAAAATGTGTTTGCACACACATGTAAACACACTCATATCCACCCAGTAGTAATTGTACTCTTCAGTAATACGTTTTATGTAACTCTTTATTCAGTTGGTGTTTTCTGATGATGAACCATTTCTTGTTTTGAACTCCTGGACTCTAACAATCCCTGGCTTTAGCCTCCCAAAGTGCTAGGATGACTGGTGTGAGCCTCCACACCCAGTCAGATTTTTTTTAATGGAGATTAACTTAATGTAATCAACTTTTAAATTATGAAAGAGGATATTTTGGTATTTAACTGAAAATTTAATGAAGGCCTTGGGTAAACCTGTTATTTGAAATAGAAGTCCCACACTTAACGATTGCCTTCTGGGACTGAGCTAGAGGGAGTGAAGATGGTGGAGCCCTTTGGTACTACGGAGCAATCATAATAAGCTGCGACGGGGTGAAATCTGGCACGAGGCTCTTCTCACAACCATATGCAGCTTTCTGACAATGCTGTGGTCAGAAAAATTCAAAAATAAATTGCTGGCCTGCAGTGAGTCTTTTAGTCAATGCTGACCAACTTATTCTGGCTAGTGGTTATAGTTGGAATGGTTACAGATTTTATTGTTTACGTAGACAGCAAAAGAATATAGATTTGGGCAGCACCTGTGGCTCAAAGGAGTAGGGCACTGGCCCCATATGCCAGAGATGGCGGGTTCAAACCCAGCCCCGGCCAAAAACAAAAAAAAAAAAAAAAAAAAGAATATAGATTTGTCAACCTGAAGAAATAAGCAATTATGATGGTTATGCATCTCTAGACATGATGATAGGGGTTTCCTTGTATCTTTTAAAACCCGGACAGTTGCTCACAGAGAGCAATTTTTTTCTTAAGCCAAAATATAATAATGTTGAAAAGAATTGCACAAGACTGTCCTACCCCATCCACATCCCCTGGCATTTCCCTCTCATAAACATCATGTTCATATTATGTAAAGAATAAGATTCTAAACATAAATTTCTAACACCTAAAAATGAGCTAAGTGTGTCTATACACGGGAATTCAACTTCAGCCTGTATAAAGGCACATCCTTGTTGTTGACAAATTTCAAATTGACGTGGATATTCTTTTTCCTATATGAAAATTGATCTGTCTCAAAAATGCATATTCTACAGGAGATAAATTCCTAAAATATTTACACTAACTTAGGATGGTTAGTTACCCCTAAAGGTGCATAAAATGGTGACATGAATCAGGGCGTTTAGACAGCAAAGCTGAAAAGCTGTTGTTTTTATGTTGTTCAATATGCCAGTATATATTATAATTATTTTTTAGGAGAAGAATTTTCGGTACTGAAGTCATTTTTCACCTCCATCTCAGAGAAAAAACAAGAATTTACATTTAATCTTGCCAGTGCCCTCTACCTTCAAGATGGATTCGCTGTGAATGAACAGTATCTCCATGGCAACAAAGAATTTTTTCAGAGCGCTATCAAACTGGTGGATTTTCAGGATGCAAAGGCTTGTGCGGAAACGATAAGTACCTGGGTAGAAAGCAAAACCGAGGGTAAAGTTTCCCATTTTCATAAAATCATTATTTGCCATTGTATTCATGGTTTTTAATATCCTAAAGTAAAGAAAGGCTGAAGATTTTCCTGCCGCACTATGGATCAGAGGGATCAAATCTCTTATTTCATTTCACTGTTATTTACATTAATACTGAATTATATAACTGAGAAACGGTGAGCTGCTTTGAAAAATATACTGATTCTCTTATTATTTTTGAAAGGCACTTATTTATAGAATTCTTTTTTTTTAAATTGCAGTCTGCTTCCCCACCCCCTTTTATTTGTTTTAATGAAAATTATCCAATGCCTGCAAGAATATTCAAAAGTCTTTGTACCTGTTGGGTTTTTTAAATAAAGGATAAAATTTCAAAATTAGAATGGTCTCTGAGAAAACAACCCATGAAGTCCTACTTGGAATAAATCCTTGAATTTAGACTATCAACCTGATAGCCACCATATATGTTGGAATAGAAAAGAAATTTTGCATGAATTTGATCATTGCCATAGGCAGTTATACTTTGAAAACAATATTCCTTGTAAGGATTACAAGTAAAATAATGTTTTAGGACACAATTGAATTTGAAATAGGTAATGTTTTGAATAGATTTTTGCGTTTTTTTGAAATCTTACGTGAACAAGAAGTTGGAAATATAATCACATCAAAGAACAAATTGTCATGGCTTTGATGTTTAAGCCAAACAAATTTTGTAGGGTGGTATTTATAGAATTTGTAATTAAAAAATTTAATAACAATTTTGTTCAAGCATAGATTTTTCAAGCATAGAAAGAGCAACAACATTTTCGTCCAAGTAGAACTTATATCTGTCAATTCCAAATGCCTGCTTTTCCACATTTATTGTGAATAATTAATACATTTTAGTCAAATGTGTTAATGTTTAATAATAAATGTTAATAGTCCTATCATAAACACGGTCATCTAAAGAAATTTAAAATATAAGGTAGAAAACATTCTCTACAGAGAGATGTGGTAACCTTACAGGCATATAGATCTGAGTTCAAGTCCTAGAAATGCATGAGCTATGCTCTATTTAAAATGAGGATACTATGAACATGTTTTGGGATTATTTGGGGTTTTAATGATAATGTATATGGAGTTACAAGCATATACCAGGCCCTTGATTAATAGCTTATTTATTTATTTGTTCAGCTATGAAATACCGTGACGGTGTGAGATACTGGTGTGCTTGGTATGAGAGGCCTCTTATGGGACAGTAGAACTTGGAAATGTGAAATGGGTATGGGGAGCGATGTGTACAGGGGCCCAGGCTGGAGACACCACTGGACAGCCCATGGCCTCTCAATCGTGTCTATTTCTCGTAGCTTGGAAATATTCATTGGACTTGGAAATAGAAAGCTGAGTGTTTAGAAGAGAAAAATCATACTAGTTACCTACATTTTCATCCTTTCTATCGGTCAGTGGCTACAGCCAGAGTGGCAAGTTTGGGTACCGTAAACTTACTCATTACGATCAGCCTGCTGGAGGACCTTGAAAGTAAGTGTGAATGACACCAATAAACAAACTGGAAGAAATATTTTGTTTCTGTTCTTTCTCCCTGAAAGACAGATGATGCCAAAAAATCTCGCGGAAAGGAGTCTACAACTGGATCTGCTCAAGTTTGCCAAAAACAGTCTCCTATGTCCCGTTTTCTGGTGAAATTCCACTTGCACCTGCTTCTTAGTGAAATATTTAAGCATTCCCTTTCACTCTCAAACTTGCCAAGATTAGATAAGACACTCTGTCCACAACTGATCTGCACAAGATGTTTTTCTTTAATTCTAACTGTTCCACTGAATCCTTGTATATTTCTTCCAACCTCTTTCTCTTCCACCTCCTTTACAGGAAAAATTAAAGACATGTTTTCAGGGGAAGATTTTGGCCCTCTGACTCGCCTTGTCCTGGTGAATGCTATTTATTTCAAGGGGGATTGGAAACAGAAATTCAGAACAGAGAACACCCAGCTGATGAATTTTACTAAGAAAGATGGTTCCGCAGTCCAGATTCCAATGATGAAGGCTCTTCTAAGAACAAAATACGGTAATATGAGAACGCACACTTTCTAAAACACAGCTTTGGGAAGTGCCACGTATATTTGATATTTTATTTTCTCTGTTCCAGGGTATTTTTCTGAATCTTCTATACACTATCAGGTTCTGGAACTGCCTTATAAGGATGATGAATTTAGTTTCATCATCATACTTCCTGCAAAAGAACTGAACGTGGAGGAAGTAGAGAAACGGATTACCGCTCGCCAAATCCTGAAATGGCTCTCTGAGATGCAGGAAGAGGAAGTGGAAATAAGCCTCCCAAGGTTGGTAATGTCCGTGTTGTATACAAGTACTTCCTATGAGGGCTTAGAGCAGTGGTTCTCAACCTTCCTAATGCTGCAAACTCTTTAATGCAGTCCAAGGGGGTCACGACCCACAGGTCGAGAACTGCTGGCTTAGCGTAACTTTATTCAGAGATGTCATTTAATCAATGTTAAATGTGAATAATGACACCTATAACCAAGTTATCCCCAGCTTTTTCTCCCTAAATGATAATGCATAGGTCCCAAACCCAACCTACAATAAGAAATAAAGGCTTTTGTCAGAACGACCTTTGCCACATTTTTAGGCATCTCTGTAAGAATGTTTCATTCTCCAGCAGTCTGTCCAGGAGACCGGGCTCTCAACAGCTTCTCCACACTGTCTGAGCTTGGCAGCACTTTCTCCAAACCCTCACTCAGCAGCACACCTCTCGCGCAGCTTCTCATGGTGCGACTTTTCTCTTAATTCCTCCAAGCACAACTGTTGTGTCTTCATTTGTGTTTTCCTGCCTAAGTTCACGTGGTGAAGTCCCAACCTTCAGTACCTCCGAATGTGACTGTATTTGGACAGACAGGGATCTCTAGAGTGTGAACGAGAAGACGTTAGTGTGGGCTGTGGCCCAGTGTGGCTGGGTCCTTGTAAGAAGAGGAGACTCAGCCACAGAGATACCCACAGAGGGGAGGTGACGTGATGAGACACAGAAAAAGCTGAGCAAGTGTGAGCCGGGGAGGGGTTCACAGAGCAGACCGTTCCCTCGCAGGGCTCTGAAGAACTCGGCACTGCTGACATCTTGATTTCCGGGCTCTGGTCTTCACCACTGTGAAGTAATACAGTTGAACTTCCCTAGGTTGGTCATCTGACGGAATAACAAACTGGTCAATATACAGAGGTAGTCGACCTAAGGAGCTTCCACTGAGTACATGTGTTGCACAACCAGTCTGTGAAAGTTAGGTCAACTTAAGGAGGTGGTCAACTAGGGAGGTTCCACTGCGTATTTCTGTGATTGAAGCCACCCAGCTTGTGGGAATTTATTATAGCAGCCCTGGCAAGTAAGAACAATTTCAATGTTTAACCCAACTCTACTGAAAGCTTAGTGATAGCTAACGTGGCTGGCGAGGTAGAAAGTAATTTACACCACGTCCTGGGCATGACTGCCCTGGACTGCAGACCGTCTCCTGTTTCACGTTTTCCTTAAGCCTGCCATTGTCACGGTGCCAGGGTCCCCGCCCCTGCGAGGGGACCCTTACCAACTCTCTCCTACTCAGCGTTTGGAGTCCTCCATCTGTGCCCAGGGTAGAGAGAAGGTGACCCAGATTCCTCACTATCTTTTCTAAGGCCAGCTTCCCAGTCATGACAAGAACGTAGAGCGTAGATTTCAACTCTCAGCCAAACAATGTTTTCATCATAAAATAGCTTCTTCCTCCTTCTTGATCTCCAACTTCTCCATCTCTATCCACCAATTCTATTTGCATAACGAAAAAAATTGTATTGAATTTTCCAAACAAATGAGCAAGTTGCCTTCAAAGATTAATGTGAACCTCCATTTAGGTAGAAACGCAAGTGCGCACTGACGAGTGTATCCCCCTTTTCCATTCAGATTCCAGCCACCAACGAGTTTTTAAAAGCTGGCGGCCGTTCAACTGCAGTGTCTCATCACAAGCTTCTGTTCATGGCGCTGAGGCTGGCATATAGAGGCGCTAAGTAAACGATGGCTATTTCTTTTTTTTTTTTTCTGTGTTAAGAAGATCACTACCCAGCCAGTCCCAACCCAGAGTCAGAGCTGCTGACTTCTCCTTCTCTCCGCCCTTTCCCTCCGTGTGGCAGGCCTTTCTCCCTGGCTCCTGGCCCGTAAGCTCGCATTTATTTTCAGGTCCCTCTCAAGGCTGCCTGTTCCATGTAGATTTGTGCAAACCTGCCCGGTTGGAATGAACCGTTTCTCTTCTCCGGTTGTAGAAGAGCAGTCCTAGTTTTTGCTCACACTCCCGTCTAGCCTATCAGGAAGCATGTTCTGGAAAGGGGGTTCTATGTCACTCATTTGGGTGTCCATCATTCCTAGAACATTTCACAGTATAATAATGTGCTAAATGAATATAGTTGAGTTAAATTACACAAATATTTCCAAGGAAAGAGGTTCTATCTTATTACTCTTTATCTCATTTTGAAAATCTCAAAAACCATAATTCAACTTTCTAGTCACTTTAATGTAGTGTTAATTTAGTTAATTTAGCTTGCCCCACGTGGGGAGCATGGTGAAAAATGGTGTATCAGCTGTGGATTCCGGAATCTCTCCAAGGGGAGGAAAATACGATTCTTTTTGAATTCCCAGGATTGAAAATATTTTTACTAACTCTTTCATCATAAGAATACAACATTACATTTACAAGTACTCATTTTTACTAAATGAATGTTTTCTGACTTTTTAAAGGAGTAGTTTTCTTATTTTGGCAAGTTCATGAACTATTTTTGCCTGTCAGATCATATTGATGAATTAAATTCCTTGAGCACTAAAATCATCAGGTAAAACTTCAGAAACACATTTTCCCCCTAATGAGCAATTTTCTCACAAAAGAAACCCCACCATTTAGAGCACATATTTTAACATACACAGAAGAGAGAAAACTACACAAGCTGAGAAAATATTAGGGGTGGGCTGACAGATTTATAGTTTACAAATGCATTTTATAAACAGAGGCTCAGTGCCATGGTCCTCATATCTAAATAAATGTGTAATGTTTTTCCAACTGATAACTGAAGATTTTGGTAACATTGGAACAGTTTAATCAATTGTATTTGTTTTCTAGAGCCCCTGTAAGAGTAGGTGGCTTGAAATGACAGAAATTTACTCTCTCACGGTTCTGGAAGGACCACGTCCAAAATCAAGGTGTGTGTTAGCAGGACACGCCTGTGAGGGACAGTCATCATGTTGGGTTAAGGGCTCACCTTACTCCAGTCTAGCCTCAGTCTAACTAATTTTATCTGCAGTAACAACCCTATTTCAAAGTAAAATTACATCAGAAGGTAATGATTTTCAGCCAGCGTTCTGTGAGAGGATCTTAAGGGTGCTGAAAAATTAATATCAGTAAAGTCCTTAGTTAAATTATTTTCCAAACAAATTGAAAGCACAGTAAGTCTTTTCTTTATTTTACTCTATTTTTTTGTTCAACATAATTTAAGTGTGCTGCCGAAGTGTTACTATGGGTGTAAGCATGCCGGGAGATAAAAAAGTTTGAAAGACACTGTCTCAGGGTGCAGGAGATGAGGGCTTCAGCATGTGAATCTGAGGGAGAGAGTGCGTCCATAACTCAGTCCACAATACCAGCTACATTAAACTCGATGTTGTTGTAAAACACAGTGTCTCTTTGGTAACAAAGATTCTTAGGAAATGCCGAAGGCAAGAAAACCACTCCTGAGAATGTTTTCCTAGAAGCTGCCGTATCAGGGACGGTGACTGGCTGAAAACACTTCCTTTCTCCCCTGCGATGTGGACATTAGAATCAAGGCCAATAAGGTATAGTCTACAACATTGGCCACTTTCTAGCATTTACTATCTCTAATGCATATTAATAGGCATCTATTTTTTTCTTTTTTTTTGCCGGGGCTGGGTTTGAACCCGCCACCTCCGGCATATGGGACCAGCGCCCTACTCCTTGAGCCACAGGTGCCGCCCAATAGGCATCTATTAATAGACATTATTAATTTTGACATTTAACCTGAGAAAGCATTTAGTGTTTACAGTCTAATAACTAGAGGCTGTGGTTCCACAGTGTCAGTTGGTTATGTCTTCCGTTTCACAGATGAGAAAAACAAGGCACTGAAAAGCTAAATGGTTCTCATTCAGTGTGTGCTGGGAGAGAAAAGTCAGCCCTCGAGTCTGTCATCTCAGCCTCCCAGTCTTCCTAGTCTGATCCTGGTTAGGAAATGTATTTTTTGTGCAAAAACCTAGATAGATGGGGACTTTATTATGGAGAAGAGGCTGGGACAAACGGCACGTGACAGACATGCCCCTTATTGATAAGACAGTTACTACTTATTGATGAGATGGAATAGTGGGAGAATTTCACAAAAATTTGCTGAGACTATGCATCAGGCCAGTGCCTGCCTGCAGTTGTACAGCCAGTAAATGGCTGAGCCAGTGTCCTGGGACAAACAGGAACCTGAAAGCAGGTGCACTCTGGGGCCAGCACAAGGGGAGTGCAGAACAGAGTGGTCAGTGACAGGGAGGGCAGCAGGTCCAAGATCTGGAACAGCCATGCTGAGGACTTTTTAAAAGAGTTGACACCTACCCTCGGACAGAAAGCATCAAATTCCCGGTAAGGTAGAAATTGATCCCAGTCTTGGGCAGCCTTGGGCTTATCGATTGGTGTGTGAATGTGAATTGTGTATGGATGAGAGAGCAGCAAGGCAGGAAAAGTGAGACCAGACGGAATAAAGATGTGGTGACCAGAGGCAGGAATGATTGCAAAGTGTTCATTTTCACTTAGACCTGCTGGACACTGGTAAACATTGGAATTCCAAGTGTGCATTGAACAGTTTCCAGATGCATTTCAGATGTGATGAAAAGTATTTTTAATTCAGCTCATGAGGCTAACAGATTGTTTCTCTCTCCCTGACACACACACACACACACACACACAGGGAGATAACTAGAAGGAAAGTGACCAGAGGCTACTAGGCACCCACAGAGCAGTCCAGGTCCTCAGCATCAATCAAGTATTATGTTACACTTCTATCCTTGCAATAATCATAATACGTGTTTGGTTTGGTTAGGTCTATGTATGAATGATTTAAAAATGACTCAAGCCTACAGGATTTCAAATAATAAGGACAGGAGCCCGGAGGGAGATTAATTAGGGACTTTTTTTTTTTTTCCTTTAAACAAAATCTCTGGGGAAAGATGGGGAGGGAGGGAGAGCATTGGTCTCCAGAAGGGCCTGGAGAGTAAATCATTCTAAGGCTAGGAGTAAATCATTCTTCTTTTTTTTTTTTTTTTTGTAGAGCCCGCCATGACGCCCGGCTATTTTTTTGTTGCAGTTTGGCCGGGGCTGGGTTTGAACCCGCCACCCTCGGCATATGGGGCTGGCACCCTACTCACTGAGCCACAGGCGCCGCCCAGAGTAAATCATTCTTAAAACAAAAATATGGATGATTTTCTTTCATTTTCTGTAGCTTTTGCCTGTGTGAGAACATTTCTTCCCGGATATTTCATTTGGAAGTAAATTGCTGACTTTTAAGCAAACAGATCATGTGTGCATATGCTAAAAACATGTCTTGGGATTATCCAGTTCCAACAGTGTCTCTAGCGCTCCTTCCTTCCTTCCTTCCTTCTTGTGATTTATTTATTTATTTATTTATTTATTATTAGATCATAACTGTATACATCACTGCATTTATGGGGCACACTGTGCTGATTTTAGATACCATTTGGAATGTTTACATCAAACTGGTTAACACAGCCTTCCCCTCACTGATTTGTTGTGTTTAGACGTTTATACTCCGTTTCTGTTGCTCATTCTTTCATGTTTGGCTGATGTTGTTCTTTTGATAATTTTAAAGAAGGGTCGAGGAAAAACAGCAATGAACCACACCTGGGATACATAGTAAGACTCAAACTTTGGAAGCGGGACATTGCGTGCACTGCCCGAGTTGGAGGTTTTAAATTATATTTTGATTAGAAGCATGAGAGCGCGTCCGCTTCGACGTCAACCAGACGTGGGTTTAGACCGTAGCTCTGGCACCTGCTCTGACCTAGAAATCAAACTCCTCAATCTTCTGCTTTCTTACATGTTCATGGAAATAATAATGCCAGCTTCCTAGGATTTTTGAGCAGTTTAAAGACTATAATTTTACTAAGTACCTAACAGGTTGGAAGTGCTACTTCACACCTGGCTATTTATGGCTCTGATAATTATGGATAATTAGAGTCTGGCTGTGGAGTATACTTTTTATTAGATGCCTGAACGGGCTTCTATTTCTGTCAGTTTTATTGGACGATGTTATGAGCAGGACTGTTACTTCAATGATTCTTCAGTGATAATTAAGCATTATTAGGAGCTGTAATAAGTCTTGCAGTTTTCTTGTTATTATCCTAAAGTTATTGAACTATCATACTAAAAATAGCCAACTTGTAGGTGGATTAAAATCTCTATTTTTTAAAAGGCCATGCTCTGTTTGGTTTAAAGAGTATGGTAATAAAAATAGAATAAAAAAACCCAACCCTCAAAATCATCATGTTGCATATAATCTTTGCTAGTAGAAAGTTGCAAAAATGTAGTTGAAAAATCAGCCTATGTTACCGTCAGTAGATTCTAAAGTGCAAGTCATGTCCATTTCCAGTTAGTTAAGGTTCTGAATGAGTTAACATCTTTCTCCTCTACCTGTTATTTTACCAAGAAATGATTTAGGCCAATAAAGCTTTGCCATAGTATAGTCACTGTTTTGAAGAATTATAATTAAGAAGCTTGTTTAGTATTTGGCAGTTAAAACTGTGATCTAATTAGACTGATGGCCCACGCTAATTTCTATCCCCAGGATCACTAGTGCTTGCATCCAAACTGGGGGCTCTGGGGGAGGTCTTGCGGCAGGACTCTGACAGGAGTTGCCTGGAAATTTTGCTGATGTAGGAGATATATACAGTCCCTGTTTAAGAATGTTTCATTTGTCTTTTCTTTTTTTTACCAAAATTTCTGACTTTATTTTATTTTTTTAGTTTATTTATTATTAAATCATGGGGCACCATACACTGGTTTTATAGACCATTTGACACATTTTCATCACACTGGTTAACATAGCCTTCCTGGCATTTTCTTAGTTATTGTGTTAAGACATTTATATTCTACATTTAGTAAGTTTCACATGTACCCTTGTAAGATGCACCATAGATTTGGTCCCACCAATCACCTTCCCTTGACCCATCCTCCCCCACTCCTCCCTCTCTCCCTTCCCCCTATTGTTAGGTTGTAACTGGGTTATAGCTTTCATGTGAAAACCCTAAATTAGTTTCATAGTACGGCTGAGTACATTGGATACTTTTTCTTCCATTCTTGAGATACTTTGCTAAGAAGAATATGTTCCAGCTCCATCCATGTAAACATGAAAGAGGTAAAGTCTCCATCTTTCTTTAAGGCTGCATAATATTCCATGGTGTACATATACCACAATTTATTAATCCATTCATGGATCGATGGGCACTTGGACTTTTTCCACGACTTAGCAATTATGAATTGGGCTGCAATAAACATTCTGATACAAATATCTTTGTTATAATGTGATTTTTGGTTTTCTGGGTATATACCTAGTAGAGGAATTGTAGGATCGCATGGCAGGTCTATTTTTAGATCTCTAAGTATTCTCCAAACATCTTTCCAAAAGGAACATATTAGTTTGCATTCCCACCAGCCGTGTAGAAGTGTTCCCTTTTCTCCACATCCATGCCAACATCTCTGGTCTTGGTATTTTGTGATATGGGCTAATCTTACTGGAGTTAGATGATATAATATGCATTTGTTTCAAAAGCCATCGAACCTCACTTTCCCGTGGAAATTTTTTTAAAAAAGAAATTTGTACTTATTGACTTCACAGACACTAAAAGTATCAATTTGCTTTTTAAAATCAAGTCAGGTGGGAGATAACTCAATAAGTACAAGTTTCTTTTTAAAAAAAATTCCACAGGAAAGTGAGGTTCGATGGCTTTTGAAACAAATTCCTATTAATATGAGGGTACAAATGACCAGGCTACATTGTTTGCATGTGGTAGGTAAAGTCCAGGTTGTATTTGAGCCCTTCACCCAGGAGGCGTGCCGTGTACCTCACATCGTGCTTGTTAGGTGAGGGCACACCACGCGCCCTGCCATCCCCTCCTGTCCTCCGTCCTCTCCCCCTCCCCATCCTCCCTCCCCATCCTCCCTCCCCATCCTTCTTCCTTCCCCACTCTGTCCTCTTCCCCCTCACTTGGCTTTGGAGTTGGATTCCTAGATGAGAGCCTATGAGAATCTTTGGAGATTCTCTGGTTAAGTTCCCTCCTCACAAGTGAGTCAAACTGAAGCCCAGCAAGGTTTCTTAGGACTGGGTGGGTCCAAGGCACAGCCCTGCATTGGAAGCACTGGCCGGCTCCTTCTTCATTTCCTCTCCCATAATTTTTATTTTTTATTTCCTTTGAAAGAAATTTAGTTTCTTCATTTTGCACTTTTACACTTTTCACTTTTACGCTTTCACAGGGCCCATCAGGTGTGCGCATAAACTCAAGAAGGTCACAGCAACTGTGACAACGAGTGGGATGGATGATTAATAGTAAATGCTTCTCTGTAATAACCAATAGTTTTCTCCGAAGACTGTTGACTCCTGTCCCTGTTGGCAGCATCACGGCCATCTGCCAGGAACCATCCTCGATAGTGTGAAGAACTCGAGGCCGTAGAAATGCTAGAAGGAAATCTGAGACATCTTAGGAAGGGGCTGGGAATTGCAAACTTACACATCTCACCCTGTTTGTTGAGTAATTGTTACTTAAAAAAAAAAAAATAGAGTATTCTCTTCCCCATTCCCTCCAACCACTTGGCCAGGAAGCAAGTTATTAGCAACCCAGAGCTGATGGCAGAGCTGGCAAAAATGGTGTGAAATTTGACAAAATATAATTGGGATAATAAAAACAAAATATTTCACAATATGATCTCTTCCAAGTCATTCATTTAAAAAAAAATTATTAACAAACCTGTGTGTGTTTCAAGACTTTTCTTCATCTTTTTTTTTTTTTTAACAGATTTAAAGTAGAACAAAAATTAGACTTTAAAGAAGCTTTGTATTCTTTGAACGTAACTGAGATATTTAGTGGCGGCTGCGACCTTTCTGGACTAACAGGTATGATAAATTATCATGTTAATTTGGTTTCTTAGGACTATATTAACTAACTGATCTTAAAACTGGAAGATTTGGTCCCAGGTATCAGACACACAGTGAGTAAATGTCAGAGCCGTGTTCCACTGTCTGGAAGCAGGCACTCTATTCTGCATTTAAGTAGTTTTCCTTAATGGAAGTTAAAGGCATTTAGGATTTTAGATAAGCATTTTAGTCAAACTTCTCATATAACTATGTGGATCAGATTTATTACATGGGCTTTTATTTCTGCCCTGTTTGGATTTTCTTATCTGAATAATGGGAATTACAACTTTGAGTCTCTCATCTAAGCAGAGCTAATAAAACTCTCATAAACCAATTTGCAAAGGTTAATTCCCTAATATTAAAGTCCATGAAATAGGAACCCACAAGCTGCTGGATGTGGAATGCAATTGAGAAATTGCAATGCTACAGCTTTTAGATTTAGCAACAGAGCAGATGAATCTGGTTTGCTGACTGCACCTGAAGCATCCCACATGGTTGGGATGTGAAGTCCCCCAGCAAAGCCAAGACGGTCTTTTAGTCTTCTGGTCCTGGGAGTACTTGCTAGTTTAAATATAACTAACTAAAGAGAAAAAAAATGGATGGAGACGGCCAATTAGTCCTAAACTATTTTCTCTCTTTTAAACTTAGTCTTCTGTTTTATGAAAAGGAACCTAAGCTTGGCGCCCGTGGCTCGTGAATAGGGTGCCAACCACATACACTGAGGCTGGCAGGTTCAAGCCCGGCCCGGGCCTGCTAAACAACAATGACAACTGCAAGCACAAAATAGCTGGGCGTTGTGGTGGGTGCCTGTAGTCCCAGCTACTCGAGAGGCAGAGGCAAGAGAATCACGTAAGCCCAAGATTTTGAGGTTGCTGTGAGCTGTGACGACACAGCACTCTATACCAAGGGTAACATAGTGAGACTCTGTCTCAAAAAAAGAAGAAAACAAAACAAAACAAAAAGGCACCTAAGCTTGTCTGTTTGATGAATTTTTGTATCAAAACATGAAATATAATGGAAATATTTTGCGTATTCTTTGTAATTATCTGGGTTGGGGAGAGGTGTTTATTAATTTAGTCACTTATCAATGGTATGGGTAAATGAGTGGAAGGACTAAGCTTTCCTGGTGGAGATGAATGGGGGGTGTTCACAGGTGCCAAAAATGTTCATTATCACCTTCATACATGAGGTAGCTGCTCCTTCTCACACCGACAGATCTTTGACAGTCTCATCAGCACCAGTCATGAAACAGTCACTGTTAAATACCGCGCCAGGATGCGTGTAAGTCAGCCTGTGACACAGCCACCTGATGTCAACCAGACGGTTTTCCAAGCACTTCATCTTAACTTCTCTCTGGCCTTAGGAAACTCACTTGAAATTGCTGAGACATTTCAATAGCTGCTCATTCTGCAAATTCCCAACAATTTGTAACTTCTATAAAAACCCTCCTTTTACAGGCAGAATTTTAAAGAAAACATCTCCAAAATGCTTCGTGAAAGAATTTGTTCCTGAAAATCAACCCCAAGCAGAGAAAAGTAAATGTCCAGCATTTTTTGTTCTTTCTGCCCTTGGTTACCTTTTGAGTTGTTTTAACCACACTGGTTCTGTCTCACTGCCTGGAAGAGGACAGCCGTAGGCCACATGGACTCTGTGGCTGGAGGCCGGGAGCACGGGAATCTCCCTGCTATCCTCACTTACCGTGTGTGACATAAACGTTCAGTAAAGGCTTCTTTACTGCCAACCCTTCCCTGGTGCTACAGGACATCTATTAAAAGAACACTGCCTTTTACTTCCACAGTTGCAAGTTTTAAAGAAAATACTCTCATAGAATCATTTTGGAAACTCTGAGATAAATATGTGACGTCCCACTGACATTAGTTCCTGTGTCACACATAGTGAAGTAACCTTTCTGATCCTCAGTTTCCTAATCTGTTAAGTGAGATAATAAATTGCAGTGATTTGAGGGAAAGTAAAAGAATGCGTGTACAACAGCTACGTTAATATTTTGCATATAGTTGTTGCTTAGAACGTCAAATGAAAAAAGCAAGTGGGGAAGGTGGCAGTTCAGAATTTGTCTGCACGTCTACCCACAGAGCTGTGGAAGTTTTCCTGTTCTCTTCCTTTAATAAATACAGACTTGGAATTTTCACAAAAAATAAGGGAAAAGCTATAACAAAGTGAGTCTATAGAGCATCCAGATTCGTTATTCTAAACACGCCACCTCTCGGGTCCTGTTCTTTCCCTAAGACGAGGCCCTGTGTGCAGTGACAGGGAATGCGGCTGTTGTGGGGCTGAGGCTGTTGCTAAACGGAGTGAAATTGTTCCGTCCTCCCCAACCTGCTTTTCGACCTTCATTCATGGCGCGGGCCACAAAGTCATTTACTGGGTGCTTCATTTGTAAATCCGACCTTATTCCAGGCAGTTCTGAGAAAGGAAGGTGCTTCTGTGCCTGATCTTGAGAGACGGTTCTCCTGCACGTCAGTGAATCCACAGTAACGGTGGGGATGTCCCCTTTCCCCCATTGTACAGGTTTCTGTCACTAGACATAATCCAATCCATTGGTTTACTTATTTGAAAGTATCCGTGTAGGGCAGTTAAGGGCGAAGCAGTTTTCTAGAGCATGTTTCCATGGTTCCTTGGTAAGGAACATTGTCAGACCTTGCTGGTCTCACAAAGCCAGCTTGACACGGCTTCTGGACTCATGGGTGTCACTCCTCCCTTCTCCAGGGGAACACCCTCACAGGCCACTGCACCAGGAAGCTTCCCCCACACAATTCTGCCTGTAGAAGAGGGGCATTTCCTCCCGGCCATATGCGTGTGTCCATCCACATCAGAACAAAATTATCAGACACTGTCTCACACTGGACAGTCTAACAGGCTTTAAAGCATCCCTCGGAAGGGATTTTGTAACTTATGACACAAACGTTCTTAGACTTTGGTAGCCTCCCCAGGCTTGAAGCAAAGTGAGCTTTGTTTTAAACTCAGATCAAAACTAGATACAGATTTGAAAAGGGAAGTTGTCTTTGAGGTTGACACATAGGGTGGGATTGACTCAAATCTGGAAAGCTTCTTTCATTCTGTCGGCAGACAGAAGCTAAGGGAGGGAAAACCCTCTATCCACTCAAATATTTCATGTAGTTGGACACCTGACTTGAGGCTTATAACAGTCTATGTTTACCTTTTATGTCAGGAAACCCTTGATCTATTTCTGTGTCTATTCATCTCAGTAAGAACTGAACATAACCCACCTTGATCTCCAGCAAATTGCATAGAAAACTGTTTCCCTGCCTGTGCTCATTTGAAAATGTTATTAGTCTGGGAACAAATAGGTAATGGCTCTTGATTTTAATCCTTAAATGTACATTCATATGTTTTGCCAGATTCATCTGAAGTGTTTGTTTCCCAAGTTATGCAAAAAGTTTTCTTTGAGATAAATGAAGCTGGCAGTGAAGCCGCAGCATCAACAGGTAGGACCGATGATTTCCGCGTAAGCCGAGGGGAAGAAGGGGGAAGATGAACTGTGTACTTGGGTCGTTTTTCTCTTCTCTGTCTAGACGCTACATGAGGAAAAAACAAAATGGTTGTGTAAGCTGTTCATTCACTCTCCAGTCACAGCATAATGCAAAAGGGAAGGAAAGTTATTAGATTAGGAGTTGAGGCTCTTCTACTGATGTTGGCTTGTTGGCAAACCAGAGAACCTGCCATTGAGTAGATGGGACCTGAGGTGAAGGGCGTCTCTGAAACAGGAGACAGGACCTGTGGGGTTCAAATCCGGGATCAGGATTGTTCAATGTGACATCACTGTTGTGAAAGAGCGCTTGTCCTTTCTAACTGTATTTCATTTCCTTCTTCCCTACGACAAGTTGGTCCTTCTGTTTTAAATTCAATTCTTGCCATCACCTTCTGTGGCAGTGGCTCTCAAACTTAGCTGCATGGTAGAATCATGGGAGAAGTTTTTAAAAATCTGATGCCCAGCCCACACCGCAAACAAAATAAATCAGGATATGTGCAGGTGAAAGTTGGGCTCCAGGATTTCTTGCTTCCCTATGTAATTCCAACGTGCCTCCATGCTGAGGATCTGTGCTCCACGGTGCCGTGAAGTTGCTCTCGCTCCCAGGAGGATGATACAGCAAAGCAGCAAAAGCATCACTTGGGAGCTTCTTAGAAATGCAGAATCCTAGGCCCCTCCAGGCGGCCAAATCAAATCTTCATTTTCCAGAATCATGGGGTGATTTGTTGATAGAATCTAAGTTTGAGAACCATTCTTCTGTACTACATTTCCTTGAACAAATGACATTTTAAATAGCATCTATGATGTGTATAAGGAATGCTAGAAAAATAATTGGAAAAAAGCCTTAAAATCCATGAAAAATAGACACGCAATTATAATGAATCCCTCCTATGTCTATTTTAGTTCCTCCACATTATTTGGATTTTAATCAATCTTTAAAGATATTCATTCCTTAAAATGTTTTATTGATAGCTTAAAATGATATCCAGGTAACAACTTGTTGATTAATTTGTAATGCTACATAGAGCCAGTGGATTGAACGTCTGGGTGGGACACACAGGACTCCAACACCATTTCGTCACCTGGTGAAGGATTTTGCATGGCTGTGCTCAGGGATTGAGATTGTAGGGGATGGGTATATGAATTTTTGGAGAAATAGAAAGATGGCATTTGGGTGTGGTTACTGGCTCAGGCAGACAAAATTTTTAGCTGCTTTTAAACAGAACTGAAGGAGTCCTTAGAGATGATTATCTGATTTTTCAGTGTATTGGTGAAGAAAGATGGTCAGCCATGTAAAGTGCTTTTCAAAACATTAGCTGACGACAGAGCTTGACTCAGATCAGATCCCTGACTTGGGGTCTTTGGGTTCAGTGATCTTTCTACTGCTGCCCACGGACTCTCAGTGTAAGTCCAGAGTTTCTAGGATCCTGTGACATCATTAAAGGAAGGCAGGGTGACTCGGAGATCAGCCTGATGAATATGTGAGAGAATAGTCAGTCATTGCAGGATTCAGAACTCTGCTCAGAGTTGCTTGAGAACAAAAAATGTCCAAGGAATCACTGCAAATGGGAGTGGGGATAAGACTGACCTGCCTTTACTTTTGGGACTTTTCTCAGTAATTTAGACATGAGCCTCTATTCACAGATTATTTGGGCGTCATGGCCTGATATTCCAGAGAAGGGAGTACCTGGTGCACTGTATCACTAAGGTTGTATTGGATGGTTTTATAAATTCTAATTATACATGCTAAATTTTTTTGTCCTGCGGTCAGAAAAATAATTGTACAAAATCATTTGCATAATTAGAAAAGACAATATCTGGACTGAGTGTCAAAAATATTTAACCTAGTAAAAAAAAAAACCCAACCTTTTACATTTTCCCAACTTAAATATTAGTAAATGCCGCAATGTGACCACGTGATGTAAATCATTATAGTAAACATTTTCTAAGGCAGCAAATCTCTGCTTTGAATCACACGTTCACTGCACAGATCCTAAAAGCTCTGAACTCACAGAATAATTTTTGAAAGAGTAAGTAAGAAATAAATTCATTTGAGCTCAGCTGTGATTACCACCAGTCTGAAGTATGGAAATGAAGCACAGACCCACCCAGACAGGGATTACGGATTGAAAACACTGTAAGAATAAATCACATAATGTAAATAGAAAGTGTGCAGAAAATTGCTGTTTAAAAAATAAAAGTTTTCACCTAAATTGAATCTAGTATCTGGCTTTCTTCTTCACTGAGCATAAATATGAGTTTAGAATTACTGCATGAAGGACCTAATATTTATTCTTCTGCACTTTAGTTTTAACGTGTATTGCATTTCTCTATATTAAGAAAACGGTTACTTTTCCACATGTTAACTCCTCACACAAAATGACCTTTACCTTCTACAAAAAGTATTATGGGTGTGTTTCCCTTACTGATCTTTTAATGTGAATGTCTAAATACCCGTTGTCTCTATTTCACAGGTGTACACATCCCCGTGATCATGAGTCTGACTCAAAACCAATTTACAGTAAACCATCCATTTTTGTTTATTATGAAGCATAACCCGACAGGTAACTTTTTGGAGAATTCTTTGGGGAAACTGTTCAAATTAAGCAGACTTTGTTCTAGCTGCTAATTGCCTTTTATGCATCTGAAATCACTTGTTCTTTCCGTGGGTATTTGTCAAGTGCCTATCTCGTACGAGGCATTGTATTTTCAGAAGTGACAGGGATTTAAATAGTAGAGTGGTATTAATTGCCACCACCACGGTGACTATATGTAGTAGTCATTTTATGGACTTATCTCTAAAGCCCAAATCATGTCAGTAGGTTAGATTTTGGACTCATAAAGACATTGAAGCTCAGAGAGAGATTATGTAGTTTGTCTAGGGTCATACAACTAGAAAGTGTCACGTGGGAACTGATGTCAACTCTCAGTCTGTGATGCCACAATGGGAACAGAAATTGAGACCTGTAGAGTTGTGAAAATTTTCAGCAGTAAATGAAAACAAAAGTGACCAGTGTAGGCTCTGAGGGGAAGAGAAAAGTCAAACATAATTTTAAGTCTCAAATTTGGCGACAGATGTCGCAGGTACAAGGGGGCTGGAGAGGAGCAGTGGGTTGGACCAGTGCAATGCCGAAGGTCTGCACACATGTCCCAGCACCTTCTCTTACAAGGAAGGGAGGCCAGATGCAGTGGAGAAGCTGCCGTTAAGTTCATATTTATGGGTAGGGCTCTTCAGCAGTCAGCCTGTCTGAGGCCCATAAACTGCAGGAAAGGAGAAATTTATCTTGTTTCTCTGTGTACTGGTCCAGCGTTTGGCAACATCGCCCGCACGCTCTGTGTAACGTCAGCGTCGCTACAGACTGAGGGTGTGGACTTGGGCATCAGACTCAGGTCCAAGTCATAGTTCAGTTACCCACTCATCGTGAGACAAGTTGCTTCTCATTTCCAAGCCACATTTTCCCCATCTCATATTTGAACATGGTGCTTGCCTCCTAGAGTTAAATATAAGAATGGATGGAACCAGTTTACACTATTTCTGGTATACATATGCTAAGTGTTCCTTATGAATAAGTCCATCAGTACAGATGAATGACTGGATGACAGGAGGCAGGAAAACGGAAAAGATTCTCTGTTATCCGGTTCACAGGGAGAAAAGACACGTTCTTCTCAGAATCTGAATCTGTTAGATGAACTAGGAGTATTGATATTATTGACCTGCCACGTAGTTTTTGGCTCCGTGAAACTAATGCTGAATGACTTTTCTGAAAGTCCTCTCTTGAAAACAGTGGAACGGTTTTAGAATTGCTGAGATTCATCAACACAACTTCAGCCTAGTGGGGGTGTGCCATTGTGTAAATATATTCTGAGTATACAACTTGGTCCATCTGTCTTTAACTCTGGGATGACTCTAATTTCTTATAATTAGTATATAATTATTGAATATGGAGACAGAAGGAAGTAAAGCCACACCAGGCATCCATGCACAGGTCAATAATGGCTTTTGGAAGAATTACGTTTGACTCTGTTTTCCAAGTTGATGACCTGCCGAAGTCCAAGTCCACAGGAAGCTCTCAGGACAACAGCAGGGAGAATCCAAAACCTGAAAGCAGCTACTTATTTATTTATTTGTGATAATCCTTAGTGATTGTACCTTAATGAAAACTTTCACTGTTTTATTATCTTTATTATAATGAGATTTTTCTAAAATAGGGCTACTCTTTTAATTTATTGTTTAAAATGAACGGGCACTCAGTCATCAGGAGCTGTAAATTGTTGCCACGTAAAATGTAGAAGGAGCTCTCAGCCTAAGATAGTACACACTCAATGATTTATCTATTTTTCTTTTACAAATAAACTCAAGAAATAATTCAGATGAATGGGGGTGGTGGTTTAGCATCATCATAGGGGACTCTTAAACAACTTCATGCTGTACATAAAATATATTCCATTGACAATTTCTGAAGCATAAGAATAAATGATTTTAGGTTTGGTACAACCAACTTTTATCTAGATTTGAAATTAGTTCTTTTGTGCAAAAATCTATCCATTTTTTGACTTTTTCTATCAGGTGAGTTTTATATCACAGAATTTTCTTCTAAAGTCCTTCAGCTTCAATTAGATTTCTAAGTTAAATGTCTTGGCTAAACTTCTAGGACAAGGAAAAATCTTTTTTGGCTGAAGGTACAGGCCAATTTTATAGACATTGAGAAGAAAATTGTGAAAAAGGCTATATAAAAGGTATAATTTCTGAGAAAACAGTGAGTCATGGTTTTGAAACTGACAGGGCTCTGCACACAATAAAAATTATTTCACTTAGAACTTTTTAAGGTCATTGGCCCAGGGGAGAAGCAGACTGAAGAATGTTCATTAAGAAATCTCTGTGTCTAACCGCTGGCTTCGGTTATCCCATTGTATTTTAAGATTAGGAGGTAAAAGTTGCTTACATCTGATGGAGATGTGGTATAAATATGTTGATTAAATGTAGGGGACACATGTTAAAAAGAAGGCATCAAAAGGGGGGAAATAAAAAACAGTACTGATTTCTGCTTCCGCCTGCCCCTAACTCTGTGCATTGCTGAGATATCGCTGATCCTCACTGGTTGGGATTGAGGAGATTGGTTGCTGAAAGAAACATGAAAAGGCCAAGACAAATCACATCTAAGTAGCATTCTATACTTCCCTGTGCTTAAAAATTTAAACTACTATCTTCAATTATGGCCTTAGTATCTATAAATTACTTAAAAATTTTTTTCCAAATAAACTCTGGTAAGCGTTTGAATGCTCTCGCCTTGTCAAGACACAAGAGACGCTGCTGGTTTCTATTTATTTTGATCAAGAATAATTTATTCTGGGAGAAGGGCTTGTGTTTCCCCATCTATCTGAAAAACAGGGGTATCTGTTTTCTTTCCTTTATCCTTCAGAATTGTGAGGCATTGATTGATTATAATTATTTCTAAAAAGCAAATATAATCTACAGAAGACTGTTCATGCCCATGTTTTTGAGTCTTGCAGAAATGGGTCTGTCTTTGGACTGAACAGGAGAGTTAATGAAACGGGACTCTCCCCTTGTATTTTCAAAAAACTTTTAAAGATCATTTTTGTTGGCTTTAAAATGATGCAAAATTTATTTTATTACTTTTAAAAGTTACCTTTATTACATCTGTGTAGGAGGAACCTGACGGCATTTAACACTGATTCATTCAAGCCACTTCTCTTCACCCACGCGAAGGGAAAGGTGAATGGGTTTTGATGTACCATTATTTCTAGTTTGTCTTTTTGTTCTTAGCTCCTTTTCACCTGCAAACACAGAATGTCTGGAAAGAGGAATTTGCATTTATGATGTAGACTATATCACTTTGGTGAGGATTTGAAAGCACTAGTGATATACAAATATTGTCTTTAGCAGTAAAGGAAGCTTTGATTCTGAGCTGAAGGAAGAAATCTGGGAAGCTGCACTTTTAACCCCGAGGGCTTACGCTGCATGCATGAAAAGAGGTCTGCTAACGCCTTAAACGTGACGCTCCACCACGCTCATTATCTTTTCATCATGCTGCGTCTGCCCGACTGGTCTCCGTATTTAGAACACCTCTCTGTCACTGGAGTTTTCCTTTTGTATATGAAAAATGGGGCTAATGCGTGTTTCATTGTAAGTGATAGTAGATCTGAATTCACTTCATAAATTCCCAGAAAATGATTAATAATGATATGATGATGTACTTGAGACATGAGAGAGGGGTTTTTGCTGTTATACATTGCCTCTTTATCTTATAGAGAATGAAGAGCAATTTGTTGAAATATTAAGAAAAACAAATTACTGTCATTTTTTCTCTCGATATTTCTTAAGTATGCTTTTTTTCTTCTCCTAGAGTCAATTTTGTTCATGGGAAGGGTCACAAATCCTGACACCCAGAAGATGAAGAGAAGAGATTTAGATTCACTGTGAATAAAAAGCTGAACCTCAGCATAGAAGATGATTCCTGGAAAATAGTTGATTGGCAAAATATCATCACTTTGAAAGCATCTTCCATATACTGTATCTTTTTCTGCTTTAAACGGTGCCTGTGTTAACCTGTATGAATAGTGACTTGTGTTAATGAATAAGCAAATTGATATGTTTGTTTTTATCCTTTCTATATCTTTTATAAAATTTATATGAAGCAATAGCAGTGCACATATGTAAAATTGTGTACCCTTCTTCATAATTGCGAAAGCTATGATATCTCAGATATCAAATTCAAGCCTTATATATTAAATGTGTTTTATTCCTAAATCACTGGACTATCACACCAGCAGTACCCAGACCACAGGGAAGGGGCGCTCCTGACGACAGAGGTCCGGGGTCTGTGGCAGCTCTCAGTATTCTGCTAACCTTAACTTAGCTCTCATGTTGCACATTTAATGTTTGCCCTGCTTCAATACCTTTGGAATATATCATTTTTTCCTTCTGATTTATGCTTTAAAATGTACGGATAGTAGAAATGCTGAGAGCTTTTGTAAAGCTTCCTTACTGGGAAAGTGGCAGCCAAATTAGCATGGTCCTGGAGGACGCCCTTCCGTGACTTTACGGAACTGAGTTACGGGCGGTGCTGGAGCTCAGACGGTGCTCCGTAAACAGTAAATGCAGACTACTTCTGAGTACCGTGAAAGATCAGGTCTACATATCAAAACCAATACTACATTCCAGGATGACTTCATGTAACATGTTTCACACTTTTTTCCTTTGACGTTAATGACATTCGGGGACTTTATTTTTGTCCTGGCCATTTTTGGCAGAGAGTTTAATGATAACAGCTACCCCCCTTCGTGGAACCCTAATTAGGTGTCAGGCACTGAAGTAAACACTTTGCCTATGTTAAAGTGCTAAAACGTGATGCATGAGGAAGTTACATCAATTAGCAAAGAACATATGCAGATTGACACAACGGTGAATTTGATTCACGACTCCCTGAGATAGGAGCCCGGGACCTTCATCACTGAGTTAGGCTGTCTTTGTCCGGGAGGAAAAAATAATTTTCTCTCTGTCTTTCCTAGTTCTTAGCTAGGACCTCCTGTGATAAAATGCAGATTTAAAAGAGAAAAACAAGCAGACGTTTATTAATACGTCTGTTAACATGGATACCTCATATATGTGTCTGTGTGGGATATACCCAGGGAAAAAGGGGTGAATCTCAAGGAAGTGGCTTAGAACTCCGGCTTACATGGCATCCTCAACAAACAGCAGGAAGCTTTTTGAGAAGTGGTAAGACAAAGGAAATGGATTGAATTTCTGGAGACAGCAAATGATAGGAAGGCAAATTGCTGGTAGTTCGAGGCTACTCAGTTTGCTGTGTTCATTCCTCTAGTGCTGTCTTCCAGCTGTTCAGGGTCTGAAGTCCCTTCCAGGGATCAACTTCTATCGTACCTGGTAGAGGAGGGACACCTGTGTGAATTCATGTTCTGTTTTTAGACAAATGCAACAGGGGTAAAAAGCTCTGCTTGTTTTTCTTCTTCCCAATTACCTTCAGCTAGAAATAACCCTCATGCCAAAGGATGTGTTCTGGGACTGTTTATCCTGCCACTTTTCACCTTCTACTTTAGTCTTCAGAGTGTAGGGACCTGTCGACAGCAAAATCTGGTGCGATACTCCAGACATCACGAAGGCAACTTTAGAATGAGTTGTGATTGCTTAAAACTGTAACGTAATTCACAGGAATGTTCATTACTATATTGTCAGTTTGAGTTTACTTAGCCATAACACAGTAGATGCTAATCTATATGTTAATGACACACATTTGTATCCTAAGTTTCCGATTCCTCCTCCCCATAGAACTGGTTTAAAAATATGCTTCTTGTTTCAGGAGGAAGAGAATAGTAAGTTCAGTCAAGACTAACTAAAGTATTTTTATTCGGGTCTGGTTCAATTTCCTGATTCCCCTGGGTTGCCTGAGTTTGGCTGACCTTTTCCTGTGTGTTACGGGTCAGTTTGCTCTGGGGACTCATTTGGTCATTCCACAAACATTCACTGAGCTCCCATCATGTTTCGGGCATATTTTTTAGGCATGTACCAGTGAGCAAAACTGAGCAGGTTTCTGCCTTCGTGGGGCTGACGTTTTACAGGTAGCAGACAGATACTAAACTAATAAACAAATACAAGTTAATTTCAAGTGGTGATAACGGATGACACTAATCAAACAGGATAAGGAAATACGAGTGGTTTTGGTAACTGAGATAATGTAATAACGTGATGCTCCGTGTGTCGCTCTAAGTACCTGTGCTCGCCATGCGCTCCCTCTCAATGCCTTTGCTTTTCTTTAATAAGATTTGCTAAATTTCTACTTCGAATTCCCTCCTACAGAGCCTGACTGCCTTCTACAGAAGTTCTGTTAATTTTTCTTCTTTGATTTCATGCTTTTCTTCTGTTCTGTGCTATTTGCCTAAAAAAATAAAAAAAGTGGCCTTCTGTTGGGAGGTTGAGCTGAAAAATACGTTCTTCTACCCCCTTCTAGAAAAAAAGCACTTCCAAGTTTAGAACCTTCGATCCTTGCCTTTAGTTGCAAGTGATTCAATAGTTATGGTTTCACATCATAAAGGTTATCAACAGCTGAAATGCATTTATTAAACATATCTATTTATGAAAGAATACCAATATGAAATAAATTTCTTTGCCAAGCTTTATGAAATAGTTAAGATTTACAATAGTACAAAATCTCTATGGGATAAAAATACAAAGCGATAGCCCTTGTAAGAGTCTAATACGCCAGGTATGTATCACGAATATATATTTTTCCTTCCTGAGGTGTTGTGATACTTCTTTTGTAAAATTCAGGATTGAGTTTTATTCACTTTACATAATTTGTGTAAATACATAACATTCATGGCATATTTTAGAGGTGTCTGCCATCCCAGACAGTGAGAACTTCATGGTCAAATCCTTAGACAAGGAATAATTTATTTACTTTTTTTTTAAATAAAATTCTCCTGAAATGGGTAATAAAGATCTGGAAACCTTGAAAAATACAAAGGGAGCTTTAGGTAGGCTTCCTTAGAAGTCAGAGCTTTGGACTTCTGCAAGCAAGATATCTCCCTACAGGTGGGCCTCAGCCACTCAGACGCACACTGTGAGGAAATGTCCCCTGAGCATTGGATCAGCATGAGATTGACTCTGCAGCTAAGGCAGAGAGGTGGGCCTCCTTCAAGAAGTTTGCGTGCAAGAGAATTTTATTTTATGGCTCCTTCTCCTACCTTATTTTCCTGGTTCCACAAGTGATAATCTCTAAATCTGAAGCCTGAAATTCCAAAGTAAAAAATCTGATTCCTTTCTCCATTTGATTCCTGAACTGACTACCTTGATGACACAATATAAATGGCATGAAAGATGAGGCATTTTCCACTGTCTAACATTGTTAAGTTTTGGTGTCTTCACACCCACAACGAAGGGTTGCACAAAACCTGGTTCAGATCTTTATTCCAAAGTCCCATGTTGACAAACGTAGAGCTTCTGGCTCAGCAAAGACACATCTTTGGAATAGTCTTTTTTGAGTCTCATTGTCTGTAAGCAGTATTGTTTCGTTTTGGTTTTCTTTCTTCTCTCTCTCTCCCTTCTTTCTTTTTTTTTGGGGGGGGGTGTGGGATATGGTCTGCCTCTGTCACCTGGACTAGAGCACAGCGGTGCTATCATAGCCCACTGCAGCCTCCAGCTCCCAGGCTCAAGATTCCTACTGGCTCAGCCTCCCAAGGAGCTGGGACTAGAGGCACACACCACCACACCTGGATAACTTTTGTGTTTTTCTGTAGAGACAGGATCTCCACATGTTGCCAAAGCTGTCTCAAACTCCTGGCCTCAAGTGACCCGCCCACCCCCAGCACGTTTCCCAAAGTGCTGGGATTACAGGTATGAGCCACTGCACCCCTCCTAAACAGTGTCTTTTGATAAAACAAAGTAAATTCAAGGATATACCTCTTACAGAGATCTGATCTGCTAAATTATCTTAGGGCTGTCTCTTTAGAAATTGGAGATTTAATTTTTAAAAACAATATACATAAGAACAATTTTACCATTATGGCAAAGATATCTATGTAGCAACAATTTATGACTAGTTTCAGAGTGTAGAGTTATAGCTGGGACTTAATGTCACCCAAACTTGACTTTGTCAAGTGTAACCTTATTACTCTTTCTTGTCAGTGGAAGGCAGTGAGGTGAGTGTGCTACCTATGTGCCCAATTTAAGGGACAATTGTACCTCTCCAATGTCACTCTTATCCTCTGCCACATAGATGATGCTCAAGATGACCCCGTCAGAATATTCAGAGGACAGAAGTTCTGTTAGCTTGAGTTCCTCTGTGTGCCACAGAGTCCCACTGGAGCCTGAGCTAAAACCACTCTGGAGACCAGCACTTCCCTGTGATCTGAGCAAGAGTTGTATTTTCAGTGGCATTTTAGGGGTTATTTGTGACAATAGTGGGTGTTACACTGGTGTCTTTACCACTGTGCTTCTACAACCAAACACAAAGAATATGGCGTAAGTTCAAGATGGACAGGACACACACGGAAAAAAAGAACAGAGATAATAAAAACACAGAAGGCTGGAAGGTAGGAGAGCTTATTAAGCGATGGAGATATTTGGTAAATTGTTGCCAGTGATGATTTGGAAAGCAGACCCTGAGAATACCGGCCCAGGACCCAGCCATAGACAGCATCTCACAACCCCCGTGAACGTGGTAGACGGCTGGACCAGGGCTCACCAGTGCATGATGAGCAAAAGTGCTGGGTGTTGCTTCTGGCTGTGGTGGCTCGGAAGAGTTTGCCTACTTTCCATATTCTTTGGTCCACTCTGTTGTGTGGATGTGAGTTTGGAGGGTGCCATGGAAGCCTTGTTTGGAAGACAGCAGAGCCTGCCCTGGAGGGGTCCCTGGTCGCATCCAGCCCATCCTCTGCACCACCACGGACATGGGCTCCCACACTGGCCTCATCAGAAGCCAGAAATACACTGTGTAGTGTTACACCACAAGACCCAGGTGGCGAGAGCTCCCACAGGTACAGCTGAGCTTCTAGTGTGTGCTTGATCTTGGGGCTTGACACCTGATAAAGCCCAACTCAGGGCAAGAGTTTCAGGAAAGATATTCAAGTGCATTTTCTCATGTAACTTGCTCAGCGCCACGAAAATAGTATATTTCCACTGAAAAAAGAAGAAAGGACAGGGAACATAGAAAGCCCAGGATGGGGTGGTTTGTTGACAGTCACATGGGTCTCTTGGTGCAAACTGTTTCCATAATAAAAAAAAAAAGGGCAGCCTTCTCCCCCTTTGCACTGTGTGTGTGTAGCAGGGAGAGGTATCTTTTGAAAATATTTGTCTTGAATAAGTTTTTGGCTAATATAAACATTATGCCCATGTGCAAGGAGTGAAGACACTGCCCTATTAATGATATTTAAAAGCACATGCTTAATGCTCACAGAAAATTAGAGGAGAAAAGCTGATCTGAGCAAGTTCTCAACAGGCATCTGTGCAAACAAAAACAAACTTCCAGTTAGACTATATTCAGGTATTAGATTTGAGTTATTTGGTCTATCATGGTTTATAACACATTATTCGTATTCTTACATCCATGACAATACATAAAGCAAAATTTCTGGTAATAATTTTCCTACTTTAAAATTAATAATAGTTCTATTCAGAGAAAGCTCATCATTTCTTAGTAATATGGGCTGTGGTTTTGCTTAATCCCCCCTTTTAGGAGACCAATTTCCTAAAAGGTTAAGGACAAATTGTAGAATTAGGCTTTCTGTTTGTTTGTTTTTTGCAGTTTTTGGCCAAGGCTGTGTTTGAACCCACCGCCTCCAGCATATGGGGCCAGCACCCTACTCCTTTGAGCCACAGGCACCACCCAGGACAAATACTGGAATTAGTTTCTACACTGTATTGTCCATCAGAATCATTTGGAGGGCTTGTTAAAAAGGTACAGGTGAAACTTACTAAATGCAGAATATAAATGTCTGAACACAATAACTAAGAAAATGCCACGAAGGCTATGTTACCCAGTTGGATAAAAATATTTCAAATTGTACATAAAACCAGCACATTGTACCCCATGATTGCATTAATGTACACATTTTTTCAATGATTTCATAAAAAAAAAAAACAAACAGATTGCTGGACTTCAAGCCCCAAGTGTCTGACTCAGTGGGTCTGGATTCAGGCCCAAGCATTTGCATTTCTAACACATTTCTAGGAGACACTTGCACTTTTGGTCTGGGGACCCCCCCTTGGAGGACCACTGAAATAAGGTAAACTGTTTCTCTTACTTGATCATTTCCTTGCTACATTCAAAATGAAGTAAAAACCAATAAAACAGAACAGATGCCCCCCAAATGCAAGATTCAATGAAGAAAAAAGTTAATGAGGAAAACTACTTAAAAATCCATATTAAAGAAGGTAAATACATTTTAAAGATGGGGATGACTCATTGCATGAAGAATAAAAGCAAGCCTCTTCAGGCAACGTTCAAAGCTTTCCATGACTTCATCCCACGTTTCTGGACGAACCATCACTCATCCTGGCTTAGTAACCCAGCCCCTCTCCAGTCTCCCACACGGCTGACTATTTAAGCTGCTGCTTCTGCCTGGGAACGCTTTTCTCTCCCCTCCTACAGCATTTGTCTGTCGAAACCCTAACTTTTCTTCACGACTCTGTTCATATATTTCCTCTTCTAAAATAGCCATCCGAGACGCTTCCAATTTCTACTTCTTCTGCCAACACTCCCCCTTCCACCCCCCACCCCTCCACTCCATAGCAAGGCTTTGTTTGAGCTGCTCCTACCGCAGCAGGCCAGCGATGAGCATGTCTTCCTGGTGACCGCACCACAGCGAGGTCTGTAAGTTGTGTAACATCTTTATGTTTCCCACAGGACCCAGGACTCCGAGGCACCCTGGCAGTTGACTAATGAAGGGTCACCAAATTGAAGTTGTCAAGAATGAAATCCGAGAAAAAGTTAGGAAAAACTGTAAAAGTCTGTTGTCACACGAAAAGTATAGATTGTGATCTTCAAGTGATAAGAAGCTCGCCTTAACAGCAGTGATAGCACAGTTTATGCAGCACAGGGGAGAAACTGTTTTTAAATAGCATTTTTAAAGGCACTAGAGCAGTTTAAGCCTCTTTGTAGATGGCTAGTTGGTTGCAATTCACTGAATTATGCAGCTCAGGATATAAAGCTCACGCTTTGTGTGTATGAGTGGAGACAGCAGTGGGGGGGGACCGAGATGACTCAAGTGTTGTTACGTGGCTGTGGAAGTGGCCTCACGGGCGTCTAAACTGTGGCCTCCATTTTTCTTTTTCTTCAGCAAAGTAAATAAGGAACTTTGTTTACTGGTTCTGGTTCATGTTTGCCTTATTAGTCTATACGAGGGCTAAAAAGATGTAGATGATTATTTAAGATGGGGTGTCTTTCAATAGTAACTGACTCACAGAGTGACCCCAAAATTGACTCAAAAAATGCCAGATTTTACTATGTTGTCAAGTTACAGTCATATGAAGTTTGTGCGTTAGGGCTGGTAGAGTGGCCCCGTACTTAGCGACTCAGTTTCCTATTTTCAGGCCAGCCCTGTGGTTTCATTTTTACTCTCATGGTCAGAGATGGCTGTGGAGCACCAGCCATTACACCCACATTAGAAAAAGCACAATGGAAGCAGAAAAGAGAAAGGTTTGGACCCTTCCTTCAGAATATTTTTAAAAGTCTTAACCAACTTATTGGCAGTGTTCACGCATACTCTTACTTCTAGATTTGGGGGAGGGCACTAGGCAATATATCAAGCTGAAAATACTCGGGGCTTAATTATCTTGAGAGAAGAATGCGTAGGTGAATGGGTGACACACCAAATCATCTCTGCCATAATATTCAAATCCAGTCTTTACCAATATAAAGAACAGAAGAAATTTATAACATCCTGGTCAAGATAGAACCATGAAAACAGCTTTCTGGTTGGGAGCGCGGTATACTGCATCTTTAAAATTCTGGTCACGTGCTATAGTCCCTTGCTTTACAGTTAGTGTTTTACCTACTCATCAATATTTAAGAAATCTTTATTGAATCACAACTGAATGTATCTGAATTTTCTTTAAAAAAAAAAAATACCAACTTGAGCATAGCATGATTGATCAGAATTTTATTTTCTTACTATCACTGCACCCCTTTTTTCAGTTTAACTGATGTAAAAGGGGGGAATTATTATTTAAAGACTTTTACTACTTAAAGGCGATCTCGTCAAATACGGCGAGTGTTACGAGGTTGGGAGGGACTTATTAAAATGCAGCTCTCCAGGCCTGCCTTCCGCTCCTTCCTTTCCCCCTAAGACTATGATATGGCAGCTGTGGTAGACCCAGGGACTTATATAAATAGCACCAGCTTGTCATCATGTTGTAAATGCTCAAAATGTTAAGAAATATCAAAAAAATTCAGGTCATCTAGCCCTCTTTCTAAATAACTTTTTAAAAAGTATCCATCAATATAATTTAGAGGAGAGAATTTTTATGTTTGGGACATGCAGATACAGTGTAGTAAATCGTGGTGCCTCTTGTTTTGGCTGCTTGTAATATTTCCAGCCTTTCACTCACTCGCTCTCTGAGAAGAACACCTCTCTCTCCCAAGCAGAAGATCCAGCCACGCATAGTTTCCTGAACACAGATATTGATTCAGGGTAACAAGGAATTTAAATGGCACCAAGTTCCATCCTTAAGACTGCTCTATGATCAGTGAACTAGAAATAATCTCGTTCTCCTGCGACTTCTGAATACAAATGATGGGGCCTGAGATTTCAGAGTGGCTATTTCCGAAGTCGTGTAGAGATGTGAGATTATCAGGAAAAAAAATACAGGCCGTGTGGAGGTCCCAGTATATTTTTCAGCTGTGGGAGAGTAATTTCTCTTTCTACTTAAGCCGGATTGAATTTGTTTTCTGACACTTGCAACCAGAAGAATCCAGACAGGTGCACAGCAGAGCAAAGGACGCCAGTTATGGCGCAGCGGTTAGGAGCCTGCCTGCCTGTGCAGACCTAGCAAAGATTGTTTTATTTTTTTCTGCAATTACTCTACTTTAAAATGTGCGTCTTTATCTGACCAACGTTCTACAGTATGATGCAACGTGCACGTTCACCACATAATATAAATCCTGCAACGTATTGTTGTAATTTGTACCTTAGGCTGCCAACCAACTCGTATGAACTTTTTTTAAATAAGAAAATTCTTATATTTGCCCACATAGTTAGCATTTTCAAGGCTTTTTCTTTAGACATGTATTATCATTTGGTATAATTTTTCTTCTACCTGAAGAACTTCGGTTTTTAACATTCCTTATAGATTTGCTTTTGTGTCTGAAAATACCTTTATTTTGCCTTAATATGTGGTTGATAATTCAGCATTTAAAAGCACCCTGCACTTTTAGCGGCCCGCAGCATGCTGCTCTTTGGTCTTCTGTGGGTGATAGGGTCCCATTTCCCCGCTCTTCCTCCGGGTGATCACAATATGCTACGTTGTTACTTTTATCGTATTTATCTTGCTTGGGGTTTCTTGTCCTTCTTGGATCTGTGGGTTAATAGTTAACACAAAATTTAGAATGTTGGGCTATTATTTTTTCCACCTTTTTCCTCAGCACAAGTCTTCTGGCCATCAGTTCACGTCTGTAGACCATGCTGGACACCTCTGTAGGATGTGGTGGCTGAGCTCACGTCTTTCTCTATACATACGTTTGAATAGTTCCTATTGTTTTCAACTTCATTAATCTGTTCTTCTGTGGGGTCCGATTTGTATTTAACTTCATTCCTTAAAAATTTCATTTTGGGAATAGTATTTTTGAGTTCTATATGTCTTACTTTTAAAAATATCCTCCACTTGACTGCAAATTTTATTCAGGTTATTCTTTAAATCCTTGAAGTATGGACTATAACTATCTTAACACAATAATTAAGTAAATGAGTTGTGGTCTACATTAACCAGTGCAATGTAAGCATTCCTAATTCTATATGAAATCAGCACATTGTGCCCCATAAATGCATTAATGTGTACATGATCTATGTGTTTATGATGTAACAAAAAATAGAAAAAAATTCCTTGAACATAGTTATAATAGATGTGACAGGCTTTTTCCATCTAAATCCACTATCATTGTCATTTTGGGATTTGTTTTTCGATTTTTCTCTTAATTATAGACCACATTTTTACTCCTTTGTATATGCAATCGTTTTGTTTGGGAACTAGTCATGGTCACCACTATTACTGTGTTGTCATTCTGAATCTTCTTGCCAGCCTTTTGTTTTAGACGTAGGTGACCACTTTCAGATCAGCTTCATCCTTTCAAGGCCAAATACAGAAAATTCACCTTTATACAGAAAATTATAACATAAAATGAAAGGATAAGATTTGTATGTAAAAGGATTAAGTTGCAAGAGAACTTCTGGAAACTGATGACCAACTGTTAACCTGCTGATTGTTAAAGTCAATGTATATAGTTAGTTATTTAGTTTTCTATCTACACATTTTTCATTATATTTCCACATTAGCATCATTCCTTAGAAAAAAGCAGCAACAATCTAGAGCTCCCCAGGGACACTGCAGTTGCATGCTCTGTGCCATTGGCCTACGCGTGGTCCATGGTCATCCAGGCAGCCTCCTGCGAGGGCTGTACAGACCCCACCAGGAGAAAAGGATGGGAGATAACTTTGGAGCTCACGGAGCTCACGTCAGAACAGATAGAATACAAGTCGGTGAGTGCTGCTCTGGTACATCTTCAAAAAATTCAAAGAGTAAATTTTTACTTGATCAAATATCTGGAGATTATTGGAGAAAGAAAATTTTTAAGTTGGAGTATTTGTGCTTCCACAAGTTCACCCCAATCATGGCATATGTTCTTTCCCTTCCAGAGATTTGTAGAATTCTGTAATTTGATATTGAATAGATCTTATTCTATCAGTAGGTTAATACAAAAAAATTGTAATAACTGAAAAAAGCTATAGTAGTACAAGTCTTTAACAAAAAAGTAATGTTAGTAACCTCTTAGATCTTACTAATTTACTAATTATATCTGCACAGTGACAAAAAGTTGAACAAGTCTACAGTGTGATTGATATATAGGCATTTTCCTTCTTTCTTTCTTTTTTGTTTTTTTGTAGAGACAGAGTCTCACTGTACCGCCCTCGGGTAGAGTGCCGTGGCATCACAGGACTCACAGCAACCTCTAGCTCTTGGGCTTCCGCGATTCTCTTGCCTCAGCCTCCCGAGCAGCTGGGACTACAGGCACCCGCCACAACGCCCGGCTATTTTTTGGTTGCAGTTCAGCCGGGGCTGGGTTTGAACCCTCCACCCTCAGTATATGGGGCTGGTGCCCTACTCACTGGATGTATAGGCATTTTCAAGTTCAATTTATTGAATGTAAAATAGAAATATGGTTGTCCCTTCAAAAGTATTTTTTTTTTTGCTTGTTTTTGTCCAAGACATAAAAAATGTGTAAATTTGGTAAGTTAGTTAAAAGCCACAGGTTTTGTTTTTTGGAAAAAATATTTAATTGTTACTTTTCAATGGTTAGGTCAATGGTGTGATTGTATAGTATGTAAGGGTACTTCTCCAAGTATATTCTGGGGACACCTGTAGGTACCTGAAACTATAAAATCGAACAGTTCACATAACAATAGGAAGACATTACCTATTTCACCCTCTCTCATGAGTGTACAGTGGGGTTTCCAGAGGTTGTGAGAAGTGGGAGATTGCAACAGGCTAAACACGGAGACAGATGGGGGACTACAGGTACTTTCTACTCCAACACAAGACATTACAGAGATGTGACAAACATAATAAAATGCCACACTGTGGTTTTCTTTGATATGGAAAACATAGTTTTAAGAAAATAAAATGTTACTTATGTTAACATCCAATAAGTTTATTGTTGCTATTTAAAATAGAATAATTTAATTTTTTTTAATGACTCAGTTTTCTTTCCTTTTTTTTCTGAGTGAGCCTCCCTCTGTCATCCAGGCTGGAGATCATGGTGTGATCATAGCTTACCGCAGCCTCTAATTTTGGGACTGAAGCCATCCTCCTTCCTCAGCCTCCTCAGTAGGTGGGACCACAGGTTTATACCACCACCCCTCCCCCGGTAATTTTTATGTATTTATTTATTTAAAAAACGGGGCTCCACTAAGTTTCTCAGGCTAGTTTCCAACTCCTGGCCTCAAGCAGGAGGCTTCTCAAAGTGCTGGGATTATAGGCGTGAGCCATCGCCTGCTCTTATTTTCTAGAATGAGAAATAGCTAACTCTTCTGCATGCTCCATGATTGTTAAGTGTGGAAAGGTATTTTCAGACCTAACGGTTTGCAAAACCCTGGTGCTTATTGATATAGGCCAGTTGACATCATATAGTTAAACACTACCAAAAAAAAAATCTAATGGGACAGAAAGTGGAAGCAAATGTCTGGGAAACCAGTAGTGCCTGGCGCGGAAGCAGCACATTAAGGACAAAGACACCTGCGCGGGGAACACAATTATATCAGGGACTTTAACACCCCAGACTTTTTTTCTCACATCAGAGAAGAAGGCGGAATAGATCTAAAATCTTTTATACATGTACAGGACAGATGGGGGAGAGCAGAATATAGCCAGAGAGGGGACCACAGAGAATCAAATTGGAAGAAAATATGTATTTTTTTCTTGAGGGACTATAAAAGCACAGAAATTGTCTTTCCAGAACAGCAGTGAGAGAAGGGCAAGACTCATTTCATCCTCCCAGTGCTTACAAAGATCTTTCCAGGGCAGATTGGAAATTCCGGTAATGTTTAGTCAAGGCTTTTTGGTTACAGAAACTCACCAGTGCTTAAACAGGAAAAAGGAATTCATTCAAAGATACAGAAATATTTTATTATCAAGAGGTCAAGGGCAACCAAGATTCGGAAGAGAATGGAACCTGGAGGGCCTGAGGTTATTAAATTATTGTCCTTCCTTATGGAACTCTATTTTTTTTCTTTTTACAAATTTTTGCTTCTCTCTGGGATTCTGATAAACTCATTCTCCTGTGTTAGACTGTATAATAAAATGTATTCAAAGTAAAATTATAAAATTATACAGATTTTTCAAAGGAAAAGAATCTAAGCCATGGACTGGTGTTTCTGCCTCATGCTTACGGCCAAATATGCGGTGAGTGCCCTTGTGTATAGCCAACTCACCAGCAGAGTCTGAACAGTATCATTGAGTTCCAATCCAAATGCTTAGAATCATCTCATTATCCCAATTTTATGCCCTGATGAAGATAGTTATTTATTGCCTAGTGCCATTTGAGCCCTGAAGTTCAAGATAGAATATTTAAGTTCTCAGAGAAGTGATTTGTGAGCTGGACAAACACTATGTTTCACTAGCAATAAGCGATATGTAAATACACCCAGTACATTTCTACTCATCTGTTGGTAACTTAGTTTCCCTCCCAGGAGTTCAGCCAATCCTAATTTCAGCACAGAGTCACTGCAGCTTTAGTAATTGTTGTGAACACTCTTTCCATATAATTCTGGGTAACTTTCTTGGAGGCACCCTGGACAATTCATTCTATGAGGCTTGGGGCTATCTAAGCAAGTGCATCATTGTGATAAAATTTCTTTATTTGGGCATCATGTTCTCATCTAAATTAATCACAAGCTCTATATGAAAGCATTGGGATAAATTTTAAATAAATTAAATTAAATTAGCATGAATGTTTAAATAAACATTCTGAGTCCAGAATGTTCTTATCTGAGGCCCAATCACTACTGGTATTTTACAACTATGACTAATTATACCCACACAGCAGAAGGCCTACATGCCATCCCCACCAGACACGCACCACCTGTTCTGACAGGTGACAACAGACCTTTCATGGAACAGCCGAAAGATTGACCTGTTTTCTTGTAAATGTGATCTACTCTCCTTCCACTCTGCCTGGAGAATGCTGAGAAAATGTAATACCTGTTCTTTTTCTAGCCATGCACCACCCTTTTATCCCCCTAGGTAAGGGGAGAAGTTGGAAGTGTTAGTAAAGCACGCCAGTGTATTACTAATAGTTGTAGACTTGTGTGCCTGTGTTATTACCAAAGGGGAAAATGTCATTTATAGAGCTCCATTCTTGAAACTAGAAAGTTGATCTTTATTAGGCTAATTTAGTAACCAGGGCAATACGACATATGTTATAGTGATAGTTCTTTTTATGATCAATTGATTTGAAATCCACATTCTCAACCCTTATCATAGCTGTGCCCAGAAATCATACTGTCCTGGTCTTTCACAGATCCTGGGGACTTGATCAGATGGGACCGATCTCCATGCCATCGTATAACCAAGCAAACAACTGGTGTACTCAAAAGAACACCATGTCAAATGTGGAAAGAGAGTAGCAGCAATGCAGACAAGACCAGAACCCAATGCTCAGCGCTCCCAGCTGCCCACTGCTGCTCTGCACCCAGTGCCAACCCCACCAATGGGAGGTGAGCTGGTGTCTCATGTCCCACACGTCCTGGCCCTCCTCTGGCCCCGTCCTCTCTAAGAAGCAAGAAGTCTGCAAAGGCAAGAGGATAGTTTCCATCTGGAGCATGGAACTCTTGGAACTCTATCCAAGCCATGCTTTGGATAGCTGAAACTCTAAAATTTGCTTCCCACACAGTCCCCAGCCTGCTTCCAAGGTTTGTCATGGGCCCTTTCTGGAGAGCATCGTCTGTAGAAAACACCACACTGAGAGAAGGCCTACCCCTGACCCAGGAGGTGCCTCTGGCATTTGCAGGTCAGAGGTGGGTCGCAGGCCGGGCTGGGCATGTGCAGCCTCCTGTGTGGGTGGAGGTCGGGGCAGAAGACCAAGGACCAGGCTGCTCCCCTCTGGGACCAGTGGCTGTTTCTCCTGTGCTGACACTTTTGTGGCAGAAACCCAACAAATGAAAGAATCTTAAATTCAAACTTGGCATGAGAGGGTATTAGGAAGATTTATTTATTGAAGAAGAATAGACCCATTTCTTTTAGAATTTTGGTTTGATTTATAGCTTCTAAATACTTAGACACCATGTGTTGACCCAGTGTTAGAGGTCACCGTGAGTAAATTCTTAGGGTTGTTGGAAAAATTCCAATACTTTATTAATAAAAAGCTGTTCATCCTAACGTTAACATATTTGTCTCATAGACTGAAATGAAGGGGAACAGACGAAACACCATTCTCTGGCTCCTGACAGGACGGCGTCCACTGGAAAGCAGCAGCCACGGCGGCTAGTTTACGTGTCTGCCGCACGCAGACCTACATTTTTTCCCTTTCTATTTAGTTTTCAAAGCAAAATAAGGTAAATCTAAAAAAAAAATGCCTGCCATGAGGTGAGAGGAGGAGAAAGGATTCACGTTGAGGCGTGGAGAAAAGCAGACAGAGTCCTGCACGGCAGGGTTCCTTTCCCCGGGACCTCCCCGGTCCTGATAAGACGTTTCTCTGTCTGCACTCAGATACCGTTTCTTAGTGAAGGGGCCTGAACCATCACCCCTAAGGCATTATTAGCATTTGTTGAGGCATTCATTTGGGTAAAAAAGCTATAGGCTTGGAGTTCTTTCTTCCATGAATCATTTTGCTGTTACAATCATATCAAGAACCACAATCATTGCCGAGGGTTGTTACAGTTGCCTATCTCTATGGGGCATGCATACGGCTGCAGCTGAGATTATTGTGCACACAGCGGGGCCAGGACAGGGTCAGGCAGTGCCCTTTCCACAGCAGCACTTTAGTGAGGTCAGCGTCCGCTCGTGTGCGCCCTGACTCATGCAGACACAGCCTGAGCTGATGGGGCAGGCAGAGCCGGCCTCACTGTGCCCGACATCCACGGAGCGCCACCAATGATACAGATTCACCTTCCCTCTTCCCCTTCATCTGCTAAATTAATCCTACAGTCATCTTTTCTTTGTTTTTTTTTAAATTAAACTTTTAGTTATCTCACCATTCATGCAATTTTATGACACCTGATATTAAGGCACTGTTCAGATTTCAGTAAAGCTAACACCATCAATGCTACTCACCGCTGAGCCTCTAACAAACTGCTACTTTTTTGGTCAGGTCAGGGGGTTTAAGCATTAGCCATGCGGTGTACTTTCAAGCTGAACATTATATCAAGCTACACAGTTAGTGCTCGTAAAACTCACCCTGTGTGGAGGCAAGAGAGGTGGCTACTTCTGTGCCTTGATTTCAGCGGCTACAAACCTTTTCTAGTCCTAATATTTTTAAACATCTAGTCTTCACCTCATTGTACTGAAGCCTGTGCTACCTGCTGGAGCTAGAAAGACATGGTATTTGCCTCCCAAGTCATTAGCACTGTGAGATTAGTGGACATGGATTGCTTGCCATAGTGTGGAGAATTCTTGCCATTGAGAGGCCTCCTGTCATTAAGTAACTAGGTCTCCGTGGACCATGTGTGCTAAAAATGCGAGCGTGGGAGATGAACCCACTGGTCTGTTAACATCTGTATAGTTGGGTAAAGACTAAACTGTTATGAAAAAAGAAAGCAGGTCCTAAATACATTGATTTTTAAAAGATTTTTACTGTCCCAGGAAGGGTTTTCTTCTGCACAGTCAATGCTGAATTGAAGATGTGTCCACATATGTCTGGCTTATGGCAATGGAGCAGAGCAGATACTGAGGGAAAGTAATTTTCTTTTAAACCAAGGAAACAGGAATTGCACTTAGCACTTCCGTACATATTCCCTTGGTGATAACTAAGTCACATTCCAGTGGCAGCTGCAAAGGAGCCTGGGAAAATGTGGCCTCCAGTTGGGTGGTCACATAACCCAGTCTGAACTTTATTGTTCTGGAAAAATAGAAGGATGGCTTTGGATAGACAGCTAGAATCTCCACCACAGAAGCATTCAATGTTTCAGCATTTTCCACATAGTCCATTCATAAAGTAACTATTGTTCTAGTAAAATGTTGATGTTATTGAACATAGATCAGGAATATTTTTAATGGGGCCTAGAGTAGGAAGCTCTCTGCAGGACAGCTGGCCTGACTGTGAGGTGGGTGCACAGGGGATATGAGGTGTCCGAGCTCAGCTTGGAGGAGAATGTGGTTAGCCAAAGATAAACTGGGAGGAACCACAGGGATCACCTTGGAGCAACGTGATAATGACAAGGTCAAGGTCATCTCTGAGCTGTTTGCGAGCACATTCGTAATTAGAATACAGTTGACCCTCCAGCAATGGGGGTTGGATGGTGAAGGTCCACCTGTATGTAGATTTTTTTCCTCCTCTGCCACACCAGAGACAGCAAGACCAATTCCTCCCTCTCAGGCTACTCCACGCGAAGAGGACCAAGATGAAAACCTTCATCGCGATCACTTCTACTTAATGAATATTTTTTCTTCCTTATGATTTTTTTTTTAATTTAAAGTATTTTATTCTGAGCTGAATGTGCATGACCAACCCAGAGCACGTGGCCTCAAGAAGTCCTGAAAAATGTGTGCCTTTGTGATTTTCTTAAAACAATTTATTTTCTCTAACTTACTTTGGTGTAAGAAAACAGTACTTACCATATACATGTGCACGTATAACACAAAATTGTGTTAGTTGACAATTTGTTATTGGTAAGGTTTCTGGTCAGTAGTCGAGGATTGGAGGAGTCAAAAGTAACATGGAAATTTTTGAGTGTGCGGGGGACTGGTGTTCCTGACCCCCACATTGTTCAAGGGTGAGCTTCATTCATATATTCAGTTTCACAAACAACATTTGCGCTATGGCTGGAAACCTCCAGGTATGCACCTTAGCTCTGGGCATTTCTACTTATAAAAATTAATGCACTAATTTCAGAAAAATCATTTTAAAGTAGTGTATTTACATTCAAAATATTTCAGATCTTTTATTTTTGGTATCTTGATTGGGCTTTTGTTAGAGAAAGATAGGATATATAGTGAGGGTCCCAAGCATACACTTGCCCTTGTTCTTTTGAGGTTTTTGACATACTTGATGCTGTGGGGATTCTGTGGTTATGTGATAATCTGGTGCCACCCAGCGGACAGAATGAGCATTGGCTTTGCAGCCACTGGCAAAACAGGAGAAAAAGGGGCAGGCTGGGCCTGGCAGAGGGGCTGTGGCCATCTTCCCTGGGGGAGCTGCCCTCCCGGTGGGCGTCAGCAGCCAGCGAGGCTATTCAGGAGCTACTAGGACAATATGCATCTTTTGAGTTAGAGCATTATTTTTCAAGTGCCAAATCTTACACATGAATTTAAAAATTTCCCAGCTTGCACAATTTCCATTCCTTCCCTGATTTTTGTGAACAGAATTAGGATTTGGCACCTTGCCACCCCACAGGGTCCTCCAAACTCTCTCTCATCTTCTTTTCTAGCTATCACAGCAGAGAACCGAGAGACACCGACGGTTTGAGGTGAAAGGTGAGTTGTAAAACGCTCTCCCGGCTGTGCCCATGCTGTTCAAATTAGGAGTTACTCTATGGAGAAATATATCATTCACGACTGTGATTTAGCTATCTCTGTCATCTGGAGTTTTTCAACACAATTTTTAATCTGATGACTTCCCTAGAGAGTGTCTCCAGTTGTATGAATCAGCAAAACTTATCACTTGCTGTTTGTGGTGAAAATCATAAATGGGTTTTTGCCCAAATTGCCTGTACGTGCTGATCACATTCTCCTTTATAGTTGTGTGACTTATAAAGCGGCCCTCATAAAAACATGTTATTCAAGGGTAATCCTTTCAAATTGATATGAGCTACACATTTTTAGGTTACATGAAAGCAAATAAATACATTTAAAGAAAGAAAGGGTAATCCTCTCAGAAGATGTCACTTAGGGTGAAAATCAGCAAAACAAAACAAAAAATCCATTATACTCTCTATTCGGGAAGCATTTTTGGTTGTTTAAGTTGAAGAAACCATCTATTGCTTCATTCTCACAACTCCAGTAGTAGATTTTTAAATTATTAGTGACACTAACTCATCAAGAATAACTCCTTCAATTGTTAATCTCAGGTCAGGAGTCCTATTTAGCGAAAGTTAAGCTCCCTTAAAGAGTAACCCATCCTGTCTTTTTCCACCTTCCTCTCTCATTTAGTCTCCAGTTCAGTGCCGTCAAGTTCTCACCCCACATCTTCAGGAAAACTGTTGGAGTCAGGTGCAACCTTGAAAAGGCAAAGATGTCGAGCAAAATCCTTACAGGCCTCCCTCTCTCTGTGGCCCTCAGCTTGCTTGGACGTTACCTTCTTGAATTCCTACCTCTGCTGGTTTTAAGGACACGCCTGATCCGGTCACCGTCTCATCATCTCATCCCTTTCTTTCCCGTGTCCTTTGCATTCTTTCTGCGTCCGCCCGCTCTGTCTGTGTTAGTTCCAGGCCCCTGTACTTTGGCCTCCACCTGTCCTCACTGGGGCACCCCAACCCTCCAGGGACCTCAGAACTCTGCCGCTCTCCCAGCTGCTCTTTTCTGGTTCCACGGTCACCTGCTGGACATTTCCGACCATGTCTGCCACACATCTCAGAAGGGTCCACAAGAAGACTCAGCACCATTCTTCTGAGACACGATGCTCCTTCACGGGGCTTTGATGAAACGTGTCCAGCCCATCTCCCAGCAGGATCCTGGTACATTTTAGGCGTCTTCCTGCCGTCACCTCCCACTGGCGCCACATGTCTAACAAGTGACCAGTTTCCGTTAAGTTTAGACACAAAAACATCTCCAGATCTTGGTCTCCCCGCTCCTCCACAGTTACTGCATTAATCAAGACCATCATCTGGTCTCCCTCTTCATCCCCCCCCCCCCCCGCCCACTCCGCTTCCTTCTTCCTTCCCGCTATATCTTTTTGACAATGCCACCTGAGCAAAAAAATGGAACTCTGATCACACTATTTAAATAATAAAATATTGTTAATTATTGATGGGGATGAAACTTATCGATGCGGCTTTTAAAATGCAGTTCCTGTAGAGAGCGTATTATTAATGTACTGGCTTGTATTCAATCCTCTCTGACAATTCCTTTTCCTTCAAAATATGTAGTCATTTTAAATTTCATGGAATTACTGATATGGTGAACTTGAAGCATCATATCTAAATTTTATTTCCCCCTTGTTTCCTTTCTTTTTGTTGTTCCTTTGATTTTGCTTTCTACTTTATTAATTTTTAAATTAATCTTTTTTAGATTACTTTTTAAATTAATCTAACGTTAATTTAAAATAGTATTAAGTATTCTATTAATACTATTAAGTATTAAGTATTTAGACCACTCTATCTCATATAATTGGTTAGATTTCTACTTTTATTTTATTTTTCAGGAAGTTGCTTTAGGGATTACAGTGTGCACATTTAAACTATCACATTTTATCTTCAGTTGATATTATTCCACTTTATATACATACAATATGGTAAATTCACCAAATTATTATTCTATTATTTTCATTTCTTGCTTTTTACTACTTTTAAATATTTTAATTCTACATATGTTATTTACTTCATAATGGACATATTTCATTTTAAATAGTCGAATGACTTTCAAAGAAATTAGGAGAAAACCTGGCTTGCATATTTCCTTTACTATGTACTATTTTCAACTTTCTTCAATTATTCCTACAGATCTGGATTTCCAGCTGGTGTCGTTTTTCTTCAGACTGAAGCACTTTTAGCATTTCTTGTAAGACAGGTCTGAGGACAACAGATTCTCTCAGTTTTCCTCTATTATTTATTCATTTATCTGAGGACGTGTGTTTTGTCCTCATTTTAGGGCTGTTTTTGCTGACTGTGGGATTCCAGGTTGAAATCACCTTTCACTTTAAGACATCACGTGTCCTGTGTTCTGGCTTGGATTGTTATTAATAAGACCACTACCCCCCACCCAGGATGCAGTTCTGACTGTGGCTCCTCCCGGGACTTTCCCCTTTCCCTCTGGGCTTCACTTTGACCATGATATGTGGTTGGTTCATTTTCTATGATGTTTTTCCACTGCAGAGTCACTGAGCTTCCCGGATTTGTTCTAATTTCTCCAAGTTCTTCCTCCCTCCCCGCCTGTTTCTCCTTTCATTACCCCGCTGTTGCTCCAGTGACATGTGTATCTGACTGCTTGATACTCCACAGGTCAACCAATTCTCTGCTTGTTGGAATTGTTCTTCCCTTTTCTGTCTCTGCTTTACTTTGGGTAAGTTCTCTTGACCTGTCTTTAACTCGTTTAATTATTTCATTGATTTTTCTGTAGAGTTCATCTGATCTTTTCACACCTGTGTTTTCCAGATATATACTTTCTTTTTTCTCATATTTTTATTTTTTTCTGCTGAGATTACCCATCTATTCTTCTCATCTTTTCCTATTTAAATTGTTTTAAATTCTTTTCTGCTAACACCAGTATCTGGATCATCTGTGGTCTGCTTTTGCTGATTTCTTTTTCTTGCTTGTGAATCCTTTTGCTGCCTCTTCAGAGGTTTTGTAATTTACTATTGTATCTTGGAAATCATGTGTAGAGGAAAAGTGGGGGTAGAGGAATCTGTTCCCCACCCCCCAAAATTTAACTTATTCCGTCATCTGTTGATAAAGTGAGGAAGTGATGATTTTTTAAACTTCACCAGGGTTTATTTCATCTGGAATTGAGCTGAAGCTCACCTCTGGCTAGCCCAGAAAACTGAAAACCTCCATTTTATTCAGTTTCTTGAGGAAGATTTACTCTTATTGTTATTATCAAGATTTGGTTTGGGAGTCCATGTAACACCTTTGAATTCTTAAATTTCAAGTACTGGGGGAATGCGGCAGATTTAATGAATTCTTTCTGCTAATCAGTTCTGACCTCATTTCCATTTTTCTCAGCACATTTCGGATAGTGTAGAGAAGATTGCCATGCGGAGAAAAGGACCATGCTTGGCAGCCCTCTGCTGCTAAGGCGCTGCACCCTCCCCACCACGGCCAAGGGCTCGGCGGCCTCTGTTTCCACCCAGGAAAGCCCTGGTCTTGAGCACCCAGACCTGCCGCTTCCCGCTCACCTGTCAAGGGCTCCTGTCTCAGAAATCAGTTCATGAAGCCTTTTTGGCATCCACTGTTCTCTGATAGACCCATATGTAAGTGCGACTTTTATGTTATCCAGCTTGCGTGTGTGTGCTTCCCCAGTAGATGAGGACTTTTGCGCCCTAATTGGAAACAGAAAGTGCCTAGTGAACTTTTAAACATTTTGAGGGGACTCAGTTCAATTGTGACTTCTTAGAAATCTTTACTGAAGTTCTCATGACTCCCCTGTTGTGGCCCCTCTACAATCTTATAGTATCCTCTGTGTTACTTTAGGGTACTTAAGCTTTTACGGATTTATTCTTCTATAAGATAACAAGATATTTGAATCCAAAGGCTGCATTTTATTCATCCACTTGGTGCCAATAAATAGTGTATGTTCAGCTTCACAACAGATTCATGAGTAGTGCTGCTGGACACACCCTACTCTCTCACACCTGCTAAAACTTTTCCTCCATCCCTGGAAATTCCTTTACCTTCCTTTACCAGGGAAACAGCAGGTTATACATACTTATTCAGCTCAGGGAAGCTCTTCATAGTCAGATTTCTTGATCCTCCTTCAGAGCACCTACCACATTACAGTATATGGCATTTTAACTGTGCCCCTTCCCTCCAGCAGCAGGTGTGAGCTATGGAAGGTAGTAGATGGGAAGCAGCTTAGCGGGTTTGGAAGCCCGTTAATTAGTTTCAGTTTCAGATGCATTGTGGTTTAAATGGACTGGATTTGTACTTAACAGCTCCGAAATCTTTAACAAGAATTTTAGATTTTCTGAGACTGCAAAGGCACCATGTCTGACATGTAATCCATACTCTATAAATGGCGGTGATTATTACGGTTTACCAGGTACTCACAACATATTTAGCGAATGAGTGAGAGTGTGAACAGTGGCTGTAATGGTACAATTCCACGTTCTGCAGCTTTGCCTGGATCACCTCTGCAAACTACTTTTCCCTGTACCCGAGGCTTGCCCACTGGCATCATCTCTGTGGTGCTTGGAATGAGCTGCTCCTCAGCAGGGTTCTCTGGGCAGCTCTGCTGGCCTGCGTCTTGGGTTGCTTTCCCTTGCTTAGAACAGAATAGCTGGAACTGGGCAATTGCTGAAGAAAGGGAATTTATTTCCTACAGCTCTGAAGGCTGAGAAGTTTGAGGTCAAGGGACCACATTTGGTGAGAGCCACCTGGCTTGTGGGACCTGCAGAGTCATGAGGGGCAGAAGGAGAAACAAGAGGGCGTCGGGGTGCCGGCTCGCTCAGCGCTCTCCCTCTTCTGGTAAAGCCCTCGTCCATGCTCGTGATTAGCAGTAACCCCCAGGTCCGTTAATCCTGAGCAGATGATTAGATCCACACGTTCATGCAGGTGGGCTCTTCAGGACCCAACCCCCTCATAAAGACCTGCTCTCACCAATCCATACTCCCGCATTAGTTAAACACCAACCTGCATTGTAGAGCGGCAAATACCCACACTATAGCATTTTCTGAAAATATCCTGCCCTTTTAACAGCAGTTTATTTCTGTTGTTACACAGGTCCTCAAATTTTGCTAAAAGTTTGCAACTATCTGATATCTAAGACTTTCTTTTTCATGTGCTATCATAAATTCTTAGGCCAAAAAAGAAATTTCCAACCAATTAGTGATAATAAATGCTCATTAAATCGTTATGCAATAGGTTTAAGCATATTACATAATAAAATTCACTAGGTATAGGCAATGTTATCTAGCAAATAGAATATACATATCATAATTTAAGGTCTATAGTCCTAAAGTTTATAAAAATAGACACCAGGCCAGTTGTGGTGGGTCAATCTGTAATCCCAGCTCTCTGGGAGGCTGAGGCAGGTGAATGGCTTGAGCTCAGGAGTTTGAGACCAGCGGGGGTAAGAGTGAGATCCCGTCTACTAAAAACAGAAAAATTAGCCAGATGTTATGTCTGGCACCTGTAGCCCTAGTTGCTTAGGAGGCTGAGGCCAGAGGATCTCTTGAGACCAAGAGTTTGAGGTTGCTGTGAGCTGTGATGCCATGGCACTTCTACCCAGGGTGATGGAGTGAGACTCTGTCTCAAAAACAAACAAACAAAAAAATACACACCAAAACTCTTGTGAGAGATTGGAAATTTTTTATTTTCCATAGGAGAAGCACATTCTGGCCCTTCAGAATATCTTATTCCTTTTTTATGTTTGTCGCAGGCTGACAATAATATATCCAAGACTTCAAGATAAAATAAATTTGCATTTCCCAGTTACAGTCAAGCCATCCATTTTTGCTGTGATAAAATATTGAGACAAAGCCCAGTAAGACATCCCAACACAGCTACACATTCCTGAAACAAAAACAAAGTGAAGAATTGGAGAGCCCACAAATCAATTTTTCATCGTAGAGATTTGTTCTCTCGCATCTTGTTTGATGGAACAGCTCTGTGACTGAACAGGAATTACAGCTCATTCATATTTTTTCTCTTTTCTGGAAACGTATTCTCGACACACAGGGCCAGCGGGAATGTGCGCAGCTCTGGCGCCGTGCGTTTTCTCCCCCATGTCAGGATGTGACCAGCCCAGATGTGCTTTGTTTTTCTCCCCGTCCCATCTGCTTGATTGTCTTCTCTTTCAATTTGCCGAGCTTCAATTTATTTTACAGGCAAACCCACGCAACCTATTTTTTTGTTGTCAGTGAGTTTGTTTAGTATTTTGAAAATCAGAACATTTTCCCCCCAAATGCTGCTGATTCAGCAGAGCACTTTTCCTTTTGAAAAGCAAAGCCTTTCCAAGTGAATGGTCTCCTGAAGATGATTTGTTTTTTCTTAGCCTCAGACGTTTTGTCACCGTCTGCATTTTTTTCGGCATAAAGGCTCTCTCCTGCCTCTCCTTCTTATTTATTGACGACTGTTCTAACAATAGTTTTCCTGGAAGCAGAGAAATTTCCTACCCCCTGACTTCTTTCTGGTCAACGCAGCTCCCTTCTCGGACATGTTACATTTGGGAATGAAATATTAATTTATGGAACTAGACAGTGTTTCAAGGATGATAAAGTAAGGAAGTAACACATTTCGATATTTCCTCATGACATGAAAAAGAAAAAGTGTGTGTTTGTGCATGCACAGATGATGGAACGGGGTAGCAGGTAAGTCATTCATTTTTATCAGAACATCACGGCCTCCCTGCAGTGGACATGAGGGAACGTTCATTTGCAAATCTAGAGTGGTGCTGTTCCTCATTCAGGCAAAGCTTAGCAGTTCAGTTGGTGGCTGTAGGCCCACAGATACGCAAAGGCGAAGGATTGGAGAAGACAAGTTAGACCACAGGAGAAAACATTGGTGGAAAGGAATAAGATTTTTACATCCAAGAATCACTTATTCTTCACTAATATTTAACAGCTCTGCAGGGGAATAGTTGAGCTCTTCATGTTTGTAAGTGAAGTACTCAAGGACTTAGTAATCAGGTAAGCAGAGTCGTGCTGGCCGTATCTGACAGGGGTGACAACAACCAGAACTGACACTGAATGCGACTTTTATTTAAGTACTATGACCAGTAGAGGTAAGTGGTGATTTTTTTTTAAAAGGAGTCACCAGCGGTCTCTGCTTTTCATAGGACTTAAATTAAATACCCCTGAAGGAATCTCGCTGCATCTCAGTCTTTCTTGTGCTTTGTCCTTAGGAAAAAAGGGCAAGGGAAATTGCTGATGTCGTGTCTCTAAATTTTTTTGTTGTTGTTGAGGTTTGGCCGGGGCCGGGGTTGAACCCGCCACCTTTGGTATATGCGGCCGGCGCCCTGCCCACTGAGCCACAGGTGCCGCCCTGTTTCTCCAAATTTTTTAATCAAAATGTTCATTGGCAGAACTCTGAAATACCTCAATGCCTCTTGTGTATCAGCATCGTCGTGTTTAACTTGGAAGTTTATTTTTACTTTGTCATTTGCACACTCTCCTTCATAAAACATGGTTATGTAGGAAGTGCCCAGTGCTCAGGCTGAGTTTCAAGAAGACAAAGGTAAATAAAATAGGGCGATGCTTCTTAAAAACAGGGCAAATTGGGGCATAAAAATGTAACAAAAGCCTCTAGGTTTGTGAATCCCAATTTTACTTGCTTATCCTAAGTTGCATGTGAGCTCAGTTGAGGAATGCTTTGACATACGAATATGCCCAAAAAAGGTGTTTCAAATGTGACCCAACTAGGATTTTATTAGGACTTCTTAGCAGCATGTGTCTTCAGAGGTTGGCTCAGGAACCATCTGCATCAGAATTGTCCAGACTGGGGCTTCTTAAATGTTATGCAATGAAAATGCCTCTGTTTACTGTGGAGGACTGAAGTTCATGTTCTCCACTGGACAGTGAGACAGGCCAGTAGCCAAGGGGCTTAAATGTCGCAGCAACGCCTGGTTGCTGAGAAACGCCTAGTCCCTCCCGCTCAATATCCACACTCCTTTCTCCGTGGATGGGAGCAAATGGTCATGCGTGCGCACCGGTCCTGAGAGCACACTCTGAGGAGCCCCCGGTAACCTGCTTGTTAGGGTCCGAAGCAGTCAGACTCTCGTAAGACGGGTTTAGGGACTGACATTTTTACAAGTCCCCCGGGGTGGTATTTGTGGACCCTCAGGTCTCAGATCCATCATTCTCTGATACATGTAAATACTGTCATTGTTCTTAATCACAAGCCTGTGGGACTGAATAGCAATTACAATACATTGTAGAGCAAAGGACTTGTAAAAGTGAATTTTGTCCACAGACAAGCACATGTTCTTTTTCCCACAGTCGCTTCAGCTGTCCCAGTAGTCGCTGTCCATGCGTCGCAGTCATCTTGCCCCAGGTGACGTCCCCTGTTCTCTCCACCTGTCACACCAACTTGTATTTTTTCCTCCCTTGACCTTCAGGGTACTGAGCCACCCATGTCCCCGTCAGCATTTCTTTTGCTTATTTCCCCTGACATTTCTGCCCGTTAGCCTTTTCTAAGTTCAAACTTAACCTCTGTTGTATTTTGATACCTATTTTTTCTCAGGGATTTTATCCATGATTTTCTCCTCTCATCCCAATATTAATAGTTCCTGCTTTTCCAGTTTTAATTCAGTTCTTTCTGCTTTCTACTACTCTACTCTGCCTAGAACGTTGTCATATTCAACACACTTTCTTGTTTTTGCATTTTATTTTCTGCCGGTGATTTTCAACTGGTGTGCCGTGAAAGTATTTAAAGATCACAAATTATTTTTAAAAGACATTCCAAGCACAGTCAGTATATTCCTTTTTTTTTTTTTAACTCCTTTTGTCTTTTGTTGGACAAAATTTAAGTATGCCACAGATGTTTAACTATAGGTTCAAGTCTGCTATGAGATAAAAGACGCTGAAAAACACTGCTCTATTCCAGTGCTAGAAGCCTTCTGCCTTGAAAATGTCCACACAAGCTACATTCCGTATAAGTCCGTCATGCACATTCAGACACGCTGCAGAGGTAAGTAGGGCCCTGTGGGGTTTACATCACAGCAGTCCTGATTCTCTCATCACCCGGGCTATGTCTTGCAGACAGACTTGAATGCTATCTTCCTCTGTGCACGGAGCAGCTGACTCAGATCCAGGAAAATGCATCCTACACCTGTCCGCCCCTCTCATGACAGCGTAGAGTGGATAAAGAATAAAGAGCTGAGGGCAGAGAAGCCCAGGGCTAGCGTAAATTACATATATTTAGGAACCGTACTTTTGCATGGATTGGAGTGGGTTCTCTTGAGAAGAAATTTTGTCAGGAGAACAATGAATTCCAATATCATGCCATAACAACTATTTTGCTCTTCAAGTCATTGTTTGAGTAAGATACTAAAGGGGACCCAAGCCTTAAAGCAGACTCCCGTGAGCTGGGGTGAACCCCTGGGAGGTTTCCTTACACGCCAAGTAAGCCAAACCCTCAGACCAAAGGCGGGTCACATGGCCTCCTCTTGAAATGCCACAGTCTTGCATTAGCTCCTCCAAATTTGTTCACTTATGATAACCACGGGAGAAAAGGCAAACTAGGACGGAACTGAAGAGTATTCTCAGCCCTCCAGCCATCCGCGTGGTTCTCAGTGGGAGGCCTTTTCCTTAGGGACTTAGAAGGGAGAGTGTAATATCAGAAATGAGGTGGTTGTGATTTTCAAAATGCTTCACAGTTTACTAAGTATTTTTATTTGGGGCTCTTTGGTGAAGCTCATCACAGCCTGATAATGTTGTAAGGCACTGTTATTAATATTTTATACATGTGAAATTCATGCATGTTAAAAAATCTGCCCTTTGTTCACTCACATAAACGTGTGGAGTCAAGACTGCAGTTCAGAGCCCGGAAGGTTTCCTCTGTGACCTTCCCATAGCACCAGCAGGCCTTTACAGCCTGGGACTCCTGTTCATTGTCACTGGACACCCAGCAGAGGAGAATGCCCTGCCTCGTTTCCGCATCAGATGATCAGCGTTTGCACATAGAACCAGCTGGGACTGGGACTACTGTTACTTACAAAACTTGAGACCAACCCTTGACACATTCGCAGACATCATCTCCTTCTGAGAAATCACGTTAGTCATTCTTTGGAAGTCAAAGAAAACACTCGTCCCATACAATCTGCAAATCCTCACATCTCCTTATGTTTTCATCACAATCTTGGCCTTCATCCTTCCAGTGTAATAAACAACTGTTACATTTTGGAAAGGGTCACAGGAGGAGCCCTAAGGAGTAAAGAAGAAAATTCTAGGCCTCATCTCAGACCTCAGCAGGTTGAATAAATTAGAATTGGAGACACAGTGGAAGCCCCGGCTGTTTTGATGTGTCTCTCTTTCCTGCCGTGACTCCTGAGTCTGAGATCCAGCTGACGGCAGGATTCCTGTCTCCTTTGTCCTTCTGACATGGTGGAGCAGGTGTTTATGAAATGTACAGATTCCTGAGGTCCACTTGGCTGGGTGAAGCCAGAATGTCCAGGATTGGGTCCTAGATATTCATGCACACTTAAGTCAGAAATAGTGCCAGAAAAAGATTAACCTGATTTTTTCAGGCACATGCAGGAACCAAGCTTCATTTACAGGCTTCTTCTGTAAGTGGGGGGTAAGTGTACGTCAAACTTTGGCAGCTTTCGGCAGCACCTCCACAGCATCAGAATGAAGTAATAATGAAGACTCACTTCTGTGGGGCAGGTAGCATTATGTCTCAGAAGATTTGGAATATCGGATGCTCACCTCTCTTCAAAATGGCTGAAATCACTACGAATTTAAGAGATGAAAGGACAAAATAGCATTATTTATCAAGTCAACTGTTATTGTCTACTTAATCTCTCTACTCTGCGTATTTCTGGGAAAGTAAGCAACTATATTATTAAACCCTAAAGTCTGTCCATGTACATGTGGCTTCTACTTGATGAAATCAGAAAGAAAATGACACTTAAGCCAACAATCTCCAAAGAACGCCCAGTGGGAATAATAAAACATTTAAAAAGTCTTCAGATAGTATGTGTTGCTTAGCCATTTGCTGTGGGTGAGATTGGGGGAAAGTGATGGAATGAACACTGAGAAACCCTCAGAAATGTTAACTTACAGCACAGCTCCACCCGATGGGTTTCTGCTGAATTTCACTTGTGCCGAGAAGCACTGTAATAAATGGCATCTGAATTTGCATTTCACTGATTACAATCACATAAAAGGTAAAAGAAAGGGCTGGAAGAAATAAATCCAGATATAGACAGATATGTTGGGAAAACTTGTGGTCAATATATTTTCTATTTTTAAAGTAGTTTCCACATTTTGTCCACCTATTATCTATATTTTTATATCTATCTAAACTTTGTGGAAAAAAGACAAAAACATCATTCAACAGGAAGCATCTTGCAAAGTGCTGAGGGCAGATTTTGTGCATCTCCATGATAAAAGGCCGTGCTGCTTTAGCGCTTGGATCATGTTTGTAATTAGTTGTGACTTGCAATCCAATAGTTCGATAGAAACAGAAGTGTGATAATTGCATTGTACCTCCACCTTTTCCATTAACTCGGTTTGCTGTTATGGGCAAGTAATTTAATATCTCTACTTCAGGTTGCTCGTCAGCGAGACGCAACCACACTGCCTTCTGCTTTCACTCTGGCTTCGAGAGCTAATTGAGGCAATGACAGGAAAGAATCACAAGTGCACGGGGGGAAAATATTCATGAAAATTCTGCAAGATAACTTTTCTTTATTTCTTGCAGCAGTTTAGAAGTGCCAGCAGCCTAATACTTTTTGAAAAATAAGCAAGGCTAAAAGATAAACAAAATTGAGATAAAATCAATAAAAAATAAAATAAGTAGCAATGAAGTTTGTTGGTTAAGCATAATAATTGTACATACTTCCTGAGTCAGTTCGGCTAAAAAAATAAATCCAAATAAAGTGGGTTAACATAAGACAAAAGTTAATTTTTCCTTTATCTGAGAGTTTAACTGAAGAGGAACGTCCAGGCTGGCAGGGAGACTGTGTCATTCAAATTCCATTGTTACAAATTCATTTGTACAGCTGTCCCTTGCTGTAAGAGAGGGTGGGGAATATGATCTATTGTATTACCCAGGGGAAATGGGTGGAAAAGGTTTTTTGCCTTGTTTTGTTTAGACTAGCTAGCATTCTTCTAGATCTAGCTGGGTCTTCATAATAGTTTGTGAAATTATTGGACAGAATCAGTATCTTACGTCGACTCTCCAGTTAGTCTCATCACATCCCACAGCTTTAACTTATTCCTGTATAATAATGATTCTCACAGTTAGCAAAGTTCCCCATGTTACTCCGTTTCCAGCTTTGGTTCCCACCTGAACTGCAGATTGGTGTAGTGACAAATCCCTTCTCTATGTAGATGAGGAACAGCTCCAATTTCATTTGTCAAATCAGTTAACGGCACCAACATCTACCCGAAATCTAAAATCTGGTCTTAATTCCTCCACTTGAGGTCAATCCCTGATATTTCCTCGTTGTCTTTTTTTATTGTGTGATAGAAATCTTGCATTTCAGAGCAGAGTGTGGCATCCCAGCCCCAGCCCATATTTTTAGCCTTCCTTGCAGGCGGGTGTGGTCAAGTGACTAAGTCCTGTCTGATGGGACATGGGCCGAAGCCACACATGCAGCTTCCAGATGGCACGGGTATAAAGGGAGAGCAGAAACTAGAACTCTCATCTATTGGTGGGAGGAATGGTTTGGAAAACAGTTCAACAATTTCTTATAAAGTTCAATATGAACTTATGACAACCCAGAGATTCTACTACTGGGTATTGACTCAAGAGAAATAAAAGTATTACTGAAACAAAACAAAAATGTATCCACACAACAACTTGCACCCAAATGGTTATAGCAGATTTAATCATAGTAGAGAAAACATGGGCATAATCATTGATTAAAAGATGGAAGTATAAGCAAATCGTGGTCTTTCTAGCCAATGGAATAGTCCTCGGTAAAAAAAAAAGGAAGAAACTGCCTTTACATTAACATGAGTAAGAATCAAAACCATTGTGCTAAGCGAACAAAGACTTAAACGGAGGAGAGACAATACCATCCCACTTACAATGAATCCTAACACAGAAAAGTTACTTCAGAGTGTCAGAAGGAAGATCAGTGGTTGCCTGGAGCTTCAGGTGAGTAGACGTATTGATCGCAAAGCAGTGAGTATGAAATGAAATATGTGAGTATGAAATATAGATATTTCACCCTAAAAGGGTGGTATCTTGATTCTGTTGGTACTTATACAGATATGCTGTGTGAAATTTCCAAAACTTGTAGATCTGTGGACTTAAGATGTCTGTAACTTATTGTAAGTAAATTTTAGATACATGGATAAGTTTGATTACAGGAACAGATGACCTGATTTACAGTAGAGACCAAATTAATCAAAAATTAATCATGTTGGAAAGGGGCGATTTTCAAACATAGTAATACACAAGATCATTAGAAAAATGTTTGGACTCATTATGAAGGAAATACAAGTTTAAGACAGAACTTGCACACGATGATTGTTAAATAAACAAGGTTGTGCCTGGGCTTTCCTTCTTGTGTTTCTTTCTTCATGTTTCCCTGACTCCACGCCAGCTTGGTGGCGGGAACTGGGAGCATCATTTTAGACCAGGGATAAAGGCCAGAGCAACCTGGGTCCCTTTTACCTCAGGACACATTTGCGTCTGCATTTCTTATCGCCTGCTATGGGAAAGAGAAGCCAGTGTTCATTTCCTTAATCTACTGCTAGGGAGAATCTTCGTCTAGTAGCTATTCTGTGCTCGGACTAAATGACAGTCCTTCCCTGGACTGCGGCCTTGGCCTTCTCCTATGAGCCTTTTGGTCCCCCATATCCAATTTTCCACGGTCACCTATGTAATCTCAAAAAATAGAAATCATCTCTCCCTGTTCATCTATTTCTCTTATTCAGCCCCTAATCCCAGATCTCACTGCCCACCTCTCCCAGAAGGATCTTCTAACTCTCCCTGTATTCACCACATTGAAACCACGTTCTCACTCTTTCCACCCTAGGACAGCCCAGCTTTTCCCACAGCTGGATCCCCTTTAACGTGGGCTCATTGCAAACATCACTTCCCCAGAGCAGTTTTCTCTGACTCTGCTACCTAGACCAGGGTCCCAGCCCAGGAGGGTGTCTATCCTATTGATCTGCTCTAGCATCTTCAGAGAATACACCTACTAAATTGGTTTCAGAGTATGTTATGTTTTTCTTTCCAATAAAATACGAACTCATTAAGGCAGTTTGGGAATTTTAATTCAATGTTCTAACTCCCTCAAAACAGTAGCTGGTATAGTGTGGTGCTTAGTAATATGCGTTCAATGGCCATTTGAACATTCCCCTCGATTTAATGTATTTTACCTAACTTTTTATCCTGTCTTCAGCCCCCTAAATACTAGTAGGTTATGTCTTATTCCTTAGCCTCTCAGCTAATCAATGCCAAGTCTACTGAGCAAATTTTACATATCAGTCTCCTTTCACTTTCCTTCAGCCTTGCCTCCTCTGTCTCGGCCTCGGCTGCTAGCATCTCCTACATACGACAACAGCCCTTTAATCAATCTCCCCATTTTCTGAGTTGTATGATTTCCTTTCACCTCTTTTCTTCCCTCTTTCTCCACCGCTCCTGAGCCCCTTGCATGTTTAGTAATGCTAGAAAGTTTTAGATTCTCTAAACTATGGTAATATTTTAGCTCCCTGCAAGGAAGTTTGTATATGCTCTTTTTTTCCTATCTAGAACACTCGCTGATTCCCCCCCCACACACACACTGACCATGACTAACAGGAGGGGACTCTCTTGAACCCCAGCTGTTGAGCCAGTGGCCTTCCTCTCTCTAACCATGTTCTCCGTTTTGGCCGTTAGTATTCTGAATTCTCACCAGTATCCCCTATTGCGATTGTATTTACCACAAGTACAAAATACAAACCTGTCTTGTTTATAGTTCTAGGCATTATATATAAGAACACCTAAAGCATAGTGTGAATAAGTGTATTTGGTGAATATCTGAATAAGAATCACTTTCACCAAAGGTAGCTACATGAGGTGCATTATAACTTTCTGAATTAATATGAAAATGGGTACACAGGTATGTCAACCACAGTGGGAAGAGGTGGAAGGAGTTGTCACAGCTGCTATGAAATATTTTGGAAGTAACTTCTGCAAAGGTGTGACTGTCATAAAACATTTCACAAAATCTAGTGAAAAATCTGCTCAGGGGAATCAGAACTGTAGGAGAATAAAGTTGATGAAAGCAAATTACTGTTAGACATTGCGTGTCAAACAAGCCTTGTAGCTTTTGTTTTGTGCCTCTCAGCTTGAGTGCATAAGAGAAAAAATGCAAATTTTCCAAATGAAGTACAGCTAACTGTGCACGAATCGCTAGAAGACAGTAGGATGCACTTATTAAACTTGGCAAGGATCTGAAGTGAATGAGTTTTTCTCTGAAACACCAGCTTTTTTTTTTTTTTTTAAAGATTAGCTTTATTCTAAAGCTGTATCAATTATAAATAATTATCTGCTAGCAAAACTGGCACAGCTAAACTTAAAGCAAATAAACTAAGAAATTGAACTGATTAAAAAATAAAGAGGGAATTTTAGTTTTCTCGAGAAAATGGCTCCCAAGGCATACAGAATGACTTTCCTGTCCAAGTCTATGTAGGAATATTAATTTAAAAGCATGAGAGTCATAGATTGGTGTTCTAGTGTTGTTTGGAAGAACTCCCTAGGAATCTATACTTTGGACTTGTCTTATAAAGAAAGTGACTTTATTTCTACTTTATGATTCTTCTAGTGGGTCATTTGAGTCAAGGTTCTTTGTTCTGCACTGTCAAAACCGCCTTGCGCTAGTTTACGTAACACAGGGGAATTTGTTCTGAAGATACAGGAGTCTATCATGTTGAGTGTAGCTCACCTTCAGGAGAGACAGTCCGGACAGAGTGTCTCTGGTCTTAGTCTCCATACCCACCTGTCTCTCTCTCTTCCCTCCTTTTTTTTTTTTTTTAATGCTTTTATCCTTTCTGCTTTTTTTTCTTTTTTTGCTCACATAGGAGAATACTGGTGTCCCAAGTGTCTTTCTTAGTCTCAGTTAGACTTCTCACAAGAGAGAATCTGGCTGGGCCAGTTTGGACTCTTACCCAACAAACCCAGACGGGGTCAAGCAGTAAAACATGGTTGCCAGCACTCGTGATCCTGAGGTGGAACTAAGAAATACTAACCTTACTCAGTCATGCGCCAGATAATAATGTTTTAGTCAAGGACAGACCATGGCCAAGGACAATGGTCCCATAGGCTGGTGATGAAGCTGAAAAATTCTTATCACCTGGGGACATCTTTGGTGGTGATCTGATGCTATGTAGGCCAAGGCTAATGTGTGTGCTTCTGTCTTGGTTTTTAACTAACAAGTTGCAAAATGAAAAAAGAAAAGATTTAAAAATAGAAAAAAAGCTCAAAAAAGGCTATCAGGAAAGGCCATATTTCCATACAGCTGTGCAATGTGTTTGTGTTTTGAGCTGTGTGTTATTATGAAAGAGTTAAACAGTTAAAAAAATAAAAGTTTATAAAGTAAAAACATTAAACTATGGTTCATTTATTTTTTTAAATATTTTTTATAAATTTATTGTTGCCTAAGCATACGGTATTTATAAAGTCTACACTACTCACTGATTCACCAGAGTGACCTCCAGCTCTGTACCCCATTCACGCTATCTATAGAAGTATGTTGTTATTAATCTTTTTTTCTAAAAAGGGAAAAAAAGCTGTATTTTAATTTTATCTAAATTTATTTTCTGTCAATAGTTCAATAACATTTCCCTCCCAATACGATACTCCCTCTCTCTGTAAGGCTGTTCCTGGGAGCCAGACAGTTTAGGTGAGGAGGGGGTCCAGAGACTAACTGCTTGCAGTTTTAAATAGACAATAACTTTTGCTTCCCTCTCAATGTGCTAATAGTTGTGTCTAAAATCTATGCAATTCTTTTTTTTTTTCTGGTTTGGGTTTTTTTTTTTTGTAAATATGTAAATTTTCACATCATTGGGATGACACTACATAACTGATTTTTCTTGTGACTTCAAAGCCACATGTCTGTTGCAGAAATTTTGGAAAACTGAAAAAAAAAAAAAAAAAAACACAAAGAAGGAAATACAAGTAACCTGAGATTCCACCACTCAAGATTAGCAGTGTTAACATTTTGGCGTTCTTTTCCTTTATACACAAGTATACATATATCTGAAACAAAACCAGGATCCTACTGTAAGTATTGCTGTGCAACTTTGTCATATTGTCATGGCTGTATCATAAATGTCCTGCATTATTCACAAGTGCCATCCACAGCGTTCTTTATGGCCGTACGGGCACCTGTGTTGAGCAGGGCAGCATTTGATTTAACCCATACGGTATTAATAGACATTGACGTTGTTACTAGCTCCTTCCTTCTTTTATGATGAACATCCTTGCAGCTAAATCTTTGTGTACATCCATAACAATTCTTATGGGAAATCCGTAGGTGTGGAATTCTGAGTCAAAGCATAAAAACACTTGATGCTTCTTGTATCTTTTTTCCTGTACATGTTTTCCAAATTAAAAATTAACAAATCAGTCTTTTTTTTTTTTTTTGCAGTTTTTGGCCAGGGCTGGGCTTGAACCCGCCACCTCTGGCATATGGGGCAAGCGCCCTACCCCTTTGAACCACAGGCGCCACCAACAAATCAGTCTTTTAATAAGTGGCTTGACCCCAGAGTACTATATATGTGAGAAAACTTCTTATATCCAGAATACATAAGAACTCCCACAACTCAATAACAACAAAATACTCAATTTAAAAATGGGCAAAGGACTTGAACAGACATTTCTCCAAAGATGATATAAAAATGGCCAATAAATGCATGAAAAGATGCTCAACATCACTAATCATTAAGGAAATGCAAACCCAAACCACAACAAGGAGCCACCTCAAATCCACTGGGATTAAAAACAAGAAACACCCAAGTGTTGGCAGAGATGTAAAATGATTGGAGTCCTTGTGCATTGCTGGTGTGAGTGTAAAAACGATGCAATTCTTAAAAAGGTACTGATTTCTTTATGATCTGTAACCTTTGTAAACTAATCACATGAAACTATAAAATCAGCAAATGTCTTGAAATCTGTATATAAAACATAAATTACCTCTAATTTCAAACTCGCATTTATTAGTGTACCACTCAATCTTAAAAAAGGAAAAAAAAAAAAAGTGGCTCCAAAGATAGTCTTATACCATTCTTTAAAAAGTGAAACTGTTCCTTTTAACTTTACACCCACCCCACACCCCAATTTCAACACATCACTTAATTGTGTTGGTCATGGACCTTTCCAAGATGAGATTTTATATTTCACTACCACAGCTTCTCGTTATCAGAAACCCATTCTTTCCTTTATGGAACGAGTTTGGTCCCGCTGACGCTGGCGTGTCCCTTCCAATATTCTTCATTGTCATCTTTGCTTCTGGTTCACAATCTTCATCTTCATTAAAAGCCGCTGCTACTGAAAGTGGTTTGGACAGTTTCTTTAGGCTTACTTGATCCCAGGTTGATGGATGTGGCTGATGCTTTCTTTGTTGTCTGACTACCTGTGGCAAATCCAAACTCGGAGACCTTCATCGCTTTGCTGGGAGGGCTGCAGCTTCTTCAGCTGATCTCTTCTCAGCGCTGTGACTGGTACTTTCTCCTCCATTCCTCCAGTGACTCCAGCTCACTGCAACTTTTCAGGCTTCTCCTCTCCCCTGTTATTAATCTTTTAACATTTAGCAAATAAATACGTACGTTGACCATACCTCTTCTGCCTTTAGATGAGTTTAGGTAAATACCTACCATTGTGCTACAGCTGCCTAAAGAGGTCAGTCAGAGCAAGTTTGTCCCCGAGGCTGTGGCAGGTGACACCATCTAGGACCTGAAAGCTGTGAAACCATCTGGTTTGCACAGCAGACGATGAACTGGGCAGAGCACATCCCTGTCGTTAAGCAACGCATGACTGTGTTAAACTAGAGGCTGCAGTGAAAAATGAAAGAAAAGAGTGTTATGTTCAAATAAATCTGACTTTTTAAAAACCTCGTGATGTGAATTCTGTCTTTCTAGACCTAGTGACAAGAACAATTCAAAAGCTTCATAGGAGGAGTGTTGGCGTTGGCAAAACCAGGGTGGGGACCCGTCCCAATTCTTTCCTACCCCTCAGTGGCACGCGTGCTCATCTGTGGTAAATGTATAAATGACATGGAAAAGATGTGAGGATGACCGTGAGGCACTCATTCAGATCGTCAGCCTTACCCGTGAGGACCCTACAGTACCATGGCTGGATAAAGAAGGCCAATTTGGGGTTTCTTACTGGTCTTTTTTAGGAATAATGAATGAGTTTGTCTCAGACGGTCTCTCCCATAGCTCTTTTGAAGGCTCCTGGGACAATTCCAACTCTTCCTTTAGCTCTGGTGACTATCTATATGCTGATGGTAACCTGATACATATGGCCAACTCCTATCCCGCCCCTAATAACCTATCACAGAAGTAAAAACTTCAAAACTGAGCTTACTTCTGCCCTGCCTCCTCGGCCCACCCTCTGTGAACTTGCTGTTCTTCTGCTTTGGGGCTTTAGGACAGGGCCTTGCTGTGTTGCCCAGGCTGGAGTGCTACGGTGCAATTATAGCTGACTGCACGGTCACCAGGATCACAGGCACGAGCCCCATACCGAGCTGTGGTGGACTCGTTCAGCCGCCCCTGGTTGGGCATCAGTACCATCCACTCAATTAACCGGGTGATCAACTCCAGGGACCAACAGTTCCTGAGGAAGGAACAAAGAAACCACATTTCTTTGGGAGAAGGGAATTCCTTGGGAGTTTACAAAATCCTTCGAATCTGCTTCACTTACTCTGGTGACCTCTGCATTGATTTATGCAGACTTATCTTTTCTGTCTTGGACTGATATAGCCGTGTTTTAAGCTTGCCTCTTTGTCTCCATTTATTCCTTTGCTAAATCTTTACATTGCCAGCAGAATTGCCTTTGAAAGATGCTGCTATATGCAAACTAAAATGCTTAGAAACCTGCCTTAAATACCATTTTGGAGTTTCCACTGTGGAAAGGGTGATGTCCAACGTGCTTTCTGATGTGATCCCAGCACAGCTTTTCCTTCCGATCTCTGTGCCATGTACAGTTTGTCTGAACTACACAGAAATTCTGGCCACGCCACAGATGTGTAATGTTCCAATTCTTTTTTAACATACTGGTTAAAACATCTCAAATTAATCATTTGTAAACTCTCAGTTTTCTCAAGGACTGAGATGGTGTCTTTCTTCACCTTTGTATCCATCTATTAGAAGTACCTAATATAGAACAGGTGTTGAGTAAATGTTGATTATATGAATCTATGCGCATTCAATAATTCTATACATTGATTTTTCAAGTCGGAATACGCTGTACATTGCAGGAATTGAAACTGTATCCTGTGTCCTGATGCTTCTCTTCCACTTGTGAAACATCAGCAGCAATTGCCTTGTGTTATGGAAATGTATTTGTTCAAAAATTCTGTGTCCTGGGTGACAGGCAGAAATTACAAAGCTGAGAAAAATTATAAAAGGACAATGTCACCTCTTAACTGTAAGTTTCTCCTTTGTTCTTCTTTAAGTTTAGTGATTCAGATGCATTGAAATATATTTATAACATACTAATTTCAGTTTTTGAGAAATCCCTTTTGTTATTTTATGTTGCCTCTAAAGCTCAGTTATCCTTGACGAGTTGAAGAAGCCCAGACATATGTAATGGGATTTTATATTTGGTATCTGCAGAGGCATAAAGAAAGTAGACTCACTGTGTAAAATTAAAACCACATTTTAGAGCTTGTAAAAAAGGACATGATAGAAAAATTGTTTTTCTCTCCTGAACTGACCACTCACATCTGCCTGTAAAATAATTTAAGGAATAAGAAGTGGCTGGACATTGAGAGCACTTTTAGAACGCTGTTCATAAGCCATGTGTCCCATTTCCTGCCAAAGTGGGAAGGTAAGGTACCACTGAAATGTCACTTCAACAATTAAAAACATGATTTGTTCATATGCCACAGTTTATTTAATTCATTAGAGAAGGACTTAGCAGAATGGCAAGTAAATCTGGGTCAAAGAAAATTGGGAAGACTGAATGTACATGGACCTTGAGGGTAAAAATCAGGAGAAGATTTCTAGGGTAGTTACAAAACTGGTTAAAGTTCTACAGTGTACTAAAACAGTCACCCTTGGAATTATTTTATTTAAGAGACAGATACTATTTACATGTCTAAATATAAATGATTTGAAAGATGCAGGTGAAAAAAATCAACAAATAAACATATAACATTACAAAATCAGAGCCCATGTGAATGGTAAGTGGTTACCAACCAAAGAAACATGTTCTTAGACCATCAGGCCCCTGTTGGGTTGTCTTTGACAGTGTCCTAGCACAGCATTGAATGGGCTTGTAGTGGATTTCCATTATTTCTAAGCTTTGGATAATACTTGCTGACCTGCTCTGACCCTCATTTCATGCCTACTAAGGTGTATATCAATGGGTCCCCGCAGTTGGGGAGACAAGGTGTTGGTTTTTGACTCTTGGCTGATTGTCAGAAGGGCAAGTGTTAAGGTGCCAGTCACATACAGAACATGTGAGAACGTGAGAGAAAATGGCTCACTACAAATTCTGTCTGAGAAGGCCAAGTAGGAAGTTAGAGTAATTGTTGGGTATCCACAGGCTCAGGAAGCGAAGGTCGTACGTAGGAGAATACACTGCCTGAGTCTGGAGTAATGTTGGTGAGAGGTCCCGTGGACATGGGAGAGCTTGACTCTGGAGAAGAAGCTGCTTTAAACACCTGCTGAGCTCAGTGCCAGTCAAACAGAACTTTTCTGCCGTGGTCCTTATCCCTCCTTGTGATTGTAATGGAGCCAATTAGTTAAGACAGAAACTTGAGAAGGAACAAAGAGGACTAGAAACAGAAACCTTTTCAACAAGTTCTCCACTTAAGGCTTTTATTCATTCAGTAGGCCCATCTACCTTAGAAGGGAAAAACTGATGTTTAAATGTAAAATTTTGACACTTATATGAAAGGACATTTTTCCTACTCATCTAAAAACGTATTACCTAAAAGTGACCAGAAATGGCCTGGGCTCGGCCATGTTTTTCTATCAGGCAGCACTCTAGCAAATATAAAATAAAATTACTTAATGAGTTGAGCTTGCTCAATTGAAGTGCATGCCTGTGAGGGAGAGAGAGAGAGAGAGAGAGAGAGAGAGAGAGAGAGAGAGAGAGAGAGAGAGAGAGAGAGAGAGAGAGAGAGAGAGAGAGAGAGAGACAATGTATTTTTTAAGCATGACCTTGCAGCTATCCTTGCTATCCTTTGAATTCAGCAAGTCCATCCTAAGTGTCTGCATTTGTGAGTAATTTTATCTCTTTCTAAATTGAGTATCCCTAGTTCAGAAAACTTGCCTTCACATCCTGGATTCACAGGGCCACAAAGAAGCATGATTTTGCAAAAATCCTCAGGCACACTGTGCTTCCCATAGAGACGTGGTGAACTATTTGTAGAATCGCCAAATGTCAGTTAAATGCACTTTGCTTCTTCCAGAGCTTTCATTGTTCACGTTTCATTTTGTCACCAATCTTGGTCCCGAAAGATGAGCACTTCATACATTTTATTTTACTGTGTGACTTGGCCTGGGCTTAATTTTTGCCTATTATTTTTTCTAACTGTGCATAAGCTATTTTTCTAAATGGAAGTAAGACAATGTTCTTTTAATGCTTTCTAAAAGTGCTGGACTCTTTTATACATATTTTTATGGGTTTAAGTTTTTTATTGTGCAAGTAAATGCATTGCAGAAATTCTTCTATTTTTATCTTAACACAAATTCTAATGGTTCACCAAAAAAAAAAAAAAATAGTAATCCCTCAAAACAGAGTCAATTCAGAAATTCTTTTTTGAAGTAAAAGCCTTTTGTAGGAGTGATGAAAAGTTTTATGCAAAATACTGCTCTTTATTGGGTTAGAATTGGAGTTTGTTTACTATCTCCCCATCTGGAATTTTCTTTCTCTAACTGCCCCATATCTGTCTCTTTTCCTGCATTCAGACACTTCCCTGGCCAAATAATCAAAAATAGAATTCTTAATTATTTTCTTTTTATTTATTCTTCTTTATTTTTCTTCATTGATACGTATTTATACATTTTCTTTCTTTCTTTCTTTTATTGTTGGGGATTCATTGAGGGTACAATAAGCCAGGTTACACTGATTGCATTTGTTAGGCAAAGTCCCTCTTGCAATCGTGTCTTGCCCCCCAAAGGTGTGGCACACACCAAGGCCCCACCCCCTCCCTCCTTTCCTCTCTCTGCTCTTCCCTGAACGCTCCCCATCTCGTCTTTCTTTCTTTTTTTTTTGTGCGATTTTTGGCCGGGGCTGGGCATGAACCGCCACTTCTGGCATATGGGGCCAGCGCCTTACTCCTTTGAGCCACAGGCGTAGCCCCACCCTCTTTATTTTTATTTTATTTTATTTTATTATTATCATCCCCCGCCCCCCCCCCCCCGCAGTTTTTGGCTGGGGCTGGGTTTGAACCCACCACCTCCGGCATAAAGGGCCAGTGCCCTACTCCTTTGAGCCATAGGCCCTGCCCTATATTTACATATTTTAATTGCCTTTTGGCCCCTATTAACATGTAAGCTTGAAAACAGGACGAGCTTTGTTTTTTCACTGCAGTATTTTTGGGGCCTACAACAATTAACTTTCAATAAATATTGTTGAATAAATAAATAGATGAACAAATGGATGAATTCTGAAAATACCTTTCCTGATAATTTGACCGTCTTACCTATACAGGAAATGCGGTCTGAGTCTGCACAAGAAAACTATTAATCGTAGTATTACACATCTACTTGAAATTCGTGTTCGTGTTAGATTTAAAGGAAGGGCCTGGGGGAATTGCACCATGAGTGCTATGGTAGCAACTAACACACAGCCACCGTTCATCAATATTAACCACTGACTGTGGTGTGGGCCTGGCTTAGAGCTAACGGTCTGATTTATTCCCCCATGCTCCTCCTGTATGGACTCAGTAGACTGTTTTCCCGTTTAACCATTTAAACTGGTTAACTCACCCAAGGTCACACCGCAGATCAGTGCAGCGGGACTGGGACTCACCATCAGGTTTGTCTGACCCCCAAATCCATACTCATAACCCCAAGACCGTCATTGCTTTCTCTTATTCATGTTGATTATAATGTTTCATCACTGAATCTGCCTAAAGAAATCATTAAATGTTGTCTTACCGGGGTACTAGCGGGCATGTTAATGCAGAAAGCAATGATGCCTTCTAGTATATTAAGTCTAATCGTTACGTTTATTGGTCCAGCACCAAAATGGACACGAAGCGGTGAAGCATAGTAACTACGGGGCCAACCACACGTCCTGCTTACAGTTATAAAAGCAGAGGTAAAAGTCAAAGATAAAATAAGCTCATCACAGGTGCTCCCTATTCGGAGCAGGAAAGTTTGAGATGTATTGAACGTGCATATTTGTTTTTATCTCTCTCTAGAGAGAGAAATGAAAAGCCAAAGCAAATGATTATATATAATATCTATAAATATATATATAATCATATATGTATATATATAATCAACATATATAATACACACGCCAGGGCTCCTATATTTGGCATTAAAAAAGAGAGTCCTGGGGTTACCAAGAGATCTGGACTCTCTCCTGGACCCTGCCTGTGGCCGCCTTCGCTGACCGCTCCAGCAGTTCTGAGACTAAATGACTTGCATTCGAGTTCCACTGGGCCATTTGGTAGCTTGGTAATTTGGGGTTACGCTAATCACATTTTCTAGGCCTTAGTTTTCTCAGCTGAAATTGGTTTGCTATGATGATGAATCAAATACCCCCCCCCCAGGCTCTTTGGTGCTGGAACAGGTGGGGCCGGGTGGGCAGGTCCCTGACCGCCGAACACCCCTGCAGGACATCTCGGCCCTTCCTTCCCTGGATGCCCCTTCTCTCTCCGGTCGCCGGCTCCCTTGCTCCCTCTGCAGGTGGACGGTGGCAGGGGCCAGGCTTTCTGGTTGCTATGGGTACCGAGGTAACGCGGTAACCAAGGAGACGGCGGCGGAAGCTCCTGGCTGCTCGCCGCGGCCAGCCGTGGTGACCACAAGGCCGGGGCCTGTGGGGCCGCAGGTGGGTGGCAGCTGCGGGGGAGGCGGTGCGGGCAGCGGGCAGCGGGGCGACCGACGGGGACAGACGCGCAGCGCCGCGCGGGCCGAGCTGGCCGGCCTGGCAGGTGTCCGCTGAGTCCCCGCCGCGTCCGGCCAGGCCCGCAGACGGCGAGACGCGGCCGAGGCCTCCGGAGCTGGACGCCTTGGTGTCAGCCCGCGATGCTAATGGAGACAGGAATGGACCTCACACTTCGCTCCTGGTACCCTTTCTGCAACCCACCGTTTCAAACCAGCTAGCCTCTTTTATCTTTGACGTCCTATGCGCCTTAGGACGTATGGGGGACCCGAGAAACCGCAGCGCAGCCCCCCTCCCCACCCCTTTCTCCTGCCCGCGCGTCCCTCCGCCCCGCGTTCTCCGGTCCACCCCTGAGTCCAGGCTGGGGGCGGGGGGACTGCCTGGTTCCTAAGACACCCAAGTTGTGCAGGTTCTTTTTCTCTCCAGATCATCAGTAGGGGCGCTCAGATGTACAGGTTCGGGTTATATTTTTTATATACCTTGGCTTTTTAAATTTAAGGTTAGCAAGGCTCATTACAAAAAGTCTTGTAAAGTTGACGCTACAATGGATTGTGGAAATCTAACAACGCCTTTCACCTGCCTCCAGCCCACCTCCCCTCGCCGACTGCGCAGGTGGTAACGCGAGCCTTCCAGAACTTTACCCATTGTATCACACATGAATTACCTGTGAGGAGCTCCTTACTTCCCATAAGACATGTAATATTTCTTGCAATTATTTTGTTTGTTTTTTCATTTTTTTTTTTTTTTTACTTCCTTCACTGGAGTGTAATTCGGTGTAGACCGGTGGCTGGCCTTGTTCCTCGGTTGGTAACCTAAGAGCCGGCACAGAGGGTGTGTTCCATCTGCATCTGTTGACTGCTCATCATGGTCTGGAGACGTGGAAAAAGACATGAAGTGGGAAAGAACATGGATATGTTAGTTAAAAAATATATATTTTTTACCATAGGGTAGATTGTGCAATAAACTGAAAGCAATAGAAAAAATTACATACTTAAACCTGAGCATGTACTTAACAGCACTCCCCTGTGTGCAGGCACTGTACTCACGACTGGGCATTCAAATATGGAAGGTAGGGCTGGCCTCAAACATTCGGGCTGCTTAGGCAAACAGCAACACCTCAATTATTTAAGCAAAGAGACAAAAAACAACACAAGGCAGCACATAACAGCACAAGTTCAATGTGATGTTCTTCTTTTGTTAAGAGAGTAGGAATATTTTTGTTAGGTAGATACCATTTATGATGCTATGTCTAGGCTTTTAGCCTTCCCACCATCTGGTGTTCATGGTACCCAGCTGGCAGGTTCTTACCCCTCCCCCTTCTTGATTTCCTATGACCTTTACATCTCTTTGTGCCTGTGTGTGCCCAGGAATTAGCCCCCAGTTATTAGAGTATATTATGTTACTGGACGATCCACTCCTGACACGCTCCTCTTGGGATAATGGTCTCCAGTTCTCAGTTGGTGCACCTGTAGTCCCAGGTACTCAGCAGGCCGACGCAGAAGGATTGCTCAAGCCCAAGAGTTTGAAGTTGCAGTGAGCTATGATGACACCTTACAGTCTACCTCAGGTGACCAAGTAAGACTGCCTCGAAAAAGAAAAAAAAAAAGACACACAAAGACATGATTTTCTTGTAAGTTCATTTTTGATAGCGAGAATCTCCATGATGAAGGTGGCATTTGAACTGAGCATTGAGTAGAATAAATCTTGGTGAGCAGAGAGGGGGAGCCTACAGCTCATTATATTAAAGAGATAAGAACAGAGATGTTAAGGGTAAAGCGCAAACGGGACGCTCCCCTCACTCCCTTCTCTGAAGTCTTCCTTCTGACCTCAAATCCAGTAATCTTAGGATACTGAGGACACGTAAGGGCCTCTAACTTTAAATTTAGTGTATTTTAATGTTGCTTAGTACTTTAAATTTGAAAGTATTTTTAAAAGTTATCTTGCCCCCTGACAACTGACGTCAGACTTTTTCAGTTATTCTCAAGGGAACTTGCATATAGAGGGTAAAATCAGACAGCTTGGGTGCCATTTAGCGCTCAGAAGCAGTATCTTATTATTGGATATCTTGGTGCAACACTGATGCAGCTTGAAGTCAATGCCTGATTTACTGTGAGGGTCTGAACAGGATAAAGTAGCGAATATTTACCTAGTAAACCACTCAAGCACAAGACACGCTGTTAGGGGCGCTGTGTTACCAGTTATTTCCTTAGATAGTTTTAACATTTCAAAATACTTACATATATTATATATATATATATATATATAAGGAAAAGGGTAATGTCAGAGGAAATGTTAAATTCTTTTAGTTGTTTAAAACATTGATTTTTAATCCATTTTCACTTACCATTTCTTGCTTGGTGTTTGATTTCTAAGTACTATAGCACTAAATAGCCCCAACATGTTAACTCACTAGGTGGAGCTTGCTAAGTAGAATTTTTTATGTGCTAAAGCAAGGAAATCAAGTCTTATTTATGTTTTTTTTTTTTTTTTTTTTTTAGACAGTCTCACTCAGTCGCCCTGGGTAGAGTACTGTGGTGTCATAGCTCATAGCAACTTCAGACTCCTGTTTTTAAGCAGTCCTCTTGCCTCAGTCTCCCGAGTAGCTGGGACTCCAGAGGCCTGCCACAATGCCCAGCTAGTTTTTCTATTTTCCATAGAGAAGGGGTCTCACTCGTGCTCAGGCTGGTCTCAAACTCTTGAGCTCAAGCAATTCTCTAGTTACCTGATTCTATCACAACATTTTATCCAAACAGTGTTCATTGTATCCAACTGGCAGGCAGGTCTAATAACCCTTCTACACGTGTTCCTGTTTTGAGAAAGCTACCCAAGCATCAAAGCCAGAATATTTTAGGCCCCAAACTTAAGAACCATAAATATGGCCAGCTGTGGTGGCCACACCTGTAATCCCAGCACTCCAGGAGGGCAAGGCAGGTATCCATCTTCCTAACTGAGTTATTAACTAATTTTAGATATGTTTTTAATTATAAAATGTGGCTCTTCTTAAATGCAGTGGTTTCTCAAACCTCCTGTGAACCCAGGACACCTCTTGCGGAATGCTCCAAGTGTTTAGCTTTACAGATTAATATAAGCTCCTTTTTTCCATTCTGTGGCAGGAGGCTTTGACGCTTGGGTAGCTTTCTCAAAACAGGAACATGTGTGGAAGGATCATTAGACCACCATGGATGATTTAGAGTCATATGTGGGAGAAATGAGACTGGGGAGAGAAAATGATGTGATAGAATCAGGTAACTAGAGAATTTTCCAAATCATTACAAAACTTTTGGTAATTACTTAATTAAAAAAAAAACTGAGGCAGCGCCTGTGGCTCAGTGGGTAGGGTGCTGGCCCCATATACTGAGGGTAGTGGGTTCAAGCCTGGCCCCGGCCAAACTGCAATAAAACAAATAGCCAAACATTGTGGCGGGCACCTGTAGTCCCAGCTACTTGGGAGGCTGAGGCAAGAGAATTGCCTAAGCCCAGGAGTTGGAGGTTGCTGTGAGCTGTGATGCTACAGCACTCTACTGAGTGTGATAAAGTGAGACTCTGTCTCTACGAATAAAAAATAAATAAATAAAAAGTAAGTGAGCGACTAAAGGACATAAGGACCTCTGAGGTCTGTATTCCTCCGGCTTTATCAGGTGACTAAGTTTTGTGCTCTGCTGTTCTTACTACTGACCTTACTGTCTCCTTGCTGTCCCAAGAAAGGTGACTAACTCTCCGTTGGTTTTACCCAAGGAACCAGCACAGCATGACTCACAATTACAATCTTCCCTTTTCCTTCACGCAAGTAAATTGGCTTACGTGTGTGTGACTTGATAAAAATTTAATTGAGCCTTACTAATTGCATTCAGTGAAGTGAAATGCCCCTTGAAGAAGACCATTTGTTGGTTAAATAACATTATCATCAGAGCTGTAAATCTGAAATCATCTCATTCTAATGAGATTTCCAGACTTTTCTTTTACTGTTTGTATAGATAAAACCATTTGTCTATCATTTTTGATTTATGCATATGTACATACATATAAAATTATATACGTCAATGATAAAATTAGAGCAATTTATATTATTTTTCATTAATCCAACAAATTAACATCGGACATTCTTTTGTTTTATCTTTTTAATTATAACAATAATATGATGGAACTTCTCGTGAAAAAGTTACTGACAGTAGGCAGATAAGAATCCAGTGGTTGGAATTCAGACAGTGATTCAGACTCTGTGTTACGGAGAAGACTCTATGTTACTGAGTTATTCCTGGACCTTTTTTAAGAGAACCTTTGATAGTCTCTGTTTGATAAAAGCAAGATGATGGTTCTACCTACAAAGATGGTTAGTAAAGGTGTGAGACTACAAGAGAGCTCCATTTGAAAATGCCGCTACCTCCTTCTCTAACAGGAAGCCAGGTCTTAGTTTTCTATTCCTGTGGTATTTTTAGTTGTCTTTGACACATGGTAGCTTTAAGAGACTGGCCTTGGTGGTTGTCAAATGAGCTTGATAGATGCCTACTGGGGACGTTTCTTTCTGTCAGAATGTCCCACCAAATTATAACTCCCTGCATAGATTTCTGCTTGATTATGAGGTCCTCAAGGGAAGAAAGCCACTGTCTTAACTGACCTTGTGACTTTACTGCCTGAAATAAGGGTCACAGAGGAATAGCCACACACGTTGATCAAAGATACAAATGTGCTTCGTCCCATGAGGCAACCACTGCATTGCTGAGGATGTGAACATTATTTGTGTAATTTTATTTTGCGATTGTCTACAGAGAATGAATTCCTCCAGAATTTTCCACCAGGTGGTAACAATCTATTTTTTCAGGTTGTATTTGATTTTTGCAGGTAGTCCACACAATTTGGAACTAGATCTGAGTGAACAAAGTAAGTTGCTTCTCTTATCCTATTGTTAGTTTTAAATGAAGTATGACAAAATGGATTGGTGCTTGTTGGGTATTTAACGGACCCTAGACAATTTAAAAAGAGGAATTCCAAAAATATTTTGGTCAGGGTGGCTGCATCATCGAAATTGTAAGACTGTCTCCCAAAGGGACAGCACTGAAGAGCTACTCGGCTGGTTCTGCAGACTTGGGTGTCTCAGTGGCCGTGCGTGTGTTTTCACTGGTTTTGGTGCTGGCCATACTCACGTCTTAGAGCGTAGCTTCTAGATGAATCTGTTCTTTCCTCTAAAACCTTCATTGGACTCTTATTCGTTACAGAATAGATTCACCCGTTATTGCATCCCAGCCTCTGTATCTAAACGTCTGCTTACCTTTCCCTGGCAGGTAGCCTCTGTATTGACCCATGTGGAAACTAGGGGACTAGCCATGCGTCCCCACTGAAGAGCTGTTCATTTCCACAGTCTCGAATGCTCATCCAATTTGTCTCTTTAAATCCTCCTTTCTCCCTCAGATCTTCACTTAAATGCCGGCCAGCTTGAATGCTTTCTTTTCTTTAACTTCCTGTATTATTACATCTATAAATTTTATGGCCTTCATACGTTCTATCTTGTTTTATGGCTTGAATATAGAAGTCTTATAGGCCCTATTTGATTCTCAACCATTTGAGCCCAGAAAACAAATCTCCGTGGGCCTTGATTCTCCCTGTCCCTCAGCCCAGCACACGGTACGTTATTGCCCTTATTAAATATGGATTGGGGTTATGACACACAGGAGCACACACATAAACCAGCAGCATCGAATGGTTTGGGTGTTTAACGCTATGGCCACTCTCATCCTGGCTCATATTTCTTTCAGGGCTTTTGCAATTTGGGAATTTTATTCATACAAAAATTTAATAGTTGGGTATGTGATTCAGTAATTCAGCATTACAGAGTGAATTATTATAGAACCATGAATAATTGGGATACTTGGAAAACAGGGTGTTCTGAATAATTTAATTTTCTAGTTGACTCAGAGTTAAGCAGAAAATCCTTTTTGTTTCATTTTCTGTTGAAAATTCTCCCTAACACATGGTGACTTCTGATCTTAGCCAGAGAGCATTATTAAAATTCTCTTTGATAAATGAGATTACCCCTGGGTAATTATCACACACCTTAATTCTTATTTTACGTTATCATATATGTAAAAAAAAAAAAAAGAGTTTGTAATTTTTATCCCAAAGATTTATTTCATTTTTCTCTATTAGCTGTGGGTACTATTTTTAGATGGGAACACGTACCTGATGGGGTGCATGTGTGCGTGTGTGCGTATGTAGATACACTTGCATAACCCTAACCACACGGAGACCCGGAATATGTGCTGCGTGTTGTCCTGCTGAAAACACGCCTCCCTTTTAGTTGACTGTCAGTTTTTGCTATACAGTTGACCCTTGAACTACAAGGGTTTGAACTGGGTGGATCCACTTACAGGTGGGTTTTTTCCAATGACAGGTTGCATGTGCCTGCCTTGCCCTCTCTCCCTTCCACTGTCTCCCCCTCCTCCGTCCTGCCATCCCCAAACCCAGACAGCAAACCCACCCCTCTTCTCCCACTCCCCAGCCTACTCAGTGCTGACAGTGAGGGTGGAGACCTTCCTTCCTGTGACATGTCCATTCCTCGGGGACGTGTGCCCAGGCTTAGTTCCCGTTTGTTAGAGAGCACATGTGTGCTGTTCCCGTCCAGGCGATGGGCACGTTTATAGCCTTGATTCAAACCCTGTATCAAAAACTACCCCCTTAATATCTTGAAATTAAAAAATAAAATTTAATTAAAAGTCCATTATGATGGTCTGCTCAGTGAATAATAGTTATATTTTCTCTTATAATTTTTGTATAGTCATAAGGAAGAGAACCTTCCTTTTCTCCACCCTACTGGACTGTGAGGATGCACTATGTCCTACCCAGAACATGCACAATGTGTCTTAACTGAATGTTAGCAGTCAGGCTTCTGGTCACCAGCAGGCTATCAGTGGTTAAGTTTGGGGGGTTAAAAGTTGTATGCGGATTTTCGACCACATGGGGGATTGTTTCTCCTAACTCCTGGATTGTTCAAAGGTCAACTACATATAAATATTGGTGAAATTTCAGTCCCATCAGATGTGACCTTTGTAACTTTATTAGTACCTAAGTATTAATGTAACTTGAAAAGTTTTTAGCATACAGTCATCCCTAGGTCTTGGTAGGGGACTGGTTCCAATACCTGCCTCCCACCTGTGCATTTCAAAATATGAAGATGCTCATGTCCCTTATATAAAATGACATGTATTTGTGTATAACCCATGCACAACCTCCCATATAATTAAGATCTGGGGTCCCCAAACCCTAGGCTGCAAACCAGTTAGGAACTGGGCCTCGCAGCAGCAGGTGGGTGGCAGGCAGGTGAAGCTCCGTCTGTGTTTACAGCACTCCTGTCACTGCGTCACTGCCCTGCTCCACCTGCTGGCAGATGCCCTCTCCACCTCCTGGGTCCGTGGAAAAAATCATCTTCTGTGAAACCCGTGCTTGTTGACAAAGTTGTTGGGGAGTGCTGCTTTAAATCATCTCTAGATTAGTTATAAAACCTAAGATAATGCAAATGCTATGCAAATAGCTGTTATTCTCTATATTTGTATTATTTTTTGTTGTTTTGTTGTTGTTGTTTTTTCTTAAGTATTTTTGATATTCTGTTGGTTGAACATATGGCTGCAAAACCTGTGGACATGAAGCACCAACTGTGCATATGGGTGAGTATGAAAGTTTTGAGACAGACAATGCTACAGTCCTTTATTTCACATTCTAGAAACACTGTCCACAGGGTCCTCTCTGATTCATCCCTGCAAGTTTCAGCTTAAATCAGCTTATCGCGGTTGCTGGAGGACTTCGTTTGTTTCCATCCACACCAATTTTATTTTTCTTGATTTTGTATCTCTAAACTTTTGTAATGACCTGATTATAATAATTTTTTGCTGTCTGATCTTCTATTCGGCCTTTTCCCCTCATACAGATTTTTGTTTTAAAAATATTCCTGATTTACGTTGAGTTTTGGAATTGTAATTTGCACTGCTTAATTCTGACATCTTTTGTCTCTGTTACTTTTTCAGAAATTTATACAAGTCAGAACAAGTTTAAGAAAACGGTAAGGCAGTAATCATGAACACCAAAGATTTTATAGTTCTTCCGTGGGGAAAACCTGGAAATTCCATAAAGCTAAAATATAAGTAAGTTCGTTTATATTTATTAACAAATTTCTTAAGTAAAAATAGTTGCCAATTTTCTGTATAATAATTTAAACTGTTTTTCCCCCGATGGGACTGTTTAAAATTGAATTCAAATATTGTGAATTCTTGTTTCCATTTTTTCATATTGCTATATTTTTTAATCTGTAGCAAAGTAAATTTGAAACACTATAAGTCTGTAATAGTTTGAACATGAGGATTAAAATATTTATTCCACAAGAATCAACACGACAAGTTATAAATAAAGGTTGGGCTCATTACCTATAAAGCATTCTAACAGAAAGTTTAACATATTTTTATGACCCTTATTCAAGTTTTAAAAGAATAACCCTGAAATTTAGGGAGAAACAGAGATTAAGTGAGAACATTAGGGTGAGAAATCTTTAAACAGGGAATAGAAAGTGACACCTCCCCCCGTCCTTTGCATAGTTGAAGGACATGTTGAATTGACTGTCTGTCATAGATTGACCAGGAGACGTATTCCGCCAGGGCCAGACAATGCTGGGTAGCCCAGGGACTTCATGACACTGCAGGGATACGGGAGGGTTCAACCCCTTGTTTCCCTTTGAGACCACCCAGAGTCACTGGAGATACTCAGGGCCTTCCTCTTATGTGTCACTGAGAGCTGGTCAGTCTGGGATGGTGACAGAGGGACACCTTCTAACTATATTCTCTCTCTCGTTCCCTGGTGCAGACCAGTAGTCCTGGGGCCACTTAGTGTCTTCCAAGCTTTCTAATGCTCTTTTCACTTTTGAGAAACTAGTTGTGTGTGTAAACAGGAAAATTATATGAATATATGTGTCATTAGATATTTTTTGGTGGGGGTGGCTATCTAATTGCTGGTACCACCAATTTCTTTTGTTTGTTTTGAAACGTGGTCCACACTGTCACTCTGGCTAGAATGTTGTGGTGTCACAGCTCCCAGCAACCTCAGACTCTTGGGTTCAAGTGATCTTCTTGCCTTCGCTTCTTGAGTAGCTGGGACTATAGGCGCCAGACATCACACTGGCTATTTTTTCTATTTTTAGTAGAGCTGGGGTAGTGCTTTTGCTCAGTATGGCTGGGAACTTCTGAGCTCAAAGTGGTCCATTCACCTCGGCCTCCTAGAATGCTGGAATTATAGGTGTGAGCCACTGTGCCTGGCTAGTACTACCAATTTTTTTTTTTTTTTTTTAGTAGAAAAAAGAGAAAGGGCTAAGCATTGTTGGTTTTCAGTGACGTGTTTCAGCCTATGTGTCTACACCTATAAACATTCATCCAACAGACATTTACTAAGTGCAGGTATCATACACGATGTCCTAGCTGGGAATGGAAGCTGTACGCCCAAGAGTCAAGGTCTTTGCACTCAGGCGGCTTGCAGAGGATATGAACAAGTAAAGTTACACTGACGTGTAACACACAGAGCTCTGGGAGAACGCAGCAGGGTCTGGCAGGGCAGAAGTGCGGAGGAATGAACCTCAACTTGCCTGAGAGATGGAGTTAGTCGGGTAGGTTCTGGGCGAAACATGTGCAAAGGTGCAGAGACCATATAGTTGGGGAACTTTTCAGACATTGACTAAGAACAAGGTGAGAGAAAAGGGCACCGTTTACGTGATAACTAACTTGTAAGCCATGGCAGGGAATTTGGAATTGATCTTAGAAACAAGCGTGAAACGGATTTCCTGGGCCTGTGTGTCTTCCTGACCCGCCGGTGATCCACAGACCCCCTGGGGCACCCGCCCCAAGGTAGCTGCTGTGAAGTTCCCGTTCTCACTTTCCCTTGTCCTGTGCTGTTTGCTCTGACATAGTCTGAATCAACTTCACATTATTTGACAATTTGGTGCTTTCCACTCTGTACCTTATTTCCAGCTCCAAGCCATTGTACTCTTATTTCTGGCTTTTGGATTTATTTGTTGAATAGAAATTATTTTCTCATTTTTATGCTGTCTTGCTTCGAACATATTCAAATAGCTTGAAGCAAAAAATTTGAAACATTTATTTTCTCTATAAGTAAAATATACATTTTTGCTGAAATGGCCACTTTGGATATCTTAATTAAATCTCTTCATTAAATACATTAATTATTTTATAAATTGTGAAATAAATAAATACAGCCAAGGACCCACCTTAGCTGTCCTCAGTGGCCTGGCCCACCCTCTGGCTCTGTGTCCAATGTCATATTCAGAAGGACTCCTATGTCCTCAGAGTCCAGACGTTAAACTTGACCATGTGGTCACAGGACAGTCCTTTCTTCAGTCCAGCGCCTTGCCTGTACCCCACTGAGATTTTAGAAACACCGAACATCTTCTAAAAACAAGTCAGTGACACAATTATTAATATGAGGTCTGGCAATACAGTTTGTGAAGTCAGCCTAGAAACAGGGCAACACACCCCGGTGCTGAGTATCACGACAGTCACCTTCGACCTACTCCCTCGGGGCCCCAAGCCCTGACACCAGCGCTTAGTCCACCCTTCTTTTTTTTTTTTTTTTAATTTGGCCGGGGCTGGGTTTGAACCCACCACCTCCGGCATATGGGACCGGCACCCTACCCGCTGAGCCACAGGCGCCACCCTAGTCCACCCTTCAAAGCAATTTTGGAACTCCTTTTCTGGGATGGCCATCAGAGCTGTCATTGTACCTTGGGTGTCCTGAATATCATCACAATGTCTTCCTGTCAATATTTATTTTCAGGTAAAAAAAAAAAAGTCATTTGGGGCCAGATGGGGTGAGTTGGAGAGTGTTCCAATGCAGTTATTTGTTAACTGGCTAAAAAACTCACTCAAAGATGGTGCTGGTGCTTTTTCTCATCAGTGAGCTCTTTCAGGACCATTTTTCATACACCTTTCTCATGCCAAAGTTTTCAATGAAGATTTTCCTGTTTCTCTATTGATACTTACTCTGCCATAATTCTCACGGTGATTTTGACACACAATTCAATGAAATTTTGCAATGTTTTCATCAGTTCTGCCTGTTACCGGTCACTCTGGCCTCTTTTCATCAGTGACACTCAGGAAAGTGTTTAATCCATTTGTGCGCTGCCGTTTTCTGCCAGGCATTATTACTATAAACTCGAACTAACATTTCTTGGTTTCACTTCCACTCTTCCAAGTTTAACAAGAAATTTACGAATGTTTGTTCGTTGCTCTAATTCAAGCTCTGACATTCCCTCAGTGTCACACAAAAACATGCAACCACAGTCAGGAACACCACTCAGCAAGACACCACCACATGTCCACATGGACGCAGCTGGACACCCTGATGGGCTGAGGCCAGGAATCCTTCTGAGCTGTTTGTTAAGTGGTGCCAACGTGAGTGCATGGTGGCAAGTGTGATCTTGTACAATTCTGCTTCTGAACGCTTCCTCCATGAGCACTATGCAAAGTATTGTGGGCTGCTGAGGCTTCAGACAGGGAGAACAGCTGGGGGCCTGGTCCTGAAGTGTGTCCCCAGCTCACCCCGTAATGATCTAGTGCAGAGAACAGCACCATTGTCTGCCGGGCTTAGAATCCTTTCCTGTCCCCTCTGGGATCAGTCACCTATTTTGGTCTGTCTCCAAGTTGTTAATTGTGTTTTCTTATTTTTCTGAAAAGCTCCCATTTTTCTCTCTGCTGCCTCTGCTCCAGCAGACCAGCATAATCTCTTTCAATTGTCTAGATTACCGGAACAGTCTCCCTGGCTGTCTTGCTCTCAGCCTTGTACTCTCTAATTGATTTTCAGTGATACAGCTTGAGTGATTGTTCAAAATGCAAGTCTGATCAGTTCTCTTAAAACCCTTTCATTATCCTCATAATTCATAGAATACAAACACCAATTCCTCGACATGGGTGACAAGGGTTCGTGACCTGACCACTGTTGCCACTTTTCCCATCCTGCACGTAATGTCTGGTGACAGGCAACTTCTAGTTCCCTGACTCACACACCGTTCTTTCCTGCCTGTACCCACACTTATTTCTTCCAGAACACTGCTTTAATCACCCCACCTTGACCGGCCATGTCTCAGCTCAGGCTTCACTTTCTCCAGGAGCTGCCCCTGCAGTCCATGGGCCGGAGCAGGTTCCCCTCTTTGTGGCCGGGAGCCTCATGCTCCCCCGAGAACCCCATCACACTGAGCCGCAGCCATCCTCATGGAAGGCCCATTACTTCTCGTATCACAGGGCTATTTGCAGTGGGAACTGAGTTATTCCTTGTGGCGTACACATAATTAAAATAAAGGCTTTCCTTCTAGATCTTGGCTGGCCTCTCGGAACCCTTCCATCCACCTTTGTTTCATATCACCATCCACAAATCTCCCTGAATTGTGTCCACTGGGGGACGTGCCCTTGGCGCACCTGCTCTTTGCTGACTGCTCACCATCCCTGTAAATTTATTCCTTGTCTGATCCCCATTATTCGTTCGTGTGGTTCTGTACCGTAGCATGCATGAGGCCCATACTACTTGGTTTTCGAAAAACACCAATGTAATAATGAAGGAAGAGCATTAAATTCATGATTAATAATCAAAGAATTAGTTGGGGTTGGTTCTGTGAAACAAGGTCAATGACGAATGCTGATAAGAGGCTAGAATTGTAAAAGGAAGAAAGTAGCTTGTGTCAAAATATTCATGAGCTTAAGATATGATTGTCAACATCTCTGCACAGGAATCTCCACTATGAAATATGAGGGTCTTTCTTCCTAATAGGCTTTAAACATGTTCTGCCCCCCCCCCACATAATACATATATGATGAAAAGGTAGAGTTTATTTAAGGTTTCCAGGATGATTAGTTCAGCAAACATGTATATTTTGCCTGTATATATATAAAAAAAATCTTAAATTTTATACTTGAAATGACTTAAATGTTAGAGGCAAGACATCATGAAAATTAGAAAATAATTTTTCTTTTTTTCTTTTTTCTTTATTTTTATTTTTTTATTAAATCATAGCTGTGTACATTCTTTTTTCTATTTGTATGTCATAGATATTTGTACATGTATAAAACATGGCTCCTATCTGAAGTCAAATATGATTTTAAACCTCTAGTCATGAATTAAGTACAGTAAAAATCTGGTATTTGAAGACGTAACTTGCTTAAACGTAATATTAATAGGAGGCAAATGCTGGCTTTAAAAGTATATTTCAGAGAAGTACAAAGAAAGTAGCTGAAATAGTTCATGATTAATTTATTATTCATACTTTTCCTTTAGCATCAATAGATGATATAAAGTTATTTTGCCTTGGGTTCTTTGTTTACCATTTCGTTTTGTCCAACTAAACCTTTTGCATTTAAATCTTACGTCTTCAGAAATGCTCGAGAATTGCGAATGGAGAAAGTGAGGCTGGAGCTGGAGACCCAGGAGATGGCCCAGAAGCTGCAGGAATTCCGGTCCACGCAGAGCAAAGAGAAGGAAGAGAAAGGGTGGGTTAAAGCTCTGGAAAGTTCCAGAGGAGTAAGCTGGGTTACGCACAGATCTATTTCATATGCTGTTGTAGCTCCCATAAAAATGTCTAATGGATGGGTAAGTTCCGGCTTCCCTGAGCAACAAGCAATGTTAAGTTCCTCTTTGTGTTTTATGGGTGTGTTGAGTTTTTAAATCACTGTTACTTTTGTTTCTTCTGAATTTTATCTGGTCTTATCCTTTCTTATTTGTCTTTTTACTTATGCTTTTCAATGATTTATGGTCTGGAATATTTAGCACAGCAATGCAAACTTTGCTCTTTGCTCTCAGAAGATGACTATCATCCACAGCAAATGAACACCACCAGTACATGGTTAGGGCCATCTTTATTTATCTGTTTCAAATAAATACATGTATATATTTAATATACAGACATACATATTATATATAAGTGTGTGTGTGTGTGTGTGTGTGTGTGTGTGTATATCACACATTTATAGGTTTGTAGATTGGTATATATTTCTTAAACCTGGGTATTCCCTAGGGCAGGCCAGGTGCTTTTTGACTGTGGAACAGTGACTCAAAATCTTATCAGCAAGTTTGCCTATTGAATATGACACTTGTCTTGATGTCAGTAATTGGGTTCAAAGCCACCTGCGTCAGGGAGATTATGAATTTTGCCCTCTTATTATGGGTGAGGACAAAGTCAACCCAACTAGCTCTGCATATTGGAACATCTGGATTCACAAGTTGTACTGATTGTGATTTTGGGACTTGTCAGGGACAGTTGGGAAACAGCAACGTGTTTCTATTTTTTTCCAATGCTTTTTCTGTTTCTAAAAACTACCGGAGGCAATAGCTCATGTGCCATTCTAGCTCGCCTAGTCCTACTTCCAGAAAAGCCATTGAACATGACTTCTCGGCAGCTACATGTGGTTTTTATTCCAGTAACTGTCTCCAGTCTGTTTCTGTGGAGTGCAGTTCCAGCCGGGGACAGCGTGCTCCTCGATAAGATAGATGAGATAGCGTCCTCTTATCTAGGCTAATACCTCCCTCCCAAAACAGATCGGTTTGGAGGTGAAATGATAAAGACAAGGCATCTCTCAAGTTGCCTGGTATACACTAGGTGCTCTTCCTTTGTCCTCTTCCCTTTCAATTTATAGGAAGGAAGTGTTTTATGGAAGATAATTGGCATCATTTGGGGCCAAGCTTATGTGACTTGATGGATGGGCCCTGAGTCCTGTGCTTGTTTGTCATTGCCGGCACCTTTGCTGAGTGATGTGGGTTAGCAGTTGTGACTATGGAGGCCGGGAAGTCCCACGACAGGCCACCTGCAAGCTGAGACCCTGGGGTAATGGTAGTGTGACCCAGTCCCAAGGCCTCAAATCCACGGAAGCCAATGTTGTGACTCTCAGCCAAAGGCCTGAGAGCCAGGGGGCCGTTGGTGTTACGTCCAGGGCACCTGGAGTTGTCCAAGGGCGGGAGAGGAATGCACCCCATAAGATAGACCCTGTTTTTATTTATTAAAAGGCTTGTGGGGTCAGGATTTTGTTTGTATATATATATATCAAAATTGAAAGTGTGTTTGAAATATTTTTAGCAAATGCAAGTTAGCTGAAATTTTAGGGAGAACTCTAATAATATCTCTAATATTATTCTTGTATACATAGTATTTGTACTAATTTTACTGAGACTGTTGTTTTACTACGATATAATAAGTAAGGATGATAACAGTCAAATTGAACTGAGAGTTACATGATGAAAATGATCTCTTCTTAGACCTAGGCTCACTCTCAGCCTGTTTCCTACCACCACGTTTAGTGATTAAAATTTCCTTCCCAGAAGTTTATCTTGGTACATCAGCACACACAACACGTATGTGCACGTGTGTTTTCAGTGTCTGTATCTGCTGTGTCTTTTCTCTAATGTTTACACAAATGAGACCTTTATAAAAATAGGGGAATTACTTCATCTCCTACAGTTACACTTAATATATGTTAGCGTCTTGCCACATCAGCACACAGTCATCTGTCTCATTCTCTTAGGGGCGACATAATATTTCATTGTGCAGAAACAATAGCATTTAGTTTTCGGATCTTTATTAAGTTTTCAGTATGTTGTGATTATAAACACGGCCCTGGACAGGCGAGGGTGTAGGTGGGATGAATTCCTACTTCTGTAATTTTAGGTCAGAGGGCATGTGCATTGACCTTGTGGTAGACATGGAGAAATTGTTTTCCAAACAAGCTTCTAAAGTTTGTAACCTTCTTCTATAGAGATTAGAGTGCACGTCTCATGTGCCTTTGCCAGTACCAAACACTACCAAACTCATCGTATAGCAAATTTAATTTTGCTAGACGAAGGTCTTCAAAGTGATAACCATTAAATACCTATGAGGTGCCTCTTGAACCATTAAAGAAAATTCAAATATGTTTAATAGCGTCAGCAGTATTATCTTGAAAGTCTAGTTCTTTGGGAAAGCATGCCTGGCGCCTGCACGGACCCTGTCTAGTAGGCCGAGGGTTGAGGATCTTGTGTCATCCACCACCCCTGGTGACAGTTCACCATATGCTCTGCTGTTCTTCTCTAATGGGGCCGTGGCCAGGCCTTCTGCCTTCCTGATAGGGACTTCATTTTTGCCTCTAAGTAGGTCATGGTGATTACTGGTAATCAGCTCCCATGAGCTCGTTCTCTTCAACATCTAGAAACTTTTCTAGATGTGTTTTGGTTTTCAGAATAGTTAAATTCTTTTCTAAGATCACGCAGAGACTCAGAGTCACAGCGAGGACAAGAGCCTGCCCCTTGCTGACCAGAAGCTCAGTGTCCTCATCTTAATTATTTATCGCCTGCCTGGCACCGGGCACGTTGTGGTCTCATTATTTTTAAAATGGGAATTGGACTCCCTGCCCCGTTCACTTCAGAAAAATCAGATGAGGCTGAAGTAAAAGAGCTTCGAAAACTATGCAACTAAAGCGTGCCTTCTCTGCAATCTCTATCACAGTTCAGTGTGAGAGCGCACATGGGGTCTTAGTAAGGAATTTGTCACTTACTAGCGATGCTGAACGTCCTGGGGTGTTGGTTTGCTGGCTCTCTACATCTGCAGACACACGCTTTCAAAACTGCACAGCCACCTGTAAGGTGCCCTGTGAATCAGGAAAGCCATCTTTAGTCATTTTGAATATGAAAAATGGAATTCTCCACTCGTGTTGGGGCATGTCACTTTTATTCATTTCTCTACAAAAGCAACAAATATGGTGGAGCTGTATTTTAAAATTCTTGAAGATATCAGGCATTATTATTGATGTTTTATTTTTATTTCGTGCTTGTTTGTTACATGTTAACAACTAAATTTGCAAGCAGGGAAACTGTATTTGTTTTCATTAAAAGGCGAAATGTATTTAGTGATTGTGTTTTGTTTTGTTTATATGTATTGAAGGTCAAGTGGCTATCACTGGAAATCTGGAAAAGTGAGTAAATTGGGTAATCACTCACACGTGATGTCTCAAAGCAAAGGAAGTGTTATTAAGGTAAGAGGACACCATCTGATTTTCAGGCGATTTTCTAAGCAAGAGACGCAAATTATTTTTTTCTGGTCTTGTATTTCCTGCCGAACTCAGGAATTTTCTACTCTTATTTCAACAACTTTGCATATTATCAGGTTTTTGATTACTTTTGGTATGTTCATATGCAACTTCCATTATTCAGTTATGTTTTTGTTTTTCATCTACAAGTTGATTTTTAAAAATTTACCTCGAGGTGAATTTTTCCATTCTTATTTTTTTTTTTTTCCAAATACCAAAATGGAAGTTTTCCATTTAGTTTGGTTCTGGTTTAAAGTGTGGAAACAGAGCTGTGTTTGTTCTATATGAAGGTGCACGCCAATGTTATTGGATCTAACCCATGGCAGTCTTTATTTCTACCTTTGTATTATATGACATTTGTTTAATGATTTTACATTCTGCATGAATAATAACTTATGACTCAAATATTGTTGATTCAATGTGTGCAACTACCCCCCAAAAGGAACCATCCCAGTATCCCAGCCATAAAATTACTTTATTTGTACCACATTCATAATGTATAACATTACACAATATTCAAATTGTAACTAGATAAGTGTCTTTATGTAAAGGAAAGTTTTGCTTCTGGATTCTTTGTCCAAAGTCTGGACCCATGACTTTGTAAGTATTAACTTACACGACTTTTTATTTTTTATGCCCCTGTCATTAAACTTTCATTGGGTCACTTGGCATGGTGCAAACATCTTAGTCAACATTTCTAAACCTTTTGGCTTCAAACGACATTTTATTTTGTAGTGTCATCCCCTCAGTGAAATAGGTTTATTAAACTTTGTGTTAAAATTTTTATAATTCACTGTATTTTTCAGATAGTGTTTCATGTTTCAGATATCATTGTAAATATAATGTATTAAAAATGCAGACTCTTTTTGACATATTTACTTAATGGCATTTATTCAACGTTTTCTTTGTTTCGTATTAAATTATCCTGATTTGCAAGGAGGCCCTCCTCTACTGTGAAAGATAAGGTGCATACAAATATTTATATTAAAATTCAACATATAGTTTTTGCTACAAACATTTAGTATATGAGCAATATGTGCTTGAGAAATAATAGTTCTATGTATATTTGAGAGTAAACAAGGTATATTCTGAAGGGGAAAGTGGTGAATAAATCACAATCTTGGTGCCACCAATGTATCTGTCCCCACTTCCATCCTAAGTGGAAGATACAAGATGTGGGGGTGGGAGCTGTGAAATGTGGGTCTAGAGAGTGAAATGTGGCAGGAAAGCAGCAGGCCTTCAGTTCCAGACTCAGGAGTCTTTTTTTTTTTTTTTTGCAAAACATCATTTATTAATTCAGCATTTTTTAATCATATAAGAAGCATCAGTAGCAGCAGCAGAGTGAATTAGTCATAGCTTTTCTCCGATGCTGTTTTGTAAAAACGGCTTTTGCTAACATTTCCTGTCCCAGGGACCTGCACTGTTTGATCTGTACACGGTTCAAGAGTCTTAATGCTTTTTCTTGGTGAATGGAATTCTCTGACGGTTTTTGAGTAGGAGGGTGGTAAGGTTTAGGTCATCCTTCATGACGGCCAATCTAACTGAGATACCTGTTACATCTGGGGTTGAGATTATAGAGCCAGGTGGCCGCCAAACTGTCTAATCCTACAACTCATCAGAAAATCTTACATGTGTTTTGAGCGTGGATTTCTTAATGCCTACTCCTATTTACCTCCCCAGAGAATTTAGTTACGTCCTTACTAACTTACTAATATATTATGTACACTGTAAAACCAAATACGAAAATTAGACAAGGATGCCGTAAACTTAAACATACATAGAGGTTTCTTTTGAAGGAGTCAATGTGCCCCCTAAGAATTTGTAAAAAAGGAGAGATGTGTGAAGAACAAAACTGAAGGAAAGCCTGAGTGAGGAACATGTGGGCAAAGGAACTTTGACATTTACTTGGTCTGTTTTAGCACGAGTCAACCATTCAGGGTTTAGCTGCCTTTTCTTTTTTTTTTTTTTTCATTAAGTGCTTATTTCACGCCTAAGAGGCAGTTTTTATTATTACGGTTTGACAGACGAAGCCACTTCATATCGAAGAAGTTAAATAAATTGCTCAAGGTCAAAAGTGGGGGCCCAGATTTACAATGTGAGCTCTCAGGCTTGTTCTGAGACAGTTTGCTAATTTTTCGTTGACGGGAGCCTGAGAAGAGAAAGGATAACGGGAGTGGAATCCAAACCGCGCAGCTTTGTGGAGGACAGAAGTAAAGGAAGGCATTTTCAGAAACTATGGGGGGTGGTGTCACCGTCGTCCAGTGCGTTGTGTAGTGAGAGAAGCTTCTGGTGTCGCTTTAGACCAATTTTTCCCAAGGGAGTAATTTTACTTTCCAGAAGACATTTGGCAATATCTGGAGACATTTTCAGTTGCTATCACAGACAGGGTTTCTCTTTTTTCCTAAAGATTTGTAGTGAGTCCAGGCCACGGTTGCTGATAAACATCCTACCACATCCTGGGCAGCTCCTCCAACAGAAAATTATTTGGCCCCAAATGTCAGTGGTGGTGAGTTGGAGAGAGCCTGTATTAGAACAGGTAGATCCAAATTCTGAAATTCTCATTTCATCAAACTGTGGTCTTAGACAAATCACTTAAGCTTTTGAGTCTCTATAGAACATTTGCTAGCATGCATGAATAATCCTTGAATACTCCTCAGAGCTCTGAGTAACTACATGTAACACCACATATCATGGAACGTTAGGTGACAGTCACGTTAAAATGCCTATTTCTGGAGAATGAAAATAAAAACCCTGAGTTGGGTGATTGGGTCATATTAGATGTGAATGGAGATGTTCAGCACCTGGAAGGAGAGGAGCAATGAGACTGTCTTTACAGCAAATGTGAGCAGAGGGTGACCCAGCTGGAATCCAACAGGGCGAAGGGAGGACTTTATTACATCGTGGTTCTTTCCAGAATTGGTGAGAAGCTGTGAGATGGTTTGTAGGCTGAGGGATGGACATTCTAGTAGAGGAAAGATTAAAGACGAAGATGAGGGGTGACAGTTGTTCAGTGCGTGGTCTTCAGAGAGGTGGCTCATTGGAGAGGCTGTTACCAAGGAAAGAGGATACTGTTTTTTTTTTTTTTTCTTTCTGTGACAGGAAATGTGGAAGAAAAAAACATTCTTTGTGAAAGTAAATTTTAGAGGTTGTGCTGGATAGACGGTGAGCTAGGACACTGGGAAATTGTTGTGGGAAGAGTTCAACGTTCTTAGTAAACGTGAAGACATTGTCATCTGCTCAGTTTGAAGAAGGGCTATCCGGTGAATGTGGGTTCTTGGGACTGGAAGGAGAAGGTTCGCAGCCGTGCTGTGGGAATCACAATTAGGATTTAGCTGCAAATGAACAAATGAATTGCTAAAAAGGTATAAGGGCCCCCTGGGGTTACTCAGTGTGGATTCCTAAGAGACCCAATGCTATTATTCCTTCACAGTGACCACAGGAAGGAGCCAGGTGGCTGAGGTTAGTGCTGAGAGACCTCTGGGTTTGGGATTTGAAGGTGTGGCTGCCAAGGTGCAGACTTTGGTCATAATGCTGCAAAGCAGGGCCTTTAGTTGTTCACAGTGGCCAGCATACTGGAGGGTCTTCAGCGCCAGCTGCTGGGGAGTATGTCAGCTTATCTGCCAGGAGCATGAGGGAGACGCATGAGCAGATGGCTGGAGTTCAGGCGAAAGAGGACCCTAGATATCAGTAGGGGCCTTAAACTGATGGGGGAGAACTTCATAAAGGTGGCCGTGCCGAATGCCGATGTGGAACAGCATTCTGGGAGCAGCAGTGAGGAGAAAATAAGAAGATTTTTCTTCTCTCCTGGTGAATGAAAGGCAATGGAACAGGAGCTGTTTCCTCTGGGGTGTGCTCCTCCTTGGGTTGTGCCTAAGGAAAGGTGATTTTCCATAGACGTAAACTTTAGGATGAAACACTTTTAGGAAAGGTTTAAAACATAAGATAGGCAAGTGACTTCTTAATAGGGGCTCTCTGGGTGGAAGGTGTCTGGGTGGAATGACGGTCGGCAAGGACTAGCAACAGTCTGCAGCTAATTGGGCTGAGAATGTCAATGTCTGTGGGGGTGGCTTGTGGGGCCAGTTGGGCCCAGTGTGGCAGGTAACGGCACTGGTGAGGCTCTGGAGAGGCTGGGGAAGGCCGGAGCCTGACGCCACTGGCTCAGACGTGTGCTGGACCCGCGGAGCTGCCAGGCCCTGACGGCGTCCCTTTGACACCTGCTGGTGAAGGCAGAAGTGGGTTCGTCAAGTTGAAGTGTGTCGTATCTCTGATGCTTTAAGGTATACACACGTATGTAAACGTATGGGCAGATATCTGTGTATGTGGGTGCGTATGCGTGTGTGTGTGCACACGTATGTGCAGACTTGGTCCAAACTTACTCCACCTCCAAAACCTTTCCCAAACAGATAAATCAGACTTCTGAGAAAATTCTGTTTGTTTAAAAATAGCAGCCAGCAATTTTTTCATCGAAATATTTTTATGCAGTTTGAATCATTTGAAGTAAATAGGGTAATATTCACACAGGAGACAAAATATTCATAGTAATAAAAACTAACTGTAAAAATTTCCTAATACTGGGCTCATTTTGCCTTGGCCTATTGATCAAGCCATGCTGTCCAGGCAACCTCCAACCACACTGATCAGGTTTGCATTCAGATGTATCATTCAGGTAATCAAATTGGGTCATTTGGTTATGAAAAATAAAATTATCTATAACTTGTATAACATTACCCGTTTAAAAATAAAAATGTAATTCCTATAAAAACGGATTCCTTCCATCCTATTTTCTTTCTGCTGTGTTTGGTACATGGCATTGGGCCAGCTCCTTCAAAGCATCTGAACAGTAAGTGCCCCTTTGAAGCAAAGCTACGAGATTCACTGAGAATAATTAGGCCTGAATTTCCCAAGATGACAGCGGTCGTCACAGCCACAGATAGAGAGACAGCCATTGTTCTCACACTCCCAAGTACAAATTGAGCAATTGAGCATGCAAATTGCAAATTGAAAACTAGCCAAGAATTGACAGTGTCTACATAGAGGCGCACCCTCCTCCAAGCTCCTGTGTGCACGCTAAACGTTGGCTTTAATAAGATCAACGCACGTATGTTCAAGTGTAGGCTGCTTTATCTCACACAGTGTTAAGATGCAGGGATTTTAAGGGATTATCTATTTGAAATACCTAGTAGTGGATCTTATTTACTCTTTGTGGGGGAGGGTCTGCAATACAGGAAAATCAAGGACCACAAATACTATATTCGAAGGTTAATGCATCTGTGAGGCTCGCGTGTGTTTCTCTGTAGTGGACAAATAAGAGAATACTGTTGCTTCTGACAGTTGTGGGATCAGAATGGCTCAGTCACAATTCAGTGTGTATTTAGTCTATACAAATATTAGACTTCGTGTGTTTGAGGAAGAGCAGAAATTTACGAAGGAATTATTGAACTGTTACAATGTTTGAATGCTAGCACTTTTTGTCTCAAAATCATCTTGTGATGATATATGGCTTTTGTTGAAAAATAATTTATGGTTGTGAAAAACCGGTTTATATATATTTCCAAAATTTATTTTCCTTCCCATAAATTTCTCTTTACAATTTCTTTTTTTTTTTTTCCTTTTTTTTTTTTTTTTGGCCCGGGCTGGGTTTGAACCCGCCACCTCCGGCATATGGGACCAGCGCCCTACTCCTTGAGCCACAGGCACCACCCCTCTTTACAATTTCTTAAAAGGTCTACAGAGGCTTTAAGGATGATCTCCTATTAATTTATATCAGTCTTTCAAAAACAGTTTTGTTCAAGATACACCAAAGTATGGTACAGATTTCTAATATTTTTGTTAATAACTTAAACTTTCATTGAATGGATTGTGTACCTGACAAATATTATCTGTTTTATGAATACAGCTTTCTGCTGGAAAAGTGAAATTAAAATTGCTGAAGGAGCAGATTCAAGGTAAATAGATTACCATAATATTAGATGTTAAAGATACAATTTTTCTCTTTTATACTTGAATTACTACAAAAATAAAGTACTATAATTGTTCATGCTGTATGAAGATTCTAAACCCCCAAATTACGATAATTTTCAAAATCAATTTTATTTAATTGAAATAAATTGAAATTTCGCTCTAGGAAATTAAAAGAGTATTGAAAAATTTGTTTATACAGGTTAGCTATAAAGTTCTTGTGCAATTTAATCATCGTTTAAATTTTTAAATTTAAAATCATCGTTTAAATCATTAAATTATTTCACAATAACAAAAACCAAAAATATAATTTGAATTTGTAGTAATCCAAAGGAAAAATATGTTTTTCTGAAAGATAAACACATTTAATTTAAGGGGTTAAGAAATTTGGATTAAAACAGCACATGAACTTTACGGCCACCCTGCATAATATAATATTTATTTAACATTTATACACATATATGTTATAAACATGCCGTGTTATAAATGTTTAGAATTGGTTTTACGTGGGCTTCAGTTTGACGCAAAAATGGGAAATGTGCACAGAAAAACTAAATGTATTTTAAAGCGACTGGTCTAACATTTTTTTTTTCTTCTAGAGCCAGTGAAACAACCAGTTAATAATAAAATGGCAAATTCTTTTGGAAGTGAAAAAGCCAAGACGAAAGGGCAGTTCTGTGGACAGTGTGAGAAGAAGGCTGCCCTGCTGGTACGTACACCTGATAAGCATTTCGGGGAACCCTCAGAGCCCCCCAGCCCAGCTCGTTTGGGGTGGTTTTCTGCTGCTTCTTTATCACCGTTACTGTGGGTGAAGCGTCAGGCTGTGGGGCCAGGCCAGCCCCTCACCAAGTCCCCTTCCCTGCTGCTCTCAGTCTTAAGGACATCGCCTTCCACCGTGTTTTTGCTCCTTCTCTGCAGACCTGTTAGCCCGCAGGCACGCTGCAGGCCTCCCATCTGAAACCAAAACCCAGACCCAAACTCCACTAAAAATTCTGTTTTGGGACCTCCACATCTCTGTCTGACCCCATTGTTATAAAACTCTCCTGAAGAGTTGTCCACACTGGCTGTCACTGTCTACTTTTTAATTGAAAGATAATTTGCTTGCTGTGAAACGGGTCTTAAATGCACAGATGGTGGGTGCCCAGCGTGTGCCCCCCCCACCCCCCAAGACTCAGGACGTGGCTTCCACCCCAGAGAGGCCCCGGGCGCCTCTTCCACTCAATCCCCACCACAAAGTCAGCTGCACTTCTGATTTTGAACACCGTGGGTTTGAACTTCGCACGAGTGGGAGGACACAGTATGCACCTTGGTTCCCTTGCTCACACACACCAACAACATGCGTTATCTTTCCTGTGGGGCCTCGTATCTCTTGGAATTGCAAAAGTCAAACACGGCTTGAGTATTACAGTTTTAAAACCATTTTTTTCCTTTCTCAAAGCGTGTATTCATTTTTGCCACTTTCGGTGTGTATGTTTGTGTATCCTCCGCTATGGACACATGGGTTGTCTCCACATTTTAGCTGATATTGCTGGGGGCATGAGTGTATATATCTCCTCAAGAACCTGCTCTCGATTTTGGGGGATATACACCCAGAAATGAAATTGCTGAATGTCTGTTTTCTCTTGAATTCTTTCCATTCAGTCCTGGGTATCCACGGTTGTTCAGAATCTGTTCCTATGAAGGTCACTAGCAACTTCCACATTCTTAAATAAAATGATCAACTTTCAGCTCTTAATTTATTAGGAGCATCTGATGCAATATTTCTTCTCTCTTTCCTCCCGACTATCTGAGCTTCCCTTCCCCTGGGACACCCTTTGCTCCTGATTCACCCTAGTCTGATACCTGAGTCTTCCCAGTTGTCTTTGGTGGTTTCCCGTATTCCTGAGCTCTAAATATTGGCATGAGACAGGGCTCAGCACGCAAGCCTCTTCTCTAAACTCTCTACACTTGCTCTCTGCATAAACCAATCCACTCTTTTGGCTTTAAACACTGAATGTATATTTTTGATTCTCCAATTTATAGATTGCCTCAAACTTCCCCCCTGAACTTTTGACCCTAACTGTGAACTTGACACCTCTAGCTGGACTTGGAGGTCTAGTAGGCTCCACTAACTTATCATGCTCAGAACCGAGCCCGCACTTTCTTTCCCATAAATGTTCCTTCCCCACCGTTTCTTCATCTAATCTCAGTAAACATAACTCAGATGTTCCCTGCCCAATTAAAAAAGCTGAGTTGTGCTCACTAGTAATGTGACATACTTAATCACAGTTTAATATATATTTATTTGTTTATATTCTGCCTATCTACAATGTAAATTTCGTAAGGGTGAGGGTATAATTTGTTTTCACTGCCTCATGCCCACCACCTCAAATTATGCCTGCAGTGGTGTAGGCACTCAGCAAGTAGAGAATCATTTCTCTCAGAACAATTTTATGATATAGATTTTTATTTAGACATATTTGCCTTTCATTCAGCACTGATGATACTCCCATATATTTCACAATTTTAAATACTACATAGATAGGAAACAAATTAGTTTCCCTCTCAAATAATTTTATGATTCATACTCATCTTTCCAAATGATGTTGTCATTTCAGAGAACATGTCCATAATTGTTTCTGACTTAATGTTGGCAGACTTAGTTAATGACAGTTTTAACTGTACATCTAATAAACAGGCAATAACAATATTGAATGTAAAACCACGGTTCTTGGCAGTATCATGATATTTTTATTACATCATATTATTTTCTTGTTTGATATATTGGTAGACAATAATTTACAGAATCTTAACAAACTACAACTTATTTAGAAATGTGTAAAAAAGTATGAGAGCTAAAAGGAACTTGAGTTGGAAGTATGAGAGCTAAAAGGAACTCATTGGTTTAATTGAATTGTTGGGACTGTGATCTGAAAAAGCATTTGTGTGGGAACTACGTACGAGTTAGTGTTTCCTGTGAGTGCTACTTTGGGGTGAGCACTTTTCAAAGGGCGTGGAGCTTGAGCAGGGTGACACAGGAGATAGGGCTTGACCTGGAGATAAAGGAGCTGTGATTCCAGAGAGAGGGAAAGGAAGGAAGAGGTGTACCCCAGACAGGATAAATAGGGTTCACCTTGACTGGGAGGCTGATGAGAGGGACGGTAGGTCCAGTCATCGGACAGCTGATGTGCCTGAACATGGCTTATGCAGAAGCCAGGATGTAGGCCTTAGACAAATTACAAGGAATTTTTGCTAACATTTTAAGAAAGGATGCTCTTTGATTTGAAATAAAAAATAATATTCCATGATAGTTGCCAAAAACACAAGAAGCTGCTTAAAAGTTCAAGTTAGGCAAATCTAATGAAGTAGACTCTGATGTTGTCACACTCAGGTTATTTTGTGTTCTTATGTTCTGTCATCACGTGAAATGATTCTGCGGACCAGAGAATTGGAGTAAATCTATGCACAGACACACAAACCCACCCTCTCCCACACGTGGGTATTCTATGCATAAAACATATAAAAATGTGTCTAAGAGTATCTGTGTATACATATACTACATATTTCATGGAAAATTGTTTTAATCTCAGCTTCACCTGCTGTTAGGTACGTGACCATTAGCAAATGGGTTAATCTCCCCTCATTTCTGTTTCCCGTTTGTAAACTAGGGTAGAATAACAGTGTTTCACCTCCAGGTTGTTGAGGACATGCTAGTTAACGCCTGCAAAGCATCCGTCACCCCGCTCAGCACACAAAGGACAGGCACTATGTTGTGTTTTCGTTGTTGGCAATTCTTTATGAGCAGATGCCTTCACTTACACTGATGGCAAAGATAAAGTCCCCAAATTCCAGATTTCTTATATATTAATTTGGCAAGTGTGGATTATTTTATTAAACTCAAATGATTCCTGAAGGCTTCCTACAACTGACTTGGCATTCATCAAATTAACAAGATCTGTGTTAAAACTACACTTGGGTATTCCATCATTGAAGAAGCTTCTGCGGTGGGATGGAGTCCTTATTTACATTTTAACATGTTTCTGCCAGTTACACAAACTGCCTAAAAAGATTTTCCAGTTGGCGGTCATTTTAAGCCAATTTAAATCCAAATATGCTTATATCACAAAATAGAGAAGCTTACTCTGCAGCTCCAGCTTTGATGCTCCAGTCTGCAAATATCCTTCTGGCTGCGTTCATTAAAAGCCTGTTGTTAACAAATAACTTGGCTTTGGATTATACGCACACACTGATTTTCAGTTTTCTATGGTATATTGTAAAAACAGTGCCAAATATTTATGAGAAATTCATTAAAATAATAGCAGCTATGTCAAGTGAAAATTATTCAGAATACATTTTGAAATCCATATCAATATAGCAAGCATATATTTATGTAAAATTATAGTATTTAAATGGATTTTATTCTTAAAATTGTGGATTTCGAATAACGTTTTTATTCCATTTCTCTAAAAGACGTAAGCTCTTAAATACCAGTTAAAAGGGTAGGATTAGCCAGTTCACGATTCTAGGGATAGTGAGTATTTTTCTTTGGCTTGAGTAAATAATTCAGTCTGTATGGCTAATCACATTTGAAATGAATGCATTTTGAATTTGTGTGTGGGGGGTGTTGGCAAACTTTTTCTTTTTCCTTTTATAAATTTCAGAATATTACGGGGACCCAAACGTTTTGGTTGCATTTGGATTTTGGAAAGTGCCTGACCATGCAGTCATTTGGCATATTAGATTTTATTTTGTTGCAGATCTTATCAAGATTTTTCAAAACAGATGGTGCCCAATTTGCCATGGTTCCAATTATGACTTTATGAAGGTGCAAAGTGATATGCATTAAATATAAATCATCCTCCAAGTTTTGAATTTTGATTTTTTCTTGGGCTGGTGAACTGAAGCACAATAATTGTGTTGCTGGGTGACAGCAGCAAGCCACAGCTCTCTGTCAACTGTGTGATCATGAGGGTAAAAAAAAAAAAAAGCGAGATGCTTAACACTTTATTGTAAAACGAGTTATGATTTTGCTCAATTTTAGGCTAATGTAAGTGTTTTGAGCATGTTAAGTTAGGCTGGCCTAAGCTAGGATGTTTGGTAGATGAGTTGTATGGTGGATTTATTGGGCAATAATCTCATTGTAAGTCAAGGGGGATCTGTAAACGATCAGCACCTCGGTGAGTGGTCGATGGTTAATTTAATGATTAGTAATGTGTGTCTTAGATTGTGGTGCTGAAACCCCGTCTCCCCAGCATTAGCCTGTCTGACTGTGGACGGATTCGCAATCCTGTTCCTTTGTTATTTCATCCTGGCGATGAAGACACAGCGATCCCTCCACCGTGACGGGGTCGGCGTGAGGACTCCACATGACGGAGGGTCACATCTCACTGTGCTCCTTAAGCACGGAGGAAGTGCCACTAAGTGCTGTAGATCTTGTTATTTGTATTTATTCTATTTATTCTAGTCTTCTTTAAAGTTTCTTCTCGTTACATAACTCTTTAATACTTTTTTAAAAGTTTTTTTTTAGTGTCCTGCTCATTTTACATTTAATGAAACTGGCTACTTTATTGTAGGAAACCATGTCCTTACACAGAGACTTTCAATACACGTTTTAAAAATTAGCGGACTCGAAAAGTCTCTTCTTGGGTTTTTAATACACGAGTAATTTGAATTCCAGTGCATTGTTTTTTTTTTTTTTGTTGTTGTTGTTGTAGAGACAGAGTCTCACTTTATGGCCCTCGGTAGAGTGCCGTGGCATCACACAGCTCACAGCAGCCTCCAACTCCTGGGCTTAAGCGATTCTCTTGCCTCAGCCTCCTGAGTAGCTGGGACTACAGGCGCCCGCCACAACGCCCAGTGCATTGTTAATCAAACCGTGTGCTGTGTGTGGCCCCAGCATGGGCATCACATGGGGGCTTGTTAGAATGCAGGACCTGGGTCCCGCTCCAGGCCTGTGGAGCAGAGCAGGCACTGACCGAATCCCTGGTGACCTGCAGGCACGTCGCAATCAGAGAAGCTTCCCCTATCGCGTAGTTCAGCACACTGTGGACCAGTACAGGGCAGAAGAGCTCGGATGAACTCTTGCCAACCTAGCCCATCTGCTTTATTATAAAAAGAAGAGGAGGGCGGTGTCTGTGGCTCAGTCGGTAAAGCGCCGGCCCCATATACCGAGGGTGGCGGGTTCAAACCTGGCCCCGGCTGAACTGCAACCAAAAAAATAGCCGGGCGTTGTGGCAGGCGCCTGTAGTCCCAGCTACTCGGGAGGCTGAGGCAAGAGAATTGCTTAAGCCCAGGAGTTGGAGGTTGCTGTGAGCTGTGTGAGGCCACGGCACTCTACCAAGGGCCATAAAGTAAGACTCTGTCTCTACAAAAAAAAAAAAAATAAATAAAAAATAAAGAGAAGAGGAAGGAGAAAGAAGGAGAATGGTGGTGGGTACTGGGAAGGGGAGTGAGAGGTTGAAGGAGCTGTGGTGGCCTTGATGGAGACATCCTGACTCCCCAGCCCTCGTGCTTTCTTATTTGAGCTCATGTTCATTCATTCTTCTCCATGGGCTGATCTGGAGAAAGTGAGGTCTCTCTATCTTTTGCACTGTGGTTGGTCACACCATCGAGGGCGCTAAGCCACACAGCAGCTGTAGGAATCTCATTTGTAGTAAAATTCCATTTTTTCCTTTTACTCTTGCCTGTCCCCATCATAGGTTCAGGTATATTACATTATTCACCTCACTAGCACATTTGAAAAATTACATTTTAGCATCATAAAGAATTGGAAGGTAAATATAAATTTGCCCACAATCATTTTATCAGTCATAAATGTTGCGGGGATGGTCATGTAGTCCTGTTCGAAAAGTCTAAGATTTTTTAACTTGCTTTTTTTCCTTTGGGGACTCTTCTAAGAATATCCTTTAAAAGCCTTACTTTGAGAACCGTCAGTGAAGTACCTATCAGGGAAACGAATGAGGATTTGGGGAGGCCAACAGTGCGTTTGCAACTAACTGTGCCATGTTAACCCATGCGGAAATGTAGACAAACTCATAAAAATGAAGGCGTTGGGCAGTGCCTGTGACTCTGAGTAGGGTGCCAGCCCCATATACCAATGGTGGCAGGTTCAAACCCAGCCCCGGCCAAACTGCAACAAAAAAATAGCCGGACATTGTGACGGGTGCCTGTAGTCCTAGTTACTGGGAGGCTGAGGCAAGAGAATCGCCTAAACTCAAGAGCTGGAGGTTGCTGTGAGCTATGATGCCACAACACTCTAATGAGGGTGACAGAGTGAGACTCTCTCTCTAAAAAAAAAAAAAAGACAAGAAGGCGTTTTCACCCAGAGATAATGCCATTTAGCTTTTACCAAGTCAAGAAATTTGATTTGGGCTACTGGTTATTTTATGGGTTATTCAAAAATTGTACATACAAACTTGCATCTAATATATATACTAAAACCTACACTGCAGCTACTAGCTTTATTCTGTATGGAAATGATTAGTATTTTCAAGTTAGTTTTCCTCGAAGAGTTCAGTCTTTGGTGGGATAAATATAAAAACTCTGTCCCAGGGTTTTTTGTTTTTCTTGGGAAGGGGGTTATCAATTAAGAGGACATATATGTATGTAATTTGACAAACGAATATGATAACAATGACATTTTTATGCAAACATTTTCTCAAAATCATATTATTATAAGTGTGTTTTTTAAAAAAATTATCTTTGAAGGTGTGCCTTGAATGTGGAGAGGATTACTGTTCCGGATGTTTTGCTAAAAGCCACCAGAAGGGGGCGCTAAGGCTCCACAGAACGACTCTCCTGCAGGTAGGCCTCCAAATGCTTCAAGTGCAAGGTGCCTGTACAACGCTTGAACATGAAGATATTTGAAACATATGTAATTATTTGGAACTCAGGATGATTTACATTAATTCATAAAATCGTATATGTACAGTCCTAACATGTGTTTTAAAATTACGTTGCTGAACATGAATCTAGATTGCATTTTGGTATTTAAAGTCTGTTTTAATAGTAGCTGCTGCAATGCTCAGCTTGGAGTCCTCAGATTATGCTTTCCATCTGTGAACTTGGCACTTAAAAATTAGACAATATTTTCATCTATTGTGATTTAAATGAACACATGGATAATTTTAAATATTGTTTCTATGTAGTTTATAAGTAGAAATCTCTCATGTTTTCTTTTCATGTTTATTTTAGACTATTTGTTTTACTTATCTTCACTCATTTTCATTCAGATCAGTTTCTCTTTCAGGTTTCTGCCTTTCTTTCTACCTATAAAGTTTTATTTAACCTTCTATACTCATTGCTTTTTGAGATGCCTAAAGTCACCAGGCCAGGTACTTAAACTTCTGATACTTAAACAAAAAATATGGTTAGATAGAGGCATGAGATTACACTGGTTACATTAAGTGATGTCTTGATGTGTTATATCCTTCATTCGTTTTACACTAATGCATTCAATAGGTATTTATGGGGTACCTTCTAGGAAGCAGGGTCTGCGCTGGGCGGTGACCTTAAATAGATTTTAATACTGAGGCCTGGAAATAAGAATAAGAACAGGAAAACTTGTATAAAAGGTTAAGGATTTTAATATTATAGGCAAAGGCAAGGAGATGATCAGATCTGAGTTTAGAAAGATACTGGTAGATTTCAAAATGTATCTGTGAAGGGCAGTGATGACCCAAGTTATGATAATGACAAAACATAAAATTGACCTAACTCATGTTTACTAAAGATACTCAATGTTTAGTGCTTCTGGGCAGAAATGATGGAGCCCAAAACTGCTGCTTATTTCGCTGATTATCTTGTAATCTGATAGTCATGAAAGTGAAAATTAATCTATATAAAAGTGAGTCAAATTATTAATATATAAATAATACAGCATTTATATATATAATATTTATATAATTATTAACATTTAAATAATAAAGTGCTCTAAAGGCACTGTGCTTTGGAGGTAGATAGGGTAATATATTGAACTGAGTTTTTCTCTTGTGTGGGTGGGTATTAGATCAACTACTGGTTTTATATTAGTATTGAGTATATGGGATATTTGGCTTTTCATTCTTGTGATACTTTACTGAGAAGAACGTGTTTCAACTCTGTCCAGGTTAGCACAAATGATGTAAAGTCTCCATCTTTTTTAATGGCTGGATTGTATTCCATGGTACACATACGCCACAGCTTGTTAATTCATTCCTGGATTAATGAACTGTGATATATTGGATTCATTGGATCTATTAATCCAGTGCATGTAGGGCGTTTCTACATCTTGATGATCATAAATTGAGCTGCAATAAACACTCTAGTCCAAATGTCCCTATGGTAAAATGACTTTTTCCTTTTGTGTAGTTGCCTAGTAATGGTGGGATTGCAGAATCAAATGGAAGGTCTATTTTGAATTCTTTGTGGATTCTCCATACTGCTTTCCAAAGAGACTGTAATAGTTTGTAGTTCCACCAAGATTGTAAAAGTGTTCCCTTCTTTCCACACCTGTGTCAGCAACTGCAACTTTGGGACTCTGTGATGTGGGCTGTTCTCATGGAGGTTAGGTGACATCTCATGATGGCTTTGATTTGCAGTTCTCTGATGATTAAGGACGATGAGCATTTTTTTTCCCGATGTTTGTGAGCCATTTGTCTGTCTTCCTCAGAGAAGGTTCTGTTCGTATCTCTTAAGACAGTGGTAGATGGGATTGTTTGCTCTTTTTTTGTTGTTGATTAACTTGAGTTCTCTATAAATTCTAGTTATCAAGCCTTTGCTAGATTTGTAACAAGCAAATATCTTTTCCCATTCTGAAGGTTGTCTATTTGCTTTACTTGTTGTGTCAATAGCTGTACGGAAGTTTTTCAGCTTACTTAAGTCCCATTTGTTCATTTTGGTTGTTGTTACAATTGCCACTAAAGTCGTCTTCATAAAGGCCAATATCCTTTTTCCAGGCCAATATCCATGAGAGTTTTCCCCATACTTTTTTCTAGAATTTGTATCATTTCATGTCTTAGATTTAATTTTGTTATTCATACTGAGTTAATTTTTGGAAGTTGTGAAAGGTGTGGGTCGAGTTTCCATCTTTTACAGGTGGTTATCCAGTTCTCCCAGCACCATTTGTTGAATAGAGATTCTTTTTCAGGTATGTGCTTTTGTTTGCTTTATCAAAGGTAAGATGGCAAGTAAAGACTGGTTTCATCTCTTGGTTTTCTATTCTATTCCATATATCTAAGTCTTTATTTTTGTGCCAATACCATGCTGTTTTGATTACTGTGTACTTGTGATATATAGCCTGAAGTCTGGTAGAGTGATGCCTTCAGCTTTGTTCTTATTATAACAAATTGTCTTTACTGTACAAGTTTTTTTCTGGTTCCATAGACAATGAAGAATTTTTTATTCCGGTTCGTGGAAGTATGCAGTTGATAATTTAGTGGGGGTTGGATTAAATGAAAGTGATAATTTTTTAAAGGTAATTCAAGGAAATATGTGCATGCAAAACCCAATAATTTTAAATGAAGAGTTTTGGGGCTTTTTGCATTTAGAGTCTACATATAACTGAGATCATACCATATTTTTTATGTACACGTCTTGCTTATTTCACTTTTGATAGTGTCCTCCAGGTTCATCCATGTCGTCAAACTTGACGGTATCTTCTTTATAAAGGCTGAATGATATTCTATTGTGTGTCTGCAGGTAGGTGTTCCCACCACACAGAGAAAGTAGCCATGTGAAGCCACGGGCACTGCAACATCTTGACTGCAGGTTCCCTGTACATGTGTTATATCACATGCATATACGTGTGAGCCAAACACCACGTTTTATACTTTAAATATTCTCTCTCTCTCTCATATATATATATGTTTTTTGATGCAAACTGTATCAAAATGTGATGCATATTTCCACCTGTAACTACAGCAAAGTGAACACAGTTTTCCTATATATTTTCGACTCGTGCCTGTCATAAGGGCCACCTTTATTGTAGCACTTAATAAGAAAGAGTCTTCAGAGAGCTCACGTAGTCTGCACAGCTGTACGTTCCTTCCAAGAGGGCTTCTGTTCTGGTTAGTACTTCACTTTCCCCAGTGTCCTGGCCTTACCAACACTTCCTGACTTGAATCCATTGCCATTTTCTTCCTATTTCCATCCTCTTTTTGGCCTTTCAGTGTTTTCCAGTCGTTTTGCGTTTTTCTCTCCTTGTTTCCTTCATTCTCTCGTCTCTCTTCCTGGGCAGTCAGGCTCCTGTTGTACGTTGGCCTTACTGACCACGGTCAGCAGTGAAGGCTTGTCTCTCTCTGCTTAGCCCTCGCTAACTGGTCCTGCTGTGTTCTCGGGTCTTCACGGTTCTGGTGAACTGTTGAAGCTATGGGGCTTTGTTGACTTACAACTTCACACCTGATTTGAGAAGTTAGGTAAGCTTTATTATATAAAAAGTAATCATTCTAGGCTAAGGCCCATTTTGCTTCGTATTCTAATAAAATGTGGCCAAATTTGACAGCTGAGAAGCCCTTCAGCCCCTCCCATGCTTCCCAGAGAGCCCTGTCTGTTCACAGTCAGGAGGGAACGTTTTGAACCAACATATCTCGTTTTACTTAAGAGATACATCCTGAGAAATGGGAAGCGAGTTATTTCTATTTACATGTTGACTAACATGATTTCAAAGGGCCTTTCTTTTGATTTATGATCAATTTATACTTGGAAGTCATTCAAAACACTCCAAGTATCTTTGCCTCCTGCAACCTCTGTTAAATAGTTAATTATCTACAAAATACAGGATAAGTGCAGGAAGGAAATTCCTGTGGATGAAAAGTCTGCTTCTCTATATAGGAAGATTATCAACAGTGAGGGCTGAATGAGCGTTTTTTCCAAGTGAAAAATGAGGTCTTAATACATCAGGCATTCCCATTTCCTCTTAACAACATAAGATCAGATGGAAGAGACGAGGTTCATCAGAGAGGAAAGGAGCTGGAAAAGGGCAAATAGAAGACATTCTGTTGTGAGATGACAGGCACAGGGGAGTTAGAGTAAGCAAGGCATTAATACGTCTCGGTAGGCATGTTTGCTTAACTGGAATGGCGATTTTCTTAACCAAAAAGGAGAAACCATGGGCAGGGGAGGGTGGTAGTTATGGAAGACGAGATCGTTGAGGCAGAACTCCACGTTGCCTGCCACAACAACTGTCGTTTGGTGTTGCTGTTGCTGTCGCAGCATGCCTGAGGCTGGGCGGTTTATAAGGAAAGGAGAGTTATTTAGCTTACAGACTTGTAGGCTGGGAGGTGCCAGAAGCATGAAGCCTGCATCTGCTCGGCTGCTGGAGAAAGGTCTTTTTTCCTAACAAGAGGAGAAGATCAAAAGAGAAATGCATCTGTGCCCAGAGGCAGAGCCGGGGGCGTCCTGGCTTCCCAGCAGCTCAGGCTGCGGGAGCTCCTGCCAGAAGTAATCCCACTTCTCAAGAGGAAGAACTCACCCCAGATCCCAGGAAGGGCACTATGCCAGCCATGAGGGATCCAGCCCATGACCCAAGCACCTGCCACTGGGCCCTACCTGGCACCTCTGCCACATGGGGGTCAGATGTCAACATGGGACATTTTTTTTTTTTTTTATTAAATCATAGCTGTGTACATTGATATGATCAGGGGGCATCATTCACTAGCTTCACAGACTGTTTACCAAGTTTCACATATACCCTTGTAAGATGCACCCCTGGTGTAATCCCACCAATCCCCTTCGCTCTACCCACCTCCCCCCTCCCTCCCCTCCCTTCCCCCTTCCCCCTATTCTTAGGTTGTAACTGGGTTATAGCTTTCATGTGAAAACCCTAAATTAGTTTCATAGTAGGGCTGAGTACATTAGATACTTTTTCTTCCATTCTTGAGATACTTTACTAAGAAGAATATGTTCCAGCTCCATCCATGAAAACATGAAAGAGGTAAAGTCTCCATCTTTCTTTAAGGCTGCATAATATTCCATGGTGTACATATACCACAATTTATTAATCCATTCGTGGATCAGTGGGTACTTGGGCTTCTTCCATGACTTAGCAATTATGAATTGGGCTGCAATAAACATTCTGGTACAAATATCTTTGTTATGATGTGATTTTTGGTCTTCTGGGTATATGCCCAGTAGAGGGATTACAGGATTGAATGGCAGATCTATTTTTAGATCTCTAAGTGTTCTCCATATCTCTTTCCAAAAGGAATGTATTAATTTGCATTCCCACCAGCAGTGCAAAAGTGTTCCCTTTTCTCCACATCCGTGCCAACATCTCTGGTCTTGAGATTTTGTGATATAGGCTAGTCTCACTGGAGTTAGATGGTATCTCAAAGTAGTTTTGATTTGCATTTCTCTGATGCTTTAAGATGATGAGCATTTTTTCATATGTCTGAAGGCCACGCACCTGTCTTATTCAGAGAAGTTTCTCTTCAAATCCCTTGCCCAGCCTGCGATGGGATCCCTTGTTCTTTTCTTGCTAATGCGTTTGAGTTCTCTGTGGATTCTGGTTATTAAACCTTTGTCAGAGACATAACCTGCAAATATCTTCTCCCATTCTGAGGACTGTTTGCTTGCTTTACTTACTGTGTTCTTGGCTGTGCAGAAGCTTTTTAGTTTGATCAAGTCCCAGTAGTGTATTTTTGAAGCTGCTTCAATTGCCCGGGGGGTCCTCTTCATAACATACTCGCCCAGAACGATTTCTTCAAGGGTTTTCCCTGCACTCTCCTCTAGTATTTTTATAATTTCATGTCTTAAGTTTAAATCTTTGATCCAGTGAGAGTCTATCTTAGTAATGGTGAAAGGTGTGGGTCCAGTTTCAGTCTTCTACAGGTTGCCAGCCAGTTCACCCAGCACCATTTGTTAAATAGGGAATCTTTTCCCCACTGAATGTTTTTAACTGGCCTGTCAAAGATTAAATAACGGTAAGTAGCTGGGTTCATCTCTTGGTTCTCTATTCTGCTCCAGACATCTACTTCTATGTTTTTGTGCCAATACTATGCTGTTTTGATCACTATCGATTTGTAGTATAGTCTGAGGTCTGGTAGCGTAATTCTTCCTGCTTTGTTTTTATTTCTGAGTAATGTCTTGGCTATCGAGGTTTTTTCTGATTCCATATAAAATGAAGTATGTTTTTTTCAAGATCTTTAAAGTATAACAGTGGAGTTTTAATAGGGATTGCATTGAAATTATATATTGCTTTGGGTAGTATGGACATTTTAACAATGTTGATTCTTCCCAGCCATGAGCATGGTATGTTTTTCCATTTGTTAACATTTTCAGCTATTTCTTTTCTTAGAGTTTCATAGTTCTCTTTATAGAGATCTTTCACGTCCTTTATTAGATAAATTCCCAAATATTTCATCTTCTTTGGCACTACTGTGAATGGGATAGAGTCCTTAACTGTCTTTTCAACTTGACTATTGTTGGTATATATAAAGGATCCCGATTTATGAATGTTGATTTTGTAACCTGAGACTGCTGTATTCCTTGATCACTTCTAAGAGTTTTGTAGTAGAGTCCCTAGTGTTTTCCAGATATACCATCATATCATCTGCGAAGAACAAAAGTTTGATCTCTTCTGACCCTATATGGATACCCTTGATCGCCTTTTCTTCCCTAATTGCAGTGGCTAAAACTTCCATTACAATGTTAAAAAGCAATGGAGACAATGGGCAGCCTTGTCTGGTTCCTGATCTGAGTGGAAATGATTCCAATTTAACTCCATTCAATACGATATTGGCTGTGGGTTTGCTGTAGATGGTCTCTATCAGTTTAAGAAATGTTCCCTTCTATACGGATTTTCTGAAGTGTTCTCGTCATGAAGGGATGCTGAATATTATCAAAAGCCTTTTCTGCATCGATTGAGAGAATCATATGGTCTTTGTTTTTTAATTTGTTTATGTGCTGGATTACATTTATAGATTTACGTATATTGAACCAGCCTTGAGACCCTGGGATAAAACCGACTTGGTCATGATGTATAATTTGTTTGATGTGTTGCTGGATTCTGTTTGTTAGGATCTTGTTGAATATTTTTGCATCTATATTCATTAGTGATATCAGTCTAATTTTCTTTTCTTGTTGGGTCTTTTCCTGGTTTAGGGATCAGGGTGATGTTTGCTTCATAGAACGTGTTAGGTAGTCTTCCTTCTTTTAATACCTTTTGGAACAGGTTGAGTAATATAGGTACTAATTCCTCTTTAAAAGTTTGGTAGAATTCTGACGTGAAACCATCTGGTCCCGGGCTTTTCTTTTTAGGGAGGTTTTGTATGGTTGATGCTATTTCCGAACTTGATATGGGCCTGTTCAGCATTTCCACTTGATTCTGTCTAAGTCTTGGAAGGTGACGTGCTTCCAAGTATCAGTCAGTTTCCTTCAGATTTTCATATTTCTGAGAATACAGTTTCTTGTAATATTCATTAAGGATTTTTTGGATTTCTGAGGAGTCTGTGGTTATTTCGTCTTTGTTGTTTCTGATTGATGAGATTAGAGATTTTACTCTTTTTTTTTCCTGATTAGGTTGGCCAAAGGTTTATTTATTTTATTGACCTTTTTGAAAAACCAGCTTTTTGATTTATTGATCTGTTGTATTATTCTTTTGTTTTCAATTTCATTTAATTCTGCTCTAATTTTGGTTATTTCTTTTCTTCTACTGGGTTTGGGGTTGGAATGTTCTTCCTTTTCCAGTTGCTTGAGATGTCCCATTAAGTTGTTAACTTCCTCTCTTTCCGTTCTCTTGAGGAAGGCTTGCAGTGCTATAAATTTCCCTCTTAGAACTGCCTTTGCAGTGTCCCAGAGGTTCTGAGAGTTTGTGTCTTCATTGTTGTTTTGTTCCAAAAAGTTGGCGATTTCTTTCTTAATCTCATCTCTGACCCAGCTATCATTCAGCATAAGGTTATTTAACTTCCATGTTTTTGTATGAGTATGCAGATTCCTGTTGTTACTCAGCTCAAGTTTTATTCCATGGTGGTCCGAGAAGATGCATGGAATAATTTCTATTTCTTTAAATTTACTAAGGTTAGACTTGTGACCTAAGATGTGATAGATTTTGGAGTAAGTTCCATGGGCTGATGAGAAGTATGTGTATTCAGTTTTGTTGGGATGAAATGTTCTGTAGATGTCTGCTAAATCCAAATGTTGGATGGTTAGGTTTAAATCTAAGATTTCTTTGTTCAGCTTCTTGTTGGAGGATCGATCCAACACTGCCAAAGGAGTGTTGAAATCTCCGACGATTATGGAGCTGGAGGAAATCAAGTTGCTCATGTCTGTTAGAGTTTCTCTGATAAATTGAGGTGCATTCTGGTTGAGTGCATAGATATTAATAATTGAGATCTCATCATATTGAGTATTACCCTTAACAAATATGAAGTGACCATTCTTGTCTTTCCTTACTTTTGTTGGTTTAAAGCCTATTGTATCTGCAAATAAAATTGCAACACCTGCTTTTTTCTGATTGCCATTTGCCTGAAATATGGATGACCATCCTTTCACCCTGAGTCTGTATTTGTCTTTTCAGTTAAGATGTGACTGTTGTATGCAACAGATATCTGGCCTGAGTTTTTGTATCCAGTCAGCTAACCTATGCCTCTTTAGAGGACCTTTTAAGCCGTTCACATTAATGGAGAATATTGATAAGTCTGGTGAAGTTTTGGGTATCGAGTTTTTCAAAAGTCCAGTGGGCATTTTTAATCCTTTCGCCAGTGTGGAAATTGGAGTTTGATCTGAAGTTTCTGAGTGAGTTTACTTTTGTGGTATAGGATTGGGTTGGTCATTACAGAGGATAGGTCTGAGAATATCCTGAAGAGCTGGTTTGGTTATGGCAAATTTCTTCAACATCTGAATGTCATTAAAGTATTTAATTTCTCCATCATAAATGAAACTCACTTTAGCTGGATGCAAGATCTTGGGTTGAAAGTTATTTTGCTTTAGGAGATTAAAAGTCAGTGACCACCCTCTTCTGGCTTGAAAAGTTTTAGCAGAGAGATCTGCAGTCATTCTAATATTCTTCCCTTTGAAGGTAATGATTTTCTTTCTCCTGGCAGCTTTGAGGATTTTCTCCTTCATATTAACTTTAGTGAAGTTAATTATGATATGCCTGGGGGATGTCTCATTGGGGTTGAGTCGTGCTGGGGTTCTGAATCTGTCTGCCATCTGAATTTCAGAATCTCTAGGCATGTCTGGAAAATTCTCTTTCATCATTGCATGCAGAAGGGTCTCTGTGCCCAGCGAGGCCACTTCATCTGTTTCTGGAACTCCTATGATTCGGATATTCACCTTCTTCGAATTATCCCAGAGGTCTCTGAGAGAATGATCCGTTTTTGCTCTCCATTTCTCTTCCTCTTTGAGAGTTTGGGAGCGTTCAAAGGCTTTATCTTTGATGTCAGAAATCCTTTCTTCTGCTTGCTCCATTCTGTTACTGAGGGATTCTACTGTATTTTTCATATCTTTGAGGGCTGCAAATTCTTGCTTCAGTGTGTCTAAGTCTTCGGTGGTTTTGTCTTTAAATTCGTTAAATTCTTGAGACAACTTTTGAATTTCTCCTTGAATTCCTAATTCCACTTTGTTAATCTTGTCTGCAATCCAATTTCTGAATTCGATTTCTGACATCTCAGCCAGTTGTTTATGAATGGGATCTTCAATTTCATCTGGCATATCTTTCCTTTGGGTGGGGGTTGATCTATTCTGGTTATTCATGTTACCAGAGTTTTTCCGCTGATTCCACCCCATGGTTGTTTTACTCCCTCTGATTTTTTCACCTGGGGCTTTTTCGAGGGCCAGTACAGTGTTGTGGCCTGAGAATTGGGGCCCTGTCTGGTGTGGTGGGGCTATGTGGTTCTGTCTTGTTTTCAGCTGGTTTCTGTTCCACCCTAGTGAAACAGATACTCTGGATTGAAGTCTCAGCTGTGGACAAATATCAGCAATTAAGTAACCCCACCCCCACCGGCAAACAATTGGAAAAGAAAAATCAAACCTTCCAACCACCGTGCACCCAGGGCACCACCTGATTTGTCCTCAGGCGATTGGTTCAGTTCAAAATGTCCAAATCAATTGTCTCAGTCTGCACCTGTCTCAGGTGAGAGAGTTTAAGAGGTCTCTGGGAACTGGATCACAGGGGTCTGGTGACTGCTCTGGTGTGGCTTGCTCCAGTGCAGCGTGGAGTCAGGAGGAGCCACCCAGCCAATATATCGGTCTGGGAAGGTTGATGCCTCCTTCCCCATCTCACACCACTGTCACACCCAGTCACTGATAGCCCTACAGTTGGCTGACCCAGTTGCCTATAGTGAATTGGTACTCCAGGAGTTTGCACCTGCCTGAATCACAAGGAAGTCTGCCAGGCTGCTGCACTCTGCCTCTCTCTAGCAGGAGGAGGTGAGGCCTGACAACCTCGGGCGCTTGATGAAGGTTGGGGGGTTTTCACTCAGGTCCAGTCTCGCCCCTGATTAATGTTACTGACAGAACAGAACAGAACAACTCTGCGGTTCCCCTGAAGAAGAGAAGCTGAATTGAGTTCCAAATCAGCTTGTTTTTGCTCTTGTATTGTCTATAGGCTGACGATCCCCTGAGGGCCAGGTGTGTCTTAGGTTTAGTAAAGCGGACCTCTGGCTCAGCCCCCCCCGGGAGTTTCCCTGGTTTGCAAGTTGGAGTAGCTTCAGGCAAATCCTATACTCAGAGTCTCTGGTTGCCTAGGGAGACAGGGGGTTTGGCTTCAGAATATTCAGTAGTAAGCCGTATTGGTAGCAAATGAGGGCTGCTGTTTTATGGCTCAGGCAACCGCTGCTCCAGTGTAGCTCCCTTCCACCCACCGTCCTCTCTCCACTCCTGTACCCCAGAGTCTGTACCAACCAGCTGCAGCCCAGCACTGTCTACACCCCTCGAGCAATCGCCGAAGAGTCTGGACCCCTGGGGGACAGGCCTCCAGACCTTGGAGCAAGAGCAGAGGGGAGTGCGGGTAGCGCTGGGAGCCTGGGGTTGCGGGCAGAGAACACACACAGCTTTAGACAGTTTTATGCCTGGCCGTATTGTCACCAAATGACGGCAGTCGCACTGTGCCTCAGGGAACTGCCACTCTGGTGCGGTTTCCTCTCCGTCGACCGGGACTGGCCTCCAGACCTCAGTGTGAGTAAATGGGAGTGCTGGGAGCTCAGAATTCCAGTTAGAGACTATATACAGTTTATACAGTTTTATGCCTGGCAGGAGGATGCCATGGTACCCTAGTAGGGGAGGTAGGTCCAGTTTTTAGAGGGTCTCTCATGCGCAGTGTAGTGGGGGACCTTTGAACTCTGACGAGTTGTTTGTGGGGCACTCTGAGCTGTTCTCATGGGGGAGGGGACTCCCATCCGCTTGGTGATGGTGTTTTGTACCTTTTGTTTGTATCCTTGTGGTCGCAGCTCACCTCAGTGGGGTTGACGTGCATTCTTCAACCTTCTCTCTTAGTGGAGCTCAAATCCACTAGGTTACTTGCTGAATTTTTGTCCTTTAACTCTCCTACTGGACGGGAGCCTCTGTGGAAAGCTGGCTTCAGTCAGCCATCTTGTCTCCTCCCCCAACATGGGACATTTTAGATGGGAACAGACATGCCATATCCAAAACAAGGCAGAGGTATATATAGTCCTGAGGACATGTTTGAGAAGTATGTCGCTGTGTGATTTTGTCATTGGTGGATGTTATGCAGCGCACACACGCACGCAGAACTAAATGGGACAGCCCACTATTGCTCCTAGGCTGACAGCACGGAGAGCAAGTTGCCATACTGACTACTGTGGGTGGTCACGCGTGATGCTCCGTACTCGTGTGTCTGAACACAGGAAAGGGACAGCGAAATGCAGCACTGTCATCTCAGGAACCGCCACTGAATATGCAGCCTGTTACTAAGTCAAACATCATTACGCAGCACAGAACCATGTATCCAGCCCCTTTGCTTAATCTCCGAAGACAGGTGCCCATGCAAACGTGAGTGGGAAGATGTGTTTGCCTGAACATGCTTAAAGGAACATAATTACTGGGCAGAACCTCAGTTACTGTCACAACAGGCTCATGTGTGCTAACTTTACGGTCATAGTTCCTTTTCTTTTCGTTGGAAATGACCAATATCAGCTTTTAAACTCACACTGGCATATGATTGCATTAATGTTTAGAATAAAATGGTATTTTCAGATCATTGCCAACAATTTTGGATAATAGCATGATTACTGGAATGATCCCGTAGGGCCAGTTTCAAACGCAGTTCTCAAAAGGAACTGTGACTCTTTCCATCTCACTCCCTTCCTGGAGCTGGTAGCCCAGGTCCAACTTCTGGTCCCCAGGGGCCACCTTGCCTTAGTTTGAGGCAATACTCAGAGACCATGACAGCTCACGTTGAGATTTTCTTTTGAGTTGAAGTTCAGCCGTTCCCCTCACTCAATTCTCCCACTCACTTACCCACAGGTGTTTTTCCCTGTGCCCTCACCACTAAAACCCAGGCAGGCAAACCTCAGCATTTACTTCTCAGAGAACCTGACTCATGGCAATGTGGGATTCAGAGCAAAAATTATAGGTAATTGTTGACCTAATTTTAGAGGATGATGAAATTTTTGAAGGTTAGTACGTAATATCTCTTCGCTTCCCATGTTCCTAACCAACTGAGAAATAGATATTAGAGTCCGAAGGTAGAAATCAAAATATCAACTTTATTACTGATACAATCAAAATTAGTGGCTGTGGATTGAATGTACCAGCTTCCTGGTACTTCCTAAAATTGAATGTTTTTTTTTTTTTTTTTTTTTTCCCTGCAATTTTTAGACATTTCCGTTTGGCAAGACAGAGCCTTCTCAAAGCCTTTATGGATGTTTAGATTACAGTGACCCCTCTCTGGCAGGGTGCCCTTAAACCTCAGAAGGGGCAGAGTGACACACTTAGTTCTTTCCCCTTAAGTTACTAATAAGGCAGAAATATGTAGATGGAAAGAAAATGTCCCTCCAAAATGAAACTGTCATAAATTCACCCAGCAATGCCCAGCATGTGGTACGTTCTCAGCTGTGTTCGAGGCCACAGAGCAGTGAGAGAGGAAGCTACGTGGATATCCTAAAATTATATATGTTTCTTGTTTGCAAATGTTAATATCACACTTAGGAAAAAATGCTTGAAGTGTGCGTAAGTGAGCATTGTCGTGTTTTTAACATTTTTCTTACATATGAATAATGTTCATTCTTTTTCACCACCAGCCTGTGTTCACTGCCCTTCCATAGTTGTTCGCACTTTGCGCTTCCTCTATCAAAGAATTTTTAAAACTATATTGCTATTTACTATTCATTCTTTCATGTCTTCTGATAAATTTTAAACCCCGAGAGGACACTGTTTCCTGTTGTTTCTGTATTCTCACTACTTGCCATCGAACCTTGCCCGTACAAATCCATTTTTGAATGAGTGAAAATGCGGCTGAGTCCCCACGGGTGTGATCCAGCTCCTGAAATAAGTTAACGCTTTATCCGAGGGGGAAATATTATTTTTTTCTGAATTTTGGAAGCTAAGGAATTCATTAACCAGGGATTGGATAATTACAAGAATGTACACCACCTTAATGTGTTAGGTTGATGAAGGGTTGGCAAAAGCTTTTCCTCGTGACTGTACCTGTCCTTTAACTTGGCTCTTTCTCTGGGAAACAGATAAAGATAACAATGTCAGCTGTTTCTAACATGCTTATATAATAAATATGACCTCTGGTCGGTAAATTGTGTCTAAACAGGGGGAACTCTGCATACTTAGGGTGAGCTGTAACTCTATGAGTGCAGTGAGCTCACCCACTCTGGGGCCCGGGAATCCATGAGCTGGGCTTGGCTCTGGTGGAAAACGAGGCTTCTAGACCAAGTTTGTCCCTCACCCGTCTGCGCTGCACTTACGCTTCGCTTCCCCACGAAAAGGAACAACTGATGCTGTCCTGCTGGCAAATTGTTATTTGTTCCTGTCCTTATCTTTCTGAAGAGGATGATGTCAAGAGTGATTTGAGGACAGTCTCAATTAAGAGTCTGAAAGTTTGGTTAACCCAGGCAGCCTCATTGGTGAGCATTGCACTTAAGTGTTTTGTTAATCAGAATTAAAAAAAAAGAAAAATGGAAAGGTGAGATACTCAAAAGACAAATAAAAAAACATTTGTCCAGGAATCATAGACTAGAAATTTTTGAAAAACAGCTTTATTGAACTATAATCCAAAACAACACAATCATGCATTTCTGGTACATAATGCAATGGATTTTAATATACTCCATAGATATGTGTACCTGTCAGCACAGTTATTTTAGAATATTTTACCACCTCAAAAGGAAAGCTAGTACCCTTTGCTGTACCCCCATCCTCCTGTTACTCCCCAGCCCTTGACAAGCCCTGATCTACTTTCTCCCTGGATTAGCCTTCTGGGGACCCTGCAGAGACGCAGAGCAGTATGACAGGGGCCTCTCTGGACCGGCTGCTTTTACCTTCTCAGTGTTTTCAGGGTCCATCCGTGTGGGGCCACGTGTGAGTGTTTCATTTATGTTTGTGCCTGAGTGATATTCCATTGCGTGGATGCAGCACTTTCCACCTGTCCATCCGGTGTCCGTACCGTGCCCACGTGGGAGCTGTTGTGAATAATGTTCCTGTGAACACCCGTGTGCAAGTCTTTGTGTGGAGGTGTTTCCATTTCTCTTGGCTGGATCCCTCATTGTGAAATTGCCAGGTCAAATGGGAACTCCATTTTTAATTGTTTTAGAAACTGCCAGATTGTCCTCCAAAGTGGCCACAGCATTTTCCATTCCCACAGTTGCGTGCAGGGTTCTGATTCTCTACCTCCTGCCCACACTCACCTTGGTCTTTGACCATAGCCTCCTCGTGGGCACAAGGCAGCGTCTCCTGTGGTCTGATTTTCACTTTGTTGACTAATGACGTCAAACATTTTCCCATGTGCTAGGATGCTAATGGCCTCTTGTATATCTTCTTTGGAGAAATTTCAGCAGGGATTTTTAAAAAGACCCAAACATGGGACAGGTTAACAGCTCCTATTTGGGTGAGATTACATCTGTGGTGACATTTAGACTCCAGCACTAAGGAAAGCCAGGGAAAGGGAGATGAAGTGTACTGAGGAGTATTGACAAGGGCAGGAGGAAGGATTTATTATTATTATTATTGTTTTACCATCAATGAAGAGTTGGAAGAACCTAAGTGGTTTAGGGAGAATATTACAGGAGCAAGTGACGGACAGAGTCACTGACGCAGTGGAAAGAGTAGCTACGACACGGGTCTTACCACGGAGATGGCCGGAATCAATCCCAAAGGGAGAGGGGGGTGTTTGTTTGACACTGTGCTCAGGAAGTATGTAGGATAAAATTCATATATGCAACCTTGGAGCTTTGCAGAACTACCGTGAGGGTCAGATTATAACAGATTAACGACAACAAATATAAAATTAGCATAATGCTCATAATAGGCGTTCCATATGTTAGATCTTATTAATTAAGATATAGTATTAGTAGAAATTCCACCCCATTCCCCTGCCACCTACATTTAAATTACATATACATTCTTTTATGTAAAATGTTACATAAAAGGTAATATTAATGATAATGAGTCCAAAGAATTAGTGTGAAAAGGTTACTTGTGTGTTTGGGCTGGGTTGGTTTTATGTCTTTATTGGGATCTAATCGATATACAAAAGTGCACTTACGTAACGTGTGCAATTTGATGGGTTTGGACACATATATTATACCTGTTAATAAACATGTGCCTTGCCTTCAAAAGTTTCATGTGTTCCTTTTTATTTTATTTTCAAAATTTTTCTGTGGTCACAAAATTTAACGTGGACCTGGAAGATGTTGTGCTGATTGAATGAGTCGGCTGCAGAAGGACTCATATGCATAGTTCTGTTTATCTGAGGCAGCTGAGACAGTCAGACTTATAGAAGCAGAAAATAGAATGGTGGTTGCCCATGGGTAGGAGGAAGGGGGAGTGGAGAGATGTTTAATGTGCATGAAGTGGAGGTTACTGAGATGGGTTAGTTCTGTCCTGAGCGGTGCAGCGACTGTAGTCACCAGCATGGCGTCGTGCAATAGGGCTGCTTTAGGCATTCGTGAAAAGTAAGAGTGAGTTAAGGTTTCAGAGCTGAATTTATCAGAGTATATGTAAAAAGTACAGACTTCTGCTATAACCAGACAGACAACAGGAGAATCTCAGTTTTGGAGGGGATCGTAAACGTCTCTAACCCCATGTCTGAACCTTTAATCCGTCAAAGTGATGTTGATATTTGAGGGGCATCTATAATTCGCAGGTGCCACCTATGTAATGACTTTTTTTCATGTAGTTTGACATAGTTTACAGCACTTTTTTGTTTACTTTGTTTTATGTTCTTTGGTCTTTATGGGATATAATTGGGACATATCAGCAATACTATATTAAAAAAAATAAACATGGGTGGCGCCTGTGGCTCAGTGCATAGGGTGCCAGCCCCATATACCAAAGGTGGTGGGTTCAAACCCATCCCCGGCCAAACTGCAACAACAACAACAAAATAGCCAGGCATTGTGGCTGGCACCTGTAGTCCCAGGTGCTCGGGAGGCTGAGGCAAGAGAATTGGCTAAGCCCGCGAGCTGGAGGTTGCCGTGAGCTGTGACACCACAGCACCCTACTGAGGTTGACAAAGTGAGACTCTGTCTCTAAAAGATTAAAAAAATAGAAAATAAAAAAAATAAATAAACATGACAAATAATGGAACTAAAAAGATCCATTTGTAAACTGTGTAATTGTACTAGCCCACTTATGGAAAAAAAGGTTACGATTTCAAAAATAAATAAATAAATGCAACACATCATTCATTGCTATTTGTTAGTGAGTTTATTCTGCTTTTACTAAAAATGTTACTCAAATCACTGCATATAAATCATTTGTGCCTTATATAACTCAAATATGAGTAATTGCTGAAAGCAGCTAACTCATGTGTGTGAATTATACATGTAATATTAGCGGAAAACAATTGTAAGTATTTGCGAAGGTAATTAATATAGTGCATAATTACGTGTCAGCAAAACTGTGAATCCAAAGCAAGATTGCAGGTGTGAAATTTCCGTGTTATTTTCTTGTTGCTATTCTGGCTCACTTTCAATATTGCTCTCTAGGTAGAATTTTTTTTTTTTTTTAATGTTGTAATAACATTTGAAAGGCACAATTATTTAGACTTAAATCTTACGTTGTTCTTTTTCTTGAGATCAGATCAGATCATTGAAAGCTTTTTGACAATGTTTCTTCTTTGAGCTGTTACAGTTATATGTTATGTTGTCTTATTTTAAAATACTTGCTGGATTAGATTTTTTTTTTTATCTGTTGCTTTATAAAAGTAGTAAAGATGGAGTCCAGATTAGTTTAATTTGACATTATCTGTCTATTGAATAATCAACTGTGTTTATAATCAGGGTCATGTGCCCAGGTCCTGGTTTATTTTTATCATTTCTCAATGTGCCAAGGAGAAGTAATAATACAGAATTCACTGACGGATTAATAAAATACGATAGAAATTATATCTTTAGAGGAAAGGTTAAACTAAGGGTCATGTAAGTTCTGCTTAAAGTTACCGTTACATGATCCTGGAATAAGCAATACATCTTACCTACTTGAATTTCACATTTCCAAGGTTTGATTTCTGTCTTTCTTGTAAGTAATTTTTTTATACCGTTGATATTTTTGTACTGCTTATTGCTTGTGCAAATTCCACATCTGTTTTTAGAATTATCATGAGCAAAACTGGATTTTGGAACATGATTTTGCTTTGAGTTCTCCTGTTGTAATTTTATTTCACCCTCTAAATGCTTAATTTTCTTTGTTCCTTTATGTATGTACGTAAGGACTTTCTCTCCGATTCTGTCCTTCTGTTCCGGGGGTCTGCTATAGAGAAGTTTCTTCCCTGTACTTTCTACCTTTTCCAGCTGCCCTGAAGTTATCTTTTTCTTTCTATTTTTCTGGTCCTAACAGTAATGAAAAGAAACTCTTGATCAAATCATTTGTAGACATATTTTTTCTTCATCTTTCATAGACAATTCAGAGCTGATTCTGATAGAGCCTGTTTTTAGGGAATAAGTGTGTACTGAGACTATCTGTAAAGATGGATCCATAAGAAAAGGAAAATAATAATTACTCTAAAACAGAAGATATATTTTAATAATGTAAAAATTGATATATTGCTCATCTTTTTCATTCTTGTTTAATGGATTAGGGTATTCAACATTACATATTTTTAAAAGTTGCTTTCACTTTGCAAAGATATTTTTACTATGTGGAAATTTAATGACCTTATTGCATCTTGTCTTGGGTGCATAATGTGAGGAATTTTTCTGCTTGTAGCTAGTATTTCTTCTTTTCCTTGATGCTTCCAACTCAGATATTTTGTCTAATTTGTGACTGTTAATTTAGATAACACAATCCTCATACTGTCATAATGCAATATATTCAATATATTGTATAGATGGAAATGTGCTGGCAAAATTATCCTTTGAGGCTTCTTTGGATAAGTAAATCTAGAATAAATATTTTGATGACTTTTAATAAAAAATGTTTATTTTACGATAAATAAAAGCACAATTTACCAGTAATATGTGTTGCTACCGTAACATGATAGATGACTATTGAAAAATTTCCTATTCAGGAAAGTCATTTAACTCATTCACAGGGCTTTAAGAGCAATCAGGGTTGGAAGACGGCCACGCCCATCCGATGGCCCTCTGTAACCAGAGCCCTAACAACAATGCTAACGTTCCTAGTTAAAACGCTAGTGTACTGCCTTCAATATCACAAAAGGTAAATAATGAATGAATAATCTATGAGTCCTCGCTCCCAGTTCTGTTGATTAAAATGTAATTCTGTGTCTAGTAGTAAACTACTGCAGAAATAAATGTTCCCTTTACATTTCTACTGGCCAATTCCAAATTTGATCTGAAAATTACTCTTAGGGACAATGACACATTTACAATGTGATTGTCATAAGCTATAGAAGATGAGTAAAAAAAAATCCCATAAACATGAAGTGTGACACAGAACAAAACAGAACAATCCACCAGTGCATATGTCTGGACAACGTGTCTCTCGTTCTTGGTGACATCCGTCCTGATAATTTGCTCCTAACAGAGATTATTACATCAAAACAAAAAATCTGGATCAAGATAAAGCCTCCTTTATGAATCCATGGTCTTAAGTCAGAACAAATGTCTTTACACCTTCATTATCTACATGCAGACTTTTTTAAATTTTATTTTTATTTTTCCATTTAGTGGAATGCTTAGTTATCAAGCCACTGAAACCATCAGAACATGCCTTTGGGAGAGGGGTTTCCACAGATGCTCCACATTCTGTCTTCCAGTCTTCAGATATTGCTGGTTTGGTCTTTAATTAAGGAAGCTTACACCGGGCGGCGCCTGTGGCTCAGTCGGTAAGGTGCCGGCCCCATATACCGAGGGTGGCAGGTTCAAACCCGGCCTCAGCCAAACTGTAACCAAAAAATAGCCGGGCATTGTGGTGGGCACCTGTAGTCCCAGCTACTCGGGAGGCTGAGGCAGGAGAATCGCTTAAGCCCAGGAGTTGGAGGTTGCTGTGAGCTGTGTGAGGCCACGGCACTCTACTTAGGGGTATAAAGTGAGACTCTGTCTCTACAAAAAAAAAAAAAAAGAAAGCTTACACCTGGGTGGCGCCTGTGGCTTAAAGGAGTAGGGCGCCGGCCCCATATGCCGGAGACGGCGGGTTCAAGCCCAGCCCCGCCCAAAAAAAAAAAGAAAGCTTACCCCTGATAGTTTCAAAATAGTAAGTGAATTAGAAAAGGAAAACCAAAGATTCAATAAAACTTTGGAGTGATACTGCCTTCATTCTCCCATTAACCAACCACATATGAGTTAATTCACATCCAAGGAACCTGAGCAAACTGCATTTAGGAATATGATGCCGCTATGAGAGAGAAGTGTTTTCTCAAAGCAAGGTCAAAAGAAGAATTTTGTATATACACAAGCCTGTATCTCACAATGTTAAAATCCCATTCGTATATAACTTGATCCTTTTGAAATAAAGCTATCCAGGTGCTGACCATACTCCACCGTCCCCGCAACCAGGGAATTGAATTTATGTCTCTTCTGTCCTGCTATAACAGGTTTTCTGTGTGCATGTATCTGTATGTATATCTACCTCCATATTTTGTCTAGCAAATTCAAGTTAAATATCAGAAGTCTCCCGCAGAGGTTAGATTTTTGAGTTTCTAATTTAGGATTATAATTGCAATAAGTGTCTTCTAAAATTCTGCCATGGGAAAACCAATGCACGCCAACCCTCTGTGAGGAGATATTCCACTCCTTCTCCCCCAGACTTGCGAAGCAATGTCAGTCTGAACTGTGTCTGAACTTCCCTCAGCTGGAGCTTCTGGAATCCCCTATGGAGGCACAGCCATGTCCCATGGTTGTTAATATTTATGGCCGCACAGCCAGGGTTTTGGATGACGATGGTAGTTGGAGTTTGGAGCACTGACACTGCCGCAAAGTGCATCATTTTTCTAACTCAAACTTTCATTCTTGAACTTGACTCCCACAAGGTGCCGTCCTTCCAAAATGCTGTAAAATATCCGCCTTCTTCCCTTTGATTAATGGCACATTGTCACCGTGATGAATTCTTCTAGGGTGTAATTTGAAAGATAATATCATTCTAGGGGTGGAAAAAAGTTCAGGTGAGAATTTAGAGCAGTTATCGGATGAAATCCTACCATCACACAGTGCCGTGAAGGATGTAGGGAATCTCGAAACGCTGACGGTAAATCACATTTTTTTTTGACTCTGGCTTAAGCTTCTATCCTACAATGACACATATGATTTACTCTGTGGCCCAAAGGCTGTTTTGGTTTGATCTTAAAACATGTTTAACATGTAGAGAAACTAGGTAGTTGTATCCATTTGCTGTCCCCTTCTCTTCCTGCTGCTATTTAATACTACTGCTATATTTACATTGTCATGTTTACAAAATGGAAAGAAAATCATCTTTAGGTTGAGTTTTAAAATTGGAGAATAGTTTATTAATACATGGTACAGTGTTATGGTAGTTAATAGTCATAGTTATTTAAGTATTTTATGACGATAGCTTTCACATTCTTGTTCATTGGCTATTATTCAAATGATAGTTGTTAGATTAAGTGAAAGATAACGTGTTTTGTGTTGTAACTCTAGATCTCTCCTTCTCAGTAGAGACAAAAGGCTGCAGGGGTATTCCAAACTGTTAACAGTAGTTACCCCTGGGGTTTACTATTCATGAATTAGACGCAAGCTCTGTAACTTACGTTTTATGTGTTGTGATTTATTTTTATGCATTTGGTCAAATATAAAAATAAATAGGTAAAATAAGTTAAAAAAACTAAAAAACACTTAAATGTCTTTCCTTGCATAACCGATTATATACAGAATTACAGTTTGGGGAGTATTTTTTGTTTTTTAAAGGAAGGAGCAAAGTTCACATTAGAGATAAAATTTAATATTTTTCATTTTAGGAAGTCAAAGATAAAACACATTTTTTTTGTATATGATGGCTAACATAAATTCAGTAGGGAAAATATGTTAGGCTGCAATAAAGAAGACCTTGCTTCTAAATCAACCCCCAATATTTTGTAACCATGTCCATATACAGTCTTATTATAGAAAAAAAACAGTATTTAAGTGTACAATTTTCTGGAAGAAAACATTCCCATTTATTAAGATTTAACTTATTTCAGTTCTATAACTAAATTAACAGATATGCAAATATGGGATTCGATTTTATCAATTATCCATGATGTTTATCTTATTTTTACCAGTAAGTTTAACTTAAGAAACAACCATTCCTTTGCCATATCAGAGTGTATAGATATGCCATCTAAAAATGTTATAAAACTTATTGGTACATTAATAGCAGAGAATTTAATCCTGTCACTTTAAACATATATTTGAAAGCTAATTCTATATAAAATTAATACTATTACTTTTTATACTTTATGAACATAAAATAAAAACCAAACATTGTAACTGCCTTTGAAATCTATAGACCTCTATTCTAGAAAGTTTAAAATCTGGTTTAGTTTGGCTTTCTCTGTTTCAAAAATATTGCTGAAGCTACAGATATTCCTGCAAAAACAGAGCATTACGCTTGGCTTGAATTTCTATGAAGAATCATAGAAGGACTACATGTCTCTGGGCATTTTGATAATCGCTAGAAAAATTTGGAGGAGATAAAGGTTTGTACATAGACAGCAATACGCCTGCATAGGTCACGTTTGTCATTTTCATAGGTAATTTATTAATTCAGTGTGAAATAACACGAGTTAATTTGATGTCCGCTGATGTATTCCAGCATCAGACTGCAATGAATCTTAATAGATTTAGAAAAGGTCATTACTGGAAAGTTTCAATGTAATCTTTGCTGTTTAAATTGGGTAACTAGACAAAAATTTTAAAATAGGAGCATTTTCATGGGAGACTATGAAGCAATGATTTTCTCTCTCTGCTGAAGTTCTCCTGTATTGAAGACCTGCTGGGAAGTAAGACCTGCTTCCTGTTTTCCTAAGGCCAGGTGCTCACAGAGCTCTCGAGTTCTCGAATCTTCCCTTTGAGTTTAGCTCAAGCCTAGATGGGCCCAGAATCCTGCCATGTCCTTGGGCACATGGGGTAGCTGCTGACGGAAAACCCTTCAGAGAACAGGAGTTTCCCAACATCTGTCTGTCCCTTGTAGTTGCTCTAACAGCTGGTGGAAAGGTATTTTTAAACTTCCCTTTTCTCATTTATTCTAGGTCCATAACTCTTCTCCTCAGGGCCCCCACCCCTTATTTTTACTCTATGCTGTTTTCCAGGTACTGTGGTCGGCATACCAAGTTTAAAACACACGGGGTTTTGTTTTGTGAGCTTGTGTGGTCTGATGGGATGGACAGACCCCCATCAGGTCAGTGTAGGGAGGACAGGCAGAGGCCCACTCGGGACGCTGAGCAGTGAAGACGGTAGATGCCCCTGGGGTCCAGGGTGCTGGAGCGCGTGGGGAGGGTCCTTAGACCTGCAGAAGCAACCTGAGCTGGGTCCAGGAGGAGAAGTAACTGCCTGGCAGAGGTGAGGGTGGCGGGGGGAGGCTCCCAGCCTCATGAATAAAAGCATGAAATGAGGGAGCTACAGAGCGAGGCACTTCCTGGTGTGCACTTTTGAGCAGCGAATACTTTCTTAAGATGTTTTATCACCAAGGAATACTCATTCCTGCTTATTCAGCCTCCTGCGAGATTCACTATATTTAGTCCTCTAGCCATTATGTGCATTGCAATTATGTACATCTGGGTCACTTCCCAGCTCTGTCACCCATTCACCATGTGACCAAGAGCAAGTCATTTAAACTCTCTGAGCTTTAGTTTCTTTGGTCCTAAAACAGAGGTGAGAATAGTTGTTTCAGAGTTGCCTTGAGGATTCAATAACATGATCCCAAACGGGTCCCCTCAGTAAATGGTAGCTGTCGTTACTATGTTGGTTGATACAAATGTCTTTGTAAATACTAAATAAAATTTATTGAATTTCAGGAGTCATGGGAAAATGAAAATATGACTTAATGTATATGAATTAATCAAGGTGACATGTTAGGCTCCATGGTCATATTTTGTTCCTTAACAGGCAAAATCTCAAATATTGTCCAGCGTTTTGGACGCTGCCCATCGGTTTATAAAGGAAGCGCATTCACAGGAGCCCCAAAGGGAGACTAATTCTACTAATTCTACAAAAGAAGCAGGCGATGGTCAGCATGAACCCAGGTCTCAGCCTCTGCAGGGGAGCAGCTCTGAGGTAAACTGAGCAGAAATTGTCAGTCACACACGACCACGGCAAGTGCAGCTGGTGTGTGTAATCAGAGCTGTGGAGTTCTGCGTATTATTTCATCACATTGTTATTTAATATGGATTTGATTTTTATTAACTAAATACACCTTGACTCTAATAATCTTATTTTATTTTATTTTTTATTTATTTATTTATTTTTTGTAGAGACAGAGTCTCACTGTACCGCCCTCGGGTAGAGTGCCGTGGCATCACACGGCTCACAGCAACCTCTAACTCTTGGGCTTACGCAATTCTCTTGCCTCAGCCTCCCGAGCAGCTGGGACTACAGGTGCCCACCACAACGTTGGCCCAGCTGTTTTTTTTTGTTGTTGCAGTTTGGCCGGGGCTGGGTTTGAACCCGCTACCCTCAGCATATGGGGCCGGCGCCCTACTCACTGAGCCACAGGCACCGCCCGACTCTAATAATCTTTTAAAGGAAATTGCTTTGGTTTCACAGAACACTGATCCTTCTGAAGAACGATCTTTTGACCATATGACTTTCTCATCATATATATTTTTATTTATTTATTTATTTATTTATTTTTTACCATGTCAGGATTTGAATGTTTATTTGGAGGAAATGTTAAAACAAAAACCACCAGGCAATGTAACAATTTTACATTAGGACTTCAGAGAACCTAAAAGCACAAAACCTTGCCTGGAGATCCAGGTGACAGAGAATTTCCTAGTTATTTAAAACCAGATTTATACTGAATTCTGGCAGTATTTCAGATTGGCAGTGTGTCAGGCAAGCTTTCATCAGCTCATGTCTATATTTTCGTAGTAGACTTGTGTTGATTATTTAGGAAGAAACAAACTTCACCTTTTATCTATGCTGTAATCCTCATCCTTTTAGATGGCAATCCCCTTCTCCCTCCAGTTCAGAACTTGGCCAGAGTCACCCAGCTTGTTACTTGGTGGCAAAGCCTGGGTTGAACTTCAGTCTGTTGAGTTCTGAGCCCACGCTCATAGCACGTAAAAGAAAACATGCTCTGTGTTGCTGGAACCTCTTTTCAGCAAGAAACTCTGCTCCAGTTTTCCAGGAGGGGCATATTTGCTTGGATTTGATTTTCCAATAGACCTCCCAAGGATGTTTTGCAAAGAATCACTGAACGAGGTGCAGCCTCCTAATGACAATAATAACGCAAGGGCAACCAGACACAGCCTAGAAATATTTCACATGTATTAGCTTTCTTTGCTTCTTCTCTTAACAATTGCAATCAGTGTAACTGGCTTATTGTACCCTCAATGAATCCCCAACAATAAAAAAAAAAAAAAAGAGAGAATAGTGACAACAGTTTTTATAAATTGTCCATATAATTGAATGTAGAGTTGAGCTCAGACCTGTGACTCCACCTTCCTTGCTTCTAACCACTGCACCGAGGCAGCAGCTGTAAATGCTCCCTGGATGCTTACTATCAAAAATAAATCAGCAGCTAATGTTTATTGAACATTGGCTACCAAGCCTTGTGCTTCTTTTGCCTTATCTTATCCAATAATGACAATAACCAGATATAGTTTGTGTTATTCTCACCCCCATTTAACTGATGAGAAGGTGGCAAGAGCTTAATAACTATCCCTCCTAGCAGGCTGGGAGTGGACACCTACCTGCTTCCAGTCCTTCCCATATACTCTTCCTCTTGATTTCATAGACAACTATGTACGCTCGTTGTCTAACTAGCCCTCGTTCTTGTCTTATCTTAAAAGCTATTCAATAAGTGGTTTCATCCAAAGATGTGTATGAAAATCCACTGGAAAACCATTAAAGGACTGCCTATGACTAATTCAGCATCTCTGTGGTGGGTCCAGGCAAGAGTGGTTCTGTAACAACTCCTAGGAGGTTCTGGTCAGGGTTCTTGTTTGAAAGTCACAGCCACAGCCCTTCAGGCTCACGCACCAGTGGACATAGCAGGCCCTGCAGAGAGATTCCCCCAGCCCAGGGCTCGGAGTTCCTGTACACTGAAGGGTGGTGCTTCTCCAACTGGACCACTGAGTGAGTTTGTTAAAAATGTGCATTCCTGGGTCTGCCATCCTAATTTTGATTTCTTTCTTTTTTATTTTATTATTTTTTTTTTAAACCTGGATTGGGGCTCAGGAGTATGATTTTTAATTAGCCTTACCAAGAAATGCAAATGGCTGGAACAGTCAAAATGGTGTCAGAAACTCATGTCTGTCTTGTGGCATTTTTTTTTTTTTTTGCAGTTTTTGGCCAGGGCTGGGTTTGAACCCACCACCTCTGGCATTCTGGCGCATGGGGCTGGCACCCTACTCCTTTGAGCCACAGGCACCGCCCCGTCTTGTGGCATTTTTAAAGGTTTCAAACCATTTTTAATGGATTCAAGCCAATGCGTGTTGTAAAGAGGAACAGTTCATGAAAGGGATCATCTTAGTGGCTGAAACTTCCTTATAGCCCTAATTTCCTTATAGCTTATAGTGGGCAACTCACTTAGCCCTTTAGATCTCTGTTCTCTTCTCTGGGAAACTTGGCTGTTAAGACCCATTTACAGGGTTATCATGTGGATGTACGACACTGGGTTCCTGGGAACTCCTTCCAGCTCCTCGCCCCCTCAGAACTGGGCAGGCTCACGTGGGCTCTGAGTGGAGGTGATGGATGGCAGTTCTGAAATGACCCATTTAAGAGTGAATATACAACCCCCCTAGCTTTTTCTTATGCTGCCACAGCTGTGTGGAAGCGGGTGTTAAAATGGCCTGACTTCAAGATGCCAATGCCTTCCACCTCGGATTCTTTGCATGAAAGGGGGCTGCGCAGGAGAGTTGCTGGGCCAACTGCCACCCAGACGCTCCGTGTTAAACCTCTGGGTTTGCAGCTTTCCTCACGGTGCAGCATTTGTGCAGGGACACAGTGACTTCCTGCTGGCTGGACACCTGTCACCACCTTCTCACCTACTCCTGAGCTTGCTGTCTTCAAACGAAACTCATCCCTCTCTTCTAAAACTGATATGTATTTCCACGGGCAGTCCTCTGTTCTACCTTTCTGAGCCAACAAGGGCGGTTCTTTCCTGCACCTGATTCTCTTCCCTCTGCACATACAGCCAGTCACTGTGTTAGCCTGCGCAGGCCGCCCCAGCCAGACACGGCAGATGAGCGGCCCGGACAGCAGAACGGCCTCTCCTCACAGTGCTGTGGACGCAGGGTCCAGATCAAGGCACCGGCAGACTCAGTTTCTGATGAGGCTTTCCTTCTTGGCGGGCAGATGCCTGCGTCTCGCCAGGTTCTTACATGGCCTTTCCTTGCCCTGTGTGTGTGTGTGTGTGACAGAGAGAGAGAGAGACAGAGAGAGGGAAAGAGAGGGAGAGAGAGACAGCGGGCTTAGGGCTTCAACATATGAATTTGGGGGGAGACTCGATTCCCTCCATCATAGTCTGTGCCCCACACGGCCTACCATCTGAAAAATCTCTTGAATGTTGAGTCACTTTTTCTATTCTTACTGCTATTGCAGACATTGCAATTAGCTTTTCCTAGAGAACAAAATATTTATAAGTGGAAAGTGCATTTCATTCTCTCCCCTTCCTCAACACTTCCAGTTTTGTGTATTTCTTTACATAAACATTAATACACATTTTACATGGCTCTGCAAAGAAGCTTTCTGTACGTAACAATGCAGTTTTCATATCATATAAGGACGTTCTGCAGCCTTCTCATGCTCTGGAGTGGCTATAAATTACTCTACTTACTGGATGTGAAAGATTTTTCAAAATATGTCTTCCACTGATCAACATGTATGCACCTTTAGTCTTTTGCCAATATAAAGCATAAAGTACTCGTATAATTGTGAAAAAATATTTTGACAGCAAAAATGTTGATGAATACATGATTTTACATATATGTTCATGTACTGGTCAATGTCATCAGATGACTATACCATTTTAATCAGGTTCCTTGGATTCAAACTCACTATTCCCCGATTCATCTCCCTCTGGCACACTGCCGTGTGGAAGTTTTTAGTGGTTTTACATTGCTGATAGGTTGGAGCCCCAGTCCCTCTGTGTGACAGACACAGCCCTTCACGGTCTGTCCCTCCCGGCCTTTCTACCATTTATTTGTATTTCCGCGGCCTGCATTTCTGTGGCTCTAAAATGCAAACTGCTCATGGTTCCATGCTGCAGTGATACTCGCCTCTGTGGCTTACCAGGCTCCCCGTTCCCTCTCTCTGGAATATAGCCCTTGCCGCTTTTTGCTTATGGAATCCTTGTTTTACTTTTCAAAACCCAGTATAGGTCGCTTCCTCTGGGTCACACCGGCTCTTGTGTCTGTTCCTATTGGGGACATATTAACCTGTGCTTCTGTCGTTAACAGCTAGCCTGGTGAATAGTGTCTGAGAGCCTCAGAACTTTTGTGCTTTTACTTAAAATGTTGTATATGCATTTTTAACAATACACTTTCAGTTGTACTCCAGCCATCTGCCTCTGCATTTCTCAGTTAAAACTCAGCACTTTCTACTATTGTACCGAAAAGTGATTCACGGAGAGCTAGCACTTTGAGCAATGTAGGTAAGCCACGCGGTGACCCAGCCACTGGCTTTTCCGTGCTGAGTTTGCTCTGGTGGCTGTTTCTCTGACTTACTGCACAACTGTCAAATACTACCTTTATTTCTTCTGTGTGTTCAGACTGAACTTGTACTTCACACTCAGTTTGTCCCCCTCCTCATCATTAAGCTGAGAAGCACGCAGCATTTATGTGCATTGATGAACTTGTTCATTCATTCCATGACATTTACTGAACACCCAATTTGTGCCAGGCATGGATTTTGGCACTTAGAAAAAAGACAAAATCTCTGATCTCATCTATTCTAATGAGAAGAGGCAATAAGCACATAAATATGTAGAACAAATTCACATAGAGGTAAGTAACGGGAAGAAAAATAAAGCAGATGAGGGATTATAAAATGGGGGAAAGGGGACTATTAGTTTTAGGATCATCAGTGAAGCTCTAACTCTCTGAGCAGAGACTAATGAAATGAGGGGAATGGCTCTGTGCAGATTTGGAGAAATTTCATTCCGGCACTGGTACAGCTAACACAAGCCCCCCACGAGGGGCTGTGCTTGGTGGGCTCCCAGAACTGTAAGAAGGTGAGTTCGGCTGGAACAGGTGAATGGAAGGGGTGAAGTGAAAAGCAAATACAGGCTCTGTAGGGCCTTGTCGGTCTTGGAGGAACTCGGGCTTTCATAGAGACTCCGCAGAGAGCTTTGCCTGGGGAGTGACGTGAGCGGATTGACACCTTTAGAGAACTGTTCTTCCTGATGTGGGAAGGTTGCAGGGAGCAGCAGACTGGGGAATAGAAAGACTGGATATGAGGCTGTTAAGCCTTTATAGAGGTAACATTGGTGAGTCACCTAATGGCCAGTCATCGATGCCGTGGGCTCTCATTTTACTAATTTCTGAAGAGACCATTTATAACTGCCAATAGGATTTTAAAGAAAACAGCAAAGCATATATAAGTACAACTTAGAAACATTCTAGGGTTAAAAATGTCTGATTTACAATGACAAATAATTATGCTTACCTGGAAAGAGACAGGACATTTAATTAACGCATGCTTAGAATCCTTTTTCATTGGTTTAGGTAGAAATTACAACAAACGAAGCAGAATGTACAAAACCAAGGGAGAGGCTCCTGGGGGAAGGGTCATTCGATGAAGAAGGTTCTGCCCGGTCCTTTCAGGAGGTGTTAAGTCAGTGGAGGACTGGCCATCACCTCGCCAAGGAGAAACAGAGCAGACTCGCAGCCAAAGCAGGTATGGAGACCTTTATAACGAGAACGTCGTGAATCCATGGTGTCCCTTCTCTGTGGATAGGAGTGCAATGTTCACAAACAGCAAACATCGGGGCAGCAGTTTGCTAAACTCCTCAAAGGGGTAAGCAGCTTGCGGCCTCTGTTGAGTTGCTTCATCCTCCCAGACCCCGAGTCCGCGCGAGGCCACCTGAGCCAGTTTTCTCTGCAAACTCCAACTGCCAAACAAGCAGCTGATCGGGTTCTTTCAGCTCCACTCTCTTAGCAGGAGATTTGTGTCAGAACTGAAATTCCTTTTTCTGAGTTATAATTGTAGCCCATGAAATGAGAGGATCTGTGAGATGGAGAAGTAAAGAAATTTAAAAAAAATAAATATCCCTCCAAAAATATGATTTCAGGGCCCCTTGCAAATTTCAGAAGGAAAATTGATTTGTGTTTTGTTTTGTTTTGTTTTTTCTTTTTGAAAAACTATGTTTTCATATTTTCTTGCTGATTTTCACAGCCACATGCTAGACTTTGAAGAGCTGGACAACTGAAATATTCCGTGTCTTTGCTCTAAATTCCCTCGTGTCTCTTGGGGGAAAGCATGAGGATTTAAGGAATTCAGGTTACTAATTTTATCGCTTAGGCTCCTGTGTCTTCCAGTTGCTTTTCATTGAATATAAAACATTAGATAAGAAATTTCAGTTACGCATTTTACTTGGCCGGGGGTCTAGTGTTGACTATTTTCATTTCATTCTTCGTCAGCGAGGGAACACTCCTGGTCATTTCTCCTTCACGACACAGCATCATTTAAGATCAAAGCATCCACCACCTTCCAGCACTGTAATTGTATTTTTTACTAAATGTTCTGTCGTTCAAATATTTTTCCCTGCATTTGTTCATGATTTGCACTGGTTTCATTAATGTTTTCAAGACTTTATTTGTACACTCTCTTCTCACTGTGTACATCATCACTCACTGACTTTTTAATTTTATGCGCTTTAAGTTGTAATTTTATATTTTAATGCATTTTTTTTACTTGTTGACGCTGAAAGATAATAAATATTCTATAGAAGTGCCTTCTTAATTATCTTTTTTGGAAGATAAAGTGTTTAAAATAATACCAAGTCTGCGGAAAAGAAATGGCCAGGTCCGAAATCCAAACCTGTTTAAAAAATTTGTTTCATAACAGTAATAGTTATATGATGATAATATAGTGATTATTTTAGAAGATTTATAACAAAAAGTTACTAGAAGGGAAATGGAAATAGTCCATTCCTATCAATCTAGAGATAAACCATATTAACATTTTGGTGCATGATTTTTAATTAACACAGTTGTGCGCAACACACAGGAGTAAAAAGTAGATGACGTTGTGTCTGCCATTAGTTAAGTACAGACACCTAGTGTTTTAGATATTATGATTTAATCAGACATTTGTTAATGGATATTTTATTTTTAATTCTCAGTATTAGAAAAGAAGTTATGATGGCCATCTTGGTTGTTAGTGTGTTTACACAATTATCTTAAAGTAAATTTCTGAATATAGAAATGGTATCTCAGGGGTTACTTGCTCTATTAGAATTTTGATGAATGTTGCCAAATTGTCCTCTATAAAGATTACAATGTCAGTTTCACTCTTTTTTTTTTTTTTTTTTTTTTTTTGCAGTTTTTGGCTAGGGCTGGGTTTAAACCCGCCACCTCCAGCATACGGGGCCAACGCCCTACTTCTTTGAGCCACAGGCACTGCCCAAGTTTTACTCTTAATGTTAGAGTGTAAGTTGACTATTTCCCCACGCTTTCTAATTCTCTAACTTTAGGCAGTTTGATTGACAATACATTATTATCATTTTAAAGGCATCTTCACCACTACATGAAAATTAATTATACTTTTTGTCAACATCTTTTGTTTTTATTATTTGTCAGTATTTGGGTACACACAGTGCTTCATAAATCACAGGCACAAAACCTTCTTTTCACAAGAATCCCATCAGCAGAGACCTGAGCATACACTTTGCTTTGAGGAGTGTGTGGTGTGCAAAAGCAGCCCCAGCCTGATCCAGGTGGAGCCTGGGGAGCGTGTGGTGTGCAAAAGCAGCCCCAGCCTGATCCAGATGGAGCCCGGGGAGCGTGTGGTGTGCAAAAGCAGCCCCAGCCTGATCCAGGTGGAGCCCGAGGGATCAGATGATCAACCTCCTGGCTTGGAGAAGCCCCAGGCCGGTCTCCACCCAGGAGATAGAGCTCACAGCCAGGCAGTTAGCTGCTGCATCATCTTGTGGGTAGCAGCTTCCCACACTTTCACCATCACTTGTTCACCACACAATTATAAGTTAGGCCTTTCATTTGACTCTCTTAAAATTGCCCCTATAGGGTGGCGCCTGTGGCTCAGTGAGTAGGGCGCCGGCCCCATATGCCGAGGGTGGCGGGTTCAAACCCAGCCCCGGCCAAACTGCAACAACAACAAAAAAAAAAATAGCCGGGCGTTGTGGCGGGCGCCTGTAGTCCCAGCTGCTCGGGAGGCTGAGGCAAGAGAATCGCATAAGCCCAAGAGTTAGAGGTTGCGGTGAGCCGTGTGATGCCACGGCACTCTACCCGAGGGTGGTACAGTGAGACCCTGTCTCTACAAAAAAAAAAAAAAAAATTGCCCCTATAAGTATTCTTTTCCCAGCCAAATATCTGACTGATAAAGATGGTTAGAAAACAGCTTTCTTTTCTTTTTTTTTTTTTTTTTTTGTAGAGACAGAGTCTCACTTTATGGCCCTCGGTAGAGTGCCGTGGCCTCACACAGCTCACAGCAACCTCCAACTCCTGGGCTTAAGCGATTCTCTTGCCTCAGCCTCCCGAATAGCTGGGACTACAGGCGCCCGCCACAACGCCCGGCCACTTTTTGGTTGCAGTTTGGCCGGGGCCGGGTTTGAACCCGCCACCCTCGGTATATGGGGCCGGCGCCTTACTGACTGAGCCACAGGCGCCGCCCAGAAAACAGCTTTCTAAGAAACCAAGGTTTGAGTTAGGATCTAGGAAATGAGAGAGGGAAGGGACATAGGAACCCCGCGTGTGCCAGGTCTGAGGTGAAGGGAGTGAGCAGCTGTGTCTGTAGAACGGGAGGTGGATGTGAGTGTCTGGACCCTGGAGAGGAGGGGGGAGTGTCGAGGCACAAAAAGCTGAAGAAGGAAGAAGAATTAAATGTGGTGGGTGGAGGAGAGAGCCAAGCCTACAGGGAAGGCAAGGAGCAGCCTGCAGGTCGGAGGGGATCTGGTAAAGTGGAGCAGGAAGCAAGGCTGGAGGGGTGAGGGCTGTGGAGGAATAAGGGAGATGAGGGCGTTTGTTGATGTAATAATATATAAATGTTTTACCCCAGAGTATTACTTATATGAGATTAAGTGTGTGTATACTCTTCCTTTATATAAGTATATGCTTTTGGCCTTTTAAATGTTATTATTTATTTATTAGCTATTAGATGATTATTAGGGCTGCCTCCAATTTCCAACATGGCAAGTGATGCTGTTATGAATTTTCCTGCACAGGGCCCCTGGTGCAAATGTGCCACATTTCCAGGGAGGTGTGTATCTGGGAGTGGAGCAGCTGGGTCTGGGAGTGCACATCCTCAGTTACGCCAGATAAAGCTGAATTATTTACCAAAACATTTGTATCAATTTGTATTCCCAGCTGCAGTGTGGAAGAATTTTGTAGGCTTCCTGTTACCATTAATATGTCATATTGTGAGGTTTATAAACGTTTCCTGGTCTGATAGAGGTGAATTTGTGTAGCTCTTATTACCAAAGACATCCTCGACATCTTTTCACAAGTTCCTGGACCATTTAATTTAGTGTGCTCCTCGACTTTCCAAGTCTTCAAGTTATTTCTAAGTTGATTTTACTGTAGTATTCTAAAGGCTCATTTCCTTCAGTGTGACAGGCAGGTGCTTTCAGCAGTCTAGAAGATTCTATGTGGTCTGACGTCTATTATCTGGGTAACGTCTTGTCCCGTTACTCTCCCTGGACCCTGCTCAATTTCAGCCACTCTGGATTCCTGGCTGTCCTTCAAACTCTTCAGGCAAATTTCCCTTAGGACTTCTGTACTGTGTATTGAGGAAAGTGTCCACAAACCCATCAATGTGAGTGGTGGAGAATCTTAGACAGACTCTCATGACAGTTAGCTATCGACCCATGAAACAAGGGAGCAGATCAGGACTGAAGCTACTCAGTCAGCATCAGTGCCTTTCTCCAGGGCGCCGTGACACATAAATCCATATAGTCCAGATTAGTTTACTGTAAGCAGTTTTAAACCAGGGCTATTGTGCCAAACGTACTGAGATAGGTAAAGATCCTCCTCTTCATGAACATCATTAATCCGTTGGCCGGGAGGTCTAGTTACCACAAGGGAATTAACACAGGTCACCTCCCATCTTTATTTCCTGGGAATGGGAGAAAAATGACTCAGGCCAGCTGCTTGGACCCTTCCTCCCCATCATCCTTCTAGGTTTGGGAATTATTAAATAGAGCGGCTCTTCTCTAGACAGAAATGAAAGTGAATCCTTCTCCCCCCCCACCCCCATTTTCTTGGCCGTCTTGTGGGGAAACCTTTTGAGAACAACTTGCCGTGAAGACCTCTCCTTTCCCCTGATTGCTCAGGTCATGCCGTAACCCCTGCTCTTTCCGTTCAGTAGATTCCACTTGGTGTTTCTCAGAACTTTTATCCATTTATTTATAACACTGCTCTGTTCTTTGGGAAGAAATCAAGTGGGATGGCGCATCTCTTGGATTTGTTTTCATTATCAGCACGTGGCTGTTTGTGGAAATCACTGGAGTCTCCAGGACCGAGTTGGACTCCTTTTCATTTTTTATTCCATAATAATATTTCCCCATCTTCACTATCCCCTTTATTTCTCGCCTACATTCCCCCCCCCTATTTTGTTTAGTTTGGAAAGAGGGATGAAATATGGGAGGGTGGAGAGACTACTATTCTTGGATTTACGCTGCTTTCTTTCCCCAAAATCTTCCTCGGTTTTAAATATCTTTGAAAATTACTGATTTTAATTTAGTAGTACTTAAGAAATATCTCAAGCATCTGGAAGTAAATTACTATGTAGATATAAATTTATGAGGCTAGCAGGCACCTCCCAGTGTCATTCTGAATTATTTTCTGTTTATCATAATGAGTAAACATTATGTCAGTGGCTATAATACTTTATGATTTTGCATATTTATTTTTATATATCTGTATATACAATGTAGAATGAATCTGTATTTTTCTCATTTTGAAGAATCAGTTGCTTTAAAACACCTTTCATTTCAATTGATTATTGAAGAGACTATACAACTATTTCATAAATCAGCAATATTTAACATTTTTGTGTTATTTAAACCTTAGGCTATTAATTATATAGATAAATATCAAAGCAAAGCACACATGCCTCAAAAATGATGCATTCTCTGTAAGTTAAGAGAAGATATATACGGATTTGGTTGCATTAATTATGCACAATGTGTTTATTTTATAGATTCGTTGGAAGAATGTGAAGTACAGACTAATCTGAAAATGTGGAGTGAACCAATTACTATTGAATTTAAAGAAGATAGTCTGTCCTATATGGAAAAATTATGGCTTAAGAAACACAGGAGGTACTTTCTGAATTTTTAATATTATTAGGAAATATAAAAGTTATTTGTATTTATTTATTGTGTGGAATGACTTTTTGTAACAATTTTATATGTATATTTCATATTTGCATAAATATTTTTAAAGAAATATTAAATTTTCCATGAAGCTCCTACTGTTCTAATAAGTATTTTATTCCTATTTATGTATATGATGCATCATTAATTAAGAATTTTCCTTGAGAAACGGAAATGGAGAAAAGGCACAAATACAGTATAGAATTTAAGAATAATAACAAAAATCATGTGATAGATCCAAGATTACTGTGAAGAGGTGGTGCTGTCAGGTGTTAGCATGAACATTCACGCTGTAATATTCGGAATTACTTTGAAGTTAGATATTTAATCTTAAAATTTTATCAGTAATTACACATATCTTATTCAAAGATGGTATCATTAGATGCTATGCTCTAAAGATTGTGACAGGTAAAGATACTTTTTTAGGAGATCTGCAAAAGCCTATGGTTCTGCATCCTGAATTTCTAATGGCTCCCAGGTGACACTGGTGTGTGTGACACTGGGCTCCCAAGTGACACTGGTGTGCGCAAGTCTGGGCTCCCAGGTGACACTGGTGTGCACGATGCTGTGCTCCCAGGTGACATTAAAGTGCGTGACACTGGGTTTCCAGGTGACACTGATGTGCGAGACACTGGGCTCCCAGGTGACACTGGTGTGTGCAATGCTGGGCTCCCAGGTGACATTGGTGTGTGCGACACTGTGTTCCCAGGTGACACTGGTGTGCGCGACGCTATGCTCCCAGGTGACACTAGTGTGCATGACACTGGGTTTCCAGGTGACACTGGTGTGTGCGACGCTGGGCTCCCAGGTGACACTGGTGTGCGCTTGCTGGTCTCTGTCCTCACTGTGAGAACCAAGGTGTTGGAAGAAGGCTCCGGAAAGCTCTGTGGATTGTGCACCCAGCCCTGGCCTTTCCTCAGCCACACAAAGCCATCTCCCAAGGTGGCCCATTCCATCTTTGGAATAGTCAGCCTGTTTTCATATTTCACAGTGACCTATAATCCATTTCCAGCTAGGGTCCAATTCTGTCCTACTTTGACCCCTTTGTGCCTCTATAGAGCAAACCGAATTTCTGCTTTCTGTGAGATGTCTCAGATTTTTTAAATCAGTTCTGTGTCTCCCTTGAAGCTTCTGTTTGATAGATTAATATCTGCACTGCACCACCAGCCTCCTTTCTTCAATTATTTTAAAGATGGAAAAAGCTTTTTCATTCAGTTATTTTTATTTTGAAATAAGAAATACAGGAGAGTTACAAAATAGTTCAAAAATTCCCCAGATATCATCCACTGAGTTTTCCCTAACAGCAACACAAGGCATTATCCACACCAAGGGATTGACATCAGCACAACAGTGTTGACTGTACTATTAATATAATTTTTACTTGGATTTTATCAGTGTTTCCAGAAACATCCTTATCCTGTTCCAGGACCCAACCCAGGGCTTCACATTGCATTTTTTGTCATCTTTCTTTAACCATCACAATTCTTCCATCTTTCCCTGCTTTTTTTTTTTTTTTTTTAATGACCTTAACAAGTTTGGAAAGTACTTGCCAGATATGTAATAGAATGTACCCAGTTTGGTCCTGTCTGGTGTTTTTCATAATTAAATTGGGGTTGTACACTCTGAGGAAGAAAACCACGGAGAGGAGGTGTCCTTCTCAGCTACCGTGTCCTGCCTCGTCCCTGGTGACGTGTAGCCTCATCTCCTGGAGAACATGGTGCTCATTGAGCTTCTCCACTGTGAAGTCGCTGCTCTTCCTTCCCAGTTAACAAATATATTAGAAGAGGCATTTTGATGCAAATACTCTGCTGTCCCTGAAACATTCCCCTCCAGATTCCGGCATTCACGGGTGCATTTTACCCGCCCCTCTGCTCCTCCACTGGTGATTTTCCATTTCCTTCAGTCCTTCCACATTTATTAATTGGAATTCTTTTTCAAGGAAGTATCCATCCTCCCACCTTTATTTATGCATTCAAATGTTTATTTATGTGGCCTCCTGGATATTTATTTATTTATTTATTTATTTTATCACTTCATACAGTTACTATATTTTTGCGTGTGGTGGGAACATTTAAGATCTATTCTCTTGGCAGTTTCACACCTAGAGACTTCATTTCATTACCATATTGTACATTATATCTCCAGAACTTATTTATGTTGTAACTAAAATTTTGCACACTTCGACCAAGATCTCTCCCTTTCCCCCATGACCCCAGCCCCTGGCAACCACTTTTCTAGTCTCTGCTTCTGAGTTGACTTCTGAAGATTCCGCGTGTAAGTGCGGCTTGTAGCGTTTGCCTTTCTGTGTCCTGTTTATTTCATTCAGCAAAATGTTCTGTAGCTTCATCCGAGTTGTTGCAAATGGCAGGATTTCCTTCTTTTTTAAGGCTGAATAATATCCCACCATGTATACACCACATTTCCCTTTTCTATTCATTTGTTGATGGACTTTCAGGTTGTTCCCACATCTTGGCTGTTGTGAATAATTCTGCATTGAACACCAGACTGCAGAGATCACTTCGAGATACCGATTGCAATCCCTTTGGGTATACACCCAGCAGCAGGATTGCGGTGTATTGTGTATTGATTGTGGTGGTTGTATTTTTAGGGTTTTTTTTTTTATTATTAAATCATAGCTGTGTACATTAATGTGATCATGGGGCACCATACACTGGTTTTATAGACCATTTGACACATTTTCATCACACTGGTTAACATAGCCTTCCTGGCTTTTTCTTAGTTATTATGTTGAGACATTTACATTCTACATTTAGTAAGTTTGTAAGATGCGCTGTGGGGGATGAACATCTGATGCTGCGGCTTACAGCATGGCTGAGACATGATTAGGAGCTGCACGGACAATTTCAGCACCTGAAAAATGCCTTGTACCTGTAATCAATATGTATTGATAGATCTTTATCCTCCCAGATTTTTTGAAGTATAACTGATAAAAATTATACCTGTTTAAGGTGTACAAGGAGGTGCTTCGATAAACATTGTGAATAGTTACCACAGTTAAGATAATTAATGTTTGCTTTATCTCACACACAGTTATTAATTTTCTGTGTGTGGTGAGGACCCTTAAGATCTCCTGTGGTAACTGTGTTGTGTATTAGATCTCCAGGACTTACTCATCCTGCATAACTGAAGCTCGTGTGCCCAGTGACCAGCACTCTCCTCAGTACCCCACCCCTTGGCCTGGCAACCACTTACACATGTGCTGTCTGGTTTTGCGTTCAATGTGTTTAGATTCCACATGCCAGTGAGATCATACAGCATTTGTCTTTTCGTGTTTGGCTTAGTACAAGTAGTGTGATGTCCTTCAAGCGATAGAAGTGACCTAAGTTGAACAGATAAATAGAAAATATTATATTTCTGTGTGTGTGTACATACATACTTACATACACACATATACGTACAGTGAAATGTGCGGCCTTAAGAATAAAGTCTGCCAGCTATGACAACACAACCACACTGATTGACCTCAACAGCAACATTTCCAGTGCAGCTGTCAATCTAGAAAGGCTACGTCAAAGAATACGGAAGATTTGGATCAAGCATTTTAATGGTAGATGTTAGCAGTTAGCTGCTCTTCTGGCCCCAGTTCCCCTACTCTTTTCATTGGTAATAATCCTCAATTCTATCTGATCCCCCAAAGCAGTTTTTATACTTCTGAGAGTGGATATGAGACCCATCATTTAAAAAACCTCCCCTGGCCACTCGGATGCAGATGGCCATGGACGGTTCACACACAGGTTTAGAGCCACGCCTCTGCATTTCCCCAGCTGATGGGTCAATGCTCTCAATAAATATTTTCAAAATTTTAAAAAGGGAAAATATGGTTATTACCATTGTAAATGATATTTTCATCTTTTATTCATGTACCAAAATCTTTTTAAAAGAAACATTTTTTTTTTCTTGTTGATTTTGAGTTCTTTGCAGATTCTGGATATTTGTCTTTTATCAGATGTGCAGATTGCGACTATTTGCTCCCATGTTGTAGGTTTTCTTTTTGCCTGGTTGATTATTTCCTTAAGTATGCTGAAGCTTTTTAATTTAATCAGCTCTCATGTATTTATTTCATTGCTGTTGTAATGGCCATTGGGATCTATATATGCAAAGGAAAAGAAGTCTTTTTATTAAGAAGATACCTGTACTCCTGTATTTACTGGAACACAGTTCACAGTAGCAAAGATGTGGAATCAGCCCAAGTGCCCGTCAATTCATAAGTGGACAGACAAATGTGGTATAGGTACCCCATGGAGTACCACTCAGCCAGGAAAAAGGGTGGGGTCATGCCATTGGTAGCAATTTGTGAGGAATTTGAGACCAATAGTCTAAATGAAGTATCTCAAGAATGGAAAAACAAACACCAAATATACTTTCCAGTAGACTGGAACTGACAGATGGGCACACAGGAGCATAGAGGGGAGAAAAAGTCATAGGAAATCAAACAGCGGCGGGGGAGGGAGGATCCGAACCCACCAACAGGTCCAGGGAACACCCCACGAATGATGGGCAGCCCCGACTCAGGCCACATATCAAAAACATTTGTTCCCTCTTAATATTTTGAAATTTAAAAAAAAAAGAGAGAAATGATAAAATAATATAATGTATAATAAAATATATTACTGCTAGGGTTCTGATAACCGGAATCCATACTTGATCACTGACTAGTTATTTGTTCTTGGGCAAATCATTCAGATTTTCTTGGCCCAGGTTTTCCCATTTGTAAAATATAGAGTTTAAAAAAAAAATTACAGAGGCGATTAATCTCCAATACTTCATTATCTTAATTCCGTAAGTCACTGTTCCAGGGCCTTTGCTCATAAAATTAGAAGCTTTTACAGTTTACCAAGAAGCAGTATCTGAACAGAAGTACTTTCATATGTGTAGGAGGAAATTTAGTTTGGTAGATCCAGGTCAGAGGGGAAAGAAGTTTCTTGTGTCCCGAGGCCAGGTTATCTTTGAGCATAAACCATTTAATATTTGTATCTATCACTTAACTAAATTATAGATGTAAGATGCTGTGCTCATCAAATTTGTTAAGACACAAAATTAAATAGTACATGAATATCTGATAGACTTCTGGTATATTTATGTGCAGCCTTATATATAAAAAAAAAGTTTATATTGGGATGGGCATCATCATAGTCTACCAGAACATTATCAAATTTTTAGTGCCTTTGCAAGTTGCAGAAAAGGCAGTAAATTTAAAGTAAGAACACAGTCATGACCGCGGACTTGGCCTTGGAGAAGCAGACTGCTGCTTTCAAGCTCCCCTTCTGCATTCACTATCCAATGACGGAAGAAGTTGCTCCACAGCTTGTGTCCCAGTTTCATCAACTATAACATTAAGACAACATTAGTGCCCATCTAATATTTACTAAAATTTAATATACCAAAATTAGTAAGAACACCACCTGGTACATTTTAAGCTCTGCCTTTTACCTGGGGACCTCATGAGCTCACATGGTCTCTGCAGCTGTGTATCGTGCTGAACGGTGACCCCTCCCCCCCGCTCAACAATCTGGGACAGTTCTCTGTAACCACACACATACTCTCAACCGGGAGATTCCCTGGGCTTCAGTGCCTTCCATATGAAATGGGTGCATCAATTTCCCTGGTTAATCGGGTAATCGATGCCACAGCCAGAACGCCTCACATTCGTATCTCAGGAACCTGTTTTATGACCCCGCTGGTGTGGTGAAAGTTTAGACAAATACCCTCGGGTTCCCCTGCAGTTCATTCAGAAAATGCCAAGACTGTAAGATAAAACTCACATTCATAAATTAGCTTTTTAAACAGCATGGTATGTTTTATGGACTCCACGTGGCTTTTGAGAGAACACCAACCTCTATCATAACTTTGATTTTCATCTCAAACGAAAAGCAGTGGGATGTGCAATTTTAAAATGTTGGCCGATGCCAAGTTGATTTACAGACGTTTTTGTTTAGTAAATGAAGAGTCTGTTACGCAGTTGCCGTTATGTTCTTTGAGTAAAAGGAGCAGTTATGGTTTCGTCATTAATTTTGTATACTTGCTCCTTTGATAAATAAATCAAGATCTTGTTTGGGAAAGGCTCGGATAATGTGCATTAGTGCTGGAACCGCTTCTTTCTCATCCTGCAGGACTCCAGAAGAGCAGCTCCTGAATGTGCTGCCCAACATGGTTATACAGCCGCGTGAAACCACCACCAGTGAGAAACAGATTCCGCAAAGGGAAAATAAGGAGGAGGATAGTGACGGTTAGTTTGGATGTGATTAGAAATTTTTAAAAGTTGTTATTTCAAATCATGTACACTAAGTATTAACCAGCATCTACTTTTTTTTCGTTAATGTATCCTTCTCAATTGCATTATGTGATCTTTTACGTCTGGTTAAAAATGTTGCATGCTCACTGCTTACCACTCTCTGGATTTACTTTGCCTACTTTAAATGGCTTCATTTACAAATCAGATGCTCAGAAGACATGTATTTCACTCGACCTGAATTTATCTCTTGTGTGGCTGCACAGAACACCACCCTTTAATGCTGGTTATATTAGTTGAAGGAAATTGTCAAGAAAGATTTGATAATATCATTATAAATCTTATTTCCTAGTTGAAGAAACCGAAGTACAACAGCTGAATCTTTTTCTGCCAGTTGAAGACTTAAACACAGAGAGACCTGAACCATCTCTAAAGATAGTCGAGCTGGATGATGTGAGTGTATATCGACCATTCATGCACTTTATTACATAGCTGCATGCTGTTTCCAGGAAGACGTCTTTCATAACTAGCATAGTTTCGCAGCAGGTCTCAACCCGTGGGTCACAACCCCTTTGGGGGCTGAATGACCCTTTCACAGGAGTCCGCCTAAGACTATCCTGCATATCGGATATTTACATCATGATTCCTAACAGTACCCAAATTACAGTTATGAAGTAGCAGCGAAAATAATTTTATGGTTGGGGGTCACCACAATATGAGGAACTATATTAAAGGGTCATGGCATTAGGAAGGTTGAGAACCACTGGTTTAGCAGGAAATGTACAAGTGCTTGAATTTAAATATGGTGATGAGAATGAAACAATATATTTTTTTTTTTTGTAGAGAGTAAATTTGTGAGCTGAATTGGCATTGTCTTTTTTTTGAAGCATGCAGTGTGGGGAATCACTATTTTAACTTACAGAAATGTGATTTGGTGTTTTGTCAGCTTAGTTATGTCATCAGGATTTTTAGCAAAGCTCAATCTCATTACGTGATATCTATTTAATAACATTTAAGTGAAAACTTAGTTTTTTGAATGCCATTTGATATTTTCTGTGTAAAGAAAGAAATGATATTTAAGATTTAAAAGGTTTGAGATAATGATAACTTGAACACAAACCTCTAGAAAATACAAACAGAATCAGCGAGGGTCATTGCCAGTCAGAGCTGAAGCTCCAGGCCAGAGTTTCAGGATGCAACAACAGAGTTGGGCATTTCTGATTTTCTGGGCATTTGGGAGCCGAGGGAGCCTCTGGCCCTTGGTATTACTTTTGCTGCAATTGTCACAGAAAAAGACAAGAATAGAGAAGACTGTTTAAACGCACCTTTCTTCTTTATATTGATAGAATTATATAGCTTCTGCTTTTTTTTTTTTTTTTTTTCCTTTTGCCTAGCAACTTTTATTCCTCTTCTGGATAAATTGGAGAAATTGAACAAATAACACACACCCAGACACCATCACACTGTGTTAATTAAATGATTAATACATACAAGAGTAAACTTACGCCTTGCCAGTCAGGCAACGAAGAGCTCCTCAGTCACTAAACCGCTTGGCAGTTAGCACTTACTGTGTTGAATGAAAATTCTTTTTGTTTAGTTTTCTTGGAACTCGTGTGCTGTAAAATATAACTAGAGCTCTCATGACATCATTGGTGGGAGGAAGGCACTCTAAATTTCAGCTATACATTTCTTGGTTAATGTATAACAAATTTATTGTACATACTTACATTGTGTAACATGCATTTAATAAGACATATGAAGAGGAATTTGAAGAATCTGGAAACACTGCGCCTTACAAAGTGGAATTAGCTGAGGCAGACCGTCAACAAAGGTAAGAGCTTTCTTATTTACTTTGTATGCGTATTAAAACCCATGCCAGAAAAACACCAACTATCTTTTCAAATGGGAAATTCACTGCATAAAAAACATGCAACTTTAATAATGCTAGGGTATGGTTTACAAAAGCCATATTTGCAATTGTGTGCAATATTGCTAATATTGAACAATATTTAGCAATTAGGAAATTGTCTATTATGATATGTTTGTACCCCCGCTAACATTTGGATCATTATGAATTTAGGAATAGCCTTATTTAAAAGTGTTTGGCCAAGCCCAACGTGTTTCTTGGGAGCATTCTGATTTTCTCCAAAGATACTCTGGATACTTCTTACCTTAGTTTGCTATAAACCCTAAATGAAAAAGTTTTATACATAAGAGATTGAGATACTAAAAGAGCTTCTATAGTATGGACTGGTTCCCATTTTTTTGATGCGTGATAAAATAAAGAAAGGCAATATAATGTTTGGCTTTGTAATTGTTTTGTAGAATTTCCTCATTTCCAAATGAAAAATAGTATCTAAATGTGTCTGTTAATAATGTTAAAAATTACTCAAGTCTTTTTTGCTGTTGAAATGTTAGTATTTCAGGTGTTTGACTACAAAGCATAAACTTGATTGAACAGTGGGATGAAGCTCCTATTAAGAGTCCCTGATACCAATTCTTTGTTTTGGTTAACTTGGGGACCTGTCAGTATTTTCCAACAACTCTGGGGCTGAGTGATGCCCTTGGGCTGAAAAAGCCCCATGTTTATATGCAAAGACCGAGATATCTAGCAACAAATGTAGTTTGGGAGCTGGGTTTTGGCAGGAGATAACTTTTTGTTTAGCAGATCACAGGTTTGTGTTATGCAATTCCGTATCTCCAAGGAAATGAACGGCATTTCTGTTCTCTAATTTGATTCTTTGATATATCTTACCTTGTGTCTCTGTTTCGACTCCTATCTATGGTGTTGAAGAAGGTGGAAGAAGTTCCTGATCATGGTTTGGAAGGAGTTCTTCAGTTTTGGTTTGGAGGTGCCCGTAGGACCACATTAACTTGATTGTTCTCCTGGGGATGCTGAGGAACTTTTTGGTTAATTATAATCCATGAGTTTTCTGGTAGTCCTCTGTAAAGCTTACACAAATATCAAGGATTATTACATATACTACGTATTATTCAATTCTAAAGAATGTTGTTTAATTGCAACTATGCTTGTAGATAGTAATCATGATTAAACATTGACGTCTAAACACCCCCTGCGGCTTTTTACCTCTAATAGATCAATGATGAACAAATATGTTTGTAGTAGTAAAACCTTGATTTCCTAAGTTTTTTATGAGCTTGAAGGATGACACTCCATTTTTGGAAGAAAGCGAGAAATCAAACTTATTTTGGAATGTTTTAAAATAGAACTTTTCTATTTAAATTTTGCAGTTAAAATGGATTTGGCTTGGTTACCCACTGCTTTGCATCCATTACGTAAAGATGAGTCAGTTACCCGTGGTTTAGAAATGTGTCCACAGTAAGGTTAACACAAATATTAAGTTAAGGTAAACAGCCAGGCTCCAGCAGGGTTTTACTACTTTTGTTTCAATAAACTGAGTGGTTTTTATTTTCTTCTTTGTGTGACATTTCTCTCAGCTCCTTTCCTTTGCTCGTCCCTGCGCATGGAAGTTACGCATTTCATGATTATCAGAAGAACGGTTTGCCATACGAACTTCACACCCATCAACTTCGTATTTTCAACAAGGGGAAAACAGAGCTCTTACATCTTTGTTTGAGAAACAGCTCTACCTCCTGTAAAAATAATTCAAAAGGTAGCCTTTTATTACTGCTTCACACGATTCACCTGTTCATGTTGGTAATCGCATGCAACCAATAGCGCTGCTTGTCTGTTCTGCTGCTCGTTTTAAAACCAGAAAATGTAGCACTCAGAAGAAAATTAGTTGAAAATATATGATTTTCTAGAAAATATGGTTTTTAGTCAATGGACAACGGTATTTGTAGCCATAAGAAAAATAAGCCAATATAGATCTCTAAAAGTGACTGTGGACTGAATTGTAAGGATAACACGGAAGGCCTCTTAATGACAAAAGTCTGACGCCTTGTTGCCTTCACATGCATTACATATATCTTCCAAAAATATTCAAACCTGATAAAAAGCTTCATATGGGACAAAACCTAAATGAAACAAATTGCCTTCTTTATATTTCTGTTGTCACCAGTAGTTTCTTTGGGTTCTGTGGATTAGAATGCTGTGTGCATGCGACTGTTTCCATTTTCATACAGTGAGATCATCGTTTAAAGAAGTCAAGGTATCCTGGCCTTGGAGTCGTATTTTGTTTCTATTTCTACCTTTCAATCTCGACATGACCTTGAGCATGTCACTAGCTAACACACAGGAACTAGATAAACGTCAGGCTTTATTTTATGTATTATATTTGGTTTACATAGTTTTTTCAGAAAAACCCAAACATGTATCTTATGTGAAGAGAGTGAGAGATACCAGAGGAGTGTTGAAAGTGAATAGTTACAAAACTGGGGATGACTTCCTGATTGGGAAGAAGATGGAAAACAGCAAATTTGTGGTAATTCTGCTGGTCTGCTGGTCTGCTGGTCATAACGTTTTCAACTACCAGGCCACTAAATCATTATGGCTGAGTATGAACTGTACGAACCACACCAGTGTGGGAATTTAGGATCGATCCTGGTCCAGATGTGGTCTGGAAGATGAGTGGGGTTTCACCAAGTAGAGCACGGAGCACCTGTTGGCTTAGGGAGAATGGGGAACATGATTGCCCACACAGTGTTATAAATACACACACACACACACACGTACATGAACCTAAAACTGCTCTAAATATCTCTCTATATAGATATAAATAGATATAGACGTGTACGTACATACACAGCAAAACTGAGCGAAGAGCACAGAGAGTCCCTGTACACTCATTTCCTCCCACCCCACCCCCACCTCCTGGCCCGAGCGCGCACAGCTTCCCCCGTTACCAATGCCCCACACGAGGGGGCTGCATTTGTTTCAAACAGTTGACTCTGTACTGACACAATATTATAATTCAAAGTACATAGTTTACCTCCCCCCCATTCACTCTTGGTGTCATGCATTTTATGTTAATGACAAGTATACACCATCTGTAGTACCATACGGAATCGTTTCCAGGTTCTAAAAATCCTCTGTGCTCTGTTCCTCCCTCCCTCCCCCTAACTCCTGGCAATCACTGGTCATGCGCTATCGACACAGTTTTGCCTTTTCCAGGGTGTCATGTAGTTGGAAACTTAGAGGACGTAGCTTTGGCTAATTGGTTTCTCTCAGTCACAGGTATTCCAAGTTTCCCAAGTTGTCCCTTGGCTACACAGCTCATTTATTTCTAGCACTGAATCATACTCCAGTGCGTAGATGTGCCTTGCTTTGTTGATCCATTCCCCTAAGGAAGGACATCTTAGTTGTTTGCAAGCTTTGGCAATTATCAATAAGGCTGCTCTAAGTGGCCGTGTCTTGGTTTTTGTTTGGACATACGCTTTCAACTCATTTGTGCAAATACCAAGAAGCACAGTTGCTGGGTCAGATGGTGAGAGCATGTTTGGTTATGTAAGACATGGACAGACTCTAAGTGGCTCTCCTACTTCACAGTCCCACCAGAGTGAATGAGAACCCTCACTCTTCCTCACCCCCGACGTCCTGTGCTGGTGTCCGCGTCTCAGATTCTTGCCGTGCTCGTAAGTGTGCAGTGACACCTCACTGCTGTTTATCCCCTAAAGACACGGGATCCTCGGCATCTTCTAATATCCTTATTCACCATCTGTGTACCTGCTTTGTTGAGGTGTCTGTTCAGGCCTTTGCTTATTATTTGATTCAGTTGTTTGTTTTGTCACTGTTGAGTTTTAGGAATTATTTGTGTATTTTGGATAGTACTATTGTATCAGATGAGTCTTTTCCAAATGTTTTTTTTCAGTCTGTGGCTTGTCTTCTCACTATCTGAAAAGTGTTCTTCACAGAGCAGAAGTCTGAAGTTTGTCTTATCCCTTTCTTCTTAGATGTGTCTAAAAAGTTATTGTCATACCCAAGGTCATCTAGATTCTATCGTGTGTTATCTGTTGGGAGCGTCATGCTTTTGAACTTTACATTTAGGTCTATAATCCATTTTCAGTTTAATTTTTTTCCCCCTAAAAAAGGTCTCATTCTTCCACACAAGGTGGAGTGCAGTGATGCAGTCACAGCTCACAGCAACCTCCAGCTCCTGGGCTCGAGCCACACTCTTGCCTCAGATGCCTAAGTAGCTGGGACGACAGGCATGTATCACCCACCACACCCAGATAATTTTTTTTTTAATTTTTGGTAGAGGCAGGATCTACCAGATGGCCTCAAATTCCCGGCCTCAAGCTATCCCTTGCTTCAGTGTCCCGAAGTGCTTGGAAGACGCTGTGAGCCACTAAGCCTGGATGATTTTCAGTTAATTTTTGTGAAGGATTTAAGGTCTGTATCTAGATTTATTTTTTTTGGATGTGGATATCAAGTTGTTTTATTTGTTAAAGGACTCTCTTTTCTCCACTGCACTGCCTTTGCTCCTTTACCAAGATTGGTGGCTGTATTTATATGCATTCACTCTGGGCCCCTATTGTGTTCCATTGGTCTATTTGTCCACATTTACACCAATGCGGCAGCACCCTGTCTTAACTATTGTATATTCATAGTGACTCTTAAAGTAGCCAGGTGTCAATCTTTTCACTTTTTCTTCTTGTTTAATACTGTGTTGGCTGTCCCAGGCCATTTTTTTTCCTAAGAAGACTAAGTTTCTAAGAAATTTCTTAGAACTAGTTTAACAATATCCACAAAGTAAGTTGGGATTTGAATTGCAATTGCAGTGGATCTATAGATCAAGTTAGGAAAAACTAGTATACTGACAAGATTAATTCTTCCCATCTATAAATACAGTAATTTCTTTTTTCTTTTTTTTGCCTATTTAGTTCTTTACTTTCTTTTATCAAAACTTTATAGTTTTTTATATGGATTTTGTACGTAATTTGTTCAATTTGTACTTAAGTATGTCGTTTTTTGAGTGCTAATATAAATGGTCAGTCTTATGTTTTAAGTTTCCACTTGTTCATTACCAGTATCTTGAATGTTAACAATGAGTCCTTCAACCTCACTATAATTTCTGATCAGTTCCGGGTGTCTTTCTGGTGTTTCTCTTGGGCTTTCCACATGGATAATCATGTCATCTGTGAAAAAAGACGGATTTCTTACTTGTCATTTTATATATGTTTTGTTTCCTTTTCTTGACTTATTGTATTAGCCAGGATTTCCAGTGTGATACTGAGAAGTACTGGTGAGTGGGGGATGATCTTGGCCCATTGCAGATTTCTCACCATTAAACATGATGTTATCTATAGGGGTTTCTTTTTGTAGATGCTCTTTATCAAATTAGGGAAGTTCCCTTCTCTTTCTAGTTTGTTGAGAGTTTTTCTCATGGATTGGTGTTGAATTCTGTCAAATACTTTTCCTGCATTTCTTGGTATGATCCTGTGATCTAGGTCATGGGTCAGATTGATATTTAAATGTTGAGCCATCATTTTTGTGACACATTTTGAAATAATAGACTAACTGCCACATCTACTTTCTGGATTGCATTTTTAGCATTATTAAAATACTGTTTGATTACTTTTCAGTAACCCAATGGATCCTGTTAGTGAAATATTTAAATCCTATAGAAATAATTTAACATAGGCTATGGCATCTTTTTCTTCCAAACAATCAGATAATGTCTATTGTGGTTTAAGAATTAACTACAGCATTACTGTGAAACTTTTATTCATGTTGAATAGCCTTTCTATCTTTATTCTAACAGTATTTCTCTAACATACTATTTTATTGCTCACAATACATGTGCTGTTAAAGAAGCGACTGTGGTTAGAAATGGAAGTTCTAAATACTGAACATAATTGTCAAGTTATATGGACATTTGATTGCAACGAGTAAGTCATTTGGGCTGTAAAGAAGAACGTCCATCACTGGGACCAAATTAGCAAAAGCTCCTATTATTTTATTGTCTACTTATATTTGTTTTGGAAAAAGAATAAGGGATAACCAGATGAAGCTATATTCAATCAGGGTAATGATATGCACACTTTTATTTAAATTGAAAGCAGTACAGCATAAATATCTTTAAAGAATTTTTGTTCTTCAGAAAACAAAGACCAGGGTTTGGCCCCTGGCTGTGCATCCAGACCACCTAGGGAGCTTAATGGGTGAAAATTTACAAGACCAGCACCTGAGGCCCTTTCTTGGCATCTGTTTTAATTGGTTTGGGGTCAGGTGCATACCCTGACAATTTTATTTATTTATTTATTTATTATTTTATTTTATTTTTTTATTTTTTATTAAATCATAGCTGTGTACATTAGTATGATCATGGGGCACCATACACTTGGTTCATAGACCGTTTGACACATTTTCATCACACTAGTTAACATAGCTTTCCTGGCATTTTCTTAGTTATTTTGCTAAGACCTTTACATTCCACATTTACTAAGATTCACATATACCCTTGTAAAATGCACGGCACGTGTAATCCCATTAATCCCTCTCCCTCCACCTCCCTCTCCCCTCCCTCCCCTCCCTTTCCCCCTTCTCCCTATTCCTAGATTATAACTGGGTTATAGCTTTCATGTGAAGGTCCTACATTAGTTTCATAATAAGGGTGAGTACACTGGGTACTTTTTCTTCAATTCTTGAGACACTTTACTAAGAAGAATATGTTCCAGCTCCATCCATGTAAACATGAAAAAGGTAAAGTCTCCATCTTTCTTTAAAGCTGCATAATATTCCATGGTGTACATATACCACAATTTATTAATCCATTCGTGGATCGATGGGCACTTGGATATGGAGAACACTTAGAGATCTAAAAATAGATCTGCCATTCAATCCTATAATCCCTCTACTGGGCATATACCCAGAAGACCAAAAAATCACATCATAACAAAGATATTTGCATCAGAACATTTATTGCAGCCCTATTCATAATTGCTAAGTCATGGAAAAATACCCTGACAATTTTTAAGTGTACCTGTGGATGATTTCTTTGTGGAGCCTGGTTGAAAAAGTATTTAAAGCAGACATCACGAGTTGGGCGACTGATATAATCTTGCTCATTCTGAAGCTTTCTAGAGGCAACGTCCTTGCTGCACTTTCTCTGGCCTGCCAACTGGAGCTGTCCTTTCCTCTGGAAGATTTCTCTGTGGACTGTCCTGACTTCTAGGCATGCTAAGGGAAAGAGGTAGAACGTGGAAGGAATGTTCCCTGTGCATTACTTTTCATAAATTATGGTTGTAAAATCTGAGTGGAAGTGGGGGTGGGGAAGTGAGAATTGAACTACTTCATTTCTATCAAGCCAATAGAATTCAGTCTATTCTGAAGAAAAAAATGCATCGGTTTTAAGATTCCATTACAAAATAAATTCTTGCTTCTTTCCAATAGTTTGCGTCATTCATATTGACTAAGTACGTGGATTGTGATTCACCAGGTATGAATGTAAGCCAGGAAAGGTAACAGTCAGTGAAGGCGAAGTAGTGTTACTTGACAAAGATGTTTTACTGCACAACTGTTAGTTTATAAACAGTTTAATTTGTTTAAATTTATTCATGTCCCTTTTGTAAACTGTATTTGCAGGAACTTCAAACACAGATTTTGACAGCCTTGTAGATCTTGATGTTTATTCTTCTGACAGTGAAAAATCTGGGGAAATCCATGTATTTGAAAGAAAATTAAAAGAGAAAAGAGTAGATATAAAAAGTAATCAAGAGTCTGATGGTTCCTGTGTATCACCTGAGAACAAAGATTATTTGCCAAGTGTAGATTTAGAAAAACGTTTCATTGAGGAGGAATTGTCTCAAGACATTAAACGGTCCTTGGAATTTAACAATCTGAATGGGAGACCATATGATGATGATTCCAAAATCACACCGTCACTACTGGTAAATCTCTATTATGTTTATTATATTAAAATTTAATAAGAAATCACATAAGAAAATGTCATAGGGACACAATGCCTTCTTAAGTTACTTTCCACTAGACTTAAAATGTGCTGCCTTATATTATTAAGAAAGAGGTAAAGAGCGACTCATCTGGGAAAGAACATGAATGGAATGGCTTCTGTAACAACTTTTAATATGGTAAATGCCATTTTAACAAATAGTTTTCTGCAACAAATAAGACTTGAAGGCCCACCTGATACACCGTGGTGAGAGTGCTGTGACCTTTTCAAATGAAATTCATTATTATGAATAATACAGTAAAATAAATCCTTTTTAGAATAATACAGTAATAATACAATAATAAATCCTTTTTAGCTTTTTGCTATAGCATAGTTACTGGTTAAAAATGAAATGAATGAAGATAGAACCAGTCTTTGTGGCTTAATGTAAGTACAAGGTGAAGAAGATCATTCTTTCACGAATGTGGCTGACAAGGAAATAGAGGTGTAGTTTTCACTTCTCATCAGAGAAGCAAATAGTAAATATCGCATTATTGGATTGTTGACAAATTTCAAAACTGTATTTGACCCTTAAGTCCATACGCCGGGAAACTTTAGTCGTTGTGATCATTACTAATAAAATGTTTGAAAATTAGGTAAGTCAAACATTTTAACAACACTTAGCAGTCCTTTACGCTTCTGTGGTGCCCCCCACTGAAGAGGGGACGCAAAGCTCAGCCAGGTGCTGCCTTGTCACTGTGCCAGGGAGATGGGAATGTGGAACTGAGCCGAGAACTCAGATTCCAAAAATTCTGCTCAGTCACTGACGTCGTGCACTAGGAGAAATGAGAAATGCCCAGAGGTTCAACAAGATTAAAGGAAACTGATTCCTGCAGGGAATCTCGGTTGTGTTAATGAAGCATTGAACTGACAGGTGGAAATCGTGTGCTTTCATTTAGCATAAATTCAGATATACCTGCCCAAACACACGTTTGATAGATATTTCTTGTTTGGAATCTTCGAGCCAAGAAATTAACATTTTTGTTAACCGTGCCTTTACTACCCGATGCATCTGGCAGAGGAAGGTCCTAATGACATTCTAGAAAGACATCCTCACAAGTTATCCCACAATAAATTCTCCAAAATCAAACCCCCACTTCAGATGGACTTACCTTCTGCCTCCTCAAATGGGGAAAAAAGCATTGGTCCTAGCTGGAATTTGAGCAAACCGAGCAAACAGGAGCTCCCGTCTCCCAGCTTCTGCGAGACGTCATGGATAGAGCTGGCTGACATGTGCGCACACTGTGGCTTGTGGACAGGAAAGGACTTCTGGCCTCAGACAACCCAAGTCTTTTAACCGGGGAGGACAGTAAGCCTGCCTGAGCTTTGCCCTAAGTGAAGATATTACCTTTATTACACTGAATAGTAAACAAACCTGCTCTCTGCTCTATAAAGGGGCACAATGTCCACCCTGTGTGATTATATTTAAAATACCTGAAGATGGAAAAGGAATCGGGACACTTCGGAATAATACACTGTGCACCTCTCTATTTATGAAAGCCAGTAAAAAGTTCCAAGATTTAAATTATATTCATTGAAATTATAACTAAATAGAATAAACAGCATATTAAATGTGAATAAATATATTAGTAACCTGGAAGGTAAATTTTTAAAAATTTATCTTGTATTGCATCAAAGATACATAAAGAATTACCAAGACTACATAATATTAACAAAGGGTAATTCCAGAGCCATTAAAATAAAAACATATTCACAGTATCACTTGTATTTTTGAGACGTGATAACATGATAAACAGTCTTAAATGGAACCAGAGATAATGGAAGTTTATCTCCAAAAAACAATTACTGTTTAGGCAGGAAAATGCTCATATGTAGCAGCAACTTACAGCCTCAACAGCATAATAGTGTCATGTCTCTAATATTGTAAGAGAATTGACTAACAATCTAGAGATCTAAGGTACAAAACTATCATTCAAGACAGAGTGAAATCATGATATGCCTAGACTGAGGCTCAGGTAATGTGCTTCTTACTACGCTCTTTGAAAGGCCGATGAAGGATCTGCTTTCAGGATGAAGGAAGTTGAACCAAGAAGGAAGAGAAGCTGGAAGAAATGGAGTGTGGGGGGGTGTCAGATATATCCAATGTATTATAAAATAATTATTATCACGCCCAATTTGAGAAGAAAATAAATTTGAATGTGAATAATATACAGCCATAACTTACAAGACTAGTGGGTATGATTAGAGTTAAAACTACCAAGGTCTTATATTGTGAAGAAGGGTGGGATCATTAACTGTAGTGTTTTAGAAAATTATACATGTGATGTACAGTTATATACATCATAAATGTACTTTGGATTACAGTTAAAATATTACAGTTACAATGCATTATCCAAAACAATAGGAAAATGGGAATGGGGGTATAGAAACTTAATTAATTGAAATAGGAGAGAAATGCATCAAAGAAAAAATAGTGTGGTAAGTGTTAGGAGTAAAATTCCTCTTGTCTCTCTCAGGCTTTGGCACATCTTTTGAGAAAAGCACTGGCTCCCTTTGTTCCAAACTGTCTTTTCAAGGTTGCTTTTATAGCAAACAGCCTTGGAAGATAGAGATTGTGTCTCTCTCTAAGAGCAAATATGTTTACTGTCCAGTATCATAAAGGTGATATCTTCCTGTGACTGAGGCTTCCTGCCCTGTATAAAAGAATTGGGTTCCCTAATTACTGACATTAATTGTATGACAATACCTACATCTTTAAAGTATTTCATAATAAAAAATGTAGCGTTAAAAAGCTTCTATGTGCCTTTGACCCCTTATACTACTATTGTAAAAAAAAAATGTTGCTTTGTTCAATGTGGTAAATGATGAGATTATTGAATGCAGTGCTTTATACATAGTAAATTATTTAGAAAGTAATTACTCAAATTTACTGAAATAATTTCACCCGATTTATTGCGGGTCTGTGAGAATTTTCCAGTATTACAGACCTGGGTCTTGATAAGACTCTGCATGTAGCACAGCTATTTTGATTTCTGCATTGTATAACATAATTACTGCTTAGGTATGTTTTAAGAAGGCAGTGATTACCTAATTTTAGGTGAGGACACTCCGAGTCATGGGCAGTGATGTGCTTTTCTGGACAGGGCTATTTGCCCCTTTCTCTTGGTCTTCTCATAAAGGGGAGGGGACTGAGGTTTGTCACAAGGAGGGTGCAGAATCAGAGTGACCCCTGCCCACCCGGGCCCTGATTCAGTTCTCTGTATGTAGAGAGCAGTAACGACTGGTCAAAGGCCGTCAGAGAAAATTTGACACCCATCCAGCTCTGTTTACCAGGGCATGAAAACTGGTTGATTATCTTGCTAAGATGTCTCCTTCATTCACCCCCTTGCTCCGTTTTTACCTCTGTCTGCTGTTCTCCCTGTGTGGGTGTCTGGTTGAGTGTTTGCTGTTCCCCTCTCTTTCTTCTAACCTCTTCCTCACCCGTAAGCTCTCGACAGAGGGCTGTCCCTTCCTACTTCTCCAAATCTCCATGTGCTAAACTCTCGGGAAAGAGTCTTCAGTTCAGCGAGAGAAGGGTAAGGAAATGTGTGTTGATCTTGGGCCCTGGGAACCTCCAATTGGGGTAGTTAGTCCGGTGACTGCTTCCCCTCCGACTTCCTGGGCTGCTCTCAAGGATCGGAGCTGTGAGGGCAGCTGCGACTTGTATAGCTCCCCCCCTAAACCCCAGCAGTCTTCCTCTACATCAGCAGTTCTCAACCCATGGGTCACGACCCACAGGAACTGTAATAAAGGGCCACAGTATTAGGAAGGTTGAGAACCATTGCTCTACATGTAACTCCCTGCCAGATCAATGTGAAAGGTGTATAAGTAACTTCAGAGGTTTATTCAAAGAAAAGTGTGTTTAGTTAGCACTTATTGTTTTAGTTCATTTAAAACTATAAATTGTTCAGCATCAGCTATATTCTGTTAAAACAGAACTGAATGAGCATCTAAAATGCTCAGGAATCCATAGCGTCCTCCCCAGCTCCAATCTGTTAGAATAATCGAAAGCCCGCATTTTCTATATTGCCTTACATGGTTACTGTGTTTTCAATTAGATGAGACTAAGTGTAGCCCTGTCCAGCCCTGCCCAGTGGTCAGGTGTCTGTGTGTCCACTAGAGGGTGTCAGATGGAGAGCCTTGAACTATGTTCAGGAAGAATCAGTCTGTCATAGGATTTTAAGGAATCCTCAATAAAGGAATGAATCTACAACTTGAGGGCTACCCTTTTTATAAATAAAATAAACAATATTTTAATCCATTCGTATCTAATTTTCTGTGAGGACTAAAAAAATGTAACTAGTTTCACAGAAATGGTCCACTACTTGTAATAGGATTAAAACCGAGTGGGGAAGGTTCTGAGATCCTCCCGGAGCTGCTGCTCCCTAGAGAAAGAAAGGCCAGACTCTGCAAAGAAGGAAGTTGTTGGGGAGAGACCGAGGGGCTACAAAACAAAGGGGGACCCACAGGGGGCTGTAAAGAGACCTTTCTACGGACCATCAGGAGAATGGGCATTTGACAGTCTGCAGACTAAATTCTCACTTTTGAATAGTTCAGCAGTTGAACCTGCTTCCTTTTCATCCTTAACTAGACCTGAGCTGTTTTTATTTATTTATTTTTATTGTTGGGGATTCATTGAGGGTACAATAAGCCAGGTGACCTGAGCTATTTTTAATCCTCCTGCTCCAGGAGAAGCCATTCACTGAGCAGAGACTGCTCAGACGTCTACTGTGCTCCGTCCAAATTGCCTGTGACACCGTTCATTTTGCACTTCAGTTTTCACCAATTGATTCCTTGGGAGGGTGGAACTTCCTCTGGAGTAATGATGCACTAAGTTGCAGGGTGGCAGCTGGGACGAGCATGGACCAGTCAGAGGTCCTTTCTTCTTGTTCTGATACTTCAAACAGTTAACTTCATGAGTTTGCACAAAAAGCAAAACAGAATCTGATTACTCTAAATCTTATCTGCAAACCAAGACTCATAAAACACTTCCAGGTTTGCAGCTGCATAATTCAAATGTGCAATTCTCTCACTAGAGTTGAGGGAATGCTGTCATTGTTGGTAAATGTTTGGGGGTAGCCAGGGAAGGCATCCCAAGAGTGGGGACTTGGATTTGTCTTCCTTGGTCACTAGCTTTGTTTTGTAATATGTTTTCATTTAAATGATTTATAAATTTGTAGAGCATTATAGAAATTTGCTTTATACTGTTTAATCCATTGAAACAGACTATATTGGGCGTTAGACCCATTAAGTAATTGTTAAATACTGATAGCTACTTTGATTATATATTAAGCTCATCTGGAGTTCCTACTGCTGAATTCCTAATCAGAATTTTCCTAATCAGATTCATGTTTTTTTTTTAAAACAATCCCAGTGATAGTCTATCCCAGAATAAGACCATATAAGAATGAATTGACAGGGTGGTAGACTAAGCCTAGACTTCAAATCAGCCACATCTATATTCAAAGCCTAAGTCTGCTGGCTTCTAGCTCTATAAGGCTATTCAGACGTCAGAGCTCTGGCGTCAGTTTCCTACTTGTATTATATATTTGTTTCATGATGTGTATTTTGTTAACTTGCCTTTTGTCTCCAATGTGGTTGGACTTATATTACTGTTGGTATCTTACTTTCATCTTTGAAATAATTTTGTGTTTAGACAAAGGCCCTAGTTGAAGGGCTCTGTAAGTGAAAGACCCTATGTATTCCAGAAAAATGTATGCGTAAAGACCTTGAGGGAAGGAAATAAACAGCAGAAGAGAGAAATGATGACTTTCTTCTATTTTACTGACTTCTGTCCTTGCCTTGATGAGAACGTTCAGATAACTGTTCTAATATAAATGTCGTGTTCTCAGTTGTCTCCAGAGTGAGAACCTAAACTTGGTAAGGGCAGAATTCATGTCACGTTATAGCTGGTGTTTGGTGAGTGAATGTGCTTCTTTTTAATGAAGTAGAAAATAAATTTAATTTTGTTGAATGTTTTGTTTCCTAGTTGTTACAAGACATAGCCCTCCGAAGTCAACCTACAGCTGAACAGTATCAAGGACTTCAGGGATTCTTTATTTTTGATAAAAACGAAAGAGTCAACTTACTTCCTTCTCATAGTTTAGAATGCAGTTGTCCCAATACTAGGATTACATTGGCAGGTAAATTCATACAAAATCTGATGACCAGCTTAACAAATTTCTAACTTTTTTTTTTTTTTTTTTGTAATTTATTGTTTCAGGTTCATTGAGGGTACAAAGAATTAAGTTACACTGTTTGCATTTGTTAGATAAAGTCCTTGTTATAGTTGTGTACCATCCCCAAGAGGCGTGCCCTACACCATGACACCCCTCCCCATCCCTCCTCCCCTCTCCCGGATCCCTTATTCCCCTGCCCCCCACCTTGAATTGATTTGAGTTTTTCTCTTATGAGGGTGTGTATTAGATCATCCACTGGCTTCATATTAGAGTTGAGCACACTGGATTCTTGCCTCTCCATTCTCATGATGGTTTACTAAGAAGAATGTGTTCTAACTCTAACTCATTTTTTTTTTAATTAATTTTTTTTTTGTAGAGACAGAGTCTCACTTTATGGCGGTCGGTAGCGTGCCGTGGCCTCACACAGCTCACAGCAACCTCCAACTCCTGGGCTTAAGCGATTCTCCTGCCTCAGTTTCCCGAGTAGCTGGGACTACAGGCGCCCGCCACAACGCCCGGCTATTTTTTGGTTGCAGTTTGGCCGGGGCCGGGTTTAAACCCATCACCCTCGGTATATGGGGCCGGCGCCTTACCGACTGAGCCACAGGCGCCGCCCCTAACTCATTTTTTTTAAGACTCTGCCTTCATATTAGGAAATACTCAACAATTCTGTTCAATGAATGAAATAATTTCTTTCTTGTCTAACTAGAATTATTAACCTTGTGTGAGTTGCCTTATATTTATATTTAAGGCTACCATCATAAGGAGATAAACATGACTCTGTTAAAATTGGTGAAAGATTATTTTTAAATTCAGAGAAATGTGGTTCTTACTAAATTGTGAAATAATAGAAACTCTTTGAATCACTCTACCAACTGTTAGGTATTATTATACACCGATCTTGAATTCTGTCTTGAATGTATCTCAAAACCTCAGGATCTGTGAAATTTCTCAGACATCCGTCATTTCCCTTTTTTCCCCACTTTTGTATTGTGGTAGAATATACATAACATATAAATTAGCATCTTAATCATTTGTAATTTTATAGTTCAGTAGCATCAAACACATCACCACTATTCATCTCTAGAACTATTTTTATCTTGCAAAACTGAGACTCTGTACCAATTAAACAGTCAGCCATCATCTTCCCTGCCCCCAGATCCTAACAACACCATTCTTTCTTTTTTCTATTATTTTGACTACTCTTAAGTACCTTATATAAGTGGAGTCATACAGTACTTTGGCCTTTTTTGTGACTAGTTTTTATTTCACTTAGGATAGTGTCCTCAGGTTTCTGCACAATGAAGCATATGTCAGAATTTCCTTTCTATTTCATAAAGAAATAAAAAATGTCAAAAAGTGAAGATAGAGGGTCTGAAGTTCTGTGTGTCCAGCTTCTTGTTTAGGAAACACCCAGTCCCAAGACTCTGTGGAATGTAGTTTGTAAGTCACTGTTAAAGTTTAAAGGTATTTGTTTTTAAAGAAGCATTCCCCCTGTTCAAGGCTGAATAATACTCCACTGTAATGGATATACCAGAAACACTTGGCCATCAGTAGACACTTGGGGGTGACTTCTACATTTTAGCTATTGTGAATAATGCTGCTAAGAACATGAGTCCTACAATAGCTCTTCAAGATTCTGCCTTAAATTCTACTGGGTATAAACCCCAAAGTGGAATTGCCATATTATACAATAATTTGATTTTTAATTTTGTGAGGAACAGCCATAACATTTTCCATAGTTCATATTTATGCCAGTAGGACACAAGAGTTCTTGACAATACTTGTTATTTTTTATTTTTTCAAATACTTGTTCTCCTGGATCTCAGATGGCACATGTAGTATCACGTTAGTTTATATTTGCATTTTTGTAACAATTAATGATATTAAGCATCTTTTCATGTGCTTTTTTACCATTTGTATACCCTCTTAAGAAAAACATCTATTTGAGCCCCTTGCTCATTTTTAATGGGTTTACTAATTTTATTGTTGAGTTTTAAGTTTTTCATTGTAGTCTGGATGTTATTTCCTTAGAAGACATGCATCTTCCCATTCTTTGGGTTGCCTATTTACTCTTTGATAATATTTTTTGATGGAGATTTTAAACATTTTTCTTAAAGTACAACTTGTACTAAGTTTTGTTGCTGTTTGCTCTTGTGCTTTCAGAATCGTATTTAAGAACTCAGTTCCAAATCCAGTATCATATAGCTTTTGCCCTACAATTTCCTCTAAAAGTTTTATAGTTTTAGATCTCAGGCAGTGTGCTTAGGTCTTTGATCCATTTTGAGTTAATTTTGTATGTGGTATTAGGTAAAGTTCCAGATTCATTCTTTTGCATATGAGTATTAGGCATTTTAGAACTATTTGTTGAACAGACTCCTCCTCCCCCATTGAAAGACCTCAGCATCCTTGTCCAAAATGATTTGACTAAGACAATAGATTGTGTGTGTGCTCACCATGAGAAAGTTGATAAACATGTGAGGTACGGCACATATGAATTAGCTTGATTTAGCCATTCCACAATGTTTGTGTATTTCAAAATGCCATGTCTTACACCATGATTATATATAACTTTTGTGCAATTGTAACGATGTTTGACCGTATGTGTGGGTTTATTTATGGGTGGTCTATTCCTTGGATCTGTATGTCTGTCTTTGTGCCAGTACCATGCTGTTTTGATTAGTGTACCTTTGTAATTAAGTTTTAAAATCAGAAAGCATGAGTCCTACAGCTTTGTTCTTGTTTTTCAAGATTATTACTGAGGGTCCCTTGTGACTCCCTATGAAATTCAGGATGGATTTGTGTATTGCTACAAAAATAATGTCATTGGGTTTTTTTTTTTTTCCTTTTTTTTGGCTAAGGCTGGGTTTGAACCCACCACCTCTGGCATATGGCACCAGCACCCTACTCCTTTGAGCCACAGGTGCTGCCTGTCATTGTTTTTTTTTTTATGGTAATTACACTGAATCTATTGATTGTGTTGGTAGTATTGACACCTTAACACCCTCAAGTCTTCCAATCCTTGAACATAGGCATGTTTCCAATTACTTATGTCTTCTTTAATTTATTTTGGTAATGCTTTATAGGTGTTACTTTCCAAGTCTTTTACCCCATTGGTTAATTCCTAAGTGTTTGATTCTTTTCAATGATATTGTAAATGGAATTGCTTTCTCAATTTTTTTCCAGATTGTTCATTGTCAATGTTTATAGAAATGCAATTGGTTTTTGCCTCTTAACTTTATATCCTGCTACCTGGATGAGCTCATTTATTTGTTCTAACAGGGTGTTTGTTTGTTTGTTTGTTTTTAATGAAATCTTTAGTTTTCTACTTCAGATCACATTATCTGTGAGCAAGAATAATTTTACTTCTTACCCTCCAATTTTTATGCCTCTTATTTTTTTTCTTCCCTAAATGTTCTGACTAGAAGTTCTAATATTGTGTTGGATAGAAATGGTGAAAGCAGCCTCCCCTGCTCACTCCAGAACTTAGCAGGGAAGCTTTTAGTTTTTCACCATTGATTATGTTTGCTGTGAATTTTTCATGCATGGCTTTTATTATGTGAAGGCAGTTTCCTTCTGTTCCTGGTTTTCGGAGTGTTCTTATAAAACAGTATTGAATTTTTCAAATGCTTTTTCTGCATAATTTATAATGATCATAGTTGTTTTTTTTTCCTTCATTTTGTTGATATGGTGAATTACATTGATGGATTTTAACATGCTGAAATATCTTTACATTTCAGGAATAAATCTCACTTGATCATGGTGTATATTCTTTTTAATATGTCGCTGAATTTGGCTTGCTGGTATTTTGGTGAATATTTTTGCATCACAGTTCTTAAGGATTATTGTGTTGTCATTTTTTTTTTTTCCTTCTAGTGTCTTTCTTTATTATTGGGTTAGTGGTGGCCTCGTAGAATGAGTTTGTGTCCCTCCTCTTCAATTGTTTGGAAAAGTTTGAGGATCATCAGTATTAGTTCTTCTTTAAATAGGTTGATAAACTCACCAGTGAAGCCATTCAGTATAGGACTTTTCTTTGTAGAGAGATTTTTGACTACAGGTTTAATCTCCTTACTAGTTATACATATATTCAGATTTATATATATGCAGTCTATATATGTTTTATATAAACAGTTATTCAGATATTCTTTTTTATGTTTTTTATGGTTTCCTTTTGAAAGCTAGGTCTTGGTGTCATCTATAGTTTTTTGTGTTTTGTGTTTTCACATATTTTTATTCATGTACAGACTATTCTACTATATGTTGTATTGTAATATACATTTTACCATGTTTGTTTCAAGCATATATATGTGGGTGTATGTTTTTATTCAAACATATATTATGTTTGCAATTCTTTGTTAATTTTTAAAATCAGGATATACAAAATTAATGGTTTTTATTATATAATTATGAGATTTTATGTTACATAATATATCTCATTGTTATGAATATTCTTTATTCAGTTAAATGTTCTCCAGTGAGACAAAAAATATGATAAAGTAACATCATGGACTTCTTCTTTTTAAATTTTATATTATCTTACTATTTTTCCATTTCAAAGACAGAGAATGGATCCCAGACGATAGCTTAAGTGCAAATGCTGACAATGCCATCGTCTTGGGGGTTCTGCAAAGTACCCAGAATCCAACATCAGATGGAGAACAGCTCGTGCTGGGTAAGAATGACTCTATGGCAGCTGTGCTATGATGGTGGCTTGTTTGTTCAGTAATTTGTTTCTTTAGTTGTTTACTAAGCACCTGAAAATTAACTTTTTCAGTAACATAATTTAAGTGAATGTCCTGGATTTTTAAGTGTCCCTCCTCTTCAATTTTTTGGAAAAGTTTGAAGAGGATAAGTATTAGTTCTTCTTTATTATAGGTTAATAAACTCACCAGTGAAGCCATTCATTATAGGACTTTTAAAAACTATTATTTCTTTTACTACTTCTTTTAAGTATTCATTTTAAGTGAATGTCGTGGATTTTTCTTCCAAAACTAAAAATTCAATGGTTCTCATTATTTTTCCCAAATGACGTGAATTGCAGTCTTATTTATTTTCTAGAACAATCCATTAGGAATAATATTTGTAAAATGTTGCTCAGGGTATTTTGAACGATCCTATAAAAGACATGCTCAGATTCATTACACACTCAGAAAGCAGGTGCATTTATATCAGATAAATGCACACTCTTTGACTTTCATGGTGTGTGAAATGATGGACTCAGGTGAAGGTTCTTGCTTTAGCTGGGGTTTAGATGGCTCAGTGCTAAACCTAATGCCAGATGTGTTGACCATGAATATTGACTTCAGTTCATTAACTACATTCTCTAACCAAAGTTAGGTTTTCTGTGGGATAATTCTTTTGGCATGTTGAATGTCTGTTGTATTTTTTTTTTCAAATAAATTTATACAGACTATATGACTCCCTTAAAATCACTAGGATTTTTAGGATTTTATTGCTATTTCATTATATCTGCTGAAGTTGGTTTGATTCATGCTGAATTTCATAGAAAGTTGCAGTAGATAACTAAGAAATTAAGGCAATTCAGGAAGAGCTGCACCAGGACCCGCAATGGGCACCCTCCCACCTCTGGAAGAGCTGCGCTGGGACCTGTGATCAGCACCCTCCTGGACCTCCAGAAGAGCTGCACCAGGACCCATGATCAGCACCCTCCTGGACCCTGGTAAGAGCTGCGCCGGGACCCTCCCGGACCTTCGGAGGAGCCGAGCCCTCCCAGACCTGGTAAGACCTGCGCAGGGACCAGCTAACCTGCCCGGTGGGCCTCCCCATGCCCTGAACAGGAACTCCGGGAGCTGCGCAACCCTGTGTCCTCCCTCCTGTACCCTACCTGCCTCCACTCCAACTGCTCCTCTGGCCAGGGACTCTGGTAACCGAGTGCCCTCTGGAGTCCTCCCTGCCTCTGTGTGGAGCACTTCTCCAGGCCAGAGACTGCTGGAGCATTGGGCCCTCTGTGCCAAAGTCACTGGGCGCCAGGCACTCCCAGAACTGTGTGCACCACCCTATACCCTGTTGCTGGATCCGGGGGTGTCACACCCCGGAGCTCCTCCCACAACCAGAACTCCCTGGCTGGGGAAGCCCCAGAAGAGCTACACAGGGTCACTCCCTACAAAGATCCAGTAACAGTAGAGTGATCCCCCCGGGTCTAATCTCAGAGAGACACCACCCCAACTCTGAGGATGGCAAGAGGCAATGGTGAAAAACAATCATGAGATGAAATAAAAGGAAATACTCTGGCAATATGAATAATCAGAGCAGATCAACTCCCCCAAGGATCAATGGGGCAGACACAGCACAAGATCCCATGCACAAACAAATGGCTGAGATGTCAGAAATCGAATTCAGAATCTGGATAGCAAATAAGATCGAATTAGAATTCCAAACAGTAACCCAAAAGATGTCTTAAGAATTCAACGAATTCAAAGACCAAATGACCAAAGATTTTGACACATTGAGACAAGAAGTTGCAGCCCTCAAAGATCTGAGAAACACAGTGAATCCCTCCATAACAGAATGGAGTAAGCAGAAGAAAGGATTTCTGACATTGAAGACAAGGCTTTCAAACGCTCCCAAACTCTCAGAGAGGAAGAGAATTGGAGGGCAAAAACAGATCACTCTTTCAGAGAGCTCTGGGATAATTTGAAGAAAACCAATATTCATCTTATAGGGATCCCCATAAGTGATGAAGTGGTTTCACAAGGCACAGAGTCTCTTCTCCATGAGATTATGAATGAGACATGCCAAGAGACATGCCAAGAGATTCTGAAATTCAGATAGCAGATAGTTTTAAAACTCCATAATGATTCAACCTGAATAAGACATCTCCCAGACACATCATAATCAATTTCACTAAAGTTAATATGAAGGAGAAAATTCTGAAAGCAGCAAGACGAAAGAAAACCAACACCTACAAGGGAAGAATATTAGAATAATTGCAGATCTTTCTGCTGAAACCTTTCAAGCTAGAGAGGATGGTCATCAACTTTTAATCTCCTAAAACAAAATAATTTTCAACCCAGGATCCTGTATCCAGCTAAACTGAGTTTCATTTATGATGGAGAAATTAAATACTTTAGTGACATTTACATGTTGAAAGAATTTGCCATAACTAAACCAGCTCTCCAGGATATTCTCAGACCTATCCTCCATAAAGACCAGCGTAATCCTCCACCACAAAAGTAAACCCACCCAGAAAAATTTTTATCAAATTCCAACTTCCACAGTCACAAAACGATTAAAAATGTCCACCGGACTCTCGAAAGGCTTATCAACATTCTCAATTAATGTGAATGGTTTGAACTGTCCTCTAAAGAGGCACAGGTTGGCTGACTGGATACAAAAACTCAAGCCAGATATCTGCTGCATACAAGAATCTCATCTTACATTAAAAGACAAATATAGACTCAAGGTGAAGCGATGGTCATCTATACTCCAGGCAAATGGAAAGCAGAAAAAAGCAGGCATTGCAATCCTATTCGCAGGTGCAATAGGCTTTAAATCAACCCAAATAAGGAAGGATAAGAATGGACACTTCATATTTGTTAAAGGTAATACTCAATATGATGAGATTTCAATTATTAATATTTATGCACCCAACCAGAACGCACCTCAATTTATAAGAGAAACTCTAACAGACATGAGCAACTTGATTTCCTCCAGTTCCATTGTAGTTGGAGATTTTAACACCCCTTTAGCAGTGCTGGATAGATCCTCCAAAAAGAAGCTAAGCAAAGAAATTTTAGATTTAAACATAACCATTCAACATCTGGACTTAAAAGACACCTACAGAACATTTCATCCCAACAAAACTTAATACACATTCTTCTCATCAGCCCACGGAACATACTCCAAAATCGACCACATCCTGGGCCACAAATCTAACCTCAGCAAATTTTAAAAAAATAGAAATTATCCCTTGCATCTTCTCAGAACATCATGAAATAAAAGTTGAACTCAGTAACAACAGGAACCTGCATACCCATACAAGAACATGGAAGCTAAATAACCTTATGCTGAAGGAGAGATGGGTTATGGACGGGATTAAGAAGGAAATCACCAAATTTTTGGAACATAACAACAATGAAGACATGAATTATCAGAACCTCTGAGATACTGCAAAGGCAGTTCTAAAAGGGAAATTTATAGCACTGCAAGCCTTCTTCAAGAAACTGAAAGAGAGGAAGTTAATAACTTAATGGGACATCTCAAGTAACTGGAGACGGAAGAACATTCCAACCCCAAACCCAGCAGAAGAAAAGAAATAACCAAAATCAGAGCAGAATTAAATGAAATTGAAAACAAAAGAATTATACAACAGACCAATAAATCCAAAAGTTGGTTGTTTGAAAAGATCAATAAAATAGATAAACGTTTGGCCAAACTAACCAGGAAATAAAAGAGTAAAATCTCCAATTTCATCAATCAGAAATGGTAAAACAGAACCCTCAGAAATTAAAAAAATTCTTAACGAATATTACAAGCAACTTTACTCTCAGAAAAATGAAAATCTGAAAGAAATCGACCAATACTTGGAAGTACGCCACCTACCAAGAATTAGCCAGAACGAAGTGGAAATGTTGAACAGGCCTATATCAAGTTCTGAAATAGCATCAACTATACAGAATCTCCCTAAAAAGAAAAGCCCAGGAAAAAGAAAATCCTAGGCTCTCAAGGCTGGTTCAATATACATAAATCTATAAATGTAATTTAGCACATAAACAAACTAAAAAATAAAGACCATATTATTCTCTCACTTGATGCAGAAAAAGCTTTTGATAATATCCAGCATCCCTTCATGATCAGAACACTTAAGAAAATTAGTATAGAAAGGACATTTCTTAAACTAATAGAGGCCATCTACAGCAAACCCACAGCCAATATCATATTGAATGGAGTTAAATTGAAATCATTTCCACTTAGATCAGGAACAGGCAATCTTGCCCATTGTCTCCATTGCTCTTTAACATCGTAAGGGAAGTTTTAGCCATTGCAATCAGGGAAGAAAAAGCGATCAAGGGTATCCACATAGGATCAGAAGAGATCTAACTTTCACTCTTCACGGATGACATGATCATATATCTGGAAAACACTAGGGATTCTAGAATAAAACGTTTAGAAGTGATCAAGGAATACAGCAATATCTCAGGCTACAAAATCAACACCCATGTAGCCTTTATATATGCCAACGATAGCCAAGCCGAAAAAATAGTCAAGGACTCTATTCCTTTCACAGTAGTGCCAAAGAAGAAGAATTATTTGGGAGTTTATCTAACAAAGGGTGTGAAAGATCTCTATAAAGACAACTATGAAACTTTAAGAAAAGTAATAGCTGAAGATGTTAACAAACGGAAAAACATACCATGCTCATGGCTGGGAAGAATCAACATTGTTAAAATGTCTCTACTACCAAAAGCAATACATAATTTTAATGCAAGTCCTATCAAAACTGCATTGTCATATTTTAAAGATCTTGAAAAAATAATACTTCGTTTTATATGGAATCAGAAAAAAACTCGAATAGCCAAAACATTACTCAGAAATAAAAACAAAGCAGGAGGAATCACACTACCAGACCTGAGACTGTAGTATAAATCGATAGTGATCAAAACAGCATGGTATTGGCACAAAAACAGAGAATTAGATGTCTCGAACAGAATAGAGAACCAAGAGATGAATCCAGCTAATTACCGTTATTTGATCTTAGACAACCCAATTAAAAACATTCAATGGGGAAAAGATTCCTTATTTAACAAATGGTGCTGGGTGAACTGGCTGGCAATCTGTAAAAGACTGAAACTGGACCCACACCTTTCACCATTAACTAAGATAGACTCTCACTGGATAAAAGATTTAAACTTAAGACATGAAACTATAAAAATACTTGAAGAAAGTGCAAGGAAAACTCTTGAAGGAATCGGCCTGGGTGAATATTTTATGAGGAGGACTCCCCAGGCAATTGAAGCAGTATCAAAAATACATTACTGGGACTTGACCAAACTAAAAAGCTTCTGCACAGCCAAGAACATAGTAAGTAAAGCAAGCAGACAGCCTTCAGAATGGGAGAAAATATTTGCAGGTTATACCTCCGATAAAGGTCTAATAACCAGAATCCACAGAGAACTCAAACGCATTAGCAAGAAAAGAACAAGTGATCCCATCTCAGGGTGGGCAAAGGACTTGAAGAGAAACTTCTCTAAAGAAGACAGATGCACGATCTACAGACACATGAAAAAAAGCTCATCATCCTTAATCATCAGAGAAATGCAAATCAAAACTACTTTGAGATATCACCTAACCCCAGTAAGAGTAGCCCATATAACAAAATCCCCAAACCAGAGATGTTGGTGTGGATGCGGAGAAAAGGGCACACTTCTACACTGCTGGTGGGAATACACACTAATACATTCCTTCTGGAAGGATGCTTGGAGAATACTTAGAGATCTAAAAATAGACCTGCCATTCGATCCTATAATTCCTTTACTAGGTTTATACCCAGAAGACCAAAAATCACAATATAACAAAGATATCTGTACCAGAATGTTTATTGCAGCCCAATTCATAATTGCTAAGTCATGGAAGAAGCCCAAGTGCCCATTGACCCACGAATGGACTAGCAAATTGTGGTACATATATACCATGGAATATTATGCAGCCTTAAAGAAAGATGGAGACTTTACCTCTTTCATGTTTACATGGATGGAGCTGGAACATATTCTTCTTAGTAAAGTATCTCAAGAATGGAAGAAAAAGTATCCAATGTACTCAGCCCTACTATGAAACTAATTTATAGCTTTCATATGAAGGCTATAACCCAACTATAGCCCAAGAATATGGGGAAAGGGCCAAGGGAGGGGAAGGGAGGCGGGAGGGAGGGTGATGGGTGGGGCCACACCTACAGTGCCTTTTAGAATGGGTACAGGTGAAACCTACTAAATGCAGAATACAAATGTCTATATACAATAACTAAGAAAATGCCATGAACGCTACTTTGAATAGTTTGATGAGAATATTTCAGATTGTATATGAAACCAGCACATTGTACCCCTTGATTGCACAAATGTACACAGCTATGATTTAACAATAAAAAAATAAATTAAAAAAAAATAAAAACCTGAAGTAACCAGGACAGGTAAAGACAGGACAGGACTTGGTTATCTAATTCTTCCAGAAAATTTTCTATAGGGGCCATTGCTGAGTGCCTTGCTTTACCTTTAACATGGAAATCTGATGTTCCCATCTGGGTGGAGAATAATTAGGGGCGCTTCATGAATTAGTCAATGAACAATTAGCATTAAATCATATAAAGGTGTCAGTGAGTGAATGGAATTCACCCGCTTTTGTGTTAAAGACAAAATCTGGAAAATGGAGAATGTTAATGAATTTGAGAGAAATAAATGCAATTATCCAAAAAAAAAAAAAAAGAACGAAAGAAAAAAGAAATTAAGGCAATTTGACACGTGTGTTTAATAAATTAACTCTCTGGCTTGGGGATGAAGGGACACAGAAGTTTAGTTCCCTGGATTTAGGGAATTCACAGTTTAAGAGGAATACTCATCAAAAGTGGGCTTTTTGCCAGAAATTTAATTACAAATGACTCGCCTTTACATATTAGATTTATATATCTATCTCTCTCGCCCTAAACTCTATGATTAACACTCCTTGGCTAGCTCAGATCCCTTCCATAAGCATTTATTTTGAGAATCTGTCAGATATAAAAAAATTTTTAGTGGAAAAAGAATCCATTTATGATAAATATTTGGGCTCTGTAATTAGTTACATGCTCACATCAAAGTCTAAAGCCCCTTCGAAACTTCTGTTTGTTCCTGACTGCCTCGGAAGGAGCTGTTGTGAGTCACCGTGTATTGACGAAAACCAATTCACACCCTGCTATGAGAAATTTGTAACAAATTTCTTTAGACAAATCTTTGTTTTTCTTTTTTTTAAATTTCAGATTAATATGAGGGTACAAATGACTAGGTTACAATGTTTGCATTGTTAGGCAAGGTCCCTGTTGTAAATGAGTAGCCAAATGCTTTTATGTAGCAATTTGGGCAGATCAGTTGAAACCAATAATTTGCAATAAAAAACAAACAGCACTTACCTTAGGCCAAGCACTGCCAGATGCTGTGATACAAAATACGCTCTTGTTTTTATTGCCTGAGAGCATAGAGTCCAGCCCAGAGAGGCTCTCATGCAGGGGTGTGAGCAGAATCACATGGGGAGCCTGTTAGAATGCAGATTAGGGATCTCACTCTTAAAGATTCTGATTCATTATGGCTGAGGGGAGCTCAAGAAATTGCTTTAATGCTATCACCCCAACTCTCTGTTATACTGATCTAAATAGTCCAAAAATCATATCTGAGAAAAGCACATAAATCATACCATAAGTGTAATATAAATTCTATAAAAGTACTATGAATAATGTACTTTGGAGAGTGCTAATTAATGATGGTATGTTTTATTATTTGTAACAGGTAGACAAACACCCAGTTTTATTAGGAATAGAGATGATAAAATAATGATTTTTCCATTGAAAAGTATAGATTGGCAACAAGTTAGAGATTAAGTGACATTTCAGTTAAAAAATTCTTTAAAAAGTGGTAACATTTACCAGTTAGGGGAGTGGAAAAATGGCTTTCTGGATGAGGATAGTGGCACAAAATAAAATAAAATTTTCCTGGCTCTGCCACAAGTTATTGAAATGTTATATTTTGAACTGATTCCAGGATGTAAAGGAATTGCCATGTCCTTAGATTTTAAAGTTTGTGAGTGTATAAACACAGCAGCTGCACACATGATAGCTCTGAGTGTTTAGCAAGTTCACTGACACTCCCCACCCCGTCCTCCTGTCCCTGCCAAGGGCAACACCATCCAAACGTGATGAAGTCTGAAGCTTGGGAGTCATTTTGACCTCCCTCACCACATCCTATGGATCCCTGGATTCTGCTGATTACAGCTCCAACATCAAGCTTCCAATCTCACCACTTTTACCTGCACTGATCTCTCATGAGTATTTCATTTTTCCTTTCACCCCTCCCAAAGCCACACTGTTGTGATGAATGTCCACCAAATTCTGTTGTTTATAGTCAGTGAATGAATTTTTTATATTCATAGTTATAAGATTTTTGTATTTGTGGTTTATAGGGTGTGAATCACACTTTCCATAAATTTAAACCATAAATTTTACCATGTCATTTTGTGGCCTAAAAGGGACCCATACCTTTCTAGAGAAGGAAGAGAAATGTGGATTCCTTACGGTGCATCACATGGCCATATTGGAGCTGGCTACGCACCTCTCTTATCTCCATCCTCCCCACCTGGTAGCCACCAGGGCTTCCTTACTGTTTTAACCAGGCTGTGCTTACTCATTTAGCCTGGAGTTTGCTCTTTGCTCTGACCAGGATGCTGTGAACGTCCCCCTCACTCCTCTCCCCAGCTGTTGGCTCTTTCCCATTGATGTCAGCCCAGACGCTGCCTCCTTGGAAGGCCCTCTGAGATCAGCCGACCTAATGCTGCGCTTTCAGTCCCTCTGTTGTGTTTACCTTTGTTTTTCTTTCTCTTAGAGTCTACTGACATCTAACATTGTCTTTATTTTCCCTTCTGCCTCCCACTCTCAGTTGGCAGAAAGCAGGGACCAGCCCCTCCTGTCCACTGGGGCATCCTGGTGGTAGGAAAGCTTCCTGAGTTAGGGAGCAGGACGGTCGGGCTGTGTGTTCATGTGGAGTTCACCTTGAGGACAAGGGCACTGTCTCCTTCACTTCATTTTAAGGCAAGCACGAGACAAGTTTTATTGAGAAAGAGGATAGGTTTACAGAATCCGAACAAGATATAGGCTTACAGAGCAAGATATGTTCATCATAGACAACCAACAAGCCCCCTTGTCATGAAAAGAAAAAGGCAAAGAGGTGAAGGTTATGATCCGGGTTCTGTTTTATGCTGCCTGGGTCAGAGCTGTCTTGTGGTTCGGAGGTTAGCTTGGAACCAGAGTCTTACTGCTCCTGTACCTCCGGGGAGCCTCTCGGAGAGCCTGAGCGTGTGTGGGGACACATGATAAGCAGCTCCTATCCTACTAGCCAAAGTGAAGTTCACTGTCCAACTTTCTCTGCAACAGTGAATACACTGGCTGTGTGGAACCAAGCACACAGGCTGCTACCCCTCACTGGAGAGCATGGGGCTCCCTGCCCAGGACTCAGCCCCCTACCTTTCCCACTGCACCCCAGGGTCACCTGCACAAATGGGCACGTCCCTTAATTGCACAAGTAGCCACAGGAGGCGCGACCTGGGCCTGTGAGGTCTGCAGCTGGGCGGCAGCACCGGCTGAATGAAACCAGCCACGTTGCACCTGCTCACGGGAACGGCTAGATTCCCATCTCCTTTGAGTACCCTGATGCTGACATGGGTGCCTGTGAGCTTCAGGAGCTGATAAAATCATTTTACAACTGAACTGGGTTGAGTGTTAATTCACAAGTTCTCAGAGTTGAAGAGTCTTTATGACATTATACTGTCTGATTCCTTAGTTTCATGTCATAAGTGACCTCTCCTGCAGTGCGGTGACACAGTGGTTTCTAGGCTGCCCAGTTTTGCAGTGTTTCCCCAAAATCAGACTGCTGAATAAAATTTTCATGTGTTTCAAGAAATGTTAGAAAACATTTCTTTTTTATGTATAAATTCTTAGTATTTTATATAGCATGGCAAAAATGTCAATAAATTGTAATTTTTATAGCCTTTATTGGAATTAAAATACTTGGTCTTTGGATAAGTATGTTTTTGTTATTAAAATACTACCCAAAAATCACATTGCTATAATTATTAATATAATTCATCTAATGCCGAAGTTACATTTAAGATAGTAATAACAATTATCACTCTACTAAATACTTCCAGTGAACGATTCGTATTTTTGATATTCTTATCAGTATCTTGTAACATATTAATATAACCCCAAGGCACCGTTGAATCTTATCTTCTTAATATTTGGCATAGTTTCATTAGTAATCTCAGAGCATATAGTCTTTATCTAACACCAAGTAAAATGTATTTTATTGCCTTTAAAATGTGACTCTGATCAGTATTAATAAGTTCCTAGGATGACATTGCCAGTCAGGGTACACTTGCTCCAAAAGTAATTTATTGCTTTTTTTTTTTTTTAAATTAAATCATAGCTGTGTATATTAATGCAATCATGGGGTACAATGTGCAGGTCTTATATACAATTTGAAGTATTTTCATCAATAAGGTTAATGTAGCCTTCACGGCATTTTCTTAGTTATTGTGTTAAGACAATTTCTTATGTTTACAATCCACAAACTGGGCTTTAAAAAAATTATGGAATGATGGTGGCATTTTTAATTAGTGTGAGTCTTCTGGTTGTGTAAAATCATAACCTTAGCAATAACAGTACTAACCTTATACATTAAACATCACAGAGAATTATAGAATGAGCCAAAAGAACAACAGGCAATAAACAAATAAAATGAAGGACCAAATCAAACCCTCTTTCGTCTCTGTCTGTGTTCTGGTTTCTTTAAATTACACTTTGGGCATATCTCCACAAAGGCAGGTGGCCTATGTCTGCTGTTTGTCGAGGACAAGCCTGGCCCCTTTGCGGAGGGTTTTTTCCCCAGTTGGGATCAATGACTGTTAACTGCTGTGGCCATCGGATGTTGTGAGAGTTCAGCAGGCAGCTGCGTGCCTCTGATTTTCTGAAGGGCGTCTGTGTTAACTTACCGGCTCTTTGTCTTTGTTGGCAGAAGCCCTGTCTTTAGTAAAAACATCTTACTCTTTTAAAAATAAGAGTTCTAAATGTCTTTAAGTTTTACCATGATGGAGACATATTTATTTTTATTTATGTATTTTATTAGATCATAACTGTGTACATTACTGCATTTATGGGGTACAAAGTGCTGATTTTATATACAATTTGGAAAGCTTACATAAAACTGGTTAACACAGCCTTCACCTCACTAATTTAATTGTTGTGTTAAGACATTTTTACTCTACTCTTAATAAATTTGACATGTACCCTTGCAATACACACAGTAGGTGAGGTTCCACCGATCACCCTCCCCTTCCCTGACCTCACCCTCCTCTTCTTAGCTTCTTTCTGGGCTATTTTATCATTGGTATGAATGTGTGGGTGATTATATATTAGTTCCATAATAGTACTAAGTACATTGGATACTTTTTCTTCCATTCTTGAGATACTTTTCTAAGAAAAATATGTTCCAGCTCCATCCATGTAAACATAAAAGAGGTAAAGTCTCCATCTTTTTTTATGGCTGTACAATATTCCATGGAAAATTTTTAATTAGTACTTTGAAAATTACCTTGGCCTTATTGAACAATCTTTTGTGAGAAATAACAAAATTTATAAACTCTTTATGTTATGTCAGTGTAAGATTTGAAGAAGTTATTTTTTCCTACTGCGGGAAAAACATGTATGTTGAAGGAACCAACAAAGTCAGCCTTTAAAACAGATGGAGACCAAGCTGTGCCTTCCAGCTGGTGCAGTACGGTCACCTAGTGTGGACCTGACTTCGGGAATGCGTCCACACCGTTCCTCCTCCTGCAGCAGATAGGGAGCTCATTTTTAGGGAAATTGGAGATATCATCTCAAGTTCTTTAAAGTCTATGTTGGTCTAAAAGTTCACCAGGTTTTGCACCTTGACCTCTTTTGTCTTCATTTCTTAACTATCATATAAGAAGGAATCACACACCATCAAGTAAACTCGTTCACCAGGACTCATGGTGTCTATTTTGTGGGTTTTCTCTTACAAGGTGTAGTGTGATATTGTCCTAGAATTTAGAATAGAGGCACAGTGATGGGCTTCAAGATGGATTATAAAATCATGTGTTGTTTTGTCTGCAGCTAACCCGGTTTACAGTTTGCATTACCTAATATGAAAATTGGTTTTTCTTTTTTCTTTTTTTAATTTTCTCTATACATATCTTTATTTGGTTTTCACTTTTTGCCTTCAAAAAATTAACGAGGCTTAAAATTTAATAACAATAACAATGTTTAAGATAAGGACTAGAAAGAAAAACCCGGTAAAGAACGAATGAAGATTAATATATTTGGAAAAGAAATCAGATGATTGCTGCAATGAAATTTTGAGCAATAATAATAGTAATAATGTAAAAAAAGTAACATTCACACTGTCAGATAAAAGTATGTCTATCGTAGAATACTTTGACTCTGAGGTTCAGTATGGAGTTAATCAGTCAACGTCCTGTTTTTTTTCCCAAAGTCTCAAAAAATAGACAAGTAATATTTAGAAATAAAAATAGAAGATCATTTCAAAAAACAGATCATACCAAATCTTATAGACAATAGAAAAAGAGGAAATACTTCAAATTCATTCTACTTCATCTGGATATACCTGATATTAAAATTGGAAAAAAATATATTATTATAAAGAAAAATTACATATTTCACTTATAAATGAGTTCACTTATCCTAAACAACATATTAACAAGTTGAATTAAAAATTATTGTTGGTGTAATCCCACCAATGTGAAACTTGGTAAATGTGGAATGTGAGTGTCTTGGCACAGTAACTGAGAGAATGCCAGGAAGGCTATGTTAACCAGTGTGATGAAAGTGTGTCAAGCGGTCTGTGAAGCTACTGAATGATGCCCCAGGATCATATCAATGTACACAGCTATGATTTAATAAAAATAAAATAAAAATAAAACAAAAATAAAAATTATTGTTCAAATAATGTATTTTGGTCAAAATTAAATCCAATTTATGTGAGAATTAGTCACTATTTTCTTTTCCTTTCCCCCACCCCTTCCCTTCTTCTCTCTTCTGTCTGCTCTCCCCTACCCCCATGCCCCACCGTGTCAATAATTGTCATTAATTGTCCTCATATCAAAGTTGAATACATAGGATTTATGCTTCTCTATTCCTGAGATACTTCACTAAGAATAATGCTGCAAAATCTCTATTTTTTTAAACGGCTGAATAGTATTCCATGGTGTATATATATATACCACAGCTTGCCTCCTGGGTTGAGGGACATTTAAGCTGTTTCCACATTTTGGCGATTGTAAATTGAGCTGCGATAAACAGTCTAGTACAAGTGTCTTTCTAATAAAAGGGTTTTTTTTTGCCCTTTTGATAGATGCCCAGTAATGGGATTGCAGGATCAAATGAGAAGTCTAGCTTGAGTGCTTTGAGGATTCTCCATACTTCCTTCCAAAAAGGTTGTATTAGTTTGCAGTCCCACCAGCAGTGTAAAAGTGTTCCTTTCTTTCCACATCCGCGCCAGCATCTGCAGTTTTGAGATTTTGTGATATGGGCCACTTTCACTGCGGTTAGATGATATTTCAGGATGGTTTTAATTTTCATTTCTCTAATAATTAGGGATGATGAGCATTTTTTCATGTGTTTGCTAGCCATTCGTCTGTCATCTTTAGAAAAGATTCTATTCATCTCTCTTTCCCATTAATGTATGGGATTGTTGGCTTTTTTCATGTGGATTAATTTGAGTTCTTTTTAGAGCCTAGTTAGTAAGCTTTTGTCTGATTCAAATATCCTTTCCTGTTGGGTAGGTTGTCTATTTGCTTTGGTTGTTGTCTCCTTGGCTGTACAGAAGCTTTTCAGTTTAATTAAATCCCATTGGTTTATTTTTGTTGTCGCAATTGCCATGGCAGGCTTCTTCATAAAGTCTTTCCCCAGGCCGATATCTTCCAGTGTTTTTCCTATTCTTTTCTTGAGGATTTTTATTGTTTTATGCCTCAAATTTAAGTATTTTATCCATCTTGAATCAATTTTTGTGAGTGGAGAAAGGTGTGATCCAGTTTCAGTCCTTTCTATGTGGATATCCAATTCTCCCAGCACCGTTTATTGAATAGGGAGTCTTTCCCCCAATGGACGTTCTTGTTTGGTTTATTGAAGATTAGGTGGTTGTAAGTTGTTGATTTTGCTTTCTGGTTTTCTATTTGATTCCAAATGTCTATGTCTCTATTTTGACTCCAGTACCATGCTGTGTTGACCATCATGGCTTTGTAATACAGCCTAAAATCTGTGATGGTGATACTCCAGCTTTGTTTTTATTACTAAGAACTGCCTGAGCTACATGGGATTTTTCTGGTTCCATACAAAATGCAGAAACATTTTTTCCAAGTCTTGAAAATAGGATGTTGGTATTTTAATTGGGATGGCGTCGAATTGGTAGATTGTTCTGGGGAGTATAGACATTTTAACAATGTTGATTCTTCCCAGCCATGAGCATAGTATGTTCTTCCATTTGTTAAAGTCCTTTGCTGCTTCCTTTCTTAGGGTTTCATAATTTTCTTTATAGAGGTCTTTCACCTCCTTTGTTAGGTATATTCCTAGGTATTTCATTTTCTTTGAAGCTATGGTGAAGGGAGTTGTGTCCTTAATTAGCTTCTCATCTTGGCTACTAACTTGTGGACATTGATTTTATATCTTAAGAGATTACTGTATTTTTTTATGACTTCCAGGAGTCTTGTGATTGAGTCTTTGGGGTTTTCTAAGTATAAGGTCATATCATAAGCAAAGAGGGAGAGTTTGACCTCCTCTGCACCCATTTGGATGCCCTTTATTTTCCTGTCTTGCCTAATTGTATTGGCTAGAACTTCCAGCACTATGTTGAAAAGTAAAGGTGACAGAGGACAACCTTGTCTGGTTCCAGATCTAAGTGGAAGAGCTTTCAGTTTAACTCCATTCAGTAAAATATTAGCTGTGGTTTTGGTCATAGATAGCTTCAATTGGTTTAAGAAATGTGACACCTATGCCTAAACTCTTAGTGTTCTAATTATAAAAGGATGCTGGATTTTATCAAATGCTTTTTCTGTATCTATTGAGAGGATCATATGGGCTTCGTTTTTGCTTCTGTTGATACGGCGAATAATGTTTATGGACTTAAGTATATTAAACCAGCCTTGCATCCCTGGGATGCAACCTACTTGATCATGATGTATGACTTTTTTGATGATAACCTGTAATCTATTGGCAAGGATTTTCTTGAGAATTTTTGCATTTATATTCATTAGTGATATTGGTCTAAAGTTTTCCTTTTTAGTTGGGTCTTTTCCTGGTTTTGGTATCAGGTTGATGTTTGCTTCATAGAACATGTTGGGGAAGATTCCTTCCTCCGCAATTTTTGGGAATAATTTCTGCAATATAGGAACAAGCTCTTCTTTGAAGGTTTGATAGAATTCTGGTGTGAAACCATCCGGACCAGGGCATTTTTTCGTTGGGAGATTTTTTATTGTTTCTTTGATCTCAAAGATCAAAGAAAGACCAATCTCAAGATTGGTCTGTTCAGGAGCTCTATTTCATCTGGCCCAAGTCTAGGGGGAGGGTGTGATTCCAAATATTGATCTATTTCCTTCACATTGTCAATTTCTTGGCAGTTTCTCTTTTTTCTGCCTGCAGAAAAATTACAAAAAATAATTAGGAAGAAGTGTTCCTTATGATATTGGGAAAATAACTGAGATTAAGAAATTATGGTTAATTAGAATGGATAATAAATAATCAAAGGCTGGTTTTCTCATAAACTCTGTTGCATGAAATTAAATGCTCTTTGTGCAGGGGGCTGGTGTTCTGCATCTTTAAAAATACTCATTTCAAGTTTTAAAAATTTTATACTTTTCCTTTTAGGCCAGAAACCATGGAGACCTTCAACAGTGAATTTACCACTTTTGAGCTCTGTTAAAAGAAGCTCCAGCTGCCTTTCATCCTCTCATCTCAGATCAAGGAGTGCAGCCGCTCGGTCGCTATCTAGAGCTGCTTCTGAAATTTCAGAAATTGAATATATTGATAGAAATGACCAGTATGAGCTTTTCTTAGATGACACTGCTGATCAACAAACCTTAGACAGTTTGGAAAAAGAATTAAATGGGCTGAGTAACCTTTCAGGTAATGGTATTTTTTCATTGTCATTAATGTTAACTTGTTAACTCTGCCCTCTGCCTAATTCTTTGCATCCCACTATACAAAGCAAACAAGCAAGCGAAGAAAAAAGACATCCCCTTCCTCTCTTTAATGATCAATTTTTTTGTGTCTGCTTTCTTGTATATCTTAATATCACCCTGAAAATGTTATAAAAATGTGTGAGTCCTGGGCACATCAGAGGTTGTCTCCGTGGCCTCCGTAACACAAAGCTGAACTGTGGCATGAGGACCATGATGGGAGCAGGAGAAAATACGTTTCTAACCTTTCTACAAACCCAGTGAAGGGTTAGTTTCCATATTTTTATGAAAGCTGCCATCCAACACTCTTGGAGAATTGGGCTTAAAATCTTTTTTAAAGCACCACTTTTCTAGCCTTGATGTATACACAGTTCTTTAGGGGATCTTATTAAAATGCAGATTCAGGGTGGCACCTGTGGCTCAAGGAGTAGGGCGCCGGTCCCATATGCCAGAGGTGGTGGGTTCAAACCCAGCCCCGGCCAAAAACCACAAAAAAAAAAAAAATAAAAAAATAAAATAAAAAATAAAATGCAGATTCAGATTCAGTATGTCTGGGATGTGGTGAGATTCCGCACAGCTAACAAGCTGCCCAGGTAATGTGGGTACTGTCAGCTGTCAGACCACAGCTTAAGGAGAAATTACACTGGTGCATTCTATTTCTAACCTTAATGAACATCATCTAGCAAATAGCAACCATATTTTTGAATATGTAAGTCTGGCTCGGTAATGAAGCATCAGGGAAAGTGATCCTTCTATTTTCATCAGGAAGTCAATTCACTCAGTGTGGAAGAAGCCAGCTGCAGATTTAAGACACAGGCTGGAAAAGTCTCTGGTCCTGGGTATTCCACATTTGCTCTTTCTTTTTCTTTTCTTTTTTTTCTTTCTGTTTTTTTTTTTTGTTTGTTTGTTTGTTTTGTTAGTGGTCTTCTTCTTTGACCTTAGAATAATGACCTCACTATTTTTCTAAAATGCATATTTGTTTAGTAAATTTCAAGCAGTACAAACACACACAAAAGAAACCAAAAGCCCTCACAAAATCTGAAAATAATAATTAACATTGAATGAGCATCGTTCAAAATGTGTCTATATCATCAATGTATATATAAGAATACCTTGTTAGAAAGATGGATAGATTGAAGGAAAGATGCAATAATTTATGAAAATGTATTTATGCTCCCCATGAATTTATTCTGTAAATATCTACTCAGATTTCCTTTCTCTCTGCATCTAAACCAGCATATGCTGTTTTGAGACTTTTTTTGTAGAGCGATTCTTACTGGACTTAGGTGATATACTGTGGTTTTGATTTGCATTTTGCTGACGATTAGAGATGTTTTTTTCATATGCTTATTGGCCATTAATGAATCTTCTTGACATAAGTTTCTGTTCATGTCTTTTCCCCATTTTTTTAAGGGGTTTGATTTTCTCTTGCTGATTTGATGACGTCCCTTATAGATTATGGTTATCAGACCTTTATAGGATGTGTAGCATGCAAATATTTTCTCCCAATCTGTAACTTGTCTATTCACACTATTGATTGATTCTTTGGCTGTGTGGAATCTTTCAAATCAAGTCTCATTTGCTAATTTTTGTTGTTGCTGTAATTACCTTTGCAGTCTTCTTTATGAATTGTTTGCCTAAGTTGATGCCTGTAAGATTCTTCTCAAGATTTTCCTCTAGAATTCTTACAGTTTTATGTCTTAGATTTAAGTCTATTATCCATCAAGACTTAAATTTTGTGAGTGGGGATAGGTGCGGAGTCTGTATCAGTCTTCTTTATGTGGCTACCCAGTTTCCCCAGCATCATTTATTAAATAGTGTTTTTTTTTTTTTTTGTCTGCTTGGTCAAAGATCAGGGGGAAATATGAAGATGGTTTTCTATCTGATCCAGAGGTATATACCTCTGTTTTTGTGCCAGTAGCATGCTGTTTTGGTTACCATAACTTTGTTGTATAGCTTAAAGTGTGATAAAGGGATGCCTTCCAATTTTTTTTCTTATTGATTAAGGTAGCTGTAGCTATTTGGGGTCTTTTCTGATTCTGTATGAAGTGTAGAACTATTTTTTACCAAATCTGTGAAACATGATGTCAGTACTTTAATGGGCGTTTCCCTGAACACGTAAATCACTTTGAGTAGTGTAGACATTTCAATAATGTTGATTCTGCCAATCCACGAACATGTTACATTTTCCCATCTGTTTGCAGCCTCTGAACTTTTCTTACTCGATATTTTGTAGTTCTCCCTGTAAACATCTTTCGCCTCCTTTTAAAAATATATTCCTAGATATCTGATTTTCCTAGTCGATGAGTTAAAAGCTATTGAGACTTTGATTTGATCCTTTGTTTGACTGCTGTTTGCATATATAAATGCTTCAATTTGTATATATTGATTTTGTAATCTGATACTTTGCTAAGTGTATCAATTCCAAGAGACTCTTGGTAGAATATTTGGGGTTTTTGACACATTATGATCATATTGTCAGGAAAGAGTAATAATTTGGTTCCTTCTGTCCTGATTTGGATGCCCCTGATTTTCTTCTCTTGTCTGATTGCTCTAAGAGCGCCAGTGCTATGCTCAGTCAATGTGGTGACAGTGGGCAATCTTGTATGGCTCCAATTCTTAGAGAGAATGCTTTCGGTTCCCCATTCAGTATGATGTTGACTGTGGTTCGTCAAATGTCACTTTTATAATTTTGAGGTAAGTTCTATCTATGCTTATTTTGTTAAGTGTTCTTATCAGAAAAGGTTCTGAATTTTGTCAAATGCTTTTTCTGCATCTGTTAAGATGATCATATGGTCTTTGTTTTTGCTTGTATTTATGCAGTAGATTACATTTATTTATTTGAATATGTTGAACCATCCTTCTATCTCTGGGATAAAGCACACATGGTCAAGTGGATAATGTTTTGATATGTAACTGAATTCATTTCGTGAGAATTTTATCGAGAATTTTTGCATCTCTATTCATCAGGAATATTGGTCTATAACAGTGGTTCTCAACCTTCCTAATGCTGCAACCCTTTAATACAGTTCCTCATGTTGTGTGTGACCCCAACATAAAATTATTTTTGTTGCTACTTCATAACTGTACTTTTGCTACTGGTAGAAATCGTTATGTAAATATCTGATATGCAGGATGGTCTTGGGTGATGCTTGTGAAAGGGTCATTCAACCTCCAAAGGGGTCACAACCCACAGGTTGAGAACGGCTGGTCTGTACGTTTTTGTTATTCTTGTGCCCATTTCTGGCTTTGATATCAAGGCAATATTGACTTTGTGAAAAGTGTTCAGGCAGGTTCCTTCCTTCTCAATCATAGGAATAATTTCTGCAGTATATATAACAATCCTTTGTAGGTCTGGTAACATTCGGATGTGAAACCATTTAATCCAGGAAATTTTTTTGTTGAAAGGTTTTTTTGGTTTATTCTTTTTTATTTTTTTTATTTGCTGCTTTAGTTTTGGTGTTTGATCTTGGTCTGCTCAAGCTTTATATTTCTTCCTAATTATTCCTAGGGAGGCTGTGTGTTTCTAGGAATTTTTCCATTTCTTCTATGTTCCGAGTTTATATGCAGAGGGACTATTATAGTATTCAGAGATGGTATTTTGTATTTCTGTGGTAGTAGTTGTGCTTGACACTTCTCATTTCTTTTTCTAGGACCTAAAATTATAAGTTTATTTTATATTAGAAAGAGAGAAGGGGGAAAGAGAAGAGAAAGAGAGCAAGAAGAGAGCAGGGAGTGAGGGAGGAGAAGGTGGGGCGGGAGAAAAAGGAGCAAGAAAATGGCTTGATGTCCCACAGAAAGAAAGGAAAAATGCCCACCCTTCTCATTTCTGATTAAGATTTTTAGATTCCTTCCTTTTCTGCTTCTGGTTAATCTAGTCAAGGCCTATCAATTTTGTTTATCTTTTCAAAGAACTAAATTTTTGCTTCATTAATCTTCTGAATATTTCTTTTATTATCAATTTCATTTAGTTCTGCTTTGATCTTGGTTTTTCTTTTCTTCTGCTAGTTTTGGGATTGGTTAGCTCCACAAAGGAACATCCCAAAGTGGTCATGCAAAATCTCAGAGCCTGCTGCGCCTTTGCAGGAGAGCCTCACAGCCAGGACTGGGAGGACCTGGAAATAGAGCTTCTGAGCAGGGCCTCTGAGCTAGAAGGGCTGCACATTTGGTGAGACTGATCCTATCTAAAGGGTGGAGTTGGGGCCAAGCAGGTGGGAGGTAGTGGGGCCTAGACGGCAGAGTTGAGTCCAAGCAAGTGACAAGCCGTTACACAGGCACAGGTGCCCAGTGGATGTCAAGTCAGGTAGGCAGAGGTCAGCCCTGATGTGCTGGGGCCACAGAGCGCTCCACACTCCTCTCAAGACCTGCTGAAATAGCCACCCAAAGCCCCTAAGGTTGGAGGTACTGTGCCTAGCATGAGAGCCTCAGAGTCAGGACTGGGGTCCTTGGAAGCAAACCTTCTGAGCAGGGCTTCTTAGCCAGAAGCAGGGCTGTGTAGATGGTGGGCCAATCCGAGCTGGAGGACAGGATCAGAGCCAAGCAGGCAGGAGGAGGCAGCCAGGGTCTAGAAAGCAGAATCAGGGCTGAATGAGCTACAGTCTGCAGGCACAGGTGCCTCATGGATGCCAGCTTGGGTGGGCAGAGGTCATGCCCCACCCAGGACCAGCTGAAGCAGTCACTTAAAGCTTTCCAGGTTGGAGCCTGCTTTGCTCTGCTCAGTTCCTATCCTCTGATTCCATCGAGGTCTATAGGAAAAGTGCTTAGCTTCAAGTTCTAAGGTGTGGTTCAGGGAAGCCACACATCAATACACTCTCTCCTCACCCCGGTGTAGACTCAGCAAGGTGCACCTGAGATTCCAGGATGACTTTAGCTGTTGACCAGTCCCCATCATGCCAGTTGTCTGGTGGACAGTCTCTGCAGACTCCAGACAGATCCCTGGTCTGACTAGGTAAGAGGCCTGTCTGGGGGTGGGGTGGTGGGAGCTGTCTTGCAGTTAAACTTGTACTGCACCCGCAGGGCAAGCCTGGCGCCCCCACGCCCCAGTCTGCTGTCGTTCCCCTCACGCTCTCTGATCTTGTTATATATGTCATCTCGTCACTTTGTTTCCACACTGAGTGTTCTGGGTGGCTTTTCAGTGATTTCACAGGGTTGCTTCAGAGAAGAGCAATCTGCATGGGAGCTGCCTTCTTCCCTGGGAATGGCATGCTGGCACGCTGCCTCTAGTGCACTGTTTCCCCCACCCCATGCTTTAGTTTTAGACAGTGCTGATTAAATCCCTATAATAAGAGATGAGGACTTATTTCTTTATTTTATTTTATTTTTATTATTATTATTTATTTATTTATTTATTTTTTTTTTGCAGTTTTTGGCCAGGGCTGGGTTTGAACCCGCCACTCTGGCATATAGGGCCGGCGCCCTACTCTGTTGAGCCACAGGCACCGCTCTTATTTATTTATTTTTAAAAACCTCATGCTAATCTAGACAGTATTGAATACATCCCTGTGATAATTCCTTATTTTGTTAAGATTCCTTTTTATTTCCTTTTTTTCTTAGTGAACATTTGTATGGATTAAATAAATGTTCAGTACCAGCATTTTTCCCCCATAACTTTACAATGTCGAGCCTTGATTCATCTTGAGAACGTTTGATTATGTTGATAGTGTCTTTTATTTTTATAGCCAATTGGCACATTAACTAGGTATTGGGTGGATCGCAATTTCCTTTCCTCGGCCCTGAGTAGACACTTTTCCTTTGTTTTTTGACCCTGAAGATGGTGTTAGTTAGCATTTTATCACAGTTTTTCCATTTAACTTATATTTCGTTGAATTTAATTGTTGAATAATTTTTCCCTGTAGGTAGGGTCATGGTAGCTTTATTACCTGAGTTCTGTTATGTTTGCAAATGCCTGCTACTTTTATATTTAAAAGGCAAATTGGGTGAGTATAATGTCTCTGGGTCACCTTTATCTTAAACCTTGTACATACCTATTTGCCATATTCTGGGTCTGAATTCTGCTGTCAAGTTAGGTCACTTTGATTTTATCTCTCTGTCTCTCTCTTTTGCTCTCTCTTTCTGCCCCTTCCCCAGGCTTCTTTTCCCGACTGAATGCTTAAAGAATTTTTTTCTTAATACTTGAAATTCAGTAACTGGACTAGAATTGTGTTTCAGTGTAAATAATTCAACAGTTTTTAAAAAGCAGGATTCTCTTTCAGTCTGTAGAATAAGTTACGCCTTATTTTCAGAGAAATTTTCAGTTTATACTTCTTTGAATTGCTTTTCCATTCCACTTGGCTTTCTCCTGCTGAGAAACTTATTTTCTTTTTGTTGGATCATCTTTAAACTGAGTTTTATATTTTCTTCAATTGTTTTAATAGTTTTTATCGTCCTTTGTATTCACCGTTATTATCGTCTACGTCCTATTACTGAGCTTATCTTCCATGTCAGTATTTCAATTTTCACTTCGCTACAGTCTGCTCTTTATGTCTTAACTTTTTAAAAGTAGTTCTCAAAATGCATTGCTTTAACTTTTTCTTGACTTTTTAATAGTGTTTTATTTTGATGGAATTCAGAACTTATAGAAACTTTTCAAAAATGCAAAAATAGGACAAAAACTCTTGTACCTAAATGCACTTCTCCTACTTCACTGGCTATATGTGTTTTGCCATATTCTGTCTCTTTCTCTCACACACACCTTTTTTATGAACCACATGAGGAGGAATTATAAACATATGACTTATTTAAATCTATTTGTTCATTTCTATTACTATAGACTATTTTACATATTAATAGGATGCATGCTATGTATTGTTACATGAAGAGAATATGTAATGATTAAGTCAGGGTGTTCCCGGTAACCATCATGTTGAATGTTGAATTTCTTTTTTTTTTTTTTTTTGGCTGTGGCCGGGTTTGAACCCAGCACCTCTGGTATATGGGACCAGCGCCCTACTCCTTGAGCCACAGGTGCCACCCCTGAATTTCTGTATGTTGGGAGCATTTCAAGTTCTCTCTTCTAGATACTTTGAAAAAAATACATTGTTGTTAATAATAGTCATCCTACTCTGCTATTGATTATTAGAACGTACCCCTTCCTCTAATTGTATGCTAACCCTTAACTCATGCAGCCTTCTCAGCCTCTGCTGTCTGTCACTGTACTTTGCACCTCCCTGAGATAAACATTTTAGCTGCCCTGTATAAGAACATGTGAAATTTGTATCTCTGCTTCTGGCTTATTTCACGTCAAAAAATGACCTAGTGTTTCATCCATGCTGCTGCTAATGAAAGGATTTTATTCTTTTTTATAGCTAAATAGTATTTTGTCGTGCAGACATGCTATATATTTTTAGTCATACACCCACGGATGGACAATTAGGTTGATCCTTTATCTTTGCTGTTGTGAACAGAGCTATAATAAATGTGTGAATCAGGTATTTCCTTGACATGTTGAATTCTTTTCCTTTGGATAAATACTCAGTAGTCAGATGGCTGGATTGTGTCATAGTGTTATTTTTAGTTTTTTGAGAACTTTCTGTACCATTCTCCATAAAGGTTACATTTCCATTGATGGTGTATAAGAGGTATAAGAGTTCGTTCTTCTCCACTTTCTTTTTTTTTTTTTTCACGCCCCCCCCACTTCTCCACTTTCTTGCCAGCATTTATTCTTTGTGTCTTTTGAATACTAGCTATTCTAAAGGGGGTAAAATGATATCTCATTGTTGTTCTGATTTGCATTTCTCTGATGATTAATGATGTTGATTTTTTTAAATATATCTGTTGGTCATTTGCATAGCTTCCTTTTGAGGAATCCCCACCTTTTAAGGGGATTATTATTATTATTATTACTGCTGAGTTTTTTTTTTATATTCTAAATATTTAGTCTTTGTCAGATGAATAATTTGCAAATCCTTTTTTCCCATTCAATGGTTTCAACCTTTGCTGTACAGAGGATTTTTAGTTTAATATCATCCCATTTTTTCTCTTTATACCGTTGATATCTTAACCATAAAGTCATTACCGAGCCAACATCCCGAAGGGATGTTTTCATCAAGTAATTACTTAATATGGGGTCTTATATTTAAGTATGTAATCTATCTAGAGTTAGTTGTGTATATAATGAAAGACAGGGCTCCAGTTTTCTTCTCCTACATGTGGATATCAAATTTTCCCAGCACAATTCAGTGAAGAGGATGTCTTTCCCTCATAGTATGTTCTTGGAGGCTTTGTTAAGAAACAGTTCAGTGTGAATATGTGGATTTGTTTGCAGATTCTTATTGCTGCTACATCGGTCTGCGTGTCTGCTTTTATACCAATACCATGTTGTTTTGACCACAGTAGTCTTGATAATTTGATGTGGAGTAGTTGGATACCCCCAGCTTTATTTTATTATTATTATTTATTTATTTATTTATTTATTTTTTTGCTCAGGAGGGTTTAGGCTACTTAGAGTCTCTTGTGGATCCATGCAAACTATAGATTTTTTTTAAGTTTCTGTGAAAAATGACATTGCTATTTTGATAATAATTGCATTGAATCTGCAGAGTACTTTGGGAAATACGATCATTTTAATCGTATTTATTCTTCTGATCTACGAGCATGGGATGACAGACATCCATTTATTTGTGTCTTTTCAATTCCTTCCATGAGCGTTTAGCAGTTTGTCTTGTCGAGCTCTTTTATCTCCTTGGTTACATTTTTTCCTAGGTATTTTGTTTTGTTTTTTTTATACCTATTGTAAATGGCATGGTCTTCTTGATTTCCTTGTGTGTTTATGTATAAAAAACATTACTGTTTTTTGCATGTCGATTTTGTACCCTGTAAATGTACTGAAATTATTTATCAGATTAAAAATGTTGTGTTAGAGTCTTTTCTAGATATAAGATAATATCATCATCAAATAGGGATACTTTGACTTCTTCCTATCCAGTTTGCTTGCCTTGTGTTTCTATCTCTTACCTGATTGCTCTGAATGGGACTTCCAGTACTCTACCGATTATCAGAGTGTGGAAAGTGGGTATCTTTGTCCCGTTCCAGTCGTTAGAGAAAGGGATTTTCACGTTTTCCCCATTATGTATAATGCTAGCTATTGGTTTGTTATATGAGGTTTTTATTATGTTGAAGTTTATTTCTTTCATGTGTAGTGTCTTGAGTTTTTATCATCAGGAATGTTGAATTTTATCCAATGCTTTTTCTGTGTCTATAGATATGACCATATAGTTTTTCTATTTCATTCTTTTGATGTGAAATATTATATTTGTTTATTTGTGTATATTATATATATTAGTTGTATGTGTGCGTACATATATTATTGTATCTCTGGGACGAAACCTCCATGATCATGGAGCACTATTTTTTGATATGTTGTCACACTCAGTTTGCCAAAACTCCATTGAGGATTTCTGTGTCTGCGTTCATTTGAGGTACTGGGCACGTGGTTGTCTTTGGGGGTTGCACCCTTGCCTTGTTTGGGTATCAGAGTCATGCTGGGATTGTTGACTAAGTGAGGAAGGATTCCCTCCCCTTCTGTTTTTTTGAAATAGCGTAAGGCAAGTGGTGTCAGTTCTTCTCTGAAAGTTTGGTAGAACTCATCAGTGTGTACTGAGCATTGTGTACTGAGCATTGCTTTGAGGGAAGATGTTTTATAAGAGCTTCAATCTCAGTTTATGATTGGTTTTTGAGGATTTTTATTTCGTCCTGGTTCAATCTTGAGAGCTTGCATGTGGCAAGGAATTTATCCATTTTTTCTGGGTTTTCCAACTTGCTGACCTACCCTTGTTCGTAATGATCACTGACGATTCTGTGTACTTCTGTGGTCTCAGTCGTCACGCTTCCTTTTCTGATTCTGAGTTTATGTGGATTCTGTCTCTCCTCTCTCTCTCTCTTTTTTGTTAGTCTGGCTAGACGTTTGTGAACTTATCTTTTATGTCCCTTCTTTAGTCTCAGTTGCATTTCTTTCTGCTGTGACCTTCATTATTTCCTTTACTAATTTGGGGCTGAGCTGGTTCTTGCTTTAGCAGTTCCTGGAAGCCCATATTTAGATTGTTTGTTTGAAATCTTTTTACCCATTTTATGCCGGCCTTTATTCCTAGCAACTTCCTTTGTGGCATGACTTCTCTGTATCTCATAGGTTTTGGTATGTTATAATTTGATTTTTGTTTGTTTTAAGAATTTTATTTGTGTTCTGTTAATTTCTTCCCTGACCCAGTGGTGGTCAAGGAGCATGTTGGTGAATTTCCAGGTGCATTTTCCAAAGTTAATCTTGTAATTTATTTCTAGTTTTATTGCATTACGGTCTGAGAAGGAACTTATTTCATGTCCTATATGTTCTATCCCTTGTGGGCTCACTCTCTGCAGCCATGCGTTTGCAGGTCTTCCAGCCGCCTTCTGGGTTAGCCTCAGGGTTCCCAGGTGTCAGGTGGCTGGCCCACGGTTGGGACCGCGGAAGTCTGTGGCATGAATGTAGACAGCTGGAGGTCTTCCACGTACCCTTCCCAACATGAGGAATCCTTTCCAGACTCCCTGCTGACCCTGACCTAACAGTTTGTCTCATCCCTTGCCACTAACCTTTGCTTCTTTCGGCGCTGCCGGTCCCAGCTCTGCTTCATCTCAGTGCTCTCTTGGAAATGGTCTGTTGAAATGTGATATCTGCTTGCTAGTTTGGTCCCTTGCTATGGAAGAAGTGAAGACCAGATGCATCTAGTCAGCCATGTTGACATAAAGAGGTCAACATTGTGAGTCTTTACCAAAAATTAACTGCGTAGGCATTGCCACAGGACAATAATTTCTTACATTATCATTGTGCCGTGATCAGAATCAGGAAACTTTTTTTTTTTTTTTAGAATCAGGAAACTTAACATCAATACAGCATGGTCATCTAACCCATGACACATATTGAGTGTTGTTATAGAGGATTCAACATCATACTTACTACAACAGTCACCAATATCATAACTCATCTGAGGAATTACTAAGAACAAGACACTCTCTGGGCAAGCCAGGAAATCTCCTATGACTTGGAAAGCAAGCCACCAAGTAACTCAGTCATCCTGGAGGAGCAAAGCTCAGTCCTGTAGTAGTAAGCTATTGTTAAACATTAAGCATTTTATGGGAATTCCTTAAAGGATTAGTGGAGAAAAATCGCATGTAGTATTTTGGAGATCATTTCCCTTACCACCCTTGAAGATCATTTCCTTGATTACATACTCTCTTGGCACCACTGAGATCATTTCCCTGAGCATGCAGCCCCTGCACGTCTTTGCTTAGGAATCTTTCTGTCCGTTATGTATCTTCTCAGTAAAAGAACTCTGCAAGAAGTGCTCAGGGCTCTCCTGCACCTGTGGTTAGCCTCACCTCTTTCAGCATGCACTGTCAATCCGTGTCTCACAGGATCATTTATGCGGTCACAACATGTTGTAAATGTTATCCTGATGATATTTATTGCAGCGTGTTGTTTTCTGGCACAGGGTACAATCTAGGACTAGGTGGCTGTTCAGTTACTTCTCCTTTGATGCTTGGCAAGCTGCTGCTTCATCTTGGAGATTCATTTTGAAATTGGTTTAAAAGTTTGTTTTTGTTATGTCCTGTTTAGCCAGTGAACCTGAGGAAAATGTTATTATGGTCGTGAGCTGTTTTTTTCTACCAAATCTGTCTTTTATTTCATCATCCTTTACATGTTATCAATTCCTGCATTCTCGTTTGTTTACAGAGCTAGTTGTTTCTTTTCTTTGTATCTTTCTTGTCCTGTGTTTTATGAATGATGTTACCCCATCTCTAGTGTTGCTGACATAGTGAACCTACATTTCCCCCGAAATCCTCGCCATCCATACTGAGACCATCAATATTTCCTTTGCAGCTATTTTGTGAGGGTAGGGAGCTGTGCCCTCTGCTGCGATCTGCCCGCTTGAAGGCCGGGGAGGAAGGTGGGACAGGGATCTCAGCCTGCTTTGTGGGGAGACCCTGGCTTGGTCTCCTTTTCCAGGTTTTATTAAATGTCAAAATTCATTCAACCTGGTTTCAAGTGTGTTCTTTCTGGAGACACCAGCAGGTTCGCATTTTTTTTTTTTGCCTCTGCTAAGCACTTGTGCGGTGTATTTAAGGACTTTGAGAAGATTTCACATGTTTTTCATCACTTCTTTTCCTACTTTTCTCCAAATCGGTGTGAGACTGGTGATTTTGTCAGTGCTTTCAATAACCCTCCCTTTCCCATTCCAGGTGTGGAGTCTGTGTAGTGGTGGGAGGCAGGACAGGGAGGGGCAGCTCTGAGCCAACCACCATGGGTCATGTTTGTCAAAGCTCATGATGTGTACTTGTGTCTCTTTCATTCTTTGGTCCTTTCATGATTTTACTTTATTTCTGTTTTTCTGCTCATTATATCCATTTCACCGAGGATTGGGGGAGAAGAGTCGATGCTGCATCTTTACCTGTCAATTCCTTTGCCTTACTCCAAATTAATAAAAATCAAATGTAAATATTTTTGGAGGTAATTCTCACATTGGAGGCCAATTCTGAAATGAAGTATGTTAGGTCTGAACTGGTTCTAAAAGGATAACCGTACAATGTTTAATTTTTAAAGGGCTTCTTAATTTGATAAGTTGATAAATTCCAGTATTTACACATGAAAGAAGTAGTTTACAAAAAGTAATCCTGCTTCAACTATTCTGACCTTTCAATTTCTCCTGTCATGACTGTGTTTTGCTTTTCTGCACATCACGCATTTTCTCACGGACTAGCACACTTTCACTAGAATGCGTAATCTTTTGTCTATGGAAGCAAGAAGCAAGCCCATCCCAGGTAGCGTGTGCATAGCCAGGACTTTTTGGTGGTCTAGCAGCTGAAGGCAGCCACTTCTACACACTTCACCAGGGAATGAATTTGCTTTTGGGAAGACTAGCTCTAGAATGCATGGCTTTTTAAGAGTCTCAGCTGGAGCTCTGAGACGGGAAGAGGATGGCCTGTCAGCGGAATCCACCCCACAGGCAGGCAGGTGCAGGTGCTAACAGGAAATAAAGCCTCACTGCAGAAAAGTCCCTGATTTTAAATAAGACCTTTGTGGTCTTGTGATTTTAAATAAGACCTTTGTGTTTAGCATCACTGGGCAGAGAAACTCCATCCACATCTCCCTACTCATGGTACGAACTGAAATAACTTCATGAGGTCTGGACTCACAAAGACACAGCCACACAATCTGCTGCTTATACAAATGTAAATGTATTCACATCCCTGTGAAAGCTGCATTTTGTGAGCAGCAACTCTTCTGATTTATTAATCTTTTCTGTTAGTTCCGAGATATATACACTTCTTCTTTCTCGGTTCTGTGAAAAACTAGTCTGCCAAGGAGCCGTGAGACTGACAGACAGGAAATCACTGCGCTAAGTGAAGTGTTTCTCCTTTGACTCCGATGCCATGGCTGATACCGGAGTCATTTCAGGAGTAACGGGTGGGGGCTCATGTGAATGAGCAGGCTGCAGGTGTCACCTCCTGGCGAATCCGTGAAGCAGGCTGATGACAGCGGGACCCCAGGCCTGGGGGTCTGGCTTTGAAACTCGATACCACCACTTTCCAGCTTCATCCAGTTGAGCAGATTACTTTATTAATCTGTCTTCACATCAGATACTACCTATGAAAAATGAGGAGAAAAATAGGATCGATGTAATAAGATTTTCTGATGGTTGATTCAAATTATACATAGTTTGGGCCATTTATTATTCCTTCCACAAATATCTTTGTAAATAACACTACAGTCATTTACTTAATAACCTCAAGATATTGTATAGCCTGTTTACAAACTTACTGAAATTCTGTGCATTACTATAAAGAAAATACTTGACAGTGGGTAATTTACAAAGAAAAGATGTTTATTTGACTCTTGGTTCTGCAGACCGTCCAGGAACCCTGGCACAGCATCTGCCTCTGGGGAGGGCTTCAGGGAGCTTCCAGTCAGGGCAGAAAACAGAGGGGCACAGATGTGTCCCATGCCAAGAGAGGGAGAAAGAGAGCTGGTGCTTAAACAACCAGGTCTCCCAAGAACCAGGAGAGCAGGGACTCACGCAGCATCAGTGGGAGGGCCTGGAGCCATTCATGAGGGAGCTGCCCCAGGACCCAAGGTCTTACCCCAATAGTGGTTAGTAAATGTCAGCATGGGAATCAGAGGGGCAAACATCCAAACTGTATCAGTCACTAAAGCACTCACGTTGGGGACATTGTGATAGCCTGAAGAATTTGGAAAATATTAGTGAATACGCATTAAGGAAAAGTATCAGTAATATACTTTGAAGCGTTTGCTTCTTCAACATTTAAAAGTGATTTTTTTGCAAGCTCCTTTGATTTGTGGTGTAAGCGTCTTTATGGTACTTAAATTCCCATGGAAAACTTACGTTTGTATGAGTCCACAAGTAGTTAACTCACTAAGTAATTACATTGGGGAAAGCAGAAAGCAGTTTTTTCTTAAACAAGAAATAGTAGAGACCTACCTGATTGTAGCTGACATTCCCAGACGGTCAGTGAAATGCCCAGAGGCCACGGCTTTCTGTGCAGCTGGAGCCTCGGTTCATAGTCAACCATTAAGTAACTAATTGTGAACATGCTAATCTAATCAGGATTTATGGTTTGCAAACTATATAACCCTTGTAAAGAAAACCGGGTTAAGAAGGGCTAGCGTGTCAATCTTTTTGCTTTAGGCTGCCTTGGAATTGCAGAACCCAAATTAAGTGAACATGCAAGTGAAAATCTATACATAAAAATTGGTAAGAGCACCATGAAATGACATAATGAGCGAGAATGATTATGGATTCCTTTGATCTCACTCCGGCTCCATGAGGGGGATGGGGCAGGTGCTATTATTAGTTTCTCTTTGGGGATTAGTGACTGCGGCTCTGGGGCATCAGGTAGCTGTTGAAGACTCCCCCTGTGCAGGTGCATGGGGTGGGGGGCACAAGCCCAGGCACACTGGCCCGGGTTTGTTCACCTTACCGCCGAGTACTGATATACTCCCTCCGAGGCAGAGGATGCGGGCAGTGAAGGTAAGGGAGGCGGTGTGGAGAGGGTGAGGACGGGGCTTTAGACAGGCAAGGCTGTGGCAGCAGGAGGAGAGGTGGCTGGAAGGCTGGGAACCGGGGTCACAGGACACAGGGCCAGTAGCAAAACTGGATGTCGATACAGTGTGTGGCTGTGCTAGTTAGTCCTTCCGGAGTTATTTTTGTGCTTGCGTAGTTGTCTCTTATTGGGAAATAGCCTCTTTTTAATTGGCTTTATTCTTTGAAGTTTTACTTGTTTTGTTTTTCTTTATTTTATTTATGTAAGTCTTGTATATGCTTTAAGTGACTTTAGTTTTACACAGGCACTTTGTGACTCTGTTTAGTCCGTCCCCCGTTGTCTAATTGTATATGACTGTGTTTAAGAGACTCCTCAATGATTGGAGAACTACACACTCTTTACTCCAGAGATAGAAAAGATTTAACTACAATCCACTGCTCAAAAATCAGCTGACCTCCTAGTTAGAAAGTACATTTTCCAGTATAAATATCAATCTGTCTTACCTGGTCCTATAGCAAAAAAAATCAAGAGACTTAGATTTCTGTACAGTTGACTTTTTGGGTTTAACAGTAACATGAGATAGGATTTTTTGTGAGCTGTTTTAGTTTTCTCTGCCTTTATTTTTCTGTTACTTAAAATCAAGGTATGTCCCCTTTGGTCCTGTTAAGTTCACAAGTATATTCTGAAATATAATTTTGAGAATGAGTGACTCCACAAAAATATAGACTCTTTCCATCTATACTATCATCTGACTTAGTTCTGTGCTCATTTAGTTGGAACTGCAGTGTCTCCTTGAACCCTTCCCTGGCAGACTCTTTAGATCAAAGCATCACTACCGGGTCTTAGCACTGTAATTCTGTCAATCCCAAGGCCTGAACTGATAGCTCTCCTGCAGATGTACCCCGTTTGCTGGGGCAGGAATAGGTGCCTCGTGTGCTTGTAATCTTGGAAAATTAGGAGAGGAGATGATAGTTTAAGACTAAAGAAGCAGATTTTGGAGCACAGGGACTTACAGTATTTGTGAGCACGACATGCTCAGGCCTGTCTGCAGCTCTCCCACCACATGGCTGCCTGGCTTTCACCAAGTTCTCTGTGGGCTGCCAGTTCCCTGATCTCTAATAGTTGGGAATGAGAGTATTTAGGGGGTTTCAAAGTGGCTCAGTGAGCAGGGCGGCTGGCCCCATATACCGAGGGTGGCGGGTTCAAACCCAGCCCTGGCCAAACTGCAACAAAAAAAAATAGCCGGGCGTTGTGGTAGGCGCCTGTAGTCCCAGCTACTGGGGAGGCTGAGGCAAGAGAATCGTCTAAACCCAGGAGTTGGAGGTTGCTGTGAGCTGTGATGTCATGGCACTCTACCAAGGGTGATAAAGTGAGACTCTGTCTCAAAAAAGAAAAAAAGAATTTTTTGTCTTTTTCAAAGTTAATATTCTAGGGAGCCCTCAAATTTAAATGCAAGCCACTTTGACTGCTGCTGGGATGGTAGGAGCAGGGTCCCTTCCTAAGCTTACTGAATTCATCTGTGCATCCTAATTGTGAAGTCACTAGGCAAAGTAATTTTAAGGGCATTTCCATGTGTGAATGTATTGAGGCCCACATTTCAGTATAAATAATCTCATTTACTTTTAGTAGCAGACTCTGTCCTTACTTCAGGTTGATACTAACCACCAGAACAAACAAACTGTTCAATCCAGTGTGAAATACGTGTGGTTTGGGGGTTTTGTCCTTCTGACTAGGAGGACGTTTACTTGTCACTTTCATATGAATAAAGGGACGGATAGTACTCAATAATTTTGGCAATTTTAAAATTCTTCACAGTATAACCTTACGAGAAGGTTAAATGTCTTTTGCAACTTTATCGATGTCAAAACAAAAGCATTATAGCTTTTCTAATATAGGAATGATATTTATTTCCACACCTGAATTTTTGTTAGTGTATATAAAGATATGTTTACCTAAATTATTTATTTAACTTGCATTGTTTGTACCTAGTTTAAATCATAGCCTAGCTTCACTAAAAAAGGAAGAAGTTGAAAGGCCTCTCCTCTTTCAAGTGCAAACAGTTATTATCTATCCCAGCAAAGCAAGGAAGCCAAAAAGGAAAAAGCAGCTTTACCAAGGTTAACCTTTCCTTTAGATTGTGTGGGGGTAAAGCTTTTGTTCCTTAGAATAAAAAAAGAGACATTATAATAACATCTCCAGCATGCAGGCACATTGAGGAGCACACAGTATTCTAGCTTTAATGAAGATCACTTGGTTTTCTTGGAAATTTTATTACTTATCAGGGAATTTGACCTATTTCATAAGTATAAGGTATAGTTAGAACTTACTACAATCAAGGTGATTTGATATCCATGCCCTAATTTGGACTCTCAGATCCTACCACACTGCCCCACCCCACAACTACCAGAAACGTGAGGGCTGAGCACAGATCTGTGTGGCCCTCTCCGCACTGCCCACAAATGGCACTAGACAAACCTCCCACACCAGATGCTGTGCGTTTGTTTCTAGATTTTTATGTGTTGACAATGCCTGAAATAAAATATTTCAGATCCTTCAGAAAAAATTTACAGCCTAACCTCAGAAGAGCTACCAGCTTTCGGGGACCATTCAGCAGATGTAAGTCAGATGTCCACAGCTCTCCTTGAGACTTCAGAAGCAAGGGTGCCATGTGGAGTGGAGGAATTGAGGTTAGTGCAGTTTATATATAAAGATAGTGCATAAGAAAATTTTGACAACCCCAGCCAGTTGTCTTTACCGTATAAAGAAAATTCATTCTTGTATGTGCGTTGCATAGGAACATTCTTTTTGTGCTGTTTGGGTCCCTGGCTGACCTATTTATCGTCAGGTTTATTAGTGAAAGGCTTATAGAGTTGTCACTTTAAGGGGAGGAGATAGTTCTCTGCTGCATAATGTATATTATAAAAATGGAAAGATATTTGGAATTTAATAATCCTCCGCATTTCTTTTTACAGTGAAAAAGAACAGTTGCCTTGCTGAATTAATTAGCTTAATACTGAATTAATTAACCCAATAATTTCAATAATTTGTATTAATGGAATATTAGCCTATGTAAATAAAGTTTTTAGACTAGAATATTAAATTTCCTTCTTGAAATCGAGCCTAGAGAAACAATATCATATTTTAATTTGCATAATTTTGTTCTTTCCTCAAGTAAGGGATGTCCATCAGTTTACAAGGAACGTGGGTAATATTTATAAATGCTTCAGAAAAGCCAGTCATTATCGGCATACTGTAACTCCTTGAAGAGGGCAGAGGGCTTCTTCTAGAAGGGCTAAAAAACATGTAAAGTAAAAATTGTTTATACTTTACATTTCTTCTATTGGTTTGAAGTCTAATTCTGCAGTAAAGGGTATCAAGAGTTTGTTATTTTTTTTTTCTGATGGAGGAAATAATTGAGTGCTGGTTCTTGGATTTCTTCATGTCCAACACCAGTCACATTTAAAGAATGGATGAATATGGGCGGCGCCTGTGGCTCAGTGAGTAGGGCGCCGGCCCCATATGCCGAGGGTGGCGGGTTCAAACCCAGCCCCGGCCAAACTGCAACAAAAAAATAGCCGGGCGTTGTGGCGGGCGCCTGTAGTCCCAGCTGCTCGGGAGGCTGAGGCAGGAGAATCACATAAGCCCAAGAGCTAGAGGTTGCTGTGAGCTGTGTGACACCACGGCACTCTATCCAAGGGCGGTACAGTGAGACTCTGTCCCTACAAAAAAAAAAAAAAAAAAAAAAAAGAATGGATGAATGTGAGGTGGCTGTTTTGTTTCTCCAATGATGTCATTAAAAACTAACCTACGTGTACACTCACCATCATTTCATTAAGCAAAAGGCATTTAAAGGCATACTGACAATATAGAGGGACTGTACTAACACAGTAAAGCACATTTATTAAACATTAGAAAAGTCACAAAAATGTCACTACCTTGTCCTTACATTCTCTTGAAGCAGGGAAATCTTATCACACATCTGCACGGGTCCACAGGTGAGAGTTTATGAACTGATTCAGCCTGTGTTGGGCATAGAACATAATCTGAAAAACAGTTATTTCTATCACAAGGGGAAATATTTGGTATCATTCAGGGGCATTCAGTCCCATGGATCTTTAGGACCAAAAAAGCTGAACTGTGTTTGTTTCTCTCTATTCTCCCACAGTATCTTTCTCAAAGGTCAGACACCAATGTTCTAGAACTTCCCCGGTTCCTCTCACCCCCAGCAATGCAGCACCACGCAACACGATACCACACACCACAAGACCACACAACACAACACAAGACCACAAAACACAGCACGATACCACACAACACAACACAATACCACATACCACAATACCACACAACACAAGACCACCCAACATGAGACCACATAATACAATACGATACCATGCAATACAATGCAACATGATACCACAAAACACAACACACTACCACACAACACAACACAAGACCACACAACACAAGACCACAAAACACAGCATGATACCACACAACACAACACAAGACCACACAACATGATACCACACAACATAGCACAATACCACACAGCACAACATGATACCACACAAGACCACACAACACAACACAAGACCACAAAACACAGCACGATACCACACAACACAATACGATACCACACAACACAACACAAGACCACACAACATGATACCACACAACATAGCACAATACCACACAGCACAACACAATACCACACAAGACCACACAACACAACACAACACACCACGACACCACCCAACACAACACAAGACCATCCAACATAAGACCACATAACACAATATAATACAATACAACATGATACCACAAAACACAACACGCTATCACACAACACAATACATGACCACACAACACAAGACCACACAACATGATACCGTACAACATAGCACAATACCATACAACACAACACAATACCACACAAGACCACATAACATAACACAACACGATACCACTCAATACAATACAACATGATACCACAAAACATAAGACCACACAACAGGATACCACATCACACAACACAACATAATACCACACAACACAATGCAATATAATACGATACACTACATTACAACACAATAACAAATAAGTTCTGTCATTCATTTTTGTTTGGCATATCTTGACTAGCTATCTGTGTATTCCTAATTTATTGTACACAAAAGAGTTGATTTTGTCTGGCAATCTACTCGTCGGGATTCTATTAAACAGCCCATGTAATGATGAATGTTGCTAGCGATGACCCCGAGGCTCAGCAAGTTTCCAAAGTGCCTTCTGAATCATCAAAGGAGGACACGACCAGGGAGCACAAAACCTCTCCCTAATTCCACTGTGGCTTTATTTCTTGGGAAAGGGAGAATGATGAGAATTTCTCATTAAAAGGAGAATTGGTGTATTGGGTACCTTGAAAATTATGGCCCCCGTCTTACACAGTCCCCTCACACCTGCCGGCTTCCAATAACTTCCACGTGTGCAGTATTGATCAGAAGAAAAATGAAGAGTTGAAAACTGGCTGTATATACTGTGTATTGATCTCGTGATGTATTTTCAGCTCTTCAGGAAGAAATACTGAAATTCAGTCTTTGTTCTCCTTTTGTGAGAGCAGTACGGATGAAGAGGAAGAAGAATTTCTTGACAAGCACCATGTCATCATGCTACCTTGGTCAAAGAGTACCTCATGACTATTTGTTCATTACTTTTTCCATTTTGTACCTAGAGTAAAGTAAATGACTGAAAAAAATAACCAAGTCATTCTATGTGTTTAGGTGTAAGACATTTTGATTATTAATGTGTCTGATGTTTCAAAGCTTAAAAACTAATAAAAGTCAGTACAATTACAAGTTTAAATGCTTTTTATTTCTAATGATATATTGTATGTCAAACACTAATCAATATTTCAGATCATGATAGTAAAATTTGATGAATTTTCAGGAAAAAATGTATAACTCTGTCTATAAAATCTACCACAGAATAGAATGTGATTGTATGTAAAATAATGTTCATTGCTCAGTTATATTTTAGATGATTATATCAGGGGTGGGGACTAGATGTCAGTCAGATCTATGTACCCTGGTGCTTGGTTCCCACACTGAAAAACGCTTACTGATGCTAGGTCGATGGAGAGAATGAATGGACCAGCAGGTGCAAGCAGGCACAGTGCCAACGTTATTAAAGCAGAAAGGATAGTGCACTCTGGAAAGTGAAAGGGAGCTCCAATAAGGAACAGCACATCCCTGGGTGAGGCCTGTCCTTTTATGCTAATCACTAATGACATGCTAAGCTATTGGAATATTCATGAGTTTTCTGGGAAAGGGGTGGAGAGTTCCCAGAACTGGGAATCTTCCCCACTTCTTAACTTCATAAGGCAAATTCTGAGCATCGCTGTGGCATTTATAAACTCATGGCTCTAGTGGGTGTGATTTTTACTGTTAATGGGGCCAATAGTTCACTTACTGACACTGTTACCTCAACTATGCGCATGTTCTAATGACCCTCTCTTGTGACCTTGATCACGTCCCCACAAGGGGTTTCTCTGTTCTTTCTGTTGGTCAGTCCTTGGAGCTGCCTTGTTGTAGACCAAGCGTCTGGTCAGTGCTTGGAACCCCCTTGACACATTATCTGCTTCTTGGAAGCCCCACCTGTTTAATTTGTTCCTCCTACTGTAGACAAAGTATCTCCTGATATCTTCTGCTCCTCTCCTCCCCTATCTGTGCCTAACAATTATGTCGTCAACCAAAGTATACATTTGACAGCCAACACATACCAGTCAGTATCATTCTGTAATTATACTATATTTTATCGTAGGGCTTTTGATATTTATAAAAATTCTGGTAGCTTAAAAAAATCCATTCTGGGAAAATGAAAGAAGATCCAAAATAAAGTGGATGTAATATTTGCCATACTGGTAAAACACAGGGAAGTCTCAAAGCATCGTCTTTTCAGAGCTCGAGATAGTGGTGAATTCTACGTGTCAACCTGGCTGGTCTACAGTACTCAGGTCTTTGGTCAAACATTACAGCTGGCCATTGACAACACAGGGCATTAGCAATGCCAACCCCCCGTATAGTCAAAAATCTATGGTTTACTTTTGACTTCCCCCAAACTTCACTACTTAGAGTAGTCTATTGTTGACTGGAAGCCTCACTGATTATGTAGTTAATATATAGTAGAGCCTCCATAGCCGACCGGCTCCCTACACTGACCGCCTCCTTAAGTGACCTAATGTTCACGGACTGGACAAGCGTCTCATGTAGGTGTCAGTACAGTAAGGCTCCTTCCTCGTGCTGACCACCTCCACGTGTCTACCAGTTGGTCGCAGTCCCGTGGGTGGTCAACTTACAGAGGTTCTACTGTATTTTGTATGTTTTATTCATTATATACCATATTCTTACAATAAAAGGAGAGAAAAGAAAATGTTACTAAGAAAATCACAAGGAAAAGAAACTTTCTTTACTATTCATTGAGAGTGGATCGTCATAAAGATCCTTGTCATCTTCACCTTGAACAGGCTGAGGAGGGGAGAAAGGGCAGGTGCTGCTGTCGGTGTCCCGCCGTGGTGGAGGCGGAAGGAAATCCCCCCATTCAGTGAGCCCATGCCGCTCAAACTGGGTTGTTCAAGGGCCAACTGTATGCCAGATATTTCTGTGAAGACATGTAGATGAGGTTAACGTTCCATCGACTTAAATCAGTAGACGTTCTCTGGAGAAGCCTCATAGAGTCAAACCAAGCCCTGTTGTGGCATCAAAGGAAGTGACGCATGTGGAAGGGCTTTGCTGCTGTGGGGCAGATCCCACAGCTACTGGCCATCCAGTGATATGCATAATAGTCTTATAATTCAAGGGCTTACCAAAGAGGAGAAGACGTGGAGGGATATTTTTGTTTTGTCAATTTGTGACATTTTAGGAGACTTTCCCCTTCTGGAGTTTGTTGTCATCAGAGCAATGTCCCTGAAGGTTGGCTGGGCGCTCATCACAACATAAACGTGACTCAAGGCCCGGACTCTTCTATCATTCTGTGACTCTGTATTAGTAATTTTTTTTTTGATACAGAGTCTCAAGTTGTTGCCCTGGGTAGAGTGCTGTGGCATCATAGCTCACAGCAGCCTCAAACTCTTGGCCTTAAGTGATTCTCTTGTCTCAGCCTCCCAAGTAGCTGGGACTACAGGTGCTGCCTGCCACCACGCCCGGCTAGTTTTTGGTTGCAGTTGTCATTGTTGTTTAGCAGGCCCGGGCTGGGTTCCAACCTGCCCGCCTTGGTTTATGTGGCTTGCGCCATAACCACTGTGCTACAAGTGCCAGTATTAGTCATTTTCTATACAAGACTTCTAGGTCTCTTTGTATACAAGATCTCTATGTCTTTTTTATCTAAAAACACCCTTTATTGAAATGATTGATATCAATAAACAAGCAAAAAAGCCAATAATACAATCAAAATAAAATAGTGTAAAAGAAAGAAATCTTTCAAAAGAGGTTGACTCCTCAACAATTTTTGTTGTCCTCTTACCACTTCCAGTATCCCAGTGCCACAGAAAGAAAATGGAGTCACGGGCAGCGCCCATGGCTCAAGGAGTAGGGCTCTGGTCCCATATGCCGGAGGTGGCGGGTTCAAACCCAGCCCCGGCCAAAAAAAACACACAAAAAAAAAAAAAAAGAAAAAGAAAATGGAGTCACTTTAGCGCCTTCGTCACTTGTGTCAAAGCCCCTCTTGGCATCTTGTTCCAAGGCCTTTCTGCAGGTAGTATCTGTAGTTACAACAGGGGATTGCCTGTTCATCCATTAATGTGGGAAATACTTTTTTTATTTTAGCAAATGTTTAAGGTTTCTTGATTTTCCCTACTCCTTCACTCAAAGACAACATCCTCCTTTTCCTTTCTGATGAGAAAGGAAATTACTCCTCTGGGCGCACTTTACAACACCCCAGTGCTGCTCTCAGACAGAGGTGGGTATGCGGCTGTCCTGTTCTCGTTAAGGCAGGATTAAAGCACCCCTGTTTCTTCTTGTATTCAGCCATAGCTTGAATATTTTATGAACTGGCTCAGAAGAAAATTTTATGCAATGTCATTATCTTTTACAGTATGAGAATTTTGGAAGGAATATTAAGCTGATAATTAATTGCCCTCAGTGTATCTGTGGCCAGAATTTGAGATAAAGAGTGTGCCACTGACTTTGCCATTTGATTTCCGATATGACATTGAAATAAGACGTGAGGGTACCTGGTAGCAGAAGAGAGCAGACCCCTTCTGCCTTTATTTGTTTCCCCAAACCATACATTTAGGAGAAGTTCCTCAGTTCCGAGGCCATTAGTCTAATGAAGAGATAAAACTAAATAAGTTTAGAGCCTTTGCCTGAGGAAGCTCCAACGTGTTCTTAGATGTTGAAGCTCAAATTTAAAATTGCTCTTTAAGGACTGTGGAATTGAGAGTTACAGATACTCCAGAATAATCCAACCAAGTACTAATTCTGGAGTTAGTAGGTTGTCTCTAGCAATGTATTGGATATAGGAAGGCATGATTTTCCACGTGTGTTGGAACTTGTGAGCTTCTTCCCGGACTCGCACAGTGCTGTGGCAGTCATAAGGCATGCTGCGTTCCCCCAGCTCTGGACGCATGTCTGATGGAGACATTGTTTGATGTCCACTGCAGTCATTCACTCCAGGGCCTCTGAGGGTGTCAGCCAGTGCTGGCCAGTGGTGCCTGCTGCTCCTGAGATCACTTTGTGTTATACCTTATATGTGAGCAGCACAGAAAATACTTCTTGAGAAAATTCATGTTACGAAACATCCTTACCTCTGTAGTAGGCCCACGGACACTTCAAGTAAGACTGTGATTCAGAAAAGCAGTTGTGGCTCGGCACCCATAGCACAGTGATTACGGTGCCGGCCACATGCATCAAGGCTGACAGGTTTGAACCCGGCCAGGACCAGCTAAACAATGACAACTACAACAAAAAAATAGCCAGGCGTTTTGGCGGGCGCCTGTAGTCCCAGCTACTTGGGAGGCTGAGGCAAGAGAATCCCTTAAGCCCAAGAGTTTGAAGTTGCTGTGAGCTGTGATGTCATAGCCTTCTACCCAGGATGACATAATGAGACTCTGTATCAAAAAAAAAAAAGAAAGAAAAGCAGTTCTCTGAGTCCTTCCTTTTGATTCGATTTTTGGAAAGATGGAAAGCGGAGAGCAATGTCCATCTCACCCTGGTTTTGCCACATGCCCTCTGTCACTTCTTACATCTCAAAATGTACCCCTCAAAGAGGCTTTCTCTGACCTCTATCCAAATCAATTCCCTCTTTTTTCTTTATTCTTTCTCCTTGTATCCTGCTTCTTGCTTTATAATATTTATAATTATTAATACATGCACGTGTTTTTGTAAGATTTGTCCCTTAACCAGACTGCACATTTCAGCAGAGTTTGTCTGCCACTGTGCTCTGAGCCTCTTGCAGGGGACGAGCTCAGACTGGGGGCTCTTGGGACGAGTGAACGAATGTGCAGAATCTGAGAAGCCATTTCCGTCCCTAACTTTCCCAAGCAGAGGCAACGTGATATATGTAGGGAGAAAAACACAGGGTCTGTCTTCAAGTTGTTATTTTATACTATTTACTAGTTGGAAGATCACTTATTTAATCTATCCATCACGAAATGGAAAAACGGATATTGACTTAGTTCAAAGAGATGTGGTGAGAATCAAATAAAGTAATGATACAGAGACACTTTTGGGACTGGGAAGAGCTCTGCTAGGCCTATCATCATGTTTCATGAGTTTATGTCAGAAGCCTTGTATATTCAGACAAATTAATGTTGGATCAATAAGTGAATTTAGGATCAAGTTGATATAAATGATCCACAAAAATCACTCAATATCAGAAGTGGAGAATGCTTTCAGTGGGCTGAACCATTAGATTGAAGAATATATATGAAGCTGGTGTTTATGTTAAAAGTCAGGTATCTAAATTCATTTCATAAAATATCTGAAACATTGTTCTGTATATTGATATAAATGGCTTTCTTCTATCATGTGTAAATTCAACGTTTTTAAATATTAAAATTGTATCAACATTTTATAAACAGCCTGCACATTATATTTACCGAGAAGAAAACTTTTAAAAACATACTATTTATACCCCCTCAAATCTGTTTTCTGGGTTATTCTGTTTCATCATAATTTTCATCCCTGGTTATTTATTACGAGCTAAATTTGCATGGAAACAATGTTTATTTCCTCAGAGTTCATCTGTGCCCGCCATTTATCCCTCACCTAACGTCATAATTCTTTGTTAGTGATGCCCTGATTGTTTGCTGAGTAAATGATTATGATGTTGCAAACAGGATTACGCCTTTAGCTGGGGAATAACTAGCAGGCATAGATGAACTCTAAGAAAATACAGATCCTCTTGTTTTAATGCAAATGTCTTCTGTAGTTAAGGAAAAAGGGAGAGAATATTCTTAATGTTTTCCACACAGTGACAGTCATGTTTAAAATGAAAACAATTAATTGATTGATGGGGTTTCTTTTTTCAAATACACATATTATACAACAGATACGGAAACGTAATTCTGAGACTCTGAATATTCTCTCACTTCTATCAGAAGGAAGCAATATGGACGAAGCTTTCTAGCCAGGAAAAAAAACATACAGTGCACACACAAACACACCCGTATATACACACATTAATCTCACTAGGTACAGATGCTTTTAAAGATCTCCAACAGGGGAAATGTACTTCATCCATATTTTACAATTAATTAAACATTGTATACTCATCATAAGTACAAAGGAAATATTTTAGAGTAAATTTTGGTACAATTTCATGTTTTTATGCACATATCATGTTTTTATACGATAATATTTTGTTGTTCATTCTAATGACGAATGCTCTTAAACAGTGTCTGTACTTAAAAAACAGGAACTGAAAATTCAGACAGGAGGTAAGTGCACATTTTATTTTTCAAAATACTTTTCCCCTTTGCTTTCTTTTCTGCCCTCCTGTGCTGTAGCCCCAGAAGAGTTCCTGGTAGGTTTTAGGCTAGAGAGCAGTTAGGATTTGTTTTAATTTAATATTACACTAAACAGCAGTGAAATAAAATAGAAGCTTATTTCTCTCCTATGGAAGTCAAGCCAAGCGCTACTATAGCAACTGCAAGGTCACTTCCTTCCTCATGGAGATAGTTGTAAACTCTCAGCCATCAGAATGAGTTCCAGACATCAGGGAGGGGAAGTGGGAAGAGCAAAACAGCTGAGGTCGCTTTCTTTTTTTTTTTTTTTAATGTTGGAGATTCATTGAGGGTATAAGAAATGAGCTTACACTGATTGCATTTGTTAGGTACAGTCCCTCTTACAATGTGTCTTGCGCCCAATAGGTGTTTCACACACTGAGACCCCACCGCTCCCTCCTTCCCTCTCTCTCTGCTCTCCCCTTCCCCCATCCCCACCATATACTAGGTCATCAATTGTCCTCATATGAAAATTGAGTACACAGGATTCATGCTTCTCCATTCTTGTGATGCTTCACTAAGAATAACGTGTTCCACTTCCATCCAGGTTAATACAAAGGATGTAAAGTCTCCATCTTTTTAATGGCTGAATAGGATTCCATGGTGTACATAGACCACAGTTTGTTAATCCATTCCTGGGTTGGTGGGCATTTAGGCTGTTTCCACATTTTGGAGATTGTAAATTGAGCTACAATAAGCAGTCTAGTGCAAGTGTCCTTATGGTAAAAGGATTTTTTTCCTTCTGAGTAGATGCCCAGTAATGGGATTGCAGGATCAAATGGGAGGTCTAGCTTGAGTTCTTGAGGGTTCTCCATACTTCCTTCCGAAAAGGTTGTATTAGTTTGCAGTCCCACCAGCAGTGTAAAAGTGTTCCCTTCTCTCCACATCCACGCCAGCATCTGCAGTTTTGAGATTTTGTGATATGGGCCATTCTCGCTGGGGTTAGATGGTATCTCAGGGTTGTTTTGATTTGCATTTCTCTAATATATAGGGATGATGAACATTTTTTCAGATGTTTGTTAGCCATTCATCTGTCTTCTTTAGAGAAGGTTCTATTCACCTCTCTTACACATTGATAAATGGGATTGGTGGCTTTTTTCATGTGGGTTAATTTGAGTTCTCTATAGATCCTAGTTATTAAGCTTTTGTCTGATTCAAAATATACAAATATCCTTTCCCATTGTGTGGTTGTCTATTTGCTTTGGTTGTTGTCTCCTTAGCTGTACTGAAACTTTTCAGTTTAATGAAGTCCCATTTGTTTATTTTTGTTGCTGTTGCAATTGCCATGGCAGTCTTCTTTGTAAAGTCTTTCCCCAGGCCGATATCTTCCAGTGTTTTTCCTATGCTTTCTTTGAGTATTTTTGTCATTTCATTCCTTAAATTTAAGTCCTTTATTCATCTTGAATCAATTTTTGTGAGTGGAGGAAGGTGTGGGTCCAGTTGCAGTCTTTTTCATGTGGATATCCAGTTCTCCCAGCACCATTTATTGAATAGGGAGGCTTTCCCCCAATGTATGTTCTTTTTTAGTTAATGGAAGATCAGGTGTTTGTAAGATGTTAGTTTCATTTTTTAGTTTTCTGTTTGATTCCAAATGTCTGTGTCTCTGTTTTTGTGCCAGTACCATGCTGTCTTGACCACTATGGCTTTGTAGTACAGCCTAAAATCTGGTATGCTGATGCAGAACTGCCTTAGCTATATGGGTTTTTTTCTGGTTCCATACAAAATTCAGAATCCTTTTTTCCAAGTCTTGAAAGTACGATGTTGGTATTGTAACAGGGATGGCACTGAATCTGTAGATTGCTTTGGGAAGTATAGACATTTTAACAATGTTGATTCTTCCCAGCCACGAGCATGGTATGTTCTTCCATTTGTTAATATCCTCTGCTATTTCCTTTCTTAGGGTTTAATAATTTTCTTTATAGAGATCCTTCACCTCTTTTGTTATGTATATTCCTAGATATTTTATTTTCTTTGAAGCTATGGTAAAGGGAGTTGTGTCCTTAATTAGTCCCTCATCTTGGCTGTTATTGGCATATACAAAGGCTACTGACTCGTGGACATTGATTTTATATCCTGAAACATTTTTGATGACTTCCAGGAGTCTTGTGGTTGAGTCTCTGGGGTGAGGTCACTTTCTTTAAACCAGTCTTCCTGGAAGGCTCACACACTTCCTGCATCTTATTGGCCAGAAGTTAGCCCTGTCTAGATGCAAGGAAATTGGGAAATGTGGTTATTGAAGTGGGCATGTTGCTGCTCAGAACAAACATTGAGCTGAATTAGGGAAGAAAATGAGGAACCTGAGTACCGAAGGCAGTTGGGGCCTCCGTCACAGCCTTCAGTGTAATCCTCATTACTGATGTACAACTGCTGGTTTTCAGAATATATATGGATTTTGCAGTTAACATGGCTTAAAATATATGGTAAAAACAAGTCTTTTGAGATTTATATAAGTCACATTTTAGAGACACCACTATACTTAAATTATTCAACTTCTAATATAATCTATACCTCTTTTCAAGTCTTTTTATGCCCTTACAAAAGTGTGCTTTAGTTATACAGAGACTCATCATTATTCAGCTTCAAGTTTTTACCTTAGTACTTCTTGAAACTCATTCCACATCTTTGTAAAGTTCAGTCTTTGGGCTAATGCTCAAATTCAGTCTGATTTGGTGAAGTCTTTCAATGATTTGTGTAAAAAATGCTGTGATATGACATATTTGTTTCAAGAGAACATTCTGATATTAAGATATTTTAATATCTATGACATTAAGATTTCTCACAAGAATACACAGAGAACCAATATAAAATACTCTCTTCTTTAGGAATGTTGACTAATTGGTACAGGAAAGCTGGGAATTCCAGATGGTTTCAAAGATAAAGACCCACGGCTGTGTCCCTTCCTATGAGGCAGTGTTTAAGTCCTTCATACTCCACGTATAAAATGAGAGATTAATTGTATTTTAACCAAGTTCTGGGGGCACATGTTTTTTTTTTTTTAATTTGGGAAAGGATTGTATAAGGGAACTGACTTGCTCAACAAAAGCCTGAATGCCTGGATATATTTTATATAAAGAGCACCCTTGTAAGTCTGAAGAAAGAATTCTACCACGAAAGTTTCAGATTTGTGACCTAGAGGCCTTCTGAGCCCCATTCTCAGGCTGATATTCTGGAATTAATGTTGTCACAGAACTGCTAATATTTGTGACGTATATACATCCTTTCTCTGTAGAAACTGACTCCAGAGAACCACAAAGGGAAACTAATTTCTTTTTCTCAAAGCAATGAAACCCATTGAAGAACTTTAGGCAGCTGTCTACATTTGCTACCCAATTTCCAGCTAGATACTTTTTTCTTCTAGTACAGAAACCCATTTAAGATACTAAAAGTAAAAGGGGATTATTGTAGTGAGATTGGATGGAAATCCCACAACAGGGCCTGCAGGAAATCTGGCCCTGAGTGCAGTGAGAGTTTCTGGGTGGTGGGAGCTTTCCTGCAGGACAGCCCCGGGGCTCCCACCTGGCTCTGTTTTTCTCTCCTAACTGGCTTCATCTGCACACTCCCACTTTCTGCTCAGGCCTGAAGATTTAATTTATTTGAGTTCATTGAGATCTCTCACTCCACCTCCTAGCTTCTCTCTCTGCTCTACTCAGGTGGCTGTTCTAGTCCTGAGTAGAGTTTTCAATTCTAAATCCAGAGGGAGACGTTGGATTAGTATAGTTTATGTTTTCAAGCCAGGAAACTTGGTATCCACGTGGGGCCCCAGAGTTGGATCCGATTCAAATGACTGGGGTCAGGCCTTGGTGAAGAATGGACAATTAATGGTATGGAACGTGAGTCCTGCATCTCAGCAGGCCCATTGACGACCGGAGGGAAGCACCACTGGTCAGCTATAGGCTTCTCTGATAAGACTTTCAGGGAAGAAGTGAATATCAAAAGAAGGAGGTTTATGAGGGAATGTGACGGGTATTAGGTGGGTTTGAGGAGAGGGGCATTGAGGGAAAAGGGTATAGAAGGCTGGTGGTGAGTCAGGACCGCTCGACTGCGGTGACAGTGCGGGTGATACCTGCAGGGAGAATAGGAACCAAAGACCCCGTTCTTGGCAAAGGAAAACATTTTCAGAAAAAGGGAAAGACAGAAAAATTAGCTGAGCAAGGCAGAATAAAAACAGGTTAGCTAGTTCACTTTTAAACCAGCCATTAAATTTCTTATCTGAACAGTTTCCTACTTTTCCTAGAAGCCTGGCCTATTGGGGATACAGCTTGCAAACACACCTGCTGGGTCTGCAAACACTCTGAAGAAAGACTGGCCATAGAGGAAACTCTGCGCAATGACTGAGTAGAAGATTAACCAGGCCGTCTCCTGCCCAGTCAACAGTCAAAGCAAATACCCATTGTGGGAATTTGTATTGGGCCAGGGAAGAGATCAAGGGAACAGCTCAAGCCCTGAAATATGGACAGGAGGGCTTTTGTACCCCCTTTTCACAGACGAAGATGCCTCTGGGCAGAGATCAGAAGAAAATTCTTCTGTCCCACCAATTCTTCAGGGAAGCCTGATGTCATGACATCTATCTGCTCCACAGTGAGCTGGTGGGGATTAACCTCCCCCAAGGAAGCTGTGCCTCACCACAGACAGGAAGCTGCCCATATGCAAGGCTCAGGTTTCAGATTTCTTAAGTCTGTTCAGACCCTTAAAGTTAATGATTTTACACAGAATAAGAGCTAACATGCTTCCTCAAGGAAACTGCTAATGTTTTTTGTTCCTTTCTTTAGCTTACCCTTTGGGCTAAATGAGCAAGTAGCCTTCAGTAAAACTAAGTGGGGAACAAACACACATCTGCTGGACCTCCAAAGCCAGTGATAGTCACCTGTGTTTCCCACTTTTGAAAACTCCATTTTCCGAGTGCTGTCTCTTTATCTCCCGCTGCTTCTAACTTTACTTTTTCCAGTGGATCACTGCCAGCTCCAGAGGTCTTAAAGGACCTTGCCCCCAGGGTGATCAGACTACCTCTCATCACAAGCCAGCCTCCCCCTCAGAGGGCCGTGTTCCTTCCAGGCGTCTTCAAGACCATCCTCACAGACATCGTTTGGGCTTAATGGTCACTGTATTATGAAAAAGCGATTGGTGGGTACGAGTATCCTGGAACTTTATTTTGACTTTGTTCTCTGAGTCCTCATCACAGACACTTCTTCCTTTCTAGGACTGATCTATTTGACAACTAAAGAGAAATTTCACACCGAATTCCCATGGGAGCAAAGTATTCCATGGCGGTCCCAGCAACTCCCAAAAGTGATATTACAGATGACTGATGGGAACTGAAGCCTGTCTCATACAGCTTCCCTTTTATTGGTTCTTGAAATGGCCAATTTTCTTTTTTATGAAGGAGAAAGTAAGCCCTAACCAGATGCTTGTGATTAAAATATGAGATAATGATAATAGACCTTTTACCAAGGTTGTGTATCTTCCCGCTATCAGATCAATGCCAAGGTGAAAATGAGCCATTTATCTGCAGATAAACATTGCGGTGGGATAAATGGTTTATTTTCCAAGTTTGAAACAATTATACGTTAACAGCATCGCTCTCCTCTGAAGACTTCAGGTTTATTATAACATCATTAAAAACACATTTAGTTGGTATTTGTGAAACACGATTCATTGTACTGTTATGTAAATGACAGTTTTGACATAAAGCTAGAGAAAAAAGTCTTAATTTTTCACATTTCTAAATCTTATATCTGTTCATGAGTTAAAGTATCTCATTCACTGAGACTTCTTTGAACAAATGGAATTTTAATTTATTTTTCTGTAAGTAGGAAAAACAGACTACAATCATATCAAAATGGCCAGTTGTTCGCTGTGTGGCATTTCTTGTTCTAGAATGTAGAAATACAAAGAATAGGAAAATAAAAATGCTTCAGAGTTTTATTAGATTTACAAAGTTGCTTCTACTTCGTCTGTACCAGTCACCATACATGCTACCTCAGAAGAAGAGAAATATTATTCTATCTTCTTTATGGAATTCCAAAGCTTACATTTAGGTTAAACATCTAATTTCTCAGAATGAGTACCTGCCGCAGGTGTGTTCATAAGAGAGGCAGAATCTCTAGCTCCTGTCCAATCCAGTAGTCCCTCTTTGGGGCCAGTCTATGTCATATCTTCTATTGCAAAATAGATTTCTTTAAATCGTATTTTCTTTAGCTGTTCCACTCACACTATTTTTCCTCATTTCATTAGTAAAACTCCTCAGAAAAGATGTCTATATATATTTCCAGTTTCTTACCTCCTGTGTTCTCTTTGAGTCCTTCAAATTAGGCTCTTATTTTCACTACTTGGTTGCCACATTCTTGTCAATAACCTGCATATTTCATATTTCTCAAACGTCACCTTGGTCAGCTTCTCAGCAGCACTTAATATGACTGGCCCCTCCGTTATCCTTGAATTTGTGCTTCCTGTGCTCTTTAGGGTACCACCCTCTCAGAATTTCCTTGCTTCCCTGCGACTGCCCCTCTACAGAGTTTAAAATTTCTTCTTGGCCAGGTGCAGTGGCTCATGCCTGTAATCCTATCACTCTGGGAGGCTGAGACAGGTGGATTGTTGGAGCTCATGAGCTCGAGACCAACCTGAGAAAACGTGAGACCCCATCTCTACTAAAAATAGCAAAACTGAGGCAAGAGAATCACTTGAGCCCAAACAGGAGGTTGCTATGAGCTATGACGCCAAGGCACTCTACGTAAGGCGACAGCTTGAGACTCTGTCTCAAAAATAAAAATGAAAATAAAAATAAGAGGGAGGGAGATTGGTGGGATTACACCTGTGGTGCATCTTACAAGGGTATATGTGAAACTTAGTAAATGTGGAATGTAAGTGTCTTAACACAATAACTAAGAAAATGCCAGGAAGGCTATGTTAACCAGTGTGATGAAAATGTGTCAAACGGTCTATGAAACCAATGTATGGTGCCCCATGATAACATTAATGTACACAGCTATGATTTAATAAAAAAAAACAAAAATAAAAATAAATTCTTTTCCTTATCCAGCCCCTGAATGTTGCTACGCTCGGGGTACAGTCTTTGCCTTTATAGATGATCCTATCCAACCCTGAGTACATGATTCTAACCTAAACATTACCAGATAACTCCAAATTTGTATACTGATATTTGCCTTTCCTTTGTTTTCCTCCTTTTATAAATGGACAACCACTCCCACCTAATTGATCAGGCCAGAGACTCTGAGAGTCACCTTTGAATCCTCTCTTTCCTTCCAGGACTATATGCTTTTGTCAGCGAGTCCTGTTCACTCCATCTTAAAATACACCCTGAACATTGCCTCTTCTGTCTCTACCACTCCCATCTAACCCAGGATTCCTTTCACAGTGGACCTGGGTCAGCATCTCTACTTCACAAACAGACAGACTTATCTTTGAAAAACGAACATCAGGCCACCTCCGTCCTTAGCACACAAGTAAAGACCACATTTTCCCCGAGGCAACCAAGCAGTTCTTGGATTAGGCCCCTGCCTAACTCCACTGCCCCATCCCCTGATCTGGTCCTTGAGCTCACCCTGTTCTTAGCAGGTGGCCTGCCTGCCGTTTGAACTCAGGATGGTCACAGCTGTAGGACCTTGGTACCTCCTCTGCCTTCTCTGATGCCCCGTGAGATCCTCACATGATGCCTTTTCACATTGTTCAAGCCTCACCTTAAATGTTTCTCAAAGAGCTTTTCACTGGCCACTGTGTAGAAAGGAGAAGACACCTTTTCATTCTGTCCCCTTGCACATTAAATTTTTTGACAATGTTATTACTGCAGAAAGTATTTATTCATCTTTTTCCGGGTGTCTTTCATTATTAGAATTAAGCTTCCTGATAGCATAGGCCATCTTGTTCATTACTCCATCACCCGTGGCAATCTGGCACACAGAATTTATTTAGTGAATAGTGATTGAATTAAGAAGTGTTTTTGATTTGCAAAGATTTACAGAGATGACAATTTCTAGGAGAGGCTCTCTATACTCAATTCATCACATATTGAGTCCCTATAATGTGTTATTTTTTATGTTCCTTATAAATGAACAACCCCGTATGTTGTTAAATCCCCATTTTACGCATGAGAAAACTGAGGTATCCAGTGGGTAAATAATGTTCTCAAGGCTACTGAGCCAGGAGGTAGGAATGAAGGCTTACAAATACAGGCATTCTAATTCCAGAGTCTGTACCTGTGGACGTATAGAACATGGCGTTTCCATTCAATGGACTTTTAAATGATACCTTACTACTGATTTATAAGATAGATATTAATGTTAGATTCTACGATTGAACCTAGGGTTTTCTAGTAAAATATCTGAGTACGGCCTATGACAGGTGAGTCATCTTTTAATTATCTAAAATGTATTTCTTTGAATAAAAGATTTTTGAATATTCTACATTGCCATAGTAGATATTCAATACATCTTAATTAAATAACATACCAAAAGCAAAATTTAGATAATTTTTATATCCTTATTTTTACAGTGGTAATTTTTCTTCCAAAGGCAGAAGCTGTAATTTTATTGATGGATGAAAGGGCAGGTGAGAAAACCAAAGCCAGTCGGTGGCCTTTTGTCCTTGGCTGTGGCTCAGGCAACACTCAGATCATCAGATTTCCTACTTGTGCCGACCCACAAAATAATTCTGTGAGGCACATCATTTGTATCAATAGTCAAGTGTTATCCATCTAATAAATATTTTTTGACAATTCATTTTGTGTTCAATGCTGAAGTCGGCTTTAGGGCATAAATGAATAAAATATGAATTCTGCCTCAAGGAATTTATGAAATGATAGGACCATGGACATATAAATAATTGCACTAATGCCTGCAGATCAGCCTAATCTCTGCGAGATCGTGTTAAGGAATGCTTCACGGAAGAAGTGATGCTTGATTTGGGTCTTAAGGATGAGTTAAAACCTGGAAATTAGGAAATGAAAAACATTCCTAACAAAACGTTAAGTGGCAGAAATATCCCAAACATTAAAGGATGAAAACGTTAAGTTCGTTAATGATCTTTGAGTTCTGTATTCATGCAATTATAACCTGAAAGGGGAAGATTCCAAATCCGTGTATGATTTCACCTGCTCAGCTTTGCCATCAGGGATCTGCGTAACTCTCTAAGCTCTAGGGACGTGACATTCTGTCCTGCAGGAGCAGGACACAACGGATCTGTTTTTCAAGTTATGCAGTAAGAAGTGATGACAGTGAGGAAAAAAAGCAAGGAAGACAGCTCACCACGGGTACCTGGGGACGGGCTGAAACCAGCATACGCGTCGGGGATGTGTCGTTGGGCGCAGCAGCAATGAGCTTTCCTGCCTTCTCCAATTCCCGGAAAAACAATCATCACCAGAAACCTCCAGCAGAGTCAGTGATGGGGACATGGGTTCTCTTCATTTTTGATTTTATGGAAAACAGAAAGCATTATCTACACTGGTTCTGAGATAGTCATCTACAGGGTTGTCATATAGAGCTCGGAATTCAACACAGAGAACGATATTCTCATCCATGCTCTTCAAACCATGTTCCCCAGAGAAGCTCCAGGGAGGCGCCTCAGGGTGGAGGCATCGGGGAGCTCTCAGCCCTTCCCAATCTTCCGCCAGTCTACTTCCATCTCCTCCTTACCACTTTTCTCCATCAAAGACTTCTCATATAAAATTGTTTAAAAAGCACTTTTCCAATTCTCAGTCCACAGGGATGAGAAATGAGTGTTCTTTACAACTGTCATTTCGATTGTGAGCCACAGTGCTATGCACCTGCTTAGTGCCGAGTAATTTGTAGGTACATGAGAGGGACGGTAGGGCCCCGCGTGTCGGTAACATTCAGCCTGGCTCTGAAGCTGCAGCACTGCTCTAAGGATGGACTTTTATTTTATTAGCTGAAAAAGCACTTTACATCTTCAGCCTCTGCTGAAAAGAAGTTTAAGAGAAAACACTGTAATATATGAAGTGATTCTACAGCTTGTTTTCACCTACTCATAGTTGTAAGAAGTTGAACAAATAAGAGAGATTTTAAAGCCTATCTACTTAAAATATATTTAGTATCAGAGGATTTTTTTTTTATAGTTTTAGAGTGTGCATTTGAAGATTTTATGGGGTGGGGTGAGAGAGTATAGAGATGAGGAGGGCTTAAGATCCAGATCTAAGATACCCTCTCTGCAGCGGCACAGGCACCAGGGCTCAGGGAGAGAGCTCTGATCCAGCTGTAGGCAAGGAAAACATCTCTCCTTAGAGATGGCATGCTGAATGTGATGGAGAGGGACAGAGAGCTGGAGGCCCTGCCATAGGCCTCAGGTTCAGGACAGTAAATACAGAAGGATCAAGGAAGGCCCACAGCAAGGTCAGAGGGGGGTGTTGAAAAGATCATCAAATCGGGGCTCAGGAACACTGAGATGCATAGAGACGTAATCAAACCATTAGGCTGAGGTCGTGTTCTGAGCTCAAGATTTTTGGAATGTGGAGGAAGGGGTACTTGAAGAACCTGTAGGGAGTTTGAGAAATCTATCAGATGGTAAACTTGCGTCATTTTGTACTATAGAAAGAAGCTATGGCTTTCTTCAGAGTTTTTCTTTTTTTTTTTTTTTTTAAGTCCACACAGTAAAAAGGCTCAGAATTACTGTGTGACCAGAGGTTGGATTAGACAACGGCCAAGGTGGATGTGATGCTGAGATGCGTGGCCAGCAGACTGCTTCCTGAGGAAGAGCAGGAGAGACCCAGCCAGTGCACAGGACTCAGCCTGCCAGTAGGACGGTTGGCCCTGCTCTGAGGAGAGCATTAGGCAGGGGGAAGGAGCAAAGGCAACAGGTATATTATCTGGAGGATTCCACTGAGAAACAGATGATGTTAGAAGATGCTTTGCCTACCACGGGGAACAAATTCACCAGAAGGGGGCTCGTTCCCATAAAATCCCCCGTGTATACTCTGGAACCTCAGCCACCAGAAGAAGAGCTTAGCCAAGGGAGTACCACAGTAGCACAGAAAGTGAGCCAATTGCACGGGTTTAGGAACTGCTAAGCATCTGATACCTGATGACATTGGTCTTGCCTGAGGCAGCAGTTTGAGCAGAAAAGGCACAGTGTGGAGAGAGAGGAAAGACCATCAGTCTTGGTGACTGCTGGCCTGGTTCTGTTCCACCCCAGAAGAATCGCCCATCCATTTTTCACAGAGTAAGGCCTTAATCAGTGCTTTCTTTAGCAACTGCAAAACCAGTAGGACTCTATCAGCAAGGGGCTCAACCATCTTATTCTGTTATACTTTCATCTCCAATATGTGAAATGGGAAAAGTTGTTACTGCTACCACTTGTGAAGATGGTGAAGGGAAGAGACCCCACACGGATACCATTTTGCAAAGCACTTGATATTTAGCACTCATTGAAAAGGTCAAGAAAGGAAGGAAATAGCAGTGCAGAGGAATAGAAGAAGCAGTCTTGGGTACCACAGCAGCCACACACCAACCTGGAACTCAGGGTTCAGCCGGAAAGTCTGTCCTTATGCCACCCAGAGAAACTTGGCTCAATCCCAGGCCCGCCTTTATGAGAGGCCCCAGCTTCTGCAGTTTCCTGTGATTTACTGCCTTCTTCCTGCTTTGTGGTCATCTCACAGAGACACATACTACTCTCTTCCTCCTGCTTCTGCAGCTGCAGCTCAGGAAGAACCACACCACTTTCCCCCAGGGTGCTACCTGCAGCCAGACACAACTTGAAGGGTACCATTTTGCTGAAGATGTTTTGAACAGAGGTGTTGGTTTTGTGGAGGACAGCATATCTCTGGTGGTAGAAAGGAGATATGCGCATATTAGGCTGGATGGGAACAGCTTGCACACGGTCGATAAGAGAGGGAGCAGTGGAAAAAGGCACTCGAGTTTTAAGTCAAATTGGGAGATGGGGCTACTATTCCTACCGTCATAACAAGGGATAGACTTCAGAAGAAATACTTTTCATAATTGTGTATTTAATTTATGCAGTAATATTGCCCACATACGTTTTTGCTAGGGTTAAAGTTACCTACTCCCACCATATTAATGATGATTTTAACTTAGGTTATTATTAACTATCAATTGTTTTCAAATATATTTATTCATTGACAGATAAAATTGTATGCATGTAGCATGGCCAACATGATATTTTGAAGTGTGTATGCATTGTGGAATGACTCAATGTGACTAACTACCATATACATTACCTCACACAGTCAGCATTTTTGTGGTGAGGACACTTAACATCCACTCCCTTAACATTTTTCAAGAATCGTTATTAACTATAGTCACCATGCAGTACAACAATAGATCCTCTGAACTTGGTCCTGCTATCTAAAACTAGTCTGAAATGATATCTAGCATGTTTATAGAACAACAAAGCCTTTAGCATATACCATTAAGCAAATATAAATCACTTTATGAGAAGTCTGGAAACAGCATAGTAAAATGTTTTTAATTGACATGACTCGGAAAGTGAAGGCTTGTTAATTCAGAGGCGTATTGGAGGAACCCAGCCTAGCCCTGATGTGGGAATAACAGCCTGCTAATTGCCATGCCTTTGAGCCTGTTAATGTCTTGTTTGCCACCTGCTATGTTCCCTCCTGTTGGTGTGTCTGCCAACCAGATTGACCTGAGCTGTCAGATAAGGTTAAAGTGCTTGAGGCATTAAAATCTCTAGTCATTTCACTCTCATCTACTGCTAACTTTTAATTCTTTTTTTTAACATTTCACAAAAGAAAAGTTGGAACAATCAGCGATGGTAGTGAAGCCATTCTCTTGTAATGCTACACACTTGACGTGTGGATCAACAGTGACACACAGGTTGGATCCTGGGGCTGGCTGAGAACACACTCAGCAAGGGCACAGGAGTTCCGCAAAGAAGTTATCAATTCTCAAGGACTGCAAATATTTAAACCTGGACCAAGAAAAACATAAAATAATGGTTTCAAGGCAGAAATTTTGTCTGAATTGCCAAGTTAACTAAGAGGTTACAAGGAGTGTTTGTTCAATAATCGTACTTCTGACAGAGGAAAAAGAGTGTTAACGGTAGGAAGTTAGGAGCCTGAACTGACCTGAAAGATCCATTTAACCCAACCACAAAGGTTAAAGTGGTTTGCCCAAAGTCATAGAGCTGAAGTCAAATTTCAACTCTTGAGATTTTTCACAAAAAATCCCTCCCATGGTTTGCCTGAGAATTTCCTGGAATGTCTCCCACCACAAAAAATTCTGCTTGGCTCTTTATTCCTTTATTGAAAAAAAAAAAAAAGCCATTTTCTTGAAGAGCTACTGTGCTCAGAATTTTAGACTTAAAAACAAGTAAGCCCTTTGCTCCAACAGGCTTATATCAAAGGAGAGTGGTGGGACAGACATCAAGGCTGTTCACACAAGGATGCTGGGATGGGAATGAGCAGCCTGAGGGAGATTGGGTGGGCAGGGTGGTCAGGCTCCATCTCCAGTGATGAGTAGGCTACTGTCAGGACAGGAAGGAGAGAACTCATGACCTACTACTGGAGTGCAGGAGTTTTGTATTGATATAAACATTTGAACACATTTATCAAGTCCATGTGATATTTTGTGACATGTATAGACTGAGCAGTGGCCACGCGGCGTATCTGAGGTGCCCATCACCTGGAATTTCTATCATTTCTACATATCGGGAAGACTTGCAGTCTTTTCTTCCAGCTATTTGAAATACACATGACACTGTTGTTAACTATAGTCACCCTACTATGCCATCAAACATTAAAACTTATTTCTTCACTCTACCTACACTTTTGTGCCCATCAGCCGAGCTCTCTGTCCCTGCCTCCTACCCTGCCCCCTCTGGAAACTTTCCCAGCCTCTGGTGTTTGTCATTCCATTCTCTGCCTTCAGGAGATCATCTTGTTTAGCTTCCATATAAATAAGAACAGGCCAAATTTGCCTTTCTGTGTTTGTTTTACTTCACTTAACACAATGACCTCTAGTTTCAACCACATTACTACAAATGACACGATTTCATTTTTTAAGGCTAGTTTTCCATCGTGCATATATGCCACATTTTTAAAGGGGTGACATTTAAAAATGTATGTTCTTTGGATGGCTATAGCCACATAAACACATAGCTTAGATCATAAGAGAAAGGGATGAATTTCGGGCTGAATTAAGTTCCTCCCTGGACCTGAATTTTTGCAACAGACATAGTCTCCACAAATTAAGCACTAAAATATTCCAAGCTAGGGGCCATACTTTAAAAAAAAGAAAAGAAATATAATATGTCTGTGAGGTCATTAATAATTTAATAAATGTGGGAAAATGTCTATTCGGGTTATTTGTCCATTTCTAACTAAGTTGTTTGTTTCTTTGCTTTTGAGCTGTGAGAGTTTCTTACATATTTTAAACTTTAACCCTTTAGCAGCATATGGTTTGCAAATATTATTTCGCAACACACAGGTTTCCTTTTCATTTCAGTGATTGTTGCCTTTGCCCTGCAATAACATTTTAGTTTGATGTAGTCTCCTTCGATTATTTTTGCTGTAGTTGTTTGAGCTTTTGGAATTCAAAAAATCATTTCCAAGGTCAATATCAAGGAGCTTTTTTAAAAATATTTCTTCTTTAAGGTTTATGGTTCTGGTCTTATATTGAGGTCTTTCATCCATTTTGAGTTGATTTTTGTTTATGGCATAAGATAGGGCCAATTTCATATTTTGCATCTAAATGTCTAATTTTCTGAAAAGTATTTGTTGAAGAGAATATCCTTTCTCCATTGTGTCCTGGTAGCTTTGTCAAAAATTAGTTGAATGTATATGTTTGGTTTAGGCCTGAGATTTCCATTATGAACCATTGGTCTAAATGTTTGATTTTATGCCAATACCATACTGTCTTGAGCGACTTTATCCATTCTCTGTACCCTCACAGAATCCCAAACAGTAAAAAATGAAATAAAAAAAACCCCAAAACTATGATGCCTCCAACTTTTTCTTTCTCAAGATTGTTTTTGCCATTTATCATCTTTTATTATTCCATATGAATTTTAGGATCATGTTTTTTTTTTTTTATTTCTGTGAACAAAATCATTAGAAATTTGATAGGGATTTCAGATTCAATCTGTATATTGCTGTGGGCAATGTGTGCATTTTAACAGTATTAATTCTATCTGCAGACATGAGATCTCTATTTGCATCTTCCTCAATTTCCTTTGGAAACGAAACGAGCACTTTGTAGACACATTTGCATACCTGTGTGTATTCATTGTGGCATTTTTCACAAAAGCCAAGATATGAAAATAAACTCACAGTTTGTTGACAGATGAATGGGTAAAGAAATTGTGGTATATCCTTGTGTGTATATATGAATATTATTCAGCATAAAAAAGGAGATATGGCCATTTGTGACAACATGGGTGGGGAAACTGGAGGATAATATGCTTAATGAATTAAGCCAGACACAGAAAGCAAAATTACTGCATGATCTCACTTATATGTGGAATCCAAAAACAGTTGAATACCTAAAACCTAGAGGAGAACAGTGGTTTCCAGGTCACGGAAGGGAAGGAAATGATGAGAAGTTGCTCAAAGGGAACAAACTTGCAGCTACATGTGGTGACAATGTCTAGAGAAGCTGAGGACCACAGTTGATAATGTCCTATATACTGGAAATTTGCCAAGAGAGTAGATTTTAGTTGCTCTCACCTGTCCCCCACAAAAGTATAGATGATAAATAGGTTAAGTAATCATTTCACTATGCATCACAACAGCATGTTGTCAATCTTAAATATGAGAGACAGAGAGAGAGAGAAACAGAGAGGTGGAAGAATTCCTACAAATTTCTCCAACTCTTTCTCTTCCTAATTGCCCAATCTAACCATCCAAGAGTAACGTATTACATTTGCTTGCAATATACTTTACTGAGATGTAATATCATACTTGTTACAGACTTTATATCACTTGCTTATTCAGTATGCGAACAAGGGCAAGCTCCTTCTCCAAGTGCCTGTTTTCTCTCCTGTAAAATGCAGGCAAAACGTCACAGGAACCTCATGACATTCTTACGAGGCCAAAAAAGTAAAAATATCTAAAGTGCTTGCAAAAGTGCTGGCCATAAAGTAAGTCCAATATAAATGTTAATTGTTATCATCTCCTTTGATTGATACGGTAATTTGATAAAGTCAGCCATAGTACTTGAATTAACCCATTTTAACTTATGACACTGATATCACTTGGGACATTGAAATCACTTGAGATCTTTATAAGATTGGTCATGGGTGATGGAAGCCCTTCTTAAGATTTTTTTTTTTTTCCAAATTCCTCATGGCATTCATGTTTATGGTCATCTCAACTCCTTCACCCTACTCCTGAGAAGAATCTGCTCTTGCCATGGAGTACTCCTCCTCCTTCCACAATGAGTCATCAATCCCCTGTGATTTCCTACCAACCATCAGTTTAAAGCCTTCAGTATAATAGAACTTCGATGGGACACTTGATTGCTTTGGCAGAGGGTTAAGTTGTACCCGGAACAACAAACATCTTCCTCCTGCTCTGCCACAGCAGTTCCTCCTGCCCAGGTTTTCTCCTGTAGCGTCTCCACACTCCCTCCTTCTGGCTCCTCATAACTTTTTCTTCCATTCTTACTCTCTCCATCAATAGAAAGAGCTGAAATTATCTCATTTTCTTATACATGAAAAAGAAGCTTCCTTTTTTTTGGTCTTAGCTCTTCTCAGTACCTAATCTTCTATCTTAGGTATTCAGGCCTTTTCTAAATAAAGACATTCTCTCTCTGGACCTGGATCAGCTGTTAAGAGAATTGATTTTTCTACTGAACTGTAAACTTGTGAGTAAACTAAAGCACAGAGAACTTACGTGAATTGTTGAAAGTTATCCATGCACTATTCAGCAGAACAAGGACTTGAACTGAATTGCTTGAACTTAAATCCAGTACATTGACTGTGTCTTCTATTTAAGAAACAGCTATGAAATATTTTAGTGTCTTGTCTTTTGACATATTTATTGAGTGTGTGTTCATTGAAAACATTATGCTAGAGATTAAAAGTTTCTAAGATGAATACGACTTAGTGCCCTCAAAGCACTTAAAAATTTATTGTGGGCACGAATTCTTTACAGGTTACAGGGAAAATGACCTTGCTTCAACTAGAGTAGTTCTGTTCTTGCCAATATTACATTTGGGCTAAGGTCTAAGATTTTTATTGAAGAAATCGTTTATAGTTTTAAAAAAGAAAAGGGCAGGAAGGGGAAAAAATGAAAAAGGAAGAGAATCCTTGATGTAGATAAATTATTGTTGAATTCCTGTGACTCAGCATTATATACTTAATCAGCCCTGATATTTCCTCACTGGTAATTTTATTTATTTCTGCTTAAATAAACATCCCTTACTTTAAAATGTAGAAGAATGTAAGAGTAAAAATGAAATTAACCTCACTAAACCTAAAAATGTATTTCTGTTCGCTTTTTGTTATATTTCCCTTTGATTTGTTTTAACATACATGCATACAGACAGACAGAGAAAAGTCTGTCTGCAAAAAATTGGTGTTAGTGGCTAAATTATGTGCCTTCAAAAATTCATATGTTTCATATGTTGAAGTTCAACCTCTAGTTCCTCAGAATGTAACATGGATATGAGGTCTTCGGAGGTAATTAGGATTAAATGGGGCTGTTAGAGTAGGGCCCTCCGTTAATACTCATGGTGTCTTCACAAAGAGACCACACAGAGGGGAAGTCATGTGAGGATAAGAAGATGGCCTTCTGCAATCACAGAGAAAGGTCCCAGGGGAACCAGACCACCAATGCCTTGACCTTGGGCTTCTAGCCTTATGAGGAATACCTGTTCAAGTTGCCCAGTTTGTGGTGGTGCTAGTAAACTAGTATAATCAGTGTCTTGTTTTCTCTACCTTTCAGAATAGGACATAGGCATTTTGCCCTGTCAATAAAAATTTCTCATGATATAACATGACACTAGAGAACATTATAATTTAGCTAGCTGTTCTCTACTGTGAGGTATTCAGCTTTTGTTCTTGTTTGCTCAAAGAATCTTAAAAATTGAGAATTAATGACACTCTGGGACCCTTAGATTGTATGACTAGGAAACCATAGGGTTGGTTATCTGGGTATAATCACACTAACAGTGCATTTTAATCAAGAGAAGTAACAGGCAGCACCATTTCCGCGGTGAACAACGCTGCTTCCTGTCTGTGGTGCATGTCACAGTTAATGGCACACCAGCACGTCCATTGGGAACCTCCATTTCCAGTTTTTTATTTTTTAACTTTTCTTTTTATTAAATCATAGCTGTGTACATTAATGCAACCATGGGGTATTTAACATTTCCAATTTTAAGACATAGCTATTAAGATGATTTGAAATGAAACTGCAGAAGCAATTTTCCTTTTTCAAGGAAAAGGAAACATTTTCCTTTTCAAACATTTCCTTTCTGGACTTTCATTGTGCCTGGGTTTACTTTTCATTAAAAACAATAAAGGAGATGACTAACAGGAGCTTACCAGCTTAAGATTTTGTCTTTGGATTCTTCAAATGTAATAGTTTCTCTTTAAAGTAAAATTTTATAGACCATTACTTGATCATATTGATTATTTCAACTTACCAAGTTATTTTACAATAAAATCACAGAGACAGCAAATCCTAAGAAAGGTTGCATATCTCCAATGGCAATTTCTCAGTTATTTAGCTCACATCCTGATAATATTTCTTACAAATTGGAGGCAAAGAGAACAATGGCCCAATGGGCTGCCCTGATGCATTATTTTACAGGAACAGGATTTTCCTGAAAAAATGGCATTAGAGGAAGACCACTGAATTGTTAATCAGGAATCTCAAGGTTCAAGGCCTGCTCTTCTTCACTGTGAGGCTATGACCTGGATGTCTCTAGTGATGTTATCAAGACTCGAAACATTTCTAAAAATAATACTAATATGCCACCTTCTCTCCATTCATCACAACCAAATACAACAGAGCAGGCTCCGTGCTTTAAAAACTACTACTGGTAGAAATTACTGTTACCTGGTATGTAGGTAAGAGCTACGCCAGCCTGCTGCTAGATAATGTGTGCACTGCTGCTGTTTGCATGAAGATGTTTTATGGCATGAAAATGTTGTTAGCTTTTTCTAAAATAATGAAAACAAGAAATTTCCTAAAGATTTTTAGCATTTTTTTAACCTATCAGAGAACATACTTCTAAATGTTTAGATTCCTATTTTAACTCTTTTGAGGAATAACTTTTTTAAAAACATATTTATTATTTGAAGTGCAAAGGCACAACAAGAAGAAATCTGCATTTCCTGGAATTTGACTTGAACTGTGATTTTTAGTTATTTAAACTGTAATTTTTAGGAACGGGTTCTTGGTGATTCATGTGAAAAGTTAGCCGGTTTTTCTTCCTTACCAAGTGACCTCCTGTGTTCCTGACTTGTTCATATTATCTACTTCAAATAGACAACCAATTAGTATAGATTTGTTCATTTTTTAGATCTGAAAACATTCAGTCTTCATCATTTTAGATACTCACTGGAAACCATCCATATTGGGGTGTTTAGAAATTAGTTTGAACAAGGGAATTATTCTTTGGCATATTAACTATTAAATGAGGAATAAGTAAGTTGTGTTAATGAAAATACTTCTTGGCCATAGAATATTCAGATCACTGAGTAGCTCTAGAAATAACTTAGGTTATAGAAATATAATACAGTTTTCCTCCCTCGGTCTACTCCTATCTGAACCTATCCTAGCCTAACATTGATTATTGCATGGACAAAATATAAATTAGGTTGTGCCTGTGCACTTGGCTCTATATTTATTTTATAATACCTAGGGAAATTTTTCAAGAAGTTAACCACTGTGGACATACTGAGCCAGCCCCCTTTGGGATAAACTACAGAAATTCAACATAGGAGGGTTCTGAAGAATAGTGAAGTTTGGAAAGCCCTGAATTAAGTCACTTATTCGTCCTGAGACAGGGTTTTGAGTCCTGTATTTGGTTAAGTTATTCTCTCTATCCAGGATATTCTCCTCCACCCAAGTTCGCATTTCCATTATACGCATCTTCTGAGTCCAGCCCCAAAGCTTCCTCTCCGTGAAATCTGACTAATCCTTTCAGGATGGGAGGGACTTCAGTTAGTTTGGGTTCCTCCCATATTTGTGGCATGCTTTGGTGGCACATGCTTTGTTTGGCTGACAGGATGATTTGATTATTTGGGAAATGTTTCTCTCATTACTAGAACCAACTCATAAGCGCTATGGGGAAAGGAAACGCTTACTTCTTTTTCTCTGCCGTCTAAGTCCCTGAATTCAATATTCACGCATGTTCCCATAGATCATGAAAACTCAATAAATATGTATCAAGTGGAATTCAAATAGTCGCTTCTGACTCTGAGAGGAGACAGGACAAAGAAGAGAGAAGGCTGATTCTGATGCTTGGCTGTTACTTAGAGAAGGTGCATCAGCATCAAGACCATCTGAGAGTCTTTGGCACTTTTCTTTAATTTCAGCCTCCAGTTTTAGAACCTGAGCCTCTTCAACAGGCAAGTAGAAAATAAATGATGCTGGAGACTCAATGCCCTCAGCAGTGAGTGTCCCTGATAAAAAATATAGACCTTCTGGTTGAATTTAATTTCAAATAAACAATATTTAGACTAATTGTGTCCATATGTGAGGCAATAATCATTTTTATCTGATATTCAAATTTAACTAGGTGAACTGGGTCGAATGCTGCCTACTCCTCTGCCAAATTCTCACTGCCTAGAACCCACGAAGGTGACCCATATTTGGAAATAAGGTCTGTGTAGGTGTAATCAAATTAAAATGACGTTATATTAGATAAGAGTAGACATTACATCTCATAATTCATGTTCTTAGAAGACGAGACACACACAGACATACAAGGCCAAGGGCCACCCACGTCAGGGTGGAGGCAGAAATTAGAGTGGTGCATAGTGAACCAAGGAACATTAAAGACTGCTGGTGGCCAGTAGAAGCTAAAAGAATTAGGGGCTGGGAGTGGTGGCTCATGCCTGTAATCCCAGCACTCTGGGAGACCAAGGTAGGTATATTGCTTGAGCTTATGGGTATAAGACCAGGCTAAGCAAGAGAAAGACCCCGTCTCTAATAAAAGAGCTGGGCACTGTGGCAGACACCTGTAATTCCAGCTACTCGGGAGGCGGAGGCAAGAGGACCGTTTGACCCCAGGAATTTAAGGTTCCTGTGAGCTATGATGCTACAGCACTCTACTGGGGACAAGAAAGTGAGACTCTGTCTCAAAAAAAAAAAAATTAAAAATAAATAAACAAAAATAAAAGAATTAGGGAAGGACCCATCCTTGGAGCCTTCAGAGACAGAGTAACAAGATGATTTCAATTTTCAATTTTTAATCCCCATAACTGTGAGAGAATTGTTGTTGTTGTTATTTTAAGTCTCTCGGTTTTGGTACATTTTATCATCAGCCCTGGCAACTAATCCACCAGGGATCCTGGATTTCTATTTGCCACATCCAGTAACCTCATGGAGGATCTCTCTCTAGTCTTGTAAGATTATTCAGTTAGTCATATTACCAAGTATCTAGTGGTAAGAGGATGTATTGTGATTAATGGTATATATTTGTAAAACAAGTTATTTAAGAGACCATAATGGCAATAAACATTTTAATTGATTGTAGGAGGTGATAGCTTTTTGATAAAATCCAACATTAAACCAAAGTCCACTAATTTCTTTTATAATGACATGCATCTGACAAAACCTTTTAGAAATTGTACTGCTAGCCTTCGTGTACTCACTGTGGGAAATATGATGGAAGAAAAGCTACCTCCCTGTGACTTCTTGGGTTATGTGCACACAACTGCAAGTACGTGTGTGCGTTTCCATGCAGCCACGTGCAATTCCCATAACATCTGTGACGGCCCCTTCCCGGCATTCTCTCTGCCTGAGCATATGCTCTGGGTGCTGCATTTTTCTGTACTTGGCATGACAGAGCCAGATGAACCAGAGAGCTCCTGTCCTCACTGTGACTCTCAACTGAAAGGGGATGAGAGTTGGTGGATAAACCCACCAGCTTCATCAGCCCTCAGGGGTGCAGTTGTGAGCTACCTTTCCTGGTCTCTTGATGTCCCCAGCAGGATTGAACCCCAGTCACCTGCAGAGAGGTGGGCTCATCTTTTCATCATCTAACAAATAATGTTTACTTTAAATTTTGTCTCTGTGGTTTTTTTTCTTTATCTCCAACTGCTTTTAGGAGAATCTAAACAAAACCAAGGTGAATTAAAAGCTTTACACTTTAAAATAAATATTATCAAATTGCTTTTCCAAGAGGCTAACTCTACACACATTCTTAGTAACTCATTTTCTAAACTGAGTGAAAGCCTTGCTCAAACTTCTGAATCCCGTGTGACAAAGATAACACTTGGACACTGATGGGTACAAAGCTTTTTTGAGGGGATATTTGTGTCATTAACAAATCCAGTTGTTGAAGTTTTAATGAATTGCTCAAAATGCCTAACTCAAAAACTAGCTGTGCTTTTATCCAGTGATTTTTAAAGCTTATGTTTCAAATCTGATAAATATTTTAGTCTCTTTTAATTGGCCAGAAACCTGGCCTGATTTTAAATAATTTAGACAAGACCCTTTCCATTTATTCTTCCAATTCCTAAAACACAATCACTATTGTATGGCTTCTGTTTAAAAAAAAAAATCTCTTTTTGAAATAGCCACAGAATCTATTCTAACAAATTTTTAAATGACTTTTAAAAGAGATACATTACCTTCCAATCTTATAAGTGAAAACACTGAGAATTTTCTTCTCTTTGCCAAACTATGTTTCAAGAATATTACAATTGATGTTTTTGCATTATCATATTAGGATATCCATGAGTCTGTGACAATAAAACAATAAAAAAATGTTCCTTAGGTTTAACAAAAATAAAAAATAAAAAAGTGTTCCTTAGGTTTAACAAAAAATTCCAGATGACAACTTTACCCAGAGTCTTTTCAGTTTACAAAAAATATAGCAAACCAAAAAGGGAAATCGTAGCTAAAATCTCAAAATCATGATTTTGAGAAATTGTTTCTGTCATAGTCAAGTTCAGGTAACTGAGATGCTGGAACAGGGTTACTACATACCATGTTTCCTTCTCTTTTAGATATTGGCTAATTCTCAAATGATATTATAGAGAAGTTAATGTCAAAATGTCTAAGAGGGTTTGTTCAAATTGTCCTGCTTTTATTAAGGAATGAATCCTGTACATAATTTCTTCATGGTTGATCAACAAAACTTTTCTAAAATAGCCCATAACAGCATTGGTACTTACGCGTTACTCCTAGCTCAGACGGTGAGACCTGTATCCTGGGCACATCTATTTACCGTGGTCCAGCTCCACCAATCCTAGAGAAGTAGAAGAGAGAAACATGTATTGGAAAAATTATTATGACAAGGAGATAAAGACAGAGAAACATCTAACATGTATCTTCTAAATCTGCTTCAGTCTGGGTACAGGTCAATGAGACAAAGATTGAGGGATTGCTTTAATAAGTAACACACAGTAAGACCAATTAGGGTACTGGAATGAGAAATGGCGTGTGGAGGAATGGGAAATGATAATTCTTGTTTACTTATCCAATAATATGACTTTTATAGCTTGTTTCAGTAAAATACCCAGATAAGATTTCCTACTTAAAAATGTCCTCATTTTAATTGCGGTAAAAGCAATGATATTAGAAATAAGGCTGTGTAGAAAACTACAGAGTATTTCTAAGACCCAAAAAGTATTTCATTGATAATGATCCTCCCAAATCAACATGAATACTTGACCAAATCTTCTTACCCATTTCCATGTAGAGGCAGGGACTATATAACTTATTATATCAAATATCTGGGCACATACAATAGTTCTTATTGTAGATATTATTTCATATAATTTTGTACAAACATTAAAATATAATTTTCCATACAGCATGGAAGATTTCATGACCATTACCTTTAATGTCAACTTAATTTTTTAAATAAAATAATCTATTCTTCAAATAATGTTTATGGTTTGTCAATAGCACAATTTTTTTTTTTTTGAATTTTCTTCATTGTGAATACATTTTTCTATGGCCCTATCGCCCTAAATGCCCTGGATCTTGTCTTCGTGTACTCTCAAAAGGACTTGTTAATCTAGGATTACATGCAGTAGGCCGTGAGATTTAATAGCCTGAAGTGACATGTTTCATTTTGAATTCTTAACTCCTTAACGAGGAGAGCTTGTGCTAATTTCTGTCTAATTGCATTTAGTAGGCATCATTTCTCTTTCATGGCACATGACTGGTGTTTGGTTGAATGCCCAAACCAGCCATTCTGCTCTCACTGGGTCAGTACCTGCTTGATGTTTTCACATTTACTCATTATGTCAACAGTTAATGAAACAATTTTGCAATTGTTGTTTTAAAAAGAGAATCGGGCGGCGCCTGTGGCTCAACGGGTAGGGCGCCGGTCCCATATGCCGGAGGTGGCGGGTTCAAGCCCAGCCTCGGCCAAAAATAAAAAAAAAAATAAAATAAATAAATAAAAAAAAAAAAGAGGAGAATCGTGGTAGAAATTGTGCCCCCTTGAGAAGACTTGAAGGGGCTGCCCTGTTTTTGCAGTTATCTCAGTAGAGATTCTTATTGTTGGGTGAATCCTATTGCATCTGTGTCAACACAGAAATTGATACCAAAATTATCCATCTTTGTTAACTTAGGTACCTAAAGACTTATTTATGCTTTTAAATATATATTTTTAAAATAAATTTTCTCTCTATGAAGCCAGGGATTAAAATATTTTATATTTATATGTCTGGAATCCTGACAGCCTAGGAACTTTTACTGTTCACAGCACTAGCACATGTATAATAGTGAAATTGAAGTATTACTGAAAAAATGAGAGTAATTTTGTCATGATATTACCAACAATTGATAATTATCAACTATAGATAAGACTCAGCTGTGGATAAAGGTTCACTGAAGATATGAATTCACTTTAGTGTCTCCTACTTACGTAAGAACCATAGGGAAATCCCAAGCATCTGTTTTATTAAAATATTTTATAGATGATCTTAAATATAGTCTGGATGAAATCATATCCAACTGGAGGATCTTCTACCAGGAAACTGACTGGTATTCTTCATTAGTTAAGTAGTAGAAAAGGGTTTACAAGATGATTAGACTTATTAAAATTTTTCCTTTTGTTCCGGAAGTCACATCTGTGACTTTCACAATCAGTGTGATATCTGAATCTTCCTGAGACTGAGTTGAGCTCTCAGGTCAGTGTTCAGATGCTTATCAAAGACCTTACCAGACCAGTCCTTGCTTTGTTGTAATGGGCTCTTCTCTTGGTCACATCACAGATACAGGTGAATCAGTATCAACAGAGCCTTTACCAATGGGTAAAGACCAACTCAGGGAAAGTAACAATCACTATTAGACCTTGCAGTGGCATCACTGTGGGAAAGATGTCGTGTAGAAGAGTGTATAGTGGCCATAGTCATTTTACCAATTAATGGAGTCGCAACATATTTGGGAATGACTTCATTGATTTAAGATACACACTAAACATTGCTATGAGTATTGGGTTTTTGCTGCTGGATATACTGTGGAATCTCAAACTGATTTTAGGTAGAGAAGATAAAGCCCCTGAACTTCAATGTTAAGTGAAGACTTGGGTTTATGTGATGCCAGATGGTGTAAACTCTTGTGACAGTTCTTGATTAGTTTATAATAGGAACCACTGCTTTAGACACTTTGGCATATAGAAATGGCTTAGGGCTTTCTTTAGGCCATTATAAACATCAGATTTGATGCATTTAAAAGCTACAATTGGCTTCAATTTTACCAGCATATATAATGATTTTATAAATATGTTCTCTAAGAAATCCCCAAAATGTTAATGTCACAACAGATGGTGTGACTCTGCAATACAAGAATTACTATGTCTACTAGGAAGAAAAATGGTTTCATTAAATTTCAATCTGATAAAGACAAAAGCTGATTAAGTGTATTCTTTCCACAGAGCCATGCATCTTAAATTTCTATGTAAAATATCATTTGGAAAAGTGTTATTTTGGCATCTGTTTCGAGATTATTAGGAGCATTTAGTGCTGCATTTTAGGATTCCTCATATTGTTTCTATTCCAGGTAGAAAGGAAGTCTCCCAGTTCATAGGCACCCAAAAGGTATATCAGTCTCCAATTGCCAGGACTAAAGCCAATGTCTATTATTAATCTAAGAGCTAACAATAAATTAACTCTTATAGGAAAGTCCTCGGACAACTCCAGGCTTTAGTCTTCCTTGAGATGACATGTGACACTCCAGCTGATCCAGCCCAGTGAGGTCCTTGCTGTCACTGCTGATGACTCCACTGTGACCTCCTCCTCCTCTTTGACCAGTCTTCAGTGTGGAGGTTTCTGGGTCATGAGCAGCATCTAATTCACATTCTTCTCCTTGGGGGTCAAAGACGGAATTTGGTTGCTCAGGGATCTGATGGGGAAGATTGTTTCTGGAGACTGTGTAGAAATGATGCTGGAAGCTCATTGACCCTTTCTATAGACCAGGGCCTTGCAAAATAAGTCCTGGGAAGGCAAGAGTGCTCAGAACTTCTGTGCATGGCCAGTTCCCCTGCTTCCTCCCAGTGCTCAAGGAAAAGAATTCAGAGCCTTGGGAAATTCTTGGGCAAGGGCTGGACCTCATGAGTTTTAGCTTCTTGGTGAACGAGCCTCTAGTCTGGTAGGGTAGAATCAGGTTCCCTTAAATTTTTGCAACCTCAGATAAGGATAAGTCCTGGTGGCACTAAGGTCATGCCAGTAGTTGGGATTGTCAAAAACATTCATCTGAGGGCTGGTGACAAGAGTGAAAACAAGACCAGTCTGTTGACAAAGTCACTGCTTTTCTTCTGCCTCAGTCTGAACAATTTGGGCATAGACAGGTCTCTGATCACTACCACATCTCCTGTGTCTGTTCCATTTCCCACACTTCTCACTTCCAAATTCTGAAATACTCATAGGGTTCCAAAAACAAAATGCCACTGTTACTCAGCAGAATAGTTTGGGGATATAATTTTGGACTTGGGATAAAATTTCATCCTGATTCTTTTTGTTCAATTTGATCACTCACCCAATTATAGGCAAGGAAGCTAAATAATACAGGTCTCCCTTCCCGCCCCTGGATAGGCTGCTTCTAAACTGGAGACTGAAACCCAAGGGGAGATGTGTAGGCACTAGGCTTTGATTCTTCTGTCTTACACACACTACTATTTTAATTTATACATAATAATGGTACATATTCATAAGGTATGTGTAATATTTTGATACATGCATATAATGTATAATGATCAAATGATCAAATACATTAACTCAAACATTTATCATTGCTTTGTTTGGGGGACATTTCAAACCTCTTCCAGCTATTTTGAAATATATAATATACAACAAATTATTGCTAACTATGGTTACCCTGCTGTGCTACTGAATGCTAGAACTTGTTACCTCCATCCAACTGGTATGTCTGTAGCCATTAATCATCCTCTATTTATTTCTCCTCCATTTCTTGGTCTCTTGTAACCACCATTCTACTCGCTATTTCCATGAGATAAAATTTGTTAGTTCCTTCATTTGAGTGAAAAGATGCAATATTTGTATTTCTGTGTGTGGTTTATTTGACATAATATAATTATGTCCAGTTACATCCATGTTACTGGAAAAACACGATTTCCTTCTTTTTATGACAAAATAATATTACATTGTGTAAAGACCACATTTTCCTTATCCACTCATCCTCTGATGGACACTTGGGTGGATCCCACTTATTGGCCATTGTGAACAGTGCTGCAAGAAACATGGTGGGACTTCTGGTTCCAAATTGGCAAGCAGGGTTCAATAGCCCCCATAAAAAGACAAAAATATGCACTGCCAGGATCATCAGCAGCAGCGTTATAGAACTCAATTTGGGGATGAGACATTTCCCAGCGCCATGGACTGGTGAAAATACCACGCACACGATAACAGAATCAGACTTCCATGTTCATGATGCCCCTTCCCACAGTCTGCTCGGCACCAAACTCACAGAAATCCTTTCCCCCATAATTCATGATTTTTTAGACCAGAAGAAGAGATAAAGGTGGGAAACCAGCTTTCCCATCTTTTTGGGTTCCTCGGCAGGAGATCTATCCCTGTCTTAACCACAGGAAGCACCAGGAATGCCTTGAAAGAGAAATGCCTTGGGGACAGCCAGAGATAAAGAGGGAGGCAGAATGTAATTACAGCCCTGAATGTCTGGTCTATGGCTCTGATAAAGGTGAAGCCAACTCAGACTGGCTGGTCAGTAGCACTGCACTGTGGAAGTTTTATTCTGTGTGGCTTTTAGGGTAAGGGCCAGCTTCCCCCTGACTAGCACATCCCCTCTGGAACATCCTCCACTTGGGATGGATGGCACCTTGATTGGTAACTGGTACTGAGGCAAACCTGGGCTTCGGGCATCATCTAATGTTGAAAAGAAGCCAGCAACTCATTGGGAGAAAGAAGAAAACAAACAAACAATAGATAAGTTATTATACAAAGAATCTCTATGCAAACATATCCAATAAAAAGTACAACAAGCCAGACAGAGAAGACTGAAAAAAATAACCAGCCCTTGGATGCAATGACATTGATGTTCATGCACAAAAAACAACAGTAAACAGGGAGCCATGGTCTCCTCCGCAAGACAGAGTGACGAACCAGCAGCTGACCCTAAAATGACAGCAGCTTGTGAGCTCTCTGATGAGGAATCAGAAAGAGACGCAATTATAGAGGGACTGCACCTAACAAAGGCAATGAATGTAACCTGGTTCTCGGTACCCTCAATGAATCCCCAACAATAACAAATAAATAAAATCAAAACTAAAAAAAAAAAAACATCAAAAATAGAGATTTTAAGAAAACTCAATAATATCCAAGATAACACAGAAAATCAAGTAGTAAGTGTAGCAGATAAATTTAACAAAGACATTGAAATAATTTTTAAAAATCAAACAAATTTTGAAATTAAGAAGTACATTTGATAATCTGAAGAAAATAGTCACAGGTTCTCAACAGCAGAACAGATTGGGCAGAGAAAAGAAATAGTAAGCTTGAAGATAAACTATTTGAAAATACACAGTCAGGGGAGAATGAAAGGAAAAAGAATGAAAAGGAGAAGGGGCTCTCAAAATATAGAAAGCAAATATTAATAAATCTAAAGGGAGAGATGGTCTGCGATGCAAAACCAGGAGGTGACTTCAACACCTCACTCCAAGTAACGAAGAGACTGTCTAGGCATAACAAGAAACATTAGAGTTATGCCAAAACACCAAACAGATTCAACCGATCTTCGCAGAACACGTCACCCCACTCTTGCAGCATACAGAATCTTTTCATCGACACTGGCAACATTCTCCACAATAGACTGATCTCAGGCCACAAAACCAGTCTTAACAAGTTAAAAAAAAAAAAAAAAGTAGAAATCATAACAAGAACCATTTCCAGCACAATAGAATAAAACTAAACATTAATAATAAGAAGAACCTCGAAAAACACCCAAAGACGTGGAAAGTAAACTTCTTGCTCCTGAATACACAATGGGTGAACAAAGAAATTATCAATAAGAAGAAAACTGAAAAATTGCTTGAAAAAGTAAAGAAAATGAGACCACAATATACCAACACGTATAAGAGACCACAAAAGCAGTAATAAGAAAGAAGTTTATAATAAGAAACACATACAACAAAAAAGTAGAAAGAGCTATCTTCAAATAAGTTATCTAATGATGTACCTCAAGGAATTAGAGAAACAAGAATGAGCAACCCTCAAAAGTTGTAGGAGAAAATAAATATCACAACAGAAATAAGTGAAAGTGAGACTAAAAATAGATTACAAAATAAGTTGAGCTTTTGAAAAGATAAAGAAAATTGACAATGCTCCAGCAAGATGAAGAAAAAAGAGAAGATACAAAGAAATAAAATCAGATTATTTTTTTAAAAAAGAGACTTGGTCAGGTACAGTGGGGGGCTCTTGCCTATAATTCCAGCAGTCAGGGAGACTGAGGCAGGTGGACTGTCTGAGCTCAAGAGCTCCAGGCCAGCCTGAGCAAGAGCAAGCCCCCATCTCTAAAACTAGCCAGGTGTTGTGTGGGTACCTGTAGTCCGGCTACTTGGGAAGCTGAGGCAAGAGAATCAATTGAGCTCAAGAGTCTGAGGTTGCTGTGAGCTATGATGACCCAACAGCCTTCTACCCAGGGAGACAGAGAGACTATGTCTCAAAAAAAATAATCAATTAATTAATTAATAAGCTTTTTCATAGTTCCCCAAACCATGATTTATCCATATGGTCTCCAGGGCTCCACGACATGACAGCGTGACCACATACGTTAACGAGAGTATCACTGTAACCTTGTGATAGAAAAGTAAAATAGAAAACTATCAGTCATGTATTTGTAACTAAAATTCATAGATTTATGAATAAGGTTGGTTTACATGGGCCTAAACAGAAGCATACTTAGTGAGAAAGGAAATTTCAAATAACTATGTGAAATAGGAAAATATCTATGAAAATCATATGTCTGCTATAGTGATGGATGCATGTAATATAGTTTTCCGAAAAATCCATGGAATGTACAACATCCTGAGTGAACCTAATGTAAAGTAAGGACTTTGGGGTGTCAACACGATGTCAGAGTAGGTTTCTAGATTATAACAAATGGCTCGCCCTGGAGCTGCTGGTGGTGGTGTGGTGATGCCTTTGTGGGGAAGGAGGTACATGGGAAATCTGTATCTTCCTCTCAAGTTTGCTGTGAACATGAAACTATTTTAAATATGAGGTCTATTTTTAAAAAATGGATATGTCTGTATGAAGTACACAATATTCTGGAAAGATTTGCGCCTAACTTTTGATAGTTATTGCCGTGAGCTGTGGAAATCCTGGGGATCCGAGGTGTGCCTGTGTGTCTGGCATTCATTTATCAGCGTATTTCAAAGTGGTGTTGGGAGAATTGGTGATTTTATTTTAAAAAATACCTTATGCATGGAACTTTTGTGAGTAGCACCACATACTTGTGCCACTCCTGGGCTTGTTGGCATCCTGGACAGTTTGGAAGGCACAGATTTTCATCTTTAACTGAGGTGAGTGTGAGAAGCATCTGTAGGTATCTGTATGGAGAGAGAAATCTCCCAAAGTGGCACTGTCTTGTTCAGATAACAGCAATCTGTTTTATTCTCTGTGTTTAGTCTTCTAGAACAATGCAATGTGAGAATATAGGGCACAGGGACTTTGCCCTGCCAGAATTTTTGGCAGTTTAACTGGAATTGCAACATAACTTGCATATCAGATGATAACCTTCACAACACTTAATTCTAAGAGGCATTCTGAAATATTATATGGCCTCCCAATTACAAAATTTTTCCAAGTTCACTACCACTTCTATACAAAGTACATCTCTCACTCCCCAAAAGTAACCATTTACCTTCTTAAGATTGGGAGAGGACCACATGAAAATCAAACAGCCTTTGTCCAGAAGATTCTCAACTTGTCCTTTAAAAACTCAGTCTTCCCTAATAATCTTTTTTAAGGCTTTTGCCCCAAATCATTAACTTTGATGCTCTATGACAAACCATAGAAGCTTATACATCTCACCTTTCCCACTGTGGTCTTCAGTACCTGGACCTTCTAAGCTGAACCAGGGTCAAAAATCAGATGTTCAAGTTCATTCAGTTATTTTAACTCGAAGAACTTGACCGGGCAGTAACTGAACAAAAGAGTCATTACATATGAGTCCGTAGGAAGGGTCAGTTAAGCCTATCAGGTCTTCAGAGTCATTCAAAGAAAGAAAATAGTAAGTTTGGGGGGTCCTAATGCTCTTTATAAATATTAGATGTGTATGTGACTCTCGCTATCATAATGGTGAATATTTTAAATTACATTGTGGATTTTTTTTTCTATGTTGATCACAAACTGATCACATGTATAAAATGATTCATTCCGTAAGTATTACTTTAGGTATCATTAGCCTACCAGAAGATTTGAGTGCCTCCTTCTGAAGTCTGTTAACTTCTTTACTGGAACATAGGTCCATTAGAGGATTTTCCCATTGTTTTACACAATCTCGCTGCTTGTCATCTTCCTTAATGATTTGTGAGATCTTTAAAAATGCACATTTTATATTTATCTTTTTATCTCAAGATCTTACCAAAGGGCTCAGAAGTAATGGCTATTCAAAAAGTGAGAATTGAATCTGTGAATGAATAAATCTTCTCTGAACACTTAATTTCCTATAGCAAAAATTCCTTGGTCTCTTCTCCCATTTTTTCCTCCAGATAATTGTTTTTACGGTCATACCACTGATCCCACGGAGTTTGACTACAATGTTTATAGTCTCAATCAGATTTTTTTTCTCTGCTGTGATTCTTTCCAACAATCTCAAATTGTCTTGTTTGTTTGCCTTTAATGTAGACTTTGGAAAATACTCATTCTGGAGGTCCCTTGGATTCCAGAGTTTGCTATTTTAAGCCATTCTACCATTTATCATAACAATAGAACGTACTGGAAATATTAATTGGTTTCTTAGGCGAGTTCTTGTTGTATGACTCAATTCAGGAAATGGAAATCACAAACCATTTGCAAGTTTCCATAAATATTAATGAATCAAATAATACACAGTTTTATGTCAAACTCCAGTATTAATTTGTATCTCTTGCCACCTCAGACAGTAATATACTTAAAAAATATATTTTCCGCCATTCGTCTGCTTAGGACATGTTATTTGTTGGGTTCATTTCAATTTATTATTCAAATGCTAATTGGAGCTGTAGAATTTTGCATGACTTATGGCTAATGTTCCAAATAATGTTTGCTTTCATTTTACTAAGCTACTGCACGAGGGAATTGATTGAGACAATGGAACACTCTGTTGCTCATAGTAAAAAGAAAAATGTTGTTTGATTCTGGTCTCTCTGAAAACCTCCAATGTCAGTCACCAATTACCACTTCCCCACTTGCTAGGATTAATCCATCTTTGCTCTGAGGCACACACAATTACCCGGCTTTGGCAGGCCTGGCTCTGAGCACTCCATATGGGTCACTGGCATCCCATGAGCTGCTCTTTCTGAGACAGGGAAAGGGGAAAAGATTCTATATAATAAATTCTTGCATGGAATTAGCGACCTGTGAATTTGCTGTTTCTCGACAGAGATGGATTTCTCACTATTCCCACTACTCTGTCAGAAATGTACTTGTTACACTTGCCATTCTATCCAAGTTCCTTACACACTGTAATAGCAGGAGAGGGGAAATTAAACAAAACTACACAAAGCTGAGCAGTTTCAGTCAACAGCAGCAAACCACTCCTACTTTAGAATGTCTTCCTCTCTGCAAAGTAAGTAATCAAAAGCCCTCAAAGCCAAATATTTGTAGTAATTCAGTGACAGATACTTTATCCTCACTTTAGAAATAAAGATACATTTTAAAATTGAACGGAAAAAATCAGAAAGGAGGGAAATATGACAGTTTCTCAATCAATCCCTTACAAGAATCAGCAAATGGTGACAAACTATGGAAAGTGTGGCTGTGACCACGGACCACATGTTCAGCCTGACTATACTGCTCTGCTCACATCAGCAACATGTTCAAATATGGGGACTAGTCTTTGATTCTTCAGATCAAAATTCTCTGCTTATTTTATTGACATTATTGCTTGAAGAAAAAAATATATATATATTTGACTGTCATAATGCAAATTTCTTAAGTTCAGTAATTTATTTTGAATCTATGCTTCTCTCTCTTTTTTTTATAACAAGGAATTGAAAATTTATTACGTAAGTGGTAAATACTCAAAATGTTGAAATTTCAGGTATACTATATACAGTGTATGTATTTTTTTGTGTATATATATATATAATAAATATTATTATTATTATTATTCAGTGAGTGAATCCACTCCCCTCCAATACTCAGGGGCTTGCTAACAAGTCAAGGCTTGGCCTTACAGTAAAGAAGCTGAAGGTTCCTGATCTTCTTCCTCTTGTGGCCAAAGCCAGGTGGGCACATGGACCAGGACTTGAGTCTTGAGTGAGTCAACCAAAAGCAAACAGTCTCTTGAGAACCTCCTTCCTCTCAGGGTGCCCGGCAGCTGCAGAGGCTGGGGCAATAGTGCTGGTGACCAAATATCATCAGAACTCAGTTGCTCCTGGGCCACGAATCTGACTCTACTGTTGGGCCTCCTAACTTTTGTTTTGACCAATTTTTTGAGTTTGATTTTCCAGGCTTCCTAGAGATTCACAATATTCTTCTAGACACTCCTTTTCAGTCTACATTCAGCAACACTGGTATTAATTAGTGGCATCTGATACAAGAACAAAGACTTGTTTTTCAAAAAAAGCTTTTCGTTCTTTTTTTGAACATTTATAATATTTATTAAGGAACTAGATGATCTCTATACAGGAATATTTCAAGTTTGAAGATAAATAGGGCATTTTCCCCCAAAATCTCAAAAACATAGACAATTAATAAAAATAGAAGATAATTTCAAAAAACAGATCATGCCAAATCTTATAGACCATAGAAAAAGAAGAAATACTTCAAATTCATTCTACTTCATCTGGATATACCTGATCTTAACATTTGAAAAAATATATTATTAAAAGGGAAATTACAAACATATTTCACTTATAAATGAGGATTCAATATCCTAAGCAACATATTAACAAGTTGAATTAAAAATTATTATTCAAAGAATGTACTTTGGTCAAAATTAAATCAAATTTATATGAGAGAATTAGTTGCTAGTTTCTTTTTTTTTCTTTTCCTTTCCCCCACCCCTCCCTCCTTCTCTCTCTGTCTGCTCTCCCCTTCCCCCATGCCCCATCGTGTCATTAATTGTCATTAATTGTCCTCATATCAAAGTTGAATACATAGGAGTACATAGGATTCATGCTTCTTCATTCCCGTGATGCTTCACTAAGAATAAAGTGTTCTACTTCCATCCAGGTTAATATAAATGCTGGAAAATCTCCACTTTTGTTAATGGCTGAATAGTAGTCCATGGTGTACATATACCACAGCTTGCCAATCCATTCCTGGGTTGAGAGGCATTTAGGTTGTTTCCACATTTTGGCAATTGCAAATTGAGCTGCAATAAACAGTCTAGTACAGTGTCTTTATAATAAAAGGTTTTTTTGGCTTCTGGATAGATGCCCAGTAATGGGATTGCAGGATCAAATGGAAGGTCTAGCTTAAGTTCTTTGAGGTTTCTCCATACTTCCTTCCAAAAAGGTTGTATTAGTTTGCAGTCCCACCAGCAGTGTAAAAGTGTTCCCTTCTCTCCACATCCACACCAGCATCTGCAGTTTTGAGATTTTGTGATATGGGCCATTCTTGCTGGGGTTTGATGATATCTCAGGGTGGTTTTAATTTGAATTTCTCTAATAATTAGGGATGATGAGCATTTTTTGATATGTTTGCTAGCCATTCATCTGTCTTCTTTAGAGAAGGTTTTGTTCATGTCTCTTCCCCATTGATGTATGGGATTGTTGGCTTTTTTCATGTGGATTAATTTGAGTTCACTAAAGATCCTAGTTATCAAGCCTATGTCTGATTCAAAATATGCAAATATCCTTTCCCATTGTGTAGATTGTCTGTTTGCTTTGGTTGTTGTCTCCTTAGCTATACAAAAACTTTTCAGCTTTTCAATTTAAATTGTTAAATTGTTGTTGTTGCAATTACCATGGCAGGCTTCTTCATAAAGTCGTTCCACAGGCCGATATCTTCCAGTGTTTTTCCTATTCTTTCTTGGAGGATTTTTATTATTTCATGCCTTAAATTTAAGTCCTTTATTCATCTGAATCAATTTTGGTGAGTGGAGAAAGGTGTGGGTCCAGTTTCAGTCTTTTACATGTAGATATCCAGTTCTCCCAGCACCATTTATTGAGTAGGGAGTCTTTCCCCCAGTGGACGTTCTTGTTTGGTTTATCGAAGATTAGGTGGTTGTAAGTTGTTGGTTTCATTTCCTGGTTTTCTATTCGATTCCAAATGTCTATGTCTCTATTTTTGTTCCAGTACCATGCTGTCTTGACCACTATGGCTTTGTAGTACAGCCTAAAATCTGGTATGCTGATGCCCCCAGCTTTATTTTTATTACTAAGAACTGCCTTAGCTATATGTTTTTTTTTCTAGTTCCATACAAAATGCAGAATCATTTTTTCCAAGTCTTGAAAATAGGATGTTGGAATTTTAATAGGAATGGCATTGAATCAGTAGATTGTTCTGGAAAATATAGACATTTTAACAATGTCGATTATTCCCAGCTATGAGCGTGGTATGTTCTTCCATTTGTTAAAGTCCTCTGCTATTTCCTTTTTTAGGCTTTCATAATTTTCTTTATAGAGGTCCTTCACCTCCTTTGTCAGGTATATTCCTAGGTATTTCATTTTCTTTGCAGTCATGGTGAAGGGAGTTGTGTCCTTTAGTTAGCCTCTCATCTTGGCTGTTATTGGCGTATAGAAAGACAACTGCCTTGTGGACATTGATTTTATATTCTGAGATATTACTGTTTTTTTTGTTTTTTATTTTTCTATTAGAGACAGAGTCTCACTTTATCACCCTCAGTAGAGTGCCATGGCATCACAGCTCACAGTAACCTCCAACTCCTGGGCTTAGGTGATTCTCTTGCCTTGGCCTCCCAAGCAGCTGGGACTACAAGTGCCTGCCACAACACCCGGCTATTTTTTTTGTTGCAGTTTGGCTGGGGCTAGGTTTGAACCCACCACTCTTGGTATATGGGGCCAGCGCCCTACTCACTGAACCACAGGTGCCACCATTACTGTGGTTTACCATTACTGTGGTTTTTTTTTTTTTTCCAGATTTTTTTTTTGCCAGGGCTGTGTTTGAACCCACCACCTCCGGCATATGGGGCCATGCCCTACTCCTTTGAGCCACAGGCACCACCCAATTACTGTATTTTTTGATGACTTCCAGTAGTCTTATGGTTGAGTCTTTGGGGTTTTCTAAGTAGAAGATCATATCATCAGTAAAGAGGGCGAGTTTGACCTCCTCTGCCCCAATTTGGATGCCCTTTATTTTCCTGTCTTGCTTAATTGTATTGAGTAGAACTTCCAGAACTATGTTGAATAGTGATAGTGATGGAGGACAACCTTGTCTGGTTCCAGATCTAAGTGGAAAAGCTTTTAGTTTAACTCCATTCAGTAAAATATTAGCTATGGATTTGTCATAGATAGCTTCAATCAGTTTAAGAAATGTGCCATTTATGCCTAAACTCTTCAGTGTTCTATTTAGAAAAGGATGCTGGATTTTATCAAATGCTTTTTCTGCATCTATTGAGAAGATCATATGGGCTTTGTTTTTGTTTCTGTTGATATGGTGAATAACATTTATGGATTTATGTACATTAAACCAGCCTTTCATCCCTGGGATAAAACCTACTTGATCATGATGTATGACTTTTTTGATGATAAGCTATAATCTATTGGCTAGAATTTTGTTGAGAATTTTTGCATCTGTATTCATTAGGGAAATTGGTCTGAAGATCTCCTTTCTAGTTGGTTCTTTTCCTGGTTTTGTATCAGAGTGATGTTTGCTTAATTAAGCGTGTTGGGGAAGATTCCTCCCTCCTCAATTTTTTGGAATAATTTCTGCAATATAGGAATAAGCTCTTCTTTGAAGGTTTGATAGAACCTTCTGGTGTGAAGCCATCCAGACCAGGGCATTTTTCTTGTTGGGAGATTTTTTATTGTTTCTTTGATCTCAGTGCTTGTAATTGGTCTCTTCAGGAGATCTATTTCATGCAGGCTAAGTCTCAGGAGAGGGTGTGATTCCAAATACTGATTCATTTCCTTCACATTATCAAATTTATGGGCATAGAGTTTCTGGTAGTATTCAGAGATAATCTCTTGTATCTCTGTGGCATCAGTTGTTATTTCCCTTTATCATTTCTGATTGAGGTCCCTAGAGATTTTACTTTTTTATTTCTAGTTAGTCTGGTCAAAGGTTTATCTCTTTTATTTATTTTTTCAAAAAAACAACTCCTTGTTTCATGAATTTTCTGAATGATGCTTTTGTTTTTTATTTCAATTATCTCTGATTTAATTTTGGATATTTCATTGCTTCTGCTGTCTTTAGACTTAGATTGTTCTTCTTTTTCCAGTTCCATAAGATGACTCGTAAGTTTGTTGATGCTCTCTCTTTCTGTTTTTTGAATGTATGCATCTAAAGTGATAATTTTTCCTCTCAGGACTGCTTTTGCTGTATGCCACAGGTTTTGGTATCTTGTGTCTTCATTGTTGTTATGCTCAAGGAAGTTAATGATTTCCCTTTTTATTTCTTCCTGCACCCAACTGTCATTCAGCATAAGGTTGTTAAACTTCCATGCCTTTGTGTGAGGTTGAGCATTTTTGTTGGAGTTGAGTTCCACTTTTAGTGCCTGTGGTCTGAGAAGATGCATGGTAAAATTTCAATTCTTTTGATTCTGTTGAGGTTTATTTTGTGTCCTAGGATATGATCATTTTTGGTGAATGTTCCATGGGATGATGAGAAGAATGTACATTCTTTATCTCTGGGATGGAGTGTTCTATATACATCTATCGAGCACAGTTGTTCTAAGGTCTCATTTAAATCTCTTATATCTTTGTTTAATTTCTGTTTAGAGGATCTGTCCAGCTCTGAGAGAGAGATATTAAAGTCCCCTGTTACTGTGGTGTTATAGGATATCATATTGCTCAGACTAAGTAAGGTCTGTTTCAGGAATCTGAGAGCATTTCAATTGGGTGCATAAATATTTAGAATTGAAACATCTTCTTGTTGTATTTTTCCCTTGACCAATATAAAGTGACCATCATTGTCTTTTTTGACTTTAATCGCTTTAAATCCACATGTATCTGAAAATAAGATTGCAACCCCTCTTTTTTTCTGAATTCCATTTGCCTGAAAAATTGACTTCCAATCCTTAACTCTGAGTTTTAATTTGTCTTTTGACATGAGGTGTGTTACCTGCAGACAGCAAATAGATGGCTTATGTTTTTTAATGCAATCAGCCAATCTATGCCTCTTCAGTGGGGAATTCAAGCCATTGACATTTATTGAGATAATTGATAAGTATGGTAGCGTTCTATTTATCTTATTTTGTGAAAGTCCATTGCTTAGTTTTGTCTTTTGCATCTTTGTGGAAACTAGGTTCTGTCCTTTAATTTCTGGGTGTTTATTTTGCTGAAGGTCCATTGTGAATGGTCAGTATGTGGAATAGGTTGAAGTATTTCCTATAAGCTCATCTTATTGTGGCAAATGTCCTCAATGTTTGCATATCAGTAAAAGATTTGATTTCTCCATCAATTTTAAAGGTTAACTTAGCAGGATATAGAATTCTGGGCTGGAAATTGTTGTTTAAGTAGATTAAAGGTAGATGACCATTGTCTTCTGGCTTGAAAAGTTTCATTACAGAATTCTGCAGTCACCCTGAAGAATTTGCCCCCTGTAGGTCAATTGGCACTTACTCCTGGCAGCATGCAAAATCTTTTCTTTTGTCTTGACTTTAGGTAGGTTCATCACAATGTGTCTTGGAGAAGCTGTATTTGAGTTGAGGTGACCAGAGGTCCGATATCCCTCTGAAAGGAGTGTTCCAGAATCTTTGGTGATATTAGTGAAATTTTCATTTATAACATTCTCTAGAATGACTTCCATTCCTCTGGAGCATTCTTCTTCCCCTTCTGGGATACCTGTAACTTGTGTGTTTGAATGCTTCATAGAGTCCCTTCATAGAGTTCTTCAGTGAACGTTCTCCTTTCTCTCTCTTCTTTTCTGCCTCTTTGAACTATTTGAGTTATCTCAAGAGCTTTATCCTCTACCTCTGAGATTCTTTCTTCTGCATGGTCTAATATGTTGTTGATACTTTCTATTGTATCTTTAAGTTTCCTAATTGACTGCTTCAGTTCCTTCAGCTCTGCTGTACCTTTTCTATATTCTTCATATCATTCATCTCTAATTTGATTCTGTTTTTGGATTTCCTTTTGGTAATTTTTCACTTTCTCAGTAATTTCCTTATTGTTTTTTGGTTGTTTTCTACCTTCTCAGCAATTTCCTTCATTGTTTCCATCATCTGTATTTTAAATTCCCCTTCTGTCATTTCTAACATCTCTTTATAGATGGAATCCTCTGCCGTAGCTCCCTTATGGTCCCTTGAAAGGGTTGCTCTGGACTGGTATTTCATGTTGCCAGGATTTTTCTGCTGATTCTTCTTCAGGAATGTTTTCTTATATCTGTTTCCTTGTCCTAATTTTCCTTTCACTTCCTCTAGCTCTTTAATTTACTGTGCCTCCAGCCTAAAGTTTTAATGAGTTCTTTTGGCACAAGGCCAGAAAGATGAGAAGATTGAAGAGGAAGAAGGAAAAAAAAGATTAAAAATGAAAGGAAAAAGAGAAAAGGGTGGGAGTGAGTAAAAGGAAATATTGACAAAAAGAAGAGAGGTACCAAAGAAGGAGACAGGAGTAATAAAGGTGTATAGTAGGGTACTTTGACCCAACCTTATAAACTCCCAACCTCTGGGGGTGCTGGGTTGGGTGGTCCCCTTGAGGTCGGCAGCTCTTTGCCAGTCTGATCAGACACAGTACCCCACCTCCACCAAGTAGAGAGAAAAGACAAAAATACTATAAATCAAACTGAAACAAACAAACAAAAACCCTTATGGGATAAAATTTTGGGGAAAAAATAATAGGGGAAGAAATACTAACAAAAATGAAGTTCTAATTCTTAATGAAGGCAAAAATGGAAGATTATATTTAAACTAGAATAGTGAAGAAAGAACAGAGAAAAAAAGAAAAAAGGAAAATCTAGAGGAAAAATGTTGAAATTAAGAAAAAAACAAAACAAAAAGACCTCCCTCCAAAAAAACCCCAAAAAACAGTATATATATCCTGCTGAATATTGTCTGGGCAACAGATGATCTTCTGAGGTATGAGTTGTTAATCACAATGTTGATACAGTTGTACGAGATGGAGACTGGAGGCCTCTGCTGATTTCTCAGACCCCACAGGCTTGGGAGCCCAAATAGCTCCTCAGCCCACTTGAAAGACACTTCAAACTGTGAACCTTGGCTAAGCAGAAGCTTTTCAAGAAAAGCACTTATCACTGGGATCTCTCCTGACATGGCTGCCCGCTTATCCAGTGTGCCAAAACCCATCTCACTATATGCCCCTGAGGGTCAAGGCTGTAAATCTGCCAAATACTTAGATCTCTGCTCTTCCCCAGTGTCTCAGTCCCTGACTTCAGGCAGCTCAGTCACTAAATTACTGGCCCAAGATCTCCTGGCTGATCCCTGTGCTGCAACCCACAAGGACAGCTCCCCGACTGTGGCTGTGCAGGCAGCCCACAGATGAAAGATATTAGCTTCTTTCTGACTCAGCAGTTCAGTCTGAGGCCCCATATAATGCCCAAAGTCATCTGCACCCCTGCCCAAGATCTCCCAAGGCAGTTCAATCAAGTGCCCAAGTCCAACAAAAAACCAAAACAGCTCACAGATAAGGCTTTTCCTGCTTGTAGTCTCCCTGTTGCTATGGTTACAGCTGCAGACAGCCTCCAACCAAACAAATGCACCTACCACTTGCCACTTCTCTGCTGCTTTTGTCCTCCTTGTGGGGTTTAGAAGTCTCTTGCTGACTCCCTCTGTCACCATAAGGAAGTTTCTGAGCAGATCCCACCAGCCAGAGATGCCTGGAGTCTTCTCTCCCCAATCTCACTGCGCCCAGTTGCACAGAAGCTATTACTCCGTCATTGCCATCTTGCTCCCTTGCTCCGGACTCCTTTTTTTTTTTTTTTTTTGAGACAGAGTCTCACTATGTCGCCCTGGGTAGAGTGCCATGGCACCACAGCTCACAGCAACCTCTTGGGTTTAAGCGATTCTCTTGCCTCAGCCCCCCAAGTAGCTAGAACTACAGGTGGCTACCACAACACCTGGCTATTTTTTGGTTATAGTTGTCACTGTTTGGCAAGCCCAGTCTGGATTAGAACCCACCAAGTCTGGTGTACGTGGCTGGCACCCTAGCCGCGGAGCTACAGGTGCCAAGCCAATCTGTGCTTCTCTTTGTAATGTCCCCTAAAGCAAAGGGATAGAGAAATGTGGTTTTAGTACATAATAGAACTATAATGTGACTGAAAGAAAAATGATCAAGAGAGAATACGGACTCCCAAACTTATAAATGTTAGGGGATTGCTCAGAAAGACTTCTCCCAGGTCTGTCTGTGAAGAGTAATACTCTTTGTTTATAACTGCCTTTCCCATGGAAAATGAGTTCCCTCCCTCCTTCTCTTCCTTCCTCCCTTCCTTCCTTCCTTTCCTCATTTCCTTTCTTTCAACAAATATTTTTTGAGCCCTTTGTACTACTCTGTGGGAGCCATGATGCTAGCTGCTGAGGAACAACAAATGATCTTCCGATTCATTTTACTTGGTAGGATTTTCCAGTGTAATTTGCCATAAAATCTAGAAAGAAACATTTAGAAAACTAAACCTATCCATGGCAAAATTACTATGCTTATACACTAAAATCATCAATGGACAAAGGACATAAAGAGAACATGCCTCAAATAGATATAAAAACAGAGATAAACTTTTGGATAATATAATCAGTAATGCAAAAAAAAAAAAAAAGGTAAATTAAAGCAAAATACCCAATTACATATTAAGTTAAAATACTACATATATAATTTCTATCTACTGGTGAATATGAGAGAATTTAAAATTGTTAATAGTTCCATTATGGGTAGGAAGATAAGCAGGAATCTGTAGCGGAAAATATGAGCAATATTTATGAAGGAAAATTAAGTGTTTATCCCCTTTACTGTCATTCCATGTATTGGAAAAAATATCCGAAAGAAAAAAAATCAAAAGAAAAATTGGTTATGTGTATCAAGATGTTCAATGGAGTTTTTAAAATAATGCCAAAAAATTAATACAGTCCAAATTTTTACTAATGAGCAATTATACCTGCACTAGCTAGAATGATGTCCAGATGGAAAAGGATCGTTATGAACGTGTTTCTATTAAAACTACTCACTTGTAAGTAGAAAAAACAGTAGAATATGTGTTGAATTCAATTGTAGAATTATAGTATTTTATAATGGGCAGTACATGAAAAGAAGAATGATTGTATCATCTTGGGATGGTGGATTTGGAGATGATGTTTAAAAATGCTATAATTGTAGTTTTAATGCTTTTGTGGACTCTAACAAAATGAGGAAAATAATCTACTTTTTATGGTCATAATGGGTCTTGAGTATTCTGACAGAATAATGTAGTTTCTTGTCCTTTTTTTCTATCTTCTTTAATTAAGATAGGATTCACATATAGCAAATTTTGTTGTAATGTTTTATCGTTCAATTAAAAGTTTTGAAAAAGTATAAAATTATGTCATCAAAACCACAATTAAGATACAGAACAAAATACAAGAAAATTTCCATTCCCCCAAATTCTACTATTTCCCTTAATGGTCAACCACTGTCCGCATTCTTAGCCTTGGTTTTTATTCCTGTGTAGTTTTGCCTTTGAAAGGACGTTATATAAGTGGAATTATAGAATATGTAGCCTCTTGGGTTGGGCATCATAATGCTGTTAAAATTTCAAAATGCTGTTACATATATTAATAGTTTTGTTCCTTTTTATTGCTAATTGGTTTTCCATTTTATAAATGTATCACATTTTATTTACCTATTCCACAGTGGAGAAACACTTGGGTTGATTCCAGTTTGGAGGTAATTACAAATAAAATGTCTATATAAACATTAATCTTTAGGAATTTTTGCACTTTGGTTGACATTTTATTTGAGATATTTTAGATTCCTGTGCATTTGTAGGAAATAGCAAAGTGACATCATGTGTTTTAATCTAGTTGGTGGTAACATTTTGCAAAACTATAGTGTAATATCAAAAATAATTCTGGGTTCTATTTAATTTTCTATTTCATCAGGCAACCCCCTATTTAGGGCTGGCGTGCGCATGGTGACGGTGTTACCAAAGACAGGTCGCTATTCCGAGCCTCTGCCTTCTCTCTGGGTGTGGGTGTTTTACTCCTTGTCACCTGAGCTCTCACTGGCCACCGCTGGCGGTGCTTCCGGAGGTGACCGGGTTTGCACCTGCTAAGTCTCTGGTGTCTGGGGTGGGAGGGAGGGGACAGGACTCCTGGACCTCGTTGCCTGGCGTGACTGGTTCCTTGTTGATGTATCACCTCCCACACCATTGGGTATAGGTTTTCGTGTGAAAATAGTGCTTCATTTCACCTGAGTAAAAGCCAAGGAGTAAAATTGCTTGTTCACATGATAAACGTGTGTTTAATTTCATAAGAAACCATGAAGACATCTTTCAAAGCGGTGTAGTTTCACATTCCTCTCAGAACCAGGCGCACTCAGGCGCTCCGCATCCTCACCAGGCTTCGCATCCACTTGGTTACACTTACAGGCTAGGGTGGCGCGGCCTCGCTTTGGACTCTATTCGCGTTTCCTTACTCACTGCTTAGATGCAGTGTCATTTAAAGGTTTTTTTCGTTTGTTTTGTTTGTTTGTTTGTTTGTTTGTTTTAGCATCCTTATATCCTCTTTGGTGACATTTCTATTCAAAATTCTTTTCTTTTGAGACAGAGTCTCACTTTGTCACCTTTGGTGGAGCGCCATGGCATTATAGCTCACAGCAACCTCAACTCTAAAGCTCAAGAGGTCCTCCTTCCTCAGCCTCCGAGGTAGATGCAACTACAGGCACCAGCCACAACATGCAGCCAGTTTTCAAAGAGGGGGTCTCGCTCTTGCTCAGGCTGGTCTGGAACTCCTGAGCTCAGGCAATCCACCTGCCTCACCTCCCAGAGAGCTGGGATTACAGGGGTGAGCCACTGTGCCTGGCCTCCATTCAAATTTTTATTCATTTTGTTTTCTTATTATTGACTTGTGGGAGTTTTTAATATATTTTGGATCCTTCCTGCAGCTTTTCATATTCATGTACATCACAAATGTTTTCTCCAGTCTATGGCTTATCCTTTATTGTTTAATTTTGTATTTCAAGGAATAGATGTTTTACATTTTGCTGAGGTTCAATCCATTAATCAGGCTTTTAATGACTCATATCTATAATTTGCTCTTATTTAATTGTTATATAATGTCAGATGCATGAGTGAAGGTTGTTTTTTTTTTTTTTTCCATTTGTATTTAGTACCATTTGTTGAAAAGACTATCTTTTCCACAGAATTTCCCCACATGTTTATTGATGAAACATATTCGTTTAGGTCTATTTTTATACTGACCATTCAGTCCCATTGCAGTATGGGAATATTCTTTTTTCTTTTTTTTTTTTTTTTTTTTTTTTGGCCGGGGCTGGGTTTGAACCCACCACCTCCAGCATATGGGACCGGCGCCCTACTCCTTGAGCCACAGGCACCGCCCAAGGGAATATTCTTTTTTCCAACACAGAATTGCCCTGTTATTGCAGACTGATAATAAATTCAGGAATCAGTTGGTGTCATTTCTCATATTTTGCTTTCCTTTTTTCGAAATCATCTTTGACGAACTTAGTTCATTTGTCTTTACACAAAAATTTTAAAATCATTTTGTTAGTTTCTATTAATACAAATAAAAAAGAGAAAGAAGCCTGCTGAGTGAGCTATCTGGCCCCAGGAATGCAGGTTATTTCTCTGTCCCCTTTCCTCAGCTGCAGTGGTTCCCCATCAGAAGACCAACACAACAAGTTGGCCTAACCCCAGCCGCCGCCTCCTCCCTTGCCCTGAGCCTTCCACTGGGGAACAGGTGAGAATAGTTCAGACAAAATTTTGTGCCTTTTCCACAGCACTACTGTTGTCCTCCCCAACACTCTCTCCAGGAGGGAGGTTTTTTCGACCCTGAGTGGTCAAAACCCTGTCTTTCTTGAGAGCGTGATGTGAAGTCTTTGGAGATGAGTCTTTGTGTGTACAATTCACCTTGTATCTGTGGATCAGAGGGATTCTATATTCTCATTCCTGACCACACATGGCCTGTAGAAATTGGCTAAGATTTTCCCTGAATTATTCTTAGCTGCAGGTAGATTTTTCCCAAGGTAAGCAAGTGCTTAGAGTCTTTTTATTCTTGGAAGCGGCCTTTCTCCTCAGACTTTCGGGGTGGTTGTTTGCTCTGAGACGTAACTATCTGATGGATTCGGGAAGGTGTGGACATGTGAAAGTAATGCTTTCTCAAACTTTCTGCATCTTAAGCTGAAGTCAAGTCCCTCTGTTTTTTTCTTAGAAAACAGAAAAATGCGAGGGCAGTTCTAACTTTCTCTTGGATATGATTTTCAGATTGGCCTGTCTAGCCAAACTGATCTGAGTGAGGCACACAGGATTTATCCTGAGCCCTACATATGCATGGTAGGAGCAAATCGTGTCCAGTGTTTTTCACTGCTTTTGTGTCTCTGTGTGTGGACACACAGCTGAAGTAGGACTCCCTGTGGGCAGTTAGTAATGGTAGAGGATAGTAGGATTGAGAGTTACAATGTTAGAAACCCATATATCAATAATTCTAGATAAATTATTTCTAATTTTTACAGTGCCACTTTCAAGTAAGGGTGATGGTACATCTTCTGTAGATGAGCAAATTACATCCAAGACAGATTCAATTATATCCCCCGGTAACAAATGCAGTAAAAGGCAGAATCATAATTTGACTGTAAGTTTAATTAGCTCTAAAGCAGTCCTTTATTTCCTTTACAACTTCAGAATTGATGTGAACTTAGATTTAACTATATGATCATAGATTATTGGTGCTTGTCAGGCCAGCGTATGTTAATTTCCTTGGATAGATTTACAACAAAACAATAACAGCAAAATTGAAGAAAAATTTGATTTTTTTTTCTTGCCTAAGGATTAAAAGGGAGATAATGATGTTCAGTAATGATCGGGTTTACCTTAATTTCCATGAATTTTTTATTCATAATAAAGCTTTGGTGGCCTCTTATAGCACTTGACCAATTTTTTGTCTTAGAATTTAATTCCTTTTTTTTTTTTTTTGCAGTTTTTGGCCAGGGCTGGGTTTGAACCTGCCACCTCCAGCATATGGGGCCGGTGCCCTACTCCTTTGAACCACAGGTGCCACCTAGAATTTAATTATTAAATTTCAATTGGTTGAAATGTGGTAGAAAATTTAATGTAGATTTGGTGATTTTACTTGTTTAAAAAATGACTATAAAATATGTTTTTAGTGGGTAATCAGAGTGAATTTAACAAAAAGCTAAATGGTATTATATTTTAGGGACCCCCTCACTTCTGCCTAATCCTAATTTTATATTTGTAATATTGTATTATTTGTTTAGGAATTCACCTCTCAATTGTATAAATTTTATGTTCCACAAAACTTCACTCTGGGCATGATTTTTTTGTTGTTGCAGTTTGGCCGGGGCTGGGTTTGAACCCGCCACCTTTGGTACATGGGGCTGGCACGCTACCCACTGAGCCATAGGAGCTGCCCTCAGGGCATGATCTTTTTTTTTCATTATAAATTACTTTGCTTTTAATTATCCTATATATATATTTTTTTTTTGGGGGGGGGATTCATTGAGGGTACAATAAGCCAGGTTACACTGATTGCAATTGTTAGGTAACGTTCCTCTTGCAATCATGTCTTGCAGGGCATGATATTTTAATCTTCAAGAGTTTTGGATTTTTTGCTACCAGTTTGCCTGATCAAATTTTGAGGTATGGTATTATTTCACTTATGCTTATCATGAAATCTCGCAGAAATTAGATTGCTCTTTAATTGGGATAGTGTTCCAAGAAGCTATCACTTACAACAACAAAGCACTTCTGAAAAATAGCATTTGAAAAACAGTGCAAAGATATCTTTTAGATAATTACCTACCTTTGTTCACTTTTAAAAGGTTCACATTGTAAAAAGTATAGGTGAAACACTGAGAAATGTCCAGGTATTTTGCTTTAGAGGCAACGTAGGAAATGAGGTCAACAAAATCATGTGAATATAAATGAACTATTTTTTCATGTTTCTGAGTAAATGTGAAATCCACAAACTGTTTTTAGGGTTCACTGTTGCTGAAGGCTTTTCTTTATGACTGATAATTTTTGAGAAATACGCTACCATTGATCAAAACCTAATATAAAGGTAATCATTGCGCATTACTTTGGGTAATTCTCAAGAAGTGTGTTTATGACAATTTCAAAGACAGTTATGATTTGCAAGACTGAATATACAGCTTTGTTTTCAAATGCAATTTATTTTTGAATATGAATTAAAATTCTTCTGTGTTAGAGAAAAACCACCAACTTAAATTATATGTGCTTAATGAAATGTGTCTCTTTGGAAAGTCAGAATGACTTTAGCCACTAACCATTTTGAATGATGAGTTTTCTCTAGCTGGAAGATGCCTGGTTCTATAGTTTTAATAATTTTGACCATATTTAGATCATTTTTCTTTCTTTAGGCAAGTTCCATGATTTATCAAGCAACCACTATATCTATCCTGCACATGTGTATGTACAAAGTGTCATAACATTCAGGACACTTTGGGATGAAAAAGAACAAAATGGGGCGGCGCCTGTGGCTCAGTGAGTAAGGCACCAGCCCCATATACCCAGGGTGGCAGGTTCAAACCCAGCCCCGGCCAAACTGCAACCAAAAAATAGCCGGGCGTTGTGGAGGGCGCCTGTAGTCCCAGCTGCTCAGGAGGCTGAGGCAAGAGAATCACCTAAGCCCAAGAGCTGGAGGTTGCTGTGAGCTGTGATGCCACAGAAGTCTACTGAAGGTGACAAAGTGAGACTCTGTCTCTTATAAAAAAAAAAAAAAAAGGAAGGAAGGAAGGAAGGAAGGAAGGAAGAAAGAAAGAAGTGAGATGGGGAATCCATGGAGCAAAACTGTCACGGAATTTAGAAATATGTTACTTTCTCATTATATAGCATCAATAGGTCCATTTGTAGTAGTTGAGAGTAGTGACTCTCAACGGAGGATGGAGGAGTGCTTCCGTTTCAGATTTTTACTCAAACATATCTGACTTCACTTAGCATTGATTTTACTTGAAGAATTCAATAAATGAGATTATGTTATGCATCCAAAGTGGTGATGACTCGTGAATATCCAGTGGTAACTTAAAGAACTATTTTAATGCATTTCCATCTGCCTGACAGGTGTGTGTGTGTGTGTATGTGTGTGTGTGTGTGTGTATCTTACAAGCACTCAGATAAGAGTCTTTATCTTGCTGACTCTTCGAGAATTGGGTTTCAGGTTTTCCATAAAGACAGATGTATTTGTGACTTACTTCCCTTAAAGTGGCTAGATTTCAATAGAGAAGTCAGTTTAACATATTTTATTTCACTCTTAATTCTTCTTACTCCAATGTTTCACATTGGAGTTGTAGAAATTTCAAGTGTGTTCTTTGGATAATTTCAAAATATGGATATTATAATGAAAAAGCGAGTAAATTATTTGATAGCTCTTTGTCTTTCTTACCCCTGGAATTGAAAGAGTGGCGCTATTTTAGTTCACTCAGCTAAGCTATCAAGAGTTGTCTAAATCAGCTAATCCCCAGGGTGTTCATTATCTAGGTCAGAGAATTATTGAAAGCTCTCTCCAAACGTAAGGTATACTATCAGTGAACAATGCACTGGATGCCATACAATAGTTCTGTGATGTTTGTGAACAAATGGAGATAAGTGTATTTTTATAAGACTGAATTATTTTTCCTAGTTATTTGGATGGATATTTGCGGGGGGAGCTGTTCTGTCAGATAAAAAGGGCTATTATGTGCTGGATAAGCATGTTTCAAATGTTTACATAAAGCAAAAAGAAAATAGATTGAATGAAAACCAAAACTAAAAAAGGAAGTAGAGGTCTGTTCCACGCCAATCAGCCTGAAAACATAGTCTATTGTCAGTAAACAAATAAAACCTTTCTAGTTTATCAAAGCACAGGTCCTGAGAACATCTGGTCTGACTAAGTCAGTAGAAGGAGCTCTTTGCAGGTGCACACAGAGTGGGGTAATATTTTGCCCTGGTTTTCCAAATAATGGACACACGTTGTACACAAAGCTCCTTTATTGTTACACTTCTCATCCAACTGAGCTACTATTAGAGGATGGATTATACAAGAAAAAAAAAGTCAGGAATGTTGAAGGTCAAGTCTGTCTTATTACTTTCTGTGTACTATCTGACACTTTCCTCTATGGGTCTAAGAGGTTTTGAATTGAAAAAGAGAAGTATATACATAACAAAATCTCTCTCTCTTTAATTTTCTGCCCTTTGTAATAAAGAATTTGGCTGGGTTTTATCTCTGGTTCCTAGGAAGTTACCTTTAAACCCCTGGAATAAAGAATTTTGCTGGACTCTTGTCCCTTGTTTCTGAGAGGTAATTTCTAAGTCCTTGGAATTTCTAGAATGATGGGGGTATCTCTGTTTCTGGTAGGCTTTTAGGATCATAGCTAATAGTTTAGGCTAATGAGATGACACATGGTGGACTTCTGGATAGCTTATGCTCTTGAGATGACTCAAGATGACAGCTGGCCATGCCAGAAAGACCAACCATGTGATTGGAGAGTCAAGTCTGTGAGCCAAATGCTGTCAGAGCAACCTCTAGGGAGAGGAAGGAGGCTGGAGATTGAGTTCAACCAGGTGGCCAATGAATCAGTAAATTATACCTTTATATAATGACAGCCCAATACACGTCTGAACACCAAGATCGGGTGACTTCCCTGGATGGCAGTAGTCTGCACATTGTCCTGCATCTGTGTGCCAACAGGGTGACACAGCTCTGGAAACTATGAAACCTCCATGCTCAGATTGCTTGGAGCTAACCCTAGACACCTCTCCAGGTACTGATTTTTATTATTTTGCCATAATACAACTGTCATCATTAAGCATAGTCCTTTACTGAGTTCTGTGAGTTGTCCTAGTAAATTATTGAAATGGAGGGGATGGTGGGAATACCAGAATTTGTACCTAGCAGGTCAGAAGTCAGGGCAGCCTGGGGATCCCCAAACATACTTACATTGTCTGAAGTGAGGGCAGTCTTGAGAAGGAATGTGCCCTTCACCTGTGAAATTTGGTCTAATTCTGGGTGGTTGGTCTGGAAGTCCTTATGTGTCCTGAACCCAGTCTTAATAGCTCACACTCAAGACCAAAGATCTATTCAACAATATAAAGTTTTGAATAATGTCTACAAAACTGAATGGAATTCATTTAATTTTAAAAATACAATTAAAATTATAATATGAATCATACTCTGTTAGCAGGCCTTAAATTAGATATCAAAAAGATGGTATTCATCCCAACATGTTCTGCTCTGTCATTCAGATACTTAATTTAATTCAAGCCCACATCACATGCTATCTGTTGATTACTTTTAATTCTGAGGGACAAATGTATCCCTTTTCTTTTTAGCAGAAAGCAGGTCAAAATTCACGAAGAAGGTATTAGAAATTACATGCCAATTTACAGCCACAGATAATGCATCTGTTGACAGGGTACAAAAATAAATGTAGCATTTTACCTTTAAGAGATGGTGATGGGTGAACGTGCCTTGCTCTTACTCTGTAAACCTACCTTCTTCTTCCTCAATAAACTTTGTCCCCTGCTTGCCTTCAAAAAGTAAGCGATAGTGATAATAGAGCTTAAATATCAGAAGTTTGGGATTTAGTAAAGTGAAGGATAGAGTGAGTTGATGCAATGGTCAGTATTTACTGCTCAGTATTACCAACAAACTAGATGCTGAGATTTGGTAAAGAGGTTCCTCCATCGGCCTTTCCATTGTTATTAAGGGTGAAGCCCCAGGAAGCATCTCTGCACGTGTAGTATTGATGATAGTGAGCAAAGTGAAACTCAGTGGGTTAGTCAATAGCACCTGTGAAATGGGCCAGTTCTAAAGAAGACCTTTATAAATTACTGTGGCGTAATCCCTACCTCGCTCCTGAATCCATCTTCTTTGTGGATATGAATCGGAGATAATGATGAGCTCCACATAAAAAAAAATCTTAGCCACCCAACGTTAACAGAAAGGAATTGGCTGAGCACCTAGAGAAACACAGAATCTGGGAATATGGTACTGAATTTTAAAGATCAGAATCTAAAATAATAGCAAGATGACTACGTTCCAGAGGTGTGCTGTACAAATTGCAGTTGTGGTTGCAATACTGGATGGAACACCAACAATTCTTTTGAAAGCGTGGGTCTCATGTTAAGTGTCATTACACAAATCCTTTCTTCATATGAGGACATGCTTTATGCCTTAGGGTATATAATAGTCCATTTAGATTGGTATTTCAGAAAATTCATATGTGAAAACTTTAGCATTTTTCTTATTTCTTAATGGCATTTGTAAATGGACAAAATATCTTTTCTTTACGATTATGACACCACTACTATTATAGGTAGATCAGTAAATAGGAATAATATTTTTATTCCATCATTGTATATAACCTGCTATTTTTTTTTCTAGCTAAACAACCTGACTTTCGGGATTTGAAACTTTTAAAAATATAAGGTTGTGCTCTGCTTCTCTAAACGTAACAAATGCTTGCTTCTTCTGTGTGGGTTAGGTTCATAATGGAGGCTGGAGAGAATAGGACCCTAGGACTGGAATGGCTGTTAGAGGTTATTAGTTCAGCTGGTGTCATCCTGTGGCCGTCTGAGCTCCACAGCAGCTGACAGGTGGTCAAGCAGACGTCTGATGACTCTGAACCAGAGGGGCAGGAGAATCGGCCTTTCCTTCCCTCGATCTCAACCCTTAATATTTTCATGAAAACATGTGATTCCTGGGGTCATTTTGCCACTACGAGGGGAAAACTTAAGATGACCCAAATTGAATCCACCCATCCTGAAAGTGCTCGTGACCACCTGTCTTATCACGTGAGAGGTTTGTTTGAGTGAGTGAATGGTCTGCTGCTGTGAAATTAGGATCTTCGTGAACGACACAGCCTTCTCCTGTTCATTGTGGATATGTTCAGGGTTGAAAGTGTTTACTATTATATGGGTTCTCTAGCTTCACCCCACTCTGGAGTTTCTCTGGGTATTCATCTCCCTTCTGAAATATGGTGCGCCAAATCAAAGATTGTACTTTATGTACATAATCTCTGCTTCAGAGAATCATTCTACTTTTGCCAGTGCTTTGAGAAATATCATAGCTCGCTGTGAGGCTGACTTCACCATTCTATGCATTGTTTAAAATAAGCGTGCGCCCCTGGGGACATGTTCTCTCTGAAAGAAAGTAAGCAATGAAAAGGCAAAGCCAGTAAAACAAAGAAAGAGTCCTTTTGTCCCCAAACACATATTCTTCTCAAGAAATCATGAAGTATGAAAAATTCTTCCACTTTTTTTCCCCAGTATATTTGGTCCTTTTAAGTATTGGATCATAAATTGTATGTTTTCTTTCTTTTTTTTTTTTGGCATTGCTATTTTTCACTTACAGAGTACTATATACTGACAAAATCTCAATATCAGGGATTGCCACAGGCAGAGCTGGATACATTTTTGATTGCTGTGTAGTATTCCCTGACTTAAGAATATCTCATGATATGTTCACCACCTCAGTATTGATAGGTATTTCAGTGTTTTCTGATTTTTGCTATAATAATGAAACACTGAACAATGCTGTTTACTTTTCATGTGCATAGATGAATATTATTTGTAATGGAAAAACTAAAGGGAAATAAGTAGATCAAAGAATATGTGCTTTGAAACTTTGAACACCATATCCATCACAGGTCTGTCAGGAAAACAAAAGCACCCCAAAAAAGTAGTATGAAAATGAAGGGCTTAGTGGTTTTATCAATTATATCCTATGTGAATATGTATTATTTTATAACCAATCAGCTTGCCCTCCAGGAAGATGGGTGTCCTTAGCAGTATATGGTTGATTTGATGGAGAATACATCCATATATGCACATATATGCGTGTATATATAAATGTTAGCAATGCTGTATTGAACAATGATTTCATATACATGTGTGTTAAAATCAGTATAATTATGAGGGCAAATCGGATATATTACAGTGGCTAGTAGTACTTAGTGAGTTCTTATAATTTTATGTTGCCTTGGCAATCCATCTTGAATACAAGTTTAACTTTCTCATAGCACGAATAGGGCTCAGCTGCCCTTGACATAGTTTTCAGTTTTACATTATAGCTAAGACAGTGGTTCAAGACAGTGGCCAGAAATAAGGAGGCATTTCTCCCACCTGGTGGATGGGGATGCCCAGGTCCCACCACTTCCTTTAAGTGAAGAACTCAGGCTTTTGTCTGGTAGTTCAAGGCAAGTCATTCCCTGCTGCCTGATGTCTATTGCTAGTTGTCACCCACTCCCTGACCCATTCCTGCTGCCTGTGACTCAGTCATAGAGGACTACCCTCTCACTTAGAGTGCCCTTCTTGTGCAAGGCCTTTGAAAAAAATTTTTGAATTTGTTTTCCATTATGCTAGTGCATTGAATCTTCACTTTCTATCTGAGGAAAAGGGGCCACCGCAGGCGGGGCTTTCTCCCAGGGACTCCAGGGATAGCTCAAAGTTGGGCAGTGGTCCAGCAGACATAGTGGTCGCGGGTCAGACAAGAGCCAATAGGGCATTTGCCAGAATAAACAAGTTTCTCATGCGAGGGGCAACCTGGTCACAGGCTGGACACTGAGGCGTTAGCCCATCTACCAAGTAGGCTGTGCCCACCTGCAGCTGGACCCTGCACTGCCCTGGGCAGCAGCGCTGGCTTCTCTGGTGCTATGCCCTGTGTGTCTGGGGTGCTCTCAGCACATAGTGGCTAAAATGTGGAATTTGAGCAATGGATTATGTAAAATCATGCACAGAGCCTGGAACTGATTAGGCAGAACCGGGATGTAGAGAGCATTTCAGTTTGGGAGGCACATTGACTAAGTAGGAGAAAGTAATGAGAGACAGAGCTAAAGAGGAGCTCGTATCTTGCAGAGTGAGGTAGAAAGCTAGTTCCACTTTTAGGCACAAATGATAAAGTTGGAGAAAGGATAGTATCAATAAAAATGACACTCCCGGGGCTGAGGTGAGACTGCAGAGAGGTGAAGGTGTGAAAAAAGGGAAGAGGGAGGGCCGCCAGTGCAGCTACCCGTGCAAATCCCAGTCTGCCGGGAAGGGAACATCTCAGGCCATGATAAGCCACTGCCTTCTGTTTACAAGTCTGCAGGCACTATTAAAATAGTTGAGCAGAAACCAAATGAGAAATAAGGGTTAAGAACTTTATCTGTTGTCCAGACATCTGTCCCCTCAGCAAGCTGTCAAAAGAAATGCTGCCTTGGAAGCCAAAGTCACCCGGGGGGCTAATCAGCTTAAACACAGGACAGAAGTCACACAGACCAAAGTGCTCACAGCGTGAACTAACAGTGCGGCCTGCCAAGGAGCTGCTCATCACTGCCAAAATGAAAGAACAGTTCCCTCTGCCGAGCTTTGGGGTATTTTTTCTTTCTTTCTTTTTTTTTTTTCCTGCTGTTTTCAACTATACTTGGAGATGATAATAGGAGAGAGGAACTTGAAAACACTCCATCTGGTGAGAGAGCTGAGTTCACAAAGTTTGGCTGGTTTGGGTGCCAAGGAAAGGTAGTTAAAAAGCAAATCTATGAATGTTTGGGAATATAAAGCTCCTTCAAACTCTTTTCTCAACCCAGCTCAGTTTTTTTTTTTTTTTAATTTTCTTTGTTTCCCATTTCTGGCATTGTGAGGAATTAATGACTGTTAAAAATTATTTAAGGCTCCATTTCCCCTTTCTGACTTTTGCTTTCTCTGATGTTCATGTTAAAAGCTCACAAAGGTCTTGTGTGGTCTTATTATGCTGTCTTCTGTCTGTCAGGTTTTACTATGACACTGGTAAAGAGCAGGCGAGAATTAAAGTGTGCATGAGTCATTCCCGTGAAGCTCTTGTTCCCCGTCCTTGTCACTCCGTTCGTTGGTGTCACTGGTTAAGTTTTACTTCATTCCTGCACTTCTCAGTGGACAGGAACAATGGAGCCATGACACTCAAACCTTGATTTCTCTGAACATGACATTTTTCGTTGGTAACTTGATCAGCTGTTCTATTCACAGCACTTCCTATTCAAGGCATCTGGTTGGTTCATCTGAAACCTTTATTCTGCTGTAAACTTCCAATTTGTCCCATTAATAATTAAAACCATGAGCTTGTGAGATCCTCCTTTTTGATTTAAAATTTCCTTGAGGTTAGTCTATGTTCATTTTTGCATAGGTTTGTAGATTGTATTTCCACTTTCCAATTCAAATATATATGTGTATATATGCACATGTATATTCAAATATATATATTTTCCAAGTTTGTTAAGATAATATAGTCAAGATGTATTATGATGGACATTTTGCTCTTTTTAGCACCGTTTATTCTTTATTTATTCAAGTATTCACTGAACATCTACTGTGGGCCACTGTTGAAGATATTCAAACAAAAATAAAACAGGTAAAAATATCTTTTCTCTCATGGATCGTAGTTATTGTGGAGAAAGTGAATTAGAACATGTTAGATGATTGTAAGGCTGTGGGAGGGGTGAAGCATGTGCCTGAACAGTGAGAGGTGGGTTGTATGTGTAGTTTATACAGGGGCCTGGAGAAAGCCTCTCTGAGAAAGTTATTTAAGTAAAAACCTCAAGGAGTTAAAGATCAAATCATGTGATCACAAGAGGAGAAAGCAGATTCAAAGGCCCTGAGGAGGAAAACAGGAGGAGTGTGTTCACAGAAGACGGGGCATCCCTCCGTGGAGTGCGGTAGAGGGTCGAGGACGAGCTTCGAGAGAGAGGGTGGGGGGAGGCAGGGAGCAGCCTGCGCAGAGCTTTGCAGGCGACGGTAAGGACCTTGGCCTCTATTTGGAAGAAGACGACACTGGAAGCGTTTGAGCCAAAGGAGTGACATGGCTGGACTCATGTCTGGCTGCTGAGTCGACGATAGCTATAGATTTACATTAGAGAGAGCAGGAAGACCAATTAGGAATCTGTATTCTCTCTGACATGTGATCTCTGAATTTGCAAACTTAGTCTGCCTCTAATATTTTTGGAAATGTCATGAAAATTGAATGCACCCTTTATTTGAAATGGGATATAGTATAGCAACTTAGTACTTGGGATATGGAATCTGAGATGAATTATAATTCCATCTACGAGCTATATTTTTGACTTTGAGCAAGTTATCTAACCTCCCTCAGCCTGGATTCCTGTATCTAGAAAACCAGGCTTGTAAGGTTGCTGATGTTAAGATTACATTATGGAGATTAAATGAAGTAACACATGTAAAGGCTTTTGGATGAGCCTGACAAATAATAAGTTAAATATTGACCACTCATTCCTTTTATTATTACATTTTTCATTATTTATGAAAGAAGGTCATATACAGTTTGTCTATGCATTGTATAATATTGCATTTTTGCTAAATTGGTAATTATTAGGAGAGAAACCGATCTCACCTTTTAGCCAGCTATGTAAGTAGCACATTTTGACCTTAAAGGATATTGAAGGACATGAAGGAATCCCCTTGGCTGGAAGTTTTAAGAGCAGGGTAGATTCATCTGTCAGCTGGTGGCCATTTAGTATTTTTAATGCTCTGATTCTGCTTGAAAGCAGAGTAACATACCAGATTAGCATGACACAGCACTTTTACCTTCTCCTCGAGAGAGTGAACGATAACCTGAGTCAATGCCCACAGAATGTCAGTTCCCCTTACGTAGCGCTCTGCCTAGACACAGTGGGGTCACGTGAGCAACAACACACTGTTGGCAGGAAATGTTTTCCTGTAGTCCACTTGGGATGCCATGACAAACAAAAATAAATGGGTACTTTATAACAACAGAACTGTATTTCTTACAGCTCTGGGGGCTGGGAAGTCCAAGACCCAGCTTCTGGCAGATTCTGCCGTCTGCCCTGTGAGGACAGAGCATTTCAGAGCACTGTCTGGGATGCAGAGAGCCAATCTCACCAGATGCCACACCTGGATCTTGCACTTCCCAGCCTCCAGAACTAAGACAAATAAATTCCTGTTTTTTTCAATCTACCTAGTTTGTGGTGTTACGTTTCAACAGCACACACAGGCTTGTCCTGGAGCTTTATAGAGAAGATTAGGGAATAAAAACTTTTGTGTTGGGTTAGTCTGAAGAGTCATAACTTCCATGTAGTATACTACAATGTTTTAGAACTTGGTTTAATTTTAAGTTTGGAAAATGCGGTCAGGTTAGGGAGCATTGCTGATTCAGTGCAGGTGCTGAGTCAGAAGGCAAGGGTATATATGGCTGAGGTGATGCTGGGCTCTGTGTGTGACAGTGGTGACCCCACAGAATAGGGTTTTGATGCCAATCACATTGGGATCAGGGGGCTGCTCAGCCCCACAGCAAAGATTTGTCTGATCTTAGGCAGTTTTCTTCATTTTTCTAAGCTGCGGGTAAAAGGGAGTAAATGATAGTACTTCATAATTTTTCGTAGGGATTAAATGAGACAGCACATCTTTTAGATGGAGAACCGGGCCTGGCACCTGGTAGGTGTGGGATGAATGTTGTGGTATCATCATCGTTACTCTCAGGGAGGAAGGATTTGTGAATCCTACAGAAGCGATGGCGTTTTACTGGGGAATTAATCAGAGAAGAATATGAATCTGAACACTTTAACCATATGAAATCCACTAAATGTGTGGGTGTTTCAAGAATCTTTTAGTGACCAAAAGTTATTTTGAGCATCACTGTTTCTCATCTAGCTTTTACTGTTTCCGTGTATTGACCTAAAAATACACATTGCTACTTTTAAATTTAGTGTAAGCTGAATTCTGATGTTTGAACTTGATATGTAATTTCCAAAACATTTAAGTTTTAGTATTCCCTCTATTGCATTGTTAAATGGGTATGTTGCCTCTCGCTTGTAATCCTGGAACTCTGGGAGGTTGAGGTGGGAGGATCACTTGAGGTCAGTAGTTGAAGACCAGCCTGAACAGGGTAAGCAAGACCCTGTCTCTACTAAAAATACAAAAAAAAAAAAAAAAAAAAAATCAGTCAGCCACAGTGGTACATGTCTGCAGTCCTAGCTACTCGGGAGGCTGAGGCAGGAGGATTGCTTGAGCCCAGGAGATTGAGGTTGCTGCGAGCTATGATGACACCGCAACACTCTACCCAGGATAGCAGAAGGGCGACTCTGTCTCAAAAAATAAATAGTGTTTCCCAGTTTATATCTTTCTCTGGGAATGCAAAAAGTTAGACCTTTGGATCAGAAGGGATTTGCCACTTACATGATAGACAGATATAAAAAAAAAATATGCTTCACTGTACTAACTGCTAAGGTAAAGGTGTGGGCAAAGGACCTTCGGACCACGCAGGAGATACACCAAATAACTTTGCTTGGGCAACTCATAAACGTAACTTCAAAATGGTGTTTCTGAGCTATACGAGTAAGTTTGAACTTTCTTCTTAGGTAAGCAGAGCTGAGAGGAAGAGTTTCCTTAAAGGTAAGCAGAGCTGAGAGGAAGAGTTTCCTTAAAGGTAACCCTAATACAATTTGACTTTTAAAAATCATAGTGGTGATATGAAGGTATGAAGAGGAGTAAGGGATTGTAACAAACACGTTATTAGAGAAAAATAAAAGTTCACACTAGTTTTGAGGTGAAGTGTCCTGAATGTGCATGAGGTTTTACTGCGACTTGTTTTTTTACCTTCACATTAATTATTTGATTTCTATGAATCCAGTCTCGTAACTGGATTTTGGAATATCATGTTGTTTAGTTCAAAGACCTCTGCTATAAGGATCGCCTTGAATACACGTGGTGTTAGTAAGGGACAGAGTGAACCTGGCGTCTCCGTGGAACACATCCAGCCTGGGGGTGGAGGACGGAGGCTCCATTCTACCTAATCACTCATCAGTGGAGCTGACAGTGGCTATTTCATCTTGTAGATACATTTTTGATAAATTTGGCAGACAGGTTTTGAGGTGGCTTACTAGGAACTCATGCTTTGGTATAAATTGCCTTTGATTAACTTATCTCTAACCGTCAGGCTACACCAACATTAAGGGCATGATCTTGGCTGTGGCTTCCTCTTCGTGGAAGGTTTCCTCTTTTACTGGATTTGACAACACAAACTGTCATGTGGAGAGATCGTGCCACCAGGAATTGAGGGTGGCTTACAGCTTGTGCCCAGCAAGGAGCTGAGACTGAGCAACGACCCGTAAGGAACTGAATCTGGTAGACAAGGCAACTATGTAAATGTGATTGGAAGTGAGTCCATGGCCAGCTGAACTTTCAGCTGAGATCCTGGCTCCAGTGGACTTTATTTCAGGGTTTAGAAAGACCCCGAATTAGAGGACCCCGCCTCAGGGGAATGGATGACCTGTAGAAGCTGGGAGATAAGAGATGTGTATTGTTTCACTTTGTTGAATTTTGGAGTGATTTGTTATGCAGCCATTGATAGCTCATACAGTACAGGGAAACATTCCCGTAACACTGCATTCTGGGGCTTGAACGTTTCCATCTGGAAATGTGGAAGGGCATGTCTGCTGAAAGACCTTTTTCCAGAACTATTTCCAAAGACCCATCTAACTACAAGAGAGACCAGGATGTGCAGGAGAGCCTATAAGATGTCTGGTGTGCAATGCTTTCCCTGCCACAGATGAACAGGAAGGCATCACTCATGTTGAAATTTTAATGAGCATAATCTGGGCCCAATGTTAACCCCACATGGGATCGTCTAAGTGAGAGTGAGTGTATTGTCATCACTAGTTAGTAATCTTTTTTTTTTTTTTTTTTTTTTTGTAGAGACAGAGTCTCACTTTATGGCCCTTGGTAGAGTGCCATGGCCTCACACAGCTCACAGCAACCTCCAACTCCTGGGCTTAAGCGATTCTCTTGCCTCAGCCTCCCAAGTAGCTGGGACTACAGGCGCCTGCCACAACGCCCGGCTATTTTCTGGTTGTTTTGCATTTTGGCCGGGGCCGGGTTTGAACCCGCCACCCTCGGTATATGGGGCCGGCGCCTTACCAACTGAGCCACAGGCGCCGCCCACTAGTTAGTAATCTTTATCGCTTCAATTTTCAGCAACTTCACGAAATTAATTCAGTGTGATGACTAGTGTTATCTGCATGTGACATTTAAAGGGGTCAATTAACACACTGTCATCTACACTTTATTCTCTCATAAATGCTACTTGGAGTTACACCATGTTATTTTTACCAATTTTATAGATGTTGAACAAGCATGGAGGGGTTCAAGATTCTGCTCAGATCACAGAGATAGTTAGTGGCAGAACTGTGTCTTAAACTTGGGCCCTCTTTGTAAAAACCCTGGGCTTTCAGCTCTGTGAAGGATGCATTTTGCTGGTCACCTTTTTTAGTGGTAGATTGTGTAGGGAGGTCTTCCAAATGGCACGTATGCTCACCAAAGAAAGCTGTGGTGCTGCATATCAAAGCTGCTAACTTGGCAGTGTGGTGTGACAGATGCTCTGAGATGACGGCTATTATGACCGCAATAGTTAGTCAAATGTACGTTTTAACAGTGGCAAGGCTGCAGTGATTTATGCTTTAAAAGTAGAATTAGCAAAATAATACCTCTCTAAAGAAGGCCTATGGTACGGTCCTTGAAGGGAGAACTTTTGGACTTTGTTCCTAGACCAGACTCTATCTTGCTGTGAGAACTTTGTCTCCACACTTGGGTGACTTGAGCCTCCATCAATCCAGATGGAAAGATGGGGGAAAAAGCCAGAACTCACTGAAAACCAGATGCTGCATCTGAGCTGTGATTTCCTAAGTAAATGAATTACAAAACATTGCTCAAGAGTGTGTGCATTTGAAATATCCTGGCAAGACATAGTTTTGTCCCACACTTAAAAATATACAGCTTGTCAATTCTAGATGGCAGTGCTTAAAGCTAAACAGCAATTCTAACACACAGAAGTAACTTTTGTTTCTTGAGCTCCCTAGTGATACAAATGTTGCTTCACATTCATTTGTTTTAAGGGGGAGAAATAATTTTGTACTGCCAGAAACTATACTTGTGGGGATATTTGCCATGTGTTTATAATATATTAAAAAATACTTTAAATAAATTATATGCTATAAATTATTAAGGAATATATTTTCTAACAAGGAAAAGAAGTGAATGAAACTCAGACAGAGAAGGAAACCCATTCTTTTCTTTTTTTCTTTAAAAAATTTATTTATTTATTTATTTTGTTAAATCATAGCTGTGTACATTGATAAGATCATGGGGCATCATACACTAGCTTCATAAACCGTTTGACACGTTTTCATCACACTGGTTGACATAGCCTTCCTGGCATTTTTTTAGTTACTGTGCTAAGATATTTACATTCTACATTTACTAAGTTTCACATATACCCTTGTAAGAAGCACCGCAGGTGTGATCCCGCCTGGCCCCCTCCCTCTACCCACTCCTCCCTCCCTCCCCTCCATTTCCCCCGTCCCCCTATTCTTAGGTTGTAACTGGGTTATAGTTTTCATGTGAAAGCCCTAAATTAGTTTCATAGTAGGGATGAGTACATTGGGTACTTTTTTTTCCATTCTTGAGATACTTTACTAAGAAGAATATGTTCCAGCTGCATCCATGTAAACATGAAAGAGGTAAAGTCTCCATCTTTCTTTAAGGCTGCATAATATTCCATGGTGTACATATACCACAGTTTATTAATCCATTCGTGGATCTATGGGCACTTGGTCTTTTTCCATGACTTAGCAATTATGAATAGGGCTGCAATAAACATTCTGGTGCCAATATCTTTGCTTTAATGTGATTTTTGGTCTTCTGGGTATATGCCCAGCAGAGAAATTACAGGATTGAATGGCAGATTTATTTTTAGATCTCTAAGTGTTCTCCAAACATCTTTCCAAAAGGAATATAATAATTTGCATTCCCACCAGCAGTGTAAAAGTGTTCCCTTTTCTCTGCATCCATGCCAACATCTCTGGTCTTGGGATTTTGTGATATAGGCTAGTCAAAATACAACTTCACAAGGATTTTTCACTGTATCCCATGGATGACAAGGACAGACCCCATTCCAGCGTAGAAAAGTCTGTCATCGGTATGTGACACTGAAAAAGAATTGCTTTTAATAGCTTTATTGGAAACATTAGAATATCTAATAAATAGAATTAAAAAAATAATTGGAGATGCTGGGAATTCCAATCACCTGCATTACAAAGTCATTTTCACCTAAAAGAGAGCCAGGGAATGGAGAATTGTGTGTGACGCTCCATAGTTCACGGGGACCAGCATTCCCATGGGGACATGACGGAGCTCCAGCTGTCTGAGGCCACAAAACCAGGAGGAGAAGCAGAGAATGAGGACTAGGGTTGGAACCCTGTAGCGACTCCAGGGTCAGGAAGCTTTTTAAAGATTTGCTGGTTTTACCAAATAATTTTATTTTACCAAATATTTTAAATTATTTTTACCGAATAATTCAACATTTTGTTTTCTGAGAACAGAAAAGAAGACAATTGGGGCTGGGGAACATTTCTAAGGGTTGATTATGTCTAAGCTTATCATTTACCTTATGAGACAATTAATTGGACCAGAACAGTAACTCTGAGACATTTAAACTTTAGAGAAAAACAAATTAAAAACCATAATGTGGAACTGACAAAGAGTTGACTGTATTTCAGTTTGCTTTAAAATAATATTGTAAAACATCCCACAAAAAACAATCACAACTTTTACCCCTTTACTTTAATCACATTATCGATTATTTGGACTGGTTAAAACTTTTCCATGACTGTGCACTAGTATACACAACTTGTGTTTGGAAATCAGTAAAAAGCAGATTTGGTGACTCTTTAAATCATAGTCCCATACATTGTTGAGTGGGAGAAGAAGTTAATTTCAGCATACTTGAAGCAGTAAGACCACCACGTGGGCAAAGGCTCAGAGGGGCCCTGGCAGTGGAATCACAGAGGGGGCAGAAGCGGTCATCAAAGCTACGGCTTGAATTATGTTATTCCAGATGACACTATCTGAGGGCATCGGAGGAGAACATCTTGTCCTCAGAGCAGCCACTTCTTTGGACTTTGTATTTGAATGCATGCGGATGTGGAAATGCTGGGGGTGGCTCAGGAAAATTTCAAGAGTTCCTGAGAGGTCACAACTTATTAGTGGACACCTCTTAGAGGCAGCACACAGTTATAAGAAGGACTTAACAGATGTAATCAGTGTAAGCTGGTTCTCCGTACCCTCAATGAATCCTCAATAATAATAATTAAAAAAAAAAGAAATAGAAAGAAATTCTTAAATCACCACAATACTGTTCTGTTAACATTTCCTCTCTTCCATCATGAAAAGAGCCATGTTAGTCCAAGCCACGGTTGATGCACCTGTTCTGTTCTGTATCTAAGTCACAGTCTACACACAGATGAGCTAAGCTTTAAAAAAGACAAAACTGGGTATGGCATGCCTGCTTCCCATTAGGTGAATTTAATCCCTTTAACCGGCTTTCAAAACCCGGCCTCGTCTCCTCCTAACTGTTCCGTTCTCATCTATGAATAGATGTCTCTTCCTCATCCTCCTTCCTTTCCGATTTCTGACCGATCATTCTTTCATGACGTCCCTTAGCTTTCCCTCCCCAGGGTGCTTTCAACTGCCCCCACAAGCTGAAACCACCTTTCTGGCCTATGGAGAAACTTAATCCCTTTTATCAAAATATATTTTAATGCTTGGGAATACTTGTTGTAGAAGTGATTTGATATTCATTTGCATTATTATTTAGTTAATTTAATTGATATCTTTAATCCTCCTCTAGGTTCCAAGTTCCCTAAGAACCATATCTCTACTGCCTACTTGATGTTACTATATTACTCCAACATATTGGTTGAAAAATGAATGAATAGAATCCTGTGTAGTGCGGTGTGTTTCAAAAAAAATGCAAATCAAATAGGACCATGGGACAGTGATTATACAGGTGATTCAGTAAGCGTAAGATTTGTGAAGAACTTCTTTAAAAGTAACTATTTTTCAGTGGATGTGTGGTTAATTAGCGAGCACAGAAGAGGAAAGTGAACTGTTTATCCACTAAAATCTGTAGCCGGGTTAGGGCACATCATCTGCTTTAGGAAGGAAACTGTCTCTTCTTTGCGGTGCTCGAGCTGTAAGTGGAAAGACAAGATTACAGCCCATTTTTATCTTCTCTCCGGAGCGTGTCACAGAGTTGAAACAGAAAACGCATCATGTCTGGTGCTCTGTCTGGTGGGAAATGTATCACTGATCGTATCTAAAATGCACATGACAACTGAGATACTCGACTGTGCAGTACACACAAAAATACTTTCCCTCAATGGAAGATATATATATATATATATATGAATAATATATATTCTTCTTTTTTTTGGCTTGAATAAATACAACCCTCCATTTTTAGGTCAATTGCAATGTGCATTTATGGTTTTCTTATGTGACAGAGACCTTTTTATTTTTGCCTGATACTTTAAAGCAAAAATTCTCACCACATAACAACAACAACAAAAAAGTGGGTAGTGTTGGATATGTTAATTAGCTCCACTTAATGTTGTTACAATGTATGTATGTGCTGAAACATCATGTGGTGTCCCATAAATACAGCTCAATCCATTTCCTGCTGTTAGGATAGGGTATAATAGACCAGGTCATTTACACAGGGAAGAGTTTTGTTTGGCTCCTGATTCTGAAGGATGGGTGTTCTGAGATTGAGGGGCAGTATCTGTTGATATAGCCGCATCCTGGAGTGATGAAAGATGTGACATGCTGATCCTTTTATATCCTTTTCAATAACTAACCCACTCGCAATAACTCACTCTCACTATGACAGCCTTAATCCATGCGTGAGGGCAGTGCCCCTGACGTAACTATTTCTTAAGGGTCTCACCTCTCAATTGCATCACTATAGCAATTAAATTTCAACGTGAGTTTTGAGGGAGACCCCAAAACAAAGTATATATGTAATTTGGGGGACTCTGTCCTCTGTACTGTAGTAGAAGGTCTCAGGTGCACAGCTAGTGTCCCTAGACAACAAGTGTGTATCTCATAATGGTTCGTGGCAGTTCATGGTGTGGTGGGAAAAGCACATTTGAGACTTTGGCAAATCCTGGGTTTCAATTCTGGCTTGGTAAGATCATTTAGACAACAGACACACTCATCAGCCTTCCTGACAGAAGCAACACGTTCTCATCAGTAATCACACCTGTTAATTGAGTTACTGGTCTATAAAATGGCAAAATGGAAAATTTTACTTTAATAATTAAAGTGCTGTAAGTCTTGCCAATAAATTAAGGACCCTGTGGGGATTTGGGGGACAGTGCAGAATACTGACCACCAAAGAACAGGTGACTTAGTATCAAAGTAGTGAACAGGGTGAGACGTTCTTCTATCACTTCATAGCGATTTTGAAAATCTGTTACAAAATGAGAAAGAAAAAATTATTTTGCTCAGAGACAAAGTATATTAGTTGATTTCATTTGACCTGGTATATAGCTAAGCGTTAGCATGAAAGTGATATGGAAAACATTTACAACTCTACACAGATGGGCACCTGTCGAACGCAGACAGCGCCTCTCTGATTAGTCACTTCTGCAACTTCTCCACTGGGGTCTGTAGCCACCACCTGACACCTTTGCCTTTGATGTTTTAGCCACAGTAATGATCTTTAAATTCCTGTTGTTCCCTCAATGACTTTGCACCCTCCGTCAAGGAAAGTTCCTGCCCGAAATTATTCTCTCTACCTTAATTAAATCCCTCTCACCTTTCAAATTTCAGAAAAATAAAATGTGCCTCTCTCTAGAGGACCTTTCCGGGTGACCTCAGCCAAGGGCCAGGTCCCCGTACGGTAAGCTTATATATACTTTCTTATACTTTCCCTCATAGAGATTCTCTTCATTTCAGCTATTCATCTGATGTTCACTTTATCTTTATCAGAATGTATTTTCCACTCCTGGTGTAAGACAGAAAGCTCCAGAAAGCCAGGGCCCCACCTGCCCCACTGCCCAGCCCAGCACCTGATGGATAGTCAGTGCTGAGTCAGCATTTGCTGGATAATTATGTGAATGAATTCCAGCATCAGAACTATGATATCTGAATACCTTAATATGCAAGCATTTTGTTATAACTGTTCATCATCACATTTTATTTACATATTTTCCACCTCAAACTGAGGAGGGGCTAAGGGGAGTCAGAGGCTGTAACTGCCCCCAGGAACCAAGCAGCACCTGCAGGACCTCAGTGGGGGCTGTGCCCACAGCGTCTGCTGCCTGAAGTTTGCATGCACCTTTGTGTTTTTCAAAGTTCTCCGTTTATGCTTACGGTATGTATGAAATATCAGTAACATGGAATTTGGGGGCACAAGTAAAGGTCTGGTGGCCAGAGGGCTTTGCTGACTTTGCTGGATGTCTCAGCACCGTGCTGGGGGTCAGGGGTGGGAGGACAGCTCAGGGCCCCGGGGAGCTCACCTGCCCAATGCTCATAGGGCCCAGCACAGACGAGGCTGCTGTGGGGGCCCTGCCTCCGTGTCTGAGCCCAGAATGCAGGGCCTGGCCCAGAGAAGTGCCAAGGGAGGGAGTTCAGAGACAGAAGCTCCAGGGACCCTTCTGAAGAGGTGCAAAGCCAAGTATGAGGCAGGGTTCAGGGTCAGAAATAAAATAGGAGGTTCACCTGTCAAACGAACTGATCATGGGGCATCAAACTGGCAGGCTTGGGCAAGAAGAGGTAGAGTGAGACTATAAGGGGGTCCACAGATAGCCGATGGGAAAAGGCAGGTGCCAGCAGCTGCAGGAAAGATTTTCATTTGATTCTGTGTTTTTCTTAGAGGTCACATCTGTTGATTATCCTAGGTCTCCACCTTCCGCCCCTCTGTGTCAGGTCCACACTTCATTCATCCCAGCCGTGTGCAACAGTCTGTTTTCGGTGTCATCCCACAGTCATGGAGAAAGGTGATGTCCAGTCACATGGACAGTCCCCGATCTCTGCGAGATTTGCCAGCTCCTTTCTCACAGGGACGGACCCACGTGGAACCACAGTTTGCATTTGTTGTCTAGTGATCTTAGAAAAAGAAGAGCTGCAAGTTTAATTGTAAACAGGTTTTAAAATTTTGTAGTGAACTGTGAACCAGAAGCAATTGCGATGGAGTCACAATCTTGTCATTTTTGTGACGTTAACTTTCCTTTAGCAATTTCAACAGTGAACTTATCCGGGGCTGTGGTGGACCCTCCTGTGTCGTCCTCAGCTCCACTTCTTAGCAACACTGTATCACTCTTGCGTCATTTCATATTTACAGCCGCATTTTCTTTCCAGCACTGGGACCTTGCCCTACAAGTACAAGGGAGAAGCCTCGTGAAACTGCAGCTACTTGCTGTGTGGCAGAGCGCTCCAGAGGGGGCTACTGCAATGAGTCCATTGCCTCTTAGATGAAGGCAGGATTTAGAGATTTTCTTCAAAAGAAAGAGCCTCTGACATGTTGAATCACACCCTTTTAAAACGTGTGATGCCAGCGGTAGAAAGGCAAGGGTGCTGCTTTTGTAAAGCCATATCCTTCCTCAGAAATGAAAATTTCACACATTTAAAACAATAAAACAATCTGAAGCATACTTTAATTCTTGGGGTGTTGCTTTTGTGAAACAATATCTTTCCTAAGAAATAAATCTGCCCGTGAAAATCTAAATACAAAATAGAAGTCAAAAATTATGCTTTTTTTGTGGAGGGAAAAACATTATATCAGTCTGTCTATCTATGTATTTATCTATCTATCTTCAAGACAAATATTTACTGATTCCTCTTGGACATCACTGTGTCCTAGAATAATTGTGATTTTTTAAACATCCCATTTCCTCTTTCCTTTGTACTTTTGCCCATGAACACAAGCTAGTTCATGCCAGTTGCAGTAATTTCATTTATTTTCTTGAACTGCAATTCTTTCTTTCTCAACTGATCACCCCACGATTAACAGTCTCATCACCATCCCATTCTGTTTTTAGGGGAGTAATCACTGCCCTGACACGCAGCTCCATTCACTCCCATGTATAACGACCTGGTGGTGATCAGGGCATCATACCTTCTCCTTGATTTGGTTTGTAAAGAAAATAGTCCGTGGGAAAAGTATCTATGGTGTGGAGTGTTTAAATAATTCCTTTCCACTAACAAAGACTTTGTCATACCGCTTTGCATAACTTTTCTGCCTTTTATTCTTATTTTCTGCCTTTTATTTTTATTTTTTATTAAATCATAAACACATAGATCAATTAATGCATTTATGAGGTACAATGTGCTGATTTCATATAGAATTAGGAATGCTTACAACACACTGGTTAATATACACCTTGTCTTATTTACTTAATTATTATGTTAAGACATTTATACTCTATGCTTAACAGATCTGACATGTACCCTTGCATGATGCACCATTGGTGTGATCCCACCATTCACCCCCCTGCATCTGACCTCCTCCTTCCCTTCCCATCCCCTCTCTTCCCCTCATCTTGGGCCATATCTATTCTTCATATGAAAGTGTCAGTGATTGCAAATTGGTTTCATAATAGCACTGAGTACATGGGATATTTTTTCCTCCATTCTTGAGATACTTTACTAAGTAGAATATGTTCCAGCTCCATCCATGTAAACATAAAAGAGGTAAAGTCTCCATCTTTTTGAGAAGTCTCGTTGAGATCTGTTATTGTAGAACAAGTTGGAGAATTGTAGGAAAATAACATGTTTCAATAGGTTCTACTCCAAATGACATTTTTCTGTTAAAGGTCTCCGTTGCGATAGTGACCTTGACAAAAAAGGGACGATCATTTCTATTCTTCTTTTTTAATGAGGTGCAGGTGGAATATCTTATGGACAGTAGAACATGTGAATTAAGATTTTTTTCCCACAAAATCAATCTTTGCAGTCAGAGAGGAGATAGATATTTGGTGAACTAGAAATGAAAGGTCTCACTTATAATTTATTTGATACAAAGATTAGTATGCTTAGTTCAGAACTCATATTATCTCCCCCTTGTAAGAACAAAGACTTTCTTGTGCAAATTTTATTTTCGTGGGCAGGAAAAAGTGACAACACCTATAGTAATACTTAGGCTGCAAAATGTGTGATGCCATATTTTAAAAGAAACTATCAAGATAAATGATTATTTATATTTAACTTCAAGTGCTAATCCTCTAATTGCAAGTATTCCCATTGACGTTCACGAATGAAATAATGTCTTTAGAGGATCAGCACTTGAAGTTAAACATAAATAATTTTGCTGGAAAAGTTGCTATTAGTGAGGTTTGTAAGAAACACAAGTTATAAGCATTTATAAATTAGGCTCTCTAAGATTTTTTAGGGTACTTATAAAAGATTCCCTGTTGGGGACATTGAACTTACTTCTTAAACCTGAGAGTTTGAATGCACTCTGTGTTGTTGTAGTGTTCTTAAAATACAAAGAAAGCAAGAAAGCCTTTTCCTATCAATTTTTCTTCTCTCCTTTCTGTAGATGTCACTATAACATAGGGAAAAGAAAAAAGGACTTTTCTCCTGAAAATATATGACTTCTACGTGCAAATGAAAGAAAGTGGCGATTTGATTTATTATGCCAGGGTTGTCATATCAACAATAAGGTTTCCAAGCAACTAGCAGAATAAATTATTTTATAGATATATTTGCTTAGCCTCATAAAATGGACCAAATGGAAGACCCTTTTTTTCACCTGTGATTATGAGGTAATTAAAAAAAGTCATTACACAGAAATTATGCACGAAATTCACATTACTAGAAAGAGCCCAATATGAATCACGTGAATGTAATCAATGCCAAAAGACTTAATGAAGATTTGCTGCTTACAAGAAAGCATTATTGTTTTATGTTTATATATTTTCGATAATTGGTTTCCAGGGCTTTTAGCAATGATTTGCATAAGGCTGTTCCAATTTTACTCTTTAGACAGGCTGACATCTGCAGCCCTCACTACTCTGCCCTTAACCACTCTTCAAATCACCTCTGGACAGAGCCCTGGTGCTCACACTATTAGACAGTGCTTACAATCCCCTGCTTATGCAAATGACTTATGCCAAGTCTAAAAAGACTTCCAAAAACTTACTAAACTTATTAGAAAATGAAGCATTGATTTTTTTTTTTTTATGCATTTGCCCTGGGGATGTGGGAACTTGTTAGACATCCACAGTTCATATTCCTAAAACATCCGTATATAGTTAAACATTTTCATTGCTCTTTTGAGATGCTGCTTTTATCTCTACTTGGGACAACTTGACCCTTATGTGGCAGAGCCTGTCTTTTGTCTGCCTTCCTTTTTTTTTTTTTTTATTAAATCATAGCTGTGTACATTAATGTGATCATGGGGCACCATACACTGGTTTCATAGAGCATTTGACACATTTTCATCACTCTGGTTAACATAGCCTTCCTGGCATTTTCTTAGTTATTGTGCTAAGACATTTACATTCCACATTTACTAAGTTTCACACATACCCTTGTAAGACACCTGCCTTCCCTTTTTATTATGACTTTCTCCAAGACTTTCGATTTACTCAGATTACTGATGATATTAAAAAATGTACACCAAACTTCTCAGTTTAAGCAAGAGAAGCAAAAATCTACATGCAATTCTGGTACAGGATTTGTGTTTACCTACTGCAGAAATATGTGGGTGCAGAGAATTATTATTACCTGTAGAAAACATTTCCCCATTTCCTTTGCTTTGCCAAGGATACTTTTTCCTCTCACTTTGGTTGGTCCTGAAAATATCATTTCTTTCAGAGGCCCACAGGATGTACTTGACCCAAAGCCTGAGGAAAAAGCATGTATATTAAAGAATTACTAAGCAAACCGTAGCATTCAACTGGACTTTTCTATTTAAAACATATGACAAAAATATAGCTATAACTTTCTAAGCAATGTCTAGTCAGACAGTTTCTCTGAGTAATTCAGATGCATCTGTTCCATTATTACCAACATCTTTTATTCCCCTATAGACATTTCAGAAAATCAGCAAAGAGAAGGGAAACATTTCTCCTTTCAAATGACCTTGTGCTAATATTATTATGCTTGCAACACAGTTGCCAAATAGCGCTTCTTTTGAGCGTTTGTCCAACTTTAGACTGGGAGTGTTTTCTTCCTTTTTTTATAAATTTTTTCTCAAGTCACCATTGCCTCTGAAAAAAAGGAAAATCCATTCTGAAATTCATGACAGTGCTTCAGATCCCCGGCATTATGATGAACACCCTTCCTGTGCTGGTCACCTGTCAATGCTCTGTTCATTGCTTCTGTACCTTACGGTCAACCGTACGCTCTTAGGCATGTTTTCCCTATTATCCTTCTGGGAAGTCAATCTATTTTTTGTCTTCTGCTGTCACAGAAAACAAATGGACAAATTTTCAAAGAATCTTACTCTGTCTAGTTTTTTTTTTACTCTTTACTTTTTTATATGTATTTATTTGTAAAATCAGGTCTTTGATTTCTTCTAGGAATTCTCAAGTGGTCACACCCAATTTCCTATAAGCAGACAATGAGATTTGTCATTACTTTAAACAAATAAGTTAAGGGTTTGCAAACACAGAGGAAGAGAATCTTCCCCTCCCCAGAATGATCTCCCTTGGGTCTTGGTAAAATCCTCTTGACTACTGCTTTTCGAATTTGAACGTACGTGAAAATCACCTATAGATATTGTGCCAAGGTATGTTTTAATTCTACAGATTCTGGGAGGTTATGGGGCCTGACATCCTGTCTGTACCAGCTGTCAGCTCATACTCTGGTACTGATCTGTGGAATACACAAGGGGTGGGCAGGCTGGAGATCACTTTTATTTTGTGGGTGCTTGAGTGCCCAGTGGGGATTTCAAATGTCTTCTAATAGTTTATTATTTAATCCTTCTAGAACTCAAGTGTCTCCACACAGGAGTGGACATGAATGTTTTGTATAGGTTGTGTAAAGAGATGGGCGATGCCCAGTTTTCCTTCACATGGAACCAGCACTTTCTTCCCCTTCTCTGTATAAATGAATTCAGATTCTCTCCTCATTGTAAAAGTTCCCATGTTTATTTATCACTAAAATTGACATAGTAGAAAATTGAAGTATAATATTTTTGAAGCTCAAATCTTTCATTTTCCTTTAATCTGAGAGGCAAAGGTTTGGGGAAATTTAGCAAATTAATATTAGAGTAATTAAGAACTACTTGTTAGCAAAATGAGAAGAGTTCATTGGTACATTTTAACATGAGCTTCTTAAAAAAATTAACATGAGGTTTTCAGTAGTAAAAGAAAGACAATAAAACAGATGGGATCAGACATTGATGGTTTGGAAATTAATTTTCTTTTTTCTTTCTTTTCTTTTTATTTTTGAGACAGAGTCTCACCATGTTGCCCTCAGTAGAGTGCTGTGGTGTCACAGCTCACAGTAATCTCAAATGCTTGGGCTTAAGCAATTCTCTTGCCTCAGCCTCCCAAGTAACTGAAACTATAGGCACCTGCCACAACGCCCGGTTGTTTTCTTGTTGTTGTTGTCATTGTTTAGCAGGCCCGGGCCAGGTTTGAACCCACCAACTCTGATGCATGTGGTGGGCGCCCTGACCAGTGAGCTACAAGTGCCGAGCCATGGTAATTAATTTTCTTTGTGACTGATTTTTCTGGCAGGGAAAACCCAGCAATTTAAAGTCCTAATGTTGTTCTCAGTACTTCAAGGGAATTCTGTCATTTCAAAACTAAAAAGGTTCTGCACGGAGGATTGTCTGCTATTGACTCCTTCCTCCAACTCTAATTTATTTCTGCTGTGATTAGGAAAATGCCTCCTTTTTCTTTTTATTCCGTGTGCACCAATTTCAAAATCTTGTGTGTAATGAAGGGGGCAATTTCCTCAGATGAAGTAGAGACGACTGCTGGCTCCTCTTGGTGGGAACTATAAAGACTGTGTGTCCAGGGAGCCTTGGTGGTTTCATCTGTTCATTCACCAGTGTCTTAGGTAACTTATTCAGGATCTTAGTTCTGAAAAATGGAGCTAAGTAAGTAAGAGATTGGCATTTCCAAAGTGAATAATTCATTTTTCAGAGTGAATAAAAGTCATGAACTTGGCTCATGTACCCTGTTTCCCCGAAAATAAGACAGTGTCTTACTTTAAGGTGTGCTCCCAAAGATGCGCTAGGCCTTATTTTCAGGGGACGTCTCATCTTTCCTGTAAGTAGGTCTTATTTTTGGAGGATGTCTTATTTTTGGGAAATAGGGTAGTAGCATGAGTCGTGATGGAAGGAGAAAGGGATTTTGGGAAGTGGAAACTAAGATGTGTGGATAAATATTATAACTGTTCATGGCCAAATTAGCAGTTATGAAGCACAGCTGCAGCAGGACCATCCTGGAAGGCCCAGGAAAGCATGGGAAGGGCCGTCTTTCCTTTGGGCCCGCTCAGCCTCCATGAAGGACATGCTGAGCCCCATATATTTATCAGTCATAAAAGAAGGTCCTTCCCAAGGAGGAGTGAGGAGTCTTACCTGGAGTATGAGCAGAATAGCTCACAAATTATATCAAAATTTGTATTTTGCCATGAAGAAAATCTGTGATTTTTAACAGATTCTTAAAGAAGTTCATGACTCCAAAAACTTAAGGTCAAAAGCCTTACAGTCAAATTCAGCAATTCACAGGGGATGGTGAAGAAATTCTCACTGGTCCCATGTGTATTTGGAGTCAATGTTGGAGATCACTCTGATGTGTAAAGAAATGCAGAAATCAGTATGTCTTGCTCTTTTTCAGAGACAGGGGTTTACTTTATGCCTAAAACCTTGGGCCTTTGGGATTTAATTTCAGATAAGCCATATTAGCTCTTAAAATAAGCCAGAATGGCTCTTCGGAAATTTTGTTTGAAAGTATTTTGTGAAAATTGCATAATTTTTATTTTATCTATTTTAATATTTTAATTGAATAGATTTAGAAGGTGGACATTTATTTTATTTTATTTTTTGGTGGTGGTGGTGGTTGTTACATGGCTGAATTGCATAGTGGAAAAGTCTAGGCTTTTACTACACCTGTCACCCGAATTGTGTGCCTTGTAACTAGTGGGTAAATAAATGTTCATCCTGTTGCCCCTCCCACCCTCTCCACTCAGACATCAATGTCCGTTAATTCACTCTGCAACACCAGCCTATCCCCTGCTTAGCTCCCACTTCTAAGTGAGGACAGATGGCATTTGGTTCACGCAGGATGGTGGTCCCTAGTTCACCTCATCATTCTGCTGGCTGAGCAGTGTTCCCTGTACCACATCCTCTTCCTGCAGTCTTCAGTGTGGGCATTTAGCTTGGTTCCCAGCTGGGTCTTCGCAATTGTGAAATTGATACAGGTGCATTTTTTTACTTCTTTCCCTTTGAGTAGATACTCAGAGGTGGAGGTGTGGGATCCAATGGCAGATCTAATTGAGTTCTTTGAGAAATCGCCACACTGTTTTCCACAGAGGTGATACTAGTTAATAATTTGCATTCCCACCCTCAGTGTGTAAGTGTGCCCTTTTCACTACATCCATGCTGGCATCTCATGGCTTTTGACTTCTGAATGATGGCCATTCTGACTAAAGTGGTATATCCTTGTGGTTTTGATTTGTATTTCCCTAATGATTAGTGATGTCAAGCATTTTAAATATCTCTTTAACCATTTGCATATCTTCTTTTGAAAAATGAAAATATGCAAATGTTCATGTCTTTTGCTAAATTTTAATGGGATTGTATGTTTTTTTCTTGCTGGTTGTTTAAATTTCTTATGGGTCCTTAACGTTAGGCCACTGTCAGACGTGTAGCTCATGGAATAGTTCCTCCCATGAATGGGTTGTCTCTTTACTCTGTTGATTGTATCTTTTGCTATTTAGAAGATTTGGGTTAATTAAATCTCATTTATTTATTTTTTTCCTAATGTATTTGGTTTGGGGTCTTTGTCATAAATTCTTTTATTTCTTTTGTCAGGCAGAGTCTCATTCTTCTGCCCTCGATAGAGTGCTGTGGCATCATAGCTCACAACAACCTCAAACCCTTGAGCTCAACCATCCTCTAACCTCAGCCTCCCGAGTAGCTAGGGCAACAGGCATCTGCCACAGCCCCCAGCTAGTTTTTCTACTTTCAGCAGAGATGGGGTCTCATGCTTGCTCAGGCTGGTCTCAAACTCCTGACCTCAAGCAGTCCACCAAACTCAGCCTCCCAGAGTGTTGGGATTACAGGCGTGAGCCACTTCACCTGGCCTGTCATAAATGCTTAGCCTGGGCCAATGCTGAGGCTAGTTTTATTTAGGGTTTCTTCCAGAATTTTTATGGTTTCAGGTCTTCCATTTAAGTCTTCAATCCATCTTGAGTTAGTTTTCATATTTGGTGAGAGGTGGAGATCTAGGTTCGTTTTTCTGCCTTTATCTCCATCCCCATTTCCTGAGTAGGAGGCCCTTTTACCAGGGTGTGCTGTGGTGTGGTTTGTTGAATTTTGGTTGGTTGTGGGTATTTGGCTTTCCTTCTGGGTTCCTTGCTCTATATGTCTACGTGCAGACCAGTGCCATGCTGTTTTACTGACTGTCGCCTTGAGTCTAATTTGAAGTCGGGCAACGTAATGCGTCCAGTTTTGTTCTCTTTTGCTTAGGATTACTAACTATTTAGTCTTCATTTGTTCCTATATGAATTTTAAAATTGTTCTTTCTAACCTTGTGAAAAATAATTTTGGTACTTCAGTGAGAATTGCATTTAATCTGTAGTTGACTTTATGGGTATTTTGACCATTTTGATTCTTTTAGTCTGTGCACGTGAGATGCTTTTCTGCTTGTCTGCATCCTGTACAATTTCTTTCATCAGCGTTTTCCTTTGTAGAGATCTTTCACCTCCTTTGGTGAGTATATTCCTGGGTATTTTAATTATGTACCCACTTAATTAATTTTGCAGCTATTTAGTAAATGAGATTGAGTTCATGATCATGAGTTCTGAATCTCAACTCGGTTGTTACTGGTGAACAGAAATGCTACTGATTTGTATACATTGATTTTGAAACCTGAGACCTTACTGAAATTATTATCAAGTTGAAGAGTCTGTAGGAGGCGTCTTTCAGATATATTAGATATATTATTGTATCATTGCAAAAGTGAATAATTTGACCTCCTATTTTATCTTTCAATGCCTTGTTGCTCTGGCTAGGATTTCTAGTACTATGTCAACTAAAACTTGTTTCATTTCTTAGGGGGAATGGTTTCAACTTTACCATAAGTGCTATGATACTCACTGTTAGTTTGTCATATATAGCTTTTATTATTTGGAGTCTATGTGATTTTTTATGAGTTAAATAGTTTTCTTGGAGATAGCAGTTTATTGGGTTGCGTTTTTTAATCTAGTCTTTCATTCTACTAAGGGTACCAAAAATGTACACACATTTCAAGAAAGAAAAAAACTTTATTGAAATTATAGTTCTCAAGTCACATTTGACTTCTGCCATTACAAGAGATACAAGATACAATATGTGAGATAATACAGATTTTTTTTTGTCACCCTCTGTGTATCTTTTAAGTGGGGCACTTGCACTGTTTATAGTTAATGTTATTGACTAATGAGATACGGTCCGGTCATGTTAATGGTATTAAATTGCTTTGTATTCTTCTTTGTTTTACTCTTTTATAAGAGCTGTGAGTTTTTGCCTTCCACTATTTTTACACAGATGGATATTGAGTGTTCTTTTTGGTGTTTAGGACACTTTTGAGCATTTCTTGTAGATATGATGGTGACACATTTCTTTAGTGTTTGGTTGTCTTGAAAATACTTTACTTCTCCATGTATGAAATTTAGTTTTCTAGGACACAGGTTTTGTTATTGACCAGTTATTCTGTTTATGAAGACTAAAGATGGGATCTCAAACCTTTGTGGTTTGTAAGGTTTCTGTTGATAAATCTGCTGTTAGCTTGTTGGGTTTTCCTATGTAAGTTTCTAGATACCTTTTGTCACAGCTTGGAGGATTTTCACCTTCATTTCATCAATCTAACTTTGTCCAGATTGATAACAATGTGCCTTGGTTATGTCCAAATTTCACTGACTTTTTCAGGAGTTCATTGATCTTCTTGTATCTGGACATCTCAATCTCTGGAATGACTGGGAAGTTTTCTCCTTTACTCTGTCATTCTCCTATTTTTTTTTTTTTCTATTTTTCTTCTTCTCTGTCAGGTATACCTATGGGTTAGTATTTCACATAATCTCACATTTATTGGAGATTTTGTTTATTTCTCTTGGTTCTTTTTATTTCATTTTTGACTAACTGGGTTTATTCAAAAGGCTAATTGTCAAGTTTTGACATTCTTTCTTCTGCTTAGTTAAGTCTGCTGTTAAGACTTTCTACTGTATTTTGAAATTCCTTGAATGACTCTTTCATTTGTAGAATTTCTGTTATTATTTTAAGAATTATCTATCTCTTTAGTGAATTTTTCATTTATGTCCTGAATTTATTTCTGTTTCTTTGTGTTGATTTTCAACTTTCTCACTGATCTCGTGGAGCCTTCTTGCAATCCATGTTTGAAACCCACATCTGACATTTCAAAAATTTCCTTTTGCTTGGGGCACACTGCAGAAAAGTTAGTATGATTCTTCAGGGGTGTCAAGACAGCCTGGTCTCACATGTTGCTGGGATTCCTATTCTAGTTTCTTCTCATAGGGAATCTCTTCTTTCAGATCTAAGCAGACATCTTTGCAGTTCACCTATTCTCCCTTGCTGGGAACTCTGCTGCTCACCTCAGAAAGAGTAAGGTGTACTGCTCCCTTTCAGCCAGGCCAGGGAGTCTCCCTGCCATGGAAGAAAAAGAAAAACAGTATACTAGCTTAGAGTGTTGGGATCAAGTTGGGATACTGCTTGAGATTAGTTTTAAAAAGAGATGTCTCTACAATTGTGCAGCTTTAAAATAGAAAGGGGCTCCTCTGTTTTCTCAGGTGCATCTCTGGGCTGGGTCACACAGATCCCCAAGCTTTCCGATACCTAAACATCAATCTAATGAGCTGGTTAAAATAATAGTTTCCTGAACATCTGCCTGTACAAACTTCAAACCTTTTGGGATGAAGTCTAGAACTCCTTGTTAAAGCAGAGCACACCCCATCAAGCGATTCTTTTGAAAGTCACTCAAGAATCACAATTTCAAGACACCTGCTAGAAAATGTCACAGATTTTGTTATTGTTGATTTTGTTCTACTGTTCTTTGACCTCAATGACCCTTTGAATAATCAGAACAAGCTACAGCACAACTGATTCGTGTCTTTGCTTAGGTAAGTTTGGTCATTTACAATTTGTATAATTCCATGAGATGAAGAAATTCTTTTAAATACCATTTTTATTTCCATTTAGCTTGGGAGTTGGTACAGAGCCCTCGTTACCTGTCTTTGCATCTCTGAGTGCCAAAATCTTTAATCTGCAGGCAGTGTGAGTTCAGTCCTGATATCTACAGATGGCAATGTATCAAGAATTTGGGGAGTATAAAAAAATAAAAGAATTATTTGAGCATTATTGAATGTCACATGATAGCCATTTTATCAAAAGCAAGTACATACACCTTCAAAAGTTTGAATAGACTGTATTTAAAATGTCACATAGTGAGAGTCTATTTCAGTAAAGAACTGTTGGATAGCTCTAGTCCAAGAGAGTAGTACCTGAGAAAGTAGTATTATCACTAATTTATAAATATGGTAGTATTTTTCCTCTCTTCTCTGATGTTTTTTCTAGCATTCCAGTTTAAATTTGCTCCAGAGAATGTATAATTTCTAATAGGAGCAATTTCACTCAGGGTAAGTGTATATGTCATTGTCTAGATGAATTCAGGTCTTTTGTTAGGAAACATCATGGATTATCACTGATTCAGGGGCTGAGTAGTTGAGACATGAGGAAGCACATGCCTTCGCACCACGAATATTCTTTTTTTCCCATGAATTTCAGGAAATAATTTTCTCTTTTCACACCAATGTCTCTGTGCGGGGTCACTTGTATCTCTGTTTCTCACCACTCAAGAGGAACGTCAGCATTGAAAGATTGCAAGGAAACAGAGGTGGGTTTGTTCACATGGAAACGAGGGACGGAGAAGAGATGCATGCATTTTCCAGAACATTTCATAGGTAACATTTCATTTCAAAATAACAGAGAAAAGTAGAAGGGAAATTGTGATAAAGCTTAATGAAACTCGGCCTGAAAAGGAATCATTCTTCTTAGTAATAAGATCACAGGCGTTTTAACACCTGTGAAATTGTGCTTGCCTCTTTGGATAGAAGATTAAACAGAACCTTGCCTTAAAGAAATGTTTATCCTTTTGTGGTATGTAAATAGCATATAGTAATGTAAGAGAAAAGAACAATTATACATTGATCTTGGCTTTTGCATTAATTCAGACTGAGATAGAATATTATCAGAAAAGAATAGACTAAGAAAAATTACTCATCTGGTCTAGGAAATCCCTTTGCACATCAGTAAAACTATGTCGATATAAAATATATTTATTCTTCTTGAAAATGTCAGTGCCTATTATTAAGTTAATTGTGTTTAAGTTTGATTTGATTTTGAAATCCAAACTTTCTGTAGGCTCCTATTACCATAGTTCAGTGGTGTGTTTCCCTACTAATTCAACCGTGTTGTTGGTATACACTGTTTCATTGCAACGGACTTCCTGGTGAATACTGGCAAATCAAATTACATCGAGCCTGACATACCAGAGATCTTTAAGACACGTAAGGAGGAGACTCTTTCCTGTATCAGAAATTTTCTTACTTTGAGCTTGGGCAGAAAGAAGCAGACAGGTTCTGCTTTTAAGGCACATACTGACATTTTTATACCATTTATATTTGCACAGAACAATAAAAAGATACACTGTCTTCTGGTTTACTCTACATTTGATTGACAATATATCTAAACATAAGAAAATAAGTCAGATTTATATTTTAAAAATTGACCTTGTATTTTGTACAGAATTTGTGTTAGATCTTTTTGACTGACAAAACTGATGAGAGGCAATGATCCAAGTAACTTGATTTTTCTATTTCTTGAAAGCAACAGAGCAATTAATGGTTATACATGATTACTTTACCTCTGTTCATTCCACTAAGGCATTAAATACTAGTCAGTTAGTGTAATTAATCAGAAATATGAGTATATTCTTGGAAAAATCGAACTAGCTATCAATCTTAGTATTTTAGTGCACATTAACGTAGTTAGGGTTTGTATTCCATGCTTATCCCAATCTGGCAGAATAAAATACAGTAATTTCTAATAGCTTCCAGGAAGCACATGAAAGGGCATTGGATACAAAGATGGGGTATGAGTTTAAAAGATGATCTGCCTGCATAGGATCCATATGGGTGGTATCTCTCTGTTCTCCTCACAACAATGAATGGGACAAATAATTTACAGTGACAATGGTGACAGGATGCCTTCCGGAAAGTCCCCAGATGCTTGGTCAGCAATAACAGTGAATCATATATTTCAAACGTGGATAACCTTCAAATTGGTACATATGGCCACAGAACAAATCTATTATATTTTGATGATTTCTGTAAGACAATTCTTTATCTCAGCGGTGATGAGAATTGGACATCTTTATTGAACATTTTCCCCAGGACAGATAGAGTTTTTCATTGCTCTATGATTCTCCCTAGATTAGAACATCACACCAGATTCGAGTACATAGCAGAGTGCCCCTGCTTTGTCATTCAACTGCCTTGGGAGCCAGGGAGTCCATTATTTCCTCTACTTTAAAAAGAGGAGACTAAAACAGCATGATCTCTAAGGTCCTTGATGATCCAAAATGCTGTATAATCTATGGATATCAACTGAAAATGTTTGCTGAATGTATTTGTGTGTGTGTGTGTGTGTGTGTGTGTGTTTTCTGGTTAGCATAGTGATTTTAGAAATGTTGCCAGGAATTTCTAAATAAATATTTTTTAAATGCCTATATTTCCTATATAAATTTACTGACAGAAGCACAAAAATAAATTAAGAGAAACTGTAGTCTTTTAAAGAAAATTTTCCTACGTAGAAAGCCTTTCCTACGGACCTTACGTAATTATGATGTTTAATACTGATGTTATTCCGAAAATCATTGTTTGTATGATCTCGACATATTAAAAAGCCTGATTTAAAATTTTAGTGGTATGTGTAATGTCATGGCTGTTTGAGGCTAGAGTTTTATGATCTTCATCTTGCTGCACCTGTTTTAAGAAGCATCACTAGCAAATCATCTCCTTCAGCAATTGTTCTGACAGAATTAATGCCCTGCTTTTCCTTTAGGCAACTGAGTCTGAGCTGGTTTGGGGCTGTCCATGGTCAGAGAGGCTAAGGGGCTGTTCATGGTCACTTAATGAATGAAGTTGAAGAAATGTGAGACTCTTTCCAATGCCGTACAAGAATATCACAATAGTATACTTGCATTTATCCTCTGTAGAATACGGTGGTGCTGTTGCTACACTTTTAAATATATCATTATACAACCACATTTTATTTTTATTTTTTTAACTAATTGCCTTTTATTAAAAATAATATTTATATTTGATATATAATCTATGTATTAGCTTTTTAGGACTGCTGTGATAAATTCCCACAAACTGCGTTCCTTACAAGAGAATTATTGTCTTGCAGCTTTGGAAGTCAGAGAGTCCATAAAAATTGTCAACAGGTTTGCAGGTTTGCTTCCACAGCTTCATGCCCCTCACCTAGCTCTGGCGGCTGCTAATATCCCTTGGCATTTAAGGACTTCTTGCATCATAATTACAGTCCCCCCTCCATCTACACATGGTCTCACAGCCTCTCCTTTCTCAGAGAAAGGAGGAAATTCCCCTCTCCCTCTTGATAGGACAGTACCTGTTATCGGATTTAGGGTCCTCTGTAAATTGAGGAAGATCTCATTCCAAGACCCTTAACTTAATCACATTTGCTAATACCCTATTTTCACATAAATTCTCATTCACAAATAACTGAGGTTAGGACTTCAGTGCATCTTTCATGAGGCCATTACAAGCCTACCACAATTTATATACCATAAAATTTATGCTCTTACTGTGCACAATTCAGTGAATTTTAGTATAGTAACAAAGTTGTACAAGTATTCTCCAATTGAGAATGTGTCTCATTAACCCCTCTGCCCTAAACCCCACTTTTTTTGAAAGATATTTTTCTAGCTATATAATTCTCACCCAAAGTTTTCTTTTCTTTTTGTGTTTTTAAAGATATCACTCCACTATCTTTTTGCTTACATTGTTTCTGACAAGACGTATGCTTTCCCTTCTTTTCCTTGTTCTGCTAGATATGCCTGTATGTTAAGATAAAACTGTTTTTTAACTGCAAATTAAAAAATTTAGTTGTATCTGTTTATGGGGCACAAAGTGATGTTTTCATTTATAATATAATGTGGATTAATTAAATCAAACAAATTAACAGCTCCATCAGTTCAAATATGTATCGATTTTTGCAGTGAGACCCATTGAATCTTATCCTCAGCAATTCTGAAATGAATAATACCTTATTATTGACTATTATATATTCACCATGTTTATTTACTGTTATATATTCAACATGTTGTACAATGTATCTCAAACTAACAACAACAACAACAATAGCAACAACAAACTTATTCTTCCTGTCTAGTTGAGACTTTCTACCTTGGACCATCATCTCTGAATCTCTCCCTTCCCCAGCCTCTGGTGAGAGTCCACACATATATCAAAACCAATTGAACTCCTTCTAGTTCAATTATATTAGATTCTCATGTAAGTGAGAATATATTGTATTTATCTTTCTGTGACTGGCTTACTTCATTTGGTAAAATGTTTTCCAGTTTTATGTTTTTCTAAATTACAGTTTTTCTCTTCTTAAATGTTTCATTGCGTATATAAACCAGTTTTTCTCAGCCACTGTTCTATTAACGGATACTTGCATTGATTTCATTTCTTAGCTGTTATGAATGGTGCTGTAATAAACATGGGAGTACAGGGCGGTGCCTGTGGCTCAGTGAGTAGGGCACCGGCTCCATATACGGAGGGTGGCGATTCGAACCTGGCTCCAACCAAACTGCAACAAAAAAAATAGCCAAACTGCAACAAAAAAATAGCCGAGCATTGTGGTTGGCACCTGTAGTCCCAGCTACTCAGGAGGCTGAGACAGGAGAATCGCCCAAGCCCAAGAGCTGGAGGTTGCTGTGAGCTGTGACACCATAGCACTCTACCCAGGGTGACATAGTGAGACTCTGTCTATAAAATAAATAAATAAATAAAATAAAAAACAAACAAACACAAAAAACATGGTAGCAAAGATGTGTCTTCAACATATGTTTTCAAGTCTTTTGGGTAAATGCCCAGCAGTGGGATTGCTGGGCCACATGTTTTACTTTTATGTCTCCACTTACCTCTTTGAACACATGGAGTATAGTAATAACTGTTTTAAATGTCCTTGTCTGCTAATTCTCACATCTGAGTGGATTCCGAGTGGTTTTGATTAATTTTTCTCCCCATTATATCGCTTGATTGCTCCTTGGCGTGCTAGATAATCTTTAATCATAAGCCAGACTTTTTGTATTTTTACGATGTTGGTTTCTGGATGTTATTGTATTTCTATACATTTTCCTGAGATTTGTTTTTGGATGTAGTCAAATTTCTCAGAAACAGTTTGATAATTTGGGGTCTTTTAATGTTTGTTAGGCTGGATCAAAATAGCATTTATCTTCGGGTTAATATTCTTGCTGCTGAGCCATGCCCTTCGGGATACTCTGCTCGGTCTCATGAATTGTGAGATTCTCCACTCTGATTGGTGGCAACAGGAACTGGTCCCTGGGCTCTGAGAGCACCTTTCCAACTGCAGTGTTGATGGGCGACTCTTTTCCTCCCTTTGATGGTTCCTTTGCTAACATGTGTGTTTCGTATTCTGTTGAACTGTGGAATCCTTTGCAGATTTCCATGGTCCATGATTTTTTGCTGCTCTCTCCTCTCTGGTACTTTGGGTGCAGGCTCGAGCCATTGTGGTCTCCCCATACTTCAGCTTTGTCTCAGGACCTCTGTTGCAGGTCCCCTTTCTAGAAGCTCTCTGGAGTCAGCAACTCGGGTAATGGTGGGGCTGTCCTCATTTTCTCTCCTCTTAGGGACCATGGTCCTCCATCACCTGATATGCAATGTCTTGAAAATTGTCTGTTTCACATATTTTGCCTGTTTTTGTTCAATTAAGGTGGAAAGGCCAATATTATTTCTATTTTTATATTTTGATGGACAGAAAAGTTAAAGACTTGATTTTTTTGTTTGTTTGTTTGTTTTTGGCTGGGCCAGGTTTGAACCCACTACCTCCAGTATATGGGGCAAGCGTCAGGCAAAAAATCAAGACTTGATTTTTTGAGAAAAAGATACATTTTATTACTAAAGTCCAAACACATCAAGAAAAATGTAAAATGTTAAGTGTGCAGCTCAGTGAATTATCACATGATCACATACATGTAACCACCATGCAGGGAAAAATGAAGGACATTGCCATTATGTGGAACCTCTCCTTCCTGCTCCTTCCTGAACAAAACAGAGAAAAACAGGTCAAAACAAAAACATACTCTGAGTTACGATAGCAAGACTCTATAAACTTTAATAGAAATGGAATCTTTATACATATAGCCCTTTTGTGTCTTCCTTCTTTGCTCAGTACTCTTGGTGTGGCATACACAAGTAGTCAAGTATTTTTGCTATTGGGTTTTTCTCTATAAATAAGCCATGGTTTGTTTATTTCTGAATTGAGAGACATGTGTATTGTTTCCAGTTTTTTATTACCAGAAATGATAATTCTTTACAGATTTGGGGGACTGATATTGATTACATACACACAGTTTTGGATATTCAGTTTGGAACGAATTTGTTAGTACCCAGGATGGCATATCATATGTTAAATTTTAGTCAACATTAACAAACTATTTTATAGAGTGGCTTTAAGAATTCACCCTTCTCCACTCACCAGCAGTGTTACAACAGGCACAGCTACTCCAGCCTTAGGCTATTACTGTCAGCGTGGAATGCGGGCGTGTGTTGAAAGTGGACGTGTGGAAGTGTGCATTCCAGGGCGCGTGCAGTCTGAATTCCAGTTGCCTGTCTCTGGTGAAAGTGATATCAGTCAGGATGTTACATACTGGTCGGCCATTTGAATATCTTCTTTTGCGACGCCTGTCCCATTATGGTTAGTGACCATGACAAAAGAGAATCCTGCCTACCCCAAGTTCACGAACATACACTTCTCTGCTACTTTTGAAGAGTTTCATGTTTTGTCCCTCACATTTAGAAGGGCAATGAACTTGAAATTAGTTTTTGTACATATTCAAAAGTAGGAGTAAATTTTTTTTTCTTTTTCTTTTTTTTACACTTTATGGCTGGGGCTGGGTTTGAACCCACCACCTCTGGCATATGGGGCCGGTGCCCTACTCCTTTGAGCCACAGGCACCACCCTGAATTTTATTTTTTAATACATATATATTTACAATTAGTCCAATGTCATCTTCTGAAAAGATCATTCGTTGCTATTTTGCCTTCTCAATCAGGCATTGTCCTTGGCATCAACTATGTATCAAGTGCGACTCTTTCTAAGCCCTTTTTTATTCCACTGGTCTGTTTATCTGCCTTTGCAACAATACATGACTCTAGCCTTATAATCAATCTTAGTATCTAGTAGAGTAAGTTTCCTATGTCTTCTTAATGCTAATGGATTGCAACCAAGTTAATTATTTTCTATAAATGCATCTCACAGATTATATAGCACTTGTTAAAGATAACCAGACATTTATCCACATATTAACAAACTCTTTAATTGCTTCCTGTTAAAATAATTTTTCTAAACTTTAGAAGTTTTATCTTTGTTTCCTTTCTCATCAAGAATATATAAGTACAATATTTGAGCATTAAAAATTGAAGAACTATCTTTGTCTCACGTTGCTCATGGCAAATAAGTAATTAATTTTCTCAACCATTTTTTGCTTTGGAATTATTATTAACATAACTTGTTATTAGAATATGCATAAGAAATACCTATCTATTTAAATTCTTTTTTGTGGGTTTAAAAAATCTACCATTTTATAACTAAATGCACTTTTAATTCTTAATCTTTGGCAATAAGATACATATTAGGAAGAAAATTAAATCTTTTAGATGACTTCTCCAATTGCTGGAGGAGCAGGATGATAGCAATCTCCTCACCTCCACACCTCCACACCTGTACGTGGATGTCTGTGTTCACATTATTATGTTGAAGTGGATTAGACACAATTCGGTGACTTTGTTCTCAGTCACTGGCATTATCCAGTGAGTTCATAAAAATACTAGCCATAGAAAGTGGAGTGCCAGATGTCTAAAAAAGACAGACAGGGCTGAGGCCAAGTTGCCATATGCCCTTAAAGCTCTGCCTGATAAGAATCTGTGCTTGCTGCTTTGTGGGTGAGTTAAGTTATAGTGAAATAGGAGATATTAAGTAAAGGCGTATCTGACAAATTCTAAAACAGGACATCTAAAAGATGAGAAGACCTATAGTGTATGCAACGCAGTGAAGCAAGCACCTTAACTATAAGTGTATAGGAGACTGGGAGTATTCTCTTTACAAACACATACTCAGCCTCCCTTTAAATCAAGCTGTATAGTATACTATGGTGACTTTCTTAGTCTCTCAGCATTTTGGTTGTTTGTTATTTGAACCTAAATCTACCTGAATGTCTTGGGCTGGAGCCTCACAGTGTGACCTACCTGTGTCTCTGGGGGATCCTGGCTTTGTTACTTACCTGTAGAGATTCTGCCAGATTCCTACCTATTACACAGGTTGTTGCTAACTATTTCTCCAAATCACTCAACCCAACTTAATATTTAAATATTATTCATCATTTCGAGAAAAAATAAACTAGATAGAAAATCAGGTATACGCAGGAAGAGTTATAAATGGGGACAAACTACATTTGGGGCTATAAAAGTCAAGAACGACCAAATATGATCTCAGAGACATAATCATGGCCACTGAGTGTCTTCTTATACTTAGAAAATATGGCTATTTTAATCCTGCCTACACTAGAGTTTTAAATAAGACTATACAATGAAAATCATGTTTCCAACCCAAGTGAGAAGAGCCCCCATCACAAAGTCCCAAAGCTGCAGATGCTGGTGTGGATGGGGAGAGAAAGGAACACTTTACACTGTTGGTGGGACGGCAAACTCATACAGCCTCTTTGGGGAATCCTCAAAGAACATCCATTTGACCTTGCAATGCCATTACTAGGCATCTGTCCAGAAGAAAAAAAAAAATCATTTTATCTAAGGACATTTGCATTGAAATGTTTATTTCAGCTTAATTTAAACTCTTCAAGATGTGGAAGCAAGTGCCATCAGCCCATGAATGGATTAACAAACTGGGGTATATGTATGTATACCATGGAATACTATGCAACCATAAAAAGTTGGAGACTTTACATCTTTTGTATTAACCTGGGTAGAAATGGAGAATATTCTCTTTAGTAAAGTATCACAAGAATGGAAAAGTAAGTATCCAAGGTACTCAATACTAATATGAAGGCAGTAGATGATCTAATACACACCCATACAAAAGAAAAACTCAGTTTAATTCAAGTTGGGGGGAGGAAGAGGTGGGAGAGGGGCGGACAAGTGAGAGGGACAGAAGTGCTCCCAGCTGATGGGCACAATGTGAGGGTGCAGGGCACACCTTCTGGGTGTTGGGATACAACTACATCAGGGACCTGACCTCACAGATGCAAAGATTTGTAACGTAATCGTTTGTACCCTCATATACATTTTAAATTAAAAAACCCTAAAAATTAAGAAGAGAAAATCTGGGACGGTGCCTGTGGCTCAAAGGAGTAGGGCACTAGCCCCATATACCTGAGCTGGCAAGTTCAAACCCAGCCCCAGCCAAAAACTGCAATAAATAAATAAGTAGCAAAAAAAAAAAAAAAAAGAAGAAGAAGAAGAGAAAATCAGTTTCCGTTAAAGAAACGCATGTCTTACTTTGTAAATCATTTCATATATATATATGAACATGTTTAAAATTAAATATTTTATTTACGTGGTATGCAAGTAAAGATAATCACAGAGCAAGCTGAGAATTAATTTTTTAATCATGCCATCTTAAAATGGCTAAGCAGATGGTCATGTGTTTGTTTTTCTAGGAGTAACAAGTTTTCTATTTTTCATTTTTAAAGGTGCTGATCATCTCATTTTCCTGTGAAATCATAGCCACGATTTTAAGGCTATTCTAAGCTTGGAAAATTACTCACAGGGTAATTTGAATATATAAAACCTTATTAAGAAACAGTTTATATATCAGCGTTTTGTTATATTTTAACATAGTACTATTTTTAATTAAAATTGATTTACACAAGATGTGATCATAAAAGAAACCTGCCCAGAGTTTTTGGAATTTAAAAGGAGCACATAGGCAGAGAAAGGGGAAAATCTGGGTATCATTTATAAGAAAAAATTTCATTAAAAAATCATATTTTAATATTAAAAATATAAAACAACTTTCAATCACAGTTCTTTAATGCATATAGCCTTTATAAATATCACATGATTATAAAATTATGATATTTTCTTATTTTGGCATCCTTGGTATGGACCAGCACTGGTCTCTAAACCAGCATGTGGGTAATCAATGCCATAGGTAAACTTTTTTCTGTTTTTTTTTTGTTTGTTTGTTTTGTAGAGACAGAGTCTCACTGTACCGCCCTCAGGTAGAGTGCCGTGGCATCACACGGCTGGTAAACTTTTTTCATTTGGCAGCAGAATATGTACAAACTTTATCAATTTTAGGGAAACAACACTCTGTGCCAAATCAGTTATGTGTCTGGAGTGCTCAGGCATTCCTGACCCAATAACTATGATGTGTTTATTCAATGACAGCCCATACTAGGTGGTAGAAATAAAAAGCATGGTATGAATTCTGCTCACCAGGGATGTTACCCTTCAGTTAGTTAGGGGTCTGTGGCTGATTCTGTCCATGCCCGTCCATCTGGGCGTGGGACTGCCATTTCTGGACACGCAGTCCCAGCTTCCAACAGAAGCCTGAAGGCTGCCCTGCTAGGGCCTGACGGAAGTGGCAGGGAACCTAACCTCCTTTACTGGGAGCTGCAAACCAAAAAACGATGGGATTTGGCAGATAAATACCCTCAGCCCTTGGCCCTCTCCCAGGAGGACCTCTGAGGCATGTTTCACACTTTCCTAGGTCTCTCCAGGAATCCCATCCAGCGTTCCCCAGTAATGACACATCTTTTATTTTTTGTTTCTTTTCCCTATCTCTGTTCTCTGCTAGTGCTGTAGTTTTCTGGAATTTCCTAAGAAACTCCTCATATTAATACTTTAATCTTTGTCTCAAAATTTGGTTTATCAGAAACACAACACATAGTTATCATAAATTATGTTGTGAATATGAAAACAAAACCACACAGTGCCAGCTACGACAAAGCAATTCATTTAAATGGTGCTTAATCTGGTTAAAATTAAAATTGAAAAAAAGAGTTGACAGCCGGGGACATCTGGGTTTGTGCCTCCGCGTTGTTACTTAATAGCTGTGCGACTTGGAGAAGTCAATTATTTTTGTCTAACCAATTCTTCAACAGAACATAAGGATAGCAGAATCTACGTTAAAAATTGTCAGGCATAGTAAGACAGTTCACTGAATGTATTTTATAAATGGTAATTTGCTAATATAAGCTATCCGTGCAATCAAAATCATTGCAGGCTTGTTCTTGTCCCACAGATACTCATTTACACTAAAAATACTATGAGATGAGGTATGTTGTGCTTTTTGTCCATCTTGGTCTTTTTTTTTTGGCCGGGGCTGGGCTTGAACCCGCCACCTCCGGCATATGGGACCGGCGCCCTACCTGCTGAGCCACAGGCACCGCCCTCCATCTTGGTCTTTTTGTAACATGATACTCGGCGACCTTTGCTCATCACACTTATTTAGGATTATGGTAGATGATAGACTGGGGAGGTGAGCATGTGAGATTCCCCTGTGCGGCGTGATGATGGCCATGCGGTTGGTCCTTCCCGCCTCACGTGAGGTGACTGTGGGTTTGGGGTGAGTGAGCAGAATAGATCTGCAGGCAGGTGTTGGAGGTTGCACGGTGGAGGAGCAGGTTGGTATCGGTTTTGATTTCCCAATTATAATTTAACTGGGATTTTTTGGTCTGGTTTACTCCTGGATGGGCCATCCTGCCTTACCATTTTTTCATTGCTGGAATTTCAGATAAAAAAAGGAACTTCGGTTCAACCTTCCTATTTTGCTGTCAAGAAACTGAGTCAATCCTAGAGAGATGAATGAATGACAGAAGCTCGGGGAACAAATGATAGTAAAGCAATGTCTAAAGCAGGGAATCTTGATCATGAATCCTAATTTTCTTCTTTTTTTTTTTTGCCGTTTTTGGCTGGGGCTGGGTTTGAACCCACCACCTCCAGTATATGGGGCCGGTGCTCTACTCCTTTGAGCCACAGGCGCCACCCTGAATCCTAATTTTTTAATGATCTGAAGATGTCAACTCTGTTTGGAAAGTGTGTTATATTGTCATTCAGATATGGCTTCCAGTGGTAGCTTGATAATAGCAGAATTGTTGCTCTGAGGGCATTAGCTGTTGTTAAAGTTATTTAAGGGGTAAAATTTTCTGTTCAAGATGAAGAGATATTAAGATGTATGTGACTAGGGGATGAAGAGGTTGAACATCACTCTTGCTCTAGACCAGCTTTTTATCACCCTGAGAAAAATCCTTGAAGGAAATGCATGGATAGGGGCTAAGTGACCAACCAAAAAGCAAATATTTCGCTGAAATAGTAGCTTTCTGGAAGGCATTGCGGGCATGCTTGAAGCCTACATTTTAGAAAAGAGAACGCAGGAGCAACAATATCTATTTCTATTATAAACTCTGAATAGACAGCAAGGAGATTTTTGCACTCTTTTGTTAAATGCATTTTCAACTTTATGCCGAGTCATCTCAGTCTCAGGCAGCCTTAGGTCATCTTTACCTTGAGGAACTTTGTCAAAAAGGACAGTTTAATGAGCTTTCCACGGCTTGTTCTGGCTTCCTACTTACAGGTGAGACTAATTTTCTACTTGGTGTGCGGAAGTTAAAAAGAGTTTGGGTAATAAGAAAACTTCTTCTGTTTGCATTTGAAAATGAAACTAAACTCAAAGCACTTCTGCAAATTGTAAAAGGATGCTCTTGGTAGACGTTGTGAAAATGTCTCTAATACCATGGGTGAGTAACATCAGCTCTTCTTCCAGGAAATTTAATTCAGTTGTCAATTTAATTCTTTGAATTGCCCATGTTTAACTTAAAAATAAATGAACTTAATTAAATTTGAATTAACTTTTACCATATCATTATAGTTAAATATAGTTAAACCTTAGTTGCTGCTAATAAGATGTGTAGAGAAAAAATCAGAGACCTTTGATGGACCACTGTGTTCTAGAAACTGGCCCCCAAATTCACAGCATCAGAAAATCTGCTTAAGTATCTTAGATAGCGTCAATTTTTGGATGACGCATAACCAAAATATCTTAAAGATAATGGTATATACACGAGAGTATCCAGTTCTCACGTTGTACTGGGACATCTATCTTGTCAGGTTACTGTTATTTGACATTTGTTAAGGAAATCTCCCTTGTGTTTGGGAAGTGCACTCAGAATCCCACATTGTAGAATAAGCAAGGAAGAAATCAAGATTTTTTTAAAAAAGGTATTTCTATCAAACTACAATAACTAGAAAAATGATTCTTTGTGCTAGAAATATGTATAATTAATAACCAATATTGGTTTTTAAGAGTTGAATCCCCTTTTTACAAAGAGAATGTAGCATGTGGAATCTTCTGAAATGTTTATTGACTGTGTTTACATTAGGGAGAGAAATGAAATACTCCAAATATTAATTGCCTTTTCCTGGTCTCTCACCTTGTTGACCAGTGGTTCTCAACCTTCCTAATGCTGCGACCCTTTAATACAGTTCCTCACGTTGTGGTTGACCCCCAACCATAAAATTATTTTCACCACAACATGAGGAACTATATTAAAGGGTTGTGGCATTAGGAAGTTTGAGAACCTTTGTTGACTATTATTACCTTCAGAATGTTGTGGTTTTCTCAAGCAGAATAAAAATTTTATTTTCTCTAGTTGCATTCTAGTCATTTTTATTTATTTATTTTGGAGCCTGTACCTTATGATCCAAAATCAACATGTGGAGCTTGAAGTCAGAGCACGTGGACTCACATCCTCCTTGTATTTCTTGCTAATTGCATAGGCCTCCTTTTTCTCATCTGCAAAATATAAATAAGATAAAGGGGTTTGTGATGAAACAGGGTAATGTATGCAAAAATGATTAAACTTACTCTTGGCACATAATGAGCACTCAGTAAAATGCTGGTTGAATGTAACTTCAAGCTGATCACCCTTGCAGGGTGCAGAGGACGTCTAGTCTTCCTTGAATGAATTGATGAAACTCTGTCCTGGATAGAGTCACCATCTCAGATGCAACCACTTTCATACCCCCCCAATTCCTTAGACAGTGTTTCCCGTGTAGGTGTCTAAGCACAAATATATTGAATCTTATTTACTACAATTAGGAAGAACAATATTTTCTGCCTTTGTCCCTAAATTTTAGGTACATCCTCTTCTTTTGGAGCTTACGGCGGTCGTGTGCTGGGGGCGATGTCTGGTGGTGGAGGGGAGCAGTTCTCAGTCCTCTTCATTCCCCATTCAGTAACTTCACATTAATAATTGAAATTGGCTGTTCTGGGAGTATTCATACCATGGAAACCAGTAAATGCTACAAACCAGGATTCCAGATGCATAGAAATTCTACCATATTGTACCTGCACCATGGGACCTCAATAATAACAGAAAAGAAGTGTTAGGAGGCGGTTCACTGCTCTCACCTGCCTTGAATTCCACGAATAGTCGCTGTCCAGAGATAATGCAATGGATGAGTGTAAATGTGAGAGAGCAAGGGAATGTGGGGAGCAGAGGTGTGTTTGGTGAAACCATAGTTTACTCCAGGGAGAGTGGTTAGATATCAAATTAAATAATTTCTAGTTATAGATTTTAACTGGTTTTTAGAAAGTGATTTTCTAATATTAAGTCATGACTATCCATAGTTACTCCCTGGATGAAGATGGCCAGTCATATAAGCTACACTGAAGAGATGAGTTCACTGGGGTGATATTTCCCAAAGAACAGAAAACTTCCTGAGAAATAAAAGTGAGAAGGAATAAGGCTGCAAATTTGGCCAAATAAAGCAATTTTGAACTTCAGAAGAAGGAGCTTCTGGGGCAGAAGCAATAGATTTGCTCCCCAGATTTGACCATCAACTCAGCTCTGCCTCAGCTCATATGTATGATCCTCAGGAATGAGAATAAAAGTATAAATAGAAACCAATAAAAGCGTCTGTTTTGTATCAAACCCCTATAAACTACTGGAGGGCTTGGGTTCCTGCTCAGGAAGGGTAATGCAGAGGAGAAGAGAATGGTTCCCGCTTTGCCTCATTACTGTGCAATATTTCTTAGCCTGTTATAAATGTAATAAACCCTACCTCCACAATAATATTCATGCAGATATAATTAGACATATTCTACATATGAATTCTGGAAGTTCATGTAGTCTCATGTACCCTGCCCCTCCTGGTGTTCTAGGGGAGCCAAGAGTCCCGATACAGGGGGAATCGTGTCAGTGAAAGTAAATAGGGTCAGGACCATGCCAGGGAGGGGTGCAGGTGGGGGGAGGTAGGGATCAGTAAAATTAGCCATGTCTCATGGGAAATAGCTCTTTTATGACTACAGATAGTGATACCTGTGTATTTCTTTTATTAAAAAAATTATCTTTAAAAACTGACAGATAAAATTGTAAGTATTTACGAAATACCACATGTTTTGAGGTATACATAACATACCCTGTGGAATGGCCAAAGCTGGGTGGTTAACAAACGCATTATCTCACATGGTCACCCTCTCCATGGAAAGAATGAATCCTTTACGTCTACTCTCTCAGCATCTTTCAAGGATATAATATGATGTTGACTCTAGTTGTATCTCTGGAACTTATTGCTTATATCTTAACTACAATCTCATATCCTTGACCAAACCCTCCCACCTGCCTTGCCCTCCCACCCAGCTCACCCTGACGCTCTGTAATCACTGTTCTTCTCCCTCCTTCTATGAGATCAATTTCTTTAAACTCCACAAGTGAGTGAGGTCATGTGGCATTTGTCTTTCTGTGTCTGGCATGTTTCACTTAACATGATGTCCCCAGGCTCGTCCACCTTGTTGGAAATGACAGGATTTCCCTCCATTCTATGACACTAGTACTCCACTGCGGGTATCTACCACACCTTCCGTATCCACACGCCCATGAACAGACGCTTGAGTTGTTTCCACAGCTTAGCTACTATGAAGAAGGCTGCAGTCAGTACGGGAGTGAAGATTTATCTCGGACGGGCTGATTTCATTTCCTTTGCGTACGTACTCAGTAGTGGGATGCGGGATGAACTGTGACTTATTTTATGTTTGAGGAGTCTCCTCCCTGTGTTCTGTAAAGCTGTGCTGGTTTCCATTCCCATCAACAGTGTGAAGAGTTCCTGTTCCTCCACATCCTCACCAACACCTGTCTTGTCTATTTGATAATGGCCATTCTAGCGGGAGTGAAGTGGCACTATCTTCTCAGCACTGCAGAACCACTTGAAATCTCCATTGTAGGTGCTGCTTTGTGGAGTAAGATTGTGGAAGAAACAGCAGAACTTAGGCCGTTGTGGACTCTCAATTGTTTCTCAGTTGTTTTTCTTTATTCTCAAAGAGTAAAAGTTAAACAGGAAAGTCTGCAGAGACCTATGGTACCAACTTTAGAGGAGTGAGTGGGTCACTACCCATAAAAGGATTAGATCAATAGCTGGTCCGTATCTAAGTGTCAGTTGCTAGGTCATTACTATTATTACTGTTCTATTTTTAGTACTACCGTCACCTTATTTCATTGTACTTTAGACTCACACTCAGCATTCTGTTTATAAGAAAAAAATAAACACAGAATGAAGAGTCTTTTTAGGGCACTGAGAATGGGCTAGAAAGAACAATATTAATAAGGAAATCAGTGTAGTGATATAGAAGTTAGTTTGCTTTATGAAAAAACAGAGTAGAAAAAAATGATATGAATTTTACATTCAGTTCTTTAAATCCGATGTCCCACATTATCTATAGGATAGTTAGCTTTTTAAGAAAATATTTAAGCTGTCATTAACTAAGCTGTAAATTTTAGAAGAATTTAGAAAATACAGAGATTATGCTGCCCTCAGTGGACAAGGATGGGCCTTCACAGGAGGACGACACTGCTACATGCGAAGTGCGGAACTACACGGGGAGGCTTATTTCAGTCGTCCTGAATAAACGATGCCATTAAAGGTAGTGAACGCATTTTCTTCACAAACGTTACTCATATGAGTTAAATGTCAAGGAAATTTCAAAAGCCATTGCACTCCATGAAGGCACTCCTGCTTGACTGGAATGCCTAGGAAAGTATTCTAATATTAAATCATTAATGGGGTATGCCACACTCCTGAAATGGCATTCCGGAACACTTTGCATCATCAAAGGTTGTGTGATGATAAAGAGGCAAAGGAAAATATGCAAAAAAAAAAATTTTTTTTAAAGTGATAAGCATGTTACTTCATGTCTGAAAGATAAAACTGGCCTCTCTCTGTGTGTGTGTGTGTGTGTGTGTGTGTATGTGTGTGTGTATAAAGTTTGACAAAAAGAACAAATTGAAAACAGAAAATGAGAATTAAAAATTTAAACTTAGGAGGGATAATACATTAAAAAAATTGAAAGTGAAATAGAAATAAAAAGGAGTAGAGTAAAATAACTGAAGTCAAGGACTGTTATAGAACAGATATTGACTATTAATATGTGGATTGATTAACATTATGTATTTATACACCCCGAGTGAAGATTAGATGGGTAATGGAGAGAGGTGATCGCCTTGTCCTTTCTTTCTTATATTGTAATTTGGGATTTTAAAAACATTCTCACCTTTATTAATCTATGATAGAAATGTAAAAATAATACAAAATTATTTTTCTTTCGTAGTTCAAAGATTATAAATAAAAAACACAAATACATTGACTTTTACTGTGTGAACTTATAACATTTTATTTTTGCTGTCTTAATTAATTGTACATCTGAATTCTCAATTTTAGGACAGCTTATCTGGTGGCATTTATTTTACTTGCAGTAGGGAGATCTTTCATCTGTAATCTGTTTTGGTTTTTTGGGAAATGACTTAATCTTTTAAGATGTCATCATACATGCATAGATGGCTGGATTACAGCGGCAGCTTGTGAAAGAGTCCGTGGAGGGAGGGATTCTTCCAGCATCTGCTGAGTTCAGCTATTCTGGGTAATTGGAGGGAGTCATGGCTCTCTAGTCCTGACCCTTTAGAATCAGTGAACCAGCAGAAATGCCAATGCACTGCTTTCAACAGGAAAGGGCAAGAGAACTCCAGGCCTTCTTTAATGCACGCAGGGAGCAGACAGACACGCAGGAGGCTAGGGTGGCTGATCTCACTGACTCCGGTTTTATCATGTCTCACAGGGCTGGGAGGAAATCACTCAGGCTGTTCTCTTGAGAAAGCTGGCCCAGTTCAGACTGGCATTGACCCATTTAGGGAAGCCCTGGCAGTTAGTAGAGGGGAAAAAGATGTGGGAAAAATTAAGATGTAGGTGAGTTGCCTTTGAGGTTATGATATCTTCATTTGAAATGCCTTCAGTCGCCAATTTGCCAGACTTCTCCCAGGAGTCCAGAAGTCTTATGTCCTCCTTCCAGCTCTTCTTTCCTTCCTGTAAACATCCAATAAATATGGCTGCTTCTATAGCAGAAACGTGCCACCCCTCCAGGGGATTCAAGAGGGGAAGAGGGTAATTGTATCCACACGTTCAGCCTTTCCAGAAAACATATGGTTGATTTATCTGAAAAGCTGCCTGGAAATGTGCTGGTTGACCTCCTGGGGGATTGGGTATTACAGAACAAGAGAGCAGCCTCACCAAAGTGCAGAGACACAGGACTCGCTCTGGGTGGATTGTTATCACAAAGAATGTGTCTAAATGTGCTAAGAGATGAGGGTCTGTCCAGCGTTCCCCCTCTCCTGCAGGTATGGGGTAGATCTAACAGCAGAATGTTTAGACATTTTCCCAAGGGGAAATGTTGACTTACTCAAAAGAGACTGTGCCACAGCTTAAAAATAATGAAATCTCATGTTGGATCCAAGTGCCTGGGGCCAGGAGCAAGGAATAATAACCACAAATCCTAGAGCTGAATAACCAGCAGAGACAGACAGACAGAATGGACACGGGAATGAAGGGAGCACATCCAGGGGGCCTCAGACCCTTGTTGCCCCTCAGAAAGATCTGCTGTTCTTCCCGCTGCCTGGATCCTCTTCTATAATAATTCCAACTTCATCCTGTTCACTATCAAGGACACTTTCTCTAAATCCTCATCAAAATCAGGTTCTCATGTGAGGCACTGAAGGCCTGCACTGTGCAGGGGGAGTAGGGAACTTACAGGTTTGAGATTAGTTTAGGAGGTGGGATGGGTAGGATGTGATGTGAGGAATTGAAAAGCAGGACAGGGTATGCAATTCACAGGGTTTAGTGCAGAATGGAAATACAGGGCACGCTGTTTACAAATTATTAAGTATTTAGTGGAGGGTGAATAGATCCTGTGTGACTGCACAAGTCATCCTCCCTGAAGCTGGAAGTGATGGAGAGGAGAGGGGAGTCGGGGAGGACACCATGGTGATTGCTTAGATGATGGCAGGTACACTTTGTGGGAAAAAGTGACTTGCAAAGAGGAGCAGAGCTCGGTAAACCTTGAAAATGTTGATAATCAGTTACTTGTAGACATTGATCACATGTTCAGTGGACAGTTGATTGTCTGACTGTGAAGAATAGCATTTATTTTGCTTGTTAACCAGCTGCTTTATCACAGACCCTGCTCCCACTATCCCTGGTAAGTTTTGTATTTTAGAATAGAACACAATTTTAAGCAAAAAAGGAGAATTGAGGCTGCTTAAAAGCATTGCAGAGAGGGTTTCTGCCTCCCCCGAAATGACAGTGTCTGTTGTCTTGAGCCCTGAGAAGGGAGGGACAGAGTTATCTATTTTAGTATTTTGTGCACTGTGAACAGTACCTGGCCGCCAAAATGTACCCTGGGGGCTTGGCAGGGACAATAAATCTTTCAGAGGTGTCTTACTTATTACCCCCTCCCCACTAGGGATTTCTATTTACCTTTACCTTCTGAAGGCCTGTTGTTGACTCCATTTGACTAAGCCATGTATTTACATAATAGCTGTAATGGTATTTCTGAAATTCCATGCAAGCCAATTATGAGTCCTGCACTGTAAAGCTGTCCTACGCAGCCCAGGTTCCTGTCCTGATTTCTGACATGGGCCTTTGTGAGAGAAAGGTGACTGGTGTTCAGCTATTGTGTTAAGTCTATTGAAAGATGACACAGGTGATGGTGCTGCTGAGTGCTCTCCCATGACTCATAGACGAGGTTGCCTAGTAACTAACCCAAAATAACATAGCTGAGGCACATCAAAGAGAGGCCTGGGCTGCTGCAAATCAGGGCGAAGATGCCCCAGTCAGCGGCCAACTTTTCCTCTCATTCACGGTTTCAAATTGGAAATTCTGTGGCCTTTGGTCAATGACCCATAGAGTGAATAAGAACTTCTGGGTAGAACATCAAATCTTGAGCCTTTCTCTTTTCTCATCACTGACTACGGTGCAGGTTGCTTTGAAAGTTCATCTCATCATGAAAGGTGTAGGGGTTGGCCTCAAACTAAATAGAGTAATAAACCAGCTTAGTCCTCAGAGCAGAACATGAGTTTATAACACTTTTTTTCCAGGGTTTAACATCTGTTTGGGTTGCTTTTATTTTTATTTTTAAATTACGGAAGTAAAACATGCTCATTCCTCACAAATTACATTTAATTTAAAAGTTCCGTGGCTATTTGTTCATCAAGAAATATCTGCAGGCATGTGTGTGGGTGTTTGTAAGAGAGCTCATGTGTATACTCATTGCTAAATTCAGTACAGAGTTAAAATAAGAAAAGGTTGGAGCAAAGTACCCTGGGTTTGCAAGTGAGGTTATCGTCACTGGTGGCCATTGCCTGTGCTGCTTTGGTGGGTACTTGGGGGGGAACCTGATTTTCCTAATAAAGTGAACACACAGAAAGAGTGGAAGTGAATCTATCAATTGTAGACTATTTTTTGATGGTCTTGGTTAAGGCCTTGCAGAGACACAGGCATAAGGAAGGCTTCACAGTTTGAGAAGGACTTCTTCTAGTTATAAACTATAGAGAGAAATCAATAGAGGGGATGAACATATAGGCGTAGAGGGACCAACAGCTGTCTATCAATGGATCCCAATCAGATTGGAAATACTGGGATGACAGATAAAAAATTCCAGATATGGATTGTGAGGAACTAAATGAGAACCAAAGGAAAATGGAAAACCAATTCAAAGAAACCAGAAAAATAATTTGTGAAATTAAAAAAAAAAAGTTTACAAGAGAGATAGAAATAGTTTTTAAAAATGGAAATTCTGAAAATGAAAAATTCATTTAGGGAAATAAAAAAACACAGTGGCATCATTTAAGAACTGACTAGAGCAAGAGGAAGAGAGAAGAAAGAATTTCAGAACATGAAGACAACTCTTTCCAATAAACCAGGTAAAAAATAAAGAAGAATCAAGAGGAAAAAAAAAAACAAAGTGGCAAAATAGAATCTTAAGTCTCCTTGGGAGTGATGGAAAAAAGCAAAAGATCTGGAAAACCAACAAGGCGCATAGTCATGGCCTCAGCATGAAGTGGGGATTCCCGGGAACCAAGAGGCAGAAACTTCACGGGACCTGCAAAAGGAATCCGTCAGAAACCTTCCAAGGCAGCAAGGACCGGATTTTACCTTTAGTCTCCTTGAACAGAATAACTTCCAACCAAAAATTTCTCATCCAGAAAACCTAAGTGTGCTTTTTGGGAGGGTCCTTTCACTCTGGTTTTTCATGCTTCTGGAGTTTATGCTCTGAATCCCTCTCACCTGGAGCAGATGTGGCTTTGGGGTTTTGGATTTTCTTTTGTTTAGATGGAACTTTCTTCCCCCCTCACTCTTAAAGGGGTGCCTATCGCACATGTTGCCTAAAGACCTTTGGCTTTGCTTGTGGGTAGACAGGGTCCAGGCTCACATGGATGCGTTGGCTAGAGAAAAACCACCCCACCCCACCCCCTGCGTTGGGGGCAGGAGGCTCTCAGTTGCTAGTTATTCACAGGCTGTCACTCGCGGTGGTGAGCTGTGGGAGAGGCACATTTTCTGTATCTTCTTGACAGGGGAAATGAAGGTCTTCGAAATCTTTTCTCTTGAACCAACACTATGGTGTTCTGAATACAAACAATGTTGGGAGGCCCAGCATAATCTCTTTATATGAGTCGGTAGGCAATGTTTGTGGGTGACAGTCAGCTACACCCCATGTGACTGATTCAGGAAACGCTGTACTGTAAAAGTTTCCGGCCCTCCCACAAGGTGCTTGCAGCAAAGGGCCAGCTTCTGTGGTGTTTTTGCAATCTGTGAGGGATTCTAGTCAGTCAGGAGAAGCCCTCGAATGCCCCAGGTGGAGGGGATGGCCCTGGAACTCCCTGGAGACCTCGTCTCAGGCCCCAGCACAGCTGAGGCTGGTGGAGGAGTGAGGCTGGGTGGGACTGGCTCAGATCAGCCTGTGCTCAGGCTCCACAAAGGCAGGCACAGAGCTGTCTTGGCGGAATTTAAGGGTCCGTTGCCAGGCTGCCAGGGGAAGCCAGCAGGGAGTGGGTGAACAGCCCCAGGAAGCCAAAAACATCAGCTTGTTAGGGGAGGGAGTGCCTGGGATTCATCGTCTGGCAGATGTAAGTTGCCTTCACTCTTCTTTCTTCCTTTTCCCTGCAGCAGACCTCCTTTTAGCCTCTGATCCCAGGCCATAACCCAAACCAGCTGGGCTCGCCAGCCACGGCCCCACAGATGGGAGCTTTCCGACCCTGGCTCCTGCCCTGCACCAGAGCACCTTCCCTGTAGCTTGCACCAAGGCTTCCCCCTGTCAATTCTGCCTGTGTGGGCTCCTTGCTGTCTAAGATTAGTTTACAAATCTCCCCTCTCTGCCCAAAAGTAACATGACCAAGTCCTGGGAGTACAGATCTGGCCTGTAGGCCTGTCCTCTGACCCCCTAAGTTTAATCCTTGACTCTGCCAGGGAGAAGCAAGCTGGTCCCAAGTTGCCCATGGAGCACTCAAGTAGGCTTAATGTCCCTCCACTTTTGGCTGTGCCCCCTGTTTTGCTAGAAAGCCTGGAAAGATGCACTAGGGAGGGCTGGTAGGTGGGAGCTCACAGTCTGATTACCCCTGGGTCAGTTATAGGCCTTTAAGAGAAAAGGTCTGCACTCTCTGTGGGTGCCTCAGTGTGGTGGGCCAGTCAACAGAGGGAAGCAGCAGCTTTTAGGAGCCCAGGCTTACTTGTCCCTTGGAGACCTATGCCACATGCATGGGAGCAACTGCAGCTGCATCAGAAGCAGTGGGACGGGCAAGAAGAGGAGGAGGGCTGGCACGCTGGTCCCCTGTCCCGGAGGGCTCCCCGGGGCTGCTGCACTCTCCTCTCCCCTGAAGGCAGGCCACCCAGAATGTCAAGGTCTGGGATCATGTGATTCCCCTTGGCCTTACCAGCCCCTCATGACAACCACAGTCTGGGCAGGAGTTGAGAAATGTTTGTGTGGACCGGTGATAGGAAAACTGAAGGCATAAGGCCCTCTGGTAGTCGCAGACACACAGTGGGCAGTAAAGCATTCCAGGAGCGCGCAGGTCTGCGTGAGTGGGTTGACCTTCCAGGGTCTGGAAGCCCAGCTCTCTGTTCTCAGGCAGCTCCCAGTTCACTGATGGCAGCAGGGCTCAGGAGGGTAGAGAAGCTCTCCAGCAGCCCTGGAGCCTGCAGTCTGCCAGAGGGGAGACGGGAGAAAGGACAGAAAGCAAAAGCATCCCCCTACCCTTTCCGTGGGGCTCCAGATCCCTCAGGGCCAGATCCCACCAGAACACTCGTCCTTGGGCCCCAGGCTTCTTCCCTTGGGACCCCAGTAAGTTCCTGCACTTTTGCCTCATATTTGCACCTGGGCTATGCTTTTCCTTGTCTAAAATTTTCCTCTTTCTGAGGTGATCTGGGACCATTGTCTGTAGTCAACTATCTGGTCTTCCCTCCTACTCCCATCTTTCTAAGGAATTTTCAACCTACCGATGCATCCCATCCTTGGGGTAGAACACTCTAGAATTTCACACCAATAGAACCATCTCCATATACAATAAGCTCATTTTAAATAAAATAACTAGCACTATTAACACTTTTTATTCATGCAAAGCAACAATAGCAATAAAATCAATCAATTTTGCTATATTAGAAACATTTATCCTGAAAGGTCCTCAACCAGTTCATACGGAATTTGTATGTGTTTTGATCCCCTCAACTGACTTTACTTTTTAACCAATGGAGTCAGTGAATGCTGCAAAAAATAGTGGAAGTCATGGGACAAGAAAGTTACCTTTTTTCTTATGTGAGTTTTTTAACTGTAATCATAAATCGTGACTCAAATGACCTTGCTTATGGACCAAGTGCATCTGCCTACCTGTGGGTTTTGTTTCCATGGCATAACGCCCACCTGCAGATGAATCCTAGCATCGTGTAACATGACATACCCCTGCCTGAGCCTACCGCTCAACTGCCCTTCTATCCCAGAAGTATTTATTTATTTATTCAGAATTAGAAGGAACTGGGAATAACATCAAACAAAGAGAACTCTGTGACTTGTAATTATTCATCATCGTAGCCTCTTTAGGATTCATTTTTTACAGAAACATTATAAATCCCCCTGGATCATATGTCAAAAGTGAAAAAAATAGTTCTACCTATGAAGCACAGAAGTATCACTTTATTTTTAGATGAAGAAAATGAAGTAATTTCATTCAAACTCATTCAAAAGCTTTATAGAGGACTTTCATTTTTGACCTACTACCAGGGCAAAACCCATATCCATTTCATTAAAAGCCATGGGCTTATTTATTTATGTCATTGGTGTAAAGTAAAATAAAAGTCAAAATGTAATGGTAAGTGACTTTTCGAGAGTGAGTGCTGAGTGCCTTCAAAGAAACTGTTATGAGTTGAAGAATCATATTACCCAACCAAGTCTTGTCCCTGGTGCTGGACATCTTAGCCAAAGGCAGTTAAGTTACTGGCTATATGAGGCTTCGAAAAAAATATATATGAAACTGCAAAGTCTGCAAAGAACTGCTTTCTAATACATTTGGAATTTCATGTTAGGTTCTAAAGTAGAGTACTGGTTCCTGATTTTAACTCATAGAAAGGGTGATTAAAGACTTAGCTTCCTCTTTTGAGGCAGCTGTTGACAGTGGAGAAAAGGGTATAGTTTGGAATGCCAGATCCCTGGATAAGCTTGCATATTTGAAAACCTTCCCTATGTGTTCTTAATTTCATATGAAGATGGTAATGATTCTTCCTATCCCAGATGGTAGGTGTTATAGAGGAATAAGGTAGGGAGGTGCCTGGCACATGGCAAGTTCTACGTAAATACTCAGTTCCCTGTACAGTCTAAAATCACACTTATTATTTGGAAAAAAATGTATTGCTAAGTATGTAATTGTGTTCTTTTGTTCTTTTCTTACTCTTTTTGAGGAGCTAATACAAAAGCTTATATCTTCAAATCTATCTCAAAGGAATAGAGGCAAGTGATGGGCTCAGAGAAAATAGGCTGCGGTCTGCAGCATCAGACTCTTCCTCCAGCGTGGGACACATTCTCTCTGGCCAACATTGACGTGGTTTCCAAGTGAGTGAGAGTTTGTTTACATAGCAAGAGAATTTTAGCTATCTCCACTGTATACCATGGCTTGTATGGCACTCCCCATAGAGCCAAGATTTATAAATCTGTAGATTCTAGTTTTATTGTCTATGGAGAATCTGAAACCAGAGGCATCCTATAAAGAATATTCCATGAATAAAGAGCTTTCTCTTTGTAAATTGCTTTATTCTATCTACCTAAAGGTCTGCAGAGTTGTTGACAAGGACATTTGACTAGAAAGACGACCTTCTTGTCTTTCTGTAAGGAGTATCCCGCTAGTGAGGGAAGGAATGGCTCACAGCTATTTCAACTCCTTCTTCTCCATATTTGTGTGTGTGTCTGTTTAATGACACTTAATACAGTGACCAGCATGGAGATGCATCGGTTTCCTCTTATTCTTCTCTCAGAGCCTGCACGTAAACTTCTAATAAGGGATCTTTGTGAAAAGGCATTGAACAATAATTCAGGAACAGAAATCCTTGACTTTACCGCAAGCTTGTGCATGTTAGTATGAAGCCTGGAGGTTTTATAAGGATTAAATAAAAAAGATAATGGAATCTAAATGTTTTTAATAATTTTTAATCTGTTAAACTAGGGTTATGATTATCCTGTGTATTCATAAAGATTCGAGGAAATGTATATGGAAGATACAGGAAATAGCCTTAAAATAATAGGAAAAATATAGGAAATATCCTTAAAAAATAGAATGTATAAAAGTATTACTCATTGTTCACATATCAGCTCAATTATCAGCTCACTTTGATTTCCAGAGAGATAGGTGCTAAATAAAAAAAATACTTATTCTATAATGAAAAAAGCAATATGTTTATTCTGTGTATAAAACATGCTTCTTGCAAAGTATTTGAAGGGTACAGAAATATGTAAAAGTAAGTACAAATTTTTTTTTGTATTTCATCCCCAGACGTAGCCATGTTTAAAATTTATAGTGTACTTTTCTAGACTACTTTCTATACTTATGTGCAGGTACATACAATTTCCCACTTTCTCTGTATACTGTCTTATGTAAATATCATATTATTATTACAAATTTTCAACTTTATTTTTCCTTCCTAAACAACACTTAATAATCATCATTACATGTCGATATAAATGAACCCACATTTACATTATAATGGCCACCTATTCTAAATTTATATTACTAAGGAAACCTAAGAAACCAGAATTCTACACTACATCTTTGGAGAATAACTTCATACTGATTCGTAATATAATGTTCCTGTGTACTACAAACTGCATTTCCACTATAGCAGTGTTAGGAAACATTTTCTACCATAACCTATCAATGACAAAATTGTTATGATATTATTTATAACCTTGGTATATTTTATATACATACTAAAAATGGATAATAATTGAGAATAGACTATATCGTTTTCCAAAAAGAAGGTACTGTTAATATTTTCAATATACATACAATGAGGAAAAAGGAAACTAGAAAAGTTTAACATCTTTTACAACATCAAACAATTTGTTAAATATGTGATTGAATCTAAAGTTAAAGTTTCAATATCTTACTAAATATCAGGAAAATCGGGGTTCTTGCAAAACTATATTGGAATGAAAAGTTAAGTTTGAGTCCTTCCCTTTATCAGAGTCTCCAAGCACACTGTAAGGGGGAATGATAGCCTCTGTTCCTCTGCAGGGGTCCTCAAACTTTTTAAACAGGGGCCAGTTCACTGTCCCTCAGATCGTTAGAGAGTTGGACCATAGTCTAAAAAAAAAAAACTATGAACAAATTCCTATGCACACTGCACATATCTTATTTTGAAGTAAAAAAACAAAATGGGAACAAATGCAATCTTACCGCTGCATGTGGCCCACAGGCTGTAGTTTGAGGACCCCTGCTAAAGAAGACTTCAGCCCCCATCTTTCCATCATCTTTCTTCATAAATTAGCTAAGCTTGGGATAGAGAGGGACAGAGGAGCTCTTGCCAGGAGGGAAGACCCATTTACATTCATTTTCTGTGAGTGCTGCAGCTGCTCGTGTTCCAGCCAGTAAAGTGCCAGTGTTGAGCATCTAGTGGACCCCAACCTGGAACAGTGGCCAGCAAGGGAGACGGAGCCGAGGAAAGCACGAAACTTACACCAAACTTAGTGCATAGAACCTGAAGCCTGTGAGTGCATACGCTGTCCTGTATGCCTGGAAGCAGCATGAGAACAATGCAGCCCCTGGCCTCTTTCCCAGAGTTTTGCATTGGGTACATAACAGAAGATATGTGCAAGGATGCACAGCAGTCAGCAGGCAAGATTGAGAATGAGAGAGGGGAGATTATAGCCCCCAGGAAGTCTGGGTAAAGGGTAAACAAGGACCTAGGTAGTGGAACATTTGAGGAGACCAGATAATGCTGCAACAAGAAGAGAGGGGAGGGAGAGACAGTCTCATCTCCTCAGACACACATCTCAGCTTCTATAGTCTAAGGTACTAGTTGATGGTCTCAGCTGCCTGCTCTGCTGATTTCCTTATGCAGGGAGAGTCACCTAGACATTTCCCTGATGGGGCACCTTCAGACTACTTCTCAATTAGGAAACTAGGGGTGGCCCACCTGTGGGCTTTTCCATGGCTTTTGAAAAGCCCATGGGGTCTCAGCCTGTCTATTCCCACATGCCAGTATTTTCACGATGTTGACAGCAATGTCACCTTACTGTGGAACTGTCTGAGTCACCTTCAGGGTCCTTCATCCAGCAGCCAGACCATGCTGCTTTATGGCCAGGGCTCCCAGGCTTACATGCTTTGGCTCACTTGGGCTTTATGTGCATAGATTTACTTTTTAAAGCTGTCTACTTCAAACTGGGGTATTTTTATTTCCTACTGTCATAAGAATATCTCTTACATTATTGCCCGATTTTTAGCCTAAGGGCCAGGGAAGTTTTCCAGAGCAGTGGCACTGACAGCAAAAGTTTATCCAGATTCAAGTCAGTTTCTCATTCTCTAGAGCAGTGTTTTTAACCTTTTTTATGTCATAGCACACTTGACCCTCTAGTTAATCTTCTGTGGCACACTTAACTTATGTTAAGAAAAAAAAAAAAAAGAGTATAAAGAATAGACTTACTGTGCTTTGAATTTCTTTCCAAAATAATTTAAGTATTCTATAATTTTTAAAATTTTTTATGGCATACCTAAGATCTCCTCACAGAACACCAGTGTATGGAGGCACACAAGTTAAAAGTCACTGCTCTTGGAGGTCATCTTCATCTGCAATTAAACCCAATTTAGGGTAGTAAGACCTCAAATACTACTTAATGCACAACCTTTCATTTACAATGGGGGTTTTTCTCATGGAAATCTGAGGTTTAAATAGTCACTGTCTGTTGCAAATGTCTCTAAGAACTTTTACAGTCTTCATAAAAATGGATTGAAGTTTAGCACAAGGGGTTGAATCCTAAATGTGTTCTCACAAAAGTCTTTCCATACTCTATTCTCCCATTTCCCCAGTAAACCTAAACCTATCAAGGTTCCAGTGATTCACTTGGTTTCAGCCAATAGCAGTCAGAGATCCCCAGTGTTTCACTTGGTTTCAGCCAATAGCAGTCAGAGATCCCCAGTGTTTCACTTGGTTTCAGCCAATAGCAGTCAGAGAACCCCCTCCTTGTACATTCTGGGCAAGTCTGTTTCTCTGTTCGCTGTAACTGAATGGAGTCAGAAACTTTTGCTCCTGAGACAAATCTTAGTTTTATACAAGTTGTTATTAATGTAATGGGATGGCTGAGGCTAACCACCTTCCTGGTGAGGAAGTATTCTCACCTGCAGGGGAGTCAGCCCTGCTAGGGCTCAAATTTTGTAGCAATATTTAATCTATTGACTTTTACTTGACTCCAGCTACCTCCCTGACTTTTCCTCATTAACAAGCCATACATTGGAAAACTATTTATTGCTTGGTTGGCCACACAATTTGATCAACATAATCATTACAGATTCCCCTGGGCTGGTCTCAAATCTCACACACTGTCTGGAAAGGCTCTCTCTGCTTCTCTTCCCAAAGCCACTTTTTTTCTGTCAGCATCTCATCCTTGTTAATATAACTGTCAAGAACTGTGAAAGGTCTGAGATTTTATCTTGCTTTCAAGTTCCCAAGTTAATCTGCCCATGGTTAGACAGGAAACACCTGTGCCGTATACAAAAGCCTTTATTCCTCACAACAATAGCCATAGTCAGACTATCAGAATAAAACTTTTCTTATTCCAGTCCCCTGGGGGGTTGTGAAAAGGAGTAAATGAGATCTGCTTATGCAGTGGTCTGAGGTCTAAGAGAGGACATTTTGAGCTTAAGGCACCCAAATCACTTATGGCAGAAAACCTGCCTGCTCTTTGCTCTGGAGGGGGACATTAAATTTATTGTACTGGAATAGTCAGCATCTCTGGTTTTTGTTCCAGAGGGAACACTATGCCTCTCTCCTAAGGGTGTTAGCTATACAAATGTCCATGAAAAAGTCGACAACTAGTCTGGAGGAAATGCAGTCAGTGTCTCTACTCACAGAACATTTCTTGGCAGAAATGCAAGGGAAGGAGGGAAAATTGTCTCCTAACAAGATTGCGGTTAGCTGGCCAGTTTTCTCAGACAGGGCTTTTGGATTATTTTCTTTTACCTTCAGTGTGTCTCGAATTTTAAGGTTTGTGCATCTAACTGGCACATCAACTCTAACCACATTGTAAAAGTCAAGTAAGGATCTTGTTAGATTGCAGATTCTGACTTAGTAGATTGAGTTCGAGGCCCAGGAGTCTGAAGCACTTACCTGATGCTGCTAGCGTTTGGACAACGCTTTAAATACAAAGATTACAGTAGGCACCAAAGTTCTGGCACTTCAGTCTGGTAACTACAAGTCAGCATTGAGTCCTGGCTTTTGTTTGCTAATTGCATAAACTTTCAATGCTCAGTTAACACGTGAATTCTCAGGTAAGCCTATTCTGGTGAAAGAGGCTGTTCCAGTGGAGCTTTTGTTTAATCTCCCTTCATCTGCTACTCACACCATCTCACACTCCGTATATTCCTGCCCATACAGATTTATAAAGTCCTACATGTTCTTCTTAATAAAGGCACTCTCTTCCTGGGTCACACTTTGTACTTCTGTACAAAGGAATCCAATTTCCATTATCATCCGGGAGGCTTTGAGGCAATTGTCCCTAAATACAAACATCGAACGAGGTTTATTTCAGAAAATGCTAGTTCCATTATGTTAAGTGAAATAAGCCAAGCACAGAAAGACAAATCTCACATGTTCTTACTCATATGTGAGAGCTAAGTATTAAAAACAATTGATCTCTTGGAGACAGAGTGTACAATGAAGGTTACCAGACACTGGAGGGGGGAGGAGAGAGGGGGAAATGAAGTGGGGATGGTTGATGGGTATAAAAATACAGCTGATAGAATGAAAACTATTTGATAGCACAAGAAAGTAAAATTAAAAAATAAATTAGAGTGTACTTTAAAATAACTAAAAGAGTCGGATTGGAATGTTCTTGACACAAAGCAATGTGAATGTCTGAGGTGATGGATGGCTGAGCCACCTTGATCTGAGTAACTCACATCGCATGCCTTTAACAAAACATCCCACGTACCTTACGAAGCTATAAAACTATTTTGTACCGTAATAATTAAACTAAAAAATAAAAAAAATGCTGGTTTCATCCTAAAGAAAGCCTGCTTCTATCTTCATTGGAAGATGCAAGATGATTTGAAATTTCGAAGGTTTCATTCTTATCAGTGGCTGCTGACATGTTTTTATCCAGGTCTCAGCTTCTCATTCATTGCCCACCAGTGCCCTTAGCTGGTTGCATTGAACATCTAACTGGCACATCAACTCTAACCATTATAGTTATTAGGAGATAAAAGGATCTTCAGCGCTCGCAAAGTAGGACCAGTCCCATGCCACAAACCTGCCATCCCAGGTATTTCGGGGGCAGGAAGATGGTGTGAGCCCAGGAGTTTAAGTTGAGCACAGACAACATAATGAGACCCTCACACCCACCTTTAAAGAAGAAAAATTGTAAATAGGGAACTTACGTCTAAATCTTTCGAGCTCTCCCCAAAAGTTAGTTGTCCTTTTGTGTTCTCTGTTAGACATCTCAGCTTCTCCTTCACCTTGCATACATTCTCCAGGACTTCAAAAGTTAGACGAGGCCACCATCTTTGTAATGAATTTTTTGTTTTTTGAGACAGACCCTCAATCTGTTACCCTGGGTAGAGTTACAGCTCACAGCAACCTCCAACTCCTGGGCTCAAGTGATTGTCCTGCCTCTGCCTCCCAAGTAGCTGGGACTATAGGCGCCCACCACAATGCCCCTCTATTTTTTGGTTGCAGCTGTCATTGTTGTTTGGCGGGCCCAGGCTGGATTCAAACCCACCAGCTCAGGTGTATGTGGCTGGCGCCTTAGCCGCTTGAGCCACAGGCGTCCAGCCATGTAATGAATATTTTGATTATTATTGTTATAATAGCAAATCAGTGCCAAAGCTGCTTGCCTCCTATCTTTCCACCTTCATTCTGCTCTTGTTCTGAGGGAAAGTTTTTGGCCACCTGTCCCCCAAATTCATATGTTTAAAGCCTAACTATATTTGGAGATAGCACCTGCAAGGCAGTGGTTAAGGTTAAATGGGGTCATGGGGGCCCTGCTCCAATAGGTCTGGGGCCTTACAGGGAAAGGAAGAGACACAAGGCATGCTCCCCTCCCTCCACCCCTCTCTCTCCCTGTTACTCCCTCTCTCTCTCCCTCTCTGTCTCCTCCCTCCCACCCTTTCTCTCTGAGCCACCAGGGAAAGGTCACAGGAGCACACAGTGAGAAGACAGCATTCTACAAGCTAGGAAGAGAGCCCCAGCAGAAATTCACACCTTGGCACCTTGATCTTGGACTTCCCTGCCTTCAGAAACTGTGAGAAAACACATTTCCATTATTTAAGCCACCGAGCCAGTGGGATTATCTCATGTCCAAGAAGACTAAGATGCCAAGCCCCCACCCCCCACCCCGCCAGTGGTAATTTGAATTATTGTCAGTCAACCACCTGCCATGGATTACCCATTACTCATTTCTTTCTGCCAAAAGGATTATCCTTGCACTCCTGAAATATGTAAGTAACCAAATCCCAGAATTACATTTTGATAATCTATTTCCTGAGGCCATTGATGGTTCCAATTATTCTATGAGTCAGCACTACAAAAGATAATCAGATGTTAAACTCAGATTTGGTAATTCCAGGAGGGTTTAATTAAAGATCTGCTTACTGTCATCTGAGCAGTGTATTTGGAAACCTATAAGAGATAGAGCATCTCATTACTAGGGCTGAAGAAATAAAAAAGGCAGTGGTTCCTGGGAGCTGGAAACAGTGCCAAGGGGATAGGGCTGTCGGACCTGACCTGGGGCCTTGGGATGTGAGAATCAGCCATGCCAGCCCTCCCTACTGGTGAGGTCAGGATCATTCTTCCCTCAAATCTCCTTAATTTTTCAAGCTCTTGCTGCCCCCCCCACACCCCCCAAGAAGACTGTAGCACATTGCTTATACCGGAAGCCTTTCTTAATTCCAAGGACGAACATAAATTTCAGTGCGCCTGTGGCTCAGTGAGTAGGGCGCCGGCCCCATATACGAAGGGTGGCGGGTTCAAACCCAACCCCGGCCAAACTGCAACAAAAAAATAGCCGGGCGTTGTGGCGGGCGCCTGTGGTCCCAGCTGCTCGGGAGGCTGAGGCAAGAGAATCACGTAAGCCCAAGAGCTGGAGATTGCTGTGAGCCATGTGACGCCATGGCACTCTACCAAGGGCCATACAGTAAGACTGTCTCTACAAAAAAAAAAAAAAAAAAGAAATTTGATCTTCTGCTCATGATGTTTCTTTTAGCCTAACCATTTATGAGCTGTCAGAGGATCTTTCATCTCGATGTCAACCACCAAAGCCTCACTCAGTCACTTGTGGAACTTTGTATGATCTCTGTGTTGGGGACACACGTTTTCTGGTTGAAGGATCAGAATGGATACAAAGTGACAAAAGGGACAATTTGTGTGGAATAACTTTTGCGAGTCCCGGGCTTTGCCCCCACCATCTGTGCTCCACTCTGGGAGGCAGACCTCAGTGGGGAGGAGGTGGGAGTGTTGTTGGGGTGCTGACACCCCAGGCCTCCTTCCTGGGCTCCTGTGGCCTGACTTCCATCCTCCCCAGAGGGTGGAAGGTGTTATGTGAGCCCATCCTTTTCACACAGATCTCTGCTTCTGGGAATTGCTAACGGTCCTCTCATATCCAGGGAAGATAATTTTACCTCAATTGTTATTAGTCTTCATTACTCTGGTTTATTTTATGTCTTCCTATCTACCCTTACCACACTTTGGTAATAGTCCCTTCATCAAATTATCTCCAATTACCAGTTGGAGAGTGCCATCTGCTTCCTTTCAGGACCCTGTGTTCCGTCGCCTCCCTGGCTTACTGGGTTATCTCAGCAGCCTTATGAAGTACATCATTATAACACTTTGCAGGTGGGGATACTGAGATAATGCGAGCGGGGCCTATTTTGTTCCAAAGTTCTATGAATTACTCTATTCACAAGTTGAAACCATGTAGTTTGCACAGATCTCAGCTTTTTTTTTTTTCTCTTTTTCTTTGGTTACGTGATGAAATTTCCTTCATAACTTCAAGGGCTGCATAGTAAAATTCATTTTGTGGGTGGCACATAATTTATCAGTCTGATTCTTTTATGCTGACCAGTTGTGACATTTTGTGGTTTTCACTAATATGGATCAAAATGTCATATACATTTTTGGGGATAGTACTATCTAATCTTATTTCCTAATGTACATGTGTGTATGAATATATATGTGTACATATACACACTCAAATACTCAAGATTATAGTATCTATCTATCCTATTTCACAAAGAGGTTCTGATTCAAGCTTTTTGGTTGAAATTTTTCTCTGAAAACCCTGCTGAAAATATAGGGAAAATAATACAGTTAGTGCTGTTGTCAAGTAATGAGCCTGCTCCCAGGATGAATTCCTGGCGCTAACGCTTATGTGTTTATTCTGAGAAGATTAGCAACAGTGCTGACGATAAGGCCTTCTATTTGAACAGTATTGCAGGGTTTACAAAGTAAACTGTGTATGGCCAGCTAACCTGCCCTGTGTGCTCTGCTGGACATAAACATGCAGGTCTTGTGTGGGTGGTGCCTATTCCCTGGGTTTCCAGTTTGCTAATTTATTAGTTCAAATTTCACCATTTTGCAGATGAGACCATAGGATCTTGAAGCAGAAAAAAGGGCACAGTCACAGAAATAAGCTGATCCTGTTGGTTTCCCTATTCTTTTTTTTTTCTTTCATTCCTTTTTTTTCCTTTTTTTTTTTTTTATTGTTGGGGATTCATTGAGGGTACAATAAGCCAGGTTACACTGATTGCAATTGTTAGGTAAAGTCCCTCTTGCAATCTATTCTTGATGCTGAGTGACTTGTTCCTTTTCTATGCCAAGCTGGGGGCGCATCAGTGGCTCAGAGACTGTGCTTTTTCTTAAGCTCTCTGGGTGCTCATCAGGTCCCCGGAAGAGCACTGCAGATCACATCTTGTTCATTAAAAATTATTTACTGTCTATCTCAAGGGAAACCCTTGCTACTAAAAACTTCCTCAAGGAAAGTTCCAAAAAGCCCAGAGGCACATCGCTGGCCCCCTAATTAGCAGGTTTGGACAGGTCTGTGAGTCTCTCTGGGGATTCATAAAAGATTACAATTAATTGGGAAAGTTATACCATGAAGTCCTTTATATAAGGAGAGTTCAAACAACATAGCTGTCTGTTTGTGCTTCTCTAGTTAATGCTAAGTGCCATCAAAGTTAGAAAAAATTTTTTTATTGAACTTTTAATTCCTTATATAGACTTTGGTGCAGCATCCTCATTTTCAGGAAAGTGGAAGAGAAGTCAAAGTTGTGGTAATTTGCAGAAGGCTTGAATGATGCCCGTGAAGAGGTGCAGCAAACCCTCCCTTTCTCAGAGAATAACCACTCTCACGTCCTGTAAACGGCTGAGCCCCAGGGAAGAGAAACTGTGATGATGCGAAAAGGGCCGTTCTGATGAGGAACGTTGTCTGCATGTTTCAAGCCTCGTGTTTGTTTCTCGTTTCTTTTCTGTCTCCACCTCCCACTTAATCCTTTCTTCTCACCTACGTAGATAGCCATGTGCTCTTTCTTGTCAGAGAAAAAATTCTGGACTCCCTTTCTCACTTAAAACATAATTATTTTCCTCCAACTGGATGTTGACAAACTTCTTGAAATGATATTATATCCCAATGCTTCATCAAATTTTAAGGTGCATTTGAATCAGCAGGCAACCATGCTAAAATGCAGATCTTGATTAAACACGGCAAGGACAGGCCAGCATTTTCCTATTTCTAACAGACTCCCAGGGATAATGATGTAGCTTATTCATGGTACAGATTGAGTCAAAAAAATGCAAATTACATTTGACAAAACTCTTACATTTCGTACGGACTGAATATGTCCCCAAAATTGAAATGCTGAAGACACCATGTTATACATAATGACATTTCGAGGTACACCCTTTGGGGTGTAATGTAGTTATGATTATGTTATGAAGGTGAGGCCTGGAGATGGAACTGATGACGTTATAAAGAGAGGAAGAAGCTGAGCCTGATCTTTTTCTCCTCCATGTGAGGACACAGCAAAAAAACAACCATCTGCAACTCAGTAAAGGGTCCACCTGACACCCTATTTACTGGTACCTTGATCTTGGACCTTCCAGCCTTTGAAACCTTGAAAAATAAACATTTGTAAGCCCCTCCCCTAGTTATAGCAGCCCAGACGAAGACTACATCGCTGTCTGATCTTTCCCATTTTCTCTTCACTTTTCGACTCCTTGCATCAAGTTCTCACTCCATCAATCTCCTTCCTGAGAGGCCAGTGACTTCTGTATTACCAGCTTTTCATCACCCTTCTCATAACCACTTGACCACTCAGCCTCCTTTTTTTAAAACTCTGTTCTCTCTCTACGCCTCCGTATGATTACAGTTTTATATTTCTTTCCTTCCTGTCTGGAGTTCTTCGCAGTCTCTCTTCTGCTCTTTCTGGCACAATGAATTTCATTTCTAAGCCATGCTGTTCATCCTCTGTTCTCCGCTCCCTAAACTCCTTTTTATTTTTTTATCTCATTTATCCTCAATTATTTCATATTCTGAATATTTCAAATTTTGCATATCTAATCTTGCTTCACCTCTGATTTAAATATCCCTCTTAATTCATTAATTTTGTCCTGGAACTCATTTGGATATACTGATGATTCCTTAAACAGAACCTATCCCACAATTATCAAATCTTTGGATATTCAATGAACACATCCCTCATATGTCGGTCTCAGGCCTTTAGTTACAGTTAGGCTGGGCTTGGGGCAAACTGTACGTACTTTTGACATAAACTGTTAGTTATAGAACAATTTCAGGGAAGCACACAGAGCTATGAATGCGGTGCACAGAGTTCTAGTAACCCACACACTCAGCTTCGCAGATCATTAACATCGTATTAATATGGTTTATCTACCGCAAGCAACGACTGAGTGTTGGTATGTTGTTATCGACTAAATGTTATCCTTTATTCATATTCCCTCCCTTTCCCCAAATGTCCCTTTTCTGTCTCAGGAATCTAGCTGAGGTATAATACTGCATTTATCCGTCATGTCTCCTTATACTTATTTTGGTTGAAACAGTTTCTCGGATGTTCCTTGTTTTTGATGACTTTGGCGGCTTTGAGGGACACTAGGTAGGTACTTTGTAGAACGTCTCTCAGTTAGCAATTTTCTAAGGTTTTTCTCATGATTAGCCTAGTGTACAATCTGGGAGGAAGGCCACAGAGGTGAAGCGCCCTTCTCATCAGTCGTGCGAATGGTGTGTACAATCAGCAGGACTTCCTGCTGTCGGCGTTAACTCCAACTGCCTGGCTGGGGTGGCATTTGCCAGTGTCTGCTGTAAAGTTACTACTTGTTTTTCTTCTTTTCTACATCCATACTGTACTTTCTGGTAAAAAGTCACTGTGCATGTCCAGGCTTTGAACAAGGAGTTATGTCCCCCAGCCCTTCAAGGATGGAGAGTTTTTTGTTGCAGATAAGAATAAGCCTTTTTCATCCTGACATATATCAGAGCCATAGCAATATTCGGAAATTATTTATATCGCATTATTAATGTTATGCTATGACAGATAAAGTGAAAATTAAGGACTTCTATATCCAGGTGTGATTGGACATAAACTATCTAAAAGTGATAATATTTTTCACAACTCTGAAGGAAATTGAGATAAGAATGATTAACTGAATTTGTATAGGTGCTGTTTCATCCTCTGCTGGTACCAACTTTATATGACATAAAATTGCTTCTTTTTAAGCAGTGAAACTTTTGTGTTTGGGTCAAGAGAAGGACCAGTTAAGAAATTTCTGCATAGTTTTCTTTAAATATTTACCATCTAGCTATTGTTCAGCATGTCTTGGGAGGAAACATCTCATGGGAATGACAGTGTCTGTGCCACACTGTCTGTTCTGAAGGAGTGACAAACACACGTGTGACTCTCCCCTGTAGCTGTAACTAACTTTCTACGGATTATATCACTTAAACTGTACTGAAATGTTGTGTGGGTCATTTTAGGTGAGACCCAGAGAAACTATTCTATTTTTGAAATGCAAGCACAGTATTTTCTTTTCTTTATAAATAAAAAGCTTGTGGGACGGCTGTGGTTCAGTACAGGGGACAGGTGCAGAAAAGGTCAACTCAGCTACAAGATGGCACGTCATAGTTACCCTCATCATATTTTCTTTGAAATGTTCTATTTTTAAGGAAGAATAGTGATTTCATCATCATCATGAAATACAGAATTGCACGATGTAGCTCATATCACTTTTTTTTGACAATTCTAACACATTTCTTCTGAATATATTTTTCCCCATTCCTTTGCCACATGTAAATCTAAGATCACTAGACACAGGATTTCATGTACTTTAAGAGTATCTTTTCATTCTTGTCTCCTTTTCTCTCTCCGTTCCTCTCTTCTTTCTTTATTTCCTTACCTCCTCCCTCATAAAAATAATAGAGTAAAATCCAAAAAATACAAGGACCTTACTCTTATGATAACCTGGGCATCACTAATGGTCTTTTAGATGGGTCACTCTTTTTGGTCTCTATAATACATAATTACTTTTCCTAAACATTCTAATGGCTCCTCACCTTCTGGATCATAAGAAATTGTTTGGTGTGGGGTAAAGCTTCATTGGCTGTGCACTTTGTGTATAGGAATAGAAACAGTTCTGTATTTACCAAAATTTTGAAATACTTTTCACTGGAAAAGCATTTTGCCTTTTTTTGCACCCAAACAATACTCGTTGTCTTTAAATTTAGGTATCTCACTTTCTCCATGTAGTATACCATGGACAGTGTTCATATAACCAACATCTTCCTTTCTCTTTCTTTGTAGATCACACATAATTAATCTCTCATTTGGGTGTGTCGTTTATACATTTATACATTAGAAATTATTATGAGTATTTACTATATGTCAGGCACCATGTTAGGAGGTGGTGAACAGAGAGGCAGAGCTGTTAACGGCGGTGTCTGTTTCTAAGTTTCTCTTGCATGTGACACATGCCAAGGGTCTCATTCTGCAGTTTTGCTGTATTCCGTTTAGCTCCTATGCTGGATAGTCCTATGAAAATGTTAAATGTTTCACAGATGTGTTATCAGAAGCTTGAACAAACATTTTTTGTGTTTTTCTTGAAATGAACATGTCAGGAACATAAATATGCTTTAAAATGATAACCGCGTGTTTAAGTAGAAATCTCTTCGCTAATTCCCAAATCAGTCTTCCATTATCCTTCAGTATTTTCAAATTATAGATTGTGTATTTTTGTTGATTTTTATTAATTTGTGAATGGCTTTGCCATCTTGAGTAAAAGACCTAAGGACAATGATCAGGATAGAGTCATTAGAATGAATTAAACAACCTTTCCATCTGAATGTTTGTGTTCCCCACCTCCAAAGATATTCATTTCATATGTTGAAATCATAACCCTTAATGCGCATTTGAAGGTAGAGCCTGTGGGAAGTGATAAGGTTTTGATGAAGGGTGGAAGACTAATCTTTGAATAACTGTTCTTATGAGGAAAGATGGACGGGTACATTTGTCCCCTCTCTCTCTCTTTCCCTTTTGGGGACACCATGAGAAGGTCACTACTGCAAACCAGAAAGAAAGTGTTCACCAGGATGCTGCAAACCTGCCAGCATCTCCATCTTGGACTTCCCAGCCTCCAGAGCTGTGAGAAATAAATGTTTGTTCTTTGAGCCCAACAGTGACAAAAAAAAGTTCTTGATTCAGGAAGAAAGTTGGGGAGTTGAGTAGAAAAAATATTAAGACAGAAAAGAAATGACCATTAAAAGATGCATTGTTAAGTAATAAAAATTAACTGGAAATATTATTCAATTAGTTGTCATATGGACGTTTATTAATTTCTTCTTAAACAATTGATGCACACATTCTTCAGAAAAAGCCTGGACAAGGATATCTTGAAAAATTTAAAATCTAAAACTTTGAGTGTGAACTCAAATTCTGGTATTACCTCAACCACAGAAATGAGGAAGAAGAAAATTGGTCAAAGTCACATTTTTATCATTATTATTTTTTTAGAGACAGAGTCTCACTTTATTGCCCCGGGTAGAGTGCCATGGTTTCACAGCTCACAGCAACCTCCAACTCCTGGGCGTAGGCAATTCTCTTGCCTCAGCCTCCCGAGTAGCTGGGACTACAGGTGCCCACCACAACGCCCGGCTATTTTCTTGTTGCAGTTTGGCTGGGGCCGGGTTTGAAACCCACCACCCTTGGTATATGGGGCTGGCACCACCTGACAGTCAATTTTTTTAATAAAATAAAATAAAATAAAAAACTGTTCCCCTCTCTCTGCTGCAAACTAATACAAACTCTTTGGAAAGAAGTATGGAGAATCCTGAATGAGCTAAAAGTGGGCCTTCCATTAGATCCCATAATCCCATTACTAGATGTCTACTCTGAAGTGAAAAAATCATTTTATCATAAGGACGTTTGCACTAGATTGTAAATCGCAGCTCAATTTATAATCACCAAGATGTGGAAACACCCTAGTGCCCCTCAACCCATGACTGCATAAACAAACTGTGGTGTATGTATACAGTGGAGTCCTGTTCAGCCCTAGGTAAGATGGAGATTTAACATTTTTGTATTTACCTGGATGAAGCTAACAACATTCTCCTTAATAAAGTATCTCAAGAGTGGAAAAACAAGCATCCCATGTACTCAAATCTAATTCGAAACTAGTTGAAGAACAACTACAGAGCCACATGATGGAAAAACATGATTAAATTCAAGAAGGCAGGATGAGGGTGGGGTTTGGCACGCATCACTCAGCGAGCACAGTGTAAGGGTACATGGCACACCTACTGGGTGAAGGACTCAATCACGACGGGGACCTTACCTCACAAATTCAAAGAATGTAACCTAATGGTCTGTAACCTCATATTGATGACAATAATCATAAAAGCAGGGATAAGAAAAGATTTATACATAATATTTTACATATTTACAGGGTGTATGTGACAATCTTAATCAATACGCTAACCAAATGTTCTTTAGCAATGTTGATTGATCCTTGTGAAATTATTTTTCTTTTAAGCAGAAGAAATGAGACAAATTTAGATTTGTCTAAAATTCTAAAATACATTTAGAATTTACCAAAGACTTAACTTTTCTTTCAGGATCAACACAGTGCAATCCCATATCAAAGAATGATGGTGATAAAAGATAAATTTCTATCAGCAGCTTGAAGAGGAGGCCATAAAAGAAACCAAATGAAGATGGTGAATCACAACAAGGTTGTAACCCCATCTCAGTTTTTAAGTCTGTTTCTTATCTTGATAGGATGCTTGAGAACATATTCCAGGAGAAGGCTCCAGTACACCAGCCCCATTCTCAGAACTGAAGTTTTGGAGCAGAATCCCTGTTTGAAGTCATAAAGTCAACTTACCGTCTTTTGACAGGGACTATAAAGATGAACCAGGGATGTGTGAATAGCAGGTAAGTAAGATCCGGTGTCGTGGATGAGAAAACTCATTTATAGCGCAGTAAATAGAGATGAGCAGGACTGTCCTCTCTGGAACGAACAGCACGCAACCCTCTCCAGGGAGCCCAGCACAATATTAATAACTTAATTTTTTTCCTGTGCTTGAAATGTAAAGTGCTTTGATGTAAATTATCCTACTTGAATCCCATATTTTTTTCCTGTGTTGTAGGCAAGAATACATTTTTGAAGAAGAAAACTAATACTCTTAACTATTGAAAGATTGCTCAAGGTCGTTCAGCTTTTAAATGGCCAAACTGGGACTTAAACCAATGTTCCCAGCCCTTCATCTAGTGCCTTAGACATCAATTACCATCATGACCCCTGGCTGGTCTCAGACTGCTGATCTGTTTTTCAGATTTCACAGAGTACAGAATCTAGTTTACCATAACCATCTCGTCTCAAACCCAGTCATTATTACAAGGCAAATCAATCTTAAATATCAGTAATCCTAATCATAAATGAATGATTTGCAACTTGTGATCCTATTTTTTGAAGTTTTTAAAAAAAGTTGACATAGCCTGTGCATATTTTGTACATTTGCTTTAAAATAACTAACCCCTGAATGGCCATGTTGGGTGGAAGTAACTAAGCATGGTCGCATAAATAATGTGATCAGAAAAACATTTAAGTATAAAATAACATCAACCACATCCTTACTTGAAGAAGTAATATATATTATCATGCAATGAGTACAATTTTTACATTTCATAAAGGTGAAATACTAAATTATACCTGTGATCATAGCTGTGTGTCCAGTAAAGAGCAGGCATCGTAATTACAATTAATATTTCTCCTCAAACGTATTTCATGTTTTTCAAAAAATGGTGAGAATTGTTGTCACTCTGAATCAGTGAATACAGTCTATATCTTAAATTAATGGTTGCCCTAAAAATATTTATACTTACAATAGGCTTGTTATTTTAATAGGAGTGACCTTATGACCTATAGTATGTGTGAAATAGGCAATTTAGGCAGTTAAAGAAAAAGTTTGCCGAGAGCCTCCTAAGGCAACTGGTACGTAAACCTGTAAAAGGTTAGAAGGGTTCAGGGAACCAAAGTTAGTATTTTTATGAAATGTTTAAAACCAGACATAAATATTTTAGAACTGAGCTGCTCAGTCATCTGAAGTTTATGACTTTGTTCAAAACCATTTATCTAGTCAGAAGCTCGCCCTAAACTATAGTTTAATACTTCTGTTGTACAATTGCAGAAAATGAATAGTAGTGATTCTCAATTTGAAGAATTCTGTGCAGCTAAAATAAAGAGTGAGAAAATTTTTGGAGGCAGCCAATGCAATCCATATAAACACAGGCATTCCACTGAAGAGTAATCATTTTCTTTTCAGCAGTCTGAGAATTACACGCTTTTAAGTATTTGTTCCCTGTGATCAAAATGTGGACCTTTGCCAAAACCTTGTGAAACAAAGAAAGGAGGTAATAAATATTAATAGAGCTGTTTACATGGTTCTGTAGCTGAATTTATGCTTGCAATAATTCAGGTACACTCTCCAAATTGCTGGCAAGGACAAGAAAGGGGCTTTATTAATGTCTACAATTTCCAAGTGCTGCTCCAGATTATACTCAGGAAATTATTGCTTAAAATCAGTGGAATGTGTAAGACTGTTTTCCTTTAGTTTCCATCCTGTACTTTATTTCTATTACTCTTTCATTTGGAAAATTTCAAGGTTAAGCAGCTAGCTCTTTTATGGTAAAACAAAATAAAAATGAAATTTCATTAAAAAGTAAAGTTTTGGCTAAGATACCAGATCATGCTAAAGTATCAGTACGATCACTGTCCCACTGTAACAGTGAAGAATTCTGCAAAAATGAAGTTACCTTCCTCATGTCCTAAAAGAGAGTGAAAGATGTTAGAATGAGATTTCTCCAGGCCAAGGACTTCATATTATCTGCTGCTTATACCAAGTGCCCAAAACTGTGTATAGTAAAGAGTGTTTAAGAAAAACTTTTGAGTAAATTAATGAACAATTATAATGATGATAAGCGTAGTATAACCTATCTTTACTGTATGTAGATTACAAGACTGTGATATTTATGTCTTCACCAATATATTGTATTAGCACACCAAACACAATATGTCTAAAATCAAACATTATTTTCTCTCACAACAGATTCATTATTATTAATTCCCTATTTTGATTAATATTAGCAAATGTTGCCTGACACTGCAGGTGAAATCTCAGTTGTATTTCACTTCATGTCATCATCTTAGCCTCTTTAAAGGTCAACATCTAAGTATGTTAAGGGCAATATTTTTCATTTACTCACGTATCTTCTAGTTCCACTGTCACTGTTGTACTTTGCATATGTAGGATGTATATCACAACACGTGTAAGAATCTCTTATCTGAGCTACTTGCTTTCAATTTCTGCTCTTTTAAAATCACCCCAAGATTATAGGAGTAGTCCATTGTATCCATTTGGATTAGGTTGTGCTAAATGTGTAGGGACAAAAAAAAAATAGAAGCATGCAAAATAGAGATAGCAGGTTTTATTTATTAAACATGTATGGCGTCCACAGGCAGACCACAGTAGGACTGTGTGACAGCCTTGTGAATGCAGAGAATTAGATTCCTTCTATTTAGCTCTTTTGCTACTCTTCACGAACCACCTCATGATCAAAGATGGGCTGCTTGGGTTCTACCCAACATGTTTACATTCAAGTCAGCAGGAAGTGAGAAGGAAAATCTGGGAGTGCTCCTTGAAAGACCATTTTCCATGAAATCACACAAAATACTTGCACTTAACATCGCTGGCTAGAACATAGGTATGTGGTCACAGAAGGCTGGGAACTGTAGAATCCCCAGCAAGAAATGGCTGCCATGATACTTTACCATCATCACCAAGCCTAGTGCTTTACAGATAGCATCATCTCTAACCCTCACAACACACATGTAAAGTTAGTATTAATATTCTCATGCTTAGATGATGAAACATGCATCCTTGGAGAGGCTAAATAATTCTACAACTTCACTGTCCTTAAATAACATGTAGTTCCTAGCACTCTTCTTGCATAACCACACTGTTCCTTTCTGGCAGGGGCTGATTCTCAAGCTTTTTAGATATTCAACAAAATCTTCCTGTACAGATGAATCTTAGTTCAAGAATGAAGGGGAGGAGTTTAATAGCATCTGGAAAAATCACAGTCATGGATGAGCCTCAAGTAATAATGAGTCAGAATATTTATCTCTTCACTGATACATGGTTATCACAGAAGAAGCACATTTACTGTCCCAAATTTCTCAAATGCTAAGTCAGAAGCCCAAAAGATGTAGCATATAGAAAGATGAAAACAAAAACAAGTTTGGTAGTTAAAACTGATTTTTATTTAAAATACGAATGAAGAGGTTATTTGTTAAACATCTTTAAGTTTGGCTAACTGCACAATTTGAGCTTTGAAGAAAGGGATACATATTTCAAGAGAATATATATATGAATAGGAAAAATGTTCTCAAAATTGAAGGATTAACTGAGGAAGAATTACCAAACAAATCTCATTGTTCTGATACATTAGTTAACTGTAGTAATTAGAACACTGGTCACTAATTATAATATCATAGAAAACAGGCAAGAAAAGGTATTCAGTTGTTTTTGAAGTCAAACTACATTTAGTTGAATATTTTTAGATTTCCTCCAGAATCTATTATAAGTATATATTAGCCTCTACTTTTTTGTTGTTAATTTGTAGAAGTCACTAGTTCAAGAGCCTTTTCCACTCCCATGACGTGACTCAGTCCATGTTCTAGGTGCCACTCTGCTAAATGCCACTTTGCTCGTTCAAAGGAAGCATTTTTATCTTCTTCACTGTTTAGCTACTCACTTTCCTTGTCCAGAAGGAGTGATGCACTACTGATTTATAGCCATTTTTTCCCACATAAGAGATAGATAATTGGTAACACTTAAGGACATAGGTAATTAAACAGCATGGCTGAATACCCAAGGTACTTAATTTACTGGAAATAGTTAATGTAGAGCACTGCTTTAATTGGTATACAGTATCTTAAAATTATAAAATTGTCGCATTTAGAGCACTTGTTTCTGGAGTTTTGTGATTATTTATTACCCCATGTGTTTGACTTTATAGTTAAGGGGCATTAGAATAGTTTGTTATTTGGAATAAAATAATGAACTGATTTTGTGAATTTAATAAACTTACTATACTCTATTAACTTGGTCAGCAAATATATATTAGCGGGGGAAGAGTTCTGTCCAATTTTGCAACTCTTGGAAGCTACCATTGTAGATGGGTTTACAAGTTGAAGGTGACAGATTGTACGTAGCTGAGGTATTGGGAAAAACAAAGGAAAATTAAATCTGTAAAAAAGGCAGCAGAACAGGAAAGATGTTGATAAAGGGCTGGATAAACATAGAGGAATGAGTCATGAGTTCCCTGATAGTTTCTAAAGGAGTTTCATGAAAAATCTAAAATATGCAGCGGCATTTAGGGTGAATAAATGCTTTTCAGGTGGAAGATTTGATAATCACATTCTATTTAGAGGGTGCTTAAGTGAGTTCATGGTACATCAGATGCTTAGAGGTGAAGTCAAGTATGGCCGGAATGTAGGGTCTGTGGCAGTAAAATAGACTTTATCCAGGCTTTAGCATAGCCCACCTTCTATCAAGTCTTGTGAAACACACTAGTCATTGGAATAACCAAGTACTCTAATGTTACCAATACTGCCACCCAAAACCGTACTGTTACAGGAGGTGTTCTCATTCCTTCCCACCCCCGTGGTCTGCAATGGTTTATCGCACAGCCTGTATTTTTCTTAGCGGTTGTCCTGGATGGGTCTCCTATGGTTGTCTCTGCAACTGATACCCAGAGGCTGCCCCACATCTCTAGTCCCTGATCTCAGATTAGGAATTATATTCCCCGTCTTAATTAATTGAGTTCTTTTGACCAGCTACAGAGAGACTGGCCTCTAAATAATTGAAGAAATACCTCACATTTAGATTAATTCTTTCTACTTTATAATCCTTTGGAGCAGAACATGAATATATGACTTGAAGTGAATTTGCCTGAGGTAGCTGTATTAAAATCAAAATTGCTTCTTCAAATGAACTCAAATAAGGCCACCACAGAGGACGTGTCCCTACACTCTCAAACGTGTTTCCTGTATTTTCAGAATTCTGTTCTCATAGTATCCACTGCCACATTTTATTTTTGCTGTCTCCAACTGTGTATTTATATACACTTACTGTCATAGAAACAAGCCCCTTTCTTTAAAGCACTTATCAAGGTCTGACTGACAAATAAAAAGCTGTACATATTTAATGTGTATGTCTCAGACAGTTTGGGAAGAGCATACATCCACAAAATCATCATTACCAGGAAGAGTATAAACATAGCACCTCGAAAAACAAATCTGTTAAATTAACATTTCTCTTACTGTCCCCTCCCGTTTAGCCACGTGGCACCGTTCAGGAAGTGTGCGGGTAGCCCCCGTCTGTCCTGTCCGCTGATATCTTCAACAGTGGGTGGGTGGCATAGTTTGGAATCAGAACTGAATTTCGATATTCACTCTGCCACTTTCTTGCTGTGTGATTTCTGGGCTAGTCATTCGCCTCTCTGACCCTCAGCTGCTTCTCCTGTGGGGACAGTGATCACACTGCACAAGGCTTTTCTGACAGTTTAGGGTTGAAGCAAAGCTGTGAGCATGATGTCAGTTACGAGTAGACACTGAACGGTGTATCTCCTATGTTTTGATGTTACGATTAATGCTCGAAGCTTCTTGCTCTACTTTCAAAATACCTATTGCTATAGTCTCGATTTTTTCCATGAGTAATTTCTTAACAAGCTTCATGTAACTGAAGTATAGCCTTTACTTTATATCAACCAGGGTTTTGACAGGAAAACAGAAACCACAATGGACATCTCAACAAAGAACGTTTAGAGAAGAATGTACTGGAGCTTAGGTAGGGTAAAAAAATGCCCACCGGGGAGCCATGGCAGGAAGCAGCTGTCACCCTCAGGGAGCTCTCTCGGAGGAAGAGCCCCGTGGGTTGGAACTCAGACTTCTGAGGAGGGCTGCTGCCAGCGGCTGGGCGGTGTTAGACGGTGTGCAATGAGGCTGGCTCGGGGGACGCCGGAGAAGCTGGAGGCTCTGATACTTGCTGCCCTGAACTTCATGCCTCCTTCTAAGGCCCTGCACTGTCAGGCCTTATCAGAAATCCAGCCACTCGTGGAAATCTTTAGTAAAATATGAAAGATTTATGTGACCTGAAGAGAAAACCCTGACCCTAATTATAACTCTAATTAATCAAAAAATGAGCAAACGGTCTCATTTATAAGTAGACAAGAGACATGAATGGAACCTTCTCTGAAGGAGACAAATGGCTAACAAACACATGAAAAAATGCCCACACTTCCTCATCATCAGAGAAATGCAAATCAAAACCACCCTGAGATACGCCCCAATGCCAGTGAGGATGGCCCACATCACAAAGTCCCAAAGCTGCAGATGCTGGCGTCAATGTGGAGAGCAGGGAACACTTTGTTTTTCGAGGTGCTATGTTTATACTCTATTCATATAATAGGCGGATTGCAAATAAATACAGCCACTGTGGAAAGAAGTATGGGGAATCCTCACGGCACTTGGGTAGACCTTCCATTTGATCCTGCAGTCCTGTTACCAGGTATGTAATACCCACAAGAAAAAGATAATTTTATCTCATGGACATTTGCACTAGAATGTTTGTTACCGCTCAATTCACAATCATCAAGATGTGGGAGTAATGCAAGTGCCCATCAACTCGTGAACAGATTAATAACCTGTGGTATATGTATACCATGGACTACTATTCAACCATAAGAAGATAGAGATTTTACACCTTTGGTGTTTGCCTGGATGGAGGTGAAGCACATTCTTCTTAGTAAAGTATCACAAGAATGGAAAAGCAAGAATCCAAGGTACTCAATACCAATATGAAACCAGTAAAAAAACAACTACACACCCACAGGGAAAAGCAGAAATATATTCATGTGGGGCAGAGGGGGGAGAAGGGAGGAACAGGGGCTCTGGTGAGCTCTCCCCTAATTTGCACAGTGTGTGTGTGTGGGGGTACATGGCACACCTCCTGGGGGAATGGCTCAACTGCAACTTGAACTTTACCTTAGAAATGCGAACTATGTAACCTAGTCATTTATACTCTCATGTTAATCTGAAATTAAAAAGACAAAAAAAGGAACACAGGAGTGCAAACAGAGCCTCACAAAGCACCCTCTCCATGGCGGGAGAGAACACACAGATAGCAGTTAACTGTAGGTCCAATGTGTGTCCACAGAGCAAAACACACGTTCTTCAACAGAGGCTGAGCTTCAATACAGCTGCGTTATGATGACGCTGTGCTCTGGCCTAACAAACTGCAACCTTCCTGCGGCTGAAGGAGACGATCTCGCTCTCTCCCTGTGAGAAGGGGACACACAGTCCCAGAGGTCACAGGGTCCTCGTGGGATTTGCTGAAAGGGAACAGATGGATCCTGAATTATCATATGCCAATATTCAGCCCGTATTAAAGAAGCTTGGAGATTCAGAGACCAAAATTACTTAGAAAAGAAATTTCAGGAGTAGCAGGTACTCTGGGAAATGGGTTAGGGCATTTTTGCCACATGAAGGGGACTTCGAGCAGAAAATGCCTTCTTCTGAACCTCCAATCTAACCTGCTACTTAGTACCGTCAGGGTAGCACTAGAGATTATCTGGAAAATGTATCATGTATGTGTGTAAGTTAATATATGACCAAATGCACAAGTGAAATAATTAAAGAAAATAAAATTACATCTCATAGGGTGAGAATAAACGGTCTTCATAGCTCTCCTTTTACAGCTGCATATCCATAGACAGACTCTTTATCTCATTGGTTCTCTGACATCAAATGTCAGTTGGAGTATTTGGGGAGGCACCAGAAAGGGTTTCAGTGAAAAACTGGCCCATTCTACTGTCGGTTTATTGTCAATACCAAAGGAAATAATGTAAGTGAAATTATTTTAAAAAGTGTATACCACAGCTGGAAGTTAACCTTATTGAAAATAAATAATTCATTCAATTAAGAGTGTAATTTTAAAAACAGTATATCTGTCACAGTAAATAGTAAAATTAGAAGATTTGATAAAAAAGTTTTCATATAAGGTGAAACCCCCCCAAAAAAATTTCTTTATACAGGTAGGGTATAAAAATACAAAGGATAGGATTTCCCTTTCCTATTTTTCAAGCAAAATACAATGGCAATATCTCAAATAAAATGAAATTTAAGCTGTGAAAATAAGGCAATCTGGGAGAGAGCTCAGAACCTCCCTGTAGGTTTTGAAAAGGTGATGTTGTCTACAGAGAAAGTTAAAAATCTTTATGGCCACCAGCCGTGTGACTCCCGGAGTAGCAATTATAGAGAAGCAAACAAGGGCACAGTGACTAATTATGATCATTATTTTCAACTACGTCTGTTCCTTTACAGAGCTTTGAGGCTTTTACCCTGGTTCTTTCTTGCCTTGAACCTCTTTACTGATTTGTATAAAGGGCAGTTTCAAATGTGACTCCTCCCCCCAAAAAGTCTATGTTGAAATCTGAACTTTCTTTTTTTTTTTTTTTTTTTTTTTGTAGAGACAGAGTCTCACTGTACCGCCCTCGGTAGAGTGCCGTGGCCTCACACAGCTCACAGCAACCTCCAACTCCTGGGCTTAAGCGATTCTCTTGCCTCAGCCTCCCAAGCAGCTGGGACTACAGGCGCCTGCCACAACGCCCGGCTATTTTTTGGTTGCAGTTTGGCCGGGGCTGGGTTTGAACCCGCCACCCTCGGCATATGGGGCCGGCGCCTTACTGACTGAGCCACAGGCGCCGCCCAGAAATCTGAACTTTCAATGTAATAGAATTAGGAGATAAGGCCTTCGGGGGTAATTAAGTCATAAGAAAAAATCCCTTATATTTGTGATTTATGCTTATAAGAAAGAGACCAGAGAGAGCTAGCTTTCTGCTTGTGAGGACACCGTGAGAAGGTGCCGCCTACCAGCCAGAAAGCAGGCCCTCGCCAGATAGACACCAAATCTGCTTCAATTCTGCTGTCCTCAGAATGGGAGAAATCACATTTCTGCTATTTATAAGCTGCCTGTTTTATGGCGCTGCATTATGTTACAGCAACTGAATAGATTAAGGCCCTATCAATATGGTCATGCATTAGGGAAGGAGCAAAGATTCGTGCCTCCCCTGTCCCTCCGGTTTTGCTGAAAAATCACTGACACGACAGAGTGACTAATAGAAGGAAAAAGATACAGATGTATTTAACATGGATACCTGGGAACCTCAGGACGAAGATTTAATTTATGAATGAGGTACAGAGGTTTTCAAAGAATGGGGGCTTGTAAACAGTAAAACAGGTTTTGTGAAGGGAGAAAGGAACAGCCAGCAAAAGTGGTCTTGTTGTGAAAATGAAACCTTACAGGTGGCAGCCCTCACAGAGAATAGATGGTAAAGGTTGTTCCTTTTTGCCAGACATTTAAAGCTATTGGACTCTCAGTTAATCATTCCTAGATCAGATAACGACAGACTTGGCTATGTTGATGCAGATTCTCCACAGATACGAATTTCCACCCACAAAAGACAGCTTTGCCGTGTTACTTCTACCTGTGAGACTCGTGGCAACCATCTCAACATAATACAAAGAATCTCAAAGAAATACAGTTTGGGCTAAAATATTTCTAATTTCCTTCAATTATAAGAAGATTCGTATCACTGCCCACCCCAGATGTGGAGCTCAGCAGCAACTTAGAAATGCAAACAATGTAATCTAATCATTTGTAACTTCATAGCAATAATCTGAAATAAAGAAGATTCATCAACAATGAATTAGTTTGAAAAATTAGATATTGTTTGCACAAAATAACAACGATGCCCATCACAAATGCTACAAACATCACGAGAGTAACAGTCACCATTGTACAATGCTTGGGGAAATAGCACATAGCAATATTGTTAAACAGACAAGGCAAATGGGCACCTTGGCATCTGAGGTCACCTGTGACCAATGAAAAGATACCTAGAGACCCAGGGGCACCAGGGAAAAGCTTTATAGACGGTTATGGGGGAAGAAGTAAGAAGCTTACACCTGTGTACCATCTTTGGAATGCGTCTTTCCTCACTCTTCAGAAGGACCCTTCTCCCCTCTCTGGGAAACTCTGTGCTTTAAACAAACTTTCCTCAGATCTGTTGCTGTCAAGACTCCTCGCTACTTTTTTTCAACCCCTGTTTACTTTATGTTCAATTTAACTTGGCTGAACAAGTTAGTTCTGCTGAGACCAGACCAGGTCTACGGGACAGTTTAAGGGTCTTAGAGACCCCTGACCTCAGTTTATCACTAATTGTTGTCTATTAGGCAAAATAAAAATTAATACAATTAATCTGAGGTGATAATTTACTTCTTCAGGCCAATGAAAAATAATGTATATCCAAGAGTCAACATTTTACTTCCTTTTAATTCTTTTTTTACAAGCATGTTAGGAAATTAGGAAATACAGGTATATGGTGCTGAGATGTTATCTTATTAAATTAAAATGCATAATTTCTTTGGAAAAATAAAATAAATGAAAGGAAAAGAAATTTGTGCTTAGAGACTCAAACTGTTCCCTTATTTTTAGATTGCAGGATTACAATAAAATCCACAACCAGCATAGATATCTGAATTTCTAGGACTGAGTTTGAAAATTCTGTGTCCTATGATTCAAGATGCTGGTTTTTGAAAACTTGAGAAAACAAATGTCCTTCTAGAAAAGGTTGCTATGCAAGGCGTCCAAGAGAAATAGCTAAAGAACAGTTTAGCTTTGAAACAGCCAGTTTTGTGCAACTCTAAAATCCACTTGCTCTTTTATTTTAATTGCAATGAAATATTATTCTAAAGGGAAACAGTTTGATTATTGACTCCTTGCTGAATTGACTGACAGAATTATAAATGCAATTGTACGGACCTGGATTTCTGAGACAGCAGGGAGGAAGAGCATCAGCTGAGGAACGGTTGATTCAGAGACTGTCCCTGGAGGAGTCCACCTTTAATTCCCCACTTCTCATGGGAAGCACAGCCTCACTGGGCTTTTGAGTGTTGCATGAAAAAGAAGATCTTGCTCAGAATTGTAACACTTATTAATAATGGTCAAGCTTTTTATCTTTTCAATTTTTCATTTCTCACTTTTTGCCTTAAACTTCCTAATACACATTTATCTAGATATGTGACTTGGTTTAAAGCCATCTAACGGGGCATTTCCACGGCTCAAATATGCTTTCCGTCACCTCACTCCATTTCCACATCTATCATATGATACTGCGGTGGGTGTGAATAAATCTCATGTATAGTAATCATTTTTCTTTATTTCCATTTTCTTGTTTTCTTTGCTTCTTACATAAATCCAAAGTTACAGAAGACTTAGCTCAAATTCGAATGTCAGACTCTTTCCTGGTGACCTTAGTCTGAAGTGATAATTCCCTTCTATAATTTTTACAGCAATATTTATCTGGAAATTTCAAATGGCATCTCTCTTATAACTGTTCTGATTTTTTATTTAAAAACACTTTTTCATTTGACTTTTGTCATATTCCACATTGTCTTAAAGATGAATCATGTGTGCACTATAATACTGGCTGGTATGATGCCTTGCTGTGCTTAATGTTTAGTGTATATTTTCCAGCTTCTTTTGTCATTCTCTCAGAACATTTCTCTATGAGCTCAATAATAGATGCCCATTTCATTGATATTTAATCTGAAAATAGCATAGGTGGCTTTTATTTAAAAGGACATCTCATTTATTTTTCTCTAAGCTACTACTTTAGTAAAGAAAACAATGAAGTACTATTTACCTTCCTGTTAGGAGTAAAATTATTTCAGCAATGTTTCTTATGTAAAAATGCCGCTTCACTTTTTTATGAAGAAACTAGTAGATGCTTGGGCTGGCGAAAGTCAACATTAATGAAATGGGAAGTAAACTGTTTGTTCAAAAGAAATTATGGAGAGTAGGGCTGCCCTGGAAGTATTATTGATACCAGCAGAATTATACTCCCTACGGGATTACCAAACTATAAAACTGGAGGGTGGCTGAAGTTAGAATTTCAAGATTGTACGTTCATGGAATAAAATTACATTTATACCACTTACAATTGTACAAATATATATATATATATATATTTTTTTTTTTTTCAAGAAAACTACCATCAGCTTCTGGTAAAGGAAGTTGTGTGTGTGTGTTGGGGAGCATTTTAAGGCCAAGGATTAAAAATCAATTTATTTAAAATTTTAACAAAATCTGTTACCTGTCCATAAAACAAAAAGCAAACCAATAGACTGAGTGTAAAATAAATCATTTTTTTATGTGATAGGGTAAATTATGAGTAAAACTTAATTTTTTATCTTAAAACAAATTTATACTGGCCAAACAGGCAACATTGGAGTTGTGTCTGCACAGAACAAACTTTTGAAATAAAAAGTTGGGTGACAGGCTCAGTGGTTCATGCCTGTAATCCTACCATTCTGGGACCCCGAGGCAGGTGGATTGCCTGAGGTCATGAGTTTGAGATCAGTCTGAGCAAGAGCGGGACCCCATCTCTAAAAATAGCCGGGCTTTGTGGCAGGTGCCTGTAGTCCCAGCTATTCGGGAAGCTGAGGCAAGAGAATCACTTGAGCCCAAGAGTTTGAGGTTGCTGTGAGCTGTGATGCCACAGCAGTGTACCAAGGATGACACAGTGAGACTCTGTCTTAAAAACAATAAATAAATAAATGTTGGGGGAAGCAGACAGAACTATTTGAACTTGTTGATACAAAATTTTAAAGTAAAGAAAGCAAGACTCAATCAGATATTTAGAAATCAGTAGCATACGTGCACGCCCTGGGTATAATAAATGAAAATACAAGTTCTTATGATAGGGCTTTGTCCAGATAAACCCATCATGAGTTGAAAATATTGTTAAGCCCAAAACACAATTTTCTTTTTTTTTTTTTTTTTTTTTCTTGTAGAGACAGAGTCTCACTGTACCGCCCTCGGGTAGAGTGCCGTGGCGTCACACGACTCACAGCAACCTCCAACTCCTGGGCTGAAGTGATTCTCTTGCCTCAGCCTCCCAAAACACAATTTTCAACTCACGATGGATTTATCAGACTTCACCCCATTTTCGGCTGGTGGAGGAAGTACGGACTGCATATATGCGTATCCTTTCTGCAAATTGAGTTTTTTTGTTTGTTTGTTTGCATTTTGTTTTAGAAACGGGATCTTACTCTATGACCTGAGCTGGAGTAAACTGATCACACCTCATTATAACTTTGTATTCCTGTACCAGCTAATATTTTTTATTAGATCATAATTGTGTACATTACTGCATGTATGGGGTGCAATGTGCTGAGTTTATATACGATTTGGAATGTTTACAGCAAACTGGTTAGTACAGCCTTCACCTCACTGATTTAAGTGTTGTGTTTAGACATTTATACTCTACTCCTAATATATTTGACATGTACCCTTGCAATATGCGCAGCTCATTTTTATCTGAAATTTGATAGAATTCAAGGGTGCATGTACTCTACTTTTCTTGGTTTATAAAGATAATTTTTTTTTTATTTCAATCTTGTTGGAAGTAGCAAAGAATGTATAACAATGCTGTCTCCCAAGTAAATTATCAACAGCTCCAATATTCATAGTTTAGCTTTTTTCAAGATGTCCTTCTATGTCAGTCATGAAGTTGATTTCACCTTTTCTAGCATAAAATGTGATATATTTTTAAGACTAAGTTATAGATAATTGAGATTTTTATGAAGTGTGTACTTTATCATTATTTTGGCTTTTTATAATGTAAATCATCAAGATAAAAATAAAGAGATTTAGACATTCGAGTAGTTGCCTACAAAGGTCATGAATAAATTATGTTTAAGAATTATCTGTGAAACAACTCAAAGCAATTAAGAAGGATTGTCTTGAGACTTGTGTTCATGCAAATGTTCCTCACCTAAAAAGTCTTTAGTGTAATTAGTTTTTCATTTTTCATAATTTGTTGACTGTAAGTAAAGTGGTTTGATTTCAGTGAAGCCGTGCCTAATAGGCAGTATGTCAAGATACTGTGGTAAATCGTATGTAGATTTTTGTTAATTAAACTTGATCCAGATTTTAAACCTGCACTACCCAAATGTGTGAATGTGTTACCTAGTTTTTATCAGTTCTTAGTATAGCCTCAGGAGTAGAATGGCTGGGTAATATGGTAACTGGAACCTCCAGGTTTAATATTTGGGGTATGAAAACTGCTAAGCTGTATCATTTTACAATCACACCAGCTTCCATTATTATATGAATTTTGGGTGCTTTTTGTTTTGTTTGTTCAACTACTCTAATGGGTATCAAGTGTTACCACGGTGTTGATTTGTTCTTCCTAATTACTAATGATGTTCATTATCTTTTCATTTATATAATCATTGGAGGAATATCTGTTCAAATTCTCTTGTTGCTTATATTTGGTGTGGTATCTGAAAAACTAACACCTAACTCAAGGTCATGAGAATTTACTTCCCTGCTTCTAAAGATTTTATAATTTTGGCTTTTACATTTAGATCACTAATCCATTTTCAGTTATGTTTTGTTCCCAGTGTAAGGGAAGGGCCCAGCTTCATTTATTTGTATGTAGATACTCAGTTGTCCCAACACTATTTATTTAAAAGAATCTTTTTTCAATTCAATGATTTAACTGTCTTTATCATTCAAATTATTCTGAATGGGAGATTTGTTGACACCCATTTATTTACTCAATCATTTATTGATATCTGCATGGATGATGGATATTTATTTTCCATTTTATAATCTAACATTATTTTGCAACTGAAATCGTTCTAGATTTGGCCACTGAAATTTTTTTTGTCTATTTTTTGAGATGGAGTCTCAATATGTTACCCGGGCTGTTCCTGAAGTCCTGGGCTCAGGGGATCCTCCTGAATGAGCCTTAGAATAGTTCAGAGTAGCTGGGATTATAGAGGCATGAATTGCACTTAACTCATTTGGAACTTTTTTTGAATTAGATATATTTATTTATTTCAGATTAATACGTGGATACGAATGATTAGGTTACATTGCTTGTGTTTGTTGGGTAAATTCCAAGTTGTAATTGAGCCGTTCGCCCTTACTCAGGAAGTGTGTCATATACACACTTACTTTGTGCCCCTTAGTTGAGAGCTAACATTCCCTCTCCTTCCTCACCCTCCCCTCTCTCTCCCCCACAGTTGAGTTTAGTTCAGTTTTTCTCTCTGTGGGCATGTAGTTGTTCATCTACTAGTTTCATACTAGCATTGACTACATTGATACTCGCTTTTCCATTCTTGTGATATTTTACTAAAGAGACTGTTCTCCAACTCCATCCAGGCAAATACAAAAGATGTAAAGCCTCCATCATTTTATAACTGAATAATATTCCACGGTACACATATGCCACAGTTTATTGATCCGTTCATGAGTTGATGGGCACTTGGGTTGGTTCCACATCTTGGTTATTGTGAATAGAGCTGTGATAAACCTTCCAGTGCAAATGTCCTTTTGGCAAAATTACATTTTTCTTCTGGGTAGATATCTAATAATGGGATTGCAGGATCATATGTCAGGTTCACTTTTATCTCTTTGAGGATGCTCCATACTTCTTTCCATAGAGGCTGTATTAGTTTGCCATCCCACCAAGAGTGTAAGAGTGTTCCCTTCTCATTAGGAACTTTTTCAGTCTCTTATCCTGTTGACATCCCCCCATCATTGTGGGAGTTTTTAAGCATTTCCTAACTTTCTGGCACTACAGGATATTCCAGGCTTTTATGTTTTATGGTGAATCTTAGAATCAGTCATTTCTCTAAAGAATCCTTGTTTTTCTTATTGGAGAATAAGTTTAGAAATGAAGATCTGTGTGGTAGGTGTTCTCATTACTTCTAGGGCATAACACTATAGGTTCTTTCAGGTGTCAAAACAAGGAAATGTATGTCCAGACTAACTCACATACATTCAATTATCTGTAAATGTTTATGTTTGTATGCCATATTTATATTAGGATACACAAGATTTTATATTTATGTCTTCAATTCTAATCCATTACCCCTGGTATCATTATATTCTATATACCTAGCTTATCTGTAAACTTCTACCCCAATAGGGAGAAACTTTTTACAAAACTTTTATTAAAAAGCATTTGCCATCCATTTACTTAATCTAATTTCAGTCTACACGTATAGTGGTGTCTTAGTTGTTAGCTTGTGCTCCATAGGCGACAAATTGGTCAACTAGAGTATGATGCCTCTGAACATTACTTTCGTGTTTAGTCTTACAGATTACCCATTTCCCAAGTTAATTAGCTCATTACCGTAGCCCTACTATGTTCAGTGAGGTTGTTTTATATATCTGTAATACCGTAAGATTTTTTCCATGCTGCATTTCATCCTGGGATTCTCTTGATCTCCTAAATGACTTTTTAAAAATTTTCACATAGGAAGATTTACTTTATATGCTGTAAAGTTTTATGTGTTTTGAAAAAAGCAGATGTTATAGACTCACCGTGACAATGTAGTGTTTATCCATTCCTCTGTTGAAGGACATCTTGTTTGCTTCCAGTTTGGGGCAGCAATTAATGAAACTGCTATGAATTTTCACATTTAGCATTTTTTGCATCTATCCATTTTCAAATTGCATAAGTATCTAGGAGTATGATTGCTTGATTGACTAGTAGGTCTATGTTTAGGTCTATAGGAAACTGTCCAAATGTTTTCCAAAGTAGCTGTGCCATTGTATACTTTTGATAGCAGTGAATGAGTGAATGTTCCTGTTAGTCTGTCTTTTCTGTGGCAACTGCCTTTAAAAGCTCTTTTTTGTTGGTGTGCGTTTGTTTTTAATTTCAGACATTCTAATAGGTATATAGAAATGATTTCTCATTTTAATACCTAATTCCCTATGGCAAGTTATTTTGAACATCTTATTTTTTTAATATATTATTTGCTATCTTTATATCTTCATGGGATGTCTGTTTAGATCTTTTGCTCACTTTAAAATTGAGTTGTTTTATTTTTGAAGTGTTTTTCTTTTTAAGCGTTCTTTATTAAATATATGTTCAGCAGTTATTTTTTTCATGTTTGTGGCTAATGTTATAAATTTCAATAGTGTCTTTCACGGAACAGGTTCATTTTAATAGAGTCTAATTTATCAACTTTTTTCTTTCGTGGATCATGATTTTAGAGTATCACAAAAATCACAGGCCACCTAGATTTCTTCGATATTTATTTGAGAAGTTTTATAGTTCTGTGTTCTAAAATTGCATATATCATTTATTTTAATTAAGTTTTATAAAAAGTATTAGATTTGGGTCTAGATTTATTTCAAGTACCTGGATGTCCAGTTGTTCCAATACTGTTTATTGAAAAAAAAAAAGAAAGAAGGAAACTCTTTTATTCGTTAAGTTGCCTTTATTTTGTCAAAGATCAGTTGATTGTATTTGTATGAGTCTATTCCTGGATCCCCTATTCTCTGTCACTGAGCTACATGTTCATTCTTTTGCTGACATGGTGCTCTTGTGATGTTGAGGCGTAATTGACAAAGTTTACACATACTTAAGGTGTACAGGTGTGATGTTTTAAAATGTTACTGCAATAATTAACATACCCGTCACCTCACAGTTGTGTTTGTGTGTGTGTATGTGTGATGAGAATACTTAAGATTTACTTTCTTAGCAAATTTCAAATAGATGGTACATTATTATCAGCTACAGTCTCTACGTAACACCTTAGATAGCCAGAATTTACTCCATAGACAAAGTTTGTACCCTCTGAGCAAGATCTCCCCGTATCTTTGTACTCCCTGGTTCTGTGAGTTCAACTTTTTGGATTCTACTCATATTAATGAGATCCTGCAATATTTATATTTGGGTATCAGAATTATTTCGCTTAGTATAATGGTCATTAGGATCATTTACATTGTTAGAATTTCCTTTTTCTTTTTTTAAGGCTAAATAACATTGTATTTTAGTTATCCATTCCTTTTTCTTTTTTTTTTTAATTGAATCATAGCTGTGTACATTGATATGATCATGGGGCATCATTCACTAGCTTCACAGACCATTTACCAAGTTTCACATATACCCTTGTAAGATGCACGGCTGGTGTAATCCCACCAATCCCCTTCCCTCTACCCACCTCCCCCCTCCCTCCCCTCCCTTTCCCCCTTCCCCCTATTCTTAGGTTGTAACTGGGTTATAGCTTTCATGTGAAAACCCTAAATTAGTCTCATAGTAGGGCTGAGTACATTGGGTACTTTCTCTTCCATTCTTGAGATACTTTACTAAGAAGAATATGTTCCAGCTCCATCCATGTAAACATGAAAGAGGTAAAGTCTCCATCTTTCTTTAAGGCTGCGTAATATTCCATGGTGTACATATACCACAATTTATTAATCCATTTGTGGATTGATGGGTACCTGGGCTTCTTCCATGACTTAGCAATTATGAATTGGGCTGCAATAAACATTCTGGTACAAATATCTTTGTTATGACGTGATTTTTGGTCTTCTGGGTATATGCCCAGTAGAGGAATTACAGGATTGAATGGCAGATCTATTTTTAGATCTCTAAGTGTTCTCCATATCTCTTTCCAAAAGGAATGTATTAATTTGCATTCCCACCAGCAGTGCAAAAGTGTTCCCTTTTCTCCACATCCGCGCCAACATCTCTGGTCTTGGGATTTTGTGATATAGGCTAGTCTCACTGGAGTTAGATGGTATCTCAAAGTAGTTTTGATTTGCATTTCTCTGATGATTAAAGATGATGAGTATTTTTTCATATGTCTGAAGGCCGCACACCTGTCTTCTTCAGAGAAGTTTCTCTTCAAATCCCTTGCCCAGCCTGTGATAGGATCCCTTGTTCTATTCTTGCTAATGCGTTTGAGTTCTCTGTGGGTTCTGGTTATTAAACCTTTGTCGGAGACATAACCTGCAAATATCTTCTCCCATTCTGAGGGCTGTTTGCTTGCTTTACTTACTGTGTTCTTGGCTGTGCAGAAGCTTTTTAGTTTGATCAAGTCCCAGTAGTGTATTTTTGAAGCTGCTTCAATTGCCCGGGGGGTCCTCCTCATAAAATACTCACCCATCCCGATTTCTTCAAGGGTTTTCCCTGCACTCTCCTGTAGTATTTTTATAGTTTCATGTCTTAAGTTTCAATCTTTGATCCAGTGAGAGTCTATCTTAGTTAATGGTGAAAGGTGTGGGTCCACTTTCAGTCTTTTACAGGTTGCCAGCCAGTTCACCCAGCACCATTTGTTAAATAGGGAATCTTTTCCCCACTGAATGTTTTTAATTGGCTTGTCAAAGATTAAATAACGGTAAGTAGCTGGATTCATCTCTTGATTCTCTATTCTATTCCAGACATCTACCTCTCTGTTTTTGTGCCAATACCATGCTGTTTTGATCACTATTGATTTGTAGTATAGTCTGAGGTCTGGTAGCATAATTCCTCCTGCTTTGTTTTTATTTCTGAGTAATGTCTTGGCTATTCGAGGTTTTTTCTGTCCATTCCTTTTTCTATAGACACTTAGGTTGTTACCATATCTTGGTTATTGTAATTGATTAATAAATGTTGAATCATATTTCCACATTTGAATAAATCTTGCTTGTTCATAGTATATAATTCTTTTTATATCTTGGTGTATACTATTTGCTGAGACTTTGGTGAGAATTATTGCACTATGTCCTGAAGAAATATCAGTCTGTAGTTTTTGTTGTTATTGTTGTTCTAGAAATGTCTTTATCTGGTTTTGGTATTATGATAATGCTGGTCTCAGAGACTGAGCCAGAAAATACTCCCTCTAACTTATTTTCTGAATAAGTCTGTACAGAATTGTTCTAATTTCTTCCTTAATAGTTTGGTAGAAATTATCATTGAATCCATCTGAGCCCAGTATTTTCTTTTTTGGAACGTTATTAATTATCAAATCAATTTCTTTTAAAATTATTTTTCTTTTTTGTTTCAAAATATTAAGGGTATACATGTGTTTTTGTTACATGGATAGTTTTATACTGTGTAACTCAGGGGTGTAAGTGTGACCGTCACCCAAACAGTGTTCATTGTACTTGAAAGGAAGGTTTTATTCCTCCCTCCCCCTCCTTGCCCCATCTTGACGTCAAATGATTTTTACTTTTCTCTGTGTCCATATGTGCCCATCAATTATTGATACTTCCAAAGTATTAGTGAGTACAAGTGGTGTTTGTACTTAGGATAATGGCCTCCATCTATGATCATCTTCTTGCTACAGAAGGTGCTAATTCATTTTTTCTTATTGCTGAGTAAGACTTCGTGGTGGACAACATGTGTGCCAAAAATGTAGACACATTTTAAAAAAGGAAAAAATATTAAAATTGTATTACTCAAGTCACATTTGACTTCTTTAATTATAAGAAATATAAGATTACAAACATTATTGGTACATATTGAGTGTTATAAGGTAAATGCACCACATTTTGTTAATATGCTCTGGAAATGATGGGCACTTGGGTTGATTCCACATCTTTGTAGGTGAATTGTGCGGTGCTGCATTAAACAATCAGGTGCAGGTGTCCTTGATAAAATGATTTCTTTTCTACTGGGTAGATACCCAGTAGTCAGATTCCTGGATTGAATGGTAGGTCTCCTTTTAGTTCTTTGAGAAGTCTCCATGCTGTTTTCCATGCTGCTTCTCTGGTACTTTTCTTTATTCATGTAGATCTAAATTTTTGACTTGTATCATTCCTTTGCCCTGAAGAATCTGTTTAAAAATTCTTGCAGGGCCACGTATGATGGCAGTGAATACCCTCAGGGGTTTTATTTTATTTTATTTTTCTGTCTGAGGCACCACACCTGACTCACTCCTCTCTCTTTTCTGCTACCACAGTTTCTGTGGAAAGTCCACTGTAACAATTAACCTTGTTTCTTTAAAGGTGGGGTGATTTTTCCCTTTTAGCTTCTTGCAAGGTTTTCCTTTTGTTTTTATTTATCTGCAGTGTTAACAGGATATGACTTGGTCTGCTTCCTTTGCTATTTTGCCTACTTAGAGTTCTCTGAGCTTCCTGGATCTCCGGTTTGGTGTTTGGTATTAATTTTGGAACGTCCTCATCCATTACTACTGCAAGGATTTTCTCTTCTCCTCCTCTGGTATTCCAAGTATATGTATGTTACACCTATGAAATTATCTGACTGTTCTTGTGTGTTCTATTTTTTATCTCTTTTTTTCTAGTCCTCCTTTCCTTTCCTTTCTCCCCCCCCAACCCCACTTTTTCCTTTGCAGTTTCAGAAGTTTCTATTCATCCCCTTAAGCATCACGGACCCTCCCTCCGGCATGCCCATTCTCCTATGAGCCTTATGTTATTCTCCATTCTTTCACATTGTTTTTATTTACATCAGGGCCCTTACTTGCTAATTATAGTTATTTTAAATATTTTTTGTTTGGTAATTCCAAAATAGGTATTACTTCTTAGCCTGATTTTGATGCTAGCTCTGTCTTTTCAAACTCAATTCCCCCCTTGCCTTTTAGCATATCTTCTAATTTTTTGTTGAAAGGTGGACTTAATATATCCAGTAAAAGAACCTGAATGAAATTGACCTTTATTGTGATATTTTATGTAAACCTGACTGACATGGAGCTTTGCTTAATGTTTTGCACCTGCAGGCACCAGAGGTTTCAAATTCTTCTAGCCTCTATCTCTGTATCCTCTGCGGACTTCACATTCCCCAAGTGCTCTTCCTCGGAGCCTCCACCTTGCAGTTCCTTCTGCTATTAAACACTAGCCGAATCCCTGCTGGTGTGGTGGCAAGTTGCGAAGGATGGGACATGTTTTATTGTTTTATGATTGATCCCAGAATTTTAATAGATGGGTATTCTAAAATCTTACTTTCAGAAGTATTTCACCTTTATTTTGCTTCCTCAATGATTAAAGTGGGGAAGATGCCCTTCCATCCAGAGGGAGACCACCTGCTAAGTCTTTTTCCTGGAGTGTGGAGCTCTTCAACAGAGATAAGCTCAGTGTCCTCCACAATGATCATTTCTTCCTGCACCCAAAACAGGGACACAAAAGCAAATTTCCAGGCTCTCTGCAGCCCCCAAGAGTTTCCCACACCACGTGTGTATTTGCTCTGCTTGTACTAACTTATCAGAGTTACCACCCTACACATTTGTGGTTTCAATGACTTCTCTAGATAAGCAAATCTGAGCTGTGATTCTCTGGATTCACCTGCCTCTCTGGATTGTGAGGTGGAATCCTTCCCAGCGAAGACGAGTCTCTGAGAAATCTAAGAAAATTCATTTATTTTCTGTTTGTTCTGCTTTTCTCTTATAAAAAGGCAAGTGATAATTTTCAAACTCTTTTATATATCTGAGCTGGAAATGACTGCCTCTATTTTTCTTAATTATACATAAATATGATTTGTTTTAATGAGGTTTCTAGAGTGGAATTGCCAATACTCTTCATTTGTAACACACATTTGATTTGTGGGTTATAAATCTGATCACTACAACTCCCTTTATGAGAGAGAACACTGAGAAATACATTTTCCCATTTTGCTTTTCCCCCTGGTTCAGATCAGTCTGCCTAGGAGATGACCTGATATGAGATTAAAAGAAAAAAGTGAAAAGAGGATCATTCAGAAGCTTTTGAAGCCAGGGATTTCAGTGATGAGAGGCATGAGATCCGCGGCAGCTCCCTGGCAACGATAAATCAACTGCTTCAGTGCTCTGGGCAGCTGAGAGGGCATGTGGTGGTCTCTGAAGACTTCCTCTCTGTGTTGTAGATTCAAATAGTGAAAGCTGCTCAAAAGCTCTTGAGAGTCAGTGACTTCTGGAGGAATCTTTAAGAACCAACCTCAAAAAGCTCTTGAGATTCCAGTGACTTCTGGAGGTATCTTTAAGAGCCACCAGCTGAAATTATTGGTGATTGTTTCTCTGCCTTTTCTCCCACAGCCCCTTCAATGGTTTTATAAAAGCATTCAGGTTTTTGTGTTAAAATCCTTCATACTTCCAATAATAAAGTAGCTTTTCTTTTTCTCATCAAACCATGATTACTATAAAATAGATTTCCCTTCCATTGAGAACAAATGTATATGATAGAATTTAGATGAATAAGGTGGAAGATTGACTCATATTCTGAAGAAGTTAAAGAACCTTCCCAGGACTCTTCATGTCAGACACCTCCATTTCCAACTATGCTCTTCTGGTAAACCAAAGAGTTACCACAGAGTTAAAGGCAGGAAGATACAAACCAAAACTAATGAACTAATAAAATATAAAATTAAAAAATGGTATATTGGTCTTTGAGAAGTTTTGTGTGCTTGCTGGGTTTCTAATTTAATATATACATAGCTAGGGGATTGCTCTCTGCCAACGTATAGAAGGGCTTTCTTAGAGAATGGGGATAATACCTAAAATATAAATCTTCTTTATATATATATATGAAAAATATTTTCAAATAATTAACTGTAATAAAAGTCAAATTGACAAGCACCAAATTATTATTGTTGTCTCTCTCATCAGGGCCTTTTGGTGTTGGTAACTTTGCTTTAAAACTCATAAATCTACCCAGAATAATTAATGTGAATTTTTGGTCGAGAAGGATTAATTTATGCATCGGAAGGTTTGGAATTCTTTTCTGTTAAATATTAACGTGAATACAATATCTGTGAAGAGCTCAAATTTCTTGGTTTCATTATTCCTTTAATATAATAGTTAAGGTAAATGCAACTATTCTGAGGGCTTCTATCATACAAATCTGAAGATGTACCAGCATAGTCCCTCCTCCCCACAAAAAGGAAACTAAGAGGTTTGATTCAGTTCTATCTTTAAAAACAATTGTATACATACACAATTCAAACTGTCTACAGCCAAAGGAGGTGCTGACTCCTTTCTCATTTGCCTTCATAGCAAACCGACCACCCAGGATATGGTACCCACAGAATCTTCAATGCAGCAGATGAAGGGCTATGAGATAGGAACAATGTTTTTGACCTCTCTAAGGCATTTGCTTTACCTGGACATAAATTACAGCTGCAGAACTTTAGAGATTTGGAGCCTTCCAGTGACTGCATAAAGTGTTTTGCATTAATTTGAGGAATTGTACACAAAGAAAAGCCACATGAGCAGAGATTCAAGGGAACCATAAACAGGAAGCCTGAGGGCATATTTTATTTTCTCTGCCTGCCAATTATCTTACGATCTAATGTGTTTTCTCCCTTGTGCACATGTATGCCGAAGATACAGTGTGAAGTCACAGCCCACACGGGTGCCCTCAGGGAGTCCCAGCAGCCCACAGTCCAACGTACTGAGCTGGTTTTTGTTTTTTCTTCTCCAGAAAGTTGATTCAAATGAAATATGATGCCAGAATCTTCAGTCTTCTGTTTCACTTCAAGATTTCATGAATTTAATGTCTCGTTAATGATTAACGAATGTGTAGCATTTCAGAACAGGCTAAGTAAGCTTCATTTCTGGATACTGTACTAACCTTCCTCCTTGATTCAGGATTTTTAGAAAGCACACTTTTTTGTCTTTATAGTGCTTATAAAAATGTCTGTCTGGAAAAGGGTTCTATTTAATGTAATCACATTAGCCTTTTTTTTGTTGTTCTTAAGGTGGAAAAGGAGCTGGCTCCATGCCAGCCTGGATATTTCATGGGCAATTGCTGCCCTGTGCACCTGGTTTGACAGGTGTCTAAGTATCTCCTAGAGCAGTGGTTCTCAACCTTCCTAATGCCGTGGCCCTTTAATACAGTTCCTGTGGGTCGCGACCCACAAGTTGAGCACCGCTGTCTTAGCGACTCTTTCGAGCTTGCATTATCCAGCAGCTGTGGAAGCTGATAAAGGCCTCATGAAGTGAGCATCTGAGATCCTCATGGGCAGAAGCATCCTACCTCGGGGGCTGCCTTTAGTGTGTGGTGTGTCCTACCAAGCCGGAAGCACAGAATTCAGAAGTGTGTTCACACCAAAGTGTGCATTTTCAAATCTCACTTCTGGACGTTAATTATGATAATGTAGCAATGGCACAGTGTGGTACTTGTGGGAGACACTGAGATTGGCATTTTCATAGAAGGAAGGCAAAATATGGAAATTCAGAAACTGAAGGATACTTGGTGTAGGTTCCTTTAAGTAGTATGAGTATTTTTTTTTTCCAATTAGGAAAACTATTGCTCAGAAAATTTATATAGCTTACAAAGATTATAGAGTTTTTTTTAAGTAACTAATTTGGTATAGAGAGTATTAGGAATTCAAGATTCTTCATCCCCTTAATGATTTCTAGTAGAAGTGATATATAAGAGGATTGCAAGGTTAAGAAATGAAATGAAACAGAACTTGGACATTTTTTAAGAAGTGTTTATTCAGTTGCCATTTTCTTTTCTTATATGAAAGTGTTGAGGACATTGTCATCGTAAAGACAGAATGACAATGTTTCTGTCATATTGATTTAAATGTAGTACAGTAAATAAGTATTAACATTTTTCATCCTTTATTGAAACTCAGAACTACTTACTCATTTTTGTTTAATTTCTCAAAAATTACTCTAAGAGTAATTAGTGGTAACAGAAATACTATCTGTCTCTGTGTTATGTGTGTGTGTGTGTGTGAAGTAATTGATTAAGTCTGCTGAAATTAGATTAAGTCTGGAGATTAGATGTAAGAGTTTACCTTTAAAATCCAAACTAATAAAAGTGAGTATTTTTTTTAATTCATGCTATTTCAGTAATTATGTTATTATCTTTTATTTATAATCCTGATCAAAATCCCATTTCTAAAAATAAAAGACTGGTAACTACCCTGTTTCCCCGAAAATAAGACAGTGTCTTATTTTAAGGTGTGCTCCCAAAGATGTGCTAGGTCTTATTTTCAGGGGACATCTTATCTTTCCTGTGAGTAGGTCTTATTTTCGAAGGATGTCTTATTTTCGGGGAAACGGGGTATAATACAGTAAAACATAAAACACTGTTTTCCAATTAGGATGAAGGATCTTAAATACCTGATATTCCCTATGCCCAATTAGTTACTTAAAAAGAGCTAAAAAAAAAAAAAAAGCTCTATAATTTTCAGAAGCCATGTAAATTTTAACTCTTATAAAGGGTTAAAAAGAGCTCTATAATCTTCGGAAGCCATGTAAATTTTTTAGCATTAGTTTTTCTAATTGAAGTATTTTCATGAGGTGAAAACAATTCCAACTTCAGAGATTTTATTTATTGATTAAAATTTTAGAAGTGTGTGTGCTGCTAAGGGAGATAACTTATGGGGAAGTTCTGTGGATTCCATATTTTTCAAAAACTTAGAGCAGAACACAGAAAATATTCAGTCTAGTAAATTAGCTTAGCAAATGTCTTTTATTAGAGAAAAATACCTACCAAGAGAAATAAACATGCTGAGGGTTTTTTTTTTTTGGATCTCATTGTGTTTTTTTCTTTTTTCCAGATTAATGTGAGAGTACGTGTGATACTTACCAACCCCCCCACCTCTTCTTGTTTTTCTCCCTTGTGGGCCTATAGTAATATGATGTGTGAGTATTTAACATGGTATTCATACATGGGGTGCTTGCTTTTCATTCTTGAAATACTTTACTTTGGGGAATGTTTTCCAAATCCATCCAGAAAAATACAAAAGATGCAAAGTTTCCATACTATTTTTTTTTAATGGCTTGGGGAATAGAATTCCATGGTGTACATATAATACAATTTATTTATCCATTCATGTGTTGATGGGCATTTTGGGTTGTTTTCACATCTTTGTGTTTATGAATTGAGCTGCTATAAACATTTAAGTGCAAATTTCTTTAGGAATGTGCTGGTTTGAAAGTAATATCCTTTAATTACTTTTTTTTTTGTAGGGACAGAGTCTCACAAATGTCCCTCGGTAGAGTGCTATGGCCTCACACAGCTCACAGCAACCTCTAACTCTTGGGCTTACGCGATTCTCTTGCCTCAGCCTCCCAAGCAGCTGGGACTACAGGTGCCTGCCACAACGCCAGGCTATTTTTTGGTTGCAGTTCAGCCGGGGCCGGGTTTGAACCCGCCACCCTCAGTATATGGGGCCGGCGCCTTACTGACTGAGCCACAGGCACCACCCTAATTGACTTTTTTTTAAAGTCATATGTTTGAAAATAATGAAGTGAAATGCCTTTAAGAAATTGTATGAACAATACAACAAAAGGTGAGGCCTAAGGATTATCTGCAGTCCTTCCTGAACCAATGTCCAGTTCCACTTGAAAACCAAGAAACAAAACTCCAAATATCAGACTGAAAAACACTGGGTGGAGAGGCGCTTGTATCTGCCTTTGCTTTAACCATCCCTTGGTATTTTGTTTTCTCTCATTTTGGTCCTCCTAATTTTAAGGCTCCTTTCCTTCTAGTTCAACTATAACTTTGGTGATTTCTCTGACACCTTTACACATTGCCCCTCCCATGAGTGGGCTAAGAACATCCCATTTGTCAAGAGTTCCCTTCTAAACATGGGCTGCTATGGGAATCCTTCCCACCCTTTAAACCTTAGCACTTTCTGTGCAAACGTTCCCTCAATCACCCTGCATAGAAAAGAGTTCTTCATCATTTAAATTTTCATAGTTACTTATGTGTCTTGATTACATAGCAATGACGCTATCTGGTAACAGAAGTTTTCTATGTCTTATTGAATCTATATGTTCATGATTTTATTGGAGAATGGACCCAAGCTGTTTCTAACTCCTGCTGCACGTTTAACAGGGATTTACAGATGGTGGCCGCTCAAACCTCCACGGAGACCCAAATGACAGTGATTCAACATGAATATGTTAGCCAACTTCAGACTCCAAAGGCAGGAACATTTTCTGAAATTACAAATATGGAAACCCCATGTAAGAGGCACTATCCACTCTATATTACCATGCTGATATGAAGAATGCTTGTCTCATCTATTACCACATTTGTAGAAAATAAACATAATGAGCAAACATCATCTTTCATAATGGCAATCAAACACCCCGGCACCATCAGGATGTGATTTAATACAGGATAGACCCGACTATCACTGCCGCTTTATATTATGAATGTCAATTTGAAGTAAACAGTTGTTTATGTCAGCTAAAATATATGATAATATCTAGAAAATTATAATGTTCAGCAATTAAGCCCATGGAAGAGTCTAACTTTGTGTTTATAGTTCCCATCTATATTTTTGTTGTTTTTAAGCTTACGGAGCAATGCAGAGACTGTATTCCTCTTTGAAGTGGATGGAATTTCTAGATGTTGGCAGCTCCAATTTGTCTTGTGAAGTTTCTGTGACAGCTAAGTATTTTGATTTTGATGGGTGACATGCTTTTGTAACTTCCTTTGAAATCTATCCAAACTGATTTCTTGGTATTTGTTGAAACTTTATACATTTGGTTTTTGTTTTGCGGGTGTATTAAATTCTTCCTAGGGGTTATATCAATTAGCTGATGTTGTTGGACTGTCGTTTTGGTGTCCCTAAGATTCCATGTTGCCAGATGGGGATTTAGAGGTTGACATGGTACAAATGGAACAGATCAAAGGTGAATTAGTTCCTAATAACTGAGCCTTAAATATTTCTCAGGTTGCTCCAGTCAGACTCATGAACAAATATGTTCTGTACTGTGGGTTCTGAAAAAAAAAAATTGACAGCATGAACAGCAAAATGGTCCCGATCTCATATGACTAGTGTCCTTTTGATAAAAGGAAGTTTGGAGAGAGATGTGCATGGAGCAAAATGGTACGTGACCTGAGAACAGTGCTCTGGGGGCCATGGAAGCAGCTGACACAGACCTTCCCCCAGCCTCGGGAAAAGCCAGCCTGGCAAGCATCTTGATTTTGGACTTCCAGCTTTCAGAACTGAGAGACGATGTATTCCTATCATTTAAGCCTCTCAGTTTATGGTGCTTTGCTGTGGAAGCTCTGGTGGACTCATATGCGCGCTCCTGATGTATTCTAGTGTACTTATTTCTAGTCTATTAATATATACACCCCACATGTGCACATATGTACAATCTCATATGGTATTATCTTTATTAACATTATACATCAAGAATTTCCCTGTCATTTTAATAACATCCCATATTGAATATGAAGGGGCCTATAGTACAGTTGACTCAAGAACTGTTCCTGTCCACAAATTCTCTAGATCCTTAGCTTTGAACTGAACATAAATTCTGGCCAGAAAGGTTTTTACTGGGGCCCCTGTTCACTTTTTATCAGTAGCTCAGCAGACTCCTTACAGTGTTCAGTCTGCGCTGGAAAGAATCACACCGTCTCCGGGGATAGGTTACCTTGAGAGTGGGCAGCCCACACAGGTGCCCAGAGCTCACCCCTCCAAGGGTCTTTCTAAGGGTCCCTGTTGATTTTGTGCTTTGCTGTCTCTGTCTTGAAAAGTTCAACAATTTCTGAACAAAGAGCCCTGCCTTGTCACTTTGCATGGGGACCTTTGCAAAGGGTAGTTAGTCCTTCCCAGTTCCCCATTCCAGTATTCAGCCAGCCCCATTCCATTCCACCTACTATGGAATTCCCAAATCCCACTTTACTCTTCATTATTTAGGTAGTTTATTTTGCATATTTTTTTCTGACTCAGTCTTCACATTTTCCCTAATGACTTATTCTATTTTTCATACTCAGATGTTCTAAAATGCCATCATTGGTAAGTTTTGTATTTTAAATCTGGCTGCCGTAACAGGAGGGAAGACATAAGCACACTGTTTGGTTAATAGGATTTAGAGTAGGGAGTGAGCAGTGGCCCGTCTCTACAGCCTTTACTGTGGGAGGGGTTGAACTCTGAGATTTGGATAAGAGAAGAATCAAGTGTTGTAAACTGGAAATGCAGGTTATCCCTGCCCACATGCTTCCAGCTGCAAGTAACAGAAAATCCAGGCCCCAAATAGGTCATTTATCACCTTAAATGACAAGAAAATCAGAAGTGAGCCCTATGCATGGTTGGTTAACTCAGCAGTTCAGGACCTCATTGGGGACTGCGGGGCAGGCACCATCCACGTTTTCCACGCTGCCTGTTGGACATCATTGAGCTTCCCTCCTGGTTCCGTGAGAGCTGCAGCACTTCCAGGTGTCATGGGGACACGTGACGACATTCATGTAAGGAGAGAAGTTTTTCTCCCTGTGCATCTCATTTTTTGAACCAGGACTCTTTCTTCAAAGCCCCACAGCACATCTGTCTGCTTCCATTTCCCAGCCTTGTCCTGCCCATGGCGCAGGGGCTCCTAATCAATTACCATGACTGTAATGGTAATGTTACCATGACTGTCACAGGCCAAATTCTTTTCCAGAGTCTTGTGAGGCTTTGAACTCTGCTAAGGTCATGGCTATTTGATGACAGAAGAGAATTTTGGGTCTGTTAAGAGAGAAGAATTGGCAGTGGCTATTGATTAGGCCACCAGCTACACCTGCCACATGGGGAGCTGAATGCATACAAACTCCATGATCTGAAATCTTCCTCTGTCAGTCATCAAACCAGTGAGAATTCCTTCCATTATTCAAATTACTGCCCTCTTTTAGAATTGGCACGGTACATTGGAGCACGCTGTGTCGTAATCCTGGAGTGAATAAACACTGGCTGTGTGTCCAGCTCATTTCTGGATGTGGTTCCTGTCCTGGGGTTCTCCTAAAGCACTGGGTAAAGGCTGCTGAATGGCCATTCATCGAAAGGAATAAATAATATGAGACTCTGCCTGGGGACACAAGCAGCTAAAATTGGTTGGAGTCAGGCAATATGTGCTGAGCTTGATCAAGAGAGGAAGCTGGTCATCAGCTCAGGCAGGGTGCGATTGGCTCAGGACCAAAGAGTGACTGAGACTAGGGCACAGTAAGGATCTGGACAGTATCCCCAACTCCGCTGATGCTGTTTGCACCCACAGCCAGTGTGCATCATCCTGCAAGTCCTTCCTTTGTTGTCACAATGTAGCAGTCCCAGTGGGGGTATAACAAGATGATTCTACAGTAAAAATAAAATAAAAATAACACACAAAAAAAGGGGCCAATGAGAGCAGAGGAAGTGCCATGAATTCTCTTCTCTCAGTGAGCTTATTAATGCAAGAATGGGGATGCACGCAACCCCCTCGTGGCAGGGAGGTGGGCTGTCCATGCTAGCTGACCAGATGTGAGGGCTACAAGGCACTTTAATTGAAGTCAGAAGCAAAATTTATAGTCAGGAGTTTATGAAAATTTAGGTGGCAGGAAGCTCTCTATTTCTTTCTTTCTGTCAGGGTCTCTCTTTTAAAACCAGGGTAGGAACAGAAAATATGAGTGTTATAAAAAGAAAAAGGTATAATTACAATATATTCATGGCATGCTAAGATGAGCAAATCCCCGCAGTTAGTGATGACTACTTTATAGTGGAGCACGCCTGGTCAGCAGTCTGTGAAATAGGTTCAAAATTAGGCCTTAGAGCAGAGCGTCTGGAAAACGTCCCTTTACCTTCTGTGAAGGGACGGCAACCCACTGAGACTCATCTGGTAGGTGCTGGCGGAGGGCAGCAGCTTGAGGGGCAATTTTACCTTCTGAGTTAGTTTTAATTGCTGCACTAGATTTTTGAATCAACTAGTTAATTTGGCAAGTATCACTAAGCTTCCTTAAAACGGAGCACAGACAACATGTGGAACCTTGTTTGAAACAAGGCCTAAGCTTCACCAAGGTGGTAGTGAGGAGAAGGTGACACTCAAATCGGAAGGTATCATTTTCCAGGAGCCTCACTGGGACTTTTTAAGAAATGGCTCACATAGCACCAGGTGTCAGCACTTAGCGTTCTTTGGACAATCACATGTCCAGGATATTGGTCTCATTAAGTGTTATCCTTATATGCACCAGAGATTATCGTCCCCTGTGGCTTGTGGAGAACTGCTGCGGCTGAAAATTTGTTGCCAATATTAGCTATGCGTCTCCCAGAAAGGATTTATTTGGAGGCTTCTGTCCTATTATATTCCTTTCCTGTTTAGTATCTGTCAGGGGGAAATGATCCCATCTTATCACTGCTTCCATTGATTTTTTTTTTTATATTCCTCCTAATTTCAGAAAACATTTAAGAAAGCTAAAGTAATACATTGATGTGACTGAGATAGTGTGACTTCTCTCTTTGACTTGGGCTTACGATTTTAAAAACATGGACGATATGTCATAGCATTGATCAGACGCTTTCCAGGCTCTCTTTCATTTCCTTTTTATATTGAACGCATCCTAATTTCTGAGTTTGGGCAGTCTTACAGAAGGGACAGATCCAACATTAAAGTTTCCAGAAGACCAGTCAAAATTCAAAAGAGTCACAGGCCGTCACTGTTTGCATGCTTTTAAGGAAAAGTCAGCCTGAAACCAGGGGAAGAGATTTGTAAACTTCAAAAATTAGAGTACGCATCTTCCACCCAGCAGGAAAGCCAAATGGGGCTGCCGTGGTAATTTTGTATGTTTTCTTATTGATGTTGGTCTGTGGGTTGAAGGAGAGAATTTTATATTTTAAAAATTCAAATCATAAAACTCAAAATCAAAAAGCCCAAATCAGTGCCTTTCATGGAGTAGTTGTTTTATAAGTATGTTCTGAAGGAATAAAGAATATAGAATTGTCCCTTATGCCCCCCTGCAGGGAAGGTGTTTTGCTAAAACTGAACACCTGCTTCCACACGGCTCCTTTGCCTACAGCTGTAGGCCAGGAGGGCGGGAGAGCAGCCCTAGCTTAGACTATTTCCCACTGCAGTGAAGCCAGGCTGCCAGGGGGCCTCCTTATCATCTCGATAAGCTGAAACACCTGGGGAGTTACCCTGTCGATTTTCTGTCCAAAGAATACACTCAATTGGGAGTGAAACTGAGACCAGGCTCCACTTCATCCACTGGCCACCGAGGACGTCTCAGTGTGTTGTGACAACTGTCACAGGCAGCGGCTCTTTTGTTAAACTCTCCGCTCTGAATACTCTGATAGCATTTCCCTTGCTACTCCAAGTTAAAGTCCCACACTCCCTTCTCATGAGAAAAGTCCCTCAGGTAAAGGGGCTAATTAAATATACATGGGTTTTTCCCTTTGCCAAAGGACAGCCAAATACCATTTCCTTCACTTTTGCTTAAGGACAAGAGTATTTTAGTTTCTAAAAAGGATGCATTTTGTTCTAAAATAAACTATGGCCCCTATGAAATCGTGTAAGATGTAATTTAAGGAAAACCAGCCCAGGATTCTAACAGGATTTTCTTATCAAGCCCTCTCCAGATGCTGCAGCTGTCACTTAGGCCATGCCAACGTCTGGTGTCATGACAGTTTGATGCAAGTTGGTTCCACTTGTCACTCTTTCAATTTCCCAGCTGGCCTCAATTTTAAAGGGCATATTAGCATTATCATAACCATCTTAAAGATGTGTCTTGACTTGACTTTAAGCCCGTTTTGTTTCTAAGTCACAAAGTATAATGAAATACCAGTGAGATAAAAAGGATTTTATTGTCTATAGATGACATCAAATACTCTAATCTCTGACCAAGGAAATGGAAGGTTTTTTAAAAGGTTGTTCTATGAGGTTCACTGCAGCGTAGCATTGAAGAGAAAGAGAGGGGCTTTAGAACATCCTGGTCTAGGTAACAGGTGGGAAGGAGGCGTTCCCGTGCACGTTTTGAAAACCCCATGTTTATCCTGTGCAAAGGAGCGATTTTAGTGGAAGTCTTTAAAAGAGTGTCTGACTGTGTGACAAAAGAGAGAAACCAGAAAACATAAACACACTCTAAATTAAATTGCTAGATGGTAAAGTTACTTGCTCTGTCAATTATAAATGACAAACTGAAGCTTGCCTAAAATACAGATGTTTACTTCAACATCTTCAGATGCCTCCCGTGTGTGTATTGTATTGCTGCCTTAATATTACATTGTCCCATTTCGTGATAAGTGAGGATGTTTAAGACAGAAACAAGTCTCCGGAAAACTATTAGTGATCGGAATATTATTTGACATATTTAGCCATCACTAAAAAATCTGTGTATAATTTGAAGACTGTGAACACACTTTAATCTTCAGTATAGATTATTTTTATGTTCAATTATCTCAGAAAGTCTTTTCATCTGCAAAGCAAAAATAATGATCTCTAAAGCCTTGGCAGATGGGAATGGGGCCAGCATTCCATAGTTAGTGGACTCACGCTCTCAAACTGAGCCACACATGTGCTCACACACGCACGTGACTTGGGCACACACAAACGCTTTTTGAAAATCTATAACAGAAAACCAATCTGTATTGGTTGCATGAGTCTGGTTAATAATAAATCCACATTTATTTAAAAATCATTAAGACTCTGAACTACACTATTTAAGAAGCAGTAAATCTTTGCCCTGGTGGATTAAAAGAAGGGCTGTGTGTATTTCCCTGTGAAGTAATCAAAGTGGAACTTCGCAGCTGGGATGTCTTCACATCTGTAAGTCCCCAGCCCGGCATTAGAATAAAACATGTCCTCAGTAGCGTAGATTTATAATTGTCGACTGCCCTCATTTTTTCCTGGAACAGTGAATAGCACCACTTCTCAAAGGGATGGATCAAGACAGAGGGAGATTGGGTGAGACTGTGAAAGAAATTATTTACGTATTAAAAAATTAGTTATAGGGTGATGCCTGTGGGTCAGTGGCTAGGGGGCCGGCCCCGAATGCCGAGGGTTGCGGGGTCGAACCCAGCCCCGGTCAGCTAACTCAGCGGTGGCAACTGCAACAAATATAGCTGGGCATTGTGGCGAGCACCTGTAATCCCAGGTACTCTGGAGGCTGAGGCAAGAGAATCGTGTAAGACCAAGAGCTGGAGGTTGCTGTGAGCTGTGATGCTATAGCACTCTAGCAAGGGCGACAAAGTGAAACTCTGTCTTAAAAAAAAAAAAATTAGTTATAAAGGTGCCATTAAATTACTTTTTCCCAATTAAGTGGTGTGTCCAGATCTGTTTTTTAGCAAGATGATTCCTTCAGCTGCACTATGGATGCTCTGAAGTAGGGGAAACTAGTATAGAAAATAAAATTACAAGAAGTGGCTTGGGGCTGTTTTGTTGGTATACAATTATCACACTCTCTGTACCAAAAAGGAGGAAAGAGTAAGGGTTAAAAACTTTGTTCCAGAACCTGAATTTTAATTTTTGTTCTCCCCTTACAAGCTGGGGAGACCTTGGAAAAGTTAAGTAATTTCTTTGTGATCGTGACTCAATTTCTTCGTGTATAACATATTAGTATCTACACCGTAGAATCATTGCGATGACTAAGTAAATTCATAGAAACACATTTATTGGAACTATGCCTAGCGAATTTTTAGGTCATTAAATCTGCAATATCTGATTTCTAATTACAACTTCTGTTTGCTGTGTCTCTAACGAGAAGCAATACTGCCCTAAATATCCTCGTCGTCTCTCCATCTTAACGGTAGTTTGTTTACTGAGCAGAAAAGAAGCCTGAGGAGGGAAGGGTAACAAAGTCAGGACAGGCGGCTTCCACAGCTTGTTGAGAACTGAACATTTTTCAATTGGCCAGAGTGGTCCACAGCCGGGAAGACTGGTGGCTGGCAGGTGCGAGGTCCGGTGAACACTGTGGGTGACTGAGTTTGTAATTTCAGCTTCTGTAGTTTTAGCAACATGGTTTGTACGCTGTGTTGCAAGCTTTGGCTCGTGAGAGGATTGGCCTGTCTTTATTGACCAATTTCAGCTGCTTACTCCCAAGCGTGCTCATCATGTCCCCAGTGGGTGGCAGAAGACATGTGTTGTGACCAGTTGTCCGGCTTCCATGAAGCTGTGTTGCATGATTCCAGTGTTGGGCTCCCAAACAGACACCAGGGGCTTTTTGAGGAGTACAGGGGCCAGACACCAGGGAATTTTTGAGGAGTATAGGGGCACCTCCATACCCGGCCACCTCCCCACATTGACCTAATTTTCATAAACTGGACAGGCACAGCATGTCCATAACAGCACAGCAGGCCCAGCTCCTCTGTTGACCAGTTTGTTATCATCCCTTGGCCGGTCACCTTGCAGAGGTTCTGCTGAATTCATTTCTGGATTGTGTTTTGGCATTTCATCTTTATCAAACCATCGTGCTGAACCCTTTTGATGGTCAAAAAGAATACATTTTTCATCACATTTACTAATATGGTGTAGAAATGGTTTGCATGTATGTTGTGGTAGCAAACAAAGGCCAGCTTTCAGAGGATCTTGCTTTCCACACTTGTTTAATATACATGGAACCCATTTATACGGCTTCTTTACCTTGCCCATTTGTTTCAAATGGTCTAATATTATTGGAATAGTATCATTAAACCTTGCTGCTAACTCTCGTGTAGGTTGAGACGGATTCACTTCCCCTACAGCTTTCAGCTCATCATTATCCACCTGGGCCTCATGTCACCCAGGTGGCTCATTTTTCACGATTCAAATAACCAGAGTGGAACTTCTCACCAACCAACACGCTGTGCCTTCCTGGGCCACATCCTTCCCAAACACTTCATTGCTATTTCGAGGTGTTTGTGCTGGTTCCATGACAGAACTCATACTCAAAAAGAACATGAACTTTTTGACTTATCCATAATGTCACAAAAATTGCTCTACAAAAATTTGAAAGATCATTGCAAAGTAAAACATACATTTGTAATAATGAGGAGGTACTTGCCCTCCAAAACCCAAAAATAAAACAAAAGGAAAAACAAGAAGTATCAGGGTGAAATATGAGATGTATCAACTGTCAAACTTAGTACTAAAGGAAAACAAACAGTTCCCACTGAGTAACCTAATATGTTCATATAAGGACTCCATTACTATAAATCACATCAGGGCAGCACTGTAAACTCCAAGGGATTAACGGAGCATCACTTGTCTTGATGGAAAGGTGGTGGTTTATGCTGCAAATTGGTAGGATACAAATCAAAGCTGCCTGAGCTCCTAAACTCATTATATATTTATTCATTTTCTGTTTTTACTTTGAGATCTGTGTTTAAATAGTACGACATTACAAATTAATAAACATTTAGATTATGAACCATGGCAACTCCAGTGACCAGAGTTTTTTGGAAACATAAAAGGAAATTCACTTAATCTTTCCCTACCTCCATCTGATAATTGCTGAGCCCATGAAATTGTTAAGACACTTAACTAGGATACTGCATGTACAAGTGCCTTAGAAATAAGAAGTGCTTAATTCACCTCTGTGGAATTTGAATTTGACCTTCCCTGTAAAGGAATAAAAGAGAAAATGCTTAGATTAAAACTTCATACCAAATTTGTGACATAGCCACTTCTCCAATGTGATAATGGGAGATAGCAGGAATGTGTCTAAGCCATTGCTCTATCTGGGAAAGGTATGCTGGGGCCATTTCAAGGCTGGTGGGTCTTTTTCTCCAATTAGATGTGATTTCTAACAGGTGCGGCCTTAGAACCTGATAGGACTAGTCAGCAGTGGGGCCCTGGGCAGGTCTTTTCAGCTTTCTGATTTAGAACATGCAGGTAATAATCCCTTCCTTATCACATTTCTAAAATCAGTGTGAGGACTACACAATGGTTTATGTAACGCTACACATACGTGGATTTTTAATCCTGGTGTCAGCAACTCACTACCAGAGGTCCTGGTCGTGGTGAAATGACCTTGTTGCCAGCTACTCAGGAGGCTGAGGCAAGAGAACTGCCTAAGCCCAAGAGTTGGAGGTTGCTGTGAGCTGTGACGCCACAGCACTCTACCCACGGTGACAAAGTGAGACTCTGTCTCTCAAAAAAAAAAAAAAAAAAGAGGAAAAGAAAGAAATGACCTTGTTGCTCATGATGAGAACTGCTTTGCTTTATGAAAAATCAAGGACTTGATACAAGACCTCAGTGGAGCTTCTTGATCCTCTTCTGTCACACTTGTGTGATTTTAGGAAAGCCAGTTAATCTCTTTAAGCCTCACCCAGACATCTGGAAAATGGGAATAATAACACTTAATTTGTGAGGTCAATATAGTAAATTGCCCCCATTCAACTGTCTGAAAATGATGACACTGAGGGCTGATTTCTTTGCCACGTCTAATTTCTGTTGCAATTTATTTATTTGTTCACTTATTTTTCCTAGAATTTTATTTTGAAAAATTTCAAATCTATAGGTATTTTGAAATACATAATACCAACATCAATGTTAACCATCCCAAAGACATTATTTGTGTTTATGTAGGAAAATGTCCTTGTTTTTCTGACAGAGTCTCAAGCTGTTGCCCTGGGTAGAATGATATGACGTCATAGCTCACAGCAACTTCCAACTCTTGGGCTTTAAGTGATCCGCTTGCCTCAGTTTTTCAATTTTTAGTAGAGATGAAGTCTTGCTTTGCTGAGGCTGGTCTGGAACACATGAGCTCAAGCAAACCACCTGCCTTGGCCTCCCACAGTGCTGGGATTACAGGTGTGAGCCACTGTGCCTGGCTGTTCTGTTGCTTTTTAAAATAGCTTTTCTTCACATTCCCAGATGCTGATGGCCCAGACAGCTAACTGGTTAGGAAGTCCTGGGTAGATTTAGTGGGGGATAGTCTAGCTGGAGTAGCGAGCCAGGAACTGTGGGTGCTGCGTCCACAGATGTAAACAAGCTGAATGTACCTGATGTCTTTTTATTTTGATAGATATTGCCTCTGTTTCTCACACTCAGCTTGGGTTTTAAAGGTGTCTGAACTTAGGTAGTTTGAAGCTTACTGTGAAAAATTCAGTAGATCCACCTGGCAATGTTTAAATTTCAGTTTTTAGAATATTCGGAGTGTCAGAAAGGAAATGGCAGTTCAAATATGAAAATCGTGGCTCCCTCATAGTCTGATTCCTTCGACAACCATCTTTCAACTCTTATAGGGATTTACTTCCTTATTTACAGCATTATTATTAAAAATGATTGTCCTATTTCAATTTTAGATATTTTCCATCTCGTTTACTATTTAGAAGTTAAAATAAGAATTTAGAATTTAGCTCTCTTTTATCATCGGTCCTATTGAAACACATACCTTTCCCTTCAGTCTCTGAGCTCTAGCTGTAACTCCAGGTTGACAGGCCTCCTCTGTCAAATATGTAACTTTTTAAATTGCAGAGCCAAGAAATATTCCTTGAGTTTGTTTCCTTCTCGAAGGCCTTTGGCACTTGTCTGGTTCTGGCTTTCCACGGAGTCAAACTTGCCTGATAGGCATTATTTCATTTGCCCCTTTCCCTTTGATAGCTCAGAAACTCCTCTTTGTCTCTCTGGTCTCTCCCGATCTCGCCGGTGACCAGGCCGTGACTCCGGGTCTTCCTTCTGCGTTTCCAGTGACTCCCTTCCACTCCCTTCTGCGCTCGGTTCATTGCTCTTAGATTCCCATGTCTTCCTCATTATTGATTTGTTTCTGGTTTATCTAAGTGCTAAATGAACTTCCAGCATTCTCTTTCTTTGTTTTTGAAACCCATTCTTTTTAAAAATATTTTTTTATCTCAGATTAGTGTGAAGGTATGTACAAATAGGTTACGACGTTTGTATTTGTTAAGTAGAATTCCTGTTGTCGTTGTGCCCCACACCCCAGAGGTACACTACGTACCCACTACATTACGCCCAGAAAATGGGAGCACAGCTCGTCCCTCCTCCCCTTTCTCCCCCCTACTCTCCCTTCCCCCCACTTGAATTGATTTGAGTTTTTCTCTCCTGTGGACACGTATCAGATCATCTACTGGCTTCATAGTAGTGTTGAGTACATTGGATACTTGCATATACCGTTCTTAAAATCAATGTGCCCTTGGTTTGTAACAACTAGTGCATATACCACTTTTATCATTTGCATGCAAACTGGGAAGCAGAAGGAGATATGTCCATCACACATACAGTGTCTTCGTTTTTTCTAAATTTTATTTATTTATTTTTATTTAAATTATTGTTTCAGGTTAATTTGAGGGTACAGAGAATTAGGTTGCAATGTTCCTGTGTGTTAGGTAGATCCCGCTTATGTTTGTGTCTCACTCCCAAGAGGTGTGCCGAAACCCCCCAACGTTGTGCCCATTAAGTGGGTGCACACGTAGCCCCTCCATCCTGTCTCTTGCCCCTCCCTGGTTCACCCTCCTCCCACCTTGAATTGATTTGAGTTTTTCTTATATGATCATGCATTAGATCCTCTCCTGGCTTCATATTAAAATTGAGTACGCTGGATTCTTGCTTCTCCATTCTCGTGATACTTTACTAAGAAGAATGTGTTCCACTTCCATCCAGGTTAATAACAAAGATGTAAAGTCTCCATCTTTTTAGTGGCTGTATAGTATTCCGTAGTATATATACACCACAGTTTGTTAAGCCATTCCTGGTTGGTGGGCATTAGTTTGACACACAGTATCTTTCTCGTACTGGTTTGTTAATGAGAGGGGCTGCAGCGCTGACTTGAGTCTTTATATCATACCCAGACTGCTCACTGGAGCAGGCCCATGTCAATGCTCCCTAACTTAAATGTGTGATTTTCCATTGTGACTTGATAGCTGCTATGTTCTAGGTTATTTTAACTCTTATTGGTTATTTATAAGAAGTTCCTGAATGTCTGTGTGATCATATGTTGTCAGTATAGCAACAAAGAAAAAATCTCATAAAATCTAACAAGCAAAAGATGTTATAAAAACCTATTTTTGTGAATGTCCCCAATGCGATAGAACTCCATATTTAAAATGACAGCTCTTTTAATAGGAAGAGAAATAAACATGTTGGTACGAAGCAATGACCAATGTACCTATAATTTAAAGGATAAATTTTGACAAAAATTTATAGTGATGAATATTAAGAGATTTCTATGACTGGTAAGTCATAAATTCAGAGCTGTTAGAAAATATAACCAGTGAAAATGAATGAGTGGATTCCAGATAATAGTTTAGAATTATCTTTTAAATATGGTAAAAAAATTGCTTCCAATATATTACCTACTGAATGTATAGTGGTGTGAGAGGAACTTAGGTATGCTTCAAACATTTTTAAAGATATTAATTATATTATTTTTGAAAGAAGTTCAAAGTACAGTAAGTATTTTTTTTTAACTATTTTCTTTGATCGACATAATTTAAGGGTGCCATGGAAGTTTTAGTAGAGGTTCAAGTGTGCTGTCAGATAGAAAAGGTTGGAGAACACTGACAGAGTGTGTAGTAAGAGAGGTCCAACAAGAGTCTTCCTAATATTTACCGTTTATTAGATTTTTTTCATTACATTTTTGTAAAACTTAGAAAGGTCTGACCTAGGAAGAGAATGATGTAGAATTTACTTATTATTTATTTCAGATATCATTCCTTCCATTATTAGGCAAAGGATCAGTGAAATGCTGCTAATATTCTCAGATAGAATAGCAATAAAAAATGGAGAGGAGATCGATTCCTGCGGATTCACAGACTCAGCTCTCCATCAGTACAGGCTAATAAATCCTTGCTGGGGGTCTACTGAATAGAGAAGCCTCTGTCCCAGAAAACTTGATGACAGACACAAAAGATCACCAAGATGAGGAAAAGATCTCCATTCTCAAGATGCTCAAGACCTAATGGGGCCAACTGAATGCGTAGAAAGAGCCACGACATAAAACAAAAGGTGACATTCCAGACCAGAGAACTTAGCCAGATAGTCTGGGAACATAAAGAAGAGATTATTCGATTCTGTCCGGAGAACTTCAGAAAATCTTCGAAGAGTGGGTGAATTCTGTGTCTTAAATGACAGTGGGATAATTCAAAGGGAAAGGCATGAGGATGTGTGACATGTTAGATTTCCAAGGTGCATAGCCTACAACATTCTAACAGGTGCCCTTCATTTTATAGTTATTGTCCATTTTACAAATAATAAATGTAAAATGTTAAAAACGCTAAATGACTTTCTTAAAGTCATAATTTTTTACAAGTAGTTACGGATGGCACAGTTGAAAAATGCTTCTAAAATCCAATCTGATGATGGTTTTAAGTCTAATCCACTGCTATGATGCTACGGTTGGCAGAGACCTAGAAATGTCAGTCTCAGCAAATGTGATTTTGTGTACAGGACCAGAGTGTTTCTTTGGTTCTAAATTACCCCTGCAATGATTCTAAAAATTATTTGCCATAGTGAATAGAGATGGTCTGTGAGAGTGCTTCCAAATCATTTAGATCATGGGGATGACCCAAAGGATATTTTAAGGACGTGCTCTCTAGCCCCCACCAGTACCCATCACCCCTCTCCATGTTATCAGAAAAACCAGGGCGAGCACTGACAGATCCGTGCTTTCAGTTGTTCCTCGGGTGACTGGCATCTGCTCGAAACAGAATACACTATTCAAAAGGGTAAAATGAGAGGTGTAATAATTTTACCCAAATACCTATCCTTTTCCAATATAAGATTTTACAATAACATCACTTCTATATATAACAAATGCAAGTGTTTTTGGTGTGACAAGGGATACTGATGTGAAACCAGAGATGACAATTCCATATGATTAAATATGGGAAACACATGATTTCCTAAGCATTTCAGCTAAGAACGAATGCACATTTCTTGCAAAGGTTTCTACTGAAGGGCCCCTCCAGACAGTTGCTTCACTAAGCTGTCTTTCAGTATAACCAGTATAGTTAATAGTGCAGGTTTCATGAAAACTTTGTTCATATATACCTGATTTTTGTGATATAAAGAGGAAATACAATTACAATAAGGCTGATGCAACAAGTATTATTGAAAAACAGATTCTCTTGGCCTGGGGAGGAGGCTCACACCTGTAATCCTAGCATTCTGGGAGGCCCAGGCAGGCAGATTGCTTAAGCTCAGGAGTTCAAGACCAGCCTGAGCAGGAACAAGAGCAGGACCCCAACTCTACTAAAAATATATACTAAAAAAAATATTAACTAGCTGGGCATGGTGGCAGGCACCTTTAGTTCCAGCTACTCAGGAGATAAAAGAAAGATCTGACTTCAAGAGTTTGAGGCTGCTGTGAGTTATGATGACACCATGACACTCTACCCAGCCTGACAGAGTGAGACTGTCTGAAAAACAAAATAATAAAATGCAAATTCTTCTTATTCTATGTGGTTCAAGTGGTTTTCTAAAGGCGCCCAGACTATGGCGAAAAGACAGACATTTGTTCAAATCTCAGATAATCATTTACCTTTGTGATTTTTGAGAAATCATCATCATTAGTATCATCATCATCATCATTATCATTATTATTCTTTGAGACAGAGTCTCACTTTGTCACACTCGGTAGAGTGCCATGATGTCATAGGTCACAGCAACCTCAAACTCTTGGGTTTAAGTGATTCTCTTGCCTCAGTTTTTCTATTTTTAGTAGAGACAGGGTCTCCCTTTTTGCTCAAAAGAATGAGAAATTGGAATCACACTGTATCAAATAGGTTGCTTTCAGCTACAAGTGATAAAACATTCAATTTAAAGTGCCTTTGATGTTGAGAAAAATTTACTAATTCACATCCCATCCCAATGTGGGGTTTCCAGTAGCCTGGATGTTGAGCGAGGGACACGGTGATATCTGGAATATTGTGCCTTCTTACCCTACTGGGGCCGTGGGATGATCCACACAGCTCTAAGTGCCACCAACACACATCACAATATCCAGCAAGGCAGGGAAAAGCACTTCTTTTCATATGCCTCCTTTTACTGGTGTGGAAGACCTTTTCTATAAGCCTATAAACAAACTCTCCTTCCCACGTGTTACTCAGGGGAATGAGAGTTTCTATAGTTGAATTACATAATCATGTTTCCCCTTCTCTCCCCTCTCTCCTGCACTCAGGGAGGGATCCTCTTAACTGAACACACTAAGGGGAAACCCTAACAAAACCCCGTCCACAAGAAGATCAAGAGTGTGAGGCTTGATGGCTGCAAGTGGGAGGTGTCACAACAGGAGACAACATGAGATGAACATTCCAGAAACGTTTTTCAACTCAACGTTATATTAAATATGTCTTTGTAAACCCACCTCATTTTTCAAATGGAAATATAATATTTACTTTATTCACTTTTTTAAATTGAGGGCAAGTTCACATAGCCTTAAATTAACCATTTTACAGTGAACACTTTAGAGTCAATTTGTACATTCTCAATGTTGTGTAGCCACCATCTAGATTTAATTCCTGCATGCTTTAATGATGGTCTGGTTTCTCAAATAAAAGCTCAATGATCAATTTCATAACTGGAAAAAAATTACATATTTTAGTATATAAAAGAATATGCTGCTCTTTTTTTCTCACTGAGAAAGCTTCTTGCATGTACGAAGAAGGTATCGGCACACTTCAGACTTTGTGGTGCAGGCTAATCTTGCTGGAGTGAGGTGCTATCTCAGAGTGGTTTTGATTTGCATTTCTCTGATGATTAGCAGCAATGAACATTTTTTTCATGCGGCATGGATATGGCGAGAAGGGAACACTTTTGCACTGCTAATGAGACTGCAAATTAATACTTTTCACTATGGAAAGAAGTATGGAAAATTGTCAAAGAACTAAAAGTTGACCTTCCATTTGACTCTGCAATCCCCTTGGTAGGTATCTACCCAGAAGAATAAAAATCATTTTACCAAAAGGACATTTGTACCAGAATGTTTATTGCAGCTCAATTCACGACTGCCAAGTCATGGAAACAACCCAAATGCCCAGCCACCTGTGAATGAATTAACAAACTGTGGCATGTGTATACCAGGGAGTACTAGTTAGCCAGAAGAAAAGATGTAGACTTACATCAGGGGTCCTCAAACTACAGCCCGTGGGCCACATGAGGCGGTATGATTGTATTTGTTCCCATTTTGTTTTTTTACTTCAAAATAAGATATGTGCAGTGTGCATAGGAATTTGTTATAGTTTCTTTTTTAAACTATGGTCCAGCCCTCCAATGGTCTGAGGGACAGTGAACTGGCCCCCTGTTTAAAAAGTTTGAGGACCCCTGCTACATCATTTGTGTTTACCTGGATGGAGTTGAAGCACATTCTTCTTAGTAAAGTATTTCAAGAATGGAAAAAAAGTATCCAATATACTCAATATTGATATTAAACCAATATATAAACAACTACATGTCCATATAGAAAAATGAAAACAAAAATATAGTCTAGCAAGGAGGAAGGGAGACGTGTGAGGGGAGGAGGGGGAGGGAGGAGGATTGACGGGGTCTCACCTACTGTGCACAGTGTGAGGGTGTTCAGCATGACCCCTGGGGGAAGGACTCAACAACAACTTGAACTTTACCTTAGAATGGAAGACAGTGAAACCTACACATTTATACCCTTATATCATTTGAAATAAAAAAAAAAACACCTTAATCTCAGAAAATTTAGATCTCATGTCACAAAATCATTCTGGCGCGTTTGTGTTATAACATGGTCATTTAGTTTCTATGTCTCTTACAATTTTAAAATATTTAAATATGTTTCATTCTTCAATTTTGATTTTTTTATATAATTCTATTTGGAGATTGTTAGACTTCAAATATAAAATACCATGGCAATTCCTTTTCATTATGAAAAGTCATGAAGACTTGTAGCTTTTATTTCACTTTTTATTTCACTTAGCTTGAGGCAATTTAGCAGTTGGGTGAAGGCCTAAGTATGAAAATTGTGCTGCGTATCGTATTTTAAAAAGGTAACCAAATGTAAGTCGTCTAGTTATTTGGGTTGTCTCTGCTCTCACAATGTGATCACGATCATTTAATATCATATTAGAATGTTTTCCAATCTGCTGTGGCAGGCATGGATTGTTATTTTTGGACTTTATGTATGTCAAAGGAACTTTGTAGTTAAATATAGACTTGGGATTTCCTGGCCAAAGTATGTCTGCTAGAAAAAATAAATGTTTTTGGAAACTAATCATTTTTCCTTTAGAGTTTGGAAACACAAGTTTATTACGAGTGTGAACTTGCATCTCTGTCTTTTTCCTTCCCCCCATTTATAACACATTATCTAACCGCATACATTGCCATCACATTACAGAACCTGAGAAATTAATTGACTCAATATCTCTGAAACTTGCTATTTAAATGTGTAAAGAAATCATTATGGGAAAGATGAAACTGAAATTATTGAAAGTATTGAAGGCATTAGGATTGCTTTCAGAAAGAACATTCTGGGTTAGGGAATGTTTTCCTATATTATCCCATTACTAAAGGATGCAAATCTTTCAATAATATTGTGATTTGTTATCAAATAGGAAAAGTGCATAAAGTTATTAAAGAATTGAGGAAAAATTACACGTGTAGAAGTAATTTGAATTCTAATTGAGGGGGATTTAAAATAAGGAGAAGAAATCTGTGAGAAATCTATGTATTATTACAATAGAAAGTTGAGTCCCATCTTGACAAGAAATATGAGTCAAATATACCCACAGTGTTCTAGGAAGGGAGGCACTGTTGAGGTGACAAAGTGTACAAAATTGGATGTTAAGCACATCTGGGTCCTAATTCTTGCTCTGATGTGTACAGGCTGTGTAAATCTGAGCAAACTATTTCAGTCCTCTAAGACTTCATTTTGTCACCCAATGAAGAGGTTTTATACAGCTACTGTTTTTTTTTTTTTATAGATAGCATTAAATAAGATATTTGCAAATAAGACGCTCACAAAATTCTAGCTACTTGTACAGCAGTGTGGTAGTTAGACATATTTAGATGCTATTGCGAAGGATGGTATCATGTTATCTTTTAAGTTAAAAAATATTTGGAAAATGATAGGGACCTGGGGTTCTCAATGTATGTTTTACTCTGATATGCCTAAGGAGTAGATAATGGTTTAATATAACAGTGATTTATAAAGTGTGCAGAATACCTGTGTATTCCTGTGTGTGTGTGCAAATCTCCCAATGACTCTAATATCCACACTCTCTTTCTGCTCCACTAGTTATAATTACTGACCACCTCAAAGCACGGAAATAAAAGCATTTCAATTTCACCCTCATTTGACTCTGTATAGAAAATATTTAACTTAACATCCAAGTTTATGGCTCAAGGAATAGGGCGCCGGCCCCATCTACGGGAGGTGGTGGGTTCAAGCCCAGCCCTGGCCAAAAACTGCAACAATAACAAAAAAATAAATAAGTTAATGTCCCAAGTTTCAACACACAAGGAAGGCATCATTTCAAATTTAATTAATTTTTGAAATAGAAAATTTTATGGAAAGAATCTTAGAGATTCATTGTTTTCCCTCAGAGAGAATATTTTATGAGGCGGATATGTACAGAAAATGTCAACACTGGCTGGTAATCCTGACACCCGAGCCCTGCTCAGAGTGACACATCTCCTTGTTGCCCTTTCTGAGGAAACTGCAGGACATGATTCCTGATCATCTGGTGTAGGAACGTGCACATTCATGCTGCTGCTTTTTCTCACTGCCTCTAGTAGCTGATGTTTCTGTGTTGTTGTTTTTTTTAACTGTGACAAACATTTGGAGATCAAAGAAGCAAATTTATAGGGAAGGGTGAGGGTGAAGTTTTGATAGAATTGAAGCTATCTGGGCCATGTCCTCAAAGACCTTGAATCATCATACAGAGGAACTCTGACGTCACACCTTTTCTCATCCCTGCTGCCAGCCTATCAAAGACACTTTCTGAGGCAGGGGTGGGACCTGATGTTCAAGGTACAACCTTCAGTAATGCATCTGCAGGGAGGATCATTACCTGAGAATTTCTCAGGACACTTAAATCCTGTACAATCTATAAATATAACAAATTTTAACTATCTCAATCTACAAGACACAAAGAAAAATAAATTGTTTGTCAAAGCTATTCCTAGAATTCATGAATGCAACCCATGAACCCTCACACCCAAAACTCCTATGAGTTAAAAAAAGTCTAATATCAGCATTTAAACTGGTTACATATCAGTTAAAAAAAATACAGTTTTCATTACAGGAAAATACAGCACTCTTGGGGAAAATGTTTAGATAGTAATTTTGTGAGTAAAACATTCTATGTTGTGACACTATTACCTGCTTTCATATTTATGTTTATTAAGGGATTTTTTTTTACCGGATTTAGGCATTAACAGAAAGATGTTACATGAAAGAGGCATTTCAAACATCATATGCTTTTAGTTTACATTTTCTCTTGTCACCTTTTTATGTGTTGTTAAAAAAATATTATAAGGTGCACACATGGAAAATTTCCCTGATGTAGAATAGTCAAATTAAAGGAAAAGCTTTGTTTGGATATTTTTATAGAACGGTATCTACTTCTACACTTAGTTATACTTAGTTTAAGTTATAGAGTAAGGTTGACACACATTTCATTGAAGAAGACCCATTGCAGAGAAGAATCTGGCATAATATCTCACTGTCTTTTTCCTGACATTTAGGCCTGATGCATTTGCAGTAACATAGAAGGTTAGATCCAGAAAAGACATCATGTACATTCTTCTCTAACAATTTATAGATGAAGAAACCTTTGAATAAAGGTGAAATAATTTACCCACTTGAGAAAAAAAAATTCATGCTTAGATCAAGTTAATATTTATTGCAGATTTATAAATGCCAGAAACTGTACTTTATTGCATATTGAATCTCATAGCAATCTTGAGAAGATGACATTTTTTAATCCATATTTTATAGATAAGAGAGATTTGAAGACATGAGGTGGTTTTCTGGATGTCAATTAGTTAGCAAGTGGTTAATCAGGTTTGAACCGAGTTAATTTTTTGGTTCTGTCTAATAGAAAGCCGATAAATCTATGTTTGGGTTAATGGATAAATCAGGGAATGGATTTGCAAGAATGATTTCAATGTAACTCTGTCCCTAACACACCATCGGAACTTGAGTATATAATTGTTTGTTTTAGGTTATCTGATTTGCAAAAGCTTAATTGACTTGTATAACCTTACTTCAGCACTTTCCACCAAGATTAATACAATTATAATGGCACATGTCTTTGCTGGTAAAGAAATGACCTATAATTATTCATTATTAATTATATATGGGCAAATTTCAGATCCATCAAAAAATGATGCCTCAGCCTAATTAACTTTGATTTATTGTATACCCAGGAAATGACTATGAGTGGGAAGATATTTAAGTTGTTATGCTCTTTAACATTCTCCTGAAATGAAAATGGTGTGTACGTAACTGCTCACACATGTGGTTTCTCTTCTGTTATAAAAATTTGAATATGGAGGGGGAGGGGCAAGATGGCTGACTAGAAGCAGCCTCCGACATAAGCTCCTGTCCAGGGAGAAAGATAATGTCCAGAGGGTATCCAATTGAGCTGAAGACAGGAAGCCCAGCTGAGAGGGAAGAGAGATAACTACAGGCCACCCTAGCTGAGGCAAGCTGCGATCCCAAGACAACAATCTCCAGGTACAAAACTCAACCAAAAGGAAAAATGCCCGACCCCTCCTCCAAGAAAGCTGTGGGTTCTTTTTTCCTTTTCCTTTCGCTCTTCGTTTGCTCCTGTGAGATTTCTACAGGCAAGTAGTGAACTGAGGATCTCTTGTCTCAACCCACGGGTGAGAGCAGTAAGAAGTGGGGACTTCTTCCTCCAGAGGGACCCTGCGGTGACTCTGAACATTCTCTTACCAGGCAGAAAAATCGAACTAACATTTTCCCTGCCATTCTGAACTTTCAGTCCACCCTCCTTCCCCAACTGGATAAACCAGATCCTTAACCCCTGCAGAGACTGAGGGAGGAAGCTCAGGAGCAGTGCCCCTGCCTCCCAGCCTGCCTGACCAAGTACCCATCCCCTGCCTGGTTAGTCCCCTGCTCCCTCCTTGTCTCCAGGCTGCGCCATGCCCCTAGTGCCCTCACTGGCACTGCATAGCACCAAGACTGCCCAGACCGCCAAGGCTGAGTGCCGTGCCCCACCCATCTGGAGACCACTGAAGCTGTGCGCCGCACTGGCCCTGCCTCTAAGCCAGGCCCCTGCCTGACCAGAATCGCCAGTGGAGTAGTGTTCTCTTTGCTGAAGTCACCGGGTGCTGGATACTACCAGAATCACGTGCAGCGTACCTCACCCTGCTGCCAGATCCGTGTGCAACACACTCCTAGAGCTGCTCCTACAGCCAGAATTCTCTGGCTTTGGCAGTGGCAGTGGAGCTGTGCAGGGGCACTTCCCACAAAGACCAACAACAACAGTGTGATCACGCAGGGGTCTAATCTTGGAGAAACCCCCGGCTCTCCACCCCCCATGCACTGCCAGAGGAAACCAGAAGTCACTCTATGGGGATACTGATGCTGCAGAGTGGCAGGGGCAAAGGCGCAATGGCTGAGGGAGATAAGCATTTGCAGGCCTGGTACCCCTAGGATTAGACTGAGTCCAAGTGGAACACTTGCCAGTGGATATTGAACACCCGAGGCAGGCAGGCCTCAGCTCCCCCAGCTGGCTGGTAGCCGAGGGAAGTGGCCAGGCCTTGGGAGCATTGACCTTCCTTTGACTCTGACAGGCACTAAGCCCTGGCACTTCACATTATTGGAGGAGCAGGACTGCATCCCTGTGGGGTTACCAGTGATTGGGCGTGAAAAAAGGAACAAAGTGGAGAAAGAGACTCAGCCCCCTGGTCCTACTGTGCTACCAGGCAGGCCTTTCTGACTGCGTAGAGCACCAGAGAGAACCAAATCTGAACAGCCAGTAGACCTCTGCTACCTAGCTGCTAGAGACCTTTCAAACTTTCCCACCTGAGAGTTTGTACAGACAGGGTCAATTGGTTCAGAACTCTAACTAGGGACAATAACCCGAGGACCCTCTAGGGTGATACCCTGGTTGTCTAGTAACAGGAAGGGTCAATGTTCCCATTCCAGTTGTTTTCTGGGGAGGTGGGGTTTCTTAATTGCTTGTATTTCTTCACAGCTAAGACTTTACCAGAGTCACTGATCCACCAGGATCAGACAAGAACCAGTTGAATACAAGACTGAGCCACCTAACCCCACCACACCAAGCAGGTTTCCCCAGCCCCAGACTGTAATACTGTACAGGTCCTTTGCAAAGCTAAAGGGGAAAAAACTGCATTTGTCAGTCCCAAATTCTTAATGAAGGGCTGGTTAACCATAACTCCAGGAAACCCCAATCCAATCTCACCTTACCAGACCACCTAGCCAAAGTGAAAAACAATCATGAGGTAGAATCGGCGGAAAAACTCTGGCAACATGAACAATCAGAGTAGATCAACTTCTCCCCCAAAATGATAAAGCAGACACAGCACAAGATCCCATTCACAAACAAATGGCTGAGATGTCAGAAATTGAGTTCAGAGTTTGGATAGCAAATAAGATCAACAAAATGGAGGAAATGATGAAATTAGAATTCAAAGCAGAAATTTAAAAGATGTCTCAAGAATTCAAAGAATTTAAAGACAAAATGACCAAAGATTTTGACACATTAAAGCAAGAATTTGCAGCCCTCAAAATTCCAAAAAAATACAGTAGAATCCCTCAGTAATAGAATGGAGCAGGCAGAAGAAAGGATTTCCGATATCGAAGACAAAGCTTTTGAACACTCCCAAATACTCAAAGAGGAAAAAAGGTGGAGAACAAAAATGGATCATTCTCTCAGAGAGCTCTGAGATAATTCAAAGAGGTCTAATATTGCCTTATAGGAATACCTGAAAGTGATGAGGTTGCTGTGAAGGATACAGATGCTTTGCTTCATGGAATAATTAAAGAGAATTTTCCAGACATGCCCAGAGATTCTGAAATTCAGATAGCAGACAGTTTCAGAACACCAGCACAACTCAACCCAAATAAAAATTCTCATAGACAAATAGTGTTGTGGCGGGCGCCTGTAGTCCCAGCTACTCGGGAGGCTGAGGCAAGAGAATCGCTTAAGCCCAGGAGTTGGAGGTTGCTGTGAGCTGTGTGATGCTACAGCACTCTACCGAGGGCCATAAAGTGAAACTCTGTCTCTACAAAAAAAAAAAAAAAAAAAACTCATAGACACATTATAATTAATTTCACTAAAGTTAATATGAAGGAGAAAATTCTGAAAGCTGTAAGGTGTAAGAAAACCATTACATACAAGGGGAAGAACATTAGAATGACTGCAGATCTCTTCACTGAAACCTTTCAAGCTAGAAGAGGGTGGTCACCGACCTTTAATCTCCTTAAACAAAATAACTTTCAGCCCAGGATCCTGTATTCAGCTAAATGAGTTTCATCTATGATGGAGAAATTAAATACTTTAATGACATTCACATGTTGAAGAAATTTGCCATAACTAAACCAGCTCTTCAGGATATTCTCAGACCTATCCTCCATAATGAACAACACAATCCTCCACCACCAAAGTAAAATCACTCAGAAACTTTTGATCAAATTCTAACTTCCATAGTGGCAAAAGGATTAAAAATGTCCACTGGACTTTCGAAAAACTCAATACCCAAAACTCTGTCGGGTTTATCATTACTCTCAATTAATGTGAATGGCTTAAATTGCCCTCTAAAGAGACACAGGTTGGCTAACTGGATACAAAAACTCAGGCCAGACATATGCTGCATTCAAGAATCTCACCTTACCTTAAAAGATAAACATAGTCTCAGGGTGAAGTGATGGTCATCTATAATTCAGGCAAATGGAAATCAGAAAAAAGCAGGTGTTGCAATTTTATTTGCAGATATGATAGGCTTTAAACTAATCAAAGTAAGAAAAGACAGTGATGGTCACTACTTATTTGTTAAGGGCAACACTCAACATGATGCGATTTTAATTATCAACATCTATGCACCCAACCGGAATGTGCCTCAATTTATAAGAGAAACTCTAACTGACATGAGCAATTTGATTTCCCCCAGCACCATAATTGTTGGAGACTTTAACACTCCTCTGGCAGTGTTAGATAGATCCTCAAAAAGGAAGCTAAGCAAAGAAATTTTAGAATTAAACTTAACCATTCAACATTTGCATCTAATAGACATCTATAGAACATTTCATCCTAACAAAACCAAATACACATTCTTCTCATCAGCCCATGGATCATCCTCCAAAATTGATCACATCTTAGGTCATAAGTCTAACCTCAGCAAATTTAAAAGAATAGAAATCATTCCTTGTATCTTCTCGGACCACCACGGAATGAAAGTTGAACTCAGTAACAACAGGAATCTTGACATGCATACAAAAACATAGAAACTAAATAACCTCATGCTGAATGATAGCTGGGACATAGATGAGATTAAGAAGGAAATTACCAAATTTTTGAAACAAAACAATAATGAAGAAATGAACTATCAGAACCTCTGGGATACAGAAAAGGCTGTCCTAAGAGGAAAATTTATAGCATCGCAAGCCTTCCTCAAGAGAACGGAAAGAGAAGAATTCAATAACTTAATAGGTCATCTCAAGCAACTGGAAAAGGAAGAACTTTCCAACACTAAACCCAGCAGAGGAAATAGATAATTAAAATTAGAGCAGAACTTAATGAAATTGAAAACAAAAGAATGATACAACAGATCAACCGATCAAATAGTTGGTTTTGAAAAGGTCAATAAAATAGATAAACTGTTAGCTAACCTAACCAGAAGTAGAAGAGTAAAATCCCTAATTTCATCAATCAGAAATGATAAAGGCCAAATAACAATGCACTCCTCAGAAATTCAGCAAATCCTTAATGAATACTACATAAAACTCTACTCTCAGAAGTATGAAAATCTGAAGGAAATAGATCAATACTTGGAAACATGTCACCCTCCCAGACTTAGCCAGAAAGAAGTGGAAATGATGAACAAGCATTCCACTATATGATCTAATAGAATCAACTGTAAGAAATCTCCCCAAAAAGAAAAGCCCAGGACCAGATGGCTTCACATGAGAATTCTGCCAAACCTTTTAAGAGGAACTAGTACCTATATTATTTAATCTTTTCCAAAACATAGAAAAAGAAGGAATACTTCCCAACTCATTCTATGAAGCAATTATCACCCTGATACCCAAACCAGGAAAAGACCCAACAAGAAAAGAAAATTATAGACCAATATCTCTAATAAATATTGATGCAAAAATATTCAATAAGATCCTAGCAAACAGAATCCAACAACACATCAAAGAAATTATACGCCATGACCAGGTGGGATTCATCCCAGGGTCCCAAGGATGGTTCAATATACATAAATCCATAAATATAATACACACATAAACAAATTAAAAAACAAAGACCATATGATTCTCTCAATCGATGCAGAAAAAGCATTTGATAATATCCAGCATCCTTGATCTTAAGAAAATAGGTATAGAAGGAATATTTCTTAAACTGATAGAGGCCATCTATAGCAAACCCACATAATAGTGAATGGAGTAAAACTGAAATCACTTCCACTCAGATCAGGAACCAGGCAAGGATGCCCACTGTCTCCACTGCTTTTTAACATTGTAATGGAAGGCTTAGCCACCACAATCAGGCAAGAGAAGGCAATCAAGGGGGTCCAAATAGGACTAGAGTAGATCAAATTGTCACTCTTTGCAGATGATATGATTATATATCTGGAAAACCCCAGGGAATCAACTATAAAACTCCTAGAAGTGATCAAGGAATATAGTAACATCTCAGGATACAAAATTAACACTCATAAATCTGTAGCCTTTATATACACCAACAATAGTTAGGGGGAAAAAAATCAAAGATTTTATTCCCTTTACAATAGTGCCAAAGAAGATGAAATATCTGGGAGTATATCTAACTAAGGACATGAAAGATCTCTATAAAGAGAACTATGAAACTCTGAGAAAAGAAATAGCTGAAGATGTTAACAAATGGAAAAATATACCATGCTCATGGCTGGGAAGAATCAACATTGTTAAAATGTCTATACTACCTAAAGCAATTTACAGATTTAACACAATCCCTATTAAAGCACCTCTCTCATATTTTAAAGACCTGGAAAAATTAGTACTTCATTTTATATGGAAACATAAAAAACCTCTAATAGCCAAGACATTACTCAGAAATAAAAACAGATTGGGAGGAATCACGCTTCCAGACTTCAGACTATATTATAAACTGATAGTGATCAAAACAGCATGGTACTGGCACAAAAATAGAGAGATAGATGTGTGGAACAGAATTGAAGACAAAGAGGTGAACCCAGACACTTATTGTCATTTGATTTTAGATAAGCCTATTTGGGGGCGGCACCTGTGGCTCAGTGAGTAGGGCGCCGGCCCCATATGCCGAGGGTGGCAGGTTCAAACCCAGCCCCGGCCAAACTGCAAAATAAAAAAAAAAAATAGCCGGGCGTTGTGGTGGGCGCCTGTAGTCCCAGCTGCTTGGGAGGCTGAGGCAAGAGAATCGCTTGGGCCCAGGAGTTGGAGGTTGCTGTGAGCTGTGTGACGCCACGGCACTCTACCCGAGGGCGCTACAGTGAGACTCTGTCTCTACAAAAAAATATATATATATATAAATTGGGAGAAAGATTCCCTATTCAATAAATGGTGCTGGATGAATTGGCTGGCAACTTGTAGAAGACTGAAACTAGACCCACACCTTTCTCCTCTAACAAAAATTGACTCTCACTGGTTAAAGGACTTAAGACATGAAACTATAAATATTCTTAGAGAGAGTGCAGGGGAAACGCTTGAGAAAATTGGCCTGGGAGAATACTTCATGAGGAAGACACCCCGGGCAATTGAAGCAACATCAAAAATACATTACTGGGATCTGATCAAGTTAAAAAGCTTCTGCACTGCCAAGAACACACTAAGTAAAGCAAATAGACAGCCCTCAGAATGGGAGAGGATTTTTGCAAGTTATACTACTGACAAAGTTCTAATAATCAGAATCCACAGAAAACTCAAACTTATTACTAAGCAAAAAACAAGTGATCCCATTTCATTGTGCGCAAGAGACATGAACAGAAGCTTTTCTAAAGAAGACAGGCGCATAGCCTACAGACACATGAAAAAATGCTCATCAGGGCAGTGCCTGTGGCTCAAGGAGTAGGGCGCCGGTCCCATATGCCGGAGGTGGTGGGTTCAAACCTAGCCCCGGCCAAAAACCAAAATAAGGAAAAATGCTCATCATCTTTAATCATCAGAGAACTGCAAGCCAAAACTACTCTGAGATACCATCTAACTCCAGTAAGAGTAGCCCACATCACAAACTCCCAAAACTACAGATGTTGGTATTGATGTGGAGAAAAGGGAACACTTCTGCACTGCTGGTGGGAATGCAAGCTAGTATGTTTCTTCTGTAAGGAAGTTTGGAGAACACTCAGGGATCTAAATGTAGACCTGCCGTTTGATCCTGCAATTCCTCTACTAGGTATATACCCAAAGGACCAAAAATCATTTGGCAATAAAGATATTTGCACCAGACTGTTCATTGCAGCTCAATTCATAATTGCCCAGTCATGGAAGAAGCCCAAGTGCCCATCGACCCATGAATGGATTAATAAATTGTGGTATATGTATACCATGGAATATTATGCAGCAGTAAAAAAAAATGGAGACTTTACCTCCTTTATGTTTACATGGATGGAGCTGGAAAATATTCTTCTTAGTAAAGTATCTCAGGAATGAAAAAAATAGTACCCAATGTACTCAGTACTACTGTGAAACCAATTTATAATAACTCACACTTGCATATGAAAAATGAAACACAACTTTAGTCTATGGGGAAGGAAGAAAGGGAGGGTGAGGGATAGGGAAGGGGTGGGAGGGATAGTAGGGGATAGTATGGGGACCACAACTATGGAGCACATTGCAAGTAGAAGTTAGTTTTATCATGTGTAGAACACAAATGTCCTAATGGTATAATTGGGTAAATGAGGTGAAAGCTATGCTGAGAAAAAAATTGAATATTGGGAGAGCATTCAAATAATTTTGAATAATTTGCAACCTAACTCACTGATAGTAAGCACAATCAAGTATATTTCTGCTTATATCACTTTGAAAGTTTGACCAATTACTAGATGAATGATCACAGATAATTTCTGGATATAAAATAGATTATCAGCATTTTTTAAAAATAAAATTATTTCAGCTGTCATCTATGTTGAGCATATTGTCAGTTCTCGGTAATTAAACCTCTATCTATAGTACTATTTAATTTTGCAGGTACATATGCAGATGGTAATCAAAATCTGTAATAAGTAGTTTACATTCATTTATAGAGTAAGAATGAAAACCTACTAGATTTTCCTGGAAGTGAGTACTTCTAATGGGAGAAGTGGCACCCAAATGCAAAGAGAGTAAGAAGTTCTCAAATGATGCCCTTGAAACATAAATCAGGTGTTTTCTTTTCTTTTCACTTTCTTTCCCCCCTCCCCCAGGATAGTAAGTAACTTTCTTTTTCATAATACAAGTCAAATCATTGTTAGAATACTGTCTAAGATGCTTTTACAAATAACTCCTCACTACTTTTTTCTTTGCATTTTGTTCAGTAAATTTTGTAAGATATAAGATAGAGTAAGTTAAAGAGAGCTGATTCTATAACAATGAGGTATGATAAAGTTACAAAAACAATAACACAAAAAGATGAGCAGTGGTTTTAAAGGCACAATGTTTTGGCTTTTAATGTCAACATTACTATTTATTAGGTGGAAATCTTGTCCAGATTTTCTATTTTTCTGATCCTCAATTTCTACATCTATCAAATGGGATATAGGTAATGTTCACCTCACAGAGTTGGGAGGGGCTAAAGGTTAAGTAGTATTTATGTAGCATGTGTAGTGCACTTAGTAGGCACTGCCACACGAGCAACACTGCAATAAGAATTATAATCCAATTTCAAGATAAAAAATAATTTTCCCTTGTTTATATGTGATTGAGAAGGAAGAAAAGTTCCATGGAGTCAAACTTGGAGCTACTTGGGTTAAAAGTCATACTTTTTCTATTTTTAGTAGAGTGAGACTCTGTCTCAAAAAAAAAAAAAAAAAAAAGACCCACAAAGTTGTACTCTTTGCACTATACAAAAACAATGGCACCGCGAGAGGAAACAGCGCACGGGGTTGACGCTCACCAATTGTGGACATAGGGGGAGTGGGACTACTCAGACTCTGAGCAAAGTTCACCCTCTCTTCTAATTTCGCTTTTCTTTTTGGTTTCAACGAGAGGGATACGCTCCGTGCCCTTGTGCCTGAGTATATAGGTGTGTGCGCTTGTGAGAGAAAAGACTTCTTTTTAATTACCTAAGCTAGATTCAAATGAAAGCATTGAGGGATATTTCTCTGGTCTAAAAACGACTTTGCTTCGATGTGATTCCCAGGGGGCGTGAGAGTGCTGCTGCTCACAGTCCAGTGCTTATCTGGTTTAACAGCTGTTCCCACCTGGCTGTCCTAAAACACTCCGAATATCGTGGTAGGGGGCCTGTTCGCTTGTGATTGCTAACAAGATCTAGTTGCCGGAATTTAGTTTACTTATACAGTGCTGGAACTCTTTGCAATAGTAATAAATCAAGTACTGTGATTAGGAAGGCTTGTGTAGGGGAAGGAGCTAAGACTGGGCCTTGGAATGGAGGTAATTAAAAAGAACAGGGCTGCAAATGAAAATGTGACTCACGTACATGGCCCTATTATTGCAAAATAGGAGGACGCTGTTCAGGCGTTTTTCCTGCAACTGCGCGGACCTCTTCTTAATCGTCTATTCCCAAACTCTCAAGCTTCCCACTAGTAAACTTGTCTCCACTATTTTATTATAAGAGAAAAAGTCTGAAGGGACAGGTTCAGAAACATTTGGACTCCAAACTTTGGGGCTGAGTTCTTCGCATGAGTCACCATTCAAAAGAAATGTAATAATATACTGTTTTTATCGATAGAATGTCTAATGGAGAATTATCTGTCTTATAATTATTCATCAAATGTCACTGATCAATACATTTACCTTGTCTTCAGCCTCACATTAAGAAATTTAAGCGTCCTCAGAACCTTTAGGCAAGTGGTAGAGCTTTATAAATACAACTTTTATCTTGGAATTTTCCCCAAACTTGCCAGATCAGCCTTGTTTTTCTTACAAATGGAACGACAAGCGACATGAATTATTTCCCTTGAAGCTGCAGAATACAATGAGGTGAGGAGGCAGAGTTGTAGGTTGAAGCGGGGAAAGGTGTGCAGTAAATTGTGCTTGTGTTTTCCCTTTTGGTTCTTTCTTTATTTCTTTCTTTATTTTATTAAATCATAGCTGTGTACATTAATTCAGTCATGGGGTACAATGTGCTGGTTTTATATACAATTTGAAATATTTTCATCACACTGGTTAACATAGCCTTCATGGCATTTTCTTAATTATTGTGTTAAGACATTTATATTCTACATTTAGTAAGTTTCTAAATAACCCACTCCTCTCCCCAGAGGTGCCTTACTCCGTGGTCATACCCCAGATTCCTTGATGAGCTATGGCATCATAAAGATCTGCTAGGAAGCTGATTTAACTCCACCTAATTCTCTCACATTTCCCTGTATCATAACACTCAAGTCAGATATGGTGGCTTCCGTGTAATGAGATGGCTACTGAGTATTACATGCGTGTTGAGCATGACATTCCACTGTAGGAGATGTGTCTGTGGTCCTCAGGTCCTGGGATAAGGAGTGATTCCCTGCCAATTTTCCTTTGAGATAAGGCAGTTGTGTAGATACCTTTGGAATCTTTTATAATAGGCATAAGCCAGAGTTTGCCTAGGATTTCACTTTCACATGATGTAAAATGGATCAGGACTCTAAGAGAAATTAAGCCCAGTCTTAAGGTCGAGCTGATCTAGTTCAAAGTGAGAAAATAATGAAACAGTTGCCCCTTCTTGAACACTGTGCTTCCATTACCAGCCGTTATTTCTCCTTATTTCTCCTTCCCTTCCCATTCAGCCCTAAGGGATGCATCTTTCTCTGTGGCTTCCCTTATTTCACATATTGATCCATCTCAGGTGAAATTCATAATCCGAGTCATATTAGAATTTAAATGGCTGAGAACTTAGTTAAAGCCCAACTAACATTTATTTTTCAAGGCAAACTTCTCTTGATGTAGCCAAGGACCCTATCATGTTCAGAAAGTCTGAAGTTTTGTCTCAATTTCTACTTTTTGGAACTTTATAGACATGGCAAGACCCACACCTGTAGTCCCTGCTACTGCAGAGGCTGAGGCAGGAGGATTGCTTGAGTCCGAGTCTGAGGTTGCCATCAGTACAATGAGCCACTGCCCTCTAGCCCCAGTGACAGAGTGAGGCCTTGTCTCAAAATCAATCAAATAAACCAAGAAACCCCCAAACAAAATAAAAAATTATGAATATTTTGTTTTAAATAATTAAAGTGAAATCTGTCCAGAGTTTGTTTTGACACTGGCAGTCATAGTCTAATCCACCCTCTTTTGTCCAGTTTCTCGAGTGACCAGTAGAGCACATTTGGTCAGTAGCCACAGAATTGAGTGATGCTGACTGGCCCATATGGCAATCGAATGCCATCTTCACTTCATTAACACCATGCTCCAACCAGCTGAGCTAACAAGCCAAGAAAATCAAATTAAACACTACATAGGGCCCTAGTTGATTACATTTGGCTCTTTCGAACTGTTCATTAAAACCACATTCACCAATGACCAGCTTCTAAAGGGTGAGGATTGAGTCTACAGGACTTTTGTTCATTTTATCCTTTATTTAAAAATTATAGAATGGAATATACTACTTAAAGGCAGGCAGCAAAGCCATGAACGTGTATCAGCAAAATTATGGTGCCCCATGTTCTTTGTCAGAAGCTGAAGTGGCATATTTCAAACATCCCAAGAGGGAAGCTGCTCTGTTGGCAGGCAAAGGGGTGATGGAATGGTCTTGGCTGCTTTTTGCTCCGTTTCTGTGCACCTCTCTTTCTGCCTTCAGTAATTACCTTACTTCGTGCTAGAATATGTGTTTGAGCTTTCATGGGAACACCTAGGTTGCAGGTGAAATTTGACTTCTAATCATGCTTCATGGCCTGGCACCCCAGCATGCTACCTGAAGTTCAGATCCAGCATGCCCAGGAATCTGACTTCTGAGTAGCATGTCTAAACAACGGTCCGTCTGTGACTCTTGATAATTAATTCAGTGTCCCACATGTTAGGCAGCAGTGTGAACAGGATCTAATTCTTTCATTGCCTAAATTACCAGGCATGGATAATAATCATTTTGCTAAATTTAATTCATTTTCTTTAATTAACATTTTGACATGTATGCATTTGGAAATTCCCTAGGTGTTTACTAGATTAATGTTTTATGATGAACCAACGTGTCAACAAATATTGTGTCTGAAATGTTTAAATAGGCTGAATTTTTGAATACGCTGTTGACATTACGATGCGTTATCTAAGATGTTGGTTTGGGGACTGAAAGGGGCTGGTGATTACAGGCTCATGGAGTGCCTCTTAATACGCTCTTTTAGATTGTATTCTTCTGTGGATTAAGACAATTTAGGAGACGGTTTTGTAGAATAAAACAAACACCAAATATTACAGTTAATCATTATAAACCATCCTAGTATTCGTATTCTGGAAGAAGAAGATTTTGTCTATTTTATTACTTGTAATAGTCATCATTTAATTTATTTTATTGGAGGGAAAAGCCATTTTTGATGATGCATACATAGAGATCATTCCCTCACTCATTTTACACATGGAAAAATAAAAGGAAAAAAGAATAAGGCACAGAGAGGGAGGAATCTTCTAAACAGCTTAGTGTGAGAGTTAGGAGAAGCCAGGTCTCCACACGGCATTGACTTAATCGTGTCGCCCTCCCACCCTCCCAATTCATGGGTTCAAGGCCTAATCCCCAGTGTGACTGTATTTGAAGACAGAGTGTTAAAGAAGATGCACAAGGTTAAATGATGTTGTAGGAATGGGGCCCTCCTCTGAAAGGTTGGAACTCCTTCTGTGAACATGAGAAGACGTGCGCAGAGGCAAAGCCATGTGGGACCCCAGCGAGGAGGTAGCCACCTGCACCCAAGAAGAGAGTCCACGTAAGAAACTAATCCTGGTGCCTGCACATCTGGGAGGAAACAGATTTCTGTTGTTTGTGTGATCCCATCTGTGGATTTTTTTTCTTTTCAGAGCAGCCAGAGTTACACCAAGTTTCTGCTCAGAGTTCTTCTGTTACCCTCCACTGCTACTTCAGTGGCTGACGAACCCATACTCTTTAACACGTTTCATTCAACAGGTGTCACAAGAGCTGACCTCTTGTGAAAGTTAATTTTAAAATGGGTTACGGGAGTGACGAGACTGCCAGCTGCTGCCTCTCTCCCCTGTCCCCAGACGCTGGCACAGACCTTACTGTAATCTGCTTCCTACCCTCCTCTTTCTTTCTCTTTGTTTTCAAAGGCACTCTCCAAAATTAATCATCATTTTGCAACTTCCTCTAAGTCAGTGGTTCCAAATCTTCCTACTGTTGTGACCCCTTAGTACAGTTCCTCATGTTGTGGTGACTCCTAACCATAAAATTATGTCATTGGGGGTCACCACGACATGAGAAACTGTATTAAAGGGTTGCAGCATTAGGAAGGCTGAGAACCTCTGCTCTAAATAATCCTACATTTTTCCCCGGGAAGGGATAGAGCTGTCTCACTTTTGCCTATTCATTTTCTTTTGCAAATTGCAATGCAAAATTCTTGACATTTCCTTCCCCCCACCACCAATGGCCAATAAGACCTGGGATTCAAGACTACTATATAATTTTGAAGTCAGGGGGAATCGTTTAATTATTTAGCAAACTTCTTTATCATAAGCATAAAACCAATGAAAACAAATTATTTCATTTTAGGAGCACTAGTGCTGTGCATTCCATGTTACAGATTGGCGTGAGAGAGACACAGACTTCAATAATGAAATCCCCTCCCTTTCAATATTTGTGTAAAATTAACTCTTGGTCTTATAGATCTTCTTGAAGAATGCTGGCTTGAGTACTGAGGCGTGGAGCTGCAAACCAGTTAAGGGTATGTGAAAGAGGCCTCTAATGAGGCATTTTTTTTTTCTTTTGGCCGGGGCTGGGTTTGAACCCACCACCTCTGGCATATGGGACCCGTGCCCTACTCCTTGAGCCACAGGCGCCGCCCTAATGAGGCACTTTTAATTCAAGGTTGGAAGAGTGAAAAGAATTGGTAGAGCTGTGCACGGTAATAGTGTGCACGGGACAAACGTGGTTTTACTCCAGGGCTTTATATTCAGTGCATACCACATGGAGAACGATTTTCGAAATCAACCCCCAGAATCGTAATGGTCGGGCTGCAGCTGATGTGTTTTCTTCTTACATCTTTTCTTCAGAGGCAAATGCCACTGAAAGAGGTATCCGCTTTGCAGCAGCCTGTCGGGTATGCTGCACACTTGAAGCTGAAATCAATTATAAATCTGACAGCACAGAGGAATGTTCCGTTAACTTTAGACTGCCTCTGAGAGAAGGCGAGGGAGTTCTCAATAGTCTAATCACTTTCTCCAGAAGGCACCTGTGATGTTGCTGATTTGCTTCTGAGGAAGGCCATAGGGGGAAGGGGAACAGACGGCGCTCGGTAGCTCAAGTGGGTAAACTGCTGCTCTGCACTTGTTTGTGCTTTATTCATCGTTTTGCAAGAGTAGCCATAAATTGGTTGGTGAAAAGGATAATTTATTCTGTTTTTTCTTGGAATGTATGAGGTCTTGGAGTGAATGTCTGTATATGCACAGATTATTTGGAGCCTTGCTGAAGCTCTAAAATGAAACATCAATATTTAATATGTTAAAAAATTTCAAAGGCTGAAAAGTCTTGTGGTTTCAATAGGATTTTGTGATATGCGTAGTACACTTGTAGGAGGTTTCCTAAAGTAACTACTGGTGACCGTTCTCAGAGTGATACTAAAGTAGAAACAATTCTCAATTCTCATGATCTTATTTTTTCTTTATATTTATAGACAAACAGCAGTCCCTCAGTATCCATAGGGGACCATGGATGCTCAACCCCTGATTCGTATTTGGATAGAATGTGCATATAATCCATGTGCATTTTTCTATATACCCTAAAATATCTAGATTACTTATAATAACCTAATACAATGTAAGTGCTAGGCAGGTAGTTGCTACTGTACTGTTCAGGGAATAATAACAAGAAAAAAGTCTGCACATATTCAGTCCAGATGCAATAAGTTTTCTTAATATTTTTAATCTGTGGTTCATTGAATCCTTGAATCTGGGACCCACAGATATGGAAGGTCAACTGTATACACTAATGCATGAGGACAAATACATGGAAACACATTGACATGCATGTGTTTATATAAAATATTTTTAAAACATTTTTAAAACAAGACGAATAACTATTAATATTTGTATCGTTTGGGTGATAAATTTACATTACTCCTGGGAATACATGTTCTGAGAATGTAATTCAGAGCAGAAAAAGTTATATTATTGAAATATTTATTGTCTTGTTATGATAATAGACTCTTGGAAGTTGTCCAAATGTCCAATAACTAAATCATGTAAATTTTGCTGATACTGCTCTATTTAGTATTTCGTCAGCCATAACACAACATTGTAAGTGATATAAAACAAAATCAGAACATACACAAGCTAAAATGTTAAGTGATGGAGAAGAGATAATTATGTAACATGGCATTTCCTCAAGGGCCACTGTTCACTGGGTTCCCCTCAAATGTAACATATTGGGGCCAAAATATCACCTCAGAACTGCTCTCCTGCCCCTATTTCTCATCTTGTTGAGTTTTGTCACTATAAACACTAAGCCGAGAATCTAAAAACCTTGAGTTTGCCTTTGACATTCCCTTTCTGACAAAATTTGCATCTCCATTCTCTATTCTGATGATCTGCACCCTACTTGGCCCTTCACCCGTGTTGTGACTTGTTACTGAGCAGTTATCTTAACGTCTCATCTCTCCCTTCCCACATTCTCTCTGCTTTAACAAATACATTCCTCTAAAACTCAGATGAGGTCACGCCATCCCTCTGAAGTATTGATGATTCTCCAGTACATATGGGATATAATCTGAAATTGTTTTCATTAGTAAATGGCAATAAATATGATTTTGTATATTTCCCCTCCAAAGCACTAGTAACAATTTTAAGATTTGAAAGAGAGTTTAACGATTTTGGTAAAAAAAAAAAAAAAAAAAAGATTTATCAAGTTAGACCCAGATGCCATATTGAAGATTTTGGGCTTAATTGCCTATGTAGAAAGATATGGTAGCCCAGTCCATATAAATCCCAATTTTTGAAAAAGAGAACTACAGAATCTCATTTATGTGTGAATATATTTGAATGACTATAAAGTTACGTAAGAATATATGCCAGATTTTGATCTTGGATATAAGGAAAGATTGATTGTTTTTAATTTACACTATCTACTTGTTGGGTCAATGACTGTGATGTCATGATTTATTATGTTATTATATTTGTTAACATGAAAATGTCTTTTAAAAGTAGGGCCTATGTCAAAATGACAATTCAACAACACTGGTGATAATTATTGTTTTTAGAATAAGGGTCAGCAGCAAGAGAAATATTTTCTTGCATTCTAGATTGCCCAGTTCAATTCTCCAGGACAAAAAAAAAGAATAAAAGGGTTTAAGCCAGAAGCTTTGCAATTTAGAGAATGTACATGGCTCAAATATGATTTCACTTTTAGTAATTTTTTTCCTCTGGTACTTAATATAGTAGATATCAAATGGTGTAAGAAGATCAATAACTTTAAAAAATGATAATTGTTTGGGGTTCATCTGATTCATGTTAAAGGAGAGAATGATTCCAAGTAGATTGCGTTTGCATGTTCTCAACACAAGAGTTGGGAGGTTCTGCCGGCTCAGCCTTAGGATTTGGGAGTTGGATGTAAAAGCCTGCGAGTTGAGACAAACAAGATGATCACGGCAACCTTCAGTCCTCCTTGAAAGTGACAGAAAGAGGAAGACTTTTTAGGTTGTGCCGAAACTTGCATAAACAGAGTTCTAACATCTGCTCCCAGGAAGGCTACCAGCAAGCATTGATTAAGTGCACAGTTATCATTGGAATCTGCATGAGGATTAAAACATTTAATCGATAGGTATTGAATAAGTAATTCGTTCATGGTCTGCTAAAGGAGATATATGTTGCTGGCATATTCTTTTAGAAAGGTTAAGTATTGTCTTTCCCAATCACTTTCAAGAACAATTAAGATTTTAATTAACAGAATCCTACTTTATTTGGAAAGAATTTAAACATTCATTTAAGAGAATTGCTCCATTTACCAGCTATTGCTGGTCTTGTTTGGCGAGCATCACGGAGAAAAGCAGCAGAAAGGAAAATTGCTTTCAGATAGATGCACCCTTCAGCTTTTCTTGATATCATTACCCTATAACTTTCTTTTGCTTTAATGATTTTTGCTCATTTGGTGGCCTAACATATTTACTATATAGTGTTGAGTAGGAAATGTCTAATTAATGTGAAATAAATTTCCATTATGATTCTCATTCCATGGTTGACATAATTCCATTCCTGCACATTATATGAGCCTCATTTTGGTCAATCTTAATGTTTTTTAAGAAAACTAATAGAAGAATGAGGTAAAAGTTGAAAATAGTAAGAAGACAATAAGTTCTTTTTTAGGTCCAGAAAAATGATTGTTTAACATTGGTTACTGTAAAATAAATAATTTATCAGTTTAAATAATTGTTCAATTAACACCTACCCATCTTATTATTTCCATTGTATTTCTCCTCTACTATCCATTACTGGAATCAGTTGAGATTTAGCAAAGTAAGCAGATTTAGCATTCTTAAGCAGGCAAAGAAACTCTTCCCTTGTGACCTATAACATCATTTAAATAATTCACGGTTTCTTGTACAATGTATGGTGATACTGGATTACTTCTTGGTTTTCTCACAAAAATGAATTCATAAATTTTCTAATTGTATATATGTAAATATTTACAAAGCTATTATAACATAATTATCCGTGTTTATTTACTTACCATGTACTTCCCCCTTTCTTTTCTCATTGTTAATTTTTGCGTTCCTGGTGCCTTTTTTCTTCTATGTGAAACGTCCCTTTATTGTAGCCTGTCTTCAGTGTGGGTCTGCCTGGCAACATGCTCTCTCAGTTGGTGACTTTCCAACATTCCATTCACTTTTTACCTTTAAATAATAGAAAAGAAGGCCAGTCGACCTCCTTCCCCCACCCACAGTAGGTTCAACACATCCCTCTGTTATCTTCTGGTTTTTATCTTTGCTCTTGCTAAGGCAGGTTTCAGTCTTGTTGCTCTCCTGGGGTATAATCAGTTTTTTTTTCTCTAACTACTGTTAAAATTCTAAATGATTATCCTATGTACTCAATCTTGATATGAGGACAATTAATGACAATTAAGGTTATGGGGGGGGAGCAGAAAGAGGGATGGAGGGAGGAGGGTGGGGCCTTGGTGTGTGTCACACTTTATGGGGGCAAGACATGATTGCAAGAGGGACTTTACCTAACAATTGCAATCAGTGTAACTGGCTTATTGTACCCTCAATGAATCCCCAACAATAAAAAAAAAAAAAAAAACATCTCATACCCCAGGGAAAAAAAAAAAAATTCTAAATGATTATTATTTTTTTTTTCTCTTTCCTGCTTCTCCATGGCCATGCATTACCATGTCGCTGTATGATGTTCTTTGCATTGTGCTGCTTGGAGTTCTCACAACTTTTTATATCTGCACATTGGCATATTTAATCAATTTTGGAATTTGGGGGCCCTTGTGTCTTCAAAAGTTGCTTTTGCTTTATTCTTTATCCTTTCCAATTCTGCAACTAAAATAGCATTTATGATTGACTCCACAATCTCTATGTATGTCACAGCCTTATTTTTCCTTGTCATACTGAAATTTGGATATATTTTATAAACATATATAGGTAACACTTTTTTTAGCTTTGTCCAACTTACTCGGTTCATAAAGTCAGTTGCTATATATTTGCACATAAAGAATTTCTACTTTTTTTTTTATCGATTCTAGTTCTCTAGTAAACATTTCCAATTTGTCATTGGTAATCCAATATCACCATACATTGAGCAAGAAACGGTGAAGTATTTAAATGTCATACATTTTACAAACCATTTTAATTTTTAATTACAGTCATTTTTAAGTTCTTTGCTGATAATACCAACATCTTTATTACTTATGTTTTTTCCTTATGTTTTCATTATATTTACTTTTTTTATTTATTTTTTTCCTTCTTTTTTTTTTATTGTTGGGGATTCATTGAGGGTACAATAAGCCAGGTTACACTGATTGCAATTGTTAGGTAAAGTCCCTCTTGCAATCATGTCTTGCCCCCATAAAGTGTGACACAGACCAAGGCCCCACCCCCCTCCCTCCATCACTCTTTCTGCTTTCCCCCCCCCCATAACCTTAATTGTCATTAATTGTCCTCATATCAAAATTGAGTACATAGGATTCATGCTTCTCCATTCTTGTGATCCTTTACTAAGAATAATGTCTTCCACTTCCATCCAGGTTAATAAGAAGGATGTAAAGTCTCCATTTTTTTAATGGCTGAATAGTATTCCATGGTATACATATACCACAGCTTGTTAATCCATTCCTGGGTTGGTGGGCATTTAGGCTGTTTCCACATTTTGGCGATTGTAAATTGAGCTGCAATAAACAGTCTAGTACAAGTGTCCTTATGATAAAAGGATTTTTTTTCCTTCTGGGTAGATGCCCAGTAATGGGATTGCAGGATCAAATGGGAGGTCTAGCTTGAGTGCTTTGAGGTTTCTCCATACTTCCTTCCAGAAAGGTTGTACTAGTTTGCAGTCCCACCAGCAGTGTAAAAGTGTTCCCTTCTTTCCAAATCCATGCCAGCATCTGCAGTTTTAAGATTTTGTGATGTGGGCCATTCTCACTGGGGTTAGATGATATCTCAGGGTTGTTTTGATTTGCATTTCTCTAATATATAGAGATGATGACATTTTTTCATGTGTTTGTTAGCCATTCATCTGTCATCTTTAAAGAAAGTTCTATTCATGTCTCTTGCCCATTGATATATGGGATTGTTGGCTTTTTTCATGTGGATTAATTTGAGTTCTCTCTAGATCCTAGTTATCAAGCTTTTGTCTGATTGAAAATATGCAAATATCCTTTCCCATTGTGTAGGTTGTCTCTTTGCTTTGGTTATTGTCTCCTTAGCTGTACAGAAGCTTTTCAGTTTAATGAAGTCCCATTTGTTTATTTTTGTTGTTGTTGCAATTGCCATGGCAGTCTTCTTCATGAAGTCTTTCCCCAGGCCAATATCTTCCAGTGTTTTTCCTATGCTTTCTTGGAGGATTTTTATTGTTTCATGCCTTAAATTTAAGCCCTTTATCCATCTTGAATCAATTTTTGTGAGTGGGGAAAGGTGTGGGTCCAGTTTTAGTCTTTTACATGTAGACATCCAGTTCTCCCAACACCATTTATTGAATAGGGAGTCTTTCCCCCAAGGTATGTTCTTGTTTGGTTTATCGAAGATTAGGTGGTTTTAAGATGTTAGTTTCATTTCTTGGTTTTCAATTCGATTCCAAGTGTCTATGTCTCTGTTTTTGTGCCAGTACCATGCTGTCTTGAGCACTATGGCTTTGTAGTACAGACTAAAATCTGGTATGCTGATGCCCCCAGCTTTATTTTTATTACTAAGAACTGCCTTAGCTATACAGGGTTTTTTCCGGTTCCATACAAAATGCAGAATCATTTTTTCCAAATCTTGAAAATACGATGTTGGTATTTTGATAGGAATGGCATTGAATAGGTAGATTGCTTTGGGAAGTATAGACATTTTAACAATGTTGATTCTTCCCATCCATGAGCATGGTATGTTCTTCCATTTGTTAATATCCACTGTTATTTCCTTTCTGAGGATTTCATAGATTTCTTTATAGAAGTCGTTCACCTCCTTTGTTAGGTATATTCCTAGGTATTTCATTTTCTTTGAAACTATGGTGAAGGGAGTTGTGTCCTTAATTAGCTTCTCATCTTGACTGTTATTGGTGTATACAAAGGCTACTGACTTGTGGACATTGATTTTATATCCTGAAACATTACTGTATTTTTTGATGACTTCTAGGAGTCTTGTGGTTGAGTCTTTGGGGTTCTCTAAGTATAAGATCATGTCGTCAGCAAAGAGGGAGAGTTTGACCTCCTCTGCTCCCATTTGGATTCCCTTTATTTCCTTGTCTTGCCTAATTGTATTGGCTAGAACTTCCAGCACTATGTTGAATAGTAAAGGTGACAGAGGACAACCTTGTCTGGTTCCAGTTCTAAGAGGAAAAGCTTTCAGTTTTACTCCATTCAGTAAAATATTGGCTGTGGGTTTGTCATAGATAGCTTCAATCAGTTTTAGAAATGTGCCACCTATGCCTATACTCTTCAGTGTTCTAATTAGAAAAGGATGCTGGATTTTATCAAATGCTTTTTCTGCATCTATTGAGAGGATCATGTGATCTTTATTTTTGCCTCTGTTAATATGGTGGATAACGTTTCTGGACTTGTGTATGTTAAATCAGCCTTGCATCCCTGGGATGAAGCCTACTTGATCATGATGAATGACTTTTTTGATGATAAGCTGTAATCTATTGGCTAGGATTTTGTTGTGAATTTTTGCATCTATATTCATGAGTGAGATTGGTCTGAAATTCTCCTTTTTGTTTGGGTCTTTTCCTGGTTTTGGTATCAGGTTGATGTTTGCTTCATAGAATGTGTTGGGGAAGATTCCTTCTTCCTCAATTTTTTGGAATAATTTCTGGAGTACAGGAATAAGCTCTTCCTTAAAGGTTTGATAGAATTCTGGAGTGAAGCCATCTGGACTATGGAATTTTTTGGTTGGAAGATTTTTTATTGTTTCTTTGATGTCAGTGCTTGAAATTGATCTGTTCAGGAGGTCTATTTCTTCCTGGCTGAGTCTAGGGAGTGGGTGTGATTCCAAATATTTATCCATTTCCTTCACATTTTCAAATTTCTGGGCATAAAGTTTCTGGTATTATTCAGAGATGATCTCTTGTATCTCTGTGGGATCAGTTGTTATTTCCCATTTATCATTTCTGATTGAGGTTACTAGAGATTTTACTTTTCTATTCCTCGTTAGTCTGGCGAATGGTTTATCTATTTTATTTATTTTTTCAATAAACCAACTTCTTGTTTCATTAATTTTCTGAATGATTCTTTTGTTTTCAATTTCATTGATCTCTGATTTGATTTTAGAGATTTCTTTTCTTCTACTGAGTTTAGGCTTAGATTGTTCTTCTTTTTCCAATTCCATAAGATCTCTTGTGAGATTGTTGATGTGCTCTCTTTCTGTTTTTCAAATGTAGGCATCTAAAGTGATGAATGTTCCTCTCAAAACTGCTTTTGCAGTATCCCACAGGTTTTGGTAACTTGTGTCTTCATTGTTGTTATACTCAAGGAAGTTAATGATTTCCTGTTTTATTTCTTCCTTCACCCATCTGTTATTGAACAGAAGATTGTTTAATTTCCATGCCTTTGGGTGGGGTCGAGCATTTTTGTTAGAGTTGAGTTCCAACTTTAGTGCCTTATGGTCTGAGAAGATACAAGGTAAAATTTTAATTCTTTTGATTCTCTTCATATTTGTTTTGTGTCCCAGGATATGATCAATTTTGGAGAATGTTCCATGGGGTGATGAGAAAAATGTATATTCTTTACCTTTGGGATGGAGTGTTCTATATGCATCTATCAAATGCAGTTGTTCGAGGGTCTTATCTAAATCTCTTATATCTTTGTTTAATTTCTGTTTAGAGGATCTGTACAGCTCTGTGAGAGGAGTGTTAAAATCCCCTGTTATGATGGTATTATCAGATATCGTATTGCTCAGACTGAGTATGGTCTGTTTCAAGAATCTGGGAGCATTTAAATTGGGTGCATAAATATTTAGAATTGAAATGTCTTCTTGTTGTATTTTTCCCTTAACCCATATAAAGTGACCATCTTTGTCTTTTTTGACTTTAGTTGCTTTAAATCCACATGTTTCTGAAAATAAGATTGCAACTCCTCTTTTCTTCTGAATTCCATTTGCCTGAAAAATTGTCTTCCAACCCTTGACTCAGAGCTTTAATTTGTCTTTTGAAGCCAGGTGTGTTTCTTGCAGACCGCAAATGGATGGCTTGTGTTTTTTAATCCAGTCAGCCAATCTATGTCTCTTCAGTGGGGAATTCAAGACATTAACATTTATTGAGATAATTGATAAGTGTGGTAGTATTCTATTCATCTTATTTTGTGAGAGTCCATTGCTTAGTTTTATCTTTTGCATCAGTGTGGAGGTTAGGTTCTGTCCTTTAATTTCTGAGTTCTTACTTTGCTGCTGATCCATTGTGGTGGTCAGTGTGCAGAACAGGTTGAAGTATTTCCTGTAGAGCTGGTCTTGTTGCGAATTTCCTCAATGTTTGTATATCCATAAATGATTTGATTTCTCTGTCAATTTTGAAGCTTAGCTTAGCTGGGTACAGAATTCTGGGCTGGAAATTGTTCTGTTTAAGTAGATTAAAGGTAGATGACCATTGTCTTCTTGCTTGGAAATTTTCATTACAGAAGTCTGCGGTCACTCTGATGGATTTGCCCCTGTAGGTCAACTGCTGCTTACTCCTGGCAGCTTGCAGAATCTTTTCTTTTGTCTTGACTTTAGACAGGTTCATCACAATGTGTGTTGACGAAGCTCGGTTAGAGTTGAGGCGACCTGGGGTCCGATAGCCCTCTGAAAGCAGTGTGTCAGAATCTTTGGTGATATTTGGGAAATTTTCTTTTATAATATTCTCTAGTATGGCTTCCATTCCTCTGGGGCATTCTTCTTCCCCTTCTGGGATTCCTATAACTCGTATGTTGGAACACTTTATAAAGTCCCATAATTCTGACAGTGAACGTTCTGCTTTCTCTCTCTTCTTTTCTGCCTCTTTTACTCTCTGAGTTATCTCAAGAACTTTGTCTTCTGCCTCTGAAATTCTTTCTTCTGCATGGTCTAACCTGTTGCTGATACTTTCCATTGCATCTTTAAGTTCCCTAATTGACTGTTTCATTTCCTTCAGCTCTGCTATATCCTTTTTATATTCTTCATATCGTTCATCTCTGATTTGATTCTGTTTTTGGATTTCCTTTTGGTTATTTTCCACTTTATTAGCAGTTTCCTTCATTGTTTCCATCATTTCTTTCATTGTTTTCAACATGCGTGTTCTAAATTCCCTTTCTGTCATTCCTAACATTTCTTTATAGGTGGAATCCTCTGCAGTAGCTACCTCATGGTCCCTTGGTGGGGTTGTTCTGGACTGGTTCTTCATGTTGCCTGGAGTTTTCTGCTGATTCTTCCTCATGAGTGATTTCTTTTATCTGTTTCCTTGCCCTAATTTTCCTTTCACTTCCTCTTGCTCTTTAAGTTCTCATGCCTGTGGACTAAGGGTTACAGGACCAGAAGGGTGAGAAGGTTTGAGAGCAAAAAAGGGATGAAAGAAAGGAGGACCGAGTGATAAGAAAAAAAAGAAAAGAAAAATAGAGAAAGGAAAGGGGTTGGCTAAAGCAATATTGACATACAAAAGAGAGCACAGAAAGAGGGAGACAGAGCAATATAGGTGTACAGTAGGGTACTTTGACACAACCTTAAAAAAACCCCACCTTCTGGGAGTGCCCAGTGGGTGGTTCCCTTGAGGTCAGCAGCTCTTTGCTAACCTGATTAGACACAGTACCCCACCTTCACCAGGCAGAGAGGAAAGACAAAAATGCTATAAATCAAACCAAAACAAGCAAACAGAAAGCTTTATGGGATAAAATTGGGTGAAAAACCAAATAATAGTGGTAGAAATACTAGCAAAAATGAATTCTAGTTATTGAAAAAGGCAGCAATGGGAAATTATAATTAAACTAGAAAAATTGAGAAAGAAAAAGGATCTGTATGGAAACGGTTGAAATTAAAAAACAAAACAACATCAACAACGTCAAAATAAACAAAAAAATAACCAAACCAAAAATAAAAAAACAAAACAAAACAATAAAAAAAAAAACACAACCAAAAACAAAGCAGTATGTATATGTTATTGAATATTGTCTGGGCAACATGTGGTCTTCTGGGGTATGAGATGTTAATCACAGTTCTGATACAACTGGAGGCTGCTGATTTCTCAAACCTCAGCAGGTAGACACCCTGAATCTCTCTTCAGCCCACTTAAAAGGCACTTTGAACTTATAAACTTGCTGAGCAGAAGCTTTCCCAGGAAAGTGCTTGTCGCTGGAATCACTGCTGAAGTGGCTATCCACTTACCCATTGTGCCAAAACCAGTCTCACTCTGCCCCTGAGGGTTAGGGCTGCAAGGTGGCTCAGACCCCACCCTTAGGCTACTCGGTCGCTGGGTTACCAGCTCCCACCCGATTCTAGCTCTGTGACTCTGAGGGCGGAGCTTGCTGGGGCAGATCGCTCACAATGGCTCCCTGTGACCCACAGCCAAACAGTATTAACTCCGTCTGGCTCAGCGGCTCAGACTGGGGCCCTAGACAAAGGCCAAAGTTCTCTGCACTCCTGCTCAGGCTCTCCCCAAGGCAGTTCAACTGAGTGCCAAGTCCAAAGACACCAAAACAGTTCACAGGTAAGGCCTTTCTGGTTTGCAGTCTCGCTGCTACTGAACTTACAGTTGCTAGCGGGTTTAGACGGATTGAACACACGCGACCACTTGCCGTTTTTCCACTATTTTAGTCCTCCTCTTGGGGTCCAGAAGTCTCTCGCTGACTTCCTGTATTCTCACAGGGGTGATGATAGGCAGATCCCACCACCCAGAGATACCTGGAGTCCTATCTCCCCAGACTCATGGTGACCAGATGCAAGGAAGCTGTTACTCGGCTGCCATCTTGCTCCGCCTCCTTATCCCTGTAGAGTGCAAAAGGGCCCTAAAACAGGAATCCCTCAGGATGTAGAGGGCTTGGTTTTGAAAGGTCCAGGCGGCTGCAGCAGCAGGTCCCGGGTAGGTGTGGGGAGCCCCGACCTCTGCACACCTGGCCAGGCACTGGCAGAACCTCAGTCAGAGAGGCCACCAGTGGCCTCCAACCTCTATATTTACTTTTTAAATTTATTTTAGAATATTACAGGGGTACACACGTTTTGGTTACATAGTTAGCTTTTGTATCTTTTAAATCAAAGATATAGTTATGCTCCTCACCCAGAAATTGTGCAACGTTCCACCTCCCTTCCCACCCTTTTAAATTTCACTGAGTTTTGCTCAGTGTAAATGTGCTGATCAAATAGTTTCAGTTTAATATTGAGTACACAGGGTGTTTTTTTTCCATTTTTGTGATACTTCACTTAGGGGAATAGTGTTCACTTCTATCCGGCTTGTTACAAAAGATACTAGATCACCATCTTTTTATTGCTGAGTAGTATTTCATGGCATACATATAGCCCATGTTAATGATCCATTAATGAAGTGAATCATTAATGGGGCACTTAAGCTGCTTCCACATCTTTGTGATTGTGAATTGTGCTGCTATAAATATTTGAGTGCAAGTGTCTTTTTCCTAAAATAATGTCTTTTTTGTTCCTTTGGATTCATAGCTAGCAGTGGGATTGTAGGATCAAATAGTAGGTCTACTTTAACTTTTCTGAGGAATCTTGATACTGTCATCTAAAGAGGGTGAAGTAGTTTACAGTCTGACCAACATTGCAGGAGAGTTCCTTTCTCTGTGCACCCACACCAGGATCAGTTGCTTTGAGACTTTTGATGAGAGACATACTCATTTGGGTAGGTGACATCCCAATGTAGTTTTGATCTGAATTTCCCTAATGATTAGAGATGTTACACATTTTTTCATGTGTTTCTTGACCATTAGTCTGTCTTCCTTAGAAAAGTTTCGCTTCATTTCTTTTCTCCACTTTTTCATGGATTGTTTGATCTTTTATTGTTGATTTGCTTGAGTTCTTAGTCAATTCTTGTTATCAGCCCTTTATCAAATGTGTGACATTCAAATATCTTCTCCCATTCTGGAGGATGTCATTTTCTTTGTTGATTGTGTTCTTAGCTGTGGAGAAACTTTTTACCTTGATCATGTCACAATTCATTTTTGTTGTGGCTGTGATTGTTTTGGGAGTCTTCTTCATAAATCCCTTGGCTAGCCCAATATCTTTAGGAATTTTTATAACATTGTATTCTGTGATTCTAATAGTTTCATGTCTCGGGTTAAAGCTCTGTTACCTATTGTGAATTAATTTTTGTGAGTGGCAAGAGGTACGGGTCATGTTTCAGTCTTTTTTATGAGAATCAAAGACATAATACCCTTCACAGTACCATCAAAGAAAATGAAATACCTAGGAATATATTTAACAAAGGCAGTGAAGACCCCCTAAAAGGAGAATTATGAAACACCGGGAAAGGAAATGCGGCGATGTATACAGAGAAATAGAAAATGTTCATGGATTGGTGAAATTGACAAGGTTAAAATGTCTATGCTACCCAAAGTCATTTACAGATTCATGTGGTTCCCATTAAAATTCCAATATCATATTTCACAGATGTTGGAAAAATAGTTCTATGCTTCACATAGAATTAGAAAAGACCCTGAATAACCAGTGCAACATACATACTAAGATCAGATTTGGAGGTGTCCCTTTCCCAGACTTCAGGCTAAACGATAAGGTTATAGTAATACAACAGCAGGATATTGGCATAAAAATAGAAACATAGACCTATGGATCAGAACAGAGAACCCTGGTATGAAACAAATCTGATATTGCCATCTGATCTTTGACAAAGCAAACACACACATACACACATACATTGGGGAAAAGAATCCCTATTCAATAAATGGTGCTGGAGAAACTGGATAGCCATACATTTTTCCCCATTGTATTTTATCTTAGTCCTATTCCTAGAAATGCTTGTCCATTTTTACTTACATTTTGGTACACTTTGTATGAAAAATTGGAGCTATATTCCTGCAGAGAGGGTTCTCCCTGTTCTCCAGCAGGGAGCAGCGGAGCTGAATTCTTCACTCCAAACAGGTCCTCAGTTGTCTCCAGGCCAAGTTGGAGTCTGTAAGGATTGTCCTCTCTCTGATTTCCCCTCACCAAGTGTGTAGTCCTGCAGGGTTTCAAACTGAGAATCTGAGGATTGCCGACAACATCTCTCCCTTGGTGGGACGTGAAATAGAACCTGTGACTCCCAAGCACAGAGCATGAGAGGCAGGCCTGGATTTTCAGTTATTTTCTTCCTTCGTGGTCTCAGGCTCCCATCACACCACAGACTTCAATTTTTCTCTTTCTGGCTCTTGAGTTACCAGAAGCTTTGTAGTCTATTCTGCACTTTATAGGAACTCATTCCCTGGCTCCTGACCTCACACTCTTTCTATACTTACTAATTACAAGCGTCCTGAAGTAAAAGAGGCAGGCAGAAAATTGAGATCATTTCAGGAAGCTTCATCTAAACCATAGCTACGTTAGCAATTTCTATGCATTACAATAAGTTTTGCATATATTATCTAACCTTTCTACTTTTTTTTCTTTTAGTGATATTGGTTGAGTAAAAACAATTCTAGCATAGCCAGAGCAGAAGTCAATATTCTGTATCATTTTTAATGTAAAAGATTGTTATATTTTAGATTATTTCATTATTTCTTTTGTGTTTATGAAAGTGATAATCTGCATTCTTTTTTAGTCATTAATCTTTTGTGCACTGACCTACAAAATGAAGCAGATGACCCCTTGATACTCTGACCCCCTGGCTGTTGCAGGCAGCTCTCTCCTGCCTGGCCTAGCTACAATAACTTTGGTTATTATCTCTTTGTATTGTGTATTTGAATTGTTTAATTTATTAACTGTGGTTATGTGGTTATAATACCTTTTTGATTAAGATAGTCATCCATTCCATGTTTTGTTGCATTTTCTTTCCTTTTACATTATAGTATGTATATGTGTGTATGTATAAAATATATATATATATACACATTGTATATATGTGTGTGTATATTTATACATATACACACATACACACATACACATTCTGTGCGTATATGCTCCCATTCATACACAGAGGATGTCACAATATATATACACATTTTAAGAAAGAAGAAAAACTCTATTAAAGCTTTAATACTCAAGTCTTATTTGACTTATACAATTATAAGAGGTGCTCAACGTAACTTGTATTCATCTTTTGTTATTGACATATATATGGAGTCTTATAATGTTAATATAGCTTTTTCTTTTCTTGAAATGTGTAAAATTTTTGGTGATTATATATATATATATATATATCAGATGCCATTGATTATTTTATTATTTAGATTTATTCATTTACCTGGGGTTTATTTGGTATACTGTGGAAGATCTAAACTGATTTACTAAAAATCTAATTTGCTATATGTTATCCCGCCATTATTAATTTTATATTTTTCCTACCCATTGATTTATGATTCCTTCTTTATTATTGTATATTAAAGGCTATGGTTATATTTTGGCAATATAGATTTTTTTAATCCTTTCTTCATTAAGATAATTTTATATTAATATATGCATATGTTATACATTTATGGGAGTACTGATTATCTTTAAGGGTTTCATATTTTTTGAAATATAATTTCCATCAGATTTTTGGAATAAGTACCCCATGTTTTTTATTTACCTCTTTTTAAAGGCAAAATCTTTAGATATTTTTAATGGCATTACATTGGACAAATGTATATATTTAAAAACTCTTATTACACAGATATAATTTAGAAAGATAAAATAAAAAAGAAAAAAGAAAAATATAATCAAATTAATAAATTATAAATTATGAAAATAAAGACTGGAGCTTATGAAAAAGAAAACTCCTAGCATTTATTTTTTTAATACCAAATATTCTCTTTTAGGAATTTGGTGTTGATACTATTTATTAAAATTTAATAAGTTTTTAATTTTATATTGGTCATACTTTTTTATTTCTAGATTTTTATGTTTTTCCTATTAGTGACTTTCATTATTATTTATTTATTTTTTTCGCTGCATTTACAAACTGGAATAAGACTTTCTACTAGATACTTTTTAAATATCCATATTTTATTTGGCCATTTTATACTCTACCTTGTTTTTAAAACTTATTTTTTAAAAGTTTTTGAAAATCTTTTAAATTAAGGTAAAGAACCATGATAATGCAACCTATAGTAACTTTAGACGTTCAAACAGATTATGAGAAAAATAGTGACAATTTACTTCTTACTATTTAATAATTTTATTGTATGTTACTGTTTTTGATCCTATTTACAAGTCAAAATGCTTCCAAAATAACTTTATTAAGTATAATGTTTGATCATATTTTTTGTCAGAAATATTCTTTATACAATAACAGATGTGTTTGTCAAATTCTTATTGACATATTATTTTTATTAAAATATTGGAATAGGTTAAATGAACCCTTGATATCTTTGGCTGCTCATATTATTGTTGTTTGGGTTGTTAATCATACCTTTATTAAGTGATTTCATGTGATAAGTTATATTATTAAATTTCCTAACATTTTCTTTAAGCTTTTATTTATCACAAAAAAAACTACATAATAATGTTGACCTTTAAAATACATTATTATTGAATGTTGTTTTCTCTCTTTTTCTATTGTGGTAGGAATGTGTAACATGAGATCTACTTTCAGCAAATGTTTACGTGCACTATGTTACTGTTAAGTGGGCACAGTGTTCAATCTATCCCTAGAACCTCCCTATCTTGTATAACAGAACTCATCTCCATTGTTGTTTTCTAAATTTTGTTTAACTTCCATACACGTGATGTGCCTAAAATTATCTTGTCTTTATCTTACTTTTTGTGCTACAATCTTTGGTTATTAACATCTATTATGTTTGCTATATGGGCAGAATGGTTTTGAGATATTCCTATATATTGGAAAAGCTTATTTACTATCTATAACTTGTTACCTGAGAGTATTTATAATTAAAACTGAAGACAGAACAAGTTTTCAAGATTAATCCGTTGACAATTTTCTCAACTTTTTTCTTTTTATTAGTGTAAAATTAAATTATGTTTGATCTAAAGTAGCCTCTAACTGAAAAATATATAAAAAAACTGTAATCTAAGTTGTTCTTGTCATAACCAGTAACTGAGTGTTGGTCAATCACAGCAGCCAAGCTTCAAACAAGTACGTATCCAAATAAGGTTAGAGTGAGCAGTAATTAATGAGGTCATTTTGTATGTCACTTGTGATTTTTATCTATAAACCCTACATGCCTGCCGTGCTGAGTGGGTCTGTCTGAACCTACTGCTGAAGGTTGTTGCCTATTTCATGAATTGTTTCTTTACTCAAATAAACTGCTAAATTTAACTTGTCATAAGTTTTTAACACTAGGTTTTACTTGTATTTAAAAATTTCTATTCAGGCAATTTTGGTAATTTCTAGTTTCATAGAAACTATCCATTTCTTTGCAAGTTGCAGCTTACTGGCACATACTGGGTGGCTGTATAGTTCATGTGTGGCTTAAAACACTTTATGGACACACTATATAATGATATTTTCTAAAACGTTCATTACAAAAAGTCTTATACTGCTTGTCATTATTCTATCTAATCTTGTCATTTTTCACTTTCTCCTTTAGATATAATTTTGATTAAAACAAAACAAACTAAAACACAAAGGGGAATTCTTAACCTTACCTAAAGCACTTTATCGTGTAAAGATCGAGAGTAGGAATTATCTTAGGCTTCTCCAGTGAATCCCAGTGTTGACAGCATCTTTGTTTTTGATATGGAGCTAGAAGTTAGATTCATGTGTTTGGAATCTCATAATTTTTGACTTTCAAGAGATGCAACATTTGAAGCACAAAACTTCCTTGCTCTGAGGCTATGGGCTGGGAAAATGAAGTAAGATGATCAGCAAAAGTAAGGCTGATTCTTGCAACTCTTGGGGTTTTATACCACAATAAACGATGGCTAAAAAATACCCAAACACAAATATTAGGTACAATCACCAACGTCAATACAAGGCCTTGATATATGTCCTCTTTCTGCCATAAACAGTTTATTTCCTGGTGTTCTATGTTGCAGGTTGTCCCTGTCCCTGCCGCTTATGTTTTTTATTGCTTTTTATTCAGTATATTGTCTCCCCTGCTCCCACTCATTCCATTCTCTGTCTTCATCTTTTCCTGCCCTGTGTCCGTTTCTCTGGCTGGTACTGTCTGTTATGATGGCTGCGTGCATTGAGTTCCTCTGATTTGTGGGCTATCAGGCTGTCAGCGTATCAACATCTCTCATTGACCCGTGTGGTTTTAGTTTAAGAAAGCCATTAGTTTGAGCTTCCTTAACCTTATTTTTCTTTCTTACTTTCCTAATCCTATTCGTTTAATGTAGGGGTTGTTGACAACACTACTTATGGCGTGTTACCGTGTCTGATGTATTTTTAAGAATTTTTCATGTAAAAGAAGAAATGATAAGACTGTGGGGGTGAGTGTATGTGTCATGGAATCTCAGCGTAGTATTTAATATTCGACTGGAAATATATTCTTTATCCCGTAAGCTCTTTCTACTTTTTAACTTACAGTAGTCACGTACATCTCTGGGAATCTGATGAAAGTTGTGGACTCTATCTTGAGAATACATACACGTATGATCTCAGGGATTTTGCCAACATCTGACACCCGTCCAGGCATACATAAGATAATAACTTCAGTTTAAAGATAGAAGAAAAAATGGACTTTCGAAATCCTACCTTGATAAATTTGCTACTTGAGGCCACTAAAAAGGATTTTGACTTTGAGGATCATAGCAACTGAGTTGAAGAGGGAGGTGCATTTACTCCGGTTTCAGTGTTATCTGAGAGTTACCCGTCAGCACTAATAGTTGAGTTTTCTGAAAATTGGTCTAACTCATGGTAAAAGAAAAGAAATGAAAAAGTATAGACCCATGTGTTTTGAAGAGGGAACACAGTTGATTCTAGGAAGTCTTAGCCTGTCTTGCCCCTCATTCAGCTGTTGAGGAAATTAATCACTGGTTGGTCCACATGAGAGTTCTGAGATATGAACCTAAGTGTCGCAGCTGACAGACCAACAACTCACTTTCTTTTTAAATTTAACTTTGTGGTTCAGGACCCTTCTTTGAAGACTGATCTAATGCCCTGAATCCTTATCCAAAACAGTAAGCAAGTGAAGAGGGCATTTCAGAATAAGAGATAATATAAGTCATGGGAGCTTAATATTCGATGTTCTAATCATAGTCAAGAGATGGGCTTTCTTTAGGAGATTTTAGAAGAAAAAAAATCACATGTGAAAATGGTTGAATGGTGGGGCTTGAACTTACATATAAAAGCCAAAAATTCTAGTGAAATTTGAACATATCTGACCCCCCACCACTGATAAACTTCATTAAGTTAAGAGAACATGTGAGCCATATTCTTACGAAGGAGCTCAGTAGAAAATGAATCATTTTCTCCATTCAACCTTTATATCCCATTTGTTTTTAAGTTTCAAGGTATTTAAAAGGTTCTTTTTAAGATGGACCATGCCTTTAATATTTCTTATACATTACAACCACTTATATCCATACATTCATGTGTGCACCCATACCCACACATCCACCCCTCTCACACATTAGCCACTTTTAGGTGGCAGAAGGCAATTTTGTTTAATGACGGCAGTGATGGATAGTGGTACATTTGTAATCAATTGCTGCCATACGTGCTCATAATCCTACAATATTAAAAAAGAATCCCTTAACATTTACTCTTGATGCTCTTTACAAAGCAAATATATTTCTGTTCCTGAATATAAGAGTGAGCATTAAAGATTTAGATAAATTACACTGACTGCTGCCAATGGTGTCTCCCGCAGTGAATTAAAAAATACATTTAGCATAAAAACAAGGACCAGATGTTATCTTTATAGTCATTGTTCAAATGGCTCCAGTGAACACATTTTCCCTGGTGCTCCTTTTACCTCTCATAGTGACCATGACGTATGGGCTTTTTATGTCTAGGAAAGGATGGACAGGGTAACAATGGTGATGATAACTCAACTCATAATGATATTGCAAACTATCTTTGTGAAGTTTTATAACAATTTAGCAAAACACAGAGCTGTCTTAGTCTTCAGAGTCCTACCTTAGTACAGTTCTCCCATCACTGTGGCACTGAGCCACAGTGACAAAAAGAGAATCCAGAGGGGACGTGCTGTGCTGCATTCTATTACACTTACTTTAGGATAAGTGATGGCAGAGAAGAGTCCTGGGAAGCCCACTCTGTCTTCTAAGGGTTAATCTAAGATGTGTTTCCTAAAGTCCCAGAGCTGCAGATGCTGCTGTGGTTGTGGAGAGAAGCAAACACTTTACACCGTTGGTGGGACTACAGACTCATACAGTCTCTTTGGGAAGAAGTACATAGAATCCTCAAAGAACTCAACTTAGACCTTCCACTTGATCCTGCAATCCCATTAATAGGCACCTACCCAGAAGAAAAAAAAATCATTTTGTTTTAAGGACATTTGCACTAAATTGTTCATCACAGCTCAATTTACAATCACCTGTATGTGGAAACAACCCAAGTGCCCATTAACCTATGAATGGATTGATTAACAAACTGAGTTATATGCATACCATGGAGTACTATTTAGCCATAAAGAAAGATGGAGACTTTACATCCTTTGTATTAACCTGGATGGAGGTGAAGCACATTCTCTTCAGTAAATTATCACAAGAATGGAAAAGCAAGTGTCCAATGTACTCAGTACTAATATGAAACCAGTAGACAATCTGATACACGCCCACACAGGGGAAAAACTCAATTCAAATCCAGATGAGGATAGGGGAAGGAGAGTGGGATGGGTCTATGGGGGGATGGGTGTGCTCCCACTTAGTGGGCACAATGTAAAGGTCTATCGCACACCTCCCAGGGGAGGGACACAACTACAATAGGGACTCTACCTGACAAATGCAAACACTGTAACCTAATTGTGCACTTACATTAATCTGAAAAAGAAAAGACATCCAGGATGTGTTACAGAGCCCTGTACTGGACAAAGAATGTCTGTCCATAGAACAGACTTGAGGATATGGTGGATAGCGTCTCTATAACACCAAACTAATTGTCCTGGGGCATCTTACTTATTTGTGTGGTGCAACACCTCTATCAGATACCCATCCAAATCGGGTTCAAGGAACATCAATAAACAGAGAGAAATAGGCTTCTAATTAGTTTGATGCTTAACAGGTGAAGAAATGTATGTGGCTATGACTGTAAGGATTTGTCTTTCTTGTATATTAGACACACATTAAGCAGTTAAGTAAAAAAACAAAAACCATAAACTGGTAAAATGCTAGGAACGTGGAAATTGCTCTGTAGATATAGACCTAGTAGGATTTGAATTATGATTTTTCCATCTACTCACTGGATCAGAAACGTCTAAGACTTTTTTTCTCATCATAATTTCAATGTAAAAATACATACTTTCCAGGGCTGATATAAGACAGAATTAGAAAAATTCTAATTCTAATATAATTGCAACAAGTCAGTGGATTCTCTTCTTGCTAATTGCTCATTTTTTGCCTTCCAAAAACCAATCTGCTGGTAAGGAAGGGCATTCCATGTTTCTTCACACCGTTCTCTTTGGCTGAAATACCTGTTCTCCACTCTCTCCCACTAGTCTCATTTCTTCTAAGTGGCCAGGAGAAAGGCCCCTGACAGCTTCAGGGAGAAAATGCCCACTTCCGCGCACCCTTGAGAACCCTCATCTCACAAACTTTGCTGAATAGAGTCTTAGGGATCAGAAGCTATTTGGCATCCATCCTTTCCCCCCCAAACCTAACATGACATGTACCCCACAGTGAGTGCTGTATTGCACCCTAACTGGTGACTGATTATGTGAGGTGAGTGAAGGAAGGAATGATGAGGTGTTAATCTAAAATAGTCACATTTCAAAGTATTCTCATAAACATTCTTTCAAGGGAGGAGGGACTATCTTGTTTTTCACTTATAAAAAAGAATAGTAGCTCTTAAATTTGCATCACTTAATGTATTATGAGTGGATCTCATACACACACACACACACATATATTTTTTTTCCTCACAAGTCTCAAAGCGAGATTTTATCATCTTTGTGTCATAGGCGAGGAGGTGCATGCTTAGAGCAATTAAATAACAATTCCAATGTCACATAAGTAATAAGCACAACCAAGGTCAACATTTCACATTAGTAACTGAGGTAAAAACCTCCACAAATTTTGTGATTTCGTTTAGGAGGCTGATTCAGGGACAGAGCCAAAAGTAGAACCTTGGTCTCCCGAAAAAAAAAAATATATATATATATATATTTATCAATAGGAAGAAAAGAGAACAGAGTGAGAGATCTTGTATTTTTACTTTAACTGGAATGAACAAATTCAGATCACACAGCAAAGAAAGTTAATAATTTTCCATAAGAATATATTCCCATAGGCCTAGCTCCCTACCTATAAATGTGGCTCAAGACACACTTCCCTTTTGTGGCTTATTTCCACTTTAGAAAACAAAGCTGGTAAAGATAAGGATATAGAAGGGCTTCCCCAAATTCCTCATTACTCAGCACAGGGCTGGAGGGTCAAGCAAGAGACTTTCAGAAGCCTTTCCAAAGTCTAATTAGTTTTGCATTTATTCTGTGGTGCTGTGGGCCAAGGAAGGACATTCACTCATTCAAAGATGAATAAACCCCTGGAGAGAGGAAAACCACATCAGCTCTCGCTTAGATTACTGCACAACCTCAAAAAAAAAATAATAATAAAATAAAATGGTTTCCTGCCTGCAGTCTGGCCATCGCATTATAATTTTTCCATAGAACAGCCAGAATGTTGTTTTTAATGTTTTAAATAATTGGATAATATCACTCTTACCACTTAACATTCCTCAGCAGCTTCCTCTCACATTCAATGTCCTAGTTCACATCTTTGCATAATTTTTATTGTGGTACTGTCTTCAACCTCTTTCCTTGACACACTCTTTTTTTATTTTATTTTATTTTATTTATTTATTTATTTATTTATTTTTTGGTAGAGACAGAGTTTTACTTTATTGCCCTCGGTAGAGTGCCGTGGCATCACACAGCTCACAGCAACCTCCAACTCCTGGGCTTAGGCGATGCAGCTTCCTCTCACATTCAATGTCCTAGTTCACATCTTTGCATAATTTTTATTGTGGTACTGTCTTCAACCTCTTTCCTTGACACACTCTTTTTTTAGTTTATTTTATTTTATTTATTTATTTATTTATTTATTTATTTATTTATTGGTAGAGACAGAGTTTTACTTTATTGCCCTCGGTAGAGTGCCGTGGCATCACACAGCTCACAGCAACCTCCAACTCCTGGGCTTAGGCGATTCTCCTGCCTCAGCCTCCCGAGTAGCTGGGACTACAGGTGCCCGCCACAACACCCGGCTATTTTTTTGTTGCAGTTTGGCCGGGGCTGGGTTTGAACCCGCCACCCTCGGCATATGGGGCCAGCGCCCTGGTCACTGAGCCACAGGCTTTTTTTATTTTTAATATCAAATTAATATGAGGGTACAAATTTTTAGGTTACATTGCTTTCAACTTTAAGGTAAGGTTCAAGTTGTTGAGCCCTTCACCCAGGGGGCGTGCTGAACACCCTCACATTGTGCACATTAGGTGAGATCCCACCAATCGCCCCCTGTCCGCCAGCCAATCACGCTCCCCTCTCCCTCCTCCCCTCCTCCTTTTTTCTCCTTCCCCTTTCTAGACTATATTTGTGTTTCATCATTCAAATGGGCTTGTAGCTATCTATATATTGGTTTCATGTTAGTATTCAGTACGTTGGATATATATTTTTCCATTCTTTGGTTACTTTACTAGGAAGGATGGGTTTCAACTCCATCCAGGTAAACATAAAAAATGCAAAGTCTCCATCTTTTCTTATGGTGAATAGTACCCCATGACATATATATGTGCCACAGTTTGTTAATACATTGGCTGATGGGCATTTGGGGTGTTTTCACAACTTGGCAATTGTGAACTGAGCTTCAATAAACATTCTGGTAATGTCTTCGTGGTAAAACGATTTTTGTTCTCCTGGGTGGATACCCAGTAATGGAATTGCAGGATCAAATGGAAGGTCAACTTTTAGTTCTTTGAGGGTTCTCCATACTTCTCTCCAGTCCCACTGGAAAGAGGGTTGTATTAGTTTGCAGTCCAACCAACAGTGTAAAAGTGTTCCCTTCTCTCCACATCCATGCCAGCATCTGCAGGTGGAGTTAGGTATTTTCTCAGAGTGGTTTTGATCTGCATTTCTCAGATGATTAGAGATGATGAGCATTTTTTCATGTGTGTGTGGGCCATTCAACTTTCTGTCATATTCAGAGAAGTTTCTATTCATGTCTTTTGCCCACTTATCAAGGAGGTTGTTTTTTCTTTTTTTGCTGATTAATTTGAGTTCTGTGTAGATGGTAGTTATCAGCCCTTTATCAGATTCGTAACATGCAAAAATCTTCTTCCATTCTGTTATTATTATTATTATTATTAAATCATAGCTGTGTACATTAATGCGATCATGGGGCACCATACACTGGTTTTATAGACCATTAGACATATTTTCATCACACTGGTTAACATAGCCTTCCTGGCATTTTCTTAGTTATTGTGTTAAGACATTTATACTCTACATTCAGTAAGTTTCACATGTACCCTTGTAAGATTTTCTTTAGTTGCGATACTCTTACCTGTGCAGAAGCTTTTAAGCTCCATCAGGTCCCATTTATTTATTTTTGGTGTTGCTACAATTGCCAGGGGGTCTTCTTCATAAAGTCTTTTCCCCAGCTAATATTGTCAAGCATTTTACCCACACACTTTTAGAATTTTTATTGTTTCATGTCTTAAATTTAAATGCTTTATCTGGCAAGAGTCAATTTTCATCAATGGTGAGAGGTGTGGGTCGAGTTTCAGTCTTCAACTTGCAGCTAACCCGTTCTCCCAGCACCATTTATTAAATAGGGATTCTTTTCACCAGTGCATGTTTTGTTAGGCTTATCAATGATCAAATGGCAATTTGTGGCTGGGTTCATCTCTAGATTCTTGATTCTATTCATATATATATGTCTCTATTTTTATGCCAGTACCTGCTGTTTTGATCACTATAGACTTGTAATATAACCTGAAGTTTGGTGATGTGAAGCCTCCTGATTTATTTTTATTTCTAAAAGTTGTTCTGTCTATTTGGGTTATTTTTCTGGTTCTGTATGAAATGAAATACTATTTGTTTCAAGTTCTTCAAAGTATGTGTTTGGTACTTTGATGGGGATTGCATTAGATCGGTTGATCACTTTGGGTAGTATGGACATTTTCATGATGTTGATTCTTTCCAGCCCACAAACATGGTATGATCTTCCATTTGTTATCGTCTTCTGCTATTTCTTTTCTCACAGTTTTATAGTTCTCTTTATAGAGATCCTTCCCCTGGAAATCCTACCTGGGGATATTTTATCTTCTTTGGAGCTAGTATAGAAGGTATGGAATCTTTGATTTCATTCTCGGCTTGACTGTTATTGGCACATAGGAAGACTATTGATTTTGTGGGTGTTGATTTTGTATCCTGAGATGTTGCTATAGTTCTTGGTCACTCCTATGAGCTTTGTAGCTGAGTCCCTGGCGTTTTCCAGGTATAAGATCATGTAGTCTTCAAAGAGTGAGAGTTTGACCACCTCCGTCCCCATTTAAATACCCTTGATCTCCTCTTGCTGATTGAGATGGCTATGACTTCCAGCACTGTGCTGAACAGCAGTGGCGATAGTATTGAGTGGAGTAAAATCCTTGACACATACTTAACTTTCAAGTCTTCTCAAACTGATATATGGTCAAAATACTTCCATGGCAATGTTACTATCTGTGCTATTTTCTTTATCTAGAATATCATCTCCGACCTTCTACTGGCTCATTCTTCAGATCTCAGTTTATAAACAGCAGTTGCTCTGGATGTCATTTTCTGAACTCGCATTCTGAATATGAACTTACACATTTTACTCTCATGTAGAACTGCAAAATTTGCTTTCTAGCAGTGGTAAGAATTTTTTATTATATTTATTCACTGAATGCATCACTTTTACATTTAACTGAAATTCCAAGAACAAAACCTAAGACTCCACCATTTAAAGAAGAATTGATAATTCCATTTAAAAGATCCTAAAACTTGAAAAGATTTTGTTGTTTAAATCAGGTATTCTTCTTTTCTAGATTTCCTACAGAGCTACTAAATTCACAAAGAGCCAGGGTTAATTGGCATCAATATACATATCCCTGGCTCCTTCCCAACTAATTATTCAAAGTCACAGCAACAAGGTGGAAGGATTCAGGAAGACTTTTTAAGAAGAAGGTGATTAAGACCACACTAGGATTCCCAGTTATCTCATAAGCAAAATGATGTCCCAATAGACAGGATTTAGCAGTTGTAAAACCATGTAAGTATAATGGTAACACCCTTGGTATAACTACCAGGAGTCTATCAGAGGGACTATGCTGAAAAGGCGATGAGACAAAATACAGCAGGACTGGAACTGTTGGTGGCAGCATTTCACTCTGTAAGCTCAGCTTTCCTGAAGCTGTAACCGAGCTTTCATTTTGTCCCATTTTTCTATGTTTATTGAGCATTTTTAGCCCTATTACTACAATGACTACCACACACTACATGCCTAGGGTGTACTGAGCAGCCATTATGTAATTTAGTATCTTCAGCAACCTATCAAGCTGTAAAATATTTTCTCATGAGAAAAAGTGTCCTCAGAGAACCTAGAACCCTAAAGCTTCTAACAGATAAACTTAGAATTTGAACTCTGTTCTTTGGGCTCTCAAATCCCAGGTTCACAATTTAATTCCTTTAATTATTATCACACTGAAATATACACAGTTGTTAAATAAAATTATACCTTCTTCTATATTAAATTAATTTAAATAATTATTGTGAATAACATATAGCTATATACTAATTTCACTTGCAATAGTATGATTGATTGAATGTGAATTATGATTGAATTATAACCTAAAAATTTCATTAAATTGAAAATTGAATTACTTTTTATATTGTTTTCACTCTAAAGACACAATCATTTATGTAAATTTCTACACGGACTCTTTCATCTGAAATATTTTTACATAAATGAGTATTGACAACCCCACCTTTATCTGAAAATATGATTTACATTAATTAATTGTAAAAGATAACATAGAGATGCTAATATGTCACTCCAGTTATTGAAAGATATGGGATATGGACAGTTTCATTTTCACAATATTTATTCATGTAAATATAAAATTATATTTTCTTCCTACATTAATCTACATCACTGCAATTCTCTTTTGAGGATTTTTTAAACAATAAGAAGTATATTTTTTATTCTATGAAGAATTTTTATTGAAATTAAAGCATGGGCAAAATTTCAGAACTAAAGCCTTATTTTAAAGTATAAAATATCAAGTGCATGATGATAGCTAAGCATGTAAAATCTGGAACCAGTTCTGTTTAACATCTGTGAGTTAGTATTGGTGGGGCCTAGACAGAGTTATGATTAAAAATTTCACTAAATACTTACTGACCCTTTATCTTTTGAAAAAGGATGGTCTAGTGTATATAATTTCTTTTTTCCCATAAAGCTTTATCTTTTATAAATTATAAAATAAAAAGATATTTATAATAATATTGTCATTTCATAGTGAAACATACAACCTCAAAGTTCTCTCAATTCTCAATCCTATCTTGTAGATAAAACTATTGCAAAGTTCTATTTGATGTTTACATAACCATTATCTATCCATATAATACATTTATATAATTTATTTTGTGTTTACATATCTATATGCTATGTCTATATACACAGTTTTATTTGAGATATAGTTTCTCTCAATCTATATATCTGAAATAAATATATATATCAAATTATATTATAGATACATAATCTGCTGTGAGACTGACCTCACTTCTGATGCCATACACAAGTACCAGTTTCCAGGGTTGCTCACAGATCCTGTCTGACTTGGCTACAAAGCTGAGATTTTCTTGAACCCATTCCCAAGGTTCAATAATTTGGTCGAGCAATTCACAGAACTCAAGAGAACAGTTTTTTCACCATTGCTGATTTATGACAAAGGGTGTTTTAAATGACCCAACAAAATGGCAAGATGAAGATGTACTTAGGGCTGGGTATGGGAAGATGGGTAAGCTTCCACACCCTCTTGAGGTCCCCAAGAGGGTAAGCTTTGGGGTTACTGGTCCTTTATCCAGTAACCCCAAAGCTCTCCAAATCCTGTTCTTTTGGGGTTTTGTGGAGGTTTCTTTATGTAGGCATAACTGATTAAATCAATTGCTATTTGTGATCAACTCAACCTTCAGCCCCCTTTTCCTAGAGATCAGGGACTGGGGATGAAACTCCAACACTCTAATCGCACAGTTTCTTCTCTTGGCAACCAGCCCTCATTCTGAGGCTCCCTGGAGCTCCCAGCCATTCTTTATCTCATCAACAAACACAAAGACACATCACTGCAGAGAATTCAAGGGTCTGGGGGACATGTGCCAGGAAAGAGAAATAGACCAAATGCACATTTCTTATCAAGTCGTGGCATCACAGGGGTGGTTATGTGGTTGGTTAGACTTCATAGGATCTCTACCTATTGGGGATGGGGATCTTTTCCCCAAACAGCTGGTGAAAGTGGGAGGGATTTTGAGGCTACAGCACCGTACGCCTTATAGAGCACAGGTAGTTTATAGATTTTTCAAGATTTTGTGATTAGGAGTATTAAAGAAATGGTTATTAATGTATTTAAATGTTACAAATGTACTGCTTTGGGACAGAGCAGCTAAAATTGGATGTACTAAGTTTGAGAGTGAGTGTATGATGCCCCATAATCATATCATTGTATACAGTTATGATTTAATTTAATAAAAAAAAAAAGTTTGAGAATTAGCAGAGAACATGTAAATAAGTGGATGCCATGATCTGGGGCCACACTTCTAGGGTTATGGCTTTAAAGGGAAAAAGAGCGACAGCTAGAGAAGTAACATTATAAATGAATACGGGAAGACTAATTCAAAATTCAAAAAAGAAAACGAAAATGTCTGCTGTGTTGTGTAGGTGTATTATATGAATTTATGGAAGTTGGTTCACATCATGGTAAGCTTGATTTTAAGGACGACTTACAGTCATATATGAGTAAATGACTCTGATGTTAGATGTTGTTAATATTGCCTTCATTCTGGAATCAACTGTACTGAAACTTTATACCCCTAATTTCCTTCCAGGACAATGGGATCGAGCTTGCTCTCCTCTCAGGCACCTCGGGATAACTAAATACCGTAATGTACATACATTCTCTAACACAATCATTGGCATTTAGTAGTACTCAATAAATATTTTTCCTTAGTCTGTCTCCTTTCTCAGAGTCTCACTGATAAAACAAAGATACTATGCTAGAATATTTCTAAGACTTAAATGTAAATTATCCTATGATTTTTATTTAAAAAAATACCTTTAACAGTAAAAGAAGATACAGCTTCATCCCACTCTAGAATCAGGAGAATCTTCCTGCTGCAACTGTTGCTTTGGGGTATACAAGTAGCTTGGTTATAACTCTTTATGTTCTATGTCTCATTTTTACAAGGTCCAACCTTCTGTGAGTTAATGAATAGGAATAATAAAACTGGTTGTCTATAAGACAATCTTTTTTCCCTTGATATTATACTACATACTTCTTTTGATCTTGGGTTGTTATTATTGTACACTATGTTTTTCAGGTAATCGATACATTTGTATGTATGTATAAGAAATAAAAATTATGCATTTCTCCAAGAAAGTCACAATCAATAGTCTCCTATGCCATAAATATAATATCTGTGATTCTGAAGTCAACATACAATGTAATCTTGTTTTTAAACCATCCCGTTTCCCCATATATTATCACAGGCATCTTGTATACCAGATCAGTAATGGTCACTGTATATTAGTATAAAGTTAATGCATCTGAGGATCCTTCTGGCTTGTGCTGTACATCATTCTTGGCAGAATTGTCAGCCTCATGCTTCCAGCTGCTCTCAATCTGTCATCATAAGTGATAAATGAGCAGTGGAGTCATATTTTCTATTGTACATTATTGTCACAACAAGAATGCAAGACCAGAGTATCTTTGCTTGCTCACAAGACCCTTTATGAAAATAAGAGCATCACTAAAAAAACAGCGAACCATGTATTTCTAACTAAATAAATAATACTATAAATCTGCTCAGTTTTTGGAATTTAAACTAAAATTCCGTTTCTCTCTATATATTTCACCTAGTTATTTCATGTATTTTTAATTTCTATGATACTTGGTCCCTGAATTACTGGCACAATTTTTTTCAGATCAATAACACTGGACACTTGTCAGTAAATATGAAACAGATAAATTTTGTATGACAAAAGGTGTCCTCACATATTGGCGTGCCTTTGTGAGCAAGACATTACTATTTTTATGAAGATTTTTGTACAGTGATGAGTCTTGGGAGATAAAGATTGTATCTCTCTCCAAAGTAAATGACAGGTTTACTCACAGTTTGGGAGATAGAGATGTGTCTATCTCCAAAGTAAGTGTTAGGAATGATTATTGTCTATTGTAATAAAAACATTTATTTTGGGAAAACTGGGTGGGCATATTATGCCTATTATTAAAATTTGGTGTTTCCTAAGAGCTGGATTTCTCTGCTGTAATGCAGCCAGGCACAGGCGTCTCCCCAGACCCATCCGTACTTTTCCTGAGGATTTGAGGGACAAGGTTGGAAATATGTGGAGGCCCATGCTGTTGACTGTACAATGAGAAGTAAAGTCTTTTATTTCTGACCCCGCACTCTCATTTTCTACAAGTTTCTTCTGTGAAACATTGGTAGGTGAACTTATTAGTTATAAGGAGGGTAAAATTCAAACCCTTCACAGTTCATGACAATATGTGTAAGAAAATGAAGAGGAGCATTCTGATGATTTCCATAGGAAATTTGTTTTAAGAGACCAATTGCAACAAAACCAAAAAATGCATGCTTATTCATAATTATTTCTGTCCCATCCTTGATTTTAAAAGACCTATTTGCCAACATGTCTTGTGTAATAAAAAAATGTTATATTTCCAAGAGAGGTGAAGCATAAATATTGTCATCAGTAAATTACAACCTTTGGAACTAATATTGAGATATTTCTTCAAAAATCAAAATTAATTGTGTATAAAATTTATTATATAAATGCCTGTTTCAGAGACATGCAGGCAATACTTAGCATGGTTATTAATAAAGGTAATGTATTTAAGTTTATAGGCAGAGAAATAATTTTAGGCCTTCTTGAGGAGTATTTGACCTGAGTATTGGAGTATTGGACAGGAGATTATAACTCTATGTTTTAATTTTATGTTAATGGATTCTTAGTACTTTCCTGGAAGACTGTTATATGAATTGCGTCACACATTTATAGACATATGACAGATTATGTTGTTGTTTGTTTACCAAATAATCATGGGTTACTTCTTCCAGTCCCACTTTTCTATTTTTAATAGAACCTGAACATTATTTCAATGATTTATGCCCTTAGATGAGCACGTACTTCAGCAAGCCACACTGATTCTCTTTTCCTTACCAATGTTTTATCAAGGGTGGACATTTGATGCCATTTAGGTTAAGGAGATGAGAGGAGAAGTCTATGGGGGCGTTTCCAAAATACGCTTCCCTCAATCTGAAAAGAAATCATGGAAGGAGATTCTGTCCTTTCTTGACTTGTCAGGATGTCTAGAAGCTCAATGTTCGTAAGCGAGAATGGGCACTGTCAGCTTGAGGTCCTAATCTTATGCAAGTGATTCAGGGCTGAAGAGTGGAAAGAATTCAGGTTATTGACTCACTGGATTCACCAACTCTGAGGCTGAGCATGATGCTTTGCAAGATCAGGAATCTCTTTACTGTTAAATAAAACATTAATCAAGGTCTACAGATCTCATGTGAATTACATATATGTGTTTTTGCGTGAGTGTGGGTGTGTGTTTTGGGTGGATGTCTAGGAAGAGAAAAGGGCTGAAAGTCATGGACAGTAGTTAAAACCTGACACAGTTCCAGACAATGCTAAAATTAACAAGGTCGTTCCTGAGGTCTTCGATAGCCTCATCAAGGAGGGCTTTTCATTAGATTTACATACTGAGGAAGACAATTTCTTCTTATCAATCATCCTTATTATTCACTGCAAAATAGTGAATAATGATGGGATTCATGTTCTTCCCACTCCTTTAATATACTGAAGACTCTTTTGCTCATGAAAAGCTTTACCTGATCTCAATAGTCAAAACAAATTAAAGAAAATACATATTGCCTTAAGCATGGGTATCTGCAGGAACGGAAGTTTACTGCTTACACCACCCCTGTCCTCACTACAAAGTGAATATTTGTACCTAGGAATCTGGTTGCAAACTTAAGACAGCCTTAAATTTTGTGTACAAGCTGATAAGTTTATGCAAGCATTATGTGCCAGGTATGTCCTTATTAAATATGGTTACATGATGGTGGTAGAATTTTACAATCATAACTAAAAGTTTGTCAAAGTGGAAATAGAAATGACGTATACCATTGATTCTAAAGCATGTCCTTAATGTAATGGTTTACTCGTAAAACCTGGAAATAGCAGGTTATTGCCTACTACAAAATTTGAATTTCAAGGAAAGCAATTTATAAAACCTTCTATATTATAGTTTTAAATAATCATTCATATTAATCTAGCCTCATTTGGGTAGATAAGGAAAAGACAAAAACAAATAATGCTTAACAAAAACAAAGCAACTGAATACACAAAAACACACTTCTCTTTCTTGGAAATTTTTTTTCTTTTATAAATAATTAAGAAGGAAGCTTTAAGAATTGACCCCAACCACCGATAAGCAGACTTGCCTTGAAACAAAATAAATTCTAGGTGTGAAAGAGGATGTTAAAAGTGCCTGGCATTTGGCATTTTATTGTTTGCATTGGTTAGAATAAGCAAAGTGATGTATTATTGAATTTGACGAGAAGCTGCATAAGTAAAGATGGGCAATTTAGAGCCGTCCGTCCCCAGTATTGTGTTCCATTTACAGTCTTGCAAAAAAATCAATAGTTCTGGTTTGCTTCTTGTCTCCTCTCCTTCCCGCCAGCCTCGTGCCATTAATCTGAGTTTAATGGGCACGGCGGCTTTAATGGATGTTGTATGTAGAAGTTCTCTCTGGGTCACTAACGTCTCTGCTTGGGTGACGTGGGGTAGCATCTTCCTGCCTGGGACCCTATGAAGATCTGTATGACGTCAAATTTCCTTAAGCCAGTGTTCTTCTGTCCACTGAACACTTTCAGATCAACTCCGTTTCCAGCCTAAGATAAACACTATATTTGTAGAAGTAAAGATAAAATATGGACAGCCCGTAGTAGTCCTGTCAGATGTGACATAAGTGAATCTAAGACAACCGAGAAATCAATCCACTGTTCGTATATTAGCTTCTGGGCAGAGTCAGTTATCCATCTATTAGGCAGGGCTTATTCTAAATCTAGGTTAATGTTAAATCTAGTTGTGTGTTATCTCTTATATTCATCTGGAATAATCTCCTTTTTTTTTTAAATTTTAAATGTGATTTCTTCACTGCATCCTGAGACCCTCTGCTGGCTGCCCACAGAGCTGGGAAGTCTTTCCCACCTGGATTGTGCCTACGTTTTTGGTTTCAACTTCTACTGCCATCTTTGTTGTTCACTAGTCCACAGACTTACTGCCCTAAGACCCTTCCACTTCAGGGATGTTAAACTTGCTTCCCAGGACATCCCCTCACCCAATTTTTACAGAATTGAATTCTCATCATCCAGTTCTATATCTGGTTATTATTTCCTCAGGGAGACCAAGGCCTTTTCTCTTGCCAAGTACTCTCGTTAAATTATTGCATTTAAATGAGAGGTTTCTGCAAAGTGCTTGAGGTTCAAAGTCATCTTCTTGATCAGATTAAGAGCTCCTTTTAATGTATTGGCCTAAGTAGATTTCTTCCTTTTTTTTTTTTTCTAAGTTCAGTTCTGCACAAATAAGAATGTTTTACCCAGTATCTCATGTATTTTGAGTGAAAGAATGTTTTTGGATATGTAATTTTCTGGATCCTCATAAAAAAAATTTATAATTTTTTTTATTTTTATAGATTTAAGGAATCACATGTGCAAGTTTGTTAAATGCATATATGGCACAGTGAGGAAACTGGGCTTTTAGTGTGCCCTTCATCCACAGAATGTACATGGTACTGAATAAGTGCACGTCTATCCCTCACCACACCCCCCAACCTCCACATTTTGGTATCAACAACATTTACTATCCCACTCTGCATGTCAACATGGACCCATTTTTTGCAAGTGAGAACATATGGTTTGTGACCTCCTCTTTCTGAGTTATTTCACTTTACACGACTATCTCCTAATCCATCCATGTTGCTCCAAAAGACATTATTTCATTCTTTTAATGGCAATGCAATAGTCCATGGTGGGTGTGTGTGTGTGTGTGTGTGTGTGTGTTATAAAATGCATTTTTTTAATCTAGTTATCCATTGGTGGACATGTGTGCTGATTGCAGGACTTTGCTACTTTGAATAGTACATTTGAGTGCAAGTGTCTATTTTTTTTTTTTATTGTTGGGGATTCATTGAGGGTACAAAGAACCAGGTTACATTGATTACCTTTGTTAAGTAAAGTCCCTTTTATAATTGTGTCCTGCTCCCAAAAGGTGTGTCACATACTGTGACCCCCGAACCCTCTGCCTCCTTGCCTCTCTCTGCTCTCCCCTTTCCCCACCCTGCACCGTGTCCTAGGTCCTTAATTGTCCTCATATCAGAATTGAGTCCATAGGATTCTTCCTTCTCCATTCTTGCGATCCTGAGAATAATGTGTTCCACTTCCATCCAGGTGAATAAAAAGATGTAAAGTTTCCATAGATACCCACTAATGAATTGTAAATGGAAGGGTAGATAGATTTTTAGCTATTTGAGAACTATCCATACTGTTTCCCATAGAGATTGCAATAATTTAAATTTACACAAACAGTGTACATGTTCTCTTTTTCCCATATTTTTGCCAACATCTGTTGTTTTTTCTTTTTACATTTTAATGGTAGCTGTCCAGCCTGGTGTAAGGTGATGCCCCATGGCTATTTTGACTCACGTGTCTCTGATGATTAGTGGAGTTCACCGATTTTCATGTTTTTTGGCTGCTTTTCTGTCTTCCTGTGAATAATGTCTGTTTCTGTCTATTGCCCACTTTTTGATGGGGTTATTTTTTTTTTCCTGTTGAGGTGTTTGCATTCCTTTCAGAGTTCATTGTCCTGTAACTAGTTTACAAATATTTCCTTCCATTATGTATATTATCTATTTTCTCTGTTATTTCTTTTGCTGTATGGATGAAGCTTTATCATTTAAATCTCAGTTTTCTATTTTTGTTCTCCTTGAATTTGCCTTTGAGGTCTTAGTCATAGATTCTTTGCCGAGGCCAATGTTCAAAAGAACTTATCCTGGATTTTCTTCTAGGTGTTTATTATAATTGCAGGTATTATACTTAAGTTTTCAATTATCTTGAGATAATTTTCATGTATGATAAAAGAAATGGGTCTAGTTTCATTCTTCAACTATAGCTATCTAATTTCCAGTATTGTTGAATAGGGTGTCTTTCCCTAGCGTGTATTTTTGTCGATTATGTTGAAGATCACTGGTTGTCGAAATCTGGGTTTATTTCTGGGTTCTCTTTTCTGTTTCATTGATCTAGGTGTGTATTTTTAGACCAGTGCCATGGTACCGTGCTATTTTGGTTAATATAACTTTGTAGCATAATTTGAAATTGGGTAGCGTGATGCCGCCTGCTTTGTTCTTCTTATTTAGGATTGCTTTGGTGATTTGAGGTCCTTTTTTGATTCCGTATGAATTTTGGAATTGTTATTTGTTGGTAATACAATGGGAATTGCATCTAATCCATAGATGTCTTGGGGCAGAATGGTCATACTTAACAGTATTAATTCTTCCAATCCATGAACATGGCATGTTTTCCATTTGTCTCCATCACCTCTAATTTCTTTGACCAGCATGTTGTAGCTCTTCTTGTAGAGATCTTCCGCATCTTTGGTTAAATGTACTCTTCTTAGACTTTTACTTTTACTGTTAGCCGTTGTAAATGGGGTTGACTTCTTGATTTGGTTCTCTGCTTGATCATTACTGGTCTGTAAAAATGCTACCAGTTTGTACCCATTGATTTTGGATCCTGAAACTTTCCTGAAATCATTTACCAATTCTCAGTGTCATATATTTAGGGTTTTCTCAGTATCAGATTGTGTCATCAGCAAACAGAAATCATTTGACTTCTTCTTTTCCAATTTAGATGCCTTTGATTTCTTCCTCTTACCTGATTTCTGTAGCTAGGAAGTCAGCATTATGTTAAATAGGAATAGTGGAAGTGAATGTTTTTGTCCTGTTCTAGTTTCCAGGGAGAATATTTTTAACTTCTCTCCATTCAATATGGCATTAGCTATTGCTTTGTTCTGTATGGACTTTATTATTTTTAGATATGTTCCTTCTATGACAAGTTTGCTGAGGGTTTTTATCATGAAGAAATGGTAGATTTTATTGATGCTTTTTCTACATCTGCATCTGTTGGGATGATCACTTTTTTTTTAAATTTCCAATTCTGTTTATGTAATGAATCATATTAATTATTTTGAATGTATTGAACCACCCTTGCACCTGGAATAAAAGCTACTTGATCATGGTGTATCATCATTTTGGTGTGCTGTTGTGTTTGGTTTGTGAGTATTTTATTGAGGATTTTTGCATCTATGTTCATGAGGAGTATTGGTCTGTAGTTTCCTATTTTTGTTGTGTCTTTGCCTTGCTTTAATAGCAGAGTAATACTGGCTTCATACAATGAGTTCAGTATAATTCCCTCCTCCTCATTTTTTTGCAACACTTTTAATGGAGTTGGCACCAGTTCTTTTTAAGTCTGGGAGAATTTGACAGTGAATCTATCTGGTCTTGGGCTTCCCCACCCTTGGGAGATATTTTTATTAATGATTGAATCTCATGTCTTACTATTGGTCTTTTCAGAATTTCCATTTCTTCCTGGTTGAATCTTAAAGGCTGTGTGTTTCCTGGAATTTATCCGTTTGTATTAGATTTACGGTTTTGTGTCCCGTCACTGTGGTACCAGTTGTAATATCTCCTTTTCTTCTTCTGATTGTAATTATTTGAATCTTCTTACCTTTCTTGATTAACCTAGCTAGAAGTCCACGAATTGTGTTCATCTTTTCAAAGAATCAACTTTTTGTATTATTGATTCTTGTTCCTATTTTTTGTGTGTTTGTTTTTGTTGTCTCAATTTCAGTTAGTTAACCTCTGGTCATTGTTCTTTCTTCTGCTAGCTTTGGGCTTAGGTTGTTCTTGTTTTTCTAGTTCCTTGAAGTATGACAGTCAGTTATTAACTGGGAATCTTCCTATGTTTTTGATGTAGGCATTTAACCTAAGTTCCCTGATGGAAGAATGCATATTCTGTGGTTTTGGGTAGAATGTTCTGTAAATGTCTGCTAGCATCCAATTTAAGGTCATCTTTCTGGCTGATTTTCTGCCTTGATGATCTATCTAGGATTGACAGCAGAGTGATATATCCCACACTATTATTATGTAGTTGTTTATCTCTTTCCTTAGGTTTAGTAGTATTTATATTATGAATCTGGATGCTCCAGCGTTGGGTGCACGTATATTTAGAATTGCTGCATGTTCTCGTAGAATTGGTCCCTTAATCACAACGCAATGGTCTTTTTTGTTATTTTCTCTTACTGTTGTTGACTTAAAGTTTGTTTTATCTCATATCAGTACAGCTATTTCTGCTCATCTTTGTTTCCCTACTACATGGAGTATCTTTCTCTATGCCTTTACTTGAGTCTGTAAATGTCATTACTATAAATGTTACCTGGGTTTCTTTTAAACAGTATGTGGTTGCAGTTTGCTTTTGCATCATCTATTTCACCAAACTATATCTTTTAAGTGGAAGATTTAGTTTGTATTCATTCAAGGTTAATATTAATATGTCATATTTTGCTTCTTTCATAATATTGTTACCTAATTGCTTTATCATCGTAATTGTACAACTGCTTTATAATATCTGTGAGTTTATATTTTCTTGTGTTTTTATGATGGTGAGTGTCCATTGCTTATTTCCATGTTTAGGAGTCCTTTGAGCATTTCTTGTAGGGCTGGTACATCTGGGACAAATGCCCTTAGCTTTTGATTGTCTGCCCAAAACTTTATTTCTCTTGCATGTATGAAGATAGGTCAGCAGCATACAAAAATGTGACAAGTTGTTTGTTTGTTTAAGAGTAAAATATGGCCCCAACTTCGTTCTTACAAGTTTCTGCTGAGTCATCTTCTGTCAGTCTGATGGGATTTCTTTCCTAGGTTACTAGGTGCATTTTTATTCCTGAAGTTACGATGTCTTCCCTCATGTTGACTTTAGACCGTCTGATGACTGTATTCCTTGTCTTGTGATATATCACCCCAGATTTTGCTCAGCATAGTGTGTCTAGACATCTAAGTCTCTAGCAACACCAGGAAAGTCTCTTTCAATTATTCCCTCAAACGGGTTTTTCAAACTTTTTTAATTTTTCTTCTTCTTCCTCAGGAATACCTACAATTCATGGATCTTGATACTTCATATAACCCTATATTTCTTGAAGGCTTTGTTTGTTTTTTTTCTTTACTTTTGCTAGATTATGTTATTTCAAAACACCTTTTTTCAAACTTTGAAATTCTTTCTTTTGATTGGTCTAGTCTTTTTAAAAATTTTTCTCTATATTTTATAATTCATTGAATGAACTTTTTTATTCATAGAAGTTTGGGGTTTTTGAAAAATATCTCTTTAGTAGTTCAAAAATTCATATCCTAATTTTTTTATTACTTTGTGTTGTTTTCAACGTTCTCTTGAATTGAACTGAGCTTCTTGAAAAACAGTATTTTGAATTCTTTGTGTATTATTTCAAAGATTTCATTTTTCTTTAAATGCATTGCTGGACAGTTAGTGTGATCCTTTGGGGGCATTGTACAACTCTGTTTTTCATATTACCATGTTTCAGTTTTCTTTGCATCTGGTTACGCCATCTCTTCTTGTTATCTTTTAATTTACTTCTGTGTGGATGGGATTCTTTGTTCCTAGAAAAATAATTGTTAAGTTAAGTTGTGCATGGCCACCTGGCTGCAGTTCTGGGTGCTTTCAGTGGCAAATACTCTGTCCGAGTTCCTTGGTTCTAGGGCAGCCCTCGTGTGGTGGCTTTCTCAGATCCTGGTGTAGCAGTGATGTGCCGGGCACATGAACAGATACAGTGTCTTCTGCAGGGCTGACAGTCCTGTGCCCTCCAGCCCCCAGCCTTTGTTCCAGGTTGTGCAGTTCAATCTTGTGGCCAGTAGGTGGCACCCACGGATAAGAGGCAGGTGCCCCAGAACCGGCCTGCCCCTCAGTAGCCGTAATGTGGGGGCGAGGAGCTCGGGAAAGGGCTGGGGTCTCTGCAAAAGTGTGGCTAGTGGGGCTACCCCAGTTCCCCGGCCGGGAGGCAGAAAAACCATCCACGTCCCATAATGCCCCTGGTGGTCAGGATAGTCAGGTCAGTCATCACTGTCCATCTCCAGGAATTCTGCAGTTCCTCTTGCAATCAATCAATTCTTACAGTGAGGAACCTCTAAGTCAGAGCATTCTCTAAATACCCTGCATTGGCCACGAACAGCACATCTGTGCCAAACTCATGTGGGCCCAGATCCGTCCACGGTGTATTTTGGTTAAATAGTTACTTTGTGGCACAACTATGCAACAATGACCCCCAGAATTAGTGCTTTTTAAATTTTGTCTTAGGAAGTTCATTAGCCTGTCTCTAGGATCCAATACTTTCCTGAGGTTTATTATTTATTTATTTATTTTTGAAGTTTTCCAAAGAAAAAAATTACGGGGACGTGCCTTCTGAATAGTGTTATTAACTAGGAATTCCTTATTTATTTATCTTACATGAATCTGGTAGGACATGAAATTCCCGATAAAAATGTTCTTTCTTTAACGTTGCTGCCAATCTTTGTGCATGGTAATATGTTTTCTTTTTAAATCTGAATATTTTCAGGGTTTTTTCTTTACTCTTGACAGTGTGAATGAAATACATTGGGGTATTGTTACCTGAGCATCTATTTCTTAGGACTCTTCAAATTTTTGTTGTTTCAATGTGAATATTTGTTTTTACTCTCCAGTTTGGAAAATTCCCTTCTATTACTTGTTGTTTTATTTCATTTATTTCCAGTTTCTATCCATTCTAGAAGTCATTTTTGATTGACATTAGCGATTCTGAATTATCCTTAGTGTCTTGGCTTTTCTTCCTTATTTATCCTTTTTTATGTAGGATCCTCAACCTTATCACAGTCCTTCTGTTTCACATTAGAAATTTTGACCATCATATTTTTAACTGTCAAGAAGTCTTCCTTGGATCTAGTTTTGTTTTTTTTTTCTTTTTAAAATCAGCTACTTCTTATTTTATAGGTGGAACATCTTTATAAAAAATATCTTTTGAAGGTGCTAATTTAGAATCTTTTCAAGTACTTTTTTTCCACAGGATGCTTTTTTTTTTAAGGCTCATATTGGTTCTTATGTTTGAGGTTTTTGACCTTTCATTTTCTATATGTAATCAGTGATGAATTTGATTAGCATAGGTGGCATTGTGGTATTTATTTGCTTTTGGTGGCCTTTTAAATGAAACTACAGTCTGGTCCTTGTACAAATTCTTGTTCCGATTTAAAAAATTATATATGATGGGATCTTCACTTCAGCAGGAAGACCCTCATTCCTTTTCTCCCAGTTGATAAAATTAGAAGGCTTAATCCGGGTTTGCATTCCCATCTACATGTCCAAAACTTGCCGGGAAAATTAATTTGTTGGACAAAGTGTATCTGGCTTCACTGCAGCCTCAGTCACCACTTTGAGGTTGGATTGGACAGACAGGGATTTGGGAGCCTAGAGGACCAATTGTTCCAGTGAGTGTGTTTCTCCCTTGTTGTTACTTCTGATCATCATTTGCACCTGCAGATTCTCAGAGAAACTCTACTAATGAAAATCAGTTTGTAGCTTGACAGCTGCCTTATCATCGGAGGGCTCTGGGGTAGGGTCACTATGTTCTAGTATGACAGTCATCAGGATACCATGTTTATGTCATTTAGAAATGCCTTAGAAGCTTTGCTGTTCTAATCATGCGTGTTTCCCATTTACACACCTTCTGATCTGCTATTTAGTTGTACTTTGCCATAAGTTTGTGAATGAGATTTGGGGATAAATAAAAACTAAGGTTTCAAGTTCTCTCCACATTTCTAAAATATAATTATCATAACTGTATATCCTACAAATATAATTTTATCATGAAAGTTCAGTGAAATAAGGGAGTCCAATGTGAAAAGATCATATACCAAGCTTTGAAGAAACTTTAATTAATTGTCTTTTTAATGCAAATGGCATATAAAACTTATTCCAATACATAATGTAATAAAATCCGATGTTAATAAAAATTTGAATCCATATAGAGAAATCAACATTACCCTTCATATTTTAAATGTTAGGCACTTTTGTTGAAATATTTGAACATAAATACTTGCTGTGTAACATCAAAAACTAGTTAAATTAAAATGGAAATTGTTTCCATCTCAAATGTAAAAGTATAATTATAATATGTAAAAATAGTCTAAATCAGAAATATAATTGTGAAAAAAAAATGTTCTCAAGTTACCAAAAGAGGAAATATAAGTGGAGGCACATCAGAACTGGTGCAGTAATAAGAAATCTGCAGAGTCATACAGAGTGGAAACATAGTGAATGAAAATGAGGAAAGTGACCTCCAAAATGTGCTTTTGCCCTAAAATCTTTCATTTCCTGAGGTCAACTTTAGAGTTTTTTACTCTGAGATCAATTTTTCTTCTTCCTAGAACCCATTTCAATGCCTCACAGGTAAAAGTCAATAACTTTAGTACCCAACTAAGGGATGTATAGTACAAGGCCCCGTGTTAAAATGTGCCCTCATGATTTGCATATTTGATACAGAACAAAGGGCACTTAATAGATGAATATCATGTATGATCTTACAACTAAAATATGGCCTGGCTAGAGATTCTTGTTCTGAATTAATAGTATTTATAGTGTTTTATAACCTCATTGAAAAATTTATTTCAAGGAAATAAACAAAATTTATTTCTGTAAGCACTTTAGAAACAAATAAATACCTGTAGGTGACCTGCTAATGCAATGAAAATCTACTCAGGAGTTGAACCTTTTGCCACGGACCACCCTGTCGGTGGGCTCCAGTCCGAGGGAAAGCAGGGAGAAGGAACGAGGAAAGTTGAGAGGTCGGCGCAGGAATGACGGTCTGGCACACTACGGGTTAAAGTATGCAGCTGTAAATTTTACTGAGAGTATATGTTGGTATTTATACATTTTCTTTTCAAGGTTCAAACAATGCAATCTTCATTCTGCTTATGTTTGTAAATTATCTTTGTGTCTGCATATGCAGTTTATCATGCATTACATGTTTTCAAGGTTTTGCTCTCCGGAGGGAGGTGGTTTATCAGTAACACCTGCTTACTCCCTCTTTAGGAATGTCAAGGCTTACAACTCTTCTCAGTCCTGCAACTCTTTTCAGTTTCTTATGATCTTATTTTTAAAACAGCTGGACATATTCTTTTATGTATAATGCTTGACTACTTTTATATATATTTTCTATATATTTTTACTCTTATTAGTAACTATACTTTGATTCATAATTGATTGTTTGTTAAACATTAAACTACTCTATTGATTTGTATTACATATGAAAATTAGTGAAGCAAGATGTTTGAACAAATCCTTATTGTGGGAGGTCATGTCTTGTAAAAGTTCTGTTTATGCATTTATTCTGTTTTTTCTGTCCCCACTGATATTTATGGTGGAAAAACCTCTTTGTGTGTTCATTAGTAGTGCCACTGAGTCTAGTAAGCTCATGAGGTGGTGTTATATTTGGATCAACAGTGTATTGTGTTCATTCTTAAGAAAGTACATATTGATAGTTTATCAGAACAAACAGACTTCTGGTACAGAATGACAAACACATGAATAGATGCCACAATCTTTAAACTTAAGCGGGTAATTGAGCATGCTAGGCAACATTTCTGATGCTGTGCATACTGGGGGCGCTGGGGGCTAAGCTCCGTGGAGCACAATCCACCTTCCCGTCGTTCTAGAACGCGGACAGCGCCGCCTCACTACGGCTATGGTGCCGTGGGTGCGGCAACCTTTAATGCAGGTCTCCCGTAATGCTCTTAGATAAAGAAAAGACATCAAGAACAATAGTTAGAAATTCATCCTACACTGAAGGGGAGAGGAAAAGCCAGAAGAAGCAACAGAAAGTGGAATCAGATTTTGAAATTGTTAAGAAGAGGGTATGGGACAGATTGAGTTTATTTTATAAACATTCAGTTTAAAGAAATACAAAAGGATACCAGAAATATAATCAAGTAGCAGAAATCCATAAATAATAATGAAGAGGATTAGAGAAATAACTGAATAGCAACTTTGGGGAAAACATAGTAATTAAACAGAAACTCAATAAATTGTGGTATATGTACACCATGGAATATTATGCAGCCTTAAAGAAAGATGGAGACTTTACCTCTTTCATGTTTACATGGATGGAGCTGGAACACATTCTTCTTAGTAAAGTGTCTCAAGAATGGAAGAAAAAGTACCCAATGTACTCACCCTTATTATGAAACTAATGTAGGACCTTCACATGAAAGCTATAACCCAGTTACAACCTAAGAATAGGGAGAAAGGGGAAAGGGATGGGAGGGAGGGGGGAGGGAGGAGGAAGGAGGGGGATTAATGGGATTACACCTGCGGTGCATCTTACAAGGGTATATGTGAATCCTAGTAAATGTGGAATGTAAAGGTCTTAGCAAAATAACTAAGAAAATGCTACAAAAGCTATGTTAACTAATGTGATGAAAATGTGTCAAACCATATATGAACCAAGTGTATGGTGCCCCACGATCATACTAATGTACACAGCTATGGTTTAATAAAAAAATAAAAAATAAAATAAAATAAAAATAAAATAAACAGAAACTCATGATCAGGAAATGGTTCACTAGAGGTGCCTGTTACTTGTTGCCCCTGCACCCCCATTGACGAGAGTGCCTGAAGGAGAGATCTGGGGTGCAGCCAAGAAATAGCCAAATCCCCGTGGAGCACAGGCCCTGAGGATGGCATTCGAGAAGAGGAGCAAAGCACCACGTCTGCTTCCCCTTTTCTGTCTTCCCTTCCAGGATCATCTCGGAGCCAGAAGGAACGTCCAACTGTCAGGAAAAGGGGGAGCTAGTGGGCCCTGGTGGCCTCCATTACCACTCCAGACACTTGCAGTCCTTCCTACAGAAGATGCTGCAGCCCTCATAGTCTCTGAGCCCAGTTTGGGAGCTGCCTGGGATGAACATGGTCGTCCTACCTCAGAGTAAAGGCCCACCTTGTGCGCTCACCCACACGCCACAGCCCAGGCTGCTATCATACAACACCTACTTGACAGTGGACCCACTACAGGGACATGCCCTGCTTGTAGCATAGCATCTCTCCTGCCTTGAAATCTGTCTTCTTTCCATCTCCGTTACACAGGTCACTATAATGTCATGACCCTGGTCGCTCAGAGCTTAGATCCAAGAACAACTATGACACTAGCGTGCTGTGAGCCCCATAGAAACAATTTAGTGTATTTTCCCCAGTGAGGCCACCCCCAAGCCAAACAAACATCTGAACATCCATGCCTCTGGTAGGAGGAACAACCTGGCAGGACTGACTGTCCAGCAAGCCTACCTGACACGTCCAGCTAGGGGAGCAACTGGCTGGCCCCACCCCTGGAAGACCTGCCCTTGAGCCCACACCCTCAGCCAGGGAATCAACCTGGCTAACATGGCCCCAGAGAGCCAGTTCCCTGGCTTTCCCACTAGTGTCCAACCTGACAGCTTGAGAGACATGACTGCACCCAGGTGAGAGAAATCTTGAGCCTGCTGACTCGCTGTGTGCACATGCAGGTGAGGGAGACCTTGTACCTGCTGACTCACTGTGTGCACATGCAGGTGAGGGAGACCTTGTACCTGCTGACTCACTGTGTGCACATGCAGGTGAGGGAGACCTTGTACCTGCTGACTCACTGTGTGCACATGCAGGGAGGGAGACCTTGTACCTGCTGACTTGCTGTGTGCACATGCAGGGAGGGAGAACTTGTACCTGCTGACTCGCTGTGTGCACATGCAGGTGAGGGAGACCTTGTACCTGCTGACTCGCTGTGTGCACATGCACGTGAGGGAGACCTTGTAGCTGTGTGCACATGCAGGGAGGGAGACCTTGTACCTGCTGACTTGCTGTGTGCACATGCAGGGAGGGAGACCTTGTACCTGCTGACTCGCTGTGTGCACATGCAGGTGAGGGAGACCTTGTACCTGCTGACTCGCTGTGTGCACATGCACGTGAGGGAGACCTTGTACCTGCTGACTCACTGTGTGCACATGCAGGTGAGGGAGACTTTGTACCTGCTGACTCACTGTGTGCACATGCAGGTGAGGGAGACCTTGTACCTGCTGACTCACTGTGTGCACATGCAGGGAGGGAGACCTTGTACCTGCTGACTCACTGTGTGCACATGCAGGGAGGGAGACCTTGTACCTGCTGACTCACTGTGTGCACTTGTGCTCCAACATGAATGTCAGACAGCGAGCTCATCCCTCACAAATCTGCCTCACTGCAGCCACAGACACTCCGGCCTGGACTGCTGGCACACCTACAGTTGCTGCCAGTGTGCATCATGGCACAGACACCACGATTACACCTGTTCAGAACAGAAGTCTTACCTCTTGTACAGCCAGCACCCCAGAATCTGGAAACCACGTATAGGAATAAGTCTGTTCCCATGAAAGCTACTCCATAAAATTGGAAGAGGCAAATATTTCCCCAGTTACACAGATATCTATGTAAACAATACAAGAAACGAGAGAGAGAGAGAGAGAGAGACAGACGTGATACCTACAAAGGAACACAAAAATTCTCCAGAAATAGAATTCAAAGTAAAGGAAATTTATAAAATGCCTGAAAAATAATGAAAAATAATAATCTTAAGAAACTCCATGAGATCCAAGAGTATCAATAAGCAATTTAATAAAATCATGAAAACAATTCATGATCTGAATGAGAAATTTAACAAAAAGATAGATATTACATAAGAAGAAAATACATTTTGGAATAGAAGAATTTATGAAATAAAAATGAAACTGAGAAATTTAACCCGAACTGAATCTACAGAATAAAGACTATCTAACCTTGAAGAATGATCTCTTAAAATAAGCCAATTGGAGTTTTTTTTTTTTAAGAATAATAATATTACATATTGAATAAGGCTTATAGGACTTACGTGACAGCATTAAGCAAACTATTCTTTACATTATGGAGATTCTGAAGGGAAAAGAGATGGAGGAAGGGACAGAAAACCTATTTAATACAATGACTGAAGGATTTCCATCTTCAGAGATATATGGATATTCACATCCCAGAAGCTCAAAACTGCCCAGATAGATTCGACTTAAAAAAAGTCTTCTGTGGGTCACATTATAGTCAAACTTTCAAATGTTAAAGACAAAGAAAAAAATTCTAAAAGGAGCAATAAAAAAAGTCACATCATATATAAGGTAATCCCCTGTAAACTATCAGCAGGTTTCTTAACTGAAACTTTATAAGACAGGAAAGATTAGGATGATATACTCAAAGTGCTGGGAAGAAAAAAAAAAGTCAATCAAGAATATCATACCCAGGAAAGTTACGCTGGAGCAATGGAGAAACACAGTCCTTCCCAGAAAAGGAATCTAATGGGCAGTCACCACCATTAGACTGGGCTTGCAAGAAATGCTCAGGAGTGGTGCAGCTGAAGCAAAAAGATGATAAATCAGCCTGAAAATAGGCTGACAGTGGAGGGAGAGACAGAAAATATATTACATGCCTGTAGAAACCAAATGTTAGGAGCAATCGCTGTACTTTTGTGCTTTTACATAGATTTTAAGATTTGTTTTCTATTTCTGTGAAAAAACATTACTGGTATTTGTGTAGAGATTGCATTGAATCCGTGGATCACTTTGGGTAGTGTGGGAACTTTAACAATCTTAAAGCTTCCACACCAAGAACACAGTCTATCTTTCCTGTTGTTTTCAGTATCTTCAATCAGTGATTTACAGTCTTCCTGTAAATCAGATCTTTCACCTCCTTTGTTGAATTTATTCTTAGGTTTTTTGTTTTTGTTTTTGAGACAGAGTCTCACTATGTTGACCTGGGTAGAGTGGAGTTGTAGCTCAAGCAACCTCAAACTCTTGGGCTTAAGTGATTCTCTTGCCTCAGCCTCCCAAGTAGCTGGGACTACAGGTGCCCGCCACAACGCCCAGCTATTTTTTGTTGCAGTTTCATTATTGTTTAGCTGGCCCGGGCTGGGTTCGGACCTGCCAGCTTTGGTGTATATGGCCAGTGCCGCAACCACTGTGCTATGGGCACCGAGCCTATTCTTAGGTATTGAAGCTATTAAATATGAAATTATTTTCTTGATGTCCTTTAGAGACAGCTCACTTCCACTGGCTAGAAGCACTGCTGGTTTTTGTATGTTCCTTTAATATCCTATAGCATGGTACTATAACCTAAAAATTAAATTTTAATAAAGCACCATAGAGAAAAGGAGAATGTGTGTGTGATTTGGAGGTGGGGGAGAGAATCTCCAAAGAAAATCAATTAGTTTGACAATAAACTTCTTACCAGTAAAAATAGAAGCTTTAAGACCTTAGAAAATGTTACTTATGTTGTCAGAAAATAACCTTTAGTTCTGTACCCAGAAGAATTGCATATCATGAAGGAGGGTAAAAATGCATTTTAAGCAAACAAAAGCAGAGAACTTACCCTGTAATATGCCTTATTCAAAGATTTGAAATTCTTTTTTTTTTTTTTGAGACAGAGTCTCACTTTGTCACCCTCAGTAGCGTGCCGTGGCATTGTAGTTTACAGCAACCTCAAACTCTTGGGCTCAATCCATCCTCCTGGTAGCTGGGATTATAGGCACCCACCACAGCATCCAACTAGTTTTTCTATTTTTAGTAGAGACAGGGTCTGGCTCTTGCTCAGGCTGGTCTCGAACTCGTGAGCTCAGGTGATCCGCCCACCTCGGCCTACCAAAGTGCTGGGATTACAGGCATGAGCCACTGGGCCTGGCCTTGAAATGTATTTTTAAAAATGATTAACTGAAACAGACATCGATTCTAAAATGTAATAATAATATTGAATTTACATAACTAATTCTGTGAGAATTAGCTAGGCACAGTTTTGAACATGTAAGAAGCACTGGTAACATTAATTCACCTCATCAGTCTTTTCAGGAATGCACTGCTATCATCAGCCTCAACCACAGCCAGCCTGGTTGAGGTACCCACGCTTTCGAGCTCTGCACTTGATTTTTTCCTAATTTGTAGAGAGAAATTTAAAAAAGCAGGTAATAATAAAACTTTTCACATTAGCAACAAATGAGATGACAATATGTTTATATTTAGACGTATGAAACCTCACTGGAATTCTTTAACAAAGCAAATACATTACTATTTAATTTATATGATCTCTGAAAATTAAAAACCATCCCACCATATCCATAGCATGACCCAGAATGTAATTTCTTGTTAAACACCATGTACAGTGGTTCTTTAATCTCTCTAGAAGCTTACTCATGGTGAAGAATAGTATGGCATGATTATTTAAAATAAAAGAATGTTTTTATTATATTCCACTTAAAATCAAGCCAGGGATTTGAGGGGTGCCACCATTGATAATATGTCTAGCTTCAAAAGCCATTTGCTGAGCCTCAAATTATATACAGATATTAGGCTAGTTCCCTTCCCATAAAATTAAAACAAATCACCTTCTTTCTGTTTCACAGGCAAAGATACAGAACCTGCTACGGCATATTTATTAGGCAAGAGATCACTCGGTTTCTATTACAGTAGGAAGGTTGAATGTTGATCCCAGCTATTTAGAAACCAAGACAGAACATCTCTGTGTATTTGCTCTTATCTCGTGAGAGTGAAAGATAACTGGGCTAGTTTTTAGCTGATTTCCAGAAGAAATTGTAGGACAGAGGATACACTTTTCAATTGAACATTTGAAACTTATTTTGGCGTGCAGAAAACAAACGAAAATGAAAATAGGATATCTGAGGCTAGTGATGCATTTTTGTTTGTTTGTTTCCTGAGAATAAAGTTTTTTGTTTTTTTTTTATTGTTGGGGATTCATTGAGGGTACAATAAGCCAGGTTACACTGATTGCAATTGTTAGGCTTTTAACTAACTTGTGTGTAGTTCAAGAGTATCTTCTGATACTAACCTTTCCACTTTTCTTAAAACCAAACTGATTTCATGGGATCTATGGCAGTGTTTAACAAACAAATAATCAGTATGCCTTGATGTAGGGACACATAACCCATTTTTTTCTGGGCCCTGGCAGGCTCATCAAATAGTCTGGTCAATGTTCCATCTAAGCTTCCCCTCCTGGGGAGGAGTGGACCACCCCAAACAAAACCCCATTCCTACATAATCGTAGTTTTAAAATTGATGTCTGCCCACAGGCCTCTGGCACCGACACTTGTGACATATTTTAGACATACATTCCATCTACCCAAACCTCCCTGCCTGTGGGCAAGGAGAAACTGCCTGTAAACCCCTAGACGGAGCCAGAACGGGCAACTCCACAGGTCCCGTCCTCTGTGCTGGAGGCTTCTCCTCCTGTGTGTGATAAAACCTGTCCTGTCACTTACTCGTGGTGGTGCTGAGTTCATTCTTTGATTTCCCAAGATCAAGGACCTGGCAGAGGAATTCTGGTAACAACATGACCCATAATTTTTCTCTCCCTTCCTCCACCAAGTTCTCACTTATCTAATTCTTAAAACATGTTAACAGCTCATCAAGTGAATGTTCTCCAATCTTCATTACTACAACAATGGAGACCTGCATCCTTCTCCCTCCACACTCCCTTGATTCAAGGTGCTTTTATTTGTTTGATTGTATTGTTTGAATCCAGTTTTTGATAATGCCTCACAGACACCATGGGCCTTCACATGTGAGGAGAATTCTGCCTTCACCTGCCTGGTCTGCAGTTTCTTGGACGGTTGGCTACTAGTTGCCTAAAAAAGATGAATAGGAGGTTTGTTGCAGAGAAGACTTTGCAGAGAAGACTTTGGAGAAGAAATACTGAGGAGAGTAAAGCAAGAAAACAGACGGCGACCCAGGCTGACATCTCAGCTGGGTGATCAAAGACGTCTTGAGACGGGTGATCCTGTCACTCAGCAGACGGGGCGTAACCACGCTGTGCAAGAGGAAGGGAGATTTAAGGAGGAGAGACAAGTTCAAAATACCATGTTCCTGAATCCCAGATAAGGCTGCTTTGAACTCTGCGTTATGTGAAAAACTGCAGTCAAGGCTTTGAACTCTAATTTACTGAATTCTTGCTTCGGAATCCTTGTATTTAAATGTTCTGTTCTTCTGGGAGGATTTCTGTAGAAAGGAAGATTTCTGTGTACTAATGATGACAACTGGTTATAAAATCTAAAGCTTTCTCCTCGGTAGTCGTCACTTAACAAAATGAAAGTAAAATTTGTCAACTTTCGGTCCGTTCCATTAAAGTAAAATAAAACAACATCTATAGTCCAAAGAGGAAAACAAGAATATTTCCTTGGCCAGGTGTAGTGGTTCTCACCTGTAATCCTAACACTTGGGGAGGCTGAAGCAAGAGCTTGAACTTAGGAGTTGAAGACCAGCCTGAGAAAGAGTGAGACCCCCTCTCTAAAAAAATAGAAAAACTAGCCAGGTCTTGTGGCAGGCACCTGTCGGCCCAACTACTCAGCAAGCTGAGTCCAGAGAATTCATTGAATATAAAAATCTGAGGTTGCTGTGAGCTGAGGAGCCACAGCACTCAACCCAGAGTGACAGATTGAGACTCTGTCTCAAAAAAAAAAAATAGAATATTTATTTGAATATCAAGGATATCCTTGTTCACAGATCAGAAAATGTACCAGCGTATATTGAGCTAAGACATTAAGTGTAAAGATCAGCAATGCTAACATATTTTCCCACTGACAAGTTTGAGTTTCTGGTTCTGTTATTACATTACACTGTTACTGACCTCACCAGGTTTAATTGATCCTAAGATATAAATTTCTGCACATGCTTAGTCTCAGATAAATTGACCACTGAGTTATCTCCATATACCTAGAATCTGCACTATTTCTTGATATCTCTGCACATTGTTTCAAAAATATAAATACAGCGGTATAAAGATTTGAAAGATGAAACCACAGTTTGGGGTGACCCAGCACTTAACAGCTTACTTTAAGAGTCTGATATTGGAGGGACCATAAAAAAGGGCACACCGGCTTTTCATTTTCTTAGATTCAGATTCTAACATTATATTAAGTTGGGGCATCACAAGGCATAGTCAACGGACTGTGTTATCTCCGCCTCCCACAAATATGCCTTTCCTGAATTATGATCAAATGCTGTCCCCTCAGCACGGGCAGCCTAACCAAGGAGGCCTGAGCCTGACTAGACTGTGCCCCCCACAAGTATCAAAAGCAGGTGGGGAGTGAGGGTGGCTCTCCTGAGGAGAAGGCACAAAGCTGAGTGGGGGGCAGATGTTTCTGCACAGTAAGGAGCACATAAGAAATCTGATCTGGATTCTACAACGCAAGTTTGAATGTACATTTTCACAGTGCACATATATGCATGTTGGAAATCACATAATTTAAAATATTGTCTATTACTTTACCTTTTGATAGTTATTAATGCTAATGCCGTGGCAACTATAATGAAGAATAGTATGATTGTGTTAATGATAATATAGTTGTGTTTACCTAATTACTTTTAAGTGGGGCCTATATTCTTAACAATAATGACAATTCTTATGGCTATGTGATACAAAACCCATTTTAGACTAAGTCAGTGACTAAATGAAAACAAAAATCAAAATGCAGAATTATTTGTGAATGGTATTTATTTTGGAGGAAAACAGAGAAAAGATAAATGTAAACATTTTCAGAGATAGCATAGGTATACTTAAAAAGAATTATCCTCGATCATTAAGAGAAAAGAGGAGGAAGGAAAAAACTGATGGTGTAAAAAAAGAAAAAACAGACATTGCTCTTATAATAGCAAGAATCAAATAGACAACATGCCCTAAATTCCTTGAAAAATATTCCTGTGAACACAAGCATTTTGAAACATGTAATTGTTTTAAGAAAACAGAATAGGATGCAAGACTTATTCCTTGTGGAAATAGGCTGTATTGGGAGGAAAAGATCACTGTGTGTGAATAGGATAAGTGTGGTCACAAAGTTATATCCGTCTACAATGTAGGCATAATTACCACTTCGAAAAAATAAATCAAAAAAGGACACACAGGAAAAAATGAGGCTGTGAGGGCGTCATTAATACATCAACCCACATTGACAGGACTCTGCCAAAAAATTCATGTGTATTGGAGTAGATTCCAAACTCTGTGCCACACAAACTGACATTAACACTAAGAGCTTTGCTAATTTGGCAGAAAGTGTGATGTCTCATCAGAATTCTGACAGTTGTTTGGCTCCTCACTGGTGTTCTCCTGGGCATTAGGATATTAGCAGAAACTCAGATCTGTTACATAGAATGATAATTTGGGGGGGGGGGAGCAAACCTCAGAGCTGGGCTGTGACTTTGAGCATCAATTGAGCCTCCGTTTACTCCAGCATACATCAGAGTACAAATTCAATCTCTTGTCTCTTCAACAAGGATGCTATGAAGAAGAGGAAGATTATAATCATACACCCTTTGGCCAATTTGAAGCGGCCCCAAAGTGTGCTCACGTTCATTGGAATGAAGGGGCTCCATTAGCCCATATGGTGACTTTGTGGGGATTATAGAAAAGATGACTCTCCTGCCAAAAGGATAGTACCCTGTATGGCAGTGCTCAAGATTTGGCAAGTGGGGTACAGGCTAGAATTCATTTTGCTCCTTTTCCTTGGTGGCCTGCCCTTCCCCACATCCCAGCCTATATGTGGGTAACCGTGGAGCCCGCCTGGCCTGGATCCCCAGGGGAGGGTGTCACTGGCCTGACTCCCCCGATGCCTAGTGATCGGGACAGGTTTGAGCACCAGCATCTCCTCAGGGTTTAAACCATGCCAGGTGCATGCTGGGCGGTGCAGGGCACCGCTGGACCAGGCTGCCCACAAGTTTCCCCTGCACGGCTGCCAGTGTCTACAGCTGCACTGGCCCACAGCTTGCCTTGGGAAGGCTCTGGCCCATTTAGGTGTTGAGGGGATCAAAGATGTGAATCCAAGCCAGATAGAGGACCATGTTTTTTAGCATAAAAATTCCCAAAGCTCATTAATCTAGGCAACTTTTCGGCATGCAAAAGAGCATAAAATGTTAATTCCCTCGCAACTATGACCTTTGTCAGTTTTAGTCACTTCACTTTCTGTGTTTATCTATTTTTAGAGTTAATTTACTTGTTAATGAAGACAGCATAAAAATAACTGGGTTATGAAAGATCCCAATAAATTCTAGGTGAATATTTCAACTTTAAGATTGAACTCCATTAAGTTTTGTGGGTCAATGACCAGGAAGGTGAGTGTTGCAGTTGAAAGACTCAACTCAGGTCTGGGGGAGGCAAATGCTGCACATTTCAAAAAAAAAGAGAGTGTCCTCTGGGCTCCTGTTAGCAGTGGCTACCTCTGGAAAAATAGCAGGGTTAACAAGGGATTTAGCAGTTTTATTCTGTATTCTGTATTGATTTTTATATTTTCACGTGTATTCATTTTGAAATTTAAATATGCGAATTAAAATAAGATTTTTTTTTTTTTTTTTTGGGAGAGTAGCTGCACAGTGCCCGTTGTGTTTTGACAATACATACGTGTACTTAGAATGGGGGGTAGTTTGTGGCTACAGGTGACAACTAAACCACCAGAGCACAAGAACTAGAACAAGGGCTGGGCTGCTTCTCTTAAAAAAGTTGACTTTACTTTCTGTTTGTTCATAAGCAAAGTGATGGCATTAGAGCAGAGGACCTTACGTAAACCTCCCAGATGTAACTTTCTGTCCTTCTGTACTCCTCGTGACTGGAACTAAATGTATATGCAATTAGTTGAACAAAGTTGTATTCTACCTCCAAGATAAAGCCACAATGTTCTCTTTAATAATTGGGGTCTTGAGACAGAGAGGGGATCACAGGGTCTCTCCCAAGGCTGGTGCAGTACACAGAAGCTGTTTGTAAAACTAGGTGCTCTCTGCTATCAAGTTTCCTGCCGTGTGAATCATTCGGCAAGTTTTCAGAGAAGAAGAATAGGTAAAAACCTATAGAATCATAACAGCAGAAGATGATAAAGTATTCTTGACATTGAATCCCCCAGTTGACTTCTTCCTAAGGGCTTGTTATAGTGGTGCCCTCGTGTTCTATGAGACACTCAGTGTCTATATAATTCATTTCCCTTTTGTTTAAGGCACTTCAGTTTTAATTTTGGTCAGATGCTGTGACAAATAATCTCACCCAAACTTACATTCGCTTTCCTCTTCACTTCCACTTCCCTCTCTGTGCTCAAGGCAACCTCATATAGATCAAAGTCACTTGTGGAAGAGAACAGAGTGCTACGTTAACTTCATTTATGTCAAAATGCTGGTGACAGTACAGTACACATTCCAGAAGCATCTGTCATTTGTAATAGAGACGATTTTACTTTTTTCAAAGGAATGCATTTCTAGTGATATGGTTTTGATGACTGTGACATCTGGGAAAGGGTCTTACTCTGGCGGACAGAGAGGCTTAGTTGTACTAAAACCGTGCAGCTACAGCTGCCTGAGACTTGTAGCCATTCACAAGGTCAAGTGCAGAGTTTCGTCAAGTGAGGCTGATGATTGCACATTCTCTGGAAAAGGTGTGGGGAATGGTCTTACTACCGCTCTAAGAATTTTGCTTTGTTCATAGGAGAAAAAAAAACAAACAGAAAATGTTTTTGAATACATTTGAATTCAAATTTGAATGATTTTGTATTGAGAAGCACAATGATGGAGATCTTACCAGAATTAATAAAATGGTAACTGTAGTTTTTTTAAATTGAGATCGTTAAAATTGCACTGCTTGCCTTTATATTTCATTTGAGAAACTATAATTAAACTAATGTTCTCATTTAAATTATAGGATTATAATTCCCCAAGAGACATTATTATCTATCCAAGTATTACAAAATGTAAACAGATTTCCCCTAGAATGCCCACGCATTAGAAAAGAAATTGCCATTGTTATTTTTTGCACAGCTAAGTACTTAATAATACAATTTAATTGGATAATTTAAAGTCGTTAGCATAACGCAAGCCCTTAAGATCACCTAAGGGAACTTTTACATACTATAAATTTTAGGTTTATTAAATATAATTTTACATGTGTCTATATCATATAATTGAAATCAGAAGATGTTACATTTTCACCCATTTGAAAAGATATTTTAGTAATGAACTTTGTGTTTATGTATGAATGCAAAGGGTCTAGATTTACCACCAATGAAAAACATAGGCTTCCGTTTTTTTCCTTTCTACAATGGGAATAATAGCAATTCCCTCAAATGCTTTGTGATAAAGATTAAATTGAATCAGGAAAACAAAGTGTCTAAGAATGTTGTATCAGCAAATAAACATTATTTCTCTTCATTATGCATTCTTAATTTCAGTGATGCATAGTTACCTTTTCTATTACTTCATGTTTTATATTGTAATTTTGCTCAACTCGCTAAAATAGAGACTGGAAGCTCCTAGTTGGCAGTCAAGGTGAAGTGTGATTTGTGTCTTGGCATATGCATAGCATATGTGGTTCAGCATCATCCCGCCTTGTCGGAGCCACTGAGTCAGGTGCTCAGGACCATGATCTTTGGTGGAGCTCTTGATGACAAAAGACCAGGAGAATCAACCAGAAATCAATTCAGGAGACTATTACTGTTGGTGGACACAGTTAATCGAGGTGGTTTTGGTTCTTCATAGGCAGTGGAAGCCTGGAGAAGACTTCTTGCCTTGTTAAGTTGATCTTTTGGACTTTAAAACAATGGGTTTCAGCTTCTGCCTAACTTAACCCCAGGAAAGATCCTGTTATTCAGATTTCCTCAGTTTTTTTTTCTTCTATTTTTTTTTTTTCATCTAAAATATTATATATTCAGTTGGGGTCTTCTTGGTTGTGACAGTCTTTGAGACTTTGCTCATTTTCTATGTCCTTGGTAATTCAGAGGATTGTTAGCTATGTTGTGAAATAGTATCTATATCCCTTTGAGACTCATAACTGTGGGCAGGTGTATATGGATGTGTACTTTTCTTGCACCTTCTAACTTAATTTGACTATGGAATACTACAGACTCATGCATTATGCTGCCTACCCTAATGCCAGCCATTTTTTCAAGGGTCCCTGATTTCATTTTCATTGAAGACTGATACTGAAACTCTCTGGGCGCTACATGTGCTGTTGCTGCTGGAGTGTGGCTGCTTCTCAGCCCCTCAGCTGACAGACTATGAAAATGTACAGGTGTACTAAGTCGTGTAGACAACTGTGTATGTGAAGAGATATACAGTGATGTATATGTGTGCTTATGTATCTTTGTACATATATGACCATTTGTACCTGTATTAAGCTAAACAAATGAATTCATACTAATACATCTGACCTTAATTCATTTCCACATAGAAAATTTGGTCTTTGTAATGCCCTATAAATTCCCACTCTGACAGTGATAAACATGGTTCTTAATCTTTCATCTATTAACTTAATTACTGAATTCCAGTATACAAGTATGTATAATAGCAGTACAATAACTGTTAACCCAGTCAAGTAGAGAGTCAAAATTCAAATAGTTCATGTAAGAGAGAACATTGGGGTTCCGCGGAGATGTGACCCTGAGGATAGAAGAGAGAAAAGTGAGACTGCGTGCTTACCTAGGATCGGGATCAGACAGGACAGGTGAGAGACCCCCAGCACTCCACACCCCCTCCATGGGCTTTTACAATACCTGTGAGGAACAGCCCTGGACCCCAATTCTGGGAATATGTAGAAACAGTGTTACATCACCCCCAAAGTATCACACTACCCCTCCAGCAATGGATCCTGAACAAAATTAAACTTAAAAAAAAAAAAAAACAAAAAAAAACTTTAGCTTATTATGGGGACACATATATTTTTCTTACATAGTTGGCTTTTGTAGAATTAAAGTTATCAGAGTTATGGGTGTGTCCTTCACCCAGAAAATGTGCAGTACCCTTGTTCACTGTACCCATTGGATGAGAATTTACCCATCCCCTTCTCCCCTTCCCCTCTACTTGAATTTCATGGAGTTCTGCTTCTGTATAATCATATAGGTGTTTACCAGCTAGTTCCAATTTAGTACTGAGTATGTGAGGTGTTTGTTTTTTCATTTTTGCAATACTCCACTTAAGAGAACAGTCTCCAGTTCCATCCACGTTGTTACAAAAGATCCTAGATTTCTGTCTTTTTATCCTTGAATAACGTGTGTACTCCATGGTAAACATGCACTTAGGTTGTTTCTGTAACTTTGAAATCGTGGATTGTGCTGCTATAAACATTCAAGTGCAAGTGTCCTCATAATAAAATGTCTGTTTTTCCCTTGGGTGAATCCCTAGGAGTAGAATTGCAGGATCAAATGTTAGGTCTACTTTTGGTTCTTTGGGAAATCTTCGTACTAGTTTCCATGGAGGTTGTATTAAGTTGCATTCCCACCAACAGAGTATGACTATTTCGGTCTCTCCATGGCTATGCCAGTGTCTGGTGATTTGGGACTCTAGGATGTGACCCATTCTCACTGGAGTTAGGTGATATCTGTGTGGTTTTTGATTTTACTTTTCCTGATGATTAGAGGCAGTGAGCATTTTTTCATTTGTTTTGTTGGCCATTGATCTATGTTCATAAGAAAGCTTCTGTTCATGTCTCTTGCCCAATTTTAAGGGGGTTGTTTAACTTTTACTGTTGATTTTCTCAAGTTTTTTGTAAATTCTGCTTATCAGCCCTTTGTCAGACACATGGCATACAATTAACTTCTCCCATTCTGGAAGTTGGCTATTTGCTTTGTTTATTGTGTCCTTGGCTATGCATGCACTTTTTAATTCGATCAGGTCCATATATTTATTTTTGTGATTGCTGTGGGGATCATCTTTATAATTCCTTCCTTAGGCCAATATCATGAAGAGCATGTCCCGTAACTTTCTTTTAGGATTTCTATAGTTTTATTTCTTAGATTCAAATCTTTTATCCGTTGTGAGTTAATTTTTGTGAATGATAAGAGATGTGATCCAGTTTTTTTTAAAAAAAATCTTACTATTCATATGAAATTAAAAAAAAAAGAGCCAGAATAGCCAGTGCAATCTGAAGCAGACAGAACAGAGCTGGAGGCATCACAGTACCTGACTTTGAATTATACTCCAAGGCTGCAATAACCAAAACAGCATGGTCCTGGTGTAACAATGAACACATGGATCACAAATACAGAGTAGGGAACCAAGAAATAAGTCAAAATATGTATAACTAACTGATTTTTGACAGAGTAAATGAAAACTTATTTGGAGAAAGGACACCCCATTCATAAGTGGTGCTGGGAAAATGGCTAGACACGAACTAATGAACTTGGTGCATGTACCTCACCATCCACAAAAATCAACACAAGAAGGACTAAAGAGTTCCATGTAAGGCCTAAAACTGAAAATAATTACAGTATAAAACCTGGAGAAAACTATTCTAGACTTTGTCATTGGCAAAGAATTTATGACTAAGACCTCAAAGGTAAATGCAACAAAAATAAAAATAAACAATGGCATTTAATTAAACTATGAAGCATCTGCACAGAAAAAAACATAATCATCAGAGTAAAAGATGACTTATAGATTGGATGTAAATATTTACTATCTATTCATTCAACAAAAGACTAATATCAAGAATCTACCGTAAATTAAATAATTCTTAAGAAAAATACAACACATTAAAACGTGGGCAAAGGACGTGAACAGACGTTTTACAAGAGAAAATATATAAATGGCCAAGAAATGTTTTAAAAATGCTCAATATCATTATTCATCAGAGAAATGCAAATGAAGAACATAATGGAATACCATTTTGCATCAGTCAGGATGCAAAATTATTAAAAAGTAAAAAAAAACCCAAAAAATAGGGGACAGTACCTGTGGCTCAAGGAGTAGGGTGCCGGCCCCACATACCAGGGGTGGTGGGTTCGAGCCTGGCCCTGGCCAAAAAGAAACAACAACAACAAAACAGGTGAAGTTGTAAAGAAAAGGAGACACTGTTGGTGGGAATGTAAATTAGTAAATCCTTCATGGAAAACAGTAGAGAGATTTCTCATGAAATGAAAAATAGAACTGCCATTCAATCCAGCAATCTCAGTACTGGATATCAACCCAAAGGAAAATAACTCATTATATCAAAAATATAGTCACATTCATATGTTCATTCCAAAACTATTTATAATCACAAAGATATGAATCAATCAACTGATGATTGGATTGAACATGTATCACACCTATGTGATGGAATACTACTCAGCCATTAAAAATGAACACATGTCTTTTGCATCAATGTGGATGGAACAGGAAGCCATTATCTTAAGTCATTCAGAAACAGAACGTTAAACATCACCTGTTTTCACTTACAAGCCGGAGCTAAATAATGGACACAGAAAGTGGAACAGTAGAGGTTGGGAGGGTGGAGAAGGGTTATGGGATGCAAAATTACCTAACAGGTACTATGTATTCTAATCAGATCCGGCTTATAGAGAAAATCACGTCTTTCTCTCTAGGCAACATATCCATGTGGCAAATAGGCTCATGTATCTGCTCAATCTATTTTTAAAAAGACTGCACGTGTATAATAAATAGCCAAAATATTTTAATTTATTAAAGTGGTTTATTTGAAAGTCCTATGAAAATATGTGTATGCAAGTTTTCAAGTGTATTCAACAAGGAATCAGGATTTTTATGAGAAACAGATTGATTCATAACTTTATTAGCAGGCAGAAATGTAAGCAAGTAATTGTAATAAAATAATGTTATAAGATTTTTTAACAGGCAGAGGGAGCAGAGTGTGATAAGTGAAAAAATGGACAATGGCTGATGTAAGCCTAGACAATTTCATAACATTTGCATCCCACTCAGAAATCTCACATCTGAGCATTTCTCAAGTAGTGGTGAAATGCTACAGTTCTGTCTCCCACCGACAGTCATTAATGACGCTAATAAACAGGAGACCTTAGTTCAAACAAACACATTATTCCAAATGACAGAAATATAACCACGACTAATTAATGAATCTGCTAATATTTGTTCCCTATTTATGAGAGCATTCTCCTGACTTAGAACTAATTACCTGTACACATGCCTCAGGAAATGCACCCATATCTCTAAGGCTAGGTATTTCATGTCATACTTTATATAATAAAGGCTTTCTGTTATTCTGAAGATTTATACACGAAAGGTAAATCAAAATTACATAATAAATTATGCACATATTTTTTTTAATTATGCACATATTAATTTAGAAATTATATTGCAAAATAAGGACTTACTTTCAAATTTGAAAGCAAGATTCAAAGAGGTCTTCTCATCTAGGTACCGGTTGGAATTCCTTGGGGAATTATAACACATTATTACCCAGGACAGGCGACAGGGAGAGTTTGGCCCCGCAGCTTCGCAGAGCTCAAGCCCAGGCCCACATGCTCTGCTGTCAGGGCGATTCTAGACGAGGGTGGGCTTTTTGCTGCACTTCACTTCATTTTAATAATTTGTACATAAATCAGGGGGCCTATTTGAATCCTGAACTAGAACATGACCAAATTATTTTATTTTTAGAAAAGATAAAAAGATACTTACATTGTATTTTCCCCAAACGTAAGAATCTAAAAACTGATAGAAGGAATAAAAGAATATTTGTTTCACTATGTCAAATTAGTTGGTTGTCTGTTTTAAGATACAACATAATTTTACATGCATAGTGATATTCTTTACCTGTACTGTGGAATTACTTAGAACTTTATTGGTATACACAGTACAGCTTCCACAGCTGACCACCTGCTTACATTGAACGCCTCCTTAACTTGACCTAATTTTCATAGTCGGGACATGCACCTCACGTACTCAGGGGAGGTTCTTATGTTGACCACCTCCGTATAGTGACCAATTTGTTACAGTCCCTTGGGTAATCAACATACAGAAGTTCTGCTGTATTTAAAAGTGCATGTATTTTTCTATTATCCCAAAGTGGTTATTGGAGTGTGAGTAATTTAAACAATTTAATAAGAAAAACAATATGTTTAAAGAGAGCTGATGGGTGTTTTATTTTGCATCATGGCAAAAGTGGAAACCGTGACAGTGTTTATCTTGTCATTTAAACTTTGAGTGGGAAGAAGAAATAAAATATATCTGTCAAAATTCAGACATCCTAGTAAAGCTTACAATGGCAATGCTGAGCCACAATGCGATATTTTTTAGAGATCTAGAAAAAGCAGTGTATGTGAATATGCAAAAATATATTTATAAAAACGTTTTTTCTCATATTCTAATATTCTCTCTCTTCCCCTTGCCAAATAGCCAATGTAATTAAAAAAAATTTTACCAGAAGGCAAAGAGAACCTGGCATTGAAGGTGTTCCTGAAACATAAGGAAGGTGTCTGGCCTGCCTCAGAAGCCAGTTAAACTACGGAGTAACAGGGACACCAAGGGTAAAGAGAGATGGAGATTTGACCAGTTAGTTCTAGGCAGTAGCTAAGTCAGAAAATTCCCATCATGAGTTACTTTAAAATGAGCAGAGGGGTGAGTGTTTCTTCCTGAGTTCAGAATCTCACTAAACTTCACTAGGTACTTTCTTAGATGTCACTCCATATAATCTCATTTTAACTCCGAAATACTTCTGTTTATGGCATCGTATTTTGCCCTCTTGTGTGGCGCTCCAAGATCTATGGATTCCAGAGTTCTGTGTGGTGGAGAAACGTGTCCTAGGCGCCCAAGCAGAAGGGAATCCTGGATTCACTCAGATCCCAGCCGGACAATGCAATGGTAGATCTAGCAAGGCCAAGGTTCTCTGACAGCTTGGTATATCAAATTTAGCTCAGGGATTATGAAAACAGACTACTGGGCCCTAACCGGGAGTTCAGGGAGGGGCCTGAGTCCTCGCATTTCTAACAAGTTTTTAGGTAACGCTTATGCACCGGTCCCCAGTTCACACTCTGACAACCTCTGAACTGGGCCTCATAGAGCTCGTGAGAGTTTCTAGATGGTTGTGTGGCCAGAGAGGGAGCCTCTCCCTTCTGGACACGTGACAGCTGTGCTTGCCTACTTTCCATTACTCAATGACGTCATTTCATGCCTTTTGTAGACTCCTTTAAAATAAAATGTTTTCTTTCTTTTAAGGTAAATACAATTTGTTCTGTGTTTTTGTATTTTTTTGAAGGCAGGGAGAAAATTATCTATGCGTGTGTGTATGCGTGTATATATGTACATATATTATGTATACGCTCACGAAAGTACAGAGGGAAAAGTGGGTTTTATTTACTGTTAAAAACGTGGCTTAGATGTTTTAAATCAAATCAGCTGCATTTGTTCAATTAAGAATAATGTGGTTATATGAATATTTTGTTTGTTAGTAATTATTTGTTTAATTGACTTTTAATTGTTCAACGTACTGCTTGGTACCTGGGTCCAGGTACCATCCTGTCTCCTTCTTGGTAAAATGGAAATAATTTCAGTGGATGCACGAGGCTATCTGAGTACAAAATGTGCCACATATGAAATAAGTTCATGCAGATACTTATACACATAAATTAAGACATAGATCACATAAAATCATTTTACATATGCAAAATATATGTGTTCAAAAATCATAGCTTGGGAGTTTGAGTATGTTTAAGGATAATTTTATTCACCCATAACATAAGAATTTATGGAACATTTGACTCTACTTAAGTATTTTTCAGTTCATTTTTTTAATCTTTGTAAGTTTCATGTTTTAAGAATTTTTTTTTTACCAAAATATGGAGGAAATATCTATATTCTTTATAGGCACAGAGTGTTTAATAGATTACTTTTAAGTTAGTAAATGAAACATAAAATTTTAAAAGTTGAGCACCACAAAAATCAAAGAGTATGATGTGCAAAATGCTTCAATTTTTCTCCAGATGCTATTTTTCAAGAAATATTACAGAATTGATTTCACAACCCTTTGCAGGTTAAGTTTCTTTCTTTGAATTATTTCAAAAGTCTGGGCAGCATTTGAGACCCTGTCTTGTCTTAAAAGAAATAGATGTAGAGGAACGGAGGGAGGAGGGTGGGGCCTTGGTGTGTGTCACACTTTATGGGGGCAAGACATGATTGCAAGAGGGACATTGCCTAACAATTGCAATCAATGTAACCTGGCTTATTGTACCCTCAATGAATCCCCAACAATAAAAAAAAAAAGAATAAAAGGAAATAGATGAGGGAGGTGCCTGTGGCTCAAAGGACTAGAGCACCAGCCTCATATGCCAGAGGTGGTGGGTTCAGCCAGAAACTGCAAAAATAGAAAAAAAAAAAGAAAGAAATAGATGAAACTGATCACCAGTCCAGTCTCGCAGACACAGATCTGTCTCCCTGTTAGTACCAAAGTGATCGTCATTTATACTCTACTCTTAATAGTTTTTGCCTTGTGCACATTAAGTGAGGTCCCACATACGTAGGTATGATTTAATAAAAAATTGATTATTGGTAAAGAAATGCAAATATAACGTTTCCTTTTTTTAAAATTTAGGGAACTGAAAAGCAAAGCTACTTTTATTCTCTAACACGTATATTAGAGAACAATGAAGAAAATAAATTCTTACAGTATTGTGTAAGATGTAAAGATGTAACAAATTGGGTGTTCGTTCATTCCTTTGTAATAAATCATCCTGGGAGCAGACCACAGCTTAAACCTTATCATTTTTCTTTCCTAATGAGAATCACCCAGTCCAGATTCGCAGATGAAAGAAATAATCATGAATGATAAATGGCCAGGGGTCCCTTGGTCTTCTCCAGAGACAGTGTAAGAATCCTTGGATGAGGCCGTAAGAATACCGATGGCTCAGTGTCATAGATTAAAAAACATAGAGAAAGGAACCTGAAGGGAGCATCTAAGATCACATTGGGGCATTGCTACTCTGTTTTGTGTCCTTTACAGTGTATTCTTTTCCAGGGGCACAATTGTAAAATAACTTATTTTCAGAGCTAACTGAGATGGTGCAGAGCTATGCCAACTGTAGTCTGCTTAGATAGCACAACTTTTTTTTTTTTTTAGTTTAGTAATGTTAAATTCATTGCATAGTAAGAATTAAGGTACTCTTAATATAAAAATCATTTAAAATATTTACAAAGCATTACCTGTATACATTTTCCATCAGAAGTATAAATTCATGAGGTCCCTGGTGACAGTTTTTAAAAACAAATACATGTACGATGTCATACGATGTCGTATGATGGTTAACATTCTATGCATTCTCTGTCAACCTGTGAAATAGATATACTTGGCTCTGTTTTTCACATTTGAGACTGAAAGATTGAGAGATGAAGGAATTTATGGAATGTCATTAAGCGAAGAAAATTTAAAGCTTGCAGGTGAGGGCGCTGTAATCCCAGCATTCTGGGAAGCTGAGGAGGGTGGATCTCTGGAGCTCAGGAGCAGGAGCAAGACCCATCTCTACTAAAAACAGAAAAGCCAGCCAGGTGTGGTGGCCAGTGCCTATATTCCCAGCTGTGGGGAGGCTGAGACAAGAGGATTGCTTAAACCCAACAGTTTGAGGTTTCTGTGAACTATGATGCCACAGCACTCAACCCGGGGCAATAGAGTGAGACTTTGTCTCAAAAAATAAAAATCAATGTTGAATTTCAAATATTGTTCTATAAAATTAGAAAGTCAGTGATCTCAGTGTAGAATAAAATGCAATATAGAAGATGTAAAATAAAATTAAGATGTTTAATCTAAAATAATCAAGGTTTTCTTACAAATGATAGGATTTGTATCAGTGATATTATCAATGCAATGTCAAATTCTAAAATTGCTCGAAATATCAACTTTGGTCAAAATAGTCAAAACAAGTAAAGTTTATAGCTACAAAAACATTGCTTGAGTGCACATTGTCCTTCTAAACTCTACTGCCTGTTAGGAATGAAAGGAAAACAATGTTAGCATTGCCCGCCACAATTTCCAAGAACTCCCTGTTTATATTTGTTTGGTTATCCACTGACCCTGCCAGTTAAGACCTGTGTAGAGTGGTCATCTGTGGACCCCTGTCTACTCCCTGAACCTTCTATTAAGACGTGCAGGGTGGTCATCTGTGGACCGGTGCCGAGCCCCTGAATCTTCCGTTCCTACCCAAGCACTTTTGCTCTCCTCTCAGATTGGAGCTGATTAATGAAAAGCATTAGCATACTCTTAAGAATCCTAGTTAAATCTCAATATTACTCAACCAGTATTCTCAAAATAACCTTGGAGAATTATATTTTGAGGCATTTTATAAAAGCAGTGTCTAATGTAGCAACCAATCATTTTAGTAAAAAAGCAGAGGTTAACCTTTCTAATAATTATTAGTTAATGCTTTTCAAATAAAATTATAAAAACTCTAAGTTAAATTGGAAAATGAATGCAAAGATGCTCCCTGACTTCAGTTACCTTAGAACAAAGGGAATTGTACTCCTTTATCTATTTTTAATTTTTTTATTTGTTTTTTAGAGATAGAGTCTCCCTCTGTCACCCTAGCTGGAGTGTAGTGACAAATCATAGTTCAATTTAGCATCTAACTCTTGTGCTAAAGTGATCCTCCAGCATGAGCCTTCTAAGAAGCTAAACTATAGGGGAGTGCCACTGTGCCTGGCTAATTTTTATTTATTTATTTATTTATTTATTTATTTTAGAGATGGGGTTTCACTATGCTGTTCAGGTTGGTCTCAAAGTTCCAGTCTCAAGTGATTCTCCTTCCTTGGCCTCCAAAGTGCAGGGATTATAGGTTTGAGCTTCTGTTAGAGTCAGTACTCCTTAAAAGTAAAATTCATTGTTTTCCTCAGGACTTCTAAAAAAAAACTGACATTGCCACTCAACGGAGAAATGTCCTGGGTTTGTTTCCCTTCACATTCTCACTTTACTTCTTCTCTGGCCAAACTTGCTTTTCTGGTAGTTCTTTTTCTTCTGAGTCATATGAGTGGGAGAGAAGGGTCCCCGCCCTCTCACATATTTGTTCTGTTTTATTTCCATTGCCCAGAAAATGGTATCATTTTTCTAAGTTTTCCTTTCTGGAATGGAAAATACTCTAACTTTTTAGTGTGGTGGAAGAAACTAAAAAACTCTTAGAAACCTGTTGTCTCTAGAACATCCTTCCTATTGTTTTCATGGGACTGTCCACACTGTTCAGAAACAATCAGCTCCATTCTATACCCTTCACAGTAAACTGTGAATGACTTAAGAGGAGGAACGCAATTGCATGCATGTTCATATCTCCATATTTAGGGCAGGGTTTGGTGTCTGCGTTAGATCTTCAGAAAAATACTTGGGAAATAAAATCTTTTTCCTGCACCTGTTTCCTGGGCAGGAATGACTGGACTCAAGCACTTACAAATAGATAAAGTAGCCTGGACAGAGAAATATAAAGTAACCTCTTTGTGATGCTCCACTACCTTGAATTAGCTTACACAGACACATATTAGGATGGCATGAATCCAGCCAGTTGGTGGGAAAAGCTAATATACTTTTTAAATCACCATTGCCTGGAGGAGATTAATGGCTATTTTTTAAAGACTAAATCAAAAGATTTCAATGAAGACAATGCTTTCATTTTGGTGTAAATTTAGAATGTTTTCCCATTATATATTGCAATGGAACTTCACCAACTCTTAGCAAAAAATTAATTCAACATTTCAAGTAACAATTGGTGTCTTAACAAATGATAAAACTTTTTGTGCTTCATCAATATAGGCTATTATGGTTTATAAAGGACTTTTCATGTTTTGGACTCCTTATTCTTTACAAAAACTCTGAAGGCTGACACTATGATTATTATTTTATTTTCTGATGAAGAATGCAAAGGAAGTATGTTGTACTTTGATTATACTGGTTTTCCCACACGCTGATGCTTGGAAGTGTATATTTATTATTTCTCTTCTCCAAGTTCCTGAAAGGCAGGGACCTTCTCTACTTTTCTCAGTCCCTTATCTTTATCACATGGCACAATTATCAGCCCAAGAGTAGGTGTAAAAAGAAACATTTTAAGATGAATCGATGATTGCTATTTCCATTATCTCACTGCCCAGATAATGTAGTAGGTTCTGGGGATATAAAAAATTAAGACAAATGTTTGTACTCAAATGCTTCACAGTATATTAGAAAGTTTCAGTGGAAAAATAATGCTAAAAAAGAGGAAGGTTAGCAGATACAGGAAATTACCCCCTTCTGTGGCCCACAGAATAATAGCTCTCCAAAGGCGTCCATCGCCTTAATCCCTGGAATTTGTGAATGCTGTGCCTTCCATGGCCAAAAAGACTTTTAAAAATGTCATCCACGCTAACTTTGACTGGAGGCGGAGGAAGATGGTGGCCGAGTAACAGCTTCCTTGCATCTGGGCACCGTGAGTCTGGGGAGATAGGACTCCAGGCATCTCTGGCTGGTGGGATCTGCCTATCATCACCCCTGTGAGGACACAGGGAGTCAGCGAGAGACTTCTGGACCCCAAGAGGAGGACTAAAACAGTGGAAAAACGGTAAGTGGTCACGTGTATTCGATTCGTCTAAACCCGCCTGCAACTTCCACAGGCATGAGAACTTAAAGAGCAAGAGGACGGGCGGCGCCTGTGGCTCAGTGAGTAGGGCGCCGGCCCCATATGCCGAGGGTGGCGGGTTCAAACCCAGCCCCTGCCAAACTGCAACAACAACAACAAAAAAATAGCCGGGCGTTGTGGCGGGCGCCTGTAGTCCCAGCTGCTTGGGAGGCTGAGGCAAGAGAATCACATAAGCCCAAGAGCTGGAGGTTGCTGTGAGCCGTGTGACGCCACGGCACTCTACCGAGGGCGGTACAGTGAGACTCTGTCTCTACAAAAAAAAAAAAAAAAAAAAAAAAAAAAAGAGCAAGAGGAAGTGAAAGGAAAATTAGGGCAAGGAAACAGATAAAACAAATCACTCATGAGGAAGAATCAGCAGAAAACTCCAGGCAACATGAAGAACCAGTCCAGAACAACCCCGCCAAGGGACCATGAGGTAGCTACTGCAGATGATTCCACCTATAAAGAAATGTTAGGAATGACAGAAAGGGAATTTAGAATACACATGTTGAAAACAATGAAAGAAATGATGGAAACAATGAAGGAAACTGCTAATAAAGTGGAAAATAACCAAAAGGAAATCCAAAAACAGAATCAAATAAGAGATGAATGATATGAAGAATATAAAAAGGATACAGCAGAGCTGAAGGAACTGAAACAGTCAATTAGGGAACTTAAAGATGCAATGGAAAGTATCAGCAACAGGTTAGACCATGCAGAAGAAAGAATTTCAGAGGTAGAAGACAAATAGTAAAAGAGGCAGAAAAGAAGAGAGAGAAAGCAGAACGTTCACTGTCAGAATTATGGGACTTTATAAAGCGTTCCAATATACGAGACATAGGAATTCCAGAAGGGGAAGAAGAATGCCCCAGAGGAATGGAAGTCATACTAGAGAATATTATAAAAGAAAATTTCCCAAATATCACCAAAGATTCTGACACACTGCTTTCAGAGGGATATCGGATACCAGGTCTCCTCAACTCTAACTGAGCTTCTCCAAGACACATTGTGATGAAACTGTCCAAAGTCAAGACAAAAGAAAAGATTCTGCAAGCTGCCAGGAGTAAGCGCCAGTTGACCTACAGGGGCAAATCCATCAGAGTGACCGCAGACTTCTCTAATGAAAATTTCCAAGCAAGAAGGCAATGGTCATCTACTTTTAATCTACTTAAACAGAATAATTTCCAGCCCAGAATTCTGTACCCTGCTAAGCTAAGCTTAAAAATTGACGGAGAAATCAAATCATTTACGGATATACAAACATTGAGGAAATTCGCCACAACAAGACCAGCTCTACAGGAAATACTTCAACCTGTTCGGCACACTGACCACCACAATAGATCAGCACCAAAGTAAGAACTCAGAAATTAAAGGACAGAACCTAACCTCCACACTGATGCAAAAGAAAAAACTAAGCAATGGACTCTCACAAAATAAGATGAATAGAATACTACCACACTTATCAATTATCTCAATAAATGTTAATGGCTTGAATTCCCCACTGAAGAGACATAGATTGGCTGACTGGATTAAAAAACACAAGCCATCCATTTGCTGTCTGCAACAAACACACCTGGCTTCAAAAGACAAATTAAAGCTCCGAGTCAAGGGTTGGAAGACAATTTTTCAGGCAAATGGAATTCAGAAGAAAAGAGGAGTTGTAATCTTATTTTCAGATACATGTGGATTTAAAGCAACTAAAGTCAAAAAAGACAAAGATGGTCACTTTATATTGCTCAAGGGAAAACTACACCAAGAAGACATTTCAATTCTAAATATCTATGCACCCAATTTAAATGCTACCAGATTCTTGAAACAAACCTTACTCAGTCTGAGCAATATGATATCTGATAATACCATAATAACAGGGGACTTTAACACTCCTCTTACAGAGCTGGACAGATCCTCTAAACAGAAATTAAACAAATATATAAGAGATTTAAATGAGACCCTAGAATAACTGTGCTTGATAGATGCATATAGAACACTCTAGCCCAAAGATAAAGAATATACATTCTTCTCATCACCCCATGGAACATTCTCCAAAATTGATCATATCCTGGGACACAAAACAAATATCAACAGAATCAAAAAAATTGAAATTTTACCTTGTATCTTTTCAGACCATAAGGCACTAAAGGTGGAACTCAACTCTAACAAAAATGCTCGACCCCACCCAAAGGCATGGAAATTAAACAATCTTCTGTTGAATAACAGATGGGTGCAGGAAGAAATAAAACAGGAAATCATTAACTTCCTTAAGCATAACAACAATGAAGACACAAGCTACCAAAACAGGTGGGATACTGCAAAAGCGTTTTGAGAGGGAAATTCATCGCTTTAGATGCCTACATTCGAAAAACGGAAAGAGAGCACATCAACAATCTCACAAGAGACCTTATGGAATTGGAAAAAGAAGAACAATTTAAGCCTAAACTCAGTAGAAGAAAAGAAATATCCAAAATCAAATCAGAGATCAATGAAATTGAAAACAAAAGAATCATTCAGAAAATTAATGAAACAAGGAGATGGGTTTTTGAAAAAATAAATAAAATAGATAAACCATTGGCCAGACTAACAAGGAATAGAAAAGTAAAATCTCTAGTAACCTCAATCAGAAATGATAAACGGGAAATAACAACTGATCCCACAGAGATACAAGAGATCATCTCTGAATACTACCAGAAACTCTATGCCCAGAAATTTGACAATGTGAAGGAAATGGATAAATATTTGGAATCACACCCACTCCCTAGACTCAGCCAGGAAGAAATAGAGCTCCTGAACAGACCAATTTCAAGCATTGAGATCAAAGAAACAATAAAAAATCTTCCAACCAAAAAATGCCCTGGTTCAGATGGCTTCACTCCAGAATTCTATCAAACCTTCAAGGAAGAGCTTATTCCTGTACTGCAGAAATTATTCCAAAAAACTGAGGAAGAAGGAATCTTCCCCAACACATTCTATGAAGCAAACATCAACCTGATACCAAAACCAGGAAAAGACCCAAACAAAAAGGAGAATTTCAGACCAATCTCACTCATGAATATAGATGCAAAAATTCTCAACAAAATCCTAGCCAATAGATTACAGCTTATCATCAAAAAAGTCATTCATCATGATCAAGTAGGCTTCATCCCAGGGATGCAAGGCTGGTTTAAGATACGCAAGTCCATAAACGTTATCCACCATATTAACAGAGGCAAAAATAAAGATCACATGGTCCTCTCAATAGATGCAGAAAAAGCATTTGATAAAATCCAGCATCCTTTTCTAATTAGAACTCTGAAGAGTATAGGCATAGGTGGCACATTTCTAAAACTGATTGAAGCTATCTATGACAAACCCACAGCTAATATTTTACTGAATGGAGTAAAACTGAAAGCTTTTCCTCTTAGAACTGGAACCAGACAAGGTTGTCCTCTGTCACCTTTGCTATTCAACATACTGCTGGAAGTTCTAGCCAATACAATTAGGCAAGACAAGGAAATAAAGGGAATCCAAATGGGAGCGGAGGAGGTCAAAATCTCCCTCTTTGCTGACAACATGATCTTATACTTAGAGAACCCCAAAGACTCAACCACAAGACTCCTAGAAGTCATCAAAAAATACAGTAATGTTTCAGTATATAAAATCAATGTCCACAAGTCAGTAGCCTTTGTATACACCAATAACAGTCAAGTTGAGAAGCTAATTAAGGACACAACTCCCTTCACCATAGTTTCAAAGAAAATGAAATACCTAGGAATATACCTAACGAAGGAGGTGAGGACCTCTATAAAGAAAACTATGAAATCCTCAGAAAGGAAATAACAGAGGATATTAACAAATGGAAGAACATACCATGCTCATGGATGGGAAGAATCAACATTATTAAAATGTCTATACTTCCCAAAGCAATCTACCTATTCAATGCCATTCCTATCAAAATACCAACATCGTACTTTCAGGATTTGGAAAAAATGATTCTGCGTTTTGTATGGAACCAGAAAAAAACCCGTATAGCTAAGGCAGTTCTTAGTAATAAAAATAAAGCTGGGGGCATCAGCATACCAGATTTTAGTCTGTACTACAAAGCCATCGTGGTCAAGACAGCATGGTACTGGCACAAAAACAGAGACATAGACACTTGGAATTGAATTGAAAACCAAGAAATGAAATTAACACCTTACAACCACCTAATCTTTGATAAACCAAACAAGAACATACCTTGGGGGAAAGACTCCCTATTCAATAAATGGTGTTGGGAGAACTGGATGTCTACATGTAAAAGACTGAAACTGGACCCACACCTTTCCCCACTCACAGAAATTGATTCAAGATGGATAAAGGACTTAAATTTAAGGCATGAAACAATAAAAATCCTCAAAGAAAACATAGGAAAAACACTGGAAGATATTGGCCTGGGGAAAGACTTCATGAAGAAGACTGCCATGGCAATTGCAACAACAACAAAAATAAACAAATGGGACTTCATTAAACTGAAAAGCTTCTGTACAGCTAAGGAGACAATAACCAAAGCAAAGAGACAACCTACACAATGGGAAAGGATATTTGCATATTTTCAATCAGACAAAAGCTTGATAACTAGGATCTATAGAGAACTCAAATTAATCCACATGAAAAAAGCCAACAATCCCTTATATCAATGGGCAAGAGACATGAATAGAACTTTCTCTAAAGACGACAGACAAATGGCTAACAAACACATGAAAAAATGTTCATCATCTCTATATATTAGAGAAATGCAAATCAAAACAACCCTGAGATATCATCTAACCCCAGTGAGAATGGCCCACATCACAAAATCTCAAAACTGCAGATGCTGGCGTGGATGTGGAGAGAAGGGAACACTGACACTGCTGGTGGGACTGCAAACTAGTACAAGCTTTCTGGAAGGAAGTATGGAGAAACCTCAAAGCACTCAAGCTAGACCTCCCATTTGATCCTGCAATCCCATTACTGGGCATCTACCCAGAAGGGAAAAAATCCTTTTATCATAAGGACACTTGTACTAGACTGTTTATTGCAGCTCAATTTACAATCGCCAAAATGTGGAAACAGCCTAAATGCCCACCAACCCAGGAATGGATTAACAAGCTGTGGTATGTGTATACCATGGAATACTATTCAGCTATTAAAAAAAATGGAGCCTTTACATCCTTCGTATTAACCTGGATGGAAGTGGAAGACATTATTGTTAGGAAAGCATCACAAGAATGGAGAAGCATGAATCTTATGTACTCAATTTTGATATGAGGACAATTAATGACAATTAAGTTTATGAGTGGGGGAAGCAGAAAGAGGGATGGAGGGAGGGGGGTGGGGCCTTGGTGTGTGTCACACTTTATGGGGGCAAGACATGATTGCAAGAGGGACTTTACCTAACAATTGCAATCAGTGTAACCTGGCTTATTGTACCCTCAATGAATCCCAACAATAATAAAAAAAAAAAAATGTCATCCATGTCCTGGATTTTGGGCGACTATTTTCTTGGCAGCCCAGTATAATCATTTGAGTTCTTGAAAGCAGAGAAACTTTCTCAGTTTGGTGAGACAAAAAAAAAAAAAAGATAGAAGAGTAAAAGTGATGTGACATGAGGAGTTGAGCCGCAGGGGTTGTCTGTGAAGAGACAAAAGGGCCAAGAGCCAGAAGGTGAGGGAGGAGTGTCATGGCGGGAACTGTGAGGACACAGGTTCTCCCGAGAGCTTCCCGAAAGGGGCTCAGCTCTGCAGACACTTGGGGTCAGCCCTGTGAGGTCTCCCTGAACTTCTTTGCTTGTTTCATCTAAATGCCTAAGTTCGTGATAATTTGTTAGAGTAGTAACAGAAAACTAATGCATCTCCGTTCCACCTGAATGGCGCAAGAAATACACAACAGGGAAGATTCTGCATTAGAGTCGAAAGGGAGGCAAAAGAGTCATCTTAATTCAGAATTATGATTTTCTACTTTGAGCAGAAGTGGACTGAAATTAAAGGAGAATTACTAAGCCTTGATCTCAAATCTCTCCTTTGAAAGAAGAACATGTTTTCCCACCAAAAAAAAAAAAAAGAGATGGAGGAAGAAGGGGAAGAGATTCTATGTCCCAGAAATTCCTTGACAAGGGAATCTCTGAGGCGGGGACAAGCCGTGAGATCCCCCCGAGCATTTCACTTCCGGCTGCTGGGGTCATGGTGATGGTGTCACAGCTCACGACTTCCCACAGAAGGCCTGTCGTTCTATAAAGGTGCAGCACATCATCTTCCTTTTCCTAGTAGAAAGTCTATGGTAGCAGGAACAATTTTTGAGATTCTTCTTTGATGCAGGGGTGTTTGATAATAATCATCAGAATCTGATCTGAAAACCCAGGTGATTGCTCAGCTACACTTACCATGAGCAGCTTCTGGTGCAGGGAAGAGCAGCCGAAGAGGGGGAGCTGTGACCTGACTGTAAAGATCGTTGCTGCTCAATGATTATTTAAGCAGACAAAATAGTGTTGAGAAATAAATCTCTACCTGCTTTGGAAGGAAGTCCAGTAACACTGGGTTTAGAAGATAATTTGGTACCTTTGACCCAAACAGCATAATCTATGCCTAGATCAATTTCTCCTACCTGGATTGCGCATGGTACTGAATTGTGCAAACTCTCTTGCTCCAATTATGGATTCATTTTTGTCTCTCTACTCTCCTCCTGCCATCTCATGCTTTCCTCTGTATCACCAAGAGACTAAAATCCTGAAAATTGTGTTGCTGTGAGATCCCAGGTACATATTTTCAGGTCAGTGTCCCAGAGGCAGGGTCCACCATGGGAGCACTTGGCAAGAAATGTGGGGGACATTGTTTTCTTTCTCTTGTATGGGCTACACAGTGATGCCACAGTTGCCTCAGCAGGTGGGTCATCAACGACCACTACAGCAGAGGCCAGCGTAATTCCCACAAAGCAGCAGCAGAGACCCAAGAGGCAGTGACAGTTCCCCGGCAGTGTGGAAGCAGATATAATCTCCTAGACTCTAACAATTGTTGATAACATTCTCCAGCTGTAGCTCACCATGCCTTTATCTTCTTAGCTTCCTTTTCCAGCATGCCTCCTTTCGTTCTCTAGTCCTTTCAAGCCTCTGTCATCAACACCTCCGTATTCCCATCCACTTGATACCAGCCTGATGGTTTTTATTTCCCAATTAAACATTAACTTCTCTGATATTTGCAGAAGTGGACTCAGAAATAGGCTTTTAAGGATGGGGATCTGTATTTGTTAATCTATTTGTCATCTGGGAAGTTGCAGCTTCATAACCAGTAAACAATAGGCTATTTCTATTTCATGTCCCCAAATGCAAAACTGTACGTAAACTCAGTGATATACAAGTCACGTCTATGGAGCAGAAATGGTTATTTTGCTTGATTTTTATGAAGGACTGATTATTACTTGGACTCTGGAATGGATGTGCTCCATCTGGATACCCTGGACAGCTCAGCCAGTGCACACTTGGGGGCTGGAGCCACCTGAGGTACCACAATCCCCTGTTGGCCCTTCCACAGGCAACAAGAGATACAGAGCATAAAAAAGGCCTCCTTCCACACTCGCACCTCCCAGTACTCCATCACTGTCTCCCTCTGGCAGAACCTAAATAATCAAGATGGCAAAGGATCAATGGAAACAAAGTTCTCAAGCTTCCAGCGCTCTGCAATAAAAGGATATCACGAAAGGCTAAGAGCAAATATAAGTGCAATAGACACATGCCCAGCTTGGTCACTATGTTGTTAACAGGTTTTATAGTTGGCCCTAAAGAGAATCTGTAAACATGCTCAAATTCAAAATGAGGGGGATCTAAAAAGCCAATAATCTTATTTCTGAAGTATTTTTAATTTCTGAAATTTTAGACTCAAAGAGGACCCTCAATTTTTAAGGATAAAGAGAAAAATATAGATGCAAAAATAAATCATGGAGAAAAAAGAGACCTAGTAATTTTCTGTGGGAAACCGTATGGGAAAGAGATGAGAAATGTTCTATGTCTAAACAATATATACGACATAAAACAGAAGTAAATTCCAAATAGTATCTATAAAAGTCAAAACGACTCACGTAAATTTCAAGTAGTGTCTTTAAAAGTCAAGGAAACATGGTTTCTATATAAAGGGAAAAAAGGCTTAGGATGAGATGCAAGGGCCAGAGTAGCAGATCAAAGGGTAACAGGCTAGAACTGGGTCTCAAGTGAAAGGAGTGGAGAGGGTTACTGCAGTAAAGAGGCTCAGGTAGAGCACAGGGGCTGAAGCAACTCTTAATGTTTTCAGAGTTGTACGGAGCAGATGTCTGTTGAAAGCTAAGTTAATGTTGTGGTGAATAGCTTTGAAAAAAACAGCAGAAAGCTGAGGAAAAGCAAAAAAAAAATAATGATTAAAAGGATTAAAGACGAAAAGATAGGTTGCACATAGTAGAAATAGCAAGATTAAGCAAAAGAAATAATTTAGTTACGTAAGAACTGCTATTCAAAATGTTTCTTAAGGAACATTCAATAAACAAAAATGTCAGGATATAACATGACTTTTCACTTTTCTTCCTCTTATGGAATTTTTATACATACCACATACTTTCATGAGGCAAAGCATGTATGTTTTTATTTGTGGGATACTATTTGTTACATAATAAAACAACATTATAGAGATATGTGATCTGTATCTAAATTTAAAGTGAAAAGGCACTGTGGGTCATGTTAGATGGTGTATCTAAAAAGACAAAATCTTTAGTAATATTACATTCAACTTAGAGTATGGCATGAAGCAATATTTTTAAAATCGCTTGAATCTAATTTAATGTTTTTTTTATTGTTTGGGATTCATTGAGGGTACAAAGAATTAGATTACACTGATTGTGGTTGTTAGATAAAGTCCCTCTTGTAATTGTGTCCCACCCACAAGAGGTGTGCCATACACGGTGAGCCCCCATCCCCAGATTCCCCCCATCCCCATCTGTCATTCTCCTACCCCACCCCTTGTATTAGCTCATCTGCTGCCTTCAGAGTAGAATTGAGTACATTGGGTTCCTACTTCTCCATTCTTGTGACGCTTTACTAAGAAGAGTGTTTCACTGCCATCCAGGTTAAGAAAAAAGATATACAGCCTCCATCTTTTTTAATGGCTGAATTGCATGTTTCAGAATAAATATATCTGGAGATAGAAGAAAATATAATAATAGATAATAAACATTAAATTAAATGGCAGTCACAATGTGACAATTAGTCTTAATTACTTTACACGCACTAACCTATTAAATGCTTAAACTAATATTCTAAAATAAGAATTATTCTCATATTAATTTTAAAGAAGAAGGAACTAAAGCACAGAAGATCTAAGAAACGTTACCAAAGTCAGAGAAAATGCTGTTGAGATGAGATTTGATCACAGAAGAACCGTATCAAAACAAGTCTGAGAACGTAACAATCAGCTCCGCCTCTCACATGGTGACACTTGTCCACCGTCATAGCATTTAAATTACCCATCCTGTAGATTTATCACTCAAGGTATTTTAATTGTTTCCCCATTTAATCATCTACTTTAGTTCAATAATGCTTTTTATGTTTTTCTCCAAGAGTGCGCTGTCAATGCTGTATCAATATGAAAATCAATACTTAACATGTTAAGCATTCTTATTGATATGAATAACTAGTTCAAGAAAGATTTATTGGGTGGTTAACCTAGACAATGTTGAATGCTGGTGATAAAAATATAAAATAGAAGTTTAAGCCATGTGCAGTTTATAGTTTAAAAGCAGAAATCTGGCAAATTAACAATATTTGTTCACAGTTATAGGAACACAGTGTTAATGTAGACTGGGTAGTGTGGGTGGAATTAAGCAAGTGTCTCTGTAAAGCAGTGGCCATGAGAATAAAGAGGTGATGGATAGACGTTCTAAGGATGTAAAATATACAGCAATAATCGTAACTGACACTTATTGAATATTTTTAACGTGCCAGTTACTGTCATAAGTGTTTCACATTGGTTTTATTACTTAATTCTTATTTTAAAAGCTGTTAGCAAGCTACCTTAATTTTATAGGTAAAAGAGAACCAAGCATCGGAGAGGCTACATAAGGAACCACTGGGATGTGACAATAGCATATTATGTACTTTGTAAGAAATTATAACCTTTGCTTCCGTCCTGCTGGAGTATTGGATTGAAACTGCCAGGTAAGGATGTCAGCTTGTGCTTCTGGAGTCGGAGAGGTCATGTGCATGAAAATCCAGGCACGGGGAGCAACCACCCCACCGACTGACAGGCCTCAGGGAACCCGTCCACGCCTCACCCTCAGCCAGCCCTCTCTCACTGGTTGGTCAGGGCCTAACAAGCCAGCACTTGGGAGAGGGGCCTGGTTTGTAGCATTTGACACCTTTGTGTAAAGACACCCATCGTGGTCACATTCAAGCTGTCAGTGTGATGTGCTGGTTTCTGTGCTCAGCACAGCCTCGCCTCCCGGGAAATGCAGAAGCCTGAGTGAGCATAGCTGAAATCATGGAAGAAACTTCCTTGGCAACACACAGATTCACAAAAAACAAAAAATCATTGTTTTGGGGTAGTCTAATCTGCATGGATGACTAATGAAAGCAAGAAATGACAATACAAAATAGCGTAAATGTTCAGCAGTCTTAATCATTAAACTAATGATAACACTGAGAGAACCATCTATCTTCCCCAGCAATAGGTAAATTGAATACTAATTTACCTAATACTATTAGGTAATACTAATACTATTTATTTACTCCCTCTTAAGTGATACAACCCTTATGCAACTTTAATGGACTCAACAATGGAACAAAAAGAAAAACAACTGGAAGGATTTGACACAATTTTTACAGGTGATAGGAAATTCTATCTAAATTTATACAAAGAACACAGTATTTCTTCACTGTAATTTATACACAGAGATATTTTTATATGAGAGAAATGTATGGCACTCTTGAGTTTATATTGTCATGCAAGATTTTTAAAATAAATGTTTGGTAAGAAGATTTCAATATCTGTCACCCCATTTAGTCCCCACAGCAACTCTGCAGTTGATTGCTGTGTAAAATCACCTCTAATACCTTTTCTAATTTCAATATTGTTTGCTTCTTTGATTCATGATGCAACATGTAGTTTGTACATTTTTAGTTTCTGGAATTTACAGTGATGAATAATCTCTTTAATGTGTTGTTGAATTTAGTTTACTAGTATTTTATTGAAGATTTTTACTTCAGTGTTCACCAGTGATATTGGCCTATTGTTTTTTTGTTTTACCTTTGTCTGGTTTTGGTTTCAGGGTGATATAAGCCTCAGAGAATGACTTTAGGGGTGTGTTTTTCTCCTCAATCTTTTGCAGTTGTTTAAGTAGGATCGGCGTTAGTTCTTTGAATGCTGGATGGAATTTAGCAGTGAAGCATCAGGTTCTGAACTTATATTTGATGGAAAATTTCTTATTACTGCTTTTATCTGCTCACACCTATTGGTATATTAGGTTTGGATTTCTGCCTGTCAGTCCTGGTAGGTCGTGTGTGCCGAGGAACCTCTTCTTTTCTTCTAGGTTTAACAATTTATTGGTATGTACTTGCCCAAGTTGTCTCTCACGTTGGACCTCTGCAGTCCCGGTTGTAATGTCTCCTTTATCATCTTTTATTTGTTTGGGTTCTTTCTTTCTCTCTCTCTCCCTCTCTTTTCCCCCTTAGTCTGGCTAAAGGTGTGTCTATTATGTTCATCTTTAAAAAAATAACCTTTTGTTCCATAGATTTTGTATTTTTTTGTTTGAATTTCACTTATTTCTGTTCTGTTCTTTATTATTTCTTTTCTTCTGCTACCTTTGCTCTTGGTTTTCTAGTTCTTTGAAATGCATCATTAGATTGTGTATTCGACACTTTTCTACTTTTTTATGGAGTTATTAATACTATAAACTTTCCTCTTATTACTGTTGTTTGCTGTACCCTATACATTTTCAAATATTATGTGTTCATTTTCATTGATTTTGAGAAATGTTTACATTTTCTTTTTAATGTCATCATTGACCCCCTGGTCATCCCAGTGAATATTGCATAATTTCTATGTTTTGCGTCATTTCCAATTTTACTCTTCTTATTGATTTCCCCAAATTTTAATCTTATAATTATGGATAAATATTTTCCTCTCTTGAATTTTTTCAATAGTTTTTCTTTAAAGAATAATTATAGTAGACATATAATTATAGATAAATGAGGATGAATTAATTTTAATTTTTTTTTGTGTGTGTGTGTGATTTTTTTTGGCCGGGGCTGGGTTTGAACCCGCCACCTCTGGCATATGGGACCGGTGCCCTACTCTTTGAGCTACAGGCGCCACCCTAATTTTAATTTTTTGAGATAGCCTTTCACTCTGTTGTCTCAGGCTAGAGGGCTGTGGCATCATAGCTCACAGCAATCTCAGACTCTGGGCCTCAAGTGATCCTCTCGCCTCAGCCTCCTCCCAAGTACCTGGGACTACAGGTGCCCATCATGATGCCCAACCGGTTTTTCTATGTTTAGTAAAGATGAGGTTTCACTCTTGCTCAGGCTGTTATCAAACTTGTGAGCTCAAGCAATCCACTTTCCTCGGCCTTCCAGAGTCTGGGGATTATAGGCCTGAACCACAGCTCCTCACCAGGACCAATTAATTTTTTCACAGAAATTCCTTGTCTATAAATATAATGCTTAGGAGACTAGACATTTGCTGAACAACTGCCAAAAAATTATGGTATTATTGTTGGTCTATTGATTAGTGTAAGCTAACTTCTATAATAAATAGACCTCAAAATATATAATAATTTTTGAGTTGGAATTTTTGAGTATGGAATTTTGAGTATGGAATTTTTCAAGTTTATTTAGGGCTCATATATCTGTTCTTCCCTGTGAATACATCATCAGCCAATTATTTAGGAACCAGGCTCTGGTGGTTTTGTTGGGAATCAGCTCCATTCCCATTACTAACGAGAGGAAGTGAGGGTGGATGAGTGCTCCCAGGAGGCTTGTGGGTCGGACTGAGAAGTCACACGGTCACTTTTGGAAACTCTCTGTATCTGCTATTCATTTCTGTGCAAACAATAACCCCAATACGCCACGTCCTGAAATAACTACAATTTATTTTTTCTCGCCATTTCATGAACGGATTGAATAGTCTGACATTCTTGTTTTGGCTCAGTTATGTGGCTGCATGTAGCTGATGGATCACTTGGGACTCAGGTCAGCTGGACTTGTTTCAAGGTTGTCTTTCATCCTAGACTTCTACAAATCATGGAAATGTTCTAAGAAGATGAACACAAATGCAACAAGAGCCATTAAGACCCACCTCAGAGGTCACTTGACCTACGTTTTGCCTCCTTTATAGATATAAATAAGTCAGAAAGCCCGCCTAAATTCAAAGAGGTCAGAAATGAACTCTACTTGTTCAGCTGAAGAGTTGTAAAGTCACATAGCAAAGCACTGGGCGCACTTGGGCATATGGTTCCCTGGAGGTGCTGTTGGAGGGAGCTAGTGCACACCATTGAGAGTTCAGACACACAACTCACCCACGTAGAAGCCAGATTGAGAAATGGAGTCTAGTTCTGTGCCTAGAAAAAGAGGAAATTGTACATTTTAGTGAACCACAAACACTTCTCTTACAATACTGTAGGTAGCATATTTTTGTTTTGTTTGTGAACTGTTAAAGGCTTTAATAAAATCTGATGAATAACAACACTGAAGGTTACTGTTAAGTTCTATTATTGTATTCAACCTTCCCCTTGTAGCAAAGTCTGTTGATAACATAATTCTCTCCAACGAGATCCACTATTCTTGTTGTTAGTTTGCCAACACATCCTGGGCTTGATAACTTTCAGTTCTACTGAATCTTGTGTGCCATCCTAGCACCTAGAAGTTCTCAGCAAATGCACGTTAGATATCAGGAAACAGACACCAAGACGTGCCTTCAGACTGGAGTAGCAGTTGGGGTAGCACCTTGAAATCTCCTTTATGCTGTGGGTGGGAATTTGAAGGCTATCCTCTTCTTGATGGTGTGTGCCCTTGGCACATGTTTAAGCAGAAGAAAAATATAAGAAGAGTTATGTTTTTGAAAGGAAAAGAATAGTTGCTATAAGGGAAATATTTTTCTGGGGTAAGTGACTGAGGGAAGGTAAATGATTAGATTACCTGTGAGTAATGTCTGAGTGTGTGTGGCTGGAGAAAGGAAGTTTGAAAGAATATCAGAGTAAGAATTGGCAGGTCCTGATTGCTGACGGTGAGCAGGAAGGTGGAGAAGCCTCACAGTGCATTTCATGCCTCCTGAATCATTCAAAGGCACCTCGCTATCGGGAAAGTGGAGGCTGAAATGCAGCTCTTATTCAACTTGCCAATCTTTGAGTCTTGTTAGAACTATATATTCCTACAGAGAATGTGTTGTCTCCTAAAATATCTGTCAAGTGGGGCATCTATTTTTAATTTATCCACCAATGAGATTCTTTTTTCAAGTTCTAACATCTAGAAAAGAACTTTTTTTTTTTTTTATAAAATTGGGAAAAGTACTGCTTAGCCTGAATTAGTCCTGGGTGAAATGTTAAGGATAATATCTGAGTTTATGACTTGAGTTTTTGGGTCAAGTTTTAGAACTTTTCTTCTCAAAATGTAGCCCTTGGAACAAGAGCATGGGCTTATGAGAAATACGGATTCAATTAGAATACTCAGAATCCTTATTTTTACAAGATCAACAAGTTACCCAGATACGCATCAAAGTTTGAGAAGCACGGCCTTGGAGTACAGACGCGAATGTCTCAGGCTTGGTCAGTAGACAGCGTTCCTGCACGTGCCTGGCCAAAGCCTTCTCTGATTATAGATGAAGGTCAAAGGCTGCCGCGTGCAGTAGCTTCTTGCTGTATCTGCAGAGGGCCCAGGGAAAGTAAGAATATTTCCAAAGCTTTGAAATAGGTAAAATAAGAAGAGGAGACATTTTACAAGCTGTTGGGAATTTAAAAAAGGCATAAAAATTTGCATTTCTCTATTTTTATGTTGGCATAGTTCAGTAAAGAGTAAGGAAAATGAAAGACATATAGAAGGCTGCTCTAATTTCCTGGAGCAAAATCATAAGAAAGTATCAAAAACTGGGTGGCTTAAAACAACAGAATTTTTTTTTTTATAGTTCTAGATGATGGAAGTCCAAAATCAAAGCCCTGGCAGGCCGTGCTCTCTCTGCCGTCGGTACAGGATGGCCTCACCTGCTGTCTGGCTTCTGGCTCTGCGTGGCTCCTGGCACAGTGGGCTTCTCTGGCTGCAGCTGCACCACTCCCACCTCCTCCCTGGCTCTCTCATGTGGTTTTCACGTTGAGCCTGTCTGTCTCTGTGTCCAGATTCCTTGTTTAATAGAGAAAATAGTCTTACTGAATGAGGGCCCACCCTTAGGACTTCATTTTAACTAATTACATTAGCAAAACCTCTGTTTCAAAATAAGATCACCTTCTAAAGGAAAGGGGGTTGGGGCTTCAACACTATTTTTCAAGGGACACAATTCAATCCATAAGGAAAAAACTATGAATCATCACAAATTATTGTTCGTGATATTTTAGGAACTCTCTAATAATTTATCTGATAGTTTCCATAATCAACAATATAACAAATTATATTTTAACTGAAAATGAAGTAGCAAACTAAGGACAATATTAATTTAAAGTAATACGTGTCCATAAGTATGGAACTACATGAAAGCCTGTTACAACAGCCCTATTGCAATGGTCTTTAATAAAGCCTTCTTTACTATTAAAAAATTAAAAAATTAATTAAAAAAATAAATCATACAGTTAATAAATGTTAAAAATACTAAGACCATGAAAGTCAGGGATGGTAGACCAGTAGACATACCTTGAAATTAGAGCAGAATAAAGCTCTTGAGTTCCGTGTGCATTTAGACTCCCAAATTATAGGCCCTCACCAGCTGTTCCTGTGGCTCACGCCCTCACTTCTTCCCCATTCCTGCTCAACTTTCAATGAGCTAGTAAGGCTTTTCCTGCCAACTCTATTTGAAAGAACAATTTTTCTTCACTTTCCAGCTTTCTCTATCACTATCACCTTGCTTTATTTTCTACAAACATCTTATTGCCCTCTGAAGTACAACTTAGTTAAATATTTCTTTATTTATCTCTTTTCTCAATAATATAGAATCTTAGAATGCTAAAATCTTTGCTGTTCACTATTGTTTTCAACATTATTCAGGTAATTCCACACGGACTCAGAACAAGCACTACATGAATTTTTTTTGGGGGGGGTGGGGCTGGCACACACCTCCTCCCCGCAAATATATGGGTTACAAATAACTACCAAAATGTTCTCATTCAACGTGGCTCCAGATAAGCTATCTTTGATGTATTCTAGTCTGTCCTTCTGAAGACAGCAAGGAGAAAAATTGCAATTAGTATGAAGGTTACAGAAATAAACCTTTTGAAAGAATCTCTAAATTTAATGAAGATAGTATAATAAGTACAGAGAGCAAACAGGAGGTTAAGACAAGAGCTCTGTCCTTTTCCTCTGGTGAAGTCCAAGAGTAGAAATTGAAGACAGCTGTTTGCGAAATAGCTAATTCTCTACTGAGATGACATCGCCTTTAAAAGAGTCAGAGTCTTATCCAGAAAAACCTTCTTTCTTCAGAAAATATGATTGGACTTGCAAATGTATTATCAAAGTAAAAAATAAGAAAAACAAATCCTAAATAATATTCAGTAGAAAAATAATTCCAAAGCAGATGAAAACCAAGACAAAATATTTTTCTACAAGTTGAAAAACAAATCCTAAATAATATTCAGTAGAAAAATAATTCCAAAGCAGATGAAAACCAAGACAAAATATTTTTCTACAAGTTAAAAAACAAAAGAAGTGAATGAGGTGATTGTAGCTAAGAAACAGGGCCATGATGTAGAAATGCACCAAGTTAGATACAAGATTCAAAGACAAAAGGAGATACTGAGATCTGAGGTTAGGACACAGGAAACAAAGTTAAAAAAATTAAATCTTCATGGAAATTAAGGCAAGTGAGAGGGGATGCAAACGTAAGGATGTTTCAAACATCATCCAGGTACCCACGTGGGGGCACATGGGGAGATCTGAGAACAGAAAACTGAGAGTGGAATCCACACGCCAGATGTTGGGCCAGTGTCAGGTATCCCCAATAATGTCTGAAGAATTAGGATCAGCTGGGTTTATGATCACTGAAAACTAACTCACTATTCCAGGAAAGAACCTCACAATAAGGGCAAACCGCTGGAAATATTTTCCTAATTAACAAGACAGGTACAATGTGGTAAAGGAAGAGAAAAACCACACAACAGTGGAGATGTCTGATCTTGCTGAGAGATGGCTGAAAATAAGAGCTCATAGTTCTCTTCACTTCACGATAACAACAGTAAAGGAAATGGCAGAGATCTGAAACCATGAACTGTTTGTGATCCAATTCATCTCCTCTACGTAGCTGGAAAAATACATCTGGCTTAGCAGTAAGTAATAGAAAATAATTGTACTCAAGATTTCCATTCAGAAGTTTGTTTTTTTTTTAAAGGAGAGTAGAAAGCCTAATAAGTTCTTTACAATGAAAGGGTCCCAGAAAGGTGCGAGCATAGATTGACTTAAGTTACGCTAAAAGAAAACAAAAGGAAAAAAGATAGGATATATAAAAACACAACTAAATGAAAAACATTTAAAAAGTTGGACAATAGACATGCACATTTAAGGAATCTTTGCAAAAAATAATAAGAAGCAACATCTCAGAAATGAATGAGAAAGAATAAATTATTAAAATAAAGCAAGAAAAGTGACTTAAGAGACTCAAAAGAAGAAAACTTTTTAAAAAAGATAAAGCTACTGTAAAGTATATGACAAAATTGAGAAGTTCAGCAGGGAAGATGCAACACGTGTACATGGAAATGTAGCTGAGTGAGAAAATACAGTCAAACAGTCCAAACACTGAAACTGTACTTCAAGAGGATATTCTTTTTTAAAAAAAAGAAATAAAAACATTTGAAAGTGTGCATTGAAAGGGCATTCTGTCTACACAAAAATGTAAGGTTGAGCAATAGCATACCAAAATGATAGAAATTTTTTAAAAAAAGACCAAACAAAAAAGGCCAAATCATCTCTAAAGGGACAAAAAATAGAGGATCGTCAGTCTTTTTGACAACGCTTTATGCAGAAGAATATGGAGAGTGTCTTAAAATATGCAAGGGGAGAAATGAAGAACCAGCACTTTTATGTCTATCTCTTGAACATAAAAGAATTGTTTACCCTTACTGAGAGTAATAAAAATATGAATAAAGACCATACCGAATTATCACATTTTATATGCTGTATATTTTCAAAGATCCAAGAGTTAAGTAACACAAAGTGTGTCTGATGGTGTGAGATAACAGTAATTACATGTTTCAGGAGAAAGTATAAATTAATACAATCTTATATCAAGGTATATTTGGCAGTTTCTATCAAAAATATGAATTTTAAAATACTTTGTGCAGTTCCCCGTTTGGAAATGTATTCTGCAGATATGCTTGTAAAGCATGCAATGATGAATATAAAAGTTACACAACTTCATGATTTTTTAGCAGTAAATTACTACATCTGAAATTTTATCAGTAGAGGACTGATAAAATAAATTATGATGTCTTCATATGCAGCTTAAAAATTAATAAAAAATCTATCTACTGTTAGGAATATTACTTATAGAGTTCAATTAAAAAATAAAAATGTGACTAGGGCAGAGCCTGTGGCTCAAAGGAGTAGGGCACCAGCCCCATATACTGGAGATGGTGGGTTCAAACCCGGCCCTGGCCAAAAACTGCAAAAAAAAAATAGCGACTTAAAGTATATATAGTACGTTGTACCATTTTGAAAAAATAAATAAAAGGACATAAATATACATGTATCTGTGTTTATTTACTTGGACGTGCAACAAATCATTCTGGAAGTATTGAAAAATCAGTGACACCTCCCATTCTTGCCTCTGTATAAATGACTTAGGAGACTGGAAGGTGGGTATGAACAAGATTTTCCATTGCATACTACTTTAGCTCACTCAGGCTGCCCTAACAAAACACCACAGATGGGGCGGCTTACACAATAAGAACACCATTCTGGAGGCTGGAATTTCAGATCAAGATGCCAGAGCAGTTTTTTCCTGGGGAGGGCTCTGTCCTCAGGTTGCAAACAGCTGCCTTTCTACCATGTTCTCAGGAACTTTCTTCTCCTGCTCATGAGCAGAAAGAGCAAAAAAGAGGTCGTCTGTATCTCTCCCTCTTTTATAAGGGCAACAGTCCTATAGGATTATCCCCGCAACATTATTTAACTTTAATCACCCCTTATAGGCTCTACCTTCACCAACGTTCACATTGGAGCGTAAAGTCTCAAGATAGGAATTTTGAGAGACTACATTTCAGTCCATTGTATGTATCTTTTCGAATATTTTATTTATTTATTTATTTTTTCGTAGAGACAGAGTCTCACTGTACTGCTCTCAGGTAGAGTGCCGTGGCATCACAACTCACAGCAACCTCCAGCTTTTGGGCTTAGGTGATTCTCTTGCCTCAGCCTCCCGAGCAGCTGGGACTACAGGCGCCCGCCACAACGTCCAGCTATTTTTTTGTTGCAGTTTGGCCGGGGCTGGGTTTGAACCCGCCACCGTCGGTATCTGGGGCCAGCGCCCTACTCACTGAGCCACAGGCAAATATTTTAATTTTTGAACTATGGGAATAAATGTATAAGATAAATGAATGCAGAGATGAAACAAAACCCAGACCAATAAATCTGACAAACGTTTTAGAGGAAGAAAGACATGAGTTAAGGCTGAAGAATATTCAGTCAATGATTTAAAGACTGATTTGAGTTGCCTTTTTGTGAGTAATCAGAATTGATGGTAAATAATTAAATGGAGTCAGATAGTTGTGAAGCAGAGAAACATGATTCAGAAGAGAAAGAATTGGAGTTCCTGAAAATTGATGGCAAATGGATATAAATGGAAAATTAAGCAATTTCAATGGACCAAAAAATGCTTTTGCCATTCAGAGAAATTATATTTCAAAGACTTATGTGACTGGGCCCAGAGGCTCCCATCTGCACTCCCAGCACTGTGAGAGGCCAAGTGGGAAGACAGGGCTTGAGACCAGGACTCGAGGCTTACTGTGAGCTATGATTATGCCATTGTCTAGCCTGGGCAGCACAGTGAGACCCTGTCTCTGAAAATGAAGCTTAGCTGTAAGAAAATCTCTATACAAAAATAACACATAAAAATCTATGGAGAAATAATGAATGTATTGGTTAAGTAATGCCAAGTTATCCAAAGTATTGTGTATTAATGATTGCAAGTTGTAGCACCTAGAGCTATTCTTATTGTAAACCAGTGGGATTACATTTTCATGTGCTCTACCCCCTATTTATAGTGTTATTTGACAATTGTACATGAATTTAAAATAGTCAAACTTAAAAAAATTATCACTAGAAATATTTCAGGAGAAATAATACATGATAAAGATGAAACATTATAAATAAAGCATTAACATATACACAGGGTGCCAAAAAATGCACTGAACCTTTTAATTGCAGAAGTCAAATGTGACTAAAGTATTACAATTTTAATACAGTATTTTTTTCTTGCTTAAAATGTGCATGTATTTTTTGAGGGGCCACTGTATATACCACACATATATGAATATAAAACAGTGGTGTAATTTATAATAGTGGGACTGGAAATAAGCTAAGTGTTACCTAGGGTACGATGTATTATGATACACTTATGTAACAGCATACTATTCATTATCTAATACTGATAAAGAAATTTTGACTATTAAAGTTGTTTTATAAAATATGGATGTTATAGCATTATATTTGTATTTTTCTGAAGAATATGCATTTGCATAATTAGAGAACTGCTTCAGTTCCTTCTTCATTAAATGCCATTCGTGGCTTTTTTGAGAATTTACTATCATCTGAAATTTATCAACTTCAGTAATCTCTTTGCAAAGAACATTATACTAATCCATGAGCCTTCCTCGTTTATTCTGATGATTTGGTCACAATTTCTTGGATTATTATTTTATTCATTCTCTTTATGTCATCCTAAATTTCCAAATTTTGAAGAAAATTTCCTTCCTCACTTTATTTTTTGTTAGGTGGTAAAATCCTCCTTTTTATAAATAAAATCATTCTGTATTCCCAGAATCTAGAATTGTTAGCTCTCTCTGTCCCTCTCTCTCTCCCTCTCCATCATAAATAAGTGTGCATATCTTTGCACAGATTATATTTTGTTATAGAAACGTTTAGCCTTCATTTTATGGAAGGGAAAATCAAGGCTATATAAGACTCATTGACTTACTCAATACAACACACTTACCTATGGGTAGAGTTGAATCAAGGTCAGCCTCACGGCTCCCCACCCCCTGCCAATACAAATCATCCTCTTCCAAACATGATGAAATCGTATTCATTATACATGTTTTCCATCCCTCCAATAACTGCGTTACCAATGTTCACCACATGCAGCTGCTGATATGAATGAAAATACATGATGATGTGAGCTCATGTATTTATAGGAAAATCTTTAAACAACAGTGTCCCGGGGAAAATAGCAGTATTATAGAAAGATGAGGGAGAAGATTTGAAGGATGACTGCGACTTATGCAGATGTGAAGGCTGGGGGGTGAATTCCTAGGAACATGATGAAAAAGGCACAGAAGCGAAAGGAAACGGGCCTTCTGAGCACAGGCATACGGGAGAGGCCTGTGCTTGGGGATGGGCAGGGGAGGAGCTAGAAATGAATTTGAAAAGTTGAACCAATAAATTATGAATGCTGTGTTAAGAATTGCTCATTTTATCTTGAGTAAGTGGTGGTAGGACCCAGACATTATTGATGAAAAAAAAAAAATGTCTGTGGTAAAGATCAATCTAAATACTTGTCTGTTACAATTACCCCACTCTAGAAATCACAACCAAGGTTCAAGGGGTTTCCAACCATTTTTGACATGGGCTAGACTTTCCTCTCTGATCACCAGGATGCTGACCGGAAGAGCGGATTAGGCAGACGAGGATGAGCCAGTGCTTCTGTGCCTAGTAATCCTGCTGCTGTTCTAATCGGATTCCAGTGGGGGACAATGAGGCTGCAGCACAGTAAAACCCTTCCCTGCTGACTCTGGCAATATAATTTGAACTTTTTCATCTTTTCAGTGTTCAGTCAACGGTCTTTGTATTTATGACGTGCCTTTATTATTAGAAAGAAAGATAACTCTTTAAATATTTCTATAGACTTTAATTCTTGATCTATGTCAACATAAGAACTATTTGATGAATAGTCACTCCTGTTTTGTCTGATTCTAGTGTATAATATGCTTTCATTCTCAGAGAAGTATTCTTGCAATACTTTAAATATTTGTTTTATGTCATTTTTTGAAATGCAATAATGACTCGAGTCAGAATTTTTTAAATTATCTTCATTGTTAGTGCTTTTAAGCAAAAATAATTACAAATTATGAATGAGCTTTGGACTCACAAAAGCTCCAAGTTGCTTTAGGATATAAAGAATGACAGGGGCAATTATAATTTCACAAGAGAAATTATGTCATTTCTAATCTTTTCCCAATGTCACCTGACACCATGTTACCAATTCTTTTCACTCTAGATTATATTTTCTTATTGAAGACATTAGTGTTGGGAATTCTGTGAGAGGGAGTCACAGGGAAGTTAAATAAGCCTTTAATGATAGAAATTTGTTCTCCTTGACTGCCAATTGGTGCTTTTCTTTTTAACAAACACTAATTTTACTACTTGAAAATTAAAAGAAAATCAAAGAAGATTTAAACTTTTAGCTACATATCATCTTCAATATGTCAATTTGTTGCAAATGAAACCTTGCCCTTTAGTGCCAAATATTAAAAGAGGTAAGAAGGGAATATTAACTGCTTTCCCTATACCCTGGCAATTGTATAATATATAATATATACATGCATGTGTATACATATATAGTATAAATGCACAAATATCGAGCATAGAATTTAAGTGAAGGTGTATTTCAGAAAATAAAATAATAAATGTATTAGAAACATATAACATTCTAAATATGGTAATTGGAAACTAAAATGAAGAGTCCTTTGAGGAAGCATGAATGTTATGTTGTTTAGAAAATTAATTTATTCGGTGGCACCTGTGGCTCACAGGAGTAAGGCGCTGACCCCATATACCGGAGGTGGCAGGTTCAAACCCGGCCCTGGCAAAAAACTGCAAAAAAAAAAAAAAAAAAAAATTAATTTATTCAAGACTGTTTATGTCATTTTACCTATTTTACATTTATCCTCAGTCACATATACAGTAATTTATCTGAAAAATTTAGATAGACTGTCTAGAGCTTGGAATCCATTCCCCAGGATAGAATATGACATTTTCTGACACTGCTGTGTGCCTGCTTACCAGTCAATCAACGAAGTTACTTTCTACTCTTATTCTTCAGCTTATTTTTTTAATTTAGCACTTTCACAGCCTTTTTTTATTATGCATCATGCCCTATCTTATTTATCTTTGTCTCTTTCCTACATGAATATATGTTCTGAGCAGGATCCTTCTTTGTCACCTTTGTTCCCTGCTACGATCTTAGCATGGATGTTCCACAAATGTTTGTTGCATAAATACCTGCTGTGATTTACATTTGGTAGGAGGAAATGGATCCAGAGGATTAAGAGGGTTGTCTAAAGTTGAGTGGCTAGTCTGTGGAAATTTCAGAAACACAACCTAGGTTTTTAACACATAGAATAATACATTTCCTCCTCCCTGAATTCTTTCGTATGTCATGGTCAGAGTGCACACATACAGACACACACAGGTGAGCCCACGGGCACAGACCAGGGCTGTCTGCAACGTGTATGCCATTGTCAATACCGCCTCTGACAGCACTAGAGACAATCATATATAGTACACAAGAAAATCCATTGTTTAAAATACTTACAGTGAATCAAAGCTGCCATTTTGCTTTTTCCCCCTGTGTTCTTGTTCATGGATCACTCTTGAGATGCCTGAGTCAGGGCTGTCAGTTTGCCCATGATATGAACAGTGTTTGTTTTACCTATTATGATGGTTTTCCCCCTTCCTCTCCTCCCCTCTCTCCCCTGCTTGATTTCCAATGATCCTCACCCCCTTCTGTGCACATGTGTGCCTGTCAGTGAGTTCCAGTTTAATAGAGAGCAGCTGTGCTCGCGATTGGTTTTCCATTCTTGAGATAATGGTCTGTAGTTCCATTCCAATTGTTGCAAAAGGCATCAATTCATCCTTTTTATGGTGGGTAATGCTCCATAGTGTACACACACACACACACACACACACACACACACACACACACACACACGGTGTCCATATGTTCGCCTGCAATTTAAAACCATTGTCCAGTTTTAAATTGCACATGAACTTTATGGACACCCTGTGTATGTACACACACTCACACACACAACATTTGTTAACCCTCTCATTCCACTCATGAATTGATGGGTGCCATTATGTATTATGAGTCTATAACTTGTTCAGGGGAATAATGCATAAAAATAATAATAAAATAATACATAAAAATAATAATGCATAATAATAATGCATAAAAATAATAATAGTCACCAAACTTTTATGTGTATCATGTATATATCTAGATAAATCAAGATACAGATATCTAAATATACACACAGGTATTTGCATGTTCATACACATGGTATGTACACACACAAAATATATAGCTATAGACGTGCAGATAAATAGATATGCTACATATCTCAGCTCTATTCTCCTCCTGGAGACCACCCTTTGAGAAAACTCGAGATAAATTTTATATTTGTAATTTTTTCTACATATATATAGAAACAAACTATAGGGTGGTGCCTGTGGCTCAGTCGGTAAGGCGCCGGCCCCATATACCGAGGGTGGCGGGTTCAAACCCAGCCCCAGCTGAACTGCAACCAAAAAATTTAGCTGGGCGTTGTGGCAGGCGTCTGTAGTCCCAGCTACTCGGGAGGCTGAGGCAAGAGAATCGCTTAAGCCCGGGAGTTGGAGGTTGCTGTGAGCTGTGTGAGGCCACGGCACTCTACCGAGGGCCATAAAGTGAGACTCTGTCTCTACAAAAAAAAAAAAAAAAAAAAAAAGAAACAAACTATACACAGAGAGAATACCAAAACTGTTTTAATATTCATTTGACTAAGAAATTAATAAAAATTATCAGAAATTATCAGTACTTTTTGTTTTCCCTTAGTTGGAAGTTAATCCAGATGAATGGAAAACAATAGTCGTCTTTGGAGGTAAGCTGCAGACCAGGACACCGTATCTGCCTGTGCCCTCTGTCCGTGCAGGACCTACCTGGCTGCCTGAAAGCATTCTACTCGCCTCCAGTAAGTTTTTAACTTTTATTTGAAGATTCAACTATCTCACCCTCTCACTCTAGACTATGCTAATGGGATCTCACCCCTAAGCACACAGAAGCATTGCATCGTATCAAGGCCATCATTTTGGTGTATGGGGACAAAAAAATCCCAGTTTCTGTGAAGTGACTGGAAAAGGAACTACTTATTTTATTGGGGGCAGGAATAAGAAAAGACCAATCTCCAAGAGTGTTGGGTACTCATCTTCCAAACACGAGGCTAACGAACACTAAAATCAGAAGACGGCCACGTTGAACAAGAGGTGTAGCAAGCCAGACCCCTGTCGTAACTTCTGTATCCCTGCACTGATGGTCCTGATTCAACCCAGAATTTGTCAATAAACTGAATTCACTACAGTTCCATTTTGTTTAAGCTAATTGGGTTAGAATTTTCTGTCATTTCCATCAAAAGAATCCTGATAGAAACCAATATTGCTGAGATTAAATGTAAGTTACATGCACAAAGTTCCACAAAACATCCTGCATTTAGCTTCCAAGTCATTTTAATGACTTATATTCTTTGAAATGATCTGTTCTTCTCCATGGTGGGTATTGTTTGGTCTGGGATGCCCGTGCAGGGCGCCCACAGAGGGTATGGTGTTCACACTAGTGCTGTCTCTGGGTGGATATTGGCACGTCAATCGTCTCTTATAAATCTAAGTATCTGTCCAAGAAAAACGATGGTGGAGAGAGGGGCAGTGCTGTTCTCCGTCAATGCCACCTGAACCTGACCCTTTACTTCTTGGTGAATACCGGTCCCAGAAAATTTTTAACTATTTGGTCCACATTTCTAGGACAGACTGTGAGCAAATGAAGATATGTTCTGAGTGGCTGCAGAAACAGACATTATGTCTCCATTTGAACTAACTCAAGCTAATCCTCACACCATTTAAGAGCATTCCAGTCTTCTGTGACCTTTTAGCTGTTCAGCCAAGGGTGTTTGCTAAACTGACAAAATCCTATGAATGTTACCTGTTCCACAAACTATCCATTCACTCCGTCTCCCCACCTCCTCAGGCTTTTCTAATTCAACATCTCCCGAAGTCCAGCATTTGGGATAGCTTAAGATACGTTTGGTATTTGGATGTTTTCATGGGTTTAAACATGCGCTGGGAACATTGTACTCTCCACCTGCTTTAATTAGGACCACCCGGCAGAAGGAGATGTTCTTATGCAAACAGGAGCGCAGGTGTCCAGGAGGGAGTTGTGGAAGAGCTGTGAGCAAGTTGGGGGTTAGAAATGCCCTGCATACAATTACCTTCTTAGGGCAGAACTTTGTTTTCTGCTGGTGGTTGTGCGAAAGATTCACAGAAATAGAAGATCCTCTTAATGTACTGGTAAATTTCCTCACAACGTCGCTTCTTAAGTCTCTAGCCCAGTGTTTTCAACCTTTTTTTAAATCTCACAGCATACTTGAACCTATGGTTGAACTTCTGCAGAGCACTTAAATTATGGTGATCAAAAGACAAAAAGGAAAACAAAGTATACTTACTGTGCTTTGAACTTCTTTTGGAAATAATTTAATTAATGATCTTAAAAATTTTCATGGCGCACCTAAGATCCTCTCCTGGAACACTGGTTGAAAATCATTGCTCTGGACAGTATTTAGATAATCCCTTTTGATTTTGCCTTTCCCATGATAGAAGAGCATCAGTCACCATTCTATTCCTTTTATAATATTCCAGAAAACATAGCTACATTCTTTTCTAAAGCCTTTGAGAGTTCTGAGCATGGCAGTGAACGTAGAAAATGTTCATGATATACATAACAACTAAATTTGAAGGACATTGTAGTATGTGCTAAAATAAAGAAAGTATTCCTAAACTATTTTTTCTCATAGCTCAGAAAAAAATGTATTAGTAGAGATAAGTTGAACTTACTTATTAAGTAAAACACACTATTTCAAGGCAGGTGGTATTTAGCTTGCATGTTATTACAATTTCAGTTTCTATTTAGTCTGAATATAGAGAAATGTGAATAGTTTGTCCTGAAGCTCTGTCTTGTGGACCAAGTTAAAGAACCTTACAAGCTTTTTCGTTAATTCAATCCTACTTATCTTTTCTTTTGCTGCCTGTGCTTTTGCCATCATCTCCAAGAATCCTTGTGCAGACCCAGTTTGTGAGACTTTTAAAACAAATGCCAAATGGTTGGTGATAGCTGTAATGCCCTGCAGTTTTATAACATTTATAGACAAATATGTCAAATTGGATTACATTCTTAGGCAATAAGATAATCTATACTTTCAGACTAAATGTTTTTCCTGTGACCTATTTACTTAGTTTTGGAACAATACCCAACCAAGAGCACAAGGGATCTCAAGCTTACAATTATCACACTACATTAACTTTCATAAATCCAGCCAGTGGATTTGTGAATCCAGTAAAGTCTGTCCTAATTTACAGGGGACACTTAATTACTTAGTTCTGAGGACTTTTAACAATGACAGGCTTAAAGACTTGCTATAGTTTTAGGGATAATTATTAAATCATATGTTATCAATATTTAATGCATAAAACAAAAATACCAATTCATGTGGCCTCATGTGTACCCAGAATTAAGTCGTTATATAATATTTTAACATGATTAGTGTGATAAATGAGCCAGAAAATTCCCTAGACACTAGATAACTGGCATATCCTTGAGGGGGAAGGGCATATTTTTTAATAACATGAGCAACAAATCTTTTGAAAACTATTGCTAAAATTTGGTTTAGAGAATACTATGCCTGATTTTTTTAAGTATCTTTTGACTTTTCCCATTTTCCAAAACTTGGTAGACAAAATAGGTAATATGACTACAGGCAGACCTCAGAAATATTGCAGGATCAGTTCTCAACTACTGCAATGAAGTATATCACAATAAAGCAAGTCACACATTTTTTTGTTTGTTTCTTGATGTATATAAAAAGTTATGTTTACACCATTCTGTAGTATACACAGCCTATAGTAGTATCATGTTTAAAAAATGCACATACTTTAATAGACATATCCTTTATTGTTGGCCATTCTAACTATCATTATCAAGATTCTTATTCTGTTCCCTGGTGGAGGGTCTTGCCTCAGTGTTGATGGCTGCTGACTGATCAGAGTGGTGGTTGTTGAAATTTGGTAGGCAATTCCTTGAAATAAGACCACAATGAACTTTGCAAAAGATTTCCCTGTAGCATGCAACAGTGATAGCGTTTTACCCACAATAGGACTTCCTTCAAAACTGGTCAATCTTCTCAAATCTTGTCTCTATTTTTAAGATTAAGAAATACATTTCTTAAGTATTTTTAATTTTAAATTAAAATAAATAAATTAAGGTCCTATTTTAAATACTTTGATGTCATTTCTACAAAGCTCTCAGTGTCTTCAACTCTTCATTCTTTCGTTATCTTGAGATTGCAATAATTTGCTCACGTCTTCAGACTCCACTTATAATTTGAATTTTATTGCTATTTCCATAACAGATACAGTTATTTAGTTCACAGAAGTGCTGGCACGCCCTCAAATGTCATGGAATCAACATCTTCTAAACTCCTGTTTATGTTGATGGTTGACTGCTTTCTACGTGTATAACTCAAGAAGGTTCTTAATGGCTTCTAGAATGGTGAATATTTCCAAAAGTTTTTTGACTTAATTTACTCAGATCCATCAAAGCCATCCGTGCTAAGGTGGCTATAGCCATATGAAACAATTCCTTAAGAAGAAGATGTGAAAGTCAAAGCTGTTCAGTGACCCATGTGCTGCAGAATGGATGTTGTTCCAGTGTAAAAACAACGTTAATGTCATGCATCTCCATAAGTGCCCTGGGTAACCAGAGGTGCTGTCAATGAGCAGTTCTACACTGAAAGCGATTTATTTTTCTAAGCAGTGGTTTTCAGTTGTGCAATTAAAATATTCTGTAAATAATCCATGCTGTTAAGAGAAGTGCTGTTATCCGGGATGTCTTGTTCCATTCGTAGGGCACAGGCAGAGTAGATTTAGCTTAATTCTCTAAGGACTGTAAGAAAGATTCTCAGACTGGTCATTAAGCACTGGCTTCAATTTAAAGTTATTAAGGTGAGCCCCAGGGAGAGGGTCAATCCTTTCTTTGAAGCTTTGAATCCAGGCATTTACTTCTCTCTCTTCTCTATCTATGAAAGTCTTAGACGACATCTTTTTCCAATAGGAAGCTATTTTATCTACAGTGGATACCTATTGTTTAGAGTACTCATTTTCATCAATTTTTTTAGCTAGATCTCCTGGATGATTTGCTATGGTTTTCACTTTTGTGCTTTTGTGATGTCTTCTTTCTATAAACTGTATTATCCAACATTTTCTAAACTCAATATTCGCCCTTTCTCACCTCTCTTGGGATTCACAGAACTGAAAAGTTAGGGCCTTGCTCTGGGCTAGGTGTTGGCTGAGGTGAATGTTGTGGCTGGTTTGATCTATTCAGACCACTCAAAACTTTCTCCATATCGGAAATATGGCTGATTCACTGTATTAGCATTTATGTGTTTATTCGAGTAACACTTTTTTGATGTTCTTCATAGTCTTTTCTTTTATATGTACAACTTAGTTTCCTGTTTGGCACACGTGGCCCAGATTTGGACCTATTTTGGCTTTTAACATGCCTTGCTTACTAAGCTTCATCCTTCCCAGCTTTGGATTTAAAGCAAGAGATGAGAAACTCTTTTTGTTTTGTTTTTTTCCACTTGGACACTTAGAGACAATTGTAGCCTTATTAATTAGCTTAGCTTTAAAATTGTTGTATTTCAGAAAATAGTGAGGCCCACACAGATGGAGAGAGACAAAGGAATGACCAGTCAACAGAGCAGTTAGAACACACACAGTCAATGATTAAGTTTGCCACCCTGTGTGGACATGGTTTTTGGCACTCCAAAACAATAGTAATATCATAGATTACCAGTCACAGATCACCATAAAATATGTAATGATGATGATGATGATAAAGTTTGAAATAGTGTGAGAATTACCAAAATGCAACAGAGACTTGAAGTTAATACCTGCTGTTGGAACTATGGTATCCATAGTCTTGCTTAGTACAAGGTTGCCATAAGCTATTTATTTGCATAAACAGACAAACAAAACAAAACATTATATGGAAAGAGCAATAAAATGAGGCTAAGTTATAATAAGATACATTCAGATAAAGATAATGTTAAGGACGGAAAGATTTATCAACATATTCTCATGGTAAATGGAGAGCTAGATTTTTTTTTTAAGAGACATAGTCTCATTTTGTCATCCTCAGTAGAGTGCTGTGGCATCACAGCTCACAGCAGCCTCCAGCTCTTGGGCTTAGGCAAGAGAGCTAGAATTTTTTTAACTGCAGGGTTGTTATCTGACTTCTTAACTTTCTAAATGCCATGTAGAGCCACTAAAGGAATTCTGTAGTATTGCAGAATACGAAAGTAACATACAAATCAGTGACATTTATATAAACTAACAATAAACTATCCAAAAAGAAATTAAGAAAAAAATTACAGTAGTTATAAAAAATAAAAATACAAACCATGTCAGGATACATTTAACTAAGGTCAACTGAAAATTGTAAAACTTAGGTAAAAGAAATAAAAAATGCACAGGTAAGTGGAGAGAAATTTTTGTTCGTGGATTGACGGTGTTAATGATGTTAAGATGTTAATATTACCCAAAGCAATCTACAGATCAATGCAATCCCAATCAGAATTCCAGTGGCATTTTTTACAGAAATAGAAAAAAAATACCCTAAGTTTCATAGGCACACCCATAAAAAGACTTGACTAGTCAAAACAATTGTAAGTAAAAACAGTGTAAAGCTGGAGGCATCCTAACACCTGACTTCAAAAGTGTCAGAGCTACATATACTACAAAGCTATGTGATGTACTACGTCTGATACATAATCTGCGTATACTATAAAGCTGTGTGATGTATTACATATGATATCATAATGTACATATACTACAAAGCTATCATAATCAAACAGCATGGCATTGTCATAAAAACACACACACAGAACAATGAAATGGAATACTGATTCCAGAAGTAAATTCATACATTTTTTGTTAACATAGATTGAAAGAGGTGCCAAGAGCATACAATGGGAACTTGGAAGTCTGTCTAATAGGTTGTGTTGTGAAAAGTAGATACCCACATGAAGAGTGAAATTAGACTCATTGCACACCACTTATGATATCTGCTCAAAGTACACTATAGATTTAAATGTAAGACCAGAAACTGCAAAACCACTAAAAGAAAACCCAGAGAAAAAATTCCATGGCATTGAAATGGGCTATGAATTTTTTAGATATTATCCACAAAACATGCAGCAAAAATTAAAATAGGCAAATGTTAGTGCTTCAAGTGAAAACCCTTCTACACAGCTAAGTAAAATGTGAAAGGAGTGAAGAGACCACCTACAGAATAGGAGAAAATATTTACAAGCTGTGTATCTGTAAGAGGTCAATGTAAGAAACTCAGGCAACTAAATAGCAAGAAACTGAAATAAAACCTGAATAGATATTCCTCAAAAGAATACATACAAATGACCAATAGGCATATGAAGAAATGCTCTGTATCACTAATCATCATCAAAATTTACATTAAGACCACAATAGCTATCACCTCACACCTGTTTGAATGGCATTTATCAGAAAGACAAAATAGAACACATGTTGATAGGAGAAAAACTATTCCACATACACTGTTGGTGGGAGTGTAAATTAGCACAGCCTATATGGAGATTTATTAAACATTAAAAATATAACTACCATAGGAACCAGCAATCCCTTTATTGGGTGTATATCCAAAGGAAATAAAATCACTTTGTCAAAGAGATGTTTGTGCTTCCATGTAAATTGCAGCACCATTTACAATAGCCAAGATATTCAGTGTCCATCCATGGATGCATGAATTAAAAAAGTTCAGTGTCTCTCTGTGCCAGGACCACCTGTAAAGGGTTCATTTGCAACTTGGGCTTCTATCTACCAAACACAAACAATGTAACCTAATCATTTGTACTCATATATTAATCTGAAATTTTAAAAATGCGGTGAATATATACATACTAGAATACTATTTGGCTATAAAATTAAGAAAATCCTGATATTTGTGACAACATGGATTAACCTGGATGACATTATTTTGAGTGACATAAGCCAGGCACAGAGAGATAAATATCACATGGTCTCACCTAAATGTGGAATCTAAAAAAAAGTTGAATTCATAGAAACAGGGCGTGGAATGGTGATCAAGGGCTGGGCATGTGAGAGGCAGGGGTTGAGGTAAGGTTCAAAGGGTATGAAATTTCAGCTAGACAGGAGGCATAAGGTCAGGAGATCTACTGTTCAGCATAGTGTCTATAGTTAATTCCTACACCTTTCAAAGTTGTTCAGAACTTACATGTTATGTGTTTTCACCACAAAAATTATCAGTATATGAGGTAATTCATGTGTTCATTGGCTTGATTTAGCCATTCTATATTGTGTGTGTATTTTATAACATTATGGTGTATACCATAAATATATATAGTCTGAATTTGAAATTAAATTAAATTAAATGTTATAGAATAGCATTTCGAAAAAAACACTCAAAGTCTTTGTTGTCATTGAGACCATGACTTACACTTAGCAATGTCAAATTTGTGTCTGTTACAAGGACTAATACTCCAGCTTTGAATTCTTCTATTTTATTTCCCAAGAATTAGTTAAAAATACATGTGCTATGCTCTATCCTCAAGTGGTTCAGTGCCAGAAACTAAACATACTCAGAAAATTCTGAATGAGAATTAGATATAATTGCTTAGATGATCCTCATAAAATGATGCTTTGGAGTTTCTTCGTTCTAACTTAGAAAATGTTAGAAATACTCAGATATTCAATATTAGGATGCACCTTAGTAAATCATGTTATGGTCATACAATTAAAGACATTATAGGCATTGAAAATTTATTCTCTTTAAAAAACATAGTGGCACTGGAAAATTCTTATAAATTCTGTAAACAGTGGGAAAAGAATATAGAAAGAGAAATTAGTAAAAAACTACTTCATAAAATTGACTAGATAATAGTGTCTCAGGTTGCTGAATTTTGTTGATGCAATATGTCTGCACCATAGTGAATTTTCAAGTTTTCTCTACTGAGAGCATTTTAAAAATTAAGAAGATATTACTGCTATGACAAAAGCAACAACACCTGCCAGAAGGTCAGTAGAAGCCGTGGGAAAGGAGAGTTGACTGAGTCAACTGAAGAGCCGGTTCATGGACACGTGACGTGTCTAAGGACCATGGTGACTTCCAAGTGGCCACAGGTATTTTCAGCCAGGACTGCTTTTGAGATCACAAGGACGCACAACGCCGGTGCTCCCACTGCCCTCTGCAAAGCCGAGGAGACACACAGCCTTGGCTCAGTCTGTTTGACTTATTCACATGTGCACAATCTGTGAATAATCCAGGGAGATACTGTCCTTTTCAGCCACAATTTATAAGAGTGGGTGATTTCACACCTTTTTTAGTTGAGCACAGTATGGTGAAGATTTGAAAAAAGATCTTTTTGAGCATGGGGGAGAGCGTAGTGCAACCTGCAGATCATGGGAAGGAAATGGTGCTGATGAACTTGGCTGGGTGATCGTTTTCCCAGGAAAGCCCATCACTGGGGAGAAAGACTGATGTGATCTGTGGCTGAAGTCGCAGGTGACTTAGCAGAGGTGGTGTGTGGTCTTTACAGCCATGATGACAACCAGAGTGAGAAACCAGATGGGAGAGCCAGGCCCAGGGCTGGTTAAGGGGGTTCTTATAACCCAATAAAGAAATTACACTAGAGTTTTAGAATGAGGTTATTGGAAATTAAACAGATACAGTAAGCTCTATGATATGATTTTTGAAATCTGGCAGGATAATAATCCTATCACTATCATACAATTTTAGATCTCTGTAAGGGCCAAATAGAATTGAGAATCTATATTCTCTGAACATCCCCCAGTGAATATTCCTCAGATATTTCCTAACAGTTCTTATTGAGATTACATTTTTATAAAAGAAAGCTATGCATGTTTTTTCCAGCCTTCCAATTCATCCTTCCTGTGGGACGACCTTACTCAGGTACATCTCTGGAATCAGGAAAGTCACTCTGTTAAAGAAACACAACTCAAGGTCCATTCACATAAAATATCTTTTCAGTGTTCTATTTCCTTTTTCACAATGTGCTTATGCTGATGTGATGTGATATAGTGTTGATGTGTCTTTCTCCAAAGAAAATATTGTATGCTAATAGGTTTACATGACCCTAGGGCAGATTTCCATGTATGAGCCACAGCAATCTGTTAGAAGGCATGTTCTATTCCTGTGCTAGATATACTGGGGGTGCCAGCAGTGTACACACATCTTAAGAGATTTTGTCTATGTATTGCTTTTGAATTCAGTTATGGTAGCAATGTGCAGCGTGATGTTCATTCAAAGATGGCGTTAGTCAAATGAATGCTGGTGTCACCAGGGGATGGGCATCAATAGTGTAGTTTTTTCTCTTCAAATGTGTGTACCTTTTGGTGGCACCCTATCTATAAAATCTCATTTTCCCTCCTGGATTTCACACATAATCATACGTTAAAATACTTTTAGACACGCATACTGCATTCTAATCTTCTCATGCTAATATGCAAACTGGTAGAATGAGCTGGTTCCTAGATTTTACAGATTTTACTTTTTTATAGCAGTTTTAAGTTTACAGAAAAATTATACATGAACTATAGAGAGCTACCCTAGTGCACGCGCCCTCACAAGCACACTATTTCCCCTGTTATTAACATCTTGTATTAGTGTGGTGTATTTATTGCCATTGATAAACCAATATTAATATGTCATTACTAACTATAGTTTACACTGGAGTTCACTCTTGGTGTTGTACACATCTATGAGTTTTGACAAATGTATATTGTCATGTGTTTTGACTGCCATAGCTATAGAGAGTAATTTCCCTGCCCCCAACAATGTTGTGTGCGTTGTGTTTTGGTCCCATTCTCCACCCCAGAACCTGGAGCAACATTGATCTTTTATGGTCTCCATAGTTTTGCCTTTTCCAGAATGTTATATAGTTGGAATCTCTAAAACTGTGAGAAAAAGAAAAAGTGGTTATTTCAAGCCACCAAGTTTGTGGTACCTCATTATCTTAGCCAGAAAAAAGAGAAATACCAGTATAGGACAAATGGGAAGTCCCGGGAGCTGCGTGTTCCTCTGTGACTGCACACTTCAGAGCCAGTCCTTTTATTGCTATGATCAAGTACACGATGATCTTTTATCTGTTATTTAATTTTGCCTAGAGATGTTTTTCTAGGTTTTCTACTGTAGTTAGTTTACATACGATTATTATATAATACTTGTTATCAAGAGGATCTTGGAGGGAAGGGGTTTGCTTATTAGTTGCACGGTAAAGAATTCAGAAAAGTTGCCACAACACATACATGAAGTCAGACAAAACAAGAAACAACCAGGGATGTAATACGATGGCAGTGCCTCAAAGATGAAAAAGTACAGTTTTGTTTTCTGTGTCCGGCACCTTCTTTCTATCGAATGCCATTCAAACAGAGTCTTCCCTCCCCTGGAAGGCAGCGTATTGAAGGTAGTCAATTTTTAAATCAATACTTATAATTTGTTTTGATTTAAGTGACATTGTTTCTCATGCCTGGAAGACTCTGCCTTTGCTCACTAGAAACCCAGGGCTTGTATGTCAGAGTCACCAGTCTCGTTTTCCTCTTGCTCTCCCAGGTGGCTGTTCACACGTGGCTACACATGTCTGTCTCCTACACCTCGCCTGACGGCAGCCGCTGAGGTGCCATTTACACTTTCAGATTCTTCCTGTTCTCAAAATCAACATTAACAAATTTCACAGTGAACTGGCAAAGTCAGGGGTTTATATTGGTGGGTATTGCCTTATTAGGCTTTAACTCAACACCTCCAAGTCCTTAAAAAAAATTCAAAAGAGTCAAAAAGATAATGGAGGAATACAGTGATTAGTTGATCCCATAGACTTATTAATTCATAATAACCAATTCAGGCTTTGGGTAACAAACACAAATTTCTTTATAGAAAGTTAATCAATGAAACATGCAGATATCAACGGAGAGTCACAAAAATCGTTAGCTATCTCTTGACCTCTAAATATGCTCAAAAAGATGTGTCGTATATTCTTTCAACTTATAATTGCACATGTCTTAAAATTTCCAATATGGAAATTATAAGATTTTATACTGACAAAACATTTTTTTTTCCCCATCAAATAAGCATTGCAATCTTACATTCACCTATTACTTGGAGAAACCTGATTCAGGCAACCATTCAATAACTGCAAATTCAATGCAAAACACATCCTTTGAGGACTCCATAGTGTCAGACACTAATTTACTTGAAAGGGGAAAGAGCAAAGCAGAGGTATTAGCGTATTATGTTCGAAAGGTATTGGGAAGTCTAGCTTCATCAGCATGGAAGGGAATTTTATCTTGGACTTCAGGGTGAAAAGGTGACTTAGAAAATCAGTCACAGCTAAGGGGAATCCTGACATGCCAGGCCCAGGTGTTTTGAGCAATAACATTTGTTTTATGAAATTAATGTAGAACTTAAAAAAATACGTTAGAGAAGAGAGAAGGTCTAGGGATGATCAGAGAAGAGGGAAGGGGATCTAATCTAGTCTGCAGCAGCTCCTGGCAGTACTGGGGCCCGTGGCATCCAGGGATTCCCCCTGCAACAGTCGTACAGGGTGGCTGGATGTGCCCCTGCGTGTCTTTATTCTGATTGATCACACGGTTGCTTATGCATTCAAAAATTACATTAGTTAACGAACACTTTGAACTAAATCTATGTTTTAATTATTTAGAATTTATCTACAAATGACTTCCAGCCACAACAACAAATCTAATAAAATATGTATTCTAGCCTCAGAAAAGATAAAAATATGCATTCTGCAGAAGATATTATGATTTTCTAATAGTTATTCTTCCTAGTTTCTAAAATAACAGAAAAATGCAGGTTTTAAGTAAATAGAGGTATTTCTAGGATAAAATACTATCATATATGTCCTAATTTTCCTTGCAGTTAGGAACCGCTCTATTATAAACTTTGACCTACATGTGTAAATGTTAGCTCCAATTGAAAGTTTTAGTAACTGTAATTAAAAGGAGAATGCACACTCCTCTCTCTCTTTCTCTGCTAGTTGGAAGTGATGAGAGGAGTTGTTATTAAACAGATAATTTTTAAAAGACTTTTTAAAATAATTATAAATAATATAAAGAGGTATGTTTTAAAGAGATAATTATGTCAAAATCTTACTAATGAAAAGAAATGAACTGTATGTACATACTGGAAAATATATTTCCTGCTAATTTGAGTCAGAATACTGAAATCTGATTGATGACTGGTTTCATATCAGGCTATTTAGAATGAGTCACTGTAAGAGTACAGTGGTATAGTGCCTAATTTAAAATGCCTTAAAATCTAACAGCAGATATATGACATAAACCAGTAATTGTGTTCTAAATTTGATCCTAAAACTTTTTGTAATATCACTCATGACAAGTTATAAAGCTGAAATGGACATTGTATATTAGTAATGAGAGAAAAATGGGCTCAATCATAGTAAAGACTGAATTATCTTTACATTCATTGTATAGAAAATTAATAGCATCAAACTGTCATCATATCATGTTAGGAAAGAAATTATGGCCAAGAGATAGGAGAAACGGGGTTTTATTTTAATCAAAAGATAAAAAAGTATGTTTTTATTGGGTGCACCATATTGTTTTGAAGTCTATATGAGTTGTGGAATGACTAAGTATAGCTAATTAACATGTATGACCTCAGTCATCGTTCTTTACATCTGCTCTCTGAGAATTCTGCAAGAACATAAGATTGTTAATTATATTACCTAACTATGGTACACAATAAATTTCTTGAATGTATTTCTTCTATCTAACTGAAATTTTATACCCTGTCTCCAACAGCCTCACCCCCAATGTCCCCGTCCCTATAGCCACCACTCCACTGTCTATTTCTGAGTTCAACATTTTTGAATTCCCCATAAGACAATATTAGTTTTTCTATGCCTGGATTATTTCACGTAGTATCTACTGGAGATTCACTCATATAGTCAAATCTGACTGATTTCCTCCTTTTACAAAGCCGACTAGGGTCCCATTGTGTGCATGGCTTTTCCTATCCATTTATCTGTTGATGGGTGTCTACATGGATTTCATATCCTGGGTGCTCTGAATAATGCTGCAACAAAGCAGGAAGTGTGGGCATTTACTTGACGTGTTTATTTCAGTTCCTGTGAATGTGGTAGATAACCAGCAGGGGGATTTCTGGGATGAATAGTAGTTCTATTTCTCATATTTTGAAGAGCATGAGCACCTTTGTCAAAGATCATGGGCTCATTTCTCGTCTCCCTATTCTGTTACATCTTTGTGTCTGGTTTTATGCCAGTGCTATGCTTTTCTGATTACTATAACTTTGTTGTTTAGTTTGATGCCAGAAGGTATTACAACTCCAACTTTTCTTTGTTCTTTTCTCTCAAGATTGCTTTGGCTATTCAGAATAGTCACTCTATTTTTGTGAAAAATATCATTGGTATTATGGCAGGGATTGTGTTGAAATTATAGATCAATTTTGGTAGTGAGAGCATTCTAACAATTTTAATTATTCTAATTCATAAGCATCTAATATCTTTTTATTTATTTATATTTTTTCAATTTTTACATCAGTGTACGTGGTAATTTTCATTTAGAGATGTTTTACCTCCCAGGTTAAATTTATTGTAAGTTTTTTTTTTTTTCTAATTTATTTTTCAGATGGCTTACTGTTTTATCATAAAAAAAATGCTACTGATCTTTTTTGTTGACGTTGTATCCTGCCACTTTACTAAATTTATTTATTAGTTCTAACAGTTTCTTGGGTAGAATTGTTAGGATTTCATGTATGCATCGTGTTGTTTGTAAGCAGAGACAATTTAACTTCTTCTTTTCCAATTTAAACAACTTTTCTTTCTTGTTCTTGTGTAATCTGGTGAGGAGTTCCAGGATTATGTTAAATAGAAGTGGCAAGTGTGGGCCTCCTTGCCTTGTTTAGGCAATTATTACAATTACAATATTACAGGAAAAAAATTTTAACTTTTCCCCCTTGAGGATGATGTTAGCTGTTGAGATAAATTCCTTCTGTATATAATTTTGCTGAGAGATTTTATCATGAAATGACGTTGAATTGTGTCAAATGCTTTTTGCTGTATTTCTATTTCAACACATCATTTCAGATATGATTTTGCCCTTAATATTGTTAAGGTGATATATCTTAGTGTTGATTTACATATGTTGAAACATCCTCGCATTCCTGAGGGAAAATTCACTTGATTATGGTTAATTGTTTTTTTAATGAACTGTTGAATTCGGTTTGCTAGTATTTTGTCAAAGATTTTTGCATCTGTGTTTTCCTGAGACACTGGTCTAATTTTTATTTTATTTTATTTTATTTTGCAATGTTCCTGTTTTGCTTGGGAATAGGGTGATGCTAGTTTTGTAAAATATTCTGGAAATATTCTCTTCACCGTTTTGGAAGAGTTCGATAATAATTGGTTTAGATCTTATCTAAATATTTTGTAGAATTCATCAGTGAAGGCTGGACTTTTCTTTCATGGGAAAAATTGTATTAATGATTCAATCTTGTTACTTGCTATTGGTCAGCTAAAATTTTCTCTCTCTTTGTAGTTGCTTTTGGTAGATTCTATGTGTTGAGGAATTTATACAGGTCTCCCAAGATGTCCGATTTGTTAACGTGTTATTGCTTGTAAGTTTTCTGTGGTCTTAGGTATTTCTGTTGAATCGGGGTTAACGTCTCTTTTTTCATTTCTGATTTTGCATTTTCCCTCTTTTTCTTAGTCTGCCTACGTATTTGTAGATTTTACTTTTCTAACCGTAAACTCATTGTTTTCTTGTTCTTTTCTATTGTTTGTCAAAACTCCTTTTCATTATTTTTGCTTTGGCCTTTATTATTATTTTTATTTCTACTAAATTCAAGTTTAGTTTGTTCTTGTTTTTCTCCGTCCCTGACCTGTAATACAAAATTGTTTATTTTGGAGTATTCTTTTTTGATACAGGTCTTTATTTCTAGACCCTTAACTCTTTAATTTGCTTTGCTATATTTTCATAAGTTTTGATATGTTATGTTATGTTATTATCCCTTTTAATATTTTTATTGATTCATTGATTATTCAGGGGCATGGTGTTTAAATACCACATATTTTGAATTTGTCAAGATTCTTCCTGTTATTGATATCTCAATATATGCCATTTTGGTCCAAAATAATAGTTGATATTATTTTAGTCATCTTAAATTTGTAACTGAATTAATAAATATATATGCAAACAATGTTTAAGTCTTATTTTGTGGCCTAACATATTCTATATTGAAGAATATTCTCACTGATGTTGAATTGAGTGGATATGCTGTATCTGCAGAATGTTCTGTATCTGTCTGTTAGCTTCAATCTGATGTAGACTATTCTTCAAGTTCAATATTTTCTTATGTGAAAAATTTTCTGTCTGGATGATCTGTGCACTGATGAAAGTGAAATGTTAAAACTCCTTAAATTTGTTACAGGTCTTTATTTCTATAACCTTAACTCTTTAAACTGAGAGTTTAAACTCTTCAAACCCCTTCATACATTTAGTCCTATGATTATTGTATTAAAGTCTATCTTCCCCTTCAGATCTATTAATATTTGCTTTCTATATTAAAATGCTTCCACATTGTTTGCATATATATTTATTAATACAGTTGTTATAGTGTTTATTGAATTGACTTCTGTGTCATGACATATGACCTTCCATCTCATTTTACAATTTTTTTTTTTTTTTTTTGGAGTTTTTGGCCAGGGCTGGGCTTGAACCTGCCACCTCTGGTATCTGGTATATGAGGCCGGTGCCCAACTCCTTTGAGCATAGGTGCTACCCTTCTCATTTTATAATTTTTTACATTAAAGTATGTTTTACCTGATAAAAATATAGCCACTTCTGCTTTATTTTGGTTTCCATTTAAATGGAATATGTTTTAAATTCTTTCATTTCAGTCTTGTGTGTCCTTATAAACCAGAATTTCGTCTTCAGTAGGTTCTTGGTGTTGGTGATTTGAAGAATGAATCCATTGACCCCTCCCCCCCATCAGTGTAAGACAGGATTTATTTACAGAAAAGAAAAGAATAGAAAAACACCAAAGCTCCTGCCAGAGAGAACCCAGGTTGGGGAAGAGAACTCTCTCACTCCCTCTCTCTGTCTATCTCTGGGCTCTTTGTCCAGGGGTCTATATAGTCACATGGGGTCCTCTGTAGTTACATTTAGCCATAACTCAGTAGCAAATGAATAGCTACAATCCCTTTAATTTCCAGGCCTAGGAAACCTACATGAAATTGACCAGGCCCAGAAAATCCGGGGTTTCCTGTTCAGCCCCAAGTGCAAGAGGAGGGATACCTAAGGTGCTAACATCTCTCCAGCGGTTGTTTGGCCTCTCCAGCTACTGGAGCCTCCTAAGGGTCCCCCTGCCTACCCTCAGCCCGCTGGTTCCTCTGTCGGCTGCTACACACCAACACCACCAAGCTGGAGGCAGCTGGCCCACCCATCAACTTGACTGAACTGCTTGGGGGGCCACCTGTCCTGTATCACCTACTCATGAACCACAGCAGAGAGTGGTTCTATTTTTTAAAAATCTATTCAGTTACTCTGTATCTTTTGATTGGAAATTGTAATCCATTTATATTCAAGGTAATTATTGACAGGTGGAGACTTACCACTGCCATTTTGCTAAGGCTTCCCCCCACCCGGTTGTTTTATAGAATCTCTGTCCCTTTCTTTTTTCTTGCCATCTTCCTTTGTGGTTACATGATTTTCTCCAGTGGTCTGTTTTAATTCTTTGCTGTTTATGTACTACGTATTGACCAGAGGTTTTTGTTTTGTGGATACCATGGGGTTGACATCTTACTTTAACTTAATAACAACTTAATGTTGATCACAAAAAATGCCTCAGTCCTAGTACTGCACTCGCCTCCCTCCCTAGGTTGAATTTTTTCACAATTTATGTATTTGTAGAATGCATAGTCCTTAAAAATTATTGCAAATTATTGTTTTTAATGATTTTGTCTTTGAAATTTATACTAAAGATACAAATGATTTATAAAACACGATGACAATATTAGTATTCTGAATCTGTCTGTGTAATTACTTTCACAGTAAGTTTTATAATATCAGATGTTTTAGTGTTACTCATAAGCATCTTTTTCTTTCCACTTAAGAACTTCTAGCAGTTCTTGTAATACAAATCGGGCTGTAATTAACTCCCTCAACTTTATCTCACTTTCGTTTCTGAAGAGCAGTTTTGCCAAGTACAGTATTCTTGCTGAAGCTTTTTTTCTTCAGTGCTGTGAATATATCTTCCTACTCAAGTGGCCTGTAGGTTTCTGCAGTGAAGTCTGCTGCTGGCCAGATCACAACTTCCACATGCTATTTTCCTCTTTTCTTTTGCTGTTTTCTAGATTCTCTTTTTGTCTCTGATATTTGGCAGTTGTATTATAATACATACATGTTGAGATAGACTTATTTGGATTGAATATGATGAGAGACATTCCTCATTCTTGTTCTTGGATATTTATATCTTACTTCTGATTTGTAAAGTTTTGTGGTACTATTTCTTTAAATACACTTTTGGTCACTTTATCTTCTCTTCTCCTTCCTGCACACCTAGGACTCAAATTTTGCTATTTTCATGCTTTCCTATACATGTTTAAACCTTTTTCATTACTTTTCATTCTTTTATTTTTCTGGGTTTGACTGTACACTTTCAAATGATCTGTCTTTGCATACACACCTGCTTTCTTTTGCTTAGTGAGTTCTGCTATTGGTATTCTATACTGCATTTTTCATTTATTTCATGGTATTTTTCAGCTACAGGATTTTTGTTTGTTTTTTCCAAAGTATTTCTATCTCTGTATTACACTTTTCATTTTGATTACTTATCTTTTCCCTCATTTCATGTAAGTCTTTCTCTTTATTTTGCTGAAGTTCCTAGATTTCCCTAAATGTCATTTTGAATTTTTGTCAGGGAGTTCATATATCTCCATTTCTTTAGGGTTAGTCCCTGGCACTTATTTCGTCATTTTGGTGATGTTGTGTTTTCCTGATTCTCCTTGATCCTTGTGGTTCTGCATCTATGCCTGCTCTTTTGAGGGAGTATTTCCATCTGTTCTTTGCCGGCTGATTCTGTCTGGTCAAGCCGTGTCACAGATGCAACACTGTGGTGCGCCAGAAGTCTTGGCCCACTTTGAGCAGTGAGGGACGGTGTGAAGGAGAGACTCAGGCTCCCACCTAAACCTGAAGCCTGGGGCCATATTTCCCCTCCAGTGTTGGGACAGGTTTACAGGCTCAGCCTGCAGCTATTGGTGTGTGGATAGTTCTCCAAATTGACTTTTTCTGTGTGGGGATGATCACCATAGAATCCTACTTCACCACCGCTCTCTGCCTTTCCTCCAACAATTGGGAAAATGGTAAACAATTGTGTCTGGAAGTTAACAAAAATATTATGCTATTTTTCTGGGATAATAAGGTGTTTGTGGTAGCTTTCAACATTTTAAAGTTAGTAATTTGCTATGCGTTTTTTGATCTATTTGGTGATAAATTATTTTTTTTTTTATTTTATTTTTTTTTTTATTGTTGGGGATTCATTGAGGGTACAATAAGCCAGGTTACACTGATTGCAATTGTTAGGTAAAGTCCCTCTTGCAATCATGTCTTGCCCCCATAAAGTGTGACACACACCAAGGCCCTACCCCCCTCCCTCCTTCCCTCTTTCTGTTTCCCCCCCATAACCATAATTGTCATTAATTGTCCTCATATCAAAATTCAGTACATAGGATTCATGCTTCTCCATTCTTGTGATGCTTTACTAAGAATAATGTCTTCCACGTCCTTATTTTTATCTAATTTTGTGTTTTTAATCCACTATAGATAGCTGTTGAATTGGTTATTTATTGTTGCCTAACAAATTAACAGAAGTTTAGTGGCTTAAGACACAGACATTTATTATCTCAAAGTTTTAGTCCATCAAGATTCAGAAAACAGCTGAATATGTTCTCTGGGTCTCTGGCAAGGATGAAATCAAGGTGTCAGCTGGTCTCCATTCTCTTCTGGAGGCTTGACTAGGAATAGGACTTCTTTCCAAATTTCACTTCGTCTCTATCTCAGAATTTGACTGATAGGTTAAAAAATTCTAGTTACATTGAATCTGAAAGTAAAAAAATAAATAAATACAGGTAGAAGCATTATTATACCACAACGTGAACCTGAGATTTTGAAGGATAATAATAGAGTCCATAGACAATGACAAACATTTTTGGTAAAAAAAAAAAAAAAAAAAAAAAAAGAATTGAAAAAGCAGAGAATCAGCAACATATGGAAGAATAAAAATGGGAAGAAAAATTGGTGCATTATTGCCTCTGGATATATGTCAGGATATATAAGTCCTGACATCTTTCCAAGATCAATTTTAGTCAACATGTGTTTTAAAATTTCTTTTTCCTAGACTAGATCATTCTCTCTATCAAACTTCAAGCACATATATTCGGCTTCCCACTCACAATTTCTACTTGGATATCTAAAATTATCGCCAATGCATCTGTTTTCGGTGTTGGCAACTCCACGTTTCCAGTTGTTCTCATTAAAAACTTTAAAACCGTCGTCATGACCTCTTCTTTTTCCTTTACACCTCACATCAAAGACTTCAAGAAATTCTGTTGCCTCTGCTTTTAAAATATGTGCAGAATCTACCACTTTCCTCTCCTACTTCTGCCACTCTGATTTATGCCACTTCCATCTCCTGCTTGGGTTACAGAAATAGCCTGTCTTCTTCTAACTTGCCTACACTTTCTTGTCAGCACAGCAGCCAGAATAGTACTTTATAAAACTTGATCTAAATCAAGTTATTCGTTTGCTCAAATGCTGGCAAAATAATCTTTCACTCCATGTAAATGCAAATGTAAAAGGCTTCCTTCAGAAGGAGCCTAGGCCCCCAGGCATGTTGCTTCCTTTCCTTCTTCTGGGCTTTATCTGGCTCCCTGCTCCCTCCCCACCCTTAGACCCAGCTCTCTAGCATTCAAGGTCAGCTTCCTCCTGCTGTCTTGGGACTAGCTCCTCACTTTCCCAGACCAGCACTTCCCACGGATATCTGTGCAGAGAGTTCTCCTTGCCCTCTCCCAGTCTTGCCTAAAAGCTACATTTGAAGGAAGCCTACAAACCTCACTGTATGTGTAAAAAGGGTTCCTGTCCTGACTAGCGACACAGACTATTGTCTTCATTACTCTATTTTTTATCAGCATAATTAGTACTTTGAAATGTATTTAAGTGGACATTGATTTTATGTCCCGTTTATGATCTGCCCCCCCACAACCCTAAAATATCGGTTGTATAAGAGTATTTATTTTTGTCTTTTTTGTTCACTAATATTTGCCTAGTGCCCAGATAGTACCCAGCAGATGAAAGTGCTCTGTTTATCTTTATGTAATTAATGAATTTGGTAAAAAATTCATATAAATCTACATATACATCTATCATAATAAATTCTCAGAAGACTGAGTTTTAAAAAATCTTATAAATATTCTTAGAGAAAAAAAATTCAATAGCTTCCAAAACCTATCACATTAGAATCAGAGGCTTGGCACTGACTTTTGATAACAACCAGAAAGCCACAGTTGGGCCCTTTATCTCTTCTATTATGTGAGAGCAAAAATAGCAACCCAGAATCTTACAAGGCGAGAAAATAACTTTTAATGCCAAAATGAAATATAAACATTTTATGAAAAAATGATCTGGAAGCAGAAAAAATTGAAATTCTGAAGAATGTATTTAAGAAAAATGTTAAATTTGTGAATAAAATATCTATCCTCTGAGTTTAAATGTGACATTATTCAGGAGAACCAGGAAAATATTCCCTTTCATTTTTGACATTAACTTTTCCTAAGGTACATGTTAGTTTATTTTTTGTGCTTCATAGAAGAATAAACGATTTCAAAACTTTTGCTTAGATCAGAGGGTATTTCTTCAGCTCCTGATAGCTATCAACTAGGGTTTTGATAGATCTCATTTCTATAGTTGTTCTGTAAATCAGATCAATTTGCACATATCCTCATACGTTCCTTTTTTGAGAAGATATTTATATAGTCTTTTCCATTACCTAAAGCTATTTCTTCAATGTTCTGGATTGATTTAGTGCATAACAATTTTTATTGCATACCTCCTATTTCTAGCCTTCTTTCTGAGTCCTCTGCAACTTATGTAAGTTTGAGATTGATCATTGCAGTGACCGTGTGAAATGCCTTCTCCTATAATCAATTGTCTGTATTTCTGGACCAGTAGTTTTTCAGAAGGAGCTGGGAAATACATAAATGAATGTATATAAAAGTAAGAGGGTCTCAGATAAAGGGTTTTTGTAGGGGTAAGGCTTATGATAAGTTGATAGGGGTAAGGCTTATGATAACCAGGAGTAGAAAATTGCTCCTGATTATAATTGTCCATGCTGGTGACATTCAAAGAGTTGGAAGGATTGATCTTCTCGTGTCTCACTTGCCCACTAACTATCCTCTACCTCTGTGGTTGGAGTGTTAAATAAATATGACTCTGATTTCTGTCTGAAATTTGTCTTGTTTTTGCAACATTTCACAGTTTGGTAAACTGCACTTTGAACTCAGTAATTCAGATCAATTCAACTGTATTTCATAAGCTTATCTTTAAGTATGCCACATACATTTTTCCTAAGGGTTCCTTTCTCCTACAATTGACTTACCCTTTAATATTATTAATTATTTTCATTAAAATATTAGAGGATTCTTTGAGAAATGGTAGTGATCTGCTCCTCTATTTATGTATCTAATGCATGTTTATAGGTATAGGTAGAGAGCAATTCAAAATATTTTACATTAAATTAAAATGAGTTGTAGCTTACACACATAGAATACTTACTATGTACTTATATAGGCTAGTGCAGAGGTCCTCAAACTTTTTGAACAGGGGACCAGTTCACTGTCCCTCAGACAGTTGGAGGGCTGGACTATAGTTTAAAAAAAAAAAAAAACTATGAACAAATTCCTATACACACTGCACATATCTTATTTTGAAGTAAAAAAACAAAACGGGAATAATACAATCACACCGCCTCATGTGGCCCATGGGCCTAGTTTGAGGACCCCTGATACTATAGAGTATAAGGAGGGATTTACTAATAACTATGTTCATTCCGTACCAAAAAAGTAACAGGGAATATGGTGAAAAAGTCAGCGGACTTACATGTTAGGAATGATTTTGTAGCCTTGACACTACAGCTACGGGGCTAATTACGTAATCTCTCTAAACTTTAGCAGGTGCTCTGTAAAATAAGAATGATATTCCAGAAGTATACTGTAAATCTTACAATTGGTTAAAGTAGGAAAGCTTAATGAATAAGCTGATTTTAAACGTGATAGATTTAAATGATTCCAATTGGAGATTTCAAATTTTAATATGAATTTAAGAATTTAATAATACTACAATGTTTTAAAACTTAATATATAATAATTCTTCATTTTAGATCTGCTGCAGCCCCTTAGAAGTCAGTTGACCTTGAGCAAATATGTGAAATTCTATTTTCTCTCCCTCTCAGTGTACAAAACAACACCTGGCCTTTCTAAACTCCCTGGACTATCGTGAAGGCCCAAGTACATTCGTGTGTAAACACGTGTATGAACGAATATGAGGTCGTTGTTAAAACATCATAAGACAATGCCAAATTACTAGATGAAAAACACAAAAGACACCAGATGCCTGGGGAGTCCAGACAAGGAGCAAATCTCCAGTCAGGACAGGCCAGGAAGCTTTGTGGAGGAGGGTCAAAGGCAGACAAGAAGCAGCGTATTCGACCCCTGATTCAGCACCCTTGTATTTGAATTCCGTTCATTTCAAAATCTAAAACAAATTAAGATACACTCGAGGGTCAGGGAAAGGGCAGCAGAAGATGATAGTTCTGTTTAATGAAATATTATTGTGTCAACACAGAATTGCAGAGCGCTCAGATAAATGGTTAGTGTTTCATTTTTTATTCTGCAAAGCCTGTACTGGGAGAATTCATGGTGCCTCAGAATGATTTCTATTTTATTTCAAATGCTATTTAATACCAATAAAAATAAAAGCAAAGGTGTAATAAGATATAATAGTTAGCTTTCCTTGAATCTTGCCCTTGTCCCTTAATTTCAATGCCAATGACATTTTCACTCCTGGTGATTTTTAGTTATTTATGTTCTCCAAATATACTACTGCTGTCTGTCTTTCAGAAGTCAATTCTGAAATATTTTGAAATAAGTTTTCAAATATCTTCTTTTCATTTTGTATCACCTGCCCAAATTTTACAATCTGACATTTGATACTAACAACAAAACTAATAAAATACATTTCAAGCTGGCAATCCCTTTTAGATGATCGGTTAAAGTAATTTATTATAAAATCTGATTATCTTTTTAAAAGGTTATTTCTTTGGTATATCTTGTTTCCAAGATTACTGTTTCTTTTTGCAGTTTTTGTGAAGCTTATTTTTTGTGTGGAAAAAATACTGATTTTCAGAGGTCTTATATTTTAGGATAAGTTCAGGAAAGAGCTGTGCTCAAAACAATGATCTCTTGCAAAGATTTCTGGAGCATTGGATAGACTTTCAACCTTTTTTCAAGATTTTTATTGTCCCAGCAAACATATGACTCCTCTAATATATATTGCAAAAATAAAATCTAAAGAAAAGTGTTTAAGTACAATCTCTGATTTTTGGGATTAAAAATGAATAAGCTACCATTAATAACCTAAGTGATCTGAAAATAAATTAAGAAGAAAAACTTGCAATGATAATTCTAACATAAAAATGCATGATGTTATTCTGTTTAGGTGATATATTTCCTTCTGTTACTGCCTCTGGAATTTTTTACATCAGGGGAGAAAATACATGTGTGTTTCTTAAATATTAGGTATGTTGAAGTTAAGTGTTAGTTTTTAATGTAATGTTTGATAGACATGTCTCAGTCTGTCACCCAGGTTGGTGACAGGATGCTGTGGTACCGTCATAGCTAACTATTGCCTCAAATTCCTGATCTTAAACAAGCCTCCTACCTGCTATCAGGCCTCCCTGCTATTTTAAATTTATTTTGATATGGAATCTCGCTTTGTAGCCCAGGTTGGCTGTGGACTCCTGGCCCCAGGAGACTCTCCCATCTCAGGCTTCCGAGGAGGTAGGATCACAGGAATGAGCCCCTTACTCTGCGCTTTCTTGTTTAATTTCTTACTTTGATTTTACCTATCAAGTCACTCAGATTCTTATAATAAGAAATACTATACATATCAGATAACAGAAATACACATTTTTGTAGTCATGACATTTAATCACAAGAATTCAAATCATCAGAAAAGACATTTAATTGTAAGCCCGGCATTGTTTATTTAATAGAAGTGTTGGTATATTAGTACAAATGTCTTCACTGTTTCTACAAAGGGCAGCGACTCCTCATGACAAACAGCTTCTACTGAGACTGAACACCTTGATGACTCCATTTATTTAGTGACTGATCTTTTGGTTGAGTTCACACATAACGCGTTCACCTTGTGGCATTTGTTGCATCAGTGATGGATTTTCACCGACAGTTTCAGCATTTTATACATCATTTCATCAGATCTCTATGGATGTATTTTAACAGACAAGGAAAGGGCCCTCTGTCTTCAAACTCAGAGATCAGCATTTTTCTTTAATATTGAACATGATGTCTCAGAGGACACATTTTTTAAACACACGAAAAACCATTAAAAACATCAAGATTATTGTTCATTTTATATTTGTTTAGCTGAATATATCAATATTGTTTCACAGCCATGATGACATTAAATTATTCTTTGTTTATATTTTGTGGCCTCAAAATTTATAATAGGCAAAATAATAGATTCCTACGATGAGAAATGCTAATGACCCCTGTGTACAGAAGTCTGGAGGGGCCGAGGGGCCGAGGGTGTCAGGTGCCTCTACGCTTTGTGCTAATTCCTCAATACACCTTTGATTTCAGAAGTACTCGGCAGGCTTTTCTGCTATGTTTTACAGGATTAACGATTTGTGACCCCCAGTTAGACTATTCTATTCTAATCTGCAGATGTTACGTCCTCTACTAACCATCTTCAAAGGCTTTCTCAGCTCTCTCTGAGGTCACTTGTTCATACTAAAATAATAAATAGGAAATTACTTCTTATTGAAATGAAAGGTTGCATTAAAATCCTTTGACCTGTGTCATCATAGCTGGGTCGTTCTTGAGTTAATTTAAATGTACATTCCCCACATGAGCTAATCAGCCGGTGATAAACTACAAAAGTTAGAACACTTGGTATTTCTAACTCGCCCGTTACTTGTAGTGTTGCCTCAGGCAAACAATTCACAGTTTTTACGTATAATTACACATTTCTGCCAAAGTTTTTGTGCACTGCAACTGAGACCATGTTTGGAGAAAGTAATATAAAGTGTTATCCATATGTTAATTAATACATTCTCATGTACTTCTGTGAATCTACTTTGAGTTACCTATGCAGACATTAAAAAGCCCTGAGATCTTTTAATTCACATTTTCTCCTTAAACATGCTGACACATTTACCCACCTTACTCTGTGATAGCATGCAGCACTTTTGCTTTCACAAACACTGTCTATATATTTATCAATTAGAGGGTGTCAAATCTTTTTCCACTTTTGAATATACTGATTGAAACAGAAAAGCTCCCTCTATCCAGAAGGCCTTCTTTTAGGTAGAAGGTGTGGAGTAAAGGCTGTACCATCAGCGTCTTCAGAGGAAGAAAGCCTAGTGCCTTCTAACAAAACATCCCTACTGGTGATAACCATGTTTATTTTCTATTCAGTTCCCTCCTAGTCTGTCTAAACAGATTTCCTTTTGTATCCTCTAATCTCCTGTTTCTATTGCCTGATGTTGAGATCATCTGTCATCTCCAGACTCATAAACAGCATCTCAAATTATTTATTTCTAAACTGAATGTGCTGAACACTTATATAAAAAGCCCTGAAAAGGAAATCCAAATACCAAACTGCCTTAATTTGTGCTCTGTGTCAATGGAAAAGAACTCAAACTCTGAAAAAAATATGTAAAGAGGTTTATTCTGAGCTGAATCTGTGCTCCCATGGCCCCGATAGCCACGGAGCCTCTAGAGGGTGATCTCCCTGTGGTCAGGCACAGTCGGGGTTTATACATTTTAGGGAGACAGGAAATACACATGACATCATAAATCAGTACACAGAAGGTATGCATTAGTCTGATCTGACGGCAAGACACCTCAAAGCCTGAGATAACAGGTTATAGGGGGGTTAAAGATGCTCTGGCAACTGATTAAAGGAACAAAGCTTTGTCTAATGGCTTGTCATGTTCTCAGTTAAGATAAGGAAGTGTGTGAATCATAGACTAGCCATGGGATTGACATGTACTGAGACTCAAGAGATCTGATGAGTAAATTGATGACCTACAGGTGTGTTTCAACCTTCTTTTACATGGCCTTAGGATTTTAAATGATTTTTTTTTTTTTTTTAAATAGAGACAGAGTTTCACTTTATCGCCTTCAGGTAGAGTGCTGTGGCCTCTCACAGCTCACAGCAACCTCCAACTCCTGGGCTTAAGCGATTCTCTTGCCTCAGCCTCCCGAGTAGCTGGGACTACAGGCGCCCGCCACAACGCCCGGCTATTTAAATGATTTTTTAATCTAAGGCTTATACAGAATAACTTCAAAAGGGTCAGAGTAAAATTGGGACATTTACCCGCATGTCTGGAAACTCAGCTTTAAAGATTTTTTTTTTTTGGCCAAGAGGAGTGCATTTAGTTGGATGATGGGGCTTAATTTTCAATTTTAATTCAAATGTCAACATCTCAAACAGGTTGAGTTAGTCGTCTGAAGCAATTTTTGTTGTTTGCATCAAATTAAGTTACAGTTTAATTCTCTTTTCCTTGGACTCAATAATTTCTTAGAATTCATTTCAATTGTTTTACTTTCATATTTAGCTCTACAACTAATACATATTCCATATTTAAGAAGATACGGAAAATACTATTTCTGTAAATATTGATGCCGCAGCATACTTGAGAATAACTTTATTTTTTATGAACAAATAAATGACCTCAGTGATAAAATTTAGAGGCCAAACGAGGAAACCAAGGGACCAGATACTGTTGGCTGTTGAAACAAAGCTTTGAGATAAATTATTAGGATGAGACTCTTACTGTGAGTCTATGATTAATACAATTTTACTTTATGTTTTGTGTCAGCTAAGCAACAAACAGAATAGGTCAGAAATTGTGATAGACAGCTGACATGTAGGAGGAAAAAGGAGAAAAAAAATCTATAAGATATTCCGAGCCAAAAGAAAACAAGTGAGGCCCTTTGAATAATAGGTACATTTATTACTCATGGAGCAAAGGACATGATACACAGTTGATATTCAGCGATACTTGTATTCAGAAAGAAGACACCAAAAAAGAAGGTTAAATGAAGAATTTAAAATTATTAATTTCTAGACAATAAGAAATAACATATATTTGATAGGGATTTATCTTTTGAGATACTTTCAAGTGGATTGTTCCCCTGTTGTTTTTGTCACAAGTAGTAACTGTAAACCAATTCAGTAGACCACTAAATACAAAGTCTCTTTCTAGAAGAGAATTTGAAACACCAAAAACACTTAAGTAAAGATACAAGATTCAAAATTACGAATCATGTTTTCTTCAATTGGCACAAGTTTCATTTCCTTAGTAAAATACATTCTAAGTAATTCACATAAAAATAAGAACAATGTAAAACAGTGATTGAAATGTTACATTCATTTGGAAATGGTTCTTTGACATTAATTTGCATAGTACTTGGGAAATATTTCGTAAAAATTTAATTATATGAATAATATAGTAGCTATATGTTATGTATAATACCACTCATATTCTGTGATTTCTTTGCATAAAAGTACTTGCGTTTTCACCAGGCACATTATATTTAATCTCATGCACTTACCTATAAATGAGTTGAAGAAATTATTCAAATTTTATTTTTTATGTATACTTGTGCAGATGTTTGACTGTTTACATGGTTGTGTTTAAATACATTTTCTTCTACTAAATATGTTTCAGTATTAATTATTAAAATATTAATAATACAATTAATTATTAAAATAGTCATGAAAGATAGGCATTCTAAGAAGAGATTTTATGTTTACTGAGAATGAATCCATTTCGTATGATCCAGGGTTCAGTTCTGGTTTCATAGCACAGACCAGTATTCTAACCCTTAGAAAAGCAGGATTTTTTGCTCATTATCTATCATCATGTCTTCATGTTGTAATTTTTTATTGCTAATAATTTATAATTCTGCATTATTACTAATGTAGTAATGAAGGAAGGAAGGGATCAAGATCTAGGCCATCATGTGCCTCATCTTGTGTATCAAAAATACTTAAATTGACAATATATAACATGTCAGGTGGTAAAGAAAGAGTAAAAGTGGGGCTGGGGGATGTTTGGTTTTGTCATGTCAGGGGAGCCGTGTATGGCTGTGTCAGGCACAGCACAGAGGGTGAAGCATAAAGTGGGGTCATGGGGGGAGGAAAGGTGGCCGTGCTCCAGGTACCTGCAAAGGGAATGGCCTTGTGTTTAGACTGTGCTGGAGAGGAGACAGCAAAGAGGAGCAGATACAACCAGAGAGGGAAGATCACCTAGGGCCTTGCAGGTATGTTATTAGCCTTTACTATGTATGAAACTGGGAGTCATTGAGAGGATTTTTGCTTAGTCTTCTACGAATAATGAAGTGGTCAAATTTAGAATGAAAAATTAAAATGTGGATGAATGGGGCACCTATCCAATGGGGCTAAGAGTGCAAGTAGGCGTAATCCTTCAGAAGACAATGTGGTGCTATTCTTTGAAGTTGGACATTTACAGACTGTCTAACCCACCATCAGTTCTGTTCCTACATATCTACTCCAAAGACACTCTTGCAAATGTGTATTAGAACGCATGCACACACATTTTCTTATCAGCACTGATCATAATTGAAAAAAACTAGAACAAACCAAAATAGTCATTAATAGCGAAGTGGATAAATACATTCTGGTGTGTGGATGATTATGACAAAGGGGAAGTGAATGAGGTAGAGTTCCATGTAGTGACGTAGACAGATTTTATAATGAGTGGTGGATAAAACCAAGTTCCAGAAGATTATGTAGAGTGTGACATAGTATTTTGATACGTACCCATAAAAAGAACAAGCAGTTTATTGGGAATGATAACTACATATGTGACCAAACTAAACCACAAAAGTAAATAGAATGATGAATAAGACACAGACTTAAGGGTATAAGATGAGAAAGAAATACATCAATAGCGGTGCCTGTGGCTCAAAGGAGTAGGGCACCAGCCCCATATGCCGGAGGTGGCAGGTTCAAACCCAGCCCCGGCCAAAAACTGCAAAAAAGAAATACATCAATAAATGCAATAATATCAAAAATTTTCTAATCCATAAAATTGAAGATGATGTACATGTGTTTATTATTATGCTCATATATATTTCATGTATCAAATATTTGGTAACATTTAAAACAACCATATAAAATCACTTTTGAGATAGTAAAAGACTAATATTAACTTTGATGAACATAATTTTAGTAAAATAGAAGATGGAAACACCAACAATATGTAGAAAATTGATCAAGGAAATGCTTGATTGTACTCTGGAAAATAATGGCAAAATTCACAAAAGGCACTAAATTAGTTTGAACAGAGAAATGTGGTTAACTTCCATTTCAAGATAATGTGTGTTTCTGTGTGAAAAATAGAACAAAAATAGGTAAAGTTTGATGCTGGGAAACAAATTGGGAGACTATTAGGAAGCCGGATGATTGTAGTGAGGCTAGAGCTGGAGGTGGGTGTGCTGAGAGGTGTTTGGATTCTGAATTGTACATAATTATATCTATGAAAAGCCAAGTGCAAGAGAAAGAGAATTCAAAGTTGTAGACTTTGAAATAGGAGTAGAATGGACTTGTCATTTGCTGAAAGGAGGAAGACCATAGGAGGGCATGTTTAAAGGGCAGGACAAAAGAATATGATTTTGGAGATTCCAGGGTTGTGATGTTAGTTACACATGGAAAGGAAAATAAAAGATGAGTGTGTGACACTCAAGGGAGGGGATCGAGCTACCACTGTAGACATGGCCATCTGTGTGTCTGCGATAATTACAGCCAAGAAACTGGAGTTCAAATCATTTAGACACTGAATCTCGACAACTGGAGGAGGTTGAGGCTAGATCATGAAAACACTGAGAAAAGGCATTGCTAATGTTCAGTGTGTGCGAAGAAAGAAAAAAGTGTGGCCTGGCGGGGGGCTCCCGCCTGTAATCCCAGCACTGTGGGAGACTGAGGTAGGCGGATTGCCTGAGCTCAGAAATTTGACACCAGCCTGAGCAAAAGTGAGATCCTGTTTACACTAAAACAACCACAAAGCTAGCAGGGTGTGTGTGTGTGGGGGGGGCATCTGTAGCCCCAGCTACTCGGGAGGTTGAGCCAAGAGCATTACCCAAGAGTTTCAGGTTGCCGTGAGCAATGATGAAGTCTCGCCCTCTTGCCTGGACTACAGAGTAAGACTCTGTCTCAAAAAAATAACAAAAGAAAAGAAAAGAATCAAGAGTGAGTGATCAGTTGTCTTGAATGTGACTGATGTTGTATAAGAAGAGATTGAGAAGTGACATTGGATCCGGCCCTGTCAGGGGTACTGATGACAGTGACAGTGAAGGTCCATCTTCTACAGCTGTTTACAAGTTCTAAATCCAGACAATCAATTCCTAAATAAAATACTCTCTACATCTCTAGCTTGAAAAATAAATCTTCATAACAATGAAATAGAAAAAATATGCAGCCATATCTTACCAAATTATTGAAGATGAGCTGCAAAGTAGATTAGAAATAAAAAAGAAAAAAAAAAAAGAAAAGTAGTGGAGACTATCCACAGCACCACAGGGACGGACAATACTTTCTGCAAGGATTGACCATACTCATTCTGAGAGAAAGGATTTGAGAAGTTTTCCTTTTCTGCTTCTTAATTACTATACTCAAATCCACTGTTCAGTTCAGATTAGCCAAGTCAGTCTCTGATGGCAGCAGATTCAGAAAACACGTAGATGTTCATGGCATCTGGAGGCAGGCATATATTTTCTTTTTTTCAGAACAAAAACCAGGAGGTGTGAAGGTTCCCCAGAGCCTGAATAGTCCAGCATGTGAGGGGGTGTGTGTGAGGTCACCCCCACTGGTCCTTCTGGGGCCAGATGTCCAGTGGTTGAGGCACCTGCGTGCTCGCTAATAACTTTTTTATTTTTTTTGGTCTTGGGAGTAGATGGTAAACTTTCTGACTTATGTATACTTCCAGATGCAGTAAATATAATTGTTCTTGAAACTCTCAAACTGCACTTCTGGGCTGGCCTGGCTGGAGGTGGGAGTGAGCGGGACTGGAGACTTTGCTTCTTTACTTCTCTTTGAGGCCCGTTCTCATTTCACTGCTTCTGAAACAGAACACAGAACATCATGCTGTCGGCTCAGAGTAACTCCAAATGCTGAAACCAGATGATCTTTCTTTGCCTTATATAATGTAAGGACTTGGAAGTAAGCTAGTGTTCCATGACACTTTGTATTTTGTAGAGCTAAATAGATGATCTGGCATCATTTTTATACATTTTTGATATGCAGGATCAGACCAAAGCCTACTTTCTAAGAAGTGAAATAGCATAACCGGGTATTTTGTTTAAAGCTACTTCTCAGATACTTATATCTTTTTGTGGTAGGTCATAAGAATTAGAATTCGAATTAGGAGAGTTGAGAAGAAAAATAATTTTATTGCTCAATGGAATTCAATAAAAATGCATTTTAGAATTTAGGTATCTCTGATATTTTTCCATGCATTTGAACTTGAATATTATAGTGAATGTAAGAGTCAAGGAAAGTATTTTATAAAATGAATTTAATCATTTTTAGTTTGATGGCATAAATAATACATTATCAGAAGTTATGGCAAGTTGCTTTTTGGATGGAGAGGGATTTCCAAGGCATTAAGTGATTTGCTTTTGCTTGTCAGCAATGGGGAAGCAAGAAGTATTTTATCTCATTTGGGCCAGTGGTTCTTCTTCAATTCATTAGTTTTTATTCAAGTTCATCTACACATCACAGTTAATACACTAATGCTTTAATGAGTATATACAAATAGGCCAAGACAGAATTTGGTCTATAAATTCCCAAGATGTAATTGCTTCTATGATGTATATAGTTTTCTTTCTTCAAATTATTTTCAATTAATATAGTAGAATATAAGCCTAACTCGTACTTTTCATGTACAAATGGATGTGTTGTCACTGCATTCTCCAGGGTTCTGGAAAGTATTATAATTAAGATTTATGTAAATGATGTTTTAATGGTTGCAAAGTCCAAGTGGTTTACAACTTGAAAACTTTCCAGCCAGTTTATTCAAATATCCACTTCTTTCTAAAATTAGTTTAACTTCTCCGCTCAGCACAGGTACAAAATAGCTTCTTTATTCCAAGGAAACTTTACTGACTTTTCTATTTTAACATGTGTCATGTTTATTATAATTTTAAACCTTAATTTCCTTAAAAAAAAAAAAGGGCTTGTCAGAGGAAGGGGTGAGTATCTATTCACTACGAACGTTCTCAGTGAGAAGCTACAATAAGTACGGCGAAGTGCCCTTCCCAGATGTTACTTGGCTCTTCTCGTGATTCTCTTCTCTTCCTGCCTGTAAAGACTCTCCTTCCCACTGTTCCTCTTCCCATATTTACCACTATCAGCTTTACCCTCATGTGGGTTTACTTTACCTTTCAGAGTCCATCTCCTTTTCTAGCTGCAGCTGCTGCCTCCAAAGCACACCGTCATGCGTTCAGCCTGCCCCCCTCTGTCTGTCACTCTCTGTCTCACGTTAAGATCATGCCCATCGACCCATGAATGGATTAATAAATTCTGGTATATGTACACCATGGAATATTATGCAGCCTTAAAGAAAGATGGAGACTTTACCTCTTTCATGTTTGCATGGATGGAGCTGGAACATATTCTTCTTAGTAAAGTATCTCAAGAATGGAAGAGAAAGTACCCAATGTACTCAGCCCTACTATGAGACTAATTTATGGCTTTCATATGAAAGCTATAACCCAGTTATAACCTAAGAATAGGGGAAAGGGGGAAAGGGTGGGGAGGGAGGGGGGAGGATGGGCGGAGGGAGAGCGATTGGTGGGATTACACCTGCAGTGCATCTTACAAGGGTACATGTGAAACTTAGTAAATGTAGAATGTAAATGTCTTAACACAATAACTAAGAAAATGCCAGGAAGGCTATGTTAACCAGTGTGATGAAAATATGTCAAACGGTCTATAAAACCAGGGTATGGTGCCCCATGATCACATTAATGTACACAGCTATGATTTAATAATAAATAAATAAATAAAAAGAAAAAGTAAAAACTTAAAAAAAAGATCGTTTCAGAGGGTTCCATGCCTCCAAGGTGTGCTCCTTGCTCCCCCAGGCTCCCACCTCCGGGCACCGGGCACTGACACCACCACCTTCCGACTTACCTCTCTGACTTCAGAATCTTTTCCTCTCCTCCGTCTTCTTTGTTGCTGTTTTGGAATTTTCAATCTATAGTTTTATTAAGATGAGAACCCACAGTGCACTGTGTGTAAATGAAGAAATTTACATTCAAACAACATTTTCCCAGAAATCTAATACGTACCTGAAAAGATTTCACAGTGCAGCTCTGGATGGGGGTCCGGACCGCGTCAAAAATAGATTGTTTTCATGATTTCGATCAGGCAGGATATCTTGGGTATCAGTTAATGCTTGGAAGTTGTAACAATTTATTTGGTTTGACGTGCATTTTGTGTGTGTTCTAAGTCAACTGCTGCCCCAGTACGAAAGTCACATTTTCTCCTTAGACTGGGACTTATGAACTGACTCAATGGAAATTGGGCTCCAAGGGATGGAACTTTGCCACCACCGGTTTCAGAGTTAAAGTTCAAAATCCAGAGGTGTTTCCAGTGTTCTTCACCATGATGGTCCAGGATCCGTCTCCTTTTCTCCTAGTCTGCTCCCTGCACTGCCCTCCTCTCCTGCTCTAACACCACAGCTAGTGTCTCAGATGGACAAGTCGGTATTTATAGCTTCATAATTGGAAACTTAGAGTAATTCTTATCTAAAATCAATAATTAATGCCTCCAAGACAGAATTGTTTTTCCTGTGTATACTCTCCAATGAAAGACTTTCTCTCTTTGGTCAATTTTCACATTCAGAATGCAGCTTTGGTAACTCAGTCTTCTGCAAGAATAGCACTAAGCTCAGGCAGGAATCCTTTGGCTTATTTAATAGATTTGTGTTATTCACAGCTTTTAAACAGTCTCTCATAGTCCTCATTGATGGTGCCAATGATATTCTTTGAAAAGATAAAATATTTTGGCTTGGCACCTGTAGCTCAGCAGCTAGGATGCCAGCTACATACACCAGAGCTGGAGGGTTTGAATCCAGCCTGGGCCTGTCAAACAACAATGACAACTAAAACAACAACAACAACAACAAAAATAGCTGGGCATTGTGGTGGGCACCTGTAGTCCCAGCTACTTGTGAAGCTGAGGCAAGAGAATTGCTTAAGGCCAAGAGTTGAATGTTGCTGTGAGCTGTGACATCACGGCACTCTACTGAGGGCAACAAAGTGAGACTCTGTCTCTAAAAAATAAAGGTAAGGTAAAATATAACGGCCCAAGAACCGAGTCATTAATTGTCTATTGTTTCCTCCTCCCTGGTCTCACCATTTCCCAAACCAGGCCCTGCATTTTAGCCAAAATGGTCCTACCACTCTCCTTCTCCCTAACCCCTTCCTCTTAGCTGTAAATAATATACCAGTAAGAGCAAAAAACTATACACGTGTTCCCCTTAAAACTGCTGAGTAGACACTATTGGGAAGCAGGATGTGGGGTGTGGAGGTGCTCTTTGAAAAATACATATTTTTTGCTCTCCCACACACCCAATTTTGCAAGTTGCTCTGTCATAGGATGCCCTGCCTTTCTCAGCGGTGGGTAGAACCAGTTGCCTTGACCCTCTAACCTCCCTTCCCCTCCACTGGGATTGCTGTGCAAATGCTACAGCTCTATCAATGTCACAGCACAAGGGCGGCTGTGCGGCTGCTAAAGAAATGATCCTGGTCCTTCAGAAGACATCTCAAGCCACCTACATGGGGTCCAGATGTGTCCACTGTGTCACCACTGGACACCTGCAGTCAGATGGCACAGGGACTGGCAACCAGGAAAGTGGATTCTGGTCATCCTTCTGTGTCATCTTCTGATGGGTGGAAGGCCAGGCCAGTCTATCCTCAGGGAAGGACACGATGGCCCCTGGGCACAAGCATTGGCTTCCTTGGAGGGACCGGGCCAGGCTCATAGAGTTTTTCCCCTTCATCCAGAACAAGAACTCTCCACCGGAGTCTGTAGCTCCGATAATCGGCTCCAGCTTCAAATTCCAAGTGAAGCTTCCTGGATTTTCTGTTCTTTAGTTTTCTCTCCTCTCCCTCAGCTTCAGAATCAGGGTCAGCTTTGCACTTTGCCTTTCCAGACTTGCCTGTCCCACGTACTGTTTTCTGTGACTGCAGAAACTCAGCAATGAGGCTGGGGCAATCCAGGCTCTCTGCAGGCCCCTGTCCTGCATCTGGGGAGCCTTCCCCTTTGGGCAGCATTCTGCTCTGCCCTCTCCCACATGATGGCTGAGAACTGTTGTAGCTGCATTCCTCTTCCTTTTCTTTTAGGACTTCTTTCTCCCGCAATCTCGGCCTGCTTTCTGGTGTAGAAGGTGATGTTGTTCAGAACAACACTCAAGAAGCGGAGAGAAATCGGTGCTGTGCTTGGGACACATCGTGGGGCTGGCTAGGGAGGGGCAGCTGGCAGAGCTGCAAGCCGCCGGCCTCTGCAGAGCCCCACACTGAACTCTGCTGCAGGCCAAAACCTCCTCCTCTGCTAACTATTTCACCTATCTTTTACCCCAACATCAGACATTCCTATCTAAAAGACATATTTAATTCTATCACTTTTCTGTTTCAAAATCTGCACAACAGTTAGCCCTCCACTTCCTAATATCCACTTTAAAACTTACCCTACGTGGAACGGTGAGCAGGCACCTTGCCCCCACTGCTCTCATTCCAGGCCTGGAGACGTTGGTTTCTGCTCTGAGGGAGGAGTCAGCAGCAGGGGAGCACGAGTATCTCAGGCCTCATGGAGACGAGGGACATGGGCACACATGTGCCCCTCAGTGTCCTGGGTTAGGTCCTTCCTGATGATCAGGAAAACTAGCATTGAAGGTGCAGAGAACTCCCAGGAGAGGAAGGACAAAGACTCCAAATCCTTTGTGTCAATTGGAAGGTGGTGAGAACTTCTGGAGTGCATGTCTTATAAGGACCCTGGAAATGTTCTAAAATTGTGGTGATGGATGTACCTGTGACTATGCCCAAACCCACTGCATCATTACATTTTAAATGGCAGAGGAGTTGGAGGCGGAGCAAGATGGCAGCCGAGTAACAGCTTCCTTGCATCTGGGCACCGTGAGTCGGGGGAGATAGGACTCCAGGCATCTCTGGCTGGTGGGAACTGCCTATCATCACTCCTATGAGGCTACAGGGAGTCAGCAAGAGACTTCTGGACCCCAAGAGGAGGACTAAAACAGTGGAAAACCGGCAAGTGGTCGCGTGTGTTCAATCCGTCTAAACCCGCCCACAACTGTAAGTTCAGTAGCAGCGAGACTGCAAACCAGAAAGGCCTTACCTGTGAACTGTTTTGATGTCCTTGGACTTGGCACTGAGTTGAACTGCCTTGGGGAAGGCCTGAGCGGGAGTGCGGAGAACTTTGGCCATTGTCTAGGGCCCCAGTCTGAGCCGCTGAGCCAGACAGAGCTAATAGTGTTTGGCGGTGGGTCACACGGATCCATTGTCAGTGATCTGCCCCGGCAAGCTCCGCCCTCAGGGTCGCAGAGCTAGAAATGGGTGGGAGCTGGTAACCCAGCAACCAAGTAGCCTAAGGGTGGGGTCTGAGCCACCTTGCAGCCCTAACCCTCAGGGGCAGAGTGAGACCGGTTTTGGCACCCTGGGTAAGTGGATAGCCACTTCAGCAGTGATTCCAGCAAGAAAGCTGGGAAAGCTTCTGCTCAGCAAGTTTACAACTTCAAAGTGCCTTTTAAGTGGGCTGAAGAGAGATTTAGGGTGTCTACCTGCTGGGGTTTGAGAAATCAGCTGCCTCCAGTCGTATCAGAACTGTGACTAACATCTCATACCCCATAAGACCACGTGTTGCCCAGACAATATTCAATAACATATACAAACTGCTTTGTTTTTGGTTGTGTATTTTTTTCTTTTTTTTTTTTTGTTTGTTTGTTTATTTTGACGTTGTTGATGTTCTTTTGTTTTTTAATTTCAATCTTTTCCATACAGATCCCTTTTTCTTTCTCAATTTTTCTAGTTTAATTATAATTTCCCATTGTTGCCTTTTTTAATAACTACAACTTCATTTTTGCTAGTGTTTCTACCGCTATCATTTGTTTTTTCACCCCATTGTATCCCCGTAAAGTTTTCTGTTTGCTTGTTTTGGTTTGATTTATAGCATTTTTGTCTTTCCTCTCTACTTGGTGGAGGTGGGGTACTGTGTCTGATCAGGTTAGCAAAGAGCTGCTGACCTCAAGGGAACCACCCAACTGGGGCACCCCCAGAAGGTGGGGTTTTTTAAGGTTGTGTCAAAGTACCCTACTGTACACCTATATTGCCCTGTCTCCCTCTTTCTGTGCCTCTCTTCTTTTTGTCAACATTCCTTATCCCCACCCCCTCTCCTTTCTCTATCTTTCTTTTTTTTTTTTTTTTCTTATCACTCGGTCCTCCTTTCTTTCATCCCTTTTTTGCTCTTCAATCTTCTCACGCTTCTGGTCCTGTAACCCTTAGTCCACAGGCACAAGATCTTAAAGAGCAAGAGGAAGTGAAAGGAAAATTAGGGCAAGGAAACAGATAAAAGAAATCACTCATGAGGAAGAATCAGCAGAAAACTCCAGGCAACATGAAGAACCAGTCCAGAACGACCCCGCCAAGGGACCATGAGGTAGCTACTGCAGAGGATTCCACCTACACAGAAATGTTAGGAATGACAGAAAGGGAATTTAGAATACACATGTTGAAAACAATGAAAGAAATGATGGAAACAATGAAGGAAACTGCTAATAAAGTGGAAAATAACCAAAAGGAAATCCAAAAACAGAATCAAATCAGAGATGAATGATATGAAGAATATAAAAAGGATATAGCAGAGCTGAAGGAAATGAAACAGTCAATCAGGGAACTTAAAGATGCAATGGAAAGTATCAGCAACAGGTTAGACCATGCAGAAGAAAGAATTTCAGAGGTAGAAGACAAAGTTCTTGAGATAACTCAGATAGTAAAAGAGGCAGAAAAGAAGAGAGAGAAAGCAGAACGTTCACTGTCAGAATTATGGGACTTTATGAAGCGTTCCAACATACGAGTTATAGGAATTCCAGAAGGGGAAGAAGAATGCCCCAGAGGAATGGAAGCCATACTAGCGAATATTATAAAAGAAAATTTCCCAAACATCACCAAAGATTCTGACACACTGCTTTCAGAGGGATATCGGACCCCAGGTCGCCTCAACTCTAACCGAGCTTCTCCAAGACACATTGTGATGAACCTGTCCAAAGTCAAGACAAAAGAAAAGATTCTGCAAGCTGCCAGGAGTAAGTGCCAGTTGACCTACAGGGGCAAATCCATCAGAGTGACCGCAGACTTCTCTAATGAAACTTTCCAAGCAAGAAGACAATGGTCATCTACCTTTAATCTACTTAAACAGAACAATTTTCAGCCCAGAATTCTGTACCCTGCTAAGCTAAGCTTCAAAATTGATGGAGAAATCAAATCATTTATGGATATACAAACATTGAGGAAATTCGCCACAACAAGACCAGCTCTACAGGAAATACTTCAACCTGTTCTGCACACTGACCACCACAATGGATCAGCAGCAAAGTAAGAACTCAGAAATCAAAGGACAGAGCCTAACCTCCACACTGATGCAAAAGATAAAACTAATCAATGGACTCTCACAAAATAAGACGAATAGAATACTACCACACTTATCAATTATCTCCATAAATGTTAATGGCTTGAATTCCCCACTGAAGAGACATAGATTGGCTGACTGGATTAAAAAACACAAGCCATCCATTTGCTGTCTGCAAGAAACACACCTGGCTTCAAAAGACAAATTAAAGCTCCGAGTCAAGGGATGGAAGACAATTTTTCAGGCAAATGGAATTCAGAAGAAAAGAGGAGTTGCAATCTTATTTTCAGAAACATGTGGATTTAAAGCAACTAAAGTCAAAAAAGACAAAGATGGTCACTTTATATTGGTCAAGGGAAAACTACAACAAGAAGACATTTCAATTCTAAATATCTATGCACCCAATTTAAATGCTCCCAGATTCTTGAAGCAGACCTTACTCAGTCTGAGCAATATGATATCTGATAATACCATCATAACAGGGGACTTTAACACTCCTCTTACAGAGTTGGACAGATCCTCTAAACAGAAATTAAACAAAGATATAAGAGATTTAAATGAGACCCTAGAACAACTATGCTTGATAGACGCATATAGAACACTCCATCCCAAAGATAAAGAATATACATTCTTCTCATCACCCCATGGAACATTCTCCAAAATTGATCATATCCTGGGACACAAAACAAATATTAACAGAATCAAAAGAATTGAAATTTTACCTTGTATCTTTTCAGACCATAAGGCACTAAAGGTGGAACTCAACTCTAAAAAAAATGCTCGACCCCATCCAAAGGCATGGAAATTACACAATCTTCTGTTGAATAACAGATGGGTGAAAGAAGAAATAAAACAGGAAATCATTAACTTCCTTGAGCATAACAACAATGAAGACACAAGCTACCAAAACCTGTGGGATACTGCAAAAGCAGTTTTGAGAGGAAAATTCATCGCTCTAGATGCCTACATTCGAAAAACAGAAAGAGAGCACATCAACAGTCTCACAAGAGATCTTATGGAATTGGAAAAAGAAGAACAATCTAAGCCTAAACTCAGTAGAAGAAAAGAAATATCCAAAATCAAATCAGAGATCAATGAAATTGAAAACAAAAGAATCATTCAGAAAATTAATGAAACAAGGAGTTGGTTTTTTGAAAAAATAAATAAAATAGATAAACCATTGGCCAGACTTACTAGAAATAGAAAAGTAAAATCTCTAGTAACCTCAATCAGAAACGATAAAGGGGAAATAACAACTGATCCCACAGAGATATAAGAGATCATCTCTGAATACTACCAGAAACTCTATGCCCAGATTTTTGACAATGTGAAGGAAATGGATCAATATTTGGAATCACACCCTCTCCCTAGTCTTAGCCAGGAAGAAATAGACCTCCTGAACAGACCAATTTCAAGCACTGAGATCAAAGAAACAATAAAAAAGCTTCCAACTAAAAAATGCCCTGGTCCAGATGGCTTCACACCAGAATTCTATCAAACCTTCAAGGAAGAGCTTATTCCTGTACTGCAGAAATTATTCCAAAAAATTGAGGAAGAAGGAATCTTCCCCAACACATTCTATGAAGCAAACATCACCCTGATACCAAAACTAGGAAAAGACCCAAACAAAAAGGAGAATTTCAGACCAATCTCACTCATGAATATAGATGGAAAAATTCTCAACAAAATCCTAGCCAATAGATTACAGCTTATCATCAAAAAAGTCATTCATCATGATCAAGTAGGCTTCATCCCAGGGATGCAAGGCTGGTTTAACATACGCAAGTCCAGAAACGTTATCCACCATATTAACAGAGGCAAAAATAAAGATCACATGATCCTCTCAATAGATGCAGAAAAAGCATTTGATAAAATCCAGCATCCTTTTCTAATTAGAACACTGAAGAGTATAGGCATAGGTGGCACATTTCTAAAACTGATTGAAGCTATCTATGACAAACCCACAGCCAATATTTTACTGAATGGAGTAAAACTGAAAGCTTTTCCTCTTAGAACTGGAACCAGACAAGGTTGTCCTCTGTCACCTTTACTATTCAACATAGTGCTGGAAGTTCTAGCCAATACAATTAGGCAAGACAAGGAAATAAAGGGAATCCAAATGGGAGCAGAGGAGGTCAAACTCTCCCTCTTTGCTGACGACATGATCTTATACTTAGAGAACCCCAAAGACTCAACCACAAGACTCCTAGAAATCATCAAAAAATACAGTAATGTTTCAGGATATAAAATCAATGTCCACAAGTCAGTAGCCTTTGTATACACCAATAACAGTCAAGATGAGAAGCTAATTAAGGACACAACTCCCTTCACCATAGTTTCAAAGAAAATGAAATACCTAGGAATATACCTAACGAAGGAGGTGAAGGACCTCTATAAAGAAAACTATGAACTCCTCAGAAAGGAAATAGCAGAGGATATTAACAAATGGAAGAACATACCATGCTCATGGATGGGAAAAATCAACATTGTTAAAATGTCTATACTTCCCAAAGCAATCTACCTATTCAATGCCATTCCTATCAAAGTACCTACATCGTACTTTCAAGATTTGGAAAAAATGATTCTGCGTTTTGTATGGAACCAGAAAAAAACCCGTATAGCTAAGGCAGTTCTTAGTAACAAAAATAAAGCTGGGGGCATCAGCATACCAGATTTTAGTCTGTACTACAAAGCCATAGTGCTCAAGACAGCATGGTACTGGCACAAAAACAGAGACATAGACACTTGGAATCGAATTGAACACCAAGAAATGAAACTAACATCTTACAACCACCTAATCTTCGATAAACCAAACAAGAACTTACCTTGGGGGAAAAACTCCCTATTCAATAAATGGTGTTGGGAGAACTGGATGTCTACATGTAAAAGACTGAAACTGGACCTACACCTTTCCCCACTCACAAAAATTGATTCAAGATGGATAAAGGACTTAAATTTAAGGCATGAAACAATAAAAATCCTCCAAGAAAGCATAGGAAAAACACTGGAAGATATTGGCCTGGGGGAAGACTTCATGAAGAGGACTGCCATGGCAATTGCAACAACAACAAAAATAAACAAATGGGACTTCATTAAACTGAAAAGCTTCTGTACAGCTAAGGAGACAAAAACCAAAGCAAAGAGACAACCCACACAATGGGAAAGGATATTTGCATATTTTCAATCAGACAAAAGCTTGATAACCGGGATCTATAGAGAACTCAAATTAATCCACATGAAAAAAGCCAACAATCCCTTATATCAATGGGCAAGAGACATGAATAGAACTTTCTCTAAAGACGACAGACGAATGGCTAACAAACACATGAAAAAATGTTCATCATCTCTATATATTAGAGAAATGCAAATCAAAACATCCCTGAGGTATCATCTAACCCCAGTAAGAATGGCCCATATCACAAACTCTCAAAACTGCAGATGCTGGCGTGGATGTGGAGAGAAGGGAACACTTTTACATTGCTGGTGGGACTGCAAACTAGTACAACCTTTCTGGAAGGAAGTATGGAGAAACCTCAAAGCACTCAAGCTAGACCTCTCATTCGATCCTGCAATCCCATTACTGGGCATCTACCCAGAAGGAAAGAAATCCTTTTATCATAAGGACACTTGTACTAGACTGTTTATTGCAGCTCAATTTACAATCGCCAAAATGTGGAAACAGCCTAAATGCCCACCAACCCAGGAATGGATTAACAAGCCGTGGTATATGTATACCATGGAATACTATTCAGCCATTAAAAAAAATGGAGACTTTACATCCTTCGTATTAACCTGGATGGAAGTGGAAGACATTATTCTTAGTAAAGCATCACAAGAATGGAGAAGCATGAATCCTATGTACTCAATCTTGATATGAGGACAATTAATGACAATTAAGGTCATGGGGGGGAAGCAGAAAGAGGGATGGAGGGAGGGGGTGGGGCCTTAGTGTGTGTCACACTTTATGGGGGCAAGACATGATTGCAAGAGGGACTTTACCTAACAATTGTAATCAGTGTAACTGGCTTATTGTACCCTCAATGAATCCCCAACAATAAAAAAAAAAAAAAAAAAACTTACCCTACGTTTCTTGCCTCAGCTCTCAAAACTTCACACGCTCTAGTAGATAACTCACGAGTCTCTAAATACACCATGAGATTTTCTACCTTGATTTTTTTAATGATTGATCTTCTATCTCAAAAACATTCTCTCATCTATTGTTTTGCCCTGCACTGATAGATTACATGTGAAGGTCTCTCTGCGATTGGAATTAATCTTGTTTTTCTAATCCCATTTCATTTAAACTTCGCCTTATGCCTTGGAAATAATCATTTATGTAAAATAAATATTTAGCTGTCTTATACTATACTGGAATCTTCCGAAAGACAAGATGTAGTTCTCGCCTTAGTGGGACTTACTATCTTCCTGTGTGAGGGAGGATAGTGCCCTCCAACTGCATCTCTCTTTCCTGACTGACTTTCAGGGATCATACGGACAAGCACCAGGAAAGCTTTTATCCCTGCAGTGAACCCTCTGGGGTTAAGTCATTGCCAAGGGCACACCTGGCTTGTTACCCTAAGCATGTAGGGTCAGTGACGCAATTGGCAAATGATCCTAGAAGATTCAACTTTAACTGTATTTTCCATCATCTGGTACCCTCCATTCTTGTTGGTGCTGTGCTAATTGTCCTTGTAAAATAAACCAGAAAGTTCATGAATAATAGCAAACATTTTCTACAGCCACTTCCAATAACACCCACCAGAGTTCTGTGAACACAGTATAATCTGACAAAGTAATTGAGTTTTTTGTTTGTTCTTTATTTTTTCATCCCTTTGGTTCTTGTCATGAATTAGTTAATGTGTGATGCTTAAAGATGTTTTCACACATTCACACTCCTTAATGGTGTAGAGAATTCAGTAAATTTCCTGAGTATACTGGATGTCTAGGGAAGTGTATTCCTCTTTTATACTGTATACTATATTTTAAATGATTTGATTTTTTAAAAAATATTCTGTTATTAATTTCTTCCTGCTTTTAGCTTAGGTTTACTTAATAAATTGAAAAATACAATATACTTGCTGATAGAATATGAGCCACCAGTTGGAAATACTTATAATCTGGCTACGACGACCAAGTCTAGCATAAAAGATTTGTTGGAAAATTAAAAATTCTTAGCCTTACAGAAAGCATTGATTATTCTGTAAGTAAATAACAAAAATAATCCATTTCATACACAATAAGCAGTATGAATTCAACTATAAGGGTAGAAAAGACTACAAAATGTGTTAAAAGGATCTTTTAATATTAGTATTACTATAATTTTTTCTTAAAATTTTTATGGTTTTCTCACTTTTAAAGTAACAATATCTTACTTTTTAAAAAACTTTTCTTTGAAAATAATTATAAATTTACAAAAATTGCGAAAGTAGTACAGAGATGTCAAGTACACTCTTCAGCCACGTTCCCCCCTTGGTTATGTTTACATTTTTATGAAGCTCAGTTTATCCATTTTTTCTTGTAAGGACTGTGCTTTTGGTATGTTTCCTAACAATTTTTTGTCAAGTCCTAGGTCTCAAAGATTTTCTCTATTTTTTTCTAAGTATTTTATAATTTACATTCAAACATTTCGAGTTAATTTTTATATAAGGTATGAAGTTTAAATTGTGGGTTATTATTTTGACTTCAGATAAATTGTGACATAGAATTCCATCAAAATAATTATACATGCACTATGTAAACAGAAAAACTGCCTGCCTAAAATACCAGCAAGTAAAATTTAGAATTTTTTAAATAAGAAGTAAATTTTGCAATAAGTTCAATGATATATTACCTTGATAACAACTGTGCAATAAATTTACTTGATTAAATTAATTTACTAACTTGCTCTAGTCATAAAAATAGGTCAGCCGACTTGATGACAGGCTAATAAAGCATTTGTAAACAGCATGTCCTTTGTCATAGCAGTTTACTTTCTGTCATTAAATTGCTGCTGTTTTTCCTTCTTTAGACAATTATCCAAAATATATTTGATAATTACATTTATTATGACTCAGAACGAAAATGTTAATTTAGAAAATGTAAGTACAAAACTAGAATTTTACATATGAAAATATTTTATTAAACCAGTTGCAAGACATTGCTTACAGTGGTTGTGGTTTTGTAAGGGACCCTCTCTGCTGCCAATGGCGAGTCATTCTTGCAAATAAGATGGATATTTGCAAATGTGTACACAGGGTAGACTTTATACAAATCCTGTGAGTGATCTTTCAAAATTAACAGCTTCTGAATGTGAAATAGTACTTAATGCAATTGTTGACAAGTGATTCTGTGCAGCTCTGGTAATCTTGCTGAGATTTCCAAATATTATGTTATTTCCATATTACACAGTAACATCTCAGAGATGTAGGCTTTTGCAGTGTTTAACATTTCTTAGTACTCAATTCTGTGCAACTATCATTAACTTAATATTTTTATTAGAAATGTCAATAATGTGTTAGAAAAATAAAGACTACATCATGATTTGGAAATTTATGAGAATTCCTGAGAATTCTGATTTTCCATTCTAAATACCAATTATTAATTACTGTTAAAAATTTGGAAAGAGTACATTTTAAGTACAAGGATTCAATTTAAAAAATGAAAAATCAAGTTGTAAAATTTAAGTATGAAAATAATGACAATACGGTTTAATAGGAACAAGTTCAAATAAATTCCTGGAACAAAATTCTAAGTTTTGATATGTAACAGAAATAATTAAAAAGTTAAAGCTAACATATTTAGGATGAAAAACTGAGAAGGTATTATATAGTACATATAATTATAAACTATTTTATTAGAGTTGAGACTATAATTATATGTATTATATAGTACATATAATTATAAACTATTTTATTAGAGTTGAGACTAAATTATGTTATTAATAAATTTGGACAAGTAAGTTATATGTTAAAATAAATCATTATAGTTTATTTATTTATTTTTTTTGAGACAGAGTCTCACTATGTTGCCCTTAGCAGAGTGCCGTGGCATCACAGCTCAGAGCAACTCAAACTCTTGGACTTAAGCAATTATCTGGCCTGTAGTCCCAGCTACAGGTGCCCGCCCCAACGTCCGGCTGTATTTCACTTCAGATTACAAAGCAAGCTCAACATTGAGCTGTCTTTAAGAAATGCACTGAAAGAAAAATGATTCAGAAAGGGATAGATAAAGGTACACTGGGAAAATGAAAATAATGTAAAAAGAAAACAAAAACGAGGATTGAACATGTATAAAATACCACGACACACCTACGGGAGTGGCTAAAATCCACAGCACTGACAATGCAAAACGCTGTCAGGGTATGGAGCAACAGGTGCGGACACTTCGAAGACTGCGAACTTTTTACAAAGCTAAACATAAGCTCAGGATATGAAATGCAATCACACACTTTAGTATTTATCCAAATGAGTTGAAAGCTAAGTGCTCACATAAAAACCTGCACAAAATATTTATAGCAGCTTCTTCAATAATTGACCAAAATCGAGAGTCAGTAAGATGTCTTTCAGTAAGTAATCGGTAAACAAGCTGTAGTATATTCACACAATAGAGTATTACCTAGAAATAAAAAGAAATGGTCTGTCCAGCCCTGAAAGATCAGGGCGGAAACTACACATTTTTAAAAAGGAAAAAAAAAAAAGCTTATCTATAACAGCTACCCAGTATTTACTTCCATCTACATGACACGCTGGAGAAACCAAAAGGATGTCTGTCAACAGTGAAAAGATCAGTCCTTGTGAGACAGAAAGGAGGGAGGAAAGGACGGATGGAGGCCCAGGATTTTTAGGGCAGCAGAGCCATTCTGTGTGATACTCTGACGACCATACTTGACTATGCATTTGTTAAAACCCATTGAGCATACATGGGGCGGTATGAAAGATCTGAGATGCACAAAAATCAAGAAACATAAAACCCACTGGGATGGGCACAAAGGAAGCCTCCCAGGAGCATCAATAAACAGCAAGTTGAAGCTTGCCCAGGAGAGTAGGATGCTGTCAACTGTGTATCTTGGAAGCAAAAGAATGGACCGTAACTAAACTTCCATAGTGACCCATGTGTAACACGAAGCGTGAGTCCTAATATAAACCATGGACTTTATTTAATGAAAATGTCGTAATACTGGCTGCCAATTGTAATAAATGTATCACACCAAGGGTACTTGTTCAAAATACAGGACACTGCGGGTCGGGGGAGATGAGGGACTTGACAGCTCTCGGCAATTTTAGCTTAATTGTTTTATAAAAGGACTGTACATATATCTTCTATTAATTTTAAAAGTAAAAGATAGTAGGCAAAGTAAAACTGAAGCCCCTAACTATTAATTGTGAAAAAAGTGGAAGGGCTAACTATTAATTCCATTGCAATGGGATCAGAGGGTCGTCTGCAATGTTTCTGGTTTGTGGAACTCACAGCTGTTTCCTCTGTGGCCTAACACATTTATGATCAATTTTGGTGATGTTTTGCTTCTCATGAAAAGTTGTACTTTTCCTTGTAAGGAAAAAAATTAAAATATATAATCTTAACTGCTACACTATCGATTAATTCTTTTCTCTATATCTTTGCTTGCTACAGAGAGTGATGTTTTAAAATTTCTTGTTTTTCATTTGGTTCTGTTTTCCACAAATCTCCTATAGTTCTTATTTTATAAATGTGATCCGTATGTCATTTAAGTCTGATATATTCCTAATTGTTCTATCTTTATTTTAATGACTAGGTGGGAATTGTGTGAATTTTACCTTATCGTCCCCCAAAACACAAAGGAATGGAAGTCATTTTAAATTTCAGCCTCACACCGCATCACTTTTTCCATACTCTATTCATCAAGGTAGTCAAAGATCCTCCTATGAACTCCTTTATGAAAAAAGTTTCAAAGTCAGATTGTTTAAGCAGAGTTTTGAGGGGAGATAATACTGTGGGTGCCATCACTGGAAAACGCAGTCTTCCGTGCATGCTATTTCATGAACATGATAATATATAAAGCCAAGATCATGATGACTCGGAAGGCGCCTGAAGCGTCACCCTTGGGATGCGAGAAGGCCCAGTGTGTTCACTGCTATTCCACAAGGCACTCGCTAAAAAACCTGCCAATTATTAGACAAAATAAGTGCATCGAAGACATAAAATTCGGTGAAGTAAAACTAGATTAATTTGCAGATGATAAAACAGTGCATCTGGAAAATTCTAAAGAATTAATAATAAAGATAACTCAAAATTATACCAGTTCAGTAAGTGGTGGTTTATAAATTTGGCCTGAAGAAACTAAAAGCCTTGATATACCAAATACCAGTAGGAGGTTTAAATAGAGAAAACCCTTTTGTCATAGTAACAAAAATAAGACTGAATCATAGGAATAAGCCTTCAAAAAATGTGTACAATGTATATGAGAAAAAATTAAGATGCCTAAAGGAGATAAGAACAACTGAATAAATGAAAAATTCCTAAAGTATATTAAGGAGCAGATGTAATAAAAATAGTTTTACCTAAGTTAATTTGTACATTTAATTTAGTTACAATAAAAATTCCAGCAAGTATGTACAGAGTTAGGCAATGTTAGGCTAAAGTTCATATGAAAAGCAAACAGCGAGAATACCTAAGAAAACATGAGAAAAGATTAATCACAAGGGGGCGCCAGCCACACTGTCCCTAAGCTCATCATAAACCAAAGTGTCTGATATGGGATTGCTGTGTGGCAGACAGACCATCAGAGAAGAAAGCCTACAAACTGATCTATATCCGTATAGAAATTTAACTTCTAATATAAGTAGCATCTCAAATGGCTGAAACAAAAATGAACTTTTACTTAAATACTGGAACACCTACATAGCCATTTCAAAAAGAATAAAATTGAATGCATACCTTATACAAAAAACTTAAATTACAAATGGATAAGGATGTAAGTATAAGAAAGAAAACTATACATAAATAAAAGAAAATGTGGACAAATTCCTTTTTAGCCCATATGACTCACAACCCAAGGAAATGAAATAAAACAGTACATTTGAATATTTATGCAAGTCTGTGTGTGTGTGTATATGTGTGTGTGTGTACAACTATTGCTTTCATGATAAAATTATAACATAAACATGGCAAAATAAGCTACACAAAACTTAGAAAATTATGAAGGCAATAGAAATGTATAAATGCTAAATAAATAATAAAAATATAATGTCTCTAATAGCAAAATAACTCATTAAAACTGAAAAAATAAGGACCAAACCCCAGTACTAAAGTGCACACACACACATATGTATATATATACATACACATAGATAAATGTATAATAAAATCATTATATATTACATGAATTATATAAATTATATATGAATATATAATATGTATCACTCCTAAACATATAGGTAGATGTTTAATTCATTTACTTATTAGAAAAAATGATGAGGAATTCCCTCTTCTCTGTAAGATGCATCAATTGCACCCCAAAGGCAGAAAAAGGTCATATAATCTACAATATCACGTTCATTCTTGAACCCACAACAAAGCTTAGAGCTGAGACTGCAGAGCCAATAAAGAGACTGAAATCTAAAACAGGAGGTTACCTCTGAAAAAAGAAGGGAAACAAAACAATTTTCAGGGTCAAAGTCCAGGGATGAGCAATTGAGACCATCGAAGGGTAAAATTTCAGCTAAAAATTTTCATAAATTGCTAAAGGCAGGCTTGTAGGAGAGCATAAAGCTGGAAAACCAGAGACACGTGAGGAGGCTTTTTTTGATAAACTTCCCCCAGTGCTTGCTAAAAGGAAATCTTCCCCTTTCTGCTGCAGGTCCTGGGGCAGGGTCCAGCAACAGGACCTGTGGGAAAGGCACAGAACTCCAGCAAACAAATAAAAGCCTTGTTTTCTTGTGAAAGGCACAGGGAAATATTGAGGGCCCAGATCACTGGAGATTTCTCTGTCACCACTGGAAGAGCCTGGTTCACTGTAACATCTCCAGCCCTGAGCCTGAGTGACAGCAACTGTCTTTAAGGCTAAAGTAAGACAAGAAATGCTCTCCCATCACCACTCTCTCTGCACCAAATTAGCAAGCACAGTCCCAATTATCCGCTAGGCTGTCCACTGGGCTCTGAGACTCTAGAGAATAGAACCACCATCCTATTCTCCACCTTCAAAGATCAACATTATTAGCTCCAAGTCTAAGTAATAATGCGCAAATTTGTCATTCTGTGCCTGGCTTATTTCACTCAACAGAATGACCTCCAATTCCATCTATGTTACCGTGAATAACAGTTTCATTACGTTTTTATGATTGAACAGTATTCCATTGTGCATGTAAACATATATATCACATTTCCTTTATCAATTCACACATTGATAAATAGGTTGATTTCATATCTCAGTTCTTGTGAATAGTGTTGCAATAATTATGGAGGGTACAAGTATCTCTTTGATATACCGATTTTCTTTCCTTTGTACGAATGTTCAGTATTGTGATCGTGTGATAGTTACGAGTTTAGTTTTTTGTAAACCTCCATACTCTTTTCCATAATGGCTATATTAATTTACCCTTCCACTAATTACCAACACTGTCTGAGTTCTTTTTTCTCTGCATCTCACCAGCATTGGTTATCTTTTATCTTTTTGGCAATAGTCATTCTAACTGTGGTAAAATGACATCTGCTTGTGGTTTCAATTTGCATTTTCTTCACAATTACTGATGCTTAGCATTTTTTTAATATTCCTGCTAGCTTTTGGTATGTCTTCTTTGAGAAATGTTTACTCATATCCTTTGCTAATGTTTCAGTGGATTTATTTTTTCTATTTGAGTTCCTGCATGTTCCAGTCACCTGTTGATTGTTGGCTATCGAATACTTTGTGAATATTTTCTCCATTCTACAGGCCATCTCTTTGTTCTGTTGATTTTTCAGATTCTGCTCTGCAGAATCTTTTTAGATAGTACCTTTTGTCAATTATTGTTTTTTTTGCCTGTGCTTTTGAAATATCATCCATATTTTTTTTCTAGACCAATGTTCTGAAGCTTTTCCCATATCTTTTCATCTAGTAATTGTATAGTTTTGGGTCTTAAGTTTAAGTATTTTTATTTGTAACATATAACATTTTGCTTATGGTAATTTTTGGAACATGTTATATTTGAGATCCTCTTTCAATGGACATGAAGAGGATGCATTTGCTTATTTGTGCTTTTTTTCTTACTACTTTTCAGCCATAGTTATAGGATATTTGGGGCTCATTTTATTTTCTAAATTCACTGTACATGTCTTTGGGTTTTCCTGTTATTAATCATTAAATGTTTAAATTTCACTTAAAGTTAATTGGGTTTTCTGTCTATCTCTTTGGATAATTTGAAAACTTAAACAGTGACTATAAGTGTATTACAATTTAAATGTTATTCTAATTCATTAAATAATTATATGGGTTTCCAATATTAACATAGCTTATCCTACAGCTTGTGATTTTTTTTTTTTTGCAAAGTTTTTTTTTTTTTTATTGTTGGGGATTCATTGAGGGTACAATAAGCCAGGTTACACTGATTGCAATTGTTAGGTAAAGTCCCTCTTGCAATCATGTCTTGCCCCCATAAAGTGTGACACACCCCAAGGCCCCACCCCCCTCCCTCCGTCCCTCTTTCTGCTTTCCCCACCCATAACTTAATTGTCATTAATTGTCCTCATATCAAAATTGAGTGCATAGGATTTTTTAAGCAAGAATATTATGCTACTGGCATATAGAAGATATTGAGACTCCAGATACTTAATAATATTCTGCAAGAACACTATACACACAATTTAATTCATTATGATGAATTTATGCACCTTTCTCCTTGTATTTGAACTGAATATCCTGGCATGGGAACCTGGAATCCATTTTTATTAAAATCATATGCAAATATACATCTGTTCTCACCCATTAGAGACTTAATTTTAAAAGAGAAATTATTTAAATTCAATTTCAAAACTGTTGATGAATAGTTTAAAATCTGAAATTGTCTTGTGTAGTGAAGGACAACAGATGCCCACTTCCAACAATATAGATGATTCATAAGCGCAGATCCCTTTATACAAGTTCATATAGCCCCGTATCACAAATCTCTGGATATTTCATCTTTTATGCATTTATTTTAAGGAAGCAAAATTGAAAAACCATGCAAAAAATTTAGTCTTCTCAAAATGCATTACACTGTTCAAAAGTAAAAAGTAGACTCAAGCTGTCTCTATGTGCTCTGATTCGTTTGACAGTTTCTGTAGGAAAGAAGCACAATTGTGTATCAAACTGTGTTTTAACTTCTCCAGGTAGATAAGGGGTTTGATAGGAACAAAAATTACAGACGTCTTAGATAAACACAGCGGAAGACAATAAATCTTAATGGGAAAATTAAAAGTCATGATATCAAGAACTTGGGCCCATATATCTGGATCTCATTTCTAGTCTCAAATTGACATTACAGGGAAAATAATTTTGAGAAACTGAACCCTGCCTCATGAGTGTGCAGGCGCATGCTTGGAAGCGTTTAAGTAGATTTTGTTAGATATCTGATAAGAGAAAGCTTAAAGAACCAAGAGGACTTGAAAGAAAAAATGAGAAAAGAGAACAGGCAGGCATGTGTATATCCCACATTTGATAAAGAGTAAGGTTCTCAAAGGGCGGCCGCTGTTCTGTGATTAATTCCATCAAATTATGATGGATAATGATATGTTATGATCTGCTGAATTTGACCGTAGTCACATTCCAACAGAGATACACTTTATGGTTTATTCTTTCTTTGTAATAAAATATAATTCAACATTTTAAGCTTCTAGAAGAAAACCACAGTGCGTGCCCCCTCACTGCTGAAACCTCAGCTTCTGTGGGGGGGCCTTTGCTCCACTCCGGGTTCCCTTCCAGCTGCGCAGGAGACCAGATGCCCTGTGCACAGCACGAAGATTCAATTTGTGTCTTTGGTTTGACCTCTAGCAAGTGCGATGCTGGAGAAAATACTTCTGTGTCTCAACTTTCTCATGAGTAAAATGCAGATAAAAATATCGACCCAGTGGGACTGAGATCTAACAGATAATATTAGGGAAGTTTTTATAATTTGCTTTATAATTTTCTCTGATTCTATCCACAGTATTTTATGAAAATTGATCATATTTACAAGATACCTCTGGAAAAACAAAGCTCAACATTTTCTAACTCTTTCCAATATATTTATAATGTATGTATAATCATTCTTAAATAGAGTCATTTCTTCAGTAGTGTTCTTGGTGAGATTTAAGCCTTCATGAAGGAATCTGTTGTACATAATGAATTAACTTCATTCTTTTGTATCGAGAATGGTGCTAGCTGAGGAATAGCCTTAATGGAGCTAAAATCCCTTAACTCTTTTTTTTTAAATTATTATTTAGAAGAGAAACATCAGTCAAGATAGCTATTATTTATTTTATTTAATTCAGTACTTACCTAAATTATTTTATAACGCATTTTTGGGAGTCATCAGACTAAAGTTAATCTCTCTGAATTTTGCTACCATTTTTTAATTTGAATCTAACTACTCGGGTGAGGCAGAATGTGTAATTTCAACAGAAAAATTAAATATTTCACTTTAGAAAAATTAAAAGTAGTTTGAATTGCATATTTTATAAAAAGCACTTGAAGATTTTCTCTGATCATGTGTATCCCACAAAATTTACACCGAAGATGTGAAGACATAAAAATGCAATATCAGTTTTAGGAGTTCTTTTGGATTTTGTTTTGCTTTTTTTTGATACAGATTTCACTCTGTCATCCTGGCTAGAGTGCAGTGGCATCATCATAATTCACAGCAACCTCAAACTCCTGGGCTCAAGCCATCTTCCTGCCTTAGCCTCCCAAGTAGCTGGGACTACAGGTATATATACCATACCCTGCTATTTTTTTTTTTCTATTTTTGATAAAAATGGAGTCTCACTATTGCTCAGGCTGGTCTGAAACTCCTGACCTCAAGCAGTTCTCCTGTCTGGACTTCCCCGAGTGCCAGGGTTTTAGGCCTGAGCCACCTCCCTTGGCACAATATGTATTTTTTTCCTATTCACATTTTAAAGAGCCATGTGTAATACTTGTATCTGGGAACAGTGTACATGAAACTCCTTCTTGTTACTCCAAAGGGAATCTGCTGAGCTGCCATAGTCAACACCACAGTATCATTTTAATTAAAAGATTTATACCCTTGTCCACAAAGTGAGTTATGGTAATAATGGTACTTCCATACACTGTGATATGATTGAGCCTTTGAAAAGGGAAGTGGATCTGCAAATACCATTTGGAAAGATTTTCACATTGTACTAAATGTAGATTTAGTAGAACACTTTGGCCTACTGCATCTTATATTCCAACAGGCAAAACAGAAACTGGTAGTTAGGAATTATGAGCCTGGAAGCAAAATGGAGATGAAGAAATCTTTGAAAATGAAAAAATTTAACATGATAAATAATAATATGTAAATTTCTGGTGTGAATCCTCAATCTAAAGCATAATAATTTCATTCCTAATTTATTATATGGTTTTATGACCCAGCAATTCTACTTGTGAGTATCCAGTCAAGAGAAAAGAAATCTGCTGTTTATTGCCACATTGCTCACAATAGCTAAAGCAAGAAATTGACGTAAATGTTCCTGGATGGATGAAGGAATAGAGAAAATGTTGTATATAAATGACGGAATAGTATTCAGCCTTTAAAAAGAAAGACATCCCGTCATTTGAGAGAAGACAAAATGAACTGGAGGACATATGCTAAGTAAAATCATCCAGGCACAGAGAGAAAAAGCATCGCATGACCTTCCTTAAACTATAGATGAGGGATCTAAAAAGTCAAGCTCATAAGCGGAGAGTGGGACAGTGAGCATGGGGTAAACAGGAAGATCTGGTCACAAAGCACCAAGTTTTAGCTAGACCAGAGGAAAGCGTTCTGGAGGTCTATTTTACAGCATGGTGTCTAATGATAGTTAATAATACCATATCATGTACTTGAAAATTGCTAGAAGACTATATCTCAGTTTTTCATTAAAAAATGATAAACTACGCAGTAATAGATGTGATAACTAGCTTGATCCAATCATTTCTTCACAGGTATGTATGGATAGATAGATTAAAACGTCATGTAGTATTCTAAAACTGTTGGGGTCCTGACAATTTCTATTTTTATTTGTCAATCAATTATACCTTAAGGTAGATAAAGCAAAATTAATAGATATTAAAGATATACTTATAAAAGATGTTTCTAAGATGCTGAAAATTGAATTCTGTTGCTTTTGGAATACAACCAAATTTCTGGATACAAAATAATGCCTGTGGAAAGCACCCTTATATTTATATTTACCGGTTGAGAAAGCCCTGCCATTTCAATTTTTCTCTAGTCGTAACCAGAAAACAGAGTGCCAAATAATTAAAGAAGAAAACGACCTTCAATATGTTTATTTGCTAGCAACTTAACAAGCTTCAATCATATTTTAAAAAAGAAGAGTTTTCAGCATATTTAAGCTTGGAAATAGTATATTTATGGAAACATAAGTGATTATTATGATGGCACAATCTATGATATGATTTATAAGCATCAACATAGAATGTTAATGAGTAATTTAAAATGTCCTTAATGTTTAATTACATAATTTTCCAGTTGGGACGACCTGCTGTTATCTCCAGTAAAATTAAGACACCCTTCTGTAGCATACCTGATATTTATCCTTAAGCGTATTTAATTCAATTAACAGCGACCAATGTATTTTTATTTCACGTCTCAGCCAACTTGTGAATACTAAGTCATATGCATATTTTCTGACATTAATCTCTAAAGGAATTTTAAAAAAGAAGATTTACATTTTCATTTATAAATTTCAATTAGTGAAAAACTCTTCAGATCATTATTACTTTAATTCTAAGATTTAATTCCTTTTTTTAAATTAAAAATTCTTCAACTTCGCCAGTTGTAGTAACATCAGAGTTTTAAATTACCTAAGAGAAATGATTTTTTTTAAAGTCCCTCTGCCAGCTCTCATAAAATTTCCCCCCTTTTCCCCTTAAGAAGCCACATTATACAAGGACCTCTATTCCAGTAAAATTCCTTTCATTTTTCATCACACTTAGAATTGAATCTTAAATTTTATTCGTGTTTTAAATGTACTATATTTAATTTATTATAAAGTGAAATTATGTGATCTAATATTTTTTAACTTGCCCATAATTTTCTGGATTTCTTTCATTTCATGATGTATTTTCTGCCTTTTAATATTACTTCCTTCTTTCTGGTTACTTCCTCTCTTATCGCCACCCATGGGAAATATCACCTTTCATTTCTAGGTTTACCGAAAAAATTCCTCAAAGTACGCCTTCCTGTCTGATTCCTAACTTAGATACGATCACCTAACTTCCCAATGTTTTTTGTTTATTCATGCATTCAACACAATCTATATGGCCTTCTGCATATTATTAGCTATCTCTAGAAGTTTCCTGAAAGCAAAAATACCGAATAGGTCACTCTTATGTGTAATACTTCAACTAAAAGGAATCAGCTGGGGGAAGGGAAAATTTTTTAATCTCAGGAAATGCACATAAAACAGTAAAAATCAGGTGAATTCATGAAATTGCTAATTGAGCTAAAGCAAAACAGGTCTTCACTTAGAATTTATTCATATGATAGGGAAAAACAAAAATAGCAATAAATTCTACTGTTAAATTCCACGTTCTCTGAACCCAGTTCCATGACCACAATTTTCTTTACTTGATTGTAGAAGTTGCTGCATCCTGGCTCCCTACTTCTCTATTTGCTCAATTAGATTTTTTCACAGCTACAGATATTGCAGCCGAGGAATCTGTGTCTTCATCTTACTTTCTCCTGAATATTTGTTTACCTTTGACTCTTTGTGCTAAGAACCAATAATAAAGACTTGCTTCTGGGTGTGGGGGTCTGTGCCTGTAATCACAGCTACAGGGGAACGGAGGAAGGAGGGTTTCTGAGGCCAAGAGTTCCAGACTGGCCTGAGCCACCGGGTGAGAAACTGTTTCAAATAAAAGAAAGAAAGACAACAGAAGGAAAGAAGGAAGGAAGGGGGAGGGCGGGCGGGGAGACAGAAAGAAAGAGAGAGAGAGAAACTTGCTTCTTGCACTTAACTCCGTAGTGATGGTTGGCTATGGAAATTAAGGAAATGTTTCAATGAAGCCTTTTGTAGTAGGCTTTATTTTTTTCTTTTATGCTAAACTTCAGAGATATTAGAGTTCTGTTTTTCTTTTCTTTTCTTTTCTTTTTTATTAAATCATAGCTGTGTACAATGCAATCATGAGGACAATGTGCTGATTTTATATACAGTTCAAAATATTTTCACTGAACTGGTTAACATAACCTTCATGGCATTTTCTTAATTATTGTGTTCAAACCCTTATACTCTATACTTAGTAAATTTCACCTGTAAAAAACTTTGCTTTGCAGCAAAATAGAGAGGGAAGCCCAGATTTCCCACATGGCCCCGAGCTTCATGTGTGTATAGCTTCTCCCACTATCGGCATCCCCCATTCCCCCAGGTGGTGCATTTGTTAGAGCTGATGAACCTCACTGACTCATCATTATCCCCCAATGCCCATCAATTACATAAGGGTGAGTCTTAGTGTTGTACATTCTACAGGTTTGAAAAACAGTATAAGACCATGAGTCCATCAGTATAGCATCAAATAGAGTAATGTTACTACTCTAAAAATATTCTCTCTTCTGTTACTTCTCTCATCTCTAACTTCCATAAACCAGTGATTGATCTTTTACCCCACAGTGTTACCATTTCTGGAATGTGAGATTGTTGGAATCAGACAGTATTGTAGCCTTTTCAGCGTGACTTTATTCACTTAATGCTATTTAAATTTTATTCTTGTGTTTTCATGGCTTGGTAGCTTATTCCATTTTAACACTAAGTAAGAACCCATTCTTTGAATTTATCCATTTGTGGACAGAAGAACATCTTAGTTACTTCTGAGTTCTGGCAATTATAAATAAAGGTGCTATAACCATCTGTGGGCAGGTTTTTGTGTGGGCATATTTTCAATCCCTTTGGGTCAAGACCAAGTCGCACATCTGCTAGATAACATATTAGGAGAATGTTTGGTTTAGTAGGAAGCTGCCACCACCTTCAAATGTAGCTGTATCCGCTCACATTCCCACCAGCAATGGGAGAGAAGGTCTGTTACTCCGAGTCCCCCCATGTGCTGTTGCCAGGGGCTTTGAACATCTGTCATTCTCTTATAAACAAGTGCATGCTACTATCCCATTGCTAATTTACTTGCATTTCTCTGATAATACATCATGGGTAGCATCTTTTTTTGTATGCTATTTGCCTTCTCTATATTCTTTAGTTAGGTGTCTGTTAAGGTTTTTGCACATTTTTAAATTTGGTTGTTGCTTTATTGCTGTTGATTTTTAATTGTTCTCAGTGTCCTTTGGATAAGCCTTAAAAAAAAAAAAAAAGAAACGAAGCACTATTCAGTTTATATTAAGCCTCAAATTGCTCTTGATGGGGTAACAACCACTATTTTATTGGTAACTGGCCATACAGATCAAGGAAAACCAAAGTGATTATCAAATTTGTCAAATTATGAGTTCACTCATTGTCCATGTCTAACTACAAATGGAGACTTTACGAAAACGTGTGAAATCTCGGTAAATGAGAAGTCATGTACAAAGGAAATTAGTGTTGAATTATATACTATTAAGAAAATAAAATAGGTTATAGTAGACTCAGCTTTAACAGGTATAAGGCATTTAGAAACGTGAAAATTAATTTGCATTATTCATTAAAATTAGACTTTAAATATGCTCAAAAGCACAACTAAACACACTCACTTCCAGTGCTTGTGTCACAAATTTATCCACCGGTTCTGTGCATTCTGTGTCTGCGCACAGGGCTTTTCTCATTATTTCTGCCAGAACATGAACTGTGAAATTTCTTTGCATTGTCCATAGGAATCATTAAAAGATCTCTTGAAGTAAGAATATTATCGCATTTTTTAAAAATTATGATAGCACTTGTCTTTATATATAAAAAAAAATATCTCTTTACGGAGATATAACTGGACCTGACTGTCTTCTCTCCTTCTCATCACGGGTATTTGGTGTCAGCAGGACTTGACACCAGCTGACAATGAGAAATGACCGTACCCTACAGTAGATTTTCTGACTTTATGCACCCAGTAGGACAAGGATCCCAATTTCTCCCATTTGAAATGTGTCCATGTAAGAAACTATTTCTATAACTTTTACATTCGTAGTCTGAATGCCTAAAATTCTGTTTCTAGGCACTCAGGAATTTAACAATTACATGCACACAAAGACAGTACACAGTTGTTTTGTTAACAGCTGCTTATAAAATAGCTCAAACCTAGAAGGAATCCAGTGTTCACTGTCAGTGGAATGAATCATCATTGTGATACAGCCACGAAAGGCAGGAAATACTATTCAGCAATAAAGTGAGCCACTGGTTCACTGAACAAGAGCGGGTCTCAAGGTCTCAGAGAAAGAGGCCGCGTACCGAGGCTGAGCCTGTCCAGTCCAAGACTGGATTGCTCCACTGCAAGAAACTCTTTTTCAGACACAATTTAATCTTAATTGTCAAAACCGGATTCTCATTTATGGGGAGATGTCGCGGACTGCCAGTCGATGGGCCTCAGTTCAAGGGTGCTCAGGGCGAACGGCACAGGTTGATTGAAAGGTCGACGCAGGATGGAATGACAAACTGCCACACACCACGAGTGATGAAGAAAGCAGCTGTACTTTACTGAATTTTAAGATTGGTATTTATACATTTTGACAAAGCATTACAAATTACAAAAGGTATTTTTACAACTTGCAGAGCTTTACAAGTTAATATCTAACCTTGTAGATGTGAGTATTTGACCATCTCACTTAAACAATATCCTGTTCGCAAGGGGTTCTGCCCGCGAGGGGGAACAAAGGCTGCTGGTTATCAGTTGTGTCTTTCACTTCCCCTTATCTAAGTAAATGCTTTAAAGGTTAGAGTTTTAAAACGTGAAAATTCTTTCTTTATAACTAGTAGTATTAGTAATAATTCACAAATTATTTACTTCTAATGTGATTAAAAGATTTCATATATGTGTAAATTATGTAAGTGATTATAGTACTAGGAAATATATGAAATGTAAAGGTATGTGGAAAGTTTTAAGTCGTGGGTGGCTGTGGGTGGTGTAAGTACATATCTAGATGGAGCATCTTGTTTGCTGTTCCTGCATTGTCTCAATGCATTGTCTCAATTCACTGACATTTATGGTGGGAGCGTGCTCCTGCATCGTTCCCCTGGAGACATTGAGTCTCCATCGGCTATGTGTGATTATGGATCAGTAAGTCATTATGTTTATTCTTGGTTTCTTAAAACAATCAGGTAACAATCAGGCATACAACTCAACAAACAGGTTTCAGGGTAAAGGTTTCTTAGGCTTCTATGCCGCACCTCGTGAGTCATTACGTTCATCAAAAAGTATGCTAGGCAACTTCTGCGCTGCTGTCGCATACCAGGGGGGCTGGGGGTATCGCTCCGGGGAGCACAGACCACCTAACCACGTGTTTTACAACGCGGACAGCGCCACCTCACCACGGCTAGATGCCGGGGGTGCGGCAGGGAGATAAACCACAAGGGAGCCCTTAGGGTGGTGGAAGTGTTGTTATCTTCAATAGCCTTCTGGTTGCTTGGCTACATGCATTTTTAAACACCATTGATAGAGGTATTCGTAATAAGTTAATTTTGGCATTGTGGGTTACACTTCTGTAAGCTCGACCAATGTTATACATACGTTCTTTTGAAAAGATTCTGTTGAAAGTTATTTTAGGGATTTAATTTTTCTCCTCTTGCTTATGCACTGAACAGAAATGACTCATGTTTTTTCTTGTTCTTCAGGCCAATGACTTTCTCTGCACGTAACACTATGTATCTGCGTTTAAAATGGGGAGGTGGCTTCATTGTCTTCCCAAAATTCAGGCTTTTCTACCATATATTCACCATGTCATTGTTAACTTCGGGTTAAGATGGTCTTATAACTTTCTCTAAAAGTCCAGATGTCATAAAGGACTGAAGCTGTTTCAGAGATCTGAGACATTAGGAATTTTATACTATTTTTATTAGAAATTTATATAATTTAAACAACTAATGATATGAACAGGAACACCACCACAACTAAAATTCACTGGATTCAATATGATGGAATTCTCTTATTATTTTATAATAATTATTGGGAAATAACTTCATTCTTATTTTATTTTCCATTCACTGTGACTTAAGTGACCTTTCTTTCTGGGTCCTGTCTTGGTAGAAACATCACGTCTGCATATGATGCTGTAGGAAAGAGATGGTGCAGTTGTGGGGCACCTTCTAAGTTCATGACTCTGACCTTCCTACTTCCACTCAATTCTCCTCGGCCTTACATGAGTCATACGCCACATCCATTTGTAACACAAGATGCAACATGTACCTTAAAGCTGTGTGAACATGTTTCCACCTAGATTTCTGGTGGATAGTTCAGTATATGATGTATCTTTTATTTGTTTATTTATTTTACTTACTTATTTTGAGACAGAGTCTCACTCTGTCACCCAGGCTAGAGGGCTGTGGCATCAACCTAGCTCACAGCAACCTCAAGCTCCTGGGTTCAAGCCATCCTCCTGCCTCAGACTCCCAAGTAGCTGAGACTACAGACACCCACCAGCCCATCTGGATACATTATGCTATTTTTGGTAGAGATGGGGTCTCCCATTGCTCAGGCCAGTCTTGAACTCCTGAGCTCAAGAGAGCCCTCCATCTTGGCTTCCCAGAGTTCTAGGATTACAGGCAGGAACCATCGCACCTGACCCTATAATGTAGCTTTTAAAGATAGATTTTAGAACTGAGATCCTGAGAGGAGAATAGACTGATTTTTACGTAATTTAGTAAATTATATATGAGAGTATATTTTATATATGCACATGTGAATTGCATATGTATATATGAATTATGTATATATTTTGACAACTGGATCAGAAATAAAAGCCAGATGTACTTATTTTCAAACCAATTTTCTTGCCACCAGGGGAAGAAAAAGACCATTGTATTGTAATGTAGTGTTAGTAGGTCTAATGTTTAAATGTGTAGTTTTCTGAACATCACAGGCTTGTATAAGGGCTAATTGAACTATAATGTATGAAGATATTCGTCACACTGAACATGAACAGCAAATGTGAGTTAATGCCCACATTTGAAGTAATGACTTCCAGGTTTCAATTTCGGCAGTTTTATTCCTTATCATAATTGAATTGTGCACAGCAATTGATGCAGGTGATTACTTCTCTCACGGGTAGTTTTCTTTTTTTTTTTGCTCAGTTTCTTAGATCACACATTCTGAATTTTGTTTTATTTTTTCCCAACTTACCCGTGTTTATGTCTCAGCTTTTTCTATTGTCTTCTTTTTCTGCCCAACCCTAACGTAAGAGTGTCCCAGTATTCACTATTTATTTCTCTTCTCAAACAACACTCACTTGCTTGATAATATTATCCAGATTCATGGATTTAAACATTATCAATGAAATGATAATTTTAAAACTTGTTATAGAGCTTCTAAACTTAGACTTCTTGTCCAATTCTTTAATTGACATCTCCCCTGGGGTGTATCCTGTACACCTAACACAGGGTCTCCACGTGGAGTCTCTGCCCTGCCACAGATTTTCTCTATTCACTGCCTTCCACTTTCTGGGACGTTTAGACCAAACACCGTGATGTTCTCCTTGATTTTTCTCTTTATTGCACATTCCACAGCAACATAATTATTGCCCCCACATTCTAAAAATATTCAAAATTCGACCTCTTATTCCTACCTCCAAGGCTATCGCCCTAGTCAGATCTCCTTCCTTTCTTCCCTGGATTTTTACTGTTGTATCTTAAAAGGTGTCCTGGCTTCCATTCTTGACCCTTCCCAGTTTGTTCTTAACACAGAGAAACTATAGGGTAAGGGGTCCATCTGATAAGCAGGGTTCCTTTTAAGACCGGAAGCAGAGCACACAATTGAAGCCACAAGCCTGAGACCAGAATGAATGAGATTTCTGAGAGTTTGGAGATGATGGTCTTATTTTTCATGATGAAAAATGGAAATAATAGTGGCCACAGAGTAGACCAGGACAAGGCCATTTATAAAATGTGGTCATAAATATGGCCAAGTAGGCATGCCACTTTGCAAGGTGACTTTTTGCTTTTCCCATCAAGAGATGGAGATTTTTAAAACTTCATTCTTTTTTTTTTTTTTTTTTTTTTTGGTAGAGACAGAGTCTCACTTTATGGCCCTTGGTAGAGTGCCGTGGCCTCACACAGCTCACAGCAACCTCCAACTCCTGGGCTTAAGCGATTCTCTTGCCTCAGCCTCCCGAGCAGCTGGGACTACAGGCGCCTGCCACAGCGCCCGGCTATTTTTTGGTTGCAGTTTGGCCGGGGCCGGGTTTGAACCCGCCACCCTCGGCATATGGGGCCGGCGCCTTACCGACTGAGCCACAGGCGCCGCCCTAAAACTTCATTCTTGAATCTGTGGGAGGCTTGCTTAATTAGAGTAATAAAATATTATGAAAGTGATGGTAACTGATTTCCAAGGGTAACCCACAAAAATCCTTCATTTTCCTTTTTTTGCTCTTTTGAGATACTGCTCTTAGATTCCATGTGAGAAAACCAGTCTCACCCACTGAGGGGTGAGCGGCCACATGGAGAACCAAGTTTCCCTGCCAGCTCTCAGCACCATGACTTGGGTGAGACCACACTGGACTTTTCACCTCACTACCTCTCTGTCTGTATAAACGAGCTCAGACAAAACCAGCACAGGAGCTGCACAAACAATAGGGAAAATTGAAAATAATAAATGCGGTTGTTATTTTAAACTCTTAAATTTGGGGTTGGTTGATAAGTTGTGAAGATCAATAAAATGCCCGATGGCTCCCTGTAAAATTGTCAACTGCTTTCTGATACACATCATTGTTCATTCTTTTATTTATTTCCAGAATACTAGTGACCATTAGCAGATTATATAATTTGTCATTGATAATTGTTATTGTTTATTATTTGTCTCATCTATAAAAGTGTCAGCATTACAACAGCATAACATTTCTTCTGATTAGTCTTAAGATGTTTGACATCTACAAAGGATTAAATAAACAAGTGAATTAATCTGAACTGCGCTACAGTAAGTGTTATAAATTTAATATTTCTGGAAAAACTATTAAGATTAGATGCTTCAGCACCTATTTAATTATGTCATACCACAAGTGAAATGCAAATTTTTCTCTCTCGTGTAGTATTTCTTTAATTTTTCTTAACCATATCATATTTACCAAATAAAGTTCACATGAATGACCTGGTAGACCTCATTATTCTGAGCTGAAAGAACTTAAAATGTAAAGAAGGCTTAAATACAACAGCTACTACAGGAAATATTTTGTTACTATTTGGAAATCTAAATATTAAAGGGAAATGCCAACCTATTCTAATAGTTTTCAATGCATTTCAAATAGCACTATGGCGCTCCAAGTTCATTCTAAAGAAATCAATCCTACATTTGTAACTCCAGCTCATCTCTCTGGTCATCTCCCCTCATACTTTAAATAACAAATTAGTTTCAATAACGCGGAGATTCCTCATCAGGACTGATGTTGGCTTCCACAGGCCTTTTCTTCTTCTTTTTTATGATCCAATAATTCCACAGAAACTGAATATTTCTAGAGGTGTGATTTTAATTTCTCAATTACTAAATTATTTATGAACTAATGGCTTTTTTTCTCAAAAAAAAAAACCTCAAAGACTATTTTAAACAGCGCAATGTAGTAAATAATGCTAAACATGATTGGAAACATTAGGATTAAATACCCTCCATCCGTGCCACAGTTAAGGTGTGTTATTCCTATTGGCCCATCCACCCCTGACACAGTTAAGGTGTATTATTCCTACTGGTCCATCCACCCCTGCCACAGTTAAGGTGTGGTATTGCTATTGGTCCATCCACCCAGCCCACAGTTAAGGGGTGCTTTTCCTATTGGCCCATCCACCCCTGCCATAGTTAAAGTGTGGCATTCCTATTGGCCCATCCACCCCTGCCATAGTTAAGGTGTGTCATTCCTATTGGCCCATCCACCCCTGCAATAGTTAAAGTGTGGCATTCCTATTGGCCCATCCACCCCTGCCATAGTTAAGGTGTGGCATTCCTATTGGCCCATCCACCCCTACCATAGTTAAGGTGTGGTATTGCTATTGGTCCATCCACCCCACCCATGGTTAAGGTATTCTTATTGGTCCAAGTTTGCACTCACGTTGTGTTATTTGAGCATAACTCCAAACTTGCCAAGAAAGCAAAAGCTCAAGGGATTGTAGTCATTTTAAAAAATGCACTTTGGACTTGGAGGAAAAAGACATCTGTCTCCAATTTCGATTTGCCTTTTTACCTTGTTATACTTATTCCCATTCGCACCAAACGGTGGCGCTGCGCCCTGGGCTCTCGGGACATGGATACGGGCGGGGCGGGGCCTGCAGGGAGCGTTAGGTCAGGACGCAGGAAGGGAGCGGGCGGGGGAGACTGGAGGACTGTGGCGCGGCGCGGCCCCTCGTCTGCTGGAGCCCGGGAGCCGGCTCGCTGGTCGGCGTGCTCCAGACGGGCCGCGGCGGCTCCGCCCGGGGAGGCCGTGGCGGACTGTGACGCGACGCGGCCCCTCCTCTCCGGGACTCCGGGATCCCGGACGGGGCCGCGGTGGCTCCGCCTCCCGCGCCTCCGGCCGCGCGCGGGCTGCCCGGGCTCCAGCTCCGCTGACCGCGTCCCGGGCGGGGGAAGGAGCCGGCTGCGCCCCCCTAGTCGGCGACGGCGGACCCTCCCTGGGGGGACATGGAGCCCATCTCCGTGCCTGACACACATACGACAGAAAGAAACTGCTTTTTCTTGAGTTCTCTGTGATACTCCAAAATCTGTTCCCTTCCAAACATGAGCTCTTGGGAGGAGGAGGAGCAAATCCCTTAGAAATGCCTTTAATTACACGTAAAGCCCATAAAACCTCCTAGATTCTAGTGATAAAAATGAAGGGATTATTTGGGAAATAAACAAACTACAAGATAACAAATCTTTATCTTCTGCATTAAATGCTCCCTAACTCTCTAATACACTCCAGTTAACACACTGAATGCGCCCTCTTATCGTATTTGCTGTATTGTATTATAATTTGTTTCTATCTTTAGTGTCTTTTTTTTTTTTTTTTTTTTGTAGAGACAGAGTCTCACTTTATGGCCCTCGGTAGAGTGCCGTGGCCTCACACAGCTCACAGCAACCTCCAACTCCTGGGCTTAAGCGATTCTCTTGCCTCAGCCTCCCGAGTAGCTGGGACTACAGGCGCCCGCCACAACGCCCGGCTATTTTTTGGTTGCAGTTTGGCCAGGGCTGGGTTTGAACCCGTCACCCTCGGCATATGGGGCCGGCGCCCTACCGACTGAGCCACAGGCGCCGCCCTATCTTTAGTGTCTTTAAAAGTTGATGGAGGGTGAAGATCACCTCTTACTCGACTTTGTAAAATGTAATACCTACCATAATGTCTTGCACCTATTAGGCACCTGATAAACGTTTTCCCAATTAATGTACAAATTCCCCCACCCTTTCTATTTGCAACCCCGACTCTATTTTCTCATTCCAGTTTTTCTTTCTTGACTATGGAAAGGGTTTGGTGAGAGCCCAGAAATGGTAAGACACAAAATAAATCCACATTAAAAGTCTCAAAACTTTGTATATATTCCACAATTTCGTTATCCATTCATCCATCAATTAACAATTAGGTTGATTCCATCTCTTGTTTATTGGGACTAGTACTGTAAAAATATTTTGATCATTCTAAGTAGAAATATGATAAGAGTAGATATTCTGTAGATATTCAAAGTATAAACTGAATCATTTACAATCGAGATGTCAGGCTTTTCAAAGTAAATCACTTCTATGTCTACCAATATTGTTTTCCTTCAGAAAGAAAGTCATTTTATCTTTTTTTCCTGGTCTCTAGACAACATCGATGTAAGAAACAGTAAGTGTTATCTGGTTGTATATGTTTTATTTTTTTAGAAAATATTAATAATTTTAATATATCAGCATTGAATGGAAATCTAAAGAAGAGAAGTGCCCAAGACCACCATAAAGTTGAAGCTGCTTACATTTCTAAAAGAAAAATAACAAACATCAGAGTAGTATGAATTTTCTGGCAGTTTATCATAATTTGAAGGTTTTAATATTTTTCTCTACATGATTAGCCTTAGGACGAGGCACCATGATTCCAACCTACTGAATGAACATCAGTATCTCTAGGTTGTATAACATCAGTATCTCCACTTCCCCAAAATCGTCTAATTTTATCCCTGTTTTGTTTATAATACCACATACCCTAGCCCCTTAGTTCTTCATCTTCTGACCTCGGTGGTGCATTCTTTGAATTTTTATGTCTGAATTTTCTTGTTTGGCTCCCATGATCATCTGAGTCAATTTCAACGTGTCTAAATTAATGAATCATCTTAATCTAATCTCATAGTATTTGACCTTCTTGATGTTTCACTCAATATTGTCTGAAAGATTCATCCACACTAAAAAATTTAGCTGGAATCCATTTTTGTCAAACCAAATTTTATTTCTCTATTGTACTGTTGTTGGGAATTTGATTTCTTTCCAGTTATTGGATAATATAAGAAAAACTGCTTTAAATGTTTTGCATATGTCTCATAGGTCGTAAGTATAATCAAGAACTATAATTTGTTTTTAAGACTTCACCTTTTGTAGAGCAGTTCTAGTTTCACTGCAAAATTGAGGAAAGGACAGAATTTCCTTGCCCTGTCTGTTCCCGTAGCTGCATAATTTTCCCCATTATCAGTATCCCCTATAAAAGTGAGACATTTGTTATAATTGATGAACTTACATTGACATAATGATCACCCCAATTCTATGGTTGATACTGGGACTTGCTGTCAGTGTTGTAGATTATATGAGTTTGGGCAAATGTGTACTGACGTGTGTCGCAGCCCCTAGTGGACCCTATGGCCCTGGACTTGATCACCGCAGAAAGGAACCAGGCATGACGCGGATTAGAAGTACAAGCTTGCAGGAGGTGGGCTAACCGTGATTGCATGGTAGCCCCGAGCAACCTCTGCGGTAGCCTGTTATTGAGACAGTACAGGACAAGTGAGAGGAGTATCAGACAATGACTGTGTGCCTAAGATCGCCAGGCGCTGGGCTCTTTTTCCGCAAGGAGCACCTGCAGATGAATCGCCCGAGGGTCCGTCCCCCAGCTGCAAATCATCTTGGTCAGAGGTCACCTGGCTCTTGGCATCCTCTACAGATGTGTGTTCCTCATTGTAATGTCACACAGTTCAATATCCTCGCGCCCCATCTGTTCAATCCCACTACTCTCCTTCTTCAACTCCTGGCAACCACTAATCTTTTTACTTTCGGTATGTAGCCTTTTAAAAATTTGTTTCTTTCCTTAGTAATGTGTGTTTAAGATTCCTTGTGCCTTTTTTGGTTGGATAGCTCAAATTTTTGCAGTGATGAATAATGCTCCATTCTGATAAATGTAGAACAACGTATTTATCTTTCACCTACTAAAGTATATCTGGTCACTTCCAAGTTTTGAAAATTTTAAATGAAGCTTCTATGATGTTTGTGTGGACATAAATTATCAACTTCTTTTGGTGAAAAGACAGCTATAATTTTAATGTTCACACACATACACACACCCTCAAAAGACAGTGTGTGATACATATATATGTATATATATGTGTGGTACATATATAATCATAAAATTTATCATACAATGCCAAGCTGTTTTCCAAAATTATTATAATATTTCACACTTTGGGGAATGGAATATGAGAAAAACCTTTTGCTTCTGATCATTGTAATGTTTGTGAACGCTAGAACTTTAGTCCTGACAATCTTTTAGGTATGATACATTACATGCTATTTCCTTTTGGTTATTATTTGCATTATCACTATAACTTGTAAATGAGTACTTTTTTGTTCCTTTGCATAATAAACCACCTGCTCATGGCTTTCATACATTTTCAAAAGGTTGTTAATTGCTTATATATTATTTGTTCATTTGTCTGGATCAGAGGTCCTCAAACTACGGCCCGTGGACCACATTAGGTGGTATGATTGTATTTGTTCCCACTTTGTTTTTTTTTAGTCCAAAATAAGATATGTGCAGTGTGCATAGGAATTTGTTCATAGTTTTTTTTTTTTTTTAAACTATAGTCCAACCTTCCAACGGTCTGAGGGACCGTGAACTGGCCCCCTGTTTAAAACGTTTGGCACTAATCTTTTTATCATACTTGTGTTTCAAATATATTTTGTCAGTTTGTAGAATGTGTTTTTAATATTTTAATATTGTTTTTTGAAGAACAGAATTTCTTGGCTAGGCGCAGTTGCTCATGTCTGTAATCGCAGCACTCTAGAAGGCTGAGGCTGGTGGATTGCATGAGCTCAGGAGTCTGAGACCAGGCTGAGCAAGAGTGAGACTCCATTTCTACTAAAATAGAAAAAACTGGCTGGGAATTGTGTTGGAATCCCAGCTACTTGGGAGCTTGAGGCAAAGAGGATCCCTAGAGCCCAAGAGTTTGAGGTTGCTATGAGCTATGATGATGTGACGGCACTCTTCCCAGGGCAACAGACTGAGACTCTGTCTAAAAAAAAAAAAAAAAAAAGTTTCTAAATTTTAAGGTAGTAAAATATGTCAAGCTTTTTTTAGAGCAAGTGATTATTTTTCATTTAAAGAAGCTCTATCATTTTTTAGAGTTGAAGTTGCTCTCTTTTATTATATTTTTAAACATTTATGACTTTTCCTTGTACAATTCTTAATATGCCTAGAATTGCCTGCTGTTGTATGTGTGAAATAAGAATGCAAGGCTTGGGCGGCGCCCGTGGCTCAGTCGGTAAGGCGCCGGCCCCATATACCGAGGGTGGCAGGTTCAAACCCGGCCCCGGCTGAACTGCAACAACAACAACAAAAAAATAGCCAGGCATTGTGGCGGGCACCTGTAGTCCCAGCTACTTGGAGGCTGAGGCAAGAGAATCTCTTAAGCCCAGGAATTGGAGGTTGCTGTGAGCTGTGATGCCATGGCACTCTACCAAGGGCCATAAAGTGAGACTCTGTCTCTACAAAAAAAAAAAAGAATGCAAGGCTTTCTCCCCACCACTGCCCCCAGTGGAGGACCGGGGGTACTAGATAGAATATTAACCAGTTCATTAGGGCAGATTATCAAGATGGTTTCATCAACAAATCCATCACAGGTGCTCTTCTCTAAGGCAACTTTTATGCCCTTTCATCGGAAAGTGTGATTCATGTCCTTGCACCATGAACCTGGACAGACTTTAGACTCTTTGGCCAACAGCATGGCAGAAATGATGACTTGTTTCTTCTGGGGCCTGAAAAATAATGCAGCTTTGGCCTTGGCCTCTCCAGTTCTGGTTTGGGGCCCTGGGGTACATGTGCCATGTAGGAAATACTCCTCCTCGGAGCCTGCCATGCTGTGTGGAAGCCACCTGGAGAAACCCCAGGTAAACTGTCACCTCAGCTGAAACAGGACAATCCCGTCTGTGGATTTCTCATTTGGAGCCATTGGTTCTCAATTTCTTCTAACTCTACGAATATCATGGATTTTTTAAAAATTACTGCATCATTATACGAAAGTTTTATGTTTAGCAATGTGAGTCTTCACATTGGTTTTTTCTTCTCTGGGAGTATCTTGGTTAATTTTTGGCCTTTAGGTTCCCTATTTTAGGATCAGCTTCAAAACCGTGATGGCAGTTCTTTAAATATGGAGATAAATTCAGGGACACTCACAGCCTTTGTAATGCTGGTGTTTCTTCTTCATGAACCCGATATAGAGGGTGTCTGTAAAGTTCGTGTGCCATGTAGAATAGACAACTATTTTAAATTAGACAACTGTTTTAAATTGCACATGAACTTGATGACATCCTGTATATAATTACCATTTCTTTTTTTTTTTGGGGGGGAGTTCTTTAATGTCTCTTATTGCAGTTTATAATTTTCTCCCTAAAGGATTTGCATTTTTTCCAACTCCAGAGAATATTCTTTCCTTTCTACTTTTTATTTCCTTTCTGTTTTTTCTTTCCTTTCTTTCTTCTCTTCTCTTATTTTTATTTCTTTTTAATTTCATCTCTAACATCTGTCCCTCCAGCCCTCCCTCCACTTCTTTCTTTTCTTGCTATATCCTTTTCAATTTTTTTTTTTTTTTGGTGCATATTATTTTGTTCTGTTATACATATAAAAATGCTGTGTATTTTGCTATAGTACTCTTAGTTCCCACAATATGGCTAAATTTTGTGATTGTTTTTAGCACAAGGGCAATAAGTAATGTACTAGTGCTGTGGACAGATGCCTCAGCTAAAGACTCAGTGGAGTTCTTTGTCCTTTGTAACATGGAATTCACAGAAGGCAAAGCTGCCCTCAAACTAGGATATCCAGGTTCACTGATGTAACTTGTATTTCATGAATACAGAAACAGGACTTAGGCACTTGATTGTCACAGGAAAGTTAGGGAATCACCCTGTGTACAGCAAGCTGTGAAGGCCAAACAATGTGTCTTGATCCACAGATAGGTGTGGTTTTTCTGGAGAGAAGATGTACAGGCTATTTAACAAGTGTTATGTGACTGTGTTGGGAAAGCATCTCATGTCTAGAGTGCAGAACTGTGACATTAGTGAAAGAGTCATTACTTTTCATCTTTTTTAGATCTAATACAGTTCACAGACCCAGAGCCCACTAACAGAGTAGAATGCTGGCCACCTTAAGGAAATATCCTGTAATGTCACTAAAAGCATATAAAGTAATTATTCCCATGTCCCTTTTCTGAACAAAGAAGTTTTAGGTCATGTGAAGTCACAGAAGAGAGAGTAATAACCAGACATCCAGGCAGTCAGAGCTGCTACATACAAAATGACGGGTTTAAGGGGACACTGGTACAAGGATCATTGACATGCCATCATTTCCTTGTTTGGAGTTAGGGTTATGGAGATGGAGGGATAAAGTAGTCCTGGCTTCATCTCATGTCACAGTGGGCAGAGGGACTCACAAACCTGACCAATGGCATTTTTCCTTATCCCAGAATGCATAATTGAAGTAGAATGTCTATCAGCTGGCAGAACCTTCCTATGGGTTACCTGTCCTGTGACCTGAAAGCCACTTAGTAAGAAATCATGATGTTTACCATTATTAGATCCCATTGTTTAAAGAAATACATGTTCTGAATAGTAAAACTATTTACTTCAGAGGAATTCTCCCAGGACTGTAAAGTTGAACCTGGAACTCATGCTGAGATAATTACGGTTGTATCTGGCTCCTGTGTTGAGAGAGCAGAAGTTGACATAGTCTCTGGAGGAGCACTCCTCCATGAAAACGGAGACTCAACCCTGAGGTGGAAGACATCCCCATGAAGGAATAATTCTCACGATAGCAGAGTTTTTCAGATTTGTTTCTGACACCCTGTGATTTATGTTTGGATTCTAGAATTAAAGCACTGTGAATAAAGGCTGAAATGACTGCTTACTTGCAAACCCTTTAAGAAACAGGCAAGCCAAGTGCTATTCATTGATAAACCTCAATGTTACAAATAGTATAAATAGTAAAAGTAGAAGTGACATTCCCTTCATTTTACTAAGGAAGGGCTTTAGGAAACAGAGGGTTCCAGAGAATCAGTGACCCCGCCTGAATACAAGGGAAGCTCTTAGGCAGAAGGTTGCAGTGAAGAATGCTGTTCTGCAGAATGGACGGTGTTGCTAGAGATCAGGTCGTTCACAGATGCTGGGCAGATACAGTGACAGTGCCCAGCGCCTGGGGCTGCAGATCCTAAAAGAAAGTCTTAATAGCAGATAATAGTCAACTCAAACACCCAATAGATGCGGTGGTGCATAGAAAAAGCAGAGCCGTGCAGGAACAGAGAGGTGGCCATGGGGAAGAAGAACCAAAAACGGGGAGAGGAATGCAAGTTCTGCAACTCTGAGTTTGTTTCACGAGTACATTAAAGTCACCGATGGATGCGTTTGGCAAGATTTGCAACAGCCTCTGGCAAAAAGGTGAAAACTTGCATGCTGATAAAAGATAGCAACATAGAGGTTACGCGAGCATTTACAATGTATCCAAGAGATGCCAAACTTACTTATAAAACTTGATGTTGCAGATTTAGATGGAAACAATAATAGGCCTCCTTGTAAACATAATGTAAGTATAGAATAGGTAAAAGATTACAAGATACCAACTCATATGAGTGAATAAGTCCCAAATTTAAAGTAGGCACAAACTAGTAATATTCCAATAAAACCAAGCTATTAATAAAAGTTTTTCAAAAATAGAATGAAATATATGGTGAAATGCAGATGCCAAATGTCTCCTATTAAAAAACAAAACCAAATCTTAAAAAATAGTTTGTATCTGTCCTAATCAGTTATGCTTCCTGACACCCTTCTCAAAATCCACTTTGCACTAATAACTCGTTAAATGATATAAAAATGGGAACCGTCTTGTTTTAAATTTTTCTAACAAAAATTCTTCCTTATGTAATTTTTTTTTTTCTTTTTGGAAGACGACAAAATAATGGAAAAGAAACAAAACATTTACAACATTGAAAATACTAAATGGGTGTTTTGATATATGTATTTACCCTGAATTACGTCACTCTGCTACTCTTGAAAAATTACATCACTTTCTTTGGTTTATTTTAATCATCACCAAAATTTTCAATATAACCCTTCCTTTTAAAATGTTTTAAAGTTTATTACATCCTTAAATTTTTATAGCTGCTTTATCAAATAATTCAAAATCTTTCAGAGAAATAATGCTTTTAAATGGCAAAAAGGCCTATTCTTATGCACGGTTAAACAGCCTACTTATTTCAATAAAAATAGGAATATTGATAAATGTCAGTCTCATCCTGTTGCTTTTTAATATAAAACTCACAAAGGCAGAAATTATATTCTTTTATAACTTTGTATAGGACTTAGTACATACTGATCATTTTAAAAATAACTTTCAATGCTATTTTATACAAATATCCATGCATGAAAAATACCACATATTGAGAATTTCATAGTGATCTCTTGATTTCAAATACACCAATAAAAATGCTGGGGATAACAACAGTTAAAAGGGGTTCTAACAATGTGACAAGCATATCTATCTAGATTATTTAATTTCATACTAACAACAATGCTACGTGTTCTAACATCATCCCATCACCTGGACAAAGGAACTGACCTTAAATTTAGTTCAGCCATTCTCAACCTGTGGGTTGCAACCCCGTTGTAACAGAAAATACATCCTGTGTATCAGATATTTCCATTAGGATTCATAACATTTTCAAAATTGTAGTTATGAAGTAGCAACAAAAATAATTTTACGGTTGGAGTCACCACAACATGAAGAACTGTATTAAAGAGTTGCAGCATTACATTACTGGTGGGACTGCAAACTAGTACAACCTTTCTGGAAGGAAGTATGGAGAAACCTCAAAGCACTCAAGCTAGACCTCCCATTCGATCCTGCAATCCCATTACTGGGCATCTACCCAGAAGGAAAAAAATCCTTTTATCATAAGGACACTTGTACTAGACTGTTTATTGCAGCTCAATTTACAATCGCCAAAATGTGGAAACAGCCTAAATGCCCACCAACCCAGGAATGGATTAACAAGCTGTGGTATATGTATACCATGGAATACTATTCAGCCATTAAAAAAAATGGAGACTTTACATCTTTCGTATTAACCTGGATGGACGTGGAAGACATTATTCTTAGTAAAGCATCACCAAAATGGAGAAGCATGAATCCTATGTACTCAATCTTGATATGAGGACAATTAATGACAATTAAGGTTATGGGGGGGGGAAGCAGAAAGAGGGATGGAGGGAGGAGGGTGGGGCCTTAGTGTGTGTCACACTTTATGGGGGCAAGACATGATTGCAAGAGGGACTTTACCTAACAATTGCAATCAGTGTAACTGGCTTATTGTACCCTCAATGAATCCCCAACAATAAAAAAAAAAAAAAAAAAAAAAGAAAATTCCCAACATAAATCACCCCTTTCATTTTAATTTTTCTAGTTATGTCTCTTCCCTTTTGTATTCTGAGTAACAAACAGTATCAGAAAGTGTGCCGACTTAAGTTAAAAGCCCCCCAGCACCTGGGTAGCCTTGGAGAAGTTACCAGGCATCCCAAGCTTCAAGTTTCCAATCTTTAAATGGGACTACTAATTCATCACTCGGGGTTGTTTTCAAATAAAAGATATGTTTATAATGTGGAAAAAAAAAAAAAAAGAGTTGCAGCATTAGGAAGGTTAAGAACCACTGGTTTCGTTATTTCGCACAGGGTCACACAGCTAACAGGTGAACCAGCCCCGATTTTTAAACTACCGTCTCTAGGCACCAGACCCTTCACTTTAACACTATTCCACAGTCAAATGATGAAAATGAAATGCTGTGTAGTTGCAAATTCTACAATGTCATAATGAGCTTATGTCAAAACAACTAACTGTGGTCTTTCCCAAACAAAGGTATCTCCTAACGTGGCTATACCTGTCTGTGTCAGGACACAAGTCTTGAAATATTAGCTGCTGTGTTTTAGTTCCCACTATTTTTAGTTCTCATGCTTGTTCCATAACCCTCAACCAATTAAATTAATTTCAGTGTTTTCTTCAGGGAACAGAAACAGCTCAGTTTCAGATGTACTTTTCCTAAGTACTTAATGGCATCAATGATTCTTAAAAGCATTTATTTTTAAGAAAAAAAAGTTTTTGCTTGGTTTGGTTTGTTATTTTTAATTTCAAAAGGCTCTTTTTTATGCATTAAGATTTAGAAGCTGGCTAATTTAGACCATAAAGACTTAAAGGCAAAACAAACAAAACCTAGTTGGAGGAATGAGGGGCGATAATGCTGAAGGTGCTGTCAGGGCTGGGGGGCCCCAAACACCTGGGAATGGAAGCACATTTGCCTCTTCACACAGGGCTCTGCCTCTGGTAACTTCTTTCCACTACGGTTTCCTTGAGGGTATAAAAAGGTCTGAAAAGTTCAAACTTACGTCTAGTCTTCCCTTGTAAGCAACAGGAGAAAAAGGTAAAAATAGAAGGACATAAAACAATGTGCTTTATGGACACTCAGGAAATAAATGACTAAAGACAGATCCAGATTAAGAATAAAGATGGAGCCAACTGATAAAGTAAGAAGACTTGGACTCCCCCCTAAGTGGCCACTGAGAAACGAACACATGTCACACCGCCTGGTAAATTGTAGCAGCGACAGTGTAGCTGAGCCCCTGTGTTACTTCAAGCCCAGACCCACTGCCCTGGTGAGGAGATGAGTGAGGGTTTCCTTCTGTCCTGCACAGCCCAGGGAGAAGGGAAAGCGTGGTGGGGAGAGGGAGCAGTGAGTTTCTCTCCGGGGAAGCCTTGAGCTGACTGAAAGTGACCTTAGTTCACCAGATTGGATGGATGTTGTTTGGTTTTACTTTGCCTCCTGCCTTCAATGTAAAGGGGAAATTATGAGCGAAGTTGCATTCTGATACAGAGAAGTAAAGTTACGATTTTGCACATCAAGTATTAACTTTCAAATTGAAATGTGAACTTTTAAACTTCTAAAATACCATCTACTTGCCAAACCTGACCAATGTTACTCCTTGGCTTCATATAAATATAAAATATTAAATCAGTCACATATTATTGTCCATTTTGTAACTTTATAAACTTTTTAAAAACATTTATAACTACCCATGTCCACAAAAGAATTTGATACAGTTATTAAGTTGGAGGTACAGTAGATGATACTGTAAAGGAAATTATTTATTACATCCATGGTATAATAGGGCAGTGTTGGGAAAATTATTTTACTGGAAATCAAAGTGCAAGATATATATATATACATGTTTATGTGGCTTCCCGGAAACCGAATTGAAATGTGCAAATAGAAAGATGTAAATAATTCTTAATCTGAAAAAATACGTAATAGTTTATAAAGGGAGTCAACTCCTCTTTTTCTATCTAGTACAGGATACTAAAATTAATTCACCTCAGATATCTATCTTCATATATATTAAAGTGTATTATGTGAGTGTCCTATTACTGCTATTTAAAGATGCCACAAATTTGGCAGATTAAAAATATCACAAATTTGGGAGGCGCCTGTGGCTCAGTGAGTAGGGCGCCGGCCCCATATGCCAAGGGTGGCGGGTTTAAACCCATTGTGGCGGGCGCCTGTAGTCCCAGCTGCTCGGGAGGCTGAGGCAAGAGAATCGCGTAAGCCCAAGAGTTAGAGGTTGCTGTGAGCCGTGTGACGCCACGGCACTCTACCCGAGGGTGGTACAGTGAGACTCTGTCTCTACAAAAAAAAAAAATATATATATATATATATATATCACAAATTTAGTGCTTTAGTTATTTTGTAGTTCTGGAGGTCAGAAGTCTCACCTGGGCCTCACTGGGCTAAAGCCAGGGAGTTAGCAGAGCTGCGTTCTTCCCGGAGCCCATGGAAGATAACACTTTCCAGACCTCTCCAGCTTCTGTACGGCACCTGTGTGCCCCAGCTGGCGGCCTCTCCTCCGTCTTCAGCCCCTCAGCTATATCTCTCTGACCTCTGCTTCTCCTGTCACATCTTCCTCTCTGCATCTGACTCCCTGGATTCATTTTCCACTTAGATTCTTGTCACCATATCAGGTTCAGCTGAATAAAGAATAATCCCACATAATTCTCCCATCTAAAGATACTTAATCCTATCTACAAATTCCTTTTGCCATATTCACCAGTTCCAGGGATTAGGAAGTGAATATCTTTGGGGAGACCTTTTTCTGCCTACCACACATAGGTTCATAAAATATCCACACAATATAGAAAACATTCCCAATGTAGCTATTTTTTATCTTAATGAAGTATTGAACAAATAGCTTTGAGGGACACCTTTTAAAATGTGCTTAGCAGATGTATATATATATGTGTGTGTGTGTGTGTGTGTACATACACACACATTGATAGACGTATATATATAGGTAATTACATTTGTGTAGGTACAATATGACAATTTTTGGTAATGATACAATACAAATTGCACACATATTCTTATGTTTAATTATAATTATTTAGAAGTTGTTGACTTAAAATTAAGTTTTAAGTACAAGAATATGTATAGTAAAATTGCTATATTATTACAAAAATATTGAATCTTTGGTATGTGAGGTAAGAATAATGTTATGTATACATGGAAAATTTCCTCTCTCTCTCCTTCTTATTTTAAAATGCACTATTCAGTTTTCAGTACATTAAGAGAGCTGTGCAACAATCACTACCATTTAATGTTAGAATATGTTCATCAACCCTCCGCAGCACTCTGACCATTAGCAATCCCTCTTCCTCACTCCCTGTCTATAGCTCATAACAGCCTACATTGATCAATCTACATTGATTCTTTACCAATTTTCCTATTCTGGACATTTATTGTGATGGAATTATGAAATACGTGGTCTTTGGTGACTATCTTCCTTTACACATTGTGATTTTTCAAGGCTCCTCAGTTACAGCAAGTATCTGTACTTCATGTTTTTAACTTTAAAATGTATTATTATTTTAAATTTAATAGATTTTATTTTGGAGCAGTTTTGAGTTTACAGAAAAATACATTGTGAGTGCGCTGTCTCTGAGTACAGGGGTTCCCATATGCCTCCAATATGACGCCTGTTTCCCAGTCTATCAACATCCTTTATATACTGTTAACTGTAGTATTTTTAGATTTTTTTTTTTATGAAAATAAGAAGTTCTTATTTATTCCTAGTTTTCTGCCAGTTTTTTTAAAAATTAGAAATAGCTGTTCGGTCAAAAGTTTTTCCTTTCTTTTATTGTGATGTGTATACACTGTTGTGTATAAATATAATTAGATACTTATTTGCTGATATTTTGTTTAAGAATTTTACAGCTGTGTTCATGAGAGATGTCAGGTTTTACTGTTCTTTCTTAGAATGCCAGATCTTTATGTAAGAGTAAATCTGGGTTCATATATTGAGTTAGAAAGTCTTCCTACTGCTTCTATTCTATAAAAGAGGTTGTAGACAATTGGTATAATATCTTATTTGAATGTTTCCTAGAACTCACCAGTTAACCCACTGGGGGACCTGGAAGTTCCTGTTTTGGACGTTATTACCTACTGCTTCAGATTATTAAATAGGCATCTGTCTGTTCAGACGACCTTTTCTCTTCTTGTGTAAGGAGAACATTGCTCTCATAATATCACTCCATCCAGATTTTAATCAGCAGCCATAGAGCCTCTTGTGTTTCTAATATCAGTGACCTGGGGTCTTCTCCCATTTTATTAATTAACCTAGCTAGAGTTTTACCAATTTTATCAATCTTTTCAAACAACAAGCTAATGGTTTTGTTGACTGTTTTCTATTGATTTCCTGTTTGCAATTTCATTGATTTCTGCTTTAAATTTTATTATTATTATTTTTAACAGTTTTTTGTTTGTTTTTTTGAAGTTTTTCGCTGGGGCTGGGCTTGAACCCACCACCTCTGGCATATGGGGCTGGCGCCCTACTCATTTGAGCCACAGGCACTGCCTGCTTTAAGTTTTATTATATATTTTCCTCTGATTACTTTGGATTGAATTTGCTCTCTTTTGTTTAGTTACAGAGGATGGAATCCTACATTATTGACTTTTGATATTTCTTATTTCTCAACACATATATTCACTGCTATAAATTTGCCTCGAATAACTGCTTTTTCTGCATTCCCTAAAATTTTATGTTTTTTTGTATTAATTTAATTGGAATAATTTTTGCTTTCTTTGAGACTTTTTTGATTCATATGCTATTTCGAAGTTTGTGTTTAAATGTCTTAGTATTTTAGGCTTTTCAGATATTTTTCTCTTAATGATCTTTTAGTTAAATGACATTCTGGTGAGAACATATGTTTTATATGATTTCTACATATAGAAATGAATGTTGTCATTTGAATGAATGTTGTCATAAATTTGTCAAGGAGTAGTTTATGGCAGAAGTTGGGGTCTGCCCTCCCGTTTAAATGTTTTAGTATTTTAGGCTTTTCAGATATTTTTCTCTTAATGATCTTTTAGTTAAATGACATTCTGGTGAGAACATATGTTTTATACGATTTCTACAGATAGAAATGGATGTTGTCATTTGAAATGAATGTTGTCATAAATTTGTCAAGGAGTAGTTTATGGCAGAAGTTGGGGTCTGCCCTCCCATTCTTATAACATTACTATCATTCATTTCCTTTACCCATTAGCTACAACCACTCAATACATTGGTGCTATTATTATTTTGAAAAAATTTCTATCTGTTAGGTCCCTCTGACTCTCTTTTTGCTTACATGATTTCTGAAGGGAAGTCTAACACACTTCTTATTTTTATATATCTGTTGTTATGATGTTTATTTTCTTATTTTTATATATCTGTTGTTATGATGTTTATTTTCTTATTTTTATATATCTGTTGTTATGATGTTTATTTTCTTATTTTTATATATCTGTTGTTATGATGTTTATTTTTTTCTCTTTTTTTTTCTGCATTATCTCTCTGTCTTTGTTTTTTGCTGGTTTAAATATGATTGGTCTGTGTGTGGTTGTTTTGATATTTTTTCCTGCTTTTTGTTCTCTGAGTTTCCTGGATCTGTGGTTTGGTGTCTGTCATTCATTTAGGGAAATTATCAGTCATCATTTCTTCAAATCTGCCTGTATTCATTTCTCCTTCTCTTTGTTCTGTGTTCATATTACACACATGTATTACATCATATATGTATGTATATACATATTGCACCTCACAGGTCTTTGATGTTCTGTCTTTGTCTTCTTTCTTTCTTTCATTCTTTCCTTTTCTTTCTTTCTTTCTTTCTTTCTTTCTTTCTTTCTTTCTTTCTTTCTTTCTTTCTTTCTTTCTTTCTTTCTTTCTTTCTTTTTTGAGGGGCTTTGCATTTGAGTTTTGGGCGTTTCTGTTGACATTTCTTTAAGCTGCCTACTCTTTTCTCAGATGTGCTTTATTTTGTTTTTTATTATCATTTCAGGTTAATTGGAGGGTACAGAGAATTAGGTTACAATGTTTGCATTAGTTTGGTAAAGTCCGTCTTACATTTGTATTTGTGTCCCTACCCCAAGAGGTGTGCCGTGCACCCTAACACTGAGCCCATTCCATGGGAGCACACCCATTCCCTGCCCTCGGCCTTCTTCCCCTACCTCCCTCTCCTCCCGTCTTGAATTGAATTGAGTTTTTCTCTTGTGTGGGTATGTATTATTTCATCTACAGTCTTTATATTAGAGTTGAGTACATTGGATTCTTGCTTTTCTATTCTTGTGAAACTTTATTAAGAAGAACTTGTTCCTCCTCCATCCATGTTAATACAAAAGATGTAAAGTTCCCATCTTTTTAATGGCTGAGTATTATTCCATTGCATACATATACCACAGCTTGTTAATCCATTCCTGGGTTGACAGATATTTAGGTTGTTTCCATATTTTGGGGACTGTGAATTGACCTCAGCTGTGCCTTTAGTGTGGGGCAAGATGTGTGGGGAGGGGAAGTGTTTGGATCCTCCGTCGTCTAGCAAGTCTGCACTCATGGTTTGTGCCCCTCGCAAATGCTTCTCAGTTTTATTTTTGTTTTATATTTTCTCCCTTATACAAGACAGAAATGTTTCTCAATTTTCATTTTTTTTTCTCCTTCTAACAGTCTAATGGAGACTGAGATTTGGCATTTTCCTTCCCTAGATTGGTTTGCCTCTAGTCAAACAGTTTCTTTTGAAAGCAGACCTAATAACAAGAACAGCATGCTCGGGGCGTATTTCAAAGAGGCTGCTTTTCCCCTTGTTTGGACAGAGGTGTAAAGGGATTTCTGTCTGATTTTCACTGTAGGAAATTGGTAGAATTGCTCTAGGTAAGTCTCACAAACATGTGGGGATCCTTGGAGGTTTAACTCTCCAAATTGTCTACATTGAGCAATTTGTTAGGTACAAATTCTGTGCTGGTTCCTCCAGAAGATTCTGTTCTGGGATTCTTCTCCAGGAAGGTGTGATTCTCTGCATTTGTCTGTCTATCTTTCCAATTTCTGGGGAAGCAGTTTTCTCTGTGACCTCACTTCTCTGATGAATCTCAGAGAGTTGCTGATTTTTGTTTCATTCAGCATTTTTCTTCTTAGGAGGATCAGAGTGTTAACTTCCAAGGTCTTTACATGCTGGGCCAGAAACCAAGTGTCACTTCATTTGAATAATATTCCAGTGTATGTATATTAGATCCCAGAATTACTAAGTCTTAACAATGAATTATTTTTATTAAGTGATATCCTCCTTTTTTGAGAAATATTCAAAGCCCGGAATCATTATTTCTTCCCTGATTTTTCAGAGTGAATTAGCTATAAAATACGCCGATGTAGTGAATTTTCTATTGTCCTTGACTCTAGATTAGAAATTCTGATGGGCTAACGGGGCAACACTGTGCTGGAGAGGAAAAGTAGTGGCAGGTGGTCTTGGTTGATTTCATAATGGAAAAGAGACATTGTAACTCCCACCAACATTCAGCTGGCAAGAAATATCTCAACAGAACAAGGACATTGACAAAGTTGGTCAGACCATTTAACTGTCCAGTATCTACATCTCTTCTCACAACTCTTTTCTTTCCAAAGCTAATCTTTTTCTTCAGTTAAGTAGATAATGAAATTATACCACAAAAACCTGAAAATGAAATCACTTACCTATTTGGGAGACAATTCAGTGCATCACAAGTTACTGAGGATTCAAAGTCAGTGTTACTAACTGATGTCTATTCTGCCTGAAGATCTGTTTCAAATCTATCTTATATTCTGCAGTTTATGTAGTGTATTTTCAAATGGACTTTTACCAATAGTATTTTATAATGTAATGCATGACAGAAGAGAAACCAAGGCAGGTTGTTTAGAATATATGTGTGGGTCATTCCCTATTTTCCCTGGGGGTGAATAGACCATAGTCTATACAAGGCTGTGATTCACTAATTGCATTTTGTGGGTTTTTCTTTCTTTCTTTCTTGGTATACAGGAAGATTATTTTATCAGCCTCCACTAGAATATTGTTTGTGCTATGGGTTTATATTCTGGCTAGTAGAATATAGTAGGAACTTACAAACATGACTTCCCACAAAATTCCTCAGGCAATAGGCTTATTCTCTTTTTCCAACCTGCAGCAACTTTGGGAGTCAACTGTTTAAGATTACAGTGATACAAAGAATGAGGGGTCCCAGAAATGTGGCTTGAAGGAAAACCACAGCGTCAACTCAAGCCATCTGAATTGAATTATTACTTAAGTCAGAAACAAATTCTTAAATATAATAAGTCAAAAATATTTTTATAGCTTTTTCATCATGGCAGAAAAGTCCAGCATACTCTGACTGATATCTGTGCCATGATAATACACAAAGAACGCTCTAAGTTAAAAAAAAAGGTAGGATAAACAAAATGTAGCTGGCAGGGAAAGAAAACTTAAATCACTATTTGAGTAAGGAAATTTCACTGAAATTTCCATAAAAGAAATTATCTACCTAATCAGCATGTTGCCCTCTTGATTATAGTACAAAATGGGAAACACATGAACAGCCATTGCTGATGGGCATCAGGGCACTCAGTGGGGTGGTGGCACTGGTGGCATAGTGACACAGTACCTCTATGTTCCCTTCCTGACACTGTTCATATGGCTTTTAAATGCATGCCAGTGTGGCTGGGGAAAGGCTGCCTTCCACAGTGTGGGAAATCTTGATATTATCCCCCAGGAAGAGCTTTCAGAGATTATTCAATAATGGGTTAGTATTGTCCTAATTTGAGGTGTGTGCTCCTGACCATGCCTACACCTACGCCTACGTGAATCATTTTGCACCACAACACAAGTTAGCACTGAGCTGTTCAGTGCTCACTGATGCCCTCTGGTCACTAGGTGCCCTCTGGTCATATACTTAGTCTTCACTAGGGCCCATCGGCAAGTAGCAGCCATTTCTCGAAAGGACTATATTTATTGCTGAAGGAGAGCAAGTGTGGTCCAAAACCACACTGTTGCGACTCTCTCATTGGGGTTGCCACATTGCCACACGATCAGTACGGTAGATCAATATGGCAGATCATTCGCAGACATTCTTCACATTTCCTATTCTGTCTCCCTTCAGTCCTTTCCAAGTCCTGAAATCTGCCCACTGTGCCTTCTGGGATTCCATGCTCATTATCTGTAAATTTCCTTAGTTTCTCAATCAATACTTCAGACACTTTTTTTTTTTTTTTTTCACTTCTTGCCTCTAATGCAAACCCAGTTCTGTCTGAGGACACTGCTCATTCTAAAGGAAGCATACTTCCTTAGGTCTAGGGTAGAAGTTGGAAAGGAAATGGAGGAACAAATATTCTTACCACTCCTCGTACTAATTTCAGGTGTTTCCCTCCCTGTTCCCTAACAACTCCCCAAATTGATTCTTGTAATATCAGATGCTTGCTGACTCTGACCTTTGCAGTTATATCCCGAGTCTGTGGTACATGGCCACTCCTTTCTTGCCAAACATACTACTGCCTTAATTCTCTATTCCTTTTTTCCTTTACCTTAAACATTATCTTTTTATTTCACTCTTGTGCCACTGCCTCCTACCTTCCCAGACCACTCCCCTTAACATCTCAACTTTGCTAACTCTTTGGCCACACCAACTGATAGAATCTATTGATATGGCCACGTTTTTATTGTCCCAGAATATCTTATGTTTTCTTTTCCTTTATGTTAAATTTTGTGGTTAATACTTAGTCACTCCCTTAATGTACTTTTCACCTATGAACATGTCTTTTATTCTCTTTATTCTCAACAAAAGTACAACTTAACAAAATCCACATTGCCTATTTTATGATTGTTTTTGTACAACTGAACATGGCTGGTGAAAAATATCCCAGCACAAAGGAGTCTCAATTTCAATTCATTGCCGTGACCCTCAAGTTAATCCTAAATGCTGAAAAGGAATAATTACTCTTTCATTTTTCTTAATGTTAGTTCTCCTCTCTTCTCAATCCCTTGTCCCATCCCCAGAAAGAAACTGGATTTACACTTACACTCCCATCTAAAGCAATCCACACCTTAAAAAAAAAAAAGAAAAAAGGTCAAAATATATGGGGAAAAAAATTGCAAGACACTGTACATCAGGTTGGAAAGAACAGTGATCTGAGAGAGACAGGAAACAATGTGATTTTTATTTATTTGCCCGATGGAGAGTGTGTGGACTACGACACAGGAAAGACCACAGTAAAGGGAGGTCTAGGTAGTGCCTGGAGACTCCTTAAATTACGGGGCTGGAGGAGAGTCTTGGGAGACCTGGGAAGATGGGGTTAGCCAGACAGAGTGCTGAAGGGAAGACAGCTGCACACAGACAGAGCTGCTGAGATTGCGTTGTTTCCCTTGGAGTATTCAGCAGAGTAATGATTGAAGCATAAATGTAAGGAAACTACCCAAGGCTAAAAAAGAAACCTTTGAAAGCATCAACGAAAAGTGATCTTAACTTTTTGAACATATGAACTTCAGTTCTAATAACTGTTTTAATATGCTCATGTCTATTATCATTAATATCTATGTAATTCTGAGTCAACTTTGATTATTCTCCCCACAGAAAGCATCACTTTCCTCCTTTCTCACATGCATGGTAATAGTTACTGAATACCAGACGTGGTGCTCTACCTCCTTGAGATTTGTCTGTGAGACACTGAAATTACTTGAAAACACTTTAATCATTTGGGGTCTTACCTTTAAGGTCTGTTGGACTGGACCAGAGCAATCTTTAGTGTAATGCTAATCCTTTTTCAGTATTAAAGCAATGCTCTTCTCTGTACTTCAATCCAAAACTTTGTGAATTACGTGACTTTTCAACCTGGCAACTGGAACTCACTCTCTCAGCCTTGTGTAAGCCTTGCCACATGTTTTTTTCTTTTCTTTTCTTCAAGAAGTTTATATTAAAGTACAGGAGACATTAAGTAAACCAGAAATTATAGTCAGTGTGATAGAAATAAATACAGAGAGCTCTAGGTAGATGGAATTGGGGATATCAGACGTGATTAAAATTATGTTAATGTAGCTATAGAATTCTCATTAGGAATGATGTTGGGTGAAAAGGATAAACTGAGGCATAAGGTGGTCCAAGCAAAGCAGACAGCATGTGGGCATGGGGTAAGGTAGGAAAGAATATGTTAATTTTTGCTTTGCAGCCATTATTACGTCTGGATCATTTAAAAATCACTGAAGAAATGGATGAAGTGCCCAGGATGTAAACTCAGAACACCTGAACCAAATGACATTGTGGTAACTGAAAACGTAGGTGTTGGCTGGGAAATCACCTGGAAACATTCTCAAAGTAATGTACTACGTTTTCTTGGCCATCTGGCAACATTTCTGAACTATGTCAAACTGAGACAAAAATTTGGCAAGAAGTCTAAATTATGGCACTCAGAAACTATTGTACATGTGTCCCATAAGCCACAGACAAATACAAATTAGTGGGCCCATGTCGTCTCTTCTCAGAGTTCTCTGTTAGTTCAGCCCATTTATTTATGTCTTTTTCTCTTCTTACCATACTTCCTTTTGAAAGTAACATTTTTATGTTCAAATATGTGTATACTGTAAATTTACTTAATGCCAAGTCTTATTCCCATCTACACATCATTTTGTTCTTCAAGGAAACAATTAATGAGTATGTGCTTATCTTCCACATGGTGATTTTTTATTTTGAAGGGAGTGACAAGGTATTTTAAAATATTTTTCTCCTGTAATTATTTATTTGTATTCAACATAAGTGAGATGAATTATTACCAAGATGGCTCTGATTTGTCACTTCTCTGTGTCTACAACTTTGCAAAGTTGTAAATTCAGAGAGGGAGTAGACTACACTCCCCCATATGTAAATTCTGGTGTGGGTGCATACCTTATAATTACCTCCCCCCAAAATGCACAGAAATTTGTGGTGTGTTAGTTCTTAACCTTGACCTCACACGGAATAGTGTGTGGTGACTCCTTCTCTTGAGGCACACCTTCTGAAGGATGAGAGACCATGTGTGGCAAGGTCAATTAGAGCACAGACAAGGAATTTGGGGATGAAGTTATAAAATATGAATCAATAAGCTACAATTTTATTCCTATTCTACTTGGAACATGGGTATAAAATGTTGACTACCAGACATGGTGGTTTTACCTCCTTGAGATTTGTCTGTAGTAACAATACCCATAGTTATTATATATTTCACTTAAATGGTACCCATCTTTTGTTGGAGAAATAAAATGCAACATCACCAAAAATTATATCACTTGACCTATTTTCTTTCAAAATTTTATACATAAAGATTATATTAAAATAACAAATAGACTATCAATAGCAAATGATTCTATAATTTTAATGTACAAAATTTTTTATAACATTATTGTGTCAAGATTGTTCTATAATTGAGGGAAATTCTATACACAGTGAAAGCTCCAGATCTAAAGCGTAATGGGACATAGAAAATAAGAATGTTTAATGTAAGTATGAATATGTGAACAGACTATGTAAATGGATCACATAGAACATATTCTTTTTAACAGGTTTGTTGAGATATAATTAACATAGTTTAAAATTCACCCATTTAAAGTGCATAATCCGATGTTTTTTATCATATTCATAAGACACTACCACAACCTAATTTTAGAACACTTCTGACCCTCAAAATGATACCCAGTTCCTAGTGGAATACATATGTATATTTATTCATTTATTTAATACAGTGCTTTTGATTCTGTGTATATTGCTGTGTATATTAGTGGTTTTGATTTCATGTTGTTAGAAATATTTTGATATATGAATACACCATGAGTCATGCATTCACTCTCCTGTTGATAGATATTTTGGTTCTTTCTAGTTTGTTGCTTCAATCAATCTTCATGTACAAGTTAATCTTTCATGTGCATGCAGTTACGTATCATTTTTCTCTTTATTAAATACTTAGGGAACTTATGAATTGTAGGGTAGCTATCTATGTAGTTTTATTAAAAAGTGACAGTTTTATAAAATGGTTTACCATATCACACTTCCACTGTCAGTATAAGAGAGTTCCCAGTGTTCTACTTACTTGTTAATACATGGTATTGCTGGGAATTTAAGTTTTAGCCATTCTAGTGGTTGAAAATGTATATGAGATTAATAAAACAATGAAATACTATTACACACCTATTAGTATGGCCAAAACCCAGAATTCTGACAACACCAATGCTGGCAAAGATCTGGGGGAAAAAAAAGAACTAAAACCTCTTATTTAATGTTAGTGGAAATAAAAAGTGGTATAGTAACTGTGGAAGACAGCTTTCCTTGCAAAACTAAACATGCTCTTCCATATGAGTCAGTTACACCACTTCTTGATATTTTCAAAGGAGCTATGCCCAGACAAAAACCTTAAATATTCATAGATGCCAAAGGTTAGAAGATATCCTTAAGTAGGTGAGTGAATAGATGAACTGTAGTCTATCCAGACAATGGATATCTTACCATTAAAGAGAAACGAACCATCACCCGTGGACAGACATAGAAGAACTTTAAGGGCACATTGCTACATCAATGACACCCGTCTGGAAAGGAGACGTACCATATCGTTCCAACTATACGATGCTCTGGAAAAGACAAAACAATGAAGGCAGTAAAATATCAATGGTTGCCAGAAATTGAGGGTGAGAGAGAAAAATAGGTGAAAGATAAAGTATTTTTAGAGCAGTGAAACTACTCTATATTACACAGTAATGACAGATATACGTTTATTCAAAACTTTATATGTCATGTATAACACCTTTCTTCAGTAGGTTCCTGGTCTCAGGGATTCGAAGAATGAACCCATGGACCACAGATCAGAGGTAAGATAAGATTTTATGAGACCGAAAGGAATACAGAAGGAGTGAAAACACCAGAGCATCTGGCAAAGTTGGAAGTCTCCACAGGGGTCCTTGTGTAGGGTTATATTTGGTATTTGGCCTTTGCAGTTTTTATCTCAGGGAAGGGATTAAGGTATGTGTTCCCCACTCAAATTGCAACCACCCAAAACCTTTCCAGGCTTCTTTCATCATGACCTTGATACAGCCCAGAGGGCTGGCCTGGAAAGGGCAGCCTGTTTGTGCCTAGAGATGGATCTGGCTTCTGAGTTCACCTGGGCCTAGAGAATGGGTGTCCCTACCTAGTCCTGAGGGCGGAACCCTATATCAACATTGATTCTAAAATATTTTTTGGTTTTTAATTTATTTTGTATTGACACATTATAGATATACATATTTTCAGAATACATGTGATATTTTAATACATTCCTGTAATGTATAATAATCAAATCATGGTAACGGGGATATTCTTCATCACAAACACATATCTTTTCTTTATACGGGGAATATTCACATTATTCTAAAAGTTTTGAAATATATAATAAATATACAATATGTTATTGTTTATTGTTGTCACTATGATTTGTTGAAAGCTAGGTCTTATTTCTTCTGTCCGTATTTCTGTACTCATTAATACTCTTCCCTTTCTCTTTATGCTTTTGTACCTGGCTGGCTTTTGTAACCATTGTCTATTTTCCTGACATCCACTTCTGCAGCTCCCGTGAATGAGAGAGCCATGTGCACTGATCGTCTTTCTGTGCCTGGCTAATGTCATTTACAATGACTTCCAGTCCTTCTCATGTTGCTGCACATGGCAGCCCTCTGGGCCTTGTAACGGTTGAATAACATTCCATTGTGTATATATCCCATATTTTCTTGGCCCATTCACCCACATGGGGCACTTAGGTTAATTCTAAATTGGCTGTTCTGAATTAAATGAGTGCTGTAATAAAAGTGGAAGTGAAAATATTTCTTCAGGATGTTAATTTCCTATTTGGGGCTTATGGCAGTGGTGGGATTGCTGGATCATGTGGCAGGTCTATTTTTAGGTTTGAGAAGCCTTCATGCTGTTCTCCAGGGTGGCTGCACTAATTTACATTCCCACCGCCAGTAGTCAAGGGTTCTCCTTTCTCCACCTCCCCACTTCCTCACTGTTACTTCCTATCATTCCAGTAAAAGCCATTTTAAAAGGCTACATATTGTTGTGTTTTGGTTTGTATTTTCCTGATGAGTTCTGGTGTCTAGCAGTTTTCATATGACTGTCTGCTTTTGAGAAGTGTTTGTTTATTCAGATCCTTTCCCCCATTTTTAATTGGATTTTTTTTCTATTGAGTGGTTTGTTTCTTATTTATTCTGGTCATTAATAACTTGTTAGACGAGTCATTTTCAAATAGTTTCGTCCTTCCTGTGGATTATTTCCTCACTTTGCAGATTCTTTTCCTTTGTTATGAAGAAGCATTTCAACTAAGAAGATTCTATTTGTCTATTTTTGCTTTTCTTGCCTGTGCTTTTAATTTCTTACTCAAAAACATCTTTGCCCAATCCAATGTCATGGAGTATTTCCCCAGTATTTTCTTCCAGTAATTTCATAGTTTTGGTTTTAGATTGAAGTCTTTATTTTGACTTGATTTTTTTGATATGGTGAGAGATAGGTGTCTAGTGTCATCCATCTAAATACTCTTTCTCTCACACACACTTACAGTTTTTCCAATATTGTTTATCGAAGCAACTGTCCTTTACCCAGTTATGTTCTGGTGTCTTTGTGGGAAATGAGTTGACTTTAAGTATGTGCGTTTACTTCTGAGTTCTCTATTCTATTCCATTGTCCAACGTGTCTGTTTTATGCCAGTAACGTGCTGTTTGGTTGCAATATCTCTGCCTTATACTTTAAAGTCAGGCAGTGTAATGTGTCCAGACTTGTTCTTTTTGCTCAGGATCAGTTGGCTATTAGGAGTCACTTGTGTTTTTATATAAAAATTCAGATTTTTTTATTTCTCCAAAGAATGTCCATGGTCTTTTGATATGAATTACATTGAATTAGATTGCTGCAAATAGTATTGACTTTTAACAATATTAATTCTTCTAATTTATAAGCCTGAGATATATTTTAATTTTTTGTGTGACTTCTTCAGTTTCTTTCATGAGAATTTTGCAGTTTCCTTGTAGAGATCTTTCCCTTTTTTGATTAAATTTATTCCTTAGTATTTTCTGTTGTTTGTAGCCTTTATAAATGTTTCTTTGATTTATTTTTCAGTTTTTCATACTTAATGATAATAAATACTACTTTTTTGTATGTTAATTTTTAATCCTGAAAATTTACTGAATTAATTTATTCATAAGCTATTTAGAATTTTTGAACATAACATCATTATCATTTGCAAAGAAAGGCAGTTTGACACCTTCTAAAGAGGGCATCCCTGTGTCTTTCTTTTCTCTGCTTGCTGTGGGTAGGGCATCCAACATTATGATGAATAAAAGTGGAAAAAGAAAGCATTCTTTTCTTTTCCCAGATCTTAGAAAAAAGGCTTTTAAGTTTTCCCCTTTCAGTGCGATGTCAGCTCTAGCTCATCATATACCATTTCCATGGTTAAGAGTTGTGTTTTTCAACACTCAGTTTGTTGAGGGCTTTTATCGTAAAGGATTGTTAGATTTTATTGAATGCTTTTTCAGATTCTGTTGAAATCAATTTTTGTTCTTGAGTCTGTTAATGTGATACATCACATTTTTGTATTTATGTATGTTGGACCATCGTTGCATCCCTAGGATAAACACCATGTGATCATGCTGAATGACCTTTGTAATGCATTGCTGAATTTTCTTGTTGAGGATTTTCACATATGTGTTCATCAAGGATATTGGCCTATAGTTTTCTTTTTTCGTTGTGTTCTTGTCTGGTTTTGCTATCAGGGTAATGCTGGCCTCAAAGTTTGGAAGTGCTTTCTTCTCTTCTTTTTTTTCTTTCTTTGAGTCAGAGTCTTACTTTATCACCCTCAGTAGAGCGCTGTGGCATCATAGCTCACAGTGACCTCAAGCTCTTGAGCTCAAGTGATTCTGTAATTCTCTTGCCTCAGCCCCTTGAGTAGCTGGGACTACAGGCGCCTGACGCAATACGAGGCTATTTTTAGAGATAAGGTCTCAGCCTTTCTCAGGCTGGTCTCGAATTCCTGAACTTAAGCAATCTACTTGCTTTGGCCTCCCAGAGTTCTCTTCAATTTTTAAAAGCTTCAGTAGAATTGGTCTAAGTTACAGCTTTGATCTTGTTACTTATATTTGTTTTGTTTTTTGTTTGTTTGTTTTTTTCCAAGATTCAGTCTTAACTTGCATGTGTCTAGAAATTTATCCATTTCTTACAGGTTTTCCAGTTGGGTTCTTTTTTTGCTTGTTTTTGTTTGTTTGTTTGTTTGTTTGACAGAGTCTCACTCTGTCACCCAGTGCCATGCATCTGCCCAGCTCACAGCAACATCAGACTCCTGGGATCAAGCAATGCTTTGATCTCGGTCTCCTGGGTAGCTCAGATTACAGGCAGCTGCCAAAATGCCCAGCTAATTTCTTTATTTTTTAATACAGAAGGGGTCTTGCTTGTGCTCAGGCTAGTCTTGAACTCCTGAGCTTAAGAGATCCTCCCACCTCGGCCTCCCAGAGTGCTTAGGATTATAGGCAGGAGCCACTGACCTGTCTCATTTTAACTTTATGAAAAAGAAGAGCTAAAAAGTTGATACATTCTTCATAAAATATAAATTTTGATAAATTGAGTTTTGTTCCAGTTGTTTTGTTGGTCAGACGTATTTGAATTATTACAATATCATTCTCAATTTTGTTGTCAAAAGTGTGCTAATAATAGTTATAATTATATTTAATAAAGAACATTTTTATAAGTATTTTATCCTCTTGCTACAAATGGATTCATATAGTTTCATATTTACTAATATAGACTATCGATTTAATACAGATGTTAGAGAGAAAAGATAGAAAATAATTTATTTAAAAAATGAATATTCTAAATCATATATTTTACATTACTCATATTCTTTTTTTTTTTTTTTTTGGTGGTTTTTGGCCAGGGCTAAGTTTGAACCCGCCACCTCCGGCATATGGGACCAGTGCCCTACTCCTTGAGCCACAGGTGCTGCCCACATTACTCATATTCTAATGAAAATTAATTTAATTTGATTTAATTATTATTATTATTATTTTTTTTTTTTTGGAGACAGAGTTTTACTTTGTCATCTTTGGTAGAGTGCCGTGGCATCAGACTTCACGACAACCTCAGATTCTTGGGCACAAGTAATTCTCTTGCCTTTGCCTCCCAAGTAGCTGGGACTACAGGCACCTGCACAACACCTGGCTATTTTCTAGAGTCCAGTCTCACTAGTGATCTCAAGCAATCCACCCACCTTGGCCTCCCAGAGTGCTAGGATTATGGGCCGCTGTGCCCAGCCTGAAAATTAATTTTAAAAATCACATAATAATGACCTCTTCTTTGGTTAGTAGCATGTAGTATACCTGGGGTCAGATAGATTAATATCACTCTACCAGTATCTTAAAATCTCAGAGGGGAGTTATATGTGAATTAATTTTATAAAGAAAATGCAAGTGCTTTTTTGTAGGAGGATAAGAAGAGCAAGGGAGGATGATAACTGGCAACATGGGTGTGGACGTTCCAATAGCACATGTATTTTTCTCATGATTTCTACGTAATTATAAAAAACGATTTTTAAAATTAAAATGCATAGTCATAATGGGAGTGATTTTCATAGTAATTCTCACTACAGAGACCGAAATTGTTTGTCAATATTTCAAGCAAAGTTTGGCCTTCTTCACATTAGGTAGGCAATATTTTCACATTCTAGTTAGCAGGTTATAGTAAAAATGTAAAACCATCCATAAACATTTCTTTAAGATGGTATGAAAGAATATATAGTATTTGTGAAGGCCAGATTCTTTGTTATCAGAGAGGGTCATTCCATGATATATAGTACTGATTAGAGAAATTTGAAGGGCATGTTTGGTAAGCTGTTCATTAATTTTTGTCTTTAAAGGCTGAGAATTACTCCAGGAAACATACTAACAAATGTAAAAGGATAAACCTCTGCCACCATTTTATTCATTGTGAATATATGTGTTCAGTCAATGACAAAATTAATTTCAATCAAAATGAGTTTCTTGAAATTTCACTTGAATTGCTTTTCATATGAAATTTTAAAATGCTCTTGGAGGTCATGTTTATTTGGAAGACAGATATACACAACCTTTAAACACATTTCTAAATCACAACACATTTCTAATTCATTGATCGTAGTACTCAGAACAACAAGGTACAACAAGAAAGAGAAGAGGAAATGACTTCCCTTCAAATATGAATCTTCTTGAGAAAACAATCTAAGGTCTTATGCATTAAAGAAGGTAAAAGAAGTTAAGAATAATAAAGAATTTTAATACGCAAAGAAAAATTAGTTTTACTGATTTTTCATGTGTCTACCTAATTAAGAGACAAGAATATTTAATGATGATTTTTCCGTATATCTCAGATTCTGAACACAAATTAAGGAGTCACTCATTAAAGGCTTCTTTCGATGAAATGCATTATGGCAGGAATCTGACAAAGAAGTTCACAGCCTATCTGGAGAAGACTCCCTGATCAAAACCCAATACAAAATTTAGTTTTGAATGATTTTAACTACTATTGGATGGAAAATGATTAGCAGTCAGTCCGCAATCTATTCTCTCTGTTTAGTGGGAGATTTTCTGGCAAAGACAGAGAAGTGACCCAAGTCAATCTCCTGCAAACATGCTAATGAGAGATTTTCTTTCTTTTCTTTTTCTCTTACTTTTTTTTTTTAGATAGAGTCTCACTACGTTGCCCTGGGTAGAGTGCTGTGGCGTCAAGTTCACAGCAACCTCAAACTCTTTAGCTTAAGTGATTCTCTTGCCTCAGCCTCCTGAGTAGCTGGGACTACAGGTGCCCGCCACAACACCCAGCCTTTTTTTTTTTTTTTATTGTAGTTGTCATTATTGTTTAGCTGGCCCGGGCTGCCTTCAAACCCATCAGCACCAGTGTATGTGGCTGGTGCCGTAACCATTGAGCTATGGGCCCAGAGAGACTTTCTACCACATCCATTGTTGTTATGTTTGGTGAGAGTATCTGTCTGTGGAACCCTTTAGCAAGATGAGCCTGGTCTGTTGAGAATTTCCTGGGAGACTATCGGTTTGGGGACGTGATGTCTTCATAAGAAATATTATCACATAACCTTTAACTATAGAGTATAAAAAGACGTTTTCTGACCCTTCAGCTTTCTTTTGTGCAAGTAATGGGTGTGTGTTTCTCTTAGAGTCACTGATTATTTGATCTTGACCAGAGTCTGTCCTAGTGTGGCAGTGAAGAACCTAGGCTGCTGCTGGGTAAATGACCTCAAGTGTCTCCTCATTCAGTTCCATGTGCACTCAGTATTATTAGTAAAGCTTCCTATGAAATAAGATTTCTGGTTGAAATGAGTCTCCCTTGAAAATCTAATCCTGTGTGTTTGTTCAGGTCATTGCTGAGAACATTGCCTTTCATAGGCTTGTATCATAATGATTAATAAAAAGGAAGGAATGAAAACTCTGATGATAATCTGATGTCCTTTGCTTTACCACAGTCACGTCCATGTGACTCTGGAACGTTTGCAGAGCTGCTTACAAAATTAACTTGTCTGTTTAATTATGCACCTCTTGGAATAAGTTTTACAATGAAGGGTAGTTTTTTTGATCTTGTTCCATTATGAACTTTTGAGCACAAGTTTTGCAAGGTCCCTGAGTCTAAGCAGCCAAACTTGTAAGTGGAGGATGAGGCAGAAACCCATAAAAAATTATCCAGTAATTTTAGTTGATGAAAACTCTCTGAATAGTTATGAATGCATAAATGATTTCATAAATAAAGCTAATGTTGTGCTATGGGGACCAAAAATCTAAGTTAATAATAATGCCTGATATTGAAATGAATATAATATATTTTATCTTCATAATGGGACAGCAGAATATCCTGTTAAATTCTAGGCTTATCCTTTTGAGAGAGGTATAGACTGGTTCATCTGTGACAGTCCTACTTTTGTTCCTGTTTTGTGAAATAATTATTAGCAGTAGCCCTTTTTAATTTCAAATTTTTCTGTTTTTATAATGAATTATGGGGTTTCTTGTCTCTCTCAGAGACAAGTATAATATATTTAAGAGAAACCAGTTTGCATTATGAAGAACTAGGTGTGTCTAACCTATAAACTCTAGATGTTGGGCTATCTGTTACAATTTTAGTCAAATGTTTGAAATTTGTCAATAATTTATTTTCTAACAATGACAGGTGGCCCACAGTGTACATATTTCTATAGCAAGTTTTGAATTTTTCCTGCTGTAAGCAACATGGTCTCTCCATCATGACTGACAGCCAGGAGAACTTCTAGTAACATGTCATAATTTATACTAAAATAATTGTCAATAAAAAGTATTTTTGTATTTTCTGTGTTTGGGACGCTATGTGGAACATACAAGAAAGAGATGACCCTCAAGAGAGCCACCAGTGTAAGACTCACTATGTAATTGAATATGGTGGGATCATACGTGGTGAAGAGAATCAGATATTTGCTAGAGAAGAAGAGCTTTGAGGTAGTCCTTACAATGGGATAGGTCTCTCTATAGTAAGTGGCCCTACAGGGTGGATTTTCTATGTCAGATTAGTGATACACACAAAATCAAGGAGGAGAAAAATTGTAGCAAACTGTTAAAGAACAGTGACTAGTTTTATTGGCTAATCCAGAGAGACACAATGTGAAAGAGATTTAGAAGCGAGGAATTGGGCAATGCTGTGAAAGTTAAGCATTTTATTATTTTATATTTTACAGTGTTTTATTTTATATTTTTATTAATTTTGATTTTACAACTTTTACATTTTGTAAAATTTTATTTTATATTTTACAAAATTTTATTTTATGTTTTACAAAATATTATTTTATACTTTACAAATGAAGAATGATGTGAGCAGCAGAAGAGAAAGCAAGTCAAGTCGTTGAAAGACTTTCTCTTTGTAGAGAGAGCTTGAGACCTTATTGAATCCTAGGATCTGGCAAAAGGCTCAGTGTTGTGCATTAACAAAGTCAGAAGAAAATGGGGAAGAAGAAGAGTAAATGATGCTCTGGGACTATACGACAAACTGGTTGGATTTGTACTTGACTTCTGCCACACTCAGATCACAGTCAGTGATCTGACTCTTCATTATAAAGAGTTGCTGAAGGCAAAAGGCTAGGCTCCTGCAAGAGGGAAATGGGAGACAAAAGTCTGGTTACCTCTTGATAGAGTTTTGAAGAAAAATATCTGCCTTTTCAGAATAGACAATTCTTTGGGGAGATTAAAAGCCTTATGTATGTATGTATGTATGTAAGTATGTATTGAGACAGAGTCTCGCTCTGTTGCTCTTGGTAGAGTGCCATGGCATCATAGCTCATAGCAACCTCCAACTCTTGGACTCAAGCAATCCTCCTGCTTCAGCCTCCCAAGTAGCTGGGACTCCAAGGCACCTGCCACAGTGGCTGGCTAGTTTCTTTCCTTCCTCCCTTCCTTCCTTCCTTCTCTCTTTCTTACTCTCTCTCTTTCTCTCTTTCTTTCTACTTTCTTTCTTTTTTAGTAAAGACAAGGTCTTGCACTTGCTCAGGCTGGTCTCAAACTCCTGATCTCAGGTGATTCACTCTCCTCATCCTCCCAGAGTGCTAGGATTACAGGTGAGAGGCCCTCTACCTGGGCTAAAAGCCCTCTTTAGATATGTGATTTTTAAATTTGACTTTAAATACTTAAAAACTTTCCTGAGGAGTGAAATTTCCAGCCAGATCTGTGAGACTATTATGTTTTCTGATCTCATTCCCAGGAGAATATCTTCCCCTTTTCCCACCTTTTTGTTCCTATGGTCAAATGTAGATTATATATCATACGTCCATGTATGTGATCCTTACATATATAAGTGTGTGTTGGGGTGAAACATTGTTTTAGAAAAATCAGTGTAGAAGCAATACTTCTGTGCCCTCTGTGTGTTTATGGGGAATGTCTACGTGGATTTTTGCCACAGCGTCCGCCATTTGATACTCCATCTCCGACCCCTGTGTTCTCTTTCTGAAGGTAACGTGGAAATAGCTATTTGGCTCCTCAATGCCACCTGACAGGCCAGTTAGTCGGAGACCTTCTTTCTCAGCAGGCTCCACGTAGTTATGTTGTTTGAAGCTGTGCTTCAGCGAATCTTTGCTAAAATATTTCTCTTGCCCTCTCTACTTTCCAAATAATAGCTATAGGAAAGAATCATCTTTATTCTTGATAGTATTCCAAGGTAGAATATTGTAGAAACCCACTCCTTGGAGGAACTCCTAATAAAAATTCAAAACCATGACTCTGACATGCAACTTCCATTCTAACTCGTCAGTATAGACACATCCTCAGAATTGTATCTCTGTTAGTACGAATTAATACTGGAGCTGGTATTTTTTAAAAGATTTTTTTATAGAGCATATTTAGAGAAATGTTACCAAAAGTTGAACAAAAATTAAATTAAGAAAGAATAATTAAATAGGGTTAATGAAAATGTACCACTTTTGCAAGGAAACTTTCTCCATATTCCTGAGTCTGTAGTGGATATTGTTTCTGTTAGAGCTGTTGCCCTGTTCAACTGTTTACTTCTGAAGCTGGCTGCCTTCCTAGGTGCAAAATTAGAGAAATCACGATGGTGCATTAGCCCGTGCCTTCAGATGTCTAAGATAGCAGACACAGTAGAGGGAATGAAATAAAGTAATTTGTGGTGAATATTTGTAGTTTTTATAGGCCAAGGTTGAGGCCTAGTTACAAAAAGGGCTAGAAAGGCCTAGGAGAGTTTGGTCAGGGAAAGAACCTGTGTCCCCTGGAGTTGGAGTTGAGTGAATGCATGTGTACGAAGTGCAGCTCAGGTCTCAAGGACCCAGAAAGCCACTCCTTTGACTTGGAGTCCTTAGGAAGGACAGAGCCTCAGACTTTCCATCTCTGTCAGGGGTAGTATCCTAATTTTGATAAATGCCAGCCTGTAGAATGGCTGGCCTAGTTGCATTTAGACTGGGGGCCAACCCTTTGCAGTTGTTCATTTCCCCGACTCCGGTGCGCACCCCACTCTGCACCCCTCATTGTCACTTTGAAAAGCCTTGTTGCCTCTGCACGAATGGAAGTTGCGTCTAATCTATTCTGAACTTCTTCTTCTACTACAATTACAAATTACTGATTAAAATCTCTCCTTATCATTCTAGTGGTCGGCTTTGCTTATCTTTGACAATTGTTTTATCACTTCTATTTTACAAATGATTAAATTCAGGAGAATTTAAATACAGTTTTTGAAAATGGAACTATTATTCCCACTTTGCAGATGAGAAAATTGAAGCAGGGTAGTGAGTAGCTCATCCAAGGTCACACGGTGAGTAAGTGGTAAACAGGAGCAGAAGCCTGTGTGTGTGTGTGATGGTACGATGTGGGGCTGGAGGACTAGGTCTTGCAAGAAGTGGAACCTCATGGATTAAACCCACAGGCGCTGGAACCACGTGCCGAGTTGCTTCTGCTAATTTCATGTCAGCTGACTGAGTTTACATAAGTTCCTTAACTCTTTCGGTTCAATCTCATCATTTTTAGGCAATATTGACAGTGCTTATATCATAATGTTGCTGTGAAATACCCTAAATTCTAATTTATACAAATCCCTTAGAACAATGCTCTGCACATGTGAGCACTCAAGGTACTCAATGTACATCCTAACCAGGGCCGCTATCATCACCACTATTATTATTGTGCTGTATTACTATTTTATTATTATATCTCACCCTTTCGGTTTTAATTATAGTGAAAATAATTTAATAAGTAAAATAAAATGGGTTCCAAATTGCCTCATTATTATCTATGGCCAGGGGGCAATTAATCCGGACATTTTTCAGGTTCTAAGCTGCGACCAGTGTAGAGTTAGCTGGAACATGTGTTATTTAAAGTTCGTTTGATATAGGAAGGCACAATAGTTGAAGAGGAGATTGATATTATAGAAATAAAGGAAAAGAAAACTGTTTTTCAGTTTCCAAACAAGCTGTGGAAATTCAAGTCTCAGGGAACAGAGAGACATTTTATAGGAAAAGCTTTGCAGCATTCCTAAGGCAAGGTTCGGACATAATGAACAGGTGTAAAAGAACATAGGTCAGCATGAAATGCTAACTTTCCTGAGATTTCCCCTCTATTAGCCCATCACGGAGGAGTCCACAGAGGAAGTGAATGTTTGCCAGAGACAGTGGAAAGGAGACCCAAGTAAATAGAAATAAACAGTGGGCAAATAAATAGAAGTCCCTCTATCTCGAAGACTAGACGAAGATCCTCTCCCTAAGTCACAGAAAAGGTTCTGACAGTGTGTCTACAGGGGGCTCAGACAGTCTGACTAAGTTGCATAAGAATCTGCACATGCCCTTGGCTTTGGGGAGAACCAATCACAACAGCGAAGTCCAACTTCAGCATCGTTTCTTGATCTTCCTAAAAAGCAATGACTACATGAGACATCTGAATAAAAGCAGTCTCACCTAACCCTACAGACTCGTAGTCAAGTGGGGTGTACCTGGCCCTGAGCCTGGCAGAGGGGTTCAGATGTTGGCTGAGGGAGAGATATCATGTCCCCAACACAGTTAGGAGACTATCCTGCTTACCAGATGCCAAACGCAGACAAGTTTGCCTAAATTCAATAAACGCCTTAGCTGTTATTAGCTGTGCCAGGAAATCAGAAGATCCAAGGTTTACCTGGAGGACTGAGGCCCCCAGTGAGTGGTCTACAGTGAGAAGAATTATGGGTCAGCCTCCTCTTCCTATTTCACAGTGACTTATAACTAAATCCATCCCAGGGAAAGAAAGGAATGAACAAAACCTATCTAAGTTAAAGAGAAATCATAAATTTTTACCATAATTTACCTTTGTCATGATAGATATTCTGGATTCGCCAAACTCAAAAGATAAATGAAATTTAGGGATAAGAAATTTAAATGCATTGAATGGTTGTGAACCATGATCTGTGACTAGAAATGCTTCCTTTGTTTGTTTGTAATAACCAAGAGTGTCTCCACCATCCTCACCCCCCACTGCTCTGTTGACGGTGTTGGCCATCCTTGCAGGAACGTACACTCCACTTGACCACTGAATGCTCAGAGAGACTCAGTTAATCATTGTGAGTTAACAGTATATTCTCACAATGTGATTTATTCTTCCTGAGCTCTGCGTTGTTGATGCTGGATCTCTCTCTATCATCTTCAATAAAGCACAGTTTTCTCGGCAGACTTGGTGCTTAAGGCTTAGAGAGATCCTGAATTACTGCAGCTGACGGCAGTCCAAAATGTATTATTACCTTGGAAGCAGAGGAGATGGACAAGGAACATTTACTGAATTCGGTTTTACTGGTTCTTATGATAAGCTTTGCACCTATTTTTTATTTTATTTTATTTTATTTTTACTTTTTGCTTAAGTTTTTATTTTGCACTTGTGCCTGGATTACATTTCATTCGCCTCTTAAAGACTTTGTTTTTATGTTTATTTTCTTTAAACACATATGTATCTTTCCTAATTAAAAATATAAATCTATTTTAATCTATTGCTTCTTCCTATAAATTGTTTTGCCTCTTATCACTCTTGGAATGGATTGTGATCTATAGCTTTGCACCTGTTCTGAAAGGTTAGTGTTCTTATCTTGTACAAACAAAGAAGGTAAGTTTGGCAACGTGAATCTTGCTCATTTCATAAGCATGTCAGACTTTACTTGCACTGCAGAGTAACCTCATGAGTGGCTAGGGACTGCCCTTAGTCCACATTTTCTTAGGAACACTCAGACCTTGTTTCTCTTATCCAGTATTGGAATCATCTAAACAGCAGGGTTCTGGGCCCCAGTTTAGACCTATTTAATCGTAGTAAGTGGCAGCAAGTACTGGGAATCTGCATTTTATTTGCATCTCAGGTAATTACATGTGTTATTTTTACTTTGCACATTGCTCTTTAAATTTCTGAGCATTCAAAATTCCTGGGAGGAATTAAAATTTATGAAGTTTTTATGTTTTCAAAAAGAAGAAGATCCTATTCATTGTACCAAAATCATATTTCTGTCACCCCAGAATTCCCTATCAAGAACTTATACCTTAAAGCCAAAGCAAACAAGCAGAAATCGCCAGAAAATCTCAAATGAGGCCCCGAACTACAAGAGATTAGCCATTACTCCAGCTCCTTTTGGTGCTAAAATACTTTGAGATGTATTGCATCATTACTATTTAATCAGCATTTAGAACTTTTGCAAGCCTAGTGTGGAATGATTAAAGGGAGTTTTTATCTGCAAAAAAAACGCACCTTTAGCAAATGTGATATATTCACATAAGAATTCATTAAATTAAACTTTTTTCATTATCTCAGCAGTAGAAATTTGCCCCTGTACTTGATCAATAAATCTATGCTATTTGAAATTTAAATTAATGATCATCTTTTGACTTTTCTTTACCAAATATCATTCTGATTAATAAATAATTGGTGGCTCATGGCTCCCTCTCCACCATCACTTGTTACGTGCCTCTGCCATTAGCAAATCCTGTATGTAATTATGTTTATAGCCACTTATTCCCAGCAGATTCTCCCAAGGTGTTTTTTATATTAAGAATATTTCCCACAGAGAAATAGAAGTGGCTAATTAACATATAGTCTTAGATTAAATTAATTCTTCCAAATCTGATTATTATGTGAAAATACTTCTGCCTTTATTATAAGTTGATGACTGTAACTATTTATATATAATCAGGAAGCTCATATGTAAGCGTGGAGTAAGGCATATACAAATGCTGCTGTTTATTTATTAATATTGCCTCTTTATCAAAATTATATGAGATAGCTATAAATAATTTAAATACTAGTCATGAGGAGAAAAGTACTGTTCCTTTGATTTGGGGGAAGAAGAGAGAGAGCCTCATGAAAAGTGGAGCTTAAACTTGCCCAGTACAGAAGAGAATAGATAAAGGTTGGTTTAGATGAAAAAAATCATATGCCTAAAACAGTTACAAATAAGCCATGACGGATTTACTTGTCTGAAACACAGTATGTGAGAAAAAAGAAGACTAAGAAATAATATAGGAAATATAGGCAGGGTCAGAATAAAAAACAGATTTCTAGGGAGTTTGAATTCTATTCTGAAGATCAGTTACCATCAATTGAGCTCCTATGGAATCTGTTATTGTGATAAGCACAGCTTATGTGTTAAATAACGTTCTCTAGTATCAGAGGTCTTCTGCCTGTTAATCCAGGATTTTGCAGTTAATCTTTTCATTCTCTAGAGTAAATAGAGAGTAGAAATACTTTTGAGAAAAATTATACTTCTGTCATTGTAAATCAGCTGAATATTCTAATTTTGTTGCATGTATCCAAATTATCCAATCAATATTTTTGCTATATTTGTGTGTGTAAAAAAGGGATATGAAATATCAGTATATATGTTTATCCATATGTAAAAGAGGCATATGTTTGATATAAAAAAATATTAGTGGTATGAAATTGATTTTTAATTGTAAAAGAGATGTATTTAAAGTTAGTCCCTGGGTTACGAATAAGATAATTTCTATAGGTTCATTCTTATGCGTAAGTTGGAACAGGTTCATTTACCTATTACGTGTAATAGCCCTTCGTTCATAGGTGTGAGTTGTATGTCACTTGGATGTTGGTAATTTTGAACTGCCTGTATAGCACTGCTTAAAACTGGAGGGTCCAGAAAGGTAAGCTGGTTTGTGAAAAATCAAGTAGCTGGGTAGTATCAGTGCTTAGATGATATCTAAGACCTTTTGGCACCTAATTTTAAAATGTTTTTTTCTGTATTAATTGTGAGAGCATGTTTATGAAAACTTCATATTTAGACTACCTGAATGCAGATCTATCTGAATTTTTAAAAGGCTGTGGTGTATTGTCAATGTGATTTATATTCATGAAGACTGAGACCTCCAGTCAGGTTAAAGAAATCTCCCATGTAGATTTTTAATTGCCAAAGTAAAAATTATTAGTGCTAAATTAGTGGCTTACATGAAAATACAACTTTGAATAGTCTTTGATGTGAACTAAAGTAAGTATTGTTTAATCTCGTTTATATTGCTAATTTGAATTATAAAAAATATTTATGCTTTGCATAAGTTTTCTTAGCTTTTGCTCATATTATATCAAAATTCTCAAATTAATGAGCACAGAATGTTCTAATTCTTCAGATATATTGGGAAAGCAACATTTTCTTCCTAGGAAACTGAACAAGTTTACCAATCCAGGCAGATTTTACTCTTTCAAATAGCCCATAGCGGGACACAAATTCATAATATCTTTAGCAGTTTAGAAGTCTTCTAATTAAAGTTATATGACATTCTTCAGAGTAATAAAGCTATGTTATAAGCACTCACTCAGGACATAGGTTAAAGATACAACATACCCTCAGAAGCCAACCCTAAATATACAAGTCTTGATTTAAATGCAATCACTTAAACCAGCTTGCATCCTTCAGCAAGGATATATATTTTGCATTTTAATACATATGGGTAATAGTACAGCTCAAGGGTCACCTAGGTTATTAATAATAATAACAATAAATGCTAATATGTAGTAAAAATATCCCACGTTATTAGGAAAAGATAGATTGTTCTGTAGCCATCACATTCATGACAGCCCTGGACCTGTTTTAACATGCCTCATGAGTGAATAGAAGTTTCATTTTTTGTGACAAAATACAGCCACTGGAACTAATTTTTTAATGTAATTTAATCAATAAGTAACAATAACTCACCTCAGTGAACACGCTTTTCCGTGCCAGACAATCAATGAGGGATCCTCGCTTCTAAAAGTCAAGCAATTAAAAATGGACTGTCTTATGAATGCCAGCCACTCAGTGGCCGCCTCACTCTATACAGACGATGTCAACCCGCTCACCTGTAAAATTCCACCAGTCCTTCACTCCATGCTTTCAAAAAATTCTGTGGAAAATCAGTGGTCTGTTCCATTTGGAGACACTCTCCCTCCTGTGTTAAACACTTTAGTTGTGTTAGTGTTCTTACTTTGGATATGGAATAGGATTTCATCCTTCGACCGTTCTCGGGGTTACACCAAATCATGTTGACAGCACTTCACTTGACAGCACTTTAGGTGACCCTTGCGCAGGCATACACACCAGACTCTTTGTGCCCAAATTCCATTTACCTTTAAGATTTGTTTTGGGAAGAGTCAGTCTCAACATCAATTTGAGCTCTGTCTTCTCAGTCTGAAATTTTTAGACCAATGTATCATTCTATGATGTCATCAGACTTAGGACATGCTATAGTGCTTTTATTATTCATGGCTCGCTTATTTGTGGATACATAGAAAACTAAGATCCCTAGGGTCCATTTTTTTCTGTCATGTACCACTGCTTGTAAAATTATTTGGTCAGAATTCTAACAGGGCACACCATTAGTTTTCAAACTTTCTGAGTCTTACTTCTCTATAAATGGCACAAGGTTAATCTTACTATCCAAGCAGGTTGTGAGACTTCGTTAGATAGCCATGAGAAATCATGTAACATATCGCTTACTAATAACCGTGTAAAGAATTTGAGTGATCGTCTCATTTTACAAAAAAATTTTGGCCACGTGCACCTCTAAAATGCTGCTGGGTCCCATCTTTGTCTTCCATTTGTAACTCCAAGCAAGGATAAGTTAGACTATACATTTCTAGGTTTTAGAAAACGTGTTTGTACATAAAAATTGAGCATAACTTTTTATTTCTCATTCTTCATTTGGATCATGTTTGCATTCTTTTTTCATAGTCATTACTTTAGATGCTATAAAGTATATAGAGAATTAGCACATTAGAAGTTATATAAAGAAAACTAAAAGCCTATGTGTGAAGCAACACCAATTTGGACTAAAATTACAGAATGCAGACGTGGTGGTAATTACTTTGCCATGGTCCACAACAGGTTTTTTCATGATGGAAAACATTTGTCATTACTTCAAGAGAAGCAGATGACGAGCACACAGTGGTTTTTACTTTTGAATGATATTTTTAGTGCTGAATTCATTCATGGCTAAACAGGAAAATAGAAATAAGTTGGTGTAATTTACATGAAATTCATTTGCATTTAACTTAAAGTCTATCATAATTAATAATATTTTTTAAAGATTTCTGATTTGAATTATTTTTGCCAATAACACACAAAGGAATGAGCCTGTGAAAACATTTGTACATAGCATTAAATTTGAAGATTTAAGTCCGGCAATATCATTAAGCAAAACCCTCAAATATTATAGAGAAAAAATATAAATTGTGATGTATTTGCTCTGTTAGGTAAGAATTGATATCGTAGATGTTTGGATATTTATATCAACACTAGAAATGCCAGAATTGTATAAATTTGGGGAATAAAGAAATGTTACAAATTATTTTTAATTTATTTTCTTATAATACTACTATGTTATATAAGAGTTATGCTAATTGCACATAATTGGTCTATTATGACTTTCAAGGCCAAGTTCCACCAAGTCATTTTCCAAAGTAACAAGTAGGTGGCATTATATTACTATTCTTAATACGGATCTATACTGCTAAAATTCAAGAAAAAATACTTCTACAAAATATTTAACTCTCAAACACGTAAGAAAAGTAAATAAATCTGTTTTTATTCAATAGGTCACTTGAGTCTACCAGAATTATGACAATTTTAGTGGTTTTCTTGAAGTAATTGCTTTGTTAAATGAAATCAATTACAGGAAACTACTTAAAATCCTTAACACGAAATCAAATTCTCTTTATTTTATGACATTTAAGATTCTATAAAGACTTGCAGCTTATAATGAAATATTCGTCTATACCACAATGTACTGCTTCTACCCCAGACCTGGGCAAATGATCAAAATAATTAAAACAAGAAAAGCAAATAGCAACAGGTCTCACCTTGAAGAAAGGACACTGTTCAAACTACAGCCTTATTATTCCAAAAGAATTCACAAGGGAAAAAGACAATAAAAGATTGTAGGAATTCACATATAGCCTTTACTCAGATAGTCACAGGAAAAGAGGTAGAAATTATGCAAAATTCAATATTTACATATTTTTAAGTGCTTCATATATTATACCTTCCTTCTAAGAAAAATTCCCAGACCTTTCTGCACACAGTCACCAGAGAGGGGGGATCTACCAGTAGTCCTGAACGTGCCAAAAATATTCTATTGTGTTTATCAAAAGTTATTTCCAATAATAAAATGTTAAAAATAAAAACCAATTTAAAAAGGGGGGCAACTGTGGCTCAAGGAGTAGGGTGCCGGCCCCATATACAGGGGGTGGTGGGTTTAAGCCCAGCCCTGGCCAAAAATGCAAAAAAAAAAAAAAAAAAATTAAAAAATAGTGTATTTCACTTAGGTTGCTTATAGTCCCAAGAAGAGGGCCACTGTAAATTCAAATTTAATTCTTCATTTCTTCCTAAAAATCGGGGCCACTCAACTGTTGGGAGTTTTATCTGTTCTTACTTCTTATTTCTGGAAGGCAATTCAGTCATAAATGCAGTAAAGATTTGGGTAAATTATGAAAAATAAATGTTATTTTTTTCTTTCAAACATAAAGGATCCACTCCATACCCTAACCTAGAAAACAATCTATATTCTGGTGGTATAGCTACCAAAATATGAATAAAATTTACATAGGTACTTTTCTGTATATCTACATCTACATAGCTTTATCTATGTATCTGCCAATATTTAGGTATGTTTATCTAAATATTTACCTCTACAAATGGAGATTATATTGTAGACTCTGGAGGGAAAGTCCATATAGATTAAAACAATTCAAAATGAGATAATTTATATGAGAAAGAAAAAAACACAAAAGTTATGCTGAAAAAGTTTAAAATTAGAGTAGAAGGTATTTTCTTGAGTCAAGATAAAAAATAGAGTGTGAGGTCAAAGATTACTTGTATTCCTTCAAAAATGTATAGGCAATTATATATTTGAAATTTTTCTGATACTTTTTCTAAATTGTGGGGAAGAAAGAAGTAATCCTTCAGCTATTGAAGTATGAAAAATAAATTTCCTGAAGTAAGTGTGTGTACATACATGTAAGTGGGGGACGCATCACTCTAACTCGCCAGTGCTGCCTTTGAAGGCCACAGCCCAGCGCTGACCAGAGGGGGGACGTGTGGACATGGCCTCAGGATCGTGGAATTCCCCGTTATATCAGATCCACACCATCCAAGGGCAGCCAGTGTCCCAGAAGGAACAGCTTTCGAAAGACACAGCTGCTTGAAGCAGCACTCCCAAAGGCTGGTGTGGGTGGAGAGACTCGCCTTCCTGGGGTGTATCCGTGTTAAATCAGAACCCTCTGTGGTGCTGTGTCACCAAAAGGGAAAACGCGCGGTGGAGGGCTAAGCACAGAGCACAGGCAGCCCATGTTTCCCTGCTCGCTGAGAGCATCTGTCCATCCCACTCCTACCGTCTCGGGCTCTTCAGGATTGGAGGTTCCCTGGGTAGTGACGGGGCTTTCTTGCCAGTGTCACGTTGAACTCCCCACTACTGGTGTTCCTGCTCTGACCTCCTGGTCTCCAGGGACCTGCGGGAGGACAGGGGAGTCCCCACACAGACAGGCCAGCTGATCCTCATCTCCAGGAGAAGGGGAAGTTGCTGCTATTGAGGGATGGGGAGGAAGACATATGGAACGAAGGCGGCCTGCGTGGGGGCTCCTGAGCACCCTCCAAGGGTGGTTGGTTAAGGGCGCAACCTGGGCCTGAACAGGAGATAATGACCCTGTGTTCAGACTCACCGGGAATGGAGGCTCCGTTCACATCCTCAGAAAATCCTCCAAGCCCTGCCCAGATGCCAGATGGTAGTTGAGGAAGCGAGGAAATTTAACAACCTTATTTTAGGAGGAAGACCATCAGTGGCGGGGAGCCCTGAGTCCAACGGTGGCTCTTGAGGCTAGTTCACCGCACTACCTTCTCTTGTCTAAGTTTCTGCTCAGAAAGAGAAGCCCGTTCATTATAGGAGCATCTCCCCCTTTGGCGGAGAAGCCCAGCAGGTGGGCTGTGGGGACCCGGGAATGCCTGTCTCGGACCTGGGGCTGCAAAGACAGGCAGCCTCAGTTTCCTCACTCTGAAACCTGCCATCACACTAGCGCAGAGCCCTGCTGTCCATGGGGGACCTTCAAACGAGGGCTGGATATGGTGGGAATGGAAAGACAAGCCCGTTGCTATGAGAGCGTGGATGACCTTGACTTGATAACTCCCTGTGCACCTGACCAGAAGGTCCTTGAACTGCCTGGTAATCTGGCGGTCTTCCGACTCCATCCCTCTTGCTGCCTGCCTCCTTCACAGCTGCAGCCTCATCACCCTCCTCTCGGCCTCCCTGCCCGCCTTGTCTTTGTCTCTATAAATCACGTGCTGGTCTAGCAGGATCTTGGTACCTTCTCGGACATTTTGATCTAAAACAGCATTTTGATAGCTTCAGCAATATTTGAGTTCTTAGTAAAAAAATGCCTGGCAAGTTTTTGTTTTTAAATCATTTAAATTGTTACCTAATTAAAACGTATATATATTACATATATATGCTCTCTAAAATAAATGAACTTCAAAAATAGTCTTTATTGAAAGAAGAAATGATGCACATTCACCAAAGTCATCAAAATAAAGAAGAAATTGAATAAGAAAAGTAAAAGTTTCATAGTAATACAAATAAAAAACTAATTTTGTAATGAGTGTACATTGAGCTGCAATAAACAGTCCAGATGATCTAATACAAGGTGGGAGCAGGGGAAGGAGCCTGTCAGAGGGGAGGGGGCTGGGGGTCAGGGTGTGTGGTACACCTGTTAGGGGACAGGACACAATTATAGGGGGGACTTTGTCCAACCAAGGAAATCCGTGTAACCTAATTCTTTGTGCCCTCAATGAATCGCAAACAATAAGAAAAAAAGAAAAAGAAAAGGAAAAATTAAAATTTTAAAGTCAGGAGTAACTAGTTATGATTCCATTGGGTATATGTATATACACACTCATATATGACCTATATGTGTGTGTGTATATGTATATATATAATATACTATTAGAGGCTGGCTCTCAAAATATTGGTTGGAGACTGAAATCATTACTATATTTAGTAACATGGAGAAAGAAAGATGGTGTGTAATGAACATACTTGATCTAGATTTGAAAAGTATTGCTTGAGTGGGCCGAGTGCAGAGAATAAAGGGTACACCAAACCAGGGTGAGTTTAAGCCTGGGTGGAAAACGCCTCATGTTGGAAGGCTGCATGGAATTTAGTTGTAATCCAATAAGGCTGCAATCCAAGAAACTGCAATTAGATATATTTGAAAATGTGTATCATTTTGTAAAAAATAATCTACTATGTAGTAAATAATTTCAAAAAGTGAAAACTATTTGTTAACTTCAAAGCTAACTGATCTTTTAATGTGTGTATTGTGTCTGCTTTTGTTGGAAAGCATTTGAAGACTCGGCTTCAGCAGAGGTCCCCAGTGTCAGTTGATCTTCTGGCCGAGTTTCAGGATTTGTGACCTTGAGAACGCCTTGATTTTAGGTTAAGTAAAAGGTAGATTGGTAGCAATGAATGGTTGAAAAGCAAGAAGGCATTTTTTTGGGGGGGGATGCATTGCTGAAGATGTGTGTGTGGGTACACACATTCTACGCATTTTCCCCTATTAAAGTTGGATGTTTCTCAGCATCAATGACTTTCAAACGTCAGTGACTGAGAGCTCATTGATTCCATCTGGAGTTCTTCAGGTGCCTTGATGATACAAACTGGGTAAGGCTGAAATGCTGATTTGAATGTGGTAGGTTAGTGAACCTTTTACTGCATCCTCCAATTAATAGGTCTATTACAGCTAGATGTTCTTCGAATGAATTGCATATATCACCCTGCTCATCAATGACCTTACTAACTGGAGAACATGTTTATCCAAAGTTTCCTTTGGAAGGAAGACTTTTTTGGAAAAAAAAAAAAAAAACACAGTTCTTTTCAAAATGCTTAGGTTTTTTGCCACACATCAAAATGCTTAGTTTTTGCAAAGAAATTTTCAAATCATTTTGATATAACCTGATATTACACAGAAATGCTGAATTCCTACAGAAATCTTTCAATAATTCACATTGATGATTCTGTTGTTCCAAAAATGTAACTGTTCCCACAGAGATGAAGTTCTGACTACCACTTGTCCCTGTGATTGCCAGTGAACTTGGAATACTATGGTAGAACCACCCTGAGTACCTCAGCCTTCAACTTTTGCATGTCATAAAACTGAAGATGTCATGTTGCCCCAATGGAGGAATATAGTTGACAAAATATATAGCTTGTTGTAAAAAATTGTAGCTTGTTGCTCTTAAAAGAGCAGCTTTAGTACATTTTGCTGTTACAAGATACAATGAAAAGAAATGAAAATATCTGGATTTGCTAATACTGTTTTTTTATCTGTGGAATAAACCCTTCATGTTTTCCTGTCATGGAAGGTACATCATCACGTACACTTACTAAATTTACCAAATTCAGTCACACTTCACGACATACATCTTGAAAGCTGCTGAAGATATCTCTTTCCCACATTTTATTTCCAGGCAGCTCCTGCTAGCAAAGAAAAATTTCTGTTATGATCCAAATGGAATGTTAAATGGTGCCCAATCAGTAGTATCCGTTGATTCACTCAAAGCAATTGAATGATATATATTTTCCTTTTAAAGTATTATATGAAGTTGTATCATTAAGTTGAAGGCTAATTCATGCTGCTAATCAGTTATGGTTCTCATAGAAAGAGATGGCGGTTTGTGTACTTTGAAAAGTTATCAGGACCTAAGCATCCTATAACTTGGACCGTGCATCACTGAATGGCTTCCCTTTTACTCTCAAGTATGTAAGCTAAGTTATAGATTGCTTCAGTGGCTTTATTTTCTGGTCTTATTGCTACTTGAAAGAATTGTCTCTGCTTTGTTTTTCATCTTTTAATGTCTGCAATACAGCCTTTTGTGCCTCTGCCTCTAATTAAAAATATCTGTGATCCTTATGAGTGTTACGATGCTAATAAGCATTGAGTTTCTTTAATGTGCACGTTGCAGTATCACAAAGCAAGCAAATCGTCTTATCTTTAGCTGAAACAAGATAATATTACAATTCCCAATCCTCATTACAAAATCTGTTTTCTGCCTTCAGAGTTTTCTTGTTCTTTGACAGGATGGGCTGTTAAGCAGATAGAATTAAAAAATACTGTTAAGCTGTGCAAGGATTCACAAATTCCACTCCAAATGGAACACATAATAACTAATAACAGACAGGCTTACTCAACCCTCATAAACTCCCACCAACCAGCCTCACGTGGTAGTTGTGCCAGTTGGGGGCGGGGGACGTTAGAACTGAGTTATGAGTGTAGCAGCCGTCAGTTCAGCCTTCACGGCTCACTAATGTTCTAATCGTACTGGTCAATATGGAAGGATTATTTCCTTGAAACTTATTTTATTATTTGCTATTTTAAATACATTAATTTTAAAAATAAAATAAATATATGAAAGACAAAAAAATTACTACTTCACTAAGATCTGGAATAAAAATAAACAAATAATGTATAACTGACTCCTCCCCAAATATATTAATGAAAATAAAGTGATTTGTTCTGTAAATTCAGATTCAGTCAAAAAGCCACACTTAAGGCCGCATGTAACATTAAGGCTGCGGGTTTCCCAACTTTGGTTAAGCTAACAATAATCATTCTGTTGAAATGTTCAAGTAATGTCTAAATTTAGCCTAAAGGAGAGTCTAGATGCCTCTGCAGAGGAAGGTAAGTGTGAAATGAACAATTTAAAAATTATCTACCAATTTTTTTTGGTATCATACAGGAATAGCCTACTTATAGACTGTATTTATCTTTATTTCACAGATTTTGGTACTCATTTCTGGAGAAGGAACGCCCGTTTAGCCACAATGATTGGCAAGATCAATGTAATATTTATTTCTGTTTTACTGGTTGAATTCTAGGTAATTGACAGATTTTTGTGCATAAAACCAGCTTATATTCTCGAGGGCTCTGTGTGTGTTTCTGTATATGTATGTGGAATACATCTGTTGTTGCAGCATACAGCTCCTCTTGGAATCATTTTCTCATTTCTGCTCAGCAAAAGGGTGAGAGGAACACAAGTTAGGAGACAAAAATGAAATCACTGCCAGGCTGCAGCTCTGAAAGAGACTTGGAAGCTCCTTCAGTTCTTTGAAGCAGCATGTGTCACACTCATGATGAATCAGATTTTTATATTCAAAATCAGAATCCTCTTAGCTGACACAGCTGAAGTCGACGCCTCGAGGGTACAGCATGCGACTCCTGTTTTGCACTGCAATGCTGAACGGTTCCATTGGAAATTTATTTGCCTGAAATAATCGCCTCACTTGTGATTGAATGCTGTGGTGCAGACAGACACCCAGGAAACCTGCCTTTATTTATTTTTTTTTTTTAGAACAAACAGAATAAAAATGTGATGTGACCTTTCTCTCTTTCTACAAATTGCCTCATAGCCCACCCACCTGTCAGGTTACCATCATGCCCTGTCACCAAGCCCTTCATGACTGAAAAAGGGGCAAGGCAAAGCACCATGTATATCAATTTTTATTAGAAGAAATAATTCTTGAAAGTGAGCACTGTGTTAACTATAATGTTTTGCCAAGAGGATCAAATAGAATTTTTTTTTTCATTTAAAAATCTTATATTGAGGGGTAGGCTTCTCTACCTCTAAAGTAAGTTTACCACACTCAGAGGTTTCTGTGGTAAAATGTCTGTAACAATGTGAAAATTATGGCCAGGATATGGTCCAACTATGTTCCTCCTGAGTCTTTTTCCATGAAATTTTTCAAATGTATAATGAAATTGAAAATTCCCATGTGGATTATCAAAAGCCATGCAGATATGAACCATTTTAAAACCTCACTTTATCAAATGTCTAGTCTACCCTAAAATTCACAGGTGATTTTCATTTATCATTTGGGTTTGACTAATACAATTCTCTGATTTAAAGAAACACTAAAGAACCAGGATTCAGACTTTGGAGCAAACCACTGAAAATTACTAAAACACTTTTATATGACGGACTACAGTAAATATATATTTTTAAATTTGGAAATACTTATGTACATATTGAGTTATTATTTATATACTATTAAATATTGAAAATTACCTATGCTTTATATATACATTTTATTGCAGTAAAAATATCATGCTCAATAAAAAAAAACAAATGCTATGACTTAAAAAAAAAATTCCAAACCAAAAAAACAAAAAAAAACAAAAAATGCTAGATCTTGTCCATACATTTAAAGAAATGACTTACCTTAAAGTGAATTTTTATTTTGAATTGAAATTATACTTAACTCTAATGCAGGTATATATAATAAATACTGTTGTTCAATAATGAAGGACAGTATGTCAGTAAATAGTAAATCACCATTTTAACACACACACGTACACATAAACACATGGGTCTTCATCATTTTAGCCATTAGTTTCAAACAAATTTAACCTGATAATTTTATAGTACTTTACTTTTTAAAATGATTTAACCTTTTTTTTTAAGACAGACAGAGTCTCACTATATCGCCCTGGATAGAGTACAGTGGTGTCACAGCTCACAGCAACCTCCAACTCTTGGGCTTAACCAATTCTCTTGCCTCAGCCTCCCAACTAGACAGGACTACAGGGGCCTGCCACAACACCCGGCTACTTTGTTGTTGTTGCTGTTGTCATTGTTGTCTAGCTGGCCTGGGCTGGATTCGAACCCGATAGCCTCAGGGTATGTGGCTGACACCGTAACTACTCTACTAGAGCCAAGCCTAAAATGATTAAACCTTTTCTTTCTTTTTTTGTAGAGACAGAGTCTCACCTTACCGCCTTCAGTAGAGTGCCATGATGTACACAGGACTCACAGCAACCTCTAGCTCTTGGGCTTCCGCGATTCTCCTGCCTCAGCCTCCCAAGCAGCTGGGATTACAGGCACCTGCCACAACACCCGGCTATTTTTTCGTTGCAGTTCAGCGGGGCTGGGTTTGAACCCGCCACCCTCGGTATATGGGGCCGGCGCCTCACTCACTGAGCCACAGGCACCACCCATGATTAAACCTTTTCAATGACATTTGTTCATCCAAACAATTAGAGGAATAGAAGAGGACATTTTATGCCCATTTTATGGACTAAGAAACTGAAGACTACATTAGTTACCCGAGCTCTGTAAGGGTAAAAGTTATTACGTGATAGACCCAAGTGCTTTGATCCATGTTTTTTCCTGTTTTATAAAGTTAAATAGAGTACCTAGATAGAACAATTTCTCCTTGCTGTATTTGAGGAAATAACACCAAAGTTTTAGTAAATATTTTCACACTCGTTCCTTCCAGCCATAAGTTTATCCTTCTATACATCGTAACAAACCTGTGAGTTTTGGTAGATGCCTACTCTTAGGGGCTAATATTTGTCTCTCCCTGAAATTCATATGTTGAAACCCTGACAAATAATATGATAGTGTTTGGGGGCGGGTTGGGAAGGGGATTAGGTAGAGGTGAGGTCCTCAGGGTGAAGCCCCTTTGAGTAGATTGTGGTCTTTATAAGAAATGGAGGAGAACCCAGATCTCTCTCCTCCGCCAGTGGAGACCCAGTGAAGAGGTGGTCTGTGAGCTGAGGGATGCCTGTTTGTCACCATTGACAAATAAATAAAGATTAAAAATGAGGTTACCTGCTCTTATTTAAGCATGAGAAGCAACCATACAGTGGCAGGCGTTAGAGTGAGGGGAGCGAAGTCGTGGATTTTGTCAGTAGAACAGTCTTCCTGACAGTGACATAGAAGAGGAGCCATTAGTTTATACTGTGAACACTACATGGTGCAGCCTGTACTGAAGAAAGAAAGAACTTAATCAATCAACCAGGGGTAGATGATCGGGGGAACAGTTTAGAAGATACCCACAATCACTCATGCAGTTTCCAGAGTTTAACAAACTGTTGGACCCAAAACACATTAGCAGAAGGAACACTTAGAGCCGCAGGAGGAAAGACCAGCACTCTCTCTCACAGTAGACGTGCCACCGAGGACCCAGCTGTCCTTCACAGCTGATGATAATTTTACATGGATAACTGTATACTGAGGAAACAGACTTCAGTATTTTGAAAAAGTTGCATGAGTCCCTAAACTTGCATTGATACATAGAGATTCAACATGTCTTCGTGAACATGGAGACACGTGTGGGCTACGTGCTAAATGGAGTCTGGCCTGGGTCCAAGACATGGTTGGAAGAAAGGTTGAAAGGCCACACTAGTGGTCACTTCCCTGACTGCTAAGTCTAAAGATGGAACTAACATGCTTGATTCAAACACACTACTCCCCACATTTCCACCTTGGTGTGAGAGCTAGCTTTCTTTTGAAGGCCTGGTAAAGTCTTTTCTTTTTTTCTTCCTTTTTTTTTTTTTTTTGAGACAGAGTCTCTTTTGTCAGCCCCAGTAGAGTGCCACGGCATCACAGCTCACAGCAACCTCTAACTCTTGGGCTCAAGTGATTCTCTTGCCTCAGCCTCCTGAGTAACCAGGACTACAGCCACCTGCCACAATGCTCAGCTATTTTTAGAGATGGGGTCTTGCTCTGACTCAGGCTGATCTTGAACTTGGCCTTCCATACTGCTAAGATTACAGGCGTGAGCCACCAAGCCTGGCCCCAAGTAAAGTCTTTAAAATGCTGCTCCTATCAAGTAAGATAACAAATATAAAAATATCACATCCTGGAAATAAGTGCTATTTCTACTGACCTAAGGTAAGTAATGCAGGTGTAATTTCATCTCATTTCAACTCTAGCTAATTCACCATCTTAGCCTGTGCAAAAATCAGCTGAACTTGAGGATGATAGTGGACTCTTGTCATTTCAAGCAGACAGTAATGCCAGTTGTAGGTTTTCTGCCAGATGATGAATAATTAGTGCAGCAGGTTAATACAGCCACATATGCAGGATATTGAGCCATTGACCTGGAGAATGTGATTGTATCATTACCTGTCCTAATACAGGGAAACACTTTGCATTGACACGAAAGGTTAATGTCATACATTTACAACCTTTCCTTGGGGCTATGATACCTCTCCTTCCCTCTGTTAAATACCTGTGTAATCTAAAACAGGAACTGGATATCCTGTTCATATGGGCCACTATGTCAATAGCATTAAGTGAATGATGACAAATGAGAAAGAGATGGCTACAATATTAGTGGCCTTCGTGAACACATGCCCTTCAGGGAGTGGGGAGTGAATCGCAGGGGACATTTAGGGGCTTGTAGAATCAGTATTAACCTTAGATTCCAGAGTTGTGAAGTATACTGTAGTATTTCATTCTAAGGTAAAAGATATTCTATTTATTTGCACCTCCAAAAATTATGAAAATCATACAAAGCCTAGTGGTACTGTCTGCGTTATGGAGGGTGAATATTCCTGGTCACACCAGGAATACCATTCTGATCCACAGACGGGATGACAGTCAGCTTTGGATGGAGGATAGAGCAAGAATGTGCTGTAAGGTGCTTCCAGGCTATGGTGCAAAAAGCTCTGCTACTTTGGGCAATATGATCCAAGATGGCCCTATGTTATTAGAATGTCAGTGAAGGAATGACAGTGAAACCCAACACAGTTCTAATGTCACGTGTACCAGAGAATCACACACTTTTCAAAGACTCCTGGCAATCTCCTGGGCTTTGAAGACAAGGAGCCTTGCCCAGGAACATACCAAGTGACCACGTGGTCCAGTCTGCTCATCACAGGTTGGTAATGTCAGGTCCATCATGTCATAGGTCATGCAGGTGGCATATCCTGGTCATGACCTGAGAAGTTCTAGAGAACATTAGAAAGCTCCAATGCAGGTGGCTCAGCAGAGCCATGTCAGTCATCGCTGGAGCCCTCGTACCTCTGAAGTTAATCTCGGAGGTGTCTCATGTTTATACCACATGAAGGCTCCCTGTGACCAGTTAGTAGGACAGAAATTCATAACTTGGTCCATGGTGTTGGTTTTGTACCCAGGGAGGCCTTGAATAGACAGAACGCCCAGTAGAGCACACGTTGAACGGGGCCATGGGTCATGCTCTTATCTCTTTTTCTTGGCTGGTCAGGGGCTGAAAAAAGTTTAGTGGGACTGAGCACAAGATCTGGAATAGAGGCACATGGTGGACTTACATTTCTTATTTGCAATAACTCGGAATTTAACAGAGATGATGATGCTATGATGAAATTATGAGTTGTAATTGAGTTAGTTTATCAAAAGGATGGGGTATTTAATGCTAATTTGGAAGATTATTTGTTTAGAGGATGAAGTTTATCATAAGGTGATAAACACTGCATCCCTTTTTGGCTGCTTTATCATGAGCATCCAGAATAAGCCCAGCATGCAATAGGTACTTAATACATACTTGCTGGAAGTATTATTATGCAAAATACATCAGTAAAAGAAGTATACAGAATAAAATTATGAAAAATATGTGCACCACATTTTTCAATTGATGATTACAATGAAGGGTAATTAGTAGTTTGTAAGTGAGTAAACTAAACCATGTTAAAGTTCCTCATTTTCACAGAGTCAATTTTTTTAAGTTTATAATAAATGTAAACTGTAGTAATATTTATCTCATAGATAGTTGATATAATTAAGTGTGTGATTGTGTCTAAATTCATCTAAACCCATTATTGGTCATTTACTAAGTGCTCAAGAAAATGTTAAGCAATTTAATAAATTTATTTATAAATTTGTTGCAAATAATTTGTAATATCTGCAGAGAAAAAAGAATGCGTTTCTTAATGTTTATTCTTTGTGTTTGCCAATAAATACATAGTGTGGTGCTTCCTCTCAGCAGGAAAAAGATGCATTGAATGACAATCTCTATTTAAAGACTAAGTGAAAATTGGGTGAGTGAGGAGCTAATTCCATCGTCGATTTGTATTTTTCACTTTTAAATATACTTATTGCTTATTGCCTCTGGCATACTTGAACATTTAAAACTGCTCATTATATTTATACACTAATTGAAGAGCTGGAAGCTAGATGACAGAGATTTAAACAAAATGAGTGAAATTTCACGTCCTTCCCCCTTATGCTGATGTATCTTTTTCTTAGATAAATGTCTAAATGCATTATGAATGAGACTTAGAGGGTCTTTGTTAATACTTACATCTGCTGTTTCTAAGGTAGATAGAATATGTTTTTATTTATTTTAGAAAATAGGGACAAATGACATACTTAAAAGACTCATTTTGCAAGACTTGTCTACATTTTTCTACATTTGTATATTTTCTATTAAGTATGTATTTATATTTAAATATAAATTATATATGTGCCACAAGTTTTAAAAACAGATTTCCACAGTTAGTATGAGAAAGAAAAAAATAAATAAACCTTGAAGTACATATTGAAATGTAAAAAAATCAGTTTATATCATTCTGGGTAATTTAAAGTTTTTAAAGAAGAGTTTTTCTACTCCTTTCTGTATCAAAAACAAACATTTATTTTTTTTAAACCCTCATTTCTTAAATCTTTTCTTCACTGAAAAATCCCGCAAAAATTTTTAAAAAATATAGAAATGTCCAGATGTCAAATTCATGATAAGTTGTCTTAAAGCACTATGAAGATTATACTAGAATTTCCCCCCTGTGTCTTGGTCTCAGAAGCGAAGATGAATTCACAGTTCAGGAGTAAGAGAAAGCAGAAGAATTTATCTGAGAAGAAAGGGGAGAGGAAGCCCCGGCAGTGCAGGGTCCTGAGTGGGCTCACGCGGTTGCTCTTTGTCCAGGGGGTGAGGCTGTGAGCCTTAAGTGTCTCCTGGTTATTGGGGGCACTCTGGTTGGCTCCTTCAAATTAAAACGGCCTGTGGTTATCGGCTCCCTGTTCACCAACGGGCGTCCTCTACCTAGTCACCTTAGGGGCCTTTTGCCTGGTGTGTCCCACACAGGGACAGCTATTGGCTCAGGCTGCACAGGTCACATGCGCACTCTGTGGCTGTTATGAAACTTTCCACTGGGGACTTTCCAGACTTGTTGCTTGTACCCAACAGGAAGGGCTCCGGACTTTCTTTCTACTACAGGCCCCATTTCCCTGTTCCCACCTAAGAGCCTTCTGACTACCACTGTTACCAGCCAACTAGGGTCTGCTGCCAGCTGCTCAGAGTTACAGCAGGAGATCACCTGCAGGTGATTATTATCAAACAAATGAAGACTGTGGATGATTATGATATTGTTTCAGCTAAGCCTGCTCCTTGTCTAGTTTGGGGGGCTCTCACTCTAGTTCTCACGTTGCACTCTTTCATCAATTTGTAAAGGTGTCCTCAGTATCTCCCTCAGGTTAGGGTTATGGAAGTAGAGGGAAGGAGACATTTAAGGTGCTTTGGAGGGGGCACCGCCTGTGGCTCAGCAAGTAGGGCACGGGCCCCATGTTCCAAAGGTGGCTGGTTCAAACCTGGCCCCAGCCAAACTGCAAAAACAACAACAAAAAAATATCTAGGCGTTGTGGTGGGCACCTATAGTCCCAGCTACTCTGGAGGCTGAGGCCAGAGAATCACCTAAGCCCAAGAGCTGGAGGTTGCTGTGAGCTGTGACACTATAGCACTCTACAGAGGGCGACAAAGTAAGACTCTGTCTCTAAAAAAAGAAAGAAATTTTGGCGAAAGAACTAGCAGGCTTGTTGATGACTTACACCTGGGCTCCATAAATGGTAGTATCAAGAATGATTTGTGACTTTAAAAAAAGAGCAGGTTTGCCATGAAGGCTACGTTGAAGAGTTTGATGAGAATATTCCAGAGTGTATATGAAACCCGCACATTGTACCCCTTGATTGCACTAATGTACACGGCTATGATTTAACAATAAAAAATAATAAAAATAAAAATTAAATAAAAAAGGGGCATGTTTGTAGGCTGCACTTGTGGCTCAAAGGAGTAGGGCACTGGCCCCATATACCAGAGGTGGTGGATTCAAACCCAGCCCTGGCCAAAAACTGCAAAATAAATAAATAAATAAATAAATAAATAAAAATTAAAAAAATAGGTTTTCTGCTTTGGAATTTTGTCATTTGAAATTATGATTAGAAAATTAAGTAGAATTGTTCAGTATGTGAATTAAAATAAAATATTAATCCCTCTCCAGATGTCTGAATGGACCCCTTTTGGCCAAGGGGATCCCAGCACTCCTCTGAAGCTCAGTTTCTGGCCATGGGAAGGGAGGCTGGACACTCCTCATCCTGCCCTACTTCCCTACTCGGAGATGGACTTTGTGTCCTATTAATAGTTCTAAGGCTATGCAAGACAAACCTTAAACCACACCTGCGGGTCCTCAGTTTCCTTAGTAGATTGCTCACACCTGGGGGGGTGTCATTGCCCATCTATCGCTCAGAACTCAGCGTGCCCTCTGCAAAAGGCTGCAGAACATGCTCCAGCCTGGCCGCAGGTGCAAGAGAGTCTTGGAGGTGACCTAGAGCAGCCTTGAGACCAATGATCACGTCACTAGCTTCAATCTGCATTGCAGTCCACACACCTGTGGGGTGTCAGAGAAACTCTAGGGAGGTCCACACGTGCACTAAGACCTGGTTCCAACATGACCTCTGACCCTGACAGAGTCTGGCCCAGGCAACGTAGAAGAAAACTGCAGCCCACAACCTCTGCCCTGTGCCTTTTCCACGTTGCCACAATAGGGGCCCTTTGGCTCTCTAGGGTGAGTGCATCCTGCTCTGTGGACCTGCCTTTCTCTTCCTTAATACATTTTGTTTCATGCTGGTCTTACTTTGGGGTCTGGTCATTTTTCAACCAAGAGTACTTCAAGAACTGAGGACCAGGCAGCTGCCTGGAGATCCAGCTTTAGGAGACAGGCAGCTGCCTTCAAACCAAATCATGTGTGAAGTCCAAAAGCTGTGCTCTCCACGGGCCTGCAGTCACCAGGACAGGGCCCAGCCTGCTACACAAGCCGTTCATAGTTAATAAATGTTCCTTTTCTTGATAAAACTTTATTCTTTTTAATTATTTCAGAACTACCCTGAGCCACTACTGTGCTGATCTTATTAACAGCTCCTTTTTTTTTTTTTTTTTGATAAGGCCCTCCTTTCAGTTAGTTTGCCTTTTTAGGCCAAACCACTGTGTGCCTTCTATGTATTGATTTACAAGTTTACGTGTAATCCCTGTCTCACTGAAATGAGAAAAACAAAACTAACCCAGTCACAGTCAGTCCACTTGCTCAAGGCTTTTCGGTGTGGCTCATGCTCGTGGTCCTCAAACCTGGGTCAGAATAAACCTCTCTAAATTATTTTTTACATAATTTACATAATTCTGTTTCTAAGAAGTTACATGTAGCTCCCAATATGTGGTAGCAATCGAATCACATATTTATGTGTGTGTGTGTGTGCGCGCGCACACGCGCGCATGTGGGCACGTTAATTCTAATTTATTCTTTTGTAGTTTCTAAGTCATTTATTTTGAAAATTATATTCTACCATTATGTATGAGAAAAGAAAGATAATGAAAATGATTTTTTTCCCTACATTTAGGCCTGAAAACTTAAGAATGTTAGTGAACCTTTAGAGAACAGTAATTATGCTTGTAAGAACATTATCTTGAACTAAGTTGGTCAAAATATGATACGGTTTACAATAAGTTCCCCAAAGTCAGGTCGTTATAGCATCATGATTATAGAGTATACCCATGTAGGAGTTCCTAGGATTGTCCATTTGCCCCCTTTCTAAACAATTATCAACCTGTCATTGGTGCTAATATTGACTCGTGCTTATCACAGTTTCAACAAATGATTACTTTCCCCTTGACATTCGCATACCAAATACATATTCCTAACATGGACCCACCATATTTTTTGCTGCTAAATTGCTTCTTTGATGTGGTGATAGTATTTTGGTTTTATTTGTAGTCTTTCATTGGTACTGGCGCATCACATGAAGTCCTGCATAGTGGGCAGATGAAGGAATAGGGAGTAAATGAAAGGAAGGGGATGGCTAAGTGGTGTTACCCTTGAAAGCTTCTGCTTTTCTGAATCCTGCTTTGCTGACAATTTGGCCCTGACATTGAGTGTGTGTCCAAGAGGAGAAAATAGGGAGATGAAAAGACCCAAAACAATGGAGAATGTAATTCCATATGTTCAATTACATCACTTTCTTTACCGCACATATAAACAAACCTCACAGAGGCAAACTCTATGGCCCTGGTCGCGGTCGCTGCATGAGGAAACCAGGCATGACACAGATTAAAGTACAAGCTTCCTGGAGGCCGGCTAACCTTACGTGCAGGGTAGCCCAGAGTCCCCTCCGCAACAGCTATTTATTAAGTTTATACACAACAGGTGTAGAGAGTTAAGGTAATGCCATAGGAGGGCTGATGCATAGGATCGCCACTTACTGTCCTCACATGCTCTTTCCCCACAACTCCCAGGAAGAAGTACCAAGCAGCAATGTTTAACACCTGCTCACTAATGAGTGACCGATCTCTTTTGCCCCCAAGTCACAAAACATCTCTAGGCTTGCCAGGAGACTGTCCTGTTCTCAGCGTTTCCTTTTAATGTGATAAAAGTCAGTAACTCTCCTTGAAAGCATGGTGTCCCTTCCTCTACACCTCACTTTCTCAAGGTACATATCACACAAAAAAGAATTGTATTTTATTTCTAATAACACAATACAGATAGATTAATTTACTCCAAAACCTCTAGCTGTTAATGGAACTGGACTCAGCATGTCGAGTTAACATGTATTTTTACATTTTAAGAAAAAGACAAGAGAAAGAAAATTGTATCAATAGGATGCTTTGTAAGCATGAAATTAGAACAAGAAAAATAAGTTCCGTGATTCAACACAGGAAGAGCATATAGCTAGGACAGAACAACATGTCATATTTTAGATATATACAAGTGACTGGTATTTTAAACAGTCTGATCATTGAGTTTGAAGTTTCTAAACAGAATCTACAACATTACTTCTAACATTTTATTTTTATTCTTTTCTGTCTGCATTTTGCACTGCATTCTTCTGCCAAAATACTAGTACCTGTAGGGTACTAGGGGAGTACAAAGTGCCCCTATTATGCCCATTGATAGGAATAGACACACAAATAATATAGAATGAGGTAAATACAAGCAAATTGCCATACAAAGTTTAAGAGAGAAACATGAAATAAGAGTGAGATTCAAAGGCAGCATTATGGTGATTAACAATGGAGGGAGGAGAGACTCTAAATCAAGTTGGTTCAATCAGAACTTGCTGGATAGGCTTTTGCTAATGATGGCAAGAGCTTTGGCAAAATGCATTAGAAGAAAATCTTAAGATTGGCCAAAATTCCATGACTTTGGCTCCAACATATTGTTTCTGAAGACTAGCATTATAAAAGATTTTTAATGTTTGTTTTAGTTCATATAAATTTTTTGATAAGATATATTTTTATTTTATCAATGAGATACATTTTGTAAGAAACATTGTAAAAGGTCTGCATGTCTTTAGTAAAACTGCCTCATCATCTAATCCTGCGGTTCTCAACCTGTGGGTCACGACCCTTTTGTAACAATGAAAATACATCCTGCAGATCAGATATGTACGTTACAATTCATAACAGTAGCAAAATTACAGTTATGAAGTATCAACGAAAATAATTTTATGATTGGGGGTCACCACAACATGAGGAAAAGTATTAAAGGGTCATGGCATTAGGACACTAGGAAGCTTGAGAACCACTGAATTCTAATCTGATATAACTAAACAATAGGGGGCCCATGATTTGAAATCACCTTGATGATTCAGATAATTAAACTTTCTTCTTCAAGTCAGAAATGAATTAAGACTTTAACATGTTTGAAACCATCAAAGTGACACAGTTGTAATTTTAGAATATGAAATATAAAGCTAAGATTCTTATTCTAAACATTTAGAGGGAAATGGTATTTTTTTCTATTACTGGTTTGGTACGTATTTTCTTTTGTTCTCTGAATGAGTTCTCTTTTATTATCTGTTCCTGTTCTTCTGAAACATAAGCTACGGTTACTGTGGATACCATCTGTGTCCACCAACACAAGTAATGTTAGGGTGGGTTGATACTCTACACAACATCTGAAATGAGGCAGAAGATTGTAAAGAAAGCGAAAGTTACCTCAAAGTCTATCATTCATGATTTCTTCTGAAAAACTTTTTCTCAGGAAAAGTAACATTGCGTTTTCCAATTCAGCGATCCTATATAATATTTACCGATCTGCTTTAGAACCCATTACACAACATTTCAATTATTCATTTACATAGCAACCTGGTTTACATAGCCTGGAGGGCCTTAGAAGCAATAAGATATTTCATTATTTCTGATATCCCAGCACCTCTAGGTGTCTGACAATATTCATGATAAATCTATCACATGTTTGATTCATTGAATTGAATTGAAATATATAAGGGGAAGAAAAGTTATTTCAAAATGTGAAGTTTGTGGTGGTGCTATATAGAATAACCTACAAAATATCCTTTTGGAGCCTTTAAGATATCACATAACAGATCATGTTTTAGTAAATACTTAGCTCAAAGGTTCCACTTTCATTCGTCTTTCAGAATACATATCCCAAATTACGTTAGCTGTGGGATCAGCAATCACTCCACACAAAGATGTGGCAACGGTCTGGAGATAGAGATGAAAAATAGAAATTAATGGAAAAGAATCACCTCATACCTCCCTCCCCCACACGAAAGATTGTCATGCAAAATTTCAGTTACTTTGAATGAGTAACTTTTAAAAATGAAAACATTAATGAGAATTAAAATTGAAATGCAAATAACTTAGTGTTTCTTTGCTACTTTAAATGAGTTTTAGAATTAAATCAGAAAAAAAATTCAAGGAAAATGAAGGTGTTAGCTTGAAAGCAGAGTTCATAAAGCAGAAAATCCTCCTGGGTTGAAGGTGAAATATCAGCATGAGTTCATTATGATGAATTCTTCCACAAAGAGATGAAACTAATTGGCATCACCAAAGACAGTGACCCTGTAATGTGGAAGTTTAAGATGACAAAAAATGGTACAAAATTTGAAAGCCACAGATGAATTGTTTAGAAGCTCAATTAAAGTAACTTTTTGTCTGAAAAAAGGAAGTTTAGAAAGCATTTAAATTGTTCTATTAAAAATGATAAACTACATGATTTTTTGACCTTAAAAGTTTTTTAATATAATTCATGAATTTTGTTTTTAGTATAAGTTGATTAACAAAATAGCATGTGCTTATTTGTGAACAACTATGACAGTAAAGTACAGGAAATATTGAACTAAGTCATTTTTTCCTGTCTTCAGTTCTTATTAAAAACACAAAATAATCCGTGAAATGATACAGTTTTCTTGCTGTATGGTTTACAAGCGAAGTAAACTAGATGATTTGTATTAAAGTAGCAAAACAGATAATCTTTTAGTGTTCTATTTTGTTCTTTATTAGCCCTGATTGAGGCTTGAGGAGGCAAGGGGCCTGCTTTTAAGGAGCTCATGGTTACCAGGGTCACTTTTCTATCATTTTGACCTCTAAAGTGGAGTTGCACAGTGAGACCAGCAAAGAAATGGAAAGGTTAGAAGAGTGGGCACCTGTGATTCTTTTTAGCTTGTCCTGTTGTTTTGCTACAGTTTTATTTACCTCATTGCTGTGTTCCAAGTTTTTATTCCCCCTAAGCTCAGCCTCCCTGTATTTTAATAGAAAGCAGCATTTCTCAGAATGTGCTCTCTGGAATCCTACTTTTACGAGATATTTTTTGGAAAATAAAAGAGTTGAGGGTCAATTGCCTTTGTAGAAAGCTGTGTTAAACAATATTTAGCAGATTTACCTACCACAGACTTGCTTAGAAGATTTAGGATTTTAATTTTCTGTGTAAACCTCCAGAAAAGGGTAATTGTACATGGGATGTTATTCATATTTCTTTGGTGACTTGTGGATTTGTGTGAATACCTGAGCGTGTTAGACCAGGGATTGGCATGGACAGAACTCCAGAAATATGAGAGACAGCTTTCCAACTTCCAGAGGAAAGTATATAGAAGTAGGTTTAAAATATACAGAATAATGATGAGAGGGGGAGGGTAATCCTGGATCCAGCAGGTCTATAATCTGCAGCAGGGGTGGAAGGGACTGTTTGAGGGAAAACACTGGCCTCCAAGCTTGCCCAGACGATCTTTCTGAGGCTGGAGTCACAGAGGTCAATTCAAGGCCAAAACATGTCCAGAATGAATAAAGTCCCTGTTGAGGAAAGGGAAATGTGGAAAATATTGAAAATGTTCACTTAGAAAAACTCTGAAGATGGCAAGGCCATTAAATATACAGAATAACTCGAGAAAAGGCTCAATTTTTGAAAGCCAGACAAAATGTTGTTTTGAATATATTAAAGATATGATGTCTCAAGGATTCATGTTCAGCCTAGCCTGATATTGTAGGTTTGAAGCTCACTACATCAAAGCGAGCACTCAGAATTGATGTGTATGTGTGTCCACTACCCCATTTATCTATCCCACAGTCCACTCCAAGTCTGTGGGAGAAGACGAACCAGAAAGAGCACTCAGAATGACACTTGGAGACACCCTGGTGTACAACGTTAAGGAATGAGAGTCGTAAGATTTGCAAGATGAAGACGAGTGTGGTGACGGGACTGAGAGGGTCTAGTTAGAGCCCTGCAGAAGGCTTAAAGCAAATGGAGTTGGAGACTCAAAGACAGGCTATGAGCAGCGGGGATGGGTATAGGGAGAAAAGAGGGTGAGTAAGCGGGATGCTCAGACCTCCAGCACCTTCCACATGGTAAGAGCCAGACAGAGATTTCAAAGGATAAGGATGCAAAAAGCGATAGGGAGGAAGGCCAATCTTATGAGCATTTTAGTATTTAAAGAATGAAAGAAATAGGGTAAATCACAATCAGACAACATAGGAGAGAAAACATCTTCAGAATGAAAAAGCATGAGTGTGCCTAAAAATCACATTGTTTTTTTTTTTTTTTGGCCGGGGCTGGGTTTGAACCCGCCACCTTCGGCATATGGGACCGGCGCTCTACCCCTTTGAGCCACAGGCGCCGCCCAATCACATTGGTTTTTAAGTTGAAAGGAAAAGATAATTCAAACAGTCCAGTTGTTTCAAGCTCCTCACCCTTTGGCCAAGGAATCTTGAATGCCTTGCACATGTAAACCAATTCTAATCTGTGAAGGGGTTAAACTTCTCCATGTGGTGAAGCCCAGGCAATCAGACAATGGAGGCTTGGAAAGTTGAAGAAGGTGCCCTGGGATGAGTGACAGAACCAGGAATCTCCTCGGCGCTCTCTGAATCCACAACCAATCTTCTCTGTTCTTTTTTATTCCACGTTGGTTCATCAAGATTCCTCAAAGTTGCAGGCAAAGGATATTTGAAATCACAAGGTCCCCAGGTTGTTCTTTCCTTCAGTAACTAGTGGGAACCTTTTTCTCACCATAATTCTTCTGTTTTTTAAAACTTGTTCACTAGCTAATATGCTATGTCCTTGTTCTGCACATTTAAATGTAATGATCAGCCAATTTACTGTATTTTGACAAGTATAAGCACTTTTTTGCCCAAATTTTTAAGGGAAAAATAAGGATGTGCATTATGCCTGGGTGGTACTATATAATTCCATACCTATATAATTCTTTTATTTGTGCCTAATCATTAAAAGTGTAACTCTAGAAAGCAGTGACAATATCCACATGCATAGTAATGTAACACCCTGGAATATAGTAATTGGTTTTGTTGAACTTATAAATGAACTTGCAAAGAAAGAATTTTTGGACAAAACAGAATAAAGTATTTCTCATCATATGCTTTAGTCAGGAGCCAGCAATCTAGAAGACATTTTTACAAATTTACCTATAATACAAAAAGCAAGCACCAAAAAATATGCAAATGAAAATTTGAATTAAAAAATTAACATAAGGGCTCCACGCCCATAGCTCAGTGAGTAGGGTGCTGGCCACCTACACAGAAGCTGGTGGGTTCGAGTGAGCTAAACAATGACAACTGTAACAAGAAAATAGCCAGGTGTTGTGGTGGGCACATGTAGTCCCAGCTACTTGAGAGGCTGAGACAAGAGAATTGCTTATACCCAGGAGTTTGAGGATGTTGTGAGCTGTGACGCCACAGCACTGTACCAAGGGCAACATAGTGAAACTCTGTCTCAAAAAAAAAAAATTAAAATAAGGTCAGGCACAATGGTTCACGCTGAGAGGCCAAGGCGGGTGGATTGCCTGAGCTCACGGGTTCAAGACCAGCCTTGAGTCAGAGCAAGATTTTGTCTCTAAAATAGTAGCCAGGAGTTGTGTGGGTGCCTGTAATCCCAGCTCTTGAGAGGCTGAGGCAAGAGAATCACTTAAGCCCAAGAGTTGGAGGTTGCTGTGAGCTGTGACACCACAGCACTCTACCAAGGGCGACATAATAAGACACTGTCTCAAATAAGAAGAAGAGGAGGAGGAGGAAAGAATTTTTTTTTTTTATTAAATCATAGCTGTGTACATCAATGCGATCATGGGGCACCATACACTGGTTTTATAGACCGTTTGACACATTTTCATCACACTGGCTAACATAGCCTTCCTGGCATTTTCTTAGTTATTGTGCTAAGACATTTACATTCCACATGTACTAAGTTTCACATATACCCTTGCAAGATGCACTGCAGGTGTAATCCCACCAAGCCCCCTCCCTCTGCCCACCTCCCTCCTCCCTTCCCTCCCTTTCCCCCTTCCTCCTATTCTTAGGGTGTAACCCAGTTATAGCTTTCATGTGAAAGCCATAAATTAGTTTCATTAAAATGAATGACTTTTTCCCTAAAAGTTTGGGCCAGAAATGTGAGTGTGCATTATACGTGGGAGCAAACACAGAAGTCTGGGTTGTGTGCTTAAATGGTAATGATCTTTCATTAAAGGTGCTTTGTACTTGACTCTGAATCTGAGGCAGCTCTTAGAGAGCAAACCTACCCTTTTTAAATTCCATTGTCACAGAAATCACTCTTGTTCTGTATCTTAGCCCTCTGACACCATCTTCCAGCACACCGTCAATAGAATAGGATTTCCAGTTGAAAATGTAACACAACATTCCCCTCACACAGGCATATGGTTATCCTATTTTATTAATTACCGTACTGCCTGGTGTATGTAGACCATATCCTATTTCACTTATTACACAGTTGTGCCCACCATATCAAGGGAGTCACGATAAAGAGCTAGCGATGACATAATTCACTTTTGAATATAAAATGGATGAAAATGTAAACTGGCTGTTAAATGGTAAACTGTTCTAAAGGGAGTGCTGCATTGAAATGATAAGTAGTAAGCACCTATCCATCACCAAAGTGATTCCTTCAAAGTGGAACGGAAGCAGGATTAAAATTCCGTTGATAAAGTATTTACTCATTATTCAATAACTGACATTTTGTGACCTCATAAAAATGCTAACACCCATTTTCTCATTCATATGTAACCTTAGAAAAAATTAAACTGGCCCCAATCATAATTTGTATGAGCATACAATACCCTACCTCAACACCATTTCATCAAAGAATGCTCAGATCTGTCACTGAGTGACATCCTGAAATTCACTGCAAGCCCCCAACTGAGAATTTACTTATTATTTTTAACATTGCGGTTATTTGCTATAACTGACGCACAAAATACAAACAGCATAGACAAATAGAATCCCTAGATAATGTGCTATGTTTATTTTCACCAGGAATAATGTGTTACTTTAAATTTTCTCATAAGATATTCTAAGTTAAATTTGAACCAAAGCAGTCTTTTTCTTTCTTTCTTTCTTTTCTTTTTTTTAAAGCAGACAATGCTGACCCAATGTTGGTGTTGAATTGTTGGGTGAGAAATGGAATAAAAATCCAGTAGATATCGATGTGTTATTTTCATAATGTGGTGTTGGTGTCTGCTCACTAATATTTAATTGAAGATTTTTTCCATTAATTCTAAAACATCCTTTTTTATACCAGTGTATCAGATTATTTATCAATATTATTGCCATTTCATTAAAGAATGATTGTGAATGTTGTTCCGTATTTTTATACTTTCAAGCAATTAGTGTCACACTGATACTCTACTCTTTATAGTTTATTAGAATTTTCTTATGGAACAATCTGATCTGAGGTCCTTGATAAATATCATATATTTATTCTACAGAAATTGGTGTATTTCATCTTTCTATGTTTCCTGAGATCTATTTTAGTAAATTTTATTTGCCCAAGAAGTTAACTAATTTTTCACAATTTTCAAATTTATTTACCTTTTTTTTTGTTTAAAATCTCACTGGAATTTTTATTGGGATTACATTAAAATTACTTAATAAATTAGGGAGACTAACATTTTAATAATGTTGAGACATTTTAATAGGGAACAAGGTTTGTTCGAAGGAGTCTCTTACATATCAAATGTTTTTTCTATTTGTCCCATAGCAATAGTTATTTTCATTTCCCATTTTATATAGTTGTATTTTTCCACTTTTTTGATTAATTTACCTAGGTTTTAGTTTTTTAGTTTTCAAAAAAGCAAGACTTTATTATTTTGAGCCACTGTTTTTGTTTAATTTGCTATGTTATTCTACTTTAATTATTATACAGTGTAATACATTTACTTTTAGCATCTTTGTTATGACATGCTATACCTTTTGTAGCTTTATAAATTGGCAAATTAATGCACATACACTGACAAGGAAATTCATGTTGTGATAGTAATGTTCACTGTATTTCCAAAATCTCTAATTTTTTGTTTTTCAGGTATTTTATGTCCTTCCTTAATTTCCCCTTCCTTCCCTCCTTTCTTTCCTTTTTTCCTCCCTTTCTTCCATACCTTTTAACTAATCTATATTTCCCCTCCCCCTAGTCCCTAGCAACCCGAGTTCCATTCTCTAATTCTGTTGAGTTTGGCTATATCTAGACTTTTTAATCTGTTCATCTCTTTTTGGACATTGTGAGTAATGCTCACATAAACATGGGAGTAAAAATATCTCTTTGTTCTCCTAATTTTGATTCATTTAGATATATACCCAAAAGTATAATTTGTGGAGCATATGTTCTATTTTTAATTTTTTGAGTAATCTCCATACTGTTTTTCTCAGTGGCTATAACAATTTTTATTTCCACAAGTAAGGTACAAGGCTTCTCCGTTCTCTGCACCCTTACTGCACCCAAAACTTTGCTGTTTGTTTTTTGAAAATATTCATGCTAACCAAGGGGAAGTGATATCTCATTGTGGTTTTTATTTATATTTTCCCGATGATTAGTGATATTCAGCTCCTTTTTATAATCCTTCTGGCTACTGATGTTTTCTTTGGAGAAATATTCATGTCCTTTGCACGTTTTTAAACTTTTTTTTTTTTTTTGCTATTGAATGTGTATGTTTCTTATATATTTTAGATTTGAACCCTTGATCAGATACCACATGTAGGGCCCTTGACCCTGTGACATTTTGCTAAAAGATAAACTAGTAAAGATAAGATTAATTGGAAAAAAATGGATATCAATTTATTTAATGTCTATACATGAGCCAGTTCAGAATGAAGAACCAACCACCTGATGTGGTATAGAAGCTTACGTACTTACCTTGAGGTTACAGAAAGAATGGAGGGCTTGTAACTGACAAAGCAGGTTATGGGTAAGGGGAGGAGAGAATCTGTTCAGGGGCAGTAAACAATTGCTAGAGAGAACTCAATAAACTTGAAGAACAGTCAATGATCTGGGGCAAGTCCCTTGGTTCTGCAAAGATGACAATGGCAAACCATTGGGTATGCTGACATGTGGACAGACTTTAGTCTCCTTTGCTGCAATAGGGTTGCAGGTAACAGAAACTCAGGGATGGACCTGGATGTAATTGTTTTTTTCTTGGGTAGGTCCAGAGTTTAGGAAGATAATGAAATTCAAAAAACAATTTTATCCTATGCTTTGGGAGAGATGGTGAGGAGAGGAGTCTGAGAGTCCTTGGGGGGATCATTTTCATCTCAGGATATACAAGGTGCAGTACTTTAGGGGATGATTTCTGAGCCCCAACACTGGATTGCATATATTTTGTCCCATTCCATAGGGACAATGTTTCATTCTTTCAATTGTTTCAATTGTTTTCATTCTTTCAATTGTTTTCTTTGCTGTTTAGAAACTTTTTAGGACTTAAGCTGAAGTCTTTAAATCATGATGAGGTGATCATTACTTGCAGCATAAGAATCTAATTTTATTTCTTTCATGTGGATATCCACTTTTCCCAGCATCCTCTGTCAAAAAGACCATCTTTTGTTCATAGTGTATTCTTGGCATCTTGTCAAAGACTAGTTGACAGTGTATGCCTGGAAATATCTCTGGTCTCACTATTGTGTGCCTGTGTTCTGTGTGTCTGCTTTTATGCAACTGCCATATTGTTTTGATTACTGTCACTTTGTAATATGTTTTCAACTCAGTGTGATGGCTCCAGCTTTCTTTTGCTCAACATTGCATTGGTTGTTCGGAGTCTTCTCTTGTTCTCTATGGATTTTAGTATTTTTTTTTTCTTGTGTAAAGAATGCAATTGAGTTATTGCAGCGTGTCTTTCACTTTATTTGTATCTTCTTCAATAGCCTTTATTAATGTTTTCTAGTTTTCCATGTATAGGTCTTTTCCTTGCTTAAATTTATTGCTATTTTTGTGCTATTGTAATGGGTTTATTTTCTTGGTTTCTTTATCAGATAGCTTGTTCTTGGTGTATAAAAATGTTATTATTTTTGTATTTTGATTTTGTATCCTACAACTTAATCTGTTTATTAGGGGGTATTTTTTGAATGAAGTCTCTGCTTTCTACATATAAGTTCACATCCTCTGCAAATGGCAATAATTTTTCTTCTTCCTTTCTGATGTGGATGGCTTTTATTGCTTTGTTTATGCCTAATTGCTCTTGCTAGAACTTTCTGTGCTATTTTGAGTAAAATAGGTTAAAATATTTCAGATCTTATAGGAGTATCTTTCAATTTTTCACCACTGAAAATGATATAGCTAAGAGTTTCAAGAGATGCATTTTATTGTATTAAGATGAGTTTTTTATGAAAGTAATCTGTTCAGCATTTTTATCATGAAAGTGTGTTGAATTTTATGTGTTTTCTCTTGCATCTATTGAGATGTGCCTTTTATCCTTCATGTTACTAATGTGGTGCATAACACTTACTGATTTGTGTATAAGGAACCATTCTTACATCCTAAGGATAAAGCCCACTTGGTCATGGTGTATGATTCTTTTACTGTACTGGTTTTTTCCATTTGTCCAGCATTTTATTTTGGGTGTTTCTTGATATTCCCATGTATCAGTTTCGTTGCTGGTCTGTGCTTGCAAATTATTTACTTTTTCCTTTATATCCCTGAACATATTAATCATAGTCACTTAACATTCCTTGTCTAATTCATAAATCTGTATCTAATATGAATTTGATGCTTTCTTTTCCCTATAATACTATCTTTCTTTTGGCCCACTTTGCTTACATTATTTTTTGCAATTTTTTTAACGTTGTTCATAACCAGATATGATTTACTGGATAATAGGAATTGATGTAAATAGGCCTTTAACATGAAGGCTTATGTCACTTTCACTAGCATTTGAGCTGTTTTTTGATGTTTGTGGTAGTTGTAGGTTCCAGAGCCATCTCTCTCTCTCTAATGTGTGTGTTTATATATCACCTGCTGTTTTGACCTTCCCAGAGAACTCTTTATGCCTGACGCTCCTTTCAGCTGTAATCCAGTGTTGCATACTAGCCCCGTTGATATGGCAGAGAGGAGACATCCCATAATCTCACAATTGAAACTTCTCCGTTGCAGTATCCTTAGGTGGAGACGTTCACAGATGCTTTTTAGGTTTTTCAACTCTCCATTAGGTGAGACCAGACTGGAATTGAGTAATTCCCCATTCCTTGGTAAGATAAGACTTTGGTAAAATCTTTTTCCCTGAAGAATATGTCTGTGTTGTGAAGAATGCTCTGGATATGTTACAAAATGAAAACTTTTATTCTCCTGCTGACAGAAGGATAAGGTGACAATTCTGGGATAAAAAAATGGTTGTGTTCCCAGTGATAAAATTTATGGCAAGTTGGAATGGGGGCTCACATTTAATTTGTAAGGATATTTTCCCTGGGTCCATAATTGTATTTATTTCTATGAGTGTTTATATATTTTTTCTATATTATTTTGCCTAGTATGAATTTAAAATAATCCATTTACCGAGTTATTTCTGTTCCATGGTATTTAATGATGTAATATATCTTTCTCTTCTTTTTTAAATTATGTTTTCTTTATCATTTGTTTTGGAAGGCTAATTTTTTGTGTGTATAAGTGACTTTCTCAGTATGACTGAGATTATCAGATGCATAACTTTAGAGTTTCCCTTAAATTTAGAAATAAATTGCTCATAAGTTCTGCACACTTTTTTCTATCACTTTTCGTATCTTCTCTCTGGAGCTTCTTAACATATACACACACATTTGCAGAGTGAACCTCTGTAAGTTGACCACCTGAAGGGCTGTAACAACCTGATCAGCCTACAGGGAAGGTCAGCATAGGAACTAGGCCTACTGTGCTAATACACACATGAGGTGCATGTCCCAATCGATGAAAGACAGGTCAGCTGAAAGAGGTGGTCAGTGTAAGGTGGAGGTCAGTGCGGCAGCTGTGTTGTGTATGACAGGAGAATTAATAACATTTCAGATTTCACTTATGTTCTGATTTGTCTTGTTTTTCTTGGCTGTGCTTCAGTTTGCTTTTTTTTGCTGCTAAGCTCAGTTTTCTCTTGTTCCATCAGTTTTAGCCTGCTTCATTTTCATTTAATAATTTTATTTTTCATCATTAATATACATTTTTCCTTTATTGTATGTTTCTATTGATTTCTTTATATTCATATTGTCTTTAAATATTTTGGCATATTAAGCCTATTCATAAAAGTGGTTTTAATGTGATTGTCTACTAATTTTATCATCTCTGATACTTCTGAATATGTTTCTCGTGACTTATTTTCTCTCAGTGATAGGTCAATTTTCCCTTTTATTTATAGGTCTTGTAATATTTTTTTATTAAGTTCTGGGCACTACAATTATGTACTGAGTGTCTGAATTTTCTGTTCTTTGTTTTTCAAAAATTGTTCTAAAAAGCTTAATCAAACTGGGATTTATTAATATGTTCAATATCTTTTGATGTATTGATTTTGTCAAATAAGTCAATTAGATTTACGAAAAGTAACCTTATTGTTTATTGGTTGTATTGAGTCTGTCAGCCTCTTAGTGACTCATCTTATTGTTATATAGAAATACTACTATTTAATGAGAATGTTGACTGATAATGAATGTTTCATTATCACAGTAGATTGATTTATAGTATTTCTCTTCTCTTTGGAAAGCATACTTTCCTTCCTCAGTTCAATTTTAAATGAATTGTTAGATTCTTCAAAGTTACCAAACTATAAATTTTGAGTTGACCCAGGTACAACAAATCATAGTTTTATTAATGCAGCTTGGAAGATCAAAGACTAAAGATTGGGAAAGTTAAAATCAGAATGCATAGTGCAAACGTACAAACAAATCATTTTTCTGGAAACCGCCACAGTGATTAAAAACAAAATAATGCCTGTGGTTCCTGCTACTGGGGATGCTGAGGCAAGAGAATTGCCTAAGCCCAGGAGCTGGAAGTTGCTGTGAGCTGTGACAGTATAGCACTCTACCAAGGGCAATAAAGCGAGACTCTGTCTCTACAAAAAATCAATCAATAAATAAATAAATAACATTCATTGTGTGATGTTGCTAGTCTTAGAAAGTCTACTTTCAAAGGTCCTAAGAAATAAACATCTGAAACTTGCTGAAAACATACCTGAAAAGTTGAAAATAGCGATTTTATACCTTATGATTTACCAGGATCTCCTGTGTCTACATAATTGATTTGTCACGTTTTGATATTAACATTTATAGTTATAACATTCTGTATCATTTTTAAAATGTTTAAAATGTTTGCACTGCTACTTGTGTTAGTGTTTTATTTTCTCCACCACTCTGCAAACCCTTGCGGTCAGGGACTGTGTCACATCCAGCTTTATATTCTCATCGTCATCCAACACAATGTTTTGAACATTGCAAGACCTTATTTAACATGCTTAATTCAAATGAGGTTCAGCAGTCCCTAGTACAGCATTTGTCAATATACAAAACAAAACAGAATGTTCCCCAGCCTTGAGGTGTTTTTAAGGGTTGACCTTGATCTTCAGCAAAAGTCTTGAGCGTGGGAGGAATGGGAAGAGGATTTGCTTGACGTAATTAACTCATGGCTAATGAAAATTGAATTGCAAACTTGATATTGTTTCATTTTTGCCTTGTTTTTCTTTATATTATATTTATATTTATGTATTTTTAACTTACAAGCAAATAATGCCACAGTTTTTCTTCTCTTGGCCCTCCAGGCCACGGTGACATTTTGTGAAGTTCTCTGGCCACTTGGGGATCAATTCAGGGAACTCAAAGCAATTTATCAATGTCAATCACACACAGAAACAAAGTGACAACTGTGTCGTAAAAGTAGCATAAATAACTCAAGATATTACTTTTACATAACATAAGCACCAGTAAATGCAGTTAACCTAAATATTCTTTAAAATAATATGTTTTGAGTAATGTTTATTATATTTAATTGTGATTGTCTATAAAAGGGGTACATGTATTTTGTTTACATATTTTGGTTTGTGTGCAAATTAAAGACAAGTTATAAGCATTCCCTTCACCCAGACAGCGTGCACTCTGCCCGGTAGGTATGAGTTTACCCAGCTCTCCTGCTCCCTGCCCCCAGCGGGATTTTCATTGGTATTTATTTCCGTATATACATTTTTTTTTTTTTTTGTAGAGACAGAGTCTCACTTTATGGCCCTCGGTAGAGTGCCGTGGCGTCACACAGCTCACAGCAACCTCCAACTCCTGGGCTTAAGGGATTCTTTTGCCTCAGCCTCCCGAGTAGCTGGGACTACAGGCACCCGCCACAACGCCCAGCTATATTTCCGTATATACATTTAAATTCTGATCGATTAGTTACAACTTGGCATTGAGTACATGTGTTTGCTTTTCATTCTTGTGATGCTTCAGTTAGAAGAATGGTTTCCAGTTCCTCTAGGTTGTCACAGAAGATGCTAGATTACCATTCTTCATGCTAAGTTGAACTCCATAGTACTCATATGCCACATTTTATTACCCCACCCCTGTACTGGGGGGCACTTGGGTTGTTTCTGCACCTTTATGATTGGGAAGGCAGCTGCTATGAACATTCAAGTGCAGTTGTCCTTTTTCTAAAGTGGCCTTTTTCTTTTGGGCAGCAGTGGGATTGCTGTGTCAAAGGTAGTTCTGCTGTAAGCTCTTTGCAGTATCTCCATGCAATGCACCATAGAGGTTGTACTAGTTTGCAGTCCCACCAACCATGTGTAAGAGTTCTTTTCTCTCCATTTCTATGCCAGCATCGTTATGTTTAGTAGTAACTATTATTAAATCATATTTCAACCTAGGGAATGAAATTTGAAGATAATTGCTTTGATATTTTATCTCAAACTACTAAGTCATTTGCTAATTTAGTATGTTGGAAACTGAGCACCAAGCTTGTAGAAGCAGTCACTGGTTTAGAGGGAAGTGCTGGGAGCGGGACAATCCCCAACCCGCTCCAGATGTTTAGCAGTCTGGAGACAAGTCCGCAAGCAACTACATGCATGAATGAGATAAGATTGGTCACTCATCAGAAAGCTGGCATTGAACCTGGGACATTTGAGGTGCAACAGGGTGGAAGTTGAGCCTGTGGGAAAAGATCACATAGTGATCACTAAGCATGTGATCCTAGTACATGGGCCCCCACACCTGTTGTATGATGCTTCGATAAAAGGCCACGGCAGAGGTTACTCGGAGCTTCCCTGTACCTATGGGAAGTCCACCTCTTGCAAACTTGTACTTCTAATCCGTGTTCCAGCTGTTTTAATTCGCGCCAGTGATGGGGTGCCACAGTGGGCACCAACAGATGTATAATTTGAATTCAAATGTATTCTTTCTCTCAGTCATTCTGTAATATTCATTTTTAATTTACCTGTGCCTCTTTGCATAATAGAAAAATGCAGGTAACATGTAAACTTAGAAAAGATGATTGTTGTAATTGATTAGGGTTTTTAATGTAAATTGTAGATTTGGAATTAAAAGTATCTTCTTTTTTTTTTCAAAAATATTCTGGAATAAAAATATATTATTGTGAAAATGTTGAAAAGCCCTTCTGTACAATAGAACACGCTGTTTCACTGGAGTAGTATTAGTTAGTTTTATGTTGTGACTATAAGAAAAAAACATACTGCAAACCGAGTGGCTTTACACAGCACCAAGTCGGCCTCTCACTTGTCTCTGGGTGTTTATGTCCTTCCTCGGCCTCCTGCTCTACCCACCTTCTGTACCATTGCTCAACTGAGTTACCCTCTTCTGAATTAATTGCCATTACTTTCACATTCATTTTCAAAAATTTCAAAAGAGAAACAGTTTTGATAGCATTATAAAATATGTAGTTCGACGGACGCATGATTCCAGCTCTTTGAAGGGAAAGCTCAATTTTATAGCATAATCACAAAAGACTGTTTCTTCTTTAAATTCCAGTACATGTCTCACAAGGATAAACCCAGATGTCTGGAGAACTAACCATGTGCCTTATCAGAGGATCTAGGGAAGATTTTGTTTCCATGCTTTTAAAAACATACATGTCTATGGCATCATGAGCCGATTTCTTCACTTTCAAAGCCCACAATGGAGGGTCAAGCAGATTCATATCTCATCTCTGACCACCCCCTGCTTCCCCCTTCCATTTCTAAGCATCCTTATAGTTACAGCCTGCCCCTGTGGACATTCTACCTCTTGTAAAGTCAGCTGATTAGTAACCTTAATTCTTTTTGTCAATGTGCAAATATATCTATAAGTTCTGACAATTAGCACATGAATGTCTTTGAGAAGATCATTTTTCTGCCTATCACAAGTATTTTCAATCTTTTTCTTGATTTATTTTCCTCCAAAGTTAATGAAACACTACACTGTCAATTACTAATTTCTACTATTTATTTATTTGCCTTAATGTCAAAACAGTTATGGATCTCTAACTCAATATCTTGGTTTTTTTTTTTTGCTAAAAAAATAGTTCATCTTACCTGGATCCACCTGAGTAGGTAGACATGAATGTATATCAGCTATTCTCATGGAAATCCCAGTCTCATCAGCTTAAACATGGCAATAAATCAGCCACTGAGCAGCAGGTCAAATGTGTAGAAACTTTACTTCCCTTGTCTTTGGGTTTTCATCTCCTTCCCTTGGATACCAGAATTTCTCTCTTTAGTAGGTACTTGGTCTTGGGGATTTGAAGAATGAACCCACGGACGGCAGATCAGTGGTAAGGTAGGATTTTTATTAGAAGTTAGAAAGGAATACAGAAGAAGTAAAAAGCACCAGAGCTTCTGGAAGGGGAAAAGAACTGAACTAACTGGGGAATCTCTATGTGGGTTCTTTTATCTAGGGCAGTGGTTCTCAACCTTCCGAATGCTGCTAAGTATTTTCATCGTTAAAAAGGAATTGCAACCCACAGGTTGAGAACCGCTGATCTAGGGGTATTAGGTCTTGAGAATTACACTTGGCCAGGACTTGGTACATAGAAACACATTTTCATCCTCAATGAGTGTTATTGACAAAGGAATGAATGCAGTCCCTCCAGCTCAGGGCAAAAGGTCAGGGTGTTCCCTTCATGAACTTGCTGAAGCCTAGGAAAACTGGGGTCCCCTGTCCAGCCTTGATTGGGGGAGGGGGGGAATCCTGTATCACCTTCTCCTGGTTTATTCACCCGCCTTCTGTACCATTGATCGACTGACATGTACCTTTCTAAACTAATTCCCATTACTTTCACATTCATTTCTCAAAAATTTTGAAAGAAGAGAAACATTCTCAATAGCATTATAAAATACATAATTAGACAAATATGATTCCAGCTCTTTGAATGGAAAGGTCAGTTTTATAAATTAGTCATGAAGGACTATATTTCTTACTTAAAACATTTTCCAAATCCTGGCCTGGGTTTTACTAGTTCTGTCACCTTTAAAAATTATAAAGCACCTATAAGCTTTACATTCCTTTGCTAAAGTACAAGAATAATTATCTTTACTGATGTGTTTAAAGGGATTAAATGGTACAACCATTAAATGATTATTACATTGCCCCACCTTGACAAAGGGCTGAATTAATATGTTTTATTTTGTATAATAGAAGAATGGTACTGTGGGCCAGAGCTTCTCAGCTACTATAGACCATAACACTGCATAAGCAATATTCTGAATAAACAATTGTCTTTTGTATTACATTGTGGGAGTATGTGACATTATAATGATAATTATAATTCTTTGCAACATACATCTTAGAAACACAACAGTGTGTTAGAAGGCTTGGTTTAGAAATACTTTGCACAGAATATTTAAAGTTGGCTGGAGAAGAGGTTGTAATTAACATGGTGTATTACATACATGAAAAGAATGCTGGGGAGTAACATTGAAAATAAAGGTGGCATATAACTGGGGCTTGAGGGCATTGTGTAGCGTTTACTAGAGCTCTGCGTAGAGAAAAGGTAGAAGTTGACATATTCTATATTGCAATTTACCAACAGAAAATGGAAGTGGTGCAAATATATATACAAATAGAAAAAAAATCCATAATATTTAACTAAAAAATTCAAATGTAAAATAAATTAATAGTGGTAGTATTTGGGTAAAGAATTATTCCTGTATACTTATTTTTATAAACTAAAAAATATATACATAAAAGTAACTTCTATCAACAAAATAAAATACTTCTGGTGCCTTGAAAGACTTAAGTAATTTGCATAATAAGCTTTGTAAGATTAATTAAAAATTAATAATGGGAGAGTGTTATGAATAGAATAATTGAGATATGTAAGCTTGCATTTATTGAAACAATTTCTTATAGCATGCCTAATTTATTTATTTTTAAATTATTTTATTATTATTTTTGAGACAGAGTCTCACTATGTCACCCTAGGTAGAGAGCTGTGGCATCGCAGCTCATAGCATCCTCAAACTCTTGGTCTTAAGTGATTCTCTTGCCTCAACCTCTCAAGTAGCTAGGATTACAGGTGCCCACCACAACACTGGCTGTTTTCTTATTTTGTATTTGTTGCAGTTGTCATTGTTGTTTAGCTAGTCTGAGCTGGGTTCAAACCCGCCAGCCTTGGTGCATGTGGCTGGCCCCTACCCACTGAACTACAGGCTCCACCCAAAATGTCTAATTTATATCATGTACAACTGTAGTATGAAAAAAGATAAGATACTAATACACTACATTAAGAAATAAAATAAGATAATTATACACCACATTAAAATTTCAGGGCTAGGCATATTTCACTATTATATAAAATATCAAGACTGTATACTTAAAGATGTGAAATATTTAACAAAAGTTTTACAGATTTATTTAACTAAACATAGAAAAATAGGAATAATATTATTAGGCAATGAATAAATACATTGAAATACTGTAATAAAAGGTATTTTTCCATCTATATATCCAATATCAACTCTGTTAAGGAAGACTGAATAACATAAAAATGTATTTATGATTTCAAATTTATATAGCTATTACATGTAAGAAATGTGTACACTTTCTCAATTTTTCTAGGTAATATTTTCTTCATTTTTAATGACAATAACCTAAAAATATGTTCTCTAGAATGCAATGACACAATGGATAGTGAGTTTTTACTGCTCTACATATTCATTGGGCTGGTCACTTAGCAAAAACAGTACATAGAAAATATTCTCATTATGTCACATCTGGCTTTAAATGTGGCTTGTAAGATGGAGGCATTCTTAACATAGTCATTAAGTGTTAGTAAATGTTTTATATTTCAGAATTCTAAAATTTTGTCTGTCTCATTCTCTGATTTTAACCTTTTTTCTGTGCAAGTAGAACTTGTTCTTTTAAGCTTTGAAGAATTGTGCTTTCGTACACACTCTCACATCACATTTTCAGAGGCAACTAATGTCTGCATTTGAAAATTTCAACAGTATACTTTTCAACGATTACTTTTAATCTTTCATGCTAAGAAGTTCTCCATTATATACCATAAAAAGATAAAAGTTGGCAATGGTGGAAAACTCTTAAATTCACCTTGTTGAAATAAATAGTATGGACGTCCAGTTGTTTCTTCCAACTCTGTCACTGAATAGTTTCACAGTTTTATTGTTATCCATAAAGAAAATCTGTAGGGAAATCCACATGCGGCCCTGAGTTGTTGAATATGTCATGACTCAAGTTTATGGCTGCTCTAGTAAGTTTTTTTTTTTTCATAAATAATTTCTTTCATATCTTTTATGTTTCAGATATTATCTATTTAAATAGGTGTGGACATTTAGAATAATGCTACCCAAAATACAAAATACGATTCTTTCTAAATAGCTTTTACATTCATGCACAACACTAAAATATTGATTAAATAAGATTTTCTGTTTGAACCCAGCCTTGGCCAGAAACTGCAAAAAAAAAAAAGACTTTTTCTTTGAAATAACACCCTAGACAATAACTAACAGGAGTTTCATTGATTATAATAATGACCAATTGCAATTTTAAATAAAATGCAATTGGTTACTAAAAATTAATCATGATATTTAAAAAACTATACTTTGAGAAATTGCGATGGCATGTATTAGGCTCATTTTTGCTTTTATTTAAATATATTTGAATTTCTAGTTATTAAAATTTTGGAGTATAATACACATAGGTCTGTTTAAAAGTAAAAATTGACCATGTTGGGTATGGCACCTAAAGTAGCACATTTTCTGCCCTTTCATTTCTTGGATTTTCTTTCAGTATAACTCAAGGATAAATGATTGGTTCATGGAACATTTAGTCATTTCGTATTTTCTCATCACTTCAACTCCAAATGTACTTATGGCAAATACTATGGTTTATATAACTTTTGAATTACTTTGGAGGTTGAAAAGTGAACTTACATTTAAAAATAAATTGCTAAATGAAAAAAAAAACTTTATCTAATATAGTTGAAAAAATAAAAATGTAATGAGAATGAAAAGCAAGTTAGATTTTTAGAAAGCATGGGATAAAAAGGAATAGGATAAAAAGAAAAGAGCAGAAGAACACTGAAATATCAATTTAACTGGGCATATTATTGAGATGATCACCCAACAGAAGCAGAGGTACATTTGGGATCTGACTAGAAATACATCTTTATATTAATTCAGATTCTAACTCTAATCAATTTTATTGCATATTACCTTTCTTAATTTATACTTATAATACATTTGCAGTCAGAGCATCCATTTAACTCATAGGAATTTAATTATATTCGATAATGTATTCATTTTTCATTATTCTGCTAGTGGTTTTAACAAAGCGGGCTCAATGGTGCTTGCAATGAGACAGGAGGAAAATTGCTCGATAAAAACACCATATTCTTCTGTCCCTTGCCTCCTTTTCTCTCTTCCTGCCTTTCTGCATTATAATCTCAGTGATACAGTAACAATTTGGCATTTTAAGTAGTGCTTGTATAACTTATTTCTCTGGAAAGATATTTTTAAAGATGAAAGGCAAAGTCACATTACAGACGAGTATTAACAGATTAACTTTTGTAGTCAATGTTGATATAGAAAGTACTAACTCTCAATAGTAATTGAGTAAAAATAGAACTCCTTCCATACGCATTCCTGTTCTTCTCCTTAGTGGGCCTGCATTACAAAAGCTTTGCTCAGTCATTGTGGTGGTGGTGGTGGTTGTTATGTACTGAATCACATTCCTCTCAAGTTCATATGTTGAAGCCCTAATGATGATTTGTGTAGGGCCTTTGAGATTAAATGAGTTCATAAGGGTGGGGCTACAATCCAACAGGATTAGTGTCCTTCTGAAAAGAGAGAGAGAGACACCAAGACTGTGTTAGTGAAGAGGAAAGGCCCTGTGAGGAAGGCCACATCTGTAAGCCTAGGAGAGGGTCTTCAGGAGAAACAGAACCTGCCACTAACCTCTTGTGAGACTAACATCCTCCAAACTATAGGAAAATAAATTTCTATTGTTTAATCCATCCATTCTCTGGTGTTTGGGTACAGTGGGCTACTCTGATTATGCTATACAGTGGGCTACTCTGCTTATACAGTGGGCATTCTCTGGTGTTTGGGTACAGTGGGCTACTCTAATTATGCTTCTGGATTTTGACAATCAAGTGTTGTGAAAATTTGTTCTTTTTTCAATTGATAAGTTGTGTAGATACCTACACAATCATCTTGATTTTTCCTCTGGCTTACCAAACCTAAAACTTTTACTACCTAGCCACTAACCAAGTGCATTACAAAATTCTTCCTTGAAGTGGCACTTCTTTCCTCTAAACTTTCATAAACACTTCTTTATCTTTACAAAATGACATTAACTGCAATTTACTTTTTACAGTTTGCTGTTCATTCTATTACCCCCATTAAATAAAAAACAACCTGATTAAAGGAACAACATATTTTATTTTCTTCTCCCTCTGTGGGGCTAAACCTGTTTCCAGCAGGTGTTTTATAGATGATTGTTAATTAATGATGGCAGGGGAAGAAAATAAATGCAAATAATCCAAAAATGAATTCACCTCCTGAATTATTTTTTTTTCGATACCTCCTGAATTATTTATGTTAGAAATTGATCCAGATGTCACTCTGTTTCCCAGGTGAAAAATCAGGGATGGATTTTTTTTTTTTAAATTTTTCTAATTCATATCTCATCCCCAAATGAAAAAATTTGAGCAGGTGCTGTCAACATTACCACTTTTAATATTAAATACCTTTCTCTTCATTCTCAGTATCACCACCCTAGTGTGGATTGTCCTCATTATTTTCTGACTGATTACACCTGCCAGCTGTCCGGCTTTCTGACTCCATTCCACTCCATTCTCATCAATGCTCCAAGGACAGCTGGAAGGACTTTCCAAAATATGAATGACCCTGCCATTCACCTGCTCCAAAGACTTTGCAAGGATATCTATGTTCTTTGTCCCTTCTTGTCATTGGTAGACATGTTATCATGTAACCTGTCTGGTTTATAATTTTGTAATATTTGCCATAAATCTCAAGATAATTTTGTGCAGTAGGGTGTCAGTGGTGTGAAAAACCAAATGTGATTAAGGCCGCAAAATATTTTCTAAGACTAAAGTTTATAATGTCACCAGATCAGCACTGGCTTCTTGAATTTGATTTTGTATATTAATTTTTAACTTCTGTTTAAGAACAAATTAATCAGATATAGAAGTAACAGATATATGTATATTTATGAAAATTATTAATACAAAGCCTAGAGAGCAAAACATCCAAGCAAGTGCTTTTTGCTTCTACCTTAAATGAATCTTTTAACATTTAAGATGCTTCTTTCTCTATTCAAGATTCACCTGTGGGGAAAATTTAAGAGCTTAGAGATATAAAGCACCCATCTAAACTATACTGCATTGTCAAGATGTAAATAATATGTGCCAACATAAATGATAACTGTATAAAAATTAATAAGCAATTGGAGGCATTGTTTGCATTTCTATGAATTTCAAATAATTATTCAAAATACACTAAATGTAACATCTAATAATGCTAAATATTGAATGAGGTTAAATGAGTAAAATATTAAAAAGAAATAATCAGAAGGAATATTTCCCATAGGTCATGAAAAGCATTTTTTACTTTAGGGATTTAAAAATAAGAAAGAGGGGGAAGGGAAAGAACAAGGAGGGACAAGGGAGGGACAGAAAGTAGGGAAGGTAGGAAAGGAGGGGAGGGAACAGAGGAATATTAATAGGAAGACCAGACATTTTTTTTTTTTGTGGTTTTTGGCAGGGGCTGGGTTTGAACCCGCCACCTCCGGCATATGGGACCAGCGCCCTACTCCTTGAGCCACAGGCGCCGCCCAGACCAGACATTTTGAATTACAAAGATTAAATATGAGAAAGAAAAAGATTCAGAATTAATCCAATATTAGATGGGTTAAAATAACAGCCACTGTCAGTTTAGACTGCTGTAGGAAAATGCGACAGACTGGTAGACGCACTACAGTTTGTTCCTCACAGTTCTGGGGCTTGGGAAGGCTTTGGCAGACTCAGTGTTAGGGGAAGGACTGTTTTCTGCTCTTTGGCTTCCGTGGTGTCCACCTGGAGGGGAAGAGCAGGGACAGGGGCACCAAGGAGAGGGTGGCTTTCTTCTGTCTTATTCTGACCGGTGCACTAATCCCATTCATGAGTGCCCCACCCTCAGGGCCTAATCACTTCCTAAAGACCCCCATTCCTAATACTATTACATTGAGGGTTAAGATTTCAACCTATTAATTTTAGGGATAGGGCACATATATATAATAATTTCAGACAATGACAAACTCACACATGTTAGTTTTCCCGGTTACTTGCATTGTTCCAAATCCTGTCTGGTTAATACTTCTGTTTTCAAAAACCATGTAGCACAAGCAATAAATCATGTGGTTATGCAGGTTAACACAGGGCTTAAAAGACTGTAAAATGAATTGCAACTTGCAACCTATTTAGAACAACCGTGGAACGCATCATTTATTCTCACTAGGTCTTTGTACAAATGCCTAAAACACAGTCTAAAAATTATCATTTCCCAGCAAAAATATTAATTTTTCTTAATTAATTGTTAATAATAGTCTATAATTGCAGTATATATACCTAAAACTTCAATATCCTAAATGTATCTTCAAACTTAAATGATTGCTAAACGTCGTTTTTAAAACTTTAGAAGCATTAGACGTTCTTAGTATTTTTATATAAACGTTTTGCTTTTCTGTAACTTTAAAACAGAAATTAAGCAAAATAGGGTTAAACAAGCATACCCTAAACTTAAAAGAATATTCACACCTTAGCTACCATAAGTGGCTCATTCTGTTCTCCTTTAATTACAGATCTTTTGAAAATGCATGGTAAATACTTTTTTAATTCAGAAAAAGATGATAAAGTTATTAAAGTACATTTATAGGAGTAAAGATTATTGTACCACGTGATGAGTCATAATACATATGAAAGAGAAAAAAGGTCTTGAGACATCCTGCCGCATCACAGAGGGAGGCTGACAGGGTATTAAACGTTTTATAGGCTTAGAACTCTTAGGAGCTGAGTGGATGTTTGGATTCTGTGTCTCCATCAATCTTTGTAACTACAGAAGAATGTGATACAGAAAACAGCGTTTTAATTTTGTTGGCCTTTGCCTTTCCTCACTTTTTTTGTTTATTTATACAGCCTAAAGATTATTTTTCTAATTTATTACCAACAAAAACATATAGAAATAAAATAAAAATAAATTTTAAAATTCACAAGTAGTCCCACCAAACACATTTTCAAAACTCCATGCTCAAGAGCTCCTTTACCTCATTGTTGAGTTCTTAATTTTTAACATTCTACCCCAATATTGAGTTCTATCATCATTTTGTTTTTGCAAAGAGTGATATATTCCTAAGGTTTTATAGATCTTAGATTCCATCTTTTTGCTTGTCATTCCCTTTGCGTGTCATTTCTTAAACAAAAACTGAACAATTTAATAATTGAAGGTGAGCCACAGTGACTCACACCTGTAATCCCAGAACTTGGGGAGGCCGAGGTGACTTGAGTTAGAGACCAGCCGGGGCAACATAGCAAGATCCTGTGTTTATAAAAAAAAAAAAAAAAAAAAAACAATGGGCGGCGCCTGTGGCTCAGTGAGTAGGGCGCCGGCCCCATATGCCGAGGATGGAGGGTTCAAACCCAGCCCCGGCCAAACTGCAACAAAAAAATAGCCGGGCGTTGTGGCGGGCGCCTGTAGTCCCAGCTGCTCGGGAGGCTGAGGCAAGGGAATCGCGTAAGCCCAGGAGTTCGAGGTTGCTGTGAGCCGTGTGAGGCCACGGCACTCTACCGAGGGCGGTACAGTGAGACTCTGTCTGTACAAAAAAAAACAAAAAAAAATACCTAAAAAATGAAAATAAGTGTAAACCCTTGGTTGAGTGGAAATACTGTTCATTGACAATAACTGCCAATTTCTTTAATAAATGAATATAATACCTCATGTAAATGGAAGCTTATCTATAATAAATTGCAGAAATAATTGTTATAAACATTGTAGTTAGGATTAGTCCATCCATATCTTTTTTCTCTTTTCATTCCATAATTTTCACCTTCCTTTCAGCTCTAAACATGTTCCCTGTGGAATCGAGGAGTCTTCCAGTTACAGTTATGGATAAATATTCCTTTGTTTGCCTGCAACTAGGAACAAGAAATCTCTTTTCTAATGATGAACTGTAATTCCCCCATTTTAGCTTAAGTGTACTATGTTGGGCACGGCTGTGTTCTCATCACAATGGCAATTCTAAAAAACATATTGTGCCGTTTATTGATTTAGACTTAGCTGAATATATTCTCCAAGCTGACAATATGATTAGCAACTCAGCAGTCAGATACAGATGAACACACAGAGGATTCTCTTAGGAAGGACTAAGCAATAAAATGGTTCCAGGTCGTTTACTAAGGGTTGTGCTGGTTTCTATCCAATTTACCTGGAGTTAGGAGGCCAGCTTGGTGTGTGTTTATTGTGAAGATGCTTTTTAAATTTCATTGTCATTATGGCTCAAATACTTTAAAGATATATGTCTATTTGTGAATATTTTTTCAACTTATCGGCGGCATACTGTGACATCCTGTAATCTACTCAGACATTGTGACAAGAGGGTGTCATAGGCAACTGTGAAGATATTCATTTTCAGAAGTAAAAGGTCATAAGCAGGGGAAGAAAGCACATAGAACATTTAACAGGGAGTCAAATGTGAAAATCTTCAAACACGTGTGGTGCTAAGTATGGCAGTGTCCTACAAGTATCAGTCCTGGGGGGTGGAGGATCCTGGGGAGGAGCACCGCCGAGGCTCAGTGGAGACCAGGAACATAGAGGTGGCTGAAAGTTAGAGCCTTCCTGGAATTAGAAAATCATGAAGAGTCAGTAAACCTTGGAAAGTATTAGATGAGAGGAGGTTGCATTTCTCTCTCCTTGTTTTCAGCATTTCTTCAGTAGTACTGACAGGAAAGGTTGTCACTGCACTTAGACATAAAGAGATATCAAACCTCCCGCCCCCAGAAGCTGCTCGTACTGCTAGTCCCAGAAACTCAGCACAATAATCAAAAACAAGTCTGACCACTGAAATCATCAAAGTTACTGTGAAACTAAAAGAAAGCACATGCGTTGCATGTTTTTAAACAAAAAATGTTCTTAAAACCAAGCTGAGACACAAAGTGTAACGCATCATTCTGATATGAATAAAATGTGATTAAACTGGGATTTGCAGAACTGAAATAACAACACAAATCAGATATGCAAAATTTATACCCAGAAATGGATAAGCAAAAGGAGGATATAAAATAAGAGGTGACTAATTTACTAAAAGTGATGAGAATGATACACAATAATCTCAGAAATGAAGATTAAGTAACAAGGTCTCTATGGGAGAATAAATGTAATCAAAAACAGAGTATGAGGCTTAGAAAATAACTGTGAAAAAGATAATAAAAAATATTGGACCAAGTAAAAATATTAAAGAGAAATATATGTCTGTCTATATATTTCAAGATTGTAAGTGAGATAAATTTTTCATAGACATATTCCAAATTGCAAAGTCCAATAGAAGTAAGAAACGTTATTTAGCTACACCTAATAAATAAATTGACCAGCAATGGCTATTAAGATAAAACAGAAGACAGCAGCCCATTAAGCCCATTTCCAGGGAAGAGCACTGCAGACCTTATGACAATGGCAAAAAATAAGCAATTCTTTAGATCTAACTAAAATTTTGCAGGACATCAGGAGTGCAGAGAAGCATGTTAAGTTATACCATGAAGATGCATTTGGAAACATCAGTGGAAAACTGGACAGGTAAATGAGTATCTTCAACAATTGACTTGTAAGGGGGAGAAAAAAAAGAGCGAGAGATGAAGGGGTTCAGAGTGAGGGGTGCATACAGATGAAACAGACATTAATATAAAGTAATTTGGAATATGAGTTTTAAACCATTATCAGACAACTGTAATTTTGAACAGGGGGATATTTCATGATATTAAGTATTAATTAATTTTGCTTAGCTTCAAATATGTTCTAATGTTAAGAAACAAACAAAAAAAATTCTTATCTTAATGGAGATTGGCTTGGGTACCTGTGCTGTCCCTTTTTAGTTCACAAAGTTCAAAGTCCACCTGAGGTGGAAGAGATGATGGTCTTTTGTCTAGAGAAGCAGATCTCAACTTGTGAGTCATGACCCCTTTGTAACAATGAAAATACATCGCGGCATTAGGAAGGTTGTGAACCACTGGTCTAGAGTCTTCAGGTCAAGGTGTCTTTGGATCTCTCAAGTACTCGTGAGGTCCCTGGAGTCAGTCCCTGAACCCCTCAGGTCTCATTTCCAGTGATCCTCCAATCCCACACCTCATGTTCCATACCAGAGAGCCCATTTCAGCATCACCAAAAGAAAATCTTACAGCTTCAAAATTAACTTTTGGGCCCCTGCTAGAGCTCCACGACAATTATTAAATAAAATTAAATGATAAGGTTTTTTAAAGGGATTTATGTTTTCCTCTGTGGATTTCAATATTAAATATTTAATAATACTTAGTAACATATAAGGTAATGAAAAAAATCTGTCTCTACTCTCAGTCTAGTAGAAGAGGGCCAAGGACAAGTTGGGTTGAAACTTGCACATTCCAGCCAAATTGTTGGAGTGTATTACCCTGTTTCCCCGAAAATAAGTGTCTTATTTTAAGGTGTGCTCCCAAAGACGTGCTAGGTCTGATTTTCAGGGGGCATCTTATCTTTCCTGTAAGTAGGTCTTATTTTTGGAGGATGTCTTATTTTCAGGGAAACAGGGTAGCTGTGAACTTAAGACATTTCTCTTCTTTCTCATGCTCAGCATACCGTATGTAGAAAAGAAACTCATATTTGATCTAACAAAATCATCTTAATGATCAAATGATTATAGTAAGTGGCCATTTTTACTACAAAAGAGCAAGAATTCTGTTTGATAATTGTTTTCTTTATTAATAGTCAATCCAAATAAAAAAGAATACACAAAAAAACTATAAATAGGCTATGATGAAATTAAAGGAGAGTTCATATTAAGTCTTAATAGGGATAAACATTGTAATATCTGTATTTGTTTTATATGTTTTTACAAATGCATACACATACATCTGTTTTGTTTATATTATCTTTGTTATTAAAATTATAGTTAAATATTTAATAAATATTTAATAGAGGAAGCATAAACCATAAAATTAATACTTCATAAATATTCATTTAAAGAATGTTTTCTAATCTTGAAACATAATCACCATTATGGTACAATTTATTCTTTGTATGATGATTTTAAGAAGATTATGAACAAGTGGAGCACATTTATTTTCTTTCTTCATAGTTAAACTTCCAAAATTAATGGTTAAACAATTTGTTAGAATGAAGAAAGCATGCTTTATGAAGAGTGCTTGGGGGCTGAGAGTGAAAATTAGTTAAAACATCTTGGGATGCCAGGCAAGGTGGCTCTTGCGTGTAATCTTAGCTATTTGGGAGGCCAAAGCCGGAAGATCCCTTAAAGCCAGGAATTCAAGATAATTCTGAGAAAGAGAGAGACCCTAACCCTACAAAAAACAGAAGAATTAGCTGGGCTTAGTGTAACGTGCCTGTGGTCCCAGCTACTTGGGAGGCTGAGATAGGAGGATCCCTTTATCCCAAGAGTATGAGGTTGCAGAAAGCCCTGATGAGGTCACTTCACTCAAACCTGTTTACAAAGCAAAATCCTGCCTTACAACAACAAACCCCCACCCCAATCTGAAGAGCAATTTGTAAATTGGACATTTGAATACAGTAGAATCTTTGTAAGTTGACCACCCAAGGGACTATAACAAACTGGTCAATATACGGGGGCCGTCAACATAACAAACTAGGCCTGTTGTACTGATATGTACATGTGATACATGTTCAATCTGTGAAAATAAGGTCAACTTAAGGATGTGGCCCATGTAGGCAGGTGCCCAGCTATAGAGGTTCTGTACTGGGGAATGAGGTCAACTTAAGGATGGGGCCAATGTAGGCAGGTGGCCAACTATGGAGGTTCTGTACTAGGGAAAAAAATAGCAAGAAGATGGTCTGACAATTTTACTTTTAGAAATGTTCATTGATGGGTGACGCCTGTGGCTCAGTCGGTAAGGTGCCAGCCCCATATACCGAGGGTGGCGGATTCAAACCTGGTCCCGGCCAAACAGCAACCAAAAATAGCCGGGCGTTGTGGTGGGCACCTGTAGTCCCAGCTACTCGGGAAGCTGAGGCAAGAGAATCGCTTAAGCCCAGGAGTTGGAGGTTGCTGTGAGCTGTGTGAGGCCACGGCACTCTACGGAGGGCCATAAGGTGAGACTCTGTCTCTACAAAAAAAAAAAAAAAAAAAAAAAAAAGAAATGTTCATTGATATGAAAAGATATTAAGGTGGGTGCAGTGGTTCATGCCTGTAATCCCAACACTCTAGGAGGCCAAGGTGGGTGGATCCCCACTCCTGAGCTCAGGAGTTTGAGACCAGCCTGAGCTACAGCCATACCTGGTCTCTAACTAGCAGGGCATTATGGCAGGCAGCTATGGCTCAGCTACTCAGGAGGCTGAGGCAAGAGGATCGATTGAGCCCAAGAGTTTGAGGTTGCTGTGAGCTATGACTCCACTGCACTCTACTGAGAGCCTCAAAATAAGACTCTGTCTCAAACAAAAAAAAAAAAAGGGATTACATATTAAGTAAAAATTAAGTTGCAGCAAAATTGATAAACTCAAATTTTATATTTTAAACATATGTGTATAAATAGAGATAAATGCTGATATTCATAAATGTAAAACAAGACAAATATTTTGGAAAAATATTAGATAAAAATTAGAAGAGATAAAACATCTCTAAATTTACTTATGTATTATGAGATGTTAGTGAACTTGGTTAGAACACTTTAAAATAATCTTTTACATCTTTGTTTTTATGTCTAAAAAGCATAATCATAAAAGTCTTCAAAATTGCCAAAGACCCAAATAAACAAAAATTTCAATGTTTATAATGCTTTCTTTATAAATGTTAATGCTATATATGTTATATTAATAATATTAATATACAGTCTAGAGCAAAATAACATCTTATTTTTTCTCACAGCTGTTCTTGTGGCAGGACCTCTCTGAGTTCTTTTCGTTAATGTTAAGAATGAACCTTTGGTTTAATAATTCAAAAGGCTATTACAGCCTACTACCATCATCTAGAAACATCAGTACTAGAATGACTGGGAGAAAGAGGCCTTAAGGTCAGCAGAATTTTTCTTTGCAATGACTTAATCTATTAATATCTTTTAAAAATGACTCTCTGTGGCCTGAAACACATAGCAAATAGTTGCATAATAGAAAATGAAAAACTTTAAAAACATGACACTTCACAAAAGTTTGAATTATTGTATTATTTCAATGTCAATGTCATTTATAAAAATCTCAAAATAATTGTTAGATTATATCTACCGAGATTTATTACATGATAAAATAGAATATTCACTGTCAGCAAATGCTCTCTACACAATTAGGGCACTCAGATGCCACATTGTTATCCATTTCAAATTATTGTCAATTTTACTATATTTTTTCTCCAGGATTTAAGATCTTTATGTTTTGTTACAGTGAAAATAAGAAATATTTTGGCAAAACAAAAGAACCACCTATGTTAACGTATTTGTTTACTGTACATCATCCTGCCTGAAACATGTTTAATCTTGAAAGAAAGTTGATTTAATATCTCTAGCGAAACATTAACACTATCAATTTTTCTAAGAACACCAGCATAATTCTAATATAATCTATAGAATAATTGTTAAGACCATGAATCCTGGACTGAAATTCCTGTGTTCAAATCTTGGTCTCCCCACTAACCAGAAGTTTGAAATTAGTTTGAATTATCTTAGATTCTTCCCAATTAAAATAGGATAACAATAGTGCTTACCTCATTGGTTTTTATGAAAATAAAACTGATTAATGTAACACACAAATGGGCACTATCTGAAATCAAGCCATGATTATTATTACCATTATTTCTACTGAAAACACTGTATCCCTATTAGCAATACTGAAGCTAATATCATTAGTATTTTAATTGTAATGAAAACTGAATAACCTCTCCTAATAGTTCTTTGCAGAATATTAATTTCAATTTCTTGATAATGAAGTGATTTTTAATGAATGATTGAAATATTTTGGTCTTTCATAGAGGAGAAAAAACTTGTATGTAATAGCATTAATTTTGTGCAGCTATTAGGTAAAATCTTTTAAATATATTAAATTTTCATAATAATCTTGAGAAGTAGTTCTTTTTATTCATATTTTACAGATGCTGAAACTGAGGTGTACTCTAGAAAGATTTTGCAGAACCAACACTGCTTTCTACAGACAAAGGGAACATTCATTCTTTTGTCCAAAATATAATTAAGTCTCACTTAGGACTTAATAGTAACCTCTGTGAGTTTATTTTTATGATGTTGGAGTGATGAAAATTGCCATGTTATCTTTTTAAAGCAGGTGTAGCACTACGGAAGTGTTTCCCAGGTGTTGAGAGACCTGACTTAGTCAAAAAACAGGATTCTGCGAGGGTGCAAGGAAACGTTTGTGGGAATGTTTGTGAACTGTGAAAGTGTATACAGCGGACACACTATATGGTTTTGAGGACGTAGGCAGAGACACTGTTAACTTATTCCTTTTACATCATTTTTAATGTCAAAATATTGAAATGCTACACATATTTACTGCAGCATAATTCACAGTTGCAAAGATAATAAATTAACCCCAGTGCCTATCAATATGTGAGTTGGGCAAAGAGTGAAGTTTTTAATTCACAGCCACTAGCTGCCTATATGAAGGCTTAGTTTTAGTCATAGAGATTGTGTTCTCAATTGTGGAATTACATAGAATCCCACAGTATTACATTTCGGGTCTGTAGCAGACCTAGGAATACAAGTTCCGTGTGTTTATCTTAGAGATGAGATCTGAGGCAGACCCTTCCCACGGGCATCCTGTTCCCTCATGTTAAAAGCCTTGGGGCAGAGGGCACGTTCTGTTAGAGACAATCAACTCCAGGGGACTAAACATACTAACATACTTGCATTTTACTGCAGCATGCAAATAATTTGAGGGAGGTAAATTTGTTTTTAGGTTATGTAAGTTAAATTTCAGAAATATAAGGTGTTATAAAAAAATTCATCATTATAATTCCGCAGTTATGTGTCTCTTTGTTTATCTACTGAAAGAAATGATTGTGGTTTTTCACTGTTGTGTTGTGGTTTGCACATATCTTCCTCTTCCTCATCCTCTTCATTATAATAACAATAATAACAGAGAAATTTAGTAAGATTACTATATAATAGGCCCTATTCTGAAAGCATTGGGTCTATTATCTCCTTTAACAATCCTCATAGCCCTATAAAGTTAGAACTCAGGTTATCGCACAAATCTTAGGCAGAGAGAGGCTAAGGCGTGTACCCGAGGTCACAGAGACTGAAAAGCAGAAAAATCGGTCTTTAAAACCAGCATTTGCTTCTTCAGCTTGTTACCATTATATGTATCATTAGCTTCTTGCATGTGTGGCAATGATTATGCATCCTTTACCTTATTCGATTTCTCTGCAGCCAACTGAAGTAGTCAGGACAACTATTACATCCCCACAATTAAGAATCAAAATGAATGTGGCTAGGCTGAGCGTGGTGGTAGAACACCTGCACCTGTCATCTCAGCACTTTGGGAGGCCAAGACAGGAGAATTGCTTGAGGCCAGGAGTTTGAGACGAGCCTGAGCAGCATAGTGAGACCCTTTCTCTGAAGGAAAATAAACGTAAAAAACCAACCAGATGCACTGCACCTGCCTGTAATCCCAGCTAACTGGGAGGCTGACACAGATGGCTAGCTTGAGGTCAGCAATTCAAGGTTAGCATGAGCTATGACGGTCCCACTATTCTCTAACCTAAGCAGCAGAGCAAAACCCTGCCTCAAATAAAATAAATCAATAAATAACCATGTTCAGAGAGAGTCAAGTGCTTTGCCTAAAGTTATGTAATAAGGAAGAGGTACAAATATAATTTTTAAAAAAGTATAATTCCAGTCTTCTTTCAGACACAGCATCTTAAATAGGCAGGGTGGACTATATATGAAAAAGTATGAGTTATGTTCAAGACTTATTCAAGTTCTTAAAAACATTTATTATTTTAAAGGTTAATCTCTATAACATGGCTGTTTTAATATAAAAGCATAACTTGGAAGACATAGGCAGAGAAGAGTCAGGAAAAGGATGATTTTGTAAATGCCTCTAATAAATTGAACAGGATGTTTCTAAGACACAGCAGCAATTATCCCCGTGGTGAGCATGATTCATCACCCATGCCTGCCTCATGTATAACTCCTGCATGATACACTTTGCAGCATATTCTTTTGTGTTCTGCTTTAAATGTCCATTTTAAAAGTTGTTAAACTAATAGAAGTGTGACTAGGAAAACTTATAATAAGCTAAATGTTGACATAGCTTTTGCTTACTTTCTCTTTCCCTCTAAACTTGACTAAATGTCCATGGCCTTATTCTCCTGTAATCTTCAGGCATTGAACTCTAGAATAATGATCTTAATCAATTCCCCAGGCCCCTAGAAACTCAATGTATTCATCTAAATACATCTAAATTCATCTAATTTTAAAAAAAGCAGTGCTCTAATTACTTATTTGTTATTAGGATCAAATGACATCAGGTATAAGAAAGATCTCTATAACATACAAAAAAATGACATAGCAAAAAATAATGTGAGTCACATAGTAAGTTCTTGAGAAAAGTTAAGGGCTCCATATTTGGTTCTCTTTCACATTTTATGATGGATTTTTGAGTGTAAAATTGTGTGGCAAAGTAGGAAAAGAAGAGAGGCTAGAATGTTATACATATAATGGGTTAGAGTGCTTTTAATTCTCTTTCTAATAAGATTAATAGTATGGAATCTGTTTTCTGAGACTCATTTTTATTCATTTCCAATTTCATTCCTATTGTTTTATTATCCTTCACGTCCCTGAGCGGAGAACTGATCCTGACTCCATGTAAACAAACTCAGATTCCATACAAGTAATTTCTGCTAAATAGAATAAAAAATACACTACGCTTTATTTGCATACTCAGTGAAGGTAAATGCCTATTGTTAAATAAATATTTTAACTTTGTGACCAATTAAACTGCTAAATAAGTAAAAATGTTGGTCCCTACCAGTTTCTCTGTTTTATTATTATTACTCCCTTTTCCATCTCCAGATTTCAAGGTCTCAGAGAACTAGCTAATATTTAATATTTAGGTCCTATACTTTCTAATTAGTATCTAGCCTACTCCAGTCCGGCATCTGTCCCCACTGAAATCTGCCTTAATACAGCCAGTTATTTTAATCTTTATGTTTCATTCATTCTGTGCACATTGCAAACTAATTTTCACTGCCTTCTTTTGTGAAACTTTCCATTTGGCTCATGCAAAATCCCCTTTATGTAGTTGTTCTTGGTTATGCGTGAAGATTCCTGCTCAATTTCCATACCTTGTTCTTCTCCTTTCCCTCCCCTCCTCCTGCCCTCCACCACCTCCATTCCAAAAAGTCTCCCTTACTTCAGTTAGTGTCAGGTTTAAGAGTTACCCCCCGAAGGCTCCTACATTGGTATCTCCAGTCTCTCTCTCTGACACTTCCTGACTTTCAGACAAATATATAAATAATTACTGTCAATACTCCCTTAGCTTTTCCACATGTATGCAAAACCAAACACACCGCATGTGAAACAGGCTTATCTTGATTATTTCCTGTATTAATTTATAACACCATCAACCATCAAGATTGACAAAGCAACTCTGACAACTGTCACTTTCTGTTCTTTAAGATCCATGTGGCATTAACTTCTGCATACTCGACTGAATAGTATAACTCTCTGCATCCACTCCCACTGTTTTTGATCTCATATTATCTTGAATATTTAGTACATAATATAATAGTATCTGGCTTTATTATGTAAGGTCACATGCCCAGAAGCGCCTCACCAAATGCTCTGCCCAATTGCAAATTATGTGCTCTTACTAAAATCCCATCGAGGTGTTTTAGTTTTTTGCTTAAAATATTTTAGCGATCTCCATTAACTACAAAATCAACCTTAAATTTCCAGAGGTGGAATAACATATTCCTTATCATTTACTTTCCTTCTTTGGGGGTCTTTGCTCCCTGGATGTCCCACACATCTTAAACCACAGCAGCACTCAACCACCTCCACTTTTAGACACTTGTGTTTTATCTGCCTGGAATGTAAAATATCACTTCTGGAGTGTGGTGTTCACTGTATACATTGTTTTAAAAAACTAATCTGATTACTAGCATTCTGGAATTTTTGACAACTAACTTACTTCTTTAGGCTGTACTGAAATTATATCACTTTGTACTGGGTGTTAGGTGGTTTGTATAGTTCATTTTTTTTTTTTTTAAGTAACAGAAAAGAACTTTATATTATACACTGTTTGCAAGTTTGTTCTTCTGTTTATCTTGGGAAACACGTATGCTGTTGCCTTATGTGTTGGACAGCTTCTTTTTAATTCATACACTTTTATAAATGGAGTTTACCAAGAGAGTACCAATCTACTTCAAGTTCATAATTGATTTATTGTGAAATATCTATTTATTTAAGTGACCATAAAATTGATATACTGTAAAAGTTTTATAAGTAAATTGTGTTCATTACTTGCACCTTGGCAGACAAGGTCCTAACTGGTATTCCAAAGACTTGTGTACCTGGAGTAACTTCATTAATAACACTAAATAACTTTGTATAAATTGTGAGAAATTTCTCTGAGTCTGTGAAAGAAGTAACTTTTAAAATTACAATGAGCAAAAAGGTCAGGGAGAGGAAAGTGGGAAGATAAAGAAAGAGAAAAAAGTTTGGCGCCTGTGTTTCAAAGGAGTAGGGCACCGGCCCCATATGTTGGAGGTGGCAGGTTCAAACCCAGCCCTGACCAAAAACTGCAAAAAAAAAAAAAAAAAGGAAAAATTAATTTCTCTGTAGAGAAGAATTAGTAAGAATAAAAGACAAAATACTTAAAAATTCAAGACCACAAATAACATATGATAATAAATAATAAATTATAAATTGTAAGTAAATATGCAGTGAGACAAAAAGGAAAAGCTGTAATTAATCTCTTCTGAATTCTAAAGACATACTGTAATGTTTCTCTGATCTCTGACTCTTATTTTCACACATGTTAGCACAGGAGAAAATGGTTTTAAATACAGAAACATATTAAGTTAAATACAAACAGCAGACAGATTACGATGGCAGATTACCAAGAGTGTCCATAGGCTGCAGATGTATTTTTTCAGAATTCTTAAAAATAGAAATTATTAAAATAAGAAATTATTACAAATAGAATTATTTAAGAAAGAAAAATAAACAAATAGAATTATTTAAAAAAGAAAAGTAAACAAAAAACCCCCCAAAAGATAGATATTTAATGTGCTTCTAGCTTGCCTTGACTGGTCTTATCCCAACACTGTTATAATGAACAGCCTCAGCCAGACCCACCGTGGACCAGGCATGACTTGCTCTTGAGTAAGAATTTGCACTAAACTAACACTTATCAATGGTGCATGCACGTTTCCTCATTATCACGTGATCTGCAAAATTTAGCCTTAGCCAGTTTAATTTATTCAATGAATATTTATCTAGACCTGTTCCTAAGTAAGATTCCAGTTCCTAGCATGAACAAATGATTATTTCTAATTTCTACATCAGTAGTCAGGTGTAAAAATTATATCTTTTTGTTGCTGTAGTTTTAATTTTTCTAGTTGCTAATATACTTGAAAGTCAGGTTTTAAGTTAGTTATCCCTCATGTTTCCTTTTCTGAGAATGTTGGTTCATATCATTGGCCTATTTCTGTACTGAGTTTCCTATCTTTGTATTCTAGATATTTATTCTTTATCTATTTTAGATGTAAACACATCCCATAATCTATAAAATGTCTATTATCTCCTCTTATATCAGCAATGAAATTTTAAAATTGTGATGTAATTAGGGTGGCACCCGTGGCTCAAAGGAGTAGGGCACTGGCCCCATATGCCGGAAGTGGCAGGTTCAAACCCAGCCCCAAACAAAAACTGCAAAAAAAAAAAAAAAAAAAAGTGATATAATTAAATATCTTAAACATTTTCATTTATCTTATCTATTTGTAGCTTAGTTTAAGAAATATTTTTTCCGGGCGGCGCCTGTGGCTCAGTCGGTAGGGCGCCAGCCCCATATACCAAGGGTGGCGGGTTCAAACCCGGCCCCGGCCAAACTGCAACCAAAAAATAGCCGGGCATTGTAGCGGGCGCCTGTAGTCCCAGCTACTCGGGAGGCTGAGGCAAGAGAATCGCTTAAGCCCAGGAGTTGGAGGTTGCTGTGAGCTGTGTGAGGCCACGGCACTCTACCGAGGGCCATAAAGTGAGACTCTGTCTCTACAAAAAAAAAAAAAAAAAAAGAAATATTTTTTCCTAGAACAAAAGTATTATATTATTTTTAAAGTTTAATCTTAAATATTTATTACTTAATGTTTTTAACACTTAACATTGTTCTTTTAACAGAGTCTATACCACAATGAGATAAGTTATGTTCTAATAACAAAAACCTCAAAATCTGAGTAATTCAACGTACGACAAATACATTAGAGTATTTCTTATTCATATTATACTTAAAGCATGGATCCGAGAGAAGGCTCTGTCTATTGTATTAATAATTACTCAAGAACGCTAGGATGATGGAAATATTACCTCTATAGTAAAGTTGGAAATGGCTAATGGAAAACCAGTTTTTAAAGTTTATGGTGATGTTTCCTTACCCAGCCAAGGCACGTGACCATGTCACATTCAACCAAGGGCCAAGCAGAGAATACCACCTTATCCACGAGCCTGAAGGAGAAAATTGGAATGTCTGTGAACTTCTTGCAGTGAAATATTTTCTCACTCTACTTTCAGTAGGATAAATATACTGAGACTCTTTATAAGAGACAAAAATTTAAAAGTCTAATTCAGACATGAAATTTGGTCTAAAGTCACTTTGAGGGTTTCAAGCCTTCAGCGGAGAAAGTAAATTCATATGTGGTGAAAATAACACACATCTGACGTAGGAAATGGAGCCTGAAGATGGGGCTGAATTTCTCTATAGCCAAATGAAGTAGTGCAAATTTCATGAGCAAATTTGAAAAGATGAGGAATTGCTTTTCATAGATGAACAAAAAAAGTGGTTTCTTAGGGTGGACTACACTCCTGGTGAAGATGCTGTAAACACTGTTGAAATGGTAACAAACGATTTAGAATATTACATAACATAGATGATAAAATAGTAGAGATGAGATGAGGTGAATGCTATCAAGAAGCATCACACACTACAGGAAATCTTTCACAAAAAGAAAAGTCAGTCAATATAGCAAACTCTACTGTTGTATTATTTTACAGAAATCATCACATCCTCCCCAGCTCTCAGCACTCACCACTCTGAAAAGTCCAGTTCATCAACATCAAGGTAGGAACACCCACCAGCAAAAATATTATGGTTCACTAAAGGCTCAAATGATTATTAAATTTTTTAGCAAGAAACATTTATAGTTAAGATATGTACTTGTTTTAGACATAATACTACTTTACACTTAATAGACTGCAGTATAGTATAAACCTAATATACTCTGAACCTAAAAAGTTTATATGACCAACTTTATTTTGATGTTCACTTGGTCATTAATTTTATTTATCTGATGTCTGGTCCCTTGTAAAGTACTTTTTTTGTTTCAGGTTAATATGAGAGTACAGATAACTGGGTCACAATATTTGAATTTGTTAGGTAGAATTCCTTTTGTAGTTGTGTCCTGCACCCCCAAAGTGTACCCTGCACCCGTACATTGTGTCCATTAAGTGAGAACAACCCCAGGATCCCTTCCCTTAACCCCTTTCCCCTAACTTGAATTAAAACTATTTTTTTTCTTTTGTACATGTGAAGTAAATCATCCTCTAGCTTCATGTTAGTGTTGAGTACATTGAATATTTGCTTTTCCATTCTTGTGATACTTTACTAAGGAAAATGTGTTTCAATTCCATTCAGGCTAATACAAAAGATGTAAAGTCACCACCTTTTTAATGGGTGATTAGTACTCTATGGTATACAGATACCAGTTTGTTAATCTATTCCTGAGTTGATGGGCATTTAGGTTGTTTCTACACATTGGCAATTGTACATTGAGCTGCGATAAACAATGTAGTACAGATGTCTTTGCGATAGAAGGATTTTTTTTTTCTTTCTGAGTAGGTGCTTAGTAGTGGAATTGTGGAGCCAAAAGGAGGTCTAATTTGAGTTCTTTGAGGATTCTCCATACTTCCCTCCAAAGAGGATGTATTAGTTTGCAGTCCCACCAGAAGTGTAAAAGTGTTCCCTTCTCTCCACATCTGCCCCAGAATCTGCACATTTGTGTCTTTGTGGTGTGGATTAATCTTACTGGGGTTAGGTGATATATTAAGGTGGTTTTGATTTGCATTTTCCTGATGATTAGGGGCAATGAGCATTTTTTTCATATGCTTGTTAGCCATTCATTTTTCTTCCTAAGGGAAGGCTCTGTTCATGTCTCTTGTGCATTAATTTGAGTTCTCCGTAGATCCTTGTTATCAAACTTTTGTCAGATTTGTAACATGCAAATAACTTCTCCCATTCCGAAGGCTATCTATTTGCTTTGATTGTTGTCTTCTTAGCTCTGCAGAAGCTTATCAGTTCAATTAAATCTCATTTGTTTATTTTTGTTATTGTTGCAATTGCCATGGAAATCTTCTTCATAAAATCTTTTCCCAGGCTGACATCCCACACTTTCTTCTAGGATTTTTATCATTTCATTCCTTATATTTAAATATTGTATCCAGCTTAAATCAATCTTTAAATGTGATGAAAGTGTGGTTTTAGTTTCAGTATTTTACATGTGGTTATCCAGTTCACTTAGCACCATTTATTGAATAAGGATTCTTTCCCCAGTGTATGTTCTTGTTTGGTTTATTAAAGATCAGGTAGCTATAAGACGTTAGTTTCATCTCATGGTTTTCTATTTGGTTGCAAATATCTGCATCTCTATTTTTGTGTCAATACCAGGCTGTTTTGATCACTGTGGACTTGTAATATACCCTAAAGTCTGGTAGGATGAAGCCTCTGGCTTTGTTTTTATTACTAAAAATTACCTCAGCTAGACAACATATTTTTCTGGTTCCATACAAAGCACAGTACTATTTTTCCAGTTCTTCAAAGTATGATGTTAGTATTTTAAAGGGGATTGCATTGAATCTATAGATTGCTTTGGGTAATACAGACATTTTAACAACTTTGCTTCTTCCCAGCCAAGAGCATGGTATTTCCTCCACTTGCTAATGTCCTCTGCTATTTCTTTTCTTAGGGTTTCATAATTCTCTTTGTAGATTTCCTTCCTTTTTTAGGTATATTCTTATGTATTTCATTTTCTTTGAAGCTACTGTGAAGAAAACTGGGTCTTTGAGTACCTTCTCAACTCGGCTGTTATTGACATATAGAAAGGCTACTGAATTGTAGACATTGATTTCATACCCTAAAATAGTACTGTATCTCTTGATCACTTCCAAGAATCTTGTGATTGAGTCTCTGTGGTTCTCAAAATATAAGATCATATCATCAACAAAGAGTAACAGTTTGACCACCTCAGTCCCCATTTGTATTCCCTTCATATCCTTCTTTTGCCTGATTGCATTAGCTAGAAGTTCCAGCACTATGATCAACAGTAGTGGTGATAGTGGACATCAATGTCCAGTTCTCATTCTCAGTGGTGAAGCTTTCAGTTTTAATCCATTCAATATGATTTTAGCTGTGGGTTTGGCATAGATGGCTTTCGTCAGTTTAGGAAGTGTGCAACCTATGCCTATATTCTTAAGTGTTCTTGTTAGAAAAGGATGCTGAATTTTGTCAAATTCTTTTTCTACATCTCTTGAGAGGATCCTACGGTCTTTGTTCTTGCTTATATTGATACGGTGAATTACATTTATAAACTTGCATATGTTAAACCACCTTTGCTTTCTTGGAATGAATGGTACTTGATCATGATGTATATTTTTTTTAATGTGTAGCAGCAATCTATTAGCTAAGATTGTATTGAGTATTTTTGCATCTATATTGTTTAGTGAAATTGGTCTACAGTTCTGCTTTTTTAGTTGTGTCCTTTCCTTTTTTTGGAATCAATGATGTTTGCTTCATAGAACGTATTGGGAAAGTTGCCTTCCTTCTCCATGTTTTGGAATAATTTCTGCAATATAGTTATAAGGTCATATTTGAAGGTTCAGTAGAATTCTGGTGTGAAGCTGTCTGGTCCAGGAATTTATTTTGTTGGAATATTTTTTATCATTGCTTTGATCTCAGTGTTTGATTGCATTCTGTTCAGGAGATCTATTTTTTCTTGGTTAAGTCTAAGGAGAGGGTGTGATTCCAGTTATAGGTCCATTTCCTCCACATTGTCAGGTTTCTTGGCATGGAGTTTCTTGTATAGTTACAGATAATCTTTTGTATCTCTCTGATATCTGTTTTATTTCCCCTTTTTCATTTCTGATTGAGGTTGTTAGAAATTTTACTTTTCTGTTTCTATTTAATCTGGCCAAATTTATTGATTTTATTTTATTTTTTGAAGAACCAACTTTTTGTTTCATTAATTTTCTGAATGATTCTTTTGTTTTCAATTTCATTGATTTACAGTTTAATTTTGGTTATTTCTTTTCTTCTGCTATGTTTGCAAATAGATTGCTCTTCCTTTTTCATGTTCTTAAGATGATCCATTGGGTTGTGGATGTCCTGTCTTTCTCTTTTTTGGTTGTAGGTATCTAATGCAATAAATTTTCATTTTAGTACGTCTTTTTTAGTGTCCCACAGATTTTGCTACCTTGTAGCTTCATTGTTATTATATTCGAAGAACTTTACAATTTCCTCCTTTATCTTTTCCTTGCCCCAACTGTCATTCCAACAGAAGATTGTTTAATTTCCATGACTTTGTGTAGGGATGAAAGTTTTCATTGGAGTTGAGTTTCATCCTTATTGCCTTGTGGTCTGAGAAGATACAAGTTATAATTTCGATTCTTTTGATTTTGTTGAGGTTTGATTTTTGACCTAGGATATGTTCTATTTTGGAGAATGTTACATGGGCTGATGAGGAGAACAAATATTCCTTAGTCTTAGGATGGTGTGTTTTGCATATTTTTATTAAGCACAGTTGTTCTAGGGCTTCATTTAAGTCCCTTCTTTAATTTCTGTTTAGTTTATCTGTCCAATTCTGCCAGAGAGATGTTAGAGTCCCTAGATATTATGGTGTTATAGGATATGATATTGCTCAGTCCAATTAAGGTCTGTCTCATAAATCTGGGATCATTTAAGTTAGGTGCATAAATATTTAGAATTGAAATATCCTCTTCATATCTTTTTCCCTTTAGCAGAATGAAGTGAGCTTTGTCTTTTTTAAGTTTAGTTACTCTAAATCAATATGTGACTGAAAATAAGATTGTGGCCCCTCTCTTCTTCTGATTTCCAAGTACCTGACATACTGTTTCCCATCCCTTTACCATGAGTATAGATTTGTCCTTCAATGTTAGGCGCATTTATTGGATACAACAAATGGATTGCTTATACCTTTTTATACAATCAGCCAACCTGTGCCTCTTCAGTGAAGATTCCAAGCCATTAACATTTATTGAGAGAATTTATAAGTGTGTTGGAGTTCTATTCATCTTATTTTGTGAAGGTCCTTTGCTTAGTTTTATCCTTTGCACAATTTTGGAAGCTAGTTTTTATCCTTTGGTTTCTGGGTGTTTATTTGTTGGTGGTCCATTTTAATGGTCAGTGTGGGAAATAGGTTTAATATTTTTTGTAAACTTCCTCTTCTTATGGTGAATTTCCTCAGTGTTTTCATATGAGTGAAAGATTTGATTTCTCCATTTGTGAGGTTTTGTTTAGCAGGATACAGAATTCTGGGCTGAATATTATTTTAAAAAGGTTAAAAGTAGATGACCATTCTCTTCTGGCTTAGAAAGTTTCAGCAGAAATGTCTGCTGTCACCATGATCTATCTGCCCCTATAGGTCAGTTAGCACTTACTCTGGCTGTTTGCAGAATTTTCTCTTTAATCCTGATTTTGGACAGGTTCATTACAATGTGTCTTGGAGATGCTCTATTTATGTTGAGACAATCTGAGATTTAATATCCCTTTTAGAGGATATTCTTTAGGAATCATTATTAAAACTTGGGAAATTTTTATTTATTATCTTCTCTAGTAGGGTTTCCATTCCTTTGGGATGTTCTTCTTCCTCTTCAGAGATATTACAATTCATATGTTTGGACATGTCATGATGTTCCATAATTCTCTTAGTGAATGTTCTGCTTTCTCTCTCTTTTTTTATGCCTATTTAACTATTTGGGTTAGGCCCAGAGCTTTATCCTCTAGCTCTGAGAGTCCTTCTTCTTCATGGTCTACTCTGTTATTGATACTTCCTACTGCATCTTTAAGTTCCTTGATTGGCTCCTTCATTTTCTTAAGCTCCATCATAGCCTTTCTGCATTCTTCATATCTTTCATCTGTTTTGGGGTTCTATTTTTCCACATTCTCATCAACTCTCTTTATTGCCTTTGCATCCAAATTTTAAATTATCTTGCTGTCATTTCCATTAATTCTTTATAGGTGGAATCCTCTCTGGTATCTACTGTAAAGGATGCCAAGAGCCAGACCACCTCTGAGCAAGATGATTTGCAGCTGGGGAACGGACCTTTGGGCAATTCGTCCTCAGGTGCTCCTTGCGGAGAAAGAGCCTGAATCCATGGCGATCCTTAGGCATGCATTCATTGTCTAACACTCCTCTCACATGTCTTGTGCTGTGTCAATAAAAGGCTACTGCGGAGGTTGCTCTGGGCTATCCTGCAAGCAAATTAGCCTGCCTCCTGCAAGCTTGTACTTCTACTCAGCATCATGCCTGGTTCCTTCCTGCGGTGATCGAGTCCAGGGCCATAGGGGCCACTAAGGGTTGAGACAATCTACTTCATGGTCCTTTGGTGGAATCACTCTGTTCTGGTTTTTCATGTTGCCAGAATTTTTCTGTTTATTCTTCCTCATGTATGTTTTCTTCTCATCCTCTCCCTCCCCCTACTTTTGCCTTTTCACTACCTCCTTCTCTTTAAATTATCTTGACTTAGAGCTTATGTTTTGAAGTGGCTTTTCAGTGTAAGACCAAAATGAAGCTAAGGATAATGAGTGAGAAGGGAGAAAAAAGAGAAAAGGTAAAAGAAGGAGGAGGAGGAGGATAAAGGAGTGAAAGCAGAGAAAGAGAGCAACAGAGAAATAATGTTGTTTGGCAGGGTGCTGTGGCCACACTCATAATGCTAAGACTTTGTGGATCTGGGTCAATAGGTTCCTTGAATTCAGGAGTTCCTCATCATCCTGAGCAAAATAGATACTCCACCTCCACCAAATATGGAAAGAGAAAACAAAACAAAATGAAAAATGAAAAAAATTAACAGTATATCACAGTGGGGAACTTGTCTGTATTTTCTTTCCAAAGGTGAAAGCTAAAAGGATACCTTATACCATGGGCTTGTGACCTGCTTGAGCCAGACCAATGCCATGACTCCAAAAACTCAGAGAAAAGAAAAAAAATTATAGATAAAGACAATTAAAAATACAATCATATAAGATACAAAAGTGTATCTTTGCTGTTGTAAGACAAGTTTATGTGGGAAAGAGGGAAAGAAGAAAAGTCTCTACCAAAAGAGAAAAAAAAGAAGATAAATTAAAAAGAGGTTAAAAAAAAGGGGCTAAAAATCCATGACAAAAGTGCAGGAGCCCTTCCTATAAAAGAAAGTAAAAATGAAAAAAATAAAATTAAAGGAAACAAAAAATAAACCAAAAGCACAAAAAAACCTCAAAAAACCAATTGAAATAAATATATGTTTGAATATATATATTGAAATATATATTGAAATAAATATATCTTTATCTCAATATACATATTATATATTATAATTTATTCATTATAAATAAATTATTCATTATAAATAATACAGTATAATTTATTTATTATAATATATTAATATTATATAGAGATTTATACACATAGACATATATTTATAATTTTCCAAATATCATATATATATACCCTGGACACTAGGTTATTAGGTTATGCCGTGGTGTTAGGAGATGGAGAACATACAATGTTTTCCTGTGAAATTAGAGCTGGAAGCCACTCTCTAATTGCAAATATCAGGTCCTGTCTTCCTTGGTTTCTTCTATTTGGGGTTTTGTTGCTTCATCAGCATTCAGGCCCTGTGGGATTGGGGTCCTAAAGCTCTCAGCAGATTCCTTAAGAGGCATGTCATACAGTGCCTCTAACAAAAAAAATAGCCTTCCTAGGGGTGGAGAGGCCACTTGGCTCACCCCAAGGTTGGTTGCCCAAGCTCAGCAGGCACACCAGAGCTAGCTGTGCACTATGACCCTGTGGACCTTTTTTGCCATGTGGCCTTCCCAGAATGGCAGCACCCAGATAGCATCCAAGTCGATGGGAGATCCACCTCCCACCTTCCCCCTAATGTTCAATGTTCTCAACTGATGGACACTGCTCAAGTCCACCTGCTCACTTAAGCCTTCCAAATAAGCTCTAATGAGTAGTTTAGCCCAAAATCCAAAAACTGCATGACAGCCCCTTCCTGTCTCCAGTCCTCTGTTGGTGGGTTGACTAGCTGCCTGGTCCCTGCCAATTCCCAAGCACTCATCTTCTGTGCTAATTTTCCTCAGCTCCAAACCTCATTTTTGGCTTCTGTAGTCCACCACTACTTCACTGTGTCCTGGAGTGATGTCCCTATGTGGGTTCCCCCAGCTGGAGGTGGTGGGAATTTCCTTTCCTCTGCATTTCTGTGAATGGTTGGTAAGGAGATGTTTCTAGTCTGCTATCTTTGATTATTTCTAATTCATAAAACACTACTATTCTCTTAATGGGTATAATTTATAATTTGTAATTTATGACCAAAAATCACTTTATAACAAAGATATTTCCACCAGAATGTTTATTGCAGCCCAATTCATAATTGCTAAGTCATAGAAGAAGCCCAAGTGACCATCGACCCATGAATAGATTAATAAATTATGGTATATGTTCACCTATTGTAGGAATGTTTCTTGTGTGGGCGGTGCCACAGAGATTGAGCCTGTGATGAAATGTTGGAGAATAAGAAGGCTGAAAGCTCGCTCAGGCAAACAGCGATTTTATTTCTTCCACCACGGCTTATACAGGCACATAACTTAATCAATAAATACATGACTTATTAAGGTGCCTCTTACTGCCTGGCACCTATGGGCCTATGGTTTAACCAGATTAACTGATAACCACTTCGCTAACATTATCTAAAGTTATTCTTACACTAAGTCATCCAAAACAAAACCACAAAACAAGGTTCTAGGGAAATAAGCTGTTTGAATGCTTGACCTTCAACGGACCATCTGGAGGCAGTTAATCATCTTTAGAGAGTAGTCTTGAAATAGCTGAGATATACAGGTATCTGCCTGCAGGCCTGCCCCCACGAAGCTCGGCCCTAAATCACTTCTATGCGATTAGGCCCTAAGCTACATGTGGAGTTCTCTCCAGGTTCCTTCCTTTCCAACTCATAAAAGACTTCACACTTGCCTTCACAAAATGCAACCATTTAAAGGTTTACTTTTAGGCTTTTTGTCTATATACACCATTGAATATTATGCAGCCTTAAAAAAGATGGAGACTTTACCTCTTTTATGTTTACATGGATGGAGCTGGAACATATTCTTCTTAGCAAAGTATCTCAAGAATGGAAGGAAAAGTATGCAATGTACTCAGCTCTACTATGAGACCAATTTATAAGCACCCACACTTCCATACAAAAGCTATAACCCAACTACAGCCCAAGATGAAGGGGAAAGAGGAAGGAGAGAGGAGGGGAGAGGGGAGGATGGGTGGAGGGAGGGCACTTGGTAGGACCACCCCTATGGTGAATTTTACAAGGGTACAGGTGAAATCTACTAAGTGTAGAATAGGAATGCCTTAGCACAATAATAAGAAAATGTGGTGAAGGCTATGTTAACCAGTTGATGAAAGTATTTTGAATTGTATATAAAACTAGCACATTGTACCCCATAATTGCATTAATGTACACAGCTATGATTTAATGAAAAAATAACAAAATACAAAAACAGACTTTCATTTTTCATGGAAGATTGATTCCTTAGTGCTATTCATCAAATTCCTAAATTATTATCAGGTAATATAGTAAAGACAAGTGTTCTATAAGTTTTTTGCAGTTTTTGGCCGGGGCTGGGCTTGAACCTGCCACCTCAGGCATATGGGGCCGGTGCCCTACTCCTTTGAGCCACAGACACTGCCCTCTAAAAATATTTTTTAAATATAAAAATATATCAGAAAGGCAATCAAAATATTTCTGAGAAAATAATTTAAGATATAATAGTTGTCTGAATATATATATGTATACACATATATCATATATAAGTACATTCTTCAAATATTATGGATGGCAAATTATTTAATTGTCAATATCTAAAAATTTATAAACTATATTTTGATATTCATATGCTGAATTTCTCAGTAGAAATACATATATTTTTCAGATCTTGGACTAAAGAAGCTTCAAAGTTTTGATTTAAAGAGCATTAAAAATCATTTGGCCTAATTCTTCACAAGAATGGAGAAGCATGAATCCTATGTACTCAATCTTGATATGAGGACAATTAATGACAATTAAGGTTATGGGGAGGGAAGCAGAAAGAGGGATGGAGAGAGGGGGTGGGGCCTTAGTGTGTGTCACACTTTATGGGGGCAAGACATGATTGCAAGAGGGACTTTACCTAACAATTGTAATCAGTGTAACAAGCTTATTGTACCCTTAATGAATCCCCAACAATAAAAAAAAAAAATAATAAATAAATAAATTACCAGTACTTAAAAAAAAAAAAAATCATTTGGCCTAATTCTTTAGTTTTGCTGATGAGAAAATAGGACTCTAGAGGAATTAATTTCTAAAACTGAACAGAATGATTTTCTGAGAAGAGGCACCTCACTACTAGAGAGTGCTGGGACTAGAATACAGACATTCTTGAGCTCTAAATGATCCCATATCTGGCTAGAGTTATTCAAAAACATTTCTTTTTTTAATTTTTTTTATTTTTTTTAATTAAATCATAACTGTATACATTGATATGATCATGGGGCATCATACACTCGCTTCATAAACCATCTGACACATTTTTTTTTTTTTTTTTGGCCGGGGCTGGGTTTGAACCCACCACCTCTGGCATATGGGACCGGCGCCCTACTCCTTGAGCCACAGGCGCCGCCCCACATTTTTATCACAGTGGTTAACATAGCCTTTCCGGCGTTATCTCAGTTACTGTGCCAAAACATTTACATTCTACATTTACCAAGTTTCGCAAATACCCCTGTAATATGCACCACAGGTGTGATCCCACCGATTCCCCTCCCTCTACCCACCCCCCCTTCCCACTTCCCCCTATTGTTAAGTTGTAGCTGGGTTATAGCTTTCATGTGAGAGTCCCAAATTAGTTTCATAGTAAGGCTGTGTACATTGGGTACTTTTTCTTCCATTCTTGGGATACTTTACTAAGAAGAATATGTTCCAGCTCCATCCATGTAAACATGGAAGAGGTAAAGTCTCCATCTTTCTTTAAGGCTGCATAGTATTCCATGGTATACATATACCACAATTTATTAATCCATTCGTGGATCGATGGGCACTTGGGCTTTTTCCATGACTTAGCTATTATGAATTGGGCTGCAATAAACATTCTGGTACAAATATCTTCGTTATGTTGTGATTTTTGGTCTTCTGGGGTGCTGGGTGAACTGGCTGGCAACCTGCAGAAGACTGAAATTGGACCCACACCTTTCACCATTAACTAAGATAGACTCTCATTGGATTAAAGATTTAAACTTAAAATATGAAACTATAAAAATACTAGAGGAGAATGCAGGGAAAACCCTTGCAGAAATTGGTCTGGGTGAGTATTTCATGAGGAGAACCCCCCGGGCAATTGAAGCAGCTTCAAAAATACACTACTGGGACTTGATCAAACTAAAAAGCTTCTGCACAGCTAAGAACACAGTAAGCAGAGCAAGCAGACAGCCCTCAGAATGGGAGAAGATATTTGCAGGGTATATCTCTGACAAAGGTTTAATATCCAGAATCCACAGAGAACTCAAACGCATCAGCAAGAAAAAAACAAGGGATCCCATCACAGGCTGGGCAAGGGATTTGAAGAGAAACTTCTCTGAAGAAGACAGGCGCACGGCCTTCAGACATATGAAAAAATGCTCATCATCTTTAATCATCAGAGAAATGCAAATCAAAACTACTTTGAGATATCATCTAACTCCAATGAGACTAGCCTATATCACCAAATCTCAAGACCAGAGATGTTGGCGTGGATGCGGAGAAAAGGGAACACTTTTTCACTGCTGGTGGGAATGCAAATTAATACATTCCTTCTGGAAAGATATATGGAGAACACTCAGAGATCTAAAAATAGATCTGCCATTCAATCCTGTAATTCCTCTGCTGGGCATATACCCAGAAGATCAAAAATATTTCATAAAGATTTTACTCCACACCAGATGTTTTGATGTAAGAGTGTGAAATATTTCATCTGTGAGCAACCGTTTTGACAAGGCTCATTAAGATGAAATGAGCACTGAAGTTCTTTATCTTTTCGAAACTTAGATACCTTTTTTGTGACATCAAAGATAATTCTAAATTACTCCTACAATGTTATTTCATTTTGAATCAAACTAACTAATGTCAATTTGCCAGATTTGAAACTTTGTCCTAATGGTTTATGATTATTGAATACTCTTTGAAATTATTTATCGTTTTATTTTCTTTTGTTCTATTCCAGTAAGAATATTGTAGATTTTTAAAATGATAGATCTTGCCTGCCCTATTTTTTGCAGTAAACCCAGAAATCAGAAGAGTAAATATGTTTGTCACTTAGTGTAAATTTTCAACGAATGAATAGCTTCAATGGTTTATTGGATCTTCTTCCAAATCTCTTCCTCTCTGATGACTTAAATAGAAATGACTTGCATTCTTAAGCATGTCTTTAAATTGGCTTTAAATATTAGTAAATCTAAAAAGTAAACCTAAGAATGCCACTCTAAGGATGCTATTACAACATTAGCAATACAAATATTAATATTTAAACAATCTGATTCTTCACACCACCTGAATTCTAATCTTATGTGAGTGAATAGTCACTAAATACTTGGTGAATAACAGGAAGCATTATTAAAAAATAGCACAGGTTACTGTGTTATTATCTTTTTGTCTCCTATTATAAAAGAAAGAAACATTCAGACATAAATCAAAACCATTAGTTCTTCCAAAGTTCTGGGGAAACTGAATCATTAAAAATGATTTCCTCTGCAAGTGAACAGATAAATAAACTAACAATAGCTTAAAGAATGAAACTTTATTTTTCTAACATAAAAAATGCAGGGTTAATCTACATTTTGGCATTTTATCAGTGTTTTAAATATGGCGGAGCTAATGTTTGCCTTTTTCTAGAATTTTCTCTCATAATCTCACTTCAAGAACAGTGTCGGAAAATTTGAGGCGTGTAACATTTCTCCCACTGAGCACTGAAGAAAATCTCTGGAAGAAATTTTTTAATAACTTTTGTTTAAATAACCTGTAGTTAATTACTTAACCATGTCTATCTTTAAATGGCCATAGTAAAAGAGGTAATTGACTGTTACAGCTAATTAGACCACTTGTGTACCATTAATAGAAACTGGTCCCATTTTCACTTCCAAACATGCATATAGATGTAAAAATTCTTAACAATATCAATTAATGAATCAAGTTCAATAAAAACAATTATACATCATAACCAAGTGGGATTTATTTCAGTTATGTAAGACTTGTTCAACACTCAAAAATCAATTAATATCGCTGGGAACGGTTCTCACGCCTGTAATCCCAGCATTCTGGGAAGCCAAGGTGAAGACTCGCATGTGCTCAGGAGTTTGAGATCAGCCTGAGTAAAAGCAAGACCCCATCTCTACTAAAAAATAGAATACTTAGCTGGATGTTGTGGTGGACACCTGTAGTCTTAGATAGTCAGGAGGCTGAGGCCAAAAGATAGCTTGAACTCAGGAATTTGAGGTTGCTGTAAACCAGGCTGGTTCAAGGGAACTGCAGCCTGGCACAGAGTAAAGAAGAAAAATCATTCAATCAAATCAATAAATTCAGAAAAACACATTTGACAAAATTGAACACTTATTTATGATAAAAACTATTAGTAAACTAGAAACAGAGAGGAACTTCATCAACCTGCTAAAGAACATTTTCAAACTTTCTACAGCTAACATTGTACATACTGATAGGAAGCTAGAAATTTTCCCACTGAGATCAGGAATAAAGCAAATGTGTTGCCTCTCATCACTCCTTTCCAACACTGTATCCAGTACTCGAGGTCTTAGCTAACATAATTAGACCAAAAAAGGAGACATTAGGTATACAGAGTGTGAAGAAGGAAATAAAACTGTGTTTTCACTGATTACAAAATCTCTATGCAGAAAATCTGAATGGATGTATAAAAATAAAGTATTGTCATATAAGTGATTATAGAAAGGTTGCAGGATACAAGATCAATATATTATACAAAAGTCAATAGTTTTATATAGCAGAAATAAATAACTTAAATTTGAAATTAAAAGCACAAGGCTATTTACATTTAAAAAACAAACACTGAAATATAAATCTAACAAAATATGCACAATATCTATCTGTATGAATAAAAATAAAAAAACTGATGATGAAACTCAATAGAATAAATGGAGAAATGTCCATGTTCATCCACAGCAAGACTCGATATTGTCGATATGTCAATCATTCCAATATGATCTATAGATTCAATGCAATCCCAGTGAAATGCTAGAAAGTTATTTTGTGGATGTTGACAAACCGAAATTAAGTTTCTATGGAGAGGCCAAAATCCAAGAATAGTCAATAACACAATATTGAAAGAAAAAAAATTTAAGATTTACTATAAAGTTCTATAAATTGAGTCAGTGAGGCATTGGTGACAGAGAGAGAGCTCGGGAATAGACACAAGTAGAGCCAACTGTTATTTGATAGAGATGTAAAGACGATTTAATAGAAAAAGGATGGAATTTTCAACAAATGATATCAGAACAACTGAATAACTACATGTAAAGAATAAATAAATAAATCTAAACACAGACCTTGCACCTTTCACAAAAATTAACTCAAAATGGACCACAGACTTATATGTAAAATGCAAAACTGTGACACTCCCAGAAAATAACACAGAAGAAAATCTAGGTTACTTTGGTTTGTGAGTGATTTTTTAATGCAAATCCAAAAATGTCACTCATGAAAGAAATAATTGATAACCTGGACATTATAAAAATTAAACATTCTCTGTGAAAGACACTTTTCACTCTGTAAACACAGTGAAAAGGCATGCCACAAACTGGGAGAAAATACTTGCAAAATATGTACCTGATAACGGACTTTACACAAAATAAATTCAACAATAAAATTAAATTATGAGAAAATTAATATAAAAAATTAAAATATGCACAACAGATGTGAAGAGACATTTCACAATTTAAGACATAAATATTGCAGATGAGGTACTGATATATACTTATTAGGATGTTTAAAACTCTCGATGGTGACAATACCAAATTCGGGTAAGGACGTGGAAGAACCCACTTTTATTTATTGCTGGTGGAAATGGAAAATGTTATGGCAACTTTGAAAGATGTTTTGAAGTTTCTTGCAAAGCTAAACATACACTTTCCATATGATATAGCAATTACACTTCTTGGCATTTAAGAAAAAAGAGGCAAAAATTTACGTCCATACAAAAACTTTCACATGATGTTTATAGCAGCCTTTTGGCAATTGCAGAAACTTGGAAACAACTGAGATGTCCTTCCACAGATAAAGGGATACATCATTGTGGCACATCTATGCAATAAAATACCATTCAATGATCAATTGAAATGATCTCTCAAGCTGTGGAAAGTCATGGGTGGGGGTCTTAAATGCAATCATGCAGTAATCTAAGGGAAAGGAACCCATCTGAAATGTGCATGCCATGGAAATCCATCAATAGAACATTCTGGAATAGGAAAACTGGGGTGACAGTAAAAAGATTAGTGATTACGTCCCTCTGACTGGGGAGAGGGAGGAATTAGTCCAAACCCAGGGGACTTTTAAGGTAGTGATACTATTCTGTGTGATATTGTAACAGTGGGTATATGTCATAGTTTTGACAAAATTCACTGCATTTGCAACACCAAGTTTGACCCCTAAAGTAAACTCTGTGAGTCGGGTGAGGAGTCAATGTGCTTCATCAGTTATAACAAATACAGGATTCTGACTGGGGATGTTGACAGTGAAGGAGGCAGGGTGGGCCAAACAGTTTAAGATTGGCCAGTTTGGGTGGTTCCACTGGGTGGGAGCCTCCAGGGGTGTCCCCTTGTTGCAGGGTACCTAATGCTGCCATGATCAGGGAGAGGATTATTGGCCAGAGAGAGGAGGTGTGGTTTGGATCAGTTATCCTGCATATCAAACGCGTATTCCAAGCTGGGCCTTCTGCTACTTTTAAAGACTGGCTACCCCCAGGAGGGGCATTCTCTCCCCAGCCAGAGAGATGTTTTAAGATTTCAAACATAAAAAGATATGGAAAATTAAAGATTATTTATGATACAAATGGACTCTTAGATAGGACTTGGATTTTAGCAAAATCCTTTTACGTGTAGGGGTTGAACCATATGATAAAGTAAACCATATGTGTAACTATTGAGAATAAATGTATCTTTTAGCTAACTTGTTATAGACCCTTATTCAGTATACAATGTAAATATGTAACATTAATCTTTTTTCTTCACATTTTTACTTTTAATGTACAGTGAACTTCCACTTCAGTGTGTTATGGCAGAAAGCGGCACTTACTCATATACCATGACAATTCAAAAACATCGTGGCTGGCCAGCAGCATTCAGGTCCAACATACAACTTTTCCTGTGATTAAAGGTGGTTAATAAATTTCAAATCTGAGGAAAACATGGAATTTTATTTCTAACACTTTAAACATAGATCAAAATAAGGTTGGATTAAAGTCAGTATAAATCATAGCATAGTTTGAAATGATAATATACTATGTATGCCAGTGTTGGAGTTTCAGTCAGAAATCTCTTTAAATATCTGAAAAATCCATGTTGAGAATGCTGTATGTACTGCAGAAGAAAATATATAACCCTTGATCATGAGCTGAAGGGCGAGTGAGCGCTTTATGTATCAATAAACTACCTACCACGACAAGGCTGAAACGAAGCTGTGTCAGACTAGTATAAAAAGGGAGATAAAAATAGTGGCTATTACACTTTATAATGTTTAATCTACATAACATTAAATGGGATTATTAATAGTTCATAATTTTAAAAGTCAAAATACACATTCTTTATATTTATTGCATATATGTATATACATTTAACTGTGACTTTAAAGTACTAATATTTGGTTTATATCCTTACTTTTGTTATTTTCATACCCTACGTTGGTCAGTACTTTATGACACACTGGCATTGCTAGCCAAAAATATTTCTCATGAATTTAACATATTGCTAGGAGAGACAGATGTAAATGCACATATGCATTTATGTATAGTACACATAGATGGTGAGAGTCAGTATTATGACAATACATAAAGCAGAACAAATAGTCAGGAATATTAGTGTGGTCTATTTTATATCAGATGACCAAAGACTATCTCTCTTCTACGTGATAAATGGTAGTTTTCTGGGTAATTAGTTTTCCAATAAGAATGAACAGCTAGTGGAAAGACCTGAAGGCAGTAATAATTCTGAGCAAGTGCAAGAAATGGGAAACAGACCAGTGTGGGAGTAACAGATTTCTAAGGCAGGACAGGGTCAGACAACGTGGGAGCTTGTCCGTAGTAATGAGATTTCTGGAAGTGAATAAACAGCATAGTTCTCTTACGGTGTGTGTGTGTGGATGTGTGCATGAAATAAATACATACACATAAAATTTTCATTTGCAATAGTTTTACATTTTATAAAAAAATGTTCTGAGAGTACAGAGAATTCTCATTTACTTCATGTGTAGTTTCTGCCATTATTAATATTTTACTTTAGAATGGTACATTTGTTATAATTAATGAGCTGATGTTGACACATTACAATAAATATATTAATATTACTATATTTAATGCTTGATTCAATCTTAGCCTGATGTCACCTTTTCTATCCTAAGATTTTATCCAGGATATCATGTCACTTTTCATCATCATGTTTTCTTAGATTTATCTTTGTTTTGACTATTTCTAAGAGACTCCTTGCTTTGATGACCTTGACAGTTTTGAGGAGTGCTGGTCCTCTCTTTTCTGGAATTCTCCCCAACTGGGATTTATTTTCTCATTTTTAGACAAAACAAACTTCAATGCAATCAAAAGAATTGAAATTCTACCTTGCATCTTCTCAGACCACAAGGCACTAAAGGTGGAACTCAACTCCAAGAAAAACGGTCAACCTCACACAAAGGCATGGAAGTTAAACAACTTTATGCTGAATGACATTTGGGTGCAGGAAGAAATAAAAAAGGAAATCATTAACTTCCTTGAATATAACAACAATGAAAACACAAGTTACCAAAACCTATGGGATACAGCAAAAGCAGTCCTGAGAGGAAAATTTATCTCTTTAGAAGCCTACGTTCGAAAAACAGAAAGAGAGCGCATCACCAAACTTACAAGCCATCTGATGGAATTGGAAAAAGAAGAACAATCTAAGCCTAAACCCAGCAGAAGAAAAGAAATATCCAAAATTAAATCAGAGATTAATGAAATTAAAAACAATAGAATCATTCAGAAAATTAATGAAACAAGGAGTTGGTTTTTTGAAAAAATAAATAAAATAGATGAACCTTTGGCTAGACTAACTAGAAATAAAAAAGTAAAATCTCTAGTAACTTCAATCAGAAATGACTGATTTTTTTTGAGACAGAGTCTCACTATGTCACCCTCAGTAGAGTGCTGTGGCACCACAGCTCACAGCAACCTCAAACTCTTGGACTTAAGAAATTCTCTTGCCTCAGCCTCCCAAGTAGCTGGGAATACAGGCACCTGCCACTATGCCTGGCTACATTTTTGTTGCAGTTGTCATTGTTGTTTAGCAGGCCAGGTCTGTTTTTGAGCCCACCAACTTTGGTGTTTGTGGCTGGCACCATCACCACTGTGCTACAGGTACGGAGCCTCACACTCTTGTTTTTAAGAAACTACTTACAGGGTGGCACCTGTGGCTCAGTCGGTAGGGTGCCGGCCCCATATACCGAGGGTGGCGGGTTCAAACCCAGCCCTGGCCAAACTGCAACCAAAAAATAGCATTGTGGCGGGCGCCTGTAGTCCCAGCTGCTCGGGAGGCTGAGGCAAGAGAATCGCCTAAGCCCAGGAGTTGGAGGTTGCTGTGAGCTGTGTGAGGTCACGGCACTCTACTGAGGGCCATAGGGTCAGACTCTGTCTCTACAAAAAAAAGAAATAAGTCACAGAGAAGCTGTATCTGAAACCCATTACACAGTCTCTAGAAGGGATTCTACTCTGTCCAGTTTGGTTAAGATTTTGGTCCCAAAGCAACCAGCTGTGAAATAACCAGAATATATTCTGTTTGAACAATGGTAATCTCCCTTTAATTATCACCTTAGGTAAGAGGGATGAAAAGAATCATTTTTAACATGGTGTGAATGACATAAGAACGCAAGTTTGGACTGGACCACCACATCTCTGCTATCCTGTCCTGCTTCTCACAGGTTGTTAAGTATTAAAATGTAACCTCATGTTTATGGATATGTTTATGGACACACACACACACACACACAAGAGGCCAAGACAAAACTTGGTACTCACAACATACATCCATCTGTCCATTCACTCAAAAGAAAAAAAAAATCAGCTTAAGGTGTTTAGGAGGGGGAAAAAATTCAGTTTAGAGATATGTTTATTTTAAAATGTTGTAATTTTATTGTGATAATTATTTCCTTTTGGGTACGCCACTCAACTTTTTTGCACTTCACTATTTTCATGTATTTAAAAAGGTCAAATAATATCCTCTTAGGAGGTATGTTATTAGAATAACATAATGTTTGTATTTCTTAACACTCAGTATATAATCAGTCAAATGCAGTTGTGATTAATTTCATTTTTAAACATCATTATCTTTATCATGATCATTAATTATTGCATGACCTCTGTGAGGCAGTAGTTTTGAGGGATACTGGGAAGTAATAATAAATCATAACAGTATCTTCATTCAAGTTGTTCAGGCAGAAACCTCCATCTTCTAATAATTGATAGAGATTGTGACCGAGAACTCTCGCTCACGACTCCCTAGTAAGGGACGTTGGGCTCACGTTGCCATTCATGTGCCAGTTAGAAAAAGCACCAGCAAAGTCCCTGGTCTTCCGTTACCAGCTCCCATCTTCACAAATCGACACTTCACTAATTTGTCCTAAGCCCTTTACATCTTCCCCTTTAGTTCTCAGAGTGGTCTATGAGTCTGAGCAACATTTTCATGGCAAGCTTTGATGTAAAGTCCTATTTTTCATAATTTGGAGGAGAACATTTCTTATCTTATAGGTGTTTAAAAATTTCTCTGCCTGGGAGCTAGGCAACCATTTCTAACTACAATTTGGCCTTTGAAGTTCCATTGAAGTGACATACTGTAAGCACTTAAAAATGTAATTAACTATACATAACTTCTTGGAAGGAGCTTGTTTTCTGCTATCATAATAACCTATCTGTAATGAACCCTGCCTTGTAGTTATGAAAAGTCATCAACCCCAGAACTTTCACTGGCATTCCCTGCCTGTCTGCCAGCACAAGGCAACCTAGAAAATAATAAGACAGACCAGAACAACAAAAATCACACAATATTATTACTAAAGGTTTTTCCACCCTGGGGCAGAACATAATCAGGTATCATAAGGATAAAGTAATGTTATAAATCCCCACCTTTCCAAATGAACCAATCCATGCAGACGTGAATGTACAGTATTATATTATTACTTGCAATTGTAGTAACACGTCAGCAACAGATCTCTTTTTCATTCATATGTAGACACAGATTTCACTAAGTATCCTTTACTGTAAGTTACACGTACACATCAGGTGAAGCTCTTGCAACTAACTGCTTTGTATCCTTCAGTGTTTGATCATTTACAATCCCATGAACTTGTGATGGAGTACAATAGGTATCCATCGATATTGTGCTATTTCTGAAAAGTAATTTTCTGTCACCATATTAGTTGGTAAAATATTTTAAGTTAGAGAGAAAACACCATTTTCTAACAATATACAAGTTTAATTTTAATGTTTTATGAACTTAATACTTTCTATTTAAAATTATTATTATTATTATTTTGAAAAAATCTTACTATGTCACCCTCTGTAGTGAGCTGTGGTGTCACAGCTCAGAGCAAACTCCCTTCCTTCAGCCTCCCAAGTATCTGAGAGTACAGGCCCCAGCCACAACATCTGGCTATTTTTTTGTTATAGTTGTCATTGTTGTTTATCAGGCGCTCAGGCTGCATTCAAAACTGCCAGACTCGGTGTATGTGGCTGGTACCATAACCACTGTGCTATGGGTGCCAAGCCTATATTATTTTTATATCCACTCAAAATGTACACCTTTAGTTTCCATCCTTTAAAGATAACAATACCAAGTAATTTTGTTTGCTTAGAAAGTAAGTTAATGTATTTAGAGCTATCAGAGCTCTCAGTTGCTTCAAGTTCTGAGCAAAATTATTCAATGTGACTGCTTTTCCCCACATAGAGGGACACCTCCATGCAGGACTCTACCCTAGGATTAATGAACTGTTTGCTGGCTTCACTAACTATGCTTGGCAAAGCTTTCATGTATAAAACAGGAACGTTAACAAGTGATCAGTTTAAAATCTGTGCTATTTTGGCCTAGGCATGAAGGCAGCTCGAGCTCTGCTGACTCTTGCTGCACACCCCACAGGATGTTCATGGCGTCCTTAACTGCTTCTGCCTCAGCAGACTTCCCTTTGTATCTTCAAAAGACAATGATTTACTCTTTCCTGGGTCTCAGGTCCTGCTCTTCACAAAACCTGGAATGCATACTAGTCATCTTAACTAAACATAAATCCAAGCTTCGCTTCCCCTCCCCTCCCAGCTAAAAGGCACGTCCGCAGGGAGCGTTCTTCAGTGGGAAGTGGTTCTTCCTTCAGGATTCTCCTGCAGCACTGCGCTCTCCTCCAACAAACCCCGACTGTCCTCCGTACTTGACAGGCAGTGTGTGTACGTTTGCTTTCATTATTCCTTTGTAATCACTGTACATTCAGTTCTAAAATTTACAAAGTTTGGCATTCAAGAAATACTTTGGGAAAATAACATAAATTCCATTTTCATGTAAATTTAGAAAGTAGAGCAGGACCTTTAAGTAAACAATATAAAATCAATTTTCTAGTAATGAATTGGTAGGAAAAAAGACTCCAATTACCTGGCAATCAGCCCTTTAAACCATTTTTGTATCAATTTCATACTGTATTTCCTAGACCTTGTGCATATTTAGATTACTCTTCCTCTTGAATCCTTTATAACAATCCTCATTTCCAATGAGACTAAGGAGGGAAATTTGTAAAGAATGTTGTGTTTAAAGTTGTATTTCATGTTTTGGGTGCTGCTGACTTGTATTGCAACTCTTATCAATGCCTCCTAGATCTTGTTTTCAGAACCACAATGTGCACTAAAAAGCTAGGTGAAAAGTGTTACAGGTCTTTGAAGAGAGAAAATGACCAGCAAAATTTGTACAGAATGTTTATTATAGAAATGTGGAAAGCATCAGGAAAATATAATGATCGTGCAGTTTGATGGATGTGTCTTGACTTCATCCTGGAAAAAGTCCAGTCATTTCCAAACACTATTCCTGAAGTCTCCCTCTAAAGAGATGGTTGTCTGTGAAAATAAAGATGATTCATAAGCCCTGCAGTTTTCTACACTGATAGTTACAAGCATAAAGGAATCTAAGTAATGCTTCTCTCTCAGCTTCTTCACCATTAGATTCCTTTATGCTGAGAGAGAAGCATTACTTAAATTCTTCAGAAGATTTGCATTTCTTGTTTTACTTTCCTTTTTTAAAAAAAAAAATGTGTGTATTCTGCTGAGTGAAAACAACTGAATCATTCAAACTTGGCACCAGAAACTAGTCATACTCCCTTAGATTTCTATAGTAGAGCATGATTTAATAATATCCCTGAGGGAGCAGAGTAAGGTGGTTGAGTAGACCCGTCCAAGTGGTCATTTCCCAGCAGGAATACCAAATCAAACAGTATTTCTTGCTATCCATTGCAAGAGATTTCTTTTATAAGAATCAAAAAAATCAGGTGAGCAATCACAGTGCCTAGTTTTAAAATAGTATCACACTTCATAGTCTGAATCCTCACTGGTGTGTTACTATTACCCAGCAGCTGTGTGACCCCGCTCCAGTTGCTTTATCCCCTAGGCTCCCATTTTCTCATATGTACAATGACTAGGATAACAGCACTTATATTAGAAGATAACAACAATAATTAAATACATTTACTGTGCTTAGGAGAGTACTTGGAACAGAAGTAGTTCTTTAGGATTAAACAGCTGTTTTATTGCCTTTTTAATCAGTAGTTCTCATCTACTCACTAATATTACAGAGTGAGATTAGACAAGATTTCTAAGAATTAAAGATATGGTATAATTATCCTTAACCATTCCCTTAGAATAACTTCTGTCTAGAGAGGAAATATTTTGACATTGTGTCATATCTGACAGGACAAGACCAGTCGTCGATATGTAAAACTGACATGGAGAACTGTGACACTTACATCTAAACACCAAAACGGCACTCGCTTCAGCAGCACACACACTAAACCCCCAAATGAGGCAGCATTATATCCTAACTACCAACTGGTAAGCCTAACTACTGTGATAACTAAGAGATATTTAAACGTCAACACTTATTAACAAATTACATACTTTATACGGAGAATTAGAAAGAACTGATTTAAAAAGAGATAAATGAAAAAGCAAGCATCCAATGTACTCAATATAAAAGTAGTAGATGACCACCTACATGCCCACAGGAGATAAAAACGCATTTAAATTCAAGAAGGGGATTGGAGGATTGGGGAGGAGAATGGGTGGGCTCTCACCTATCGGTACAACGCAGGGGTTTAGGGCACACTTCCTGGGTGAAGGGCTCAACTGCGATGTGAACTTTAATTAACAAATGCAAAAATGTAACCTAAATGCATAAATTTATATTTAATCTGAAATTTAAAAATAGCAATATTAATCTTTTAAAAAGAGAAAGAGAGATAAGATCCACAAGGCTGCCGTCATTGTTTCATTTATCTTTGCACAACAAGCAAAGATAGACACCAAAATATAAAGACTTAATGCAACAGTTTATCATTATTTCTGAAAGTTTTCTGGCTTACCAGGTCCAGCAAGCTGCTTCTACCTTGGAGTTCCTCATGCAGCTGCCCTTGTACTGTGCAGGTTGGAGGGGTCTAGTTAGAGGTCTGAGACACCTATATTCTTCACTCACGTTCTTGCTTCTGTTGGGATGTCTGAAAGTATTGAGGGCTGGTGGAAAACTGCCCTGCCCCCACCGTTTCCCTCCCTCCCTCCTCTTCTCTACCTCCTTCCCCTTCTCTCCCCATCCCTCCCCATCCCTCCCCTTTTCACCCCTTCTCTACCCATCCCTCCCCTTCTCTCCCAATCTCTCCCCTTTTCTCCCCTTCTCTCCCCATCCCTCCCCTTTTCTCCCCTTCTCTCCATATCCCTACCTTCCCCTTCTCTCCCCATCCCTCCCCTCCCCTTCTCTCCTCTCCTCTCCCCATCTCTCTAACCCATCTCTCCCCTTCTCTTCCTATCCCTCCTTTTCTCTCCCCTTCTCTACCCATCCCTCCTTTTCTATCCCCATCCCTCTAACCCATCCCTCCCCTTCTCTCCCCATCCCTCCCTTCTCTCCCCTTCTCTCCCCATCCCTCTAACCCATCCCTCCTTTTCTCTCCCCATCCCTCCCCTCTCTCCCCTTCTCTCGCCATCCCTCCCCTCTTTCCCCTTCTCTCCCCATCCCTCTAACCCATCCCTCCTTTTCTCTCCCCATCCCTCTAACCCATCCCTCCCCTTCTCTCCCCATCCCTCCCCTCTCTCCCCTTCTCTCCCCATCCCTCCCTTCTCTCCCCTTCTCTCCCCATCCCTCCCCTTCTCTCCCCATCCCTCCCCTCTCTCCCCTTCTCTCCCCATCCCTCCCCTTCTCTCCTCATCCCTCCCCTCTCTCCCCTTCTCTCCCCATCCCTCCTTTTCTCTCCCCATCCCTCCCTTCTCTCCCCTTCTCTCCACATCCCTCCCCTTCTCTCCCCATCCCTCCCCTTCTCTCCCCATCCCTCCCCTTTTCCCCCTTCTCTCCCCATCCCTCCTTTTCTCTCCCCATCCCTCCCCTTTTCTCCCATTCTCTCCATATCCCTCCCCTCCCCTTCTCTCCTCTTCTCTCCCCATCTCTCTAACCCATCCCTCCTTTTCTCTCCCCATCCCTCCCCTCTCTCCCCTTCTCTCCCCATCCCTCTAATCCATCCCTCCTTTTCTCTCCCCATCCCTCCCCTTCTCTCCCCATCCCTCCCCTCTCTCCCCTTCTCTCCCCATCCCTCTAACCCATCCCTCCTTTTCTCTCCCCATCCCTCTAACCCATCCCTCCCCTTCTCTCCCCATCCCTCCCCTCTCTCCCCATCCCTCCCCTTCTCTCCCCATCCCTCCCCTCTCTCCCCTTCTCTCCCCATCCCTCCCCTCTCTCCCCTTCTCTCCCCATCCCTCCCCTCTCTCCCCATCCCTCCCCTCTCTCCCCTTCTCTCCCCATCCCTCCCCTCTCTCCCCTTCTCTCCCCATCCGTCCCCTCTCTCCCCATCCCTCCCCTCTCTCCCCTTCTCTCCCCATCCCTCCCCTCTCTCCCCTTCTCTCCCCATCCCTCCCCTCTCTCCCCTTCTCTCCCCATCCCTCCCCTCTCTCCCCTTCTCTCCCCATCCCTCCCCTCTCTCCCCATCCCTCCCCTCTCTCCCCTTCTCTCCCCATCCCTCCCCTCTCTCCCCTTCTCTCCCCATCCCTCCCCTCTCTCCCCTTCTCTCCCCATCCCTCCCCTCTCTCCCCTTCTCTCCCCATACCTCCCCTTCTCTCCCCATCCCTCCCCTTCTCTCCCCATCCCTCCCCTCTCTCCCCTTCTGTCCCCACTTCTGGGTGGGCTTTCCCCATGTGAGCTTTGCTTTCTCCTCACATGGTGATTAGCACAGTTGAATTACATACGAGGTAGTCGACATTCCACAGAGAAAGTTTTCCAAAGAATGGAAGTAAACCCCTTAAAGTCTGGGGTGGAAAACAGGTCTATGATCCATTATCCCAGATTCCATAATCTATGTAGTCTCAGAGCCTGTCCAGAGTCAAGGGGAGGAAACTGGATACCACCTCCCCATGGGAGGAATATCAAAGAGGCTGTCACCACCTTTCATCTTCAACAACACCCTAAAATGTGTATTTCATAGGCTTTCAGCTATTTCTGTGCATATATAGTTGTATCAAAAAATCGTCATTATTTCACTAAGAATAAAATGATTTAATAACACAAGTCATGTTTTCTATCTTTTTAACATTTAATGATTCTATATTATTTCATTAATGTCTATTTGTAAAGTACATTGTTATTACTGCTCTTGCACATTTAAATTGTTTATCATTTCTCACTCTTATAATCAACAGCATGATGAACATCCACTTATCTTAAATATCAAAGAATTTCAAAGTAATTTTTATAAGAACTGTCCCCAGATTCAGAATTACTAAACTGGATAGTATCCATCCATGTGAGTCTTTTAATGAGTTCACAGAAATGTCTAAATGTGAAAATTAAATCTTAAAACCTGGAAAAATATCTTTCTCCCATATAAATCAAAGAACTTCGATAAACCCGTCTTACTGACATTGCAAAAATGTTTTTTATAGAAAACCTTTATTGGAATATTAGAGAGACAGAATATTGCCGTGTTCCCATTCAAGCAATGTTAAAACTCAAATTCTTCCATTATTTTATGTTTTGTCATGGTTTACATAATGGCTGTCATAATGAAATCACTAAAGAAAATCCCTAGGTATTTTAGGTAGAATATGCCCAAATTTTAGGGAATAAAACTCTGTAATATAAAAACTACGAAGAGAATTCACTACGGAAGAATATGAATTAGAAGTACACGTAAGCAAATATTCAATAAGTTCTTAGATATGGGTATAAAAGTGGACATGGTTAGAACTAGCATTAAAACATAAAGGGAGCTGGAGAATTCCATCCTAAGGAAATTCAGTTTCCTCACTGAAGTGTATCTCCCTGTCCCGAATGTGTCCCAAATGATAGTCATACAAAGACAACACTCTAGCTGTAATTAAAAATGAAAGACCATTTACTTAGGTCAACCTTTTAGGATACCACTGCACCCCTCAAAGCTATTTGTTATAGAATACCATGGTGATATTTGGAGGCATTTTGAGAAATTGAACTCAGTTTTCTAACTTGGTAAATTACAATAACTGGTTTATTTGAAGTTTGAAACCGTGGTTACAATAGAAAATATAGTGAATTATATCAAATCTCTGGAGCTCTTAGTCCTTAATTCAAGCAGCTAAATCTTTGTACCATTTTTGATCTCACATGTGGGCAAATGTGTAGAAATTAGCAAAGAGTGTCAGGTCATTAATTTCTTAATATAACTTTTTAAATGTCTGTATGTGGCTTTATATATACATTCAACATTAAAATCAGGACTCTGTCTATATGAGCAGAGAGACATGTATAAATTCTTATGTGAGCCACTTGCTAAGATATATCTATTTATCCTGCAATGTGAATTCTATTTTCTTAACTTACATTTTATGTCTTCTAAATAATATTTTAATTAAAAGGACAAATTTAGGTCCTGATAAAGACTGGCATCTTTAACTGTATTTTTTTAAAAAGTCTAATTGTATTTACAGGCTAAATCCTGATACTGAGATTGGATTAGGTAGCAATATTTATAGAATGTTTCAATTCTGAAATTATTGCTATTTAGATTTGCAATCTTTTACTTGTGGCCAATTCATTTAATTATAAACAAAGAAGACAACATATGCTACATTTTACACTGACTATATTTTTTCCATATAATATTTAAAGACAGATGGAGCTGGAACATATTCTTCTTAGTAAAGTATCTCAAGAATGGAAGAAAAAGTATCCAATGTACTCAACCCTACTATGAAACTAATTTATGGCTTTCATATGAAAGCTGTAACCCAGTTATAACCTAAGAATATGGGGAAGGGGGAGAGGGAGGGGAGGGAGGGGGGAGGATGGGCGGAGGGAGAGCGATTGGTGGGATTACACCTGCGGTGCATCTTACAAGGGTACATGTGAAACTTAGTAAATGTAGAATATAAATGTCTTAACATAATAACTAAGAAAATGCCAAGAAGGCTATGTTAACCAGTGTGAAGAAAAATGTGTCAAAGTTCTATAAAACCAGAGTATGGTGCCCCATGATCGCATTAATGTACACTATGATTCAATAATAAAAAGAAAAAAGAAAAAAATATTTAAAGACAGATATACTTAAAATCCCAACTTCAGCCGTCTACGTGTACAATTCCTTCATGTAGCAAAAGATATTTGTGCCACACAAATCTATTGAAATTTTAAATATGAATTAAAAGTTAATTTAAATACAGTTCTCAAAATTCTCACTTCCTGATATTTTTATGACTTTGCTTCTTGCATACGGTGCCTAAGTTCTTCACATATGAACAATCAAGAAAGACCAGACTGGATACTGAACTTTAGGAAGTAATAGTGCTCAGGTGTTTCCTACATTGTCTTTCAGAGCCTGGACATTGCAACTTTGTTTGCATTCATATATTACATAATAAGTTTAAAGCTTTAATGATTTTCTTGTTTAAACACTTTTATTTTTTCATTGCTATTGTCTAATTATGTATTTCTTAATTAGGGTTGAATACAAGAAATGGGAGCCAGAGATACTTTTTCCAATACACTTTGTAGATGCTCACCTATTTTAAGTTCTTTTCATTGTACACTATTTTAATTGTTTTTTATGAAGATGGCTACGTAATGCTTAAGTCAAGGGAATTATGCAGGCTGAGTGATTAGTGAGTAGCTTTACCAAGATTTCTACTGACCTGGGAAATCTGTATTATTTATAATCAAACCAGTTCTCTGGTCATTCTGATGTTGAGAAAAAAAATAGCAATATCTAAAGTCATATTGTGGTTAGTTAAAAAATAATATTTAATAATATGTTCACATTAGTTTTTTGGCAAAATAAGTCATTGTAATTCACAACAAAACATAGCTAGGAAATTAATAGATAAAGCTAAAATACGTTGAAACCTCCAACTTTAAATTTCAAAGTCATTCTGTTAGTTCATTCATAGTTTAATGATAAAAGGGAAAATTTGTAAAAGATTCCTCATTTTATACTAAAGTAAATACTTTAAAAAAAATTCTGCATGTGTGAGCACCTGGTAGACCTCATCTTGTTATTCTACCTACTGAATTATTTTAGTAGAAAGTATATGTTGAATCTCTAATATTTCAAAATTAGAGACTAGACTTAAAACATAATTTTATTAGATAAATTGCATGCAAGCTCTTTCAAGCTTACATGGGAATAAAATTTTAAGTACTTAATTACTTATCCAGATAAAAACAATCAAAATTGTGAACAAATTTAATCCTGTATATTGAGTTTTTCCCCTGGAGGAGCAGGTAACAGCAGATGCTTATATTTATATACGTCTTAAAACAATTTTTATTTGGTAGCCCCAAATCTTTTATAAATGGATGAAATATAAGAAGTGATTAGATGACGCTACATAATAAACCAAATTTCTAATAAAAGCAAACATATTTGAGAGGTTGGAAGAACCTTAAAGATTATCTATTCCAACCTTCTCAATTTTTCAATTTAAAAATTGAGGTCCCAAACAAATAAAAGGAAACAATTAAACTCTTCAGAATGATGTAGTTATTGATAAAATAAAAATTAAGATCCTTGGTTTCCTAATTTATTATTAGAATTCTCATGTTATGTGGTTTTGGTGCATAATCTTAGTTACTTTAGATCAGCAGTTCTCAACCTGTGGGGCGCGACTCACAGGAACGGTATTAAAGGTCTGTAGCATTAGGAAGGTTGAGAACCACTACTTTAGATGCTATCTAACACTAGCAAGTTAGTGCATTTCAAATTTGAACATGAATGTCAATAAGAATTTTTAATTAAACAGGTGCACCATTTACTAGCAAAATCTATATAAATACCAACTTAGATTTCAAAAGTCTGTGTGATTTCAAAGAAAAATCCTTAAAGGCTAATTGCAGACATAGGATGCTTACTTTTCTGTAAGGTAATGTCTGCAAATACAAAACGGTGCATTCAAAGTTAGACTAATAGGTCAGCGCCCATAGCTCAGGGATTAGGGCACCGGCCACATACACCAAGGCTAGCAGGTTCTAGCCCAGCCTGAGCCTGCTAAGCAACAATGACTACTGCAACCAAAAAATATCCAGGCATTGTGGTGGGCACCTGTAGTCCCAGCGACTTGGGAGGCTGAGGCAAGAGAATCACTTAAGCCCAAGAGTTTGAGATTGCTGTGAGCTGTGACGCCACAGCACTCTACCAAGTGGGACAATAGTGAGACTCTGTCTCAAAAAAAAAAAAAATTAGATCCATAGAGGGGATTTTTTTTTAAGAAAATGACTATTTTAAATTGCACATGAATCTAAAAAAAATTAGATCAATAGAGGGGTATTTTATAAAGAAAATAGCTGTCTATTTTAAATTGCACATGAATTTTATGGCCACACTGTATATTGAAGATGGAAAAGAAATTGGAAATCAACACATATGTCAATAAATCATAATTTATTATATTATCGAAACCTGGTAAGTATTGAAGTTGATATGACTCTTCCATGAAAAAGACTATGTTTTTCAGCTGGATGTAGTGGCTCATGCCTGTAATCCTCGAACAGGAGGGAGGCCAAGGTAGGTGAATTGTTTGAGTTCAGGAGTTCCAGACAAGCATGAGCAAGGGCAAGACCCTAGCTTTACTATAAATAAACTTGGGAGGATGAGGCTGCAGGATGGCCTGAGCCCAGGAACTTGAGGTTGCTGTGAGCTATGATGCTTGAGCCCTCTAGCTTGGGACAACAGAGTGAGACTCTGTCTCAGAAAACAAACAAAGAAGCAAACAAAAAAACCCCATATTTTTCTGAAGGGTGAAGTGTTTCTCTGAATGTGAGAGAAAAATTAGGAACGAAGGAAGGTTTTCAAGCTGTAGAATGCAGAATACCTTCAGCTGAAGTTTCTGGGTGGTTTGCTCTGGCCTTCCAGCCTGATAAATGAGCTTTTCTACAATCAAGGTCAATTTCTCATGCTGGCAGCTTTCCCACAGATTCCTCCCACTCGTAGTACCTTTGTTCCTAAGCCGTGTAATTATTTTAACAGAACAAATAGTGTTATGCAAAGTAATTTGGAGTACTACATGTATCAGTATTATCCATGAATTCCTATATGGAAACTTCTCTACTTATGCCAAAGTTGGAAAAATATTTGCAAACCATTAGCTGCTCATTTCAAAAAAGTATAAAATTCTGCCAATGCATTGTTAAAAATTGATGCTGGTGTGGCAGGAGGGCCCTGAGTGGCTTTCGGTACGAAAGCTAATACATTTTATATTAGCATTTCTGCTTGAAAAATCCCTAACTAGGCTGCCAAAGGGGTTAATAAATGTGAGTTAGAAAACATATTTATTATTTTGTATATGTAGTCCCATGATTATACTGTTTAATATTTATTAGTAGGATCAGGAAAATTTTCTTGTATTGTGTCATTGGATCAAGACCTAAAAAGTTATTCTCCCGAATGTTTTCACAATACATATACATGAATTAGCAGTTATATGATCAAGTGTCTGGGCATCTACTTTGATAAAAAACTTACCTTAATGATCCAGGAAGTCCGTCTCAATCTGTTTTTCAAGCTACAAGATAGAATTCCCCTTTTTAATACATAATCAATAAGCCCTATACTCCCTAATGAGTACAATCTGAAAAATAAACAGCTTCCTAAAACACTGTACCTCTTCACATGGAGAATCTACTATTTCCATATAACTTGAGTAAGGTTTTAAAAATATGTATCAAGTAAAGGATTAATGATATAGTTATGCACACATATTTATAAGCATATTCTATGCAATAATGTTAAAAATACTTATTAAGATTTAATATGATTCTATGTGGTGGATATTATTGTTATATTTTTAGATGAAGAAACTGTAAATCAAATCACCAGAGAAACTTGTCTAAGCTTACGTCTGCATTGCATCAGTAAAGCACTGTGTATAGTTCAAGATACATTATTATTCATCGGTTTAGACTGAGACAGGACTTCTGGATAGTTAAGGTCAGGATCCACTCTCCTTAAAGAGATTAAATTACCCCTATTATTTATTTTTGTCTTCACTGATTCATACTAAAGTATACGTGGCCCTGACCATCTACCTTCTGTCACCCATAAGTGTTCCGAACTCTCTTGCTACTTGAATCTAAAATTATTCCATTGTGTTCTAAGAATAGTGCCCTGTAACAAGTAAATTTGCCAATGATAATATAAAAAAAAAAAAAATTCTCTGCCTCCGTGCTTTCTTTGAACGACTCTCTACTGAGAGCACCACTTAACGGTGGCTATTCAATCATGTTTCGAGTATATTGATTTTTGCACATTTTTTGTGTCTGTTGTGAATACTTTCCATTTCTCTGCAGATAGTATTCAGATATTATTGCTCATTTCAATTTTTTAATGAAACCTGCCACGCTCTCCTCCCATCTTTGTGGCTGCCTTTCATTGAGCCCCCAGTGCCAACAATTCATCCAATCTTGCCCTATGATGTAGTCTATTGTTTTAAAGGTCAAACCTTGCCTTGTTACTGTGCAGCTCTGCAATTTCCATTAATCCGTCCATCCAGTCTGTCCAATCAGACCATGAGCCTGCTCATTACCACAGATCTTCTTCTCTGCCCCACTTCACCCAGCCACTTCTGTGGTCACACCTTGAACTCTGTCAACAGTACAAGTAATCTAGGTCTAACGTCATTCAAATACTCCACGCTGGACTAACCCCAGCTTCTCTCAGCTTGCTCATTCCTCTGTGACCTCTTTTCAACTTTGTCAAGATACACAGTTCATCTCTTTTTTTTCCTCTCCATGAATATTAAAGTTGACTTTTCCCTTGTTTTTTTTTTTTTATTTTGTTATTATCCAGTGTAGATTGCTAACTTACTAAGCAAATTTCCTGCCCCCAATTTTACCAAATCTTGATGGAAATACTCCAGTACGGAATGACTCTAACTTTGGATGCTGTCTGTGGTATCACTGAGCAAACCGCATTGTTAGATGAATTTGCGTGAGACCCGCTGTTTCCCACCATAAACTCAGGCAACACAAAACTAAGGGGCCACAGAAATGCCGGGCAACCTAACCACCTCTCTATCATTTTCCAACTCTCTACCATGATTAAATCAAATATTTTCTTATATTCTGAAATTTCTAACTCCTCCTACCATTTTCAGATGATTACTTTACTTTCCATTTTGCAGAGGAAATAGAAGTTTTAACATGAAAAATTATGTATTGTATAATGACCCAGCACAAAATATCATCTATAGCTAGTGGCAACTTTGTCCAGACCCTGAAAAAAGTGAAATGTGGGCAGAATCAGCAGCTTTGTACATGGGCAGGGGGAAAAATGTTTTTCCTGACACTTGTCGAGGTGTTAAGTGTTATGGAATGATGAATATTCTATCAAACATTCATGCCTGTAAGGAAGGGACTCCCCATAAATGAGAAGATAGGGAAATGGGTTTGAAAATTATTTTGGGTACTGGAAGAAATCACAGTCTTTGAGTTGTGATAAGAGTAAAGAAAATAAGTACAAGTCAGCAAGTGATCAAATAGGGCTGTAATGATCACAGCTCTTAAGAATCTTGACATATCTATTAAATTCTGTCTTTTGAAGAGCAAAAACCCACCCCACATGCAACATTCAAGTTTAGCAAGGTGAAAAACTTGGGGTGAAATAAAGAGGTTAGAAGTAGAAATAGGTAGCCAGAAACCACATTGATAGTAAAATGCGACCTATGAATTCAAAAGCTGGAAAGGCAATAACTACAGAACTTTAGGAAGATATAGAGACAATTAAATATACAAATAGCCACAAAGTAATTTTTTCTTTTAAGACACACTCTCTCTCTGTTTCTTTCTTTCTTTCTTTCTTTTTTTTTTTTTTTGTAGAGACAGAGTCTCACTTTATCACCCTCGGCAGAGTGCCATGGCATCACACACAGCTCACAGCAACCGCCAACTCCTGGGCTGAAGTGATTGTCTTGCCTCAGCCTCCCAAGTAGCTGGGACTACAGGCGCCCGCCACAACGCCCGGCTATTTTTTGGTTTGCAGTTCAGCCGGGGCCGGGTTTGAACCCACCACCCTCGGTATATGGGGCCAGTGCCTTACCGACTGAGCCACAGGCGCCGCCCCTCTCTCTTTGTTTCTTAGACTAGAGTGCAGTAGTGTGATCATAGCTCACTGCAAGCTCACACTCCTGGGCTCAGGCCATCCTCACGTCTCAGCCTCCTGAGTAGCTGGGACTGCAGGTGCACGTGCCACTGTACCAGGCTAATTTTTTATTATCATTTGTAGACATGAGGTTTTTACTATGTTGCTCATACAGGTATGAGCCACAGGACTGGGCCAAATATTCTTGAACAAAAGTAAGACTAGTAAATCTTGAAGTGGCTACAAAAAGTTATGTTTCAACTGTTTATGGTAGTGACAGATAATGAAACATGGAAATTATAAAACGTTGGGAAGTACCCTGTCTTTTCCACCCCCTTCAAAGGAAAACAATTTTATTCAAACATGTGGAATAAAAATGATTTGTTCAAAGCCATTTTGAGAAAAAATAAAACTGAATTAAATGTTTTTTAGTATCAAATAAAGAGATTAGAAAATAGGGACAACAAATCCTATAAAAACTATCATCTAATATTTTTAATGAAATAAAATAAGTTAGTGAAAGGGCATAGTTCCAAAACATGAAACCTATACAACATAGGACTTCTCAGAAATGAGGTAGTAACATAATTGGAGTTGAAAAAAAATGAAAACTGACAAAAAATCAGGGACTATCTTTTAAAAAGCCATTTTAGAAATGAAGGCTAATTTAGGAGAGAAATAAGAATAAAATGCACATGACATGTACAGTTAATCGAGTATGGAAAGGGAAATGGTCTTAATAAAACTTTAAAAGGAGAAACATGATTTGAAAATAAATGATAAATACAGAACACAATTGAAGATATAACATACATTATTTGAGAGTCTTGAAAAATAAAACCACCTCAAGAGACCAGGACAGGTATTTATCTAATAGAAGAAAAATTTACTAAAGTGAAAGATGTGTGTGTTGGGGGGTGGGGGGCGTATATAAAAGGCTTACCATGAAACTAAATATTCAAGAAATATTTCTTGAGTTATTTGATTCTTGAGTTATTTGATTGAATTAAAGTTTCTTATTAAGTTCCTTTTGGGGGGTTACACAGATTTATCACACATTCATGTTAGCTAGTTCATTTTAAAGCATAGAATTTTCTCAGGGTGTATACCTGTATGTGAATATTTCTCAATTTTTAAATTGTTGTCATCTCTAAACTATAACAACATTTAGTTATGTTTCCATGAATAAGAAGCAAATTCTTCATGATGATGAAAATGCTGTAAATCTTTCTTTATAGGATAAAAAAATTAAAATCAAAGAACATTAGCCAATTTTGAAGAACCTGTTGTTTTATACGCTCATGTTCTCATTCAAGCAGTTGAATTTTTTGAAGTGATCTGGCAATTTCACATGCATGGGGAAAATCATTCCTATGTTTGCTTTTTAATTAGTTTGTTCAATTTGCTGATGCTGCTCTTCTCTCCTCGTTTCTGATTATGACAGTGAATCTGAGACAGATGCGGGTGAAGGATGACCTACTTGGAAATTCAGCGGCTAAGCCTGTGATCTGGGTAGAATAATGTCAACGCCAAGCAGACATCAGTCAGTTCAAATGGATTGCAATATGTGGTCACAGTCATTACAGATCGGTGTCAAATTTTACACATTTACTTTATTTATTGAATGACCTAATATTTCAAAATGGTAATAGGAGAGGATGGAGTAAAATGATAGGGAGAGACTCTGTAACCATGGTTCTTAGGGCTCCTATCTGAACTTCAAAATTACTGTCAAATAAATGTTTATTAGTATCCTTTCTTGTATGTAGACAATAATTCTAGATACAGATGACTACCTAAAAATTAAATGGTAAGCTGGAATTAGATATTGAAACTGAATACCAATATTCTCTTAAGTCAGTTTCCCCAGGGATATTATTATGTGAAGGGAATACATGTATATTATTTATGTGCATATTAATTAAAGCTTTTAAAATGATCACTGAAAATGTATCCCTTGACCTACAGAATATATTCAATGTATGTTTTCATATCTTGGTGCTAAAAGCAAAATTAAATGTGAGTGATGCAAGTTGAAATTCCCATGAAATGAATCATTTTACAAAATGAGCTTTATAAATTTAACATTTTATGCAATTCCAAAAAAAAAAAAAAAAGAAAGAAAGCCCAAATGCTTACCAAGCTAAATGATGTTTAACAGTTTATCAGCTGCATGATTGCAACCAGCAATTAAGAGCAGTCAAGCTTTGCAGACTGCAGCAAGATATTTAAAGTAAAGATATTTTACAAATGTTATAAGAAAAATACGATTTATGTGACTCTTTTTTGAATGTTAGAATAGGAAAATAAGGAAGAGGAAAGAAAAATGTTAAAGGGAAAAGCATTAAAACACATTTTAAACATCTACAAAAAAAGAGAGACTGGGAAGCGTGAATGGGAGTAAGGGAGGTAAGGAAGAGAACGGAATTAAAGGATACAAGAAAACAGTAAGAGAAAGGGAAATTTTAAAAATGAATGTTTTATACAAGAGTAGGATCCTTGACTTAACAAAAATGTACCGTAGTTGGGTGACAGACTCCCTGAATTCCCCGACCTGCTTGATCACCCTGCTGTATTGTATACAAAGGTCACCATGAAAGTCTTGAGAGGGGCTGTGTTATGGTCATTATTTCACTTTCCAAGAAATGCAGTCAGCAGCTACGTCTCTCCTCGCCCACCCGAGCAGGTGTCGCCTGCGCTGCTCGTGGGCGCTGCGGGGACGGCCAGTTCGCTTCCACCCCGCGGTCTCAGTCTGGTCACTGCGGGGCTGGGGACAGCACACTTTTGCTTGATGGTTTGCTATGATTTTAAAAGTGGGTTAAACAAGTCTCAAAGCCGTGAACATTTGTAACACGCTTCAGGGGCCTCGTTCCTCCCTGTATGATAATGTTTTATTGGTACCGAATTTATTTATTTATTTTTTATTAAATCATAGCTGTGTACAATAATGCAATCATGAGGTCCAATGTGCTGGTTCCATATACAGTCTGAAATATTTTCACCTAACTGGTTAACATAGCCTTCACGGCATTTTCTTAATTATTGTGTTCAAACCCTTGTACTCTACACTTAGTAAACTTCGCCTGCACCCTTCCAAGATGCACCCTGTTTGGGTGAGGAATAGCGGTGTCTGGGGACTGCGGTGACCCAGGAAAACATCCTAGCTGTGGGCAGAGTGGTTTGAAATGACAACTGAGTGACGCTTAAGGACACTCAAGAGGCCCTACAGATTGGATGGCTGACAGTATCCAAAATCCTGCAGGATTATCTTCTACTGTAGGAAAGTTTCATCCCCGATGCTGCCTCGTGCTTTGACCGATGAGGCAAAGCACAGCTGTGTTGGGTAATGTGAAGAATGTCGCTCAGACTCAGCCGGGGGACTCGGACCGTTTCTGACACTGTTCCAGGTGATGAACCTGCAAGTTCCAGCTGGATCCAGAGAAAGCGTCAGTGGAAGGTGGATTTTCCCGGATGAAAACCCACCAGCAACAGGGAAGGAGCTCCAACGTGTCAGAAGGAAAACGGTGACCAGTGTCTTCTCTGAAGTGGGCAGGTCGCAGCTGTCACTCTGGAGGAGCCAAGGACTGTCATTGCTTGGTGACCCACACAGTGACTCACCCAGAGATTTCAGGGAGCTTGAGAGCAGCAGCTAAGGACAGGACAGCAGGACATCCTGGACCCGACAAGGTGTCCACCCACGCAGCCGATATCACGACATCAGTCCCCAGAGTCCCCAGAGTCACACTCGGGACTCAACCCACAGTTCCGACCTGGCCCTGTGTGATGACTTCCTGTCCTTACAGGAGAAGGTTCTCCAGCCCTGAAGAAGCTGTTGACGCCCATGAGGGTGAAATTACAGGACCTAAGAAAACGAGTGGAGAGAGTATTCTCAGAAATGGACTATGGGAATGTAAAAGTGCACAGAATGGAGATTATTTTGAGGAAATGTACTAATCAAAATGATTTTACATTTCTTAATTTTTGTGCATCTTAAAACTTCCCTAGTGTCTCTATGTGTAACAGAATTTCCCAAGTACCCCGTGAATCTGAACAAATTAGAAAGGAAAAAGGTGGTAAAAGAGTATGATGTACTTTTAGCTTTTGTATTTCAGAATATAGCCTAATGACAGTACAATGATGACTCTTATGTAATTTTAATTTTAGCATATCCATTCACCATTTATGCAATGTTTTGAAACCTCGTTTTTTTCATATTTGTGAGTATTTCTATGAGAATGTAATGGAATGATCAGTGTAAAATATCAGGTAAAGAAAAGGCACATGGTAATTTCCCATAAAAGGTGTTCGGTAAATGCTACTTTGTTTTCCTAAAGTTCCTCGCCTGTTCCTCGCCTTTAAATTCAAAGTGTGAGAAAAAAAAATAAAAATCACAGCTGCACTCACCACTTCAGTAATGATTATATTCAGAGTCAACTCTGCCCCTGCTCTTAGATAAGGTCATAGCACCAAGACCCTGGTTATTAGAACAATTGGTCAGTTAAATAATGTCCATTGAAACTATAAAGTCAGGGGCCACGCCTGTGGCTCAATGGCGCCCCATATGCCAGAGGTGGCAGGTTCAAACCCAGCTCCAGCCAAAAACTGAAACTATAAAGTAACAAAGAAATATAGCTACCAATAAGGTAAAGATAATTTCCAAATTGCATTAGTTAGGGCACCACAATTTTCTATAAGAGGCAATACCAAAATATTGGGAATTTAACACAATAGAGCCTGTTTCCTTTTGCCAAATTCCAGTTATCGGTGGTGAGAATGTTGGTACCACATACTCTGCCTGAGTCGTTTATGCCTATGAAGACTGTGCTTCTCTTATATTTCATTTCCAAGGTTTTTCTGAACTATGCTCAATTCATCAAGAGGTGGGTACTTCAGGAGAGAATAGTCTGAGACCATGTGCAGAGTTTTGTCAGAAAAGGCCTGAAAGGCTCTCACATCCTTCCCTCCATATGGTCGTGGCCAAGTCTTACTTTTCTGGCTGTAACTGATTTTTGGGGAGAATGAGACTAAAGCAAAATGTGTTTTCTGAACCTGCAAATTCTTCCATGCCTAAAGAATAATGAGAAACAAATACAAAAATAGCAAAAGCACAGTGACCAAATGTGTGATAGGCTATGAAAATGTTTTACGTGAATGATGATAAAATATAATTTCAATATTTATATATTTATTAGAAAATGAGGAGCTTTTTCTGCCAATATTCATCATCTCAGTGAGTGTTCGGTGTTGCACATAGAAGCAAGATTTTTATTGATCAATGTACATTCTGAATGGCTACATATATTTATATAACATAAATACAGAAGTGCACATGTGTATATATATATCAGCTGGGAAATATAAGTAATAAACTCTATTAACTGAGTGAGAGTACTTTTCATTACTGATGACAGTCTCTGCTGTAAGTGAAAGGAATTAGGAATATTAGCCACACAATAATAATTTTGCCAGGCTTAGAGTTAGATGTCTCATCCAACTATAAGTAGATTTTAAGGATTCTTAGGTTGGAGATACGTATCTTATAAGTTAATTAAAGAGGAGTTACATACTCTATTAAAAAATCAAACTTGTCTTCATTTGATTTACTTGATATATTTAAATTTTTTACTTAGACACTTAGAATTTGTTGTGTGAAAGGTGATGGGACTGATTTTTTTTTTCCAGATAAAATTATTGTGAGTCGAAATAGTGTGTTTGAGCATTGAAAATAAAACCATGTTTCCTGTGTGCCAATATTCCTTTTAAATTTTAGATTAATACAATGGGTTTTAAATATTACATTTGTTAATATTAGAATTCCCACAACAAGATAAAAAACATTAAGACAAGTCAACAAAAAAATATGATTCAATGCTTAAAAGGAATTAAAAAGATAACATGGATTGTGTAAAACAGAGAAAATATGAAATTATTCCAGTAAATATATTTCTGCTCTTTGAAGAGTTCAAGAAGAAATAATGTTATAACTTTTAATTTTATTTATGATTGATAATTTGTATACTCAGGTTTTTTTTAATAGGTCTGGAGTACCTGATAGGTTTTAAAATATGAATTTAGAGGGAAATATATTGCACTTTTCTTTTGGCCATTAAAGTATATGAGGTTCTCCTTTAAGTTAGCCAGCTCTGGTCCTCTGTAAGTAAAACCATATGAAATTGCTGTTTAATTAAGTTAAAATAAAGATTTATTTTCAAAATAGTAAGTTTTATTCAATTGATGTATACACCAATTACATTACTAATATTTAACAGAACATTACATGATATTGAAGTTTTGTTTTGTTTTGTTTTTTTTAGAGACAGTCTCACTATGTAGCCCTCTGTAGAGTTCTATAGCGTCACAGCTCACAGCAACCTCCAGCTCTTGGGCTTAGGCAATTCTCTTGCCTCAGCCTCCCGAGTAGCTGGGACTACAGGTGCCTGCCACAGTGCCCAGCTATTTTTTTTGTTGCAGTTTAGCTGGAGCTGGGTTTGAACCCACCACCCTCAGTATATGTGGTTGGCGCCCTACTTACTGAGCCACAGGCACTGCCCGATATTGAAGATTTTATTAATAAAATATTCTATACGTTTAGGTAATAAGTATTGTTCAAATTATTCAATGATTATTATCTGTGAGGAATGTTTTGTTTCTTACTGAGAACTTCAATGTTAGAAAGATGAGAGTCTGTTAAAGAAAACTTAAATGAGTGTGTTGAGCTTGAGAAAAGTTCATAGCTTACTCTGTCACCTTTGCTAAGGTTGTTTGTGATATTTACAGTTACACTCTCAGCACAGCTTGAGAGATTTGCTGATGACAGATCTTCCAATACCAGGTGTCATCTGGGTTCACAAACTTCCAGACCCCTGAGCCTCAACTGTCTAATCCTTAATATGTATGTTTGTATGTATTTTTAAAGGTTTTAACATTTTTTATTTTTGTCAATAATTTTATTTAAAATACAAACTTTAATAGAGATGTCACAATTCAATGATTTGTCAAACCAATCAATTATAATATGTCTAAAAGCATTCTTCTCGTCCCATCCCAATTATTACTAATGTGCCCAGTGAGTAGGCAAAGTGTATAATCTCAGAGATTTTTATGAATATAGCAGGACATAGCATTCTATTTCAGTCTGAAATAAGCTAATTCAAGTTACTTTTATGCAGAATTTCCATTTATTCAATTTAGAGTATGCAATTATATTTATTTTACCGGCAAAGAGATGGCAGCAATGTAACTCATACCAAATAGAATATCTAAAGAATTTAGTGGTGCAACATAAAATTAGTGCATAAATGTATTTGGAGGATCAAGCCATTTCCAAAAGGTTAGACAACTAAAAGGTACCCAGGGTTCTAGTATGCTATTAGTTTTCCAAGGTTTGTTTGAAACATTATAATTACATTTATTGACAGTTCAATCTAATAGAAAAAATCTAGAAAGTTGTAATAGTCTAACTTTAGGTTGTCATTATTTTTCTAACATTATTAAACATTCAACATTTTGGGAGGCCAAGGAGGGAAGATTGGTTGATGTCAGGAGTTTGAGACCAGCCTGAGCAGTATTGTCTGATTCCATTGCTTCAAAGAAATTTAAAAGCTAACCAGCTGTAGTGGCAAACACCTCTACTTCTAGGTCATCGGGAAGCTGAGGCAAGTGAATCAATTTAGCATAGGAGAGAGAGGTTACAATCATCTATGTTTGCACCATTGTGCTCCAATCTGGTCAACAGTGTGATCTTTGTTTTAAATCATCTACTTCCTTTATATGTGAATTGAGTACATTGGATTCTTGCTTCTCCAGTCTTGTGATGTTTTACTAAGAAAAACATGTTCCAGCTCCATCCAGGTTAATGCAAAAGATGTAAAGTCTCCATATTTTTTAATGGCTGAATGATATTCCATGGTATACATATACCACAAGTAGTTAATCCATTCCTGGGTTGGTGGGTATTTAGGCTGTTTGCACATTTTGGGAACTGAATATTTAGTACCAACAGCACTGTAAAAGTGTTCCCTTCTCTCCACATCCATGCCAGTATCTGCAGCTTTGAGACTTTGTGACGTGAGCTGTTCTCACTGGGGTTAGGTGACATCTCAGGGTGATTTTGATTTGCATTTATCTGATGATAAGAAATGATAAGCATTTTTTCATGTTTGTTAGCCGGTCATCTGTCTTCATTGGAGAAGGTTCTGTTCCTATCTCTTGCCCAGAGGTAGATGGGATTGTTTACTCTTTTTCTGTTGTTTAATTTGAGTTCTCTGTAGATTTTAGTTATCAACCCTTTGTCAGACTGATACCCTGCAAATATGTTTTCCCATTCCAAAGGTTGTCTGTTTGCTTTATCTCTTGTGTCTTTAGGGTGCAGAAGCTTTTTAAGTCCCATTTGTTAATTTTTGTTGTTGTGACAGCTGCTGAAGTCTTAGTCGTAAAATCTTTGCCCAGTCCAATGTCATCAGGAGTTTTCCCCACACTTTTTTCTAAGATTTTTATCCTTTCATGTCTTATATTTAATCTCTTATCCATCTTGAGTCAATTTTTGTGAAGGGTGAAAGATGTGAGTTGAGTTTCCATCTTTTACATGTGATTATCCAGTTCTCCCAGCACCATCTGTTGGGTAGAGATTCTTTACCCCAGGGTATGCTTTTGTTTGGTTTGTCAAAGATGGTAAGTAGAGACTGGTTTCATCTCTTGATTTTCTATTCTGTTCCATAGGTCTATGTCTTTATTTTTGTGCCAATATCATGCTGTTTTGATTACTGTGGACTTGTAATATAGCCTGAAGTCTGATATAGTTATGCTTCCAACTTTATTTTCATTGCTAAGAATAGCCTTAGCTATATGGGGATTTTTCTAGTTCCATTCAAAATGAAGTACTGTTTTTTCTATCTTCAAAATACGATGCTGGTATTGTAACGGGGGTTGTATTGAATCTGTAGAAATTCTCAGATTTGTTAAATCAAAATTTTGGGACAGAGGACTCAAGTATTTGATCTGACTTTATCTTTAAGGGTAGTCAGAGCAGATACATTCCTTTGGGGGAAGTCTCTGAACTATGTTAAAATGTGCGGTGACTGATAACAGAGTTTTAATTCTAAATTTCAGTTTCTAGACTTTGATAATGTAAATATCAATCTCAATTAAAAACTCTATTACCTATCAATAAGAAAATTTACCAATAAAAGGAACACAAAAACAAGCAATTTGTTTACTAAATATTTAATTCTGAAGTTTATATGTAATTAATTAATATTTAAAATTAGAAATTAAACTAGTTGTATTTAAGGTCAATCTGTAAATCCATAGGACATTCATATGGAACTTACTTTCAATGAAATTGGAAACACAGAAATAGCCAAATGAAAATCATGGCTTAGAAAAGAAAGACAAAGAGAGAGAAAGACAATGAATATAATGCTCTTGAGAAAATAGTCATCTCATTCCCAGTATCATCATTTTGCTCAGGAGTCTCCATGCAATGTAAGTGCTATTACATAATAATAGTCTATTATTTTGCTCATTTTTTTATTTAACTATTTACATTTTAATGTCTTAATGCAAAAATTAACCAAATAAGAATTTCATTTTCGGGGCAGCACCTGCGGCTCAAAGGAGTAGGGCGCTGGCCCCATATGCCGGAGGTGGCAGGAGGTGCTGGGTTCAAGCCCAGCCCTTGCTGCCCCCCACCCTCCAAAAAATTTCATTTTCAAGCTAAATATTTTCCGTATATTTTGAAATTTAGCTATGTACAAATATCCAATTTAAATAATTTTCCATAGCATATTAATGTGTAATTTACCATGGCTATATTTGTATATGTTTGAATAAAGAGAAATAGCTTCAATATTAAATAATAAAAACAGATAAAGACCCTCATGAGAATTTATGGCAATAATCATTATGTTTTGCATATTTTTACTTTCAAATGTATCAGAGACTTGATATGGACCTCTTCTTTTACATGCGAGAAATTGCCTTTTTGTTATTTTAAAATAGAGTATTTTTGGCATTTGGAGAATCAGGAGGAGAGAGAGAGAAAGAGAGACTAAAGATGTTGGAAGTAGATGTCAGTCCTATGGTACAGCCACCAGTATAATTATTCAGACTCCAAAAATCCATTCCCCTATACAAAGAGGAATTTCCTCTGAGCGAGAATCACAACTATTGCATGATTCAAATAAATAGGAGTCTGTTGTTCCATTACTGTAAAGAAAAAATATCAAAAACTATTACTCTATTGAAATGTTCACAATAAAATATCCCTTAAAATTGTATTGCCTTGCTAGCATATTGTTCCACATCCTTCTCCCTCGTAATGCCCCACTCCTAATTAAAAACAGTCATAATTTGTAGTAGGCAAACTGTTCCCTATAAAGTATCCTTTTATTGGGTAAAGAATAATCTAGTGGTAAAACATTAATGAAATTTGTTTGCTATTGTTGGAAGTGGAAAATATATGAAATTATAGGAAGGACTCTCCTGTTTTACCGGAAGCCTGACAAAAATTCATCATTTAAGTGATTAGTTCTAAATATTTTGATGTGTATTATATCTTCCTTGTACTGTTGGGAATTTAGTAAGTGATGTTTCAGACAACATGAATATTTTTTATTAACGTAAGATGTTAAATGAGAAAATGATTAATATTTACCTCAAAGGCAGGTGGGGTTCAGAAATTTTGTTTTTGATAACCAAAATATGTAATTTATATAAAAATAACAATTTGGAGGAGATTTTATGTCATTTTACAAATAGTTACTCCTTCAGGAAGTTAACAAATAGCTTTTAAAATAGTTGTAACACTCATGGGTTTTTTTTAGAAGGTTAATTTCCCATACCTTTGAATGACGATTTTACCAAGATTCCCCTATTAATTGTACCTTAGTCTTCTTATCTTATCCAATGTAGTATAATTTGATTCCTTATTATAATGGACAGAACTCATTTTATACAATATATAAATTATTATGACTCTAGTATTACTTTGTAAACTTAAAATGCTATAGTTTTCAGATAGTAAAAAAATTATTGCCCTGTTCTTTCAAGATCATTAATAAATTAAATTGTATTTTATATCAAAGAAATAAGATGCCATTTCATGAATTAGTGAAAATATCAATAATTTATAAATGTCATTGAGTTACTTATTAATAACCCAATCAAGTGTAATGACTATGTAATAAAAATATTTGAATTAAAATATATTTATTCTTTTCAAAATATTTGTCTTAATTATTATATTAGTGACTGCATGCAGTTCATTTGGGAACAATTTTTATGCAGTATCCTTTATGAAACATTCTGATAATGTGAAATTTATACAATTAAATGAGAATCAAAGAGAAAAGAATAGACTTCCTGATGATTTTCTTATAGGAAAAGTATTTTTAATATTGGTAATTATATTTTCTTTTGGAAATAAGTTCCTGTTTTTCTCCTTTGCAGCCTTTTCAACAAACAGATGGAATCACAGCTCTGCCTCTTTAGCTCTTTCAGCATATAACCTACAAATTTAAATTCACCAAGTCATACTAATCCTAATTCTTTTACATGAACCATAGAAATATATGATGTGTGGTTTTTTGTGGTCATATAAACTTTTAAGATAAATAATGTTGATTCTTTAAGGTTAATGCGCTGTGACCAAGAATACGACCATTTATTATAATGTAACCCAGTATGGTGGCCACGTGGAGTTGTCCCACTAAGATCTGAATTCCCAGCCAAGGAAAATGCTTCATCTGAGGCAGGAAAACCAGAAATGAAGGTATGAGAGTGGATTTCTCTGATCACTGGTGAGACTCCTCTGAACCCTCCAACCTTGTAGTGGTAGCCTCTCCACCCTATACAGAGCTAATATTTTCTTTGTTTGGAAAAATACTAGAGAAAGTTTTATCCCAAAGGCTAATAGGTGAATTCTCAGTAGCTATTCCAAGCTGATAGTTGTAGTTAAATCTCAGCATATCCCGTCTTTCAGAATGCAAAGTCTGATATAAGATAAAAAGAAACCAAACCCAGAAGAGCTACAAAAATTAGCTGCCATGGAACAGGATCCAAGAGAGAGCTCTCAACTTCAGACAGTGTCCCCAGCAGCACTGTCTTTTACGAACTAACTCTTCAACTTGGTGTCAGTAAAAGCCCGTTTGGTTTCTCCTTTGAACTTGCTGTTTTTTGCAGTGGGGACTTTAGTGCTCTGTTTCAAGGGACCTGGACTGGAAACTCAGTAGAAAAAAATTCATTGACTTGGGGTTACTTTTGTGAAACACAAGATTGAAGGACCTCAGGGGGGTATGCAAACTGGCTACGAGGATGGCTTTCTAAAACCTGGAGATGGAGGTGGTACAGCATTTGTCTTTTTGTTTCTGGCTTATTTCACATGATTATGTCCTCCAAGTTCATCCATGTAGTCACACCAGGCATAACTACCTTCAATGTGACTGGCGAGTAATGCATGGGATCTACAGTTGTCAGACTCATAGAAGCAGAGTAGAGTGGTGGTTAGTAAGGAATGGGCAAGGGGGAAATGAAAAGATGTTAGTTGAAGAATACGAAGTTTCAGTTGTTCAAGTTGAGTAAGTTCTGGAGATCTCACGTACGGCAGGGTGACTACCATTAATAATGCTGGACTGGAAACTTGAAATTTTCTGAGAGAGCAGATCTTAGTGTTCATACTACAAAAAGGAAAAACTGAAAATTGTAACTTTGTGAGGTGATAGGTATGTTGATTAGCTAGATTATGGTGATTATTTTACAATGTGTATGGATATGGAGATATCAAACTGTACACTTTCCAGAATACCATTTTATTTTTCAATTCTATCTTCATAAAGGTATAGGAAAAATAACTCATAGAAAGGGATGGCTTACACCGGGAGAAGTTTGAAATGCCTCAGTTGCTATGGCAGAAGGCAGATAGAGACAAAGAGAAGGACTCAGATGCATAAAACGGTCATGTAATGTAAGGAAAGAGGACCTACAAAAGGAAATTGTTCCATGAGATTATCCAGATGCCTTCCCCTTTAGCCAAAGACTTAATAACTACTCTGGTAAAAAATAACAACAACAACCACAACAGCAACAAAAAACCTAACCAACCAACCAACCAACCAAATAAACAAACAAAACAGCCCTCCAGTATCCCTAAGAGGAGACTTTTCACAGAGTAGAACTAATGTAGAAGACGTAGCTGCAGGGATTTGTTTGTTGATAAGAAAGGAAACTATGGGTCCCCAGACTGATAAAGGCCAAATATTATTGCTTAATGATCTAAAGCCAGGGAGTCACAAATTACTATAAAGTTTGGTCAGGTTAGAAGTGCAGTAAAAGGGGCTTTATGAATAGAAAATTGATAGATTATTTAACATAACATGGAAGTTCTAGGGGAACAATAAATAAATGGGGAATGAAGATGCTGTTCAATGTCTAAAATCGGAAGAAAAAGCAGGAGTATGAGGATAGTTCCCCGCAAAAAACTTTCAATCTCTCTTCTCAGTTCCAAGACATGAGCCAATTGCCAATTTTCAGAACCAATGGACTTAGCCCAGTGCTCTCTTTCATCATCCCAGGGATCTGGGGAGATTTACTTAGGCGACTACCAACTCTCTACTGTGTGAATGTCAACACTTAGACATGTGAGGACTGCTGGGCACAGAGCCAACCTGACATTTATATGAGAAAGCTCAGCGTGCCATCAAGGCCATCATCTTTGAGTGGAGGAATGCAGGGGCAAATATTAAATAAACTCCTGATTAAATGTGTTTGATTATTTTCTTTAACCTGAGTTCTATAATTGGGACTAAAATCCTTAGCACTCTCAAGAGCCCCTCCATTGGCTCTATGACCTGAAGGTCATAATACAGGAAAAATCCGAATGGAAACCTCCAAAAATTGTCTTATTTGAGCTAACATAGTAAATCAAAAAAACATATTTCCTGAGGGAGCAGGGTCGAGAGAGAGAGAGAGAATGGCAAAGAATGGTCCAATGCCAGGAGCTGGAAAGGACTCAGGCAGGTGGTTCTTATCAACATAACTCTATTTAATTCCCCAGTGTGTCCTCTGCTAACTTCAGATGGCTCTTAGAGACAGCCGTAATCCACACAAGTAGTAGCCCCAATTGGAGATATTATGCTTGTTATACTTACTGTTGCTAGAGATTAATACAGCCCCCTAGGTATGCAGTTATAGATTTGGTAAATGCACTTAGTTTTATTGTAATCAGGAAAGAAAATCCAGCCATTCTATATCACCCAGATCATACAAAAATATATATTTATAGTTTTGCCCCTGGCCCTGTGAACCCCTCTGCCCTGTGTCTTTTTTTTTTTTTTTTTTTGTGGTTTTTGGCCGGGGCTGGGTTTGAACCCTCCACCTCCAGCATATGGGACCGGCACCCTACTCCTTGAGCCACAGGCGCCGCCCATGCCCTGTGTCTTAATATAAATCGAAGTGCTTTAGACTCTGAGAAAACCCACGGAATATCACGTTGCCCCATTACATCGAGGCCAGGATGACTATCAAAGCAGATAAACAAGAGGTGGCAGGCATGCTGGAGGCTACATGTACTCCAGAGGATAGCAGACAAACCTTTCAAGAAGAAGGATCAGTGACGTCTGTGAAATATTTATGAATCCATTAGACAGAACAGGGCAAGACACTCCCTGTAGTATAAAGATATTCATGCATCTTCCATTCCTACTGGGTCCAAATTCTCTGCATCATAGGAATCCGTCAGATTTCAGTGGAGATGAAAATAGAAAAAGGCTCTGCTCTAAGTCCAGGGTGCAAAGTGAATGGCTTTACCCTTCTACAATCACATGGATTACCTGGCAGACTTTATGTTACTAGAGGTTATTGATGGAAAACATTCCAGTGTGGAGTGTTTGGCCAGACTCAGTGGGAGAATCACATTATAGACTACTGGAACTCCAGAGCAGAGCCATGTCATCTGCTATGGAGTATTGCATATCTTTCCAGGGAATAGCTTGTAGTATTTTAATATTCCCTCATAGAGATAAACATTGCCTTTGTGTTACCAAATGGTCACACTTTGGGTATTGTTCATTATTAGCTCCTTTTGTTGGGCTTATGAAATTGCAAATATTGGTCTGTTTAGCCTGGGTCCCTCATAAGATCTGTACAATATAAACCCTATTGGAACCAGAGTCATGAGTAAACTGCACAAGTTGTCAGGTCACTATGAAACACATTATGGTACGAATCCTTCCTTAGCTCATACACGAGGCCATGAGGAAGGTAGACAGTCCTCAGTAAGTGAGTAAGAAAGAAAGTGTCATACTAGGTTAATGGATCCGTCATCTCAGAGGGTGTGTGCAAGCCCAGATATTACAGCTGCATTCAGGGGTTGCCTAGAAAGATAGAACTGAGATAAAACTTTAACAATAAACAGAGTTTCAAGAGGTGCATTGCCGTCCCCTTCATATAGAAAGAGAAGTTCTCTGAAGTGAGAATACATATAGCATACTAGCTAGTGGTGGATGGCTTGGACAACTGGGCAGGTCTGGAAATAAGAATGACTGGAAGGTCCCATGTGTCTAACACAAGTAGGTTTGGAGTAGGACTGTATAAATGAACATTTGAGATTGGATAAGGAAATAACAAGTGTTCTATTGAAATTCAAATAATAGATGCTATCTGAGGACTTTGAATTCTTGAGATCCAGGATAGCTGTGAGAAGAATAACTATCGCAGCAGGAGGAACTGACCCTACTCAACAGCAGTAGCTTCCTCTTTTGACACAATGGGACCAGACAGTAAGAACCCTCATGATTCACCTGCTACCAAAGAATCCTTGTGATTCACCTGCTACCAAAGAACCCTCATGGTTCACCTGCTACCAAAGAACCCTCATGATTCACTGCTACCAAGGAACCCTCATGATTCACCTGCTACCAAAGAATCCTTGTGATTCACCTGCTACCAAAGAACCCTCATGATTCACTGCTACCAAAGAATCCTTGTGATTAACCTGCTACCAAAGAACTCTCATGATTCACCTGCTACCAAAGAATCCTCGTGATTCACCTGTTACCAAAGAACCCTCATGATTCACTGCTACCAAAGAACCCTCATGATTCACTGCTACCAAAGAACCCTCATGATTCACTGCTACCAAAGAACCCTCATGATTCACCTGCTGCCAAAGAATCCTTGTGATTAACCTGCTACCAAAGAACCCTCATGATTCACTGCTACCAAAGAACCCTCATGATTCACTGCTACCAAAGAACCCTCATGATTCACTGCTACCAAAGAACCCTCATGATTCACCTGCTGCCAAAGAATCCTTGTGATTAACCTGCTACCAAAGAACTCTCATGATTCACCTGCTACCAAAGAATCCTCATGATTCACCTGCTGCCAAAGGATCCTTGTGATTCACCTGCTACCAAAGAACCCTCATGATTCACTGCTACCAAAGAACCCTCATGATTCACCTGCTGCCAAAGGATCCTTGTGATTCACCTGCTACCAAAGAACCCTCATGATTCACCTGCTACCAAAGAATCCTTGTGATTAACCTGCTACCAAAGAACTCTCATGATTCACCTGCTACCAAAGAATCCTCATGATTCACTGCTACCAAAGAATCCTCGTGATTCACCTGCTACCAAGGAATCCTTGTGATTCACCTGCTACCAAAGAACCCTCGTGATTCACCTGCTACCACTTGTTCTTCTCTTGATTCTTCGTCACGGTGAACAGATAAATGCGGCCACAGTGACTTTGAGAAACATAAGATCATCTAAGTCTCAGACAATCACAAACACACACATTTAAACAGTAGTTCAAAGACTTCTTCTAAAGGAATGTATCTGCTCTGACTGCCCTTAAAGATAAAGTCAGATCCAATACTAGAGCTGCTCAGCTCTCCCTTCAATTGAGAACCCTGTCTGGGAATTACAGTTAGACTCTCTCCTCCAGCTTCCACACCTCCAGAGTCTGCTGTGGCTCTGAGCCCATGTTCTCTGTGGCTGTCCAGCCAATGCCCAAGCCCATCAGCACCAGTAGGGGCCCCACACCCACAGCCTGAGGTGCCCCCTTCTACCTCCTCTCGTCTCCCCTTCTCCTTGCACAGATGTCAGATCTGTACCAAAGTGAATATTTTCCCTGCTAGCTTATGTGTTTCCTTCCCTTTAACTTTCCTGGGCACTATCCTTAGCAAATGCCCTTCATTGTCAAGTCTCTCTGTGTCTCTGATTCCTGTAGGACTCAACACTATCTTATTGACCTTACTGATATGCTAAGTCTCGCATCCATGTAAGACACAATCAGATCGGCACTATTAGCAGCACTGTAGTCAATTCATTTCAAAGTACATTTACTGAGGACCTACTGTGTGACAGAGTATGTGTATTCACACACATACACTCTTACATGAGTGAGATGTGATGTCTATCTTCAAGAAACATAGATTTGATCAGGACAGAAAAACCAAGATGCTCTCACCTCCTTCTTGCACTGATGAGACCTTATCTTAATGGGAATGTATTATGGGTGTTTGGGAGGAGAGAAGCTCAAAACACCTACAACTGGGAGTTTCTGTTAAGATGTTGTAGTGAATGTCTACAGCCCTTGATCTACTAGTGGTTCATTGTGTGTGTGTTTGAAATAACCATAGAACACTTTTAGTCTCACACGAATTTCCAGAATCTTAGTGGTCTCTATCAAGAGGTCAAGTCCATTTTCCCTCCCTTGAACCTCTGGGGCTCTTTGAAACTGCCTCCATAAATAGTACAGAATGCAGCAGAAGTGATATGACATTATTCTGAGTTTTAGCTCAAAGAAGTTGATGGTTTTACTATCAGAATAAATGGACCAATATTTAAGAAACCTCACTTCCTTAAAGAATTTATGTTGAGAGACTCCATGCAGTTAGAAATTCCCAGGGATGCCCAGCTTTTTGAGTCTCCTTGGACCAACTCCAGACACGTAAGGGCATGAGCCATCCCAAGCCGCCTTCCAGCTGCCCCTGGGAAGCAGAGATTAACTTTCCCTTTCAAGGCCCTTTCAAACCGCAGAATCATGACCAAAATTAATGCCATTTTAATCCACAAACGTTTAATATAGTTTGTTATGCAGTAAAGAAATAACTGGAAGGGAATATTAGACAGTGTTTTGGACATAGAACTTAAATGTGTGTGATTTCAATTAAAATAATTTAAGGGCCACAGTTTTTTAAATAAATAAGTAAGCATTAGATGTGAATGATCTGTTTATTGAAAGAGCATTCTCGCACACCTGTCCCTTTGTCAATATACATACAGCACGTATTATTCTCATTGGCATAGTTTACATATGAATTCTGTTAGCATTATGTAATTTTTAATCATAGACTGAGAAATTAAAAATTTTCATCAGTTATCAGCATCTTATAGGGTGTCAGTAAATGCTTTTGAATGAATTGGCTATTGGGAACTTAGAAATATATTTTGCTGTCTCCAAAATGTTAAATTAGAGAAAGTTGTAGCCTAATAGCCCATCTGTTCTAATATTCAGTTGCTAATATTCATCTGTCTAATATTCAATGTGGTGTTTCTGTAAGTATAATCCCACACGCACTGATTATACTTAGAGAAACACCATATTGAAACACCACATTGTCTAATATTTTTAACATCACATTGTACTCATAACATGAACATTTATAAGGCAGGTAAGCTTTACATCTTTCAGAATATCAAAACAAATGTAGAAGAAAAGAAATTACATATTTATGTAAAATACATACATACATAATCACAAACACAAAAATATGTAGAGAGTCCCTCAGATTAAAAATCACTCCTTAACATTATTAATTCACTATATTAGGTTGTCATGTAAAATTTATGAATGTGAGGAAGGGGATGTGACTGAAATATAACATGTGATTCAATTATTTTTCCTATATTTGTATCCATAAATTTTATTGAATATTATTGACTATTTCTGACCTCACATCTGTACCCTATGCTCAGAAAACAGCTTTCTATGAAATAACTTCCTCTTTTGGTTAGTAATAAAAAGGAACAAACTAGTGAGGATCACAAAAATTTATTTCAATACCCAGAAAAAATACAGACTCACAAAACTCTGGAAATATATGGCGAGAAGATTGTGGCCCACTAATACACTTTCCTCATTATCACCAGAAAAGGATATTGATCAAAAATACGAAAATTGCAACAAAAATAACTAAAAGTAAATAGAAAAAAATCTTAATACTCCCTCCAAGTTCATAGTTTTGAATTTAAATAATCCTTTAATTTCATGTGGGGTAACTTTCCTTTCCCGTTTCGGGAAACTTAACAAAACTCCCACCCAACTCCTTCAGATCAAAACAAGATAGTGTCACTTAATTTAAACTCTGAGAGGTCCTTAAATTAGCCCACGGCTGTCTGGTGGCTGATATGTAATCTGAGTAATGCATCTATTGACAACCGGTTTGGGGTAATGCTGGAAGTGCTTAATTAGTATCTAGGAAACACGTACATTATTTGAACTTTGTAATTAGTAAGGGTCCAGTCAGGATCATTTTAATAGAGAAAATTTAATAAAATACATTGTTTACCAGGGCATTAGAAACTGCAAAAGAAAAAGTCAAACAAGAACACACACAAAAGAACTTCAGATGTCACAGAGGCAGTCACCGTGGAGGCAGCTCCCACACTGAGGGTTGGAAGGACGAACAGAAGAGGGTAGGGTTAGTAAAACTTTGTCATAAAGGAACATTCCAGTGGACCTAAGACTCTCAAAGTCTCGGGATAGGGAACTAGGCAGCTGGCACTGGAGTCTTTGATGGCCATGATGAGGGAGGTCTGGTGTCTGGGAAAACTGCCAGGTGGAACTGTGTGCTATTCTTGGAATTGAATGTCCCTGGCAGGGTGAAGAGCTAGCGCCAAGGTAAAACCTGACAGGCAGAGCGATTCTTTTTGTACCGTCCAACTGCCCCCAGGTGCAGAGCTCAGCAGTGATCTAGCAGGTTTGCAGTGTCTCACCCGGTTCCCAGAAGAGAACGTAGGGGATGGACTGAGAGCTGAGAGAAAAACAGATTGATAAAAAACAACAACAACAACAAAAAAAACCAGACAAATGACTTTTTGAGTAAGTCAGTATGCAGTGTGCAGTATCTCTAGGTGTTTTAACTATGTTACAATATTTGAGAGCCTCTATTTGAGTTCAGTTGTAGATTTCCTGATGACTTTACAACATGTGAATAATTGTTGAAGGTGCTAAAGTTTAACAAATGGACAAAATATAGCTCTTGCTCTTAAGAAATTCAGATTTTTGGAAGTATGTTAATAAAAATGAAAATAAATGTAAAATAATACAATGAGAATTACACTTAATTTAAAAATGATATTTAAACCAATCCATTGCCAGGCTGGGCGTGGTGGCTCATGCCTGTAATGCTAGCATTCTGGGAGGCCAAGGTGGGTTGACCTCTTGAGCTCAGGAGTTGGAGGCCAGCCTGAGCAAGAGTGAGACCCTGCCTGTCTCTACTAAAAATAGAAAGAACTAGCCAGGCATTGTTGCGGGCACCTGTAGTCCCAGCTACTTAGGGGGCTGAAGCAAGAGGATCTCTTGAGCCCAAGAGTTTCAGATTGCTGTGAGCTATGACGCCAAGGCACTCTATGCAGTGTGATAGAGTGAGACCCTGCTCCCCCCTCAAAAAAAGTCCAGAACAAATTATACAATCCCTTGCTTTTGAAAGCAAACACTTACTTAGTCTCAGTGTCTTTCTGAGTCTAATACTGGATGGATGTCCTTCCTCATATATTTTCAGTGTATCCACTGGGGGCCTTTCGACCTCATGCCCTGGAGATTCCACATCACAGAGTCAATATTCTATGTTTCACATTAATTCCCCCAATTCCTCAGTTTCTTTAGCTACGAGTGGTCACAGTTCTTGTCTTTACCTGTATTTTTTCCTAATCATGCTTACATATGTTACTCCACCTGTCATCATTTGTCAGCATGTGTTCTTGATAATAGCAATTTTGCTAACAGAGCTTTCATTCTTTCTTATTTCACTAATCATTCTAGCCCAAATTTAACCTATTTTCTAAACAGGACCAATACTATATTGAAGCTTCTAATCATTGTTAACATCATAATTCAAATTTGATTCTTACATCACAGGAAGACAATTCTAGTGGGACTTCATCAATTTCACATGAAAACGATAGCAAAGCGGAGATCTATTTCACATCATACAATCTCAGGTACCTTCAATTGCAAATCAATTTCAGCAGTTTTTCAGTTGATTGATAAATAGAAGAGTGTGAATGTGTATTATCAGTTCATTATTAGTTTATTAAGAGTATCATCATCATCATTTGTACGAGTCCTTCATTTCCTAAAATACAATAATAGTGTCAAGACTTACTTTCAAATGAGATAAACTTCTTCCAACTGAAGCTAAAATGATGTTTGCCATTTGTAAAGCAGCAAGAGCCAGAAAATTAAAGGCTAAAGATATAGCTAGATTCAAATATTCAACCAATTATTTTAAGAATCTGTTTCCCATCCCATTTTTCCACTCTTGTTTTCTTTTTTTATTTCCTCCATTCTCAATAAGACTCTCTCTATTGGGTATTATAAATGACCATAACCCATTCTGGATTCCATTGTCAAATCCAGACCCTGTCTTTTTTTTTTTTTTTTTCAGTTTTGGCCAGGGCTGGGCTTGAACCCACCACTTGCGGAGTATAGGGCCGGCGTCCTACTCTTTGAGCCATAGGCACTGCCCTGAGACCCTGTCTTTAAGAATAATTCCAGCACATTCCTGATAATGATTCATTCACTTGGCCGGAAAAATAAAACAAAACAAAACAAAACAACTCTTGTCTATGAATTGGTACATAAGGCCTTGAAGATGAGCTGATCACGTGCCTGCACCCCTAGGCTGGATCAATGTGTAAACTCTGTTTCAAAAGACAGAGAAACAAAATTTCACTAAGGTATACTTTTTTAGTTATTTATTATAATTTCTCCCAGTTTGTTGTTGGCCTTTTGATTTTAGCTTTTTCTTTATTAAGGCATAGTTTTTCATTTTTTTAAGGAGCTGAGAGTACTGATTTTTACCTATTTTTCTTTTCTTCAATAATTATGTCTGTACTCCATACACTTGATGTTATTTTATTCCAATCTCATGCATCTTTTAAATATTTATTCAATTTTAATTATGTGAAATTTTAGATTATGTGGTATGAATATTTAAATATGTTTATTTATCTAAATGCTAGCTTTTTATCTGAATATCATTTTGTGGTCAATCTCTCATTCCATCATTGATTTGCAATTTTACCATATATTAAGCTTCTATACCTCCATTTACATAAGTATTATATGGCGCTATTATGTTACGTTGCTGGGTGTATTTTGAATCAGTAGCACATTTCTATGTGTTAAATTTATTATAATTTTTTATTCCGGAATTTTCCCAGTCCCCGAATATAAACAAATGTTCCACCTTTTTGCTATTCTTTAGTTCAAATCAATCCTTAAATAAATATTTGTTCTAATGCATTGCCTCTGATGTTTTCTTTTGGAATGGATTAAATTTACTGTGACTTTGTGCAGATTCATTTATACTATGCAAAATTTGATGTGTATGCCTGTGAACTATCACCGCAAGCAAGATAATAAACATATCTATCATCCCCCGAAGTTTCTCTGGCCCTATTTTAATACTTCCTACCTTTCTTCACCAGTGACCTCATGTGAGCAATACTCTGTTTTTGTTACCAAGATTAGATTTCATGTAATAGAATTTTACATAAATGGAATCCTACAATATGCATTCTTTTTATCCAGTTTATCCAGAGTATTTATTTAGTGTCATTATTTCAACATTCATTCATGCTGTTGTGTCAACAGCTCATTCGTTTCTATTGCCAAGCAGTGTTAATTTCTCCAATTCATGTGATTTGTTTATTCCTTTACCTGTTTATGGTCATTTGGATTGTTTTCAATTGGAGGCTAATACAGAAAAAATGTGACTTCTATAAAATTTTGTGTAGAATTAATTTTTTACTATGTATTTCTTTCTAGTAAATACTTAGAAATAAAATGGCAAGATTTTACGGAAAATGAAGGATTGACTTCTTTTTTTTTTTTCTTGCAGTTTTTGGCCAGGGCTGGGTTTGAACCTACCACCTCTGGTGTATGGGGCTGGTGCCCTACTGCTTTGAGCCATAGGCGCCACCCAGGATTGCCTTCTGAAGTAACTGTTTTCCAATGTGACTGTGCAATTTTGCATTTCCTATCTCCATTATACAAGCTTTATATTCTTTCGCCTCCTGAACATTTGCCACAACCAGTCCATTTTTAACTTCAGACATTCTAATGTAGATTTGTTTATTAATTGTAATTTTATTTTGCATTTCTAAGTCATTAATGTTGTTGAGCATCTTTACGTGTGATTTTTTTTGACATTCCAATGTCATATTGGTGAAGTACCTCTTCCTATTTTTTGCTAATGTTTTAATAAGGCTTTTGGTTGCTTAATATTCACTTTTCATATATTTTATGTATTATAGATCAAAGCCCCTTTATCAGTTACATAATTTGGACATATTCTCTACTATGGTGTGGATTGCATATGTGTTTTTATCCTTTTAAAGTCACTCAAAATTGCAAGTGTCTTCAGATGATGAAATTTAATATATATATATTTTTTTCTTTTTTTCTGTTACAAATTCTATTAGAAAACCTTTCAATGTCATGTGTAAAAATCTTGGTCTTTCAATGTAATATACACTTCCTCCTTTTATTATTGAAGTTCTGGACTTAATTTAAGATTGATTTGAATTTTATTTTATATATGATGAGATGTGCACTGAAGTTCTTTATCCTTTCTTTATGTATATTTAATTTTTTGGCTTCATTTCTTGAAAAGACAATAATTAATTGAATCTGTCCACTTTTTTTTTTTAATTTTTGTCTAAAACATTTAAACAAATATTCCTGAATTTTCTCCTGGATTTTCTTTTTACTTCTTTCTTTGTCCATCCTGGTGCCAATAATGGTATCATCTTGATAGTTGGAATTACAATAATTCTTGAAGTCCAACCCCATGTATGTAATTTCTTCAACATTATCTTTTGTCAATTCTGTTTTGGCTATTCTAAGACTTTTTAGTTTCCATATGGACTTTCAATGAAAATTGACAATTTCTAGAAGAAAGCATTCCAGCATTTTGATTAGGTTTATTTTAAAGCTATAAATCAATTAAGTGAGAACTGACATCTCGAGTCTTCTGATTCATAAACACATATTTCCATTTCTCTAGAACTTCTTTGTAAGAAATTTTTGTAGTATTCAACGTATCTCTTTTTTCCACTGATGCTTGTTCAAATACATCATATATTAAAGGCTATTGCTTAATTCAAGGCTATAAAATGTTTTGTCTTTGTCGTCTTCTAAGAGGTTTCTAGTTTAATGCTTACTTTTTATATTTTTAATTAGTTTTAAGTTAATATTTTAAAAAATGATGTGAAATGTGGGTCCAAATTTACTCTTTTTCAGGTGGATATCCAATTTTCTAGATAAAGTCAGAAAAGATGATTTTCCCCCATTGAATCGTCTTGGCACTCTTGACAAATGTTGATTGACTGTAAATGTGAGGGATTATTTCTGAGCTTTCAATGTTATTACAAAGACCTATGTGTCTGTTCTTATGTCTCTACCACAGTGTCACGATGGTGCTTTCTTCTCAAGATTATTTTGGTTATTTGGGATACCTTAACGTCCCAAATGAGCTTTACAACCAGTTTATTAAGTTCTAAAAAGAAGCCAGCTGGGATTCTAATAAGGGTTGTGTTAAAAATTTAGATCAATCACTATCTTAACAATATATAATCTTCTGATGTAAGGACATGGGATATTTTTTATTTTTATTAAGTTATTTAAAATATTTTTCAACAATGTGTTATAGTTTTCAGAGTATATGATGTGACTTATTATGTTAAATGTATTTCTAAAAAAATTCTGTTTTGATATTATTATAAATGGATTTTTTTAAACACTTAATTTATCATTTTTCATTGCTATTATATAAATATAAATTGGGTTTTGTATTATAAATTGGGTTTTGTATTTTGATCTTATATGGTTTATTACTTCTTATAATATTTAAATAAAGCCCTTGCAGGTATATATATATATATATACACAAGATCATGTCATATATAATTAGAAATAGTTTTACTTTGCATCCGGTTCTGTGTTCTACCATTTCATTGTCTAATTACCCTGCCACATCCTGTGCAACATTACATAGACTGAGTGAGAGAAGGTGTCATTTAATAGTTCCTGATTTTATGGGAGGAGAATACAGTCTTTCATAGTTAAGTAAAGTGTTAGCTGTAGATTTTGCATAGATGGCCTTTATCAGATTGAAGATCTCAGTTTTATTCTCCATTTGTTAAGTGGTTTCTCATGAAAGGATGTTGAAATGTGTCAAATGCTTTTCCAACCTTTATTGCAACGATTGTGATTTTTCTATTTTATTCTATTCACATGCTGTATTTATTCTCTTCACATCGTGTGTTCTATTTGTATCAACTGATTTGCAGATGTGAAGCCAATCTTGGAATAAATCTTTACATTCATCTCTGTCCCAGTCTCTATCTTTCTATCTACATATCTGTCGTCCACAATGTCATGCAGGTTGCTGGTCTTCTGTTGAGCATTTTTGTGTCTCTGTTCATAAGGAATATTCGTCTGTGGGATTTTTTTGTTCCTTGTGATGTCTGTGTCTGGTGTTGTTATCAGCATTATTATTACCTCATAGAATGACATGGAAAGTGCGATCCAACAATTTTTGGAAGAGTTTCTGGTAATTCTTGTTTAACTATTTGTTAAGATTTACCCATAAAGCCCTCCAGGCCTGGTCCTGCTCTTTAATTCTCGGTCAGTCTCGGTAAAGTTGCGTCAGTTTTGCTAATCTTTCGAAGAATGGGTTTTGGTTTTCTTCATTTTGTCTATTTGCCACTAAACCTTATTTTGTTTATTTAGGCCCCTTACCATTTCCTTCTGCTTGCTTTTATTCTATTGTTTTTCCAGGGTCTTTTAGGTGAAAATATGGGCGTTGATTTGGAAAGCTTTCTTCTTTTAGAATATGGACAGTGTGAGGTGGGCCTCCCACTCTGGGCTCAACTTTAGCTGGATTCATACTTTTGTTTTAATACACCTAAAATACTTCTTTTTTTGTTTCCTTTTTACTTTTTGTGATTTTTCTTTGACCCATTGGTTACTTAGACTTGTTTTTCATTTCCTCCTGTTTGCTAATTTCATGAATTACACTATTATCAGTTTATTCTTTCAGTCCATTGGGATCAAACAGCTTACATTTCATAATTTTAAGCAAATATTTATTGAGACTTATGTATTTCTGTATTAATGGTTTGTGTGTATTTAAACAATAGGCATTCTCCTGTGGTTGGGTAGAGTGTTACACACAGATAAGTGATGGCTTTACTTTGTGTGTAGCATGGTCGAAAGCTTGCTTTCTTTTTGATTTTTCTAACAGGTAAGACATTTTAACCCAAGATTTCCACCTGGTTCTTATTTTGTCAACTGCTTTTTTCCATGTTTGTTAGTTATTTCTTTCCTATTCCTTTATATGTCTCATCATATGTCCTTGGTGTTAGTTAAACGCTGGCTATTTTAGTAAGATGTCGTTTCACCTCTGGGTATGGAGTTGAAATGGGAGGTGCGTTTGTATTGCTGTTCATTAGCTGAGGCACACAGGTAGAGTGTGCTGCCCATGTCTGCTCCATCCAGAGCACGAGCCCAGGGTCTCCCCTCAGCTCAGCCTCTGCTGCACACTGTCACCCTAAGTTGGCAATGGATTTGAAATGCTCCTTCGGTTGGCTTTTCCCCTTAAGTCACTTTTTAAACTGGGTCTTACTTTGACTTTTCCAATTACCTTTTGAGCTGTATCTTTCATGAAGGTTTGTATTGCCCCCAAATTCATAAGATAAAATCTAATCCCCAATGGTATTAGGATGTAGGGACTTTGGAAAATAATGGAAATCATGAAGGGGATTGGTATCTTTATAAGATAGGCACATGGGAGCTCAGCTCATTCATCCTTCGTCTCATGGATGTTGTTCTGTGAGCCAGGAAACTGCCCCTTCCACGGCACCACAACAGCCAGCACCTTGACCTTGGAATTCCCTGCCTCCAGAATTATGAGAAATAGACTTCTGTTTTCTATAAATCATCCAGTACGCATAAGTATAGTATTTTGTTATAGCAGCTGAAAAGGACTGTGACGCATGTCTGGTAATTTTTTGCTGAAAGTCAGGCATCATGTATTGGATAACAGAACCTGAACGAGGAGGCTTTTGATATGTAGTGTGTGCTATCCCGGCTGTTACTCAGCCGGTGTGTGCCCTGGGCCACACCTGCATGTCACAGATGCTGTCATTTCTTCTTCTTTCCTTGCTTTGGTCTCCTTACTGTCTCTGAGTTTTCCCCCAAAGTCTTTCTTAAATAGAAACTTAGCTTTACAATTATTGTAGCTATAATGCATTGATGTAAAACAGTTGTCAGATCCAATGTGGTGGAAGGTATGGGAGAAGGAAAACTTTTTGTAATGTGATTACACCTGAGGTTTTTAGGGACCGTCTGTCCCTGGGCTGTAACCTTTACAAACTCTTCTCAGCTTTTGCATTTTCGATCCTGACCTGAGACAAGAAGGAAAGAGGGTGTTGGAATGTTGTATGTGCCTTTACTCACATCAAAGGCTGGTTAGAGTTGATTGGCTATTTCCTTTCTCCCAGATCAGTTAGGCACTGGTAAAACCCAAGTAGATTTTGCTATGGAAATATATATTCATTTTCTTTTAAAGTCAATCCTTTTTATTTTTTTCAACTTTAAAAAAAATTAAGTCATATTCTCATAGATGATGAATACATTTATGCACATGTGGGGTACAATATGTTGACATTTTTAAACAATTTGGAGTGCTTACATCAAACTAATTAATATAGCTTTCCCCTCATTTACTTGATTATTGTGTTAAGAAATTTATGTTCTATACTTGATAGGTTTGGCTTGTATCCTTGCAGTGTGCTTCATAGATGTGGTCCTGCCGTTTACCCTCCTATCAAACTTCCCCCTTCCTCTCCCTTCCCACTCCAGGCAAATAGATGCCATGGGCATACATTAAAATGGTTAGATTTCTCCTTTTGCTGCCAGAAGCAACAGAGAAATTTTCTTTGATTTGTACCCTGACAAACTCTAGGTGGTAAAACTCACAAGGATGTGCTAATTCTCCCCACCCTCACCCACTGTCCTGAGATTACCACCCTGGTGCTTTTAACTCTCAAGTTTGCCCACACTATGTGCAGAAATTGGTCAATTGCAGATTAAATATTTCTGCCATAAATGGCTGTAGCATCTGACTTCTCTTCCTGAGCTTCTGCTCTGAGCTTCTCTCCAGATCAGCCACAGGGACCTGTACTGCTCAGCATCCAGGAGAAACTGCCCTTTTCAAGGCAAGTGGTTTCCCTGTGTCCTCAATGGTTTTAAAATGAGTTGATTTTCAGTTGGTTCAATTATTTTCTTTTTATGGGAATGGGAGTAGTGATTTCTAAGCTACTTAAGTTTTAACCAGAAATTGGAAGTGCTAATTTTTTAAAAGGAATATTGTCTAAAAGGATTTGATTGGTAAACTTTGAAGAATAGCTCCTTCATAGGCTTCCAGAGGGGAAGCATGTGTTGCAATAATCATTTCTTGCAATATCATTGTCTGGTTTTGTTATCAGAGTAACTGTAGCCTCATGGGATAAATTGAGAAATATTTCCATCCCTTGAAATTTGTGTAGGAGTTTGTATGGTTTGGTTTTGTTTAACATTACATGCTTGGTGGGATTCATCTTTAATGCCTTCTGGACCTAATATTTTATATATGAAAATAATTTTGTTTATACTCAGATTGTTTAATAAGGACTTAATCAGTTTATTTCTATTAGCAACAACTTTGATAACATGTACCATTAAAAAAATAGTGCATTTCATAAAGTTTTTAGGTTTTTATTCACGTAAAGTTGTTTATAACATTCCCATATTATCCTCTCGTATCTGTAGACTTGGCAGTGACATCACCACGTTCACTTCTGAGATGCATACTAACTGCTTAACTCCCACTTTTATGTAAGAACGTGCAGAATTGCTTTTCTGTTTCTGACGTATTTCACTTAGAATAATAAACTTTTCATTTTAAAAGAATTTTAGATTATAAAAAATTGTAAACAGAGAGTTCCTACCTGCTCTTCATCTCGCTTCCCTTAATGTTAACTTCTTCAAAAACCATATTAGAATTATCAAAAATAAAAATAATTAACCTGATTATTATACATTAACTGAATTACATCAAAGAAAAGATGTCCTAAATTTTGAATTCCAGCCATTAGATGCAAAATCAAAAGAATTATTAAGTTAATCTACAACATTATTATTACAAAGTAATCTTCATTGCTGTTACTATTATTTGCTCTGAAATCTGTTTTGTTTAGTTTTAATACTTAGGTTTTTCTTTGTCAGTTAATATGACCATGGCACACCATTTTGCGTTCTTTAACTAATAATCTATTTGTGTATTTATGCTTAAAGTGGGATTCTAGTAGGCAGTGTAGAGTTTTATCTTGACTTTTTATCTAATCTGACAATCTCAGCCATTTATTGAGGTGGTTAAGTGGTTTAAGTATTTCATGTCATTATTTATACGGTATTTGTATATTTTAATTTAAATCTACTATTTTGATATTTCTTTAATAACCCATCTGCTTTAGCCCTCCTTTTGTGTTTTCTCTGACTTCTATTGAATTTGTTCAATGTTTTCGTGATCTGTGATCTATCCATCTCTCTTGCCTGTCACTGACCAAATACTGATGACAAAATAACATACATTAATATTTATATAGGGAACATCTTCCTTTTCATATACAAATTGCTTAGTTGTTTTCTTTTCTTTTTTTTTTTTGAGACATAGTCTCAAACTGTTGACCTGGATAGAGAGCCATGGCGTCATAGCTCACAGCAACCTCCAACTTTTGGACTCAAGTGATCCTCTTGCCTCAGTTTTTCTATTTTTAGTAGAGATGGGGTCTCGCTCTTGCTCAGGTTGGTGTCCAACTCATGAGTTCGAGCAATCCACCTTCCTCGTCTTCCCATAGTGCTAGGATTACAGCTGTGACCCATTGCACTCGGCCTGCTTAGTTGTTTTCACTGATTTTTACCGTTAAGAGTTTTGCATACAATAATTCACTTCTTTAGACAAAATAAACAACCCCTTTTTAATCACAGCGGTTCTGTTTATTTATCCAACTAACAGTTGGTATTTCCTGCAGCGACAGACCACTCAAGATCTTTTCTTCAGGACCAATTAAGATCTTTAAGAGGAAGATCTAAAAATTCTGGTCAACATGAAATGAGATTATAGTTAGAGAATATATTTAGCTGTCATCACCAGGCAGTAACCTCACCTTCTAAGCTAAATGTTAAAACCAGTATCACATTGGAATCTGTAATCAGTTTTATCTTTGGCCTTTCAATTCTCCTTAATTCTGCACGTTCCACCCATAATTTTCCTGCCTACGGTGCCTAAATCTTGCTGTCATCTCTTTCCATCTGGTACAATGCTATCGCCTAAGATGATGTCTCCAAATGTTATTTACTTTCAACATATTTTAAATTATTGTTAAGTTAATGTGATTCTGTTAAGTCCCAAGAAAAAAATATGATTTAATATTTAAGTGTTTAATATTAAGATTCCCAACATCACAGCATATATTTGTAGGTTATATATTAAGAGACAATTTTTAATATATAGTTTTCCAGGTTTTTAGGCTACTTTATAGGTGGGAATGTCTTCAAATGAATTCTCTTTGGTATCATATTGAATAAATTATTTTAAGTAAACTTCAGCTCTCCAGTAAGGTAAATACTAGATAATAAAATATTAGAATATTAAGGTAAGATCATTTAGAGATAAGTTTCATGATCAAAGATTATTAATGAGAAAATTACAAAGCAAACACATTACTTTCACCAGAATGTAAAAAGTTGTTTTTCAAATTTTATATTATGATAACATTTCTATCTTCCCCCAACACAGACATTTCCTAGTACTAACTTATGCAGCAAATAGGTAAAAAAATTCAGAATAATTCCTGACCAAATTATGTACTATGTTTCTTGATTCCTAAGTGATAAGAATTTTCACTAGTTCTCTATAAGCTTCTCTAAGGGGTCTCAGAAATGAGCTCTGAGGGCACTTGCTCTCTTCCCAGAAATGCCATGTACAGATTTAGGAAAATTAAACATTTAAATGTTGTTATTTTTGTTGGGTTTTTAAATTATTAACTGATGAAATAAATTTAAAACAAACAAAAAATAGTAATTGGTCAAAGTAACCTATTCAAGGCGATATTTTGACAAAAACAGTAACAAAATCAAAGCAGTACTACACGCTGTGGTAAACATAAGTTACACGACAACGTTGTCACCTTTTTAAATTGATAAGCAGCCCCAAGGTTTAGCCAAGCATCAGCACCTAGAATACTGGTTCTCAACCTTCCTAGTGCCGTGGTCCTTTAATACAGTCCCTGTGGGTCGCAACCTACAGGTTGAGAACCCCTGACCTAGAAGATGCTGATTTACCCTAATGATCCATAAGGATTATAGTATCCTGACTCCAGTTTACCTTCTATTTCAGCTCACATAACCAAATTTAGATGACTAATTAAAGAAATTAGTTTATATTCAGGAGGAAAGTAAGCTATTTCTTGAAGTTGATCATTTTTACGGGAGTTTCTTGTCACATTTTTATAAATTATTTATTCTAGGTTTTGTTTGTTCTAGTGCGCCATCTTCTGTGAATATCTTTTTCCTGTGTACATTCGGCTCTTTGAGCCATCTCAAATACATGGGAACTCGCATCAGGTATTTCATAGCACACATCATAAATAACCAAAATGAGCTCAAATTCCTACCAGAGAGCAGCTGCTGTTCCTCTTGCTGCATTTGGTTTTGGAATTCAATATTTTAGTGAATTAGTTACAAGATATTTTAAAAATCCAAAAGTCTATAAAGTAAGTCTTCACTTAAAGTCACCCACAGGATCTTGTAGACTTTTAGTTTAAGCAAGATGATGTGGAGTAAAACTAACTGATTTTTTTCTCTGCCATGTTATAATGAAATAACATTGAAGGGAATAATGTTTTTTTGAGGAACTGCTGTACATTATTTCTCTTAAAGTCACAGTTGCCAAGAGCTTACCAAATCCATTAACTGAGGACTTACTCAAAAGTTGAATCATGTTCTTTTTAAATTTTTTTCTACCTTACCATTTGAAATTTTTTTTACAAGTTTGATGGATTTATTTCAGGTAATCTTAAGTACAAGTATTTTTAATGACATTTTCCCATTTGATAAATATTGTCCAGCAATTAACATTCTCTGATTCACTCTACAGACTATTATAATAACCTGTACACCGGACACTGACTACTGTCAAGAATTCAAGGTAAAACAAGTCCCTTGGTGTAGTGATCTCAACCTCTAATAGGAGAAAAATCATAAATATCAATTCTACAAATACTAGGTAAAGTGATATATACCCCAAAACAAACAAACAAGAAACAAAAACATCACAAAACTTCTTCAGAGATTCAGAGGAAGCAGAAATTTTATTTACCATGCCTGGGGGGAATGGAACACGAGGAATAATTTATAGTCAATCAAACATTTGCTTCTAACATTCCTGTATAATTTACCATTAATTCAGAAAAGGTATATTATTCAGCACAGTCGATAAACCATGAACTCTATGGAGGGCCTGGCAGCTTAGTACATGATACAGAAAATTTCACATGGTGAATCATTCACAATTCTTAGATTAGTGCTTCGTTCATACGAACATTTAGGACACACTTCAATTTGGAAAGATGAGCACTTACGCACCATACATTTTACCTTTTAATTCGTTCTATCAGTGATTTCTTTTTTTTTTTTTTTTGTGTGTGTTTTTTTTTTTGGCCAGGGCTGGGTTTGAACCCACCACCTCTGGCATATGGGACCAGCGCCCTAGCCCTTTGAGCCACAGGTGCTGCCCTATCAGTGATTTCTTATAAAGCACTTTTAAATAATTAATATGGAAGCAAATTTGATTCACACCTGTAAATAGATTGAATTCTGGTGATGGGTTCACACTTAACACTTCAGCATTAACAATGTCTATGAGCAAATGATAAGTTCCATGAACCAAATACAGATTTGTTTACTACTCCCACAGAAGAAAGAAATGAAGTAATGATGAATCAATTTCTTTTTGACTTATTTGCTTTTCAAGTGCTTTGTCAAATATTTGAAAGCTTTTGTCCCTGCTAAAGTCATGGATGCAAACACAGGAGGTGTTTTATTTTTTATTTAAAATAACTCTAAAATTTCATTATACTGTCAATACTTACAATGAGGCTGTGACAGTGAATAACCGTGAGTGATTCTATCGATCAGAGATCTTATGTTTCAAGACAGTAAGTTGCTATATGAAAATAAGTACTTATAATCATGCTTTTAATGACATTTTGTAATTCCATCAGCCATTAAGCATGGTGTGGCATTGGACATACGTTATCTATCACATAAACTAAGATTATCACAATATGAAATCAACAACAGCAAGTATAAATTGCACGTGTGAAATTTCTAAAGGGGAGAAAAGTTTTAGACTAAAATCTACAAACTAGAGACAATTATTCCATTTTTACTTTGGTTTCTGGAATGCCTATATAATAAATATGTGTGTGTGTGTGTTTGAAAGCACCTTGATTTTTAAAAGGCAAATAACTAACTCAATGACTCATAGGAAACAAATTCAATTACTATGGTATAAAAAGTGGGAATACTGTATGGTAGGTCTGGGATTCCAACCTCCCCCAAGAGGTACCACTCTTGTCATGAATAGGAAGGTTATTATTCTCAGTCGGTGGAAGATAATTCAATATGTCCAGCATTTCATGGGCACAGAGATTAACTACAAAACTATTAGTGGGAATTAGTAATCATTTAACTTAAATTTGAAATCAGATATCCTTTGTAATAGGATTAGGAGAAGGAATTTATCACTGCTGTCCAAGTATAGTTTGCTGGTGTTGTAGACTCCTTTGAAGAAGAGAAAGACACAGGTGTGATATATGTTCACACTGCAGAGTGGTTTCATATTGCAAATGGTTAGAATATGCTTCTGGCATCCTAATGCTCCTGTGCTGATGGCTCTTCTGTTGTTCAATGTGTCTAAAGCAATAAAATCAGCTTGTAAGCTTTGCCACAGCAGCTGAGCACGGCATGCGTTCTGGTCATTATGGCAGTAGGGAAGCTCAGCTTGGAAAATGATGTATAAATAACTGATGACATGGGCAGAGTCTGATTAATCCTTACTGGCCAATACTATTTTTAGAAAATCCTTGCATTTGAAAGGATTTATGCTTCTGAGGAATTGAATATAAGAGCATGGATACTAACTCCACTCTGACAGCACAAAAACAGACCAGAGAATACAGTTGCCTTAGAAACAATGTCTGAAAATCAGAGTATTGTTTTTTAATGTGAGTATATGCTACATTTTGATAATTATCACTATAATTAAATGTCAATATGAGGGCAAACAGAATAGTTTTGCATTAATATTATATACTCTTATCTGGATGCAGTGGCCCACGCCTGTTACCCTAGAACTCTGGGTGGCTGAGGATGGTGGATCACTTGAGCTCAGGAGTTCGAGACCAGATTGATGAAGAAGAGACCCTGTCACTACTTAAAATAGAAAAATTAGCTGGGCATTGTGGTGGGTGTGTGTAGGTCCAGCTACTTGGAAAGCTGAGGCAGGAACAAAAGGAAAACGTTACTGAAAAAACTACTAAAATCCAAATAAAGTCTGGAGCTCGGTCACTATTTTACTTGCTTTGGTAATTGTGTTACGGTAACATAACGTGAGCATTGGAGGAAACTTGGGAAGGTGTATAGGGAAACTTTCTGTCCTATCTTTGTAATATTTTTATAAAAATTAAATTTTACATACTAAAAGCTTATAAGAATATTGTTAAAAATAACATTACCTTAAAAATAAAAGTTTGATTAAAAATGTATGGGAAAATATGAATCAAATGACGAGGCCAAATGTAAACGCTTACTAAAAAGACAAAACAAAACAATAAAAAACAACCCCAAATCATCATCCTGAGGGACTCATTTTTTAATAGCTAGTCTGTAAAAGGCCTCTATGTAAGTTTAAGGAAAACCCATTTTATGGACCCTGTACCTGTAGTCAAGGGCATCTGTTTCCATTTCTCTAGTTGGAAATAATAAAGAAATGATCTTTCTATAGTCTGGAAAAAGTATCAGTGGAACTGTGTCCCTGAAAGACATTATAAAGACAGATACTTCGTATATATTAGAGCTAATTTTATTTGAGAGCTTATTACTCGTTAGAAAAAAAAAAAAATGTGAGCACTTTGTCCATTGACTCACTTAACCCTTAGTGATCCTATCCAGTCAGTAGTAGTAATGTTATCATTCCCATTTTACAGATAAATAAATCAGGACACAGACATTTCGTAACTTGCTTGTGATTTTATTGTGGTAATTTGCAAAGCTAGAATTTAAACTTGGGAATTCTGGCTTCAGAATTATTACCATGAGTATCATTTAATGTCCCTGTACATTAAAAACATGGCAGTAAATATAGTGAACTCTGCCATAAATTCATAGCCTCCTTCTAAGCATTCTGAACTAAACTTAGGAGAATGGCTTTTCATTTCCCCACATTTTTCTACAAAAGATGGAAAAATTCTCGTCTTACTCATGCTAAATTTTTCTTCATATCGAGTCTCCGATAGGTGTTATCTTTCATGCAGACCAAATTGTACATATAATAAAATTGTAAACATAATCAATAAAACCTTAAAGATTTTATCCCACCAAGAGATGAGTATTGAAAATATGTTTTTCTCATTTTGTTGTCAACTTCTCTGTTCAGGTTCCCCATTAACTATATTTTTCTTTTTTCCTCTTTTTTATTTTTAGTTATGGATATACCATTAACCAGTGTTTCCTGTTTCAAGAACTCCAGGTAAATGGCCCTACAAAATTTTTATTCACTTGTTTTTAAATATCTCACTTTCTTTCACACTTTTTGGGTTTCAGCCTCTCCTTATCGTCAGTGCTTTTCAATCAATCCCTTTCCCCTCCACTCTAAAAAAGTGTTGCTTATTCTTTAAGATATGAGCAAAAATCACACCATGTGTGATATTCACTCATACTTTTCCTTGAGAATGTATTTCTTTTCCTGAGCTCCTGCATACAACGTACTATAAAGTATTTTGATGTAAAATGTCTAAATATGATTATATGAGATTCAGATGATTTCATACCCAAATGAAAGAACCGAAATATTGTCAAAACTTGAAACCCTTTTCTCACAGGTGGCCACTGTAGTAACTGTTAGTATTTATTTTTCATGTGTATATGCACATCTGTGTTGGGTTTCCAAGCAGCTGCCTGTCTCCCATAATGTCAGGTTTTTAGGCAGCTGCCTGAGTCCTCGGTTCTTGGAATGTTCTTGGTTGAAAATAACCACACTCCCCAAAGGAAGGCAAGCATGAAATGAACTTTACTGAGAAAGAGAAGGGTTTACAGATATAGGCTTAGAGAGCAAAGATACGTTCACCATAGAGAGAAAATGGGCCACCCCGTCATCACATGGGAAATGGAAGGCAACAAAGTGTGGCTGGCAGTTTTCTTGTGTATGGCCTGGGCCAGGCCTACCTGGTTTAGAGGTCACCTTGCAGCCAGAGTCTTACAGGATTCCCAGGAGGCTGAGAACTCGAGGTGTGGAAGGGTGGGTGGACTGCAATGTAGATTTAAGCTAATGGCATGATAATTTGCCTTAAGGCTGTTCTAGGCCACCTTCAAGACTCTATTTTACTTGTTGTTAGGCTAGAAAATCTTCTACATCCTTTTAAAGTCATCATGCTAAGTTCTGTTTGGTAGATTGGTAGGATGATTCCTCCTCCCCAGGTGTGAACAATCACTTGGGACAGAATTAAGGTGGGAGGCACCAAGAAGGGGGGCGGGGGCCCTGCCTTGTCCACCTGTCCAGGAAAGTAGTTCCTACCTAGCTAACGTTTTTATAATTTTTCTACCTTTGCATATTTCTACGTATATGTGTATATAAAAAACAGGGTCCAAATGTTACAAATGTTAGTGTTACAGTTAGGGGTTAGGGGTTAAAGATTAGGGTTCAAGCTAGGGCTAGGGGTTAGGGTAAGTGATAGGGGTTAGGGTTTAGACTTTAGGCTAAAGCCTGTATACATGCATATGTGTGCATGTGCATGCGTCTGCACACATATGTATACACTCGTACAGATATACGATAAAAGCATATATAATACTATTTGAGTATTTTGCTTTGTTTTGTTTAGAGGGAGAGCCTTGTCTGTTGACCAGGTTGGAGTGCTTTGGCACCATCATGGCTCACAGCAACCTCAGACTCCTTGGCTCAAGCAATCCTCCTGCCTCGGCCTCCCAGAATGCCGGTTTGCAGGCGTGAGCCCCAGCACAGGGCCTTTTTTGAGTGTTTTAAAGCTTGATAGTCACATTCAAATTATTCCTTTATATAATACGCCCATACATGTGTATTTATATTTATATGTCTTCACATATACATATCTATATTCTTGTCTCTGGTTGATAGAATTATATTAGGAAATATTTCCAGTATTTTTAAATACATGTTGACACCTTCAACTGTGAGTTTTTAATCCTAGTATCACATTTTTAGTTTTGTTATTAATCACTCCCACTTTTTATGGCTTCCTCTTCCACTGAGTGCAATTTTAGCAATTTTAATAGTAGAATTCTGTTGTGAAAGATGCTTTTTTCTAGAGTCTACCTTTATTCTTATATTTTATGTGTATGGGTGGGACTTCATAAGGCATTCTCTTGGTAAAAGTGCTAGGGGAGATGCTAATCTTTAGGTTCTGTTGGAAAGGTAGTGAATGGTGATCAAAATAAATTGCAAATTAGATTTTATAATAATGCTACATTAGGTTACATTATTTGTGTTTGTAAAATCCAAAGTCCTAATTATAATTTTATCCTTCACTTAGGACGTGCACCATGTGCCCCTATATTGTAGAAATTTACCGCCTCCTCTCCTTCTCAAATTTAATTGTGTTTCTCTCTTCTGTTGGGCCTGCAGTTGCTAATCTACTAATTTCAGATTACAACTGAGTACTTAAGATGCTTGCCTTTCCATTCTTGAGATACTTTACTTAGGAGATGCAAAGTCTTCACCTTTTCAGACCTGAATAGTATTCCATCATATAAGTACCCCACAGTTTATTGAGCCATTGGTGGGTTCATGGGCACTGGGGTTGTTTGCACATCTTGGATATTGTGATTTGAGCTGCTGTAAACATTTTTCTGCAAATGTCCTTCTGTTAAAATGATTCTTTTTCCCCTCTGGGTAGATTGTGGGATCAAATGGGAGGTCTACTTTTAGTGCTTTCAGGATTCTGCATACTTCTTTCAAAAAATGCTCCACTAGCTTACAATCCCACCAGGGGTGCACAGTGTAACTTTTGCTGTGTACCCCCACCAGCTTCTGCTTTGGGACCCTGACATGTGGGCTGTTCTCGCTGGAGTTAGGTCATATCTCAAAGTGGTTTGATCTGCATTTCCCTGATGAGTAGGGATGATGAACATTTTTTTTCATCTGCCTTGCTCATTGATGGGGCTGTTTGCTCTCTTCTTGTAGATTTGCTTGAGTTTTTTGTATATTGTGGTCAATAGCCCTTTGTCAGATTTTTAACTTGAAAATATCTTCTCCCATTCTGAAGGTTGTCTATTTGCTTTGTTTGTCCTTATCTGTGCAGAAGCTTTTTAACTCAATCAGGTTCCATTATTTATTTTTGTTGTTGCTACAATTGCCAGTCGAAGGAAGAATATCAAGGGCATCCAAAGAGGGGAAGAGAAGGTCAAACTTTGCTCTTTTCTGATGGTAGGATCTTATACTTAGAAAACCAAAGCGACAGAACCACAAGACTCCTGAAAGTGATCAAGAAATGCAGGAACATCTCAGAATATAAAATCAATGTCTACAAATCCGTAGCCTCCATCTGTGCCCACAGAAGCCAAGCTGAGCACCAAATCAAAGACACGGTTCCCTTCAGAGTAGCTTCAAAGAAAATGAAATACCTTGGGATACTCTTAAAAGGATGGGAAGGATCTGCACAGAGAGAACTATGAAACTCTGAGAAAAATAGTGGAAGATACACACTGAGACGCCTCGTGAAGCTCTGGGAGTGTCTGCCCGGAGGACTGTCTCTGAGAAGAGCCAGAGAGGAAGTGGAAGTGGGGAGACGGGGCTGCCCTTCTCCAGCCCTGGAAACCCTGCTTTGTAACTTAGCCAAAGGAAGCACCAAATTAGAATGTCTGCTCATCAGCACTAGAGGTAAGAGGTCTGTTACCAGGTCCCTCACGACTGGATGTGCCCTGTGGAACTTCCCCCATGTGTGAACAGTGGAACTCTCATTGTTCGAACTCAGGAAAAACTGAGATTAAGGTACTGTTTAGTGCTGAAAAGGAGGCAGTAAATCCACAGGGAAAAAAAAAAAGAGAGAGAGAGAGAAAGGAAATCAAATGTCTTCAGGTAGATTACCATAATTGCTTATATGATTACCTTCCAGGATGCCCTGCCTCAAATATACACTTAACTGATACTTTAAGTTCAAAGAATCATAGTTTGCTAAACACCCTTGTTATGTGTATTTTCCAAATGACAAATTTCTTTACTGAATGCACGTGTCTGTCTGAGCGTGCTAACCTGCTGTCATTGGCATTATGCGTTGTTCTGTTTAGAATTTATTGTCATGTAGAACACATAGAGCTTATCCCTCAGTAAAGAGCAGAGTTGTTGTTTTTTTTTTTTTTACGCAGACACAATACTGTAAAATTCCCAGGGGCCCCATCTCAACCCGAGTCCTGTACAAAATAAATAGATCTGAGGCAAAAGATGTATGTGCTAAGAGTTTTTTTGAGCAGTACAAACTCAAGGCAGTGGGGATGGAGGATAAAAGAGAAGCAAAGCAGGAGAAGCACAGCCAGGGTAAGAGGGGTCTGACTGAGCGGCCATAGCTCCCAAACAAGCTCAGTTAACTGGGCAACATCCTGGAGGATTTTCAAGGGGCTTCGTGAAATGCTGTGCTGAGAACAGTCCACAGGGACAGGATTGTGGGGGTGGGAGGTCAGAATTTATCTTGTTTTCTTTTGGGCTACACACCCTTGTTCCCCTTCCCACCCACACCCCCATTAGTGAAGGCAGGTGTTAGCTCCCTCACGTTTAGGTCAGAGCAGGTGCACACGGCAGTTTGTACGTCTTTGTCAGCCTTCCGTCTGTGGGGCCTGGGGGTCTGTAGGGACAGCAGAGGCAGGGAACCTGCTTCAGTAACTCTGGCTGGAGCCACGTCAGGATCTGCAGCTGTACATGAACTGATTTCTGCAATGACCTATCTTTTCCTACCATTTAAGAAGAGATTTCACACCTCTTGCAAACAAGAAAATGGCTAGGATGTTAGTAAAGTTTCTCCAGAGAAAAGATAGTGGTGTAGCTTAAGAGAAAGATTTAAACCGTTGGCTCCCATGATTGTGGTTTCTGGAGATCAGAAGTCTGTGGGTACCCCACAGGCAGGAGACCTGGGGACAGTGCACGTGCCAGGTCCAGTTCGAAGGTGTCCTGGAGGCAGAATTTATTTTTCCTCAGGAAACCTCTGTCTTTTCTCTTAAGACCTTCAACTGGTTGGATGGTGCCCACAACCACATGGGGGGGAATATGTGTTCCGCAAAGCCTGATGATATGAATGTTAACCTCATCTAAAATATAACTTCACAGCAATGTCCAGGCTGTTGTTTGACCAATGATGGGGTACTGTGATCTAGCCCAGTTGATGCATAAAATTAACTATCACAGTCACCTTGCACACACACACACACACATATACATATATATGTATTTTTTTCCCTTCACTTTTCGTGACCTGAGATATTTCCAGAGATATCTATGATTTTCATTACAAACTTCTAAATCTGATTCAAAACATTCCTCATCTTAGATCAACTTGCCCATTAATCTCTTTTGTTTCTTTTCTTTTTGTTTATTTGAAGGTTGTTTAACATCATTTTTTGTTCCTCTCCCTGGTACGTCTAACTTTAAACCTTCTTTCTTACGATTCTCCTCTCTTGGAAGTTTTCATTATCTCAGTGGTGAAACTTCCCTAAACCTTTGCCTTATTAGTCTAACAATTATTCCAAGGATTTCCAAGTAATTTATTATAGAAGCAATACAAGTTTCCTGAATTAAATAGTGATGAAAAACATCCCTCCCCACCATCTTTTAAGAGTTGAATCAAAAGTCACAACAAGAAGCACAAATAGCAACTCTGATGAAAGTGGGAGATAACTGTAGCCTACATCAGTGTATCTATAACATCAAAAGTAATTAAAGGAGGATCAATAATTTTTCAGAAATGAAGAGGGTATATATGGTTCAGAAGGAATGCTTCTGAGGAGTATACTGATAAAATCCAGTAGCTCCTCAGTCTCAGAAATTAGAGAGGCACGTTAGACAAGTTGGGTGTGTCAAGGGAGGAAAAATCAGGAAATTAAATGAGCAACTGTTTAAAGATCAATTAAAACTAAAGATTCTTTGTCCAATCCTGAAAGAAACAGACATCTTCCCCAGGTAAGCAGATTCAGCAATCCTTTATAGAGAAGGGCCAGAATAATGTCCCAAGTGAAAACATTCCACGCTATCCCCGTGCCCCAGATTTCCTGGTGACAGGTGCTTGTATTGCAGGTGAAGTAGTGCTGAATCATCCTCTGAAAAACTTACCTGGAGAAGTTATTAGCTCAGGAGGAAAAAACACCCCTTCTGTCTTATAATTGGGGCACTCTCAATGATAAACATTTCCTTTATAGGGAAACCTAGCAATTAACAAAACATATTCACACTGTTTTAGAAATTAAGACTACAAATTCCATTTTAGATTAATATCCTATCAACACAGATGTTGGCCTGCTGGAAAAAGAGGAAAGAGAAGGCAACCACAGGGTGTAATTCCTGTTAGGTCTGCTTTACCTATGTTTTTGTTTCTTTTAAATTTACCTTTATTTTGAAACTTTTAAGCTGCTGTGGCTTTGCAATATGAACAAACTATCTGGCAGGTAAGAGTTGATAGAGTAAACACCTCCAATAAGTCTTTCCAGTCAGCTTTTAAGGGTTTCCTTCAAATATGATGAATAAAATATGATAAGACATTGGAAAAGAGCTTCTACCATAAGGGAAAAACTCCAGCAAACAGAACTATAGGGACTTCGAAGAAGAGAAAATGCAGTGAGCAGAAGACAACTCCGAAAGGGTTATCATTAGTTTCATGAAGAATAGGGGACTAGGACAGGATCGTGGGGAGATATCACAGAACATAAGACCCAGTGACACACACATACACACTGACACACACAAACATTATTTAAGTGCTGTTACAGAAAGAATTCAGTAAAGCTGTTCTAAGACAAAATTGAGGCAATTTACCAAATTACCAGAGTAAAAGCAAATGAAGTCTCACAATAACAGCCAAAGAGCAGCCATGAGCACATTCCAAACTGTACCAAGGGCACCGAAGTTTGCTTTGAAGAAGAACCAAGACAGTGAACAAACTTCCTAAATAGTTTTGGACAAATAAAATTAGATACAAAAATTAATCTTGCAATGCCTTTATACAGTGAGGTGTAACTTATTTGTGTGTTTAAAGAAAACTAAACAAATAAAACTGAGAATTATTAATTACAAGTAGACACACAAGAAAGGGAATTAATTATAGTGCACTTGAGTTGGAGTAAAAATTATTTAATAAGCAATATACAATATTTACAAACAACATACAATAAATAACAAGCCAAGAAATCGTGATTAAACTATCTTGGGAATTTGCTTAGAAGGCACAGGGATAAAAGAGTGTAAATGTTGGCATATACTATAATTGGAAGTCTGTCGAAAATTGATGAATTGGGGAAATTTATACACAGTCTTATTAGAAATATCTTGAAAATACCAGAAGTAAGATAAAACAGTTAAAAATGATTCCTTCTGAGGAATAGGATGGGGGAAAGTCACCCGGGATGGCTTATTTTTTAATTATTTTGTTAATGCTTATGAATATTTTAGCATAATTTGCTTACATTAATTGTGTGCCTTTTTGATAAAAACTAATTAAAGATGAAACTATTTTAAATTTTCAAATAAAATTTAGAAAAGACCAAAAACATCACTCAAGGACAAAGCTGCTGACATAGTCAAGTATTTTCCTAGACTCTGCACATGCACTTTGATATGCCGAAACAATTTAAGTGGTGATTTTTTTTTTTTTTTTGTAGAGACAGAGTCTCACTGTACCACCCTCGGGTAGAGTGCCGTGGCGTCACACAGCTCACAGCAACCTCTAATTCTTGGGCTTATGCGATTCTCTTGCCTCAGCCTCCCGAGCAGCTGGGACTACAGGCGCCCACCACAACGCCCGGCTATTTTTCTGTTGCAGTTTGGCCGGGGCTGGGTTTGAACCCACCACCCTCGGCATATGGGGCCGGCGCCCTACTCACTGAGCCACAGGCGCCGCCCTAAGTGGTGATTTTTTTACATAACACAAAATAACTAAAAATTTTGGTAGTGTTATAAATTCTCTAAAAAGATTATTTATATTTATTAGAATGTAATTATTTCCAAATAAGTATTCTGTCATTTACCTATTTGCTTCCCTTGGCAATTCGTTTCTCCCTATGACATTGTAAGTTCGAAATGATGAGACAAGAAAAAATATCTGTGCTTTATTCACTGCTCAAATTTTAAAAATAATTTTATCTTAATATACTTTCAGAATTGGAAATAATTAATCGATCTTTAATGCTGGAGTATGAACTATAAAAATATTTCTCAAAGTGCTTAAACTAATTAATACTGCCCTCAGAAATGTGTGTGAGAACTTACTTCACGGCGGTCTTTCCCTTACGTTACTTGACACTTCTGGGACAGTTTCTAACTTACAAAAATTGCCCTTACAAAGGGCAATTTTACCCTTTCCCTATCTTAGGGTTTGATAGAAGAAAGGCAGATTTCCCCAAGCAAGCATTAAAGCATAATTGGTGATGTTTTGGTATGTATTTTACTACCTCCCCACACTCCTTCTGTTGACAGAAAAGCAACTATGCCTGGTAAAACAATTTAATGAGGTTTATTCTGAGACAAATTGAGGACGGTGACCTGGAGCCACGTCCAGGAGACTGTAAGCAAGTGGACTTCCTGTGTGTGGGGTGTCACAGTTTGGTTTTACACATTTCAGGGAAATGGAAATCACAGGTAAAGTCATAAATCAATACGTGGAAGACACACATTGGTCTGGCCTGAAATGGTGAGACATCACAAATCAGCGCCCACAGGTCAGAATGGACCTAAGAGTCTTTAGCTGAAACTGCTGAAATGGTTAGGCTTTGTCTAATAGAACAGGAATCAGTGGAAAGGCAGAAGGAATTATAAGGGTCTGTGAACCGGGGACAGACCCGAGTGGCTTATTGAACATGTTGAGCACCTGCAGGTGTGTCTTGCAGAGCCTTAGACCTGTGCATGTGGACAGGGGAAAAAGTGGACATCTCTACGTGGGCAGGGAGCGTGAGGAGGCCTGCTTGAGTGCATGGCTCACAACTCAGTTTTAGGGGCCAAGATGGGATCCAGTCAGTCAACTGCTGGAAGGGGATCCTTAAGATTTGACTTCAGTACATATTTTTTCAGTATGGAATATGCACTTACTCCTAATTACGTATTCTTAAATTCAAACTAATTCAATGAAATACGAATTGAAATGCCAGACATTCATCACAACAGTTGTAAATAAGATCAAAGGGCTGAAACTATACAAATCAGAGAAACAATCATAGCCTATCCCCTTCACAACTGTTACTAGCAAGACATTTTGATACAGAAAAAGAAAGAACATAAGAGAAGGAAAGGAAGGAAGTGGGGAAGGAAAGAGGGAGAGAGAGGAGGGAGGCAGAAAGAAAGGAAGGAAGATTGAGGGAGAGAAAGGGGGCAAGTAAAGGGATTTAGACTCACAGACGGGTTTAAAACTGGGACCCCCTGGAGCTGGGGAATTGGGAAGTGAGAGGCTAAGTGCCTGTGGCCATAAAGGAAAGCACAAGGAACCTTTATATTGGAAACTTTCTATATCTGAACTGTGTTACTGACCTCAGGCACCGCCTGCCTGAATAAGTTTGATAGAACTGAATCTATGACAGTTCACTGGTTGGATATCATATCATATTATTCTACTATTATGTAAGACGTTACTCCTGGGGAAAAATAAAAGAAAGGTAGACTGAATTCCGGGATCTCTCTCTCCTATTTCTTACAACTGCATGTGAAACTACAAGGATCTCAAGATTGAAGAGTTAAAAAACATCAACTCCTAATCCTTTACAAAACATGGAAAGGAATTTGAAGTTGATTTTTCTAAGGCCTCTGAAATTGGTCCCAATTTCAAGTCCCTAAGAGTAAATATTAGTCACATTTTTATGAGTAACAATTTTTATCTTCCATAGCTCTAAATTGGTATCCATTATTTATTTAAAATCAATGTAAAATGAATATTGTAGATTGATACAATTCTATAAATACATATCCTTCAATTGAAGGCCTAAATAAATAATTGTTCCTCTCTGTAGTCAAATTATTAAAAATATAAGAAACACAATGTATCTGGGCCAGACTAGAAATGGTCTTTGAATGTATCTGACATGAATTATGTGTCAGATTTACAACATATAATATAATGTTACTCTCTTATATTAGCTAGCTTCTGTTAATAAAAATTCTTAGTAGTCACTTAAACACAGAAATAAGATGGTTCTAATTTTTTCTTGTGAATTATTGAAGATTCACTGAAAAATTTTATAAAAAATGTATGAATAAACAGCATGGTGGGGGGAAATGATGATGATAAGAATTTAGAAATAGAGAGGAGTTCTTTGTCTTAGAACACTCACAACTTCAACGTCTGAGAAAATTTTCTACACAGGAGAGAAAAAGATAATAAATAAGTTTTAGAGCTGTCAGAAACTTTCTCTAAGGAGAAATTCACAAGAAGAATTCTGTACTCTTAAATCAAAAAGTGAAAATTCAAGAGCTGCAGTTAAGGAAATAATTTTATGTGCTCCGAGAGGAGCCGTTCCCCGAGAATCTACCTTAGGAAGCAGAAGAGAATCACTAGCAGTGTCCGCCCGGCCTGGCTTCTTTGACCCAGTGCTCTGCATGGAAGGAGAAAGCAAGTTCTTACGTTTTGTTTTATTCAACTTCTTTGTTCATAACAAAATGCATGTTCAGCAAAAATAAACTTTTCTTATAGATCAGAAGAGGGAGAAAGCCAAACTCAATTTCAGAATATGTTTAAAAACAATTTAGTTTCACATTTATTGAAGCGCATGCATTATAACTTACAAATCTAATAAAAATAAAAAAATAGCTGTAAGAGACTGGTTTCATTTCTTGATTTTCTATTTGGTTCCAAATGTCTATGTTTCTATTTTTGTGTGAATACTATGCTGTTTTGATCACTGTGGACTTGTAATATAACATAGTCTGGTAGGGTGATGCCTACGGCTTTCTGATCTTTGATAAACCAAACAAAAGCATACACTGGGGAAAAAGAATCCCTATTCAACAAATGGTGCTGGGAGAACTGGATAACCACATGTAAAAGACTGCAACTGGACCCACACCTGTTACCACTTACAAAATTGATTCAAGATGAATAAAAGATTAAAATCTAAGGCATGAAATGATAAAAATCCTAGAAGAAAGTGTGGAAAAACTTTTTTTTTTTTTTTTGAGACAGAGTCTCATTTTTGTTATCCTCGGTTGAGTGCTGTGGCATCATAGCTCATAGCAACCTCATACTCTTAGACTCAAGTGATTCTCTTGCCTCAGCCTCCTGAGTATCTGGGACTACAGGTGCCCACCACAACATCTGGCTGTTTTTAGAGATGGGGTCTCACTCTTGCTCAGGCTATTCTCGAACCTATGAGCTCAAGAAATCCACCCATCTCATCCTCCCAGAGTGTTGGGATTCCAGAAGTGAGATGGTGCACCTGGCCTGGGAAAACCTCTTGAGGATGTCATCCTGGGGGAAGATTTTATGAAGAAGACTTTGTGGCAATTGCAACAAGGACAAAAATAAACAAATAGGAATTTAATTGAAAAGCTTCTGCACAGTTGAGGACACAACAATCAAAGCAAATAGACAACCTTCAGAATGGCAAAAAAAAAAAAAAAAAAAAAATGCCTGTTATCTCAGAGAACTCAAAAAGAGCAAACAATCCATCTATCACTGGGCAAAAGACTTGAACAGAACCTTCTCCGAGGAGGACAGATGAATGGCTAACAAACATGAAAAATTGCTCATCATCCCTAATCATCAGAGAAATGCAAATCAAAACCACCCTGAGTTACCACCTAGCCCCAGTAGGAATACCCATATCACAAAGTTTCAAAGCTATAGATGCTGGGGTGGACATGGAGAGAAGGGAATACTTTCACACTGCTGGTAGGACTGCAATCTAATGTAGCCTCCTTGGAAAGAAGTATGGAAAATCCTCAAAGAACTCAAATTAGACTTCCCATTTGATCCTGCAATCCCCCTACTGGGCATCTACCCAGAAGAAAAAAAAAAATCCTTTTATCATAAAGACATTTGCACTAGATTGTCTATTGCGGCTCAATTTACAATCGCCAAGATGTGGAAACACCCCAAATGACCATCAACTCAGTAATGGAATAACAAACCGTGATATAGGTATACCATGGAATACCATTCAGCCCTAAAAATATGGTGACATTATATCATTGTATTAGCCTGGATGGAGATGAAACACATTCCTCTCAGCAAAGTATCACAAGAATAGAAAATCAGGCTCGGCGCCTGTGGCTCAAGCGGCTAAGGCGCCAGCCACATACACCTGAGCTGGCGGGTTTGAATCCAGCCTGGGGGCCCACCAAACAACAATGATGGCTGCAACCAAAAAATAGCCAAGCATTGTGGCGGGTGCCTGTAGTCTCAGCTACTTGAGACACGGAGGCAGGAGAATTGCTTGAGCCCAGGAGTTGGAGGTTGCTGTGAGCTGTGATGCTACAGCACTCTACCCAGGGTAACAGTTTGTCTCAGAAAAAAAAAAAAAAAAAAAGAATATAAAAGCAAGTATCGAATGTACTCAAAAGTAAACTGAAACCAGTAGGAGAAAAATTCATTTCAATTTAAGTTGGGGGAAGGGGGAATCAGGGAGGGTGGAAGTGGGGATGGGGTGCTCATACTTAATGGGCTCAATGTGGGGGTGTATGGCACAGATTTTGGGGTGTTCTGAGCACAACTACAAGATGAACTCTACCTAACAAATTCAAATATTGTGACCTGGTTGTTTGTACCCACACATTAACCTGAAATTAAAAAAAAAAAAGGAAGAAAGAAAGAAAGAAAGAAAAATGAAGAAAATTTTAAAAGATAGCAACAAAGTTTGATGTGGGGAAGTTGAGGTTTAAAATTCAGCCAAACTTGAGATTTCAAGGAAACATTTCCTGTGGGTAATAGTGCTCAGCTGAGAAAGAGCAGGCTTGAACCTGTACTTGGGTGGAAGCATACACATCTATTGAACTCATAAAGGAACAAATAAAAATCGAGTTCTGGTGCCCATCGATCCACAAATGGATTAATAAATTGTGGTATATGTACACCATGGAATATTATGCAGCCTTAAAGAAAGATGGAGACTTTACCTCTTTCATGTTTACATGGATGGAGCTGGAACATATTCTTCTTAGTAAAGTATCTCAAGAATGGAAGAAAAAGTACCCAATGTACTCAGCCCTACTATGAGACTAATTTAGGGTTTTCACATGAAAGCTATAACCCAGTTACAACCTAAGAATAGGGGGAAAGGGGAAAGGGAGGGGAGGGAGGGGGAAGATGGGTAGAGGGAAGGGGATTGGTGGGATTACACCTGCGGTGCATCTTACAAGGGTATATGTGAAACTTGGTAAACAGTCTGTAAAGCTAGTGAATGATGCCCCATGATCATATCAATGTACACAGCTATGATTTATGATTTAATAAAAAAAAAGAAAAAACAAAAAAAAATCAAGTTCTTTACACACTCTAGTTAACTGTAGTATTTCCTCATTAAATTTTCTAGAATTTTTCTGAATGTTTCAACTTCAAGCTATAAAGATATCACTTTCAAAGGAATTAGCAAGAGTTGGCTTTATGGCTATAAATACCAGAGGAAAAAATAAAACCAATAACCAAAGTAAAACAATGAAAGCACTTTTGTTTTCATAGCACCAGATGCATATTGTGTTTCTCCTGTATGGTATTACATAATATGAATTGTAGAAAAAGAATCTCATTGACATCACTGAATCTTCCATTTTTTTTTCTCTTTTTCATTTCTGTAGGATGAATTCTGGCTTCCTGCTCTCCCGACTGCTGGTTTTAGTCCTTCCTCTGTCATTGTTTCTTTTTAGCCATCTTAGAAAACACCTGTTCACTTCCTTCTCTCATAATGCTAACTCTCTCGGGATGTTAACCTGGTGTTTTACTCACATACTCTTCTTGGGGAACCATAGTTACTAACAATATCATGTTTTAAGTATTCAGAGATAAAGATTTCCAACACAGACCCACACAGCAGTTTTCATCCCTGCTTGTCATATCATATGCTGGACATCTTCATAAGCATCTCAAACTCAAAACATCTAAACCTGTCGTTCATGATTCCCTGCGTTAATGAATGGTTCCAGCGTACCCAGGTGCCGAGTCAGGGTGCCACGTGAGACTCCTGGGCATCGACACCAACCGTCGCCAAGGCTTAGTTTCTTCCTTATTCTTCTCTAACATTTTTGCCCTTCATCGCAAATGTCAAAGCACTGTCCAGATCATCATCATTTAACACAGGTTCCTATAAGACCTACTTATCAATCTTGCTAACTTCATAGTTATCTCATTTGAGGGAATTTTCCACGATGAACCTAAAATAGCATTCATATGGGTTTCCTAACTCTCAAGTCCCTTCCACAGCTTTCTACTGAAGTCAGGATGAAGGACCACGTCCTTGAGCACACTTTGGGGACCCTGATTCATGCTTGTATGTTCAGCCTTATCTACTTTCTTTTTTTATTTATTTATTTATTTATTTATTTTTTTATTGTTGGGGATTGACTTACCTACTTTCACTCCCCCTTCCAAGTCCCCCCTCCTGTCCAAGGCCTTATCCCCATTTCTGGATATTCCCACGTTCCGTACCCAAGACTCAGCAACCTGCCATTTCATTCATTTTCACTTATCAAATCCTATCATCTTGCATGTGTTACGTTAAACATTTGCTCACTAAATATTTGAGTTGCATTATTAAGCTTATTTAATGGTCACTATTGTTTTTATGACAGAAATTTAAAAAATTGTCTTCTACAGTTAATAGAAAGAAAACAGAACAGAGTCGTGAGGAAATAGACAAGAATGGCTAAAAATAGAGCAAGGATTTGGTAAAGAAACTAAACTGACTATACGCAAAATGTAAAGGAGATAGATGTGCCTTTCAGACACTCAGACTTCCTTCATTATCCCTTTCTTGTTCATGTAAAAAAATGATCAAATCTATTTTTACAGGCATGCCTGCATCGCATCTTCACTGGGATGCTCACTGACAGCTTTTTAGCTCCTTCTTTGTACCAGGCTATCGTAAAGAAGGCAGAAGGCACATCTTATTTATTTATTTATTTATTTCGTTTCATTATGAAAATAAAAACTCCAAGGAGTTGTACTCTTCTGAGTATGCTGAGAATCATGTTCAAATGCCACACTGTAGAAAATAACGGGAATAGTCAAAAACATATATTTTCACTTTTGACAAACTCTTAAGATTGCATATAGCAAGGTGATTGTAAACACAGATGCTACCGCTACATTGAATCTGTTCAAATATTGGTACTTCCATCTTCTGACTGTATAATTTTGGATCAGCTACTTAAACCTCTCTGTAAAATAGAAATAATATTAGCACATATATCATAGGTTTCATGACATTTGAAAGAGTTGTAGGTGTGAATTCTGTAAAACACTTCCTGGCATAGTGTAAACATTACAAAAGTGTCAGATATTATTATAAATTATCTGTACATCTTGGCATTTGGTATGAGATTTCAGGAAAAGATCGAAAGTACAAAGTAGCAGGAGTAGTAGCATAGTCTAATCTCTCACGGGGTTCACTCCAGGCATCTGACCTGCATAAATCAAAGAGGATGTGGGATTGGCATTCATGGAAACTGCAGGGCTGAACAGTCAGAAGTGATAACTGACTCCAAATTACGCTGGAGTTTCGCATATTCAGAACTAAGCCATAGGAGCAATGAATGAGTCTCTTCCTGGGCGTTGGGACACCAGAGTTCCAAATGTTCTCCATTCTTTTTTTAAATAGGGAAGTATCCTGACATTTTTGCAGCATAGGAACTTAGCTACTCAAAACAAAATTCTGCTGAAATAGTTGCACACACTTGGGGCACTTTTGTCTCACAGTCTGCCCGGTGAACGTGCCTGTTTTCAAAGAATTGACACCAAGCTGCCAAATAACTGCTGTGAATTTTGTGCCAGAGGAGAGAAGGAACCACCTGCTTTTGAATCCACCATGAGAGAATCCTTTTATTTCTTAGTACTAGCTTACAGTTTGGCTCATAGAAGGCACTTAATAAGGAACTGTTCAATGAAGGTTTTATTTATTGGCAATAATAATAGCTTTAAACACAGAGCTTGTTCAAGGAAAATAGTTTGATATCACAAAGAACTTAAATGCATGTTACATGATCAACTTAGCTGATGTACATCGAGTTATGTAAGCCCTTTCACTAAATGCAAAGGAGGAAGCAGGATATGGAAATTAGCTGACAATCTTTAGTATCGGGCCTATCGTAAGACGTGGCATCACTTACCAGCCATAAAGATGACCCGTTTCCACATCAGTAACGTGGGTAATCTTCATGTTCATCATTGATGGAGTCTACATTAAATATGCGTAATTTTCACACACACACGGAGAGTGACATGAAATCAAGAATGCTTAGTACCTCGCATATTATTAATAGTATATTATTAATATTCAGCTATCTAAAGTATTAACATGTATTGATACAGATAGCTGAATATTATTCTTAATATCCAGCTCTCTATATTTAAGAGTACAGAGGAGTTATAGGACATGATCACTTATGATATCAAGAGGGTTATGATAGTTGTTTAGATAGAATTTAGCAGGGAACTCAATCAATTCAGATGCCGGAATTGATTAGTACCGAGGATTCTTAGTACGGGACTAAATGTACAGGTGAGGAAAGAAACGGAATATGGAGGAATGATACAGCATTTGTACTTCCTTCAAGCAACTTTCAAATATTAAATGGGGCAAGTCCAAAATTCAGAAGAGTAAAATAAAGTATCTACACTTATTTTTGTCATAGTATCTTCCCCACATAATAGACTTTGCCAAATATACCACATAGTAACAAACAACTGAGGAGCAGAGGGTACACCTGAGCTATTGGATAAGTCCATGCCATGCTTTTAAGGGCCGTTATTAGGAGGCCAATATTAAAGGATTAGTGGGATTTATATGGACCTAGTTGCAGGCCAAGGCAAACAGTACACCTGTAGACTGAGCCGGGAATGAGGGGTGCAGTCAGGAGGCTACGGCGGGACACAGTAGGAGTGCATAGAACTTAGAATTCGTAAAAGAGGGGACAAAGTCTGCACATTTTCAAGGCGTGGGCAAGAAGAACATTCCGGTAAAATCAAGAAGACCACAGCATGGGGAGTAAGGCGGCCCTTTTCAAAATCTGCCTGTGCAGGTATGAAGTTATTGGGCAGATTCAAAAGTGTTAAGATAGAAGAGAAAGAAAGGGCCTTAAATATTATTTAACAAGTTGAATAGATTTACAGGATCTTAGGGAAAACAATGAGTAAAAATGGCTTCATGTCTTCAAACTGTTCCAGATGCTTTCCTGAGATCTCAGACTTACAAGCATACAAGGGTATCTTTGGTTATTACTGCTCTGAGGCCATTAGGAGAAAACCTAGAATGTTTTCTCCTCGTTTTTCTTACGTTAGTTTTTAGTTAGTTAGTTGTCATCCCCATCTTCCTATTGTGTATTTTTTCCCAACATTTTGTTTTTCAGCAGGACTACGTGCTCATAATTTACTTATTTCTAGTTATATTCTAGGAGCCATGATTGCATTTTGAACATTTAATAACAAGTAAAAGAAAGGGACCAAGATTTTGTTTTTATGCTTCAAACATTTCATTTTGTGTTAGTGTGAAAACACAAGGGAGAGGGTCTGTAATAATTCATTTCGCTTTTTATTCGGGTTATGTGTTATTTATTATTAAGTTCATAAAATCGATAATTATAATCACCCATTTCGCATGCATATTTGAAGAACTGATTCATTAGAAACAATGATTTTATAAAATACTAGTGCTTGGCTACTTTTCTAATATCAAATTTAAAATTTATCACTCATTGCTAAATTAACTCTTGTCTAAAATAAGGCAAAAGAGAATTCACTTTGAAATGTTTCTGTGCAATTGTAGCCCTGAAGGAAATATCTTGTACCTTCTCTGAGTTTGAGCTCTGGATTATTTTAGGATTCTTGTAAATTCTTGTACTTGTCAAAGACCTTTATAAGTACACTGCCCTGTCCCCTGTTCCCTATTAGGAGAGGTCTTTAATTTTCTGTGTAAATATCTGGAAGAAGTTAAGTGCCTGGTTAACGTATTATCTTCTGTTTGGGAATTTTCTGCTCAGACCACCTCTTTTCCATTGGTTAAGTAGTTTTCACATAAGGAAAATACTTCTGTGGCCCTTGTGGTCAGAAAAAAAGAAAAGGATCATAAAATCCTCTTTATCCTCAGCCTGGATTCTGCTCTCCAGACAAAGGACTCAGCAGCAATTTCCTCATGCTGCTTTACTTTCCTTCTTCACTGCTTCAGACACAGGCTAGCGATGTTTTTTCTTTAGCTGAAAACATACATTTTAGGCATCTCACCTCTTACTGTATAAATGGAACAACTAGACCAGTTACCTCTTAAGGACATACTTACTGCTGGGCTCAGTGGCTTACCCCTTGACCCTGGGAGGTCGAGGCAGGTGGATTGCTTAAAGTCAGTTATTCAGAGACCAGCCTGAGCAAGATAGAGAGGCCCCCATGTCTGCTAAAATAGAAAAACTATCCAAGCATTGTGCTGGGCACCTGTAGTTCCAGCTACACAGGAGGGTGAGGCAGGAGCATTGCTTGAGCCTAAGAATTTGCAATTGCTATGAACTGTGACACTAGGGCACTCTGCAATAGTGAGACTTTGTCTAAAAAAAAAAAGAAAGGAAGGAAGGAAGAAAGAAAAGAAAAAAATATATACAGCCTTTTTAAGAAAACAAAATATGAAAAATTTAACCTAATTTGAACAATTTTTAAACAGAAACATACCAAGATTTTTACATTTGAAAAAAAGTGTGAAGACCAAAGTGTCTACGGCCTTTTAATAAAAATAAATATTAAATGAAAGCCATTAACCTTCTTCTCAACTCTATTCAAATGATGACTCATTTACAATAGTTTACCAGTGAGTGATTTCCCTTAAAATTATTAAGGTTACAATCTAATACTGGAAGCCCAGACATTACTCTTAGAACCTTTCTAGGGTATTATCTATCCTCATGACACAAAATTATGTATATGTATTGTATAATGTTATTGTAATTATAATGCCATAGGATATTATTGCTTTGATAATGTTCAAAAATTCTAGAAAACATTGTAAGCAATGTGTAAAAATGATTTAAATATGAATATTTTCTTGTAAGCTTAGGAAATAATCTAAAAGAAGAAACAGCACACCAATATTTATTTGGATAATTAATATTCAGGTTAAATTGGGAGCAATGCTACAATCCTATAATTGGAATATAATTAAAGGTCTACATAAAGCTATATAAAAATTAGGTAATGTTTTACAGCCATTAGAAAACAATTCATATTCTACTTATTTTTAAGAAAGGATATTGATAGTCTACAACTGAATTTTAAATAAAATGATCTTGATTCATATTAGTGAATACGTGTAGCATTACTGATGTATAATCCTCACTTTAGTTAGCTGTTCTATAGAAATCATGGGATCAAGAAGTTATCAAGATACCTTCTGAGGGAGAAGGACACGTGGCTGCCACCTTCCAGAGTAAATTCCTACTTTTGTTATCAAAAGCAGGTGATTCTGCCAAAAGGAACATAGGTCCCAGGGTTCTGCTATCAAAACGGTTTATTTCGCAATGGCTCTTTTGTTCTATATCATTTTAAATAAAACTACGCCAGATAATGGAAAAATATCAGTCAAACAATTCTGATAATTTAAAAGGTTCTCCATCTTTTTGGAAAATTGTACTATTAGTCAATAAATATATTTATATTGCTTTTTATTCCTATGTCTCCGAGCCATCATAATTAAATCTTTAAAAGAACCCCCTGGATTCCTATATTTACAGGAATACAGGAATATTGCTATTATTAACAGATAAATAAAGAAGAAGGCAAATCAAAAAATTTAAAGGCATAATTTTTTTTTGAAAATATTCTGTTGTGATTTTTGGTCTTCTGGGTATATGCCCAGCAGAGGAATTACAGGATTGAATGGCAGATCTATTTTTAGATCTCTGAGTGTTCTCCATGTATCTTTCCAAAAGGAATGTATTAATTTGCATTCCCACCAGCAGTGCAGAAGTGTTCCCTTTTCTCCGCATCCACGCCAGCATCTCTGGTCTTGAGATTTTGTGATATAGGCTAGTCTCATTGGAGTTAGATGATCTCTCAAAGTAGTTTTGATTTGCATTTCTCTGATGATTAAAGATGATGAGCATTTTTTCATATGTCTGAAGGCCTTGCGCCTGTCTTCTAATTTGGGACTCTCACATGAAAGCTATAACCCAGCTACAACTTAACAATAGGGGGAAGTGGGAAAGGGGGGGTGGGTAGAGGGAGGGGAATCGGTGGGATCACACCTGTGGTGCATATTATAGGGGTATTTGCGAAACTTGGTAAATGTAGAATGTAAATGTTTTGGCACAGTAACTGAGATAACGCCGGAAAGGCTATGTTAACCACTGTGATAAAAATGTGTCAAATGGTTTATGAAGTGAGTGTATGATGCCCCATAATCATATCATTGTATACAGTTATGATTTAATAAAAAAAATTAAAAAAAAAAAAAAAAAGAAAATATTCTGAAAGAGAAATAACAAACAGAAACAAGATATGCAAAGTATAAGAATCAGACATTTAATTCTTTGGAAAAGCTACATCATATATTTCAGAAGATTAAAAATAATTCATAACTTGAAAGATGAGATATAAAGATAACAGAGTTTAACGAAGATATATCTGACATGCCTGGGTTAAACGTTAATAAAAAAGCCAAAAATATTTTTATGTAATTTAAAAATTAACTACTAATACTGCCACCCCCCCCAAAAAAAATACATAGTACTATACAAAAATTCAGAACATGAGTAATAATTTTTAGGAGACAGAGAGAGTCATTTATCATGGAATATCAATATAAGAATGAATAGAATAAATTTATAAATAGTCAAGGATGTTACAACTATGGCATCCCTTTATAAGGGAAAAAAATAAGCCTGAAATTATCTTAGTTACCCAAGAAATGTTTCAAAAATAAAATAACGAGGAGAGAACACAGGAAGTGTGTGAATTCATCCGTCTGAAACACTCTTAAAGTCGTCTTCTCTTTCATGGTGTTTTCAAGAACTTCAGGATACAGAGATCCCCACACAGCGAGCATCCGTCCCCACCAGTGTCTCTTACCTGAGCGGATGAGCCCGTGCTCACCGTGGCTGAGGACTTCTGCTTTCTCAGCTCTGAGACTTCCCTCGGTTCACCAGAAGCCTTATTCTGCCAACCTCCTGGCTCTCTTCTCGTGGCTGCAGTTTGCAAAGTCTAAAATAATCCCATCTACTCTCAACACATTAATGTCTTCACAGACTTCCCTTGCTCCATTCTCTTGAGGTTTTATTATTTAACATTTTGTTGTTCTGTAAGTTGAGGGATGTATTTAGGACTCTTTAAGAGTCCCAGAAGCAGCACTCTCCAATTTCTCTGGACAATATGCACACTACATTGCACTGTCACATCTGCTGTACGTCCACATCACGAAGAAACTGAACTGAAAGATAAAAACATAAGGCAGAATGCTGTGGGAACTTTAAACTAAGTAAAATAAAGAAATCTTGATTTTGTGTCTTCTTACCAAGAGAAAGATAAATGTGAGGAAATGATATTTGTCTTCAAATATTTGCAGAAATACAATGAGTTATTGAAATATTGATAACCAGGGCGGAGCAAGATGGCAGCCGAGTAACAGCTTCCTTGCATCTGGGCACCGTGAGTCTGGGGAGATAGGACTCCAGGCATCTCTGGCTGGTGGGAACTGCCTATCATCACTCCTATGAGGATACAGGGAGTCAGCGAGAGACTTCTGGACCCCAAGAGGAGGACTAAAACAGTGGAAAACCGGCAAGTGGTCACGTGTGTTCAACCCGTCTAAACCCGCCCACAACTGTAAGTTCAGTAGCAGCGAGACTGCAAACCAGAAAGGCCTTACCTGTGAACTCTTTTGATGTCCTTGGACTTGGCACTGAGTTGAACCGCCTTGGGGAAGGCCTGAGTGGGAGTGCGGAGAACTTTGGCCGTTGTCTAGGGCCCCAGTCTGAGCCGCTGAGCCAGACGGAGCTAATAGGGTTTGGCGGTGGGTCACACGGATCCATTGTCAGTGATCTGCCCCGGCAAGCTCTGCCCTCAGGGTCGCAGAGCTAGAAACGGGTGGGAGCTGGTAACCCAGCAACCAAGTAGCCTAAGGGTGGGGTCTGAGCCGCCTTGCAGCCCTAACTCTCAGGGGCAGAGTGAGACCGGTTTTGGCACACTGAGTAAGTGGATAGCCACTTCAGCAGTGATTCCAGCGAGAAAGCTGGGAAAGCTTCTGCTCAGCAAGTTTACAAGTTCAAAGTGCCTTTTAAGTGGGCTGAAGAGAGATTTAGGGTGTCTACCTGCTGGGGTTTGAGAAATCAGCAGCCTCCAGTCGTATCAGAACTGTGACTAACATCTCATACCCCAAAAGACCACGTGTTGCCCAGACAATATTCAACAACATATACAAACTGCTTTGTTTTTGGTTGTGTATTTTTTTTCTTTTTTTTTTGTTTGGTTGGGTTTTTTTGTTTGTTTATTTTGACGTTGTTGATGTTCTTTTGTTTCTTAATTTCAATCTTTTCCATACAGATCCCTTTTTCTTTCTCAATTTTTCTAGTTTAATTATAATTTCCCATTGCTGCCTTTTTTAATAACTACAACTTCATTTTTGCTAGTGTTTCTACCACTATCACTTGGTTTTTCACCCAATTTTATCGCCATAAAGTTTTCTGTTTGCTTGTTTTGGTTTGATTTATAGCATTTTTGTCTTTCCTCTCTACTTGGTGGAGGTGGGGTACTGTGTCTGACCAGGTTAGCAAAGAGCTGCTGACCTCAAGGGAACCACCCAACTGGGCACCCAACCCCCAGAAGGTGGGGTTTTTTAAGGTTGTGTCAAAGTACCCTACTGTACACCTATATTGCCCTGTCTCCCTCTTTCTGTGCCTCTCTTCTTTTTGTCAATATTCCTTATCCCTACCCCCTCTCCTTTCTCTATCTTTCTTTTTTTTCTTATCACTCGGTCCTCCTTTCTTTCATCCCTTTTTTGCTCTTCAACCTTCTCACCTTTCTGGTCCTGTAACCCTTAGTCCACAGGCACAAGAACTTAAAGAGCAAGAGGAAGTGAAAGGAAAATTAGGGCAAGGAAACAGATAAAAGAAATCACTCATGAGGAAGAATCAGCAGAAAACTCCAGGCAACATGAAGAACCAGTCCAGAACAACCCCGCCAAGGGACCATGAGGTAGCTACTGCAGAGGATTCCACCTATACAGAAATGTTAGGAATGACAGAAAGGGAATTTAGAATACACATGTTGAAAACAATGAAAGAAATGATGGAAACAATGAAGGAAACTACTAATAAAGTGGAAAATAACCAAAAGGAAATCCAAAAACAGAATCAAATCAGAGATGAACGATATGAAGAATATAAAAAGGATATAGCAGAGCTGAAGGAAATGAAACAGTCAATTAGGGAACTTAAAGATGCAATGGAAAGTATCAGCAACAGGTTAGACCATGCAGAAGAAAGAATTTCAGAGGTAGAAGACAAAGTTTTTGAGATAACTCAGATAGTAAAAGAGGCAGAAAAGAAGAGAGAGAAAGCAGAACGTTCACTGTCAGAATTATGGGACTTTATGAAACGTTCCAACATACGAGTTATAGGAATTCCAGAAGGGGAAGAAGAATGCCCCAGAGGAATGGAAGCCATACTAGAGAATATTATAAAAGAAAATTTCCCAAACATCACCAAAGATTCTGACACACTGCTTTCAGAGGGCTATCGGACCCCAGGTCGCCTCAACTCTAACCGAGCTTCTCCAAGACACATTGTGATGAACCTGTCCAAAGTCAAGACAAAAGAAAAGATTCTGCAAGCTGCCAGGAGTAAGCGCCAGTTGACCTACAGGGGCAAATCCATCAGAGTGACCTCAGACTTCTCTAATGAAACTTTCCAAGAAAGAAGACAATGGTCATCTACCTTTAATCTACTTAAACAGAACAATTTTCAGCCCAGAATTCTGTACCCTGCTAAGCTAAGCTTCAAAATTGATGGAGAAATCAAATCATTTACGGATATACAAACATTGAGGAAATTCACCACAACAAGACCAGCTCTACAGGGAATACTTCAACCTGTTCTGCACACTGACCACCACAATGGATCAGCAGCAAAGTAAGAACTCAGAAATCAAAGGACAGAACCTAACCTCCACACTGATGCAAAAGATAAAACTAAGCAATGGACTCTCACCAAATAAGACGAATAGAATACTACCACACTTATCAATTATCTCCATAAATGTTAATGGCTTGAATTCCCCACTGAAGAGACATAGATTGGCTGACTGGATTAAAAAACACAAGCCATCCATTTGCTGTCTGCAAGAAACACACCTGGCTTCAAAAGACAAATTAAAGCGCCGAGTCAAGGGTTGGAAGACAATTTTTCAGGCAAATGGAATTCAGAAGAAAAGAGGAGTTGCAATCATATTTTCAGATACATGTGTATTTAAAGCAACTAAAGTCAAAAAAGACAAAGATGGTCACTTTATATTGGTCAAGGGAAAACTACAACAAGAAGACATTTCAATTCTAAATATCTATGCACCAAATTTAAATGCTCCCAGATTCTTGAAACAGACCTTACTCAGTCTGAGCAATATGATATCTGATAATACCATCATAACAGGGGACTTTAACACACCTCTTACAGAGCTGGACAGATCCTCTAAACAGAAATTAAACAAAGATATAAGAGATTTAAATGAGACCCTAAACAATTATGCTTGATAGACGCATATAGAACACTCCACCCCAAAGATAAAGAATATACATTCTTCTCATCACCCCATGGAACATTCTCCAAAATTGATCATATCCTGGGACACAAAACAAATATCAACAGAATCAAAAGAATTGAAATTTTACCTTGTATCTTTTCAGACCATAAGGCACTAAAGGTGGAACTCAACTCTAACAAAAATGCTCGACCCCATCCAAAGGCATGGAAATTAAACAATCTTCTGTTGAATAACAGATGGGTGCAGGAAGAAATCAAACAGGAAATCACTAACTTCCTTAAGTATAACAACAATGAAGACACAAGCTACCAAAACCTGTGGGATACTGCAAAAGCAGTTTTGAGAGGAAAATTCATCGCTTTAGATGCCTACATTCGAAAAACAGACAGAGAGCACATCAACAATCTCACAAGAGACCTTATGGAATTGGAAAAAGAAGAACAATCTAAGCCTAAACTCAGTAGAAGAAAAGAAATCTCCAAAATCAAATCAGAGATCAATGAAATTGAAAACAAAAGAATCATTCAGAAAATTAATGAAACAAGGAGTTGGTTTTTTGAAAAAATAAATAAAATAGATAAACCATTGGCCAGACTAACTAGAAATAGAAAAGTAAAATCTCTAGTAACCTCAATCAGAAATGATAAAGGGGAAATAACAACTGATCCCACAGAGATACAAGAGATCATCTCTGAATACTACCAGAAACTGTATGCCCAGAAATTTGACAATGTGAAGGAAATGGATCAATATTTGGAATCACACCCTCTCCCTAGACTCGGCCAGGAAGAAATAGACCTCCTGAACAGACCAATTTCAAGCACTGAGATCAAAGAAACAATAAAAAAGCTTCCAACTAAAAAATGCCCTGGTCCAGATGGCTTCACTCCAGAATTCTATCAAACCTTCAAGGAAGAGCTTATTCCTGTACTGCAGAAATTATTCCAAAAAATTGAGGAAGAAGGAATCTTCCCCAACACATTCTATGAAGCAAACATCACCCTGATACCAAAACCAGGAAAAGACCCAAACAAAAAGGAGAATTTCAGACCAATCTCACTCATGAATATAGATGGAAAAATTCTCAACAAAATCCTAGCCAATAGATTACAGCTTATCATCAAAAAAGTCATTCATCATGATCAAGCAGGCTTCATCCCAGGGATGCAAGGCTGGTTCAACATACGCAAGTCCATAAACGTTATCCACCATATTAACAGAGGCAAAAATAAAGATCACATGATCCTCTCAATAGATGCAGAAAAAGCATTTGATAAAATCCAGCATCCTTTCCTAATTAGAACACTGAAGAGTATAGGCATAGGTGGCACATTTCTAAAACTGATTGAAGCTATCTATGACAAACCCACAGCCAATATTTTACTGAATGGAGTAAAACTGAAAGCTTTTCCTCTTAGAACTGGAACCAGACAAGGTTGTCCTCTGTCACCTTTACTATTCAACATAGTGCTGGAAGTTCTAGCCAATCCAATTAGGCAAGACAAGGAAATAAAGGGAATCCAAATGGGAGCAGAGGAGGTCAAACTCTCCCTCTTTGCTGATGACATGATCTTATACTTAGAGAACCCCAAAGACTCAACCACAAGACTCCTAGAAGTCATCAAAAAATACAGTAATGTTTCAGGATATAAAATCAATGTCCACAAGTCAGTAGCCTTTGTATACACCAATAACAGTCAAGAGGAGAAGCTAATTAAGGACACAACTCCCTTCACCATAGTTTCAAAGAAAATGAAATACCTAGGAATATACCTAACGAAGGAGGTGAAGGACCTCTATAAAGAAAACTATGAACTCCTCAGAAAGGAAATAGCAGAGGATATTAAGAAATGGAAGAACATACCATGCTCATGGATGGGAAGAATCAACATTGTTAAAATGTCTATACTTCCCAAAGCAATCTACCTATTCAATGCCATTCCTATCAAAATACCAACATCGTACTTTCAAGATTTGGAAAAAATGATTCTGCGTTTTTTATGGAACCGGAAAAAACCCCGTATAGCTAAGGCAGTTCTCTGTAATAAAAATAAAGCTGGGGGCATCAGCATACCAGATTTTAGTCTGTACTACAAAGCCATAGTGCTCAAGACAGCATGGTACTGGCACAAAAACAGAGACATAGACACTTGGAATCTAATTGAAAACCAAGAAATGAAACTAACATCTTACAACCACCTAATCTTCGATAAACCAAACAAGAACTTACCTTGGGGGAAAGACTCCCTATTCAATAAATGGTGTTGGGAGAATTGGATGTCTGCGTGTAAAAGACTGAAACTGGACCCACACCTTTCCCCACTCACAAAAATTGATTCAAGATGGGTAAAGGACTTAAATTTAAGGCACGATACAATAAAAATCCTCAAAGAAAGCATAGGAAAAACACTGGAAGATATTGGCCTGGGGGAAGACTTCATGAAGAAGACTGCCATGGCAATTACAACAACAACAAAAATAAACAAATGGGACTTCATTAAACTGAAAAGCTTCTGTACAGCTAAGGTGACGATAACCAAAGCAAAGAGACAACCCACACAATGGGAAAGGATATTTGCATATTTTCAATCAGACAAAAGCTTGATAACCAGGATCTATAGAGAACTCAAATTAATCCACATGAAAAAAGCCAACAATCCCTTATATCAATGGGCAAGAGACATGAATAGAACTTTCTCTAAAGACGACAGACGAATGGCTAACAAACACATGAAAAAATGTTCATCATCTCTATATATTAGAGAAATGCAAATCAAAACATCCCTGAGATATCATCTAACCCCAGTGAGAATGGCCCACATCACAAAATCTCAAAACTGCAGATGCTGGCGTGGATGTGGAGAGAAGGGAACACTTTTACACTGCTGGTGGGACTGCAAACTAGTACAACCTTTCTGGAAGGAAGTATGGAGAAACCTCAAAGCACTCAAGCTAGACCTCCCATTTGATCCTGCAATCCCATTACTGGGCATCTACCCAGAAGGAAAAAAATCCTTTTATCATAAGGACACTTGTACTAGACTGTTTATTGCAGCTCAATTTACAATCGCCAAAATGTGGAAACAGCCTAAATGCCCACCAACCCAGGAATGGATTAACAAGCTGTGGTATATGTATACCATGGAATACTATTCAGCCATTAAAAAAAATGGAGACTTTACATCCTTCGTATTAACCTGGATGGAAGTGGAAGACATTATTCTTAGTAAAGCATCACAAGAATGGAGAAGCATGAATCCTATGTACTCAATCTTGATATGAGGACAATTAATGACAATTAAGGTTATGGGGGGGGGAAGCAGAAAGAGAGAGGGAGGGAGGGGGGTGGGGCCTTAGTGTGTGTCACACTTTATGGGGGCAAGACATGATTGCAAGAGGGACTTTACCTAACAATTGCAATCAGTGTAACAGGCTTATTGTACCCTCAATGAATCCCCAACAATAAAAAAAAAAGAAAAAAAAAAAAAAAAAGAAATATTGATAACCAGTAAAACTATTTTCAGGGAACAAAATCTTCTGGGAGAAAGTCTTTTTCTTGGTGCAATGAATATCTTTCTCAGAAATGAAGAAATAAATGTTGAATGAATCAGCAATCAATGAGTGAATAAAAGAAAAACAGAAAAGTTATCTTCATAAGTAAAAAGTGTTTATTATCGAGAGAGAAAATGTAAAGGGCATTGATTTCTGAGATTACCTAAATATTTATTTATATAATACGTTCTGGTCATTAAATGTTTTTATAGTCTTGGGCGGTGCCTCTGGCTCAATGGAGTAGGGCACCAGCCCCATATGCCGGAGGTGGTGGGTTCAAACCTGGCACCGGCCCCATATGCCGGAGGTGGTGGGTTCAAACCTGGCCCCGGCCCAAACAAAACAATACAAAAACTGCAAAAAAAAAGAACATTTTATAGTCCTCACAATATAAGGGGAGGAAGATACTCACAATCACAAACTCTTTCTCACACACTCTCTATATTTTATTATTCAGGAAATTTAAGATTCTTTCCTCTTGCTCAGTTTTTGGAGTGAATTCACACCCGCGGAATATATTTTGGTAAACATACAAACATAGTCTTATAAATATGAATTTCAATTAAAAATTCACTGAATTTCTTAAGCCATTCATAAAAAAACAAGGCATTTTAAATACTTCAAAAATTGAAACTTTAAATAAAACATTTTTTTAAACAAGACTGGTATTTGTAAAAACCAAGGTTACATCTGTTCCACGTTTGATATTTGGCTGCTTGTCATTTACATGCAAGATACCCTTCACTTCTTCTCATATATTTTCTTATAGCCCAATCATAAAAATAACACTATTACATAGGTTACACTGATACGTCCTTTAGATGTTAGCCAGGAGAATTTCACTGCAGTCCCTGATCATTATTTGTTTTACTGCCTTTGTTTTCAAAGAAAGCCTGGAAATATCATGCTTGTTTTACACTAAGTAGGGTTGTAGTAGCCAGCATATATTTTTCCATTCCCTGAATATAAATTAATGAGTAATACAGCATAGAAAGCATATTTTACATTGAAATGGTAAAAGGCATGCAAAAATTTAAATGAAAGAAACTCTTATTTCTCTCTTATATGGTTTGAGTGCGTTGCTATCACTGAACAAATCAAGGGAACTGTTCAAAGGGTCCCGGAGTGACGGACAGATGGACAGAGAAGGCGTCTGGGTGCTTTATTAGTTCTCTTCCATTGTTGAGCTAGTAATCAATAAAAACTTTTCTCATAAAATAAATTGAATATTTCATTGGTAAAGAGTGATTATCTTCTTTTTTCCCATGACTGACCTTAATAACTCACAAACTCTGCAGGCACTCGGTGATATCTGTGAGTTATGAGACTTTCATTCTCATGAAAGAAATATAATAATCATCCTTCACTGTAGAGATATTCTATACCCTTCATATTAAATCAGCAAAAGGAGGATAGATCCTTGTAATTCCAAGAAATCTGAATAAACATGTCAGATAGCGATCTCATTTCAGATGGGTGACACCTGCTGATCATTGTTGAGAAGAGAGTTTTTATATGTCCGCACTATCAATAAAAAAACCAGGACATCTTATTATATTTAAATGAAAAAATATGGTTCCACATAGTCTGCACATTTTAGGAGGGCTCCTGGACTTATTTTGTAATTACTAATTAAAGCATATCACTTTAACGTTGAAATTTTTGATTTGGGGTATTGTTAGTCTATTACTTTATCAGAAAGATATTTAGCAATTACGTTAACTTCCAATTTATATATGCATTATTTACAAAGTACCCATTCTTCTATCTAAAACCATGACGATTCCAACAAAATTGGTTTCCTAACAAAAGCTTGATCTGTGCGTATACTGTATTAACAGAAACAAGTCGATAATGGGCTCTCCCCTGAGAAACAAACCATGCAACTCTTTTAACTCATGGACTAAATAAGGCTAAACAAAGAGGGTATAAGAATAAAGCAGAGAGACCCTACATTTTACAGGTAGCAGTCCTTTAAGAATAATAGCAGTGTTCTCATTCTATTTATGACTAAACTCTGGCTAGAAAAGTTAAAAATTCATTCAAAAATACCAAATTACATTTGGTCAACTGAAAAACTGGAACAGATCATTATTTTATTAATTTCTAAAAACTGCCAAATAGAAAATTCGAATGCCTTTTGTTGTAATTTTAACACATGCAGATCTGTATAACCTCCACCACAATCAGGCCACAGAGTAATTCCATCTCCCCTCAAAACTTCCTGATGCTGCTCCTTTGAAATTACATCCATTCCTCTCACTTCTAGCAAATGCTAATTTTTTTTTTTTTTTTTTGCTATTTGCTTTCTCAGAACATTGTACAAATAGAATCATGCCCTGTGTAAACTTTGGAGATCAACTTCTGCTATTCAGCAAAATGCCTTTGAAATTCGACCATGTTTCCTTTTTTTAGGGCTGATTAGTATTCCACTATATTCCAGGGGCAGAATCACTGAACCCACCATAAGGAGTTTGGCTTTTTTTCAACTTGAAGTCAATTATTTTATTGGGGATTTCATGTGATAGGCATACGGATACACACACGCACATATATAGTTATATATACAGACATCATTTTATACAGTTATGCAGTTCTGTGTGTGTATATATGTTTATACACACACACACACGCATTCACTTCAGCTATTTTGTGGATGATAAAGTGTAGGGAACAGCAGAAGAAAGAATCAAGGTGGAAAAGTGGGAGGCTGGAGCTGTAGTCAGATGAGCGTGGGATGAATTTGGGGAGCTCATCCTGGATGTGGAAACAAAGAAACGAATAGTGTGGGACATGCCTTTGGGTATAGGGTATTTTTTTTTCTCTGTTAATTCTTATGGGCTTTGAGTTTCTACAGGTTAAAAGACCTTTGACTCACTTCATTCTATTTTTATATTTGCTTTTGTTGGTGCTGGTTTTCTCCTCAGCGAGCAGAGTAACTGTCTAATACCATTCTGTTAGATCATCCAAATAGGATACCATAGTTAAGCTGTGAAAAACCACAGTGCACATGTGTTCAACACAGTCGCAGCCCTCGTCCCAAAGGGCCCCCAGACACAGCATGCACTCCTTACAGCAGGAACAATTGCCCTCCCCTGGCCGGCACTGGCAGAGCTCCTGAATGAGGCATTTGCTCACATCACTAGCACAGAGTGCTTTGTTACAGCTCAGTGACACAGGGAGCCAGGTCAGGAACATCAGGATGACTAGAGCAAGCATAAAAACATAGTGTGACTTCATGTTTCTTCAAAGGAGACAATTAATAACTCTCAGGAAGCCTTTATTATATGCCTGTCTTATGTCTTTGCTGATGAAGTTGTTAAAATCCACTCAAATACTCAATTGCAACCAGACTAATGCTGAAAGATTGGCAGAAGTCTTTACTTTCAGTAAGTGTTATACTGGACTGTTGAAAAATGAAGGATTTGTTTAAGCACATTTTTAAATGTGTTTTTTGTTTGTGTGTGTGATCTTTTAGTTCTTACCTGCTCTCTCTAACAGTAGTGTGCTCCAAAAAGAGAATTGAGGAAGTGGCTGTGAAAGAAAAACAGCAGGCAATAATCTAATTGATCTCAATTGCTCTAAGATTTATACCAGGTGTAAGTAAAAGTCTCTCTCTCTCTCCCTCTCATATTTTGTGCAGGACTGCTCTGTTTCCTGAACGGTAAGATACGGTAATTCTTTACAGTTTGACATGATGCATACTAATTCAGTTCAAAATAGTCACATGGGATCGATCAGGTGTGCGTAAATAAAATAACATTTTGAGTATGAGGCTCTTTCCCATTTTAAAGAGTACTTAGACATCATAAAAATAATTCCTTATTTAAAGAAAGTGTTATATTTTGAGATAAGAAAAGTCATTTCCCTAGGTTTTACTCCTCTATTTAAAGAATTTTGCATTAAATTTGGACATAAATCTTATTAATATGTATCATGTAAAGTATTACAAGATTAAGAAAATGATTATAATGATACAAAATATTCTTATATATGATTTTTGTACGTTCATTACCCTGTAAGAATATGCACACATACAGGCACAGTAGAAAATATGGATATTAATAAGTATAAAACCAGGATGATTGAAGGGTGGTGGCGCAGGGAAACGCCTCTGGGGCGCAGAGCATTTTGTTTTCATGTTTACTTGATGTGCTCTGCTTCTCTCGATCCCACTGGAATAATCTGTTCGTCAGGATTAAACATTCATGAGTCCCTAAAAAGCAGGTGTTTAGTTTTTCCAGTTCTGAACATGGCAGCTCCAAGAAAGATTCACAGGAAAAGATTCATAGGGGAATGTTCCTTTCTCAAATATTTAATTAGTTTTCAAGACTCTTGCTGAATTCTGGCAAACTTGAGCTATTAACCAGAACACCTGTTTGGAGACCACTTTTTGACTTGTCCAGATTCCAATAAAATTAAAAATTAATAATATACCTGTAACATTTTAAATTGATGACCTAATTACCATCATTTCCTCTGGGGGTGATTGTCATAAGGTCCATCTGGAGATAGTCACTTTGATAGTATTGTAATATGTCATAAGAACATCTATGGGGTTTTCTTTATTATTTAGCATTGATTAAAATAACTTTTAATTTAAACTGCAGTGATTTTGTAATGAACACAAGAAGACCTTAGTATTAAGTGTTTTCTTATTATTTTAACAGATTATCTAGAACTTCTCTTTTCACTCTTACCTACCTTTAAATTTTATCAAGTAGTGTCCAGCAAACTCAAAGTTTGTGTAATAATATTAAAAATACATATGTATTTTTATCGAAATCAGTGTTTTTAAACCTAGAAGATTTGGTTTTAGAAATGAGCATGAACATATGACTATGACATCATGATGTGTATGTGAACGCACCCGGCTACATGCACACGCATTCCTGCATATACAATGCACTGTTACAAAACAGGACATCATCAAAACCTGCTGAATGTGAAAACTGAGGTCATTTAAAACTAAATGTAGTTATCTAGTTTTCTCCATTCTTGTGTTCATATCTAGTCCTTACAGCAGAATAATGGCGTACTGAATTTACTGCTAGAGAACGTAACAGGGGAGAAATCAAGAAAGGATGAGTTCCCCGGACATGGCTTTCTTCCTCTCTTCTCTCACAATGTGCCCATTTTAAAAATTTCTAGACATTCTTTTTTTTTTTTTTGAGACAGAGTCTCACTTTGTCCCCCCAGTAGAGTGCTATGGCTTCACAGCTCACAGCAATCTCAAACTTTTGGGCTTAAGCGATTTGTTTTCCTCAGCCTCCCAAGTAGCTGGGACTACAGGTGCCTACCACAATGCCCAGCTATTTTTTTGTTGTTGTTACAATTGTTATTGTTGTTTAGCTGGTTCCAGGCTGGATGAGAACCCTCCAGCCTGTGTATGTGGCTGGCACCGTGATCACTGTGCTGCGGGTGCTGAGCCGGAACCATTTGATATGAAGATGCCTCTCCTTCACTATTTCTGAATGGTCTTTATTCTATACCTACTTAATTTTATAATTTCCTGTTTCATTACATATTTTTGTTAAAAATAAATTAAGATATTATTGCAAAAGAAGTTATGGCGCTCCCCTTCCCCAACAGGTATGAAAAGTTCCTACAGTTACCCTACCTGGTTTCTTTAAAATTAGAATTTCACAGTATAATTTAACTTAATAGTGAAAATAAATAATGCAACATTTTCATGAGCACATATTTTTTCAAGAATACTGGAATGAGAAACAAAAGGCTTAAGTTCAAATGTTCAGTTTCAAAATATGATACGTCAGTCTGTACGGACCTAGTTGCTCTTTACTGTAAGATAGGAGGCTTTTTCTAGAAAATTCCTAATCAAAGAACAGCAATAAAATGAGAACACAAATTGGAAAAGAAAACAATGACTTTAGGGAATTGAGAAATGTAAATATGCACTTGATAATTCGGTGCCTTACGTAAACTTTAGAATTGATGTTACATGCACCGTATAGTGGTGGACAACAGTCCTATAGTTAGGCATGAACACAGTATTAAAAATTATAAATCTAAGTTGACAATGAAAATATTAATATGCCAAGGAAAAGAGATCCCCGGAATAAATAGCGCTATATTTTACTGCATTTTTCTTCTCTTTTAGGATTATGCATATTTTCTCTTATTTTTCTAGTTTTTCTTTTATAAAACCATTATATTTTGCTTCATCTTCAAGACAATTGTGCTAGTTTTACAAAAAAATGAATTGATGTTTTATTAGTACTCAATGATATTATCTCGATTTTTTGCTTAGCTGTGAGGACCCTCAGAAAACAATCTCAGGGAAGGCAAAGCAATAATTTATCCTCAGCTAGGCTTTAGCTAAACCCTGTGTAGAGTTCCAATGTGCTCAGCTAGAAAGCACCTTACTTTTATTCTGGGCAGGATAAAGTCTAGAGATAAGCATTTTCTTTAAAATCTAAATACAGGGTCTTATATTTATTTTCCGGCTTTTTTGCACATAAATTATTTATTATGCATCTGCCATATATCTGTACTCTTCTGAGAAGAAGGATAAAGAAAAATATCCCCCTCGCCTCATGTTGTTTATATTCTAGTGGGGGAGGTAGGGAGCTAGATATTAAATATGTACACAAAGAAGAGATAAGTTCCATCAGATAGTAAGAAAGTAATAATGTCTAAAGCTTGGATTCAGAATGGAGAACCGAGAGGAGGGAAAAGATGTGATGACTGATCCAAAATGCCCTCCATGTCAGAGTTCAGCTCCTCAGCCCTACGTAAAGCTGAGGCTTGGCACATCCAACCCAGACCTCTGAGCCTGAGACCTCAGGCCAACGAAAAGGATGTTACAGAAAGCAACTTCCCGAGTGTGGCATGTTATGGACCAAGAGAATACATGGAAGAAACGATAAAATATAGTATGAATTTCTTCTCAAAAAAGAAAGCCTGGATCTACGTTTCCTTGAGAATTGTGGAAGTAAGGAAGTAATAAAGATAATCAATCCTACTTACAAGAACACAAGAGATTAATGAGTATCTCCCAGAGGAAAATGAACCTTGCTATTATTTCCACTTTATTAAGTGGAAATAAAAACATAAAATTGAAAGGATTTTCTAAGAAGGGAAATCAAAGAAAGTGGTCACCACTTCTTACCACTCTGGTTGTATGGGAGGAAGTCTCAAAAGAAACTGTGACTACGTATATTCCAAAATGCAACTCAGCACACCAACATTACTCACTGCCGTGGCAGCCAAAACACTGAGTACCCTACAACCTACATAACCGTGCTTTGCTCAGGAACTGGAACGACTTGACCGATATTTGAAGAGTAGGAGAAGATGAAATGGAGAAGCGTTGAGTTCTCTCTAGACGTTAAAAAGGGTTTGTGTTTGAAAGAAGTAAGATCTATGAGGCAAAATTTAGCAGTTATAAATCCACCAGCAACACAATCATCAAACGGCTCTGTCCAAGCAGAAATACCACGCTATGCAGGTGTACTAAATGGGTTGACAATTGGCAAGTGAACCCCTTCAGGCACTGTATTTCTTATTCTGTCCTGGATCTAATGTGGGCCCTTAATATCTACTTTCAGAGTGTTCCTCACACCAGCCTTCTCACAGTTAATGCTTCTACTAATGTTTCATCATGATGACTAAAATTTAAAAACTGATTGTTACATATTAGCCCGACCCTGAACTGTGTATTTTTCACATATAAAATTCTATAATTTACAAGCCCACATGCATATACACCCCTCTTATATGTCAGTTTATAATTATTCAAATTTTACACACAACCCTCCCCCCAGGCTCTGTTTCAGATAAAGAAATTACCAAGTTTTGCACCTATTGCAAGTGTTGGAACCAGAACTGAGATCCAGGTCTTAATTCAAAGCCTCTGTACCTTTTACTGACTAAAATTCTCCTTGGATGTGCTGGTGAAGATAATGCGATATCTCTTATAGCCCTCTTTACTTTAGAAAGCGTTTTTATTTCTTTTATGTCAGGCAATCACATCATCATCTCTGAGAAGGTAGGACAAGCATTTTTTGTTCCTATTTGACAGGAAAATGCTTTGAGTATACACGTGTTATACGATGTAATATGGTATTTTCGGTATTTGTGAAAAATAAACTTGAGTGGCAAACAATTAAAACAACATTTACTGCATAATTCTTCCATTTTCTGTGTTAAGATCCCATCGCTTTTCATAAGGTGTGTGAGGTGAGGTCGACAACATGCATTTAGTAATAAAATGCGATCTAAGTCGACGGTAATGTTGTCAAAAGAACAAAATATGTAACTACCAACATTTGTGCTAAAACTTCAGTTGTTCCAAATGAAATGCTGCTTCAGGACACCAAGCTCCATTGCTTTAAAACACTCTTTGAAATTTTCTACACAATGCCATCTTTTAGAATTCCCAAAGTTAAATGAAGCGTAGATTGGGGACATCACATTCTCCTCACAGCTGCTGCAACATCATGGAACACATTGCAAACTCAAAGGGAAAGAAATGAGCTGCCCATCTGTGCCTTCTCATGCTTGATTGGTGGAAGGGTTTTTAAGATAATCCAACCATTTCACAGAGATTTTGTGTGAAATCTGGACACGAACGATAAAACATAACACTTTCCTTTTACCTGGACTCTTCTAAAAGCAAGTAGCACCTAGTGCAAAAATAAATTATGTTACTGCCACGTAACAAAATATTTTGTCTCTGAGTCAGATAATTAAGAACTAATGAACTTGCAACTAGCATTTGATGGCTTATATATATGGTCATTCAGGGTACAGGTGTAAAGTAATAGCTATCATATGGGAAGAAGGTTAAATTATTTTTTGCATGACAATAGTACTAATTCAACCTGGGAATGAAACCACTTTCACTCTGCTTTTCCAGTCTGTATACTCCATCAAAACATGCACATATTCTGTCTTAGCAAACAGAAAATTATTTCCAGAAAAACAGTCAACAGTTATACTCAATGGACTGACATGTGCAATAGTAAAGATAAAAAAAAAGTGAACATTTTATAGTGATCATTAAAAGTCAACCCTGTGATAACAATTTATGAAAAAATGACTGAAGTAGTCTTTCAATTTTATTTATTTATTTTGAGACAGAGTCTCACTATGTTGCCCTCAGTAGAGTGCTGTGGTGTCACAGCTCACAGCAACCTCCAACTCTTGGGCTTAAGTGATTCTCATGCCTCAGCCTCCCAAGTAGCTGGGACTATAGTAGACAAACATGGGAAGTACTACCTCAACCGCATTATGCTAAAATATTATGATGTGATGAGAAGGGTGATTATACCTCCCTGCTCCTCCTATAGAAAATTTACAACCCTAGTCTAACAATGAGAAAGATACTGGACAATCCACGGTGGGGGACATTCGGCGAGCTGTGTGGCCAGTCCTCTCCAGAACTGTCAGTCACACAGAACAAGGTGAGTGTGGGGAACCGTCTCAGCTGAGGGAGCCTTGAAGACTTGACCCTGAACATCATGTGTTATCCTAGACAGACCCCTTAAACAGTTAACAGACACGGAGGGGAACTGAGAAAGGATTAATGAAGTGTGGAGTTTTATTAGTAATAAAATCCCAACATCAGTAGAGTATCTGTGACAAACACAAGGACAGGACGGTAACAGAAATGTCACTGTGTGCAGAATACATGGAGACTTTCCCTTCATGCAACTTTCCTATAAATCTAAAATTCTGAAAACAAATTCGTTTAAAAAGCCCACAGTGCCTATTAATACTCCTATGATATTTTTTGTTACTTAAAAAATATAGAAAGACTTAAATGGACATAAAAGCATTTGAATTATATTGTGTAAGAGTGTGGTCACTGATATATCAAATGAGAAAAATGACACAATTGAATGATTTTCAAAGGTCAGGTTAATCATTGACCTCCAGGATTCTTAGTCATATTGAAATATTTCCATCTGTTGAAATTGCTTACTTTTTATGCCTCTACTTTGTAACCATTTATTTCAACTTCAGTTCATAATTAGTTGATTTACTGTTTCCATGAATACAGTTACTTACCAGGCTCGATGTTGAAGGTAAAAACACTGAATGTTAAGATCTCCAACTTCAAAGTATACGGAAAAGTAGTCAATAGTATACAGTGGGATGCAAAGTGCAATAATAGTGTAGAAAAAGAAATTTTTCAGAGAAAACTATTTTTATAAGGAGATTAAGCTGTTAGTGGTAGGAATGAAGTGACTTGCACAAGTAGATTATTTTTCTTTTCCTTACTATTATAACTCATAGCATGTCTTCATTATTTACAATGACAAACAATATACTATATAATATTAAACACAAATAGAGATGAAAACTTGATAACTAGTTCACACAATTATAAACTTTCTGCAATGACTGATATTATTCTATAAGTATATTTGCATTTTTTAGCACAGCAATTTGTAAGATACATGCAGATTTACTATTTTCTTTTTTTCACATTATAATATTTTGCAACTGTTTCTATCCCATTAAAAAATACTCAAGGGAGTATTGATGAAGACAATGTTATGAGAAAAGCAAAAAGATATATTGGAGCACAATTTATTCTAACCATTACAAGTGATTAAGTATCGTTGGATAGGGCAGAAAAAGAAAAGCTGGAGTAAAAGATACAAGAATGGTGAGATGGGTTTTGTCATGAAACTCCGTTGTATCTATGTCCAGAATGTTGACTTACATGTTGAGTGATGATGAAGAATCACTGGAGAATGTAGAATAGCTCAGTAATGCATGATCATGTTATTATACCTTCTTATCTACTGCATCAACAAGTCAATAAAATCAACGGTATATGCATGTCACTGGAAACGCCTGTTTGTGCAATATGGGAGATGTGTATATAATTCACTTTCAATAAGTAAGAAATGACATTAGATTGAAATAAAGACCAGCATTGCCACAAAAAAATTTGCTTATATCAATCTTGTTAACATCTGATAATAAAAACACAAACGGTCTTTTGTCAGCTTCGGCCTTTCCCACCTGACTATGGTCACTAAAGTTACAAGTTTTCAACAATCTGTACAAGATATGATGCAGTGAACTCCTTCATCAACCTGAATTAGATCCGGAAAACTACTTGCCATAATAAACAGTTTGTAGAATTTGAGAAAATAACTAGATTTAAAATAATTAGATTCAAAAGCCTTAGCAGTAAAAACTTACGAATTATGTTAAGTAGAAATTGATGGTACCCATTGGTGTACATATTTTGTGCTTGAAAACTCTCCGAATATTCACACCAGCACCTGAAATATATTTATGCAGTTTCATAGAATTTTCGTGTTCAATTGTTCACTCAATTATGACGTTGACCAACTCAGCCTCAGTTTTCCACAGAATGCTATGACAATGAAAAGACCTCAACTTAAGAAAAAGGGAGTGTTCCATTTAGTCTTGAGTCTTCTCACTGATAATCTGGTTTCTTTTCTTTTGGAATACACTGAAGACTAAATTTCCTTTTTCCCTGATGTTTGAGGCTTTAAGACTTGCTCTGGCAATCAATTACAAATAGAAGTAATCGAAAAATTTAATTTCAAAGGTAAAACATTCCTATAACCTTTCTCTTTGCTATGGAAAAAGTCTCCTGGGTCAAACTGTAGAGGGCCCTTATGGAGATGCCAAAAAAGTAAACGTCTGTTTTTTTTGTTGTTGTTGTTTTTTTTTTTTTATTAAGTCATATACACATAGATCATGAATATACTTATGCATATGTGAGGTACAATGTGTTGTTTCTTTTATATACAATCTGACGTGGTTACATCAAACCAATCAACATAGCTTTTGCCTCATTTACTTGATTACTGTGTTAAGACATTGATGTTCTACACTTGACAGATTTGACTTGCACCCTTACAATATGATCCATAGGTGTGGTCCCGCCTTTTACCCTCTCACACCTCCCCTATCCCCTCCTTCCCACCCCATTTCTCTCTTTCATCCTGGGCTATAGTTGTGTTCTATCTTTCATAGGAAAGTGTGAGTAAATACAAGTTGGTTTCATAGAAGTACTGAGCACAGTGGATACTTTTTCCTCTGTTCTTGAGATACTTTACTCAGGAGAATATAAATCTGATGATATATTGAGTCACTGACATCACAGAAGTACCCACCTTCTCCTAACTTATAAAGAATTTATTACCTAGGGAAAAATATATTACTTTGACTTAGAATCTAGGGGACAGATGTTTAAAAAAAGAAAACTGTTTATGAGATCTGAAAGCTTGAACTGCATATTCTACTGCTAAGGAACATTAAGTGTGATTTCTTACATGTGATACATTGGAAGTCAGATTCATTTGGTACAAATTTTGTCTGTGAAAAATGTATACAATAGATGCTCTAGGTAATGTTATTCCAAGGAAGATTTTGTAAAAGTAGGATATTGATAACGTTGCTTGTAGTTGGCTAGAATTAGTGAGATTTTACAAGAAATTAATAAATTAGAAAAATGGCCAGTTAGCAAGCAATGACTGATAAATTTGGAAGGATGGCTTCAAATGTGAATAGCAAATAACAAAACTGAGAAATGTTTAAGCTACTTAGACCCATTCAATATTCAGTCAAGGGTATAGATTTTATAGCTTTTGCAAAGACAGGCATTTAATATGAGAAATCTTAAATCCAAACAGGTTAAATTATCACAGAGTAAAGACATTAAAGAATGCGGAACACGGTTGAAGCTTTCAAATGAGAAAAATGGCCTGACAAGCTTCTTTAAGCAATCTTTGCATTTTTCTCTGCTCCAGCCTTTTTTTCCTATTTTAAACTCTTTTAACTGATAGATAAAATTATATGTGTTTATTGTGTACAACACAATGTTTTGAAATAAACATATATGTACACTATGGAACAGCAAATCAAGCTAATTAAGAAATGAATTTCTTCACATAAGAAAAAGTATATGAAGGTTTCTCAATAAAATGAAAAACTGAATCTACTACTTAAATATATTCATTGGTGAAGGGTATTTAGGAACTAAATGCTGTGTGCTATTACATTATATGTACTTTTCCCTCCAAATGAATTAGAGACCGTGGATTTTTACTTTAATAACACTTATTCCAAGACCAGATTGGAGTTTAATTGGTGGCCAGATGAAGCAACCCAATGAGAGTTGAAATCAGGGCAGGGCAGGGTAGGGACGGGTGTGACGCAGGGCAGTGCAGGGAGGCGTGTGACACGGAGCAGTGTAGGGACGGGTGTGACGCAGGGCACTGTAGGGACAGGTGTGACGCAGGGCAGACTGACATGAACATACCGACAGTGCAGAGACAATTCCAGGCAGGTAGAAAGACCCACAGGCTGACAGGTGGGACATGCAGGCAAAGCAATCATAGTTCTGTGCAAACGTTCAACAAGGGGGAAAGGGGTCCTGCTCAGAGATGTGAACTGGCACAGAGTCCCCAAAATTAAATGGGAAATAAAAATCCATATAAACTTTCTATAATTGTTTAGCTAGTAATGAACTTGGCTTTTAACTTCTCATTCAGTTTATTTTGTTTTAACCTTTTTCTTCAAGATTTAAAAAAATTATAAGGGAAAAAGTATGACAATTCCTTTTCTTTGAAACAGCATCTTACTCTGTCACGCTGGGTGGAGTGCTATGGCATCCTACACTCAAACTCAGGCTCAAGGTAGCCTCTTGCCCTGAGTACAGGTGCCCACCAAAACACCTGGCTGGTTTTCCTATTTTTAGTAGAAATGTTGTCTCGCTCTTGCTCAGGCTGGTCTCACACTGCTGAGCTCAAGCAGTCCACTTGCCTCAGCTTCCCAGAGCGCTGGGATTACAGACGTGAGCCATCAGCCCCGGCCTAAGTATGACACCTCTGCTTCAACTAAACTCTTCAACTCTTCACAGGGATGTGCACAGGAACAGAAATAAAAAAAGAAAGAAATTTTGTGAATAGTCATTTTCTAATCAAGAAGGACATTAACAAATGAATCATATGGGCGGCCCCTGTGGCTCAAGGAGTAGGGCGCCAGTCCCATATGCCAGAGGTGGTGGGTTCAAACCCAGCCCTGGCCAAAAACCAAAAAAAAAAAAAAAAAAACACATGAATAATATTATTCTTTCATTCATTCGTTCAGTAAACATTTATTGACTAACTGTTATATTCTCTTGTCTAACTGGATATTGCTTTTGGCAGGTAGGTGACCATAAATATATTACTTTTAGATGATAGTAAGTACTTTGTGTTAGAACAAAGCAGAAAAGGACAATAAATAATTTCTCAAAGGGTGGTCACAGAAGCTTAAGTAAGAAAAAGACGCAAAGAGGTAAGCTCACACATATCTAAGAAGAGAATCTTTCAGAGAAAACAGACAATCCAGGACAATGGTGACATGTTTTGCAAACAGCAGAGAGGCCGGAGCAGAGTGGGCGGCAGGAAGGACAGTGGAAGCTGAGATCACAGACGTCACCGGGAGCCGCATCAGACAGTCTTTAAATTATTGATACGTACAGACGGTGGCTTAACTCTAAATGCAAAGGGAGCCACTGGCAAGTGGAAGCAATGGAATGAAAAATGAGCTTTTGTTTGTATAAAGCACGGTAGCTACTGAGTAGGAGGATAAAGGCAGATGCAAGGAGGCTGGACTGAGATGATGGACGTGAGGGGAGAGGTAGAACCCGGGTCGGGTCAAAGGGGATGATGGACGGCTGAATATCGGGTGAACTTTAAGGCATCAGGTCTTATAGCTGGAGTTGAGATGGGGGTCTGAAAAAATAGCAATGTTGAATATGTCTTTACTGTTTTAGCTTTAGTAGTTATCAGACTGCAATTGGTGATTACTCTGATGAAAGAAGATAGTAAAAGATAATTCTGTTTTAAACATATTAAGCCAATGTAGAAATGCAAAGAACCCATTTGTTATGAGCCTGGAGTTCAAGATCTAAGGGGCACAAGTGAATTTTGTATTCATTGTGAACATGTAGTATAGATAATTGTAATTATATGTATATAACATGTGTTATAGACAATTGTCTACAATGATGGAACTAGGTAAGATGATCCAGCAAGTGTGTGGAGATCCGTAGGAGAGAAAGATAGATGGAGAACAGGGAGGAGGGCAGCAGAGTGGGGGAGACTGGGAGAAGAAGAATTAGGTGGAGGGAAAGCAAACACCCTGGAGCCCAGCCGGGTCGTGCCGACGTTGAAAAGACAATGCGAAACTTGGTAGATGTAGAATGTAAAGGTTTTGGCACAGTAACTGAGATAACGCCGGAAAGGCTATGTTAACCACTGTGATAAAAATGTGTCAAATGGTCTATGAAGCGAGTGTATGATGCCCCATGATCATATCAATGTATACAGTTATGATTTAATAAAAAAAAAAAAGAAGAAGAAAAGAAAAAACAATGAGGGGCGGCGCCTGTGGCTCAAGGAGTAGGGCACTGGTCCCATATGCCGGAGGTGGCGGGTTCAAACCCAGCCCCGGCCAAAAACCACAAAAAAAAAAAAAAAAAAAGAAAAAGAAAAAACAATGAGAACAGGAGAAGCCAGCCACAAAGACGAAGTGAAGGGCCAGCAAGGGAGGAGATAAAATCAGGAGTAAAGAAATGCTTCAAGAAGTAGGAAGTGATTCCTTTGCCAAATATGACTGACGCTCTGAGCTGGATCGGAGATGGCTATTACAGCAGCCATGTTCAGCCCCCATCAGTCGCAGGGGACTGGAGGGCAGATTACAAATTTGGAATCAAGGGAAAACAGCAAGGTGAAACCAGTCAGCTCTGGAGTTCTGCTGTATGGAAAAGCAGAGAAATAAGAGGATAGCGAGTTGGATTTGCAGAATTAAGTTGATTTTTCTTAAGACATAAAGGCTCAAGTATGTTCATGTGCTGATGGGAATGATCAAAGATAGAGGAATATAACTAAAGCAGGAGAAAGAGGAAAATCAGTGGTCTGAAGTCCTGCATTTATGTGAGAGAAGTATTTAGGTCACACTTAGGATCACAGGTAAACATGGAACAAGGTTAGAGTTGATGTAAAGTCAGAGGCAGGGATGGAAAGACCAGCAGGAGAATTTGTCTTCGGTAAAAACGTGGAAGGTAAAAGTCAAAAATACGATATAGATCAGGCAGGTGAGCCAATGCTGTAGTGGAAATCCATGTAAAGTGCCTTCTGTTTGCTTTTTTTTTTTTTTTTTTTCAGGGAAATAAAAAGAAAAAAGAAATTCAGCTAGAATGAGAAGTGGGAAATGCATGAAATGAATGAAGTAGGAAGGGACCTGCAATTTGGGGGGCAGGCAAGACAAAGTCTCGACCAAGATTGATGTTTATCACTGAATGGAGACCCATTAACACCTTTTCCATGACTTCATTTATCTGCAAAAGTGTAATGGTGGAGTTAACAGAGATAGGTTTATTTGGAGTTTTCCAAGAGAGTATAAGGTAGAGAGTGAAAGACATACCATTTAAGAAAGAAAAAAATCTGTATTAAAATTGTAACAGTCAACATGTACTAATAATGTTTGTTATCTCGAAATTGCATCTTGTATCTCTTGTAATTGCACAACTGAAGTGTGACTTGAGTATTACAATTACGATGAAGATTTTTCGTTTCTTAAAATGTGCATATACTTTTTGGCACCTTCTATATATAAAAAAAGGAACCAATCCAAGTGCCCATCAATACAATACATGAGTGGATTAATAAAATGTGGTATATGGTGGAGCAGCGCCTGTGGCTCAGTCGGTAAGGCGCCGGCCCCATATACCGAGGGTGGCGGGTTCAAACCCAGCCCCGGCCAAACTGCAAAAAAAAAAAAATAGCCGGGCATTGTGGCGGGCACCTGTAGTCCCAGCTACTCAGGGGGCTGAGGCAAGAGAATCGCTTAAGCCCATGAGTTGGAGGTTGCTGTGAGCTGTGTGAGGCCACAGCACTCTACCGAGGGCCATAAAGTGAGACTCTGTCTCTACAAAAAAAAAAAAAAAAAAAAAAAAATGGTAAACTAATATGTTTTGCATCAACCTGGGTGGAACTGGAAACCATTCTTGTCAGTGAAGTTTTGCAAGCATGGGAAAAGAAACACTACACATGCTCACTATTAAACTGGAACTAATTTAGTCAACATCCATTCCATGTGCACATTTGGTAATAAAACTCAACAGAAAGGCAGCAGGTGGGAGGAAGCAAGAGGCGGGGAACATTCACACCCGAGGAGAACAACACACTCCGGCCCGGGGAGCACACACTTACAACTTTGACAAACTGTACAGAGCAATTCACGTCACCAAAACATCTGCACCTCCTTAACATTCTGAAATAAAACAAATCGCCAAACATTAAAAATTAAAATCTCACAAAAAATAAAAATACGTACTGTAAAAACATGATCTTATACTTTAATGCAGCTCAGGGAGAGAAGTTGGAACAAGATGGAAAGTGGAATAGGGCGCTTTAGGTAAAGGTGGCATTTTTAAATATAATGATTAGTAAAGTGTTGGTACCAACCAATTAAAACCAGCGACAAAAGAAATTGCAACTCGCTGATCATAGACTGAGTAAATCATAAAATGAGTGTCCCCACTAGTTTCCTCACCGGCTGTCAGCAATAGTTGTAGGTCCTGATGGAGTAGATATTGTCCCGGAGCTGGAACACGGGAGGGAGTGATGAGGGCTGGCCAGAGGTATTCTGCAAGGAATGGAAAGTTTCAAATTGAAATTATAGTGAGCTGACATTATTAACAATGACAATTTCTATTTTGAGGTTCTGATGGGTGTAGATTGCTGAGATGGGTCAGGTACATGTTTACAAGAGGAGAAATTGGGTCAAAAACCAAAGTCAACAGGATATTGGGGGACATCTGCATTGAAATTAAAATTACCAAGAATCAAAATGAGCATTTACCAATTACCAAGAGTTCAGATGGAAGGAAATATGAGAAAGGGCCGTAGAGACCTGCAGATGATGACGATTTGGAACATTGTCGGGGGATAGTCTGATAACGGGCTTCAGAGGCTCCAGATTTGGGGGGAGAAGGAAGGGACGGGACTGAGGGGGGTGATGAGGAACAACGAAGCACCTGCCCAACCTCCGACCACATAGATGACATGAAGGAAAACAGCTGCCACTTGAGACATCTCGAGAGGAAACAGAGGACAGGATCAGATTTCAGACGGACAAAGAAGGGGAAAAGGAAACCTTACCAGGAACTTAGTAAACTGATTTTCTGAAATAAAGTGCAGGAGGAGATTTTGGAGACAAGATCAGAAACAGGAGGACACAAAGGCATGTGAAGATGCTGCCGTGAGACCCCAGAGTAGAGGCGAGTCCTCCACATTCGTGGATTTGAGAGCATAGTCACGGAGGCGTCCAGGGTCAAAGCAGGTGGAAGTGGGGCTGTTAGGTTCTGGGAGCTGCCCTCTGCCCAGCGCCCTTGCCAAGCTCTCTGAGACCTCGGTGGCTCTGTCTTCAGTGGGGACGTGTCAATTTCTTTGCAGCCCTTTTCTTGTGCGGTATAATTTCTTTTTTTCCTTTTTTTCCTTTGCGCTGAGACTGTATCACTTTTGGAGGTTAGCCTTCAGTGGAAGTCTTCATCTTGGGCATTTTTTTCTTTATAGAAGTATAAAAATGTGTAAAATAATGGCACATCTGACCATATACTGTGTCTTGGATGAATTATGAAATAAGCACTGACACAACATTTAATATTTATAGATTAAAACAACATTGTTTTTTATATACATCATTCCTTTTAATATATTTTATTCTCTTAACCCTTTGATATTTCTCCAGCTTCACAAAATCTAGAATTTTTTTATTGTAAAAGATATTACAGAAAGATTAGCATTAAACTGTGTACAACTTAATTTTGCTTTGTGTTTAAGGAACTAAAGTAAAATTTGTGTGTGTTGGTATAATTTATAAATTATTTTACTGAGTGCATAATTTAAAATATTATATTACATATATATCGTTGACAGATTTATCCTAAATTTGCACGCATTATATTGCTATATATAGTTTAAACTTGTAGGACTTATACAACCATATCTCTATAGGTATAATTTTTAGAAGAAAGGTGAAAATAAATAAAAAAGAAGTTACTTCATGAAGGACAATGATAATGGGGTGCCTAATAACGGCACTTTATTTTTTTCATTCTTCTTCTAAGTATGTTTTTTTGCATAATGATTAAAAATAATACTGTAAAAAGGGGCTGCATTCAATACAAAGTTTGTTTGTAAGAAATACAAAGTTTGTTTGTAAGAAAGTGTGCTCCTGGATAAGATATAATACTAGTTTGTAAGTCACTATTCCTGTGAAAAGTTGCAGTATGAGAACATTTTATAAATTACCTGAAATAATAAATTCTTTGCAAGCATGATCATCTCTGAGTGCCTCAGAGTCATTAAACATATCTACTTAATATAACGTTATTTTGAAAATTAAAACCGGAGACAAGATGGCGGACTGAAGCCAGCTTTCAACAAAGGCTCCCGTCCAGAAGGAAAGTTAAGGGACAGGAATTTAGTAAGTATCCTGGTGGACTTGAGCCTCACCAAGAGAGAAGGCTGAAGAACGCACATCAACACCGCTGAGGCAAGCTGTGATCACAAGGACGCAAACAAAAGGTACAAAATCCACCACCAAGCGGACGGGAGTCCCCCTCCCCCATGAGACCGGCTCAAGAGCCCCAAAATTGAACAAGCGGGCAGAAATTAAAGGCCCTCCCACTACACTCCACGGGAGAGACCTTCTAAAAACTGGACCTACCTCCCCTACTGGGGTGCCGTGGCGTTCTCCTGCCGGACATAGGGCTGAATAAAACTTTGGGAATCCTTTGCCGGCAACCCTGAATCCCCGGCGCTCCCCTCCCGCCCACTGAGGTCTGGAGGCCTGTCCCCTAGGACTTCGGATCCTTGGGTGATTTCTCAAGGGGAGTGGACAGTCCCCGAGTTGCGACTGGTCAGCATTGACTCTGAGGCGCGCGAGTGAGGAGAGGGCACCGGGCTGAGGGGGAGTCACACCTCACGGCACTTCCCTGCGGTGCAGTGCACCAACCCTCCCCGGGCACAAGACTGAATAAGACTCTAGCCTCCCCGCTGAGAGCTGAGAGCCCCTACTCTCACTCGGGGTCTGAGGGACTATCCCCCAGGAGTTCGAATCCTTGGGTGATTTCTCAAGGGGAGTGGACAGTCCCCGAGTTGCGACTGGTCAGCATTGACTCTGAGGCGCGCGAGTGAGGAGAGGGCACCGGGCTGAGGGGGAGTCACGCCTCGCGGCACTTCCCTGCGGTGCAGTGCACCAACCCTCCCCGGGCATACGGGCCCAAGACTGAATAAGACTCTGGCCTCCCCGCTGAGAGCTGAGAACCCCTACTCTCACTCGGGGTCTGAGGGCCTGTCCCCCAGGAGTTCGGCTCCTTGGGTGATTTCTCGAGGGGAGAGCACAGTGCCTGAGCTGCGTCAGGTCAGCGCTGACTCTGGGATACGTGAGCGAGGAGAGGGCACTCTGCTGAGGGGAAATCAAGCCTTGGCGGCACTTCCCTGCGGTGCAGGGCAGGAACCCTCCCCGGACCGTAGTATTGCGTAAAACAGAATGAAACTCTAGCTTCCCCCCGCCCCACTCCCAATCGGGGTCTGGGGGCCCATCCCCCAAGAGTTCTGATTCTTGGGGGATCTCTTAAGGGGTGTGAACCCAGCACAAACTGCGGCCGCTCAGTGCTGACTCTGGGGCGCGGGACAGAGGAGAAAAGGGTCGCCTGAGTGCCCACACCAGAGCAGCAGTTCCCTGGAGGTAGATCAACAGCCGTTTTTTCTTAAACGGCAGAACGCTCACTTCTGGATATTCTGAGGCCACACCCCCTGTCTCCCTGGGCAACCAGAGGAGGCCACCGGGTGACGCGGCTCACAAACCCGGGAAGCTTCCAGGGCGGGGCCGACCCAGAGAGGTGTTCAGACACAATTCTCCAGCAGCAAAGACGTTTGAACTCAAAACAGCCCGTCTTCTGTAGGCGACGACAGGAACAGAGACAGAACCTCACAAAGTTGTCTGTTCTGTTCTGTTCTGTTAGCAGCATCCATCAGGGACGGGGCTAAGCCTGAGTGAACACCTCCTTCCCATCACCTGCATCAAACACTCAAAGATGTCAGGCCCCATCTCCTCCTGCTAGATAGCGGCAGTCTGCGGGGGCCTGGCAGACTTCCTTGCGATTCAGGCAGGTGCAAATCCCTGGAGTGTCTGTTCACTGCAGGCAACTGGGTTAGCCATCTGCAGAGATACCAGTGACTGGGTCCGACGGAGGGGCAAAGTGGGGAAGGAGACGTCAACCTTCCTAGACTGCTCTGTTTGCTGGGTGGCTCCTCCTGACTCCACGCTGCATTGGGGTGAACTGTGTCAGAGGAGTAACCAGGCCGCTGTGATCCAGTTCCCAGAGACCTCTTGAACCCTTCCACCCGAGACAAGTGCCGATTGAGACAGTTGATTCGGACCTTTTGAACTGGGCTAATAGACTGAGGACTCTTCAGGCGGTGCCCTGGGTGTGCGATTGTAGGAAGGTTTGATTCTCCTTTTCCAACTGGGGCCAGAGGTGGGCAGGCGGGGTGACTTAATTGCTGATTTTTCCACACAGCTGAGACTTCAAGCCAGAGTAGAAGTTGCAATAGGATCGAACAGAAACCAGCTGAAAACAAGACAGAACCACTTTGCTCCACCACACCAGACAGGGCCCCAGTTTCTCAGGCCACAACACTGTACGGGCCCTCGATAAAACCCCAGGGGAAAAACCAAAGGGAGTAAACCATGGGGCGGAATCAGCGGAAAAACTCTGGTAACATGAATAACCAGAATAGATCAACCCCCCCAAGAAAAGATACGGCAGATGTGATTGAAGATCCCATTCATAAACAACTGGCTGAGATGTCAGAAGTCGAATTCAGAATTTGGTTTGCAGACAAGATCAATCAAATGGAATTAGGAATTCGAGGAGAAATTCAAAAATTGTCTCAAGAATTTAACGAATTTAAAGACAAAACCACCAAAGACTTAGACACACTGAAACAAGAACTTACAGCCCTCAAAGATATGAAAAATACAGTAGAATCCCTCAGTAACAGAATGGAGCAAGCAGAAGAAAGGATTTCTGACATTGAAGATAAAGTCTTCGAACGCTCCCAATCTCTCAAAGAGGAAGAGAAATGGAGAGCAAAAACGGATCACTCACTCAGAGAACTCTCAGATAATTTGAAAAAAAGCAATGTAAGGGTTATAGGAATTCCGGAGAACGATGAAGTGGCTGCCAAGGGCACAGAGGCCCTTCTACATGAAATTATGAAAGAAAATTTTCCAGACATGCCCAGAGAATCTGAAATTCAGATAGCAGACAGCTTCAGAACCCCAGCACGATTCAACCCCAATAAGCCATCTCCCAGACATATCATAATTAGCTTCACTAAAGTTAACATGAAAGAGAAGATTCTCAAAGCAACCCGGCGAAAGAAAACTATAACGTACAAAGGTAAGAATATTAGAATAACTGCAGATCTCTCTGCTGAAACTTTTCAAGCAAGAAGAGGCTGGTCATCAACTTTTAATCTCCTAAAGCAAAAAAACTTTCAACCCAGGATCTTGTATCCAGCTAAATTGAGTTTCATCTATGATGGAGAAATTAAATACTTCAATGACATTCATATGTTGAAAAAATTTGCCATAAGTAAACCAGCTCTTCAGGATGTTCTCAGACCTATCCTCCACAATGACCAACCCAATCCTATACCACAAAAGTAAAATCACCCAGAAACTTCGGATCAAACTCCAACTTCCACACGGGCGAAAGGATTAAAAATGTCCACTGGACCTTTGAAAAACTCGACACCCAAAATTCCACCAGACTTATCAATACTCTCCATCAATGTGAATGGCTTAAACTGTCCTCTAAAGAGGCATAGGTTAGCTGACTGGATACAAAAACTCAAGCCAGATATTTGTTGCATACAAGAGTCACATCTCAACTTAAAAGACAAATACAGACTCAGGGTGAAAGGATGGTCATCCATATTTCAGGCAAATGGTAATCAGAAAAAAGCAGGTGTTGCAATTTTATTTGCAGAAACAGTAGGCTTTAAACCATCAAAAGTAAGGAAGGACAAGAATGGTCACTTCATATTTGTTAAGGGTAGTACTCAATATGACGAGATCTCAATTATTAATATCTATGCACCCAACCAGAATGCACCTCAATTTATAAGAGAAACTCTAACAGACATGAGTAACTTGATTTCCTCCAGCTCCATAATCATTGGAGATTTCAACACTCCCTTGGCAGTGTTGGATCGATCCTCCAGAAAGAAGCTGAGCAAAGAAATCTTAGATTTAAACCTAACCATCCAATATTTAGATTTAGCAGACATCTACAGAACATTTCATCCCAACAAAACTGAATACACATACTTCTCATCAGCCCACGGAACTTACTCCAAAATTGATCACATTTTAGGTCACAAGTCCAACCTCAGTAAATTTAAAGGAATAGAAATTATTCCATGCATCTTCTCAGACCATCATGGAATAAAACTTGAATTGAGTAACAACAGGAATCTGCATACCCATACAAAAACATGGAAGTTAAATAACCTTATGCTGAATGATAGCTGGGTCAGAGATGAGATTAAGAAAGAAATCACCAATTTTTTGGAACAAAATGACAATGAAGACACAAACTATCAGAACCTCTGGGACACTGCAAAGGCAGTTCTAAGAGGGAAATTTATAGCACTGCAAGCCTTCCTCAAGAGAACGGAAAGAGAGGAAGTTAACAAGTTAATGGGACATCTCACGCAACTGGAAAAGGAAGAACATTCCAACCCCAAACCCAGTAGAAGAAAAGAAATAACCAAAATTAGAGCAGAATTAAATGAAATTGAAAACAAAAGAATAATACAACAGATCAATAAATCAAAAAGCTGGTTTTTTGAAAAGGTCAATAAAATAGATAAACCTCTGGCCAACCTAATCAGGAAAAAAAGAGTAAAATCCCTAATATCATCAATCAGAAACAACAAAGACGAAATAACCACAGACTCATCAGAAATCCAAAAAATCCTTAATGAATATTACAAGAAACTTTATTCTCAGAAATATGAAAATCTGAAGGAAATAGACCGATACTTGGAAGCACGCCAACTTCCAAGACTTAACCAGAATCAAGTGGAAATGTTGAACAGACCCATATCAAGTTCAGAAATAGCATCAACTATACAAAACCTCCCTAAAAAGAAAAGCCCGGGACCAGATGGTTTCACGTCAGAATTCTACCAAACCTTTAAAGAGGAATTAGTACCTATATTACTCAACCTGTTCCAAAATGTAGAAAAAGAAGGAAGACTACCCAACACGTTCTATGAAGCAAACATCACCCTGATCCCCAAACCAGGAAAAGACCCAACAAGAAAAGAAAATTATAGACCAATATCACTAATGAATATAGATGCAAAAATATTCAACAAGATCCTAACAAACAGAATCCAGCAACACATCAAACAAATTATACATCATGACCAAGTTGGTTTTATCCCAGGGTCTCAAGGCTGGTTCAATATACGTAAATCTATAAATGTAATTCAGCACATAAACAAATTAAAAAACAAAGACCATATGATTCTCTCAATTGATGCAGAAAAAGCTTTTGATAATATCCAGCATCCCTTCATGATCAGAACACTCAAGAAAATTGGTCTAGAACGGACTTTTCTTAAACTGATAGAGGCTATCTACAGCAAACCCACAGCCAATATCATATTGAATGGAGTTAAATTGGAATCATTTCCACTCAGATCAGGAACCAGACAAGGCTGCCCATTGTCTCCATTGCTTTTCAACATTGTAATGGAAGTTTTAGCCACCGCAATTAGGGAAGAAAAGGCGATCAAGGGTATCCATATAGGGTCAGAAGAGATCAAACTCTCGCTCTTCGCAGATGATATGATTGTGTATCTGGAAAACACTAGGGACTCTACTACAAAACTCCTAGAAGTGATCAAGGAATACAGCAGTGTCTCAGGTTACAAAATCAACATTCATAAATCGGTAGCCTTTATATACACCAACAACAGTCAAATTGAAAAAGCAGTTAAGGACTCTATCCCATTCACAGTTGCGCCAAAGAAGATGAAATATTTGGGAATTTACCTAACAAAAGACGTGAAAGATCTCTATAAAGAGAACTATGAAACTCTAAGAAAAGAAATAGCTGATAATGTTAACAAATGGAAAAACATACCATGCTCATGGCTAGGAAGAATCAACATTATCAAAATGTCCATACTACCCAAAGCAATATATAATTTCAACACACTCCCTATTAAAGCTCCACTGTCATATTTTAAAGATCTTGAAAAAACATTACTTCGTTTTATATGGAATCAGAAAAAACCTCGAATAGCCAAGACATTACTCAGAAATAAAAACAAAACAGGAGGAATCACACTACCAGACCTCAGACTTTACTACAAATCGATAGTGATCAAAACAGCATGGTATTGGCACAAAAACAGAGAAGTAGATATCTGGAACAGAATAGAGAACCAAGAGATGAATCCAGCTACTTACCGCTATTTGATTTTTGACAAGCCAATTAAAAACATTCAGTGGGGAAGAGATTCCCTATTTAACAAATGGTGCTGGGTGAACTGGCTGGCAACCTGCAGAAGACTGAAATTGGACCCACACCTTTCACCATTAACGAAGATAGACTCTCATTGGATTAAAGATTTAAACTAAGACATGAAACTATAAAAATACTAGAGGAGAATGCAGGGAAAACCCTTGAAGAAATTGGTCTGGGTGAGTATTTCATGAGGAGAACCCCCCGGGCAATTGAAGCAGCTTCAAAAATACACTACTGGGACCTGATCAAACTAAAAAGCTTCTGCACAGCTAAGAACACAGTAAGCAGAGCAAGCAGACAGCCCTCAGAATGGGAGAAGATATTTGCAGAGTATATCTCTGACAAAGGTTTTTTTTTTTTTTGTAGAGACAGAGTCTCACTGTACCGCCCTCGGGTAGAGTGCCGTGGTGTCACACGGCTCACAGCAACCTCCAACTCCTGGGCTTCCGCAATTCTCTTGCCTCAGCCTCCTGAGCAGCTGGGACTACAGGCGCCCACCACAACGCCCGGCTATTTTTGTTGTTGCAGTTTGACCGGGGCTGGGTTTGAACCCGCCACCCTCGGCATATGGGGCCGGCGCCCCACTCGTTGAGCCACAGGCGCCGCCCTCTGACAAAGGTTTAATAACCAGAATCCACAGAGAACTCAAACGCATCAGCAAGAAAAAAACAAGGGATCCCATCGCAGGCTGGGCAAGGGATTTGAAGAGAAACTTCTCTGAAGAAGACAGGCGCACGGCCTTCAGACATATGAAAAAATGCTCATCATCTTTAATCATCAGAGAAATGCAAATCAAAACTACTTTGAGATATCATCTAACTCCAATGAGACTAGCCTATATCACAAAATCTCAAGACCAGAGATGTTGGCGTGGATGCGGAGAAAAGGGAACACTTCTACACTGCTGGTGGGAATGCAAATTAATTCATTCCTTTTGGAAAGATATATGGAGAACACTCAGAGATCTAAAAATAGATCTGCCATTCAATCCTGTAATTCCTCTACTGGGCATATACCCAGAAGACCAAAAATCACAACATAACAAAGATATTTGTACCAGAATGTTTATTGCAGCCCAATTCATAATAGCTAAGTCATGGAAAAAGCCCAAGTGCCCATCGATCCACGAATGGATTAATAAATTGTGGTATATGTACACCATGGAATATTATGCAGCCTTAAAGAAAGATGGAGACTTTACCTCTTTCATGTTTACATGGATGGAGCTGGAACATATTCTTCTTAGTAAAGTATCCCAAGAATGGAAGAAAAAATACCCAATGTACACAGCCCTACTATGAAACTAATTTGGGACTCTCACATGAAAGCTATAACCCAGCTACAACTTAACAATAGGGGGAAGTGGGAAAGAGGGGGGTGGGTAGAGGGAGGGGAATCGGTGGGATCACACCTGTGGTGCATATTACAGGGGTATTTGCGAAACTTGGTAAATGTAGAATGTAAATGTTTTGGCACAGTAACTGAGATAACGCCGGAAAGGCTATGTTAACCACTGTGATAAAAATGTGTCAAATGGTTTATGAAGTGAGTGTATGATGCCCCATAATCATATCATTGTATACAGTTATGATTTAATAAATAAAAAATAAAAGAAAAAAAAAAAAGAAAATTAAAACCAAGTATTCATCATTGAGGTTGAAAGATAATGTCAAGTTTACAGTACATCATATGTATAATCAAAAAAGTACAACTCGAATGAAAATGCGGAAAATATTTAACTGTAACAATTTTTTTGGGGGGGAGACAGAGCCGCAAGCTGTCACCATGGGTAGAGTGTGGTGGTATCACAGCTCACAGCAACTTCCAACTCCTGGACATAAGTGATTCTCTTGCCTCAGCCTCCCAAATAGCTGGGACTACAGGCGTCCACCACAATGCCCAGCTATTTTTTGGTTGTAGTTGTCATTGTTGTTTGGTGGGCTGGATTTGAACCAATCAGCTCTGGTGTATGTGGTTGTTGCCTTAACCTCTTGAGCTATAGGCGCCGAGCCTAACTGTAACAACTTTATATGGCACTGTTTCTTTGAAAGACTTAAAAATCACGAATAAATACTGTTTAGTATCTGTAACTTTTTAAAATACCAGTTAAAGAAGCTTACTCAGAGTTCAGCGAATTGATGCCAAACATCTTTTATAAACATCGATACTTCTGTTCTTTAGTGAAGTTTTAAATTACAGTTTTATGCACCTTACTAATAATTATGACCAAAAAAATCTCAAATAAAAGCATGAACCACTAAATCTGATATATTTCAAGATGTTAAAGTGCTTTTTGTCAAATATTCTTGTTAAGAAATAACTCCGAAATCTCAATGGCTTACTGCACCAAACATCTCTTCTTCTTCTTTTTCTTTTAAGAAGAAACAGTGTCCCTGTTGCCCACGTTGGCCTCCAGTGACCCCCTGCCAAGTTCTGTGTCGTTGGGGACACATGTGAGCTGCCGTTGCCAGCAGCGAGTGTTACCTCCATCCCCTGGATCTGTGGACCAGCTACAGTCCTGACCGACTCTGCTTCCCAGCCTTTGTGATGTATCTGTCTTCTCCATTCTATTTTTTAAATCCAAAATTGAGGGCAGTCTAACATTTCATCCAGGTTCCCAGTCTTCAGGCAGCTCTTCATCCATTTATAAAATATGAGCTGCCAGTCCTATGTCATTAAGTTGAGCACGGAATAGTAACGTATCATGGATGAGACCATGCCGCTACCCAGAGAACAAAGAAAATTGGTGAGTAATTGAAGTCTAGCACATGACTTATCAATCTTGCCTTTTTTTTTTCTTTTTCTTTTTCTTCCTTTAGCAATTCTCTTGCCCTTTGCCTCCCAAGTAGCTGGGACTACAGGTGCCCACCACAACGCTGGCTTTTTTTGGTAGAGATGGGGTCTCACTCTGGCTCACTCTGGCTCACTCTGGCTCAGCTGGTTTTGAACCTCTGAGCTCAGGCAATCCACTCGCCTCAGCCTCCCACAGAACCCAGCTATTTTTTGGTTGTAGTTGTCATTGTTTTTTTTTTAAACTGATAGAGGCCATTTACTTTTATTTATTTATTTATTTATTTTTGGTTTTTGGCCAGGGCTGGGTTTGAACCCGCCACCTCTGGCATATGGGACTGGTGCCCTACTCCTTGAGCCACAGGCGCCACCCGTAGTTGTCATTGTTGTTTGGTGGGCCTGGGCTGGGTTTGAACCCGCCAGCTCCAGTGTCTGTGGCTGGTGCCTTAGCCTCTGAGCTACAGGCGCCAAGCCTTCACTTGCTTATATTAATTTAGCTTTCTTATTTTCCTCTTTTCCACTTCTCTTATACATACATACATATTTAACTATGCAGTGATGCTGTTACCACTCTGGAATGGTTTTATCACTGAGTGCTGGAGCTGGAGACAGTAACTCAGTCACTATTTGCCCAACTTTTATGTTCATCCTCAGAAACACGCAAACTCTCTGAAACAGGTAATTGAAAATTAGTTTACAAGTAGTCCCTCACACATGAAAACTCCAAATTATTATCTGGAAGGTCTTTTAAATTTATAATAACTTCAGAGAGATTGGTAACCAAAAACTTCCCTAGTATAATTTAAAAGATTTTTTTTCTCACTTATGATTTATGTAAAAGAAGGTGAAAGTCATGTGTTCCATACAGCTCTGTATTAAAAAAATACAAACAAAATCTCTTTACTACTTGAAAAGAAAGCTTAATATAGAATGTTTAATTTAGAAATAAACTCAAAAACATGCTTGTACTTCATTCGTACACAGAAATGTACAATATAACTTATTTGCCAAACATATATATTTCACTTTATCTGAAAGTTAAGAATCAGAATGAGTTTTATAATAAATAAATTTGGTATATCTACAAACACATATGTACTCTTATAAAGTGAGATTACAAAGATGATTTGTTATTAACTGAGAGATACGAACGTTTTAATTTACTCCTCTATCAGTGATCTATTTCTGAATCAATGCAGTATAACAGATTGCTCTAAAACATGGTATCTTGAAACAATAAGAATTTATTTTATTTTAAGTCCACAAACTGGAAATTTCAGCGGGGCAATTTCATGCTTCACCTGGGTTCCGTTCCGTAGCTTGTCTGAGTATCATCTGGCCCCCACTCGGCACATTCTGCACCTGGAAGTGTGCTGACTATTGGCTGGGAAAAGGTGGCTCTGCCTCATTTTCTCTCCCATCCCTCCAGTGGCTCATCCCTGGTGTATTTCCATAGTGAAGGCAAAAGTGCCCTGGTCCTTTTTTAGCGTACAGGTTATGCTTATGTGGGTTTTACACCTGCCAATACACCGAAGGCCAACAAAAGTCACACACCCATAGCTGAATTCACAATTAACATGCCACACTTCATGGGAGGAGCTTCAAAGTTAAATTTCTAAAGTTATTGGAATAGGAACAGAATTGGGTCCATAAATGCAACCAACACCTAATTTATCAAGGCCCCACAGTTTAAAATCACAATAGACCTTTTATTGGGCCACAGACAAAACAAAAGGAAATATTCTATTTTGTGTTAATAAATATAATTGATTAAATTATAAATGGCTACACAGATAGGGATATATTTCTGATCAAAACAAGTAAAAAAAGACAAAATAAATCGGCACCTGCTGTCCATTTGCAAAATACAATTAGAAAGAAATATATCCAAGGTGCAGCTGATTGACCTGCAAAACTTTGAAATATAAAGCTACTTAGTCGTGTCAGATTTATTGAAAGAAGCACTTACATGATGAACAGATGCAATCTTGTTTCTCCATGTGACTGTGGATGTCAAGCCTCTTGTTTTTATGCATTAAGTAATCAATACCTAGGAGCAGCGAGTAAATTCCACTCCGTGCTCCACCAGCCTTGTTTAGATATCTGTGGCAAGAGTGGCCAGTTTCATAGAACACTGGATATGGTTTTTTTAAGAAACTACATTGTTGTGGCATTTAGACTTTTTCTAAGAGGGAAATTTGGGTAAAATGAGTCATAAATAAATTAACATAGGGAATAAAAGCAAATAGCCATTGCAATGTTGCTATCAACAAGTATTCCCTCCAAAACTCTCCAAATTGTACATTTTGATACATTCTTTAAATTTTTTTTAAATTACTTCATGTCACAGGGAAATCAGTCACCAGAGACAGCAATGGCAATTTGGATTTGGGTGTTATGAGCACATGCTCATGGAACAGAATTAAGTACCAGATAAACTGGCATTCGTATACATTGAAATATTACAAATCTACTAAAGAAACAAAAAAAAAAAATCTGTAAGGAGCAAGGTTGTGTACCTCAGTGACATAAACAGCCTATTTCTTAGGCTGTTTGACTTAAAAAAAAAAAAGCTAGGAGATAGAGACTCAATCTCGATATCATAAGGAGCCTTGAATGTGCAAAGAATGAAACTCAACACATCATCTCAAAACACTGGATAACAAAGTTAAAGGAATAGCTTTTGCCCCACCTAAATAATTCACGTCTAAGAACTTAGGAACAAGAACTCAAACTGTCTGGACAAAATGTCTGTAAAGAACTTGGCACTCCGCTGGATGCTCCTTTAAATCAATTCAAAACAGTTTTAAACATTTGTTTGATCAGCTTTCCATAATTGCATATTAATTTAAGGAATCAGTTTTTGATGTGCTTCGCTGATCTCTCTGCAATGTTTAACATAACAGCACGTGCATGTGAAGTGACAGTCGCCACGTCCTGACGTGTTGGTGAACTGTGAGCTGTGTGATTCTCAACAACACTACACGATTATAAGGGAGTTGAAAGGAGCCTATGGACCTGTGACGTCATCGCCTTGTCCCATCTTAGTGAAACACATCACTCAGGACGGCGTGTGTGCGATAGTGACTGCCGGTCATAGCAAAGCCCAGCACATAGATAGAATATATAGTGCTTAATGGTAATAATAAATGACTGTGTTACTGGCTTGTGTATTTGCTGTATTTTTATCATTATTTTAGAGTGTAATCATTCCACTTATTAAAAAAAGTAGACTGTGACACACCCTCAGGAGGATCCTTCGGAATTTTTCATTGTCATAGATGACTGCTGCCTTCAAATTATTGACCCTGAAGATGTTTCAGTGAGACCAGAAAGATGGGGAGAGATGGCAGTGACACAGTTCATCTGACGCTGCGTGAGCCTGGGGTAAAGTGTGCGCTTGTGTCTTACCAGTTAACAAAGAATATTTACAAAGTAAAGAAAAAGCAAAAATACGTTAAAAATGAAAAAAATGCTCATAGAGTAAATATAAAAAGAGAAAAATTATTTTTGTACAAGTATAAAGTGTATCTAGAATAAGAAGCTTGATTACATTCAGGTTAAACAATTTTGGCAAGAATATTTAATTTGCATATCTAACTGCATTACATTAGAAAGCACATAACATCTATCCCATTACCAGTGATTTTAGCTTTGATGGGTTTAGGCAGTGATTTTTTTTTAAGGTACATTTTCCGTTTGTAGTAAGTTATGACTCCATACTTTGAGACTATGTTGAAATCCTGTAATCCTACAATATGTCACTTATAGCTTGTAATATCCTCTGATAAACATTGCCTGAATCAATTGTGACTCATGGAAAATTTTGATTTTTCTATTATAATTCTACAATTTGTTTTACATTTATTGTCTGGTATTCCTCCTAAATAAAAGGTTTCATTCTCAAAAAAATAAATAAATAAATAAATGAGTCCCCAAAATGTTAGAATAATTTTAAAAGTTTTTAAAGGAAAGATGTTACAATAAGCTAAGATTAATTCTTCATTGAGGAAATTGTTTTATATTTTAATGGAACCTAAGTGTGCAGTGTTTATAAAGTGGAATGTGTCATTGTCATTCACCACTCGCTTGTCAACTCACCCAGAGCAACTTCCAGTCCTAACACCTCCATCCCTGGGGCATGTCCTACATGGGTGTAGCACTTTGTATCTTTAATATTGGATCTTTACTACATCTTTTCTATTTTTAAATATATTTAGATACATAAATACTTACCATTGTGTTACAGTTACCCGAGGGATTCACTAAGGAACGTGAAGTGCAGTTTTGTAGCCTCAAAGAAATAGTCCACCCCACAGGGCCTCGGTGTGTAGGAGCCTGAACCATTGAGGTCTGTGTGAATAGAATACACTCGGCTGTGTTCACACAGTGATGGAATTGCCCAATGACGCGTTTTTTCTTGTTAGTATGTGACACATGGCTGTACCTCTATTTCAAATTTCTCTTTGATAGCACTTATTGCTTCCCCAAATGAAAATACGTTTTGATTAATTTTAGACATCAACTTATCTAGGCAGGGCTCCCAAGTTGTTGGCTAAAACACAAGTCTGGATGTTGCTGGAAAGATTGTTTTGATGTCATTAACATTTAGGGTAGTAGACTTCTGAGTGAAGCAAACTGCCTCCATAATGTGGATGAGCCTCATCCAATCCGCTGAAGGCCTTAAAAGAAAGAACCTGGGTTTCTGAAACGAAACAAAATTCGACACTATTTCCACAAAATAGAAGTTTTGAGATTCCAGCCCTCAGATTCACATCTCCTATATCAACTCTAGCCAGAACTTGAAACTTGCTTCAAACCTGCCACCCCTCACAATTGTATGAGCCAGGGGTGTCTTTTTCTCCATGTCTCTCCCGACATGAGCAGGAGCGTATGTCCATCTGCACTCAGGGTCACAGCGGAACAACGGAATGAAAAAGATACGTGAAAGAAAGAGGCACCAAGGAGATAGAAAAAATAAATCTTTAAACTTCTTTACCTTTATTCTCAACAGGAACATATGAGATAGCATAGTCATGAAATAAGAATAGATTATAATCAAAAGGGAAGACAAAAATCTTAAAATTAACAATATATGTTCCACCAAAAGTCTAACACAAAGCAAAAAACTTTTCCAGAAGTAGGACAAACATGCAAACATTGAAAAAAATTAAAAAAAAAAAAATTAAATTAAAAGGAGGTGGAGCAGAGACACGAATCCAACCCACAGGACTTTTGGAAACAGAGAACATAGGTATAAATATCTAAAAGTATCTTTGGTAACTTTCCACAGTCAGAATCACACTGACATCCTTGCAATTTCCTACAATCCTTAGAAAGATGTGGTAGAATTGATACGCTCTGGAGCGTCACAGCACTTAGGGCCACTGACGCCATCAAACGGAGTTTTACAATGTCTGAAAAGAGTTTCCTGTTATACAATTAATACACAGGATGTGACATTTCCAGGAAAAAGTGAGTGCACTTGGCAAACAGCAGTAAGTCTATCTTCCTGTCCCCTTCTCTTCCTTACTTCATTTTTTTTTCTTTTTTTTCTTTTAGTCTATGATTCCAAGAATTTGATACATCCACAACCTCACATAGCTGCCGTTCTGCTATGGAATCAGGTAAAGATAAACACACAGGACTTCATTTCATAATTTCATTGCTTTTAGTCACTGACATTTCAATAACCCAAAGTTTACAAGTTATAACCAATGCATATGTACCCACTTTAACTATAATAATAATTTATTTTGCCATGGGAAAGAAACAGGTTGCATTTAACATAACATATCTTTGTATGATTTATATAATGCTGCTTTTTCTTTTTAATTTTAAAATACAGCTTCAAGTATTAAGCTGGTTTTTACTGAAAAATGCTTCATAAATAGTACTCAAGGACTAGGCAGTTCTGGCCTGCTGGCCAAATCTAGCCCACGGCCTGTCTCTTTTAAATAAAGTGTTATTGGAATATAGCCACACCCATTCATTTACAACTGCTATACAGAAGGAGGATGACAGGGCTGAGTAGCTGCGGTAAGCACCAGATGGCTTGCCAAGGCTAAAACATTTACTTTACAGAAAAAGTTTGCCAACCTTTGCTTTGGATGAATCTATGAACAAATAAAGTCTGATCTTTAGTACATATAAAAGATCTTCTAAATATAAAGTGCTATTATAAAATCGTACAGTTCTTTTGTGTGACTTTTTGAAATATTCTATCTTCAAAGCTACTGTGACAAACCTACATTCACACACACTGAGCTATGCGTAATCTCTGCGTCTGCAGTGGGGTTATTTGGCGGATGGAGTTGTGAATTTTCCCCTTAAAATGTACCTGGTACCTCTCAAACTAGGGAAATTTTCTCACAGAGGAGTCAGAGCCTTCTCTTGGAGTCCGGCTTCTCAAAGCATATGAAGAATAAGTGAAGAATGTCTTTGCCCAACAAAATAGCAAATTGTACTTTCAGCAAAAATACAGTCCTCTAGGAATGCTCTTTGTGTGATGCCCCTCAGGGCCTGCACTATCTAGATGTTTCTATGTAGCTACTGGCCTGGCCTTTCTCTGAGTCTATTCTCAAAGTCTTTGCTAATTCTGAAAGAAAATGTTCTTAAAATTCCTATGAGTCTTTTAAAGAAGAATCTTTCTCGTCCTGGTTAGAAACACTTTAATATAATAAAATTTCTTGCTCCAAGGCAGTCATTGAATAATTTCAATTTGCTCCTGGGGTCCAATGAAGTTCTTTACCTCCACCCTTGGATAAACAACATACACTTTGTCCGCAAGAGGGCAGGGAACGTTTTATCTTTTGCTGTACCTCCCTCATCTCTAGGCCTTCCCCTCGCTGGAACTCGGCGCATATACTGAAATTAGTAGAAAACTGGGAATATCTAAAACTAGTTACATGTCATCCAAAATCTCTCTCCCATACCTGTTCCAAAGATGTGATTTTAGAAAGTGTCTGATGACTTGGTGCACACTGCATTAATTAGAATCCTGCATTACAACAAAGAGGGCTGAGAGCAGGGAAACACCTGCTAATTCAGGATCCATTACTGTGGCTAGGGAGTAAGGCTAAAGTTTAAGAAATTGTTCATAATGCTTAATCATTCTGCCCTTTAGAAGAAAATTAGTTATCCCAGATTTTTTAAACTAGCCATTATGTCATATTTAGTGAAAATGTAAATGATTGTCAAACATTGTAGGTGCACAAGTGTTTTCTGAAACATATTTGCTGTTCAAACTGAGATGCAGCTGGGAAATTGTTAAGTGGTGATTTCACTACACATTAACAGAAGAATTAAAATCAAAATATTCTACTTTCATTTGTTAACATTTTCTTTTATAAAGCCAGATTAAATGTGTTAAGTAGTTTAATTGATTGAAATGAACGTAATATTTCAAACAAATACAAGTCAATAAACTTTCTTGTCCTATAATTCATTTATAGTGACCTCGCTTAAGAATAAGATTGTTTCAGGTATTTAAAAATCTACTGGCATTTGGGATAATAATGTTAGTCTAAACTATTGGTTAAGTGAAATGTCACTGTGCAGTAAGAACTTATTTTGAAATTACAATAATTAATATTTCTGTCCTCTTTGCAATTTTAAAAAGAAAGAACATGTGAACTACTTTGTATGTTTATTCTATATTATTATGAATTATCATGCTGAGTTGATTTTCATCTTCAAAGTAGAACCAGATTGTAGCTATAAAAGTCTTAGGAAATCAAATTAAATTTTTAAAAAATTTATTTTCTTCTTGTTTCAGATTAGTATATGGATACAATCAGGTTACATTATTTATGTTTCTTAAGTACGAGTCTAAGTCATAGTTGTGCCCTTCACCCAGGAGCTGTGCCATCAATCCCTACATGGCACCTGTTAGGTGAGAGCTTACTGAACCCTGTCCACCATCGCCCCCTTTTCCTCCCCTCCTCCACTTGCATTTAATTGTGGGATTTCTGAGTGTGTGGGGGGCATCTAGTCCTTCATCTACTGGTTTCATATCAGTACTGAGTACATTGGATGCTTGCTTTTCCATTCTTGTGATACTTAGGAGGATGTTCTCCAAATCCTTCCAGGTAAATGCAAAAGATGTAAAGTCTCCATCTTTCTTTATGACTAAATAGTACTCCATGGAATGTATGTATGTACACACACACACATATATATATGTGTATGGAATGTGTGTGTGTGTGTGTATTCATGGAATACTATATATGTGTATAAATACTATATATATTATACTGTATATAGTATTTTTATATATATATACCATAGTTTATCCATTTTTGAGTGTATGGGCACTTAGGTTGTTTCCACAACTTGGTGATTGTGAATTGAGCAGCAATAAACTTTCCAGGGCAAATGTCCTTCTGGTAAAACTATTTCTTTTTTCTCCTGGGTAAACACCTAGTAGTAAGATTGCCGGATCAGAGGGAAGGTTTACTTTAAGCTCTTTGAGGATTCACCATACTTCTTTTCCAAAAGGTTTGTATTGGTTTGCAGTCCCCCCATAGTGTGTAAGGGTTCCCTTCTCTCCACACCTCTCCAGCATCTGCGGCTTTGGGACTTTGTGATGTGGGCCATTCTCACTGGAGTTCGGTGAATACGTTTATTGTGCAAATGAGTCCATTCTTCACTCTAACTGCATCAGAGATCTAGTGCTATAGTCTTTGAAAAACACTAGTTCATTTTTGTTTAGTATTACACACACTTACCCATTTCTATCAAGTTTTAAGATTTATGATTCTTCATCCAGCATTAAATTCTGTAAGTCTTAATGTTCAGGGACTATGTAGTCATTTATAAAAAGAGTCCCACTGGGGGTGGGGGCGAAAATCATGTAGGAGGAAAGTACACTGAAATCAGATTTGTCAAGAAATGATCAGACAGAAAACAGCCTTCTAACATTTTGACTATCCACGAGTCTATGGATCAGTCTATAAACTAGAGGTTTGTGTATGTATACACCTACAAATATTAATGGGAAAAAATGCATTGAAACTGCGGAGAAACATTTGAACATTTTACAGCTATTGCCCTTTATTTTTTCTGAAATATATTGAAAATTTGGTAACAGCTGCCTATGTATATTAAAAAAATAAAATTATTGTGGAAATACTCAGAACTTAAACTAATTTTCTTCTCTTCAATTAAGAAGGCTTTTCCTTAAAAGAGAGACAGAGTTTCGCTTTGTTGCCCAGGCTAGAGTGCAGTGGTGAGATCAAGCTTACTGCAACCTCAAACTCCTTAGCTCAGCTGGGACTACAGGGAGTGCCACCATACCTGACTATTTTTTAAATTGTTATAGATATGAGGTATCACTATTTTAACCAGGCTGAACTCACATACCTGGCCCCAACCTGTCTTCCTGCCTTAAGTGCTGTAATTACAGGTGTGAGCCACCATAACAGTCTCTCAAACCCCCCCATTGGTGTGCAGACCTTAATAAAAAGTACGTGAAATAACACATACTGGTGGTTAAAAGTCTCAGGTTAAATTTTAGAAGTCAAACAGATTCACATCGAAATCTTGACTGTCATCACCAGAGTGATCTTCAGCAAGTTAATGAATCTCTTTGAGTTTCAGTTTTTTTCATCTGTAAAGCGAGGGGAAATGCCTACTGTTTGGCTAAAATTAAATATTGTACATGAACCACTTTATATACTGTCTGACGTTCCAACAGTGATGATTAAGGATGCACACCACATTTTTATTATTTGAATTATGGTAAACACAAAATCGTGGTAAGTATAATGTAAAACGTCTTTTTATTAATTGGTTTGAAGGAGTATAAACATATTGATTTCCTAAACCAAAAGGATTTGGGTGGATGGTCTGATCCAGTTTACCTCAATGATCAGCAACTACCTTCAACATGAACAACGTATATAAAATTGGTTGCAGTTTGAACTACACCACTTCAGCAAATAAAATCAGAATCCACTTTAGACCCTGGAAACTTTCCTATGGATATTTCTTCTCCAATCATCAAATTGTTTTGTTTTATTTAACTGTCAATTTTGCAAATAACTTAAATGAGCAATGTGTAAATTTTAAAGCAAAAAGAACTTTTTTTCTGAAAATCTTTGCAAAAGCGTAAGGGTTCCTAAGATGTGTTTGTATAAGTTTGTGTTTACATACTGTGTGCAATTTATTTTTAAGTGTTCCAGTAGAGGTAAAAATAAATAAATAAAAGAATACTTGGGTAAAATTATTTTCAACAGGTGCATATCAATGAGGGGTGTCAGAGGTCATAACAGGATCCCCCAAGTTAGCGGCACTGTTGTGGCGGTGCAGGGGTGACTGTAATTCCCGTGTAATGCCAGGCTGGATGCTTTGCAAACCATGCTGGCATGCGTGCACTGCTGTAAACCCTCAAAACAAAGCAGGGAACCAGGCCGTGTGAGCCTGTGAGACCAGAGACTGCAGACAGCTTGCTTCAAAATCCAGCCTTGCCGTGGTGATGTCATTGGTGAACTTAAATCTTTGATTTTCTCCAGATTCTGGGATAACCAAAGACTAGTTAGATTTTCATGGGAACAGAATAAGTGTGTAGCACTTGGCCATGGCTCCCTGCCTTCCAAAGTGTGTGTGAGGCGTGGGGAGCACTGGGGTTCCCATTGTCTCATTGGGAACCAGCTCATCATTTGACAGTGACAATGAATATTCTTGCTGAGTAGTATGAAGGGAGCATCTCAAAGGCATAGAATATTTCTCAACATCCTGTGGAGATGAGCACACACACTGGCCCTTCTTAACCTTATCCTCACATCCTTTAGTGTGTGTCACACTTTATGGGGGCAGGACATGATTGCAAGAGGGACTTTACCTAGCAATTCCAATCAGTGTAACTGGCTTATTGTACCCTCAATGAATCCCCAACAATAAAAAAAAAAGAAAAAAAAAAAAAAAAAAGAAAAGGGAAAATTCTTTTTCTGATGTTAGATTAAATATGTGATGTAGCTTAATTGATTAAAATAAAGCTAATTCTGGCCTTATAATTCTGCACAAAAGAATCCTTAACCTCAACATGACTGTGATTAGAAATAGGGCTTTTAGAAGGTGACCCGTGTCAGGACACTGAAAGCAGCAGGCACCAGTCTGCAAGCCGCAAAGAGAGGAAGCAAAAAGGCTGTGCAGTTGTCCCAGTGAAGTGACTTTTCATAATACGGATCATTCCTGTTATAAAGAAGAGGGAAAGTATTCACAGACATCTCTAAAATAGTAGTTCTAACCCTTTTAAGAATATAATTTAGAAAACATACAAGTACACTTACACAAAATTTCAGCACCATCAGAGGGTTCATAGATGACTTAATCATGGTTTTTCTCCTCCTGACTCAGTTTAGGCATCCTGTTCACACTTCTAACACACTGACAGAGAAAGTAACAAGAAGGCCAGAGGAAGCACCTCCATAGTACTCGGGGAAAGGATCTGGAAGGAATAAATTTAGTTGCAATTTGGACATGTTACATCTAAAGATACAGAAGCTCACTTGTTGAACAAGAGGTGAAAAATTCAGGGGAAAAAAGTTTAAGCGTGAATTTGAGATGGAAGTATCACTTTAGAAAGTATCAGTGCAGGGGCAGCGCCTGGGGCTCAAAGGAGTAGGGTGCCAGCCCCATAGGCCGGAGGTGGTGGGTTCAAACCCAGCCTCAGCCAAAAATTGCAAAAAAAAGAAAGTATCTGTGCAGTGATCATGGGAATGTATTTAACAAGGGGAAAATGGAAATATTCAAAAGGAAAATTTTAAAAGATTTAAAAAGAGAATGTGCAATATCGGAGGAAGTATAGACCCATTTTGTAATCTAAAAATATTCTGAAATAAAAATTTGAAAATGAGTGCTGTGTGAATATTAATTATTTGTTTTTCACATAGGAAAATGTAAGGAAAACTTACGTTTTATGTTATGAAAGATAAAAAACAACAACAAAACAAAGCTGTATAACAGGGAACTGACCAGTGATAAGACTCTTTAAGGAGCAGAGGAAAAGAGGAAGTTTCGTTTTTGTTCAGAGGGAGCAAGTCCAGGAGAGGAGGAGTGATACTTGGGGTTTGGAGGTAAAGCTTTGGAAAGCTGAGAGAACCAGTGTCAGAGAAGGTGTGTTTTGTCACTAAACTAGGGCGCGGTAAGATCTGTTGATAACCGAGGGAGTTTTAATTGAAAAAATGCAGAATTTAATAGAAGTAAACTTAAAAATAAAGCATTTAAAAGAATAAGTAACTTCAATAAAGGGGAAATAAAACTACAATTTTAAAATAACTTTCGAAAAATGAAATTGATCAACATGTTTTCTGGCTGTCTCCAATATCCTCTGGTAAATTGGGGCTAAAGGAACAGATTAGTCAACATCATAGTTTAACAAATTTTTGAAACTGAAAAATTGATACTGATAAAAAACAAAGGATTTCAAAATTTCTAGGGTAGATAGAGTGACAAGCCCCAGGATACATATTTGTATTCTGGTCCTAATTCCAATTGAGTTTTAGTGGCTAACTGAAGTATCAGAATGGAAATAACTCAAAGCCACTGTTACGGGACCAGACTGGTACTGTCAGTGACTGTCCTGAAGAGGGTGTCAGGACCGCATGGTACCACACACTGGATTGTCCATGTGGGTTAGAAAAATTAGGTTCAGCATAAGTTCTTTAAAAAAGTCTAGTGACATGGGATTGAAAGAAAAAGAGAAGGACACAAATCTGAAATTGGAGGGGGATTTGACAGTTGAGGTCTTTCAAACAGAAGACGTTTAAGACCAGGTGTTGTCATTCCTCTGCTAAAAAACTCTTTAGCTGCTTCTGAGCCAACTAGAATACAATCCAAGTGTGCACAGAGGCCTCAAAGGCTCCACGTGATGAAGCCCCCATGTCCTTCGTCCCCTCGTGCCATCTGCTCCTCCGTCCCCCTGCTCCTCTGCTCATACCCACCGGCTTTTTGCTGTACATTAAACGTTTGCATACGTCGCTGTCGTGGGGTCTTTCTTACGCTGCCATCTCTGGCTAGAAGGGTAAGACCCTCAGGGAGCTCTCGGGCTTGATGTATCAAATCCTTCGGGTCTTTACTTTAATGCTCATTTTTTCCCATAAACATTCTACTTAGAATTCTAAGTCCTCCCCCAGATAAGCATCCCACTCACTCTCCCTCTATACGCTCTGGCCAGTATTCTTTGTAGAATTTACCATTTTCTAATAAAGTGTGCATTCTCCTTCTTTATTTATTTTTTATTGTCTGCAGTCCCAACACCAATTTAACTAGATTGTAGTACCATGAGAACAGAAATATTTGTGCCTTGCTCTCTGCTCTGTTGAGAGGGTGCTGTGTGCCCCACAAGTAGTTGTTAAATGAACGCGTGAAAGAATAAAATAAGAGAGAAGGTTAGTATATAGTTAGTGCAATAAAATGCCAAATTGGAAGAGAATGTTCCACATGGAGATATAGCTATAAATATAAATTCCAAAAAGTGAATGCCATTAAAAGCTGCGTTAGTTTCCCAGAACGTCAGTAAGAGGTGATAAGACGTTAAGGTTTGAAAGGTAAAAAATACTTTCACAGCAATTTGGCTGAGAGCAAAGATTGTAAGGATCACAGACGGCACATGTAGAAAGGAAGGAAAATCTTTTACTGAATCCAGAAGGGGGGCTGCTGTTAATGAAGTCTTGCTTGAATATTTTCTTGCTTGATAGATATTTGCCTAGAAAACTTCATGAAATATTTAAAATGACTAAGTCAAAGACGGAAGTCTCAGAGCACCGTGCACACCAGGGGAAGAGACAAGCAAAGAGAGAAAATCCATTTTCTTTATAGGAAAAGTCATCTGCAAACACTGTAGAATTTTAAAAGTTCGGGAATTTTGTAATTATGGCTAAAAATGTAAGCATAAGCTTAACAATAAAAAAAAATAGACGACAGAGAAGAAGGAAGAGAGAGTGGATAGATGAAAAGAAAAAAAGGAGCAAGAATAGAGTGAAAGAAAGGCCAAATGTTTAGAAAAATAATTTCCTCTTCCTATGCGACATCAGATTGGAAGTTGCTGATAATTTTTCTATTAATTTTGAGTCTGTTGCCAGATCTTGGTTTCTTATGCTGATAAGTTAGCTTTCCAACCACATCCATTATTTTTATTGGAAATCGTGCTCTTCCCCAATCTGTTGGCATTTTTGTCTCATTTCTTTCATTTGTCTCATAGACTATTGAGTGTTCTCTAAGATATCTACGTCCGTACTTCACGCTTTCTTTAATTCCCATCTCCTCCTGTATCCTCACATTGTCTGTCACCTAAAGTAGCCTCTGGTTTGCTTTTTCTTCGAGTCACTTTTTCTCAGTTCATTTTTTACAGTGTCAACAAGATATCTTCGGAGCATTAGTCAGCGTTCCCAAGTCCTCCTGAATTGTTTCTGAATTAAACTTCTAACTTCTGCTCCTCCTATGTAGAACCTTGGTAAGGAATCTCTGCACTGTTTCTATCAGTTTCAAAATGAATTTCTCGCCCCACTGAAACCTGACTGTGGCTGGCACTGGCGCGGCGGCCCTGTTTTACGTCTTGCACTCTTCAGCCCTCACACTTCCCTTTCAACTAGAATCATTGCACACACTTTCCCCCTTTCTTTTATTTTGTGAGACAGATTCGCACTCTGCTGCCCAGGCTAGAGTGCCAGGGTGTCAGCTTAGCTCATAGCGACTTTAAGGGATCCTCTTGCCTGAAACTCCCCAGTAGCTGGGACTCCAGGACCCTCCAGGACCCCTGGCTATTTTTTTCTATTTTTAGGAGAGGTGGGGTCTCGCTCTTGTTCAGGCTGGTCTTGAACTCCTGCACTTCAGGGATCCTCCCACCTCAGCCTCCAGAGTGCTGGGATCGCAGGTGTGAGCCAGCATGCCTGGACTGTCTGCTCTTTTCTAAGAGTTTGGCTCTTTCCCTCAGGTTTCTGTTCTCAATCTTTATCCCGATGTTCTTCATGAAACTTTCTGCAGTCTGGACTTTTGGACCTCTTCTTGCAAGGAACAATGGTCACTTCTCAACAAGCTGTGGAAAATACCTTTCGTGATTTTATCACCACTCTCTCTCCAACTTCTTCACTGCCCGCATGAACAAGCCACTGTCAAAATGGCAAACTGGGCCTATCGTTTAGGCCCACACTTTGATTAATTGGACTGCTTTTTGTTTGGGATATAATAAACTAAACTTTTTTTTTTTTTTTTGCAGTTTTTGAGTGGGGTCAGGCTTAAACCTGCCACCCCTGGTTTTCAGAGCCGGCACTCTACTCCTTGAGCCACAGGCGCTACCCAATAAACTAAACTTTTGATTCAAAATTGGACATTTCATGGTTGATGACCTAATGTTAAATATTAGTTGCTATTAAAATGCATACTTATTTCCTACAGGCTTATTTTATACAAAAATGACACTACCTTTCCCTTTAAAAATGTAAGTTCCTTTACCAATGGTTCCTCAGACGTTTGTTCTCTATTTGGTTTTGTATCTTTCATAGGGTCAAAACAATTGCCTGGGCTTCCACATTTGTTATAGAATAGTAGCGGACATGTGATTGCTTCAGGTGATCTGAATTTGCCCCGATAAATGAAGCCATAACCTAGAGCTCGTCCAGATAAACCACCCTACTGGTGTGGAAGGGCAAAGTGCTCACGTATAAGGTCTGCAGTGCACTTGGCTCATCACCACTGGGGCTCACTGACCAGTGATGCCGTCTAGAGCCTGCCTGACTGCCAGGCACTCAGCTGTCCTCATTCCATGCTGCAACGAGAAGGCAGTGCCAAACACACTGTTTTCAATGAAAGTCTTAAAATTAAAACTTATATGTTATTTATTCTGATAGATGGAACAGAAGGGGCTCATTCGTATTGGGTAGAGTTGGCTTTTTAATGCGTTCTTACTAAAGGAAGCAGAGAAAACCTTGTTTCATTCTAATGTTTGAAAGAGAGCAGCTAAATGAGCAGCTAATGGGGCCCAACTCTGGTTGTGATATTGGCAGACACTTCTCACACGAGAAGTTCCAGTAGGAACAGCTATCATTTCCAATGTGCAAATGGTGTCACAGGTGGCACAGATGGGGGGCAGCAACAGTAGTGGAGCAGGTGAGGTGGGTGGTGGCCGGTGGGTCATGGCTGTGCTTCCCCTACAACATGACTCTGGCTGTGCAAAGTGCAAATTATGATAATTTTTGCCCTATTCAGTTTTCTGACTAACACCAACTATTTCAGCTAGCTGAAGCAGCAGCTGGAGAGCCACATGGTACAGGATCGCTGCTTAAAAAAGAAAACCCAGGTTGGATGTGTGCCTTTAATGCCAGCGCTGGGAGGCCAGGGCAGGAGGGTCACTTGAATGCAAGCATTTGAGCTCGCCGTGGGCTGTGATAATGTCAGATTACCCTGGTCAACAGGGTGAGATGCTGTCTTAAAACAAAACCTCAGCAGACTTTTAGGTACTATACAAAAAGAGGAGGGTAAGCAGAAAGATTCCCCTGTGTGTGAAGGAAGGAGGGATGACATTTGTGTTAGATGGTAAAGAATCAGTGCTGTTTTCATGAGCTTGAAGTATCCTGATAATAAATTGAAAGAAGGAAATTAGTAGATTTTTGTTTTAAGAATAAAAGATATTCTTTTGCTATTGCATGTTTTATTAATGTTTAATCCCAAATTCCCATATGTTAATTTTTTCCCCACCTATTACAATATCGACTACTTGGATGAGTGAACATTCATTTTCTAGCTCTCTTCCTTGAAAAACTAGTCTTCACTGTTAGCCATAAAAGAAAATTAAAAAACGTGCTTCCCTCGGGGGAGTCATGTTTCCCCCAGACTCCTATCCTAGTCTTTGCCTCTGCGTCTGATTCTTCTAACCATTTCTTAGCCCAGTAGAGGGGTAAAGACCTATTTTCAGATCACTTTCAACCCCCTCTCTCTTTTTGGCCACCCACTGAAGGCAGCACATTTGATTTCTGAGATTTATACTCATCAGAGTGCCACCATTTAAAAATTTAGGAAAAAAGTTGAAGACAATTGATAAAAAAGATTTATGGATATAACTGAGTCTTTCTAAACTTATACAGTAACTCTAGACTCACATAGGCGATAACAAAGATAGAGCAGAGATTCTGAATACTTTCCACCTATTATGTTCACATCTCACAAGACTGTGAACTATTTAGCTGAACTAAGATGTTAGAATACTATTGTTTTAACCAAAAACTATTCATATTTTATTTCTTTTTCTGCTAACACCCTTGTGCTCTTCAGGATACTGTTCTTCACTTTGTTTTCACATGTCTTTAGCCTTCTTGAAGCTATGACAGCCATTGTTTTTTGAGACTTTGATGGTGCTGAGGATAAGAAGTCAAATACTTTATAGATTGTCTCTTCAGTTAGATTTGGGTGGTGATTAGTATTATTAAATAAATGATAAGAGAATTGGCCAATATGTCACCTAAGTTACAGTTATACATTTTTCTCCTCACATGATGACAGAATATGTGACCTCAACATGATTTATTGATGGTTCTTTTAACTCTAATCCAGTGGTTATCAACCTTCCGAAGGATGCGAACCTTAATGTGGTCCAAAGGGGTCACAACCCACAGGTTGAGAACTGCTGCATCCATGATCAGACTGTCTCCACCAACTTTCTCCACTGTAAATTTACTGTTTCTGCTTCTCAGTATTTCATTAGAAGTAAGCTACTGAGTTCCATCCACATCCAAGAACAGAAGAAATGGGACCCACCTCCTGGATTGAGGGGTAACAAAAAATTTATTGAGATACAGTAAAACCAACAAACCAATTAAATATTTTGGAGGAGATCCTTTAAAGTTATGGAAAATCTATATTTCTTAGAACTTTTTTCTACTAATGTGAGCACTCTCCAGTGGATCTTGCTGTTCTCATGAAGATTTTCTATTTTCATTATTCTTTGTACATTGATCAGTTAGAATTCTCCTATAAGAAAAAAATTCTCTCCTATCATTTAATTTATGAAAGTAGTTACTTATGCCAGTATCCAGTCCTGTTCATTTAACCACCATTAGACAATATTATCATTATTTTATTGCTCAAATTGTTCTAGTTTGGGTCATTGAGAATACTTCTTTAGGAACTAGCTTACTTTCTGGCAAGATAAGATACTGCAAGTGCATTTTGTATTTTCCCAAGCTAACCCTAGAGTCGGATGTATTTCTAAAGAATCCTTTGATTGGAAATGGTATTTAGTAACCCATATCTAGGCCTGAGAGGGGCACGTTGCTACTGCGGGACCATTGCTTCTAGAGTTTTTCAAGGAAGAGAGCTAGAAAATGAATGTTCACTCATCCAAGTAGTCGATATTTATTTTGATATCGTTCTGTAAGAAGTTACAATAACCATGAATTCACGCTGATGTTTATGATGACACATCAGCACCTCAGGACTCATTCATTCTACTCTCCCCCTTGTAACCACTTTTGTTACCAGTGAGAAGCCCAGCCCTCTGTGTCTGTCCAACCCCAGCACACATCCCAAGTCATTTCAAAATGATTAACCCATGCTTCTAAGGGAAGCAAATGTGCAAACAGCATCATTGTCTGTAAGTTCAGTTTTTATTTCCTTAGATTTTCTAATCACAGAATTTTTTTTCCCCTAAGTTCCTTAGGTCAGCTTTATCTTTTCTGCACCCTTTAGTGAACCTATGGCATGTATTTCTAATAGAATTGAAAGCCTTCGTTCAAGTGTGGATTACGTGAGTGGTTCCCCAACATTGTGACTGATTACTTAAAATTTGCATGCCGTGAAATTCAACCTTTGTGGTGTACAATTGTGTGAATTTTTAGCAAAAGCAAGGATTAATCCATCCAATACTATAGTATTAAATATCAAAGTGTTCCATCACTTTAAAATTCTTTTGAGTTTCTCTTTATAATCACCTCCCCCCGAAGCCTCCACCCAACCAGTCCAGCAATATCTGATTTCATTTTCATCCCTGCAGTTCTGTCTACAGCATGCATAAAGCTGCTTTGTATACCCACCAACAGGTTCTGAGTGGACACTTGGGAAAATATCTAGAAGTAAGATTGTGAGGTCGTGTTTTATAGCTGTAAGAACCCGGTGATCTATTTTTCAGAGCGTCTGTTCAATTTTCATTTCCATTACCAATTAATGAGAATTCCCATTGCTTTGTATCCTCAAAATACTTTCATTTTTTAGAAAATGGTTTCCATCATTTTAATGGATATGCAGTTTTACTTCCAGTTTTTAATTTGCATTTTCCTAATGACTGATGGTGCAGGACGTCGCCTGGTATGTTTGTTTTCAATCTGCATTTCTACATTGATGATTTGTCCGGTTATGCTTTTCACTCAATTATTTATTGGATTTATCTTCTTTCTTAAGTTTGCTAGTTCTTCTTTACATATTATATGTTTAGGTTTTATCAGATATGTGATCTCCACACATTTTCTCCCATAACTGGCTCATATTCTCATTCTTTTTAGAGTTATCTTTTCCTCGTCCAAATATTTTAATTCTGATGATCCTTCCATTTTAATTGGTTGTACCTTGTATAAGAGAACTTAGCCAATCCTACATCTTGTAAATCTTGTATTGTTTTCTTTTAGAAATTTCAGAGTTTTACATTTTATGTTTATAATTCATTTTGAGTTAATCTTAAGTAAATTATAGGGTATGTGTCGAGGGTCACATAAGCATCCACTACCATCCTGTCTATTAAATTGACTTTGCACCATTGTCAGTAAGTAGTCAACCCTTAGGTTGTTCACGTGAAGGATTTCTACTTTCTTAATGTGTGTCTTATTGCTATACACTTTTCTCTTATCACTGCTTCTGCTGCATCCCTTAAGTTTTGATATGTTGTATTTTCATTTTTGTTTGTATCAAAATGTCACATGTACCCTATAATACATACAACTATTATGTGCTTATAAAAATTAAAAATTAGGAAATTAAAAATAGCAATTAAGAAAATGTCATTGACTAGGTCTGCACTGGGATTCTTAGTCTACTCACAGCACTGAAGTCTGTGTCTGCTATTTCACCAGTACAAACTAGATTGCTCCCTTATGTTAAGCCCCAAAGTTGTGAATCCTTCCAATACAGGAATATCCTTTATTTTCAGATTTGTTTCTGACTGAGCTCCTTTGCCTTTCTAAATAAAGTTTAGAATCATTTTTCTATACGTATGAAATTGGTTTCTGGGCTTTTGATCATTACTGCATAGAATCTACACATCAGACTGGAGCATCCTCTTCACACTATTGAGTTTTACGATCTAAGAATCTGATGTATTTCTTCATTATTAAGGTCTTGTACGATTTCTTTCCTCAATCTTTTGCTGTCATTCATGTCCTAAATGTATATATTTTTGGTTTATAACCCAATTATTTTTGAGAAAATAGTAAATAGTATGATTTAATTTTAAATTTAAATATTTTATTTTTGGTATATAGGAATACTGTTGGTTTCCAAATAGACCTTGTACCATAAAGGTCTGTAAACTGAGATTTTAATGCTGGGTGCAATTCCATATGGTGTTTTCTGTAGACAATCATGCACACAGTTACGACTTTTGTTCAGTTGTAGTCTTTTCTTTATAATCAATAAATCACCTATCTTTTGTCTTGCCCTGTTGTACTGGCTAAGACTTCTACTATTTTATTGAATAAAGAATACTGGTAGAGAAGTTGTCTATTTCTCTTTTTTCATCTTAGTGGGAAATCTTTCAGGGTCTAATAATGAAATATGATATTATTTACGGGTTTTTGTAGATGCCCTTTTAGGTTTGCAACATGTCTTTTAATTTTTATATTTCTGAAAGTATTTTTAGGACAAATCGATGTTGAATTTTTGGTGCATCCTCTGAGAAGATAAAGTTTTTTGTCAATATTCTGTCAATAAGATACATTATAATGATTGATCTTGAATTTTATCAGCCCTACCTTCCAGAGGTGAACACCATTTGGCAGATGCTGTTATCAGTTTTATAGGTAGCTGATTTTGATTAACTGATCTTTCTGATGACTGATTTTGGTGTCTATTCACAACAGATATTAGTGATTAATTTTGTACCTTGCATTTTGGCAGAATATATTTCTTCTTGATTTTGGCATTTAAGTAAATTGACTTAAAATGAGTTGGGAATGTTCTTTTCTTTTTACTTTCTCAAAGTATTAGAGTGAATTAGTATCATTTATTTTTTAAATGTTTGATAGAATTTATTAGTGAAATTATCTGGGGATGGAGTTTTAACAGATGTAATTTTAATCACATAATCTAATTATTCTTGATTGAGTTTGGGTAATTTGTGTCTTTCAAAAACCCCTAATCCATTTTAATTAAATTATTAAAGTTATGACTACAGAATTATTCTTTATATCCTCTCAAAATCTCTTTGATATTTGTGGAGCCAGAAATAATGTCTCCTCTTTCATTACTGATTTACAATTTTGTATCTTTTCTTTTTCTTTTACACCTGGTTAGAAATTGTCAATTTGATTGATTTTTCAAAATACCAGCTTTGGTATTATTTATCACCTTTCTTTTCTTCTAAATTCAATTTCATTGGTTTATGATCTAATCCTTAGGATTTTCTTTTACTTCTACTTACATTAGGATTACTTTGTTTTATTTTAAATTACTTCCATTGGGTGAAAGTTTAGGTAACTGGTTTGAGACCGTTATCATTTTCTAATATAAGCATTTGATAATTATAAATTATTTTTCTAGCAACTGCCTTAACTTTATCTCACAAATTTTGGTACAAACTATATTTAGTACTAAATATATTTTTATTTTTTTATTAGCACTTTACTCTGTGTTATTTAAAAGTGTATTATTTAATTGTAAAATATATTTTTTATTTTTCCAGATACTTTGTTTCTAATGCATAATTTAACTCCATTATGATTTGAAACTGTACATTGCATTATTTCTGCTACTTTAAGTTTATGAAGACTTGTTTCATGGCTCAGAATATGGTACAGCTAGGGAAGGGAACCAGGTGCGCTTCAGATAATGAATGAGCTGGTGAAATGGTATATAAAGGTCAATTAGGTAAAGTCAGTTGTTTAGGTCATCTATATCTCTGCTATCTTTTTCATCCTCTCAATTTCTGAAAGAGGAGTTCTGAAGTGTGTGTATTGGTCAATTTCTCACACCTTTATATCAGTAATTACTTCATTCTTTTTTTAAATTTTGGATTAATCTGAAGGTATATAAGATTAGATTACAAGGTTTGCATTTCTTAGGTGACATCTGAGTTGTAGTTAAGTTCTTCACTCAGGAGATGTACCCCCTACGTTATACCCATTAGGTGAGACCTTACTGAGACCCCTCCCCTTGCTTCATTTAATTTGAAAATGTTGTCATATGCATTTGCATTTGGAATGTCTAAAAAATGAACCCCTTTATCATTATGAAATCTTTCTCTTTATCATCCATAATGTTGTTTTTCAAAGTCTACTTTTTCTAAATTAATATACCTACTCTAATATTCTTTTGGATAAATCTTATGACATTTATTTATTTTTCTGTTTTCTTTTACTTTTAATATAACTATGTATTTATATTTAAAATTGGGGAGGGTTAAGAAGTAGCACATACACACCACTCCCTAGGGGAGGATCAAAAACGGCCAAGCAGATGCTCCCCTGTGGATGGGCTGTCTTGGAAAGAGCATAGCAAATCATCAGAGAACCCCCAGGGGAAAACACTCAGAGTGAAGCAGAGGAGGACAGGGAATTCCATTTGTCAAGACTGGAGGGTACTTGAAGAAGACTCCAGCACACTGGAAGGAATAAAGGAGAGAACCCCTGGGCCTCATGCTCCCATCCCCACTGCAGGTCTTCACACTGATCTGGCAACTGCTTGAAATAGATACAGAAAAGTCCACCGAGGAGCAGGCTTAGCAGGGCCTTCTGGCCTCCATTGGGTTGCAGCAGATGATGCCACTCTGAGCTCAGGTCTGGAGTGCCCCATCTACACAGGGATCAGCTACACTGCACCTGCCTCAACATCCCCCTGGGCCATGCCACAGAGGGAGCAAGGAGAGCAGACACTGTCCTATGTTGTGAGTAAAGCCATATTCCTCTTCTGCCAGGGAAGTGGGGGGGAGCTCACGGTGGTGACTCAGCAGGAACTGTGTCATGACAGAACCCCAGCTGTCCAGAAGCCCAGCTGCCACGGCCCCTTATACTGCTAGTGGAACAAACCTCCCAGCACTGTGTACCTCACACTGAGGCCCAAGCCTTGGCACTTGGATGCACAAGTGGAGGTGCACATCTCTGTAGAAACACACGCCAACCAGCAGTCATGCCCCCATGTTCATGTCTGCCCACTGGAGGAGCACCACATGTGAGTCCACACACACACACACCCCTGAGCTGTGGGTGGTGGGCAACACAACTGCACACCTACATTCCCTGAAATGGTTCATGTCCCTCTGGTTGTGTGTGTCAGCTGGCAAGTCACACTCCCACAGCAACAGAGGACCCCATCCTGTCCTCCAGCTCGCTACCACAGACCTGCTAGTCACAAGCCAGCCCTGTCACATGTCACTTCGACCTGGATGGAGAAAATGCCCACAAACATAACACCTGCAGCCATTGTCTAGGTGGCCTCACCTGCAGCAAACACCGTTAGCTGTTAAGCTTCCCAAACAACCATTGCCATCACTGTAGGAAGTCCTAGGCAGAGCCATCTCCTGCAGCTCCTGCCTCAGTTGAGAGGAACTCACACAGCTGCTGGCTGGAGCTTCCAACAGTGACCTTGAAGCAGCCCACTCCTATGCACCATGATCTCCCAGCACGGGCCCAGGTCCTACAATGTCCTCAATGTTGGCGAGTATCCTATGACACACCCAGGCACCTATAAGTTCCTATAACTCACCTTGCATCTGACTGAAGTCTATGATGTATCCAGACACCTGACAATACTCTGCAAAACAATTCCTACCACTTGAAAAAAACCTAACTTACCACCCCAAAAGATCACAATAGGTACATAGCAATGGCCCCAAACCAAAAGTAAATTGTTAAAATGTCAGAAATTGAATTAAAAATGTGGATGGCAAACAAGATGAACAGAATTGAAGAGAAAGTTGAAAACCAACACAATAACAAAAAAAAAAAAATTCAGGACATAAAGAATTTTTTTTTTTAATTGCTAAAAAGAGAGTCAACATTGGACAAGATATAATAGAAGTAAAGACTTTCATTTAGAGAATTATAAATACAGTAGAAAACTTCAACAACAGGTTAGACCAAGCAGAAGAAAAATTTCAGAGTTGTAATACAAGACCTTTAAACTAACCCAACCAAGGATTCAAAAAAAATGAAGAATTAGCAACCACTCCGAGAAATATTGAGACTATGTGAAATAAGCCAATAGATGAATTAGATATCCTGGAGGGAGACGAAGAAAACAAATCATGGAAAACCTATTTGAGGGAATTATTGAGGAAAACGTCTCTGCTGTCACCAAAGATTCACACATCCAGATACTGTATGTCCACTGAGCACCAGGAAGATACAAAGCAAGCAGCAAATTTCCAAGGCACAGAGTCATCAGTCTGGAAAAGTCAAAATGAAGGAAGAAATTCTACAAGGCCAAAGATGAAAGAAAGAACTAACCTACAAAAGAAAACTCAGTGGGCTAACAGCAGACTTAGTAGAGACCTTAAAAGCCAGAAGGGGGAGGGAGAGCAAGATGGCGGCCAAGTAACAGCTTCCCTGAAACTGGGCACCATGAGTCTGGGGAGATAAGACTACAGGCATCTCTGGCTGGTGGGATCTGCCTATAATTATCCCTTTGAGGACATAGAGAGTCAGCAAGAGACTTCCAGACCCCAAGAGGAGGACAAAAACAGTGGAAAACTGGCAAGTGGTTGCATGTGTTCGATTGGTCTAATCCCGCCAGCAGCTGTAAGTACAACAGCAGTGAGACTGCAAACTGGAAAGGCCTAACCTGTGAACTGTTTTGGTGTTTATGGACTTGGCGTTCAGTTGAATTGCCTTGGGGAGAGCTTGGGCAGGAGTGTGGAGAACTTTGGTCATTGTCTAGGGCCCCAGACTGAGCTGCTGAGCTGGATGGAGCTAATAGTGTTCAGCTGTGGGCTGCAGGGAGCCATTGTGAGAGAACTGCCCTGGCAAGCTCCACCCTCAGGGTTGCAGAGCAAGCATCAGGCTGGGTAGAACTAGTAATCTAGTGACTGAGAAGCCTAAAGGCGGGGACTGAGCCGCCTTACAGCCTTAACCCTCAGGGGCAGAGTGAGACTGGTTTTGGCACACCTGGTAAGTGGATAGCCACCTCAGCAGTGATTGCAGCGACAAGCACTTTCCTGAGAAAGCTTCTACTTAGCCAAGTTTAGAAGTTTAAAGTTTCCTTTTAAGAGGGCTGAAGAGAGATTTAGGGTTTGAGAAATCAATGGAGGCCTCCAGTCGTATCAGCATTGTGATTAACATCTCATACCCCAGAAGACCACCTGTTGCCAAGACAATATTCAACAAGATATATACACTGCTTTGTTTTGTTTTTTTCTTTGTTTGTTTGTTTTTTGTTTATTATTTTGTGTTGTTGTTTTGTTATTTTGTTTTTTAATTTCAACCTTTTCCCTACAGATTTTTCCTTTTCTTTTTCTTTCTTTGTTTATTTTTTCCTCCATTTTTCTAGTTTAAATATAATTTCCCATTGCTGCCTTTTTCAATAATTAGAAATTCATTTTTGCTAGTGTTTTTACCCTTATTATTTGGGTTTTCACCCAATTTTATCCCATAAACTTTTTTATTTGCTTGTTTGGGTTTGATTTATAGACAAAAATGCTATAAATCTCTACTTGGTGGAGGTGGGGTACTGTGTCAAATCAGGTTAGCAAAGAGCTGCTGACCTTAAGCAAACCACCCAACCAGGCACCCCATGATGTTGGGTATTTTTTTAAGGTTATGTATAAGTACCCTACTGTACACCTATATTGCTCTGTCTCCCTCTTTCTATGCCTCTCTTCTTTTTGTTAATATTCCCTTTTACCCACTCCCTCTCCTTTCTCTATTTTCTTTTTCTTTCTTTCTTTCTTTCTTTCTTTCTTTCTTTCTTTCTTTTTCTTTCTTTTATCCCTTCTTGCTCTTCAACCTTCTCATTCTTCTGGTCCTGTACAAAAAGAACTCCTCAAAACCTTAGTCCACAGGCATGGGAACTTAAAGAGCAAGAGGAAGTGAAAGAAAAATTAGGGCAAGGAAACAGATAAAGGAAATCACTCATGAGAAAGAATCAGCAGAAAACTCCTGGCAACATGAAGAACCAGTCCACAGCAACCCCTCCAAGGGACCATGAGGTAGCTACTGCAGAGGATTCCACCTATAAAGAAATGTTAAGAACGACAGAAAGAAAATTTACAATGCACATGATGAAAACAATGAATGACCCATATTAGTTTCATAATAAGGGTGAGTACATTGGGTACTTTTTCTTCCATTCTTGAGACACTTTACTAAGAAGAATACGTTCCAGCTCAATCCATGTAAACATGAATGTGGTAAGGTCTCCATCTGTCTTTAAGGCTGCATAGTATTCCATGGTGTACATATATCGCAATTTATTAATCCATTCGTGGATCGATGGGCATTTGGGCTTTTTCCATCACATGAAAGCTATAACCCAGTTACAACCTAAGAATAGGGAGAAGGGGGAAAGGGAGGGGAGGGAGGGGGGAGGTAAGTGGAGGAAGGAAGATTAATGGGATTACACCTGTGGTGCATCTTACAAGGATATATGTAAATTTTAGTAAATGTGGAATGTAAAGGTCTTAGCAAAATAACTAAGAAAATGCCAGGAAGGCTATGTTAACTAGTGTGATGAAAATGTGTCAAACGGTCTATGAACCAAGTGTATGGTGCCTCATGATCATACTAATGTACACAGCTATGATTTAATAAAAAAATAAAAAGAAAAGAAAAGAATGAATGAAATGATAGAAATAATAAAGGAAACTGCTAATAAAGTGGAAAATAACCAAAAAGAAATCCAAAAACAGAATAAAATAAGACATGAATGATATGAAGAATATAGAAAGGATATAGCACAGCTGAAGGAACTGAAACAGTCAATTAGGGAACTTAAAGATGCAATGGAAAGTATCAACAACAGCTTAGACCATGCAGAAGAAAGAATTTTGGAGGTAGAGGACAAAGTTCTTGAGATAACTCAGTTAGTTAAAGAGGCAGAAAAGAAGAGAGAGAAAGCAGAACGTTCACTGACAGAATTATGGGACTTTATAAAGTGTTCCAACATACGAGTTATAGGAATCCCAGAAGGGGAAGAAGAATGCCCCAGAGGAATGGAAGCCATACTAGAGAATATTATACATGAAAATTTCCCAAATATTGCCAACGATTCTGACACATTCCTTTCAGAGGGATATCGGACCCCAGGTTGCCTCAACTCTAACCGAGCTTCTCCAAGACACATTGTGATGAACCTGTGCAAAGTCAAGACAAACGAAAACATTCTTCAAGCTGCCAGGAGTAAGTGCCAGTTGACCTACAGGGGCAAATGCATCAGAATGACTGCAGACTTCTCTAATGAAACATACCAAGCAAGAAGACAATGGTCATCTACCTTTAATCTACTTAAACAGAACAATTTCCAGCCCAGAATTCTGTACCCTGCTAAGCTAAGCTTTAAAATTGACAGAGAAATCAAATCATTTACGGATATACAAACATTAAGGAAATTCGCCACAACAAGACCAGCTCTACAGGAAATACTTCAACCTGTTCTACACACTGACCATCACAATGGATCAGCAGCAAAGTAAGAACTCAGAAATTAAAGGACAGAACCTAACTTCCACACTGATGCAAAAGATAAAACTAAGCAATAGACTTTCACAAAACAAGATGAATAGAATACTACCACACTTATCAATTATCTCAATAAATGTTAATGGCTTGAATTCCCCACTGAAGAGACATAGATTGGCTAACTGGATTAAAAAACACAAGTCATACATTTGTTGTCTGTAGGAAACACACCTGGCTTCAAAAGACAAATTAAAACTCCAAATCAAGGGTTGGAAGACATTTTTTTCATGCAAATAGAATTCAGAAGAAAAGAGGAGTTGCAATCTTATTTTCAGATACATGTGGATTTAAAGCAACTAAAGTTTTAAAAAAGACAAAGATGGTCACTTTATATTGGTCAAGATAAAGATACAACAAGAAGATGTTTCAATTCTAAATATTTATGCACCCAATTTAAATGCTCCCAGATTCTTGAAACAGACCTTACTCAGTCTGAGCAAAATGATATGTGATAATACCATAATAACAGGGGACTTTAACACTCCTCTTACAGAGCTGGACAGATCCTCTGAACAGAAACTAAACAAAGATATAAGAGATTTAAATGAGACCCTAGAACAACTGTGCTTGATAGATGCATATAAAACACTCCATGCCAAAGATACAGAATATACATACTTTATATGGAACATTCTCCAAAATTGATCATATCCTGGGACACAAAACAAATATCAACAGAATCAAAAGAATTGAAATTTTACCTTGTATCTTCTCAGACCATAAAGCACTAAAGGTGGAACTCTACTGTAACAAAAACGTTCAACCCCACACAAAGGCATGAAAATTAAACAACCTTCTGTTGAATGACAGATGGGTGCAGGAAGAAATAAAACAGGAAATCATCAACTTCCTTGAGCATAACAACAAGGAAGACACAAACTACCAAAACCTGTGGGATGCTGCAAAAGCAGTTTTGAGAGGAAAATTTATTGCTTTAGATGCCTAGTTTCAAAAAACAGAAAGAGGACACATGAACAAACTCACAAGCCATCTTATAGAATTGGAAAAAGAAGAACAATCTAAGCCTAAACCCAGTAGAAGAAAATATCCAAAATCAAATCAGAGATCAATGAAATTGAAAACAAAAGAACTATTCAGAAAATTAATGAAACAAGGAGTTGGTGTTTTGAAAAAAATAAATAAAATAGATAAACCATTGGCCAGACTAACAAAGAATAGAAAAGCAAAATCTCTAGTAACCTCAATCAGAAATGATAAAGGGGAAATAACAACTGATCCCACAGAGATACAAGAGATCATCTCTGAATACTACCAGAAACTCTATGCCAAGAAAGTTGACAATGTGAAGGAAATAGATCAATATTTGGAATCACACCCACTCCCTAGATTAGCCAGGAAGAAATAGAGCTCCTGAACAGACCAATTTCAAGCACTGAGATCAAAGAAACAGTAAAAAATCTTCCAACCAAAAAATGCCCTGGTCCAGATGGCTTCACACCAGAATTCTATCAAACCTTCAAGGAAGAGCTTATTTCTGTACTGCAGAAATTATTCCAAAAAATCGAAGAGGAAGGAATCTTCCCCAACACGTTCTATGAAGCAAACATCACCCTGATACCAAAACCAGGAAAAGACCCAACCAAAAAGGAGAATTTCAGACCAATCTCACTCATGAATATAGATGCAAAAATTCTCAACAAAATCCTAGCCAATAGATTACAGCTTATCATCAAAAAAGTCATTCATCCCGATCAAGAAGGTTTCATCCCAGGGATGCAAGGCTGGTTTACATATGCAAGTCCATAAGTGTTATCCACCGTATTAACAGATGCAAAAATAAAGATTATATGATCCTCTCAATAGATGCAAAAAAGCATTCGATAAAATCCAGCATCCTTTTCTAATTAGAACACTGAAGAGTATAGGCATAGGTGGCACATTTCTAAAACTGATTGAAGCTATCTATGACAAACCCACGGCTCATATTTTACTGAATGGAGTAAAACTCAAAGCTTTTCCTCTTAGAACTGGAACCAGACAAGGTTGTCCTCTGTCACCTTTACTATTCAACATAGTGCTGGAAGTTCTAGCCAATACAATTAGGTAAGACAAGGAAATAAAGGGATTCCAAATGGGAGCAGAGGAGGTCAAACTGTCCCTCTTTGCTGACAACATAATCTTATACTTAGAGAATCCCAAAGACTCAACCATAAGACTCCTGGAAGTCATCAAAAAATACAGTAATGTCTCAGGATATAAAATCAATGTCCACAAGTCAGTAGCCTTTGTATATGCCAATAATAGTCAAGATGAGAAGCTAATTAAGGACACAACTCCCTTCACCATAGTTTCAAAGAAAATGAAATACCTAGGAATATACCTAACGAAGGAGGTGAAGGACCTCTATAAAGAAAATTATGAAATCCTCAGAAAGGAAATAGCAGAAGATATTAACAAATAGAAGAACATACCATGCTCATGGATGAGAAGAATCAACATTGTTAAAATGTCTATACTTCCCAAAGCAATCTACCTATTCAATGCCATTCCTATCAAAATACCAACATCGTACTTTCAAGATTTGGAGAAAATGGTTCCGCATTTTGTATGGAACCAGAAAAAAACCCGTATAGCTAAAGCAGTTCTTAGTAATAAAAATAAAGCTGGGGGCATCAGCATACCAGATTTTAGGCTATAGTGCAAAGCCATAGTGGTTAAGACAGCATGGTACTGGCACAAAAATAGAGACATAGACACTTAGAATCGAATAGAAAACCAGGAAATGAAACTAACATCTTACAACCACCTAATCTTTGATAAACCAAACAAAAACATACCTTGGGAGAAAGACTCCCTATTCAATAAATGGTGTTGGGAGAACTGGATATCCACATGTAAAAGACTGAAACTGGACCCACACCTTTCTCCACTCACAAAAATTGATTCAAGATGGATATAGGACTTAAATTTAAAGCATGAAATAATAAAAATCCTCAAAGAAAGCATAGGAAAAATAGTGGAAGATATCGGCCTGGGGAAAGACTTCATGAAGAAGACTGCCATGGCAATTGCAACAACAACAAAAATAAACAAATGGGACTTCATTAAACTGAAAAGCTTCTGTACAGCTAAGGAGACAATAACCAAAGCAAAGAGACAACCTACACAATGGGAAAGGATATTTGCATATTTTTCAATCAGACAAAAGCTTGATAACTAGGATCTATAGAGAACTCAAATTAATCCACATGAAAAAAGCCAACAATCCCATTTATCAATGGGCAAGAGACATGAATAGAACTTTCTCTAAAGATGACAGATGAATGGCTAACAAACACATGAAAAAATGTTCATCATCTCTATATATTAGAGAAATGCAAATCAAAACAACCCTGAGATATTATCTAACCCCAGTGAGAATGGCCCACATCACAAAATCTCAAAAATGCAGATGCTGGCGTGGATGTGGAGAGAAGGGAACACTTTTACACTGCTGGTGGGACTGCAAACTAGTACAACCTTTCTGGAAGGAAGTATGGAGAAACCTCCAAGCACTCAAGCTAGACCTCCCGTTTGATCCTGCAATCCCATTACTGGGCATCTACCCAGAAGGAAAGAAATCCTTTTATCATAAGGACACTTGTACTAGACTGTTTATTGCAGCTCAATTTACAATCACCAAAATGTGGAAACAGCCTAAATGCCCACCAACCCAGGAATGGATTAACAAGCTGTGGTATATGTATACCATGGAATACTATTCAGCCATTAAAAAAAAATGGAGACTTTACATCCTTCGTATTAACCTGGATGGACGTGGAAGACATTATTCTTAGTAAAGCATCACAAGAATGGAGAAGCATGAATCCTATGTACTCAATTTTGATATGAGGACAATTAATGACAATTAAGGTCACGGTGGGGGTGTGGGAAGGGGAGAGCAGAGAGAGGGAAGGAGGGAGGGAGGTCTGGCTTTGGTGTGAGCCACATCTTTTGGAGGCAAGACAGGATTGCAAGAGGGACTTTACCTAAAACGCAATCAGTGTAACTGGCTTATTGTACTCTCAATGAATCCCCAACAATAAAAAAACAAACAAACAAAAAAAGCCAGAAGGGGTTGGCGTACCATCTTTAATCTTCATAAAGAGAAAATCTGCCAGCCAATCATTTTGTATTGTGTCAAACTAAGTTTCATAAATGATGGATAAATGAACACCTTTCCAGACAAGCAAACACAAAGGGAATTTGTCACGACTAGATCAGCCCTATTGGAAATGCTCAGAAGTGTATTATGCATGTAGCAACAGATACCCGCCACTGTAAAAACACCGCAGAGTTACAGCTTCCTGCGATCACAAAACAGTAGCACAAAAAAAATAAATGAATAAAAAACAGAACGAGATGTCAGCTCACACGGAGAACAGAACAGTATCCCACATATCAGTACTGACGCTGATCATGAATGGTCTTAGTGCTCCACTTTAAAGATACTGACCAACCAAAAGGATTAAAAAAAAAAAAAGCCAAGTGTTTTTGTCTCTAAGAAACACAATTGAACTACAAGGACTCACACAGTTGCTAAGGTAAGAGATTGAGGGAATATTCCAAGCAAATGATAACCAACAGTGAGCAAGTGCAGCCCAGTCAGTAAGCCCCAAATTTCGATTTGTGACTTACGATATTTACAACTAGTCTACCTTTAGAGTACACTGTGAATGTGGAGAACATGGAGTTGAAGGAGGTGCTGACTTTCAAGTTAATCCCCTCTGGGAGGAAATACGTGTCCGGCCTCTTCTCTGAGCACGCCATGCTGCAAATGACTGGGTCGGTGGATATACAGACATTCACATAATTACAAAACAACACTTCTGTGCTTTTCCTCATGAAGCAGTTTTTGCATGTGCTATAAATGAAAGCCTGGCTAGGTTTTTCATAATCAAGCTCAATACGACTAATTAGTATTGAGAGATTTCCCCCATATTCTGCCAACGTTTTTTGCCAGCTTTCTTTTTCCGGGTTGCTGAGAATTCTCATTTTTCTATATATCCATGCATAAAGCAATTTGAGACTTTATGCTGCTTGATGCCTCGTTATGGGTCATTTTGATCTAGATATATCTAGAGATACTTTTTAAAGCTTTATCATGATTGAACCCCATCCATTCACTTTGTTAGAAAAATCTCCTTGATTTTCTTTTGTGAGGTTATGCAGGAAAGCTAAGCTATAAATCCTTCATCCTCTTCTTCTTCTTTTATAAGCTATCTCTACTTTCCAGTAAAACTTTGATTTCAAAGCTTTTGAAGTGTATTTCCAAAAGTCCTATTACCAGACTGCATAAAAAAAAGATTATGAAAAGAATAGACTCATACTAATCACAAGATTTTTAATAGCTTACAAAATTTAAAACAATTTCATTTTGCCTTAATATATTCTGTTGAATTATAAATTTAAGAGTACAGATTGAAAATGAAAATTACTGTGATTTAAAAAAATAGGTAATGGAGAAAAGAGAAATTGCTGTTTTTCATAATTGTCATATTAATTTCTATCTTCTCTCCTAGGCTTTAATTTTCATTACCGGGTAATGGTTCTTTCCTCATCAGTGAGTAGTTAATGGTAACAGGTGCTCAGTAAGTATTTGATGCACCTGTAAATTAGTATGGTGCTCTAAATTTAAATGATCAAACATATGTAATGCAATAATCTACTCCATATTTCAAAAATAGGTATCCGTTTTTAATATTAATATTTTATAAATTAAGATTAAAATGTGATAATATTTTTCCTTTGTTACTTAAAACTTGCTGTAAAATAGGATGAAAAGGAGAACTCAGGTCAGGATGCCCTGGTCCCGTTTCATTTAATTCAGTTATTTACCTGTAATGACTCCAAACAGGTGCCTTATGTTCTCCAATATAAATTCTATATCTCCAAAATACTGATAAAGTACTTACATTGATTTTCTCAAGTTTTCTACCCCACAATTGAATATTATAATATACAAAACAAGTTTGCCTTAAAGAATGACATCCAAATGCATATAATTATCATAAGTAATATTGCTAGCCAATTTAGAGAATGACTCTGTATGAATACTTAACTCATTAGTCATATGGATAAGGGAAGAAATGTATTTGATTATTTGATTGTACTTAAGTCCTTCAATGTCTTCCCAACAATGCCCTTGGTGTCTGCCTTTCTCCCTGTAATTTCACCTTAGAATACTGCCAGGTAGAGCTATGTGATCATTTATTATGTTTTCTTATTGCCTATGGAAATAAATTAAATACTTTAGCATGGGAAGTGAGAAACTTTGTAAGCTTTCTTCGTATAACTTCATAAAATCTATCTTTACCTCTAGCCTCTCTTCTGGATTTTCTATGTATTTTGATGCTTTGTTGTTACTGGATGGTTTATTTTTACACCTGGGCATTTCGGCTTCCACTATGCCTCATTGCCCTTACTCACAGCTTTCAATATTGCTGAAGTGCCTAACCTTTTATTCTATCAAAATTTAACATCCAAGTTCAGAATCAAATATTACCCTGAGAATCATTCTACACTTGCCAAAGTCACATTCAAATGTTATCTCTGGATATTCCTCTTATCACTGGGTTTCGACATTTATAGAGTCACTAAAATTTGCCTAGTCTTGTTTCTACTTGTATGGCTATTTGGTATTTATCACTAGATGGTGAGCCTTTTGACAGCAAAAACAACTGCTCTCAAGTTTGACATGCATGCAGAACAGTTTTCTTGCAAATAAACCTGGGTACAAATCATGAATACTCATAGTTACATGATGTTAAAGCAGGTAATTTAAGTTTTCTCTGTAATAGCTTATACATTTATAAAATTCAGGTTATAATGCCCAGGGCAAAGTCTTGTTAGAAAATTAAATTGCATCATTTATTATCATTATTGTTATTATTTTGGAGACCATCTCACTTTGTCGCCCTTGCTTCAGCCTCCTAAGTAACTAGGACTACAGGTGCCTGCCACAACGCCCAGCTATTTTTGGAGACGAGATCTTGTTCTAACTAAGACTGTTCTCCAACCTGTGAGCTCAGGCGATCCACCTGCCTCGGCCTCCCAGAGTGCTAGGATTACAGATGTGAGCTACCACACTCGGCCTATTTATTTTATTATCATTGTTACTATTGCTTTTTTGAACTTATAGGTCTTTGTATTCATTCTTTGCTGTCACTGTACTATATTCATCCCTCTGCTCAGATACACCATAAATATTCACTGGAAAATGTTAGAAATGTGACCATCTGCTTATTCAGTTACGTTTTATAATATGGTATTTTGAAAGATGTGTACTCACTGATCTAGTAAGCTCATCCAGATGGACCACACTTCTCAGATGTCTTCAGTTAGATACTGATGTTACATTTCAGTTAGGAATTAGGTTGCCCATAAGATATTTAAAGCTCAATAAGAAATTTCTCTTTAGGTGGTAATCAAGTTAATTGCTACATGTAAATAAAAGTAAGACTCTAATTACTGTCAAATCATTGTAATGGTTTGGTAACACTTTCACTATTGTATCCTCATCAGCATGTCTGTGGAGGAGGCCAAGAGGCAGACGACCTCTGAGCAAGATGACTTGTAGCTGGGGAACAGACCCTTGGGCGATTCGTCTGCAGGTGCTCCTTGCGGAGAAAGAGCCTGGGCCCATGGTGATCGTTAGGCACACAGTCATTGTCTAACACTCTGCTCACCTGTCTTGTGCCGTGTCAATAAAAGGCTACTGCGGTGGTTGCTCAGGCTATCCTGCAAATAAGGTTAGCCCGCCTCCTGCAAGCTTGTACTTCTAATCCGCATCACGCCTGGTTCCTTTCTGCGGCGATCGGGTCCAGGCCATAGGGGCCACTAGGGGCTGTGACACATGTCCTTCGATTTTGGAAGTCTTCAGCACACTGAATGAACAGGCCAGTTATTGATTATACCTTCCTGCTTATGAAATGTAACATTTCACATGCAATTGAGAGCCTTATTATTTTGAAGAATAAAGAGACAGAATAACTCTCAATGGGCTGTTAAACGTGAAGAACACTGCGGAACGTATTGAATTATTTGACATTAGAATAATCGCAAGTTTTATTGGTAGCACCTACTCATCATTTTCAAATTTTTAAAATATGTTAACCAGAGGGTATATGTGAAACTTAGTAAATGTAGACTGTAAATGTCTTAACACAATAACTAAGAAAATGCCAGGAAGGATATGTTAACCAGTGTGACGAAAATGTGTCAAACGGTCTATAAAACCAGTGTATGGTGCCCCATGATAACATTAATGTACACAGCTATGATTTAATGAAAAAAATAATAATATATATGTATTAACCAGGCATTGTGAAGAGCCATATGGGAAGTCTCTAATCAAAAAGAAAACCTTAAAAGAGAATACTCCTAGGAGAGAGGATGCCTGGTTTAAGGCCTTGTTTTGCCGCTATGTGTGACTTAGAAGGCAGCTCCTACTGTCTCCATGAGCCAGATAAAGAGTATTGACTTGTTACTCCAGTGACGATAATTACCAAATAAAAAAATTTATGATATGAAATATTGATGATATCAGCTGCCCATCTCTCTTTATCTGTCTCCATCCTAGCTGTCTGTATTTATCATGAGTCCTAATATATACAATTTTGTATATATAGACATGGGTATAGATAAGTTTGCATTTATGTCTTTGAATAGATGTGATATAGCATAAATGTGTTTTTAGATATAGAGTATCACTTTATCTTCTAATTTTATTTTAGTACATAATATACACTTATTTTACAATTATTATTTTCAGGGTGATAATAAAGTTCACAAGACATAACATCTCCAAAAATGCTCAATGTTTTATCTGAAAAATGTGCTTGAATTTTGCTAAACAAAACTTACCTAATAATTTAAAAACACAAAGTAAACCATCTGTCTTAACTGAATTCCAAGGATACAAGAATCCCCTACTAATTTACCATACCTTAAATAGAAAAAGACTGTCATATATAGGCGGCTGGTTTTCATGATTCAAAATGTACTTTGGTCATTATTTTTTGAGATGTCTTTTTCTTCAAGTAGTCTCAGAAAGAGAATAATAAATATATTCCTCTGCCTACACTCATATGGTAATTTAACAGAGCACTTTGTGAGCAAAATTGATACAGCACAGAACTCACGAGAATGTGAACCTCAGATAGCGCCAGTCGCGTGAAGTGTTTACAGAAGTCACTTATATGAAGAAGACAAGTTTATGAATCCATAATTTATGAAGTGATACTTTAGCATAACGATCTCTATAAATTAATAGCACAGCACAAAATTATGTCTCAGTTGTCAATCTGGTGTGACCCTTTGCTTTTTATTTAAAGGATACAAAAGAGTTTTCAACATTCTTGTCCACATCAAACTTTATAACTTCATTTAGAGATCAAACTGAAAAGAAACGTAATTTATTATTTACATAGGCACTAATATAAGAGGTCTAAAGTATATGTGTTCAATTGGTGTCATAGACTGTGATGGATATTGGGAAGACCGGAGGATGTTGGTGAACTGCAGACCTCTGATGAGGGAGGCTAGAGTGGTCTAGCAAGTCTCCCAAATAATGACAACTCTATTGACCCCGACTTCACAGTCTGACCAGCCCGGTGCTAAGTGACAGGTAATCTGCTTTATATGTTAAAGAGAGTTTAGAATAATAAAAGTCAAAGTCCTAAAGAGTTTTCAAAGAACAAAGTGTGTCCCCTTGAGAAAAGATCTTATAATGTCATACAAACATAACCGGTATTTATTTATTTGTTTATTTTATTTATTTAATTAATTTATTTATCTATTTATTTGAACAGAGTCTCACTAGGTAGAGTGCTGTGGTATAATCATAGCTCACAGCAACCTCAAACTCTTGGGCTCAAGGGATCCCCCTACCTCAGCTTCCCAAGTAGCTGGGGACTTCAGGCACTTTCCACAACAGCCAGCTAGTTTTTCTGTTTTTAGTAGAGACCAGGTTTGGCTCTTGCTCAGGCTGGTCTTGAAATTCTGAGGTCAAGTGATCCATCTCAGTCTCCTAAAGTGCTAGGATTACAGGTGTGAGCCATCATACCTGGCTTTCAGAAATTATTTCTTAAATAGGTCTGTGACAATTTATCAGAGCAACTATATATGGAGGAAAGACGTATTTTGGGGACTATTGGATATTAGGTCTAGAGAGACCCCAGTGTCAAGAGACCCATTACAGAGTCATTACAGTTCTCCTCCTACAGTGGCATTATACAGACGTCCTGTGGGAAGCTCTTGTTCCCAGTGAAAGACCATTTTGCAGAGATCTCCTGAGCTTACAGACCCAATCTGTGCCTATTTCACATATTGCTGAGTATATAATTGAGATAGATACAGTTAGCTATTTGTAGAACACTAACATTAAGTCTCCTGACTTATTTGTTAAGATCCATTATTGGGAGAAAGGCACAGTGAAAGTCCTCAGAAGTTCCTTCCTTAACTGAATTAACAGGACTAAAGGAGGATTATTATATGCCAGGTACAATAACACAAATCGGGACCACTCACAGGAACGTCAGGAACGCAGCACTGGTTGTACTCCTGTATCTTTATTTTATCACAATTATATCTGCAAAGCAAGATGAATCATTGCAGATCGTGAAATAGCTTGTACTTTGAAAGATGTAGCCCCCGTGTGCACTGCCTCACTTGTATGAATCCTTTGTAGAACTTGTTATCACAGCCCCCGATACAGAGCATTCAGCATCAATCTGTTGAATGTCCTCTTTTCAGTCTCATCAAGAAAGGACATCAGAGTGCAGTATCATTTTTAATCTGGCTCCAGGGCAGTGTTAACTCTCCTACTCTCTGTCACTCCAGAGTTCAGATAAATCTGTCCTGACATTTGACTGAATATCGACTCATACACTGTTTTCATGACATCAGCAAGTGGCAAATATTCCAGATGGTCTAGTAAGACTCAAACAGACTTGAGAAGAAACTCCAGAGAGATGAAATACTCCAGAGGTGTTTCATCTTCACAAAATATTAGGGATATAGGTCGTCTTACACATGCTAAGACATCTCATTGGGGAAAAAAAAGATTAATAATACAATTCATCTCAAAACTTCATCTGTGAAAAAAAGTCACAATGTTTGTTTGGCTCCTTTTGAATTTTAGAGAAATTATGTACAACACTTGGGTGTATTTTTTTGATTTATATTCCAGGTGACTCAGAAGTCCTCCAGTTTTGAGTGGGTTCTACGCAGGTGTAGCCTGGAGTCTAGCGGGTCTCTATGGAGTATCAATTTGCCTTGTTACATCACCAACAAGCTGGCAATAGTCATGTCTCTGAAAGTGTCTAGGTTCTAAAGCAAGGTAATGTCATTCTGGGTTGAACATACAGCCTTTTCAAAACCATATTTTTAAATATCTCTTAATCATAAATAATGTTTCAAGAGAGAAAAGTCCAACAGTACCAGTGTTACTGATAACTCAGCATCCTGTTCCTGTCCTGTCCCTTGGTCTGGCTGAACAAATTATCACAAGAGCACAACCACGGCCCCACACATTAGAAGATGTCATCTTTCTATAATAATTATTATTTGTTCATTTATGCTTTTGAAGGATCTTATCCCAATATATTAGATTGATAATTATTTCTTTCCAACATATGCTACATAATTTGTATCCTGATCTTTTTTACAGTGATGCCCTAAGAACTCAAAGAAAATATATATGTCATAGATTCCAAATAGTAGATTCAGTGTTAAATGTCATATTTTTAATAAATAGTCCCAATATTACTTACAACAAAGCAATTGTGTTTTAATAATCATCTTGGTGTTAGAATTATGTTATCTTCATTAATATTGAATGTTGCAGTTTATATGACAGAATGCTAATGCTATGTTTTCCAATTAATATTAGATCATGTCATCCTGGATTTAACACTGCAACTAAACTGATAAGAACCTCATCATCTGACTATCCAAAAATATTACAGTAGGGATTTTAAAATAATAAAAAAACTTGATAGAATATGATACAGTTTTTCAATAATATTCAAAGAGAAATAAGGCGCTTTTTTTTTTTTTTGAGAAGGGGAAAGGAAGAGAGATAGAGAGAGAGTGAATAGACTTCCAATGCAGAATAGAGGTAAATGCTTTGACTCTTATTTCATTTTTTTTTTTTTTTTTTTTTTTTTTGTAGAGACAGAGTTTCACTTTATCACCCTCGGTAGAGTGCCGTGGCCTCACCCAGCTCACAGCAACCTCCAACTCCTGGGCCTAAGCGATTCTCTTGCCTCAGCCTCCCGAGCAGCTGGGACTACAGGCGCCCGCCACAACGCCCGACTATTTTTTTGTTGCAGTTTGGCGGGGGCTGGGTTTGAACCCGCCACCCTTGGCATATGGGGCCAGTGCCCTGCTCACTGAGCCACAGGCGCAACCCCCAATTTTTATACTTATTCACTTTCTCAAAGGCCAGACACTTCACTTCTTTTATATTTTATAAAATATTGTTATTTAATGAGAAAACATGCACAACAGGGCTTTTCTTTTTATTGTTAATTATAACAATATGAAAATTACATTTAAAAGTATTTGTTATGATGACCCCATATATGTAACTCACTCTACACGCACATGTATACACACATATATGTACTCAAATATTTGCCACATGTACGTAAATTAATCCTAGTTAAAAAATCACTCACATAATTTTGTTTTTTATTTTTGAAGTAGATTTGTAAACTAGTATACTATATAAATTTAAGATAATGTTACAAAATGCTACCCAATTTTGGGTTATATCTTCATTTATTCTTCCGTAAAGTAGATCAACCATAATTTCTACAGAATGCAATCATAAAAGTTGAAAACTAATTTACAACACACCAGGACATTTATTTGATTCACTTGGTGTTGGGAGTGTGATTATACATAGATGAGAAAATGAAGGGATGGGTGATTATTTTCAAGTATTATAATATTTAAACGATTATTTAAACATGAGTTAATATTTTATAACTTTTGTATGTTAAAAAGAAGCAAAAAGAAAACTTATTTTTATTTTCACTATTTAAATTTTAGATTTATACGAGGGTGCGAATGATTAGGTTACATTATTTGCATTTGTTCAGAAATGTCCAAGTGGTAGTTGAGACCCCACAAGCAGGTGAGCCACCTACCCCTACATTGTGCCCATTAGGTGGGAGCACACGACCCCCCCACACACTTGACTTTCATTGGTCTTTTCCCTGTGTGGTGTGTAGTTGTTCATCTGCTGGTTTCATGTTAGTAGACAACATTGGATACTTGCTTTTCCTTTCTTGTGATACATTACTGAGGAAAATGTTCTTCAGCTCCATTGAGGTTAATCAGAAGATGTAAAGCCTTTCATATTAAATGAAACACCAGCAAAATACAAAACTCATGAAAAGCGTTTATATAACTCATTGTGAGTGGTTACTTCAGACTCTGTTGTACTTCTTTCTTCTGTGTTTATATAAATAATATAATGAAATTATATAAAGAGACAGGATTTTGCTAATTAAATAGCCAAAGTTTTAGAGTGCTTTTATAAATTGGAAGGTTCCAGGCGACCCTGCATCAGGCAGCTCCCCTGGTACCATTTGTCTAACACAAGGTGCTGTCTCTGTGCCACACAGTGGTAGTTCTTGTGCTAATTCAAACTTCACCATCCCTGTATCTGTTAAGGTGGTATGATGTTTGGGGTCAAGATGATATGTGATCAGTGATGTTCAGTGTTAAGGTGGTATGTGATCAGTGATGTTCAGTGTTAAGGTGGTATGTGGTCAGTGATGTTCAGTGTTAAGGTGGTAAGTGATGATTGATTATTGGGGTTAAGGTGGCATGTGATCAGTGATGTTCAGTGTTAAGGTGGTATGTGATCAGTGATGTTCAGTGTTAAGGTGGTAAGTGATGATTGATTATTGGGGTTAAGGTGGTATGTGATCTGTGATGTTCAGTGTTAAGGTGGTAAGTGATGATTGATTATTGGGGTTAAGGTGATATGTGATCTGTGATGTTCAGTGTTAAGGTGGTAAGTGATGATTGATTATTGGGGTTAAGGTGGTATGTGATCAGTGATGTTCAGTGTTAAGGTGGTATGTGGTCAGTGATGTTCAGTGTTAAGGTGGTAAGTGATGATTGATTATTGGGGTTAAGGTGGCATGTGATCAGTGATGTTCAGTGTTAAGGTGGTATGTGGTCAGTGATGTTCAGTGTTAAGGTGGTAAGTGATGATTGATTATTGGGGTTAAGGTGGCATGTGATCAGTGATGTTCAGTGTTAAGGTGGTATGTGGTCAGTGATGTTTGGGTTTAAGGTGGCATGTGATCAGTGATGTTCGGTGTTAAGGTGGTATGTGGTCAGTGATGTTTGATGATGTTAAGTTGGTATGTGATCAGCAATATTTGTTGTTAACTCTTGTAAAAGTTTTGGAGCACCACAAGTCATACCTAGATTACATGGTGACTTAAGGGATAAATGCATGTGCTCTGACTGCTCCCCCAACTCCCATAACCCCATCTCTCTCAGTCTCTCCAGACAAAACAAGATTCAAATCAGGCCAATTATCTTCCCTATAGTAGCCTGTAAGTGTTCAAGTGAAAGGAAGTGTCACTATCTCTTACTTTCAATCAAATCACCTTAGTAAAGAAGGCATGTCCAAAGGTGACACAGGCTGGATGCAGGCCTCCTGCTACAAACCATCACATGAGCTGTGAATACAGAGTGGAAGTTCGTGACACAAGTTCAATGTTCTCCTCTAGTGAACACACAAATAAGAAAGCAAAACACCCTTTCGGCTGAGTTGGAATAAGTTTGAGTGATCTGGATAAATCAAACCACCCACAATAATCTCTAACACCAAAGCTTAATACAGAATGAGATCTTAACTGTTTTTAGTCTAGAGAGGCTGAGAAAGGTGAGGAAGCTGCAGAAGAAAACTCAGAATAAAGAGGTGGTCCTGTAATATACCATGATAAGGTGAAGCAGCAAGCGCTGCCCCAGGTTTTCCAGATCTACCTACGTTGGCAGATGAAGGCAGCTACACTAAACAATGGATTCTCCAGCTGTGTAAAACATTACAAACATCTCTATTTTGGAAGATGTCATCTAACACTTTCATAGCTCTAAAGGAGAATTCAGAGCCTGACACCAAAGCTTCCAAAGTCAGCCTGGATTTCTTATTAGAGGTTCAGACAACTGGTGACTTTTACTTAAAAGCAATTCTTATTTACCATTCTAAAAATCCTAACACGCATAATTATTATGCTCAACTTACACTTTTTTGGTTCTATCATTATAACGACAAAGCCTGAATGATAGAATGTCTATTTACAGTATCATTTCTAAATATTTTTAGCCTACCATGGAGACTTACTTCTCAAAACAAATTTTTTTTTCAAAACACTACTACTTATTGAAAAATCCACTTGGTCACCCAAGAGCTCTCACAAAGACCTTCAGGAGGATTAGTGCTGCTATAATGTCTGCTAACACATCCATCTGCAACAGATGGGTCAGGAGTAATTTTGTCTTTCAAGTCTTATCATTTAAGAAATGCATGTCTGGCTCAGCACCTGAGGCTCAAGGCAGCTAAGGTGCCAGCCACATATACCTGAGCTGGCGGGTTCAAATCCAGCCTGGGCCCACCAAACAACAAAGACGGCTGCAACCAAAAATAGCCAGGCATTGTGTCAGGCACCTTAGTCCCAGCTACTTGTGAGGCTGAGGCAAGAGAATAGCTTGATCCCAGGAGTTAGAGGTTGCTGCAATGCAGGTTAGTGCTGCAATGCCACAGCACTCTACCCAGGGCGATGGTTTGAGTCTCTGTCTAAAAAAAAGAAAAAAGAAAGAAATGAATGCATTTCCAAAGGCTGTACCTGCCACAATTGATTTCTCTGATGGATCTGGGCAAAGGAAATTGACATCTTTCTGGAAAGGGTTAATAATTCTAGATACCATTAAGAACATTCATGATTATGAGAGAGAGGTCAAAATATTAACATCCACAGGAGTGTGGAGGAAATCGATTTCAACCTTCAAGGGAGGTTTTCAAGAGATCAGCGGAGGAGGCAAGTGTGTATGTGCTGGAAATACTGAGCAGAGTTTAATTGGAAGGAGGGCCTGAAGATGGGGCAGAATGTTGTTTCCTGAGATACAGTCCACTCCTGGTGCTGATGCTGTGAACATTGTTGATACGCCAACAAAACGTTTGGAACAGGATATCAAGTTAGTTGATAAAGCGACAGCAGAGTCTGAGAGGACTGACTCTAATCTTGAAAGAAGTTTCACTGAGGTAAGATGCTGTCAGATAGCATCACAGACTGCAAAGACATCTGTCATGAAGGGAAGAGCCAGCCCATACAGGAAACTTCATGGCTGTCTTATTCTAAGAAGCTTCCCTGGTCACCTCAAATTTCAGCAACTACCACCCTGATCAGCCAGTGGCCATCAACATATAGGCAAAAACCCCCATAAGCAAAAATGATTAATGACTCAGTGAAGGCCTAGATGATCGTTAGCAATTTTTGGCAATAATTATCTTTTAATGTAGGTATGTGCATTGTGCTTTTAGACACAATGCCATCGCATACTTAATAGACTACAAGATAAATGTAACTTTCATATAATCTGGGAAGCCAAAAAATTTGTGCGACGGCTTTCTTCAAATATTAGCTTTATTGCATTCATCCAGAATCACACCCACAATATCTCTGTACTATGCTTGTATTTGATGATACTAGTTCTTTCAATATTTGTAAAATAAAGTAAGGGCTGAATAAATGTTGGTTTGCTAGCTTATATTCAAAGTTACCTTTGCACAAACATTTATAGTAGAAACTTCAGAAAAGCTTTCTGAAGTATTTAGGTGTTTATTAATTAGATTCTATAAATCATATGGCAATATATCATCTGTTTGTTTATAATAAATATAATAGAGCCTCAACTGTCTCTTAAAATTACCACTCTTTTGCTCTTGAAGTTGAAAAAAATAAAGACAAAATGCCAAATGCTATTACCTTGACTGGAATTGAAAACACAGGCAAACACTCAGCTTTCATTTTCTGAGATATCACTCAGCTTTATCCTTTTCCTTAAGAAGTAATACAGCACTATTGTTATGGAATTTCTTCAAATGAAGGACAGATGAAAGCTTTGTTCACAAAGGCCCAGACCACAGTGGGCTGAGGGTTGTTCCATCTTCAGGCACTTTAGTTAACAATTCCCAGCGATGTTTAAGGCAGCTATTCCCTGTTCAAGGTGTTTACACTTAGCTTCTGGGAAGTTATGATATTGCCAGATCACACGTAGAGATACATACTTTCAAATGTATATCAGACAGGAAGTCCCCAGGTTACAAATGAGGCAGGTTTGTTCTTAAGTTGAATTTGTATGGAAGTAAGAACAGTTACATTTACCCATTACCTGTAATAACCTCCATTCTTAAATGCAAGTCATACATCAGTCAGATGCTTGTAAGTCAGGGACTTACTGTAACGGTCTCTGTTTGTAAGTGTGAGTTGTAAGTAAATCAGATGTTCATAACTGCATACTTTTATTTCCAAATAGGTATCCATTTATATTTACTTATTTGCACACATTTACGTATTACCTGAGTTCTTTAAAAATCTCACATTGACTTGGTAAAGAAATCACCCACAATATCAGAATACAATGCCTACATATGTTTAAAGTCTGTTCAGGTTTGCAACACATAGTTTTTATATTCCAAAATGTATCTAATGAAACATAATGATTTGTTATATATACATTCAGTATTCTTTTTAGTATGATCCTTCTTGTAGTCATTCTTTTCTTAATTCTAGGATATATTAACAGGGTAGGAACACTCTATTTGGAGTGCTAATTTAGTTTCAGAAGGTCAGGCTGCACCTAGCAGAATGATTTACTCGTATATCTAGAAAAAAGTTTTTATACAGAAAATCTGGGGTTTTGCCATTTAATCCCACATTATTTTTAAGTGGATTTTCTCAACATGAAGTCATCCTGTTTCACAAAAGGTAAAAAAGAGAATCATCGGCCTCATAAAATAAATAGCATAGTTGTAATATTTTCTGTATTTCGAATATTGCATAGAACTTTGTAAATAATTTTAAGATGAAACATCTACATAATTCTTTCTGATGTATTTAGGTGTTAATTGCTATAAGCTTTACATATTTAACATTCATCTTCTCTCACCTCATCTTTTTTTTTTGGCTGGGGTCCGGTTTGAACCCACCACCTCCAGGGCTGAGGCCCTACTCCTTTGAGCCACAGGCACCACCCTCATCTCTTGTTTCTCAGTGGGCACATTATTTATATTTATTAACATTAAACATGGTCAGTTACTTTCATTATAATCAAGTATGTTGCACTGTCTTTTATTTATCATTTACATATGATTTATAATTAATTTTCTATTAATATATATTTTACTAATCAGTCTTTGCACTTATGCTAAGTACCAAGAAATGTATAATTGCTGGGTGTCTAGAGCACCCCGTCCAGGAACAGTGGTCAGCAAGAAAGACGGGGCTGGAGAAATCAGGAGACTTTATATCAAACTATAGCAGATAGCCTGGAGGACTGGAAGGGCATACAGTGTTTCATGGGCCACGTGACAGCTTGAAAACAATGAAGCCATCTGTCCTGCTTCTCAGGAGTCTTTTATTTGGGTACATAACAATGTATGTGCAAGAATGCTCAGCAGTCAGTGGTTAGCAGTCAAGTTAAATATGAGAGAGGGGAGATTACAGCCCCAGGAAGGTTGGGTAAACAGTGAACCGGGACACAGGGTAATGAAACATGGGAAGCAACCAGATACGTATACAGGAAAAGGAGAAAAGTGGGAAATAAGGTTCACCCTTGGAGCTATCTTAACTTTGCAAACGTAGTCCACCTGGGTTGCTGGATCCCCACACAGAGATGGTCACGTAGGTGTTTCCCTGACTGGGCACCTTCACCTGAGTTGAAGGCCCATCAGGAATTTAGCCTTTCCCCCTCACACATACCTTTCTAGTATTTTAGCATATTTTCATATTCAACTTTGAAACATTTTTATGAAAATATTTATGATATTTGTCAGATAAAAAATGAATTATTTTACAGCAAAAAATAATAGCATTTTGTTGATATTATTGTTCTTGACTCCCTAGTCCTGCTAAGTTTTGACAGTTTTTAAACATTGCCCTAATGTACAGCCATGAACACTTACCATAAATATTTACTATGTCTTCATTTTCCTGTGGCAGCTTGTTCTGCCACTGGCTGTTTAAATTTCTATATCCCACTTTGATTCTAATAAAGAAGACATATTTCGTAGATTTTTATGAAGTATGTTTGAAAAGCTCTGCATTCAGAATTTTAAATATTTTTTCTAATTATTCTGATCTAATAAGCTTGTATTTATAAAAACAAACATAGCTCTTAATGGTATTAAAGATGAATGTTGTTAACTAAAATATTGAGTGAGAATATAAATATCTGACCAAAATAGTATATGTAAAGAAAACTATTTATTTTTATTTTTTATTTTTTTTTTAGCCTTCTGTAGAAAGTCTATGCCACTTTCTATATTGTTTGTACTAACTCCCATTACCAACAACGATGCATGAGAATTTCCCTTACTCCACATTTTTGGCATTTGTTATTTTTTGTCTTTTTGATAATTGCCATTTTAACTACTATAGGATCTACAAATCTTGCTACTGGCTACAAAACCAAAAGAATTAGTATATCAAAGAGATACTCATAGTTCCATATTTATTGCAACACTACCCACAAGAACCAAGATATTACATCAACAGATGAATGGATTTGAAAGGGATATATGTACACCATGAAATGTGGTTCACCTATGAAGAAGAATTAAATCCTGTCATTGGCAACAACATGGATGGAACCAAAGGCTGTTTTGTTACATGAAATGATCCAGGCACAAAAAGCCAAATATTGGATGTGCTTATTCATATGTGAGAACTACAACAATTGAGCTCAGGGAGAAAGTCTGAAATCTCATTTAGTGAACAGAATGGAGGTGACCCGAGTCTGGGAAGGGTGATGTGGAGGAGATGGAGAAGTTTGTTACAAGGAGTAAGTTCCCGTGTTTGATGGCACAGTAAGACAGCTGTAGTTAAGAGCAATGTTCTGTATGTTTCAAAATAGTGAGAGGAGATTTAAAATGTTCCAAACAGAAAGAAATGACCAGTATTTAAGGTAATGAGGTGATGTGTATACCAGTTACTCATCGTATGCATGTGTCAAAATATCACATGTATCGCAGAGATAGGTACAAGTATTATATACCTGTAAAATTGAAAATAAAAAACTGAAAGTGGTCTTTGGGCTAGGTCTTTATATCTCGCTTTTGATTTTTATATTACTAAGTGTAAAATATATAATTCTAGGAGATGTATCTCTGTCCTCAGAACAATTCAACCTTGATAGTCACCGTATTTATTTTAGCCATATTTAAGTTTCTCTGAAATTAAAATTTTTCTTTGGCTTTGCAAACAGTAAGTCAATCTGTACTGTACTTTAAATGTCATCTATCCATTTATTTATTTATTAAACAACGGTTAGGTAGCTAATATGTAGAACACTCTGCTCCAGTAGGAGGGAGATATAAGGATGAATCAGAGGCAAGATCCTGCCCTCAAGCAAGAAATATGTTTTAGTGGAAAGGATATGTTACATTTATATTAAAATCATAAAACTAGATATGATAGGTGCCAATGAACTATCTTGAAATAATTTGCCATGTAAATAAATTTAAATAGAAAAATATAATTTAATAATTTCTGGAGGGCGGCGCCTGTGGCTCAGTCGGTAAGGCACCGGCCCCACATACCGAGGGTGGCAGGTTCGAACCCGGCCCCGACCAAACTGCAACCAAAAAATAGCCAGGCGTTGTGGCAGGCGCCTGTAGTCCCAGCTACTTGGGAGGCTGAGGCAAGAAAATCGCTTAAGCCAGGAGTTGGAGGTTGCTGTGAGCTGTGTGAGGCCACAGCACTCTACCAAGGGCCATAAAGTGAGACTCTGTCTGTACAAAAATAAATAAATGAATAAATAAATAAATAATAATTTCTGGAGATACAAAAGTGATTTTAGAAAAATTTTTCTTTTTTATTGATTAAAAAATATATGTGTGTATATATATTTAAGTATATATAATATTTTATACATTATAAATAATATATTATATATAAGATAATATATTTATATTTTTAAATATAATATATTTTAAATATATATTTAATACACATATTTGAATACATATATACATACACACCAATATGGAGGAATACTTTATTAAGATGAAATGCATATATGCTTCCTAAATCTAAAAGCAGTTTTATTGTAAAAGAGAAACACAACTTAGAAGCACTTTTAATATTATAAGGAAGACCATTATCATCACAGTTTACAATTAACTCCAAGGTGCTATCCAATTTAATTGGACCAAAAAAAAAAAAATCAAGAAAAACTTAAAATATCAAAATGTATTCTACAATAAAGACCCACTATAAACAGATACAAAATTGGGAGAAACACATTTCAACTTTATTTTTTGGGGAAAAAAAAATCCTCTTCTTTAATAATATAAAGTTAATTTATTAAATAATAAGAACACTGTAGCAACTTATGTAAGAGAATATGTAGCAACCTATGTAATAAGAGCCATAGTAACCTATGTCATAGGATATTTAGTGGCTTATGTAACAACATATATAGTGATCTATGTAACAACTTGTGCAGTGAGTTGTATAGGAACCTGGACAGCAGGCTTGCAGAGACAAAGTGGCAGTTTTTTGAAAAATACAAGCAATCACTAGAGGTTAAGGAACAGATGTTGGCAGTCGAAAATTGATCAGCTTTGGAATTCCAGTGTAGGGGTCAGGCTTGTGGAAGGGGAGCTTGTTGTCAATAAATAGCAGCTGCGGAGGTTGCTGGGGCCTTTTCCCCCACACGCATGGGGAGGTCCACCTCCTGCAAGCTTCCACCCTACAATCCATTGTCCAGCCTGCTTCCTTGGTGATGGCACCCACAGAACAAGGAAAAGAGTCAGCAGATCACAGTTAAGGAAAGAAATAACTTTTAAATACTTTAAAATTAAAATTTTCAATGCCCCTGATAACAAAAGAACTACAAAATTGTCTTCCCAATTGTCAAAAATTAGGAAGTTTGCTATCAAACAGTTTATTACAAGGTAGAAGCACAAGAACTCTGATATTTTTGATAGGCATGAAAATACGCACAATCTCTATGTATAGCAGTTTAATCAATATACAACATTGGAATATAATTTGACCTAACAATTCCAATTTTAATAGTTTTTCTTATAGTTGTTTACATAGATATGAGTTGATGGTGACACACAAACTCCCCCTATAGTATACGGTTTATAATAGCAAAAGGGTGAATATATTGTGTTTGCCAAAAATAGCAGGCTGGTTCAAAGAAAGATAGTACATATTTACGGTAGAATTCTGTATAGCTCTATAAAAGAGATAGTGCTGTGTATTTAGACATGGAAACTATGTAAGGTTTATTTATGAGTGAAAAGATCAAAGAGTAAAATACTTATATGTTTGCTACCCTGGGGACAGAGAGAGAGAGGGGGTGGGGGTAAGAAGGACGATCTCAGACTGTAGATCTGCGTTTTAACTTCCCATTGTTTCTAGTGACAGAAAACTTCCTTTTCAAAGGTCTTGGCTTGTTTTGAATTTTTTACATTAGCATATGAATTTTTTACATTATTAATAATTTTAAAAGGCTATCACATGTAGTATGCTCAGACAGAAGCATGAGAATATTTACTTATAAGAAAGAACGGGCCTAGAAGCACAGATGTGGGAGTGTTCTAAGCCTGAATTTGGGAAGTCATTTCAGACATGTGAATAAACGAGAGAGAAGTTTCAGCCTCTGTTTTTTCTCTGCAGAGTCATCCTCAGCATGGCAATGCCTCCTCTGTGCAGGGTCAGGTGTGTGCAGCAGTGGCACACAGCTGCTCACTGGTGACACGTGCCCTCCAGCCAGCTTCCACGTGCACGATAGTCTCAGGGCCACAGATTACAAGCTATGGAAACAGGGACAGTTGGTAGCCCTTTATTGATCCTTTTCTCATTTAAAAACCAAGAACATTTTAAAATTCCTGTTTCACAAAGATTTTGATGAGGGTTAAACGTGCTACAACATAAACTACAAGGAAAAATATTGCACACCATCTCCATCAGTTACCAAGAAATTACCAAGATCTAAAAACATCCGGGTCGTCTTTGATTTTTGCTTTAAACCATTGGGTATTGAGAAGTGTGCGGTCTTTAGATTTTGACAGTTCAAGGTTTAAATCTCAGTCAATATTCTAGCATTTGACCATCAGGTTTTTTGTTATCTTATTTGCTTTTATGTTTCATTTCTTTTGAGCCTTCATTTCTTCATTTCTAAGAAAGTACTAACAAGGTATGACACTCATCTAAAAAGTGTTGAAAAGGTGTAATTTTCAAGCAACAAATACAAGTAACTATTATAGCATGTAGTTAGTTACATAGCAATTAGCAAAATCCATGAATAGAATTATTAATGAACCATTTCCTTTGGCTTAACATCCCTTTGGTGTCCAAAATTGTTTAGCTAAATTATAGGAACATTTTCTAAAATTCCTTTTTTCCCCTCCTTTCTGATGTTTTATCTTCCAGCATGTTCTAAACATTCCACCCACATCAATCTTTTAAAAATCCTTGAACTTTCCTATGTCTGAGCCTCAAATGATGCATGCCCTCTTCAACACGAGTTGCCAGTTACACTGGTCTTTTATTGTCCCCTAAACACGTTGTATCCATTCATTTCATAACCATACATTTGTTTCTACTGCTTTCATTGCCCATAAATTTCTTTCTCTATTTCAGTGACTACCTAATCCTTCCCATTCCATTCAATTGTGCAAACATTTAAAACTTATAATTTGCTTTTTTATACCTCAAAGATATTAATACTTAGAGAGTTGAGATGATGACTTGTACTTCTTTATAAACCTCATTTTTCTTAACATGTAAGGAAAGTGATGCATGAGAATTTGGAAAGGTGTATCTGAACGCATAGAAGAAAAAAATCAGATTCCAGGTTTATAATTCTAGAATATCAGACTTTACCTGTCGTCCCAAGTATCACAAAAACTAATCTTCTTATACTTTTATAAGTATATACATTTCTTACCTCTTTCTTCAAGAAGAGGTGGTCTCATAATATAGGAGTTTAAAAATTAAATTCTAGAGCCAAACATCCTGTTTAAATTCCGTCGCTCACTTAGATCTGTGTGATTCTGGGCAACTCATTTTTTTCTCTCTCTGTGTCAGTTTTACCCTCAATAACATGGGGGTAATTAGAAAACTATTTACTTCATAACATTATTTTGCTTGTTGTATGATTTGATCTAAAAAAATTAGAAAGATGTCTAATCATATGCTTTAATCTAAAATAATTAGAAAGATGTCTAATAGTAATAACTTGGGTTATTTTTCATTGTGAAACTTCTTTATGCATTTGGGTGTGCTATATACTAAGCTTTGCTCATTTATATTCCTTTTGTTCATATACTTTGAAAACTATTATTGTTTAGAATGTTTCCAAGACCCAGGTACTTTTATCCCAGCTACATCCATTTTTTTGCTTAGAGGCTGAACTCACAGTAAAATCAACATCAAATGCAGCCTAGGTGGCTGTCCCTGAGTTCTAGTTTACTTACATGTACAACCTCAAGAATAATAACTTAATACTTCTTAGTCTAATTTATCTTGATTATTTAAGGGTAAGTATGCCTACTTTGACATAATTTTGACAATTACTCCATTAGGTAACATCTGAGAAAAATATTTTTCCTACTTCCCATCACTGCTTTTAATCCCTTTAGCTGCCCCTAGAGTCCTATGATGAATTGACACTCAGGAGTATGAAAAATAATTCTTTCCAATATAATTTGATTAAAGAAAATTCTTTCCATTATTTCAGGGGATTCCAAACTTAAGGATTAACACACATGATGTTTCCAGGATTAAAGGTCATCTACCTGATAACAGAAATAGTTGTAGAAACCAAAATACAGAGAATGTCAGTTGTTGCAACACACAAATAGAGGGACTGGTTATTGTCTCAATAACTATCAGTAATTTAAATGGAATAGTGTTACAGTAGCACCTACAGAACTTATTTTCTCCCTGGTGTGAGGGGCAGATGGGTGGAAATAATTGTAATGAGAGTAAGACAGGGGACTAGGCAATGTGTTTGCCTCCTACCATCACAAAGGAATGCAAATTTAAAGAATCAATGTAACAACACATTTGTGAGTTTGTTTACATAATGTCAATTAAACACAAGTTTTTAATTATATTTACTATATTCCTTCACATGGAGCAAAGTAGTGAGATGTTAAAGGAATTAGGAATTGAAGCAGTGTATTTGTGAAGGAAAACAATCTCTACAATCTCACAACATTGGCACTTAGTAATGATGGGTATATTTCAAATTATGACATTAAGGCTATGTACGTAAACTATATCACTATTATTTCATAGAAATTATTTTAACATGCCAATTTTTAATCACTATACAATTGCTAATTATATTCTATTGGAAAAAAGAGAGATTTTGGCCTATGTACATTCAAAAGCACACACAGGCTATCATTATGATTAAATTATTATATTTCTGCTTTTCAATTTTTATTTATACCTATATATGCTACAATCACACTTTGATATAATTTTAAAATATTAACAACTACGTATAAAATTTAATTAAAAGTTCTATGTATGAAATGCAATAAAGCTTGTGAAACAATGTTTTGAACAAATTTATGTGCTTTTGTTTCATGTTTCATTCTTTTCTATTTTTCTTAGAAAATAAAATACTAATGTTTATCACTTTTATAACTCATTATCGGACAATTATAAACAAATTGAAGACATGCAACAGATAAAAAGTCTTCTAGTACATGACCGATGGAGAAGGTATGAGCTCCCTTTAAAGCAGTATTTCCACAGGAGTATGGTACTGGCAGATTAATGATTGTCAGACAAGACTAAAATTATCCCTCGGAGGAGAGAGACAAGATGGCGGACTGAAGCCAGCTTTCAACAGAGGCTCCCGTCCAGAAGGAGAGTTAAGGGACAGGAATTTAGTAAGTATCCTGGTGGACTTGAGCCTCACCAAGAGAGAAGGTTGAAGAGCGCACATCAACACCGCTGAGGCAAGCTGCGATCACAAGGACGCAAACAAAAGGTACAAAATCCACCACCAAGCGGACGGGAGTCCCCCTCCCCCATGGGACCGGCTCAAGAGCCCCACAATTAAACAAGCGGGCAGAAATTAAAGGCCTTCCCACTACACTCCACGGGAGAGACCTTCTAAAAACTGGACCTACCTCCCCTACTGGGGTGCCGTGGTGTTCTCCTGCCAGGCATAAAACGGAATAAAACTTTGAGAATCCTTCGCCGGCAACCCTCCCGGCACTCCCCTCCTGCCCACTGAGGTCTGGAGGCCTGTCCCCCAGGAGTTCGGATCCTTGGGTGATTTCTCAAGGGGAGTGGACAGTCCCCGAGTTGCGACTGGTCAGCATTGACTCTGAGGCGCGCGAGTGAGGAGACGGCACTGGGCTGAGGGGGAGTCATGCCTCGCGGCACTTCCCTGCGGTGCAGTGCAGCAACCCTCCCCGGGCACAAGACTGAATAAGACTCTAGCTTCCCTGCTGAGAGCTGAGAGCCCCTACTCTCACTCGGGGTCTGAGGGCCCATCCCCCAGGAGTTCGGATCCTTGGGTGATTTCTCGAGGGGAGTGCACAGTGCCTGAGCAGCGTCAGGTCAGCGCCGACTCTGGGACATGTGAGCGAGGAGAGGGCACTCTGCTGAGGGGAAATCAAGCCTTGGCGGCACTTCCCTGCGGTGCAGTGCAGGAGCCCTCACCGGGCCGTAGTGTTGCCTAAAACTGAATGAAACTCTAGCTTCCGCCCCCCCACTCCCATTCGGGGTCTGGGGGCCTATCCCCCAAGAGCTCTGATTCTTGGGGGATCTCTTGAGGGGTGTGGACCCAGCACAAACTGCGGCCGCTCAGTGCTGACTCTGGGGCGCGAGACAGAAGAGAAAGGGTTGCCTGAGTGCCCACACCAGAGCAGCAGTTCCCTGGAGGTAGATCAACAGCCGTTTTTTCTTTAACGGCAGAACGCTCACTTCTGGATATTCTGAGGCCACACCCCCTGTCTCCCTGGGCAACCAGAGGAGGCCACCGGTGAGCGGGGGATTTCCTGACACTGCTCACAAACCCGGGAAGCTTCCAGGGCGGGGCCAACCCAGAGAGGTGATCGGACTCAAACCTCCAACATCAAAGACGTTTGAACTCAAAACAGCTCATCTTCTGTAGGCGATTTCGACAGGAACAGAGACAGAACCCCGCAAAGTTGTCTGTTCTGTTCTGTTCTGTTCTGTTAGAAGCATCCATCAGGGACGGGGCTAAGCCTGAGTGAACACCTCCTTCCCATCACCTGCATCAAACACTCATAGATGTCAGGCCCCATCTCCTCCTGCTAGATAGCGGCAGTCTGTGGGGGCCTGGCAGACTTCCCTGCGATTCAGGCAGGTGCAAACCCCTGGAGTGTCTGTTCACTGCAGGCAACTGGGTTAGCCATCTGCAGAAATACCAGTGACTGCGTCCAACGGAGGGGCAAAGTGGGGAAGGAGACGTCAGCCTTCCTAGACTGCTCTGTTTGCTGGGTGGCTCCTCCTGACTCCACGCTGCACTGGGGTGAGCCATGTCAGAGGAGTCACCAGGCCCTGTGATCCAGTTCCCAGAGACCTCTTGAACTCTCTCACCCGAGACAAGTGCTGATTGAGACAGTAGATTCGGACCTTTTGAACTGGGCTAATAGACTGAGGACTTTTCAGGCGGTGCCCTGGGTGTATGGTTGTAGGAAGGTTGATTCTACTTTTCCAACTGGGGCCAGAGGTGGGCAGGCGGGGTGACTTAATTGCTGATTTTTCCACACAGCTGAGACTTCAAGCCAGAGTAGAAGTTGCAATAGGATCGAACAGAAACCAGCTGAAAACAAGACAGAACCACTTTGCTCCACCACACCAGACAGGGCCCCAGTTTCTCAGGCCACAACACCGTACGGGCCCTCGTTAAAACCCCAGGGGAAAAACCAAAGGGAGTAAAATAACGATGGGGTGGAATCAGCGGAAAAACTCTGGTAACATGAATAACCAGAATAGATCAACCCCCCCAAGAAAAGATATGGCAGATGTGATTGAAGATCCCATTCATAAACAACTGGCTGAGATGTCAGAAATCGAATTCAGAATTTGGATGGCAGACAAGATTACTAAAATGGAAATAGGAATTCGAGGAGAAATTCAAAAATTGTCAAAAGAATTTAACGAATTTAAAGACAAAACCACCAAAGACTTAGACACACTGAAGCAAGAACTTACAGCCCTCAAAGATATGAAAAATACAGTAGAATCACTCAGTAACAGAATGGAGCAAGCAGAAGAAAGAATTTCTGACATTGAAGATAAAGTCTTCAAACGCTCCCAATCTCTCAAAGAGGAAGAGAAATGGAGAGCAAAAACGGATCACTCACTCAGAGAACTCTCAGATAATTTGAAAAAAAGCAACATAAGGATTATAGGAATTTCTGAGAATGATGAAGTGGCCTCCAAGGGCACAGAGGCCCTTTTGCACGAAATTATGAAAGAAAAATTTCCAGACATGCCTAGAGAATCTGAAATTCAGATAGCAGACAGCTTCAGAACCCCAGCACGATTCAACCCCAATAAGTCATCCCCCAGACATATCATAATTAGCTTCACTAAAGTTAACATGAAAGAGAAGATTCTCAAAGCAGCCCGGTGAAAGAAAACTATAACGTACAAAGGTAAGAATATTAGAATAACTGCAGATCTCTCTGCTGAAACTTTTCCAGCCAGAAGAGGCTGGTCATCAACTTTTAATCTCCTAAAGCAAAAAAACTTTCAACCCAGGATCTTGTATCCAGCTAAACTGAGTTTCATCCATGATAGAGAAATTAAATACTTCAATGACATTCATATGTTCAAAAAATTTGCCATAAGTAAACCAGCTCTTCAGGATATTCTCAGACCTATCCTCCACAATGACCAACCCAATCCTATACCACAAAAGTAAACTCACTCAGAAACTTCGGATCAAACTCCAACTTCCACACTGGCGAAAGGATTAGAAATGTCCATTGGACCTTTGAAAAACTCGATACCCAAAATTCCACCAGACTTATCAATACTCTCCATCAATGTGAATGGCTTAAACTGTCCTCTAAACAGACATAGGTTAGCTGACTGGATACAAAAACTGAAGCCAGATATTTGTTGCATACAAGAGTCACATCTCAACTTAAAAGACAAATACAGACTCAGGGTGAAAGGATGGTCATCCATAATTCAGGCAAATGATAATCAGAAAAAAGCAGGTGTTGCAATTTTATTTGCAGATACAGTAGGCTTTAAACCATCAAAAGTAAGGAAGGACAAGAATGGTCACTTCATATTTGTTAAGGGTAATACTCAATATGATGAGATCTCAATTATTAATATCTATGCACCCAACCAGAATGCACCTCAATTTATAAGAGAAACTCTAACAGACATGAGTAACTTGATTTCCTCCAGCTCCATAATCATCGGAGATTTCAACACTCCCTTGGCAGTGTTGGATTGATCCTCCAGAAAGAAGCTAAGCAAAGAAATCTTAGATTTAAACCTAATCATCCAATATTTAGATTTAGCAGACATCTACAGAACATTTCATCCCAACAAAACTGAATACACATACTTCTCATCAGCCCACGGAACTTACTCCAAAATTGACCACATTTTAGGTCACAAGTCTAACCTCAGTAAATTTAAAGGAATAGAAATTATTCCATGCATCTTCTCGGACCATCATGGAATAAAACTTGAATTGAGTAACAACAGGAATCTGCATACCCATACAAAAACATGGAAGTTAAATAACCTTATGCTGAATGATAGCTGGGTCAGAGATGAGATTAAGAAAGAAATCGCTAATAATTTGGAACAAAACGACAATGAAGACACAAACTATCAGAACATCTGGGACACCGCAAAGGCAGTTCTAAGAGGGAAATTTATAGCACTGCAAGCCTTCCTCAAGAGAACGGAAAGAGAGGAAGTTAACAACTTAATGGGACATCTCACGCAACTGGAAAAGGAAGAACATTCCAACCCCAAACCCAGTAGAAGAAAAGAAATAACCAAAATTAGAGCAGAATTAAATGAAATTGAAAACAAAAGAATAATACAACAGATCAATAAATCAAAAAGCTGGTTTTTTGAAAAGGTCAATAAAATAGATAAACCTCTGGCCAACCTAATCAGGAAAAAAAGAGTAAAATCCCTAATATCATCAATCAGAAACAACAAAGACGAAATAACCACAGACTCATCAGAAATCCAAAAAATCCTTAATGAATATTACAAGAAACTTTATTCTCAGAAATACGAAAATCTGAAGGAAATAGACCGATACTTGGAAGCACACCACCTTCCAAGACTTAACCAGAATCAAGTAGAAATGTTGAACAGACCCATATCAAGTTCAGAAATAGCATCAACTATACAAAACCTCCCTAAAAAGAAAAGCCCGGGACCAGATGGTTTCACGTCAGAATTCTACCAAACCTTTAAAGAGGAATTAGTACCTATATTACTCAACCTGTTGCAAAATGTAGAAAAAGAAGGAAGATTACCCAACACGTTCTATGAAGCAAACATCACCCTGATCCCCAAACCAGGAAAAGACCCAACAAGAAAAGAAAATTATAGACCAATATCACTAAAGAATACAGATGCAAAAATATTCAACAAGAGCCTAACAAACAGAATCCAGCAACACATCAAACAAATTATACATCATGACCAAGTTGGTTTTATCCCAGGGTGTCAAGGCTGCTTCAATATACGTAAATCTATAAATGTAATTCAGCACATAAACAAATTAAAAAACAAAGACCATATGATTCTCTCAATTGATGCGGAAAAAGCTTTTGATAATATCCAGCATCCCTTCATGATCAGAGCACTCAAGAAAATTGGTCTAAAAGGGACTTTTCTTAAACTGATAGAGGCTATCTACAGCAAACCCACAGCCAATATCATATTGAATGGAGTTAAATTAGAATCATTTCCACTCAAATCAGGAACCAGACAAGGCTGCCCATTGTCTCCATTGCTTTTCAACATTGTAATGGAAGTTTTAGCCACCGCAATTAGGGAAGAAAAGGCGATCAAGGGTATCCATATAGGGTCAGAAGAGATCAAACTTTCGCTCTTCGCAGATGATATGATTGTGTATCTGGAAAACACTAGGGACTCTACTACAAAACTCCTAGAAGTGATCAAGGAATACAGCAGCGTCTCAGGTTACAAAATCAACATTCATAAATCGGTAGCCTTTATATATACCAACAATAGTCAAGTTGAAAAAGCAGTTAAGGACTCTATCCCATTCACAGTAGTACCAAAGAAGATGAAATATTTGGGAATTTACCTAACAAAAGACGTGAAAGATCTCTATAAAGAGAACTATGAAACTCTAAGAAAAGAAATAGCTGAAAATGTTAACAAATGGAAAAACATACCATGCTCATGGCTGGGAAGAATCAACATTATCAAAATGTCCATACTACCCAAAGCAATATATAATTTCAACGCACTCCCCATTAAAGCTCCACTGTCATATTTTAAAGATCTTGAAAAAACATTACTTCGTTTTATATGGAATCAGAAAAAACCTCGAATAGCCAAGACATTACTCAGAAATAAAAACAAAACAGGAGGAATCACACTACCAGACCTCAGACTTTACTACAAATCGATAGAGATCAAAACAGCATGGTATTGGCACAAAAACAGAGAAGTAGATATCTGGAACAGAATAGAGAACCAAGAGATGAATCCAGCTACTTACCGCTATTTGATTTTTGACAAGCCAATTAAAAACATTCAGTGGGGAAGATTCCCTATTTAACAAATGGTGCTGGCTGAACTGGCTGGCAACCTGCAGAAGACTGAAATTGGACCCACACCTTTCACCATTAACTAAGATAGACTCTCATTGGATTAAAGATTTAAACTTAAGACATGAAACTATAAAAATACTAGAGGAGAATGCAGGGAAAACCCTTGAAGAAATTGGTCTGGGTGAGTATTTCATGAGGAGAACCCCCCGGGCAATTGAAGCAGCTTCAAAAATACACTACTGGGACTTGATCAAACTGAAAAGCTTCTGCACAGCTAAGAACACAGTAAGCAAAGCAAGCAGACAGCCCTCAGAATGGGAGAAGATATTTGCAGGGTATATCTCTGACAAAGGTTTAATAACCAGAATCCACAGAGAACTCAAACGCATCAGCAAGAAAAAAACAAGGGAACCCATTGCAGGCTGGGCAAGGGATTTGAAGAGAAACTTCTCTGAAGAAGACAGGCGCATGGCCTTCAGGCATATCAAAAAATGCTCATCATCTTTAATCATCAGAGAAATGCAAATCAAAACTACTTTGCGATATCATCTAACTCCAATGAGACTAGCCTATATCACAAAATCTCAAGACCAGAGATGTTGGCGTGGATGCGGAGAAAAGGGAACACTTCTGCCCTGCTGGTGGGAATGCAAATTAATACATTCCTTTTGGAAAGATATATGGAGAACACTCAGAGATCTAAAAATAGATCTGCCATTCAATCCTTTAATTCCTCTGCTGGGCATATACCCAGAAGACCAAAAATCACACCATAACAAAGATATTTGTACCAGAATGTTTATTGCAGCCCAATTCATAATAGCTAAGTCATGGAAAAAGCCCAAGTGCCCATCGATCCACGAATGGATTAATAAATTGTGGTATATGTATACCACGGAATACTATGCAGCCTTAAAGAAAGATGGAGACTTTACCTCTTTCATGTTTACATGGATGGAGCTGGAACATATTCTTCTTAGTAAAGTATCTCAAGAATGGAAGAAAAAGTACCCAATGTACACAGCCCTACTATGAAACTAATTTGGGACTCTCACATGAAAGCTATAACCCAGCTACAACTTAACAATAGGGGGAAGTGGGAAAGGGGGGGTGGGTAGAGGGAGGGGGATCGGTGGGATCACACCTGTGGTGCATATTACAGGGGTATTTGCGAAACTTGGTAAATGTAGAATGTAAAGGTTTTGGCACAGTAACTGAGATAACGCCAGAAAGGCTATGTTAACCATTGTGATAAAAATGTGTCAAATGGTTTATGAAGCGAGTGTATGATACCCCATGATCATATCAATGTATACAGTTATGATTTAATAAAATAAATAAATAAATAAATAAATAAATAAATAAAAATAATAAAATTATCTCTCATTTTTAGAAAGAAAAAGTGCCCAGGAACCTGGGTTGGCTGGAAATAAAGGATGGGGAGACCTAAAGGTATGGCTGTTACAATATAAGAAGTTGATTTCAGCAGGTGTATTTAATGCAAAAAAGTTTTAGTTATCTGGAAGACATAAAAACAGAAAATCATTTTCTTCCCAACATCTCATATCTTATGTTGAGCCTTACCATAGATACCCAAAGTTTCTGAACTCTGGTTTATACTTACATAAATATGACTGGTAAGAAAATTCTAGAGCAAGAACATCAAATCAAAAGTGTGTAGAAATAAATACATAACACAGGTAAGAGGAAAAATCGAATAAATAGAAAAGACAAATAAGCTGAAAGCTTTCAAAAATGTCAATAAAATTGAAATTTCCTCTCCAGATAGGTCATACAAAAGAGGACGAACATGCAGATTATAATTGTTAGAAATTAAAAATATAACATCATTGTACCTACATTAAAGGCTCAAAAATAATATGAACAGTTTTATTTTTTATATGAACAATTTTAAACACTGGATTTATTGTCTTAAATATAATGGACAAATTTTTAATCATCATGAGGTATATGTACAAAAGCCCAGTCAAGAAGAGTATAAGAGTATAAGAAATAGAATTTGCATTAAAATACCTCAAATGACAATTCTAACAGATGTTTTTACTTGTGAATTTTGAAAAATTTCTTTTTAAAAGTTTTGCTAGTAATTGTTATGGACACATGATAGTTGTATATGTTTGTGGAGATTGTATAATATTTTGATAGAACCAGACAAAGTATAATGTTCAAATAAGGGGGATTGAGGTATTCATGATGGTACCGACATAAAAACACACATTGACCAGTGGAAAAGAACAGAGAATCCAGAAAGAAATCCACACATCTATCGTGAACATCTTGGTAAAGCTGCCAAGCACGCATGTTGGGGAAAGGACAGTCTCTTTAATAAATGATGTTGGGAAATTGACCCTTATCTCTCACCATGTGCAAAAATAAAGTAAAAATGGATTAAAGACTTAAATCTGAGACCTGGAAATATAAAACTACTAAAAGAAAACTTTGGGAAAGTGCTTCAAGACATTAGTCTGTGTAAGGTTGTCTTTAGTAATAGAGATAGCAGAAGTAACAAAAAAAAAAAAAAACTTAGACAAATGAAATCACATCAAGGGAAAAAGCTTTTACACAGCAAAGGAAACAATCAAGAAAGTGAGGGCCCAGCCCACAGAATGGAAGAAAATATTGTCTGAAAACCTGTCTGACAAGGGACTAAATAACTAGAATGGGTAAGAAGGTCGCACAACTCATTAGGAAAGAAATCACATAATCCAATTACATTGACAAGTGATTTGAACAGAGGTGTATCCAGAAAACAACAACAACAACAAAAACATACAAATGGTCTGACAATTTAGCTTGCAAACTCGTCCTAGAAAAAGTGCTGCGTACCTCATTGCTAAACATCAGCACGGTCGCCTTTGGGAAGCTAATGACTGATGCCAGGGCCTAGTCCACCCTTCAAGAACTCATTGATGCAGTAAGACATCTCAGAGTCTTACTTTCTTGACCCTGGGAGAGGGCCGTGGCATCAACTGTTAGATCTTGCATGTGTGTCTATGTATATATTATACGATGCTATTTAATTAAGTGTGAGAACTAAGCATTTGTGTAAGGTGTACACTAGCATTTAGTGAGTTACGATTTTTTTATATTATGGATAACAGGTCAACACTTTGGCTACTTAAGTTAAAATTAACAAAACAGAAATTTAAATCACAATTTTGAAATGCCCTAGTTACTAATTATATTTTCAAAATGGCTGTAACATGGAGTTAACGTCCTACAACGCAGACTTTTTTTCCAAGGAAGGACACAGTGAGGGCAGTTAAAATGAGTAAGTGAATCTTCTGGTTTTAAATTACTAATGTATTCTTAGTGTCAGAGTGTTCATGATGATTTCAGAAAGGGAGATTACATGTATACACATAATATGGATTGGCTGATGGTGTTGAAAAAAGTAATATGCAAAAAGAAAAACATTCTTTTAGACTTCAAAGAGACGCCCCACCATATTCTCCTCTGCAGAGCACGTAGGTCTCAAGGTAAGAAGCAATATATCATATTGCCTCTGAAATCTATTATACATGTTTTAAAATTTCAAAAAATAATGCTTCCCTCAAGAATTTATCCTTGTATTAGCTTCTGTATAAAGCAGGTGTAAATTCCTATCTCTGCTGGTGTACAATATCCACATTGTTCTTAAGAACTTGATGGAAATTATTTTCAAAATTTACATCTTCTCGAACAAAACTAAGCCTGTTTCTGTGAATTAATCTATAATGTACTGTTTCTTTCACTCTGCCAAAAATGTTTCTAAATACGTGCATTCCATTAATGCTTGAAATTGAAATTAAGTGAAAGAGTATTTTTAACATACTTTTTTTTGTTTGTTTTTGAGGCAGAATCTTACTTTCTCGCCCCTTGTAGAGTGTGGTGGCATCATAGCTCAGAGCAACTTCAAATTCTTGTGCTCATGAAATTCTCTTGCCTCAGCCTCCCAAGTAGCTGGCACTACAGGCACCTACCACAATGTCCAGCTATTTTTAGAAATGGGGTGTCTCACTCTTGCTCAGGCTGGTCTTGAACTCCTCATCTCAAGCAATCCACCTCCTTCAGCCTCCCAGAATGCTAGTATTAAAGGTGTGAGTCCCTGTATTTTTAATGTTTTTGGAAAAAAAAAAGTTTTGTAAACAAAAAAGAAATTCCTGGCATATAAAGAAGTTATTGTAGCATCAGAAAAGGAAGTTAAAATAAAAAATATATGTATTTTTCAACATATAAAATAGTAAAGATAGTGAAACAAGTGAAAATGCTTAATTTATTAAATTTTATTTTATTCTAGTGCCATAAAATTATATTTAGTCTTTCTTTCCAGACATCTCATATGTCTTTGTGCAATGCAGTTTAAATTGAATATTTTACACAACATGATTTGTGAACTAATGTTGAAAAAGACTGGCCCAAGTGGCTCCCTGGGAAATCCTCTGGTTTAAATCGACTGTGCCCCACCGGCTTTCTTTTGTCTGTGTGGCAAGCAGAGGGAGAAGCCACTAGCCTGCTTCGACTCTTCCATTTCATAAAATGCAGAGACTCCTTCCCTTCAAAAATCCCAAATGTAGAACATTGTCCAGGTGTTAATAAAGCTTACTAGTTCAGAGAATAATTTCGTCTCTCTGATTTTCCTGAAGAGCTTTGGAAAGGTCAATTCTTTTCTTTTCTTTTTTTCTTTTATTAAATCATAGCTGTGTACATTAATGCAACCATGGGGTACAATGTGCTGGTTTATATACAATTTGAAATATTTTCATCAAACTGGTTAACATAGCCTTCATGGCATTTTCTTAGTTATTGTGTTAAGACATTTATATTCTATGTTTAGTAAATTTCATATGTACCCTTGTAAGATGCACCGTAGGGGTGGCCCTACCATAAAACCAATTTATAGCTTTCCTATGAAAGCTATAACCTAATTATAGCCCATGAGTCATTTATTTTCATTGTGTATCTGACGTAGCGTCACCCAGGGATGTCTCTTCTCTGTGTTTTCTTTACTTTAGGAAACTGAATGCACGAAGAAGCCAATCTTTAACTTTCATCTCATTCATGATAATGATCAGCAATTCAATTTTTCTTCTCAAGGAATTCAGACTTTCAACAACAGGTTTTTAAAGCAGAAATATTTTATATTAGATTTCTATAGGGCTACAGACTCATTGTGTGGAAATATTCTACTTTTTTGCATGCTTCTAACATTTTTAAGTACCTTAAAGAGTAAACAACTTATTATAGTTTCTACTTACTGGCATCTATTTTCCATTTGTTTTCAGTACTGAAATAGATACTGAAACAGTCTTCATGTGGACCTTGTCGGGTTTATGGGGGGAGGAGGAGAGGGAGAGAGAGGAGGGGGCGGAGAGAACACAAGAACGGGCAAATATCTCAGAATTCAGTTCTATGAGTGTTACCAGAACAAAAAGAGAACTCACAAACCAAATTCAGAAGAAACTCAAAACGTTTGCATCTTCTAAATGGCTGCCAGCCCATCTTTGTATTTCTAACATATCCAAGAGAACATTACACCATTCTGTCAATTACAAGTATTTTTTAAATGTTTTATACCAGTTAACAATAGTCTTTCTCTTTTTAAATTCATTCTCCACTCCCTACAATTACGAAAGGGAGAGAAGAACTAGAAAATAGCAACATTTAACATTGAAGACAGCTATTAATGAACCATTTGAAGCTAATTACTCCTGTTAAATTCCTGCAGATTTTATTTTTCAAAGAATCATGTATTAAGGCAGACATTAGGCAGAGGGTCAGATACATTCTTCACAAGCCCCGCCCCCCTGAAAAAGAAAAAAAGCCCAGAAATCCAATGAATTAAGTGCAACATATTTCATTTATATAATTTTTAACCATAATGTTATTTTTCCGGTAAGAAAATATCCTCAAGCTGGAGGATTCTCAGGTCATCATTTTGTTCAACTTCCATTACAACAGGATTGAAAGTGACGGTTAAGGAACAGAAGGCGTTTGCTCAAGGGGTCACACGGTAGATGGGCCACTTTCACCAGGCAGAGCAGGGCCATGATGACAATTCAAAGCCCTTCTCCCTTTCTGCCACCTCAGCAGTTTTTTACTGAAGGCAATGAATAGGTTAATTTTGTAATTTTTGTTCCTATTAGGTTAATCTTAGGTCTAGAAATGAATGAGAAATAAACTAAAACATGAGAATAGCATACTCTTAAGTTGTTACTAAACAGTGATTAGTGATTTTCTTCAACACTGAATACTGATTATACTGTATTCAGTATAATCAGTACAGTATACTCAACTGTACTGAGCTTATTTGTTTGTTTGTTTAGACACAGTCTCACTTTGTTGCCCCGGATAAAGTGCTGTGGTGTCATAGCTCACAGCAACCTCAAACTCTAGGGCTCAAGGGATCCTCTGGCTTCAGTTTCCACAGTAGGTGGGACTACAGGTGTCTGCCCCAATGCTGGGCCAGTTTTCCTGTTTTTGGTAGAGGTAAGGTCTGGCTCTTGCTCAGGCTGAAATTGAACTCCTGACCTCAAGCAATCCTCCTGCTTCAGCCTCACAAAGTACTAGGATTTCAGCCATGAGCCACTGTGCCTGGCCTGTACTGAGGTGATTTTAAAAAGTGAAATATTCTGAGCAAGATAATAACACACGGCTATAGGTTTCAAGATAACTGTACATAAAATCTAATGAGAAAACAAAATTCATCCATTAATGATAAAATGACTCTCCTCAAATGACAGTTTAGATATAAAATACACATGTAACTAAAAAAAATCGCCATTCAATTACAAAATATAGGGGTAAAATATGCTGTTTACTTATCTTGTAGCAAAAAGAAAACAAACTTTAGAATCATCTTAAAGATAGTGACAAAATCTGTGTAAATAGAGATCAGTTTGTTGCATCTTAAAACTGTTTTACTGATTACCAACTATAAATACAGACTAATGGAAACCGTGTCTTGCCTTCTTAAACTGAACTTAAATAATGAAAAATAAATTCAGAAGCACTACTCATAAAATAGAGCCAATTCTGGAAATTCAAGCTTTTGAGAAATTTCTCAGCTATTTTATTCCGTCTTCCAAGCAAGTTGCAGGTCTCTTCACTCTGAGTGGTTTCTTATAATAGGCACAACACATTTAAAATGAAACCCCTTAATAATAATTCAGTTTTATTATCATGAAAGTTTTCTATCTCCTTGAGTCAAGAAAGATGACCCCTCCCCCACCACCAAACACACACACATTTTATCAGTTCAGGAATATGATCGGCCGGCCTTGTGTTCAGAGAATAGTAAAACACACAACAGATTAAACTGGAGTTCATCCCTTATGGCTTTTATATAATATAAAAGGTAAAATAACCACTGGTGTGCCAGCAGCTAACAACATCCGTCAGAAACACAAGTGGGAAAACGACAGTTCTAGCAAAGAACTGAGGCTACGTTACAATGAAGAGAAATGTCTGCTCTCTCAATTACTCCCAACCTCACACCCCGGGACGGTGGACACTGACTCCCTGCCCCTCACCAGGAGTGTTTCTGAGAAGTCAGGGAGCTCACATCCCTCATATATGACGTGCTGCCTCCCCCTCTGAACCACTGCCAGCATCTGCATTAAATAATTTTTCTCTCTTTAGACACAGATTATTTTTGACACATATCCTTTCAGATATTACTTTCCCAAAGGCTATGATTCTCTAGCAGATAAAAACCAACCAATCAACCAACCAACCAACCAGTCAAATGAAACAAATAAACAGGAAGTGTTTCCATCCATTCTGCCATTAAGGACACAGCCTCGGGCGAGAAAGTGATTTTAAAATGCTTTCATGAAAATTGCTCATCTAAAGTAAAGACAGGTCAAGTATGAATTTATTAAAATGCAAATTGTCTAGATTTTTAGGGAGGACATAATGAACATTTTATACATAATAATATGTTTCACACAGATGACTGAACGGTCTTTAGAATAAGTGTCTTATGGTATAATTACTTAGTCTTACAAGTAAGTATTTTATCTTATTGACGTAGTCTTAAAAATGATCAAACGCTTAAATTCAGAATCTTTTCACAAGAACATATATTTTCTTCATGAAGGGACAGTGGGCAGATACAATTTTTAGTTAGTATCATGATTTTCTTTAAAGGAATCAAAACCAGCACCAATCTCACATATCTGCTACAGTGATTAAATGATCTGAAACACAAAAACTATCAGCATGGAGTATTACAGAGAAGGACGGTGAGTAAATGTTAACTTGTCATTTCATTGCCATTAAATATAATCTAATAACTGTCATCTAAATTCAGTGACAGGTACCGACCCAAGCTTCATCTCCCACATGTTCTCTCTGTAATTTGAAGTTTAGAGTGACCACTCAAATCTATTTTCTACATATCACGAATCAAACCGGAGGTAACTTTTTATTTTTATTAAGTCATAATCACATGGATCATGTATACAATGATGTCTTTATGGGACACAATATGCTGATTTTATATACAATTAGGAATGCTTACGTCTAACTAGTTAATATAGCCTTCACCTCATTTACTTAATTACTGTGTTAAGACGTTTATACTCTATACTTAATAGATTTGACATGTACCTTTGCAATAGAAGATAACTTTTTAATAGGCAACTTTGTCCAGCCAAAAGACTGGGTATATTTCACTACTGTTCTCAACCTTAGAGAAAGAGGGGGAAAGAGTATCCCATGGGGGAGGGTAAATCCAACATTGTGCAGAAGGCCTGCAGCTCACTTGTTTGCTAATGACTTTACCTGCTTTAATAGCTACACTGAAATTTTATGAAAAAAAAATTCTTAAATGTGTCTTTAGATTCTAGTATATTATGGTGCATTCCCTTAACAATTTAAAATTATAGAAATGGGTAAGATGCTCTTGAGACTGTAAATTTGTTTCAAAATTGCAATTACTAAATTTTCTTTGTCCCACGTACCACTGAGAACTCTACCTGGCATGCTATGATATTTGAAGAAAAGATAAAAAACAATGGTCAAAAATTATTTGAATGTTAGAATCCACCTTTATTAGACTAGGTAAAAGCACCATTGAACATTCTAACAGAGAATGAAGAGCAGGATCAAAATATGGTTCATAAAATTTTTGTTACTTCTGAAAATTCAAGTCAAAATGGGCATATATCTTCATGTTCCACCACAAAGTATATATATATATATATATATATATGCAAACAATTCATTGTTTTTTGCTTATTTACATTTTGCATCGGTTTCTGAGTGCTGAAATAGTGACTAAAATATCTTTAAAGGTTCACCTCGTAGTTTTGTGTGTGTTGAAGACCGACGGAGAGATAAAGATACAAAAAAGAGGAAAGGGAGAGAAACTGGATTTGAAAATTAAAACTGAAAATATAATTTCTTTCATATTTTTCTTTTTTAGTTTCTAGGTAAAAGTGTTAAGAAGAGTTTAAGGCTGAAGATTGGTGAAAATGCTGCATATTTCAGGGGTTTAAATAGTGCAGTTCTGAGAATTCAAGACAAGAGACCTGGTAAACTTTAGGTCAAAGTATAATATTCACCTGTTTGAATAGTCTGTATCTGATGGGACAGAGTTTTAGCTGGCCGTTTTAATGTATTACCTTTACTCTTGCTTTGTGTATTAAATTTTAATGGACTCCTTAATATTTTGTGTGGGAAGACAAAATATTGCATTTTACTCATTATACAGACTTGATTTCATTGCAGAATAAAAGTTAAACATTTCACAAACTATCTGGAAAAAATCTATTTGGAAAGAATGTGCATTATGTATCATAAATCAGATCAAACTTTGTGTACTGAAGGATACAGAGCTCTGCCCAAGTCTCTAGAAATGGTTAATGTGTTGGAGCCAAAAAGATTCCTGGAGTTTCCAGATTAGGGCATTTCCTGTCTAAAAATAATCACCTTATATGTGGAAAGTCTGTATATTGAGTACATTAAATACACAAGAGATTGGAGTTTTTAGAGCATTAGTTTACTGAATGAACTTGTAGCACAAGATAATCAGAGATGTTTCATGTACACAGAATTCACAATGAGGTCACTTAAACTTTTATTTTCATCCATAGTATTAAAATCCTATAAAAAATACAGATTACTGCCCCTTTATCTGAAGGGAAAGAATGAAAACTAGTACAGCTAACATACTGGGCGCTTAGTAGGGGACAAGGTATGTATTTGAATTCCCACATATTTCTACAATAACCTTATGAGATATGTGGGAATTCAAATATCTTGTCCCACCTAAGTGCTCAATATGTTAGCTATACTGATTGCTCTAATTATTGTTAATTTTGCTGCACTCCAAAATTTGAGAACCATATATTTACCCATTTTCTATTATTTGTCCATAAAAATCGCAAAGAAAATAATATTTCAGAGAAATACTTTTTAACAGATGTATTACTTTTTTGTTTTTCTCGGTTACTTCAGGTCACTGATAAATGGTACCCATCGGAAGGGGAGAACCCCGCCACGTGATGCATTTGTTTTGCAGTTAGCATGTTGGTCATTTCTTGAACTTTATTTATGGGCTTCGACTTTAAAACTAGAGTATGCTTTATCTAGATTTATACTATTAGCAATGACTGAAAAAGACTAGAAGAAATTAGAACATGAATTTCAAAGTTTGCTAAAATGTATTATTAAAAAATCTCTCTCAGGGTTTGCGTTTTCAATGATCAGTACCAAATTATTCATTTTCACTCTCAGATGTCAAGTTAAATTGTTTCATTTTATTTTTGTTTTCTCGTAAAATTTCTAAGACCTTTGAGTGAGAACAACCAGATGAAAACGATTTATCGCACTTTTCAAAATTACTCTTTACCTGGCATCTCTAAGTAGACATAAATTCCTCATATGCATTGTTCGTTTTCCCCTTCACTGACATTTCAATGACTGGCTGTGTTTGTGATAACATACAGGACTTAAGATATTGTCACAGGCCGGCTGCAGTGGCTCGTGCTTCTGATCCTAGCTCTCGGGGAAGACACAGCAGGAAGATGGCTTGAGCAAGAGTGAGACCTCCCTCTCTACCAAAAATTAAAAAATAGCTGGGCATTGTGAGGGCACCTTGAGTCCCAGCTACTTGGGACTAGCCTGGGCAAGAGAGTGAGACTCTGTCTTAAAAAAAAGAAAAAAAAAATATATATATATGGGTGTGCATATATATGTATATATAGAGAGGGAGTCTATATATATAATGAAAATTATTAATTCATCAATTAACAGAGTGATTAAAACCTAGTAGTTGTGCAGAGTACTTCCATTCAAAGTCTCATACATACAAATAAAAACAGTACATTTTTTTTGTGTGTGCTTTCCCCTTTAAAACTAGAACTTTCTTCATTTTTTCTACTTGAGAATTATTTATATCTAACTCTGTATCTGGTTTCCTTGTTATTGAAAAAAAACACTCTGGAATAAAATAATGTGAAATAGAAGACTGTGAAATTTGGACTTCCGTTAGTGCTTGAATCAATAACACCCAGCTCCTGCTCCTGGCCGTGCAGTTACATTAAATAGTCATGACCAGTGAAGTTTAGCCCTTCTGTGGCATTCCAGACAAACATATTTTTCTTTTCATTTCATTGTTCTAAAACATGAAGTGATGTTTACTCATTATTCTTTATAAAATCAACTACTTTATAGTTAATTTAACAGTATAGCCCTCTTGAGAATCACGAATTTACAGGAGAAATTAAAACCTAGAAATTGCACAGAGCTACTAAATTTCACAAAACCTCGAGGTGCCCAGGACCCTGCCCTGTGCTGACGGATTCTAAGCTCTTAATGTCTCTGTCTTAGGGTCTTGTTGACCCTTTCCCGTCCCTCCATGGTCACGTCTTTACTAGTCCTCACGCAGGCTCGGGTGTGGTAATCTGACTCCAGTTTTATTCAGAGGCAGCAGACATGTAAGACAAGAAAATAAATGGAAGTAAAGCCTTTTCCACATCTTTATAGAAAGGATTCTACTCCCTTTTCTGACTACCTACTTTTGTACAGGATCTGCAAGCCCTGGTGTTGCGTGAATGTCTCCCAATTGATCGATGGCGCAGAGAAATGAGTAATGCAATGAAATAGTCTGAGTAACAAGAAGGTCCACTTACACTCTCATGGCAAGTGGCAATCTTTATTTCTTCCACCAAAGCTTATGTAGGCACATAACTTAATCAATAAACACATGACTTAAACCTTGGCCCCAGGCCTTTTACTGCCTGGTACTTAGGGGCCTACAGATAAACCAGATTAACTGATAACCATTTTACTAACATTATCTAAAGGTCTAACCTGTTTAACTGATAACTACTTCACTAAAGTTATTCTTATGCTAAGTAATCAAAAACAAAACCACAAAACAGGATTCTGGGAAATCAGCTGTTTGAATACTTGACCATCTTGAGGCTTTTAATCATCTTTAGGGAGTAGTCTGGAAAATCCTGAGATATACAGGTGACTGTCTGTAGCCCTGCCCCCACGAAGCTCCACCCTAAATCACTTTTACATGATTAGGTTCTAAGTCATATACGGAGTTCTATCCAGGATTTTTTTCTTTCTAACTCACAAAAGACTTTAAACTTGCCTTCATAAAATGGAACCATTTAAAGGTTTCCTTACAGGCTTTTTCCCTATACCTGGAGTACTAAGCCAACAGCAGAATTTCCTGTTCATAACCCCCTAGCCTTCCTCCAAGGCTCACTGTCTCTGCCTGCCCTCTCTGCTGACATATTTGCTTTGAAATTTTCTCCCAGACTCATTGAGCCTTCACACCCACACCAGTATCAATTAGTCTGGAAGAGCTTGTTACTCTTTTGACCTTTAAAAAGGCCATATCCAACCATTTATTCGTTACCACTGTGTATTTGACTATATGGTTTTCCTGATGGAGAGTCATGGGTCGATTATCTTGATAACTCAGAATATTTCCCCTCAATTTTTTTTATCTCAATGGAATTTTGACAATTCTGGTTGATTGAACATGTGCAAATGCTTCTTAAGTTAAGAAGAACCATTTCTATGCTCTTTTCTAATTTTATACAGAAATACAGTTATGTTTAGGAATCACTTTGTGAATCATTGCACTTGCCCAATTTTTACCCACAACACTTTGCACTTTCCCTGTCCCCTTTCACGTTGTAGTACTCTCCCCTGTTTTCTATATAGGGTGCTATTCACTATCTTTACAAACTAGAGATTTGAATAAATAAAATGACTTATATTCAAAGTATAAAAATGTCCCCAATTCCTCAAATATGTCCATTTATTTTCAAATATCCATTGATATTGCGCTTATGACAATGGAGTTCAGAATTCTAAACAATAACAGTTTGCTTTTTCTGATAGAAAACATTTGGACACCTTATTGCAGTCTTGGGATTTTACCATTCTGCATTAAGTTGAACCATATTAAATTTCTATTTGGGAGGTCAAAATGAGTTGAATGTCAGAAATTTAACACAGCTCAGACTGTGTGACCAAATTCTAATGATGTCTTTATCTACGTCTCCATCTCTGACTTCCGTATCTCCATCTGGATGTACCGCAGGCACATTATTGCTTCCCTATCCAAGCAGAGCAAGTTATTACATATTCACAACACCCTGTTATGATCTCATGGTTCTGTAGTACAAAAGCTCTGGTTAGCTCTCCTGGTCCCTTGTTAGATTCTCACAAAGCCATATTCAAAGTATGATTTAGGCTGGACTTTTACATGGTGGATTTGGGGAATAATTTGCTTCCAACTTCATTCGGGATGAAGGCAGAATATAGAATTTTTTTATTGTAGTGCTGAGATTCAATTTACTGGCTTTCTTTTACCAGAATCTCAACATACAGAGGCCTCGAGAGCAGTGATTTTCAACCAGTGGCCATGCAAATTTTAAAGATCATTAATTAAATTATTTTCAAAAGAAGTCCCAAGCACAGTAAGTATATTCTTCTTCTAATTTTTTTTCTTTTACTTTTTTTTTCTTTTTTATTAAAATAATTTAAGTGTGCCATGTAAGTTTACATATAGGGTCAAGTGTGCTGTGAGATAAAAATGTTGAGAACACTGCTCTAGAGGCTGCCCATATATTCGTCTTGTAGCTTCCTGCATTTCTTAAGGTAGAACCAAATTCTTATACTTCAACTCCCTTTGACATCCCTTCTACACAGGAGTAAACGGTCCTTTTTGAAAGGATGACATAAATAAATTAAGCCCACACAGATAGTATGATTTTCTATGTAATATAAAATGATCATGGGACTGATATCTCACCATATTAATAGATTCCAACCACACTCAAAAAGGAAAGGGTCATTTATCTAAGAACCAGAGTCTCATAAAGGTCATTCTTGGAATTTGGTCTTCCACAGGAACTAGAAAATCAACATCTTCAAAAGCAAAGTGATGACCTTCACCATCAATCCTACTATCTCATGGTTTCATTGATTAAATTGGTAATACTATCACCAGAGTAACCAGTGGCAGAATTTGGGGAGAGAACTCTGGCTTTTAATCACTCATTTCTGATTTTCAGCTATGCTTTCACTATATCCGACATACGTACTAGATATCCCTTGAATTCATCCTGCTCTCATTATTATTTCCATTTCATTAATTCTGGCCATTATCATTTATCGAACATGTTGCATTATTCCAGTATTCCTTTACATTTCTACCACAATGAGTATCAAGTAAATAAAACAGAGCATGGAATCTCTACCGCAAGTTACTCTACAATGTAAAAAAATGAGAACCCAGAACTAATGCCATCTACCTATAATCAGCTATTTGACAAAGCAAACAGCAACATACACGGGGGAAAGAAAGCCCTGTTCAATAAAAGGTGGTGTGGAAACTGGATGGTCACAAGTGGACGAGTGAACCAGGAGTCCTGTCTCTTGTTCTATATAAAAATCAATTCATTATGGATAAAAGAACTAAATGTAAGGTGTGAAACCAAAAGCATTCTGGAAGAAAACATAATAAAACTCTCCTAGACATCAGCCAAGGAAAAGAATTTGCTACTTAAGCCTCAAAGGCAAATACAGTAACAACAGGAAGAAATAAACAGAACTTGATGCAAATAAAAACTTCTGCATAGCAAAGGAAATATCAACAACAGTAACAGACAACTTATAGGATGAGAGAAGAGAAGAAAGGGCTAATATCCAGAACCTACAAAGAACTCAACAAATCAGCAAGAAAAAAATAAATAAGAAGTGGGCAAAAGACATGAACAGAAGTTATTCAAAGGAACAAAGACAAATGGGCAACAGATTTAGAAATGCTTAACACTGTCAGGGAAATGCAAATTAAAACCTCAATGTGATATCAACTTACCCCCATTAGAATGGCCATTTTTAAAAAATCAAAAATCAACAGACGCTATTGTGGAAACCAAGAGAAAGAAAGGCTTATAAGCTGGTGTGAGACTGATGTTAGTGCAACCTCTGTGGAGAAACAGTATGGAGATTCCCCAGAGAAATAAATGTGTACTAAACTGTTTGACCCTGTGATCCCACTAGTGGGTATTTATCTAAAACAAAAGAAGTCATTTTTTTATTACAAAGGACACCTGTACTCAAATTCTAACTGCAGTGCAATTCACAGTCACAAAAATGTGGTATCAACCTAAGTGCTCATCAATTCAGGAATGGATCAAGAAAGTGTACATGCACACACACACACACACATCCACATGCACCTACACACACATACACACACACGCACCCACACACACGTATCCAGACCCCACCCCACACACATCCACACACACACACACACACACACATCCACACACACCCACACATGCAATCATACGCACCCACACATATGCACATCCACACACACACATCCACACACTCACACATGCATCCACACACCCCCACACAACCCCCACCCACATACCCATCCACACACTCACACACACATCCACTCACCCACACACACACACGCACCCACACACACGTATCCACACCCCACCCCACACACGTATACACACACCCACACACAGGCATCCACTCACCCACACACACACATGCACCCACACACACGTATCCACACCCCACCCCAACCCCCCCCACACACAGGCATGCACTCACACCCTGGAGTACTACTCAGCCATGAAAAATTATGAGATAATGTCTGTGGCAGCAATTTGAATGGAACTGAAGACCATTATCCTAAGTGAAACATCTCAGGAATGAAAACACAAACACCTCTTGCACGCTAATAACTGGCAGCTAATCTGTGGGCACACAGATGCATGAAGAAATATAAAGGCTCAAAAATGAAGAAGGGGTAAAAACTTACCTACGTGGTGCGATGAACACTATTTCAGGGATGGGCACAATGAATGTCCTAACTTAAGCATTATAAAAGTTATCCACATAACCAAAATATTTGGATTCACTTAAAGTTTTGAAATAAGAAAGTAAATAAAAGAAAAAAATAAGGTATTCAGGAGGATGTGTCTACTTTACATGCAAGTACTGTGCCATTTTATAGAAATGACTTCAGCATATATGGATTTTATCTGCAGAGGGATTCCCCATGGATACCAAGGGACAATTGAATAAAAAATATCAATAGTTATGAAGGGACTCTAAGCTTGGGCTTCCTCAACTCCTGTTTAACGATGGAAGACTACGGTGACCATTATCTGTGCATCCAACCAATAACAAACAATAATTCCCCTTTGCTGAACACTGGGGTGTACATTACCTATGGACAATGTGCTGAGGACACTGATATCCTCATTACCAGAAAGAACTGTCCTCAAGGCAGAAAAGAGAAAAAAGTTAGTAGCTACCTAAACTTTCTCCCTGATGGCAGACACGGGGTACAGATGCTACCACATACTTTAGTAACATCTGCATTTGACTTGAAATGTCCCATCTCTAGAAATCTGACTTAACTATTTAAAAAGCCCACACCCTCTCCCACTCCAAGTACTGACAACAGCATTGCCCTCAGGTCTGATCTGTCTTGTTTTACCCTCTTGTTTCTGACATTGAGAATCAGCAGTCTTCCTTCTGGGAGAAGTTTGTCATAATGCACAGACTTGGCCTTTTTTTAGGATACATGAAATGATGACATTAGTTTATCTTCATGTTTTCACCTCAGTATCAGTACCAGTCAAATTTACCAGAATGAACTGACGTATTTCATTCATGCGCTACAACCTGAGATTCGCATTTAAAATCCTGATCACCTCCGCCTTGCCCTTCACTCACGCTCTTTCCACCCTTATTAAAGTTTCCCAAATCTATTCCAACTGTGTACTCACTTCAGAAATAATTGCTTAATTTAAATGATTCGATATAGGTCATTAAAGTTTATATAATAATGCTGTTTTCAATGTAAGAACAAAAAAATTTACAAAATGTTACACTGTCACCGTGCTGTTCTTACGTTCTCAGTCATGCCTAGACTTGCCAGGGATTTGCTCTCCAAGTGTGCCAACACTGTTTTAGAAAATACAATTCAAAGTCTTCCATGCATGTAACTTTTCACTTTCTCATCCCTCAGATTAATAAAATTTCAAGGATTTTTGATAAGCATTTATAACACTGCAGATTAATAAAATTTCAAGGATTTTTGGTAAGTATTTATACCACTGCACAAAGGAAGCCATGTCAGGTGCACCTAACTAACCAAATAAGAGTGTATATAATAATTTGTAGCAGCCCATATAGCCTATGGCTAGGAGGAGAGAGAGTTATAAGAAATACCTGTATAGCTCAATAATGGAACACCTTGGTGGAAAGGGCATGGAGAGGAATTTAGCTCGCCTAACAAGTATGAGAGCTCACGAGATGAGAGCAGTGGTGAATTGGCAGTCTCTACACCTGTGGCGTTGAGAGGCACGAGATCAGCCTTATATTAGGCTGGAGGAGAAGGCAGTCGGGAGCATGCACAGTCTATCATGACTCGCTTACTCTGACTGTCTCCTCTCCTGCCTGCAGAACGCCAGCACGGCGTCTCTCTGCTGAAGATTACCAAGCTCTGCTAAAGACTAAGATCTATCTATTCTAAGACTCTCTAGCTAAGATACTCTTTGTCTCTCCTGCAAATGTAGATGGCCCTCAGGCACCGAAGAGATATTGTTCCTGAGCAAGGTAACTTAGCCATCCGTGTCCGGAACCTAGTTAAGCTGGGTGAGACCTGGCCAGTCCCGGACCCTGACAACAACTGGCTGTAGTCTTTCAGTTAGGTCACTATTCCATCCAATCCATGCTTTCTCTATTTTCTCCTTGCAATACCAAACAAAACCACCAAAACAATAACTACAGCAACAGTCTCGTCCTAGCAATTTTAAATAAGAGAAACATATGACATGTCTCATATATTTTAAGTATTAAATTATTTTTCAACTTTTTTTTTTTTTAGTTTATGAAGCAGAGTTTTTATTTATTTATTGATTGATTGATTGATTGATTTTGAAGAGTGTGGGGAATGTTAGCATAAAGTCTTAAATTTTCTTTTTTTTTTTTTTAATTGTTGGGGATTCATTGAGGGTACAATAAGCCAGGTTACACTGATTGCAATTGTTAGGTAAAGTCCCTTTTAATGCAATATACAGTGTATTGCGAAAGTCACTCCTAAAGTCACCATACTTAGGAAAATGGGAAATTGTAGTAAATGTGCCTGTTTACAAAATATTCATTATAAAATTTTACAAAATATTTACAGAACACAAAACATTCTGTACATGTTGGTCACCTCTTTGCAAAATTATAATGTATTTACAAAATGTTCTCTGTGTGTTGGTGACCTGTTTGTGAAATTTTGTAAGAATAATTTGTAAACGAAGGTACATTTAACTACAATTTCCCATTTTTCTCTATGTATGGTGACTTTTTAGACACCCCTGTGTTTCTCAGAAGTGACTTATCATTAAACTCATCGTGTATATACTTGTATTAAGTAGCATACACTGTTTACAATCAGCTAACTTAATTCTTTAATGTTACCATTGGCTTGAATAAACTTTAGATAGGCTTCTTTTTGACTGTAGACTTCTGACCTCTCTCTTTTCTTAGAGCATTTATTTACATTAAAAAACTTGTCATGGTAAATTCTTCCCCTGCTCCTTTGAAATATAGGCAAATATTCTTCCAGATAATTGCTAGATTGAAAACTCAGAAATGTCTCCTTCAAGGACCTAGAAGCCATCATTTTGAAATGTAATCATCACAAAAGATAGATCTCATCATGAAGGGATGCTGGATATTATCAAAAGCTTTTTCTGCATCAATTGAGAGAATCATATGGTCTTTGTTTTTTAATTTGTTTATGTGCTGAATTACATTTATAGATTTACGTATATTGAACCAGCCTTGAGACCCTGGGATAAAACCAACTTGGTCATGATGTATAATTTGTTTGATGTGTTGTTGCATTCTGTTTGTTAGGATCTTGTTGAATATTTTTGCATCTATATTCATTAGTGATATTGGTCTATAATTTTCTTTTCTTGTTGGGTCTTTTCCTGGTTTGGGGATCAGGGTGATATTTGCTTCATAGAACGTGTTGGGTAGTCTTCCTTCTTTTTCTACATTTTGGAACAGGTTGAGTAATATAGGTACTAATTCCTCTTTAAAGGTTTGGTAGAATTCTGACGTGAAACCATCTGGTCCCGGGCTTTTCTTTTTAGGGAGGTTTTGTATAGTTGATGCTATTTCTGAACTTGATACGGATGGAGCTGGAACATATTCTTCTTAGTAAAGTATCCCAAGAATGGAAGAAAAAATACCCAATGTACACAGCCCTACTATGAAACTAATTTGGGACTCTCACATGAAAGCTATAACCCAGCTACAACTTAACAATAGGGGGAAGTGGGAAAGGGGGGGGTGGGTAGAGAGAGGGGAATCGGTGGGATCACACCTGTGGTGCATATTACAGGGGTATTTGCGAAACTTGGTAAATGTAGAATGTAAATGTTTTGGCACAGTAACTGAGATAACGCCGGAAAGGCTATGTTAACCACTGTGATAAAAATGTGTCAAATGGTTTATGAAGTGAGTGTATGATGCCCCATAATCATATCATTGTATACAGTTATGATTTAATAAAAAAATTAAAAAAAAAAAAAAGATAGATCTCCTAATCTCTCAGTCTCTGTGGAAAGGAGCCTAAATTTTGTAACTTACCAACAGATCTACTAGTGACATTGACCAGTGGTCCCACTTACGACCTTCAGGACTTTTAATCTAGCTTACCTCGGGGCTTGGAAACTAGCCTATATTTTATTTACTCAGAAATTAGTTCTGTAGTCTCTCTTCTCTATTAAATAGACCTGGATAAAGTCTTCCTTGCCTGTTTAAACTTCATCAGTACAATTTTTTGATACTGTTTATAACCCCTTATAATTTTATAATATGAAATAGATTTTTGCTGTCTGACAAGAAACACCAATCAATCTAGTCTTTGTCCATGAAACAACTAGCTGCTTAGTTCTGATTTTTTAGAGCACTACAGCTGCACCATTTATCAATTTTCATATCTGCTAACATTGATTTTGCTTCCATTTATCTTATTAAGAATAATCCTATGTTTTGATTTTAAATTTTGCATTTATCAAAACTGATAACATTATAACTTGCTCACTGAAAGAAGACTTCCAAAAGGGTCGGGTACAAGATCTAATGCAATCCAGCTAAGGAAATACGTGGATATAGTCAGCATGAAAGATTTTTTTGAACATTAACTTTCAGAATATATATCACAAACAAAACATAATTGATCAAATATCTATTTTTGGAGCTATTAGCTTAATTTTGCTCTTTAGTCGGAAAATTACCTGTAGAAATATAATTCTTTTAGTGTTAGCATTATAAGAAAGAAAAATATAATAGACATTTTAATTCCTTATTTTAAAAAGAGTCTAGCACAGTCCATATGTATACCAATCTTTACTGTGCTTTCACCTAGAGGATTAAAAAAATCATCTTTTGGTTTATATGAAAATGTTTGATGTGAAAAATAATGATTATGGAAGTACTGAAAAATGCTTTTGTTATACTTTTTAATGTAGTCAATAAAATACTAAATAAATTCAAATTTTATGCTGTATTGAAATGTTCTAAAATGTATGCATATAAAAGAATTGTATTTTTAATTTCCACATACATACGATGTGCCAAAGAGTAACTTACTAAATATCTTCAAGTATATGTAAAGGACACAAAACCTATTGAGTAAATACAGAGTACCAAAAAAAGTATATTAATTTTTTATAAAGGAAAAAACTGTTAAAATTGTAATACTCAATTTATACAGAGAACCCCAAAATGTGAATGCAAATTACATACACCTCCTGTAATTGCAGATGCCAAATGTGACTTTAAGTCATGTTCTTAAAATTCAATATTAAAATTTCATACAGATTTTCCTTTCTTAAAATGTGTATTTTTTTGGCACCCTCTGTATATCGTGCCTGCTACTAGCAAAAGATATTTACTCTTTCAATGGAAGAAAGGAAGATAAAGGCAGAATGAAATTATACCATTTATCAGATAATCTCAGTTATAATCAGGAAAGATTAACTTCTGGGCTAAATCACCTGGATGGGAAAGTAATAACTCTGGAAAAAAGGATAGGTAAGCATGGGGGGGGGTGGCCCCCACACAACCTGCGGGTGTCCCCAGTGCTTGGCAGTGACCAGGGCATGAAAGAAAGACAGACAGACAGACAAAGCAGGATTTAACCCGAGCGGGCCCGGGGGCCACGCCGCCCTAGGAGAGACTCTAGCTGGACTCAGTGTCTACCACGCACATGATCACTGACTCAGCAAACGAGTAATCCCTGGGGAAAACAAAACCTGCTACCCCTCAGCATTTGTGGCATCTGCAATTTCAACTAAGCTACTGTTTAACTAACTTTTATAATCTTCGCTGTTCCCCTCTATACTAATTATAAACTAAGAAATAGAATGTGGTTTAGAGAACAAAGCCCTGGACTTAGAAGCAGAAGGCGACAGAAGTCAGCAGGTGTGACCCCGCTCACAGTTTTCACAGGAGGCAATTAAGTCTCCACACACACGTTGCCAGAGGAGGAGAAAGAAGTTGTTCTTCCTATCAAGCCCCACGCCAGCTGCCCGTGCTGTACCCAGCATATCTCCTACTGGCTCCTGTGTCCCTAGAGACCTTTGTGTGGCCTCCCTGGGGGGGGAGGTCAGGCCTCAGCAAGGCATTGCTTCTGCTTTTTATCAAAGGCCAGTGCTGCTGTGTTCAACAGAATTGGGGGCTCCTCATACTCCTTGTGGTCTCCTGTGGACATATTCTGTTCAGACTCCGCATTTTCTACCAATCCTTTATCCCTTGCCTCACAATCCGCATTCTCTAACTTAATAAAACATTTCACAAATTCCAGTTTTTACTTTCTTTTTTTTTTTTGTAGAGACAGAGTCTCACTTTATGGCCCTCAGTAGAGTACCGTGGCATCACACAGCTCACAGCAACCTCCAACTCCTGAGCTTAAGCTATTCTTTTGCCTCAGCCTCCCGAGTAGCTGGGACTACAGGCGCCCACCACAACCCCCAGCTATTTGGTTGCAGTTTGGCTGAGGCGGGGTTTGAACCCATCACCCTCGGTATATGGAGCCAGTGCCTTACCAACTGAGCCACAGGCAGTTTAAATAAATGCCTCAAGAGGACGGCTTCCTCTGCCTCTACTCCTCAGCCTGTCTTCCCATATTTCTAACCACACGAGCAAATATTAGATATTCCTGACCTAATGATAGTCCTCAGCACTCTTAATTTCAAATTTAAAGTTTACTTCAAGAGAAACTGATGGTGTGTTGCATATAGTATATATATGTATATATTTGAATAATCTTTTTACCAAAAAGAATATATTAATTTTTGCTCTTTCCTTTTATCTTCAATATAGTGCAATATAAGTCCACAGGATGCTGTTATACTGAAGTATATCCCTCATAATATATATATACACACACACATATATATGTGCATATATACAGGATGTAATAATACAACATATGTGTATGTCTCTGTGTGCATATATCAAAATATCTTATACATATTATCTAAATGTTTGTCACTGGGTAAAATACTAGAAGAAGACTAAGAAATTAAAATCTTCCAACTCTCAAGATTTATTGAGCTATCATTTATTGCATAGCGAATGGCATTGAATATCTATCTGTACATCAGAAAGGATAGCTGCATTTCTAATCTGTATGTGCAATAGGTGCTGATGGTGTTGAGTAGAATAGTTTTCAGACATGTAAATTGTTTACAGCCAGTGTATCATTAAGACTCTGGCAGTTCAAATGTTTATCTTAACAGAGATAACTTTGTTCTTGCCGGTGAATGAAATTGATAGAATTGTTGCTACAGGAAATAAAATATAGGACATTCCAATTTCAATATCTAAAACAGTTCTCTTATTTATTTTGCTTAAGAATTTTGGGATGGCTCAGTGCTTGTAGCTCAGCAGCTAGGGCACCAGCCACATGTTCCTGAGGAAGTTGAGTTCCAACCCAGCCTGGGTCTGCCAAACGACAATAACAACTACAACCAAAAAATAGCCAGGCACTGTGTTGGGCATCTGTGGTCCCAGCTACTTGGGAGGCTGAGGCAAGAGAATCACTTAAGCCTAAGAGTTTGAGCTTGCTGTGAGCTGTGACACCACAACACTCTACTAAGGGCAACATAGTGAGACTCTGTCTCAAAAAAAAAAATTGGAATATAGAGAATGGAAAGCTCAAAGACATAAAAACATGAATGCCAGTTTTGTTTCAGACTGAACACTTTATACACGTGCCAAATAGTCACAAGGGTTTATGAAAATAAAATAAAGGTATATATGTGCAATTTAATATGATAAAATTATTAAGTGAGTTTAAAGGAATTCAGATGAATGAAAGATTAGAAACCTTTCATAATCTTGTCTAAATATTCAGAAGATGTAATCCACAAATCTTTCTAGATACAGAGGGCTTAAAAAACCCAGGTGTTATATAAGTATCTTAATTTCTTAAAATAATTTGTGGTTGTAAATTAAAAAAAATAACATGAGGATATTTAAAGATGACAATAATTACTAAAGATTAAGTTTCAGAAGAGAATTTGTATAACTATTTAAGGTTAAACCTTTAGATTCGTTAATGAACATACTGAAAGAGAAAGTTAATTTAATAAAAGAAAAATATTTTTTGGTACATGATGGAGAACGTTAAGTGGTTTCAGATTAATGTCAAGAAAATGTTTTTTTTAGCATTTAATTTTTTTTTACAGAAAACAATGTGAGATTGATTCCTGGTTCCAAATGGCAGCAGAGAGCCAAATTTCACTCTTTCTCCCCACAAAAAGCCAAAACCAAATGTACAACACAAAGATTTACACCAGAGCTCAGATGTGGGGATGAGGTAGATTGTGGGTCTGCAGAGAAGTGGAAAACCTCTAAGCAGATTATGAAATTGGATTTCCTGTCTGTGACACCTCTGCCCCTGTTCTACCTGGCACTGAACACATGGGAAATCTTCCCCAGCTCACGGTTTCTACATGAGAAAAAGATACATTGAGCCTTCCTTGGGTAGAGAATTGTTCCCACCTTAACACACAGGAAGTATCCTGAATACCTAAAGGAAGAAATACCCCCATGGACAGGCAGAGACAAAGTGGGGAGGTGGGAAGAATACCTCCCACTATGAAACTCTGTAACTCAGCTAAGGACAAAGCCAAATCAGAGTGGCTGCTGAGCAGTCCTATGCTGTGGGAGATCCGAGCATCATGGACCCCTAGCCAGCCTTCCCACACTGCTGGGATCATTCATTCTGACCCGATTCCAGTCTGGACAGGCAGTTCTTCAATCATTTACCAATACTGAGGCAAACCTGGGGTTGAGGTGCATCCTAAAACCAAAAAGAGATGAAAATGCAGCAGTAAAAAATTGCTGAGCAAATTTATTTAATAAGAAACAAAACCAGCTGGAAGAGAAAATTGGAATAAATTACTGATCCTTCAATGAAAAAACATAGTTATATGCCCACAAGAAATAATAGTCAACAGGGAACCATAACCTCCCCAAAAGGCAAAAAAAAAGCCCCAGAACAGACCCTAATAAAATGGAAATTTCAAGTTCTCTGACCAAGAATTCAAAATAGAAGGGTAATTTTTTTGTTTTGTTTTGCTTTGTTTTTTGAGATAGAGTTTCACACTTTTGCCCTGAGTAGAGTCATCATAGTTTACAGCAACCTTATTCTGTCTCTTGGGGTCAAGAGATCATCTTGCCTCAGCCCCCTGAGTAGCTGGGACTATAGGCCCCCACCATGATGCCTGGCTACTTTTTCTATTTTAAGTAGAGATGGGGGGTCTCACTCTTGCTCAGACTGGTCTGGAACTCATGAGCTCAAGTGATCCACCTGCTTAGGCCTCCCATAGTGCTAGAATTACAGGTGTGACCCACCACATCTGGACTCGAACTAGAAATTTAAAAAAAAAAAGTAGTCTCTAAGATAACACAGAAAATAAATTCTAAAATTTATCAGAGAAATTTAGTGAAGAGATTAAAATAATATTTAAAAAAAAGTAGACATGAAAGAAATCTTAGAACAGAGATGGACATTTCCTGATCTGAGGAGCTCTTTAGAGACTTTCAACATCAAAATGAACCAAGTATAAGAAGGAATCAATGAGCTTGAAGATTCAATATTTGAAAACACGCAGAAGAGAAAAAAGGAAAAAAAAAAACCTAAAAAGAAGAAAACTGCCTAGATGTGGAAAATTAACTCACAAGACCAAATCTAAGGAGTGTTTGGGTTAAACAGGGAGGTTATCTAAAACAGGGGTAGAAAACACTCTTCAAAACGAAAGAAGTATATAAATAGGCACAGAAAGTTTTACAGTACTGAATATATTCAACCCAAATAAGACTTCCCCAGAGAATATGACAATCAGACTCTTAAAGGTCAAGGACAGAGAGAAGATCCCGAAAGCACCAAAAGAGAGGAAGCAAATAGCATATGAATGAGCTTCAAGTTACCTGGCAACAGAATTCTGAAAGGAAACCACATAGACCAGAAGGGAGAGGAAGGGCGATTTCAAAGTGTCAAAGAAAAAGAAAAGACTTTCACCCAAGAATATGTTAAGCAGCAAAATTTTAGGCCACAAAATTCATCTAAACAAGTTTAAAAAAATGGAAAACGTATCAATTACCTTTTAGGACCACAGTAGAATAAAACAGAAATCAAAGACAGGAGGAAATATGAAAAATACAAAAACATACGAAATTCAACAACATACTCCTGAACAATCAATGAAGAAATGAAGAAGACAAGTTTTTTTTTCTTGAAACAAATGAAAATGAGAATAGTAGATACCAAAAATCTATGGCCTATGGCAAAAGGAGTTCTAAGATAGAAGTTAGTGGCAAAACCACTTACATCAACTAATGAGAAGGATTCAGATTAACCTAATGTGTCTTAGGAACTAGAAAAGCAATAATAAATCAACTTAAAATTAGTATAAGAAAGGCATAATAAGGATCACCACAGACATACATGAAAAAAGGTATAAATCTATATAGCTAAATGTGTTTCTGTGTATTTGTGTGTTTGCGTGTCTGATCGACATATTCAATTGTAGTCTTGAACAAAACTTCAGTCCTGAAAAAAATAAAAAAAAACTAATTTGGCAGGTGAATTTTTTAGCACTTTAATAAAAATATTTGTTTCCTTTTTCTCATAAAAAACATTTTGTTTCCCTTTTTATAATAATTCAACTTCTACTTTTATTGTTGATCTTTTAACAATAATCTTCCTATTTACATAATTGCTGTTATGATGTTTTGGTATTGGTGTAATTGTTTAGTTTTATTTATGTTTTAGTTTTTTAAATATCTTAAAATTTAAAAATTTTACTAGACATAATTAACCTGGGTATATTTTAATTTTTATTTACACAACTTGGTTTTCCTAATATTTCTTGAACCTTTACCTTTAAACATCTCATTAGCTTTTGGAAATTATTTGCATGTTTCTGCTAAGGTGATATCTGACTATAAAAAGTATATAGAATCAAAATTAAAGGAAGGAGAAGAGGGTTATCAGTGTGGCCCTACTACCAGCGGCATTACCAAGGGTCTGCAATTCTTGTAATATAATTTTTCCTCTAAAATTACAGCTTAGAGAGAGCATGATGTAATCTAAAAGAAGTTGCTCTCAGAACCAATAGGAATAACTGGGTATGAGCAGCTTACGGCATGTGTTGTTATAGGCAGTGTGACGTTTCAGGAAAGCTGAGGGATAATGCCTCACACCCGTCAGTCTTCTTTGGGTTATGTCTCTTTCCAGAGCAACTTCTATCAGTGACTAATCAACCAGGAGTATAAAATCCTAGACCTCATCTATACTCAAGGCTGTGACTCATATGTTAGTTGATCCCCTCTGAGGGTTGACTCAGATCTCAGGGGAGACTATGTTACGGTGAAAACTTTCCCTCTGCTCAATTATGGTATTTACATTGTCTCCTTTTCAAATATGTCAATTCATCATACTGTACATGGTAGATTGTTTCAGTCTCCTTTTGGAGGGCATACTCTGCCACAGAGATGGTCAAAACAGCACGTCAGCATCTCAGATGTTTATCCGTGGAGTTGTTTAGGAAAATGTGGCTGTATTTGCATCTTTGCTCTCTAGGCCGAGTTGCATATCCCTTCCTTTCTCATCTTGCTTCCCAAAGTCTTCAGATAATATTTTTAAAATATATTATTTATTTATTCCAAATGAAATCAGTGAAGGTTTGTCAGAACAATCTAATCTACTATTTCTATAGAAGTCATTTTTTTATTCTGGAAACAATGTAAAATTTTACTCAGATATCATTTTTTTAATTACATGGTATAGATCAGTGCCATTGTCAATACTATCATAGATAAGATATTGACCTGATTAATTTCTAATGCTCTTATATTATGTGCTTAATAATTTCAATGTTAAAATATTTTGTTTTCATAGAAATAAATTAAATGTAATTTAAGTGGTTTTCCAGATGCAATATTATTACCAAATAGAAATCCTGGAAACTGCAATTAGTAAATTCAGACAAAAATTCAAGGCATAATTTTAGTATTTGTACATAGTTTTAAAATAATACACATATACATATATATTCTCTCTCTCTAACCATATTTCTTCATTTCCGTATATCAGATTTACAGCACAATTCCTATTGCTTTCCTTAAGGAATTACTTTAAGGTAAGTAAGATAGAAACTATTGTGTTTGTATTGGCTGGCTCAGATTTAATTACACATTTTTCTCATATTTCCATACAGAAAAGTCTGTACTTAAACATGAAATCCCATTGATTTTACGATTTGATTTCATCCTCAAATCAATAAGCTGTTTTCATAAAGCTCACTCCATTTTTACATCTGTAGACCATTATGCTCAGGGAGATACAATTTTTGCAAGTTCAGAAAGGGCTGCCTCCTATAGAATTTTAGTCTTTTTTTCCTGAGACTGTATAAAAATGCTCTGTGTTTTCCATTTCTTTAATTTCCCAACTCTCATCTTGGACCCTTACCCACATTGTTTTCTACAATTTTATCTGAATACAAGTACTGATTATATAACAAAGGCCTATGAGTTGAATTGAGGAACAAAGAGTGGCAATGTGTTTTGAGGAGCACTATCTGTTTCAATCAACGTTTTAATGAAAAGTATTGAATGAATGGAAGAAAAAGTACCCAATGTACTCACCCTTATTATGAAACTAATGTAGGACCTTCACATGAAAGCTATAACCCAGTTACAACCTAAGAATAGGGAGAAAGGGGAAAGGGAGGGGAGGGAGGGGGAAGGAGTGGGATTAATGGGATTACACCTGCGGTGCATCTTACAAGGGTATATGTGAATCCTAGTAAATGTGGAATGTAAAGGTCTCAGCAAAATAACTAAGAAAATGCTACAAAAGCTATGTTAACTAATGTGATGAAAATGTGTCAAACAATCTATGAACCAAGTGTATGGTGCCCCATGATCATACTAATGTACACAGCTATGGTTTAATAAAAATAAATAAATAAATAAATAAAAAAGAAAAGTATTGAATGATTTTTTTTTAATGTGCAACTGTAATCTATTGACTAGGATTGTAGTGAGAATTTTTGCATGAATATTCATTAATTAAATTGATCTGGAATTCTCCTTTTTAGTTGGAGATAGAATTCTGGTGTGAAGCCATCTGGACCAGGGCATTTTTTGGTTGGGAGAGTTTTTATTGTTTCTTCAATCTCAGTTCTTGAAATTGGTCTTTTCAAAAGATCTATTTCTTCTTGGTTAAGTTGAGGGAGGGGGTCTGATTGCAGATATTGATTCATTTTCTCCACACTGTCAAATTTCTAGGCATAGAGTTTCTTGAAGTATTCCGAGATGATCTCTTGTATCTCTGTGGCATCTGTTTTATTTCACCTTTATTATTTCTGATTGATGTTATTAAGGATTTTACTTTTCTGTTTCTAGTTAATCTGGCCAAAGGTTCATCAATTTTATTTACATTTTTGAAGAAACAACTTTTTGTTTCATTAATGTTCTGAATGATTCTTTTGTTTTCAATTTCATTAATCTCTGATTTAATTTTGGTTATTTATTTTCTTCTGCTGGTTTTGAGATTAGATTGTTCTTCCTTTTCTAATTCCAGAAGATGGTTCATGAGTTTGTTGATGCACTCTCTTTTTGTTTTTCAAATGTAGGCATATAATTTGATATATTTCCCTCTTAAGACTGCTTTTGCTGTATCCCACATGTTTTGAAAACTTTCGTTTTCACTGTTGTTATGTTTGAGTAATTTAATGATTTCCTCTTTATCTCTTCCTGAATCCAACTATCATTCAGCACACGGTTGTTTAATTCTTATGTGTTTATGTGGGGATGGATATTTTTGTTGGAGTTTAGTTCCAACTTTATAGCCTTGTGGTCTGAGAAAATACAAGGTATAATTTCTATTTTTTTAATTTTGCTGAGGCTTGATTTGTATCCTAGAACATGGTTGATTTTTGAGTATGTACCATGGGCTGATGAGAAAAATGTATATTCTTTAGCTTTTGGACAATACATCCATTAATTCTGTTTGTTCTAGGGTCACATTTAAGTCCCTTATATCTTTATTTAGTTTCTGCTTAGAGAATATGTCCAGTTCTGTCAGAGGAGTGTTAAAGTCCCCAGTATTACATTGTTATGGGATATAGTATTGCTCAGAAGCATCAAGGTCTGTTTCATAAATGTGGAAGCATTTAAACTGGATGGATAAATATTTTAAATTACAATGTCTTCTTGTTGTATTATTCTTTTGACCAATATAGAGTGTCTATCTTTGTCTTTCTTAACTTTAGTTGCTTTAAATCTGCTTTGCTTTTTTTTTTTTTTTTTGCAGTTTCTGGTCAGGGCTGGGTTTGAACCCACCACCTCTGGCATATGGGCCTGGCACCCTATTCCATTGAGCCACAGGACCTACCCTAAATCTGCTTTGTATCCAAAAATAAGATTGCAACCCCTCCTGTCTTCCGATTTCCATTTGCTTGAAATAATCTTTTCTATCCCTAACCCTGAGTCTTGATTTCTCCTTCAAGGTGAGGTGTGTTTCCTGGAAACAGCATATTGATGGCTTATGCTTTGTCCAATCAGCCAACCTGTGCCTCTTCAGTGGTGAATACAATCCATTGACATTTATTGAGAAAATCATTAAGCGTGGTGGGGTGCTATTCATTTTATTTTGTGAAAGTCCAATTATAGTTTTATCCTTCGCACCATGGTTGAAACTAAGTTTTAACCTTTAACTTCTGGATGTTTACTTCACTGGGTGCATTACGATGTTCAGAATTGAGAATAGGTCTAAGTATTTCCTGTAGAGCTGGTCTTGTTGAGGTGAATTTCCTCAGAGTTTATATACCCACAAAAGATTTGATTTCTAGATCAATTTTAAGGCAGAGTTTAGCAGGATACAGAATTATGGGCTGAACATTATTTTGTTTAAGAATCTTGAAGATGAGGCTGAGGCAAGAGAATCGCTTAAGCCCAGGAGTTGGAGGTTGCTGTGAGCTGTGTGATGCCATGGCACTCTACCGAGGGCCATAAAGTGAGACTCTGTCTCTACAAAAAAAAAAAAAAAAAAGAATCTTGAAGATGGATAACCATGGTGGATAGCCATGCTCTTCCGGCTTAGAAAGTTTCAGTTGAAAAGTCTGCTGTCATCCCAATGGCTCTGCCTCTGTAGATCAGTTGTTGCTTACTCCTGGATGCTTGCAGTATTTTTTCTTTCATTTTATTTTAGAAAGATTCATTACAGTGTACCCTGGAGAGGCTTTGTTTGAGTTGAGATGACCCAGGCTTCAAGTTCATCTGAAAAGAGTGTGTTGCGAACTTTAGTAAAACTTGGGAAGTTTTCATTTATGTCTCCAGCAGGGCTTCCATTCCTTTGGGACAATCTTCTTCCCTCTCAAAGATCCTTCTTATTTGCATGTTTGAATGCTTCATGGAGTCTCATAGTTCTCTAAGCAACTGTTCTGCTTTCTCTCTCTTCTTTTCTGCCTCTTTAACTACCTGGGTTAACTCAAAAACTTTATCCTCTCCTTCTGATGTTAATTTTTGATACTTTCTGCTCCATCTTTACATTCCTTGATTGTCTCCTTCATTTCCTTAAGCTCTGCCTATCTTTCTATATTCCACATATCTCTCGTCTGACTTTTGGTTCTGTCTTTCTATTTTCTTGTCCATTCTTTTTATTATGTTTATGATCCATACCTTAAATTCTCATTCTGTCAAATCTATTAAATCTTTGTAAGTGGAGTCTTCTTCAGTTGCTGCCTCATGGTCCCCTGGGAGAATTGCTCTGTTTTGGTTTATCATGTTACCCCAAATTTCTATGTTGGTTCCTCCTTATGTATTCTTTCTTCTTATTTACCTCCATGTCCTCCTTTTTCCTTCTCATTTCCTCCTTTGCTTAAAATTACCTTGTCTCAGAGCTTAGGTCAAAAGGAAGAGGAAGGTAAAGTGCCAGCAAAGAAAAACAAGAGGAAAAGAAACAAAGAAGAAAAAAGAAGCAAAGAGAAGAAGAAGAAAGCGGGAGGGAGAAAGATAAAAGAAAGGAATTGAAGAATAGGGTAGAATGAGGACAGGAGGAATACATGAGAGTGACAGAATTAATGGTATTGATTGGCACAGTGTTAAGGCCACTCCTATAATTCAAGGATTTTGAAGGGCTGAGCTGGATGGGTTCCCTAAAATCAGGAGGTCCTTACCTGCCTGAGAATAGCCTAACTTTTTCCTCATGACCGAAAACACATGAGTCCTTGCTCTTGATGATAGTAAAAATGGAAGTTAAGAATAGAACCAACCAACCAAATTAGCAAAAAAAAAAAAAAAGCTCAAATAGCCAAAAACTGTAGCAATCTCAGAAATATAGAAAAAAATAAATCATACTGAAATTTAAAATATATATTAAAAATAAAAATAAATACTTAAAAAAATATATATTGTGGAACAGACCAACGTAAATAGGAAATATGTATGTTGCAATATGTCTCCAGGACACCAGGTGGTGCTGTGTTTTCTTAAGAGACTGAGAACACAATTGGTAACCTCTTTGGTCCTTATTCCTAACTTAGTTGCCTTTATTGATTGCCTGATTATTTCCTCAGCATTCAGATCCTGCAGAGTTGTGATCTTAAAGCTCAAAGGGGTCCTTTAGGGGCAGGTCTCACTGTGACCCCTGACTCCACTGCCTATGGGGTGTAGAAGTCCCTCAACCTGTCTCCAGGGTGGAGTTCTGGCCAAGATTTAGGGCCCTGCTGAGATCTTCTCACGACCTACCCACAATGGCAGCCCCCTGGCCACTGAGACCTTCTCAGTATGCCTGCCTCCCAGCTACCAAATCTATGGCAAGTCCACTCCAACCAGCATTGGATCTGTTGCTGTATACTGTATGAGTCTTTCCACCTTTCCAAGCTTTTCACTCAATGTGCAACTTCCCTTAAAAACTAAATACTGTGGAAAGGCTTCCTTCCTTTCCAGACCTCTGTTGGGGGACTAACTGATCCTGAAAGTCTCAATCACTTTCCTACCACATTAGATTTCCACCACTCTGGATTACATGCTGTATCCGCCTTACCACCTCCCTGTGCTGTGACTTGGGTGCAGGTGCCTGTGCTAGGTATGGCTTGGTGCTCTCTTTTCCCCCAGTCATACTATCAGAGCTCAGCTAAACAATCTGTCTGTTCTGTCATCTTGTTCTGCATCTTTCTAATCATCTCTTTTAGGAAAGTGTGGCTATAAAGGAGAGGATAGGGGACATAAAGTCCTCTTTTTTTTTTTTTTTTCCCCTATCCTCTTCTCTTTCATGGTATATATTGGGACTAGTGAAGAAGAGGTCCTGTCTCTGGGCTGACCTCCTATCGCTCTATAACTACTTTTAGCTATATGAATGCTGGTAATTGTTGTCTTCTATTAAACCTTCAGATATTGAATGTGTTTTATTGTATTTGCTTATTCCCTGTGTTTTCTACAAGTTATGAAAATCATGAGGGCATAAACCTACTTTTATGCATCGAATTTCTTGCAGACCATTGGCATATATTGGTTGATCCCAACACTACAGAATTAGGAATAAATGTGTTCCGTTTGCATTAGTCATCTCTTGCAGATAACTGTGTGATTTACATGCCTTTATTTAAATGTATTAAAGCCAGCTGGGCACACATAGCTCAGTGGACAGGGTGCTGGCCACATGCAGCAGGGCTGGTGGGTTCGAACCTGGCATGAGCTTGCTAAACAAAAACAAACAAACAAAAAAAATAGCTGGGCATCGTGGTGGGTGCCTGTAGTCCCAGCTACTAGGGAGGTAGATGTAAGAGAATCACTTGAGCTCAAGAGTTTGAGGTTGCTGTGAGCTATGACACCATAGGACTCTACAGAGTGTGAAAAAGTGAAACTTTGTCTCAATAAAAAAAATTAATAAATAAATAAGTAAATATTTTAAAGCTTTTTTAGGTTGAGGAAGAGATGTTCGTTATATAAATATGTTGGATTGTACATATTTTCTTTTCTTTGTTCATGTTTAAGTTCACCTGGTAAATTAAATATTTGAATAATTTCTGCTCAGGAAAGCTTTCTGTTGCCTAAACACTTTAGGCTGAAAAGGCATATACTCAAACATTTCAGCAGCATAGTAAAACACAAGAAATAACTTACTTCATTTTATAAAAAGTTGTATATTGGCATGACATCATATTCTGTATATAAGCATACCATGATATCTCTACTTTTTAATATATACTTTGTTCTTTAGTATTTTGTTTTGTTACAAATAATTCCGTTATTATCATATGTATGCATAAGCTTTTACCTTTATTTGCTTTGTCAATGTTTTCCAGCCATTGTTTTCATTAGACAGTATTTAAGGAGAAGCTAGCACCCAAGTGTCTAGTTCTATTAAATTTATAATAGTCCATGTATACTTATAGGTCCTAAGTGCCTAAAATTTTAATAATTTTTCTAAACTGTTATTTGAACATTTTGACTGCATATAGCATGTGAAATTCTGCTATTTAATCATGTACGAGACATTTAAATGAATCAAATTTTACTACTTTAATTTGTATTCAGAGAATATCTGCTTTGAAAATTAAATTTAAAAACATCTGAATGTCATAAATACATGTAAAATACTAATGTGCTCCCATCTATATTCCACAAGAAGGAAGATTTCTTTTTGATCCTAAATGACAGGAGCCATAAGAAATCACTGAAGTCATTTCCTGAATTTCAAATTCTCAAAATAACAACCTATCAATCAAAACAAAATTCTTTGTTTGTTATTTTCTGTTTATGGCTCCATAAAGGATTAGATTAGTGATCAAAGATCACATATTTTGATGCTGACACTGAAAGACAAATATCAGAAAAATTTACGCTCGGGAAGGTAATACCCTTCAGATAACAGGCTGACATCCTGAAACAGGATAATGGCGTATGACAATTTGAAGTGTGGGGTCTTGACTTTATTAAATACAGGGTTCAGAGAGTTGTAAGTCATTTATGCTAACTGGCTTGTCAAGATGACATATCTTGTCAAAGAAAGGTTAGAAAACAGAAACCTGTGGTAAAATGAAGACAGTTTTGATATTTTATCAATATTTCCAACCCACTGAGTTGATGTCTGTTGATCTTTATATACTAATGTTAAAAGGAGTTCAGATTATAAATTACATTTACCCTGAATATCTTCTAAGCTTTACAGACTTGTCTATTACAATTAGAGTACAAATATACTTTATAAGACCATTATTAAAACTTACAGAGAATAAACATATCTAATTGCATTGTTATGTATGATATTGAGATATTGATCATATGCCATATCAAGACAAATGTTTCCCTAATAACATCATGTGTACAGTATCAAAGATATTTACTTAAGCTATATTACCTATAATATCACTTGTATATTCACAGTATTATTTACCCTCATGAATTTTGTTATGGATTGTTATTATTATTCATTTAATTAGTGTATCCATCATGGGACTGTTTGCATAAAAACTCATTAGGTTAATTGCTTGCCCTTCAGATAATACTAAAGTTAAAAAAAAAGAAGCTGCTTCACTGATGCATAAACAGGAGTTTGCAACTATTAGTTCAAATATTAAACTAATGATTGCATCTTAATTCCTTACCTTACAGAACACAGTGGAGAAATGAAAGTGGTACTCACAATAAGGATAAACTGTCATTATCTTATTATTTTATGCAGAAATTTATTGTGATGTACACAAATCTGGTGTTACAGATATTAGAAGTTTAGCAACTGAAAATGGAGAGATTTCTAAATTATAACATTTTCTACTTCATTTTCAGAGAGTTTATAGAAATATACATATTATATATCACATGCTCAGGTATTCTTATAAGTGCTTAAGTAAAAATTTTGCCTCTATTCTGTATAGAAGTGGAATGGAAGGAAAGTGAATGTTTCTCTGTGTAGTTTAGAAGTGGATGAGATAAAGGCACAGGTGTGTCTGTGTGCCGGCAGTTACACAAACACACAGAGTGGGAGAATAGTATAAAATTACATTGTCAAAGGGACTAAGAAAGGAGTAGAGAATACAAGTGAATTAATAAACGAAAGTGCAGTTTACATTTTCAAGACAATGTTTGGCAACTACATGTAGTCACGTGTCCCTTAGCAACAGGAATATATTCTGAGAACTGTGCAAATATCATACAACATACTTACACAAACCTAAATGGTATAATCTGTCCACACAGGCTATTACTACACCTAGGCCAAAAATCTGTATAGCATGTCAGTGTACTGAACACTGTAAACGGCTGTAACAAGACAAGGGTATTGGTATATCTAAGCATATCAAAACATAGTAAAAGTATGATAAAACTATCATTTTTTAATAGAATTATAGTCATATATGTGATCTGTCATTGACTGAAACATTTTGATGTAGAACATATCTGTGGTTTTAAAATGGTTAAGTCCCAATCCATACTACATAGAAGGTTTAACTATACAAACACCAATTCTAAGATCTCATACCAGAGGTTATGATTCATTGATCCTAACATCTTTCTGAGACATTTTCTAGACAAGGAGCAAATATACCTACCTGAGAACTCTTCTAAGCCATTCTCTTAGATATACAATTACCAGAAGATTGAATAGTAGAAGACTTTTTAAAAGAAAAATCAATACTAATATTTCCTAAGCCACCCAATAGGATTATGACACCTGTTCTTTTGAGCCTTAGCATCCTCATAGATAAAATAGTTTAAAGTAAATGTTTAAAAAATTATGTAAAAATCCAGCTATCAAATCTCTGATTTGATAATTACTTGTAAATTCAAATATTTACAAAGCTTGAAAGGAGCCCTAAGGTAAGAAAATTGAAGATACCATAATTTAATATCAATTATTTATATAGCTTTTAATGAAAACACATTGGTCTGAAAGTTGGTTGAAATTCAGCCTATTTTATATTATATACATTTTTAATAGGACAGAATTATGATGAAGTGTAAAAATTATGTTTGACATCACAAAACTTGTTTGAATTTCAGCCCTACCATGCGCATTCTACATAGCCTTGATATTGTTAAATTTGTGTAACCTCATCTTAAAAATACACATGACATATGAACACAGATCTTGTGTATTTTATGTGGGATAATTATTCAGAGAGAAGTTATGAATACAGAATGGGGTTCAATGTTTAAATTCTTTTATAAAATTACCAGAGGCAAAATGTCTTAACATTATAAAAACATTTAGAGACACAATAAAATGTAAAACTCTGAAGATTAAATAAACAGAAATGTTTAGATTGATAGGTCATTTGGAAACACTATTTAGCAAATTATAGCTTTGGACTTTCAATGAAAAATCATTTTAATAATCTTAGACACATTTTAAGAATCATATAAAATATGCTTCACTCATGGTTTAGTCTCTTTGGCTGCTTTTAGTGGTTAATTACATTTATTTTACTTCAGGTAGACCTAAGAAATTGCCTGTGTGGGATCAATACATCTCAGTCTAATGTAGAAATATGACTGACAAATATCCAAGAACATACTTTCTTGCAGACTGATGAGTTTAAAAAGGAGATAATCTTCTAGCTGTATGGGTAGGTTCTTAATACCTTTTAATCCAACCACAACTGTGTACACAATAAAAATGTGAGTTGTGATGATAATTTTATTCATTTACTTGCTCTTTTAACAATTATTTACTGAGTACCTACGAGATATCAAGCACAGAAGAAGTAAAAAGGGAAAACTGCCTCATGGAGTTTTCATAGGGCAGGAGGAAAAAGACACTGATTCCAAAATTTTTCAAATAGATGTGTAGCTCTCAGTGGTACAAGAACTACAGTGATGTGTGCGTAACCAAGGGCATTTGTGAAAAAGCGGTTAGGGACTGAACATGAGTAAAAGTAACTCTCTCAGCAGGATGGGAGAGAAATCTGGATAAAAGTATTAGCACATAAAAAATCCTGTGGCAGGAGAAAATATCGGTTATAGTAAAGGAGATCACAAAGAACCATGCAGGCCATACTAAAGATGGCATTCTTCATTCTAAGAGCGAGAGCGAGTCATCAAAGACATGTGCGTGTGTGCGTGTGTGTGTGAGTGTGTGCGTGCGTGCGTGTGTGTGTGAGTGTGTGTGTGTCTTAGTCCATTTCTCTAGCTATAACTAACACCACAACTGGGTAGGGATAAAGAAAAGAACTTTATTTTGTTCATGATTCTTGAGACTGGGAATTTTAAGAGCTTGATGCTGGCATCTTATTAACAGAAGAATGCATTAAAATGACTGGCTTATATAATTTTTTTGCCATTAACTACAAAAAAAGATCAAGACAGAACTGTGCTGAGGTGAATTTAAATCAGAGCATCTTAACTTTAGGAAATGAAATGTAATCCCTTTGATAACCACAAATAAAATAACTAAAGGATATATGCAAAGGAAATTGGGGAATTTACAGTTTCTTTGTGAAAAAGTTAACTGGATTCAAAAAAAAAGTAATGCAAGAAATGAGAAACAAAAATGCTACAGGTATGGGGAAAACAAACAGTAAAATAACAGAGGTAACTTTCTCTTAGAGATAATTACTCTAGATAAACAACTACACACCTACACCAGGGGAAAATGCAATTAAATTCAAGTGGGGGAGGTGGAAGGGAGGAGGACGAAAGGGGACTTGTGTGCTCTTACCTAACAGGCACCCTATAAGGGTATAGGGCACAGCTCCTGGGTGAGGGGAACAGCTACAACTTGGACTTTACCTAAAAAACAAACACAGTGTAAACTAATCATTTGTACCCTCATATGAATCTGAAATAAAAATGACTTTAAATGTTAATAGATTAAACTCTCCACTCAAAAAACAGCTTACAAGACGGAACTAAACAAACAAACAAACAAACAAAAAAAACAGCCTGGTATGACTGTGTGCTGTCTACAGAAACTTACTTTAAATACAAAGACACACATAAGTTGAAAATGAAAGGAAAAAGGCAATATTTCATGCAAATAGGAAACAAAACAGAACAAAGTTGGCTGCATTAAAGATATATTCCAGAGGACCCCAGTGAAGTGGTTTTCACACACCTGATTAAGCCAGACAACCTAACATCTGGAGACTAGCCATTGGTGGGGTTGGTCCCTGACCACCGTCCACATCCGTATGTGACTGTATAATATCAGGAAAAATAGACTTCAAATTGAAAAAGGTGGTAAGACACCAAGATAGACATTATACATTAAAAAAAGATTCAATGTGGCAAAAAAATGGAAAATTTTAAACCTTCACATACCTAATAATGGATCATCAAAATATATGAAGCAAAAATGGCAAAAGTGAAGGAAGGGATGCTCAGTGCTCTGTAATAATTGGTGACTGTTTGTTTCACTCTTAATAATGGTAGAACAAGTAGAGAAAAGATTAAAAATTATATCTAACAGGCACATACAGTCCACTTTATGGATAAAGAACACACACATTATTCCCAAGTGGATATGGGGAATTTTTTTTTTTTGCGCTTTTTTTTTGGGGGGGGGGGGCGGGGGCTGGGTTTGAACCTGCCACCTCTGGCGTATGGGGCCGGTGCCTTACTCCTTTGAGCCACAGGTGCCGCCCCTAGGATATGGGGAAATTTTAAGGATAGTTTATAAGGGAGGCCACCAGTTAAGTATCATTGAATTTTAAAATATACCTATGACAATGTATCTTTACCAAGTATACTACAATGCACTGGGAAACCCATAATAGAAGAAAAATTAGAAAATTGCAAATTTGTTAACATCAGACAACACATTCTTAAACAGCCAGTTGATCAAACAAGAAATTACGAGGAAATTAGAAAACATTAAGATGCAAATGGAAATGAAAACAAAGTCATCAAAACTAGTATTGTGGGAGAAATTTGTAGCTGTAAATGTTTACTAAACAAAAAAAATCCAAGAAAGATCTTAAATCAAACACATACTTTGTAACTTTTCTTTTTTTTTTGTAAAGACAGAGTCTCACTTTATGGCCCTCGGTAGAGTGCCTGGCCTCACACAGCTCACAGCAACCTCCAACTCCTGGGCCTAAGTGATTCTCTTGCCTCAGCCTCCCGAGTAGCTGGGACTACAGGCGCCTGCCACAACGCCCGGCTATTTGGTTGCAGTTTGGCCGGGGCCGGGTTTGAACCTGCCACCCTCAGTATATGGGGCCGGCACCTTACCGACTGAGCCACAGGCGCCGCCCTGTAACTTTTCTTAAAAAGTAGAATACAATCAAACTAAATACAAAGTTAGCAGATGGAAGGAAATAATAATGATTACAGCAGAAATAAGTGAAATAGAATAATTTTTTTTTTTTTTTTGCAGTTTGGCCAGGGCTGGGTTTGAACCCGCTACCTCCAGCATATGGGGCCGGCGCCCTACTCCTTTGAACCATAGGTGCCACCCCAGAAAAAAAATTTTAAAAGTCATTGAACCTAAAAGTTTGAAAAAATTAAAAAAAAAAAAACTTTTATTGTTGAAACATTTAATCAATAATTACCTTGATTGGGTAAGAAAAAAGACTTAGATGACTAAAACCAGAAATAAACATGGAGCTATTATTATCAATTCTATACAAATAAACAGGAATATAAAAAGCTATGAAAAATTGAACAATGAAATTGTATGACCTATAAAATGGCACAAATTCCTAGAAATAAAAATAATCTATCAAAACTAAATTGTGAATAATAGTAAATCTTAGTAGACCAAAAATGGCAAGAAGATACAGAAAATGCCAGTAAGCACATGAAAAGATGATGAGCATTACTAATCATCAGAGAAGGACAAATCAGAACGACAGTGAGATGCTGCTTTCCGGTCATGAGTTTGGCTGCTGTGAAAACACACTCCGTAAATAACAAGTGATGGTAATAAAATGGAGAAGTGAAAATTCTTGTGTGTTGTTGGTGGGAATGTATAACCCAAGTGTTCGTTCATTAATGGAAAAGCAAACTCTGGTATCTACACCAGGGAATTTTATTCAAACTTAAAACATGAGGAAATCACGTATTTCAGCATCGTTGAACCAGGAGGACACGGATGCTAAGTTAAACAGGCCAGCCATAGGAATACAAGTACTGAGTCACGCTACTTATCTGTGCTAGAGGGGTCAAAATCACAGGGACAGAAAGCAGCATTGTAGTTGCCAGGAGCCAAGTGGTTGAAATGGGGTGGGGGAGATACTGTTTATTGAGTGTAGAGTTTTGGTTTTATAAGAAGAGAGAAGTTATAGAGATTGATGTGGTGATGGTTACACATTATGTTAGTATTTAATGCTATTGAAATATACACTAAAACTGGTTAAGATAGCAAATTTTGTTAATCAGATTTTGCCATTTTTTAAAAATTTAGAAATTTATTCTGCTAAATAGCATGAAATGCATGTAAACATTTTTAAACGTTTGAGTGGCTATGTAAATTAGGTAGCTAGATTTACCAATACCGGACTGTGTATAAACATTGGTGTTAATGTTGCTGCTACTTGAACTACTTATCTCACTCATATCCTTAATTTATATGGATATATCATTGTACTACATGTTATTATGTATTTTGAATCTTTACATCAGTGACTCCGACTTCCCAAAGAATATATTATGCACTACAGCATGTATGTTTTACAAGGCTTATCTAAATTAGAAGACCATTTCGTGTTTGGAGTGTTCTAGGAGAATCATGGAAAGTGATAATTGCATCCATGTTTACCACTCAAATTGTATAAAGTTTGACATTTTTGCTCTTTGGAAAATATTTTGAATAACTGTTGGTGAACATGACAACCAACCTAATTAACTGCTATCCTAGTGCTGCAGTTAAGAAAAGTAGTTAATGACATAATTGATGCAGCATTAACAAAATTTTAAAACAGGTACAAAATTCCCACTTTGAGCCACTTCTGATGCCAAGTCTCCCTCTGGATCTTTTTACAGGAGCTATGTAGCTTTTGGGAAGTTGGGCAATTTTTAAGATGCCACCACATTAGTCCTCACACTTCATGCGTCATATTTCCTGACTAATCACTTTTGTGTTTAGCTCCTAGAAGACTCTGTAGGGAATAATAAAACATCTTTTTTTAAAAAAATTCAACATTGTATAAAAATATTAACTCTATACATAGTAAGGCTATACTTATGTGCAATCCATTTATTGAACTAATCAATCCCATGACTGTGAAGTGAATGACACAATATATATTTAAACATGCATGAATCAAATTGATGAATGCAAAACTCTGATTAATTTACAGAATTGAAATTCTTAGAATGTTTAGTCTGAAAATATATTTTATTGTTTTAGGGGAAATATCATTAGATATAATCTCTAGATATAGTTTTTCTGATAAGCTATACATTCTTGTTAAAGTAGTCAACCTTGGGAGGCACCTGTGGCTCAGTGAGTAGGGTGCCGGCCCCATATGCCGAGGGTGGCGGGTTCAAACCCAGCCCTGGCCAAACTGCAACAAAAAAATAGCTGGGCGTTGTGATGGGCGCCTGTAGTCCCAGCTACTTGGGAGGCTGAGACAAGAGAATCGCGTAAGCCCAAGAGTTAGAGGTTGCTGTGAGCCATGTGACGCCACAGCACTCTACCTGTGGGCAGTACAGTGAGACTCTGTCTCTACAAAAAAAATAAAAATAAAAATAAATAAATAAATAAATTAGTCAACCTTTCTGGGACTTAGTTTTCCATTTTTTTTTTTTTTTTTTACTTAATATGTTGATTGGATTGATGGTTCCTAATATGGATTGCACAGAAGAATCAGATGGTGCGGAACCTGCAGACTCAAGACCACAGGTGGCCTCCAGATACCCCTGTGTGGCCCCTTAACTGAATCCAAATGTCACAGGATAAGTCTCTTTATTAAGAAAATTTGTTCTGTAAAATTTGGATTTAGTCAAAAGGCAGCACTCAAGAACCCAGAAGAGCTTATGTGGCCTCAGGTTCCTTACCTCTTTATTCCCCACATTTTAGAAATATTAGAAAAATATATATCACTCTAATGTAAAAATAAATGGTTCGCATGCTTAGTTCTTTTGGAGTTATAACATTTTCCTTTCAGTTGTTGACATGAAAATAATGATAAAGATAAAATTAAATGTTTATATATACTCAATCTGATATAAATCAATTCTTTCAGGAAATATGAGGTCCACAAATTGAGAGCTCTCCAAGGTTGGATGATTAAGTGTGAGAACTCGTCCTAGAAAAAAGTGCTTCAAACCACGTTACCGAATGTCGCTAGGGTCATCTCGGAAGATCTCCCCTGGGATGTGCTGAGGCCAGCGCCTAGTCCACCCTTGAAAGCACTTTTTCTAAGACCAGTTCATGAACTTAATTGTCATGCCTCCTACAAGGACAGGTCTGGTGTACATTACACAAAAAGTGACAAAATTGCTTAGTAGGGTGGACTAAGGCACCAGCATCAGTGCATAGCTTTGCAAAGAAGGATTTCAAAGGTGACCATAGTGATATTTAGCAATGAGGTATGTAGCACTTTTTCGAGGATGAGTTTGTGAAGTTAATTGTCTACCCCTGCATGTATATGCAATCTCTGTCTACTTTCAGCTAATACTATCTTGATACACCCTTTGAATTTTGTAATTTTATTTTATTAATTTAATACTAATTAATTTGTTAAAGTTGTGCTCCTTATCCCCCAGGCCACAGACCAATTCCAGTTGTTTGGGGCCTGTTAGGAATGGGGTCACAGAGCAGAGGTGAGTGGTAGGCTAGTGAGCTGAAGCTTCATCTGTATTTACAGCCAGTCCCCCATCACCATCTGATCTCCACCACCCGGGAGAAAGCAGCATCAGATTCTCACAGGAGCACAAACCCTCCGGTAAACTGCCCATGTGAGGGCTTAAGGTTGCACATGTGAATCTGATGTCTAATGATCTTGGGTGGTGAAGTAATGTACTTGAATTATCCTAGAACCATCCTCCCTTCTTCACACTTCTGTGGAAGAATTGTCTTCCATGAAATCAGTCCCTGGTGCCAAAACGGTTGGGGACTGCTGCATTAAAAGATTTCCCCATTGAAGGAGGAACTTACACCCTGTCAGCAAGCCTACGCTAATCAACAAATTTCCAAGAGTATTTAAAATTTAAAATCGTTTTTATATAACTACATGTGTAAATATATTAAAATAAGAAAAAAACATAATCTCCACGTCTACAGCTATGTCAACGTGAGTCTGTCACTGTGGAGATATTTAATTACACTGTCATTACTTTTGCTCTGCCACCCCCCCCCAAAATGCCTGATGACTTCCAGTATAAATATTGACTCTACCATGTTTCCATTTGCACCCAACTACAAAATACAATATTTTAGTCTAATTCAAAACACATTATTTTCTTTACTTGTAACATCTACTGTGAAAGGATTTTTACATATTTACGTGTAAATCAAATATATATTGAATGATCAATGTGTTTCTCTGTGTGAGTAACAGATATATTTAAAGGTCCCTTGCACTCACATAGATAAACAATTACCTCTATGATATTTGAAAAGGTTGCTAAGACTCAGTGAAGTGCTCATCATTAAAGGAAAACCCACGTACAAATTTCCCATTAACACGTTGAAAGAGAGACATGTTTTACTCCATTTAGCATTTATGTGGCATTTTTGAAAAGTGCATTTTTATTAGAGTCTTTGCATAACAGTCTCCTGATGTTAATCTAGTGGTGTTTTGCTCACTTAGAAATGGATAAATTAAGGTCCAGAGGAACCAGGCATTGCTCCAGGTTGTGTGGCAGCCAGGCGCAGAGGAAGCCCAAATTACCACTCTGAGACCTGACATTTCCATCGTGTTATTTTTCTTCCATGGAGCCACACTACCCATTTTTCCCTCAGAGGGAACATGTTTAGGTGGAATCAGAACTACACTGTTTAGATGTAAAGTTTGTAATTCAAAGATAATCATTTTCAAAAAGACAATGACAAACTGTCACCGAATAATTTAGGAGTCTAAAACCTAACTTTAAGCTCATGGTAACTCTTCTAATCACCATGGATATAACAGCTTATTTTGACTTTTAAGGTCATTTTATACCTAACATGTCAGCTTCCCTGGTGGAAAACTCGGAGTAAACAGGACTGTAAGACAGAAACTGATGATGCCATTTACAAAACAAATAATCAGTGTTGGAAGGAAGCCAAAAGGACGGATAGCAGATAATAGTTTTCGTAGATATTGGAATAGCACACGGCCTAAGATTTTACCACAATCTAATGTGACTTTACGACTTCCCAGTGATCCTGAAGGATTGATACGGCATGGAGATAAAGTCCAGTTTCTTCAATAACAAACACAAATCCAGGAGAGCCCATCAGCTTTATTAATTTATGGGAGAAACATGGCTGCAGTGACGTTTCTTGTGAATGCACTTTGTTATTTTGACATAGACAAATGTTTCTCTCAACTGTGGAAGCCTGCATGTCTGCTAAAGTAGTCTTTTAAATTATTTTTTGTCTAATTATAAACCCATTTTCAATGCTAGTTTTATTTCTTAGGATGACTTTTGTTTTTGGTCTAGTTTTATGTGTTACATAAGATAATGCCCTAAGGAAACAAGATTGTGAAACAAGGAGTCTCGTGGAGTCACCCTTTACTTGCTAGCTTGGTAACCCTTCTCAGGTTTCTGTTACTGGGTTAATGCCTTCTATGCTTGAACATACTCCTGCATACACCCTTATTTTTTTGCCTTCTTTGCATTTGTTTTGGCAGTTGCTAAACCTTTACCCAAATTTTGAAATATACACAACTTACAATGGAGTTTCAAACACCAATGTGTTACCAAGCACCATTACTGAACTTGGGTCCTCTGTATAAAGATTCCGTAAGCTCAGCCACGATTTCCATGGGGGCTGATCAGTCCCAGTTCCAGGATGGCTGTCCTGTGCATCGTGTATTATTTAGCTGCATTCCTGGCCTCAATTCATAACATTCCAAGAGCTTCTCTCCTCTTCACCCCATTCCTAAGTCATAGCAATAAAAACTGTCTCCAGACACGACCCAATGTCCCCCAGGAGAGATGGCAAAATCTTCCCCACACAGAGAATCATTGTTCTGGGAAGATTCACTCCACCCACCCTTCTCCCCAACTCTGCTGTTTGCCCTGCACCTACCACGGGTCCATCTACTCAGAGACACTGTTCTCACAGCATTGGGTTACTATTGGTTTGTTTGATCCTGACAAGGCCTTACACAATGTGGTTTGGGGTTACTTCTCTGATAGAATATGAGCTTTTTGCTCAATCTATATTGGCCTCTCTGGCATCCTTGCTTTTGTTCACACTTGAGAGTCTTCTAAGAGCCTTGTCCTGCTCCGTGTGGGATGCCCTTACCCCAGATGTCACTCAGCTCACTCCTTCATGTGCCTCAAGGCTTTGCTCAAATCTTACCTTTTCAAAGATGTCTATCCTGACCACCTGGTCAATTATGACACCCCCACTAATATTTCCAAACCTAGTAATATGATTCCGTGTTGTCTGGAACCATTTTCTACTTATTATGCTATATAATTTCTTTCATTCCAATGTGCAGTATGATTTAGTTCTTTTCAGATTTATTGCTTGTTGACTTTCTCCTATAGAGAATGTAAGTTCCATTAGTTCTGAAATCATAACATATTTTGTTCATTGCTGTAACTTGAGCACCTACGTGGGTGCTGGTCCCAGGACACATGCTCGTATAGCATGTATTAAATTAATCATTCTGAATGAGCACACTTTCTGGGTCCTCATTCCCAGTAACTAACATTAAGATAAACATGAATCAAATGTAACAAGATGTCACCCTTGTTTTGCTCTAGGAACCCTAACACACACACAAACCTACACAAGATTTAGAGAATGACATTGGACAGCTGAAATAGTGGCGTAGGGCACTTCATCTCACAGACAAAAAACAACAAGGAAAATATCAAGCTTTCAAAAATAAATTCTGCTGATTATCACATAGGGACTGGTGCCGGTGATAGCTCTGTGCTTCTAAAAAGTTTACATCGACAAGTATACACATGTGCTATAAAAATGTCCCCCTGTGGTTTTTGGAACCAGGGGCTGGTTTCCTGGAAGACAATCTCTCCATGGACATGGGGGGAGAGGAGGAGGTGGAGCTCACGGGTGGTGATGCCCATGTGTGGTGGAACATGCCTGTAACCACAGCTGCAGTTTCTCCGGCTTCCCTACAGCTCCTCTCCTGCCATGGTCTGGGTTTTGCGGACCCCACAGTCCTATAACACTGTTTAAACTTGAACTTGATAACACCTCATTTGCATTGCAAACCTTCACCCAGCTGCACTCACAGAAACAATCGTTCCTAACACATCAGTATGCTTTTCTTCCTCGTCCCTTCCCAACTCTAGCAGATAAGGGAACCCATTAGCTAGGGTTTGGCCCTCAGGAAGGAAATATTGTACATGAGAAATCAATAATGAGGAGGAGTACAAAAAGTAATCAAGATAATTTTATCTGGTGGTGAATAATTTGAGAAAAAAATTGTGGTAAAAAATGAGAAGGTCATATTGGAACTGCTGATGGTGGGCAAGACAGAGCCAGCCTCCCCACATGAGCTGAAGTGGTCACACATTCCAGGGGGGATTATACTGTCAAGACCCTAAAGTGACAATGACCACATCTTCCCACAGCTTCTGAAGGAAAACTATTTTTGCCAGAGTATTTGTCAAAGTGTATTTTATTTCCATTTACATGAATGAATATTCATCTATCAATACCCTACATATTGATAGGTGATTGATGATTCACCTTTCACATGATTGATCCATTGGGGGGATGATGGAGTCAAATACAAAGGTATTTTATTTTTTAGTTTACAAAGCCGTTTTACAATTCTTGTGCAAGTATCTATAACAAGTGTGAATCTATACAAATGATAACCTTTGTCTGCCTGAAGAAGCCAAAGATATTAACAGATTCCACAAAATTTAAAGCTCACCAGAATTTATATAAATCGTAAATCACATAAAATAAAACTATTTCAAAGTAAAAAAAAAATTAAATCTTGTAAGAAATGTATATAGTTATCTTTAGAAATTATAAAAATGTAAAAGATCCTCATTAGAACAAAAAAATATAACTATGAAGAATAAGACAAGAAAATCTCTAAAGGATTAAAGAATCTTCTCTACATCCTGGGTAAAATGGGATGTGTGATGTAAGATAAGAGTTTCATTTTCACTGTTTTTTACTTGTTTTGAAATGATCTGCCTATTGTATACTTAAGTATTTTGAGTACAAGATTTATGTCACTCAGTTCTAAAAATCTGTATTTTTAACAGATTTTAAAATGAGAAGCGGTTCCTCTTAAACCAAAGAAAGGTAAGACATGTGAATAGCTATCGTCAAAATAATTCAATAACTACATAGGAGGCTAAATATTTGTTTTAATATTACATTGCTCAAAACCCTGAGTAGTGACATATAAAAACAAAATAGTTGCAGAATATTTCAGTGAAACAAAGATGGTGTTTCATTATTATTGCCCCTGTGAGGGGCACGGACATACACTTAAGGTCACGAGCTTGCTCTGCCACTGATATGCTATTCTCTGTCAGATAATAGGAAGAGACAGTGATGGCTACATCATTTAATTTAGAATTTGAATGGTGAATGTAGATGTAGAGAGAAATAATCCACATAAACTTTGTCTCGGCCTAGTGTTTTCTGATTTTTATTTATTTTATTTATTTATTTTGCAGTTTTTGGCTAGGTCTGTGTTTGAACCCGCCACCTCCAGCATATGGGGCCGGCACCCTACTCCTTTGAGCCACAGGTGCTGCCCTCTGATTTTTATTTTTATACAAATCCATAAGAATATGAACTGGCTACATGGCAATAGGCAAGCCAATCTACTCCATCCTGATTTTATTTTCCTCATCGTTAGCCAAAGTATTTAAAAAATGAATGTGGAGAGGTCCTTTTTAGTTACCTGATACAATGTTATTCAAAGTAGCTAAATGACAATTTTTTTTAAGAAATGTTACCCATCTAGTAAATGAATTTATCATGCATATTATTTTTGTTTGTAATAATTTTACATATAGTTATATTTTGAACTTCTAAAGTATTGTGCCTGGGAGAAAAGATATAAATCTTAGGCTTGCTGGTCCTACCATGGGCTGGAACGATATTAATTCTACTCCCATTAAATTCAACTTTAGTTTTCTTATCCGTACAATCAAAACCCAATGATTACTATATTATCTTATGTATTGTGGTCAATACACAATACATAAGATAATAGTACTTGACAAATAAAAAATAGTACTTTTTACAAGTTTCTCATGTATAATGAGAGTGGGATGGTAAGAAGGACCGAAGGAAATAAAGGAATTCCTGCTGCTATTCTTGTCTAGTCTGTCCTACAGGCCACTATGAATTAAGTGAAGTGTTTATTAAAGCTTCTGTACTCCAAGAAATAAATTCAAATGACAAAATAATTTATGGTCCACCAGTTGTAACTTTGTAGGCTGCTGGTCATATACTTGGTCCCACTTTATTTAAAAATAATATTGCTGACATTTTAAGGTAGGGAAATCATAATTAAAAACTTAAAGTTTTGCTTTTTTCTTTACAAATGTCTGGCCACTTCAAACTGTCATCTCCACCAGGAATCTATATGTAGCTGAGCAGCAGCTGTTCTCTTTACGACTGTGGGCAGAGGAGGTTTCTATGCTGCCACTGTCCCTCAGATTGTACCCATGTACGTAGCCTACCTGCTCCTTTATAACACACACTAAGCTCTGTAAACATTTGCCTTTGGAAGTTCTCTAAATTTGATCCAAGAATAGAAGTAACAATAAAGTTAAGATTCAATAAGAAAGTCTTTTTGAACCATGAGATGCTTCCTTATACTAAAGTCTGTATACCACATTGTTTTTTTTCTAACCTAGGATTTCAGAAGTTTTACACCTGAATATAAGTAAAATACCTTATTTCTTTGGTCTATCAAATTATCATTTTCCATTTCTTCATTGTATACTGTTTTCATTGTAATTTTTTTTCAGTTATAGGTCAACAATATCCATCAACAACCTATTATATGGTAATGGTTACATACATGCAAATAATTATAATGTGACTCTAAATTTTGTTTGGAAGGGCCAGGAAATGAAATACCATCCATAAATAAAACATTTAGCTGATGTTATTTTTAACTGTACAGATAGTTGGTTGGCACAATTCCTGTTTTCTTTTCTCTCCTAAATTTCAGAAAGCTATTTCCACAGTCACAGGAGCCCTAATGTATTCACCTCTGAGAAGAAGCTGGAATGAAACTCTGCTATGCCTGGTGGAAGGGATTGGGCTACAGCTCATGTGGTCTTGATTTCACGGGTCTATCTTCTTATGGGCCTCTTGGACAAGTCAAATTCCTCACTGAACACCGATAGAGAAGGCTAAGAAACTTCATATTTATACAATTCCTCTCTTCTAAAGCTTTATAAATTACCCACACTGTGAAGAAATAATTAACATGGAGAAATTTTATCTTGAAAGGTTTGTTTGTTCCTGTAAAACCTAAGTTTGACATTATAACTTTGCTGTGAGTCTCTGTTACTTCTATGTAGAATTCCAAGAGAAGTCAATCAAATGTTGTCAGTGTTATGCTGTATAAATACATAGGATATCAGCTAAAATACTGAAAGCAGAAATCCAAAAATATTTATCTCAGCATCTCCAGAATCCAGCATTGCAGGAAGAATGGGGACCGAAGACCCCATTCTTGGCGAGGGAAAGCACTCCCAGAAAAAGAGGAAAATTGAAAATTAAGCTGAGTGAGTCAGAACAAAGAAAAGTCAGATAGTTTACATTTAAGCTAGCTATTGCTAAGCTTCCTGGCTTTGCTGAAATTCTAGCCTGTTGGGGATGCAGCTTACAAACACCCCTGCTGGGTCTGTGAGCCCTGAGGAAAAATGGCCATAGCAGAGACTAGGGAAAAGACCTAGGAGAATACATTAACTGGATTGTTTCCTGCCTAGTAAACAGGCAAAGCAGATACCCATTGTGGAGATTTGCATTTTCCTGGGGCAGAGATCAAGGGAGCAGCTCGAGCCCTGAGATATGGGCAGAAGAGCTTATATTCCCTTATCGCAGAGGAAGATCTTCTGTGGTGGTGATGGGAGGAAAATTCCTCCCTCCCACCTATTCCTCAGAGGATATTAACACTGATGGCCTTTTATTCCACAGGGAACTAGTGGAGTTTAGCACCTTCCTAGAAATCTGTGTGTGTGATCTCAAGTGGGAGGCTCTCCCAATACAAGGCTCAGATTTCAAGTTTCTCAAGGCTAGTCAAACCCTTAAATAATAACAATAGGGGCTTATATCCTCAGAGAAACTGCTGGTGTCTTTGTTCTCTCCCTCATCTTACTCCCTGGGCAAATAGTCTTCAATGAAAGCAGAGTGGAGCAAACACTCAGGGCCATTGCCAGAATCCCACAAACGGGCAATGGTCCCCTGAGTTCCCACCTTTAATTCTATTCTGTGTCTCATGTCTCTTTCTTTATCATCATTTCTAACTTTATATTTCTTCAGTCAGTCACTGTCAATTCCTAAGATCTTAGCGGACCCTGCCTCCAGGACAGGACCCTGACACAGCATAATTTCCATCTTACTGTAGTTACTCCAAAATGTTTGTAAAGTATGTTAGTGATCTGAAGAAATGCATTAACCGTGCATCAACCCCATCATGAAGTATTTTGGTTCCATTCTTAATGAAGCTTTCATGACTCTATTACTTCTTGTCAATCTCTTCTCTTCAATGAGAGTTTTTAATTTTACAGATGTTGATGTTATTAAGACATCAAGACATTAAGACAAAAAAAGGTTATTAGAACATTCAGACAAAAAATGATTAATTTATGTACTTTTGAACTCTATTTAGTATTTATAAATTTGCATTCTGAACCTCCTTTAAGGACTAGGAGAGATTTGCTTATTCTCTCAACTTTTACTTATTCAAAAATGATCATTGAGTAGGTATAACTTGTCAGGCACTTACCTCTTTGGCATACACACAAGAAAAATATTCTTATACTTTTGAAGTCTGTATTCCAGCAAGTAAAATAAATAAAAGTAGGAAAATGTCACATTCACTGGGCAAGGGTTTATCAGATGGAAGGTAAAACATTATTTCTAGATGTGTCTGTCAGGGGTTCTCCATAAGAAATTAGCATTTGAATGACCAGAACCATTAAAAAAGATCTTCACAAAAGTGGGAGGGCAACACACATGTGTTGAGGGCCTGCATGGAGTTACACTACTGTTTTGGAGGGCTCTCCAGCTTGCACACAGAAGATTGTGGAGATTCTCAGTCTCCATCAACTAATGGCCAATATGTCATGATAAATCTCTTTGTCTCTCTTTCTCTCTCTCGGTTTTGTTTATCTGAAGAACCCTAACTAACATACATGATGACCAATTAAATTACATTGTATGTTGAAGCTGAGAGGTACTAAAAAAATAGAGAAAGATTAGAAGGGAGAGGATATTGCATTATTAAATAGGATAATCAAGATCCTTTTCATTGAGAATATTGGAGCAAACTTTGAAGGGAATGAAGGAATTGGCGGGGGAATATTGAGGAAGGGGATTTCAGGCAGAGGGAATAGTTGTTTAGATTGTCCATGACCTATGCACAACTGTTATGATCAAACAATGGAAAGGAAACTATGTGTGTGTCTGTGTGTGTGTGAAGGGATTTAAATAAAGTCAGAAGTTTGTGTTCATTTTATGTAAGGAATTTAGAAAGTTTTAAGTATTTTGGATTTTACTTAAAGTGAAACATAGAACCATTGACTGCCGAGGAGACCGTTCGTGGCCTGTAGTTTAAAAGCATCATGCTGGTTGTTTAAAATGCTATGAGGATGGAGGCAAAAAGAAGAAGGCCCAGTGTGGTGGGTCATGCCTGTAATCCCAGCACTCTGAGAGGCTGAGGTGGGCAGATCCTTTGAGGACCAGCCCGAGCAAGAGTGAAAACATGTCTCTGTCAAAAATTCAAAGACATTACTCAGCATTGTAGGGAGTGCCGTGGTCCCCAGCTACTCAGGAGGCTGAGACATGAGTATCACCTGAACCCAGGAGTTTGAGGTTGCCGTGAGCTAGGCTGAGGCTGGACACTCTAGCCTGAGCAACAGAGTGGGAATATCTCAATAAATAAATAAAATAGATGAAGGAGAAGAACTCTAGTCTGCTGTGGTAGTAATCCAAGAAAGACATTATAATAACTTGATCAGGATAAAAATCATAGCAAGTGGTTGGATTTTAGACAACTTTGAAAGGTAGAGTCTATAATATTTTTCTGATGGATTCATTCTGAGATCAAAGGAATAGTCAAGGATGACTCAAAGGATTTTACATGAGAGGATGGATTTGCCATAAATTAACAAAGGAATGATATGTATAGAGACAGTTTTTATTGGATGATCAGACACTCAGTTTGGACATGTTGGAATTGAGATAGCTACTAGATTTTACAGTGAATTTGTCGAGGAAGTATTTGAGTATTCATGTGTGAGTACAGGGATGAGTGAGAAGTCTTTGCTGGAGATAACATCATGGTATTAATAGCACAGAGATGGTGTTTGAAGAAGTGAGACAAAACGAGATCACCAGCACAGCAAACAGACATGTTTAAAAAAGAGTTACAATAATTCTCCTCTGGGTTTTCAAACTTGAATAAACTGGGGAGAAATAAATGTACCAGCAAAGGAGACCAAGAAAGATTCATCCTGAAAATGAATGTAAAATTTAAGTTAAATTTAAAATGTATGTGGGGTGATCAATTTTTTTTTAATAATCCAGAAGGTAAAAATTGAGAGCTGATCCTTGTGTTGAAAACAAATTGCAAGGTAGATGTCATAGTTACTTGGAATTATTGCAACTATCATTGGGTGTGAGTTAAAAAAGTTGCTTTAGGTAGACGAGCCAATAAAGATAGCCACGGCAAACATTCTTTTTCCAGGAGGTGCTTTTTGCTTTCATTGTTGTTGTTGCTTTGTTGTGTCTTTGCTAGGAAGGCAAAGAAAATCTAGCTGTATGTTAAAATATAGTAGGAAAAGAGAGGACTTCTAGATCACTATTTTTGTGTGCTAGCATTAAGTATACATAAAAAAAAAAAAATGAAAATAAAGAAGGGAGGAGCAGAAGTTCCTGAGTGACACCCTTGAGTAGGTGAGAGATACATATGGAAAAGGATTAAGTCTAGGGAGGATATTTCAACACTGGTAATAGGTGAGGTGGGAAGGCGGGTGCTGATCGAATGGTAGCTATCATGATGGGATCAAAGTTGTCCTCCATTTCAGGTTTCTCAGTGGACAAGAAACCAAGTCACCAGTTGCTCCTGAGCTGACAAAGAACTGAAATTGTTAATTGTTTTTCAGGATGTGAGAGAGGGAGCAGACGGAGAAGGCACTCTGAGACGTCCTGGTGGGGCTGTCAGCGTGCGTAAAGGTCAACATCGTTAATTGTACTAGATCAATTAGTTTGGTTGAGATTTTCCTTCTTCCAATTTAAATTGCACAAGAGCATGTGTAAAGCAAGTAAACATTATCATTAGTTCGAGGTGTGGTGTTTCTACATCAATGCAACAAAGCCAGAGAAGTACATCATTTTAGGTATTTTTAATGTGCTAGATTATTTAAGGGAGGGTGAACAAAGAAAGTCATGGCTAAAAATTTAAGAAAGCACAAGGGAAAAGAATTTCCAAAAACTGGCAATAATTTTAGTTACACTTCACAATGGGAACAGGTACCTCATGTAGACCATGCAGGAGTGACCAGAAACCTCAGCCTGCCCTCCCGCCCTGGCCTGTCCTCCTCAGTGAGTATTGCTCTTCCTCATCCTTCAAAGCCTCTAAATATTTTATAAAGATCTTTCAGTAGTGAAATAAAGACAAAAGCCTGCTGAGATGATGGCAGAAGAGAAACCATACTGAGGAAAAATTAGGGTGTGCAGGTCAACAGGCCACATTTAGCACATGCGTGTGTCCCAGAGGAAAACCCTGCTTTTATTTGAACTGGAAATTGGCATTCTGATGTTAAAAACACATACACTATGTTGAGGAGTTGATTTCTGAGCACAATTTTACCCATTATTTCAATTAATATTTTTATGGCCTACTCTGTGCTTGGTACTGTTCTAAGCCTGGAAAGCACAGTAGTTAATGGAAGTTCCCCTCGTACTGGTTACATGTCCGGGAATACACACGGCAGCTGCTACAGAAGTGAATTACACGTGATGTCCAGGACAGCAATGGTAGGAGGGAGGTAAAACAAGCACCAATAAGGAGTTACAGGGAAAGGAGTTTGGAACAGGCAATTTCATCAAGAGTTTAAATGATGAAGAGCAGAGAGTGGGGGTTCTTTCAGGAAAAAGGAAGGCCCAGTGGAAGGGACACAGGACCAATGGGGGTGCCTGTGCCCTGGAAGGAGAATGGGTGGGTCGTATGTGGAGAGAGGAGCACAGGGAGAGAGTGAAACAAAAACCAGATGACGTTCATCAACAGGGGATTAAACAAGCAAAGTCGGGCATACGAGGTCATTACCTGTCCAGAAGGTAGGGCATGGGAAATAGCTCGATAAGGGATAGTACTGGTACATGGGTAGCCATAAAGAAAATGAGCAATTTTTCTCTGAAAACTTCAATAAAGACCAAATATTAAAAAAACACAACAAACCAAAGAAAATAAAAACGAAAACTCATTTTTTCAAAGAGCCTCTTATTTAGGGAATCAAAGGATATTTATATTTGTATTTACAAAATGGTCATTAGAAGTCCCAATACCTAGAGCCAATGGATTTTAACATAAAATAGTCTACAGTAACTTTTTTTAAATCCATTATTTTCAAATTTGTTCTTTTGAGGACACTGTGTTCTGGAATGAAAGACACATGAGGTAGTAATGTCTCTGTTTTTAATTCTTAGCTAGAACACGAAGGTGTAATTTATACTTAAATGTCATAGTTCAGTTTCCTATGGCTGGTATAAGAAATGGCTACAAACCCGGTGACACAAAACAGCAGAAACTTGTTCTCTCCCAGGTTTGAAGCCAGAAGCCTGAACTCAAGATGGCGTAGACTCTGCCTCTCTGAACGCTGCAGGGGAATCCTTCCTTGTCTCTGACAACTTCTGGTGCCTGCCAGAGCCCCTGGGTTGGCAGTAGCGTAATTCTAATCTCTGGCTGTTTTCACTGGTCTTTTCCCCTGTGTCAGTTCTTCTCTGTCTCTTATCAGAAGACATCATTAAATTTAGAGCTGAGCCTAATTCAGGATGATTTCACACTAGATCTTTACCTAGTTATACCTGTAACCCAGCCCAGCCCCAAATAAAGTAAACAATGAGTCTCCAGGACACACCATCTTCAAGGACACTGTTCCACTCAGTTACACAGCGCCGTATCATTTGTGTTATTTTGGAAATGTTGCTTTTTTTTCAAAATGATTGAAATGTATCAATCTAAAATAAAACCCATTAAAAGTATAAATAATATACTCAATGTTTCCATTTATTCTGTTTCAGATTTGCTGTTACTTTAGAAACATATAAAGCATTATATGTCTGTGGCCAGGGCAGCTGTTTTCATTCACACACATTCCCTCACAGGTCCCCTCCCTGTGACAATGGTGCTAAAAGCCTTTTCTTGAGAACACTGGGATCCTTCAAGTTGGCAGTTTTAAAGACCAGGACTTGGAATACATCAATCTTTCCTCAATCTGGTATTGGCATTTTTCCGTGTATATCTCACTCACTTTGTCACCAAGGCCACAATTAGTGACCTAAGTTTAAAATCAATTTCACCCACCCACAGTTAAGATGACTGGTAATCTACTATTTTAGTAAAAACTTCGTACCACTCATCAATGATAAATGAAATCCAAAGGATGTAAAGGGGTAAAGTGTGATATGGAAAAGGATGAAACTTTGATGGAATACCAGTCTCAAAGAGAGGTGCTGGGAAGCAGAACAGTGCTTTTCGCAATCTTAGTTAATTTTTAGTCTTTTTGTGCTAAAGACTAATAAAACTATATTTGTTGTAGATTTTATTTTGCTGCCTCATACACACATTTATTTTATTTGTTTCTTTATTTTTTTGGAGACAGAGTCTCACTTTGTCACCCTCGGTAGAGTGCCATAGAGTCAGTGCTCACAGCAACCTCAAACTCTTGGGCATTAGCAATCCTCTTGCCTCAGCCTCCCAAGTAGCTGGGACAACAGGTGCCCACCACAATGACTAGCTATTTTTACAGACAGGATCTCACTCTGGCTCAGACTGGTCTTGAACCTATGAGCTCAGGCAATCCACCTGCCTTGGCCTTCCAGAGTGCTAGGATTAGAGGCGTGAGCCACCCCACCCGGCCCTAAAACAGATTTAAAACACCACTTCTTGGTGAAAATATTAGTTTTAAAATATTAGTTTTAAATATTAGTTTTCCCTGTACCTTTTATAGCTTCTTGTAAAGATCTTAGATTCAAAAGACTCAAACGGTTGAAAAAGGCCCTTCTGCTGTTTAATCTACAAAGATTATGTCCATATTAGGTTATCTAAATCCATATGATCCGGCACATTTGATTTGATTAGTTGTTATGTCAATCTGGAGCCAAAACAGACCCTATATCAGCTATTCCATCTTGAAGTTATTTTTTCTTGCCTTTGGTCAGTTTTTCCTGGGTCCACCCCTATAAGCATATTCTAGATTTCTGGAGAAGGATACGTATTTTTTTTTTTAATTGTTCTTTACCAACAAAATATTGGTCCATTTTTTATGTAGGGTGGAGGATACAGACAGAATTATTTTTACTCATTCTATCTGTATGTGTACATCAATATTATGTCAGTTCTTATAACTTGACATCTTTGTATTATTTTTTTCTTGCTTAGCTGACCTCTTCCTGAACCCCATTCTCTCTTTTTCATGTTGCTATGAGTTTATTGTTACCCTCTAATGAACTGAGTAAGTTAATGTAACTCTGGTATCCTACGGCGTGGACACTGAGAACATAATAAGAGATTCTGTTGTCAGGGAACTGATCTGACCTCTTACAATTAGATCTCGGTGTTAAAAAATTATTATCATAAACTGATAGGGCTTTCACAACTAAGCCTCAGTGTCACACCAAAATGATGGCAAGCTTAAAGTAAATCATATTGCCTCCTGTTGAACATAAATAATATCACAGAACATCTATGCCAAAGAGGTCACTCTGAGACCATGATAAAGGTTGAGCCCATACAGTTCATTTTGCAGAAAAAAACATACTACAGATTATTTTCTCTCACTAAATAAGTGACTGCTACTTCCTGTACAATCACACCTTCATTTTCTTTCAAACGTTCCCTCCCTGAAGACAGGCAAGATTCATTGATATACCTAGTCACAAAATCGTCCCCATCCTTCGATGCCACTCAATTCAGAACAACCCTTAGAAGGAACCAATCAAAGAAAAAAATCCCACAGCAATTTCTTTTTTAAAACCCTCCTCTGGGATGTCCTATAGTTCCCCCCACTACAAAGCGTGTTCTCCTTCATTGCTGTCAGTGGTGTAAGTTTCTAATTTGCTCAACAATAGCAGTTCTCACATTATCTTTTGGCTAATGGCACTGACAGTGAAAAAGATTGTATTATTTTAGACTAGAAAAACTCATTGCCAATGATTTACAAGGAAATCGTTGAGCACACAATGAGACCAATTACAACATAATCCTTGTGCTAACACAATCCTACCATGCAATTCACTCTGTACACCAAAGATTTGATTGCCCTTGTAAAATAAAGACATAAACATGTCACTTCCATGAAAATTTTATGTTCAGGATTCAACACTGCCTATGATAGCATTGGTACTAATAAGCTATATGTGGGCTGTCAATATCTATATGCTATATAAGTTATGAAGAATTTATAGTCATTTCATGAGTAATCATTGAATTGAAGTGTAACATGTACATGAGTGAAATCCATAAATCTTGAGTTTTGATTTCACTTGATGCAGGTATACAGATTACTCATTTGAGTAAGATTGATCTGGATATAATTTTCCCTGAATGAGTGATTTGCATACCCACATCAAAATACAGAATATTGCCACTTTCCTGAAGCTGCTTTTGGGTGCCTGCCCTGCTGAAACCCTTCAAGAAATAAACTCTATTTTAAATTCTTTCAACACATACAATTTTTAAAATTATATTAGTTTTGTCTGTTTTGAACATTTTACAAATTAAATCAAGAAGTCTGTTTTCTTTGGCATCTTTCATCCAATATAATATACAAGAATTGCATCAGTGCTCAGGCATGTGGCAATTATCTGCTCACTGTATTTTTGTAAAAATTTTCCTTCTGTGAAAGTCGTACCGAGTCCAGTCCACTTTTGATGGGCATTGGTTTACTTCTAATATGGGGTTGTACGTACTTTGTGCACACTTATACGCATGTTTTCAATGCACACAGGTATAGTTACGTTAAATATATACATCTGGATGGAATTGCTATTGGAATCTGTGGAAAAATCATTCTTCATTTTCCAAATGTCCTGGACACCATGGGAGATTTGGCAAAATCCCTGGTCTTTACCCATTAAAGACACCCTGCTCATTTGAGAAAACAAAAATTTCTTCAGGTATTGTAAAATGTTCTCTGGAGAATAACTGCCTCCATTGGAGGCCACCGGTGTACACGTTTCAGGAAAATGAAGCAGAAAAGGTGACTTGAAAAAGGAAATTCATGAATAGGATTCATCACTGCCTTTATAAAATTAATTAAGTCACATTATAAAATGGTATATTAATGCTTGAAGTTACCTGATGATGAAATTTCCAATCACGCAGAAGCAGTAAAATGCTTCATCTAGTTACTGGACAAGCCCACGGTGAGTTTAGTAAACCCTGCTTACTCATTAATAGAGAGGACGCAGGACAATGCTGGACATACCAAAACACAGGGATGACGGAAACTCAAAAGTTCTGAAAACCGCCTTTTAAAATAGGCAGTTTGTGTTCATTTGGCCATGTCTAGAAATATATTTTCCATCTTATAGTCTTAGAAAATCACATGGCATTTAGTCAAAAGCCACTGTGAACCTTGGGTCCCCTTGGCAATGTGCCGCAGTCTCCTGCAACTGGTTACTCCTTGCGGTCACTTTAAGTTTTTCCACGTGGAACAAAGGTTGCTTTCCATGCAATGTTTAAATGTATGAAATACATTCACTTTCATCTGTCCTTTTAATTTTTTCCCCACCTCTGACAACATCTTGTGATTTCATTTTATCTCCACCTTTTAGTTTTACAGTGCTGATTAAATGAGTAATACCTCTTATTTAACATACTTTGTAAAAGAGTGAACCGTAGGAGAAATCTCCTTGTGATCTATCATAATTCCCTTCCCCATATTTGTAGTGGTTCCATTTCAAAGTCCATTGTATGTAAGTCTGTAAAACTCAGTTTTCAGGAAAAATAAGAGCAGACTCTTGTATTTGAAAATAAAGAAACTACAGAAATAAGCCCAGTAGCTTAATGAACTTCTTGCAACTATTATTTTCAGAGGCAATCAAGAATGCCTAGCTAACTATTAACAAAGGGATTTTTTTTTTTTTTTTTGTGGTTTTTGGCCGGGGCTGGGTTTGAACCCACCACCTCCAGCATATGGGACTGGCGCCCTACTCCTCGAGCCACAGGAACAAAGGGATTCTTATACATTTATTTAGTTCTAGGGTTTTTTTTTTCGTGTATTTATTTTGAGGGTTTGCTTAATGATCGTTTCCCCAAGTGATGAATGCTCCTGGGACAGTGGATCTCAACCTTCCTAATGCCGCGAGCCTCTAATACAGTGCCTGTGGGTCGCGACCCCCAGATTGAGAACCGCTGTCCTACAGGGACCACGATGGTTTTATTTACTGCTACGCGTTCACAGATTATTCAAAAGCTCCGGCACAGTATTGCAGCAAAATAAGCAAGCAATATATTTGTTTAATTAATAAAATATACGTTAGCTGAGCGTACATTTGTGCCATGAATAACTCAGTTTGTTCTTCCCCGATGGCCTATTTATTCTATTCTTGCCAATCTTAATATCATTTTTCCTATATTTCTAGCTTATATTCCCTACAAACGATGGCATTTACCAAATATGACAGGCGTCATCACACGACATCTGTGTTCTCCCAACCAATCACCACAGTGATTCAAGCAGACTTTAGTGTTAGTAAACAGTCCTATTATCTCCTAAGTGCAAGAAATAAGGCTGAGAAATATTAATTATCTCACCTAAGAATCTACAACAATTACCAGAAGTGCTAAAATATAATGTCAGCAATTTAAATCCCAAACGATTACTCCCTATTTCCATTCCTTTACTGATTTTTGGAATCCAAATGAATTTTTTAAAGCACTGTTCTGACCAGAAAAAGATAGTTTTCAAAATTCCACCTTCAGATCACATTCACGTGACCTTTAATTCAGTAAAGTAAATTTCAAGTCATCTTTTTCCTACTTCAGAAATCACTACTACATCAATGTCTAAGTGTCTCTGAAAACCAAATGAGTCCTGTGCTGACTTCGAAATGGAATTTCGTTGGAGATATTTTATGGTGGAGAATTGCACTTAATTCCATGCGGTTTAACTGTAAGTATTCAGAATAAAAGTTCCTAAATCCAAATATCACATTGTATTGTACCTCAGGTCATCTTTTAAGTAAAAACAAACCCACACAATTAGAATATAAATTATTTGTATTTAAATACAAACACACACATACAACTGTAAACCAGTGATAATTAGAAAAAAATGTGACTCAATTTATATTCTTTCAAATATGTTTAACAGATTTCTTATTGGGAATACAATTCTAATCAATGTACACAAAATACAATTTTTACACTTAATCTTAGCCAAAAGGCCTAGAAGTGATCAAAATAAAATTTTTAAATAAAAATATTTAAATACAGGTAATGTTGCTAAAATTGACATTAAAAGAATTAATATTTCATTTCAGATTAGAATGATTTCAGAACTGAATGGAGGAATTAAATATTTGTGAACAGGTATGTGAAATATTACCACGGAGTCCCCCTATGCCAATGTCCCCAGCTGCCACACTTTCATATTTGCACCTGTAGCTCAAAACCATGTATGAAATCCAACCCAATACTATTATGTTTTGAATATGCTCCCAATTGTCAGCATATATTAAAACATTCTTTCCTGCATCCCTAGTTTTACATTTTGTGTTACATGTACCTACCTTTTACCACAGGCTATATTCATGCTTATTAAATCAGTTTTACCAATAGAAATTCTTTCCTGCTCAAATTAAATTCATGAAATAAGACAAAACCCCCAAGGTCTATATCCAGCTATAGAGAATCCCATTATTCTGTTCAAATATCATTCTTCAATTACATTCCATCATTTCTATGAATTTTTTAAAAGGGGGATGCCAATATAAAATATAACCATTCAAAAGGCACACATAGCTTTCCAGTTTCTATAGCTAATTAAAATTTTACTCTCACATAAATTACATACCTCTGCCTCTGTAGTTTTTATTTAGGCTTAAACAGCTTCCTGCTCGCCCTAGGAAGACAAGTTACCAAATAGAAAGGTTTGCTATTCTTCCTTCCGCCCCACAGCAGAGTTCCCAGGAGGTAACCCACTAGAGACTCTCAGCTAGCAATGGCTTTCGAAAGTTCTTGTTTCCTCTGCTGGCCACTCACAGGGGGTGTCCAGTGAAGCCACTGCTTTTATCCGATGCCCTGTGAACAGCTGTAATTAAGGGCTAAGGCAGGTGAATTAGTCTATCACTCTCCCTGAAAATTGAGTAGAAACATTTCTTCTTAAAGCAACACTGTAGAAAAAAAAACAAAAAATAAATTTGGTACTCAAATCTAAAATTTTCTATTATTTTTTAATTAGAAAAGCATTTTACTTTATTTAGAGTGTAGCTGTCAATTTTGTCACATCTAAGTTTTTACCAAGATTTGTTTTTAACAAATGTTAAATATAAGCATATATCATGAATACTGATTTTCTTATTTTAATGAAGTATTAACCTAATTCATAATCAACAGGTCCAGAAATTAGAGAAAGGATGGAATGCTTGCTGGTTAAAAAAATTTGGTGTCTAAAAACACATAGGTTCTCCGTTTCTCTGTATCAGCATCACCATATATCTTAGTAACAAAATTATATGAAGTTAGAGCAAGTTTAGATATGAATAAACTTTGTAGGTTAATATTCAAATGCTAATTTTTGTACCAATGTGAACGCTCATAAAATTTATTTGCACTCATGGAGAAATACTGTCACTTATACTAGACAAAATGTTATTTTATTCAGTGAAATCTAACACTAAGAAGTTCATGGACAACAAAAATAAAGAGAGTTTAAAAATTTCAATATAAATTTCAAAATTAGAAAGAAAGACAATATAGTGGCTAATAAAATACTTTCAAATACACAATGTTTTATTAGAATAAATTCAAGGTAAAAGTAATGAAATAAAATTTACTACATTAAAAAGAACAGGATTTTAGTGCATTTTAAATGAATAATGGTTGGAATCAACATGCTATAAAATTTAGATTCTACTGGATACATTATCTAGGAATGAACAGTTTCTTTTAAAATGGTAATTTTTGTCTAGATGCAAGGGCTCACTTCTACGATGCTAGAATTTTGTGAGGCTAAGATCGGAGGATCGTTTGTGGTCAACAGTTGAAGATTAGTCCAGGAAACATAGTGAGACTCCTCTCTACAATAAATGAATAAATAAATAGATAAATAAATAAACAAATGAATAAAATTAAAAATAAAAATTTAGCCAAGGAATATGGTGGCACTTACCTTCAGCCCTAGGTACTTGGGAAGTAGAGGGAAAAGGGTAACTGTAATTCAGGAATTTGAGGTTATGTGAACAGTGAACTATGTGACTGTCACTCTGTTCCAGGCCTTGGTGACAGAGTGAGACTTCTAAAAGAAATAATAATTAATTTTAAAAATAAAAATAAATAAATAAAATGCTAAGTTTAAAAAATATGCCAGGTAATCTATTTTTCAGCAAATCCAGTTTCAAACAACAAAAAGAGCAGACATGATTGCAATGACATATGAAGACAGTCAAAATATTTCAAAATTATTTTAGCAGGCAGGAGGGAACAGTTTTTGTAGATCTTCGTGGTAAGTCCCCTAAACTCTTCATTCTATCTCTTACATACGTTGCAACTGGCGACTCTTCTCCATCCCCATTTCTAGAGCTTTAATGGGGGTCCAACTAATCTCATTTTCAGGTTGATCATTGGTGTCCTACACATGAACATCCCACTCATCTTTGCTGGAGTAAACTTTTGCATAAATATTAAAATATGGTCATGTCATTTGCTAATCAGGCCTTTACATTTTTAGCAGTGTTCTCTCCTTTCTAGAAGTAATCATGCATGAAGTTTTAATCATACATCTGCAGGTATATACTTTTTTACAGGAAGGAAAAATACAGCATTTGGTTAAATTGAGATGTGAATCCAAAAATGGGGCCTGTTTTTCCTTTTCTTCTCACAATTCATACTATGCAATAAATAAATCAGTGGAACACAGTTTAAAGACCGTTCTTTGTACTGATTTGAAATCCAACCTTCAAGAGTTTCACAAGGAATCGTAATCTGATTCCAGGAATAAGTTCTATTTCATTCTTGCCACTTCACTACATAAGCCTGTGTCACAGCCACATGTAACGGTTTTATTTTCCCAGCCATCACACTGTGTTTTGCATCTCTCTACTTGTATGGATTCTTTTCCTCTGCCCAAAATGTCATTTTCTCATATGTTCCTCTATCCTCAGTCTTCATTAAGGCTCATTACAAATAACAATGGGCCTTCTCTGGTGTGTGCAGGAGAGTGAAACACTTTTCTCTCTCTGCTCATGCCTCACCCTTTCCATCACCACTTAGCAAATGTCTAAGGAATCAGGTAAATTGTTATTTTAAAAGGCAGTATTATTTAATTTAATAAAATTCTAATTACTTTTAATGTATTCAATCCTATGTTGTCTATAAGAAATCTGATACAGATACAATGACCTAGGAATACATTGTAGGTCAAAAACATGGAGCCCTGACTTTCACCAGGCACACTGTCTGTGTTTTGTGTGCATTACACATTCAGTTTGGCTCGATGTTTAGGGCAGGTGCAAATAGGAACTGCAGAGAACCGGAATTATGTCAACTACCTGCCGGGTCACGTGGCCAGGAAGTGATGTTGGTGTTTAAATGCACCTCGCCAGACAACTGAACTGGCTTTCACTGGGGCTGTTCTCTCTGATCAGAGACACACTGATCTCTCTGAATATCAGTATAAATATACTGAATTTATGACCCACTACAGATGCATATATATCATTTATTTCAACAAAAACTAAAAACAAATGTTGACAAAATACCTTCACATATTTCCGTTTCATTTCTGTTTATAATAAATTCGAGGCAATGCTTTTGTTAGATAGGAATATGATCTGCTAAGCCTCAGTCCAACTCCTGGATGGGGTCAGAGAAAGCATCTTCCTGAGTCCCCCCAATGTAACTTTCCCTTCCTGATCACAAAGTTATTATCAATCTCCAGATATTAGATTAATGCTCAAGTCAGGGTGAAGAGAAAAGGGGCAGTAATAGCCAAGTCTATTTATTTTATCATGAAAACCAAACAGTTTCCAGAATTCTCATTATACTTCTGCCTTCATCTTATTTACCAAAACCTTTGCAGCAGCATCTTGTCTCTCTAAGACTCCTGATTGCTTAACTGGCAATCCCAGGTCAATGAAAATATTATAGACAACAAAGTCAGAAGCATCCTGAAAATGAATGTTGTGAACTACGCCCTAACGCTGGCGTCCTCAAACTTTTTAAATAGGGGGCCAATTCATTGTCTCTCAGACCATGGGAGGGTCGGACTATACTTTAAAAGAAAAAACTATGAACAAATTCCTATGCACACTGCACATATCTTATTTTGAAGTAAAAAAACAAAACGGGAACAAATACAATTTACACCGCTTCATGTGGCCTGCGGGCCGCAGTTTGAGGATGCCTGCCCTAAAGCCTTTTAAGGGCGCTGCCTACGTACGTCTGATTTAGGGTGACAGGAATGAGAAGAGAACGGGGCCAGCTGGCAAGGGCATGAGAGTGGCAGTGGGTCAGGAGAAGGATCCCGACCTGAAATAGGGACGGGGTCAAAGTAGCCCCTGAGCAGATGTTAAGAATTCTGTATCATTAGGAAAAAGACGAGATTCACTTCAGGCGAGGAAATGCAGTGTTTTCGTTAAGAATAGAAATAATTTTTCAGGAAGTAGAAGTGCAGAAGAAGAAAGAAATTAGGAAGTGGGGGATGACTTCATGTTAGAGGGGTCCAGCAGTAAAGTAATAAAGGAAACTTAAACGTTCTTTGTTTCTTTATAAATACAAGGACTGAGGGAACTCGTGTAAGGGACTAACGTCCCTCTCTCTCTCCCCATCTTCCTTCGTCCTCTCACCAACATTGGTGTGGAATATCCCTTTTGTCCAAATATTTGACATAGTTTTATTTTTTCCATCCATGCCATTTTCCTCCTCATCCTTCACTTTGTAATTCAGAGCCATTCCTTAAGCTGTTTTATCCTCTTTTACTGGTATGAATGAAGAATATGTAAAACTTAGCAATGATGCCATTAATGATTATGAGATTTTTTAATACACTAGATCACGTCCTGATAAACCTCTCTGATGTCCACCTGTCTCTATTATAGATGTTAACTTTCTCGGAATAACTTCATTATTGATTGAGATTGTGCTATTTTACAACCTATACAGTTGTGGGTTAACTTAGCTGAGAAGTATAAGGTGTAATAATTGTTTCTTTTTTTTTTTTTTTTTTTTTTTATCTTTCTATCTTTCTTACAGGGAAAATGGCCTCCGTGTTTTCAGCCCAATTAACCTGTAGTACACTAACCACTTTGTAGCTAACCTACCACTAACGCTTTGGCATTTTCCCTACTTAAGTGTATATATCTCTGTTCATTCAAATTTGCTTCTGGACCATCTCTTGTCATTCTGCTAAGACTCTCACTTAATAAATTAAACAGAACTTCAGCCCACACTCAATACCCATTTGTGTGATAAGCAGAAGGCAACAACTTGAGAAGTCCGCTTTTGCACAGCTCTTGAAATACAGAATGTGTAAAGTGGGAAATAATGGGAAGCAGAATAAAAACCGAGTTCAAGTCCTTCAGGCCACTGGAATAGTCCCTCGAGAGCCATCCACTCTGCATCTCAAATCAGAACCATTAGTCCTTTGAGATGAATTTTGAACAAATGGCCTGAAATCTCCTTGAGGTGTCAGCAAGTGGAGAGTTCTGATGTAGTGTCAAAGTTCATAGCTTCTCTAATAAAAGCTGTTAATGGTGTTTCAACACTCCTCTTTCCCTCCTTCCCCCCGTCTTGCCCCCTCCTTCCTTCTCTCCTTTTCTTTTCTTTTCTTTTCTTCCTCTTCTTATTTTCTTCTCCTCCCACTTTTCTTCATTCATTTACTTTCTTATGTCCTAAGCATCTATATTTTGGGGACCTGGAGACCTTGATTATGGACATTTCTAAAATATATTAAATATATGCCAGAAACATATATTTCTCCCTTTTCTCTAAATTATCAAATTATGATAAATAATATAAACAAATAAATTCAAATGTATTCATTATAAAGATATGAGAAATGCTATACTGGGTGAAATAAGTCTAAAATTCTTTGAAAGTGTCTAAAACTTTCTTGTGGGGTGGCATAGAAATGCCCTCCTAAAATGAAAATTTTTGAAGGTGAAAAACATAGCCCTCCTGACTGATTTTCACTATCCTTTTAAAATATTTTACTGTGGATCTACTTTTCATAGCTTTTTCTAATTTCCTCTTAACTTATTTTTATAAGGAGTTCATGTCATCTGTCAAAGCATTGCGTTAGTGAAGCTTGTGATTCACAAAGTGAATTAAAATTTATTTTCCTGAAGCTCTAAAGAAATCTTCAGATGTTGTCCTTCCTTCTAATATTCCATATTACCGTGCACCAACCTACGTTTTCCCCACGTGGCAGGCATTAACGTCCCACATACTAAAGGCATCGGTTGGTCTTTCCTTTCTTGGATCTCATGATTAATAGACATGAAATTAATGTAACCCCAAGTAAATCAAATGATAATTTTATATAGAGATATAATTAAATAAGTTACTATATCTAGACTGTTATTTTAGTAGTACTTGTAGAGGCCTTTACTGTTAAGAATTCTTTTAGGTTGAGCACCGCGGCTCATACCTGTAATCTTAGTACTCTGGGAGGCTGAGGCTGGAGAATCACTTGAGCTCAGGAGTAGGAGACCAGACTGAGCAAACCAAGACCCCATCTTTACTAAAATTAGAAACATTAGCCAGGCAGGTAGTCCCAGCTACTTGGGAGGCAGAAGCAGAAGGATTGCTTGAACCCAAAAGTTTGCGGCTGCTGTGAGCTAGGCTGCTGCCATAGCACAGTAGCTTGACACAGCAGAGTGAGGCTCTGTCATAAAAAAAAAAAAAAAAATCCTTTAGGAGAGGACGTCCAGATCTCTGCATTCTCAGGGAGCTGAAAACCATGCTTCATATCAGAGTGACGTTTGTTCATAATATTACACCAGTATGTGCCAAAAATAATTTTTTTATCAAACAAGAATTTATCCATAAAAGCTAGAAGAAAAATATAAGAAAAGACTTTCTTTCCATATTGCAAAAGATTAAGTAATCAAATGGATGTTGCTACTCACTCTATAAAAGAACTGTGTCAGTCATTGGAGACACAAAAAACACATGACATGTGCCCTGATCCCAAGAGACCTTAGATAAAACTGGGACAGGGTATTAGAAAGGCAAAAGCATTTTACAATAACATAGTATGCAATGATAATGATTAACATAAACAAAATGAAGGCGAGGAAGGCGACCATAGGGAAGAGGAACTACCCTGGACGAGCAAGGCAGGCTTCCTGGGGCAGGTGGCACTTCAGCTGTGGTTCAGGGAGTGGCCCCGGGGAACAGGAATGTCCTGAGAACAGAGGGGCCCACGAGAAAGAAGTGACACCCGCTGAGCACGGGCCACATGCCCCTGTGCGTCACCCTCCTTCAATATGTAGTTAACCTCATGTAATCTTTACAACAAGCTGATAAAGAGGGGGGATTATTCTTATTGTAAAGAAAGGGAACGTGGGGTACTGGTAGGTTAAATAACCTTTCCAAAGACAACCCAGCGTGTAAATGATGGCTCCAAGAATTGAACTAAGACTTTCTGGTTCTGATAATTATAGTCATTAGGACTCGCTTCAATTTCATTATTTAAACATTTACTCTTGGTCTTTTATTCCTTAAACACTGACCCATCAGTTCCAGAGAAACACACTCAAATAAGATGGAGTCATTTCCTAGAAGGAACTCATTAACGAGGCTCATTCTAGCTCCTTCCCTTTGCTTCACCTCCCAATTTTAAACAACTGGAAAGACTAATTAGGTTAACAAATGTGTGTTCAGTTTTTAAAATATGAAACAGGTATACCTTCAGTTCATTGCAATTAGTAGTTTGGGGATGTGCTTAATTATCTCTTTGTGCAATTTCGATAACCTCTCATGGCCCCATATAGAAATTATTTCTCTCTATAACATTCAAACTATTCTATTCTTCTTTCCCCTCTTTTAATTATAAATTCTTAGTATGTTCCATGCTACTGAGAGATTTTATATCTGACACATAAACTAACACTGAAAAAACAGTGCTGTCGCTGATTTGAAGGTGATATTATTAACTATATGAAGAGTCTTTCTGATCCATTAACAGTTTATTTGCACTATTGTATTTTTAAAATTCAGGATAGCTTAATATCACTTTACCTGCTTCGATACTCCCACATTTGGCTTTCCCAATTCAGACAGCAAGGCTTGCCTCTGAAAGTTCTCAACATGACTCTCCTGTTCTTATGATATGACTCTACTTGCATTTATAAACATATGTTTTAGAGACATAGTTTGCCTTAAGTACCAATTTACACAAGTAGTCAGGGCCCATTGTGTACGGTGCTGAGATGCTACACATTCGCTTTATCCGAGAAGCAGCACAAATACCCTTTTTCTGAAATCACATTGTGGAAACATGGTCCAAAATAAATTACCGAGAACCCACCATTCTTGGAGTAGAGCTTTAGCCGTTTTGCCTGATTCTCTGGGTGTTTACTCCCTTTCTCTTTTTGCTTATACAATACTTCGTACTTAGACGGCCTCTTTGGTTCCTTTCGTATATGAAGAGAAACACACTTGCCCTCAACTGTGCTGTGAGATACACCTCTTGTCTTTTAGAGGCCCATCGTCAGCACCTGCTTTCAGGACCCAGGAGGAGCAGAGTCTGTGAGGACACTTTCAGAATCGGCATCTCGAGGGAACCGTGGGGAATGCCTCGTGTTGCCCTTGTAGGCCACTTCCTTGTGAATTCTTTTTTTTCCCTTTTTATGAGCAATTCTCACTATAAAGACATAGTTGACATAGTGATAACTAAAAAAAAAAAAAAGAAAAAAGCATCCCAATCCGAATAGTTTTTCAGACATAGAAAATATCCTTAAAGGTGTTTTGTTTTGTTGTGACTCATCTGAGCATTAGACGGAGCCTGAGTGCACCTATGTTTGTAGCGAATACAGGCCATTTATAGCCATCCACGCCAGTGATACCCAGATCCTACAGTACTTTTCATTCACGAGTTACAGTCATTTTTAGTAAATGCAAAAAGTGGGGATGCACGTAGTGAGGAGGCGTCCCTCTGGCTGATACAAGCCAAGGGGAGTGGTAACAGGACGAACCAAACCTCTTAACACTTTGGTTTTTCTTTTCTTTTTCTTTTTTTTCACTATATGTGAATTTTATTTTTTTCCTCTTCATTTTTTATTAAATCCTAACTGTGTACATGATTTATGGGGTCCAATGTGCTGATTTTATATAGTTTGGAATGCTTACATCAAACTAGTTAACATAGCCTTCACCTCGCTTACTTAATTATTGTGTTCAGACATTTATACCCTGCTCTTACTAGGTTTGACATGCACTCTTGAAATATACACCATAGGTGTGGTCCCACCGCTTCTCCAGCCTGCCTCCCCTGTCCCTCCTCTCATCCTCCTCTTCCCTCCTTCATCCTGGGCTATAGTGTTTTATCTTTCATATGACAGTGTGGGGATTATACATTGGTTTCTGTACTGAGTACATTCCGTACTTTTCCTTCCATTCTTGAGATACTTTACTCAGAAGAATTTGTTCCAGCTCCATCATCTTAGACTTTAAGCATCAAGAATGGTGTGAATAAATTTTGGTTGCTTTGTGTGTGGCATCTTGATGTGGTGGCCTGGGCCAGCTCTTACACAGCCTGATCACTGAACCCATGTTCTCCATTCTGCTCTCTCACAAACACAGCTCTCCACTGCTCTTAGGGCCTTTTTCAATCTTTGCTTTGCTCTTTAATCTCTTCTAGCCTGTAATTCCCTTCACTCCTTCTATCAGGATTGTGGCAAACTCCCCAGGAGTTTCTACTACTTGAGACTGGACAGCCAGCATCAGATCGGAAATTAACCAAAGAGTGTACTGAAAGAGATAAAGTGTCCATGAAAACATCAAATACATAATTTTTAACAATTCTCAACAGACTGCAAGTCCTCCTATTTGTTTTCTAGCTACACAATACCTTATGGAGTGAAGCAACGTGGCGAGGCAGAAAGTTGTTTCTGTTCTTTTTTTAAAAGAATATTTGTGATAAAGAAATAACCGAGAAGGGTAAAAGCAAACTTTATGCTCACATTTTTAAAGAACAGCTAAATATTAGTGCTAGAAGTAGAAAATAAGCAATTTTCTCAATTTCACACAATCATTAAAGAAGACCATACGCCAGCTCACAAGGGGCAGAAAGATGCTAAATTTTTAGAAATTGAGTATCATATAATTTATGTTCTTGAGTTCTTCCTAGGAAAAAAAATCTGTTTAAACATATTTTCTTACTAAAATCTAGGTAAACTCCAGGTATTACTCTAATGAATTAATAGTATTGATGGCAAAGAAAATCGATTTATATTGTATGCCAAGGAAAAAGAAATTTCCCTAACTTCACTTTGGCATTAACTGGTATCAAAAATTTGGACATTAGGAAAGAGGATATGATAAAAATAGAATATGGTATATTGTATAAGCTATAAGGAATGAATAATAAGGAGACATTGAAAATTACAACTTTAAATGAAATTTTCACTACCTATGAATAAAAGCTCATAGTCTCCAACACAGTTAGAAGCCAGTGCTAATTTTGGCTCTAGTGAACTCCTTGTCAGCTTTTTCTGAAGTTATTTATTGCTATAGCTAAGAAACAAAAAAAGACAACAATGCTTTCAACAAAGGTCAAACTCTTGATTAGAAGATGGAAGAGCACCGGGATCCAAACCACAAAAACCAGTTTGACAATCAAATTGTCAAAACGTAGTAATGCAAATTGTTTTCAGTGGACACAAGCCAGTTAATGGCTGGAACAGAATTGCCCAGAATGTTTAAAATATGCACCCAAGGAATGAAGAAGAATGTGATATGCTGCTATTCTGAAGTCAGCCAACTGGGATATGATACGACAGCGCTTAGAAACGTTCCAGTAATTTATCATTGAGCAACCTGTGTTGATGGGTGGATTGGATAATCATGCCACAGAGGAGAGCTGGCCATTAAGAAATGAGACCTGCTAACTGAATCTGAAATTAATGTGATCAACAAGAGTATTTGGGAGAATTGGAACTTAATCAAATGACAAATGGAGAAGCCACTTCTGGTGCAGAAGTAGCAAACCATCCATTAAAATTGGGGAAGAAGTTGAATATGAGAGGAACCAAGAGCAGTTACTGGTGAACATGTGGTCGTACACCCTTCCCAGGAAGCAGACGGCTTCAAAACACCAGCCACCATCTCAAAGTAATTAATAATTACTAACGCAATTCTGACATTATCTAAACATATACCTGAACCAGGGCTGCTTAAAGTTCTTGTCCACACCATGGACAGACATTATACACCCAGTAAGTTACTTCAGTCTTGTCATAAATGACATAAATTTTGTAAATGATATTTGGATTGTAGGTGAAACAAAATTACATGACAAAATCTTAAAACTGAAGATGCTGGCATGGATGTGGAGAGAAGGGAACACTTTTGCACTACTGGTGGGACTGCAAACTAATGCAACCTTTTTGGAAGGAAGTATAAAAAATCCTCAGATAACTCAAAGTAGAACTCCCATTTGATCCTGCAATCCCATTATTGGGCATCTACCCAGAAGAAAAACAATCCTTTTACCATAAGAACACTTATACTAGACTGTTTATCACAGCTCAACTTACAATCGCCAAAACGTGGAAACAGCCTAAATGCTCACAGGAATGGATTAATAAGCTGTGGTATATGTATACTATGGAATACTATTCGGCCACTAAAAAAATGGGGACTTCACATCTTTTGTATTAAACTGGATGGAAGTGGAACACATTATTCTTAGTAAAGGATTAGAAGAATGGAGAAGCAAGAATCCCATGTCCTCATTTCTGATATGAGGACAATTGATGAGCTGGTACACAGTCGGGGGCAGGAGATGGGGAGAGCAGAGACGGAAGGAGGGAGGGGAGGGGGGTCAAGGGGTGTGACATGTCTTTTGGAGGAGGGACACAATTATAAGAGGGAGTTTACCTAACAAGTGCAATAAATGTAACCTGATTCTTTGTACCCTTAATGAATCCCCAACAATAAAAAAAATATTTGAGAGAGTAATAAAAAACAAATGATTCAAGCTCTATTATGAAAGAAATCCTGTAAGTAGCCTGATTTCCTTCTTTCTTCAATCAATTAAGTTGAATAGGTGAACTGATGGATGGCTGAAGTTAAAAAAACAATCTATATGGTGAGACTTGAATAGTGTGTTTCAGTGTTTTTTTGAAATGGTGAGGTTATTTTCTCAAATACATTTCATAAAAAAATAAAGACTAGTAGATAATGATCTGTACGTATTTCCAAAAATGATAATTCTAAGATACATACAGATTATACAAGAAAATTAGTTTAACAAATGAGGTTCACCCAGAAATAAAATATCAAAGAAAGACTAAACCAAACAGTAGAATAAAGGCATTCCAACTAATTTTCAAAATATATCTCTTTTTCTTTTCTTGCCAACACTTCAAATAGGAAAACAAAAGGTTTGGTTTGGTATTTTAATCTTTACTCATGCAGAGTCCTTTTCACAAAACCAACAATAAAGACGATCTATTAGTTTCACTTTAGAATTAAAAACTGAGGTACAGGACAGCAGGCCTGACACCTGATCTGAAGTTCATTTGGAACTTCACACTTCTCATAAGATTTAAATTTGCATGAAGCCTGTTCCTAGGAACTAAAATACAAAAAATAATTACAAGAGAATTTGCCAAAGCAGAGGTAGGAATTCACACTTAAGCAAAAGTTGGGGAATATAATTACTAGCAAAACTTTACTGAGGGTTCTGAGAAGGCTGTGCCGTATCATTTAAATCTAGTGCTGCACAGAGGTGAAATAAATGTCTCGCTGACTGTCCAGGGTTCAACAATCACTACCACACACACTCATCACGAAACAATGGGGAAACAATAATTCATGTTCTTGAGTGAGGAAGCCATGCTAAATTAATCTTGAAAGAACACAAGGTGAAACTTATTATCCGTGTCAATGATACTGCACATGGAGCTTGGGAGTTTGAGTCCCAGGAGAGAGCCAGAAGGTGGAACACCCCTGAGCAAGGAACGTTCCTCTCTGTCTGCGGGGTATACCATCTTCTATTAACATCTATGGTTATCCAAGGATTTATCCAAGGATAAATACCCTCAGAGATGACAGGGAGAACTGGAAATCAAGTAGTCACATTAAAACTCACCATAGGACGTACACTGAGAAAGAGATGTTACGGTTGAGGGGAAAAAGATAGATACAATTTTTAAAAGTCATACTCAGATTACTGTTTCTATAAAGAACAAGAACACATAATTTTTTTTTTACTCTTCAAAAATCTATGGCATAAATAGATCCTAATTTTGTCCCAAATTTGAGATCCGAGATATTCATATCAACAAGTAATACCAATGAGCAGAATGCAGGATTTGTCAAATTTCTTACAGGTTTGAGAGGAGCCAGGTTTTTAGAAAAAACTGCATTCTTTTCTTGATTTCACTACTTGATTTTATACCAGAGTTGAGAAGGACAGATGAAAAGGTTCATATAAAATACTCTGAAAAGTGGAAAGCATTGTGCAAATCTGGGACCATTTATTAAAATGCACTGGTCTTACCCACCTGTGAGTCCCTGTGGGTTTGCGATGGTCCCTTATTGGCACAGAGCAAACCTACTGAGTCTTTCGCTGACATGACCAGCAGTCAGCAGTATGTACCAGATAATGTTCCACGGAACAGCGTGGTTTACGGCAAAGTGCATAAACCACTGCAATGAAGTAAGCACATCTTCAAGCATATTTTACAACTGCACTGCTGTTTAGACTATTTTCAACTGCTCCATATTTGTCCCTTGGGCTTCAGCTAAAGGGGAAAAAAAAAAGAAGACAGAAAAGAGAAAATCAGCTTTATTTAAGTGCAATGTTTTCTATCCGTAGTGGTTTTTGGCTTGCGTTCTTTACATAACTATCAACAAGAAACTTGTGGTATTTAAAATAAAGTACTCTTTCATGCCAAGGCATAATTTCTCATCCAAACTGAACTTAAAATTCCAAGTTCTGGCTAAAAACAACCGTATTTTGCAAAGTTCCCGAAGTTAACAAAGTAAAGCGAAGCAATAAAAATCCTTAGTGGATGAGATGTTTACAGCTTTGCTTTTTAGTTACTTTCGCAGATGCAATATTGGCTGCTTCTTTTCACACGAAATTAGATATGCAATTACTAGAAGTAGGAAATAGATTTACATTATGTAAAAATCATCTGCATAAGATTAGTTATGAGCAGAGAACTAAAAATGTGCCAATATTGAAATAGCTGTCACCATGGGGACATTCAGATCCAAATGATTAAATTAGCCTTTTGGACGGCCAATGACTGTTTACCAGTCATCAAATTAGTAAAATGTAAGAACGGAGAGTCATGACTTTCCCCAAAATAAGAATATCAGTACCAAGAATTCATATTTTTATGGCACATCATTTAATTTTCTTTACCGCTTATGAATTGTTTTCACTACTTTGTCTATGCGTATTCATATAAAATCCACATAAGACAATCTCAAAAGTTTGTTCAATTTCCTGTGACCTCACTTTATAGTCTTGGTAACAATTAAGATTTAGATCAGCTCTATTTGGCCAAACTTAGGCCAAATGCCTATTTTGAAATTGACTAAATACACCCTGCACATAGACATGTTTCACTTCCTTGGTATTTGACAAACACTTTGTGTACGAGAGACTGTGGGCAGTTTGGAACAGATCCTAACAGCCTGAGCACCCCACTCTGGATGCTGCTCTCTGCAAGCCGCAGCTAGGTCTCTGTTGTGCAATGTGACACCTGTCTCAGCCACAGCATCTGAAAACGTTGTCCTATGAAATAGATAAGCTGTCATTAAATTTGAAACATGTTATTATGGAATAAATAACTTCATTCCCGTAACAAGGTTACGGGAATCTAAAGAAAACTCACTTTTGTATATTTTTACTCTCACATTTATGTTTACCTCTGTTTTATTTTTTATTTTCTTAAAAAGATTAAATTTTTTATGCCAGGAATATTCTAAAATCCTTAAAATTTAATATAGAACTATTTTTAATTATTCTAAAAGGCTTGTCATTTTCTATTTACCCATTAAATGTTATGATCTACCACAGAATGATTTTTTTCTAGGCTGTGGGATATGCTGGTAAATAATCAAAACATCTGACGTTTGCATAAAAGAGACAGAAAATTAACAGGAAAATAGCAAACTATGTAGTAGGTGAGGTAATAATGAGTGTTATAAGAAAAAACAAAGGAAGGAAGAAGAAAATGAGTGATGGGAGATGCAGTTAAAAGTAGTCAGGAAACGCCTTATTATAACCAGAGCAGAAAAAAAAAGTCAGAAGTAGATTTCAGTATTTATTGGAAAAGTGACATTTAAATGAAGGAGGAAACAATTAGTGACTAGGTGATAAAAGATATCTAGTTTCTAGCTTATTCCTACACCAAAATATATTCCATAGGGATCACATTTTTAACATAAAAATGTAACTGTAAAAATAAAAACAGAAACCTAGGTAAATATTTCCAAAGTCAGAGAAGAGAATATCTTTGTAAGCATGACAACAGGTAAGAAGGAAAAGATGATACATTTTACTACATACAAATCTTGAGCAGTTGTATGGTGAAAAAGTGCCATAGTTTAAAATAAAATGCAATAAAAGAAGCAAGCAAACAATAAACTATAAAATTTATTTGCAACTCACATGAAGAAGGCTAATTAGATTAACATTGAAAAAAATCACATTAATAAGGTAGAATTAAACAATATCATAGATAAAAGCCAAAGAATATCTTACTGCATCATTGCCCCTGTGAGCAGTTGTGATGCACTGCTGTGCGTTGAACCAACCTTCCCCTCTCTAGCAGCAAAAGCCCCCATTGAAAGTTCACTGGCTGGGAGGCTGTAGGCTGGATCTCAGCTCTAAGTCATCTTCTTGGCTTAGTATCACTGGGCTGTGAGCAATCATGATGGTTCACTAAAAGACATCCACCTTCCTCCATAATACAGCAAAGCATTTCGGAACAATGGCATATTTTCTACCACGATACAGGCAGGATCAAGACATTTGGTAATAATAAGTATTGGCAAGGTCTTTGGGGAATAGACATACCCAGGTATAATGTCCCTATACATACCCAGAATAACAGGTATAATTGAAAGTCATTTTGGTATTATCTATCAAAATTAAAAAAAAAAAACATATTATTTGATTCAGCCATTCCATCTTCATACATTTTTCTGTAGGCATAATCCCATGTGTTTGCAAATATATAGGGGACAATGCAGTTTATTGCAACATTGTAGTGAAAAGAAAAAATTTGAAACAAGACTGTATATATCAGCAGAGGACCTGTTAAATAAATTACTTAGCACCTATTCCATGGAGTTCTACTGAGTCTGTGTGCCTGAGTGTAATTTGCATATAATTACAAACTCCTCTTGCTTTTAAAAAATGTGAGAAGCCCATTGGCCCTTCAGAATGTAAAATAAAAATAACAGAACACCAAATTTGTATGGTGTAATCTCATTGTATACTTAAACATATTTCTATGTACCTTACAAAGGACTACTTAATAGGATTACTATAAAAAAGGGAGTAGCAATTAAACACCTGCCATGGGGCGAATATGCTTTACAGTGTTAATTTTGATTTGGATAAACAATATTTCAATTGTATATTGTAATTACCAAGTCATGGTCTCACCTGATATTGCTTATTACATTACATTTCTGTTCAGCCTGTTTCCTCGCATTTTCATCTACAAGGTTCTCAAAGTTAAAATTAGCCCAATAATGTACAAATATTTTAAAACAGTCAAACCCTTTCTTTTATAAATAGGTTATTAAAGGGTGGAATAGTAACATGCAGTGTCCCTATACATTCCCACCTCATTAGTACACTACACATTTTACAACATGAGGGCTCTCTGACCCCAGCACAGGCCCCACTTATCTCTCGCTTGGACCCCTGCCTCATAAAACCGACCTTTCTTTAGCTGTTATTTTTACGATACATGTTTCAAATAGACGTCTGGAGTGAGTGTCCTAAAATGCAAATACAATCATGTTGTTTTCTATTTGAACACCTTCACTGATAGCCTTTACCCCTTCCTGACAGCCTGCAGATCAAATCTGAAAGCCTTTGCTTTGCCACACTGGGCCGTTGGGATCAGGCCCTGGCTTGCACCTTTCATCTCACCAGCTCCTCCTTGGGAACCTACAAGAACCTCCCTGCCTTTCTGAGTCACTGCATGTGCCACTTCCTGTCTGTCCAGTGCAGCCTCGCTCACTTCTGGGCTCAGTCTTTGCCATCCTCCTACCTGGGATTTGTGTGTGTTTGCTTGTTTTTCCCTCCTCCATCCCTCCCTACACGTTGCCCAGCTAATCCTGACCTCTCTTGGTAGACTCGCCTCCACGTCACATCTCAGAGAAGACTTGGTGGACCAGCACCTGTCTGGGTGAAGCCCTTCCCCATGTATTCTGGGATCCCTGCGTTAAAGCTTCTGTCCGTCACACACCAGTGTGCATAACAATCATCTATCCATCTCCCTTTCCCTTCTACCAGAATATAATAAACTCATGGGAGTAGGAATTCTCTAGTTAATGTCTGTATTTCCAGAAATTTGCCACATGCGTGACCAGTAGCATGCACAAAAAAAGAAGCACGTTAAATGAACTAATAATTCCTCGGACAACACTTCACATTCTCACACAAAAGGTCAAAGAAGACCTATTAAAGAAAAATAAATTAGCAGTACAGAACTATTTCTTTCAATGAAGCAAAATAATTCTACAGAGAATTCTTTTGACAAATAATGCTGAGAAAGCAGTGTATAATGCCTCTTTAAATTCCAAAGGCATTTGACTATATAATTTAACTCTCTTAAAAGTTCAGAATGAAAAGAAACTTTTTTTAGTTACCTTTAATCACTATTTTAATGGTTATTTGTGGTTGCATCTCTAAAGATCCTATGTGTATAGTATTAATACAGGTAAACACACATTGGAGAGCATTTTATTTTGGGGAAACATTTCATGTACTTTTCATACATAGATGAAAATACCTGTGCAGCTGTATGTGAGAACTGTGCTGGGAAATTTGCTGTTTCCTTAACTGATTCCGACTTATTCTCTTCCTTCTTTTTCTCCTCCTTCACAATATTGTCCTTATTTTGGTAACTTATTATACAGTCAAATAAACTATTAGTGCGAATCCTTTCCATAGAAATGTGAATAACTTTACTGACATTTAATTTACACTAGGATTCTCTAATCAATAGTCTTACATAAAGCAAATGTGCTGTTTTCCATACCCCTAGGCAAACAAAATCCAGAATGCTTTTAGTGTGATTGAAATTTTCTTCCTCTCACATTACGGAGGAAACAACTGACAAACATAAATACCCTATTTCCCTGAAAATAAGACAGTGTCTTATTTTAAGGTGTGCTCCCAAAGATGTGCTAAGTCTTATTTTCAGGGGACGTCTTATCTTTCCTGTAAGTAGGTCTTGTTTTCGGAGGACGTCTTATTTTCAGGGAAACAGGGTAGCATATAAAAGAAAAATGAACTAGTCATATAGAGGAGTGGTTCTCGACCTTCCTTTAACCCTTTAATACAATTCCTCATGTTGTGGTGACCCCCAACCATAAAATTATTTTCGTTGCTACTTCTAAAGTGTAATTTTTCTACTGTTATGAATTCTAATGTAAATATCTGATATGCAGGATTTATTTTCATTGTTACAAAGGGGTGGCGACCCACAGGTTGAGAACCGCTGGTGTCCAACAGGAAAGCATGAATATGTTTACGTATTTTGTGGAGAATGAAACAGAAGTGAATGACCAAGGTAATTTAAATGGTACATAGTAAGATTGAGACAAAAATTTAAAAAGGAGCCTTGTTTTGTTAGAACAGTCTCTGTGATTTGCTTCTGCTGTGAGTCTAAGTGCCAGCACACATATTGCCCCACATTTCATATTACTATCATGTACCATTATCGATCCACAGAGATATTTCAAGGAACATTCAGTATATTCTATTTTTTTTACAAAAAGAGTGCCAGCCATATATTTAAACATTGTTTTAGAATTTGTTTTAATGACTCTTACATTTAAATCAAGATAATAATATTGTTTTTTAGTGATTTGTGTAGTATTTTAACAGCCCGTGATATTTTAATGCTAGTATTAGGTTACGTAACAAATATTGTGATTACATGAGCTGAAAGCGTAAATTCCAAAGGTATAGAATACTAGAGCACACATAGTGTTTTCAGTAACAGCCATAAATAATGTCTGTCAATAAATCTAAAATCTGTAGATTATAAATATGTGTATGTGTACATATATTTATATACGTTTGTTATATATGTTTTACATATAAATTTACTTGCTGTGGAACTTGTGTTTCATGAGGATCATTTTTGAACAAAAGCAAATCTGTGATAGAAATTGATATATTTTAACAATTGTAGTTGAGAATTAATTGATCTCTGTACACTTAAGGATACTCTATGAATAATTTACTTCAGGTACCGTTGTTTCCATAGCAATAATTTAATAAAATACTGTTCATTATTTCAAGGAGTGTTTACATTCTCAGGGAGATGCCTAGAAGATAGTGCAATTTTTTTTAAATAAAAAGTAAATGATTCCATTACCATATTCTATACCTAGTAGAGTAATAGCCTGAATAACAACAACTAACACTGATGAACTCTTAAAAATGTAGTATTTTTAAAGCCCAAAGATTCCTAATTGGTTTCTTAAAATCAGCTGGAAATTATTTCAAATAGATTGAGCAAATCATTTAGAAGAGAATGCTAACCATATTCAACCCTACTTTCAAGTTAATAAAGTTGATTTATCATAGTGAAATAATTAAACGTTTCAGTGATTTTTAAAACATAAATATTCATTTCCATTTTAATTATTAAAAATATGAGTAGTGATGTATCACTTATAATTAGTGGAATATTTAGTTAGGATATTTTCTAGAACTGTGTAAAACCAAAACCAATCACATAATCTATAAAATTTTAATCATTTAAATTAAAAAAAATACTTTGGTATTACATTTTCCCCAGAAATTCTGTATGTATCAGTAAGCAAGGAATTAGAATTACATGAAAGAAGTATCTCTCTGAATCTAGAAAAAATAATCTTTTAACCTTTCTGCTTAATTTATGTATAGTCTAAGTTAAAAATTTGACTAGTTTGCCAGGCAGAATATCTTAACTTTTTAAAGAATTCTAGTTATTCTGAGCATCAACATTTTGAATAAATCACCACAATTCACTACAGGCCATGATTACAAAATCTATGTTTGTAAGATCCATGGTCAGTATCAATTTGAACCAGATACTTTGTGTAGATAAAGTGAGTTCTCAGTCCTCCCTGTCACATAATCAAAGCAGAGAGGACTCAGTAGGACAGAGTGAGGAGGAGATAAATTTGAAATGTTAGTGATGAACAGTTTTCAGGGGTTGGGCGTCTGGCTGCGTGCATCACTAACACAGGAGTTGCCGCAGCCACACTGCGTTTTGGAGTGTGCGAGCTGCTTTTGCCCTGAAATTTCCAACCACAGAGGGCGTAGTGATTTGTTTTGTAAAACTGCTGTTCTGGGAACAAAGTGCAGATGCGTGATGGCTGTATAATGGTGTGATAAATCAGTCAATTTGAAGCTGGCAGAATATCATTAGCATTGCCTTTACTTAATGGAGGAGAAGAAAAGAGGTTTGAAATTGATCTCCAGGTAATGACTGAAGATGCGTTAGGCAACATTGAACTTTATGTCGAATGACAAACTGCAGATCAATAAAACTTCTAGTAGACATGGAGAATAATTTAAAGTTTATTTTTCTAGAAATGCTTCAAAAGTAATTTAAAATTTTAGATATATTCTACATTATTCGGTATTCTCCAGAAAAAAAAACAGAACCTATAGGATATACACATATACAAGTATATCCTACACTTTTTTCCACATGAAAAAAGTGTACATATAATGATGTATATGTATATATGAAAATATGCGTATTTTATATATATAACTGTATTAACTGTTATTATATATAACTGAGATTAACTGTAATTAATTAACTCATATGATTAGAGAGACAGAGAAGTTCCAAGATCTTCAATCAACAAAACTGGAAACCCAGAAGAGCCTTGGATGTAACTCCAATCTGAGTCCAAACGTCTGAGAACTAGGGAGCTGCAGGAATATCTTCCAGTCTGAGATGGAGAAGGAAGGCAGTGCAAGGCCCGTGTCCTATTTTGAAGGCAGGTAGAGAGAAATGTTCCTTTCTAGCTCAAACTTCCATTCTATTCAGGCCTTTCACACATGGAATGAGACCCACCCGCATTGGGGAGGGCAATCTGCTTTACTTTCTACTGACTCACATGTTGATCTCATCCAGAATCACTTTCATAGATACTTCCAGAAATAATGCTTAGCTAAATATTGTGATTAAACCCCATGGCTCGGGTAGGGTGACACATAAAATTATCCATCACATATAGTACACCATTATCACAGTATTTCACATTAAATAATATACGTGTATTCTTATGATGTGTTCTAAGCATGCTTTTAACAATGCCATGCTCTATAAATGATATTGTGTGTCGATTTATCTTTATCTCCCAATTATATTAATAATATTGTATATACTGAACATAAAATATATTTTATATAGTTATAACATTGTAGAAAAATATCTAATTTGATGCCAATATTTTTCATAAGATTCAGCATTACAGGTGTGTAGGATAATATTTAGAAATAAACATATCCTACATCAAGCACACAAAGTGAACTCAGTGTGAGTTTAAAATGGTTTGTTATTCTTACAGAGGCTTAAGGGACCTGGGCCCCCCTGAGGGACTCACAGAGCTGACTTGCCTGGAGTTAAAATCCCACAAGCCAATTCTATGAAGATGTGCACCCCATTAAGCCTGAGGCCAAAGAACATGCCGCCCTTTCTCAAAGATACGGACCAGAGGGTTGATGTATGTTAAAAACATATTGTCAGAGGTCTATAGGTGCTCTTCCCTGAGGAGAAACACAATCGTTACTTCATACTGAGTAAACTGAGTGAACGCTTGAAGGTACTCTTCCATTAACTCTGCTCCCCTGTGGCTGCTTTCTTCTTTGTGATTTTTATTTAGATACCTGCCCAAGAGATTAGTCAGTCTCTAGAAAAGAATGTTTACTGCAGAAGTGATTGTGTTGATGTGGTAACAGGATATTTCCTTACAAGTTAATTTCAGATAGGTAAAATGAGGTAATGGTGAAACCCACAACAGATGATAGATTAAGTGTGTACGTGACTAGAAGTGTATAAAATCTGACCTCCGAATAAAGAACTTTGCTACACGCCATCCCATACTGTGTAGTCTGTCTCTTGCCCTCATTTCTTAACATTGCAGGAGTGAGCTTATCCCTGAAGGCTGCAAGGCTGTCTCTCTGCAGCGTTGGCATTCACACCACACAGGTGCATGCATCTTCCAAAAGATGGAACCAGAGGAAAAAGAGCTATTTGCTATTGATTTTCAAGCAAATTCTGTCCTAAATGTTTGCTTATTGTACAGTTATTTCAAACTTAGATAATAGTCGCCTTTAAAAACAAGATTTAAAGTGGTTGGTTTCAAGATAATTCTATGCAAACAAATTTAATTCATTTTGTAGCCAAATAGAAGTACTATTAGCACTAAGACTCTAGCTTTCCTATTTTTTTAATTTATTTATGTATATATATATATATATATATATTTTAGACAGAGTAAAACTCTGTCATACTGGGTAGAGCACTATGGCATCACAGCTCACAGCAACCTTAAAATCTTTGGTTCAAGAGATCCTCTTGTCTCAACCTCCTGGGTAGCTGAGACTATAGGCACCCTCCAAACACCTGGTTAATATTTCTATTTTTAGTAGAGACTGGCTCACTCTTGGTCAGGCTGGTCTTGAAACTCCTGAGCTCAAGCCATCCATCTGCCTTGGTCTCCCAGAATGTTAGGATTACGGTGTGAGCCTTCACGGATGGCCCTAGCTTTCATTTACTCCTGTTTGCAGGGAAAATGCATATGGGCCTACAGGGTTCATTTCAGACTCCATACTTACGGAGTTATCCTTGTCTGTGAAAAGACAGAGAACCATGTAATAGGGTTCTAACTATTTCAGTTGATTGAATTAAGACAGACAAACCCTGGGATCTGAGATAAGGTGTAAGTAGAGGACTCCTAAAATGGTTTTCAATTACCTCCCCAATGAAAATGAAATCTGTACATCTAATAAATAGGTTTTAGAGATTTCTAAGGAAATGATAGAACAAACAAACAAAAACCCTGCTTTCAAGAATTCCTGTTTCTAGCAATAGGAAGAGAGAAGAAACCCTGTAGGCAACTTTATTGATTGATTGATTGATTTTTGAGGCAGAGTCTCATTATGTTGCCCTCGGTAGAGTGCTGTGGCATCACAGCTCACAGCAACCTCCAACTCTTGGGCTTAAGCAATTCTCTTCCCTGAGCCTCCGAAGTAGCTGGGACTACAGGCGCCTGCCACAACACCTAGCTATTTTTTTGTTGCAGTTGTCATTGTTGTTCAGCTGGCCCATACCGGGCTCGAACTCGGTGTATGTGGCCAGGGCCCTATTCACGTAGGTAGCTCTAATCATCTTCTCATACTATTGTGTCTCTTTGTCTTGATCAGATGTTATTTTGAAGCTTTTCTTTGATTTCCCACTTGAACAATGACAAGATGGGGGCACAGTAATTGTCAGGCCAAAATCTTGGAGAAGACCTTATCACTGACTTACCACCAAACACATCATTCCCAGAGAATGGCATGAGTGTGTATCTACATGCTTCATTGTTATACATAATTACTTACTATATAAGGACATACATATTTTATCATATTATATTATATTATATGTATGCATATTCATATAAACAGAGGGTACCAAAAATGTACAAACATATTCAGAAAGGGAAAAACCTTACTAAATTTGTAATACCCATGTCATGTTTGACTTCTGCAATTACAAGAGGTGCTCAAAAATAACTTATATTCACCTTTTGTATCAGTTTATATTGAGTATTACAATTTTAATACAGTTTTTTTTCCTTTATTAAAATGTGTATACATTTTTGGCACCTTCTGCATGCATACACCCATACACTACTCAATGTTTCTCAATTAGAAATGATTCTCCCCCTCCCTGAGAATATTTTACAATGTTCAGAACTATTTTGGGTTGTCACGACTGGTGAGGAGGTACGGCTGACATGTACTAGGTAGAAACTAAGAATCTACAGGGAAGCTTCCCACGACACAGAGTTATTTAGTCCAAAATGCCAGTAGTGTATATTTACAGGATGACAGCTTAATGACTATAGAGAATTATTCACCTATTCATCATAAAATTGTAATCATATTCTTATTTTACACATTTTCATATATTTTCAGGCAAATCTATGCAAATATTTCCTATAATTGCTTAGCTAATCAATTAAATAAAACCCAGAAATCTCAAAGCTCTTTCATTTTGTTTTTCATAAAAATAATGATAATTACATTTCTCTTAAAAGACCTTAATATATTGAAGTATGCTTGGAGGATTATAAGTCCAAGATATATTCTCATTACCATATACTGACTTTAATTCAATACTGAAATGAAGATACACCATTTAAAATACATGTCAGCTCCATGTGAAGCAAATTTAATGACTCATTCTGTTACATTTTACTACAAAATGCCTTACAGAGACACAGAATGGGAGTCACACAAAACATATTTGGAATTGTTAGGACTATGTCACCATGATGTTAATAATTCACTTATTCCAGAACACACCGATTAAGTAAAATTAATCAGAATAGCCCATTACATGTCTTTGACTATTTAGGAACATTTCAAAAATGATCTAAATTCAAGATGATTCCCCAAACAAACTAAGCCAAAAGTGTCTAAATTATCACAGCGATGTAGTTTTTTGGTGTATGACTTTTCAGTTCATGATTCTCTACTACTTGAATAAAAGTACTCCGGAACAAAGGTTTAAAAATATGATGACAACAGCAACTCATTATGAATTTATTGGGGAAAGGAGTCATTGAAAAAAAAAAATCCCTTCAAAAAATACAGACATATTAAACACAGGGCAGATAAACGTTCTTAGTATGGAAGGAGAGCTGAATAAGATGGGGAGCTGAACTGGGAAAGAAGCCCAGGGCCAGGCAATAGTAGTTATTGCCCTTTAGATGAGTAAGTTTTAGTTTGGACTCTGACCAAAGCAGATCCTAAGACCAAGAGATAAGTACCGGTCCTTAACACGCCTGTCAGAACAGGAGAACTGATTCGGGAAAGAATGCAGTGTAAGGGGTGCTCTGAGAGCAGGTGACTGATGTATGAGATGAGGGTTCATTCTTCACCCCAAGAGACAGGAAATCTGAACTACCTTTTCAAGGGAGCCCTTTCCTCTTCCTCAGGCTATCCTTCCCACAAACTGAGCGATCTCCCTATCATCAGACACATAGGGGGAACAGCCCTGCAGCTTTAGGTGAACCCGGGGTTGGTTCCAGGGCATGGGGCAGACACCACCACATCTACTACAAAGCATTCACACCATCTTCAAATTAACCAAATCACTATTTCCACTGAAGATACAGAAAACCAAGACTTAGTTTTTTTGGGGGAGGGGGAAAGCTGAGTTTATAGTTGTGTGTTAACCAATTTACCCTCAGATCCCCTAAATGTATGTAAGAGGTCATAGTAACATCTGAAACCTGGTATCTCAGACTTCACTTCTGTGCTGTGATTCCGCACTTGTCTGCTCTATAAAGTACATTAAAAAGATACTTAACAGTAGTGCCATATCAGGAGAGTGCTGGGCTCCTAATTGGTATGAAATTGAAAAATACATTGATTCAGGAATTAAGAATGACAAGAAAAGGGCAACATTTGGTTCAAGTATAATCCACATACACACAGCAGCTGTATCTACAGGTTCACACGTTGACATGAACAGCCAAACTTGTCAGTACTCCTCTCTGAACACTACGGAGAAGATCTGGGAAAGAAAAGAATTCTGTAAAATCAACTTCCGAGAAAAATTAACACCAAGGGCAGGTGTCTTTTATGGAAGAGAAGAGTCAGGGAAGGGTGACCGTGAAGGCAGAGTCTATCAGCATGCCAAGCACAGAAATACTAAGGTCTTTAGGACAAGCTAATCTCGTGCACAAATTAACAATGATAGAAATGAGTAGTCAGATAATAAATGCATGGCAAGGAAATAAAAACACAATTAGACTCATGAAGAATGTGGCCACAGGTCTAGAAACTCATTGTCCACCCAATTTTAGTAGCTTGAAAGAGAGCTGGCTTAGCAGTGAATGTGAAGTGTCAACAGAAGGACAGGCTTACAGAGAATAGTAAACTCAGAAGTTCCCATCTTACAATATGCCCACTTCCCAGCATATTGTTTTTTCCCTTTTTTAGTTTTATAGATGTTGTCTGACTCCTGATCCAATAAATAATACGTTGAGTCTTACAAGAACAGAGATGCTCTCTGCTGAGTCCTCCACATGGGCCCTGATAAATATGATCAATAGGTCTGACCTCAGTCGTGGGATAATGAGAGTTTGACAGGGGAGAGGATTATCTCCACCACACTAGATGCCTGTTCATATTTTTCCAACACACATAATGTTGTATCTTCATTATTTATGTGTCTCGAGCCCTTTGCAGAACTGTTTTCCCCTCCTCTGTTGACCAGATGTCTTTGGCACCACCAGAGCTGAAATCTCAACTAATTAAATTTTATCTTTAAAACATCTCATCTCTTTTCAAATATCAACCTTTGTTTCCCTCCAACCAGACTCCAGGACTCTCCTTTATGAATCTACCAAAAATTACCTACCATGACGGTGAGCTTTATTCATTTCTTTTATTTTTAACATCAACTGTACTGATGACCCATGACCCAGAGGCATTGAACAGGTGATGCATTTAAAAAATAAATGATTCACTGAAATATTAGAAACCATTGCTACTTTCTTCCTCTAATAACTGCATTTTATATGAAATCTTCTGCAGATTAAGCGAAGAGGAATATACTACAATAAATTTACATTATCAAAAACGGGGCTATGTCCATAAGATCAACTTTTTTAGTTTTCAAATATGAGTGAAAAGTGTAGTGTTTATCTTTTTGGCTGATTCACTTAACATAATGTTATCCAGGCTGAGCTATAAGTGTGTGAGTGACAGGAGTTCATTTGTTTTTATGGTAGATGCAGAAAGGGTAGGTGGGAGGGTAGAATAGAAAGAGGCTAGTTAAGGAACACACAGGGACAGCTGGTTAGGGGGTAAGTGCTAGTGTTCTATAGAGTTGTGGGCTGACAATAGTAACTATATATATATATATATATTTTTTTTTTTTTTCCAAATAGTTTAGAAGAGAGGATTTTGTATGCTCTCCACACAAAGAAATGGTAAGTGTCTGGAGGTGATGGATAGCTGTTATCTAGATTTTCTCATTACCGTGGCTATGTTTATAAAAATGGCACACCACACCCCAACAATATGTACCCTTATTAGATACCAATTAAAAATAGTAATAATAATACAACAAATCTTAAGGCAGGGAAAACAGAATTTGTAACAGAAATATTACAGTTATGATACTGCCTTTTAACACCTGTTCAGTGTATTAACTGTAACGAGCATCCCGGGCTGTGCTGGGGGTCTTGGGAAGCGGGTGTTCATTTTGCTGATGGAGAGTCACAGTCCTCTTCCCTGGCAGCTGAGCTAATGGAATGAGTCAGTAACTGTTCAGGAACTCCAGACAATAACTCAAGAACAGTGGGTTTTTCTCTTCACCTGTTTTAATTAACCACAATTCCGAACCTTGTTAGCTATTTTCCAATGAGCCAGTATGGAAAGTGGTATCAAGAGTGCAGTACATTTAAGGCAGATTTTAAAGCCATTCAATTTCTAACATAGATCTGCCCAATATATCTCACATGTAAGTAAACAAAGCAAAATTTTATTTCTATTTCAATTGCTTGCACTGGACATTTTAAAAAAGAAACAATTTTTTTTAATTAAACCAATTTTTCAGACACAGAAATAAATTACTCTGAAGCATGCAACCTTTTCAAATCTGTTTTTTTTTTTTTTTAATGTCGGCATAGCATATGACATTATTTCAGGCCTTAAACATAATTAAATGTCAGAAAATGTCATGTGAGTTTTCCTTCAGTAATGATCTGTTAATTATTCTACTGAAGTACTTAAAGAATCTTCACCTATCATAGTCTTTGCTTTAAGATCTTCAAATCTGATAAGTATACTCATTAAACAAGCTTCTGTTCTTAGGGTCTTTGTTTTCTGTTTCTTTCAATACAGGCAAATGGCTTCAGCCTGGCCAAACACTTTCAAGTGAAACAGGTGCGTTAGTAGGAATGTGGGCCTCCTGTGGAAAGCCTTCCAGACAGAAAACTACAAGTGAACTTGAATAAAGTTAGAAGTGTGCTTTTCTGATTTGTTCCTTCTTTGGGTACCACTTTCTGAATTTGCTATTACTTTGTCCTTTTGGTTTCTCTATTCTCTCTTTTTCTGCATTTAGCACTTAGCAGGTTTTTATATTTCTCTTGTTCAAAATTACCAATGTGTTTTGCATCCTGACTGGATTCCGATGAATACAATCTTACTTTTATTTCTTGTCTGGTACCTTCTTCCCCCTCTCTAATTTCATGCACTTCAACAGGATACAACTGAACTTCATTCCCAGACCCAAACTTCCCCTGTGTCTATGTGGGCCTCAAGCAAAGTTAGTCGCTCCCTTTAATTTGTTCACTTTCTTCATAAGTCATAAAAGTATATTGGAAAGATCTTGGCACACATTCTCTCCTCCCTTACAGGTGGAGTTTTTTGTTGTTGTTGTTGTTGTTGTTTGTTTGTTTTTTGAGACAGTCTCATTATGTCACCCTTGGTAGAGTACCTTGGCGTCACAGCTCACAGAAACCTCCAACTCTTGCGCTCAAGCAATTCTCTTGCTTCAGCCTCCCGAGGAGCATCATTGTTGTTTAGCAGGCCCAGGCCAGGGGTCGAACTCGCCACCTTTGGTGTATGTGGCTGGTGCCCTACTCACTGAGCTACAGATGCCAAGCCCCAGGTGGAGATTTGTAGCAAAATGACCACATGGTCTTTATCTTTAGTCCTCAAAAGTTGAACATAAATTCTAAAAAGTCATAGATATTTAATAAATAGTCTTATAAGAAAAAAATGGAAAAAAGCTTGCACAGAAAAGAGCAAGTCCCTTAGGTAAGTTATCATTATTATTATTTCTTTTATTGTTGGGGATTCATACAGGGTACAAAGAACCAGGTTACATTGATTGGATTTGTTATGCAAACTCCCTCATAATTGTATCTCTCTCCCAAAAGTTGTGTCACACACCATGACCCCCACCCCTCCCTCCTTCCCTCTCTCTGCTCTCCCCTTCCCCCACCCCTCCCTCCTTCCCTCTCTCTGCTCTCCCCTTCCCCCACCCCTCCATCCTTCCCTCTCTCTGCTCTCCCCTTCCCCCACCCCTCCCTCCTTCCCTCTCTCTGCTCTTCCTTCCCCCACCCCTCCCTCCTTCCCTCTCTCTGCTCTCCCCTTCCCCCACCCCTCCCTCCTTCCCTCTCTCTGCTCTCACCTTCCTCACCCCTCCCTCCTTCCCTCTCTCTGCTCTTCCTTCCCCCACCCCTCCCTCCTTCCCTCTCTCTGCTCTCCCCTTCCCCCACCCCTCCCTCCTTCCCTCTCTCTGCTCTTCCTTCCCCCACCCCTCCCTCCTTCCCTCTCTCTGCTCTCCCCTTCCCCCACCCCTCTCTCCTTCCCTCTCTCTGCTCTCCCCTTCCCCCACCCCTCCCTCCTTCCCTCTCTCTGCTCTCCCCTTCCCCCACCCCTCCCTCCTTCCCTCTCTCTGCTCTCCCCTTCCCCCACCCCTCCCTCCTTCCCTCTCTCTGCTCTCCCCTTCCCCCACCCCTCCCTCCTTCTCTCTCTCTGCTCTCCCCTTCCCCCACCCCTCCCTCCTTCTCTCTCTCTGCTCTCCCCTTCCCCCACCCCTCCCTCCTTCCCTCTCTCTGCTCTCCCCTTCCCCCACCCCTCCCTCCTTCCCTCTCTCTGCTCTCCCCTTCCCCCACCCCTCCCTCCTTCTCTCTCTCTGCTCTCCCCTTCCCCCACCCCTCCCTCCTTCCCTCTCTCTGCTCTCCTCTTCCTCCATCCCTCCCTCCTTCCCTCTCTCTGCTCTTCCTTCCCCCACCCCTCTCTCCTTCCCTCTCTCTGCTCTCCCCTTCCCCCACCCCTCCCTCCTTCTCTCTCTCTGCTCTCCCCTTCCCCCACCCCTCCCTCCTTCCCTCTCTCTGCTCTTCCTTCCCCCACCCCTCTCTCTGCTCTCCCCTTCCCCCACCCCTCCCTCCTTCCCTCTCTCTGCTCTCCCCTTCCCCCACCCCTCCCTCCTTCTCTCTCTCTGCTCTCCCCTTCCCCCACCCCTCCCTCCTTCTCTCTCTCTGCTCTCCCCTTCCCCCACCCCTCCCTCCTTCCCTCTCTCTGCTCTCCCCTTCCCCCACCCCTCCCTCCTTCTCTCTCTCTGCTCTCCCCTTCCTCCACCCCTCCCTCCTTCCCTCTCTCTGCTCTCCCCTTCCTCCATCCCTCCCTCCTTCCCTCTCTCTGCTCTCCCCTTCCCCCACCCCTCCCTCCTTCCCTCTCTCTGCTCTCGCCTTTCCCGCCTCCCCCACCATGTACTAGGTCATTAATTGTCTTCATATCAAAATTGAGTACTTTGGATTCTTGCTTTTCCATTCTTGTGATGCTTTACTAAGAATAATGTGTTCCACTTCCATCCAGGTTAATACAAAAGATGTAAAGTCTCTATCTTTTTTGGCTGAACAGTATTCCATGGTATACACATACCACAGCATATAATCCATCCCTGGTTGGTGGGCATTTAGGCTGTAGTAGGTTATTTCTATTAGAAGGGAGCAATCAGCATGAGAAGCTTTGTCATTTAATGCACCATCACATAATACTTAGAGATGCCTTATAACAGTCTGTGTTTCTTCCCTGTTTATATCATTTTAGGAAATGTTCAGAGATCCCTGTTTGGTAAAATTAAATTTTAATTTAAAGTTTCTGTTCTAATGTTTTAAAAAGTAACAGAAATGACTAGGTTGTAAAAAAAAAAAAGACTCTGCTGTATTTATTTCTTTCAAAAACAAGAAAAGGTAAAGAATTCCATGTGAATTAGCATATCCATTGCATTTCTAGGCTCCAAATGCATAGTCAAGTCAAATCAGTCTATTAATCTTTGAACAGCTTTTGATTGCCAGCTATCAGTATGTCAAAGCTATTCTAACCAACTGGAACTTAGTGAACGCCTGAAAGAACCAGGGATTGGGATTAAATTGGTTGGTGGAAGTTTCATACCAATGGGAATCAGTGGAGACTAAATTGAATCATGATTCCCTCTCTCCATGACCTCTGTCCCTGCCGTCCATGAAAACTTTATATCTTAAATCTATTTAGAGACTATGAGGCTAAGTTCAGAAAATAGAATTATCCACCTTACTGTCACTGCTCTGGCAGTTATTCAGCTTCTGCTCTTAAAAAAGAAGAAGGAAAAAAAAATACCACAGAGAAAATGTAATATTTTCACATGACCTTAAAAAAAGACCCAGAAAGTCTTATAAAGATAGAGCAATCTGTTCTGCTGTTCTAATTATTTGGGAGCTATAAACACTAGTCAGGACACTCTGCTGAGTGATAAAAGGTTGATATTATAAGGTGTGAATACCCGTGGAAAGGACGTGATTTACAAAATGTTTTCTGAAGCTTCAGAACAGAGAGTGTGTAAAAGGTTGAACTGGTTATTTTCCATTTTACCTGAATATGTTGATCTCTTTTGACTCAAAAATCAGATACGAAATTTAAAAGAAAAATCTCCATCCAGAGTATGAAATTAGCCCTAAATATCTTTAGATGTTTTCCCCTAACTCATAATAAATCATAATAGCAAGATCTGACAGAGATTATGATAACAATGAAGCATGATCCAAGTCTAAGCAACATCTGATAATCTTTCTCACAATTTTAGATCAAAATTTAACTCTCCTGACCCTTTGGAGTTTGTGATTAGTTTTGCGCTTCCTGATAGCACTGCATTTATTTATAAAGGACCCTGACTAACAGCCTCTCAAGGATTAGACTTTTAAAAAGGTTTATAGGGGCAGTGACTGTGGCTCAGCGGGTAGGGTGCAGGCCCCATATGTCAAGGGTGGCAGGTTCAAGCCCAGCCCCTGCCAAAACTGCAACAAAAAAATAGTCAGGCGTTGTGGCGGGCGCCTGTAGTCCCAGCTACTTGGGAGGCTGAGTCAAGAGAATCGCCTAAGCCCAAGGATTTGGAGGTTGCTGTGAGCTGCGTGATGCCACGTCACTCTACTGAGGGCTATAAAGTGAGACTCTGTCTCTACAAAAAAAAAAAAAAAAAAAAAGGTTTCTAACCAGAAGAGTTGGGAATTATACAGTCCTACACTTCAGGTCATCCTGATTCTGCAAAGTCCTAAAAGGGTGATTTCTCATTGTAACTTCATCTTTGAGGGCAAAAGAACTACAACAATCTGTCTTACTTTCCATGGGCATCTCACAGTTGCAGCTTTTCTGCATTGCTAAAAATTCTGGAAAAAATATAAGCAAAGGGTTTATTTCCCTTCTTTCCTACTACGTCTGTGGACTATATGTTATTGTTCATCCTTTGCAATCTCATTAACTCTGCATACTTTAGTACTATTTTGGATTAGGCAAATATTTTGCTTGATTTTTCTTCAAAAAAATATAATTCAAATATATATATATTTGAAATACTTAAAATACACATCCTTGAACATAATTCACCATTAAGCTTTATATTAATGTAGTGGTTTAGACTTAACATTTTAGGAAATGTGAGTAGAATTTAAATTTCTTTTTTAAATGATCTGAAAGAATTGAAATGAATCATTAGCTCTAAAATTTATAATAATTTAAAAAATGTAGAAAACATTGCATTTTAATAAAGATACAAGACCAACATGTAATTGTTTTTGTTCTACTAACAATTCCTAAAAAGCGAAGAAAAAGTCAGGGCACTCCTATAACACCCTGCCCCAGTTGAGTATCTATTAGATCAGGTAAGAGGAAAAACTGTATATAGACCAGCCTACTGGGGAGCCTTAAACTGTCCCTGGTTCCTTCCTCTCTGCCCTCCACGAAAATTACTATAATTAGCTAACAAATGCAAGCAATGTAACCTAATCATCTGTACCTTTGTATTGATCTGAAATTTAAAAAAAAAAAAGAGAAAAAAAGAAAATGACTATAAGCTTCTTCTGGTAGGCAGAAGAACGGCCACCCTAAGAAGTACAAATTCTAATCCTCTGAACCTGTGAAAAATGTATCGCATTCCATTGCAAAGGGGAATTAAGGTTGCAAATGGAATTAAAATTACTAATCAGGATTGTAAACTAGAGAAATTGCTCTGCATTAACTAGATGAATCCGATATTATCATGAGAGACATTAAAAGTGGAATAAGGGCCTGAGTAAAATCAGAGGCAGGTGTGACTATGGAAGAATGGTCGGAGATGGGATGTTTCTGTGTCTGGAGATAGAGGAAAAGGGATGTGGACCAAGAGACCTGGTTGACCTCAGGAAGCTGGAGAACAAAATGTGGATTTCCTTAGATCCCCAGCAAAAAAACACAGACCTGCCAATGATCAAGACTTAGCTAATTGGGATAGCTAAATGGACTCCCCGAAATTTCGAGTATTGTAATGAATATATATATATTTTAAAGATACTAAGTTGGCAGTAATTTTTTACAGTAGAAACAGAAAACTAACACACTTCTCAAAGTGAAATTCTGTGTCCTTTTCTTTTTTCCTGGGATGGTAATTAATCCACTGCCTGGTGCATCCCACCTACTTTGCTTTTAGTGAATACTTACTGTAAATTCTGCAATAAGAGGACTTTCAATCAATGACTATTTATTGAACACTTACTTTTGTCATGCAAGGAGATCTGTTAGAGTTTGGAGGACATCGCTGTCCATTAGACAGAAAGCCTGCTGCCAGTGAGAATCATGCAAATAAAGAAATGGGAGCCTTCAGCACCTCACATTTGATATTAAAAGTTAAAAAAGAAAGCATAACAAGTTGCTTATTTAAGCTTTTGGCATATTATAGTGAACACTACCTATGTCGAAAAGAACTTACCTAGAACAGCTTCTGGAATGGACAAGTACTAGTTTCCCTTCTCTTTTGGTTTCCGGGGATGACTATGACAAAGGATCTGAAACTGGGTGGCTTCAGAAAAAGAAATGCATCATCACACAGCTCTGGAAGCTAGCAGATAAAGATGCTAGTGGTATTTTTCCTTTTTTTTTTTTTTTTTTTTTTGAGACAGTCTCACTATGTCACCCTGGGTAGAGTGCCGTGGCGTCACAGCTCACAACAACCATTAACTCCTGGGCTTAAGTGATGCTCTTGCCTCAGCCTCCCACTAGCTGGGACTACAAGTGCCCACTACAAGGCTTGGGTAGTTTTTTGGTTGTAGTTGTCATTGTAGCTTGGCGCCCGGCCTGAGTTTCAACCACCATCTCTGTTGTATGTGGCTGGTGCCTAAGCCACTGAGTTACAGGCCCTGAGCCCTATTTTTCCTTTTTCAGGGCAGTGAAGGTGAACCTGTCTGCTGCCTTTGATCAGTTCTGGGGGTCACCGGCCATCTTTGGCATTCCTGAGCTAGGATGGTAGCATCACCCCAGTCTCTGACTTTGCATGAAGTTCTTTCTGTGTGCACGTCTCTCTGTCCAAATTCTCCCTGTTTATAAGGACACCAGTCACATGGTATTAGTGCCCGTCCCAATGACCTCATCTGAAGGTCCCAATGACCTCATCTGAACTAATTATATCTGTGATGGCTTGATCTCCAAATAAGGTCACAGTCGGATGTAATGTGGGTTAAGACTTTGACATATGAATTTTATGGGGACAAGATTCAACCCGCAACCTCTTTCTACAACCCATTCCCCTAAAATTAATTCTCTTTCCGTTCAGGAAGCCATTTCAGATGGGTGAGCTCAGGAGTCTAAGCCACCTTTGCAGAAATACACATGTGATTTAAGGTAGGCTAATTGGTGGTGTGTGTTACTGAGGGTTCTCCAGAGACACCAAACCGATAGAACGGATAAGCAGATACATAGCAGGCGGACAGATGATCCATAAGAGGGGATTTATTTTGAGGACAAGCTGGTATGATCACGGAGGCCAAGCAGGTCCAGTCTGCGCTGCGTGGAGGCCGGGTAACTGGAAAGGCCAGTCGGGTAACCGGAGACGCCACTGGAGTAACCGGGGTCGCCAGCCCAGTACCAGGAAGGCCAGTTGGGTAACCAGGAAGGCCAGTCGGGTAACCGGGGACGCCAGTCGTTGTGTGGTTCAGTGAGTCCACAGTCCCCGGGACCAGGAGTGCTGACCAAGGCCGGGAGAAAGCAGACCCCACAGCGAAGAGAGGATTTGCCCTTCCTCGGTGGTTTGCTCTGCCCAGGCCCTCAGTGCCCTGCACCATGGTGGGCAGACAGTCCTCCCTGTACCTCCCGATCCAAATGCTGATCTTTCAGAAACCCTCCTGGAGGTACCCAGCAATGCTGTTCTACTACTGCGTGGATATTGACAGATAAAATGAACCATCACACATCCTTAGTGACCGCCAGTGATCACTTTGGAAACTAGAGTAACGACTAAGCCGAGCAGAGGAGCTGAAGTTTGGTCCTGACTCTGAGGAGAGCATGTTCTCATGTGGTTTGTGTGATAACCGCAAGCTTGGAACGGCCCTGGGCCAACTTCTCCCTACCATGTGAATTAAACCCAATAACAAAGTCAGTGCAGAGAAAATTCCAAACTGAAGGAAAGAAAAAGTCTCCCTGACATGTTTATGCACCTGATCAATCTGTACTAAAAGACTTCCCCTGGAATTCTCCATTTTTTAAATCAATAAATTCTCCTGTTATATTTAAACAGGTATGTTTTGGATCTCCGACGTATAATTTAAGCAGAAGTGTGCTGCTGAATGAGCAGTTGGGGAAGGAGGGAAATCTTAAGTAAATTGATCATTCCAAGCTGTTAACAACACAAAACTTATTCAGATATGTATCTATTCTGTAATGAAACTTCAGTGGCAAGATGAAACATAAAAGGCACATCTCTTAGGGGAGGAACATATTTATAAGAGGGACTTTGCCTGACAAATGCAATCAGCGTAACCTGGATCTTTGTACCCTCAGTGAATCCCCAACAATTAAAAAAAATTTTTTTGAACTGTTTTATATAAATGTGCTCTGTCCCTTTGATGTTCAGTCTACTAATCCATTTTCAAATAAAAGTACAATTAAAGTTTCTAAATAGAAATGGAGGGTGGCGCCTGTGCCTCAAAGAAGTAGGGCCCTGGCCCCATATACCAGAGGTGGTGGGTTCAAACCTGGCCCCAGCCAAAGACTGCAAAATAAAATAAATAAATAAATAAACAAACAAATAAATAAATAGAAATGGAAATGACTATGGGAGGCACTTTAATGTAGTATATTTTATTTAATTAGTTATTTCCCTTTAATTGCTGTTATGGTAAAATCAAGGCTATTCCCTTCTCCTACTGCACAATGGCTTCATTAATATATCAGCTTAGACAGAGCCCAGAATTCAATTTCCCAGAATCTGCTTTCCTGTCTTATTCTGAGTTGTTATTCTGTGTTATGTTTGTTTTCCTGTATTATTCTGAGTTTGCCAAAAGAGAAACTTACAGAAGAATGAAGTACAGGTGCAGGTTATCACATCAGACTCCGTCACACAGAGGGACCTGGAATATCACTCTGTTCCATGACGTTCCAGCCTTTGTCTTTCTGAGCCCAAGTTTCAGCACTGGTGTTGGACTCAGACACTCAGAAGCAGGAGCTATCCAGAGGCAACCGCTGCCACAGGCCGTTCAACAAGCTCTGCTTTGGGAACTCACTGTGCGGGGTGGGCGTGGGGTGAATGGGTGTCTCCCATTTCCCTGAGAATCTTACCTGCCTGCCCTGGCAGCACATCAGTCAGGTCATTGGGACTTTTTTACTTCCTTTCCTACAATTCCTTATTAGAAGGAAGATAGAATTTTAGAAGATAGAATTTTAATAATAATTCCCCTACACCCATCTTACTCCTGCACTTACTAAACTTGGTACTCATTCAAAAGCCATGTGAAATCTCAACTTTTATGCTATCACGTGTTCTCAGTGCATGAGCGATTTGCCTGGCTCTTCTTCCAATGCTCAGAGACACAGATGTTTGATAGAGCAAGTTTATTTTAATGCACACAATATTTTATTTAAATATTAACTTTCTAAGGGACATATTCAGCCTCCATGGAAACTGAACACATAAATATTCTTTTTCTTAATACATATTTAATTATCAAGGAAATCTCAAGGAGATTTACAATCTCCCTGAGATTATAAGCACGAGGGTAAAGACCACACCTGTTTTGTGTTTTACTCCGTCCTGAGCACCTAATAACACTATCTGCCATTTTTGTAGATGCTCCAGAAGTATTTTCAGGGTGAACAAACCGATATATTAGATTTTGTTAACTTTTTATTATTTATTGAGGCGACCATCACCCCCTCCTACTCCTAGAAATAACTGTTTTTGTTCTGGGCCAAGCTTCACCTCATCTTTTAAAAAGCAATGTCAATGTGAGTTATCGTAGGCCACACGGATGCCAAAACTCTCTTGTCAAGGCTCAGTTTTGAATCCTGAATTGAGCGTCTCTTAATATGGAAAAGTTTATTTGTACCAACATTTGCAACTGAATAAATGTAAACAAAAATAAATGAATCTATAAATCGGTATCTTTTCTTGAATATTTCTTTTCCCTCTCTTACTCCCTCCCCATTTCTTTCTCTATCTTTCATTCTTTTTTTGCTAAGGAAAGAAGGGCATCTGTGGGACAGGTACCTTGAGACCCCAAGTCTAAAGGTTGGAGCTCCTGCCATGCCTTGGCAACAGAGTGAGCAATGTCACTGGACAGAGAAACAGACATGAGCCTTTGTACCTGTCTTGAGGACGCCAAACCCCTATTTCCAGCTGTCTACCAGGCCCGTTGTATCCCTGCATTGCCCAGAGTTGGGATGGGATAACTTGGTATCCTTGCAATCATTCTTCTTATTTTGCTTATGTTAATTCCAGTTAGTTTTATATCCCTTGCAGTTAAATAATCTGGACTACATTTGTTAGGATAGGATAAGCTGTTCTGAAGTTGACAAGCAATTTTCCTAAGGAAAGTTTCCTCCCAAATAGTAATTCAGGCTTTCGGACATTTACAGTCTTATAACTTAGTGCCCCCTCAGTATGTAGATCCCACCTCTACTCAGGCAGCTAAAGTAACAACACAGAGAATGGACAGAACTCAGTGCCTAGATTTAAAGTGGCACATACCACTTGTACTCAAGCTCATTGGACAAAATTAGTCTTATGGCCCTAAACCTAACTATAAGAGAAACTTATAAATTAAATTTCTTAATTGTGGAAACTTTTGAATAAAAGTAAACAGATCTACAAATCAATTCTAATCAAATATTGGAAAAATAAATAAGCAAATTTTGCATCTGCTTATTTATTTTTCCAAATAAGCAGATGGAAAATTTGGTGAGTCCTACCCTCTTAGCCTCAGCAACTGTTACGTGGGATTTACTCTTAAAGGAAACATTGTCTGTCCTGCAAAGACTGTGGAATACCTCTAACGGTCAGCAGGGATGTGGCTTCATGCTGCCCATGCTTTTCTTTTCTGTGTAGGATTAAATGCTTGTCAACAGGCTTTCATGTTATGAGCCAGGCACTCTCTTAACTAAAAGGAAAGGGGCACTTTCTCATTTAGACTTGAAATCTAGCACCCAGGGAGATATTTATAATTCAATAAACGTGATGCTAATTGAATAGCTGCTAATTGAATAGCTGCTAATTGAAAGGTCTATAATTTAAGGAATTTTTTTTCCTTTAACAAGTTCAGTCCATTTTAAACTGAATGCATTTTGAAAAATAATAGTTATTTTTATTTTACACTATGGCTTATGTTTATGTATATACATGCAGAAATATATGCTTCTTAGAGATCAGTGTTTTTGAGAGAGCAGCAAGGGTCGGCCTTGCAGGGCACCAGACAGCTTGTCCATTCCATCAGAGAGGGAGGGCAGTGCAGCGTGACAGCTGCGGTGATCATTTGATTATCGTTCCTTAGTGAGCCCGTGCCTTCAAGAGGACTTTGCCTTAGACATGTCATGGCAAACAAATGGTAGAGAGCCACTTCATCATGCTACAGGTAACTTTATTCTTATTAGACTACACCAGGAAAACATTTATTATTAGAATATGTCAACTGAGTAAATTTTAAAACATGTTACCACAACAGACACCTTATTCATAAAACATAAATTTTGAATGATAATAATACTACAATTTTACACAGTCATTAAGAAAGTCTTTTACCTATATTGTATGATAGAAATTTGTCTGTTTAATTTAAGAAATCAAAGATATGCTATCCCATTTAAGGTAGAGAAGAAAATAAATCTATACTCCCCTAAAGGTGTCATTCTCCCAAGATCTATTCTCCCTTGTAGTTCTCTATTAAACGCAAATTATAAAATTAGTAATTTAAATGCTATCTCATTTTTCAGTAAAAATAGTTTATTATGTATTTCTCTATAGAATGCACTTGCATTCACAGAGCTTAGTATCTATCAAAAATATATATTTGCACACTTATACAGGTATTGAAGTATTTTTAAAAATTACTTGATAACTCTTCATATTGTGAAAGGATTCACACATCATTGAATTTTAAGTGTCCTAAGTGAATTGAATTAGTTCCTTCTCAAATCCTCTTTATGAATAGCATTTAACCACTCAAGTACTTAATAGATAAATATTATTTCTTTTTTGCCATTATTTATGTCCGATTAAAGAAATCCATTACATCATGTGATTTTATTGCAACTATTATAATGTATTTACATGTATATTTTCACGTATATTTTCATATGCAGAGAACCTGACTCCAGTGACTACTTTTCTTTAAACCTAAAATTTGAACAAATATTATCAATAGTCATAAGTTATAAACTTTTTTTTTTTTTTTTTGTAGAGACAGAGTCTCACTTTATGGCCCTCGGTAGAGTGCCGTGGCCTCACACAGCTCACAGCAACCTCCAACTCCTGGGCTTAAGCGATTCTCTTGCCTCAGCCTCCCGAGTAGCTGGGACTACAGATAAGTTATAAACTTAATCCAAGAGAAACGATGCTTTCTTTAACTCTAATTTCAGAAAACAGGGAAAGTAATGATGAACTTATTTGTATAACCCTCTGGGCTGAGGAAGTAATGATATTTTAGAGACTCCTGCTGCCAGCACACTTGGGCTTGATGAGATGTACTCCTTCACATTAAAGATACTCTCATAGAAATCCAAACTTCATACACAACCTCTGCTCTTCTGCCATCTGGATCCAGTGGGTTTACGTTTATTTTTCGTATTTGAATTCAGCCAGGCCTACATGTCTTCTGATGAGCTGCTGCACTGAGATATGTCTCTCCAGAGATAAATGGAAGAGAATTGATATTCCAGTCTTCACACACAGCTCACAGGTGAGGGCAAGTGGAGCTCTTAATGACTGATGAGTTCCCTTCATTCTCTTCTGAACCCCCTGCAATATGGGCTGTGTTTTTCTGATCTGTGTAACTTGCATACACATAGACAAGCACAAATCATATTCTTCAAATTCTTCTTTTCAGAGACTTAAAATTCCAACTGAATGAAACTACAAAGGGGAAATAAAGCAGGTGTTTGTTCACAAAGTCATCAAGATCTGAGATGCTGATTTTTAACAGCATTTTATCCTAAGAGATCTCCTTGAGGGAGAAAGAGGAGAACATAGAGCTTCATGGCAGAGCTGAAACACAGAATGTGAAGTGTATTTATGGCTATAATTTGCACAGATCACTTGGTGCTCTGACACCATGCTCTTGATCACAGCATAAATCACACTTTAATTTTAACCTTTGCAGTTCATCAATAGATTCAATATCAAAAATAATTCAAGACTGACACTATTCGTTTGCAGGTAAGTTTAACAAGAATGGGAGGCTTGGTGATGTATTAGTTGCCTTGTCAATTGAGGCATAAAGATTCATTACTTTCAACCTATGTTTCCATCACAAACTCAGAGCTATAAATAATGCAAGCAGCTAATCAGGCATAGAAAAGATATATAGCATCATTGAAAACCAGCTATTTGTACCATTTAAGCTTTTAAACATGTATCCTATGTAAAGTAATCCAGTGACATAACTCACACAGGATTTGTGCTGACTTACAACCAACATTCAATATTTATTTTTAAGTCTTATTAGTTTCACGATATAGCATTGAAGTTTTTTATTTATTTTTATTTTTTTGAGACAGAGTCTCAAAATAAGTATGTGTGTGTGTCTGTATGTGTGTGTTCTTTTTAGCCCTCAAAGTAGAATTTTGGTTAACATGGTAACCAAAATAGTAAATAATCTTTTATTTTTATTTATTTATGCATTTATTTTTTGAGACAGAGTTTCACTATGTCACCATCAGTAGAGTGCTATGGTGTCACAGCTCACAGCAAGCTCAAATTTTTGGGCTTAAGTGATTCTCTTGCCTCAACCTCCCGAGTAGCTGGGACTACAGATGCCCACCACAATGCCTGGCTATTTTTTATTTGCTGTTGTTGTTGCAGTTGTCATTGTTGTTTAGCTGGCCTGCACTGGGTTCGTTGTGGTTGGAGCCGTAACCACAGTGCTATGGGCACCGAGCCAACTGTTTATTTCTTAAACAGTTAATAATCCTTTTAAATAGCAAAATTAACTGTAAGTTATATTGTGATTTATTTACACATAGCATTTATTTTTAATATTGAAAGTGAATTCCAAGGTATTAATTTATAACTTCTCTTTTTTATATACTTAGAAGTTATGGCTGTGCCCATGGCTCAGTGGGTAAGGTGCCAGCCACATACACGCAGGCTGATGGGTTCAAACATGGCCCAGGCCTGCTAAACAACAATGACAGCTGCAACATAAAAATATCCAGGTTTTGTGGTGGGCACCTGCAGTCCCAGCTACTTGGGAGGCTAAGGCAAGAGAATCACTTAAGCCCAAGAGTTTGAGGTGCCACAACACTCTACCGAGGGCACCATAGTGAGAGTCTGTCTCAAAACAAACAAACAAACAAACAAAAACAAAAAAACTACCATACCATGTTAACCAGAATTCTAGTTTGAGGGCTAAAAAGAACACACACACACACTGTGTCATAGAATGAGAATGACCTTAAAAGTCTATTTTGCAGCATTAGTTTTCATGGTCAAAATTATTTTTTTCACTAATGTGTTAATGTCCAATCTTAGTACATATGATTTATTTCTTTGCATTATCTCCAATAATCATCCTTTAAAATGCAAAAATGAAGACTATAAATAGATAATTATTGGTAATTCAAATAAGTTTTTGAGAAATAGATTATGTATTATTTTGAGAATCTATGCCAAGCTCTGATTAAATTCCAGGCATGTTATTCCCTTCTCCCCTTCTCCCATGCTGAAAATAATTAAATCTTCTGTTATTTGTTGTCAGTCTTTTGCCTAAGACCAAGCTTCCCCTGAGACAGAAGGTTCTGAAATAACTGCAGTCCAACATTTGAATCTCTTAACTGAGTCAGGTAGCGCTCTTTCAGCTTCCTTCATCCCCAAGGAGCCTGGCTTTCTGAACTGTGAAGACATGTGATGTACTAAGGTCACACACATGCAGCAGGCACACGCACACACCTACACACACACATATCACACATTTAAAGTATGCACTTTAAAAACTTTTGGTGTATATTTACAAGAAAAAAAAAGGGTTCAGGTCACTTGTGGGAACTCTTTCTTAGTATCCCGTTAAGATTTGGTATTCACTATCCTGAGGTCCTCAGTAAACCTACGCTTTTCTTGGTTTCAGGTGTAGTTGTTCCGTCCTAGCCTGTCTCCTGTCCTGGTCCTTGAGTTCCTTAAAAGCAATGAACATGTGTCGCTGTCACCAGAACAGACACCATGTCGTGCAGCATCTTCATGGTGACGCAAAGCACTTGTTTTCACTGGAGCAGTGTCTTGCAGTTCTCCCATAATACTTAAACTATTCTTATAGGAACTTGCTTTGTAAAAGTGTAAAATGGACACGGGAGTATGCTCCACACACTGGGATGCCTGCTTGTACACACCCCCGGGTATCTGTGAGTAAGAGAATGCATGTTTGGTGCTTCCTGAAATATGACTTGTTTCAAAGTCTTCTAGGTGGGTTGGTAGAAGTTTCCTTTTCGGGTCCCACTTTCCTCAGTTCTTGCCTTATTTATTAAAGACTATACTAGTCTCTTTATTTTATGTCTTATTCTTGTTTTTCTAAAGTTTCTTTTCTCACAAAGAAATGAATTTGCCCCAAGTTTGAGCCCTGCAGCTGAGATGCTGTGACTTACTGGCTGACCTACTGGACGTCAGCTGACTGCTGGCCGCAGCGTACGAACTTTCTGGCCTTCATATCCCTGTCTCAGGTTCTCCTCTTTTTCTGGAAAACCCTCTATAGTCATTCTACATTTATGAAAAATAACTCTTTTAGAAACAAGGAATCTAAGAAAACTTTTTTAAAGCCCATTTCAATAGTAAATTATGCACTAATCATATTTTTCTCTGGAAATTTAACAATAAAAGTATAATTAGTAATACTGACATTAGTAACCATGTGAAGAGCAAAAGACACAAATCTACTCAAGAAAAATAACCACAGACTTGAGAATTAGTCTAATCTAATGGAGAGAGCACTGGAAGCTTGAGTTTAACACTTAGAGCTGCTGGGATCACATTGACGTACACAGCAGGGAGCGTGAGGCTCCTTTTGTACTGAAGGACACACCCCTAGGTACGTTTTCCTAACCTTCTAGTCCATGGATTTTATGCTTTTATAAAAAAAAAAAAAATGATGCCATAGGTGTGAAACGTTGGCTCTCTTTGGAGGAGAATTTTGCAAACATTTAAATGAGGACAGGACTGTCAGCCTCCAATAAAATTTGTCAAACCAAATTTTATCCATTTTATAATCAACCCTGAGTGTGTCTGTTTCACTCTTTCAAAATGATGTTTCTGAAAAGCAAGGAAGAAAAGTGGGAGTTTCCACGTTCTAACTTTGCCTGAATTTGGTGACTCAGCATTTCTGCATCTGCTTCTGTGGACGTGAACGTCAGTAACTGCCAGCTGATCCCCCTCTCACCATCGACCATCTCCTCCCACATCTGTATATGAAAATACTCTAGCCCCTTCTGATACAGACACGTTTGTTTCACTGAGAGCTCTCCCTACCATGAACTTGTTTTAATTTTTTTCCATATTCTACAAATAGCACTTTTCAAAATAACTTAAAAGTTAAGTATATTTTCTATCATTTATATTTATATTTATTGATTTGTCCAATATGGTAGCCACTAGCCACAGGAAGCTTTTGAGCACTGAAGTATAAGGGATCCGAATTGAGACATTCTGTAATTAGGAGGCTCATACCAGTTTTCTAAGGCTAAGTATACAAACAGCATAAAGTATCTTATTAGTAAATTTTTATATCCATTACTACTGGAATAATATTTAGTATATAATATATAATTAAAATATTTAAATTAATTTATATTACTTTTTTAATATTACAAATAGGAAATTGTAAATTACCCATGTGGCTTGCATTATATTTCTATTAAACAGTGATACTTTAGACTATGAAGTCCTGCAAAGTAGAACCCAAGGATTCAGACATCTATTTCTCATACCCAGCAGAGTATTTACTTAATGTAAACATTGAATTATGTGAATGAACTGCATAGAAATACTGTTTTATGATAAAATAGAGACACAAAAAATTGGATATTGGAACAAAACACAAGTTAATTGTCATATATTTTTTTAATGCAAATACTAAAAATAAAAAGTTAGAATGTAGATTCTCAAAAATGGTTTCAAGAATTATGAGAGTAAAACTGAATTAAACAAAAGAACATATGCACAAAAGGAAAATAAAAGCTTATGCAATGTATATACATTTAGAATAAAAACCTAAGGCACATTCAAAACAAAAACATTCTGAAAAATTTCAAATCTAAATGAAAAATTACCCATCATCTTCCAAACATTCTACTTTATTTACATTTTATAATACAAAGATAGGCAACATTCTGTTTTTCTTATTATCTAATTCGTGATACGAATCATCCCCATTGCCATTTATGGCTTCAGGGAGGATCCTAAGTTTGATAGCTGATGAGGGATTTCTGAAGTCTGTATCTGCTCACTTGAAGCGGACTTTAAATTGAGAGGTAGAGATCAGAAATAGAGATGAAAATAAGACTCCCCATGGTCTGCCCCTGTCCTCCCAGGCTTCAGCTCAGCATTCCATTCCTGGGAATGGATCCCAGTGGCCTCAAGGTAAGGACTTCTGTGGGCAACACAATAAATTGAACCACATTGAGTAAAGTCAGCACGCCATTAGCTTGCTTATTGCCTGCAGAAATTGCAAGCTTTACTGGAAAGGAAATTTACATTTTAATTTGGAATCTCTTGGTCCCAAAGCAGACACACAGTTCCTGTCAAGAACCTCGGCTCTGCAAAGAGATATTGCTAAACGCTGCAGATCACAGGAGACAAAAATGTTTAAGAATTGTGATTCTGTGGATTATTATTCATGTATTCCTGAGGGTGACTTGACAGAGCTCACTTAGTGCATACATGGGGCTTCTATTTGGTGTTTGTGTGGAGGAGGATGGGAAGTGGAAAACCAAATAAAATGTCAGCATGTGTTATGTGCTAGATACGATCCTACGTATTATTTCAGTTAATCTTCGGGACACTGTCATGATGAGTATGGTGTTATCTCTATTTTAGAGGTAATGATACTGGTGATCTTCATGCCTTGATTAGCCTTCTATCCCATCTAAAACTCACACCTCATCTCACACACCAACTCATTTTAGGAATAGTTTTTGTCCTCAGGGTTAGATGAGTATTATCTCCAGTAACTGAAGGAATACATTTAACGTCATAAACACATTTTTTCCCTATATTCCTATGCTTGCTATTGTTCCTTCTTTCAACTAGCACATTAGTCTGGCACTCTCAGAGGGTGACAGCTGACCCCCACAATGCAGCTGGATGACTTCTCCACACAGGAGTTAAAGGAAATTCCCCAAACCCCACACTCCTTGTCAGATGATGCTTCACAGATGGGGTTTATTCAGTACAAATGTACCTACCTGACTCCTGCTATTTCCTGATTTTGACCAAGATCAACTTTAACTGATTCTATCTCAGTTGTTTTTGTTTTGCTTTTACAAAACAATCATGTTAATCAAATCTAACAAGTCTCATTAAAATACAGTCAAGATATGAAGTGCACAAAGATCGTATGTAAGTGAAGTCCTTACCAATCCAAGGAATTTATTGACCGACAGTAAGCAATACTAGAAAAATGGAACTCAGCCCTGGATCTACGCTGGTGATGTTTATCAGCCAACACCACAGAACGCTGTAGTTGGGAAATACTTATTTAAAACTGTCACCACTTGTTAGAATACCATTCTGGGTGACTTTTGAATTTGTTGCAACAGACACACATATGTCTAATGTCAACTAAAAACATTATTTTTTGTTATTTCATATTAATCTCTCGTTTCATTACTGATGTCCGGCAAATTACCCAACATGTATGGATATCAGTTCTATTACCATTGAACTGAAAATAATAATGACTTACAGTGTCATTTGATAATTAACATAGCCATGGTGTATAGAGTCACGGGGCCTTCTAGTAATTATTAGTTCAATTTTTTCATAAATGTCATGTGACATTCTTCTTCCATCCCACAATTCACATTTGTTAGCTCTAGTTTAGACTTACAGAGCACATGTTTCTACTCAGAATGTTATGCCATGTTCCTAATGAGAACTATAGTAGTTTGTACATATGTCAGGAAAGAGGCAGTTCTCAAAATATAAACTTCAACCCTTCTTAATCTATTTATATGCAATATTAGTCCATATTTACTTTACCCAAGACAAAGTATGATGTCCCCACCTTCAATTATATCCAACTAACACACTCCACCATGAAGGAGAGGAGTGTGGGGCCACAGTGTGTGACACACCTCTTGGGGACAGGACACTATTATTAGAGGGACTTTACCCAGCAAATGCAAGCAGTGTAACCTGGCTCTTTGTACCCTCAATGATTCCCCAACAATAAAACTAAATAAAATACTCAACCACTTTCTATAGACGATTTTGGTTTCAACATGGATAAAAGGATATTTGACAAAGCTAGATTACAGATATTAGACAGTAGAGCCAAGGTATGTAAAAATATGGTTCTGATATCAGAAATACAACCTGCATCCAAATTCTGCATAAACCTGGTAATAGTTACATGGTGCTGACGCATTGCTCCAGATCTTTGAGCATCAGCTTTCTCAACTATCAAATGGAGTTTTAATATTAATCACAACAATATAATTAATAACACCAACTATAATATATTAACTGCTTATCCTGAGCCAAGTGCTGCTTTAATCATTACACTAGTCTTCGTAGAACATATTATTATCATCTTCATTTTATTGAAGGGATAACCAACCCAGGGAGACGTGGATAATAAGGTCATGGAGCTCATTTTGGGGAGAGAAGAGAATAGAGTATGTGCATCCGACTGCAGAGCCAGTCCAATTAACCTGCCGCTTACATTGCGTGGACTCGAGTCTAAAGGGAAATCAGGCATATAAAATGTGTAGCACCCCTCCCGGCATGTACGCAGCACCTCAGGTATAACACCAATCAAAACTGCAATTATCATCATCAATATAATTGCAGGATTGTGTAAAGAGTAAAAGGAATTGGAATGAGAGCAATGCTATGCATTTGCAGCTTGGGAACGGAGAGCAGAAAGGCACGATCAATGGCAGGGCATTTCACTGGATTATTTACAAATCACCTGTGGGTCTTCGTTGAACTATCTTGGGCTGCCAATTAGAGATGGCGACCAAGTTTTATTACATCTAATACCCACATGTTGTATTATTTTTAAACATATCACTCCTTCCTACACCAAGTTCTGAAAAATGAATATCATTCACCCCATTTCGTAGCCTCTTAAATGAGTTAGAACCATATTTAATTATATTTCTAAACCAGGAGACTAATTTAAAAAAATTATAATACCCCTTTGTTTTTTTTAGTGTCAATAACATTATCTTCATATTAGAATGTTATCTACCATACTAACAGTAAAATATGCAATTTACCTGGAAAAAAGCATTCTCAGAATGATATTTAAGTTGCCCTGCTGATGCAAGAAATCCTGTACTTCATTAACACACCAAAGAGAATATACAATCAGCTTCTGAGAGAATAACTCTAATAATATTAAATAATTCCCCGGCTCATAATTCAGTGAAAGTACAAAGGAACTATAATTCACATTTTAAAATCCCACATAGCCTCCTGCTTGTACATAAAAGTGTCTTTTAAACCAGCATCATTGTTAATAAACAGCAAAGGCAGAGGTTCCCGACTTTGGGAGTATTGTGAGGAGGCTCAGCATTCTATATCACATCTCAACATCAGTCATTTTTATTTTTTTCTTCTCCCAAGAAGCCCATTAACATAGACTGTATGAAAACAATTCTCAGCCTCTGTGTGCACACAGTGCTCCTCGTTAATGTATTACAGACACGGTGGTCAAGTACTTTTATCAGGCTGGTTAGACAGACTAGAGCATCCCTACTGGCACATAGGAATTCTCAAAAGTATGGTAACAGATTTTCCACTGCCTTAAACCCTATGCACAGAATTTCTACACTGTCTTCCTTTACCTAAACTAGCATCAAACTCTGGAAAGTCACAGCATAATGGGGGCTTGCTATAATGATACTTACCTAATACCACATACACATCAAGTTTGCAAGAACTAGAGAATCATTCCACTTAATTTTAGACATCCTGGTTAATAATACGGAGACATGTGGAAATAACAATTGCAAGAGACTTGACTTTATGATTTGTCCTTACAGACTCTGTAATATCATCACAGCACAGCAGGAGTTTCAGCAGATGGGTGACAACTCTGTTGATTGACTTCTGAGGATTAGTAACTGATCCCACAGAAGCTGGAAACCCCTTGTTTCAAGCCTAGCATTTCACTATTAATATAACTAAACAAGCAAGATAATGTGATGAATTAAATTAGTCATCACCATCTTCATGTAATCTTCTTTGACTAGAACATTTATTAGGCTGCTGGACTAGATAGATAGATAGATAGATGATAGGTAGATAGACTTCCTCTCTAAATATGTGTGTGTGTTGTGTGTGTGTGTTTATTGATAGTTCTGGTCATATATGAGGTCAAACAGTTAAGTTGGTGACCTCGTCCTAGAAAATGTGTTACATACCTTATTGCTGAGTATCACTATGGTCCCTTTGCAGGGCTCCCCTTGGGAAGCTGTGCACCTGTGCCAGTGCCTAGTCTACCCTTCAAAGCAATGTTGGAATTCTTTCTTTTTTTTTTTGGAATGGCCATCAGAATTGTTATCATATCACCCTTGAGGTCCTGAATGTCATCAAAGTGTGTTTCTTTCAATGTTTTCTGTATCTGTGGGTAAAGAAAAGAGTCATTGGGGTCTCGATCAGGTGAGCAGGGAGGGTGGCTAAAACATCCCTCACAGTGCCATGGGAACTGGTGCACTGTCATGATGCAAAATCCTTGATACCTTTCTCAGGCCATGATTTCCAGTTAGGATTTCCCTAGTTCTCTCTGTGCTTGGTCTGCTGTGCTTCTCGCGGGCAGCTGATGCCTTCAACTCACAATTCTATGAATGTTTGCAATGGATTCATCATTCTGCTTGTTGCTGGCCACCCTGATCTCCCCTCATTAGCGACACTTTCTTTTCCCTCAAATAAACATTTAATTCATTTGCCCACTACTGTTTTCTTCATTGCATTACCCACATAGACTTGGACTCAGGTGTCCCTGATTTCACTTCCACTCTTGTCAAGTTTAACAAGAAATTTATGAATGTTTGTTCATTGCTGTAATTTAAGCTCCAACATTCTCATGACAGCACACAGAACATGCAACAATAGTCATGAATGCCATCCAGCAAGACACGGTCACACATGGAAATGAACACAGCTGTGAGACGCTGACTTACCCAGGTCATGGAAACTTACTGAGTTGTGTGCACAGCTGTGAGACACTGACATACCCAGGTCATGGGATCTTGCTGAGTTGTGTGTACATTGCAGCCAACATAAGTCCACGGTGGCAAGTTTGCTAACTTCATCGTCAGACCTCATACACAAAAAGGAATGTTAACAAAACCATTAACAAACTGTTGCAGATATTGATAGTGGCTGGGTCAAAATCGAATCCCTTGATTTGGGGACAGTAGTGAGCTGAGCTCCTCCCTGGGCTCTGTGAGATCTTAGAGCAGCCGTGTTACTCGATCTTGCAAATGCAGTGTGAGAATGAGTGTTGTTGAGTGTGAGATTCAAGGAGAATTTTTGGGTTTTTTTTGGCCGGGGCTGGGTTTGACCCGCCACTTCCAGCATATGGGACCGGCGCCCTACTCCTTGAGCCACAGGCGCTGCCCGAATTTTTGTTTTTTGATAAAAGGAACAAGTGTTGCCCATGCATATTTACACTTCTGTTCTTTTCCTCCAGTGTGATCTCCAAAATAAGGAGCAGATGGAGGTGAACCATCTCGTGACAAACACAACGTACAGCAGAGGCGAGAGATACAAGGAACCGTGGAGCCTGCCCTGAACTCTCCACTTCCGGCTTGCTGTCTAAGTGAGGGAAGAGGAAACTTACTGAAGACATTAGGTTTCTGTTACATGTGTAATGTATATTCCTGAGTAATACACCAGCAATAAAGCCTTTCTATACTCTTAAATACTGGACTATGATTCTACTTCACATCAAAATACGTTCACAAGATTTTTCTCCTTATATTCCTTACTGTCCTTTTCTTCAGTGTTCATCTCCCATGCCAGATGCCTTTGTTTAACTTTATTTCCATTTAAGGGTTCCTTTGATGCTTTCCCGTAACAAATAATCTGCACGGTATTGTTAGGAGCCAACTGAAACGGGCAATGGTGTGTGGGTCGTGTCTACAGCCTATCATTAACAGGGAGGGCCCAATTAGCCCAGAAACCCCTGGATTTCTGAATATTTTTCCTTGATGGGGCCTGAAATATAATTCCTTATGACTTTTTATGACCCTTCACATATATTTAAGTCTTTTTTGGTGGGGGAAGGAGGAGGATGGATGATGGCGCCTCAAAGACACCCCTATCCTAATTTCTAGAATCTGTGTTGATGTTAGTTTGCATGTTCAAGGGGGTGTGCACGTTAAGGAGATAAAGAAGCTGAATTCTCAGGCAAGTCCCAATGTGATGGTGAGGTCCTTACGGATAGATGGGAGGAAGGAGAGAGATAAGTGTGATGTGGCCACAACCCAAGAAAGGCTAGCTGCTTCTGGAGGCCCCGGGCGCAAGGAGCAGGTTGTCCCATGGGGCCTCCAGAGCATTTAGCCTGCTAATACTTTGGGTTTTAATTCAGTATGTTTCATTTTGGATTTTTGACCTCTGAACTTATTATTTTTGATACTAATTTTTTGTTCCTTAAGCCACTAAATTTTTGGCAATTTGTTACAATGATAATAGGAAATAAAAGCAATGTTATTAAACGCAGGAAGAATGTTAGGTGCTTTTATCATTTAACTTAAGATGGCTCACCTTTTTCTATATATATAATTTTGCAGACAAGTGTTAACAGGTAACAACAGAATGGGTTTGAACCGTATGTTTTTAATTTCCTTTTCAGTAAATCCATTTATTCATTCAAAAGGATTTTTTTTCAAAAATAATTATCTCTAAAATGCAAGTCACAAAAATAAATATTGTATTTGGAAGACATACTGGGGAAATAGATTTGGAGCCTTAATATCATGCATCCTTTTTATACATAGTACCAAGTTTTTGTCTAAATTTATTAAAGGATGATAACTAAGATATGGTTGCATTTGATGCAAAGATAAGAGTTTGTCTGACTATTAACTTCTTGCTATTGATTGGTTAAGACAAAGCGTGAATGTGAAACATTCCAGTCCACTTGTTGGTGAATAACAAGAATCGTCTTTATAAACTTGAAGTTCTAAAGCACCTCGCATGATGGTTCACTCTCCGCATCAGAGAAACTGAAGCCACTGTGCAGATTATAGGAAAGGTGCCTTTCTTATGACTTGAAGAACAAAACTATAAGATAAGCATAATTCGAGAGAAATGAACTCCATTTCCCTTCTGTTCCAATGATCCAGCTACCATTAGGGAGACTGTGCAGCCGTCCTCCCCCGGCTGTCTCCTTTCAGTGCCTACCCTGAGAGAGTCTCACTCAACAGCCAAGTGACGTCTCAGAACTCCCACAAATTCTCTTAAAAGTAGAATCTACTAGTATGTGTACACAGATGTTACAAATACTCAAGAAATGGGAAAAGGTACTTAGAACGTAAATGTCTAGAGTTACATAGGAAATACCAGACAAGAAACGTGATCTGGGTTAGACTTTAGTAAAGGTAAAGACATAGAATAGCAAGTATTGATCAGACACGTGATTGATTATTTGCTTTTAATCAGAAGAAAAAAATACTCATGCATAAAGATAGAGAAACAAAAATGTGTGTCTCAAAAAATTTAAAATTGAGAACTTTGCCTGTCTACTATTTAAAAAATAAGAAATTATGCCCACAGCATAACAGCAGGTGTATCTGGACTCTGGCTGTTGCTCTGTAAAGACCTTTAATAAAGTCTTGTACAAGGACAAAAAAAAAAGAAATTAATTTCTTCCTTTCAATTTCTTTTTGTTACATGGATAACTGTGAAATCTGGCCTTTCAGTGTATGTGTCACTGCAACAATCTGCATTGTACCCAATAGGTCATTTTTCATCCCTCGCCCCAGTCTATATGATTAGGTGCACTCACAGTTTAGCTCCCACTTGTATAAGCTCCAATATTGGGTGGGGGGTTGTGGATAATTGAGACGGCATAGATTAGGAGTAAAGAATGAATACATGGTGCCAGATTCCTGGACTTGTATCCTATTCTTCCCCTAACCAGCTGTGTACCCTCTGGTGAAAGCAGCCTCTGTGTGCCCTATGTACCTCCCCTATGTAATACGGAAGCCCTAATATAATAGTCTCTAACTCACAGGATTATTACAAAGATGAACTAAGTCAATAATTGTAAAATATTTAGAAAGTTAGTAACACAGTAACACACACACACATTTCTTAAAAGAAATTTATAGAATTTTTGGAACAAGTTTTCAGTGCAAAAATTTAGCTGACATTTTTACGCATTGATATTATATTTTAACGGTTTTATTAAGACCACTTCCAAATTGCATTTCTGTTAAAAATGAGAAAATAAGATCCAATAAGTATATATGATTTATAATAAAAATTCTAAATAAGGGGGTCATAAATTGTATTATAAACTGAGCTAACCTTTAAAGCTTGATAAATCACAGCCCTGTGATCTGTGTTATTGAAATAACTATGGATAATGTTTTATAATTAAATCAAAATCCAATTAAGATTCATAGATCCTTTCACTTTCAATAATGCTGAAAAATTCAAGTTTATGCAACAGCTTCTGAAGTATGCTTCTGAATAACCTGCAATGCAGGTTTTTATTTAAAGGAACAAATAACTAACAAGGGTGTGAAGCAGCACCAACAAGACTGAGCATTTCCTGAGCTTGGTTAAAGTCTGTGCTCATTAACTAGAATGCGCTCTTTCACTTTGACATTAAAACTACGACAGGTGAGAAATCAGAGCTGTTTCATTTATCTCACTGTTTGAGATGCTGAAATGAGAAGTGACATTTGGAATAAGTTCAGTGTCATGGCCCCTTTCAGGACACAATTTATGGGTCTGTGAATGAACATGTGGGTATAATACTAAGCCAGCTATCACTGCTGTGCTCAGAAAAGAACCTGGGAAGAAAACTCATTCTTTTTCTGATTTATAGGCGCAGCTTGAAGAATTGGTGAACATACAAAAAAGTCTTTAAAATACCTTATCAATAATTTTATCCTAGAATATATGTTTTTCATAAAGAACTTGAAAAGTTAAAATTAAATTAACTTATAATGAATTAAAATAATGTAAAGTTACTTTAGTAAGCAAAGTGTAGGGCACCATGTAAGCATGACCACATCAGCCTACAAAGAAACATCTATGCTTGTATATTGAAAAAAAAGTCAGAATAGGAAAAAAAGTAGTTGAATCTTGATATAACCATTAAAATTAAAAAAAAAAAAACTGATACATCAAAAAATTACTTTAAAAGCCGGGGGAAGCCTCACTTTCTGCATCACTTTTCAGTTCTTGGATTGGGCAGTGAATTCCAAGCACTCACCATGTCATTGTGCTTTAAAAATTACGTAACTGTTCCACGGTTATCTTTGTGTTTTATATACACTGCTTAATAGGTAAAATAGTAGATTTTCACTTTTAGAAAGACACAGTTCTTCTTTCTGCTAAGTACTAATGAAAACCATGGACATACATAAAAAAGACATGAGACAACTCTGAAAAGTGGAAGAAGCAGCTATAATCTAGGGTCCCATCTACGGCCCCAAGACCCAAGAAACCACCACGAGTCCCCTGGGTTTCCACCTTGACTCACAGATCCAGGCCTTGATTCTAGAGAGCGCAGAAGGCCAGACGCACCATTGGGCCACCCCCCACACTCCCCCCCAAAGCCTCATGAAACCCTAGGCAAAGAAAACACCCATTACGACGCAAAACTTGTGAACAGTAACCGCTCTATTCCAGCCAACATCACAGGAGAAAAATTATGGCTCTGCTCCCCCCAGAAAGGGCTGAGTGGAGGCTCTGGAGTCCGGCCCTCACACCCAGGTGTGCGCCCAGAAGACGGGCCGCGCACAGACACGCAGGTCACCTGCCACGCAGGGCTGCAAATCAGAAAATTCGGACTCTGTACCCTGATGCTTAGTTGGTAACAAGCATTCTTCATTGCCACGGATAGTGGGTAGGCTGCCCAGAGCTCCACCCCACCAGGCACTAACAGTGGACAGGTGCCTGCCCATCCCTGCAGGGGGGTCTGGAGAGGCTGCACAGAGAGGCGGCAATGTCCCCTCTGTCCGTTAGCAAAGGGTCTGCTCCTCACTATGCAAATTGATGTAACGTGGGGCCGGGTTGTTGTGAGTGGAAGCCAAGTTGGTCACCTCAACACACAGTAATGATTTCAAGTCAGGAACCTAGCCTTCCGCGGGCAGCCTTCAGAAGGGGACACTCCCTCTGTGTCCCAGCGCAGGCCAGAGGTGGGGTGTAAGGCGGTCTCACGACGGAATACCCGTAATATCCGAAATTCAACACAAAATTATTTGTCATTACAAGAACCCAAATCCTCAACCAGAATAATGAAAATATTGGGGAAAAAAGATATAGAAGCCAGCACCGTGATGATATAGATGCTACAATAAGCAATCGTGCAAATGCTTGAAACACACACACACACACACACACACACACAAAAAAAAAACCAGGAAATCTCGACAGAGAAATAAAAGTCATAAAGAAGAACCCAATGGGAAAAATTAGATTAACATGAGGGTACAAATGACTAGGTTGCACTGTTTGTGTTTCTAAGGTAAAGCTCGAGTTGCTGTTGAGCCCTTCACCTGTGGGCGTGTAGTTCACCCTCAGGACGTGCCCCCGAGGTGAGAACTCAGCAGTCCTCCTCCGCTCTCCTCCTGCCAAGTCCAGGTGAATATACTTTCATTTTGTTTTGCTCTCCTATCAGAATGTAGTTGTTTTTCTGTTGGTTTCATATTAGCTCTGAGTACACTAGGTACTTGGATTTCCATTCTCGTGACTGAGTGGAAATTTAGAAAACTAAAATAACTGAATTTTTTTTAAATTAGATGTTCTCAACAGTAGCATAAAAAGAAAATAATCTGTGAACATGAAGAATTCACACTAGAAAATACCCAGTGGCTTCTGTTTATGAGAGAAAGGGGAATTAAAAAAATATAAACAGAGCCTGAGGGAAAAATAGAACTATAATAAGATTCGTGTCATTACATGCCTGGAAAGAGAGTAAAAGCTGATGGGTCTATAAAATAAACACAAGGAAATACGACCAAAACTTTTCAAATGTCATGAAAGACCTACAATGTACATTGACAAGTTGAGTGAGCCCTAAGGCTGATGAAGAAGAAATGCACATTAAGATCCACCACAGTCAAATATATGAAAACCAAGACAAAGAAAATTATCTTAAAAATAGCAAGAGGAAAAACGGTATTTTTCCTATAGGGAAAAATAATTTTAAAACAGTGGATTTTTCATCAGAAACCATGGAGATCAGCATAAAATGATACACATTTTTAACACTGAAAGAAAAAATACTACATCTTATAACCAACAAAAATATCTTTTTTCCAGAAATGAAGGAAAATGATACTCTCAAATGAAAGGAAAGTAAGAAATTTTGTTTTATGAGACAGACCATAAAATAATAGCTAAAGGGAATTCTCTAAATAGAAAGAAAATAATCAAATAAGGAGAATTGTAACATCAAGAAGAAAGAACAAAGAAAAGCAAAAATACAGTTTACATTTTCTTATCTTCTTTAGTTTTCCATGCTTAATTATTGAAGTAAAAATTATTATGCTGTCTGATATGGTTCTAAAGTATAAAAAGAAATATTTAAGGTAGTTACAAAGTTGGAAATATGAAGGAAATTACTCAACTGATAAAATGTTGACACAAGTAATATGTTTAAGTTATGTAATTAGAATATAATACCGAAGCAATTACTAAAAAAAAAAAAAAGAAATACACTGAAAACATACTATAGCTAATCCAAAATAAAGTTTTAAAAATGCAAAGTTACTCACACAAAGGCTGTAATTGTCACCCAAGATTTTGTATCCTGAAAACCTAAGTTTCATAAATAAAAAAAGAAATTCTTTCCTAGATAAACAAACCCTAAAAATCTGTCCCCACTGGAACTGTCATACAAAAAGAAAAAACAATACTTAAATGTGTTCTGTGTCCACGAGTGTAGCCCCAAAGTTAAAACTTACGGCTCTTATCAAACAATAACACAAGGGAGTAAACAAAGAAACTAAGTAAAAATCAAAATGAGGACAGAACAGTAGGATAGTGTCTCCATCTCCATACATTAATAACATCAAATATGAAAGGTCCAGCACCACCCTTAAAAGATGCAGCCCAAATGTGCAAGGCCCAGTAATTAAGTTCATGAGCTCATCCTAGAAAAAGTGGTGTGAAGGGCGGACTAGGCCCTGGCATCAGTGCACAGTTGTGCGAGGGGAACTCTTCAAAGGGGCCATGGGGAGGTTCAGCAATGAGGTTTGGAGCACTGGATCTGGGGCGAGTTTGCAAACTTAATTGTCAGCACTCATAAATAAATCCAGCAAATTCTCAGGGTACAAAATCAGTGTACACAAATCAGTAGCATTTCTATATATTAATAACAGTCAGCCTTAAGGTCAAATGAAGACCTCAATACCATTTATAATAGTATAAAGCCATCTCTCTTCCATGAGAGGGACCCACTTCCAACTCTTCTTTGGAAATGTCCTGAACTTATTCTTTGTTCTTCCTAAATAAAATCTATCTGTTATCCTGAAAATAATAAAAAATGAAGAAATAAAATAGCTATAAAGAAAATAAAATACCTTGGAAGATATTTAAACAAGATGAATGAGCTCTATAAAAAGAACTATAAAATGCTGATTAAAGAAATTATAGATGACACAAAGAAATTGAAAAACATCCGGTGCTCATGGGTTGGAAGAAGCCACATCGTAGAAATGTACAACAGATTTAATGCAAACCCCATCAAAATATCAACACATCGTATTTCTCAGATCTAGAAAACAAATCCTATGTTTTATTTGGAACCAAAAAAGATCGCAAATAACCAAATCAATCTTACATGAAAGCCAAACTACCTACCTTCAAATTATTCTGTAAGGCTATAGTAACCACAACTGCATGGTACTGGTATAAAGATAGTGACATAGATCAATGGAGCAGAATAGAGAATCCAGCAATAAAACCAGAGAGTTATGACTGCCTGACTTTCAACAAAGCAGGTGAAACGTGTACTGGAGGAAGGATACCCTATTCACTAATGGTGCCGGAAACACCAGGTAGCCTCATGCAGAAGATGAAACAGCATCTCTGTCTTTCACCACACATAAACATTTTACACAGATGAATTAAATGTCTAAATGCAAAACCTTCAGCCATAGAAATTCCAAAAGAAACCATGGAAAAAACTCTTCTAAACATTTGTATGGGTAAAACTTTATGACTCAAACCCCAAAGCAAATGCAAAAACAACAAAAACAAATATATGGAATTTAATTAAATTAAAAAGTTTCTATACAGAAAGGGAAATAATCAACAGAATAAATAAATAACCTATGTATTGGGAGAAAATATTCAGAATCTATACCTCCAAGAAAGGCCCAATAACTAGAATCTACAAGGAATGCAAACAAGTCAGCCAGAAAAAAAAACAATAACACCATTAAAAAGTGGGCAAAAGACATAAGATTAATACAATTAACTTGATTTCTATCAGAATTGAGTATTTTATTTTTATTTTTTTTTTGCAGTTTTTGGTTGGGGCTGGGTTTGAACCCACCACCTCTGGTATATGGAGCCGGTGCCCTACTCCTTTGAGCCACAGGCGCCACCTGGGAACTGAGTTTTTCCAAAATAAATTATTAAAAATGGACAACAATCATATTTAAAAATGTTCAACATCACTAATTATCAAGGAAATGCAAATGAAAACTGCAGTGAGATATCACCTTACCCTTATTAGAATGGTTGTTACCAAAAAAAAAAAAAAAGTAAAAAATCATATGTTGGTGTGCATGCAGTGAAAAAGAAATGCTTATTAGCGTGCACTAAGGTAATGTCAAAGGCATCTTATAGGACAATGGGAACCATATTCTCTTGTCAATACAATGGTTTGTGAAATGTGTTCAATAATGTTCTGCCTGACCCCTCTCATTCTAATTCCTAAAACAAAATTCATGGTGAGAAGATGTTATAGAAGAAATGTATGTGACAAAAAATGTTTCATATTCACAGGTAAATTAGATTCTTTCTTAAATACAGGGGAATGGAAATTTGTAAATAAATGGAACTCTACTTGCAAAATATTCATTTCAACATTTTACAAAATATTTATACAATATTTGCAAAATATTCTCTACATGTGGGCCCTTATTTGTAAAATTTTATAATGAATATTTTATAAATAAAAGTACATTTAGCTACAATTTTCCATTTTCCCTATGTGTGGTGATTTTTGGAACATATCAAAATTATGTTTAAAGGTTTTTCCAAGGAGACTCCCATATTTATGTCCTTGTTTCTCTTGAACAAAATATCTAATCAATATATTACTAATTATATATTTTCATATATGTAAACTTCTTATAAAACTAAAAATATGTGTATTTTTAAAAAGTATTCACTCTTTCTAAAATACCACCTTTATCTTCCTATAACCTGTGTACCTCTTGCCATGAGGTTAAGCAAGTCTAGTTATCTTTTTACTGTTATCAACTTGCGTATGCCGTTAATGTCCACGCCTCCCAGCTTTCCCAGAAACTGAGGGAAAGTTTGACAAAATAGCATTATTGGGAGACTCTGAGCTCACTTATTGTGACTGTCCACGTAGTTGCAGAACTTTTAGGTAGGACAAAAAACTAAATTTTTTTCAGCAGAATCATTGGTTGCTTTTTTAGCTACGCAGCAGAAAAAACAGATCTCAGAAAAATTAAGCTCTTTGGCAATCACCTGTGACCAGTCCTACACAGGTAATTTCTGTTCTGTGTTGTATGTGTCTCTCTTCAGTCTGTCCTAATCTAGTTTTAATCTCTGCTGCATTCGTGGAACTCTCCCGTCCAGGATACAGTGACTCTAAATGGGCCTGTGAACCACCGACTCCAGTGTTCACTTCCCTGTGACACCACCACCTGCCTGCGTATTTCTGCTTATTCCCCCAGTTCTTGTCTTTTACTTCTTTGTAAAACATTTCTATTTTTAAAGGTTTGTGTTTTCAACCTTCTCTTCTATCAGTTCTGATGGAAATTAGGACCATTGTCCCAATCTCATGCCTTTAACACCCATCTATGCTCCCATGATTTCTCAGTTGAATCCGACAGCCCCTTATTCTTCTGCTGACCTCCATTTTCTTCTTGTTATTTTTCCCGTTTTTCTTTGCTCTAATCTCCAATTATTGTGTTAAAATGTTTAATTTGGATCATGTCACACTCCCATGATTCAAACAGTTCTAATTTACTGCCTTCTACATACGATGACTGATCCTTTATGATTTCTACTTGTCTCTTTCATCTCCTGGGTCTGCCCTTTCTTACACTGGTGCATGCCTGCATTCAACATTCTAATCGCTCTGTATCAATGGATATCTCTAAACTCTACACCAGATTATGGCTCCTGTTTATGACCTGCGTTCATTCATTCACTCAAAACACATTTCGTAAGCACCAATTATAAGTCTTAACTGTGCCAATATCAGCCAGTTCCAGCACCTGTTGCTGACTGTGTCTACTCATGTTTATATATTAAAAATAAAAGGTATTTTTAAAAGCATTTATCAATATATATAAATATAACAAAATTAAATACATTATATGCTGGTAAAATGGCATTCTTTTACTTAAAAACTACAGTTTTAAAAGCCAAGTGCTTTAGAGAAGAGTAGCATTATTTTACTTTGCAAACATTTTAATGTCTTGTTCAATAGAAAACAGCTGTGTTTTCATAGCTTCTTCATTCAGTCTGCACAATCATAATGTTTTGTTGAAATGTAGGAAGAAACTCTAGCCTCACTCTTGTATCAGTTAGAAGTAAGGGTATTCAAATATCATTATTGGGAAATAGTAGCTATTATTTGATGCTATAGCTAAGCTTTGTAATTGCTACCTACTTAAAAGGTGGTTACACAGTGCATTATTAAACATTATCTTTGACCTTCCTTTTTTTTTGCTCCTTTATAATCAGTTGGTTTAACCCTGCATTTGGAATAACTCATTTAATGTCTGCCTGATTTGTAGCAGAATCATTGGTTGCTTTAAAAATACCCTTCACTGAGCTATACAGATCTTCCAACTACCGATAGAGTATTTTATTATATAACATAAAAATTATCCTGTGTTGATATCATTAGCAATGTCCACCAGAAAATTCTTTAAGTATCACACAGATAGCTATGAAGCTCCAGATGTCAGATTCACGTTTGCTAAAATTTTAATTTTCGCTTGAAGGCTGCAGTTTTATCATAGGCAACAAATACTGTCAGCTGTGTTTTTTTTTCTTTGAAGTGACAAGCTGTGTTTATTATCAAAAAAAATTCTCATAAAATACCCAATTCCAAATCATAGTTTAGTTTGATGGTCACTCTTTGAAATAAATATAATGTTTCTCTGGAAAATATATACAGCTAGTTTAGCTTGCAATTCAATTACACAAGAGCTTTTCGCTAACTATGAAGCTTACATATTTAACCAAAGCTCTTTATGTCTACTTTCTACTAAAGAATACCTATACCAAATAATGGAGATTATATTATACATATACCAAACAGTGGAGATTAAATGACATTAATGAGTATATCACTCTATTAAGGACATTCTCGGGTGAAATTGATTTTCTCTTTGATTTGCATCCATGGTAGAAAAGAATGTCTTGACTACTAGTAACATGTCCAGCTCTTGAATTTAGTGGAGTTTCATTTAACTAGCGGTTTCTGACTATCGTTGAAAATATCAGCACTTGGAAAAAGGAAAATGTGGTCTTATAATAAGGAACACTTTAAAATGCTAATATACTGAATTAACACTGAAGATCTTCTGGGGGGTTTGAGGACCCTGACAAGTGCATGGGGTGAAGTTTGAGATACACTGTTGTAAGTAATAATAAACAACATGTATTAAGGATTTCTCATTTTACTAGAATGAATTAAGTAACTTATCATTTCCCAAAGTAAATGATGTAATCCATAATTTTATTTGGGAGATAGTATTATGTTTGTTTTATTAGCAAAGAAACTCAGGCAGAGAAAGTGAAGTAAATGCATGAATTTACACAGATAATAAGCAGTAAATGTAGGGTTTGAATTTAAGCAGCTTGATTTAAAAGTTCACTGATTTAACTAACATGTTTATTGCCCCTCTAAGAGTTTGTAGGACTGTCTTACGGTGTTTTATTACAAACTGAAACCATATTTTTACTATATTATATTTATTTATTCACTTATTTTTACATATACATGTGTTTATTAGGTTTCCATTTTTTTGCCTTCACAAAAATTAAAAAGGCTTAAATTTTAACAATAATAACAATGTTTAAAATAAGGACCAGAAACAAAAACTTTGTAAAGAACGAATGAACATAAATACATTCAGAAAATGAATCATACATTTGCTACATCGAAATATTAAGCAATAATAATAATAATGCAAAGAAAGTAACATTCACATTGTCAAACAAGAGTATGTCTATTATAGAATGCTTTGACTCTGAAATTCAGTATGGAGTCATCAGTTAACTTCTTATTATTTTTTTAAGTCTCAAAAAATACAGAACTAGTATTTATAGATAAAAGCAAAAGATGATTTTGAAAAACAGATCATGTCAAATCTTATGGACAATAGAAAAATAAAAAATACTTTAAAATCATTCTACTTGATCTGGGTACAACTGATATTAAAATTGGAGAAAATATATTATTATAAAGGAAAAATTACAAACATATGTTACTTATAAATGAGGATGCAATATCCTAAACAACATATTAACAAGTTGAATTAAGAATTAATGTTTAAGTAATGTACTTCGGTCAAAATTAAATCCGATTTATGTGAGAATTAGTCACTATTTTATTGTTTTTTTTTCTTCTTTTCCTTTCCCTCACCCACTCCCTCCTTCTCTGTCTGCTGTCCCTTTCCCCCATGCCCCACCATGTCATTAATTGTCGTTGTCATTAATTGTCTTCATATACAAACTGAATACATAGGATTCATACTTCTCCATTGCTGTGATGCTTCACTAAGAATAATGTGTTCCACCTCCATCCAGGTTAGTACAAATGCTGCAAAATCTCCATTTTTTTATGACTGAATACTATTCCATGGTATACATGTACCAGAGCTTACCAATCCATTCCTGGGTTGAAGGACATTTAGGTTGTTTCCACTTTTTGGCAATTGTAAATTGGGCTGTGATAAACAGTCTAGTACAAGTGTCTTTATAATAAAAAGTTTTTCGTTTTCCTTCTGGATACATGCCCAGTAATGGGATTGCAGGATCAAATGGGAGGTCTAAGTTGAGTTCTTTGAGGATTCTCCATTATTCCTTCCAATGAAGCTATATTTTTAATCTACACTAACCCAGTGTATAAAATATAATAAGAACTCAAAATATGTTATGTAATTTTTAACAAGTGTCTGAGATACTCTATATCATAATACTCCCATTTCTTTAAATGTATTTAGTACAATTATAGGTCAGAAACTTGAGCTTTCTCAGAAAAATAGGGAAGAAAGCGAATGTGAAACTCTAGATTTGAAAAAAATTTTCCCACTGGCTGAGATATTACTAAATCTTACTGCCATTGGAGGTATTTATGATGAGTCACTTCAAGATCCAATGTTTAACATAATTTTTAGAGCACGTGACTCTTTCTTCCTTTCTTACACTTTTCAAAAATTCTAAGTAAATAATCCAAAAGGTTAATGTTTTAAAAGTCACATTGAGTTGTCTTTTTATTCTTTTTTTGGAAGTTACAAGCTTCTACAAAAATATCTTATGTAGCAAGCCCTGAAATATTTAAAAAACAAAGTAGTTCATGCCAACATATACCATTTAGAGGTCCAAGTCAATATCAAACATTAAAATAAATAATCTTTCAGTTGTCACTTTGTAATATGTAACATCTGTTACATTTGCGCACTGTATCAAAAATACAAATTAGTATATAGAGAGTATCATATCCAGAAGTTCTAAGACTTGTAAGCAGTTTAGAGATTCATATATAAAAGAAAAGAGTGAACAATGAGTGGCATATTTAATTCTTGAGATCTTTCGCTATAAATTTTCTAGATATTTCCTAATAAAAGACAGTAATGGAAGAAAAACAGTGTTTCAAAGCACATATAACAAACTTGCCAAGGTATGAGAAGAGGTTGTCATCAGCTTCAGCAACACTGTAATTTTGTACCAGTTCTTGAGTTAGAAGGTGATAAGTTGTTTCCCTCACATTTTACTTCATCTATTATCCTTACATACATATCAGCTAAAAAATTTCATTTTAAGTACTAAATCTTATTAACAATAAATAATACAGTGTTGCTAAATAAAATGAAGACAGATAGAAAGTGTGTAACTATAAATATATTCACGTGATTGCTGCCTTCACAGATTGCTTAACCGTACTCATGTGGACGTGGTATTTCACTGCAGTGTGCATGATCAACTCATGGATTATTAATGCTAAAATGTATTCACTTGTATGATACGGAAAACAAGCAGAGATGTTAAAATGGTATGTGTCACCATGCAAATAACAATAGTGTACGAATCCCCATGAGTTTAAACACAAATGAAATTCTTACTGTTTAAAACAGAAAAAATTGGGGCAATATAAAAATTTCATAATGTATTTCATACAATCATCTTATCTACTGAGTAGTCTTTAATAGACTACACATCTCTAAATTAGTAGAATAAAATACATAAAAGTAAATAATTCTAAAACTAGAATACTACTTTGAACCTCCTCAGGGCCCAAATCATCCACTGTGAATTAATTAACAACCCAAATGATGCCTAGTATGAAATATATTTACCTAAACAAAAGTTATCTTTGGTACGAATAAGGGAAAATAAATAAACTAAATGTTAAACAACATTTTAAAAATTTTACTTAGCACTCTACACAAATTTAGTTTTATTTCATTTATGTAAGAAAAGGAATAAAATAAGATATATAAGAAATAAATTCTGAAGTAAAATGCATCACAAATATGAATGAATAAGAATAAAACTTTAGAACAATCAGTGGAGGAGAAGTAAAGCTTGGAGTATGCAGGGTCAACCTTGCACTGGGGCCCTGGCTGAGAATGAACTGGGGACAGTGGGAGACTGAGAAGCAGTCTTGGAAAAGCACAGCTTTGCAGGAGGGAGAAGCAAATTGAAAGTAGAAAATATCTTCTGGAGGCGTGGTGGTGACAAGAGAAAAAGAAGCATGTGGGGGAAACTGTGGATCCTACAGAAACACTGTCATAAAAAGAAACTCTAACTCTTTGCCCCTCAATAAAGAAGTTGCACCTGTCTGTAATGTGCCAAAATAACAGCCTGTTATGAACAAATAAACCTAGCAAGCCACCCCACGTCATTTTTCATTCAGAGAAAATTGTAATTACTGTTTCAAGAAAAAATAAGATTTTTCCAAGTTAACAAAGACTTCTAAAAATGATTATTTTTCAAAGAAAGAGAAAATCTGATTTTACAAAGTCTGCAGACTAAACATGCCAACCACCAAGTTAAAAATGATCACAACTTTTATAAATAACATGTTCTTGATAGAGCAATTAAAACTTAAAGCAAAGACCTGGGGTCATGAAGTTACACAATCGTAACACGATGAAAACACAGAATAATAGGAAAGGAGTGTTGATGGATATCGGAAGTTTTCTTTAGGAACTTAGGGTGGATTTATCTCAAAGGGGAAGTTGCACTCTCAAGTTTCTGATGGATGAAGAAATTTAACTGAATATATAAGGAGGAGATTTGATGAGAGGAAGAAAAAACTTTTAAGAGAAAAAAAGAAAAGAATAAAGAAGTTATAAAGATTCACTGAGAAAGATCAGACAAGTGTTATAGGAAGAAAGAAGGTGAGGAGAAAACGGGAGTCAAAAGAAATGGGGCGCCCCTAATATTTTAAACCTTAATCCAAAAAAGTTCCCAGGAGATAAAGAAAATAGGCACCTTCATCTTTAAAAATAAGTCATTTGCATGGAAATACTAACCTAAAGCATTCATCTTTGAGCATATTTTAATGTAACAATTAATTTGCTGCCACCTGCTCGTACCCACATCTACCACCTACTGGTCTGGAGGTTGAACTGCACAACCCCGTACACAACTGGCTTTCACACCTAACAGCCATGGGGACAGAGAAAAGTGCCCTAATATCTGCATCATGGTGGCCCCATGGGAGGTAGTGAACCTGCTCACCCTCTCAGTACATTGTGACTTCAATTAGCATTAGAGAAACCCTCCAAACAAAGACAAGCTATAACCAAGAGACAGACACAGGGGCTTTGCCATGGAAGCCCCAGAAACAATGATCCTGCACAACATACAATAGTCACAGCTTCTCTGGGGAAAAAAGTCCTGTCCAAAGGAAATTAAACTCAAAAATAAGAAGAGATAGTTTATTCAAATGATCAATGACCAAAGAAGTATTTCTAAAAATATGAAGAAGCAGAGTATTAAAACACCCACAAAGGTTCATATTAACTCTTCAGCAAAGGATTCTAAACAAAATGAAATCTTGGAAACATCAGATGAAGAACTCAAAAAAATTGATTTTAAATTCAACAAAACATTAAAAATCCCAAACAACGAATTTAGAAAAACAATGCAAAATATGAATGAAAACATTAACAACATGATACATACTTAAATGACATCTATAAATTTAATATTCATTGAAGGAATTGAAAAACACAATTGAAAGCTTTGAACATAGACTTCACCAAGCAGAAGGAAGTATTTCAGAGATTGAAGACAGTTTTTATGAAGCAATCAGGTCAAACAAAAATAAAGAGAAAAAATAAAAGATGAACAAAGCCTAGAGAAATATAGTATTACATAATACATCCAAACCCATTGGCCATGCATATCCCTGAGAAAGAAGAAATAACAAAAAGTGTGGAAAACCTATTTGATACAAATTTCGAGGAAAAGCTTTCCTGGTCAGAGATTTAGTTACCCAGATATAAGAAGCTCAGGGAACACCAGGGAGATATATTATAAGATAGAGTTTACTGATATATATTATCATCAAATTATCTAAAATCAATGTGAAAGAAAATAATCTTAAAATCAGCAAAAGAGAAATGTCTAACAACCTATAAATGAAATCCTCTCAGACTACCAGAAAACTTCTCAGCAGAAACCTATGTGCCAGGAGAGTTGGAGACCTATTTTTAAAGGACAAAACTGTCAACCACAAAATTTTATCTGGCAAAACAAAGCTTCATAAATGAAGGATAAATACAGTCCTTCCCAGATCTCAAATGCTTAGGGAATTTGTTACCACTAAATTAGCCCTAAGAGAAATGCTCCAAAGAGTTCTAAACACAAAAATAAAATGTTCATACTTTTGCCATAATAAAAACTTGGATAGCATAAAACACGAGTCTTATAAAACAATTACATAGTGCAGTCTGTAAAGCAATTAGGTTACCATGAACACTGCAATGGGAACACAGCCTCATACCTCAATACTAATTTTGGATGTAAATAGGCTAATTGCTCCACTTAAAATAAACAAATTGGCAGGATGACTTAATAAAGAAGAGAATCCCAGAATGCAACTCTATGATGCATCTCAGAAACCCACCTAACTGGTGAAGATTCTTACAGACTCAATGTAAGAGGGTGGGAAATAGTATTTCATGCAAACAGAAATCACAAGTATACATGAGTAGCTATACTTGGGTCAAATAAAACAGACTTTGAATTAACAAGAGTAAATAAAAAAGGCAAAGAAGATTATTATATATTGATAAGGGGATCAAAGCAACAAAAAGATTTAACAGTCCTAACTATGTAGGAAGCCAAAATTGGAGCAGCCAGATTCACGGAAAGAATACTCTTAGACATGAGAACAGGAGACAGACAGCAGTACAGTAACTGTGGGTGCCTCACCACTGCAGTGACAGCACTGTGCAGATCATCAAGGCAGAAAATCAATAACAAAAATCAAAAACTGAAAAAGCACTGGACTTTAATCACAGTGGAGACCAGACAGATCTAACAGATATTTACAGAATATTCTACCCAGCAACTACAGAATATAGATTATTCCCATGGTACATGGAACATTTTCCAAGATAGACCATATGTTGGGCCACAAAATAAGTCTTACTAAGTTTAAAATAAATCAAAATCATATCAAGTATTCTTTCAGACCACAGTGGAATAAAACTGGATTTTAGAAGGTACAGTAAAAGCTACACAAATACATGAAAATTAATCAACCTTCGCCTGAATGATCTTTGGGTCAATGATGCAATCAAAACAGAAAGTAAAAAAACTTTTGAAATTAATGACTATAGAAACACGACATATTAAAATCTCCAAAGTATAGAAAGCAGAGCAAAAATTGAAGATTACAGCATTAAATGTCTACAATAAAATGATAGATCACAAATTCCCTGCTTAATGTGGCCCTTCAAGAAACTACAAAAACTAGAACAAACCAAACCCAAAACTAACAGAAGAAAATAACAAGAATTAGAGCAGAACTAAATGAGAGTGAGATGGAAAAATAATCAAGAAAGCAAAGTGTTGGCACTTCAAATAGACAAACAAGATGGATGGACCACTAGGTAGTTTAACCAGGAAATGTGAGAAAGTTTGAATAATGGCAATAAGAAATGAAAAAGGAGATATACCTGATAAAACTGAAATTCATAAGATTATCAGAGACTCCTATGAACATCTCCATATTTACAAAGTAATAAACCTAGAAAAAATGGATAAATTCCTAGAAACATACAACCTCCCAAGCTTGAACAGGAAGAAATAGAATTCCTTAATAAACCGATAATGTGTGGTGGGATTGCATTGGTAAAAAGGCACAAAGAAGGGCGTGGAGGCTCAGGCCTGTAATCCCAGCACTCTGGGAGGCTGAGTTGGGTGGATTGCTTGGGTTCAGGAGTTCGAGAACCACCTAAGCAGAAGCGAGAAAAAAAAATAGAAAAACTAAGCAGTGTTGTGGAAGGAGCCTGTTGCCCCAGCTACTGGGAAGACTGAGGCAAGAGGATGGCTTGAACCCAAGAGTATGAGGTTGCTGTGAGCTAGGATGCCACAGTATTCTACCCAAGCCAAAGAGTGAGACTCTGCCTCAAAAACAAACAAACCAAAGAAACAAAAAGAAAACAAGTAGACAAGCTGGCTGACTAAATCCAGCTTTCCACAGAGGCTCCCGTCCAGAAGGAGAGTTAAAGGAAAGAAATTTAGCAAGTAACCTGGCGGGTTAGAGCTGCACCAAGACAGAAGGTTGAACAACACACATCAACCCTGCTGAGGCGAGTTGTGACCCCAAGGATACAAACAAAAGGTACAAAATCCATCACCAAGTGGACGGGAGTCCCCTCCCCCATAAGACCGTCTCGGAGTACCCCATAAACAAATGAACAGAGTTCAAAAGTCCTCCCATTACACTCCATGGGAGAGATCCTCTAAAAACTGGACCTATATCCTCTACTAGAGTGCCATGGCACTCTCCTGCCAGGCATAAAACTGTAAAATTGTATATATTCTCCACCTGCAATTCTGAGCCCCCAGCACTCCCCTCCACTCTCACTCTGAGGTCTGGAGACCTGTCCCCCATGAGTCCAGATTCTTGGGTGATTCCTCGAGGGGAGTGGACAGGGCCTTGGCTGCTGCTGGTCAGTACTGATTCTGCGGCACAGAAATGAGGAGAGGATGGTTGGCTGAGAGAGAACCACACCAGAGCGGTGGTGCCCCAAGGCACAGAGCAGCAGCCATTTTTGGCAACAATAGGGCTAACTCCTGGATATTCTGGAGTTGCAGCCCCTGTCTTTTTGGGCAACCACAGGAGGCCAGGCATCTTCTCAGGTGGCAACCAGTGGCGGAACAGATCTGGGTCGGAAATGCAGGCCCTGTGAGTAAAAGGTTTGCCTGAGGTGGTACCGGCCTGGGTGGAGCCCGGGGACTAGAAAACACATGTGCAGTGCTGCAGACTCCCAGGATGGGGCTAACCCAGAGGACAGCTTTACTTAGCCTAAGACGTACCTGGCCCCCAGGGGATCATCAGCCTAGACAAAGGAGGACAGGAGGCTAGAACTGACAGCTAACTGTGCTGCAAATACAAATTACCAGGCAGCAGCAAAGACAGGGCCGGAGGCGCAGGCTCTGTGAACTCAACACAGCTTCTCTTCTGCAGGGGAATTTAGCTGGGACAGGAACAAATTCTGCAAAGTTGTTCTGTTCTGTCAGTAACATCAATTCGGGGCGGGGCTTGAACTGAGTGAACACCCCCAGCCTCCATCAAGCACCCAAGGTTCTCAGGCCTCACATTCTCCTGCTGGATAGAGGCAGAGAGCAGGCATAGATTGCCTAATGATTCAGGCAGGTGCAAACCCCTGAAATAACTGCTCATTGGAGGCAACTGGGTCACAGCCCTGTGGGATTATCAGTGACTGGGTGTGACAGAGGTGACAAAAGGAGGTATCAACTTTCCTAGACTAATCTATTTGCTATGTGGGTCCTGCTGAACTCACGGAGCACCAGAGCAAGTCATATTTGAGTTATCAGCCAACCTCTGCGATCTAGTTGCGAGAGACCTTTTAAACTCTTCCACCTGAGACAAGTGCTGACTGAGACAATTGATTTCGACCTTTTTAACTGAGCCAATCACCAGAGAACTATCCAAGTGGTGTCCTGGATGTGTGGGTGTAGGAAGGTTTGATTTTCCTTTTCCAATTGTTGCCTGTGGGAGGGCGGGGTGACTTAATTGCTGGTCACAATTAAATTTCTCCTCAGCTGAGACCTCAATCCAGAGTAACTGTTTCACTAGCGTTGGACAGAGAACAGCTGAAAACAAGACAGAGCCACTTAGCCCCACCACACCAAACAGGTCCCCACTTTCTCAGGCCGTAGCACTGTACAGGTCCACGGCAAAGCTCCAGGGGAAAAGTAAAATGGTGTATAACGATCATGGGGCAGAATCAGTGGAAAAACTCTGGCAACATGAATAACCAGAGTAGATCAACCCCCCACCCAAGGAAAGATATGGCAGATGTAACTGGAGATCTCATTCATAAACAGATGGCCAACATGTCAGAAATTGAATTCAGAATCTGGATTACAAACAAGATTAATAGAATGGAGGAAAATTTGGAATTAGAAATTCGAGGAGCAATTCAAAAGTTGGAATTAGAAATTTAAAGATAAATTCAAAAGTTGTCTCAAGAATTCAACAAATTTAAAGACAAAACCACAAAAGATTTTGACACATTGAAGCAAGAATTTGCAGTCCTTAAAGATCTTAAAAATACAGTAGAATCCCTCAGTACCAGAGTGGAGCAAGCAGAAGAAAGGCTATAAGGATATCTGACATTGAAGACAAAGCTTTAGAATGCTCCCAAACTCTCAAAAAGGAAGAGAAATGGAGAGCAAAAATGGGTCATTCTCTCAGAGAGCTCTGGGATAATTTGAAGAAGGGTAATATCTGCCCCATTGGAATCCCTGGAAGTGGTGAAGTGGCTTTGCAAGGCACAGAGGCCCTTCTCCATGAAATTATGAAAGAGAATTTTCCAGACATGCCAAGAGATTCTGAAATTTAGATAGCAGACAGTTTCAGAACCCCAGCATGACTCAACCCGAATATGACATACCCCAGGCACATCATAATTAACTTCACTAAAGTTAATGTGAAAGAGAAAATTCTGAAAGCAGCCAGATGTAAGAAAACCATTACCTACAAAGGGAAGAATATTAGAATGACTGCAGATCTCTCTGCAGAAACTTTTCAAGCCAGAAGAGGGTGGTCATCAACTTTTAATCTCCTAAAACAAAATAACTTTCAACTCCGGATCCTGTATACAGCTAAACTGAATTTCGTTTCTGAAGGAGAAATTAAATACTTTAATGACTTTCCCATGATGAAGAAATTTGCCATAAGCAAACCAGCTCTTGAGGATATTCTCAGAACTATCCTCCATAATGACCACCCCAATCCTCTAATACAAAAGTAAATGCACTCAGAAACTTTTGATCAAATTCCAACTTCCACAGAGATGAAATTATTAAAAATGTTCACTGGACTTTCGAAAAACTCGATACCCAAAATTTTACTAGACTAATCTATATTCTCCATTAATGTGAATGGCTTAAACTATCCTCTAAAGAGGCACAGGTTGGCTGACTGGATACAAAAACTCAGGCCAGATATTTGCTGCATACAAGATTCACATCTTACCTTAAAAGATAAATATAGACTCAGGGTGAAAGGATGGTCATCCATATTTCAGGCAAATGGTAATCAGAAAAAAGCAGGTGTTGAAATTCTATTTTCAGACACAATAGGCTTTAAACCAACAAAAGTAAGGAAGGGTAAGAATGGTCACTTCATATTTGTTAAGGGTAACACTCAATATGATGCGATTTCAATTATTAATATTTATGCACCTCAATTTATAAGAGAAACTCTAACAGAAACAAGCAACTTGATTTCCTCCAGCTCCATAATGGTTGGAGATCTTAACACTCATTTGGCAGTGTTGCATAGATCCTCCAAGAAGAAGCTGAGCAAAGACATTTTAGATTTAAACCAAACCATCCAACATTTGGATTTATCAGACATCTACAGAACATTTCATTCCAACAAAACTGAATACACATACTTCTCATCAGCCCACGGAACATACTCCAAAATTGATCACATCTTAGGTCACAACTGTAACCTCAGTAAATTTAAAGGAGTATTCCTTGAATCTTCTCGGACCACCATGGAATAAAAGTTGAACTCAGTAACAACAGGAATCTGCATACTCACACAAAAACATGGAAGTTAAATAACCTTCTGCTGAATAAAAGGTGGGTCATAGATGAGATTAAGAAGGAAATTGCCAAATTTTTGGAACAAAACAAAAATGAAGTCATGAATTATCAGAACCTCTGGGATACGGCAAAGGCAGTCCTAAGAAGGAAATTTATAGCACTGCAAGCCTTCCTCAAGAGAATGGAAAGAGTAGAAGTTAACAACTTAATGGGACATCTCAAGTAACTGGAAAAGGTAGAACATTTCAACCCCAAACCCAGTAGTAGAAAAGAAATAACCAAAATTAGAGCAGAATTAAATGAACTCGAAAACAAAAGAATTATACAACAGATCAATAAATCAAAAATTTGGTTTTATGAAAAGGTCAATAAAATAGATAAACCTTTGGCCAACCTAACCAGGAAAAAAAGAGTAAAATAGGGCGGCACCTGTGGCTCAGTCGGTGGGGCGCCGGCCCCATATACCGAGGGTGGTGGGTGCAAACCCGGCCCCGGCTGAACTGCAATCAAAAAAAAAAAAATAGCCGGGCGTTGTGGCGGGCACCTGTAGTCCCAGCTGCTCGGGAGGCTGAGGCAAGAGAATCGCTTAAGCCCAGGAGTTGGAGTTTGCTGTGAGCTGTGTGATGCCACGGCACTCTACGGAGGGCCATAAAGTGAGACTCTGTCTCTACAAAAAAAAAAAAAAAAAGAGTAAAATCTTTCATTTCTTTCTCTTTTTTTTTTTTTTTTGTGATTCTTTCTATTTACCATATTTCAAAACAACAAATTAGGGTGGCGCCTGTGGCTCAAGGAGTAGGGAGCCAGTCCCATATGCCGGAGGTGGCGGGTTCAAACCTAGCCCCGGCCAAAAACCACAAAAAAAAAAAAAAAAAAAATTAGTTATCTATTATCCTTTGAAAGAAAGCATTTTTCCTATTAGAAACCTTATTCTTAACTTATGGGTTTAAAATATTTGATAGCTTTTAATTATTGAAAGTATTATCATTTAAAAAACTCAAATTGCCCCATCTTTGGCCAGTGGGTGCTTCTTTACCTAGGGCCCTTTGTATTTTTGGTGCAATCCTGGTAATCTTTGATACCTTGCTGCCTATTTTTATGAATGGTTCATTTTGCACATTTCCTAGAACCAGCCATTTCCTTCAATTTCTTCTAATAAGAAATAATATTTTAAAATCACATTCTAGGGGATGGGATGTTCCCCTCTGCGGGGTGGGACATTGTTTTCAACCAACAGAATGGATGGTATTTTCAGTGGACAGAAAAAGGAAATTCACACATACAAATAAACATAAAGATGAAATAACTTATCAGTTTATTTGATACTGCCAATTCAAATTCAGGACTTTGGAGCTTTCTTTTCACTCTTCTCTACACCATCCATATCCCCTTTCTCCCATACCAAGAAACCCTGTCTCTAGGAGATAGGGGGTTGGGCCAGGGTGGCTCAAGCCTGTAATCCTAGCACTTTGGGAGGCCAGATGGCTTGAGCTCAGGAGTTCGAGAACAGATGGAGCAAGAGTGAGACCCTATCACCACTAAAACAGAAAAAATTAACTAGGAATAGTGGTGGGCACCTGTAGTCTCAGCTACTCAGGAAGCTGAGGCATGAGGATGGCCTGAGGCCAGGAGTTTACAGTTTCTATGAGGTATGATATAATAGCACTCAACCCCGGTGAGATTCTGTCTCAAAAAATTAAGGAGATAGGGGATTGTAGAGTGGGAATATCCCACATGTACTAAGTTGTTTCATTTCCTACAATACATACAAAATCTCAGAACAACAATACTAACACTACCACTGATGTGAGGGATAAAATCATTTAAAATTTTTACTTTGCCTGTGCTCTTCTTCACTTTTTATAGCTGTACTGTGTCTACATTGTAAGAGTGCACAGCATTATATATCATACTCTCTCCCTTTTAGTCCTCATTTAGTCGTAGTTGCACCAGTAACTGTATTTAATGCTCACCACTAGTCCTAATGTTGATATCTCACTAGTCATTTTGGTTGTCTGATACTCATTCTCTAGAGTCCTCAGGAAAGCTCATGGAGCAGTATTCCTTAAGGCCTTAACTATTTTTTTTAGTTTTATTTATTTATTATTATTAAATCATAGCTGTGTACATTAATGAGATCATGGGACACCATACACTAGTTTTATAGACCATTTGACACATTTTCATCACACTGGTTAACATAGCCTTCTTGGCATTTTCTTAGTTATTGTGTTAAGACATTTACATTCTACATTTACTAAGTTTCACATGTACCCTTGTAAGATGCACCGCAGGTATAATCCCACCAATTACCCTCCCTCTGCCCATCCTCTCCCCTCTCTCCTCTCCCTCTCCCCCTTCCACCTATATTAGGTTATAACTGGGTTATAGCTTTCATGTGAAAGCCATAAATTAGTTTCAGGGTAGGGCTGAGTACATTGGATACTTTTTCTTCCATTCTTGAGATAACTTTACTAAGAAGACTATGTTCCAGTAAAATCTCTAATTTCATCAATCAGAAATGACAAAGACAAAATAACAACAGACTCCTCAGAAATTCAATAAATCTTTAATGAATATTAAAAAAAAATTACTCTCAGAAATATGAAAATCTGAAGGAAACTGACCAATACTTGGAAGCACGGCACCTTCCAAAACTTAGCCATAATCAGGTGGAACTGTTGAACAGGCCTATATCAAGTTCTGAAATAGCATCAACCATACAAAACTTCCCTAAAAAGAAAAGCCCAGGACCAGATGACTTCATGTCAGAATTCTACCAAACCTTTAAAGAGGAACTAGTACCTATTTTACTCAACCTGTTCCAAAATATAGAAAAAGAAGGAATACTACCCAACACGTTCTATGAAGAAACATCACCCTGATCCCCAAACCAGGAAAAGACCCAACATGTCGCGGACCGCCAGTCGTTGGGCCTCAGTCCGAGGGTGTTCAGGGTGAACGTTACAGGTGGATTGAAAGGTCGACGCAGGGTGAATTGACAGACTACTACACACCACAGGTGATGAAGAAAGTAGCTGCACTTTATTGATTTTTAAGTCTGGTATTTATACATTTTCTTTCCAGGGTTAAAACAATGTAATCATTATTTTGCTTATGCTTGTAAATTATCTTTGTGCCTCCAATTATCTTTGTGTCTCCATATGTGGTTTATCATGCATTATATGTTTTCAAGGTTTTACTCTTTGGAGGGAGGTGGTTTATTTTTTCAAGGTTTTTGTTCTAGGGAAGTGGTTTCATTAGTAACACCTGGTTGCTTCCCCTTATCTAGGAATGTCAAGGCTTGTAACTTCTCTTAGTTCTGTAATTGTTCTCAGTTTCTTATGATCTCTTTTAAAAACAGCTGAACATATTCTTTTATGTATAATGCTTGACTACTTCTATATATTTTTACTCTAATTAGTAACTATATTTTGATTCATAGTTAATTGTTTATTAAACATTAAACTACTCTATTGATTTGTGTTACATATGAAAATTAGTGAAGTAAGATGTTTTTCTAAGTAAAGTTTTATTGCAGATGGTGATAATGCATGTTGTGTTAGAGAAAAGTTTTTCTGTGAGAGGCACCGTGGATGGTGGGTGTGCATATCGTGATGGAACATTTTGTTTGCCGTGTCTGCATTGTCTCAAGTCACTGACATTTATGGTAGGGACGTGCTGTTGACCAGGCTTACTTGGAGCCACTGAGTTCGGCACAGCCATTCTTCTGTGTTTAATTGTGGATCAGTAAGTCACTGCGTTTATTCTTAGTTTCTCAAAACAATCAGGCAATAATCAGTCATTCAACTGAACAGACAGGTTTTAGGGTAAAGGTTTCTTAGGCTTTTATGCCGCACCTCATGACTTCCTACGTTCACTAAAAGGCATGCTAGGCAACTTATGCGCTGCTGTCGCAAGCCAGGGGGACTGGGGGTAACGCTCCGGGGAGCACAGACCGCCTAACCACGTACTTTACAACGCGGACAGAGCCATCCCACCACGGCCAGATGCCGGGGGTGCGGCACCAACAAGAAAAGAAAATTATAGACCCACATCACTAATGAATATTGATGCAAAAATATTCAACAAAATCCTAACAAACAGAATCCAGCAACACATCAAACAAATTATACATCATGATCAAGTTGGTTTTATCCCAGGGTCTCAAGGCTGGTTCAATATACGTAAACCTATAAACATAATTCAGCACATAAACAAATTAAAAACAAAGACCATATGATTCTCTCAATTGATGTAGAAAAAGCTTTTTATAATATCCAGCATCCCTTCATGATCAGAACACTTAAGAAAATTGTTACAGAAGGGACATTTCTTAAACTGATACAGGCCATCTATAACAAACCCACAGCCAATATCGTATTAAATAGAGTTAAATTGAAATCATTTCCACTCAGATCAGGAACCAGACAAGGTTGCCCATTGTCTCCACTGCTCTTTAACATTGTAATGGAAGTTTTAGCCATCACAATTAGGGAAGAAAGGGCGATCAAGGGTATCCCTATAGGGTAAAAAGAGATCAAACTTTCACTCTTCGCAGATGATATGATTATATATCTGGAAAGCACCAGGGATTCTACTACAAAACTCTTAGAAGTGATCAAGGAATACAGCAGCATCTCAGGTTACAAAATCAACATTCATAAATCGGTAGCCTTAATATATACCAACAATAGTCAAGCTGAAAAAACAGTTAAGGACTCTATTCCATTCACAGTAGTGCCAAAGAAGATGAAATATTTGGGAGTTTATCAAACAAAGGACGTGAAAGATCTCTATAAAGAGAACTATGAAACTCTAAGAAAAGAAATAGCTGAAAATGTTAACAAATGGAAAAACATACCATTCTCATTGTTGGGAAGAATCTACATTGTTAAAATGTCCATATTACCCAAAGCAATGTACAATTTTAATGCAATCTCTATTAAAGCTCCACTGTCATAATTTGAAAAAATAATACGTCATTTTATATGGAATCAGAAAAAAAAACCTCAAACAGCCAAGACATTACTCAGAAATAAAAACAAAGCAGGAGGAATCACGCTACCAGACTTCAGACTATACTATAAATCAATAGTGTTAAAAACAGCATGGTACTGGCACAAAAACAGAGAGGTAGATTTATGGAACAGAATGCAATGAACCCAGCTACTTACCATTATTTGATCTTTGACAAGCCAGTTAAAAACATTCAGTGGGGAAAAGATTCCCTATTTAACAAATGGTGCTGGGTGAACTGGCTGGCCACCTGTAGAAAACCGAAACTGGACCCATACCTTTCACCTGTAACTAAGATAGACTCTCACTGGATTAAAGATTTAAACTTAAGACATGGAACTATAAAAATACTAGAAGAGAGTGCAGGGAAAACTCTTGAAGAAATCAGTCTGGGCGAGCATTTTATGAGGAGGATCCCCAGGACAATTGAAGTGGCTTCAAAAATACACTACTGGGACCTGATCAAACTAAAAAGCTTCTGCACAGCCAAGAACACAGTAAATAAAGCAAGCAGAAAGCCCTCAGAATGGGAGAAGATATTTGCAGGTTACGTCTCGGATAAAGATTTAATTACCAGAATCCACAGAGAATTCAAACATATAAGCAAGAAAAGAACAAGTGATCCCATTGCAGTCGAGCAAGGGACTTGAAGAGAGACTTCTCCGAAGAAGACAGGTGCATGCCCTACAGACATATGAAAAAATTCTCATCATCCTTAATCATCAGAGAAATGCAAATCAAAACTACTTTGAGATATCTTCTAACTCCAGTAAGATTAGCCCATATCACAAAATCCCAAGACCAGAGATGTTGGTGTGGATGTGGAAAAAAGGGAACACTTCTACACTGCTGGTGGAAATGCAAATTAATACATTCCTTTTGGAAAGATGTTTGGAGAACACTTAGGATGTAAAAATAGATCTGCCATTGAATCCTATAATTCCTCTACTAGGTATATACCCAGAAGTCCATAAATCACATTATACCAAAGATATTTGTATCAGAATGTTTATTGCAGCTCATTTCATAATTGCTAAGTCATGGAAAAAGCCCAAGTGCCCATTAATCCACGAATGGATTAATAAATTGTGGTATATGTATACCATAGAATACTATGCAGCCTTAAAGAACGATGGAGACTTTACCTTTTTACATGGATGGAGCTGGAACATATTCTTCTCAGTAAAGTATCTCAAGAATGGAAGAAAAAGTATCCAATGTACTCAGCCCTGCTATGAAACTAATTTAGGACTTTCATATGAAAGCTATAACCTAGTTATAACCTAAGAATATGGGGAAGGGGAAGAGAGAAGGGAGGGAGGTGGGTGGAGGGAGAGCGATTGGTGGGATTACACCTGCGGTGCATCTTGCAATGGTACATGTGAAACTTAGTAAATGTAGAATATAAATGTCTTAACACAATAACTAAGAAAATGCCAGGAAGGCTATGTTAAGCAGTGTGATGAAAATATGTCAAATAGTCTATAAAACCAGTGTATGGTGCTCCATGATCGCATTAATGTACACAGCTATAATTTAATAATCAAATTAAATTAAGTTAAAAAATAAAAAGCCCATTATGAAAGTATTAAAAAAAAAAAACAAAACAAAACAAAACCTCCAAATACTAACCAAAAGACCAGGACCAGATGGATTCATAGCTGAATTCTGCCAGAAGTACAAAGAAAAACTGGCCCAGGACATCTGAAACTTTTCCAAAATTGGAGGAGAAGGATCCTCCATGAATCAAGGTAGTGAGCCAGTATCATCCTGATAGCATATCAGGCAAAGGCTCAAAAAGAACAACCCACCCAAAAAAGAAAAATGAAAAACTTACAGGTAGTCCCTGAGCTACAAACACCCAACTTATGTACAATTTGCACTGATGAACAGGAGCTATTATTGTCCTGAGTTACAAGCATCTGACTGACATATGACTCACACTTACAAATGGAGGCTAGTACAGGTAATTGCAACATGTACCTGTTCAAACTTACATACAAATTCAATGTCAGAACAAATCTGCAGAGTCTGTGTCATTTATAACCTGGTGATGTAGATCCTCAGCCAAATCCCCACAAACACATTCAACCTCACATCAGAAAAAGTATACAACACCAGCAGGTGCCTTTTACTCCAGGGATGCGAGGTGGGTTCAACACGTGTGGATCAAGAAATGTGATTCAGCACATAAACAAAATTAAAAGCAAAAGCTATATAATCATCTTAACAGATGCAGAAAAATCATTTGTTAAAATTCAACATCACTTCATGATAAACCCCTTATCCAACTAGGCATAGAAGGAATATCTCGGAATGGTAAAGCCATACCTAATAAATGCATACCCAATATCTTTCTTAAAGGGGAAAAGTTGTCCTGGAAGAAGGCCAGGATGCCAGCTTTTGTCACTCCTTCCCAACAGAAGGCTTGGGAATTCTAGCCAGAGCAACCAGGTAATAGAAAGAATAAAGGGCATCCCCAAGAGGAAGTAAAATGATTTCTGTTTGCTGGTAATGTGACTTTACACCTACAGAATGCTAAAGACGCCTGCAGATGATTCCTAGGCTTGATAAATGAATTCGGTAAAATTTCCGGATATGAAATCTGTCATATTTCTATACACTGATAATGACCAACCTAACAATAAAATCAAGAACTCATTACCATTTACAATCTCTACAAAAATAAATTTTAGTAATACATTTAACCAAGAAAGTAAAAATTACAAAACACTCATTAAAGAAATGATAGACGATGAAAACAAATGGAAAAACACGAATGGCCATGGATTGAAAGAATTGATATCGTTAAAATTACCATACTTTCCAAACCGATCTGAAGTTTCAATGTAATTTCTACTACAGTAGTAACATCAGTTTTTACAGAATTATAAAAAGCAATCTGAAAATTTATATGTAACCAAAAATGAGCTGAATACACACAGTAAGCCTAAGCAAAAAGAACAAAGCCGGAGGCATCACATTACCTGACTTCAAATTACAATACAAGGGTACAAGTAGCCAGGAACACATTGTACTGGTATAAAAATAGATGCATACATCAGGGGACAGGGAAAGAATAAAGACCAGAATAAAGAATCCAGACAGCTGCAGATGTGCCCCAGGTAGATGGGGCATGAAGAAGCAGATTATTCCTCCAAATTATTTTGAAAGAGTCATCACCGGCTGTAAGTGTATAGTGATAGAATTCAAGATACGCAAAGAGAATAATATATTTACTGTATTCTCAGGGACCAAACAAAATAGAAATTAAGAACTGTTCAAGGTCAAGGCAACAAAAAATTTGAAAGGCAATAAACCCAAAATGACAATGAGAAAAATTTATTTTATTAAAAATATAAAAAATGCTGAAGACGCTGAATGAACAAAGAATATTCTAGAAAAGCATTTATTAATCTTTCCTAGAGAGGGGCCCCCCTTGTGTTGCCAGTGTATTCACAGTCATCCCATGGAGATCCAGTTAAGTTACATGAATTCAGTAGCTAAATACTAAAGAAATAATATTTATTCTCTTCCTCTTTATTTTTCTAGTTTGCTTGAATATATTTAGGCCAGTAAAACACTGCTTTAATTGATTATAGCATATGAAAACATTTTAATGTCCGGTGGATTGATTTCCTTTCAATTATTTTTCTTGCAGAAACTTTCCTTCAATCTCTTCATTTATTTGCCCAGATGATCTCAGAATAATTTTGAAAGTTCTACTCTCATATGGAGTTTTATCAGAAATTAACATTTTCATAATATAATGTCATCACATTGAGGGACAAGATATTCTATTGCTTTCTGAATGTCTTTTTTCATGTGTTTAACTGAACGGAACACCTATCAAAAGCGTACGATAAGAGATGTGAGGAGTTCATGGCCTCGCTGCCCACCTGCGTGAAAATGCAGAAAGAAAATGATTTTTAAATCTTCGTTTCATGTTGTTTGATAAAGTTTTTTATTTGCTCTTCATTTGGGTACACCATAGGTCTCACATATAGTTGTGTCGGGCTACTATTGTTAATATTATGAATTGAATTTTTTATTACTACTTCATTATCTATGTATTTGTTGATACTGTTTATGAAAACTACTGATTTTGTTATGAACTTTTGTATTGAGATGCTTTTTGAAACACTAGCGTACATGAAACATACTTGGGTAGTGTTAAACAGCTTGAGTAGAGTTTCCAAAACTTGATTTAAAGCCCCCTCCTCGTCACTTACTATGTAATCTATGGCAAGTCAGTTAATTTGGGGGGGACATAATAGGAGAAATGGTTTAAGGACGAACATGACACCCTTTTAGGAAACTGAGGAAGGATGACTGAGTTTGCAGTTCATTCAGATTACATGGCATGGAGCACCTCTGTTCAATAGTGTATTTAGGCATTTACATGAAATTTCATATTAAATTTCATAGTTAAAAAGCCAAGTTTGCATTCATAGATAAACCTACAATAAACTTGCCTTGTTCAAGCTGTAGCATTCTTTTACCATGCTGATGGAATGAATGTACTAACATTTTCATGACAAATTGTGTATAATCTTACATTTTTGTGATATAGTTCTTAGATTTTGTTAACTATTCATGTTTCTTTCATACACTGTGTTTGATAGACACATAGACAAGAGAGGTATATTTAAAGTTAAATAACAAGGGTGTTCCCCAAGTATGTCAGACGCACACCTGAATAATCATCTGTATTTGGCATATTATTTTAACAAATATATTTCTAGTGTCATTCACGGTTACACACTTGTATAGATTTTTTGATTTTAATTTGTTTGATTTTAATTTCTGAAGCCCGTGTTCTGGCGATGGGCTGCTGTTTATCTTGGCCCCACATCCCGCCTCCAATCCTGCCTCATGTATGAAGTGTTTACCTTGCGGTCATCGAGCTCTTCACCATTCTTAGCAGTTCCCTATTTCAGTCCATGCGGGAAGGCAGCACATGTCCTCTGCCTTCGTGTTGGGTGAGACCATGTTGCTTGGTTTTGGCCAATAAAACATGAGTGATATCAATGGATGAACTCTAGAAAGAAGCTGAGAAGGGCAGGTGTGTGACGTTTTCCTTGCTCTCTGCCTCCTAGCAAATGTCAGAGGGTCTGAAATGTTTTATCACTCTGGGTTCTTGTGTAAAAAGGACATGGAAAATAACTAAGAGGAAAGTACTGTTGTAATGTGACAAAGAAATAAATTCTGACTAAAACGGCTATTTAGATGTAATACCCTGTTTTCCCGAAAATAAGACAGTGTCTTATTTTAAGGTGTGCTCCCAAAGATGCGCTAGGTCTTATTTTCAGGGGACGTCTTATCTTTCCTGTAAGTAGGTCTTATTTTTGGAGGATGTCTTATTTTCGGGAAAACGGGGTAGGAAATTAAAAGGAAACAGTGCAACAAAGACAGGCAACCCTCTTTTCGCAATCTGAGTACTTAACTGTCCTTACAGTACAAAACTATAGTTTTTGAATATTTGTTTATGTATCTAAAATAAATTTTGAAAAAAATTCACATTATCAGATCAACATGCTGTGGAGTCAGCTTTCCACATAAAGATCGTATGAAAACACGATAAAATTCTTTCAGAAGGATGCCCTCTGTATACACATTCTGCTCCAGGCATACTAATAATCACTTTCAAGAGAAATGTGAAGCGAATCTGAATATCTAAACTGTGATTTAGTGACACAAAAGAGTAAGGAAAGATTATTCCAAAAATGGAATAATAAGGAAGGTTTGTACCAAAGGAAGGATAGTGATTGATTACCCATTTAGAAATAAAAATTGACTTCTAGATAGACAACATGACATTGATGTAATTTTTAAGTAAATACTAATGGTACGTATAATAACTGAAGATGCAAAAGAACCAGACGCTGCAGTTGAATATTTGAGTCAATGACACAAAATATTGCTGAAAACAAATACTTGGAAATAAAAAGGAAGGTACATTTGGTAGATTTGTGTAGTTATAAATAAAAAGATTCTACAGGCCTCAAAATAATACAAACAGAATAAAAGACTAACAAGTAATTGAGAAAGTAAATTTGTATTACAAGGAAATTAACATATAGAAAATACCTACTATACACATCATATTTACAAATTAATAATAGAATTATTCAATTAAAAATTGAGCAAAGGACATGAATAGAAAAATCTACAAAGATACATGTAAACATATGTATAGGATATTGTTTAATATTGCTAAAACAATATAATAAATTAGTATCAATAATATACTTTATAATTGATCATTTTATCTATGAATTCATTGAAGAAGAGATACATGTCATTTATAATTGCTCAAGAAATCTGCTACACAGACACTTACACCCTCTGTGAGTACATATGTATCAAATGTCCGGGAAAGGAGTATCACAGTGTACGTACAGAAATCTTAAACATATCCACCTGGTTTCACTCAAGTAACTTCTTAGGATTCCAACCTTAAAGAGTAAGTTGGGTGTTCTTATAACTATAGTTGCAATTACCTTTTAAAATTATTATATATGGAAGTGATTTTAAAATATCTTGTATTTAAAAAACAGGAGTATCAAAATAATTTTTGAGATATTTAAGCTATAGAATGTTCTGTGACAAAGAAACATCATATACTATAATGGATTTAAAGATATGGACATATTTTCATGGTATAGAGATCTGCTGAAAAATACAAACCAAACACAGGAAACAGGAATCTAAGCTATTCATAATGTAGGGTGCCTAATTTTTGAATAATCAGGTATAATTTATATGAAATATTCATATATGAATTCATAAATGTATCACTGTAAATTTCAAATACTGTGAGTTTCTACTCTGTTACTTTTCACACATTTCCTTATTATATTTTGACTTTTGCTCGTTAAGTCAAAGGCATGCATTGCCTCAGGAAGCCAGTACATTCTCAGAAGCCTTGACATCAAAGATTAAAATTATTTGTGTCTTACACACCAAAACCATCACAATACTCATGACATAGATGATTTGGGAAATCTCCCCAGAATTGTTTTTTAGTGTCAAATATGCAGCAATTCTGAATACTGTTTACACTGAACCTCTGCTTGGGCGCCAGGATTTTACTACTAATATTTGACTCCATTTACTTTACCACAAGTCTATTCATTTACATATCACTGTATCTTATTTTTGCATGTCTTTCTTAGTAAATTAACTATATATTAATGATATTGTTATAGTTTATTACAAATATTTCATTGTATGTATCAGTAACAAGGAGACTGAATACATAGGCCTGAGCTATAAAAGGTGTGGGGCCTGCTAATTCCTAACAACAGGTTGGTAAGAGGACAAATAGAAACTGCAGTACTTGGCCTCCTGTGTTACATAAGTGTCACCAAGGCAGGCAGGCGGCACACATCCAGAAAGGCAAGCGATAGCGCAAACCTTGGCGTGCCAGTGGTCCTGGTAAAGGGCCAGTAGAGAAAAGAAAAAGAGTCCAGCACAAAGCCCAGATGAAACACTCAGTCAAGTAGACTACTTTGCCTGTTTTTGTGCTGTTGAAGCTATTGAAACTACACTTATCTCAAGGAAGTTGCCGCACCAGGGTGGCTGAGTCTCTTCTTTGCAGAGAAAAGTAGGAGAGGGCATCAGGAAGGGTGAACAGTGCCCGACAAGATCTTTCATCTAGCAAGCGTCAGTCTCTGTCAATGCTGAGAGGTGCAGGAGGACAAGTGGCAGATCTCACCATGCGCAGAGTGTGAGGGTGTTCAGCAGGTCCCTGGAAGAAGGGCTCAACTGCTACTTGAACTTCCCGTTAGAAATGAAAACAGGTAACCTAAAAATGTGTACCCTCATATTAATCTGAACAAAAAAAAAAGGTTGGGGGGGAATAGAGTGGCTGAGAACAGTGTCTACAAATGTACAAAGATAAACAAGATAAAGAAAAAAGGAGGTTCAAATCCATGATCAGGGACCGCCAGGGACTGTGAGGCGGCTTTGGATGAGACAACCCTCCTCACTGATGGACGGTGCTTCCTGAGCTCTGCTGTCTGCGTTATCCTGGGGAAGACAAGATGCTGAATGGACATCTGTACCTGATTAAACATGAAATACCTTAGAAGACAGAATGGCCTTAGAAAAATTTAAAAGATTGCAAGTATTTCATACCTGAGTTTTTGTTTGTTTTTATTTTTTTCTTTTGTCAGAATTTATTCGGATATGACCAGATTCTTAGATATATTGCAAATGCCTGTTCAAAACAATGCATTTGGCTTGGAAATATGTGATGTTTTCATTGATTCTTAGGAGAGGAACATTTGGAGATTCCGAATATGGGAATAAATGCTTACATTTGGACACTAATTACACACAATTAAGTCTAACCTTGCATGGAGCCGGACTTGCAATGTCCAGTGGAATGTTTTACATTATCTTAGTTTAAACTTTCTCCTTTATCTCCCAGCACCTTAAAACACTTTGTTTTTGCAAATGAGATAATCTCATTTCTATGTAGTAGGATATTGGATAATGAACCTTTGTTCATCCTTGATATAAAAATCACAGGGAATAGCAGTGATCTGAGTGGATTGGATAATGGTGGAAAGAGAAAAATAATACAGTGTGTGCTAAAGTCTCACTTGTGAAATAAACAAGCATGATCAGTTCTTAAAAGTCTTTCAGGTTAATGAGATAAAATAATCCATAGTCAAGGAGGGTGGCGGTGTTCATGATACAGGTGCGTGTATCTAAAAAAATGTGACATTAGTTTTGGTTTCAAGCTAATAAAACCTGTCCTCAAAGGATATTTTCCTCACTAGTATAATTCAAAAACAGAGAAACAGGTGGTGTTTATTTCATTCTACATTTGTCTATGTCTTTTCATAATCAAAAATGATTTTATGTGAATCTGTCATCAGCTGCCCCCAAAGATAATAATTGAGTGCTTTCGAAACTCTGGAGTAAATTCACACCTATGAGGTATAGTGCACACTATTTGGGTGAAGGCCACACAATTTTGACTAAATCTGTACAAAAATAAAGCATGTAAACAAAACATGTGCACCCCCAAATATTCTGAAGTAAAAAAAAAAAGCTACCGTAGGTTAAAATTTTGTCTTTTTACTTGTTTTCATCATTGGGGCTCTTGACAAATATTTTCAAAATACAGAATATTGTGTTAGGCAGGATTTGCACTGAATCAGTGCAAAAACAAGTCACTTCAAGCTTTTCGTGCCTTCTGTCACCAATGCTCATTTCCTACTGAAATGAGGTATCTGTGTACGTCAGCCTCCCCGTGCTGCCCTGCATCTTAACACCTCGCACAGAGCAATGACGCCTGTCATCAGTACGCGATCCAGTATGACATAAATAAACGTATTAACGTCACATTTAGGCACTTTGGAATTTTGTTAATAAGCATAATTCATGTTAATTAGTACTTGTGAATTTGGACTCACGGTTTTGCTCGATTGCTTCAATATCTTACTGTATGTTGACTTTGCTCCCCCAACAGTCCCTTCGTTTCTCCTGGTAAGAGAGGGTGAAGTGTCTTTTGGGTGCCACATCTTGCCTACTGGGGTACACGTGTCCAGATGACACCGTGCCTGTAGATCCAGCTTTCTGTGTTTGCCCTGCCTTGGGTAAGAAAACACAAATCCTCCACAGACATGGTGGTTGTTTCAGGATGGGGGGAGTGACACGCCCCTGGGTGAAAGACACAGCTTGATGTTGTGTATGGAAGGACTTTCCTCTTACAAACCCAAGCAGTGTAACCTCATTGTATCCTCATACGAATCAGAATTTAAAAAGTGGATCTACAGGCACAGTGTCATCTGGACACATGTACCAGCGGTATAACTAAGATACTGCAGTCAAAACCATTCTCAGATACGTGGAAAATCTTATAAGAAGGAACACAAAACAAAATAAAAGTGATGTCCTTTTATTTTCTTTCTTCATGTTCTCTTTTCTTTTCTGGCTGGGATCTAACCTAAGATGAGGTAGGCCTGCCTCCCTGCCAACACCTTTTACCTTGTCCCCATGTCAGTGAATTAAGTTAAAAGATGAAGAGTTAAGGGACACAGAAAGGATGAGACAGGATGACATATGAAAATGTGAAGAAAGAGCTGCTCTAGAGAACGGAAGTAAAAAAACAGAAAAATGAAGTTAAAGGCAAGAACCCGTTTGTGGACGATGTACCCGATGATATTATATAACCTATGAAATAAAGCTGCTTTTCTTTTTCTTTTTTTTTGTAGAAACAGAGTCTCATCCTATGGCCCTCGGTAGAGTGCCGTGGCCTCACACAGCTCACAGCAACCTCCAACTCCTGGGCTTAGGCGATTCTCTTGCCTCAGCCTCCCGAGCAGCTGGGACTACAGGTGCCCGCCACAACGCCCAGCTATTTTTTGGTTGCAGTTTGGCCAGGGCTGGGTTTGAACCCGCCACCCTCGGTATATGGGGCCGGCGCCCCACCCTCGGTATATGGGGCCGGCGCCCCAAAGCTGCTTTTCTTTAAGTAGTCAATTAGAAGTGAGTTTCCTGTTCACCCACAAACAAAAGTCCCAGGTGATTCCGATGCTGTTCAGAACAGCACAATTGTTTACTTAGCGAGGTTTTACTGTTTCTTACTTGCTAATTTGCCATAATTGCCAGGCTCTGGCCTTTTTCATCTTGGCAAAACACAACAGAGCCGGCTCCTGTGAAAGGATACAAAAGAATTATTCATGTGGATGCTGGAGGTAAGACAATGTGAAAGGCCTCCAACGCTGTGAGAGAGGGTAGTGTGAATTTTAATATGTAGCAGCATTCTACAAGTCATAGGAAAGAAGATTGAGGATGGTTATTACTTGAAAAGATAAAAGTTCATAATTTTCCAGGTTGGTCTAAAGAAATGAATCCTTGGATTCAGTAATCATGATTAATTCAAGCAAAAAACAAGTAAGTTTTTAGTGGAAATCTCTGTCAATATGTACCTATGCTTTGATTGCTAAGATACTACCTTTTTTTCTAGACTGTGATACTCAAGAGTGATGATCTCATGTCTAGACTTCAGCTTTTAACTTTGCTTCAGCTCAAGGGGTTTTAATGTGTTTCAAAAAGCAATCAATCACACAAAACCTGCTCAGCTGTGACATCTGAGATTTTCTAAAAATTTTTAATCTTTTTTGATAAGGGATTTCTATAAAATCCTGTCGTCAAGGCACAGATATGGCTTTGGGTGTCTGCCTTCTATTCAATAATTTGTAAAGACTTATTGAAATGATAGCCTTTTCATTGTGATTTTCATAGAATTTAACAAGATATGTATTCTTAATCTTTAAACCAATTTGGTTTTAAAAATCCACTGGGGGCATTTTCCACCCTTTATAAGACTGAAAACCAGAAAAATAAGATGCTAAATTATTTTTAACATCTAACAGCAATGGATATTTTACTAATTACTATATTTTAAAGCTTATGCATTAACCACAAAGTATGTTTTCCTTAGTGCATACAATTTTTGTGAATACTTAATTAAAAATAAATTAAAGGGGGATTATATCATTAATGTGCCAGTAAACTAGTCAAGGCATAATTGAATTCATATATACATTGTAAGATCCATCAATAATGTAATGCAGAGTTTATTTGTCTAACATGAAAAATTAGTAAAATATTTGAACTCCAATTACAAATAAATGCCTGCCTATTGCATATGCATACTGAAATGCTGAATATATGTTCTCATCCAATGATGCAACATGGGGTTTGCTTTTCTTGATGGCTTGAGGTCATAGAGAGGCGAAGAGAACAAGAAATAACAAAGAAGTGATAAGCCGTGGAATGTTATCCTAGATTGAGAATGCTTAAGCTTAAAGTTAAGTAAAATATTTAAGGATAATACAAACCATTTCATTTTAAAGGTAAGGATAGTATGATCTGGGCCACCAGGGATCCCAGGTTATCGTACGATTTTAAGACTATTTATAAACTTCACGTTTCTTAATGAACAAAGTAGATGACGGGACTCAGGAGTTCACTAGGAGCTAGTCCAAGGCAGTCACTCACTAACTCACAAAAATATAGCTGGTGTGATAGATCGGGAACCATAAACTAAGAATGGTTGCTACAAAGTTTTTGTTATGTGTTATGCTACTAAATCACACATTTTCAATCTTTTACGGAAGCGAAGATTAACGTCAATAGATTTTTGCACTAATGTATGGTACTCAATTCCTACCTTGCTTTAGTTAATAAGAAAGGGGAATTTATTCTAAACAGTGTTATCAGCTAAGCGTTAAGAAAATAAATAATACATAATAAATTAATAAAACAATTCCAAAATTATGAAAGTCTTATATTTTTTATCTCTTAATGAGTGACTCTACAAGGTGGGCAGTTTTCTATTACAGGGTATCTCAGATCCGTTAAATAATCAACTACTTGTCCTGAATCTACAAGAGAAAGGCATGGGAATAAAACATGTTAGCAGCAAGAGCTTTACTTGAGCTCTTGTCAAAGTCTCTAATAATATTGCTTAGAATTATAATAAAAGAAATAGGGCTTAGGAAACCTAGTTTATTTCAATTTCTTATGGGGAATATCATTTTCCTTGTTCTGCAGTAACATTGAAATGTTTTATGTATTAATCATTATCCAGTTCAGAATCATACAATGTATCTTTGAAAAATATCACAAATAGATCACTATACTGATCACGGGTAAGATGCCTTTTTTATGTTTAATTTTCACAACTTTATAATTTTGCATATCATTGGAATAGAGAGTATCAAATCTGAATTTTAGAAATTTGCATAATGTTCATATTAGTAGCTTCTAAGTATGTTTCAATTCTTAAATGAAGGTGGGGTAGTACATAAAATTTCATATTTGGGCCCATTTTCATTAATTACTTTAGTTGTTAAGTGTTTTCTTTGGTTTAAGATGTTGTCTTATTTTTTCTCTCTGTCCCCAAGCTTTCTCAGCGATGTGGTAAGAGCAATGCTTCAAATATCAAGTCAGATAATTTGACTTGATCCTGGCAGTCAAGTGTACAGCTCATAGAGTCAAAAAATGTGAGGCAAAACCAAGGAGAATCTTCTGAATTTCACCTCCTGAGAGGCGGCTACCCAGTGCCCTTCCTGGATCAAAAGCAAAGTAAGAGTCAATTACATTATCCTGCCATTGTATATATTCTGATATAAACTCATCACAATTCTTTATAAATATTGACTAAGAATTTTAAAAGGAAGTTCCATATAAAACGAAGTATTGTTTTTTCAAGATCTTTAAAGTATGACAGTGGAGCTTTAATGGGGATTGCGTTGAAGTTATATATTGCTTTGGGTAGTATGGACGTTTTAACAATGTTGATTATTCCCAACCATGAGCATGGTATATTTTTCCATTTTTAACATTCTCAGCTATCTCTTTTCTTAGAGTTTCATAGTTCTCTTTATAGAGATCTTTCACGTCCTTTGTTAGATAAACTCCCAAATATTTCATCATCTTTGGCACTACTGTGAATGGGATAGAGTCCTTAATTGTTTTTTCAACTTGACTATTGTTGGTGTATATAAAGGCTACCGATTTATGAATGTTGATTTTGTAACCTGAGACACTGCTGTATTCCTTGATCACTTCTAAGAGTTTTGTAGTAGAGTCCCCGGTGTTTTCCAGATATACTATCATATCATCTGTGAAGAGCGAAAGTTTGATCTCTTCTGACCCTATATAGATACCGTTGATCGCCTTTTCTTCCCTAATTGCGGTGGCTAAAACTTCCATTACAATGTTAAAGAGCAGTGGAGACAATGGGCAGCCTTGTCTAGTTCCTGATCTGAGTGGAAATGATTTCAATCTAACTCCATTCAATATGATATTGGCTCTGGGTTTGCTGTAAATGGCCTCTATCAGTTTAAGAAATGTCCTTTCTATACCAATTTTCTTAAGTGTTCTAATCATGAATGGATGTTGGATGTTATCAAAAGCTTTTTCTGCATCGATTGAGAGAATCATATGGTCTTTGTTTTTTAATTTGTTTATGTGCCGAATTACATTTATAGATTTACGTATATTGAACCAGCCTTGAGATCCCAGGATAAAACTGACTTGGTCATGATGTATAATTTGTTTGATATGTTGCTGGATTCTGTTTGTTAGAATCTTGTTGAATATTTTTGCATCTATATTCATTAGTGATATTGGTCTATAATTTTCTTTTCTTGTTGGGTTTTTTTCCTGGTTTGGGGATCAGGGTGATGTTTGTTTCATAGAACGTGTTGGGTAGTCTTCCTTCTTTTTCTACCTTTTGGAACATGTTGAGTAATATAGGTACTAATTCCTCTTTAAAGGTTTGGTAGAATTCTAACGTAAAACCATCTGGTCCCGGGCTTTTCTTTTTGGGGAGATTTTGTATGGTTGATGTTATTTCTGAACTTGATATGGGCCTGTTCAACATTTCCACTTGATTTTGGTTAAGACTCTGAGTTATCATTTTAATGTGAACCACAAATACATCTTAAGTTGTTTTTTTTTTTTTTTTTTTTGAGAAATTACAAAATCAGCAAATGATCACAACTGGCACGTGTAATAAGCACTAGTTATGGCTGATGTATGAGATAATTAAATGATTTGCAAGAAAATCCAACCACTCCTAGAATTATTTTCTAAATCTATTTTTATGGAAATTAGAACCCGAACATTCTATTTATTACAGGAAGAGAACCTTAGATATTTTTCTGAACATACTAATTGAAAACTCTGTGGACTCATAAAAAGTAATATTTTTTTCTGAAGGATACAGAAACATTTTATCTTCTAAAACTGAGGAGTTCAATATTAAAATGTAGCAAACTTTATAATTTTCACAAACTAAATGTAATTATATGCAGATACCTGTTTTGACATAAAACTCAATAAAATAAGTAAATACACCAATATTTTAAAATATATTTGACAAATTTTAAAAACTGATTTTACTTACAGAATAACTTTACTAAAATAAAATATCTTACTCAGATCAGCTTCCTTAGTGTTGTTTTATCCCCATTGTATTGAAATGCTGTGATTTTTTTTTCAATTTCCCTTTCATGTTATTTATTGTGTCACTTATACAACACTCTACAAAAGATTACAGAAGGTAGTGTACCTTAAAGAGCTGGAGGTCCACATAAAGTCAATCGCCTTTCTCAGCCAAGTTGACAACCGTATAAGCTACTTTGTCATTTCTTCAGTACAGCCAAATTTTTCTTAACATGATAGTTGATTTTCAATCAACTGAGTCCTTATTTCATGTTTAAAAACGAAGAATATATGCAAAGAATCTAGGAAGATGAAAATTTATTTATTTTGTAACAGTTGAGTTTGAACTTCTCAGCTACATTATTTTTTGTGAAATGTTTTTGATGTGTTTTTAATTTGTTTAAATTTTAGCAAAGTAATAGTATGTACATAGAAAAATGAAGCGGGTGGTTTTGTTCTTCTTAAACTCTTTTGACTGTAATTTTATCCTCCTTTACTTTTGCAATTTAAAATTTTAGTGACTTTCTGATATGAGTTGATATGCCTTGACCTCTTCCATATTTATCTCCCTTCTCTTACCATACACTTAAAAATATAACTGGATAGCTCCATTTTAAACCTTTGAAATTCACTGTAGTTTTGCTATTTATTTTTTTACCACTCATAAATAGTTTCTCTTAAATCTCTACTTTGAAAGATAAGATTTCGTTATTTTATTTTTTTCAGCAATATTCATGCATTTTATCTCCCAAAATTCTGTATTCTGTCTGCTGTTTTCCTGCTTTTTTAACACTGATAATGTCATTTTGTCACCATAATTAAGGGTGGAAAGACTGGTTAGAATTTTATTTTGGAAAGTGAATGAATCAATTATTGTAATATTGTAGGGCAAGGAAATAATTTTATGAAGTAGTCGGATGCTTATTTATTTTACTTGGAGATTCCAGTTGTGTGTGATTTCTTTGTTTAAGTATTCGGGATTTCAATAAACAATATAGTATCTTCTGTTATTTCAGAGAGAGATCAAGGACCAGCCTCACCGTTCCCCTTGGATTTCCCTCATTTCTCTCCTAAGTTGGAGTCAGTAGTCTGGCATCCTGTGTCTTGCTTTCATTTATGTTCTCTTGTTTTTGTTTTCTTATTTCCAAGAAAGCGTTTTCAATTAAATTTTCAAAAACAGGCCAGTAAAGGGTAAAATCTTAAATTCTCCCATGTCATAACACACCTTTACATCATGCTCAAACTTTGCAGTCTTACGTGGTATGAAAGCCTAGGTTGGAAAAAGCTTTCTCCAAAATATTAACACATCAAAACTCCATGTTCTGACTAGTACAGCTGATGGACTCTGTAATGGTTTGTTGTTTTATTATTATTCTATTTGCTTTCCTGATGATTTTTTTATCTGGTACTGTCTTATATTTCACAAGGATGTCAGGATCACGTGGCTTCTGCTCATGGTGAAGCACACAGGGGCCGTTTTATTTGAAGATTCAGGTCTTTAACTCTGAAGTAATTCTTTGCCGCTATTCTTTAATAATTTTGTCCTTTCATTTGCTCTTATCTTTGGGAGTTGTATCTTTTGAATCAATCATTTGCATCTTATTTGTAATTGATTTTTCTTTTCTATTTGTGTTTCATTCATTTACGTTTTGGGTTGATATCTTCAGCAGTCTTTTTTTTTTTTTTTGTCCCATTTCTTATCCTTTGCACAGAAACTTGTTTCCTGGATGTAATATCAAAAGAAACAAACAAAAAATCTGAGATTACAACCAGACTTTCTAAATACTCACTTTATCGTTCCACTATGTTCTCTGAATAATTTTTATTTTCTGAGGGGTCATTTCTTTTTTGCATTCATTTTGCTTTTGCTGTTCAAGTTCCAGGTTTTATCAGGTGTCTGGTAACATTGGATTATCCTATTTAACAATAAATTGGTGCAAACCAATTGCACATCAGCATCCGATATGCTTTTAAATAAACAGAGGGAATAAATATTAGACATGTGGTCCATAAATAGATGAATTGAAATTAATTTACCAGTAACTGCTTCCCTTACTACCCACACGATTTCTTTTAGGGAATTTACTTCTGAAGAAGTGAAGTTCAACAAATTGCTGCACATTCACTTGTGATGCTGTGTGTATGTGCTTGATAGGGAGAAGTTTGATTCATTGATTTTAATTCTGATTTCAGACTTATATCTCACACTGCCATCTGTCAGAGTCAAAGGTTCCAGGACTTGGAACCTAGGCCCTTGCCGGATCTGCAGAGCAAATTTGCTCCTCCCTTTCATATAGAGATTTTATCCTTACCTATGTTTCAGGACTTTGTCCATTGCAGTCTCTCATGTGCTTTTCATTTTGCAAAATGTTTGTGAAATATCTAAGTCATTGATGATCCCTTTTTGCTCTTCTCATTTCTGCAGTTTTTGCCTTTTTAATGGCGCCTTTTTTGAGGAGGTGTGGATGAATGCATATTATGTCCATAGTCCTAAACAATAAACACTGCACAGTCTTTGTACGTTAATTAACATTAAGGGATTGCTGTTATCTGCTTATTTTACTGTCTCTTCATTTTTTGTATTAATTGCTTAATCCCATTTTATTCACTTGTTAAATTTGACAAATCCCTAACGGAAGTCTCCTGCTCCAAATAGGATCGTTATATCCATTAACGTTGGTTCTATGAAAAGTTATTCAATTTTTGCTTCTTTGCTGTCTACAATATCTTCCTCATAAATATGCGCTTTTTTTAATGCAGACTTGTGTCAAAACTTCAAACGTGTCTAAAACATGCACCGAATGGGTCAGGGGCACAGTTAATGTCTTGTACAAATGTAAACATCAATTGAATATAAATGAATGTGACGTAAATCAGCAAACACAGCACTGAATCATCTCTGTAAGTGCACACAGATACTGTGATGATAGCTGAGCGGTTACACAGTCAGGGACAGAATATTAGCAGATAGTAGCAGACAGAAGAAGGCTTCTGGTTTATTTAAATTCAGGGGGTAGAATTTTCATATTTACTCAACTTCAAGTTCCTATTACTCTAATGGTTTAGTTTTTTTAAAAAGACTTTTTCCCCTAAAATTTTAATTAGTTCTTAACAACTCCAAGTAGCTTTCATAAAGGATTCTTTTTTATATTGCTTGCTAAATAATCTGGGAAATCCCAAGGGCAGATATTTCATATTGCAGTTGATAACAATTCAAGGTTTCTGAGTTATTTCAAGGTTTATATAAGAAACGTTATTTATTTAAAAAGCCTTGATATTAGATAATGCTTTTCATCACATAACATCAAATTTTAATAGTTTGCTTTCGTGACTCTGTTGGTTCAATTCCCAGGATTAGTTCCTCAGTTTCTCACGATGTGGCTTCATCATTTTTTACTGATGCTGTTTCTCTGGGTTTTCCCGTGGATACTCCTTGATTTCATTCACAATCTCCATTCAAATATCTTTTCCTCAAAGAGTTCTTCCCATTTTTCTCTATAAAAAGTCATTCTCATTGCTCTGTATATAATTTATTTTTTCATAGGAATTATCTCTGCTGATAACTGACAGTACAGTGTATATAAATTGTTTTCTCTCTTTTCCAGCCTGGAATAAGAGTTTTCTGTAGCTAGAAACTTTATTTGCTTTATTACTCCACCTCTCAATGTTTATCAGAGCTTCCACATAAGTCCTCAGTAAATCTTAAGTGGATGACAAAAGTGAAAAGAAACAGTCTAATTCTGGATTTAATTTTACAATATTAAATAATGTAATAGAATAGATGAATGTATATAGCATGATTATAATTTCAAAATATGATATGGTGAAGTGTTTAGGCAGGTGAAGGACAGAATCAACTTGCTTTGACTTTATGTTTACTTGTATATAGGGGGAAATAGCATACAGTTTTCGTTTGTTGGGTTAACAGTTACAGAGGTGCACTCTCTATATAATTACAACTACCTTTTTTTTTTTTGCAGTTTTTGGCCAGGGCCAGGTTTGAACCTATCATCCCTGACATATGTGGCCAGTGCCCTACTCCTTGAGCCACAGGAGCTGCCCTACAACTACTTTTTAGTACAGTACATATTTCAGTGAATCAGCACGACTTCCTAACACTCTGTGTACATTAACATCTTTCTCAAGTCTGTGCACTGTCAACAACTTTCATACAATAATAAATACGGTGAATGTGATTAAGAATGTAATAAATGTCCTTCTGCTATATGAATTAGAATCATGAATTATAGCCAACATAATAAATAAATTAAACAGCATGAATAGATTGTGCTGCCTCCTTAAATAATCTGCTTCTAAAATCTTCTTGTTTATGGCACCTGCTCAGGTAGGAATGAATATTTTCATATACTAAAAATCTTGGTTGGATGCAGTGGCTCACACCTGAAATACTAACATTCGGGGAGGCTGAGGCAGGTGGATTGCTTGAGTTCTAGAGTCCAAGACCTGCCTGAGCAAGAATGAGACTTTGTCTCTACTAAAAATAGGAAATAGAAATTAACTGGGTGTGGTGGCCACACCAATTGTCACAGCTACTCGGGAGACTGAGGCAGCAGGGTCACTTGACCCCCGGAGTTTGAGGTTGCTGTGAGCTATGATGCCATGCACTCTAGCCTGGGGCAACAGAGTGAGATTCTATCTCAATAACAACATCAACAACAACAAAAAATCCTGGTAGGCTCTTCATTCTATAAATATATGCCAGGAAATATACTTGATCCTAATAATGTTGTACTGTAAAGAAAAATTCATTTCCTATGTACCAAATAGCTTAACAGACAAGAAACACCATTATAGTCATAATTTAAAGAAGGTTAATCATTCCTACCTGTACAAGAATTACGAAGTAAAAATAAATTGAACCACCACCACAACAAACCAAGTAGTACTCAAAGGAGGTTAAAGAAGGGTTAAAAATTGGTTAACATGTATAGGCAGCATTACAGGCAGAAAGCAGAGCATCCATTTAAAGAGGAACACACAAGCTATGCCAAGACTGAAGAGACGTCTGGTGTGGCTGATGAATGTGTGTCTTCTATGATGAGCTGTGACACATGAAAGTCACACTATCAGATGTCTTTCAAGATAAAGACGCTGCACAGTGTCGAGGGTTTGACTCTTCTGGAGATTTTTGTTTGCATCAAAGACAGGAAAGGATTGAAAGGTCAGAAAAATGACAGAGTGAGATGTGTTTCTTAACATTTATCTAAATTTTCAGAAGTTTCACTTTGCTTGAAGGTAATGTGCATTAGATTGGGCGTAGGGATGTGCATTGAACAGAATCGTTGGTTATTCTGTTCTCTCAAGGACTCTGACCTTGCCGAGGTCTCATACTTGGTTTGTGTTGCTTGTGTGACTGGAATTGCAGCTTTGAGCTCCTACTGTCTCCATCAGAAGACCACTACTATTGGCTTACTCTAGAATTTGGTCTCCAGAATAGATGGAGACCTCCAAAAGTAGTAGCTTCAGAGTCCAAAGTAGAGACACACTAGCTAAACTGCAGCTGTAATTTCAAGAAATGTGTTGCTTTCATGACAGTGATTTTGTTGGTGTTTGTCATACACCGTTATTAAAAAGTACCTAAATGATATTATGTGATAAAAAGAGATCCACCCAGAAAAACCAAAAGTTAACACTGACAGTAACTATCACACGTTTGTAAATTCATTCTTCCTTTGGCCATGAGCCACGTTGTACTACTACAAATAATGTGTACTCTAAATAAAGGGAATCTCTGTTTTGATTTTGTTAAATACAGACATGTTTACTGATGCGACAATAATAAAGGTGCACATGTTAAGATTTGTCTATATAACTTTCATTCCTCCTCACTTCTCCCTCCATATTTTTGATAGTTGTGCTACTATTTTAACTTTTTCTAATACTTTATGACACATTTCCATTTTGGTCGTTTATATCAGCTTTAGTCACTATTTCTTCACCATGTTCTATCATGTGTGGTTATTACCACCCCAGACTTCTCTTCCCACTTCCACTTCTCAAACTCAGTGACCTCTACTGTTATTTTTACAATGATAACAGTGTTAACAACATACGCAGTCAGTTCTAAAGACTGGTGCTACTATGAGCCCAGAGATGCCAAGGCAATGGTCTGATGCATCTAATCTCAAGGTTGCATCACACACATGCCCAGTTTTGTTTGCAATAGTTACCTCACATTTGGGCAGATAGGTTCAGAATCAATGGGACAGTCAGGAGAGACCGGGTGTATAGAAAAAAATATCTGAGAGTGGCAAAGCAGAGCTTCTCAAAATACCTAATAGGACCAGATGGTGTGACTGACACCTGGAGTCTCTTGAGGGGTCCTGAGAGTGATGGTGCCTTATCCCTACAGCTGGGAATATGAACATTATCTCACTTTGTGCAGTTGCCTCTGTAAGGTAGATGTGCATAATCTCTGCGTTTTTTTTTTTATCATTACTTTCACAATATTTCAAAAATCACATTGTCTTTGAAGTGTCTGCCATACCCCTGTTACCAAATGCCTGCATAGTTGTCATCATCAAAGTCTAAGTGTTTTTTGCCTATAAGATGATGAAAATGAAATAATTATATGACTGTCATTATGTAAATATTGTTCCCAGCCCCAATGTCATTATCCTGATTATAAGCAAAGAGGATATTCCTAGCTCTGTGAATTATAGCCTTTTAATATTTTGGTCAATTATGCAAAACCCATAACACATTTTAATTTTCTTATTTAGCCATAATTCTTGTGTCATGTTTTACTTTTATTTCTAATTTTTTTTATTTTCTTGATGTTTTATTACTTACTTTCATTGCTATTGATAGAAAATAATGTCTCGGTTGTGTGCGGATGAAGGGAAAGTGCCCCTTTGACCTGGAAGTTTCAATGAGAGATCAACTCACAAGAGGGCAGATGAATAAGAGAAAGAGATTCATTTACTGTGCATGTGGAGAGAATTTAAGAGTCATTATCTAATATACAATGGAGGCCAGATATTTATATGCCCTAGTTTTATGGGGGATGGAGAGAAGAATGCAGGTGACTCTGCATAGGAGCAATAAAGGGTTGGTAGGGAGGACAAATAGATACTTGGAAGAAGAGAGAGACAGGGAAAAGAAACTGACCTGTAAAAGATTTTCTTGGGAGATGACATTAACTGGAAGGACAGGTATTATATGTCAAACTATTTGGGCCAGGTCTGGTTGCATTCTTGATCTTCTTTTCTGTAATATGTTGAGATAACTGTGAGGGAAAGGGAAACTGACTGCTCTTTTTGATGGGTTAATTTTTTTATGAAAAAAAGAGGGAAAGATCTTTCCAAAGCCTGCTGATCTCTAAGGGTCTTTAATTCAAAATCGGTTTTATACCATGGAGTCATGCAAGGCTGGGAAATTATGTTTGTAAACTCAGCCTAGAGAAAGTGCTATATACCTTATTGGTTAGTATCACTATGGTCACCTTTGAGCTTTTCCCTGTAGGAAGCTACGCCTCGACGCTAGCACCTAGACCACCCTTCAAAGCAATTCTGGAACTCTTTTTCTGCAGTGGCTGTCAGAGCTGTCATCATACAAGGTCTGACAATTTAGTTAATTTACCTCATTTCTGAAGATCACCACATTCACCTGTCACTTACTCTTTGACCATCTGGTGACAAACCCCAGTGATATTCAACAGTGAGGCATGCACCACTCTTTCCTGGCTGAATTCGTGAACTTAATTGTCAGACCTCATACATGCCATTCATAAAAATAAAAGCATTTACTGTTTTCTCATGTTTTAATCATTCTTTCCGAAATAAGAGTCTATCTTGGTCTATTTCTTATTTTCATTACAGATGTATGTGCAGAAAGAACTCAATGCTGGCTCCATGGCTCAGTGTTCCTGGGCACGTGTCCACAGCACGTGATTTCAACTGCATTACCAGAAGCCACACATCTGGTTATGGAGTCTCTGCAAGTCTGTGTCATGGTCACCTGCTTTTCCATTTTGTCAACCACTTCATGAACTTTTACACTGGTCTGTAATTTGTCCAATATAGCTTGGAAAACTAGTTCCAGGTCAGATTCATTACAGTTCAGGTCACCATCAATTGCAACAAAATCTTCAAAATCTATTTCGGGTTCGGCGCCCGTAGCACAGTGGTTATGGCATCAACCACATACACAGGGCTGGGGGGTTCAAATCCAGCCCGAGCTAGCTTAACAACAATGACAAATGCAATAAAAAATAGCCAGGCATTGTGGCAGGTGCCTGTAGTCCCAGCTATTTGGGAGGCTGGTGTAAAAGAATTGCTTAAGCCCAGGAGTTTCAGGTTGCTGTGAGCACCACACTCTACCAAGGGTGACATAGTGAGACTCTGTCTCAAAAAAAAAGTAATTCAAATTCTATCATGGGAGATGGGCTTTCTGATGGGGCCAAAAAGTCACACTCTTGGATTGTGACAAATCCAGCTTTCTTGAAACACTCCTGTATCATTTCTGGCTGAACTTTGTTTCAAACAGAACTGATCAGGGGACACCCAGATGCAGTTTGAACTTTTGTTTCAAACAGAACTGATCAGGGGACACCCAGATGCAGTGGATAAAATTGCTCCCACAGGCAGACCACAGCTTTGGCTTTTAACATGACCCACTACAGGAACTGAGATTGTCCTGATGATGGCCTGGTCAAGGGGTCATATTTTTTAAGTCATATTTGGAGGCAGAAATTTCAGTGTCAAGTTTGTGAGATGATTTTCTTTGGCGGCCAGAAGAGTTGTCTCCTGTCAGTAGAACAGACTGTTTATTCTTCTCTGTTTCCTGGTCAATATCCCTTACCCCTCAGTGGTGGTCAATATTCAGGTGTCAGTCTTCTGCTGAGTACACAGGGTACATGATCAGTCCATGGAAATTAGGTTAACTTAATTTAAGGAGGTGGTGGGTGGAGAGAGGTGGTCAGCTATGGAGGATGTCCCAAAAGGGAGAATGATGAGAAGTCTCACAGGGAATACCCTGCACAGAGAAGGTACGAGTGCGTTAGGCACGTAGTGAGTGATTTTCAATTTCCGTCAGAGCCCAACCATCAAAGTCAAGTCAACTTGTCAATTAGACAAATGTGGGTTTCTGTGGATATGGTCTAATTGAAGTTTGAGAACTCTTTTCTGGGAAAAGTTCTTGAATGAGACAGCTTGACCAACACAGAGAAGATGAAGGTCACTCCACACTAGTGAGCCATGCTGGTGTTGGCAGGTGACACTGTCAGAGAATGTCCCTACTCCAGCCTGTAGAGAAGGTCTTGTGAGACCCAGCTGACAGAGACCAACTCTGCCACAGCATTAAGCTTTAAGTGTGTCCACAAAAATCTTGAGTATTTATAAGAGTTTGGGGGTCTTGTAGTTAAAGCCAATAACTCCCTTACAACATGTAACATGATGTTCTTATGGGCAGGGACGCTGCACTCCATGTTCTTATCACAGCAGAACACACCGGCTCACGAGACATTCCAAAAATCAGCTATGGTGTGGGGGCGGGTGGGGGAGGGTGCCCAGTAGAAAGACATTTATGTTTTCAATTTTGAATAAAAAATAATTTATGAGCAGACTGATGTCAATCTCATTGTTAATCTTTTATAATATAGCTCCTTTTTTAGATCTTTTTTTACATTCTTTTTTTATTTTTATTAACAAAAATGGTTTTTATTAAATCGTAACTGTGTACATTGATGCATTTATGGGATTCAGTGCACTGATTTGACATATGATATGAAATGCTTAAATTGAATTAACACATGCGTCACAATGATATTCTTTTTAAAATAGTTTTGAAACCACTGCATCATGCCCATTAGGTGAGGTTCTGCCTGAGTACCCTCATTTTTTAGATCTTTTATGAATTTTTAGGTTTGTCTATTTTATCCTTGATGTGCTGCAATGTTACAGGTATTTTTTATTTTTGTTAATTCACCCTGGTCAATAGACTTTTTAACTTTCAAAACTTCTTTATTCATTTGTAATTTTTCAGTGTCTTGTTAGTACCTTCCCTCTCCCATGGTAGATCTGATTCCTGCTGTTGTTGTTTCCCCAATTACTAAACTATTAGATAGGTATGTCTACGCCACAAATTTTTATCTCATTTTTCCATCTATTTGCTCATTCTTATAATTTAGACTTGCAGTTAATTTTCCAATCATTCTTATGAATATTTTATATTAGAAATGGTATTTCTAAAGTCAAATAGTTCTTATTATACACTGTTTTTTTTTCCTTTGGAGAATCCTTATTTTGTTAATGGATTTCTTTCTGAAAACTGCATCTGAAGGCCCTGATAGCTTTTGCAAAGCTATTAGTTATATTCATTCTTTATCATCCTTTATTCTCATCGGTGTTACAGGTATCTTTTCGTGTGTCTAGTGATGCTCATTTGGGTATTTATTTATACTTAAAATTCAGAGACCGGGCTCCTTCAAATAATACAAGTGGGAGTTTCCTTTCCTGTTTTCCCAGTAGCCTCAGAGAAGGTTACCAACCAGAATTGCAATGACCAGTTGTAGAGAATTTTCATTCATTAACTGTTTTCATTTGGGGTCATAAGGCAGCTGGTTAAGAGGCAAACTCCAGGCCCTCCAAGAGTCAAAACAGGGAAAGCATTACTCTAGAGGATTCACAGGAAACTCCGTGCGACCCGCACAGATGGCTCCATTTCCTCAGAGGCTGGACTGCAGTGCTGGAGCAGGTAGAGTGAGGAAAGTGAACTTGTTCCCCTGCAGGTTTTCATCTCATTGCCCAGCGAGCTGCTGTACTTGTTCTCCATTGCTCTGAATGTCCCCGTGCCGCAGGCGTCTCTGGCCTTCTGAGCAGAGGCTTCCAGCCTGTCTTCCCTCCTGTGGTCTCTGGAAGCTTCTCTTGTGCTTCATTTACTGACACCCTCACATGCATTGTTCATGTTCCTAAAATTTTTTTAGAATGCATTTATATGTACACAATTCTGACAACCTAGTATTGCAGATTTATTTAATGTTGTATGTAGCTAATTATGTAGAATTATAAAAAAAACTAAAAATGTGTATGCTCAGTTTTACATTTGGACTTGGCATACTGTATGGATAATAAAGTTCTCATGATGATTTCTCCCTTTCCCTTCCCATCTGAGTGCAGGAAGCAAGGACTCCCGGTATATTTAACTCTCAGTAACTCCTATTTACTCTCATTATTCTTTTGTGGTCTTACACCTTTAAAAAGCCTACCTTCCTTCCAGTAATATCCCTTCAGCAAGTGTTTATTTGTTGATTGCTTGGAATATTTTCTTCTTGAGTACAACTTCCCTCACCTATAGTTCAAATGAAGAAAACCAGAATTATCGCAGATTTCCAAACATCCCAGCAACCACATATACAGCTGACCCTACACTGGATGTGCTGGACACAGGAGGAGTAAAGAGCCTGTTCCATAAAACTGGGAAATCTACTGTGAGGATCAGTCGCATCATACAGTGATGCTTTCCGGTCATTTTTAAAATCACTTTGGGTTAACATTTTAAATATTTGATACATTTAAAACCTTTTACAGTTTGGCATGATACATCAATTTTAAAAGCTCATGGTAAATGAAAAAAATGATTTATTTTAAATTTTCAGCCTCAAATTTCACTTAAAATTTTATTTTTACAATAACTGAGAGAATATTCAAATAATTCCGAAAAAGTTTGTACTGCTTCTATAATTTAAGGGCTGTACACCATCTTATATAGAAGAACAATTTTTTAGTAATAGCTCTTAAAACTAAGTACCTTACCTGTACAGCTTCTTAAGTGATCTCCATAGTTTTCTTGACCTTTAGGTAGACAACATTTTCAGGGAAAAGATCATCTAGGCAAATTCTTAAAAGTCAAAAGGAAATCTAAAGGCTATTTTTAAGGACTGGAAAAGGCCAAACACTTAAAATCCTGCAACATTATATTTTTGCACACAACAGAAACTGCCTTAAAATGACAGTTTCAGGATAAAATCATCTTAAATGTTCACTGTGTGGCAAGTTGCTTTTTAAAATCCTAAATAACTGCTACTGTATTAGTGCATTATGGACTGAAGAAAAATAACTTATTCTGGAGTCATCTAGTACGTCACAGATTACCAAGGACATAGATATTTGCCACACACACCTATTCAGAATGCTAGCAAGCATTTGCAGATTTTAGTTTGACAAATTGGAGAACTAATCTGAAATTTTAAGAAAAAGGTTACAAATTTGAAGAGACGTTTTCCATTTTATGTTATAGGATAAAAGAAGGTAGAACAAAACAAAACAAAACAAAAAAACCCTACTTTACTGATGGTCCAAAAGAATTTCTTTGACATTGCATAATTATTTTAAAGCTAAAATGAAATATAAGCATTAGAATTTTTAAATCATATTCATCAGAGACTGAGATTTAATGGAGATGACATTTGAAGGAGTAGAAAAAAAATTAATTGGAGGAAAAAATCCCTGGGATTCTGGGTACTTGTTACCACTGTATCTAAAGCAACATGTTTTTGTTTTTTTTTCAGACGTTATGTATATTGGGTCCTGAGTATCCTCTCTCGCTTTTTTTTTTTTTTCAATCGAAAAGAAGCAACAGCAAAGAAATTTAAGGGAGGAAGAGAAAAAACTGCGATTAGACATCTATCGCAAACTTAGTCTAACCAGAATCTTATTGTTTTTGGCATGTCTACCACCATTCATCTGCGTTTGTCAGTTTTCTTTTCAAGGACAGGGTCACAGACTAATGGAGGTGTGAAAGTTACGTACATTTGAGTACCTGCCTACTGTTAATCCATTATATCTGTGTGATAGAATAACATTTCCTTGCTCAAATGTTTTTTATCGATTTATTAGTTTTAAATAGCTCTTTGGGAATAATTGATATACAAAATAAACAAGATATTTATCATCTATGACTTGATAAGTTTATTTTTGGAATACACGTACACCCGTGAAGCCACCCCTGTCACAATCAAGGTTATAAACATTTGCACCACCTTCAAAATTCCTCTTGCCCTTTTGATTTTCATTTTGTTTGGTGCCATTTTGTTCTTTTTTATATATTTTTTAAATCACGAGCTCTATTGCTCTAATCTGTTAAATCCTGACTAATTTGTAAGTGTACAATTTGTTAACTATAGACATTATCGTTAACAACAGATCTCTAGAACTCATTTATCTTGTGTAACTAAAATTTTACTTTTTAAGATGGTTTTAGAATATAAAATTATAAGTTTATGTTAAAGAAAGGGAAGAGAGTGGGGGGAAGAGATGAGAAAGAAGAGAGCAGAGAACAGGGCGTGTGACAAGGGATGACAGGGAGAGAGAGAAACAGTGAGGGAACGGCGTGGCATCCCAAAGAGAGGACGGAAGCGTGCCAGTCCCCCCAGCTAAAATATTAGAGGAGTGGACAGATACGAGACATCACCTCATACCTGCTAGGATGGCTACCATCGAAAAAAAATTATAGCAAGTGCTGGCAAGGATTTGGAACAACTGGAACACTTGTATGCTGTTCGCAGAAATGTAAAAGGGTGAAGCCACGATGGAAAACAGTACACAGGTTCCTAAAAAAATATTAAAGGTAGAAATACCATATAATCCACAAATCCCACTCGCAGTATATATCCAAAATAATTGAAAATAGAATATCAAAGAGAGCTTCCATTTCTAGGTCCATTTCAGGTCCAATACCTTTCAGTCGTTACAACCTGGTGAGCTAAATGACCATTGATTTCCTGGGAGGACAACAGCCCCCAACTCTTCTACCTTATCAACTCATTGATATGCAAGACCATGTAAGTCTGAAGTTCATAAGTGTTAGGTTATCTAGATGTAGTTCAAATATTTGTTAAGTTCTAAATATAAAAAACTTAAAATGTGCTATCTGGATAGGCATGTTTATAATGAGACACAATTTCAGTTAGAATTTTCCTTAGAGTTGCAAATTAAATATTAGAGTGGCAAAGAAGAGAGTGAATTAATATGTGTTTCATTTCTATCTAGGAAAAGAAAGAAGACCACAGGGAGCTTCATGGAGCAATCTCTCAAGAGGACTGGCAGGTGTGCCTGACCTTTGCCCCAGAGGGAGACTTATCTTTTTTTTACACTGGACCATAAACAAACCTGCTCTTTGACCTGGAGTATCTTATATTCCCAGCTATGGGATAAACAAATTACCTTGAAAGATATTCTTAAACAAAGAATGTCATTACCTCTGCTTACAAGAAGGGCATGAATGTGAAGAATTGATGGAGAACTGTCTTGTAACAGAGACAGCAAGCTACATTTAGGACGGAGAATTTGCAGCAAAGCTGTGATGATAGCTGTAAGAAATATTTCTGGGCGGTGCCTGCGGCTCAAAGGAGTAGGGCGCCAGCCCCATATGCCGGAAGTGGCGGGTTCAAACCCAGCCCCAGCCAAAAACTGCAAAAAATGAAAGAAATATTTCTGAGAATTAGATACAAAAGACTGGTTAAATTTTGCAGACAAATAGGGACATGGTTTTAGAAGAAGAGCTACTCAAATATAAGGGTCATTTTTCCTGTGAGAGTTCACTGCAGTCTCAGTGTTGGTCTGAGACCAGCAGTTGCATAAATTCCTTCATGTTATGAGTTCTGGAGAGTCTTGGAGGATCCCGACTTACACTAAGAAAACTCATAAGAGACTGAAATATACAGACTGTGTAGCATATAAATAGAGCAACCTAAGGAATTAGAAATTAGTTCTTTGAATATGTTTGAGTGATAGACTTTCTAGCAGATCGGCTTTACAGAAAAGAAAATTATCCAAAGGTCCTTTGATGATAAAAGACTTAAAATAAAAATATTTATTATTTTATTTAATTTTATATATTGATAACATTGATCTCTCACAGTAGAATATGTCTATCTTTAAAATAGAGGTAGAAGTAACTTTCCAATCTTTCTGGTAGAAACTTTATTTCAAAGAAATGATTGAAGCATATATTTTTTATTTTTTATCTAGGACTTACATTGCTTTTGTTCTTGGATCTGTGCTCATGGAACTCTTAATAGTGGTTTAAGAGAAGGGCAGGGGGGGGAGCAGGGTTTTACACGGGCTTCCAGTGTGTAGTTCTGGAAGGAACAGCTGGACACTGATTCCTGAACAGGCCAGATGTACAAACATCTGGGCCTTCGCTCATGACTTTGACACAAAGTGCCAACAAGCCACAGAGGGCCCGAGGAAGGTGTTGATGTGCATGGCCCAGAGCGAAGCAGAAAGGGAGGATCCTGACTCCATCCACTGCGATTTTGTGCATGACTTGACCCAGCCAAATGTCCATTTAGAGAGTGAGAAAATGCCAGAAAAATTATTTTTTCTTAATAGAGTACCTACAAGAGATTATTTAAATTAAAAAAGAGAGATGCACTACTGCATTTTGATCTAATAAGACAACCTATCTGATTTGTAAGATACACTCTAATTTTATTTATTTATTTATTATTTATTCATTTATTCATTTGAGAGAAAGCCTCAAGCTATCATCCTGGGTAGAGTGCCATGGCATCACAGCTCACAGCAACCTTCAACATATGGGATTAAGTGATTGTCTTGACTTAGACTCCCAAGTGGCTGGGACTACAGGTGCCCACCGTAATGCCTGGCTATTTTTTTGGTTGTAGTTGTCATTGTTGTTTGGCAGGCCCAGGCTGGATTCAAACCCGCCAGCTCTGGCGTATGTGGCTGGCGCCTCAGCCGCTTGAGCTACAGGTGCTAAGCCTATAATCTAATTTTAAAGATGTAAATTTGTTTAAAAGAAGTTCTTATCTAACAAAAGTAATCAATGTAACCTGGTTCTGTGTATCTTCAATGAATCCCCAACAATAAAAAAAAGAAGTCTTTAATTGCAATTAAGGAAAAAATTAAGACTTAGGTAAAGATTATTAACAGTTCTACTTAAAATTATCCTTGCCACCCTCCAGCCTACCCAGAGGGTATTATTTGCATCTCTCTTGCCTGAACTAATTAATTCTAAATCAAATTTTAATGCAACCTCTTAACACTTGGTATAATAATCCATAAGTATTATTGCTTATTCAACCAGGAATTATTTCAGCAGTGTAAACAATTTACCTGAATTTAAAAATACTTACATAGTTCCCTTCCTCTTAAATGTTTATTTTTGAAATTCCCCACCTCCTGTGCACCTGAAATCATAGATGATAGTGAAATTCTATTATTCAAAGTTGTCCCAAATGCATGAAAAAGTGGCTCTGTCAACTCTGTTGAGGTTCAGGATATGTCCATTAAGTGTGCTTTAATTAACACCAGAGCATTTTCTAAAATAGCTGTTTGGATTTATAATTATCAGTATAAGTCCAGATTTGAAATGTGTGTCAGGCAGTTTGCAGTTGCTTCTTTATGAAGCTCCCCCTTCGAGATATTAATAAATTCACTGGGATAATTTTCTAGGTTTATGTGGTTGGAATACTAACTAACATCATTTCAAATTAATCTCTATTTCCCTTAGCTAGGAACATTTCCCTTATTTAGATTTTAAAAGTGTTGTTATGTTCTCCTTATATTCTCCTTTTATACTGGAAATTGGAGTATACCTAAGGGTATTCAACTATGCTCTTCTGGGAGGACCTTTATACTCCATTTTGTAGATAATGTGAAATTTTAGTTTCTCCTCCTTTACGTAATGAAATACTAATTTCTGTAGAGTTATGGCTATCAGTTTATGCAGAACTACTCATATTCACTTCCAATAACTGAGTCATTCTCAGTTTTACTATATATTTAAATTAGTGACTTTAGAGGCTGGGTGCAATGGCTCGTGCCTGTCATCCTCACACTCTGGGAGGCCAAGGCAGGTGGATTGCCTGCACTCACGAGTTCGAGACCAGCCTGAGCCAAAGCAAGACTTCATCTCTAAAAATAGCTGGGCATGGTGGCAGGCACCTGTAGTCCCAGTTACAGCTGAGGGGAAGCTGAGGCACGAGAATCACTTAAACCCAAGAGTTTGAGGTTGCTGTGAGTTGTGATGCCATGGCACTCTACCAAGGGTGACAAAGTGAAACTCTGTCTCAAAAAAATAAAAAATAAATACAAATAAAATAACTCAGTGACTTTAGTATGTGGTCTTTACTATCTACTAGGAAGGGGCACTTTTAGATGTTTGTGAGAGTATGTTTATCAGAATGGGTGTCAGTTCTTTCATTCAGTAATTGGTGACAAAGAATGCTAACTGTGCCTTGTATGCATAAGATGGTCTCACCCAGATAAGCACAAGGCCACCTCCTACAGAACATGTGTGGGTCAGAAACCTACTTATAATTTACGTGAGCCCAGGACTTAACTGTATTTCATATGGGAACAGAAAATATTTTTGCATATTTCAAATGCATTGACCTTATTTTTAGGATATTAAGGTCTGAGGAAAAATTATAAGTTACTGTTCATATTGGTTCTTGTGTGAAATTTTATGAAAATCATGACAACATATTAGTGTCGGTCTGCATCTGTTGATGCTCTATGCGCAAATACGTGCATTTATGTGTAATAAACACTATTTTACTATAAAGCACCCTCCTTAAAGGCATTATGTTGATTAATAAATTTTCCATTTATGCAAGGGATTAGTGAGTTATTTTCCCCACAGTGCTGCAATAGAAATTAGCCACAAATTCAGCAGCACACAACCATCTCCATTAGCTTTTTGCTTTTGTCAACTAATTAAATAGGCATGGTTTTAGATCATGTAGGTAGACTTGCCTCTGATCAGAGTCGAGTTCAGGTCTGCTCCACTAGTTTCCTTCTTAGATAAGAAGAAAATTTGAGACATGTTCTTTTGGTTCAAGTACAGGAGAACAAAATAGTCTGAAATGATTGAGCATAATTCACATTTTTGTTCATAAGGCATTCGTTAATGTAATTGACCAAACCAGGCCACGTGCTGTCATTATTATGGGTCAAACCAATAATCAAAAGAAATACACTCCATTCATCATAAGGCCAATGAAAGACAAATGATCCAGTCCAATAATATTAGAGGGAAAAGTACATGCCTCTCATGGAGGCTGGTGAGGCAGCACAGTAAATGTTTGCTGGAAAATCGTCTAAAAATGATAGGCAGTGTATTGATGTTATTAAATTAGATATAGAATTTGGTTATGGTATCCATGACTTTGATTAAAGATAATAGGGTGTTTCTAAAAGCACTTTCCCATTTGAATACATACAAAGTATTCAAAACATACCAAATCTTAAGACATCAAATAAATTTGAAAATTGTGATAGAATTGAAATTAGTCAAATTATGTTCTTTATGTAGTAGGCAGAAAACAATATGTCCCCTTCAACCACAAATATGTTCACATCTAGTCCCCCAACCTGTTACTATGGGTCTGTGTCGATATGAAAAAGTTAAGATTTTGAAATACAAAGACTATATTCTGGTGATCTGGATGGGTACAGGGTAAACCCTGAGATCATTTGAAAAAAGAAAAGAAAAGTAAGAGTCAGAGAATGTGACTAAAGAAACAGATGTCAAGTGATGCGGATGGTTTCAGGTGATCTGTAGTCAAGAAACTCCAATAGTCTCTAGAAACTGGAAAAGACAAAAAATGGATTTTTTTTTTTTCAACAACTTCCAGAAGGAACACAGGGTTACTAAAACCTTGATTTTTATCTCAGTGACACTGATTCTGGACTTCTGATCTTCAGAACTGTAGGGTAATACATTTGTGTTCCTTAAGCTGTTAAATACGTGTAATTTATTAGAACATAAGTAGGATACTAAGACACATTACAAATTTTAAGTCTTACTAGTGTAATGTTGGCAAGGGGAGAGATAAACAGATCAATGGAACAGAACAGAGGTTCCAGAAATACAATACCCACACAAGTATGGCCACTTGAATTTTTGACAGAGTGGAAAATAAATTTCATAAAAAATAATATTTTCACAAATGATGTAGAAATAATTGATCATCATTGCAGAAAAAGAAAAAAAAAAGGAAAAACCCTGAGGTAACTCTGACACCTTACACATAAATTAATTAAAAAATAAATCACAGATAAAATTGTGAAACAAAAGAAAAAATCTGTAACAATTTTAGGACACAATATACAAGGATATCTTCATTCCAGACATAAGACAAAGGGTTCACACACGTGACGCCCAAAGCAAGATGCCTAAAAAACAAATTTATAAATTAACCTTTATCCAAGTTAAATCTTGTGCCATTAGAAGAATTACAGTGATAGGGGAACAAAAGGACAGCGGATGGTTGAGAGAAAATATTTGAAGATTTCATATATAATAAAGGATTTATATCAACAATACAGAAAGAACTCACAAAACTCAGGGTTAAGAAAATAAGCAAGCCCACTAAAAAATAGACAAAGGATTTGAAGATGCACCTCTCTAAAGAGAAAAGGACAGCAAGTAAGCACACAAAATAGGTTCAGTGCTGTTAGCCATTGGTTAATGCAGATGTTAGCTACTGGAGAAACACAAATAAAAACTATAGTGAGATACCACTGCACACCTATTAAAATGACTGAATACCAAGAAAAACAAAAAGTAAAAACCTTACACAAGGGCCAACTGGGACTCTTACGCATTGATCACAGAAACACAAATAGTGCAGCCACTCTTAATAAGAGCTTGGCAGTCACTCGTAAACACGCAGGAGCTGTTCGACCCTACAGTCCTATCCTGAGTATTTACCCCCGAAAAATAAGAATTTGTATTCACACCTAAAGATTTACACAGATATTTATAGCACACCCATTCATAATATTCAAAAACTGTTAACTATCCAAAGGTTAGGGATCATTAACAAATGTGGCACATCCAGGCAAATAAAAGGAACAATATTGTCATACACCCAACACTTTGGATGAATTTCAGATCCCTCTGTGAGTGAAAAAGGCAGGTTTCAAAAGCTACATAGTGTATGAGTCCAAATTTAGCTTGATATTTTCAAAAGACATAACTTTAGTGGTGAACAACGGATCCATGGTTGCTAGGGTTTAGGTAGAGGGGACAGCTATGACCAAAAAGCAGAGTATGTGGGAAATTGAGGGGGAATGATGGACTATACTCTGTTTGCTGTGTTGGTTATACAAATCTATGCATGTTACAATTCACAGACCATGTGCCCGACAGTCTCTAAAATGGTCTTCGAAGATTTCAACCAGATACTCACATCCTTATGTTATGCCATCTCTTTGAGGGGGAAATCACCTAGGAAATCGTTTCTAATCGATAGAATACAACAAAGGTGTGGGTTGTCACTTCCATGAATCACCTATATAGGATAGAATCTCTGTCTTGGTACCATGCTCATCGCTTCTGTGACTAGTTTATGTAAGACAGCATCTCTGTCTTCCTAGCATGTCCCCACTTTTGCTAAATTTTGAAGCAAGTTGATGTACTGGTGAGACCCATGCGGCAATAAATGGAGGGGCGCCTCTTGGCAGCCACCAGCTAGAAACTGAGGCCATCAGTGCCAGAGGCCTGGAGGCTCTGAAATTCCACCAGGGGCCCCAGGTAAGCGTGAAGTGGGTCCTGCCCAATGGGAGCCTTCAGGGGCGTCTCCAGTGTTGGCCTGTCCCTTTATCCACCTGTGAGACTCAGTAAAAGAATCTAACTAAATTTCTAACCCTCAGAAACTAGGAGAAAACTGATGAAATGTGTGGTAGTTTGTTATACAGTACTAGAAAACCAATAACTATTTTCCAAAGTTGAAAACATCAATTCTATTTTGTAAAAACTAAAAAAGTAAATAAATAATAGTATACTCTTTTATAGGTTGAATATAAACATTTTTTATAGTAGTAAATATCACATACAATTTTGCCATTTTCAGTGTATGATTCAACAGTATAATTATTATACACCTACACTGCTGTATTTGTACAATCATCATGACAAACCTGTATGGTCAAAAATTTTCATGACTCCCAACAGAAACTCTGCAGCTGTTTAGTTAATACCTAACCTTTCACCTCTTCTCCCACTGAACCTTTACTTCAGTTTTCATGATTTACCTATTTTAGGTATGTTATGTAAGTGAAATAAGAAAATAATTGTCCTTTTGTTCCTGCCTTATTTCAGACACTTTGTTTTTAAGGCTTATCTGTACTGTACCATGACTTGGAATTTTATTTATTTTGGTGGCTAAATAATATTCCATGTTGTGTATAACATATATCACATCCTGCCTATCTATCTGTTGGTGGACAATTTAGTTGTTCCTACCTTGGGTCTATTTTGAATAATGCTGTGATGAATAATGTCTTAGCATTATCTGTTTGAGTATGTGTTTTCAACAATTTTTCTTATATGTCTAAAACTGGAATTGATGGATCAAACCACAATTCCATGTTTAGTTTTTTGAGGAACTGCCAAGCCGCTCTCCAAAGTGACTGTAACATTTTCATTCCCACTGGCAACACACAACCACTCCAATTTCTCTACATCTTTGCCAACACTTTTGATTTATATATGTTTTTTTATTAAAGACATCCTAGTAAGTGTGAAGTGGTATCTAATTGTAGTTTTGATTTGAATTTCCACAAGTGACTAATGTTGTTGAGCAACTTTTCATGAGATTATTGGCTATTTGTATAACATTTTTGGAGAAATGTCTATTTAAATCTGTTGCCCATTTTTTATGTGAATTGGCTGTCATTTTATTGCTGAGAAGTAGAAGTTCCTTATATATTCTGAATTTTAAATTCAACTATGGGATTTGCAAATATTTTATCATATTCTTTAGGTTCTGTTTTCACTTTCTTAATCATGGCTTTTGATGCAAAAATGTGTTAACTTTAATGAAGTCAAATTAATCTATGTTATTACTTTTTTATGCTTCTGTTATAATATTTAAGATTCCATTATATTCCTTGTAATCCAAGGTCAGAAAGATTAATTCCTGTGTTTTCCTCTATGAGTCGAATAGATTTTATTCTTAAATTTAGGCCATTAATTTGCTTAAAGTTTTGTAGATAATGTGAGGTAGGGTTCTAACTGATTTTTTAAATGATTATATGTTTTTAATTTCAGATTAATATAAAGGTACAAATGCTTAGGTTACACTGCTTTTTTCTAAGGTAAAGTTCAAATTGTGGTTGGGCCCTTCACCCTGTGGAGTGCTGTGGACCATCACACTGTGCACATTAGGGCGGAACCTGCCAATCACCCTCCATCCTCCCCTTCTCCTTTCCCTCTTCTTCCTCCCCTTCACTGGAATATACTAGTGCTTTTCTTTTGTGCGGGTGTGTATTTGTTTATATATTCATTTCATATTAATATTTAGTAGAATAGATACTTGCTTGTCCATTCCCGTGATACTTTGTTTAGAAGAGTATCATTCTTTTGCACAGAAACAACAAGGTGTCCCACCACTGTCTGCTGCAGAAACTCTTCTTGTTCTCTTGAATGCATCAGGTGCCCACGTTACCAGTCAGCTGTCCCTACATGTGTGGGTTTGTACCTGGATTCTCAATTTTAATCAGTCAGGCTACACGTTTATCCTTACATATAGCATACTGTTCAAATTACTGGAACTTTATAATAGTTGTCAAATATGAAAGTGTATGCTTCTCAAATTTTTCTCTATAAGGTTTAGACTACTGGGGCTCCTTGAAATTCCATGTGTATTTGAGGACCTATTTCTGCAGAAAATGCTGTTTGAATTTTAAAAAGAATGAGATGAATTTGTAGGTACTCTTTAAAGTTAACTCTTTCTATCATGAACAAAGAATGTCTTCCCATTTGCTTAGGCCTGCTTTAATTTCTTTAAGCAATGCTTTTCAGTTTTCAGTGCAAAAACCTTTCATCTCTGTTTAAATTTATTTCTAGATATTTTATTCTCTTAGATGCTATTGTAAGTACAATTGCTTTCTTAATTTATATTTCAAATTACTTGTTGCTAGAATATAGAAATATATCTTCTATTTGTGTGTGGATCTTATATCTAACAACATGACTGAGTTTATACATTAGCTCTGATATCTTTCATTTTGGATTTTTTGCAATTTTTTATGTATAATATCATGTCATATTTCATATGTGAAAGTGGGGTTGAAAGTATCCAACTATTATTATCAGCTGTCATTTAAATTCTGTCAACATATTTGGGGCTCTGTAAGTTGGTCTATACAAAAGTTTTATATATTCTTAATGAATTAAAACTTTTCATGAATATATAATTTTTTCTATTTTGTAATAGTTTCCAATTTAAAGCCCATTCCATCTGATAGACATCTAGATGTCTTTTGATTGTCACTTGCATGAAATATCATTTTCCATTCTTTCACTTTCAAATTATGTGTCTCTCTAAATCTAAATGTGTCTTTTGTTGGAAACATTAGTTAGGTTTTGGGTTTTTGTTTTTGTTTTTTTTTTAAATCCATTCTGCCAACCTTTACCTTTGAATTGAAGAATTTAATTCACTTATATTTAAAATAATTATTAACAGTTACAGCCTTATGTCTGCCTTTTACTGTGCAGTTTTGAGTGTCTTGTATATCTTGTCCCCATTGCTTCATTACTGCCTTTTCTATATTTAGTTGATTTTTATACTGAACTATTTTGATTTTTCATGTCATTTTCCTTTTGCATTTAGATTTTTGAAAATATTATGGGAATGACATTTAATATGCTAAATTTATACAACTATGATTGGAATTGATACAAATATAACTACAATCACATCCAAAACTCAGCTTCTCTACAGCTTCATACTCCCATTTCCCAGAATTTTTTGCATTCTTCAGAAGACTTCAATTTACTGTCTAGAATCCCACTATTTAAACTGGAAAAAGTCCTTAATAATTTCCTTTTGAGCAGGTGCGTTTGGGATGAACAACCTCATTTTTGGCTGTCAATAATTTCTCTGAAGTTTATAAAGACATTTTTGTGAGAAACAGGCTCGCAATTTTATTGTATATAATGAGTTACTTCTGTTCTATGGATTTTAAAGATTCCCTGAATATGGATTTTGACATTTTGATTCTAGTTTTTCTATGTATGAGTTTCTCTGAAATTATCATATTTGGAATTCATTGTTCTTTTATTTTTGTAGATTCACATATTTCACAAATGTGGGCCTTATATGCCATGTAGGCTCTGCTTACTTTTTTCATTTTTCTTCCTATTTTTTTGCTCCTAAAACTCAAAAATGTCTACTGTCTTATCTTCACATTTACTGATTCTTTCTGCCTCCTCAAATCTGTACTTGAACTCCTCTACTCAAGTTTTATTTAAGTTATTGTCCTTCAAAGTTTCTGTTAGATTGCTATTTTTTTTATAAATTCTATCTCTTTATTGATATCTCACTTCATTTACGTCAGTTTTCTGATTTCCTCTAATTTCTTGCTCTGGTTTTTCCTTCACTCTGTACTCAAGATAGTTGTTTTAAAGTATTTGCCAATAAAGTCTAAAGTCTGGGCTTCCTCATGGATGGTTATTTCCTGTGAATTCATCACACTTTCTTGGTTCTTTACATGCCTTGTTATTTCTTGTTGAAAACTAAACACTCAAGTATGGTAAGTTAGAACTCAAGAAATAATGTTTTCCCCTTCCTAAGGCTTAGCATTTTTGACTATTAGAGGGCCAGGAGGTTATTTGCTTAGTGACTATTCTAACGCAGTTTTTACAAGGAATGTATCCCTTGTAATGTGTAAAATGACTTTCGTTAGTTCATGTTCAGTGAGTTAGTGTTTTGACAGATATTTCCCAAAATTCACGAAGCCAAAATGAAACAAAAGACACAACAACGATTAAAGTATAGAGGAATAAATAAAAGAAATAATATAAATAACAAAATTTCACTTTATACCTCTCCTGGGACACTCTGACACCCAGTGAGGCTTGTAGTTGAGTCCAGGAATCAGTCACAGTGAAAGTCTGTGGCATTCTCAGATATTTTCTGAGCATGTATCATGCTCTTGTCATAAATTTGGCTTTCCAGATTCACCATATACAGAGGTGCTTTTGAGAGCTGTCATCTCTTCAGGAATCTCTTCAAGCTTTTTCTCTTAGGCCTCAAGGTGTATACTTTTTGTTGCCCTGATCTATTTGGCTTATGAGTTTGCTGTCCAGCATGTTTGATCAATGGTCATCATTCCTGGCCTGAGTTAGGAAAGCAAAGTTGAGGACCTTGCATCAGTCCTGAGGTAGCCTCCCAGACAAGCTATCATCAAAGCATGATAATTTATGAATAGAGTCAATTCTGCTCCCTCCAACACCAGGAACCAGAGCTTACACCATGAACATGCTCCACAGCCACCACAAGACTGCAATCATGTTTGCTTACTGTGAAGCTGTGACTGTTTTCCAGAGTTCTAAGACATTGTTTCTGAAAATTTCTCTTTAAAAAATGTTTCTACGAGGAATAAGGATTTGTACCTGCCTGCTTCAACATTTTTTCTGATGACATTGCTCAACCAGCAATTTTTAGGACAAAATAAAATCCTTATACTTAATGACCCTTTAATTTAGGAATATTATTTTGACATTTTTTATGACTAGAAGATGTGTCTCGCAATCTTTGTCACTTAATATTATCTTACTTGTCTTTATATATCTACCTAAATTCTTTACACCCTTCTATCATTTCTGCAGGAAGAATGAAGACCAAAGACCCTATTCTTGGCAAAGGAAAGCACCCCCAGAAAAATAGGAAAATTGAAAAGCTGAGTGAGTCATAACAAAGAAAACTCAACTAGTTTACATTTAATCTAGCCATTGCTAGCAAGCTTCCTGCCTTTTCTTAAATTTTAGCCTGTTGGGGATACAGCTTACAAATACCCCTGCTGGGTCTGTGAGCACTCTGAGGAAAAATGGCCAGACTATGGCAAAGAGCTAGAAAGATCTATTAACTAGGATATTTCCTGCTAGTAAATACGCAAAACAGATACGTATTGTGGAGATTTGCATTTGCCTGGGGCAGAGATCAAGGGAGCAGCTCAAGCCCTGAAATATGGGCAGAAGAGCTTATATCCCTTATTGCAGAGGAAGATCCTCTGTAGTGGTGATGGGAGGAAAATTTTTCACTCCCACCAATTCCCCAGAGGAGATTAATACCGTGGCATTTTACTCCACAGGGAACTAGTGGAGTTTAAAACCTCCCTAGAAATCTGTGTGTGTGATCTCAAGTAGGAGGCTCTCACAACACAAGGCTCAGATTTCAGATTTCTCAAGGCTACTCATATCCTTAAATAATATTAGGACCGATATGCTCACTCAGACACTGCTGGCATCTTTGTTCCCTCCCTCATTTTACTCTCTTGGCAAATAGATTTCAATAAAAGTAGAGTGGAGCAAACACTCTGGGATGGAATCCCAAAAACGGGAAATGGACCCCTGATTTCCCACCTTTAATTCTACTCTGTGCCTCACATCTCTTCCTTTACCTTCATTTCCAACTTTATATTTCTTCAGTCAGTTGCCACCAGTTCCACAAGTCTTAGCAGACTCTGCCCCGGAGGTGGGACCCCGACACATTTCGTGTAAAACAATGACTTATTTGAGTAGTAAAAAGTACCACTTTAAAGCTTATAAACATATTATAAACTTTTGTTATACAGGTACTATACCATTTATTCATTAGGTTTTAGTCAGTAATTACTGAGTAAACAAATATTAATATATACTTATTTATTTTATGCTAAGTACTGTGAATAGTTTTCCAATAAATATAACAATTTGAATATGCTATTTAGAATTTTTTGGTGAAAACTGAATGTGTTAATATCAGATATATCTTCATGAAGGAAATACTTTTCATAACATAATGACGCAGTTTTATTTAATTTAGATATTTCCACATTTTATACTACTAAAAATGAGTTGTATTTTTAATCTTATTTTTGAAACCAAACAAAAAAGAAAAGAAATACAGTGAGTTCTTTGATTGAAAAGCACTCAGTTTTTTACCACATCAGTCTAAAAGTATCAAAGGGGCAAGTGTCAGACACGATTTCAATAGGAAAAATAAAAATAGAGCCTAAGCCTTTGTGACAGATGTCAAGCATGCTGACAACTGTTAAAAGAAAAATCATTTTCCTGATCCTGTGCAAGGAGACAGCTTGTAAGATTAGAGATGTATCTCTTTATCTATGTTTTTGGCAGATCATTTCCACTGAATAGAGCATGAAAGGAACTTCAGATGGAGAAAAGGACTCCAGGAATTTTTATCATCTCACCACACAAAAAGTATAATGAAAAATCAGAAAGTAAAGAAATGTAAAAAATAAGAACAAACCCTAAGCTCATAAGTATTTTCTGCATGGTTTTGAGCCCAAATATTACTCTGATAAATTTTTGCTGCTTAAAAAACTTTTAAATGCTCAAATAGTAAAGAAATAAGCCACCAAACAGTGAATGGGATATAATAATTACTTAATAAATAATTATTAAATGAATACATTATAAGATAAACTTGATAATTCATCAATATTTGTTTGTAAACCATGGCTCACTTTTGGTAATCTTTTTATGTCAGCCAAATATTGGATGTTATTAAAATTTTTTTAAAAATGGTAAACATTGGTAAGAATGTGGAGAAAATTAAATAAACTGTTACCTACTGTTGTTGAGGATGAAATTCATCCAGCCATTACAGCACACAGTATAGCAGTTCCTCAAAAAATTAAAGGTAGAACCACCACATGATCCCGTAGTCCTGTCACAGGGTGAGTTACCAAAGGAAATGACGGGGGAGTGTTAGAGAAGTATTTCTTTTCACATTGATGTTTATTGCAGTGCTATTCACAGGATACAGAACCAGATAAATGCTCATCTAAAAAAGAACAGATAAAAAAAACATATACATGCAACGGGACATGATTCAGCCATAAAACAGAATGAAATACTGTCATCTGTGGCAACACAGAGGAACCTCAAGGACATTTTGATAAGTGAAGTAAGTCAGACCCAAACAGATAAACCCTGCCTGATCTCACTTACACATACAATCTAAAAACATCAGTGTCATGAAAGTAGAAAGAGAAGAGTGGCTACCAGAGGCTGGGACGGGCAGGGGCGAGTGGGGGCTGAGAAAGGTTATTCAATGGCTACCAAGTTACAGTGACAAGGAGTAGGTTAATGCTGCTGAGCTACTAGTTAGTAGGGCAACTATAGTACATTATAGTGTGCTGTGTATTCCCACATAACTGCCTGAGAAGATTCTGGATGTTGTTACCATAGAAAAACGATGTGTGTTAAAGTCATCATGCTAATTTAATCAGCACACTTTGTACACATGCATTAAAACATCACATCGTGCCCATAAATCTGTATAAATATGTGTCAATTAGAAATTAAAAATTGAATAAAAATGTTCCTAACCATTGGTGTGAATTCTACTCAATTATAATATATGTTTAATAACTTTCAATTCCAAAAATAATTTTTTATGTGTATTCACCAGTAAAAATGTAAAATTTTAAAGTAAAAATTAAACTTTGCAATGTCCTTTAACTCTCATTTTGGGACTCTCCTTACACTTTCTATTTTTTCCATTTTTAAATTCCATTTATTCAAACATATGTACATACCCTAACAAATACAGTAAATAATACAACACAATGTAACAGTTTGTCTGTTATGATGTTTTGAAAATGTAGAAGTACATTCACAAACATTTTCATATTATTAGGGATACAGTGACACAGTTTTGCATAATTTTCTATAGCATGAATCAATCAGAGGTGAATTATCTGTGCTCCTACTGGTAAACATTTAGTATTTAGAAAGTATTTATACTACTGCAAATACTGCCATTCCCAACATCCTGGTATCTATCTTCTTGCCCTTGCCCACTGTTTCTGTTAACATGAAAACTAGGATGGTGGACAGGACAGACGTGTAGCCCACCTCTCCCAAGCCACCAGGTGAGAAGAAAGGCGGTCTGGACCTTCCCTGTGTGTGGATTATTGGAGTGGACAGACAGCTGGAGACGCCCAGCGAACTGGCGGTTTGCTATATATGAAGGGTAATTTAAAATCACAGACTCTGTTGTAGAGATTCATCCCTGTTCGACCATGCCGGCCAGCAGGCCCCTCCCCCACAGAGGTCAGCAGCTTGTAAATGCTGACAAAATCCAATTGACAAGTAATTAATCCTGAACTGAGGGAGGCATCCGAAAGGAGAGCCACTCAAAACCACAGGGAGCTGGGCAAACTGTTGGACAATTGAAGGGAAGGGATCCTGCCCGGGAAACAGACATTTTGAACTACCCAAAAGGGTAGGCACCTTTCCCCCAGGTGTTGGAGGGGCTGGCGGTTCAGGCTGCACAGTGAACTGGCGGACGCCCATCCAAAACTCTGAACCATAAAACTCAGAATAAATCCCCCGAGCGCTCCAACCACGGAACCGGCTTGAAGCCTAGGACCCGGCTTTGGCTTCTGGAGCCATGGAGCAACTGAAGCTGCGGACTGGCTTTGGCTGCTGAAGCCCCGGGAACCAGCTACAGGAGATACCGCGCGAACTCAGCACCACTCCCCTAATGGCCGATTGCAGTCGCCAGTTTGCGGGGGAACCTGGGAGCAGAGTGGAGGGACTTAGGAAGCGTGGACACCTGCACTGAGTGGGAGGGTTGGTCGCAAGTAGACCGGAGGAGAACAGCCAAGGTTGCACAATTCTTAGGTGACAAACTTTTACAGAAACTCAAAAATGGCGATCGGCCAAGGAAGGTGGTTACCATGGTAACTGTATAAACTGTAAACCAGGTATAAGTCTCGAAACCACTCACAGCGCCACCTGGTGTCCAGAAAGTATATTGCAGTATGAATATATTCCTACAAAAGTTGATACCTACAGCAGACATATAGACATTTGTAGGTATATTTTTACCACAACAATATTTTTGCAGTTGGTGCCTTTTTTTTTTTGTTCTGTTTTGTTTTGTTTTTTGGTTTTCATGGTTTTTTTTTTTTTTTTTTTTTTTGCTGTTGTTTTCTTTTTGTCTGATTTTTCCTCACCATTTTCTTACAGGAGATTTCGATAATTTTTTATTATTACATTTTATATAGATATATTTTTTATTTCTATGTCTTCTAATTTTAATTTCTTCTTTCTTCTCACTTAACATTCCTTCTAACACCACTTTTTTCTCTTTTTTTCCTTCCCTTCAATTATTTTACGATTATCACTATTTTTATTGCAGTTGTTCTTATATTGCTGTTGTTGTGGCTGTTGCCTGTATGTTTATGTGTTTCCATCTGTCTCTGTATCTGTGGGCCCGTGTGCCTGGTAACCTTTGTATCTGTTTATTTGTTCATTTGGTCTCAATGAGCTTGGTGTTACGACCTGCAACCCTGAGCTCCTAACACCCCCCCTCCACTCTCACTCCGTGATCTGGAGACCTGCCCCCTCAGGAGTCCAGATTCTTGGGTGAACTCTCAAGAGGTGTAGACAGGACCTGGACTGCAGCTGGCCAGTGCTGACTCTGTAGTAAAGGAGCGAGAAGACAACGGTCGGCTGAGAGGGAATTACACTGGAGCGGTGGTGCCCCCAGATGCAGAGCAACAGCCGTCTTCAGCAATAATAAGACCCACCCACAGATATCCCATAGCCTCTCCTCCTGTCTTCCTGGGCAACCAGATGAGGCCGAGCATCTTCTCAAATGGCAACCACCATGGAACAGACCTGGGACTGAAACACAGGCCCCGTGAGTAAAGAGTTTGCCTGAGACGGTACCGACCTGGGTGGAACACGGGGACTAGAAAACACACCCACAGAGCCGGGAAACTCCTAGGGTGGGGCTGATCCAGAGACGCGCTCTACTGAGCCTAAGACACACCTGTCCCTTAGGGGATCACCAGCCTATAGACAAAGGAGGCCAAGAGGCTACAGCCAACAACTGATCGTGCTGCAAATACAAACCCGCAGGACTAAAGACAGGGCCTGAGACACAGGTTCTGGGAACTCAAATCAGCCTCTCCTCTGCAGAGGAATCTGGCAAGGTCAGAAACAAACTCCCACAGGGTTGTTCCCTTCACCCAGTAACATAAACTAAGGGCGGGGCTGGAACTGAGTGAACACCTCCAGCCTCCATCAAGTGCCTGAGGTTGACAGGCCACACCACTCCCTACTGGATAAAGACAGAGAATAGCGGCCTAGTCAAGCAGACACAGACTACCCTGTGACTTAGGCAGGTGCAAACCCCTGGAGTATCTGCTTACTGCAGACAACTGACTGGGTCACAGCCCTCTGGGGCTAGCAGAGACTGGGTGTGACAGAGCTGCAAGGTGGAGAAGGAGGCATCAATCTTCCCAGACTGTACTGGTGGCTCTTCCTGACTCCACATAGCACTGGAGCAAGCCATTTTAGAGCAGTCACCAGACCCCTGTGACCCAGTTCCCAAAGACCTCTTGAACTCTCCCACCCAAGGCAGCTGTTGACTGAGACAATTGACTTGGACCTTTTCAACTGAGTCATTCACCTGGGGACTATCCAGATGGTACCCTGGGTGTGTGGTTGTAGGAAGGTTTGATTTTCCTTTTCCATTTGTTGCCTGTGGTGGGTGGGGTGATTTAATTGCTGGTATTTCTCCACAGCTGAGACTTCAACCTAGAGTAACTGTTTCACTAGGGTCACATAGAAACCAGCTGAAAACAAGTCAGAACCACTTAGCCCCTCTACACCAAACAGGGCCCCAGTTTCTCAGGCCACAACACTGTATGGGGAAAATCAAAGGGAGTAAAACAATCATGGGGCAGAATCAGCGGAAAAACTCTGGTAACATGAATAACCAGAATAGATCAACCTCCCCAAGGAATGATACGGCAGATGTAATTGAAGATCCCATTCACAAACAACTGGCTGAGATGTCAGAAATCGAATTCAGAATTTGGATGGCAAACAAGATTAACAAAATGGAATTAGGAATTTGTGGAGAAATTCAAAAGCTGTCTCAAGAATTTAACGAATTTAAAGACAAAACCACGAAAGACTTAGACACACTGAAACAAGAATTTGCAGCCCTCAAAGATATGAAAAATACAGTGGAATCCCTTAGCAACAGAATGGACCAAGCAAAAGAAAGGATCTCCGACATCGAAGATAAAGCCTTTGAACACTCCCAAACTCTCAAAGAGGAAGAGAAATGGAGAGCAAAAATGTATCACTCACTCAGAGCGCTCTGGGATAACTCGAAGAAGGCAAATATCCGTGTCATAGGAATTCCTGAAACAGATGTAGTGGCCTCACTGGGAGCAGAGGCCCTTCTGCATGAAATTATGAAAGAGAATTTTCCAGACATGCCTAGAGAACCTGAAATTCAGATAGTAGATAGCTTCAGAACCCCAGCACGACTCAACCCCAATAAGACATCCCCCAGGCATATCATAATTAACTTCACTAAAGTTAATATGAAGGAGAGAATTCTCAAAGTGGCCAGGTGAAAGAAATCTATTACCTTCAAAGGGAAGAACATTAGAATGACTGCAGATCTCTCTGCTGAAACTTTTCAAGCCAGAAGAGGGTGGTCATCAACGTTTAATCTCCTCAAGCAAAATAACTTTCAACCCCGGATCTTGTACCCAGCTAAACTGAGTTTCATTTACAATGGAGAAATTAAATACCTTAATGACATACATATGCTAAAGAAATTTGCCATAACCAAACCAACTCTTCAGGATATTCTCAGACCTATCCTCCATAATAAACAACCCAATCCTCTACTACAAAAGTAAACTCACTCAGAAACTTCTGATCAAACTCTAACTTCCACAATGGCAAAAGGATTAAAAATGCTCACTGGACTTTCAAAAAACACAATACCCCAAATTTCACCAAACTTATCAATACTCTCCATTAATGTGAATGGCTTAAACTGCCCTCTAAAGAGACATAGGTTAGCTGACTGGATACAAAAACTCAGGCGAGACATTTCTTGCATACAAGAGTCACATCTTAACTTAAAAGACAAATACAGACTCAGGGTGAAAGGATGGTCATCCATATTTCAGGCAAATGGTAACCAGAAAAAAGCAGGAGTTGCAATTTTATTTGCGGACACAATAGGTTTTAAACCAACAAAAGTAAGGAAGGACAAAAATGGTCACTTCTTATTTGTTAAGGGTAAGACTCAATATGATGAGATTTCAATTATTAATATCTATGCACCCAACCAGAATGCACCTCAATTTATAAGAGAAACTCTAACAGACATGAGCAACTTGATTTCCTCCAACTCTATAATAGTCGGAAATTTTAACACTACTTTGGCAGTGATGGATCGATCCTCCAACAAAAAGCTGAGTAAATAAATTCTAGATTTAAATCTAACCATCCAGCATTTAGATTTAGCAGACATCTACAGAACATTTCATCCCAACAAAACTGAATACACATACTTCTCATCAGCCCACGGAACTTACTCCGGAATCGATCACATCTTAGGTCACAAGTCTAACCTCAGTAAATTTAAAGGAATAGAAATTATTCCATGCTTCTTCTCGGACCATCATGGAACAAAAATTGAGATGAGTAACAACAGGAATCTGCATACACATACAAAAACATGGAAATTAAATAACCTTATGCTGAATGATAGCTGGGTCAGAGATGGGATCAAGAAGGAAATTGCCAACTTCTGGAACAAAACAACAATGAAGACACAAACTATCAGAACCTTCGGGACACAGCAAAGGCAGTTCTAAGAGGGAAATTTATAGCACTGCAAGCCTTCCTCAGGAGAATGGAAAAAGAGGAAGTAAGCAACTTAATGGGACATCTCAAGAGACTGGAAATGGAAGAACACTCCAACCCCAAATCCAGTAAAAGAAAAGAAATAACCAAAATCAGAGCAGAACTAAATGAAATTGAAAACAAAAGAATAATACAACAGATCAATAAATCAAAAAGCTGGTTTTTTGAAAAGGTCAACAAAATAGATAAACCTTTGGCCAACCTAATCAGGAAAAAAAGAGTAAAATCTCTAATCTCATCAATCAGAAATAACAAAGACGAAATAACAACAGATTCCTCAGAAATCCAAAAAATCATTTTTGAATATTACAAGAAACTTTACTCTCAGAAATACAAAAATCTGAAGGAAATCGACCGTTACTTGGAAGCGACCCTTCCAAGACTTAATCAAAACAAGTGGAAATGTTGAACAGGCCCATATCAAGTTCAGAAATATCATCAACCATACAAAATCTCCCGAAAAGAAAAGCCCGGGACCAGATGGTTTCACGTCAGAATTCTACCAAACCTTTAAAGAGGAATTAGTACCTATACTACTCAACCTGTTCCAAAAGGTAGAAAAAGAAGGAAGACCACCCAACACATTCTATGAAGCAAATATCACCCTGATCCCCAAACCAGGAAAAGACCCAACAAGAAAAGAAAATTATAGACCAATATCACTAATGAATATAGATGCAAAAATATTCAACAAGATTCTAACAAACAGAATCCAGCAACATATCAAACAAATCATACATCATGACCAAGTCGGTTTTATCCCAGGGTCTTAAGGCTGGTTCAATATACGTAAATCTATAAATGTAGTACAGCACATAAACAAATTAAAAAACAAAGACCATATGATTCTTTCAATCAATGCAGAAAAAGCTTTTGATAACATCCAACATCCATTCAGGATTAGAACACTTAAGAAAATTGGTATAGAAGGGACATTTCTTAAACTGATAGAGGTCATCTACAGCAAACCCACAGCCAATATCATATTGAATGGAGTTAAATTGGAATCATTTCCACTTAGATCTGGAACCAGACAAGGCTGCCCATTGTCTCCATTGCTCTTTAACATTGTAATGGAAGTTTTAGCCACCGCAATTAGGGAAGAAAAGGCGATCAAGGGTATACACATAGGGTCAGAAGAGATCAAACTTTCGCTCTTCGCAGATGATATGATTGTATATCTGGAAAATACTAGGGACTCTACTACAAAACTCTTAGAAGTGATTAAGGAATAGAGCAGTGTCTCAGGTTACAAAATCAACATTCATAAATCGGTAGCCTTTATATATACCAACAATAGTCAAGTTGAAAAAACAATTAAGGACTCTATCCCATTCACAATAGTGCCAAAGAAGATGAAATACTTGGGAGTTTATCTAACAAAGGACATGAAAGACCTATATAAAGAGAAATATGAAACTCTAAGAAAAGAGATAGCTGAGAATGTTAACAAATGGAAAAATACACCATGCTCATGGTTGGGAAGAGTCAACATTGTTAAAATGTCCATACTACCCAAAGCAATGTATAATTTCAACGCAATCCCCATTAAAGCTCCACTGTCATACTTTAAAGATCTTGAAAAAATAATACTTCGTTTTATATGGAATCAGAAAAAAACCTCGAATAGCCAAGACATTACTCAAAAATAAAAACAAAGCAGGAGGAATCATGCTACCAGACCTCAGACTATACTACAAATCGATAGTGATCAAAACAGCATGGTACTGGCACAAAAAAAGAGAAGTAGATGTCTGGAACAGAATAGAGAACCAAGAAATGAATCCAGCTACTTACCGTTATTTAATCTTTGACAAGGCAATTAAAAACATTCAGTGGGGAAAAGATTCCCTATTTAACAAATGGTGCTGGGTGAACTGGCTGGCAACCTGTAGAAGACTGAAACTGGACCCACACCTCTCACCATTAACCAAGATAGACTCTCACTGGATTAAAGATTGAAACCAAAGACATGAAACTATAAAAATACTAGAAGAGAGTGTAGGGAAAACCCTTGAAGAAATTGGGTTGGGTGAGTTTTTTATGAGAAGGACCCCCCGGGCAATTGAAGCTGCTTCAAAAATACACTATTGGGACTTGATCAAACTAAAAAGCTTCTGCACAGCCAAGAACACAGTAAGTAAAGCAAGCAAACAGCCCTCAGAATGGGAGAAGATATTTGCAGGTTATGTCTCCAACAAAGGTTTAATAACCAGAATCCACAGAGAAATCAAATGCATTATCAAGAATAGAACATGGGATCCCATCGCAGGCTGGGCAAGGGACTTGAAGAGAAACTTCTCTGAAGAAGACAGGCGCACGGCCTTCAGACATCATCATCTTTAATCATCAGAGAAATGCAAATCAAAACTACTTTGAGATATCATCTAACTCCAGTGAGACTAGCCTATATCACAAAATCCCAAGACCGAGATGTTGGCGTGGATGTGGAGAAAAGGGAACACTTTTGCACTGCTGGTGGGAATGCAAATTAATACATTCCTTTTGGAAAGAGATATGGAGAACACTCAGAGATCTAAAAATAGATCTGCCATTCAATCCTGTAATCCCCCTACTGGGCATATACCCATAAGACCAAAAATCACACCATAACAAAGATATTTGTATCAGAATATTTATTGCAGCCCTATTCATAATTGCTAAGTCATGGAAAAAGCCCAAGTGCCCATCAATCCACGAATGGATTAATAAATTGTGATATATGTACACCATGGAATATTATGCAGCCTTAAAGAAAGATGGAGACTTTACCTCTTTCATGTTTACATGGATGGAGCTGGAACATATTCTTCTTAGTAAAGTGTCTCAAGAATGGAAGAAAAAGTACCCAATGTACTCACCCTTATTATGAAACTAATGTAGGACCTTCACATGAAAGCTATAACCCAGTTACAACCTAAAAATAGGGAGAAAGGGGAAAGGGAGGGGAGGGAGGGGGGAAGGAGGGAGAAGGAGGGGGATTAATGGGATTACACCTGTGGTGCATCTTACAAGGGCATATGTGAATCCTAGTAAATGTGGAATGTAAAGGTCTTAGCAAAATAACTAAGAAAATGCTACAAAAGCTATGTTTACTAATGTGATGAAAATGTGTCAAACGATCTATGAACCAAGTGTATGGTGCCCCACGATCATACTAATGTTCACAGCTATGGTTCAATAAAAAAAAAAAAAAAAAAAAAAAGAGTATCCAACTCACAGGATGTTCTGAAGAATTAAACGAGATAATGGAGGTAAAGTGAAGTATCTGGCACACATGGAAAGAGTTTAATACGCATGTGAATTTTAAAGTCATATTAGAAAGAATAAATAATTACAAAGGAGCAATATTCCCCAGTAGAATATCTGAATTAGATACAGAAGATAAGGAAAATCCAAAGAATTTAAGTATTGTAATGCTCTTATTTTTATAAAATTGTATTCATTAGAAAAGATGCGTTTAAATATTTCTGTGCCCTACCTTTGTCTAACTTATGAAACCTGTATGAAAGAACATATTCCTGTAATAAGGCTTTTAAATAAATAAATTTATAGAATTATAAATACAAAAAAAAATGAAAACTAAAAAGTAGAACGAGTGGGCAACTGGCAATACACATTTTTAAATTTGGATTTTCCTACTTTTACCCCGTTTTCCCGAAAATAAGACATCCTCCGAAAATAAGACCTACTCACAGGAAAGATAAGACATCCCCTGAAAATAAGACCTAGCACGTCTTTGGGGGCACACCTTAAAATAAGACACTGTCTTATTTTCGGGGAAACAGGGTATATAAATTTTGCAATGTATTTTTAATTATTAAGACTATGATTAGCACAGACACTCAAGCTAGCCTGATATCCTATGTCTACTAAAAAAATATGTATTTTTAGATAAGCATTTAGATCATAAATAAAGTTTTCATCCTCAACTTTTCTCTTTGTTTTCTCTTACATAAATTTTCTAGCTTAGGATTAATTTTCTACTTTGAAGAACTTATGTTTCTATGTTAGTGTATTCCTTCTCTTCTCAACTAAAACATACATATTGTTTGGGCCCAATTTAAGTTTTTTCAGCTTATTTGTGTGTGACTTGGCCTCACAGTATGGAATTATCTCCTATTCTCAGATGTCCTCACATATATAAGTCCTGACCTCCTCTGAGTGTCAGACATATTGCTCTATATACAATCAGTGTTATGTTAATTATAGCTTAATAAATATTAATTATACCAAAGCCAACTTTATAAAGCTGGGAAGACATGGAGGAGACAGTCGTGTTTAATAAGGACAGAGGCTTCAGAAGAAGGTAAGCCTGTCAACACCCTGGGCTCAGATTTCCAGCCTGAAGAATTGTAAACAAATAAACTTCTGCACATAAGCCTATGTTATTTGTCATGGCTACCCTAGCAAATTAATACGGTATCCAGTTAGAAAAATTGTGAAATAAAAGAAGTTTACAGTGGATGAAACAGAATGGTGTACTGTAGGGAAATAATGCTTTTAAAAAATTTATACCTTAGTCCTATGATAGTCAAAGGATTCTAAGCACTATAATTCACATATGCAAAACTTCTTAGGATATGGCATAATATTGTAAAAGAAACTTTTAAATATAATTATGAATGGTAAGCCATGGTCCAGTGGGTTTCTTTCACATGTGGTACAAACGGGGACACACATCATTGTTATTATAGACTGTACTTGATACTTTTACTAACAAGAGAAAGACATGAGAAAGATATAAAAATAAAATAATGACGATAATCTTAATCATGGGAGAACTTGCATATTGCATCTTTCTTAGTTACTTTCAATATTAATTTTTAATTCACATTACCTTCTTATTAAAAACGTCCTTTTTCTCTTCTCTAAGCACTTGAATACATGTTATGTTGACTGTGAATTGTCTTAATTCACAGACAGAATGGAAGAAATTAAAAAGGAATTTATGCTTTTTCCAAAGGCACAAATTATTTGTATCTATTCACACATACTCTCTCTCCTTTGTTTTCTGTGGGTGAACCACTACTGGAACTAAGAAAACCCTTTTACCTGTTTGCTGCAACCCATTTTTCTCTTAAACATGGCACTCACAAGCTTTAGCAAGTTTCCCTTTAACTTCTGTAATATCAAATTGTTTCTCTGTATAGGATCATTACCATCAAACACGATTTAAACTTTCTCCATAAAAACCACCACATACCAATAAATAAAATAAATCCTCCCTTGACCTTAACATTCCTCTACATGTTTCCAAACATCTACAGAGAATTTTCCACATGCCAAGCTTCCATTTATTCAGCTCTCACTATCTCTTGCACCTGTTAAGATCATATTTTTATCCCCACCAATGCAGCAATCCATTTTTCTGTTGTCTGGCCTTAGCTGGTCACATTTATTCCTTAAACAAGCATTTCTACAGCATCCATTACTTGCAAGAAAGCACTGTAGACAATATAGATACAGCAATGAATTAAACAGACTAAGCTTATGTCCTCTCTGAGAGTGATAGTACTTTTCTTATTGATATTAACAGAAATTGAAGAGCAGAAAAAAACGAAGGCTACATAGCCTGCTACTCACAGTACATTCTGTGGACCTCTAGCATTGCCATCACCTGGGAGCATCAGAGAAGTGCAGAGCGCAGTGCAACAGACCCCAGGCAAAGCTTACAGGATCAGAATGTGCAGTTAACCAGGGTCACCAGGTCATTCAAATAAAAGCCCTAGACACTCCTTCACAGACGCTACCTACTTAGAAAACACATAATTACCATCAATATTTTGAAGGTTAGCCTTTATCAATTATTTTCACCCATACCTGGTTCAGTGCTGTTTTTGCTCAGTGTTATTTCTGCGGATCACGTTATAAATTCATCTTTTAGTTAGGATTTCTATTGGCTACAAGAAACAGAAAACCCATTACTACAGATATAAAGTGTTAGTGCCACTCATTCAGCAGTCAAACAGCATTAGCACTGATCTTTCTCTAATTTTCTTGCAGTTGCTTTTACCTTTAAGCTGGAAAAAAAAGGGGGGGGGTGGAATATACCAGGCACAGTTTTAATTTTAATCAGAAAAGTGTAAGTTTTCCAAAAAGCATTTCCATCCCAACATATCTGCTTATTTACTGTGTGCTAAGAGTCAGGTACTTGGGCTATAAGGACCTACAGGGAAGACTAAAAAAGTCAGTAAATGGCTTTGCAGGTGATGAGGAAGAAGATAGTCAGAGAAAAGACGATTGGAAATGTCTTCAGGGTAGAAAGCGGCAGTAGCTGCCACGATGTTAAACATACAGTAACCTTTTTCAAATTTTAAATATATACTTAAAATAATTACACCCCACAACAATGACATCAACGTGAACTGTATCTCTGCAATCCTAAGAGTTATCACTATAGATTTTCTCTTAGTAGAAATTCTCAGTAGAGTTCTTCATTTGGAACCAACAGTTTAGGTAATCCCTGGGAGTCAAGTGACACACTCTGGGTATAAACACCGTGTCAACTTTATATTCTTTATGCCTAAACGAACATGCACATTTAATTTAGGAGACTATGACCAGAAAGGTAAGAATTCCAGAGAGTGGGAGGGAGGGATCAACAAGCAATCATTCTGAAATGCAGTACTTTAAAATTTTTAAAAAAGAAAGAAAAAGCATAATATTATGCTAAGTGATAATATAATTATATTTTAATTATGTTATACAACATGTGGAATCTAATAGCTTAAGAATATTATTAGATTGTGTTAAATACATTTATTTCTTCATAGTTTTCTGGTTTGCTTATTTTTAATTATCTTTTTTTTTTTTTTTTTTACTTTTGATGGCTAGTGGATGATTTTGTTCTCCTTAATTTGAAACAAAATGTTTTAGTAAAAAGTAAATTAGTCTCATAATAAGGGTGAAAAGTAAAGATAATAAAAATGAAGATATTTAAAATCACAAAATTCTTCAGCACACATTCACACCCATAGCATGTGGTTTATAATTCTGCACGATCACAGTTAATGCTAACACTAAAATAATAGGTACCATTTATTGAATATTTACTATTGGTTAAACAGAAAAAAGTAGTATCTTGTAATATAAAGACAATATTGTTGATTTGGAATAATAACTATGTTTGGCATTGGTAAAGCTACCATTTAAATCTAGACTTATCTGATATTTAAAAATTCTACACTGCCCCATGTATCAATTCAAACATGGGGATATAATTTTGAAAATTCATTTTATACTTGGATTACCTAAAACAGACTAAAAAAAAATACTAAAATCCTAGAGCAGAATCTTGCCCTATAGTTGTTGACTACCAGTGTATAAGCCAGCACTTGGTAGACACAGATTTAATGATTAATAAATGAGTGAAACACGGTATTAATGCTTTGGGTACTGCTGAAGAAAATACTGAGTGTCCCATCCCTAAGAGTTCATATCATGGGGCCTTGACTCTGAAACCAAAATAACCACCTTGTCTTGGTGTTCTAGGTAATTCTACATTAATAGACAACATAACAGGTATTTTCTTAATCAATTTTTGAGCACAAAGAATTTTTAAAATTTATATTGAGACCATGAATTATTTGTCACTAAACTATATGATTAGAAACAGAGGATATGCTTTGCAACATAAAAGTAAGATTTAAACTTTTCATAGCCATTGACACTTTTCCAAAGAAAGACCAAAACCAGATTCAGAAGCCTGTGCACATTCCAATTTGTGAAATTTTCTTCTACTCAACTAAATTTCTCCTGAACCCTCAAAACTTCAAATGGAATTCTCCCTGTGCTCAGCTGTGGAGAAATCTGCAGTGTGGCATTATACAGCTGTCAAATTCCACCCCCGGGACCTGATTTGGCAGTTCACACAAGAAACTTGTACTGACTCTCGTGAGGGTTACTGTTTTTAGCATTGGTCGGGACTGAAGGATAAGAATTGCTTCATTAAAAAGAAAATACTTCTTAGAAATTATTTTACACACGAAAAAGAGAATACATCAACTGAGCTTTAAAAATGTCTTTAAAAAATCAAATCTAGAACATTGGTTTTTATTTTACTTGTAAAAATCCATAAAATGTTAAAGACATACTCATAATATTTTACGTCCAGGCAAAAATCAATAATTGCTTTCTTACACCATGTTCTGCTACCTAAGACGTAGGGAAGGAGCAGGCAAATAACCAGCAACTCAGGCAACAACAACCAAAGACAGGGAGCAAACTCGTGAATTTAAAGTGAGTCATAACTCGAAACACAACCACGTTTAAAGTATATTAAGGAGAAAGGAGTAAAAAATAAAAGGCAAAAAAATCTACTGCAACACTTTAAAAGGAAAAACTCTCTATTCCAACTTATGACTAATGTTTACATTCAAAACAACATAAATCAAGTTTAGGAGGCAAAATGTTGACAACTGAAGCAAGAAATTTTCAAGGTAAAGTCATCTCAGGTAAGTCTCAATTCTGAAATGCAGCACAGTCCTGTTTTATCAGACAACAGCAGGGTGACAAAGCACTAGGGTCAGCATGGACTGAGGGATTCATTGATGGAAGGTCTGGAAGGTCTGGAAGGTCCATTTCCTCTCACTTAGGGATTAACCTGAAACTAAAACTGGACATAGGATAGACAGCTAAAGTTACTGAATAATACGCTGTGCAGATCTACTTTTCTGCCATTCAATCCGATAATTCCTCTACTAGGTATATACCCAGAAGACCAAAAATCATATTATAACAAAGATATTTGTACCAGAATGTTCACTGCAGCCCAATTCATAATTGCTAAGTCATGGAAAAAGCCCAGGTGCCCATCAATCCACGAATGGATTAACAAATTGTGGTATCTGTACATCATGGAATATCATGCAGCCTTAAAGAAAGATGGAGACTTTACCTCTTTCATGTTTACATGGATGGAGCTGGAACATATTCTTCTTAGTAAAGTATCTCAAGAATGGAAGAAATAGTATCCAATGTACTCAGCCCTACTATGAAACTAATTTATGGCTTTCACATGAAAGCTATAACCCAGTTATAACTTAAGAATGGGGGAAGGGGGAGAGGCAAGGGAGGTAAGGAGGAGGATGGGCAGAGGGAGGGGGATTGGTGGGATTACACCTACAGTGCATCTTACAAGGGTACATGGAAACCTAGTAAATATAGAATATAAATGTCTTAACACAATAACTAAGAAAATGCCAGGAAGGCTATGTTAACCAGTGTGATGAAAATGTGTCAAATGGTCTATAAAACAAGTGTATGGTGCCCCATGATCGCATTTATGTACATAGCTATGATTTAATAATAATAATACTCTGTGCAGATTGCCCAGAATGAGGACAAACTTGCCAGAATCGGGAAGAGAATGATGGAGCGACTGATGGGTTGCGCGCTCTGAGCCAGAGACCTGTGATCAGGACATTTCAGCCACATCCCTGGAGCGATAAGTGAAGTATTCTTAAATTACCTGAAGCATCTCCTTATTATTTGAACATGAATGCAAGAACTGTCAGACACTCGAGGAAAATCAGAAAAAGTCAAGATTAAAATGAAATCCATATCAGAACCTGTATTCTCGGTTTTCCAGTTCCTCTTGCTGTGGAGAAACCGGCCTCCCACTGACCCTCCCAGGCTAACCTTGACCTCACCCCTGACGCGCTCAGAGGCTGCTCTTGGAAGTATTTCCTTTCTCTAACAAAGCTTTACTTTTCTTTCTGCTACATTAGTCTTCTATACAAACAGGCTGGGATACATTTCATGCAAAACAAGATAAAAACTTCCCTGGACTTTCTGTCCCTCTAACTTAATGTTAAGCTCCTACTTAGAACCAAACTCACCGAGAAGGTGCTGCTTGTGGCTACAGACATCATTCCAGCCAGGCTTTTAGCTCGGCTGTCGTCACAGGTGCGCAGTGAGCTCCGCACTCCTAGACCCTTGGCCCTCGGAGACTCCGGCCACTGCCACGCAGCAGACTCAGCACGTGACCCCGACGGCGGCCATGACGTAATTACGTTCTGTCGAGTCTGACGCCATCGGTGCCATTTCCGGGCGGGGATGGCGCAGGGCGGAGGCTGCAGCCCCTGCTTCTTCCAAGAAAGACTGAATCCCTTTGCCAGTCGCTGCAGTCAGAGCACAAAAGGCCAGAGATCACTTCTGGGAGGAACAACTCTACCTTGACACCCATGTTTTCCTGGGTTTACTACTCAACAAATAGAACTGTATCCACATTATTGTAAGTCGTGTATGATTAACAAGTGTATCATCTACAAAAATGCCATTGCTAGAATGTGAGAGAGCACTCTTCAGAAAATGGCCAAGATTGCTACTCTGAAAAAAGACATGATGATGATGATGATTGTTGTTGTTATTTTTGGCTGGGGCTGGGCCTGAACTCGCCACCTCCGGCATATGGGGCCAGCGCCCAACTCCTTTGAGCCACAGGTGCTGCCCAAGACGTGATTATTTTGGAGAAGAGTAAGTTTTAGCCTGCAAAGAGGAAAATGAGAAAATAAAATAATACTTGAATGGCACCAGTTAAGAAAATAAATAATGGATGAAGCGATCAGAGTCTAAGATAAAACATTCAAGTTCAGTCTAGAATAGAAGAAAAATGCATTAAATGAGGACTCAAGTGATAGCGTTGCATACCCAGCAAGATGCAGCTCTTAGCAGGGTACAGCAGAACAGTGGCATTCAGGGTGCTTCCTTAAAACCATGCAAGTACCGTGCGCGGTTAGTAATTCTAAATATGTATTAGGCTTTATATTTACAAGCCTGACAACAGCTCTGGGGGTTTATTAGCTATAACAAAGTTTCCATTTAGAGAGATTTCTGTTTTCTTTTTATTAAAAATAATGTATTATTTTTCTTCTCATTTCCAAGTCTAATCCTACTTTTGATTTCATTCACATTATTTACTTGTATGCACTTAGCGATGTATAACCAATGTAAAGGTATCGTGTTAGACACTGCTAATTATCATCCCAAGAAAGGCAGGATTACACACTTTTTTAACAGATTGAGTAGGTATATTCTTGGTTATGAAAAATACTCATAGAGCTTTGGGATTTTTGATTGGTACATATTCATGATGTGTGGAAAAGCATAACATACAATCTCAGTCTCAGGAAACTGGATGTTGTGTGTGTACAGGATCAAGGTTCTAGGAGGACGTGAAAACTAGAAGCTGGTTGTGACTGTGGATGACTTTGTTCTTTCCTTCTTGTGTTTTTCAGTCTCCTATCCTGCATATATTAACTTTAAAAAAAAATCAAAGTTTTTGTTTAAAAACTTGAAAAAAGTAAGAAAAAACTGTTACGAACATCCTAACAGTCCCTTCATTTTTTCTGTTTAGACAACTTTATAACGCTGAATGAAGGATGAAGCCTGCCTCGCCTGAGATGGACAGGAAGAATAAATGCCTGGACGGTAGCCTGTGACGTAGAAAAATCTGCACGTGTAGTGTTCGGGTGCTCCATGTACAAGGCGCAGCGTCTTCATTACACGCATCATTCAAACTGATGTACATACCTTAATCTTTTCAGCATGTCCCATTATCAGCTTTTCCCTCTACCACATTTTTGGTTGCAGAGTATTTTATAGTCCATTGATGTGCTAAAGATACAGTGGGATTTGTCCACTCAAAGTAGTTCCCCCCCCATCATCCCAGTCAATTATTCTTTGATTGCTTTTTGTAAATAAATATGCCTAAGCAAGGCACAGGCCGACAACATGATGCGGTGACGTTCTCTTTAGACACCCCTCCCACCCACCCCTGGTCATTTGTTGATGTTTATTCCACAAGATTATACATGGCTGGCCCTCCTGTGCTGTTGAACCTTTCCTGACATTTTCCAAACTCCTGAGCATCCCCTTCCTTGGGTAATTCCTACTCCAATTAGTTGTTGATGTGGACACTCAGCACAGAAAATTGTCTTGTTGGGACTAAATGTATTTTGGGGGGTTAAATTAGTGCATTAGCAGCCTGCAACGGTGTAATAGGGCTTAGAATTTGAACTTGAGAAACCTATTTCTCCTCTCGAAGAATTCAAGGTCTGTGACTCTGCAGCTCCTTCAATTTAATACAAATATTCAATGTAATGATATATAACAGTTAAAAAAAACAAGTCTTAAGTGCGGAACTATGACAGAGCTTCCCCCACTTCTCTCACAAGGTTGTATTACCCTCTATAACTTCAAAAGAAAGAAATCCTGAAATAAAGATGAGCCCCTGATATCTGCCTTTACTTTAGTTAGTATGACATTAGCGTTTAATAAAAGGGAGGCTTTGCTATGTGCAGGGTTATACTAGATATCAAGGAAAACTAAAAGGTGTGTGTAAGTCTTACTCTTTTGGGGCATCGTGAAAGTATATTGGGAAACAAGGCTGGGAAAAAAATCCTCAGATGAATTTATCGGGTAGAGTGCAGAAATAGCAGGGGTAATCTTAGAAGCACTTACTGGCCAGCTGACAGGGGAAAGTGGTTGGCTTGGCCCTTCTGGATTCATAAATACAAAGAAATTGAGCTCCTACTCAGGTGGCAGGCAAGCTCACAGGTGGGCTGAAGATAGTAAGGACAGGTACTCGAACTCAGTGCAAAGTCAACTCAATCTATATGTGACAATCCTCAGATTAACCAATTTTTATTTTTGAGTAAATATATATATATATATTTTTTTTGTAGAGACAGAGTTTCACTTTATGGCCCTCGGTAGAGTGCTGTGGCCTCACACAGCTCACAGCAACATCCAACTCTTCTGGGCTTACGCGATTCTCTTGCCTCAGCCTCCCGAGTAGCTGGGACTACAGGCGCCCGCCACAACGCCCGGCTATTTTTTGGTTGCAGTTTGGCCGGGGCCGGGTTTGAACCCGCCACCCTTGGTATATGGGGCCGGCACCTTACCGACTGAGCCTCAGGCGCCACCCTTGAGTAAATATTTTTAAGAAGGAGAAAAATAATAATGTTTGAACACTCCCTTTAATTTTTATTAAAATGTTCTCCAGCCTCAGCATAAAAAAATAATAATAACAACATGAGGGAGAATAGTGGAAGCTAAATATTTTCACTAAAGTTTAGTAAAGTAAGTATTAACTAGGTCCATAAAGAAGGTGTTAAAAGAGCACAAAACAAGTAAAAACAATGTATAAAATAGAGAAGACAAACGTATCACATTGTAAGGTGATATGAAATATATTCCCATATATCCTTATGAAAAATTTTTCTTTCCTACACAAAGAACGTATAGTGGGGTGTGCACTTGGTTAAAATTCTTTGGCAAAAAGAGACAATATATTTTTCTCTATTCCACATAATAAAGGAATCAAAGAAACACTCCAAAAAAATATTTAAAAAATGGAAGTATTGAAGAATTTTGGCAAACAAAACAATGTTGGAGTGTAGGACTGAGGCAGATATTGGCAATTCCAGGCTATTTGAGGGGAAATGGCCCTTGGAAGTAATCTTGTTCAAAGCACTCCAAGTTTCTATTAGCCTTAAGAGCTGAAGTGATGTTCAACATTAAACAATTATTGAGTAAACGATAGAAAACCAGAATTCTTACCTTTGATTCTCAGCCTTGTACTGTAGTACACTCTAGGCGACTTAAAGTCCAAATTGTTCTGAGAAGCATATAGAAAAGGGGAAAACACGGGGCTGTCTCACACGCCAGGCACGTGATCCAACAAGTCTCTGCGTATTCCAGGACACTGTCCATTTCAGTACTATCCCTGGGCCTTGGGAGGGGAGAGGTAGAAGGTGATCTATGAACACCGTATCCTAAGAGCCAAACTTAAGAGTTTCTACACTTGGTTTTAAACATGCTTCGTTTATGTTATTATGGAATCAAAAGATCTCTCTCTCTTTTTTTTCTTTTGGCTCTGCTGTCAGTGTTAGAATATAATGTGGGCAATACTGTCTCTTAAGAATAGAATCCTAAAGATAATTCTAGAGGATCTTTTTCTAGGTCTATTTTCCACGTCTCATTAAATCTTCACACAAATGACCACTAGGAATATGAAAGCAATATCTAAAGCTATTTTATTTACTGAAGTCTTCCTATAATTACATACATATGAGAGATCTGAGCTGTAATATTTTCTATTATAATCTCCTCTATTCTATTATCCTCTAAAGAATAATATTTTCATAACTTATTCTTGCCATTTCCTTGGATGGTACCCCAGATGAATTAAAATCCATTTGTTGTATAACTTTTAAATTAAAGCTGTAAAAAAATGCGATAAAAATATTTCATTTCTTAAATTACTTTAGCCATCATGCGGAGACCTAACAGAGCAGGGGATTAAAAATAAATTTATTAAAATAATGTTTCTATTGGCATATGTTTTTGTTGCAGAACTGAAGAATATGTAGTTTAGCACTTCATTTGGAACTCCCTTAAAATACTAACTCATAAAATATTGAGGTTTCCAGTTGTCCTTTGTGATTTTATGTATTTTAGTAAATTCTAAAATAAATTTCCGTGTGGGACCATGAATATGATTATTTATTTATTTATTTTTCTTTCAGATTGATATGAGAGTACAAATGTTTCAATTACATTGTTTTTATTTCTGAAGCAAGTTCAAATCATCACTGAGCCCGTCACCCAGGGGTCGTGCTGAACACCCTCACATTGTGCACATTAGGTGAGACCCCACCAACCACCTCCCTCCTCTTCTCTCTCTCCATAGGCTGTACCATGTTTTTCTTCCATGTAGGCCTGTAGTTATTTATATATCGGTTTCATATTACCATTGAGTACATGGGATACTGTTTTTCTGCCATCTTGTGATACTTTACTAAGAAAAATGTGGTTCAATTTCATCTAGGTAAACGTGAAAGGTGTAAAATCTCCATCTTTTCTTGTGGCTGAATAGTAAGTACTCCATGGTGCACATATACCAGTTTGTTAACCCAGTCAGGGGGCAGGGGGGCACTTGGGTTGGTTCCACGTCTTGACCATTGGGAATTGAGCTGCAGTAGACTTTCTAATGCAAATGTCCTTTGGGAAAATGATTTTTTTTTATTGTTTCAGATTCACTGAGGGTACAGAGAATTAGGTTACACTGTTTGCATTTATTAGGTAAAGTGTCCTGCCCCCAAGAAGTGTGCCATACACCCTAACCCCACTGCCCCTCTCCCTGCTCCCTCATTCCCCTTCCCCCCACCTTGAATTGATTTGAGATTTTCACTTTTGATTCTGGCTTGATACCCAGTAGTGGGGTTGCAGGATCAAATGGAAGGTTGACTTTTAGTTCTTTGAGAATTCTCCATATCTCTTTCCACAGCAGCTGGATTAGTTTGCAATCCCAGCAACAGTCTAAAAGTATTCCATTCTTTTCACATCCACACTAGCATCTGGAGATTTGGGATTTTGTGATGTGGGACTTATCTCAGTGAAGTTAGGCAATTTCTCAAAGTGGTTTTGATTTGCATTTCTCTGGTGATTGGGGACATTGTGCATTCTTTCTTGTGTTTATTGGCCATTCTTCTTGCATCTCCAGAAAAGTTTCTGTTCAGATCTCTTGCCCACTTATAAATATGGTTGTTTGCTCCTTCCTTCCTTCCTTCCTTCCTTCCTTCCTTCCTTCCTTCCTTCCTTCCTTCCTTCCTTCCTTCCTTCTTTCCTTCTCTCTCTCTCCCTCCCTCCCTTCCTTCCTTTTTTTTTAGACAGAGTCTCACTCTGTCATCTTGAGTAAAGTACCTTGGAGTCATAGCTCACAGCATCTTTAAACTCCTGGGCTAAAGTGATCCTCTTGCCTCAGCCTCCTGAGTAACTGATACTACAGGCACCCACCACAATGTCTGGACAATTTTTATATTTTCAGTAGAGACAGGGTCTCACTCTTGCTCAGGCTGGTCTTGAACTTTTAAGCTGAAACAACCCACCAGCCCCGGCCTCCCAGAGTGCTAGAATTATAGGTGTGGCCCACCAGCACCCGGCCTGGTGGGTCACACCTGTTCTTTTCTTGTGGATCAATATGAGTTCTCTGTAGATTCTAGTTATCAGCACTTCATCATATTAGTAGCATGTAAATATCTTCTCCCATTCTGAAGGTGTCCTCTTGCTTTAGTTGTGGTACCCTTAGCTGTGCAGAAGGTTTATATACGAACAATAACCTATTGTCAGCATATGCGGCGTGTGCTTGGGAGTTTTAATGTTCCTAAATATTTATTCCTCCTCTCTTTGTGTCACTCTGAGCTTTGGCAGGGCACCTTGTCTTCTAACTGGCGACAAGAACTTCTAGTCTCCCTCCCTCCTAGTTATCTGTGACCATGTGGTTAAATTCGAGTCAATAGAACTTACAAACAGTGAGATGTGCCACTTCGAAGTCACATCCTTAAATACAAACTGAGTCTTGCCACCTGCTCATTCTTCTTTACATTCTCCAGAACATTGGACATCACAGAAGCAACTTCTTTGACTTACGTGATAATAGAATTCTATTAAAAATAACCGATGATCCATGTTCTGGTGAGTTTAGAAGAGTCGGAATGATAGGAAAGTAGATGAGTTTTCCAAGTTCCCTTCTTAAGCAGGAGTGGAGATTCCCACATTTACTTTTAAGCTTAGACACGTAGAGTTTTAGATGAATAAATATTATGAATCTATATATGTATTTTGTGTGATACATAATTTTTCTCTTGAAAATGAATGAATTTATAAAAAAGCTTTTAAAATTTTACAAACAAGTGATTGTTTGGATGTGGATGTGTGAGCAATTCTGGTGGAAAAGTCAGGGCCACTCCTCTCAAAAGATATCTAAATGCTTGGGGCTTGGCCTCAAAACTGACATTGGAAGCACTATAGAAATAACGATTTAAGGGATACCTGACTTTAGGGGCTCATCAAATGTTCTCACTGGTCTCCACTTTTCCAGCCTATGGGTCTCAAATAGAAGAGTTACTATTGCAAAAGACCAAAAGGTTCAGAAATGATCATTTAATTGGGATTATTAGACCAAACACAGTGAAAGGCATTTTGCAGTTTCACCTGTGGGAAATTTTCTTCTATATTTAGATGATAATGTTGTCACAGGCATCAATAAAAGTCTGCTAACACTTATGTTTAAAGGAAAGGGAATGATTTATAAGTTTCTTCTTACTTTTGAGTCCTATCGTGAACCACTGTGTATGCTAGATCTGTTGCTTCCCTTTGCACCCTTTTGTTCCATAATCACTCCCCCAGACAGCAGCTTTACTGGGCAACGTAAATCCTTATCATTATCTTAAATACACCTGACAAAATTCTGCATGCAGATTACCTCACTGGCACCAGAGACCTTCCACATTATGAATTATGTGAGGTTATTAATATATGTAACTATAATTTAGATTGGTTTTTAAATGTAGTAAAGAATATTTATTAAAATTAATATGGAGCAAAAAAGTACAATAAGATATAGTGTCAAAAAATAGTTCTGAGTAAGGACAGTGAATTTCTTACAATAAAATCATTTTGCCACTAGATTCTATTTAAAAATTAAAAGAATTGATATGTCTGTACCTTTTTTTTTTTAAACAGAGAACATGTGATTATCAAAAATAAATCTATAGCTGGGCCTGGTGGCTCATGCCTGTGATCGCAGAACTCTGGGAGGCCAAAGAAGTTCGAGACCAGCTGGAGTAAGAGTGAGACTCTGTCTCTAAAAATAACCAGGCATTGTGGCGGGCGCCTGTTGTCCTGCTAGTCGGGAACCTGAGGCCAGAGAACACTTTAAGCCCAAGAGTTTGAGGTTGCTGTGAGCTATGATGTCACAGCACTCTATCCAAGGCAACAGAGTGAGACTCTGTCTCAAAAATGAACAAATGGATAAATAAATAAACAAATCTATGTAGTGAAGTATGATTTTTTTTTCTGGGATATCAGTGGAAATCTTTTGAATATCAGTGGCAACCTTGAAGAATTTTTGTTAATTAATAGAACTAAATTACATACAAAATGTAGCTGTGCATGCAGCATCGAGCATTTTTTTTTTTTTGGCTGTAATTATCACATGACATTATTCAATATGCAGAACTCTGAAAAAGAATATGTACATCGTCGCCCACATTTGGAAAGTTTCTCAGTGTTTGAATAAATGGTTTCCCACATGTTCAGGGCTTATGACTAGGGATTCTGTGAATAATAAAGGTCTGTTACAGCGCAGCATGTCTCGTCCTGAAACGCATCCTCAGTCTCACATTCGGGAGGGTAGGGATGTGTTACTCCTCCACTTCTGCTCTGCTTATTCTCTTTGCTCCTCCAGATCCATCCTCTACTCAGCCCTTGCCATTCTCTGCTTTTTTGGTACCCAGGAGCCTGATCCCTCCCTGGGTTCTTTACCTCTGCCTTTTGGTTGAAGTTCAGAGATGGAGGCAGCAGCAGAGAAGTGGGGGGAAGGAGGCGGAGAAGCCAGCTGCTGTCCAGCACTCAGCGCCTGGAGTGCACCTTCCTACACTTTCCTCCCACAGCGCTCTGTCTCCTCATGGAAACTATTCTGGGACCATGGTGCATTCCAGCTGCTGCTAAAATTACTCTTCACCTTTGGTCCCTGAGTCTGAGATAATAATGAGTCTCTGCTCTTGCTAGTCCCTGACTGCATCATCGTCCACCACTGGTTACCTTACATTTGTTGGCACATGGTTGTGGTCCCCATAGAAAATTATCTTCACCTAACACCTGTATGGGTGCCATGTTTCTTGTGAGGAGCCTAACTGATGGAATAACTGCTTCCGATCATACTCTAAAGGTTCACAGGCACAGAGTTCCTAAATGGAAAGGCCAGGTTTCTTTGAGAGTGAACTCTGCCATACAAACACTAAACACACCCTTTAATTCTTTCTTTTAGTCTAAACTACCCACAAAGAGTAGTATTGGCTATATATCAAGTTTTCTCTTCACTCTGAAAAAGAAAATACTCATACTCATTCAGCATTGCGACTGATGCTCTGTACTATTTCCTGGAGGACTAAAGTGATATTATGGTCTTTCAGCTACAGTGGGATGAAGAATTCAGGTGAGACACAGAGTTTTAGGCTCAGCATTACAGTGGGGGCAAGTGTCGAATATTGATGTAAGCTGTAGTTATTTCCTCAGTTCCAAAGTCCACAATGCTTTTACATATACACATAGAATACATATGTACATAGGTATATATAATACATCTAATAAGTATATATATGCACATATATATGCTCATTAAACGAGAGACACTTCACAAAAATAGTGTAGGCAGGGCCAAGCAGAAATGCCTCCCCTTGCCCAATAAAACAAAAACACATACAGTAGACAAAAAAAAAAAAAAATTGCTGATGTTAGTTACACAATCAACACCTTCACCGATGGAGGCTGATAATTCCTATCACATCCCTATTTAATGTTCCTACTCGGCCAGTGCAAAAATCAGATGGTGTCACAGAATAACTATGGTCTATCATTATCTTACTCAGGTGCTGACACTAATCACAGATGTGATTCCAGGTGTGATCTGTGACAACTTTCTCAAGTTGACACATCCTCTTTCTCACAACTCTTGAATTAGTCAAAGTTTCCATTTAACTCACAAGCCAGAGAAAAAAATCCTCCAGGTCCTGGCCTAAGTGATGAGTTTGGTGAAAAGGAGACAACAGGAGGCCAGAAAGGGTATGCATAGAACCCGGGGTGCTGTCTGGGCTGCCTCTGGTACTGCCCCACGTAAGACGTCTCCACGCCAAACACTCAGAGTGGAGGAGCTGAAGTGCTGCCAGCAGGGCTCTGGGATTATCGTCTTGGGCTTCAAGATGAGGACAGAAGTGGGAATTGCAATTCTAATTATTCATCAACAGCCCTGGTTCTTTTGCTTGCACACACGAAGTTTACTAGGGAATTATTTAATATTATGATGCAAGGATGCCAAGGCTGATGAGACTTTTGTACTTCCTCTGGGTTATTGACCTGATTTTTGTTTTTTTCTGTCTGAATGAAGGATGGGGACGTGTTTTTGCTTTCTCTCTATCTATCTGCCATAATCCCTCATCTGCTCTGTGCCATTGAAGGTTTCTCTCTAATAACTTTATTATTAACCCCCCTTTACGCCTCTTGTGTCTGGTTGACCTTGACCAATAGGAGGCACAGGGATGATGTCAGCAAGAGAAAGGAGACAGAGTAGAAATATGTCCCCACCATCCTTCCCTGCTCCCCTTTTCTGGCCATGCTTCCTGTGAGAAGCCCTCTGTCCATAGGAGGGCTCACACCAGCCCTGTACCACCTAGGCTGATGGGACAGCGAGAGGAACTCTGGAAAGAGCTTTTGATGTCCCTGATCCCAAGAGGTTTCCCTGGCCCTTGTGGATTCCTGTAATCCTGATTATAACTGGTCAACCTTGCCAGGTCCTTGACTGGTATGACATTGTTTGTGTAAGTTGGAAACAATATTTTATTTAGAAAGTATAAATTAAAATGTCAAATAATCTTTGATGAGATCAGATAAATCAGAGTAAGAAATGATGTGGAAGGGGTATTTTTAAGACAGATACTGGAAAATATGTGAAACTGTTCCCGCTTCAAATGTAAGAAGATATAAAAAATAAATTTGTTACCAGAATTTGCCAGTAGTATTCCTAATGTGATTTGAATTACTTAAAAAAAAACCTTTAACAAGGAAATTTTAGGACATCTTATGGAAAATATAAGTCAGCAAATTAAAAAACATGAATAAACAAATAAAACAAAGAGCCCTAATTTTTAGTAAGTTTAGTAGGTCAAGACTTTATAAATTTTTTTCAGAAAATTTTGATTATTGAGTATTAATTCAGTGTCTATAAGGAATCTGTAACTTTTCCTCACAATTATTTCAGAAACATAACAAGGCCCTTATAATAACAGTAGACGGGTCTGACGGCCTTACAATCTGGAAAATGATACAAACACATCAATTTTCCCTTTATTCTTATCAAATTCTATTTTTTAAATTTTTCTTCCTTAAAAGTTTCATATTTTTTATGTCACATAAGGATTGTCAACTAATTTGATAATTTTTTCTTCTCTACAAAGTTCACAAAAAAAATTATGAAATTTCACTGTATACAATCATTGAGGGAGCTAGACTAAAATGCCAGTTTCTGGGCTTTAAACTAGAAAAGTCTGAGGTAATAAACCTGAAAGGCCAAAACTTTGCCTTTAAAACCATGAAATTCCACCCCACAAAACCACTGATACAGCTAGCAACACGAATATATTAGATATAAAATTTAAAGTGTCATACTATTTCTAAGATTAGTTAAGAAATAGTTAAACAGAAGATAAGAAAGAAAAAGTGGGTACAGAGCTCAGGTGTATGCAAATAATAAGAGGTGAATGTTTACTCTGAGTGATGCCCTGCACACTGCGTATACACGCCTACACAGGCCACTTCAGTACAGCTGTAACCTAGGCCGCCCCTCGGTCTCCACAATTTACTACATGTGCTCCATACGGTGTCCACCCAATCTACACCGAAAAAGTTGTTGTTTTTCTTTTCTGCAGGTTACTGTCAAATTTTTGTCTTATGAAAATTTCAACTTAGCAGCTCCTATGGAAAAATAGGTTTAATAAATGTAATAACACTATCAACTATGTTTTTTATAATGTTTCCTTCAATGTTGAAAAAATACTTTATATATGAATAAAATATTTTATATATATAAAAATAACTATATTAAATATAGTTATATATAAAGTATATATTTATATATTAGAAACATTATATATATATAATATGTTATCCTACTTGATACCGAAATATACTTGCTCATTAATCACCTACCTGCATCAAATGGACATGATTATTACACATATCTTATTGTTATTCCAGTAATTAAGCAGCAGTAACAAATAGTAAGACCAATAAACCAATGTAAACCTCTAAGGGAGGCAGCAAATATAGGTATGTAATCATCTGCTTTGTCTTCTAAAATTTGTGAAAAGGGTATGTGCTATGCAAATATGCAAACACATTTATATAATTTAATTTGTTGAGAAGGAGTTGGGAAACTAATACCATTGTTACCCCCAGAGGAGAATTAGCGAAATAATCAATACAATTTTTTTTTCTGAATGCTGTGTTTCAGCCATTTCTCACCCATGTGTATCATGGAGAGTTGTTAGTTTTTCTAGTATTAGTGGAGAGCCTCGTGTGTACACTGCTTTTATAAATTTTGTGCACTGAAAGGCAGCCAGAAAAAAGGAAAAATCAATCTCTTAAAAAAGTTTTATGAAGTAGTTTCTTTATTCTGGAGGTAGAAAATAGAAGATAAAGGGCCTTACTCCTTAGCCAGGGCAGTATTTGGGAAAAAAAGCAAAAAACCATAAAAATGTGATAATTCCTACCCTTGAACAAAGAGTGAAGATAGAAAAAAGGAAGGGATAATTCCACAGGATAAGCTGGGAAAATAATGGTTGAGTAGCTCAAACATAATTTAGAAACTTGAGGAGAAAATAAGGAAAGGGAACTAAGGCATCATTCCCATGACTGGAAGTTGATGCTGGCTGTGACCTTTAATTTTCTTCTGTATAATCTCCCTTCTTCAAGTCACGAAGACAACCTTCTAATGGAAGCCACCAGATGTTTTGGATACAGGTAAAGAACAGTCACACTGCCACGTCTACCTATTGCACCAAAGTAAGTTCATTCTAGATGTAAGATAATTGTAACCAACACAGTTTCTTGTTCAAATACACAGCATATAAGTACATAGAGGAGGGAACTTCTGGCTGCTCTCTGTGGAGAATTACCTACCACAGCATTTTATAAAGAATATATTATAGGGGGTGGCGCCTGTGGCTCAGTCAGTAAGGCGCCGGCCCCATATACTGAGGATGGCGGGTTCAAACCCAGCCCGGGCTGAACTGCAACAAAAAAATAGCCAGGTGTTGTGGCGGGCACCTGTAGTCCCAGCTACTCGGGAGGCTGAGGCAGGAGAATCGCTTCAGCCCAGGAGTTGGAGGTTGCTGTGAGCTGTGTGAGGCCACGGCACTCTACCGAGGGCCATAAAGTGAGACTCTGTCTCTCTAAAAAAAAAAAAAAGAATATATTATAGATCTACTACATATCTTCAGGTTTTTGCCAAACCTGAAATAATGGAAATCTAAAACTTGTTTTAAAAGTTATCTGTGATTGCATAATTTGGAATTTTCTTCCCACACTGCAAACATTTTATTTCTAAAACAATCCATAGTCCTCATGCTGAAAAACAAACATCCTCTCAAATCTATGCAATTTAGAATGGAATTCAGATGAGATAATACACTGTAACTGAGACCAATCACAACTATATTCGAGATTATCTTTGAAAAAAATAGGCATGTTTAATGAAATAAAATTTTTAATAAAAAATATGCAAGAGTTTATGATATATGAACTTTGGGCATCCCCCTTTTTCACTTTCTCACACATATTTTACATTTATTTCTGTGGAAAAATGGACTTGAAATAAGAGACAAATCATGTTTCTATCATACTCATGAATGCCTTGTAACAGAAGGGAAAACTCAGATCTTCAATCTTTTTAGCAAGTGTCAACTACAAGGGTATTTCATTTCCAAGTTTTCATAAGTTTGTCTCATTATGCAGATGAGTTGGACACATAAGAAATAGAGCCTCATGTAAAAAGTATCAGCCTCAGTAAAAATGAGTAAATACATCTACAATAAATAAGTTTTTCTTCTTGTGTGAATGCACTAGTGATAAATAAGTTACGAATTCAGAAACAAATACCCCCTACCAACCCCACACACACACCATGGAAGACTGAATCCACCGGCCGTACAAACCTTGTGTTCATGAATGCATTTAGAGTGAGCAAAAGTAGCCTTTTGCTTTTGGAAAAAGAAAATAAAAATAAGCTTGTAGCAGTCAAGCTGTGGTCTAAGAATTCCCTAATATTATGTCTACTATCATATATATCTAAAAGCAAAAAACTAGTATGTGAAATTACCCCACCTTAAAAACAAAGGTAAAAGATATGCAAAGGAATTAAAGAAGGAATTACATACCTTATTTTTTGTAGTTATATGTAATTCGATCTACATGGTTTTTTTTTTAATGAAAAGCCTCCTTTACAATAAACAAACAACTTGATTAGCATACTTTGAAGGGATTACACAAGAGTCCAATACAGATTATCATCTCAGACTGTGTTAAAAGGATTAGACTTTATCTTGATCCGATAGGAAGTCATTCATGGTTATCAGAGGGAAAGTGACAAGGTTTAAAATGTAACCCTGACAACGGTGTGAGAAAACGGAGTCTTGGAAGGATATTTTGGGTATGAATTTATCACAAAAGTTAAGGAGAAATCAAAAGAATTGTACAGAAATAGTAAGAGCAGAGATGTAAAAAAAGGAATTAATATGAGACTTCAAGGGTAGAATAAAAATATTCAAATATTTATTGAATTATGGAAAGAAGATGAAAGAAGTCTAATTAGTTAGATTTGAATAAAGATATCATTAATCAAGATTTTTAACACAGGAGGAAAAATATTACTAGGAGGGATGAGGCTATTTTGGAATTAATAAATGTCTTGAAAAGAAAAATAAGCTATCATGTGAATATTCTTCCTAACCACAAAAAAACTATTTTCCTCTAAATAAATTAATATAAAAGCATATGATAATTATTCTTATGCTTTATTTTGATGCTTTTAAGAAAAAATGAAATAAACTTATTCACAAAATAACTATTAAAAAAAAACTGTATTTTGATTGATTTGTATCTCCACCACCAAATAATGGGCATTATTTCACTGAATGTAAGAAATTATTGATGCTCTAGCTTATTTGTTGCTACAAAACTGAATAGATAAATTAATAATTTGAAAGATTTATTTCTAAACATAGTAAGATTGTTTTTTTTTACTTTCATATTCCAAATTTACTCAAGAATTTTGTCCTGTAAGCATTTCATTGAATATGACCTCACTGATTTTGTTTTAAATAAAATTGCCAATATATAAAATGTGTAATTATCCTAGTTAGTCAAGAAAAATATCACAGACTGTCATAGAGAAAAAAAGTGGTAAAAATTGAGAAATTAATAAAATTACTGATAATCTAAATAAAAAATTCTGATAGTCAAAAGCAGTTTTACACATTTTGCAAACAGTTTTCAATAAAATACATATTATGTGTATACTTACACATATACATATAATACAAATATATATACATATTTGTACACACACATGTAATTACCTCATTTTCTATTGGCTATATAATAAAACTTTTACTGTTATAGTAATATTCTTGTCATAAAGGAAAAAATAATTTGCTATATTTTCCCTTATACACATTTATACCTTCTAAATGAAAGTGTAACTTAAATTAAAAATTTGTCTTGAGTTTTTGAAGTGCATAAAACCAATTTGGAGTTGATCCAACATGTTTATATAAATATTTTTTTGCTAAATCTGACTAAATTGCTAAATTTAAACATATATAAATAATTTTACAGATGCTGTAAATCTTCAAATTATATCATTAGAATTTCATTAGTATATATTTTCAGATATGCATTAGTTTTAAATATTTTCATAGATAACTTATTTTTAGGATACAGTACAATCTCTGGGAGTGTTATTCAAAAAATTATTAGTATTGTTTTATTTACCATGATAACTGATTAAAACAACAGTATTCAAAGGAGCAGTGGGTGTTACTTTCAGAGATAAAACTTTTATTAAGAAAATTACATATCACTAAGTGCATATGTTAGGGAGTATAGATGAAAACTCTCTCAGAAAGAGTGTGGAAGGAGGTAATATAAAAATGAAGTAGAGACAGTAGGAGAAAAGAGAAGTGAGATTTGGTTCCATGCAAGAGAAGTTTATATAAAATATCAGAGATATGAATGAATATAATTTATTCAATAAAGAAAAGGGGTTGAGAATAGCAGGGCTTAGAACATAAAAAGAAAAAAAATTGAGATATAAGAAATTAAAATGAACATGGATCAGACAGACATTGGATAGGCCTCTAAAATAAATAAATTTGCATTATTTTTTCAGTAAAGGCAATAGAAAGTCATTAAAACTTTCCAAGCAGAAAAATTATAAATTTGCATAGCACTAAGATGTGGGAGGGAGGTAGGCTGATCTCTCCACAGGCCCTCCAATTCTGAATAAAGTACAGGGGCCATCCCTGCAGTTCCTCCCAGACCACAGAAGACTCCCCAGACCACCTAGGAGGAGAGGGACCTGGAGGCAGCCCATTTAGGAGAATTTCAACACGACAGTCCCTGAGTCAGAAATCAGCAGAAGAGGCAAGTTAAGCACTTTGGACTCCTGATCAGCTTCCCTGCAGGGGCTAAACCTGCTTTTCCTCTTCCCTTTTTTACATATATGTCATCAAACCTTTTTAGATTTTCCACTTGAGCGCAATAAAAGACCCCTGAGAGCTTGGAAAGGGGCTGCACTGCCTTGGTCCGCCACTCAGTGCATGGGACAGCTTAAGCCTCTCCAGACTTCTCAGACTTTATGTCTTAAGTTGGTGTGAAGTCTCCTCGGTCTTTCATTGCTGTCTCCTTTATCAGCCTCCAGCTCGGCCGGGGATCCCAGGAACCCCAACACTAAGATAACTCTGACTGTAGTGTTGGCAACAGTTATAGACATAAGCAAAAATACAGATCAGAAAATTCAGTTCCTAGTTGCTTTGTGTTTTTGCAGACAGAAAACCCAAGATGGTGGCAGAAGCAGTATAGAGAAAAGTGAATGAGTTAAAGATGAATCAAATGTGAAATATAAATAAGAGTCAACAAAATGGTTCTAAGATAAAAGGCTGGGATTTTTTACTTGCAAGCTATTCCTATAAGAACACAATGGAACCATTTCTTTTGTGGTTAATAATTTTGCATAAGTTTAAAATTGCAAAATGAAAACTTATCCACGATACCTGTTTTCTCTAATGTTGGATTGGATCAATACCTTTACTAAAATTGTCTAATCACTAAATATTGCAGAGGAAACTTAATAATAATAAGAGACGACTTCTTTGAAGAAAATGAGGTCAGAAGAGAATAGAATAATATAACCAAAGCTTTCAAAAAATTTCAAGAAAGACTACTATATCCATTAAATTTATCTTTTAAAAAGAAAAGCAAAATAAGGAATACATAGGTATCTAAGAAAGCTCAGGCTACTAAATCAAATTATTGTAGATTGGGTGTCTTATGAACAACAGAAATTTATTTTTCACAATTCTGAAGCCAGGATGCCCTAGATAAGGGTGTAGCATGGTTGGATTCTGGCGAGGGCCTTATTTCAGATTGAGAAATGCCACCTTCTTCCCGGCATGATGGAAAAAGAACAAGAAGAACTCTGGGAACTCTCCTGCGAGGGCTTTAGTCTCATTCATGAGGTCTCCATCTTTATGATTTAATTATCCCCAGAGACCCTACCTCCTCATGCAATACGTTGGGGTTTAAATTTTCAGAATATGCGTTTTTAGAGGACCCAAATAGTAGTTAAGAATTTCTTAGGCAGAATACAAAAGGCAATAGTTACCTAAAAATATGTAAATTGGATGTCATTGAAATTAAATACTGTGTTTATTGGAAGACATTGAGAACATGGATGAAACACTTTGTAAAATATATATATGACAAAGAGCCAGTATGAAAAAGAATATATAAAGGAATTTTACAAAATAAAAAAGAAATCCTACAAATAAATTTTAAGAAGAAAATAAAATAAATAATAGAAGAAAAAAACTTAAAAAGCTTGGATAGGCACTTCACAGGGATAATACACAGAAGTCAAATAATCATGTGAAAAAATACTTCTTCACATTATTAGTCATCAAGTAAATACAAATATACTTTTTTTTTTTTTTTTGAGACAGAGTCTCAAGCTGTCACCCTGGATAGAGTGTCATGGCATCACAGCTCACAGCAACCTCTAACTCTTGGGCTCAAGTGATCCTCTTGCCTCAGCTTCCCAAGTATCTGGGACGATAGACACCTGCTCACAACGCCTGGATTTTTTTTTTTTTTTGCGGGGGGTGGGGGCTATAGTTGTCATTGTTGTTTGGTGGGGCTGGACTGGATTCAAACCCACCAGCTCTGGTGTATGTGGCTGGTGCCCTAGCCACTTGAGTTATAGGTATCGAGCCACAAAATGAAATTATAATGAGATAGCTCATGATACTATTAGAATGATTAAAACTAAAATTTCTTTAAATAATAAATTTCAAAGATGTTGAAAATTCGAATTCTTAAAAACTATTGGTTGAAAGGTTAAATTGTACAGCCACCTTGAAAATGTTTTGGCAGCTTTTTTTAAAGTTAAGCAGGCACCTACCCTTTGCCTCAGTGGTTCTACTCCTGAAAGTTCATCTAAGAAAAATAAATATCTATGTAGACAAAGTAACTCGCATAAAAAATGTTCATATGTCCACAGTGGAAGCAACCCAAATATTGATCAACAGGGCAATGCACAAACGAACTGACATACCCAGGCAATGGAATATCATTGAGGATTTGTAAAAGTAGAGATGCCAACCACATGAACGGTCTCACAAGCGTCATGTTCAGTAACTGAGGCAAGGAACAAAAGAGTGAATTAATGCATTTTTATTAAGGGCTGGAAAGAATCAGGCATGATGCTCCTGACTGTAATACTAACACTTTGGAAGGCTAAGGTGAGAGGATTACTTGAGGCCAGGAATTTGAGACCAGCCTGGACAATATAGCAAAGCTTTGTGTCTTAAAAAAAAAAAAAAGAAGTTTTGGTGGCAAACACTAGCAGCTCAGGAGGCTGAGGTAGGAGGATTGCCTGAACTTGAGAATTGGAGGTTGCAGTGAACTATGATCATACTGTTACTAGAATTCTTTCTTCGGTAGGTTCTTGGGAATTTGAAGAATGAACTCACAGACCACAGATCATTGTTAAGATAGAATATATTAGACAGAGAGTAATACAGGAGGGGGAAGAAGCACCAGAGCTTCTGGCAAAGGGAAAGACAAAGCTGAAAGTCTCTGCACAGGTCCTTTGTCTAGGGGTACATATAGTCTGAAGAATTACAGTTGGCCAGGACTTGATAGATTATAAAACTCCTTTTCAAAGTTAATGAGTGTATTAACAAATGGACGAATGCAGTCCCTCCAGGTAGGGACAAAATGTCAGGGCATTCCCCTTACGAAATTGCCCAGGCCTAGGAAACTGGGGCCCCTTGCCCAGGCTTCAATGCTATTATATCAAAGCCACTACAACTCAGTCTGAGCGACGAAATGATACCCTATGTCTGGGGTTGGGGGAGCTAGAAAAGAAAAAAAAAGTCTATGATAAATTATAAATGAATAATAGATCAAAGATTTTGTTTCTTGTGGTAGAGAAATGTACTGGAATGAATGTTAGGGTAAATGAGTAAATGAGTAAATTCTGGGGATTGAGAGAAAAAAAATAGGTGTGCATGCATATCAAGTATTGATTCCACCTGTCTAAATCCATTAAATTTTACATTTGGAGCTTGATTTTTCATATACTTGAATTTACTATAAAAATTCAAATAACCAAAATAATTATCACTATATTTTAGGATTATATGGCAATCAAATTACATATTACATATAAAATGTTGGGAAGAATTAAAAAACATGGCAAACATGACAAATTTAAGATGAAGATGAAGGAATAGCTTTAACTACCATTTCAAACTTTTACTTTAAACTTAGAATTCAGTGGGAAAAAAAATCGTTTTCCCCAAATGACAAACAAATCAATGAAAAACAATAGCAAAGTAAACACGTAGACAGCATGATTCTCCTAGGCTGTGTCTTCTCCCTATTTCTCTTTGTAGCTTGTTCCTTACTCAAAGCTGGTTATCTTAGAAATGCTAAATAAATTACTAATGCTTCCTTATCCCAAAATAACAAGTTTTATTTGCTTTAGGATAATCTTATAAATCCCAACTATTTTTTCAGTGAAAGCAAGCCAAAAATAATTTATTTTTTTATTGTATATTTATTTTTGAAAAGTAAATTTATTTCAGATTAATTTGAGGGTACAAATAACGAGATCAAAATTTTGTTAGGTAGAATCCCTCTTATGGTTTTTAACTTTCCTAAATAATTTTAAGCTTTCTTAAACAAACCCAAATATTGTAAACACTGTTTACTTCTTTTTTTTTTTTTGGCCGGGGCTGGGTTTGAACCCATCACCTCTGGCATATGGGGCCGGTGCCCTATCCCTTTGAGCCACAGGTGCTGCCCAACACTGTTTACTTCTAAACATGATCTTTTTATAGAATCAATGCCATCAATGCTGTTTTTAAAAACAAAAATTTTCATACATAGATTTTAAAATGCATCTCTATTAAAACAAATTTAAAGTTTATTTTCTTCAATACATACTATATATATATATAGAGAGAGATGTATGCAGGCCCTATTTAAAAACATACAATAGATGGATTGTATTATAATTATATATTATATTTTATGCCCTTGTTAAGTCTTAAGAGTTATCCTGATAACTATTCTTGTTATGGTTCTAAATTTTATGGACACTACACAGGGGAAAAAGCCACATGCAAATTGTAAACACGTAACAACTATCTCATATGTTTTGGAACAAAAAAGTATGATCATAACAAAATTACTTTGTGTGGGAGTACAATATATATAACACATTAGTATCTTACATTAATTTCATCTTTATTAGCAGTGAATGCAGTAGTAATGAGGGAAAATTATATTATATTATATTTTTATTTATTTATTTTATAAGAAGAAAGGCTTTATTCACAGGCTGGAAGCTTACGGCATAGAAGATTTCCAAATGGCCGCATTCTCCGACTGGCTCCATCTTTCCCTTTTTATTTACAGTCAAAAAGTTCCAACCCACAGGTACCTTTCCCATTGGCCAGTTTGAATCAAGTAGGAAATGCTGTTCCAGCCCCCATGGAATTATAGGATTTCACAGAAATGATAATTTCCACGTTCTAGGAAGTTTACAAATTCTGAAAAGCTGAGTCACCATGAAGAGGACCCCACAGGTGTATCCTTGTGGTCTCTAATATATTTTAATTTGGGGTCTCAATATCAGCTTGCTTTTGCAGGTGCTAATATTAATTACTTTTCAAAATTTAGATTTTAGGGACTGTGACTCTTCTTGGGTTCTCTACTCAGGCCTTAATAGTACTGTGGTGGCAGTCTAGTATACATATGAGTTTTTATCTTTCCCTGTGTTATATCCCTTTTTCCCTTTTCTCAACATTCCAAGTTTAATTCAAAGAAGTCCCTCAAGGAGTTTCCTACTTTTAGGAGTCCCTTCTGAATGGTGGCAACGCCTATAGTCAATTAAGCTTTGCTTCCTGGAAGAGTTTGCTAAATCCTGCTTTAATGGCCCTGTTCATGCATTTTACACTGTTCAAGTTTTGAGTCTTATCGGGTACATATAGTTTCCAGGTGATGCCCAAAGCTTTAGCTATCATTTGCACTATTTCTGTCATGAAGGCTAGGCTAATTTAAATCAGAGTGGCAACCTAAACCATGGGATGATTTCTCTGGGCAACACTTTTGCTATTTCAGGAGTCCTCTTCATCCTGGTGGGGAAGGCTTATTCCAAGTATGTGCCTACCATCACCAGTAAGTACTTATTCTCTTTACACCTGGGCATTTCAGTAAAATCTACCCGGAAGTCCTTGAATCCATACAACTGGATTCCTGCGGATACCATTGGTCCTTGGCACACGTTAAACTGGTTGTAGGTGATGCCTTGTTGACTAACAGTTTTGGCCAGGGCTGCCAGGTGGGAGATGTAGAAGTATCAGCCCAGCAACTTTACCAAAGACTTCTGTCCCAGATGAGCGCTTTCGTGCAGGGCTTATATTTTAAACCTCACAAATTTTAATTTATCTGTATTATAGGAAAAGACTTTTTTATTGTTTTGTGGTATCATGATTTATAAGCAGAACTGAACAGGTTATTAGAGGTGATGTGCCTGTTGAAAACTTTCATAAAACACTTAGATACTTACATTATTAGAGCAATCAGAATTAATGCTTTTGCATGAAGTGACAGATATACTTTTTTACTACTTCTGAGAAAAATTTAAAAATGGAAAGAAAATGGGTGGTGTCTGTGACTCAGAGGAGTAGGTCACCAGCCCCATATGCTGGAGGTGGTGGGTTCAAACCTGGCCCTGGCCAAAAACCGCACAAAAAAAAAAAAAAGTAAAGAAAAACCTGAGGAGAGAGACAAGATGGCAGACTGAAGCCAGCTTTCAACAGAGGCTCCCGTCCAGAAGGAGAGTTAAGGGACAGGAATTTAGTAAGTATCCTGGTGGACTTGAGCCTCACCAAGAGAGAAGGTTGAAGAACGCACATCAACACCGCTGAGGCAAGCTGCGATCACAAGGACGCAAACAAAAGGTACAAAATCCACTACCAAGCGGACGGGAGTCCCCCTCCCCCATGGGACCGGCTCAAGAGCCCCACAATTAAACAAGCGGGCAGAAATTAAAGGCCCTCCCACTACACTCCGCGGGAGACACCTTCTAAAAACTGGACCTACCCCCCCTACTGGGGTGCCGTGGCATTCTCCTGCCAGGCATAAAACGGAATAAAACTTTGGGAATCCTTCGCCGGCAACCCTCCCGGCGCTCCCCTCCCGCCCACTGAGGTCTGGAGGCCTGTCCCCCAGGACTTCGGATCCTTGGGTGATTTCTCAAGGGGAGTGGACAGTCTCCGAGTTGCGACTGGTCAGCATTGACTCTGAGGCGCGCGAGTGAGGAGAGGGCACCGGGCTGAGGGGGAGTCACGCCTGGCGGCACTTCCCTGCGGTGCAGTGCAGCAACCCTCCCCGGGCACAAGAATGAATAAGACTCTAGCTTCCCCACTGACAGCTGAGAGCCCCTACTCTCACTCGGGGTCTGAGGGCCCATCCCCCAGGAGTTCAGATCCTTGGGTGATTTCTCGAGGGGAGTGCACAGTGCCTAAGCTGCGTCAGGTCAGCGACTCTGGGACACGTGAGCGAGGAGAGGGCACTCTGCTGAGGGGAAATCAAGCCTTGGCGGCACTTCCCTGCGGTGCAGTGCAAGAGCCCTCCCCGGGCCGTATTGTTGCCTAAAACTGAATGAAACTCTAGCTTCCGCCCCCCCACTCCCATTCGGGGTCTGGGGGCCTATCCCCCAAGAGTTCTGATTCTTGGGGGATCTCTTGAGGGGTGTGGACCCAGCACAAACTGCGGCCGCTCAGTGCTGACTCTGGGGCGTGAGACAGAAGAGAAAAGGGTCGCCTGAGTGCCCACACCAGAGCAGCAGTTCCCTGGAGGTAGATCAACAGCCGTTTTTTCTTTAACGGCAGAACGCTCACTTCAGGATATTCTGAGGCCACACCCCCTGTCTCCCTGGGCAACCAGAGGAGGCCACCGGTGAGCGGGGGATTTCCTGACACTGCTCACAAACCCGGGAAGCTTCCAGGGCGGGGCCGACCCAGAGAGGTGATCGGACTCAAACCTCCAACACCAAAGACGTTTGAACTCAAAACAGCTCGTCTTCTGTACGCGATTTCGACAGGAACAGAGACAGAACCCCACAAAGTTGTCTGTTCTGTTCTGTTCTGTTCTGTTAGCAGCATCCATCAGGGACGGGGCTAAGCCTGAGTGAACACCTCCCTCCCATCACCTGCATCAAACACTCATAGATGTCAGGCCCCATCTCCTCCTGCTAGATAGCGGCAGTCTGCGGGGGCCTGGCAGACCTCCTTGTGATTCAGGCAGGTGCAAACCACTGGGTGTCTGTTCACTGCAGGCAACTGGGTTAGCCATCTGCAGAGATACCAGTGACTGGGTACGACGGAGGGGCAAAGTGGGGAAGGAGACGTCAACCTTCCTAGACTGCTCTGTTTGCTGGGTGGCTCCTCCTGACTCCACGCTGCACTGGGGTGAGCCGTGTCAGAGGAGTCACCAGGCCCTGTGATCCAGTTCCCAGAGACCTCTTGAACTCTCTCACCCGAGACAAGTGCCGATTGAGACAGTAGATTCGGACCTTTTGAACTGGGCTAATAGATTGAGGACTTTTCAGGCAGTGCCCTGGGTGTATGGTTGTAGGAAGGTTGATTCTCCTTTTCCAACTGGGCCAGAGGTGGGCAGGTGGGGTGACTTAGTTGCTGATTTTTCCACACAGCTGAGACTTCAAGCCAGAGTAGAAGTTGCAATAGGATCGAACAGAAACCAGCTGAAAATAAGACAGAACCACTTTGCTCCACCACACCAGACAGGGCCCCAGTTTCTCAGGCCACAACACTGTACGGGCCCTCGATAAAACCCCAGGGGAAAAATCAAAGGGAGTAAAATAACCATGGGGCAGAATCAGCGGAAAAACTCTGGTAGCATGAATAACCAGAATAGATCAACCCCCCCAAGAAAAGATACGGCAGATGTGATTGAAGATCCCATTCATAAACAACTGGCTGAGATGTCAGAAATCGAATTCAGAATTTGGATGGCAGACAAGATTAATAAAATGGAATTAGGAATCCGAGGAGAAATTCAAAAATTGTCTCAAGAATTTAACGAATTTAAAGACAAAACCACCAAAGACTTAGACACACTGAAGCAAGAACGTACAGCCCTCAAAGATATGAAAAATACAGTAGAATCCCTCAGTAACAGAATGGAGCAAGCAGAAGAAAGGATTTCTGACATTGAAGATAAAGTCTTCGAACGGTCCCAATCTCTCAAAGAGGAAGAGAAATGGAGAGCAAAAACGGATCACTCACTCAGAGAACTCTCAGATAATTCGAAAAAAAGCAACATAAGGATTATAGGAATTTCTGAGAATGATGATGTGGCCTCCAAGGGCACAGAGGCCTTTCCGCATGAAATTATGAAAGAAAATTTTCCAGACATGCCTAGAGAATCTGAAATTCAGACAGCGGACAGCTTCAGAACCCCAGCACGATTCAACCCCAATAAGTCATCCCCCAGACATATCATAATTAGTTTCACTAAAGTTAACATGAAAGAGAAGATTCTCAAAGCAGCCCGGAGAAAGAAAACTATAACGTACAAAGGTAAGAATATTAGAATAACTGCAGATCTCTCTGCTGAAACTTTTCAAGCAGAAGAGGCTGGTCATCAACTTTCAATCTCCTAAAGCAAAAAAACTTTCAACCCAGGATCTTGTATCCAGCTAAACTGAGTTTCATCTATGATGGAGAAATTAAATACTTCAATGACATTCATATGTTGAAAAAATTTGCCATAAGTAAACCAGCTCTTCAGGATGTTCTCAGAACTATCCTCCACAATGACCAACCCAATCCTATACCACAAAAGTAAACTCACTCAGAAACTTCGGATCAAACTCCAACTTCCACACTGGCGAAAGGATTAAAAATGTCCACTGGACCTTTGAAAAACTCTATACCCAAAATTCCACCAGATTTATCAATACTCTCCATCAATGTGAATGGCTTAAACTGTCCTCTAAAGAGGCATAGGTTAGCTGACTGGATACAAAAACTCAAGCCAGATATTTGTTGCATACAAGAGTCACATCTCAACTTAAAAGACAAATACAGACTCAGGGTGAAAGGATGGTCATCCATATTTCAGGCAAATGGTAATCAGAAAAAAGCAGGTGTTGCAATTTTATTTGCAGATACAGTAGGCTTTAAACCATCAAAAGTAAGGAAGGACAAGAATGGTCACTTCATATTTGTTAAGGGTAATACTCAATATGATGAGATCTCAATTATTAATATCTATGCACCCAACCAGAATGCACCTCAATTTATAAGAGAAACTCTAACAGACATGAGTAACTTGATTTCCTCCAGCTCCATAATTGTTGGAGATTTCAACACTCCCTTGGCAGTGTTGGATCGATCCTCCAGAAAGAAGCTGAGCAAAGAAATCTTAGATTTAAACCTAACCATCCAATATTTAGATTTAGCAGACATCTACAGAACATTTCATCCCAACAAAACTGAATACACATACTTCTCATCAGCCCACGGAACTTACTCCAAAATTGATCACATTTTAGGTCACAAGTCTAACCTCAGTAAATTTAAAGGAATAAAAATTATTCCATGCATCTTCTCGGACCATCATGGAATAAAACTTGAATTGAGTAACAACAGGAATCTGCATACCCATACAAAAACATGGAAGTTAAATAACCTTATGCTGAATGATAGCTGGGTCAGAGATGAGATTAAGAAAGAAATCACCAATTTTTTGGAACAAAATGACAATGAAGACACAAACTATCAGAACCTCTGGGACACTGCAAAGGCAGTTCTAAGAGGGAAATTTATAGCACTGCAAGCCTTCCTCAAGAGAACGGAAAGAGAGGAAGTTAACAACTTAATGGGACATCTCACGCAACTGGAAAAGGAAGAACATTCCAACCCCAAACCCAGTAGAAGAAAAGAAATAACCAAAATTAGAGCAGAATTAAATGAAATTGAAAACAAAAGAATAATACAACAGATCAATAAATCAACAAGCTGGTTTTTTGAAAAGGTCAATAAAATAGATAAACCTCTGGCCAACCTAATCAGGAAAAAAAGAGTAAAATCTCTAATATCATCAATCAGAAACAACAAAGACGAAATAACCACCAACTCATCAGAAATCCAAAAAATCCTTAATGAATATTACAAAAAACTTTATTTTCAGAATATGAAAATCTGAAGGAAATAGACCGATACTTGGAAGCGCGCCACCTTCCAAGACTTAACCAGAATCAAGTAGAAATGTTAAACAGACCCATATCAAGTTCAGAAATAGCATCAACTATACAAAACATCCCTAAAAAGAAAAGCCCGGGACCAGATGGTTTCAAGTCAGAATTCTACCAAACCTTTAAAGAGGAATTAATACCTATATTACTCAACCTGTTCTAAAACGTAGAAAAAGAAGGAAGACTACCCAACACGTTCTATGAAGCAAACATCACCCTGACCCCCAAACCAGGAAAAGACCCAACAAGAAAAGAAAATTATAGACCAATATCACTAATGAATATTGATGCAAAAATATTCAACAAAATCCTAACAAACAGAATCCAGCAACACATCAAACAAATTATACATCATGACCAAGTTGGTTTTATCCCAGGGTCTCAAGGCTGGTTCAATATATGTAAATCTATAAATGTAATTCAGCACATAAACAAATTAAAAAACAAAGACCATATGATTCTCTCAATTGATGCAGAAAAAGCTTTTGATAATATCCAGCATCCCTTCATGATCAGAACACTCAAGAAAATTGGTCTAGAAGGGACTTTTCTTAAACTGATAGAGGCCTTCTACAGCAAACCAACAGCCAATATCATATTGAATGGAGTTAAATTGGAATCATTTCCACTCAGATCAGGAACCAGACAAGGCTGCCCATTGTCTCCATTGCTTTTCAACATTGTAATGGAAGTTTTAGCCACCACAATTAGGGAAGAAAAGGCGATCAAGGGTATCCATATGGGGTCAGAAGAGATCAAACTTTCGCTCTTCGCAGATGATATGATTGTGTATCTGGAAAACACTAGGGACTCTACTACAAAACTCCTAGAAGTGATCAAGGAATACAGCAGCGTCTCAGGTTACAAAATCAACATTCATAAATCGGTAGCCTTTATATACACCAACAACAGTCAAATTGAAAAAGCAGTTAAGGACTTTATCCCATTCACAGTAGTACCAAACAAGATGAAATATTTGGGAATTTACCTAACAAAAGACGTGAAAGATCTCTATAAAGAGAACTATGAAACTCTAAGAAAAGAAATAGCTGAAAATGTTAACAAATGGAAAAACATACCATGCTCATGGCTAGGAAGAATCAACATTATTAAAATGTCCATACTACCCAAAGCAATATATAATTTCAACGCACTCCCTATTATAGCTCCACTGTCATATTTTAAAGATCTTGAAAAAACATTACTTCGTTTTATATGGAATCAGAAAAAACCTCGAATAGCCAAGACATTACTCAGAAATAAAAACAAAACAGGAGGAATCACACTACCAGACCTCAGACTTTACTACAAATCGATAGTGATCAAAACAGCATGGTATTGGCACAAAAACAGAGAAGTAGATATCTGGAACAGAATAGAGAACCAAGAGATGAATCCAGCTACTTACCGCTATTTGATTTTTGACAAGCCAATTAAAAACATTCAGTGGGGAAAATATTCCCTATTTAACAAATGGTGCTGGGTGAACTGGCTGGCAACCTGCAGAAGACTGAAATTGGACCCACACCTTTCACCATTAACTAAGATAGACTCTCATTGGATTAAAGATTTAAACTTAAGACATGAAACTATAAAAATACTAGAGGAGAATGCAGGGAAAACCCTTGAAGAAATTGGTCTGGGTGAGTATTTCATGAGGAGAACCCCCCGGGCAATTGAAGCAGCTTCAAAAATACACTACTGGGACTTGATCAAACTAAAAAGCTTCTGCACAGCTAAGAACACAGTAAGCAGAGCAAGCGGACAGCCCTCAGAATGGGAGAAGATATTTGCAGGGTATATCTCTGACAAAGGTTTAATAACCAGAATCCACAGAGAACTCAAACGCATCAGCAAGAAAAAAACAAGGGATCCCATCGCAGGCTGGGCAAGGGATTTGAAGAGAAACTTCTCTGAAGAAGACAGGCTCACGGCCTTCAGACATATCAAAAAATGCTCATCATCTTTAATCATCAGAGAAATGCAAATCAAAACTACTTTGAGATATCATCTAACTCCAATGAGACTAGCCTATATCACAAAATCTCAAGACCAGAGATGTTGGCGTGGATGCAGAGAAAAGGGAACACTTCTGCACTGCTGGTGGGAATGCAAATTAATACATTCCTTTTGGAAAGATATATGGAGAACACTCAGAGATCTAAAAATAGATCTGCCATTCAATCCTGTAATTCCTCTGCTGGGCATATACCCAGAAGACCAAAAATCACACCATAACAAAGATATTTGTACCAGAATGTTTATTGCAGCCCAATTCATAATAGCTAAGTCATGGAAAAAGCCCAAGTGCCCATCGATCCACGAATGGATTAATAAATTGTGGTATATGTATACCATGGAATACTATGCAGCCTTAAAGAAAGATGGAGACTTTACCTCTTTCATGTTTACATGGATGGAGCTGGAACATATTCTTCTTAGTAAAGTATCTCAAGAATGGAAGAAAAAGTACCCAATGTACATAGCCCTACTATGAAACTAATTTGGGACTCTCACATGAAAGCTATAACCCAGCTACAACTTAACAATAGGGGGAAGTGGGAAAGGGAGGGGGGTGGTTAGAGGGAGGGGTATGGGTGGGATCACACCTGTGGTGCATATTACAGGGGTATTTGCGAAACTTGGTAAAGGTAGAATGTAAATGTTTTGGCACAGTAACTGAGATAACGCCGGAAAGGTTATGTTAACCACTGTGATAAAAATGTGTCAAATGGTTTATGAAGCGAGTGTATGATACCCCATGATCATATCAATGTATACAGTTATGATTTAATAAAAAATAAAGAGAGGTAAAAAAAAAAAAAAAAAGAAAAGACCTAAGAAAATCTGATTCATGTAAAACTACAGGGTACACAAAACAAAACAAAACAAAAAATTCTCTAAGTTTGACACAATGTTTTGAACTTTACCAGTATCATTTAAACACATTTAACACCTATTTCAGTATAAAGAAGTAAAAGATATACCATTAACAGTTACAATTAGCCATTTATAGGCTCTTCAAAACAGAGTTTCACAACAGGTAAACAATTATCAATGTATTTTAAGCAGATTGCAATCATCTATTCAATGGTTTAAAAATTAACTAAAGCAATGACAAATACTTCCAAAGGCTCAAATTAAAAAGAAAAATGGTGGGATGGGGGGAGGATGGGCTGAAGGAGGGTGATTGGTGGGATTATACCTACGGTGCATCTTACAAGTGTACATGTGAAACTTACTAAATGTAGAATAAAAATGTCTTAACACAATAACTAAGAAAATGCCAGGAAGGCTATGTTAACCAATGTCATAAAAATACGTAAAATGATTTATAAAACCAGTGTATGGTGCCCCATGATCGCATTAATGTACACAGCTACAATTTAATAATAAAAAAATTCAAAAATGGTTTTGCAAAGATCCTTCTATTACTGTAGGAAAACTTAAAAATAAATGCTTTTGTTAATTTTTTTTTTTTTTTTTGAGACAGAGCCTCAAGCTGTTCCCTGGTTAGAGTGCTATTGCATCATAGCTCACAGCAACCTCAAACTCCTGGGCTCAAGCGAGTCTCCTGTCTCCGCCTCCCAAGTAGCTGGGACTACAGGCACCCGCCACAATGCCTGGCTATTTTTTTGATTGCAGCCATCATTGTTGTTTGGCAGGCCCGGGTTGGATTCGAACCCGCCAGCTCAGGTGTATGTGGCTGGCACCTTAGCCACTTGAGCCACAGGCGCTGAACCATGCTTTTGTTAAGTTTTAAGAGTTATCAAGACAACTATAAATAATTGAGACAAACTATTGGCCTAAGAGTACCGAATCACTATTAATTACACATTTGCGGAAGATTTTCTTTCTTCATGTCAAGTTAGAAACAGATTACAGAAATCACCTTAATAGTTTGGGAGAGGCAAGTTTGAAAAATCAAAACATTTATCCTCACGAGTTAGTAATGCTTCTCGGATTAACCTCAGACATTAGTTCGTGTCGGTTTCCTCCTGTTGCTGCTTCATTTCCTAGACCTCATTCTTTAAGAGGACTCTTGGGTAGACTACAGGAGGCTTATCTCTGCCAGTACTCCGTTACAGGTAACAGCTGCCCTGACGATCCAAACAGCTGTAGAAAGCATGAACAACTGTCACCAAGCTGGGGTTTACAGCAACGTGCACCGGAGGTACCAGCTGCAGCTCCAGGGGTCACAAGCTTCCCAGGTGTTCTGATGTCACTTCACTACCAACCATTCTCTTACCATGTGATCTCATTTACAAGATGCTCTTTTACTATGAATCCCTCTGAATGATAAGAGTTTTAAAAATTGTGTTACTGGGAATTATCAAGAGATATAATATGCTTCATTCTTCTAATATTCTCTCCTTTTCTATGATAACCAAATATCATAATTAACAGGATGTTATTTTTCAAATGGAAAATGCTGAGTACGTTTGTGGACATCATGACATAAACACATGCAGACACTGAATAATTTTTCTGTCCCATCAACATGTTTCATAAAAGCTCAGAGAGTCCAAAGACAATGTTAGACGGTGGTGGCTCCTCGTACACCTTTCCACTCCATTTTTACCTTCTCCTTAATTTAGATATTGGGGGTTCATGACTTCTCATGCACAGATTTTTGCACCTGTCTGATTTCTATTCAAAGCCACCATTATGACAGTCAGATTGCATTCATTTTGGTGACTGGGTCCTGTCTCAGTCATGCGGGCTGTACGTGCCTCACATTCACATGACAGTCACATAGCTTGACTTCCCAAGGTGAAAGGGATGTCGGTAAAAGTCACATTGTGATTCAATTACAGTCTCTCTTGGGTCCTTCGGAGTTGTCATGGGTAAAGTACATTATAGTAATGAGAGTTAGTGTCGTGGGGTACAGCTCAATGTTCAGTGAGGAAGGACACTCCATTCTTTGCAGCCAAAGAAGTAAGGCAGTGTTTTGGTGACACAAAGGTATGTGGGGCCCCGTAACCATTTCGATATCTTATTTTAATACACCAGAAAAACTCACTTTCAGTTGTAATTTTGAACCTCATATTCAGTCAAATTCTAGAGTTATCAGTGCAGGATAAAAGATTAAAAAATCTATGAACAGTGAAATGAGGGCTTTGAGAGGATAAGAGAAGAATTGATGAGCAGCACAGCCCGAGAAGGACAATAAAATTCCCCATGGAAGGACTGTTTGGGCAGGAAGGCTAAATAGCTCTGCGAACTTACTCTTCAACTCCTTGTTGGCCTGCAAAAAAAAAAAAAAATGTTGATTTTGTGATTTTGTAAAAAATGAATATTATTTGAATGCTTCTTCTGTAATAGTGAAATATTCAGTATGCAGTTTTAATGATTTTGTAGTCCCTCCCTCAGGAACTGTGCACTGTGTACACCAGGAAGAGCACGGGACATATATTTTGTGACAGAGAGGGAGAGAGAGGGAGGAAGAGCCAGGGAGAGAGAAAGAGGGAGAGGGAGAGAGAGAAAGGGAAAGAGAGAGAGAAAGAAATACAGATTGCCATCACAGGAAGACGTCATCAGACAGATACATACGTTTACAATGAAAAATAGTGTTTGCATACAATCAGAATCGTCACGTTAGTAATAGGGATTACATATGTATAAGTATATACAGATGAGACATATATGTGTTTTATTAAATATATAACATAAAAAACTAATTTAAAATATTAAATCGAAATGAATTTTGAATATGTCCTCATTAGTGATTTGATGTAATATTTGTTTATTTTTTGCAATTGAAGCTTATTTTTAAAATGCACTGATGAAACTGCAATATCAATTTAGCATTAGAATAAAAATAGCAAAATGAATAAGTTACTTGCATCATTGAATGCCCATTATAAAATTTTCTTTTTATATTTTTATCAGAAATATAGTCATTTCCAGTTTGCAGATGAGGCAATTATTGTTATTAGCTAGTGACCACAAGAAAAGTATTCAGAAGCCTCTGTTCATAAGTCTTTTTTGCATTTTTAAAAAGGAATCATAACTGATTCAAACAAGGACAGATTCTAGTCTCGGCATCTGTCATGACATCTCTGCCGTTATTATATCATTATCTCGCATCATTCACCAGAGAACATTATTCTACACGTTCAACTGATGCTGTAAAATGACAACGTTTAATCTCCTAAAATTTTAAGACATGCTGCTATATTTGGCTAGGAAAACCGTAGCTGATGCCTTTATAGATTATTTTTTTCCCAGTTGCGGTAAAGTTGTAGCCTTTTGTTCAAGCCTACCATACGTTAAAAAGAACAGTGCTTCAATTAATTCAATTTCCTGAAGAAGGAGCTGGAAATAAAATTATTTGAACAGGATGTCATTTAGTCAGTTAAGGGGAAAATGACCTTTTAAAATTCAAAAATAGAATATTCTTTCTATTTACAATAAAAGTAATCTAATGATGCCATGTAGTGAAATATTAGATTAATTTAGAAGCCAAATACTAAATGTCATAGGTTTGGGAATTAGAATGTACTAGTCTCAGTGGCCATGGCGCATTCAGTGTTAGGTAAAACTGAGCACCCTGTACATTCACAATGGATTAAAGAAAAAGAGAATGCATTTCCATATCTCTCTAGGGTTTTAATGGCATAACCGTTCATGACACAGGTATTTATCAAAACTATCAATGTGTATAGCCTCGTCTTTTCTAGTCATTGAGGACATTTCACCTAAATTAGATGTGGGTCTTTCTTCTATATTTTAAAACCAGTTCAGAGAGATATATCCATTACTTTTGCAGTTATGTCGTAACTCAATGGAATATAAAAGTTAAGGGAATAAGAAACTAATTTCAGCCAAAAAAGTCTGGGAAAATAAAATCAGTAGACATAAGTCTTTTATTAGTAGTTGTTGGGTAAGTATATAACTTGATTTAAAAAGTAAAAAGATTCTAAAAATTTAGGATAGGCGATAACAGAAAAATTATTTGGGGTTGAGAATGAACATAATTCTTTCCTAAAGAAGATCAGGGACTGAGGTGGGAGAAGCGGGATCTGGACGTGGGTTAGACAGATGCACCCAATACTGCCTGGGGATGGCTAAACATGCGGCAAGGTAGCACATGTGTTCTCTCGGTTACACATTACGCAAATGTTTTCAATGCTCAATTTTATCAGGTACAAAATAGTACAATGATGTGCTAGAGCTTTAGTTGATAAAGCTCTAGAATATCTGCTAGAACCTTAATTTATACAGTAATTTCTTTCATTGCCAACTCTGAGGAGCACTTGGCAGAGCCTGACTGAACTGCCTCATGAGACATAAAAGGAGTTGTATTTTTCTGTTAGCCAGTACTTTAAATATGGTGATTACTTCCACAAAGAAAAGAAAAAAAATTTGCTGTGGAAGATTTAACAGCATGATGACACTGAGTTAAGGGCATCGTTATAAGTAGAGATCAATTTCTAGAAAAAATATATTCTATTATCATAGACTGAGCAGGAGTAAAAAAAAAATCTCATGATAGAAAACATGTATTATTTTCCCCTCTTTTTTACTTACATTCTAAATGCTTCTCTTGTGTTATCTTTTAAATCCATTTCTATGTACTATAGATTTGAAAATAACCAATACAGGATTGTTGCATATATCAAATATTTAAAATAAAAAAATTATGGAAAAGACCAGAGTGACAGAAAGGAGTTTTATACCATCATCCCCAAGCCGGAGCATTTTAACAATAACCTGTGAGGACTAGTCCATTGCGGCAGCCCATCTGTCCAGTGGAGAGTTAAAGCACACCACGGGGGAACAAAAATCTGAAAATAGAATTATTGAAGATGGTAAAAATAATACTTACACTTTATCTCCCACACTCCCTCCCTAGTAGACAGCTCAGTAACCAGAAAAGCCCCCATGACCCCTAATTTCACCTGTAAGGGAAAGTGAGATCATAGTGATTGTATCTGTGGAAAGTTGCCCCAAGGGCGAACTTCTTTCTTTCCTCACCCAGATTACTGAAGTGATCAACACAGCTGAGTGGATGGGAGAGGCTGAGAACAGGAGAGAAAGAACAGTGTACCCTATCAATTGCTCTGAGAACACAACCAGAAAGCCCACTCTGAAATGCTTTACTGGGAAAATCTGCCCATCAGACATGAAAGGGTGATAAAGATTTTTCCAGATAAAAACTAAGAACATTCCTCACCACCAGACCTGCGCTACAAGAAATACTAAAGAGAGGTGTTGTTTTATGTTGATGTAAAAACATGGTAATTCATAACCTGAACAGATATGAAAAAACATAACTCACTACTACATATAAGTATGTAGTCAAATTCAGAATACTCTCCTGGTATCATGGTGGTGTGTACGAGGTCTGACAATTAAGTTCATGAACTCGTTCCAGAAAAATTGCTGCATACCCCATTGTTGAGTGTCACCTCGGTCCTCAAAGAGACTACTTCAAAGGTTACCATAGTGATTTTTATTTTCAATTTCAGATTAAAACGTGGGTACATATGTTTAGGTTACGTAGTTTGCTTTTGTAAGGTAAAAATCCGAGTTGTAGGAAGGGTGCCATATACCCATGCATAAAACACGTTGGGGGAACTTATCCACCAATCTCCCCCCCCAACTTGAATTTATCTGAGTTTTTCTCTCTTGTGAGCATGTTGTTGTTAATCTACTAGTTTCAGTTTGGTACTGAGTCCATGTGATATTTGTTTTTCCATTCTTGCGATACTTCACTTAGGAAAATGTTCTCCAAATCTGCCCAAATTGTCACAAAAAATAAAAAAAAACTCAATTTTTTTATGGTTGAATAGTATTCCAGGATGGACACAGGCCACAGTTTATTAATCCATTCATGGTTGAAGGGCATTTGGGTTGTTTCCACATCTGTCTGATTGTGAATGGTGCTTGAATAAACATTCAAGTGTAAACACCTGTATGGTAAAATGTCTTTTTTTTTTTTTAATTTTGGGTAGATACTTCTACCCAAATTAGAGGTTCATCCCCAAACTGTAGGATCAAAGGGTAAGGTCTACTTTTAGTTCTTGAGGAATCTCCATACTTCTTTCTATAGAGTATACTAGTTTGCAGTCCCGTCAACAGTGCATAAATCTTGCCTTCTCCCCACACCCACACCTGCATCTGTTGCCTTTGGTCCTCGTGATGTGGGGTATTCTCACTGGGTTAAGTGATACCTCAAAGTGGTTTTGATTTTCATTCCTCTGATTATTGTGGACAAGAAGCATTTTTCATGTATTGTTGGCCATTTGTTTGTCCTGCTGAGAAAAGTTTCTATTTGTATCTCTTGCCCAGGTTTTAATGGGGTTGTTTGCCGCGCCCACGGCACCACAGCCGTAGTGAGGCGGCGCTGTCCGCGTTCTAGAACGACGGGAAGGTGGATTGTGCTCCACGGAGCTTAGCCCCCAGCGCCCCCAGTATGCACAGCATCAGAAATGTTGCCTAGCATGCTCAGTTACCCGCTTAAGTTTAAAGATTGTGGAATCTATTCATGTGTTTGTCATTCTGTACCAGAAGTCTGTTTGTTCTGATAAACTATCAATATGTACTTTCTTAAGAATGAACACAATACACTGTTGATCCAAATATAACACAACCTCATGAGCTTGCTAGACTCAGTGGCACCACTAATGAGCACACAAAGAGGTTTTTCCCACCATAAATATCAGTGAACTAGAGCAGGACTTTTACAAGACATAACCTCCCACAATAAGGATTTGTTCAAACATCTTGCTTCACTAATTTTCATATGTAATACAAATCAATAGAGTATTTTAATGTTTGTCAAACAATTAATTATGAATCAAAGTATAGTTACTAATAGGAGTAAAAATATATAGAAAATATATATAGAAGAAGTTAAGCATTATACATAAAAGAATATGTCCAGCTGTTTTAAATAAGATCATAAGAAACTGAAAAGAGTTGCAGGACTGAGAGGAGTTGTAAGCCTTGACATTCCTAAAGAGGGAGTAAGCAGGTGTTACTGATAATCACCTCCCTCCGGAGAGCAAAACCTTGAAAACATGTAATGCATGATAAACCGCATATGCAGACACAAAGATAATTTACAAGCATAAGCAAAATGAAGATTGCATTGTTTGAACCTTGGAAAGAAAATGTATAAATACCAACATATGCTCTCAGTAAAATTTGCAGCTGCATACTTTAACCCGTAGTGTGCCAGACTGTCATTCCTCCGCCGATCTCTCAACCTTCCTCGTTCCTTCTCCCTGCTTTCCCTCGGACTGGAGCCCACCGACAGGGTGGTCCGCGGCAGTTGTTTGCTCTTCTCTTATTAATTTTCTTGAGTGTTTGTAGATAATGGTTGTTAGCCTTTTGGCAGATGTGTAATATGCAAATATCTTCTCCCATTCTGAGCGTTGTCTCTTTACCTTGTTGATTTTATCCTTAGTTGTACAAAACTTTTTAACTCGATCGGGTTTCATTTATTTATTTTTGTTTTTGCTGCAATTTCCAGTGTAATATTCTTCATAAATTCTTTCCCTAGGCTGATAAAAAAGAGATTTTCTTAAACTTTCTTCAAGGGTTTTTATCATGTTGTGCCTTAGAGTTAAATCTTTTATCCATTGTGAGTTAATTTTTGTAAGTGTTGAGAGGTATAAATTAATATCCTTTTAATAAAAACCTAATACATATTCCACATTTTAAAATACTGTACTTTTACCAAAAAAGCCATCTTATATTAAAAAATAAAAATGAAATGAAACTAAAAGGACTTAAATATGTATATTTTTTATGTTTTAGTTATTTTTCAACCTGCTCCTCCAGACCACAGATGAAGGGACAAAGAAAATATGGCATGTGCACAGAATGGAATGCTATTCACCCACTAAAAATGATGAAATCCTGCCACTCACAGGACTATGAGGGAGCTAGAGGACAGCATATTCAGTAAAATAAGCAGGAAAAGAAAGTTAAACACTTATTTTTACTCACTTGTGGAAGCTAATACAAGTTGATCTGATGGAAGTAAAAAGTAGAACAGAGGATACTAGAGGCAGGGAAGAGATGGGGAGGAAATGTTAAAGCATACAAAATTACAGCTATATAAGAGGAATAAGTTCTAGTATTCTGCAGAGGTGTATAATGGATATAGTTACAATACAATACATTAAGCACTATCAAAGAGCTAGTAGAATATTGAATGTTCCCAACACAACAAAATAATAACATTGTTTGAGAGGATGGATATGCTAATTACCCTGATCTGATCACTACATATCTATCAAAACATCCCTCTGTATGCCCCAGGCATATGTACAATTATTATATTTCAATTGAAAAAATTAAATAAGAATCAACAAATTAAACAAACCAACAGCCTCTAAGCATTTGCAAATAATTGCTTTTTACTCTTTAAAATATTAGCAAATTTCCAGTCAGTGTTTAATTTCCCTGATTATGTCGCAACCCTTAGTGGCCCCTATGGCCCTGGACTCGATCTCGCAGAAAGGAACCAGGCGTGACACAGATCAGAAGTACAAGCTTGTAGGAGGTGGGCTAACCTTGATTGCAGGGTAACCCTGAGCAACCTCTGCAGTAGCCTTTTATTGAGACAGTACAAGACAGGTGAGGGGAGTATTAGACAATGACTGTGTGTCTAAGGATCACCATAGGCTCGGGCTCTTTCTCTGCAAGGAGCACCTGCAGACAAATCGCCCAAGGGTCCGTTCCCCAGCTGCAAATCATCTTGCTCAGAGTTTGGCTGGCTCTTGGCATCCTCTACATGATTATATATATATTTTTATAGATGGTTCATCTGAATAAAAAGCAAAGAAAGTTACATTTAATGAATTTGGCTGGTGAGTCTTTTGATCTAAACCACTTACCTTTCCCCTCATCTCTCTTCTTACCATTTAATTCTAGAATTTCTAACATTCTGGATTTGATTGACTATAACACTATGGTATTTTAATACCACTGGCATGGAGGTCATATAAACTTTTACTCTCTATGTAGCTGGTCAAGTTGAAGTTAGGTCTAGATTCTCCATCAAATTCAAATTCAATGATTTTGTAAGAGCAGTGTGTATGCAGTTCAGCGTATTATCCATCGCCTTATATCAGCAGGTGTATATGCTATGGGTTCTTTCTTTGTCTAAAGTTGGCTATTAATCATTGCCTTCGGATGTTGTCTAATTGACCTACCCATTCTAAAGTTCCCCAGGAAACTTCTGTCTCACAGTTTTGGCATAGAATGATAATTATTGCCTAAATTCATCATTACCTAAAGGGCTGAAAAATAATGGTGCCCTGTATTTATCATTTATTTAGCCTCCATTAGCTGTATTTCTTCTATATAGAAGTACTTCCTCACATCAAACATATGGTCAATCTCAAATAAAATTCGTATAATAAAGAAGGTAAATGTTTTGCTCTATCACTTTTTGACCCCTCTGTGTTCAGAAAGAACAGATGCTGCCTAGCAATCCTTGATTATGACAAATTTAATTATTTGGTATTATTAATGTCATTATGAATATATAGTTTTACACATATACAAAAATGTATTTTTCATCCATTGCAATTATATTAAGATTATAAAATCTGTGCAAATCTTATTTAAGTGCTTTTAATATTTTACTGATTTTAATTTTTAACATGTCTGTTGAAATACCTTGGGTAATTTTCTAAAATGTTAGATTTTTTCTGCTTATTAGTTATATGTATTTATGTATAGTGATTACATAAAGCTCCAGAAATGGTTTATATTATTTATATACTACTTTTTGTTGTTTAATTAATTTATTGAATATTTCTTCTAGTTTTTTTTTGTTTGTTTGTTTAGAGACAGAATCTCACTTTATAGCCCTCAGTAGAGTGCCTGTGGCGTCACAGCTCACAGCAACCTCCTACTCCTGGGCTTAGGTGATTCTCTTGCCTCAGCCTCCCAAGTAGCTGGGATAATAGGTGCTTGCCCCAATGCCCAGCTATTTCTTTATTGCAGTTGGGCTGGGGCTGGGTTTGAACCCTCCACCTTTGGTATATGGGGCCAGCGCCCTACCCACTGAGCCACAGGTGCCGCCCCCAGCTTCGAGCTTTTTGAATGAATACCTTTCTTCATCTCTTCACTTGCAGTCTTCCTTTATGATTTTTATTTAATCTAATCCTTCAAATTGTCATCTAAAGTTTTTCTTATCCAATTTAAGAGTCTCTGTGTTTCAATAAGATATTGAAATAATTTCAATGTATTAGAGTGACTAACATGTTTAGAATTATTCTGTGTTCCCAGTTTTCTACTTATATTATAATTTGTGCTTATGCACACACAAACACACACATACATATCTTTCCATACTTCTTAGGTTTATTAATTAACTTTTTGTTAGGTATCTCTTTTCTTTGTTTTTGTTTCAGATAATATGAGGGTATGGTATTTATGATTAAGTTACATTGTTTAATCAAGATAATCCACCTTTTTGCCTTAAATGAAAAATGTATAATATATCACTTCTCAGCCTTTTGGCTAAGATCAAGTGTAAAAAATGTATACTATAATTATTTTCCAAAAATATTCTTTCTAATAATGAAATTATAGTACATTCTTGAAATATAATAGCTTTAAGTTTATTTTTGCCACATTTTACTATTATAATTGATATTGATATAAACTTTTGAGACACAAAATATATAGATGTTATTAATAAAGTTTAAATGAATTTCAAGCTCTCAATAAATATTGTTTTTTCAATTACTTATTTTTTACAGATTATAATTATATGCTAAAACTTACATGAAAACCTAACTTTATAATTTTTTTATTTTTTAACTTTATGGAAATTAATATGAGGGTACAGCATTTAGGTTACATTGTTCTCACGTCTAGGGTAAATTTCCATTTGTAGAAGAGCCCCTCACCCAAGGGTTGTGTTATACACCCTCAAGATGTGCACGTTAGGTGAGATTCCACCTCCTGCCCTCCCTCCTTCTACAAAATGTCCCCCCCTCCACCTCCAGCTTCCCTCTATCCCCAAATTGGACTATAATAGTGTTTGATTGTTCTTAGGGACATGTCATTGTTCATATATTGATTTAATGTTATTATAGAGTACATTGGATATTTATTTTTCCACTTCTCCCTATTATACATCATGCCAGTTTACAATTGCATAAATGTCAAAATTATATATTTGTCTGGGTCTGTTTTATTGCCTTAAGACTTATTGCTAGAAAGAGGATAATTATGTTAAAAGGTATGTATGTTCTTATATATAATATATTATTTTCAAATTACCTTCAAAATATTGGAGTAATTAAAATTTTCATAAGCTGTAAAGGAGAGAGCCCATCTTATAACAATACTTTCTTCAATATAAAGCCTATCAAATATAGGCTTATTTATAGATGAAAGCATGATAACTATTTATTTTAATTCAGGAACTTAAAATAAATTTTGATACATCATTTTGAACAAGATTATAACCAGTGCTTCTCGGGTTTCTAGACCAGCGATTGAGGGAATAACACTTTCTTGTAAGATAGTATTTTTATAGACTTAAAAGAGTCCATAATAAATGTATTAAACATATCTATTAAATATCTATCACATTCCCTGGAACATGACAGGGATAAATGTAGTAGAAATGCAAATACTTTCCTCTCCCCCCCTTTTAACAAAAATAAATTCCTACACAAGCACAAACACACACACAAACACACATGGTGCCTGATGATGAATTCTCGGTGGGCTCATCATCTCTGCTTCATCTGACATAATCTCTCTTTCAGGTGAGCCGCACTGGGAACAAGAGTGAATTTAGTGAAGTTGTATTTGTATGATCTCTTTTCAGGCTTTTGTTTATAAAGAGAAAGGAAAAATGTTACTTTAAGTCAAATCTGTATTACCCATGTTTTTAAAAATTAATCCTAATCTAAATGATACATCACACGTCTTAGTGCCTCATAAACAGTCTTAAGAAAGAAGTACATCCATAATAAAAGACCACATGTGTGACAAGAAAAAGACAGCTTTATTTACTAAATTGCCTTAAAAAGTAGTTGTAGGTAGTTTATGAAGGAATGGAGTTTGTCACAAAAGACCACATCTATGTTCTTACAAAAGACAGAAATTCTCATTACATTGCCTTAAAAAGTAGATTTTCCTTACCCATTTCTATAGTCATTCTAAAAATAGTTTACTGTCTTCCTACACAAGTTGTTAATTGGGTAATTTGATTAGTAAATCGGTTAGAGATAAAAATCCTATTATGCATTTGTGGCATAATGATTGACTAATTCCTTCAATGACTATTGTTTATTTCTTGCTTCACTGCACACCAGTGATGTCTTCTTTTAAGGCCTCACGAAGAGTTTCTAGTTTTATCTCTTTTGTCTGCAAGAACAGTCTCAGATGAATTTATTTTGTGGGTTTTTATTCTAGAAAGAAGCTTCTTTTGTGCACAAATTATAGAACTGCAGAAACACCCTCTTGTGGGACACTACAATCGGACTGATCTGTGGTGTGTAGGATTAATCTAGATGATATCTACAAATTATTGTAACTTTGGAAATCTATGCATTTTGATTTATCTACAAGTGAGGAACAGACAGGTAACATGAGCATCGATGTCTATATGACATTAGTACCAGAGACACAAGTTTGCACAAGCACCATCCTCATCAAGTCTGGAATTCAATGTTGCTCTTGCAACACAAACAATTTCTCGCTTCCAGGACAGTAACCTTCTTTCTTTGTATAAATTTACTATAATGTTAAATTATGACTTTATTTCTCAAACTGGCACACCCTCACCAGGACAATTTGAACTGCAGTAGCTACTTGATGGTATTTTGACTGAACGGCATTATTCTACTGACAGACACTTAGAATAAATAGCACAGAAGGCCTCCAATGGAGGAAAGTCCTTTTCTTTACAATAGGGGATCGTCCACTCTTGTTTTCACTTTGGGAATTAATCAGCATTGTTTTATTAATCACACGGCTTATTGCATTTTGCAAGGACCCGCGTTATTTCAAGCATGCAGGCTCTCTTTGTTACATATTCTTGCCAAAACGTTTTTTTACTGCATTCTCAACTTCTTGCCATCTCTGAGAAGAAAGACCATCAGATTTTGTTGTTATATCCTCATAAATGTCTGAAGTTAGCTCCATCTCTCTTTATTTTCTTTGTTTTACTTCTTTTCACCTCCTTTTTCTTCACTATGAAATTTTTTAAATGTGGATGAGAAAAAAATAATTGTATGTTTATATGCACATTGTAGGAATATCTAATACAGAAAAGTAGTCAAAAATGTCTCAGAAAGAGTAGATACTAAACTATCAGTTTATTTTGGTGACTTTGAGAAGTATACTTGCTTAATGGCCTTCATTTGTATATTCAGTTCCTAGATACGCAGAAAAGGTTACAACATAGAAACAGAGCTTTGGAGATGAAATAAAGGATCATTAAAATGTAGTTTTACATTTAAAAATGTAAATACAATATTTGGATTGTACAAGATTAGGATGAAATATCTCGTGATTTACCATTAAATTTTCTGAATATCCGGCCCTGGGTTTCTGAGTGAAAAAAATTATCAGGTGTCTATAACCTGTTAAAAATAATATAAATTAAATGGAAAGATAGTGTCTGATATGTTCTTATAGTCTATTATACACCATCCTTAGCCAAAGGTGTACGTCAACTGCTGTGTAATGTTTAGATGATAGGACAATTTGTAAGTGAAAATAAAGGCAAAACACTGTCACCAAACATAACGGTAATCAATTTTATTTACTTAGATGACTAAAATTAAAAAAATCTAAATACCTTTGGTGATATTACATGTATATAGTTACTTTAATCACATCACAATTCCTAAAGTAATATAAATTAAGTATTCATGGAGAAAAAAACAACTAAAGAATTTTCGCTATTATTTATTTATTTATTTATTTTTGGGACAGAGTCTCACTTTGTCACCCTGGGTAGAGTTCAGTGGCATCATCAGAGTTCACAGCAACCTCAAACTCCTGGGCTCAGGTGATCCTCCTGCCTCGGTCTCCTGAGTAGCTGGAACTATAGACAACTGCCATGATGCCCAGCTAGTTTTTCTATTTTTAGTAGAGATAGAGTCTCGCTCTTGGTCAGGTTGGTCTCCAATTCCTGAGCTCCAGAAATCCACCCTCCTCAGCCTCCTGGAGTGCTAGAATTTTAGTCATGAGCCACTGGGCCTGGCCTATTTATCGTTTTCTTTTCAGAATCTTTTATTGATAATTTCTTTGTGTCTAATTAATTAATTAATTAGAGTATTCCCCTTTTGTCACGGTAAATATATTTTAAGACTCCCGTTGGATGCCTAAAACCACAGATAGTGCCACATACTATACATATTCTTTCTATATAAAGAACTATGATAAAGTTTAGTTTATAAATTATTCACAGTGATTAAAAACAATAATAGTAATAAAATAGAATAATTATAGCCATATACCAGAACTGATGGTGAATGTGATTTCTCTCTCTTAAAATATCTAATATTTTCAGAGTGTAGTTGAACGTGGGTAACTGAAACAGCAAAAAGTATGACCATGCATAAGGGTGCATTTATAAATTTAATGTATTAGCCATTATTGGCAAAATATTATTTTAAGTTAACATTAATAAAAATGCATGACCAGACAAGGTACAATAATTACAGAGAAGTCTGAATATATATAAAAGATAATAGACACAATTCTCTTCTTGTTTATTAAGAAAGTTCTTACAGGGCGGCACCTGTGGCTCAAAGGAGTAGGGCCCAGTCCCATATACCGGAGGTGGCAGGTTCAAATCCAGCCCCTGCCAAAAACTGCAAACAAACAAACAAACAAAAACAAAGAAAGTTCTAACAGTTTATCAAGACAATGACTTTAATGATATACACATTATTTTATGCATGTCATTACTGATAGTTGATTATATTTTAATGCTTTTGTTAAGAGCTTCAGATTTATTCTGTATTTGTATATTTTTATATCTGTGTAGCCCTCACATAGACATAACAAACGTATATAAACAATAAAAAAAGGTTCATGAACAACTTACAATGTTAGTTGGAATTATGACTTTTTTCATTTTTTATATATCTTTTATTTATTTTTATTTTTTTAATTGTTGGCATTTCATTGAGGGTACAATAAGCCAGATTACACTGATTGCATTTTTTAGGTAAAGTCCCTCTTGCAATCCTGTCTGGCCCTAGAAGGTGTGGCTCACACCAAGGCCCCACCCCCCTCCTTCCCTCTCTCTGCTCTTCCTTTCCTCACTCCTCCCTCCTTCTGTCTCTCTCTGCTCTCCCCTTCCCCCACCCCAACCATGACCTTAATTGTTGTCAATTGTCCTCATATCAAAATTGAGTACATAGGATTCATGCTTCTCCATTCTTGTGATGCTTTACTAAGAATAATGTCTTTCACTTCCATCCAGGTTAATACTAAGGATATAAAATCTCCATTTTTTTTTTAATGGCTGAATAGTATTCCGTGGTATACATATACCACAGCTTGTTAATCCATTCCTGGGTTGGTGGGCATTTAGGCTGTTTCCACATTTTGGCGATTGTAAATTGAGCTGCAATAAACAGTCTGGTACAAGTGTCCTTATGATTAAAGGATTTTTTTCCTTCTGGGTAGATGCCCAGTAATGGGATTGCAGGATCAAATGGGAGGTCTAGCTTGAGTGCTTTGAGGTTTCTCCATACTTCCTTCCAGAAAGGTTGTACTAGTTTGCAGTCCCACCAGCAGTGCAAAAGTGTTCCCTTCTCTCCACATCCACGCCAGCATCTGCAGTTTTGAGATTTTGTGATGTGGGCCATTCTCACTGGGGTTAGATGATATCTCAGGGTTGTTTTGATTTGCATTTCTCTAATATATAGAGATGATGAACATTTTTTCATGTGTTTGTTAGCCATTCGTCTGTCGTCTTTAGAGAAAGTTCTATTCATGTCTCTTGCCCATTGATATAAGGGATTGTTGGCTTTTTTCATGTGGATTAATTTGAGTTCTCTATAGATCCTGGTTATCAAGCCTTTGTCTGATTGAAAATATGCAAATATCCTTTCCCATTGTGTAGGTTGTCTCTTTGCTTTGGTTATTGTGTCCTTAGCTGTACAGAAGCTTTTCAGTTTAATGAAGTCCCATATGTTTATTTTTGTTGTTGTTGCAATTGCCATGGCAGTCTTCTTCATGAAGTCTTCCCCCAGGCCAATATCTTCCAGTGTTTTTCCTATGCTTTCTTTGAGGATTTTTATTGTTTCATGCCTTAAATTTAAGTCCTTTATCCATCTTGAATCAATTTTTGTGAGTGGGGAAAGGTGTGGGTCCAGTTTCAGTCTTTTACATATGGATATCCAGTTCTCCCAACACCATTTATTGAATAGGGAGTCTTTCCCCCAAGGTATGTTCTTGTTTGGTTTATCGAAGATTAGGTGGTTGTAAAATGTTAGTGTCATTTCTTGGTTTTCAATTCGATTCCAAGTGTCTATGTCTCTGTTTTTGTGCCACTACCATGCTGTTTGACCCCTATGGCTTTGCAGTACAGACTAAGATCTGGTATGCTGATGCCTGCAGCTTTATTTTTATTACTAAGAACTGCCTTAGCTATACGGGTTTTTTTTCGGTTCCATACAAAATGCAGAATCATTTTCTCCAAATTTTGAAAGTACGATGTTGGTATTTTGATAGGAATGGCATTGAATAGGTAGATTGCTTTGGGAAGTATAGACATTTTAACAACGTTGATTCTTCCCATCCATGAGCATGGTATGTTCTTCCATTTGTTAATATCCTCTGCTATTTCCTTTTTGAGGATTTCATAGTTTTCTTTACAGAGGTCCTTCACCTCCTTCGTTAGGTATATTCCTAGGTATTTCATTTTCTTTGAGACTATGGTGACGGGAGTTGTGTCCTTAATTAGCTTCTCATCTTTGGTATCAGGTTGATGTTTGCTTCATAGACTGTTATTGCTGTATACAAAGGCTACTGAATTGTGGACATTGATTTTATATCCTGAAATATTATTGTATTGTTTGATGACTTCTAGGAGTCTTGTGGTTGAGTCTTTGGGGTTCTCTAAAGATAAGATCATGTCGTCAGCAAAGAGGGAGAGTTTGACCTCCTCTGCTCCCATTTGGATTCACTTTCTTTCATTGTCTTGCCTAATTGTATTGGCTAGAACTTCCAGCACTATGTTGAATAGTAAAGGTGACAGAGATCAACCTTGTCTGGTTCCAGTTCTAGGAGGAAAAGCTTTCAGTTTTACTCCATTCAGTAAAATATTGGCTGTGGGTTTGTCATAGATAGCTTCAATTAGTTTTAGGAATGTGCCACCTATGCCTATACTCTTCAGTGTTCTAATTAGAAAAGGATGCTGGATTTTATCAAATGCTTTTTCTGCATCTATTGAGAGGATCATGTGATCTTGATTTTTGCCTCTGGTAATATGGTGGATAACGTTTATAGACTTGCATATATTAAACCAGCCGTGCATCCCTGGGATGAAGCCTACTTGATCATGATGAATGACTTTTTTGATGATAAGCTGTAATCTATTGGCTAGGATTTTGTTGAGAATTTTTGCATCTATATTCATGAGTGAGATTGGTCTGAAATTCTCCTTTTTGTTTGGGTCTTTTCCTGGTTTTGGTATCAGGTTGATGTTTGCTTCATAGAATGTGTTGGGGAAGATTCCTTCTTCCTCAATTTTTTGGAATAATTTTTGCAGTACAGGAATCACCTCTTCCTTGAAGGTTTGATAGAATTCTAAAGTAAAGCCATCTGGACCAGGGCATTTTTTGGTTGGAAGCTTTTTTATTGTTTCTTTGATCTCAGTGCTTGAAATTGGTCTGTTCAGGAACTCTATTTCTTCCTGGCTGAGTCTAGGGAGAGGGTGTGATTCCAAATATTGATCCATTTCCTTCCCATTGTCAAATTTCTGGGCATAGAGTTTCTGGTAGTATTCAGAGATGATCTCTTGTATCTCTGTGGGATCAGTTGTTATTTCCCCTTCATCATTTCTGATTGAGGTTACTAGAGATTTTACTTTTCTATTCCTCGTTAGTCTGGCCAATGGTTTATCTATTGTATTTATTTTTTCAAAAAACCAACTCCTTGTTTCATTAATTTTCTGAATGATTCTTTTGTTTTCAATTTCATTGATCCCTGATTTGATTTTGGATATTTCTTTTCTTCTACTGAGTTTAGGCTTCGATTGTTCTTCTTTTTCCAATTCTCTAAGATCACTTGTGAAATTGTTGATGCGCTCTCTTTCTGTTTTTCGAATGTAGGCATCTAAAGCGATGCATTTTCCTCTCAAAACTGCTTTTGCAGTATCCCACAGGTTTTGTTAGCTTGTGTCTTCATCGTTGTTATGCTCAAGGAAGTTAATGATTTCCTGTTTTATTTCTTCATGCACCCATCTGTTATCCAACAGAAGATTGTTTAATTTCCATTCCTTTCGGTGGGGTCGAGTGTTTTTGTTAGAATTGAGTTCCACCTTTAATGCCTGATGGTCTGAGAAGATACAAGGTAAAATTTCCATTCTTTTGAGTCTGTTGATATTTGTTTTGTGTCCCAGGATATGATCAATTTTGGAGAATGTTCCATGGGGTGATGAGAAGAATGTATATTCTTTGTCTTTGGGGTGGAGTGTTCTATATGTGTCTATCAAGCACAGTTGTTGTAGGGTCTCATTGAAATCTCTTATATCTTTGTTTAATTTCTGTTTAGAGGATCTGTCCAGTTCTGTAAGAGAAATGTTAAAGTCCCTTGTGATTATGGTATTATCAGATATCGTATTGCTCAGACTGAGTAAGGTCTGCTTCAAGAATCTGGGAGCATTTAAATTGGGTGCATAAATATTTAGAATTGAAATGTCTTCTTGTTGTAGTTTTCCCTTGACCAATATAAAGTGACCATCTTTGTCTTTTTTGACTTTAGTTGCTTTAAATCCACTTGTATCTGAAAATAAGATTGCAACTCCTCTTTTCTTCTGAATGCCATTTGCCTGAAAAATTGTCTTCCAACCCTTGACTCGGAGCTTTAATTTGTCTTTTGAAGCCAGGTGTGTTTCTTGCAGACAGCAAATGGATGGCTTGTGTTTTTTAATCTAGTCAGCCAATCTATGTCTCTTCAGTGGGGAATTCAAGCCATTAACATTTATTGAGATAATTGATAAGTGTGGTAGTATTCTATTCGTCTTATTTGGTGAGAGTCCATTGTTTAGTTTTATCTTTTGCATCAGTGTGGAGGTTAGGTTCTGTCCTTTAATTTCTGAGTTCTTACTTTGCTGCTGATCCATTGTGGTGGTCAGTGTGCAGAACAGGTTGAAGTATTTCCTGTAGAGCTGGTCTTGTTGTGGTGAATTTCCTCAATGTTTGTATATCCGTAAATGATTTGATTTCTCTGGCAGTTTTGAAGCTTAGCTTAGCAGGGTACAGAATTCTGGGCTGAAAATTGTTCTGTTTAAGTAGATTAATGGTAGATGACCATTGCCTTCTTGCTTGGAAAGTTTCATTAGAGAAGTCTGCGGTCATTCTGATGGATTTGCCCCTGTAGGTCAACTGGCGCTTACTCCTGGCAGCTTGCAGAATCTTTTCTTTTGTCTTGACTTTGGACAGTTTCATCACAATATGTCTTGGAGAAGCTCGTTTAGAGTTGAGGCGACCCGGGGTCCGATATCCCTCTGAAAGCACTGTGTCAGAATCTTTGGTGATATTTGGGAAATTTTCTTTTATAATATTCTCTAGTATGGCTTCCATTCCTCTGGGACATTCTTCTTCCCCTTCTGGAATTCCTATAACTCGTATGTTGGAAGGCTTCATAAAGTCCCACAATTCTGACAGTGAACGTTCTGCTTTCTCTCTCTTCTTTTCTGCCTCTTTTACTGAGTTATATCAACAACTTTGTCTTCTCCCTCTGAAATTCTTTCTTCTGCATTGTCTAACCTGTTGCTTATACTTTCCATTGCATCTTTAAGTTTCCTAATTGACTGTTTCAGTTCCTTCAGCTCTGCTATATCCTTTTTATATTCTTCATATCATTCATCTCTTATTTGATTCTGTTTTTGGATTTCCTTTTGGTTATTTTCCACGTTATTAGCAGTTTCCTTCATTGTTTCCATCATTTCCTTCATTGCTTTCATCATGTGTATTGTAAATTCCCTTTCTGTCATTCCTAACATTTGTTTATAGGTAGAATCCTCTGCAGTAGCTACCTCATGGTCCCTTGGATGGTTGCTCTGGACTGGTTCTTCATGTTGCCTGGAGTTTTCTGGTGATTCTTCCTCATGAGTGTTTCTTTTATCTGTTTCCTTACCCTAATTTTCTTTTCACTTCCTCTTGCTCTTTAAGTTTCCATGCCTGCGGACTAAGGTTTCAGTGAGTTCTTTTTGTACAAGACCAGAAGGATGAGAATGTTGAATATCAAGAAGGGATAAAAGAAAGAAAGAACAAAAAGAACATAGAGAAAGGAGGGGGGGTGGGTAAAAGGGAATATTGGCATAAAGAAGAGAGGCACAGAAAGAGGGAGACAGAGCAATATATGTATACAGTAGGTTACTTTGACACAATCTTAAAAAAAAAAAAAAAAAAAACAGCCTCTCGGGTTGCCCGGTTGGGTGGTTCCCTTGAGTTCAGAAGCTCTTTGCTAACCTGATCGGACACAGTACCCCACCTCCACCAAGTAGAGAGAAAAGACAAAAATGTTATAAATCAAACCAAAACAAGCAAACAGAAAACTTTACAAGATAAAATTGGGTGAAAAACCAAATAATGTAGGTAGAAACACTAGCAAAAATGAAGTTCTAATTATTGAAAAAGGCAGCAATGGGAAATTGTATTTAAACTAGAAACATGTAGAAAGAAAAGAAAGAAAAAAAAGAAAAGATAAAATCTGTACAGAAAGGTTGAAATTAAAAAACAAAACAATAACAATATCAACAAAATAAACAAAAAGCAAACAAGCAAAAACAAAGCAGTGTATATATCTTGTTGAATATTGTCTTGGCAAGATGTGGTCTTCTGGGGTATGAGATGTTAATCACAATGCTGATACCACTGGAGGCCTCCATTGATTTCTCAAACCCCACATTGTGGACACCATAAATCTCTCTTCAGCCCTCTTAAAAGGCACTTTAAACTTCTAAACTTGGCTAAGTAGAAGCTTTCCCAGGAAAGAGCTTGTCACTAGGATCATTGCTGAGGTGGCTATCCACTTAACCATTGTGCCAAAACCGGTCTTTCTCTGACCCTGAGGGTTAAGGCTGTAAGGCGGCTCAGTCCCCGCCTTTAGGCTGCTCAGTCAGTAGGTTACCAGCTCCCGCCTGATCCTTGCTCTGGACCCTGAGGGCAGAGCTTGCAGGAGCAGTTCTCTCACAATGGCTCACTGTAGCCCACAGCCAAACACTATTAACTCCGTCCAGCTCAGTGGCTCAGTCTGGGGTCCTAGACAATGCCCAAAGTTCTCCGCACTCCTGCTCAAGCTCTCCCCAAGGCAGTTCAACTGAGTGCCAAGCCCCAAAACACCAAAACAGTTCACTGGTAAGGCCTTTCTGGTTTTCAGTCTTGCTGCTGCTGTACTTACAGCTGCCGACAGGATAAGACCGATCAAACACACACTACCATTTGCCAGTTTTCCACTGTTTTTGTCCTCCTCTTGGGATCCAGAAGTCTCTCCCTGACTCCCTATGTCCTCAAAGAGATGATTATAGGCAGATCCCTCCAGCCAGAGATGCCTGGAGTGTTATCTACCCAGACTCAAAGACTGTTACTCGGCCGCCATCTTGATTGACTCCGGTGACAGCAAATTTTAAAACTAGGCTTATGTTTCTTACTTTTCCTGCTTTCTCCAGTGCATCCAGCTCTGCTACTCTGCACTCCACTGGAATTATGACTTTTTTCATCATAATATGCCTGTCAATTCCTTCTTTTGACATATTCTTAGAAAAATTTTAGAAGTGTTTCTTTTTAACAATTATAATATCTTGGGTGGCACCTGTGGCTCAAAGGAGTAGGGCACCAGCCCCATATACCAGAGGTGGCAGGTTCAAAACCAGCCTTGGCCAAAAACTGTAAAAAAAAAAAAAAATTATAATCTCTTAACAATGAATTTCTTTATTACTAAGTGCTTTTACAATGACTCCTGTTACATCATTTTTTTCTTTAAATGTTCATGCCACGTCCTGTCTACAAACGATCCTTGAGTTTGCCCTCCCCAAACTCAGGCCACAAATTCTGAACCATATCTGTTATGACAAGATCATCTATAGTTTTCTTCAAATAGTTATTAGAGAACACAAGTATTTCCTCATTTATCTCATATAAGAAAGGATAATCAGATTTGTCTAGAAGTCTCTAAGTTTTAATTAATTCCAAAATATGTTAATACAAACACTTAACGGTATATGAATCTATTTCAATTCTTATGTACTTTTCAAATTAAAAATACACTTATGACTAAACTGAAAGTTTGATTAAAAAAAAAGTTTTCAAAGGATTTGTTTCCAAGATTCTGCATTCAAAAATTCCTTTTCCATTTCTGTTCATAAGAAACGTGGGTGGGATCTAGGGGGCTAGACTTTATTACGTAGGAATAATAAAAAAGGTACGGTTTAGTTCAGTCTATGTTAAATCTGAAAGTCAAGGCAAATCCACCTTGTATAAAGGCCACAGCAACACAGCTGGACAATGAATCTTAGTTGGTTTTATTTGAAAATATTTGTAAACCTAAAGGTACTCTGTCCTCCACAGATGCTTCCATTGACAGGAAATACCAATTCTCCACTAATGTCATTCCTCACAGGACACAGTTTTTCCTCCCCCTCACACACCACTCTTCTTTGCTCATCCAAACACAACACTCTCTTTTTCTAAACTTAAGAGACAGAAGTCATCAATTGCTTAACTCTAGGTCCCATCCACACTATGCAAAACTCTCTATACATTCCCAAGGGCAACACTTACTTAAATTTATTTTATCTGGTTCATACCTCAAAAGAAAATGTCTAAATTACCCAGAAAACTATGCTACCACAGACCTAAATTTAATACTGAAACTAAGATTCTCTTAGAAATTAAATCATTTCAGTTGACTGGATTAATTTCCCGCACTGGGAACTACCATCTGACAAAAGATGGATGTATTTATACTGATAGTAAAAATGACTTGGGGTTAGTGGGAGATATGAAAAGGCTTGAAAGGCAAATATTTCCTTATGTTTTCAGAAACCACTTATAGAAATATACAACAAATTGAAGAAATTTTATATGGTGAACAAAGTAGAGTTTAATACAAACGCTTCCTGAAAACACCCACAGTATCAGAGAAAAAATTTCTAATGATATTGAACCTAACTTGACAGAAAAAAATTAAGGGTATTTTTCAATGGGTCTCCTTCTTGTCAATTGCATAATTCTGGCAACGCTGCAAAGATATGGCATGGTCAGGAACCACTCTAAAAGCCCATTTAATTACTTCCCAGTGAGTTATAACTTTGTCCTGGCTATTGTTGCTTCTTAGGTTGTTTTAGGCAGTTTCCTTGCAGGTGAGCTGTGGGTGTAATAGATTTTGTCATCTTGATTTTGGATATTCCAATGTAACACCACAGTAAGGGAGACATTCTTTGAACTTGCATTATCATTAGAGGCATCTGTGAAGCTTCACCCCTTCCTTAGGAAGTCCACTATCATTATCATTGGAAAGGTCAGGAATTTTATAAATAAATAACAGAAATATGCCACTATAAATATCAAAAATCTTGGACAGCCCAGCCCTGGCAGGCTCCCAAGTATTGGCTGTATCCTTGGAGGTAACAAGATTAACTACATCGAGGCATACATTTTGTCTCCTGAGTTAGTAACTGGCTGTTATTTGAGACTTGAGATTCTATTCTGTTAGTGGCTGGTGTCACTAAATACTGCCAGAAATTCAGCTGATACTTTCAGCTTTAGTCCAAACGTATTCAAGTTACAGATTCAAAATGACCATCTAATAGGTCCCTGAATGAACTGAAGCAGTGAGATTTGGTCTTCTGACTAAGCTTCCAAGAAAAATTGTTCTTGGATGCAGCGGGAATGAGCCCATCAATTATTGACTACTGACACGGCAATAAAACCATGTAGTGTGTACCCTTTGACTTATGATTTCCAATTAATAGTACATACGTAACTTTTCCTGACTGCTAATATTAATTCTGTCAAGATAACTCAAACTCAGGACTCTTAGAGTTTCACCAGAAACTAATTGTAGTAGTATGCTTTTACTCAAGATACGAAAACAGGCTAATAATGCAAAAGTAGACAGCCTCTGATCAAAATGAGAGCAGACTGATCATTTCATTCCTCGGTGCCCTATTTCTCCTCTTTATTCTCTCAGAGATTTTTCATGTCATTATATTTTGGCAAGCATATTTAACTACCAAAACTTTTTTCAATAGTTCTTTTCTTTCCTTCATTTGTTTCTTATAGATGCTATGATCCGCTGTGATTGGGCTCAATTTAACAAATTGATAGGTCTCTCATTGCCTACCTAACTTCACTAGTAAAAAACTAAAAACTGGTGCCTGTGGCTCAAAGGGGTAGGGCGCTGGCCCCATATGCTGGAGGTGGTGGGTTCAAACCCAGCCCTGGCCAAAAAAAAACACAAAAAACTAAAAACTATTTTGAAAAGCATTTTAGAAGATAAATGTCTTTGAAAGGGCTCTTCTGATAGTGATAGTTAAGTTTTCATCACACAATTAATACTAAACCTCAGTGCTGTAAATATTTGAGCTCATATTAGCAAAATATTTGTGCTGAAGAATTACAACCCTATCAGCAAGATCTATCCCATCCTGAATGGGGAATAATAATATTGAATCTACCTTTGTTACAAGATTTGGATTGTTTTCTTTAGAGACAGTCCACTCTGCATTCCAGAATCTGGAATGAACTTCGTTCGCGGAATCTGCCCTCCTTAAAGTATCAATAATTAATTCACTCTTGATGAGGTAAATAATACTATATTCCAAATAGATACTGTGTCCTTATGAGAAATGACTTTTGCTCTGGAATCCAAATAAACTACTTGAAACTTGAATTTATTATCCAGATTTATCATGAACAAATGCATAGCCTTGATTCCATTTATGTAGCCGAGAGGGAAATTATGGTTTATGAGACGCTTTTCATCACTCCTATACAGACACTGCAGGTCACATAGAATAGCGGTGTCTTTTTGCTGGAGGACATAAGCAAATATAAATATACAGAAGAAAAGACAATAGTTTTCTTTTTATGGTATGACTTACACATTTAATGCTTAAAATAAACTTATTTATCTTTTATTTTATAAAAATATAAAGTATACATTGTGTGAAAACTGAAAGCAAAACAAAATTCTATAATCCTACTATAATGAAGAAAAAAATCATTTAAAATGCCTAGGTACATCTGTGCAGGACTTGCCATTTTCTTTCAGAAACATCCCCATCTTAGCAAAGTCCAAAAGACAACATCAATGAAAAGAATTGTTATGGGCTCCCCATCTTTCCTCCTTATCTTAAAATCGATTTCATGACATAAACTTATATACATAATATAAATGCATCGTATATACAGGATGCCCATAAAGTTCCTGGGAAATTTATTTTTTTGAAGAAAATGACTGTAGCGTTTGAAGAGAATTGTTTATCTAAATGTGTTTGTGTTTCATAGAAAAAGAGTCATATATCCAGTCAGCCACTGACTCACATAGGGAATTGTCACCTAGTTCATGTTTAAAATATTTTTAAAGATCTCTTTTTAAAATATAATACTCAGGCGGCACCTGTGGCTCAAAGAATATGGCTCCGGTCCCCTATTCCCCCATAGGGCAGGTTCAAACCCAGCTACGGCCAAAAACTGCCAAAAAAATTAAAATGAAATAAAATAAAATATAAATATAGAACTACAAAAAAATGATAATTTAACAGCAAAAGGGTATATAATAAAATATGACTAAAATTAACTAAGGTATGAAAATAAAATCAAGAAATATTTGAATATATTTATGTGTAAGATATTACTAAATAATATCTAAAATATTATAAAAACATGATGACAAAAATATTCATTTTAATAGCTAAAATAATTTAAATTTCTCCTTTTAAATGTGTCCACTTGTAGAAATCAAATGCTTTTATCAATAGTTTTCTCAATTGTAAGATATAAAATATATCTAGGTGAATATGAATATTAATAAACTTGAAATGCATTATTAAATGAAATAGATAATTATTTTATGTAAAACTAGGGAAATATTTCACTTGAAGAGAAGTGAGAACAAAATAATAAGCAAAAAAAAATCTTCAGAAGCAAATATTTTGGGGGATCAAAATGCTATAGAACAGACAAAATTAATAAAAACTTCCATAGCATCTCAGCTGATTTAGATCTGTGGGAATTCTTTCCTTGGACTTATTAAGCTTCTGCCGATGGATAAATAACACCATATATTTGCTAAAATCATTCCTCAACACCTGTAGCCTCCAAAGTGAAGATGTGATATAAAGTGTTTGAATTTTCTCAAAAAAGACAAGTCATTCCTGTCCATTTAACAAACAGATCCTTGAAAAACAGGATAAAGATGCTATTGGGGATACTACTAATAAAATCTGAAACAAATGCTAATTTAAAAGGAGATAAGCACTCTGGGCTTTTGCTTTGGGGAGGTGGAGTAGACATACTTTTCCTTATTCATTCCATGAACACGATTAGTAAATTTGTACTTTATACTCAATATAAACATAAAAAACTAATAGGCAGAGAAAAGAGGCAGCCAGTCTAGGGACCTCAGGACACAAATACACTATGGTGGAGAACCTCATGGGTTTTCCTGTCACTTCTTATATCCCAGAAATTCCAACAGGCAAATGGAGATTCATCAGAAGCTTGTTCTCTTTAGCTTTTAGTCCCAGAAAAGGTAGCCTAGCAGAAAAGAAATCTCTTAGGCAGCAAATCCTCTATCCAGCCAGCAGGTAAAACACACCCACACATTCTCTCTCGCCCCCACCCCCCACCACAGCACATAGTGCCACTGTGGCCTCCATTCTGCCCATGCAAGCAAAGGCCCATTGGTGAGTCTTAGTTTCATCTCTCTTCAGGCTGTGCCATACATTTGTTTGGGGTGGTATCAAGAAGGTCGGGCAGGGAGTAAGAACTTTCCTCTCTGTGTGGAAACAAGGTTCCCGTGTGATAATAAGGTCCCTCGATTCCCTCTGCACGACCAGCAGAGACCACAAGGGAGCCTGGACTGTCACCAATAACCAGCAGTAAGGCGGTGCTGGCCCTCTCGGCCCCTGCTCATGCTGCTGTCAGAAGGGCCTTTGTGTAGTCTAAGTGCTTTCGACACCCCTCAGCTGGCAGGGGACCACCCTTACCCCTTCCTTCCCCTGAGAAGGCCTGAAAGAAGTTATGGCCAGAGGAAGAAGAAGCCTAAGGAGATTACTTGTAATGTCAAAGAACAAAAACAGGACATTAGATAAAAGGTAATGTGATTTAAATAAAATAATAATGCATTAACATCAGTCCATAATGATAACAATGCGTATATCAATGTTACCTTTTTTTTTCTTTTTGGAGACAAAGTCTCACTTTGTCACCCTTGGTAGAGTACTGTGTTGTCAGAGCTCACAGCAATCTCAAACTCTTGGGCTCAAGCCATTCTCTTGCCTGAGCCTCCCAAGTAGCTGGGACTACAGGCACCTGCCACAAAGCCCAGCTGTTATTAGAGATGGTGGGATGGGGGTCTCACTCTGATCAGGCTGGTCTTGTACCTTGTGAGCTCAGGTAATCCACCCACCTCGGCCTCCCAGGTGCACAGTGTATACTAACTCTCTATACTATTTTCTCAGTTTTTCTATAAACCTAAAACTATTCTAAAAATAAAATCTATACAATGCACACAATTGCATACTATTGCGCACAAACATGTACACACAAATACACCTCAGTGTAGAAAGGCTTACCTCGGAATGGACGGAGATGTTGACAAATCTCACATTCAACACAGGTCCCAGGCGAAAATACAGAAATGACTCTTAAAAATCAATAAGAAAAAGAGAGATCATATAATTTTTAAATTGTCAAGAGATACGTTCAAATACATTTTGCAGAACAGAATAACCAAATGGCAATAAACAGAGGAAATAGTGGTCAACCTTATTATCATCAGAGAAATGAAAAATGAGTCTGAGTTATGATCGTCTGATGCGCCCACAAAATTGTCAAGTGAAAGACTCAGAAGAAACGAAGTGTGGGAGAAGGCCGTGAAATGGAAGTGTTTTCATGCACTGCTGGTGTGATGGTCAAATCATATAAACGTTTTGAAAAGTGGTTTGACGTTATCGATTAAAGCTAAACAAATGAATATCCAAAGACATCTCAAGTTTACCAACAGCAAATATAAATGTGTGTATGTACACATGTGGGCATTTGTATGAATATCAGTATAGAGGTAAGTACACATATTATGGATATGTATATATATGGTGTGGCTGAACGGATATGCACAAATATGTTCATAGTAGTGTTATTTCCAAAGTAGACACTATCCCAATAGCCATTAAGAATAGATTTCATAAATAAATTATGGTACAATCACACAAAAGGTGTACCAAACGGTAAGGACAATGTGCATCATGATAAACAATTATCAAAGTAAATTTTACAAACACAAAACTGAGCAAAAGAAGAGCTTTTGGGCAATGCCTGTGGCTCAAGGAGTAGGATGCCAGCCCCATTTACCGAGGGTGACGGGTTCAAGCCTGGCCCTGCCCAAAGCTGCAAAAAAAAAAAAAGCATTTCAGAAAAAGGATATTTGCCATAAAGATTATTCTTGCAGGGCAGAGACTGTGAAGAAGTTGGGGGAGATGGTGTCTGAGGTCCTGTAAATTCTGTTTCTTGATCATGCTCTAGGACCACTGGGGGTTTGCTTTGTAAACATTTCTAACTGTGCATTCAATGTGCACTTTTCTATATCCACAGTATGATTAAAATCTTTTAAAAGGTGAAAAAGTGAGTCAGTCTGTGTTTGCTGACAGGATTTTACAATACATGTTAGAGAAAAAAATGCAAGTTGTGGTACATATTAACCTACATGTATAATGTTTAAAGCCATCCTATTTCTCAATAAATGCAAACTTCTTATCTCAGAGTTATCAGACTGACGCCTAAAACCCGCTTTTCACTCTGACTTTCAGCTCTCTTGCCCAATCCCTGTGGACGAGTCAATCCAGCTGGCTACTCCTTTGCTGAAATGTTTCTCTTTCTAGCCTCACACCTTTCCTGCTGTGTGCAGAGGAAACGCTCCCCTTCATCACTTTCTCCCTCCACCGGCTCATAGTCCTCCAAGGCCATTGCTCAGGTGAACAGCTTTGCTTTCTCCAGAAGCGATCTTCTCAAGGAAGCAGGATGTTTGTTAGCTATTATGAGAACTTCATTCAGATAATGGCATTGTATTCTTTGTGAATATTTTACCTTCACTCTTGAAAAATAATTTTATAAACTTTTTTCAGAATTTTATCTTTTGTGGCTTTATTTTCTTTATTTTTCTAGACTTATTTAAATTTTCCCTTTTGTTTTCTTGTTTGGATGTTTTTTTTGAAAGACAAACTGGAAATGCCAATCCCTGAGATACAGCATTCAGCAATGGGCTCCTTAACACCTTGAATTCATTATAATTTCTTAAGAAATTCCTTGATTAAAAACTTACTGATCTTCAAATACACGTTGGATTTCTTCACTGTTTCCTAACCCTAGAATATTCTTCCCATATATTTTTTTTTTCTTCCTGTTGAAATTCTGTAAGGGCCAATTCAAATGTCATTTCCCCCACAGAGTTTAATTCCTTTGATCGTAATTATCAAATTCTAGAATTAAGCAATCTGTCTGATGCTTTTACTCAATAGATTGTTAATTATTCCAAAATAAGTTCTTTGCTTGTTCTACCCTACTGCTATTCCCATCGACCCCTGTGTCCCCCTCATACCATACTGCTGTATTCCTGGTAACTCATAATATCTACTATGTGTTTTCTATTTATTTATTTATTTTTGGCAATTTTTGGCTGGGGCCAGGTTTGAACCTGCTACCTTTGGTGTGTGGGGCCAGCATCCTACTCCTTGAGCCACAGGTGCTTCTCTACTATGTGCTTTCTAATTGCAGTTCATTTGCTTACACCATCACATGTACTAACAAAGAATTGCACGGAGAATCACACCCAGTGAAGTGTTCCTTAATGTATTCTGGCAAATAAGATGAAGTACTTCCCATGACATTTCCAAACAAAATTGAGTAAAGAATCATGAATAAATATTTACATTCATTAAAATACTCTCTGAAAATCACAGCACATCCAGGAGCAGAGACTGCATACTTAACTGAATTCACTCAGATACCCAACTATGTCACCAAATAATTCAGCTCAATATTTTATTACACAGATGATGGAACAACAGTAAAACACAACTAGTTCAATGGAAGCATTCCAAATTGTATGTAAAATCAGCACATTGTACCCCATAAATGCTTAAATGTGCACATGAAAAAAATAAAACGAAAAAAGTGAAGACATTCGCAAACTCTTTATCCTATGAAGGGCAAATATCCATAATTTATATAGAACTAAAACAAGATGATCAAAAGTTAGTGGACATCACGCAGGTGGGAGGGGAGCTGAGGGAATGAAACACCACCTGGCTGGTGGGCACGCTCATAACTGTGCAAAATCAACTCATGTAACCAGAACATCTGTACTTCCATAATATTATGAAATAAAATAAATAAAGAAGTGAATAGAACAACATCTGAAAATAACCTCAAATAATCAAAACAAAAGCAAACAGTACCATTAAAAAGTGAGCAAAGGCATAAACAGAAGTTTTCAAAAGAAGATAGACAAAGGGCCAGTGAACCCAGGCAGAGGCTGAGCACCAGGAATCATCGGGAAAGGCAGAGGGAGGTGTCACCTCACCCCCCACAGTGGCCATTACTGAAAAGTCAGGGAATCATAGAGGCTTGCATGATTGCTGAGAGAAAGGGATGATTATACACTGTTGGTGGATTTCGAATTAGTGCAACCTTTACAGAAAACAGGATGGAGCTTCCTCAAAGAAATAAACGTACATTTACTATTTGACCCAGCAAGCCCTCTACTTAGTATCTACTTAAAGGAAACAAAGTTATTTTATTAAAAAGACACCTGCATTTGAATGTTTATTTCAGCACAATTCACAGTCAAAAAGATGTGTAATCAACCCAAGTGCCCATCAATTCACGAGTGGATTACAAAAATGTGGGGTGTGTAGACTATGGCGTACTCAACCCTCTGCCAGTAAGTGGAATGAATCAGGCTTTGCAGCAACCCGGACAGAACTGGAAAACATTACCCGGAGTGACGGATCTCAGGAATGGAAGCAAACTCACATGTACTCTCTAAGAACTTGCAACTAATCGATGGGCAGAAATGTGGCGGAGAAAAGTAAAAGGCCAGGGAGACAGGGAGGGAGGGATAAAAACCTGCCTAATAGGTGTAACGGACACTGTTCGGGTTATGGGCACGCTGAGAGCCCTGAGTTAGTCATCGTAAAAGGTATCCATGGAACAAAAACATTTGCGTCCATTCAATATTTTCAAAGTAATTAAAAGAAAAAATAAAATACAATGATATGTGCCATGTAATTGTAGACAGTAAAGTTTGTGCATGAGATGTTCAGAGGTTCAGAACAATGTGGCAAAGCAGAAATCACTGCACTAGAATTCAAAAATAGTGAGTAACATTCTCTTTGATCAAATTTTTCCCTTGTGCTGGCATGGGGCAGGGGCAGGGATCTAATGCTATCTACTGAAGAAGTCTCCCACAGGAAGACTAGACAACCCATGATGCAAACAGAATTTGAGAAATTCTGACGTGAATAAAATGTTTTTTTGTTTTGTTTCTAACTATCAGAAGCTGATTGCATAATATACCAAGGAAACATGCCTTAAGAAACTAAAATAGATACATCAGTTAAAAATAGCTATGTTTGTGTTAATAATGTTTACCTATAGCTCCATTGCACGTTATTTTCAGTCAACATCATCCCAGTTTCACCGCTTGCCTCTTTCTTATTCCAATTCTGACACTCACCTAATTAAAAACTTTATTTTTATCTTAGATCTCCAAGCTCAGCCACAGAAATGACATTGGTCATACTTTTTGGGAACCAGGCCACACAGCCCGAGCTCAGCTTCCTCTCTCATCCATGGAAATATTGTCTTCCCTGGAAGTTGTCCCTGGTGCTAAAAAGGTCGGGGACCACTGTCTTAGATCATCTTTTGATTTTAGAACCCAATAATTTTACGAGTAATAGGGTAATACTGTTGCCAGAAATTCTTTCTGTAGTAGTTCCTTGCTCTTGAAGTTCCAAAGAATGAACAGACCACAGAGATTCACATAAGATAGGATTTATTAGATAGAAATACCAGGGAAGGGAGGAACAGACCCAGAGCCTCGGGCAGACGATGGGTGAAGACCCAAGTTTAGATTTACGGTGTAAATCTGGGATTCTCAGCCTCTGAGGACATGGAGCTCTACTCATGCTCACAGAAGTGTTTTCAAAAGCATACTGAAATATTTCCAGGTGGATATGGACCTGACTTGCTTTGGACACCAAAAATCTATCTTTCATTTTTTCTCATTTCTAGCATCTGTTCATACACTGAGTGAATAAAACATTTCTTAAATGGCAGGCCTGAGTAGAATTTTATGTTTTGTGAAAGGAAATACAAATTACCCTGTTAAACACACATGAAATATGGGGTAATATTTCATTAGAGAAAGATGTTCAATCTTGTTTAACATAGAATAAAAAATACTAAACAAAATTGACTTCAATTTTGACTTCAATCACTTCCTACAAAGGTTTAATTCAGAATAATTCCTCCAATGATGGTTTGTGCTGGTCCTCCATCAGCACACAGTGCTGGTCCAGTGCTGGTCCTCCATCAGCACACAACAGCAATATCTCTGCCTCCCCCACCTCCTCCGGCCCCCACACGGGTTAGGTCCTATTTCCCCCATCATGTCATAACATTCCACACCACCTTACACCTCATTACATTGTGATTACTAATTACAGTAGGAAAAATAATGTCGGCTCCCATTCACAAAACCATGTTCACGTCCTTATTCCTGAAACTTGTGTGTCTTATATAATAAATGGCAAAGGAAAATTAAAACAGAAGATGTAATTGAAGTTCCTAATCAGTTACCTGTGAAATAAGGAGATTATTCTGGATTATTGTGTGGGCCAAATATAGGCAGGGATTTGGAAATACTGCGATGTTGTCTGAAAATGGGGCAGGAGGCCATGAGCGAGCTCCAGAAACTGACGCTTCCACAGAGGATCCTGATGGAACGCAGCTCTGCTGACAGCTCAGTATTCAGCCCAGTGAGATCCATTTCACAGTAAGACAATAAATGTCTTACCACAGTAAGACAATAAATGAGCATTGTTTTCAGCCACCAAATATTTTCAAAGTATAAAAAAACTAATACCGTGGTAATTGAGCTACCATGGTAATTGAGCCCTAACTCTATTCAGAGGAACCGGAGCAGGTAGCCAGGACTTCTGCTGTTCCAGGAGTAGCCTGCTTTCTGCCCTTTACATGCGCTTTCTTATATGTGACCCTGGAGGATTTGTTATTCAGTCACTGTGTTATCAATCAGCCACAATTGATATCTACAATTTTTTGACACAATTCTTATTTAAATATTTATTGTTACCAGAAAATAATTAAGAAAATCTTGAGCATTGCAGACCTCATCATTTTTAATAGACCTCAACTTATATATAGAAAATTACCAAGCAGACTATTAAATGAGTTTAATGCAAGCTGAAGATTTGTTTATATCTATTCTTTGCTATTATATTAAAGACACAGTTTTTCAACAAACTCAGCAGGCCTATTTTTTTTTTTGCAGTTTTTGGCCGGGGCTGGGTTTGAACCTGCCACCTCCAGCATATGGGGCTGGCGCCCTACTCCTTTGAGCGATAGGCGCTGGCCCACCAGGCCTTCTTTCAAACTTTTGTAAGTAATTGTATCACAAATTGATTTAATAATAGAGATATAACAAATTAAAAGTACATCCTTTCAGGTGGCACCTGTGGCTCAAAGGAGTAGGGGCCAGTCTCATATACGGGAGGTGGTGGGTTCAAACCCAGCCCTGGCCAAAAACTGCAAAAAAAAAAAAAGTACATCCTTCTCATGTAACCATATATACACATCATTTGATAATGTTAGCAATTTTTATTGTAGTACTAATTTATACAAAATCTGCTATGTAATTTTACCAAGGTTCAAGAAAATGCATCTTGAAATTAAATAAAGAAATACAATATTAAAACTGTGGAGAGAAAATAGCAACTACTAACAAGAATACTTATTAGGAAGTAGCAAATAAAGCAATCATGATTTTAGAAAACTCAAAAAATACTAATGATATTAGGTGTTTGAATATAAATATTTCACCAGCAGGAAACATAAGCATCTCTCAGCAATTTTTTATTAAAAACTTTTGACTCATGTTTGTTTGTTTCTTCCATTTGGTTGTGAAGATTTTCTTGGGGCAAAACACTTGCAATCTTATTGCCAAACAGCTTATGCAGTTTTATACATTGTTAAATATTTGGACAAATCAGCAGAATTTTTTTTATGTGCCTGAGTTGCTCCATCATCTAGTTTCTAAAGGAAAGCAACTTTTCCTATATTAGAGTTTGTTGCATGGAAATTAATGACTGTGCCAAAAACTCCTACTTTACTTTTAAAGTATATTATCCCTAAATAATAAATGGCGGAAAAATGGGAAATAAAAGAAAAAAATATTGAAAGACTTTTTCTCTGTAGATATAAGAGTAAAAGTTATTATCTGTGGTGTTATTGATAATAATCTGTGCAAAAGAGAAAAGATTTACTTTTCATTCAATGGAAATTTTAATGTTTTATAATTGATATTACATCTACAGTCAGGGGTGTGCTTGTGCTCTTGGTTCACTAGAGCACATAGGAAAAGAATAGAAGTTTCGGGAGGCGCCTGTGGTTCAGTGAGCAGGGCACCGGCCCCATATACCGAGGGTGGCATGTTCAAACCCAGCCCCGGCCAAACTGCAACAACAAAAAAAAATAGCTGGGTGTTGTGGCGGGCGCCTGTAGTCCCAGCTACTTGGGAGGCTGAGGCAGGAGAATCGCCTAAGCCCAGGAATTGGAGGTTGCTGTGAGCTGTGTGAGGCCACGGCACTCTACCGAGGGCAATAAAGTGAAACTCTGTCTCTACAAAAAAAAAAAAAAAAAAAGAATAGAAGTTTCTGAACTTTCATGAAATGCACACAATTTTAGCAGTTAGTAAGCTCATTGTGATTTCTTTTTTTTTGGGGGGGGGTTGGATCATTGTTTTATTAAAGACAATCAAGATCATGATTAAAGAAAACAAAATTCCCTAAATGTTGAAAAAACGCTTTTGAATCACACATTTGGAGAAAGCTTCTCACCTATCACAAATAGAAACGCTACCCTGAATTGTAAAAAGGAGTGTAATTCTCTTTCTGTTCTATTTCTCTAAGGCAGTGGTTTTCAACCCTCCTAATGCCGCAGCTCTTTAATACAGTTCCTGTGTGTCGCAACCCACAGGTTGAGAACTGCTCTTTAGGGAATTTATACAACCCATTAAATTCAGAGAAGTTCAACTATCAACTTCGTGATTATATATTTATTTTTTTTCCTTTATTCTATTTATTTATTTATTTTTTTATTAAATCATAACTGTATACATTGATATGATCATGGGGCATCATACACTCGCTTCATAGACCATTTGACACATTTTTATCACAGTGGTTAACATAGCCTTTCCGGCATTATCTCAGTTACTGTGCCAAAACCTTTACATTCTACATCTACCAAGTTTCGCAAATATCCCTATAAGATGCACCACAGGTGTGATCCCACCGATCCCCCTCCCTCTACCCACCCCCCCCTTTCCCACTTCCCCCTATTGTTAAGTTGTAACTGGGTTATAGCTTTCATGTGAGAGCCCCAAATTAGTTTCATAGTAGGGCTGAGTACATTGGGTACTTTTTCTTCCATTCTTGAGATACTTTACTAAGAAGAATATGTTCCAGCTCCATCCATGTAAACATGAAAGAGGTAAAGTCTCCATCTTTCTTTAAGGCTGCATAGTATTCCATGGTATACATATACCACAATTTATTAATCCATTCGTGGATCGATGGGCACTTGGGCTTTTTCCATGACTTAGCTATTATGAATTGGGCTGCAATAAACATTCTGGTACAAATATCTTTGTTATGGTGTGATTTTTGGTCTTCTGGGTATATGCCCAGCAGAGGAATTACAGGATTGAATGGCAGATCTATTTTTAGATCTCTGAGTGTTCTCCATATATCTTTCCAAAAGGAATGTATTAATTTGCATTCCCACCAGCAGTGCAGAAGTGTTCCCTTTTCTCTGCATCCACGACAACATCTCTGGTCTTGAGATTTTTGTGATATAGGCTAGTCTCATTGGAGTTAGATGATATCTCAAAGTAGTTTTGGTTTGCATTTCTCTGATGATTAAAGATGATGAGCATTTTTTCATATGTCTGAAGGCCGTGCGCCTGTCTTCTTCAGAGAAGTTTCTCTTCAAATCCCTTGCCCAGCCTGCGATGGGATCCCTTGTTTTTTTCTTGCTGATGCATTTGAGTTCTCTGTGGATTCTGGTTATTAAACCTTTGTCAGAGATATACCCTGCAAATATCTTCTCCCATTCTGAGGGCTGTCTGCTTGCTCTGCTTACTGTGTTCTTAGCTGTGCAGAAGCTTTTTAGTTTGATCAAGTCCCAGTAGTGTATTTTTGAAGCTGCTTCAATTGCCCGGGGGGTTCTCCTCATGAAATACTCACCCAGACCAATTTCTTCAAGGGTTTTCCCTGCATTCTCCTCTAGTATTTTTATAGTTTCATGTCTTAAGTTTAAATCTTTAATCCAATGAGAGTCTATCTTAGTTAATGGTGAAAAGTGTGGGTCCAATTTCAGTCTTCTGCAGGTTGCCAGCCAGTTCACCCAGCACCATTGGTTAAATAGGGAATATTTTCCCCACTGAATGTTTTTAATTGGCTTGTCAAAAATCAAATAGTGGTAAGTAGCTGGATTAATCTCTTGGTTCTCTATTCTGTTCCAGATATCTACTTCTCTGTTTTTGTGCCAATACCATGCTGTTTTGATCACTATCGATTTGTAGTAAAGTCTGAGGTCTGGTAGTGTGATTCCTCCTGTTTTGTTTTTATTTCTGAGTAACGTCTTGGCTATTCGAGGTTTTTTCTGATTCCATATAAAACGAAGTAATGTTTTTTCAAGATCTTTAAAATATGACAGTGGAGCTTTAATAGGGAGTGCGTTGAAATTATATATTGCTTTGGGTAGTATGGACATTTTGATAATGTTGTTTCTTCCCAGCCATGAGCATGGTATGTTTTTCCATTTGTTAACATTTTCAGCTATTTCTTTTCTTAGAGTTTCATAGTTCTCTTTATAGAGATCTTTCACGTCTTTTGTTAGGTAAATTCCCAAATATTTCATCTTCTTTGGCACTACTGTGAATAGGATAGAGTCCTTAACTGTTTTTTCAACTTGACTGTTATTGGTGTATATATGGATGTTGATTTTGTAACCTGAGATGCTGCTGTATTCCTTGATCACTTCTAGGAGTTTTGTAGTAGAGTCCCCAGTGTTTTCCAGATACACTATCATATCATCTGTGAAGAGCGAGAGTTTGATCTCTTCTGATCCTATGTGGATATCCTTGATCACCTTTTCTTCCCTAATTGCAGTGGCTAAAACTTCCATTACAATGTTGAAAAGCAATGGAGACAATGGGCAGCCTTGTCTGGTTCCTGATCTGAGTGGAAATGATTCCAATTTAACTCCATTCAATATGATATTGGCTGTGGGTTTGCTGTAGATGGCCTCTATCAGTTTAAGGAAAGTCCCTTCTAGACCAATTTTCTTGAGTGTTCTGATCATGAAGGGATGCTGGATATTATCAAAAGCTTTTTCTGCATCAAAGAGAATCATATGGTCTTTGTTTTTTAATTTGTTTATGTGCTGAATTACATTTATAGATTTATGTATATTGAACCAACCTTGAGACCCTGGGATAAAACCAACTTGGTCATGATGTATAATTTGTTTGATGTGTTGCTGGATTCTTTTTGTTAGGATCTTGTTGAATATTTTTGCATCTATATTCATTAGTGATATTGGTCTATAATTTTCTTTTCTTGATGGGTCTTTTCCTGGTTTGGGGGTCAGGGTGATGTTTGCTTCATAGAACGTGTTGGGTAGTCTTCCTTCTTTTTCTACATTTTGGAACAGGTTGAGTAATATAGGTACTAATTCCTTTTTAAAGGTTTGGTAGAACTGTGACGTGAAACCATCTGGTCCTGGGCTTTTCATTTTAGGGAGGTTTTGTATAGTTGATGCTATTTCTGAACTTGATATGGGTCTGTTCAACATTTCCACTTGATTCTGGTTAAGTCTTGGAAGGTGGCGTGCTTCCAAGTATCGGTCTATTTCCTTCAGATTTTCATATTTCTGAGAATAACGTTTCTTGTAATATTCATTAAGGATTTTTTGGATTTCTGATGAGTCTGTTGTTATTTCGTCTTTATTGTTTCTGATTGATGAGATTAGAGATTTTACTCTTTTTTTCCTGATTAGGTTGGCCAGAGGTTATCTATTTTATTGACCTTTTCAAAAAACCAACTTTTTGATTTATTGATCTGTTGTATTATTCTTTTGTTTTCAATTTCATTTAATTCTGCTCTAATTTTGGTTATTTCTTTTCTTCTACTGGGTTTGGGGTTGGAATGTTCTTCCTTTTCCAGTTGCGTGAGATGTCCCATTAAGTTGTTAACTTCCTCTCTTTCCGTTCTCTTGAGGAAGGCTTGCAGTGCTATAAATTTCCCTCTTAGAACTGCCTTTGCAGTGTCCCAGAGGTTCTGATAGTTTGTGTCTTCATTGTCGTTTTGTTCCAAAAAATTGGCGATTTCTTTCTTAATCTCATCTCTGACCGAGCTATCATTCAGCATAAGGTTATTTAACTTCCATGTTTTTGTATGAGTATGCAGATTCCTGTTGTTACTCAATTCAAGTTTTATTCCATGATGGTCCGAGAAGATGCATGGAATAATTTCTATTCCTTTAAATTTACTGAGGTTAGACTTGTGACCTAAAATGTGGTCAATTTTGGAGTAAGTTCCGTGGGCTGGTGAGTTAGTATGTGTATTCAGTTTTGTTGGGATGAAATGTTCTATAGATGTCTGCTGAATCTAAATATTGGATGGTTAGGTTTAAATCTAAGATTTCTTTGCTCAGCTTCTTGCTGGAGGATCAATCCAACACTGCCAAAGGAGTGTTGAAATCTCTGACGATTATGGAGCTGGAGGAAATCAAGTTACTCATGTCTGTTAGAGTTTCTCTTATAAATTGAGGTGCATTCTGGTTGGGTGTATAGATATTAATAATTGAGATCTCATCATATTGAGTACTACCCTTAACAAATATGAAGTGACCATTCTTGTCCTTCCTTACTTTTGATGGTTTAAAGCCTACTGTATCTGCAAATAAAATTGCAACACCTGCTTTTTTCTGATTACCATTTGCCTGAAATATGGATGACCATCCTTTCACCCTGAGTCTGTATTTGTCTTTTAAGTTGAGATGTGACTCTTGTATGCAACAAATATCTGGCTTGAGTTTTTGTATCCAGTCAGCTAACCTATGTCTGTTTAGAGGACAGTTTAAGCCATTCACATTGATGGAGAGTATTGATAAGTCTGGTGGAATTTTGGGTATCGAGTTTTTCAAAGGTCCATTGGACATTTTTAATCCTTTCGCCAGTGTGGAAGTTGGAGTTTGATCCGAAGTTTCTGAGTGAGTTTACTTTTGTGGTATAGGATTGGGTTGGTCATTGTGGAGGATAGGTCTGAGAATATCCTGAAGAGCTGGTTTACTTAAAGCAAATTTTTTCAACATATGAATGTCTTTGAAGTATTTAATTTCTCCATCATAGATGAAACTCAGTTTGGCTGGATACAAGATCCTGGGTTGAAAGTTATTTTGCTCTAGGAGATTAAAAGTTGATGATCACCCTCCTCTGGCTTGAAAAGTTTCAGCAGAGAGATCTGCAGTTATTCTAATATTCTTACTTTTGTATGTAATAGTTTTCTTTCTCCGGACTGCTTTGAGAATCTTCTCTTTCATGTTAACTTTAGTGAAGCTAATTATGATATGTCTGGGGGATGGCTTATTGGGGTTGAATTGTGCTGGGGTTCTGAAGCTGTCTGCTATCTGAATTTCAGATTCTCTAGGCATGTCTGGACAATTTTCTTTCATAATTTCATGCAGAAGGGCCTCTGTGCTCTTGGAGGTCACTTCATCATTCTCAGAAATCCCTATAATTCTTATATTGCTTTTTTTCAAATTATCTGAGAGCTCTCTGAGTGAGTGATCCATTTTTGCTCTCCATTTCTCTTCCTCTTTGAGAGATTGGGAGCGTTCAAAGACTTTATCTTCAATGTCAGAAATCCTTTCTTCTGCTTGCTCCATTCTGTTGCTGAGGGATTCTACTGTATTTTTCATATTTTTGAGGGCTGTAAATTCTTGCTTCAGTGTGTCTAAGTCTTTGGTGGTTTTGTCTTTAAATTCGTTAAATTCTTGAGACAAATTTTGAATTTCTTCTCAAATTCCTAATTCCATTTTACTAATCTTGTCTGCAATCCAAATTCTGAATTTGATTTCTGACATCTCAGCCAGTTGTTTATGAATGGGATCTTCAATCACATCTGCTGTATCTTTTCTTGGGGGGGTTGATCTATTCTGGTTATTCATGTTACCAGAGTTTTTCCACTGACTCTGCCCCATGGTTATTTTACTCCCTTTGGTTTTTCCCCTGGGGTTTTATTGAGGGCCCGTACAGTGTTGTGGCCTGAGAAACTGGGGCCCTGTCTGGTGTGGTGGAGCAAAGTGGTTCTGTCTTATTTTCAGCTGGTTTCTGTTCAATCCTATTGCAACTTCTACTCTGGCTTGAAGTCTCAGCTGTGTGGAAAAATCAGCATTTAAGTCACCCCCCCGCCCACCTCTGGCCCCAGTTGGAAAAAGAGAATCAAACCTTCCTACAACCGCACGCCCCGGGCACCGCCTGAAAAGTCCTCAGTCTATTAGCCCAGTTCAAAAGGTCCAAATCAACTGTCTCAGTCGGCACCTGTCTTGGGTGGGAGAGTTCAAGAGGTCTCTGGGAACTGGATCACAGGAGCCTGGTGACTCCTCTGACACGGCTCACCCCAGTGCAGCGTGGAGTCAGGAGGAGCCACCCAGCAAACAGAGCAGTCTGGGAAGGTTGACGTCTCCTTCCCCACTTTGCCCCTCCGTCGGACCCAGTCACTGGTATCTCTGCAGATGGCTAACCCAGTTGCCTGCAGTGAACAGACACTCCAGGGGTTTGCACCTGCCTGAATCGCAAAGAAGTCTGCCAGGCCCCCGCAGACTGCTGCTATCTAGCAGGAGGAGAAGGGGCCTGACATCTTTGAGTGCTTGATGCAGCTGATGGGAAGGAGGTGTTCACTCGGGCTTAGCCCCGTCCCTGATGGATGCTGCTAACAGAACAGAACAGAACAGACAACTTTGCGGGGTTCTGTCTCTGTTCCTGCCGAAATCGCCTACAGAAGACAGGCTGTTCTGAGTTCAAACGTCTTTGGTGCTGGAGGTTTGTGTCTTCTTTGCTACTGGTGGTTTGTGACCGATCACCTCTCTGGGTCGGCCCCGCCCTGGAAGCTTCCCGGGTTTGTGAGCAGTGTTAGGAAATCCTCCGCTCACCAGTGGCCTCCTCTGGTTGCCCAGGGAGACAGGGGGTGTGGCCTCAGAATATCCAGAAGTGAGCGTTCTTCCATTAAAGAAAAAACGACTGTTGATCTACCTCCAGGGAACTGCTGCTCTGGTGCAGGCACTCAGCCGACCCTTTTCTCCTCTGTCTCGCGCCCCGGAGTCAGCACTGTGCGGCCGCAGTTTATGCTGGGTCCACACCCCTCAAGAGATCCCCCAAGAATCCAAACTCTTGGGGGATAGGCCCCCAGACCCCGTTTGGAGTGGGGGGGAAGCTAGAGTTTCATTCAGTTTTACACCCGCCCAGGGAGGGCTGTTGCACCGCACCACAGGGAAGTGCCGCCAAGGCTTGATTTCCCCTCAGCAGAGTGCCCTCTCCTTGCTCACGTGTCTCAGAGTCAGCGCTGACCTGACACAGCTCAGGCACTGTGCACTCCCCTTGAGAAATTACCCAAGGATCCAAACTCCTGGGGGATAGGCCTCCAGACCCCGAGTGAGAGTAGGGGCTCTCAGCTCTCAGCGGGGAAGCTAGAGTTTTATTCAGTTTTGTGCCCGGCCCCGTAATGTTGCCCGGGGAGGGCTGCTGCACCTAATCCGCAGGGATGTGCTGCCGAGGCATGACTCCCCCTCAGTAGAGTGCTTTCTCCTCGCCCGCGTGTCTCAGAGTCAGCGCTGACCAGTCGCTGCTCGGGCACTGTGCGCTCCCCTCGAGAAATCACCCAAGGTCCGAACTCCTGGGGGACAGGTCCCCAGACCCCGAGTGAGAGTGGGGGGGAAGCTAGAGTTTCATTCAGTTTAATGTCTGGCTGTATTGATGCACGGGGAGTGCTGCTGCACCGCACCACAGGGAAGTGCCGCGGAGGCGTGACTCCCCCTCAGCCCGGTGCCCTCTCCTCACTCGCGTGCCTCAGAGTCAATGCTGACCAGTCGCAACTCGGGGACTGTCCACTCCCCTTGAGAAATCACTCAAGGATCCGAACTCCTGGGAGACAGGCCTCCAGACCTCAGTGGGCGGGAGGGGAGTGTTGGGGATTCAGGGTTGCCGGCAAAGGATTTTTAAAGTTTTATTCAGTTTTATGCCCGGCAGCAGAACGCAACGGCACCCCAGTAGGGGAGGTAGGTCCAGTTTTTAGAAGGTCTCTCCCGTGGAGTGTAGTGGGAAGGCCTTTAATTTCTGCCCGCTTGTTTAATTGTGGGGCTCTTGAGCCGGTCCCATGGGGGAGGGGGACTCCCGTCTGCTTGGTGGTGAATTTTGTACCTTTTGTTGCATCCTTGTGATCACAGCTTGCCTCAGCGGTGTTGATGTGCGTTCTTCAACCTTCTCTCTTGGTGAGGCTCAAGTCCACCAGGATACTTACTAAATTCCTGTCCCTTAACTCTCCTTCTGGACGGGAGCCTCTGTTGAAAGCTGGGTTCAGTCCACCATCTTTCCTACCATCTCCTCATTGTGATTTCTAATAAACCATTGCTTCTCAGTATCACAAAAATTCTTTAATGTATCATTCCAGACAATTTCAAATCCTTTAAAATAGAATCCCTTTTTTTCTTTATTCCTCCCACCCCACTCTTTCTTTCTTTTTTACTTTTCACTTTATTGCCCAGGCTAGAGTAACCGGGTGTCAGCCTAGCTCACAGTAACTTCAAACTCCTAGATTCAAGCAATCTTCCTGACAAAGCCTTCAACTATTGGTGCCCTTTACAACTTGTTGGTAATTTTTTCAATTTTTAGTAGAGATGAGGGTTTGCTCTTGCTCAGGCTGGTCTCAAACTCATGATCTCAAGTGATCCTCCTACCTCGGCCTCCAAGAGGGCTAGGATTACAAGCCCGAGCCACCACACCTGACTCCCTTTTCTATTTATTTTTTATCTTTTATTAAAATACTTTCTTCAAAGGTTTTCAATGCTTTCAAATTTGGGGTGCGGAGAGGTTAAATAATCCTATTAATGAATTATTTATAGTGTTCATAATTGTATAATGTTTATCTGATCCTAATATTTTATTAAGTGGCAACCTCTGTGTATTAACTTCTAAAAATTACTAGTGGTGAATAAATGGCTGCACAGTGATCATGAAAATATCTGGCCTTATCTTTCCAGGGAAGTTACTTAATTATTTTCTTATCTATTAAATTGTAATGTTCCCTTATAAATAATTAATAGTTGGTACTGCACTAAGTAGAAATTGGATCAAAAAGTAGAGGTGGGAGTGAAAAAAATCTCAGATTCAGATTAGAAATGAAAAAATAATGTTAAAGATAAAGTCTTGTAAATATTTTTTTCTCTTTGGCCTTTGGATAATTTGAGTTCAAAGCTCTGCTAAACTAGGTTAATCTCTGTTTTGCAGTTTGCATTTTATGTGTAAATAGTAACAGCTGATGCCCAGACTAATTCACAAAGGGCTATTTGAACTATTCACAACGAACTACATCATAGTACAAACAAAATACGCCTAGTACAAATAATTTACTTTTCCACTGATTTATAAAATAGCACAGAAAAACTGAAATTGCATAACAAATATATAGAGAGTTTTGAAAATTGTATATAGTTTTGAAAAAAGGAAAAAACTATTAAAATTTTAATATTTAATATATATCAATAACAAAAGATGATGAAAGTCATGTTAAGAACCTCTTATAATGACAGAAGTCAAATATAACATATGTATTACAAATTTAATAGTTTTTTTCTTTCTAAAATTATGTCTATATTTTTCCCACCTTCTAAGTATACAGGCTGACTGCAAGATCCTGCAGGTTCGGTTCCAGACCACCTCAATAAAGCAAATGTTACAATAAAAAGACGCACATGATTTGGGGGGGTTTCCCAGTGCATATAAAAATGTTTCCATAATACTGTAGTATATTAAGTATGTGATACATTATGCCTAAAAATGCACATACCTTAATTAAAAATAGTTCATTGCTTAAAAATGCTAACAATTATTCTACCCTTCAGGGAGTCATGGTATTTTACCTGATGGGGGTTCTTGCCTCAAGGGATGGCTGCTGACTGGTTAGGACAGTGATTACCAGGGGCTGGGGTCACTGTGAAGCCTATTCCATCATCTGCAATATTCTAAAAACTCTATTGCCATTTCCACAATGTTCACAGCATCTTAGCCAGGAGCAGATTTCATCTCAAGATATCACTTTCCTGTTCTTCTCTAAGAACCAACTCCTTGTCCTCTCTGGTTTTATCAGGAAACAGCAGCAATTCGGTCTCTGCTTCAGCTCTCTAGCTATTTCTACCCTATTTGTACTTACTTCCTCCACTGAAGTGCCACTCAACATCATCCATGAGGGTTACATGAACTTCTTTCAAACTCTTGTTAATGTTGACGTCAACTCTCGTAAATCACAAATGTCATGACGGCATATATAATGAAATTCTTTCCAGAAAGTGTTCCAATTCCTTTGCCCACAGTGATCACTATCTATGGCAGTTACAGCCTTACAAAAATGTACTTCTTAAATTACAAGATTTGAACATCAAAATTACTCCTTGATTCACAGGCTGCAGAAGGGAGGTTGTGTTAGCAGGCATGGAAACAGCATTAATTGCCTTGCACATACCCATCAGAAATATTGGTCAATCAGGTGCATTGTTATGAGCAGTAATATTTTTGAATTTTTTTTTTTTTTCTGAGCAGTAGATTTAAACAGTAGGCTTAAAGTATATAGCAAACGATTCTTTAAACAGATATTCTGTTATCCAGGCTTGTTCTATTTATAGAGTACAGATATAATAGATTTAGTAACACTCTTTAACACCTTATGATTTTCAGAATGTTACATTGCCTTCGACTTAAAGTCATCAGCTGCCTTTGCCCCTCACAGGAGAGTTAGCCTGTCCTCAAAGCTTTGAAGCTAGACATTGCCTTCTCTACTCTAATTAGGCCTGGACAGCATCTTCTTTCATTATGAGACTTTTTCATGAGTACTAAAAATCCGTTGCTTGTCAGCCACCTCCATCAACAATCCTGGTGAGGTCCTCTGGGTAACTTGCTGCAGCCTGGTCACCACCCTCTGCTCTTCACCTTGCTCTTAGAAGGATGGCTTCTTCCTTTCTAATTCATGAACCAACCTCCACTACCTTCAAACTTTTTTTTTTTCCCCATTAGCTTTCTCACCTTTCCAAGGCTTCGTGGGATATGGAGAGTTAGGACCTGGCTCTGGGTTAGGCTTTGGTTCAGGGGAATATTGTGGCTGGTTTGCTCTTTTACCCAGACCACTGAAACTTTCCTTTTACCAGGAATAAGGGGGTGTCAGTTCCTTACCATTTGCGTGTTCACTGAAATAGCACTTGCAATTTCCTTCAGCAACTTTTCCTTTGCCTTTTAAAGTTGGCTAACTTTTTGGTGCAAGAGACCTGCTTTTGGCCATTTAGGCTTTCAATATAACTTCTCTAAGCATGATGATTTCTAGTTTTATATCTAAAGTAAGAAAAATGAAACTCCTACATGAACACTGAGAGGCCATTACAGGGTTATTAATTGCCTAATTTCAATATTTTTGTGTCTTAGGGAATAGAGAGGCCTAAGGAAAGGAAGAGAGAGGGGGGAGCAGCCATTGGGTGAAGCAGTCAGAACAAACACAATTTTATGGGTTAAGTCACCACCAACTTTCATAAACATGAAGTATGTCCCCCCAAATGGCCAGAGTAATGTCAAAGATCATTGATCACAGATCACTATAACAGATATAATAATAATAATAATGTCTGAAATATTGAAAGAATCACCAAAATGTGACACAAAGACATAAATTGAGCACACGCTGTTGGAAAGGTGGCTCTGGTAGAATTGCTTGATGCAGTTTGCTTGAGACCTCCATGGTTAGGAAACGCGTTACCTGCAAAGTGCAATATAGCAAAGCCCGGTAAAATGAGAGGTGCCTTGTCTATCAAACACTGTTTTTAGAAACAATATAGATACTCCATAATGGTCTAAGAATCTGTAAACATTTACATTAGAAAGGAGGACAATAGTTTTGCAATAGTTTGAACTTTATTATTTTTATTAAATCATAAACACATAGATCATGCATTCATTAACGTATTTATGGGGTACAAAGTGCTGATTTCATATAGAATTAGGAACATTTACGTCACGCTGGTTAATATATACCTCGTCTCGTTTACTTAGTTACTGTGTTAAGATGTTTATATAATAGATCCAACATTATATCAATCTTAATGCAAATGTTAAAACTATGATGGAAGAGAATTCATAAATATTTTACAAGAGAGCTTTCCTTTTCTTTTTCTTTTCCTTTCTTTCTTTTTTTTTTTCTGAGACAGTCTCACTACATTGCCCTCAGTAGAGTACGGTGATGTCACAGCTCACAGCAACCTCCAACTCTTGGGCTTAAGCGATTCTCTTGCCTCAGCCTCCTGAGTAGCTGAGACTACAGGCACCTGCCACAATCCCTGGCTTTTTTTGGTTGTAGTTGTCATTGTTGTTTGGCAGGCCTGGGCTGGGTTCAAACCCGCCAGCTACAGTGTATGTGGCTGGTGCCTTAGCCGCTGAGTTACAGGCACTGAGCCACAAGAGGACTTTTCTATTTATTTCTCTATTATTAATGTTTATAAAGGAATACATACTTAAAAATTAAAATGTGTTTAATATTTATATGTCAACCTGTTTATCTTCTCTACATTTACTGAAACTATTTAAACTCCTATTAACTAAATAATCCTTTAAAGGCAGCCAAGATAGTAAGAGGTTATCTATAATCAACTCTAAGAAGCAATATATGGAATTTTTAAATGTACTGTAAGGAGTCTAATGCACCACTAAGAACACAATAATTGTAGAGTGAATATCATCAACCAAAAAGGAAAAAATTACTAGATCTATGGGGCAATTCATCTCTCACCATCAGCTCCTACTTTACCAATTATAGGAAGTCAAGGAAATTAACTTTAGTCAGTACCTGTGAGCTCAGCATAGTTTTTTACTCACACCTGATACTTATCACAAAACTGCAAACTAAGTGTTGTTATCTTTTGTACAAAAATTAGAAAACTAGCACAAATTATGCAACTTGTCCGAACCTAAGGGTTTTTAAATTAGATTAGATGTTTTTCACTCTACTGTGTTTTCTATGGCCTGGGGTACAAGTTCCTGAGGTGGAAACACAGCCACTGAGTTTCTCACCCATGAGTTGGAGAAGCCGTCCTCAAATCACCCTCAAATGACTTGAGAAAGAGGACAGGGAAATCATCTATGAAAATGTTTCTTCATAAAAATTGTTCAATTGTTCAGATTTCCATAGGCCAGATTCCAAGAAGTAATTATAATACATAAAGTTTAAACATGTTTTAGTGTTCTTCATACAAATTTAGAAAAGTCTTCAATATTAAACATCAGCAGCTCATTTTAAACTGTGTTAAGGGTTCAATATAACCATTTTTGTCTCCATGATAAATATTGTGTACATGAGTGCATTTTAATGGTTAAAAACTGTGTCTTCTGGTTTTAGTGCATATGTGTGGGATTTCTATGAGACTGGAATTGTTAAATGTCTATGGGTTTTCTGTTAGGTACAGAGAGTGTTTTATTTAACTAAGAACTCATACATATAATACTTCATAAATTAAATATTTTTGAAAAAGAAGGATAGGCTGATTATACACACATTAGACACAATAGTTAATCCTAGGATATTCATTTGGTAAAAACACTACCATAGCCAAGAAAAGATATTTAAAAATTAGAGTATGTTTATAAAGAATTTAGGAAAATAAATAAAATATAAAGAGGCAGTGTATATATGGGGTGTCCCAAAAGTCACCCCTAAGGTCACCATACATGGAGAAAATTGGGATATTGTAGCTAAATGTATTTTTTTAATAAAATATTAAATATAAAATTTCACATCATACTTACAAAATATTCTCTACATGTTGGCCACCTCTTTGTAAAAATTTTTTGATAATGAAAATTTTGTGAATAAACATGCATTTAGCTACTATTTCCCATTTTCCCTACATACACTGAACTTAGGGACAACTTTTGGGAAACCCTGCTTTTGTATTTCTCAACTGGTTATTTTCATGTGTATTTTTTCTAATCACTATTTAATTGATAACCCTAGGAAATAATAGGCTCAATTTTTCCATTAAGTCAGCCGAAAATAAAACTAGGTCAGATACTAACTTGGATTTTTCAATGTACAGTCTTGTTTACTTTCAAGGAGTGGTTATTTTATGTAATCAAACCAATGTTGGTGAATAAACATTTCATATGTTCATATTTGCATGGAGCGAAATCATAGTTTAATGAAAGAGCACAGATCTAGCTTCACAGATGTGACTTCAGTGGTATTTCCAGCAAGAACATCCTCTCATTCTTCTCATCTCCTCTCTGAAGTTAATCCTCTTCCAGGCACGGTGTTCATCTTCACATGGGTCATACTTACCCTGCATGCTCTGTCTCATATGCCGAGATCTAGTTCACCTGTGAACATGATTCTGTTGCTTGCTTTACCTCCTGACCGTGTGTGGTTTTATTCTCGCTTCATTATAGCTCCACCATTATTGGTTGGATGACATATTTGTTTTGCGTGACAGTAGAAAATGTACTAAATACTAGTCATTCCTGGACGTGAACACACGTGTTCTTTGGTGTTGAATTTTGGGTCATTGAGAACCTGGCTGGACTTTGAAACGTGTTGCCACAGTTACACTCACAGTGGACAGAGGCTGTTCCTCCCTCTCGTGCTGAGTTTGTGCTCAGGTCAGAACTGCTCTACCCGTAAGCTGTGCTCAGAGTTCTCCCCAGTCTCAGCCTGTCTCTTTTTGTACCTACACCTGTCTCTCTGCTATGCTCCCTAGTCCTCCCACAGTCAACCTGGCTTATTTGTTTTACTTAATCCCTGTTAACCTTTCTGGGGCGTGCTATACCGCTGCTAGAGTCCCCCATCTTAAGTCTCAGGGGTGGGAATTTCTAAGTGGTTTTATTGCTCCTTCTTTCTCTGCAGTAAGTTCTTAATGATGTTGCCCTTACTCTGGCCACCTGGTGGGTGGTTAGGTTGGATGCCCTCACACTACAGCCTAAGACCTGTGTTCATAAGGAAGGGAATGGTGGGAGGTTACTCCTTGTCTCCATAGCTGGTGCTGCTGTTCTCCCTGAGGCCTAAACCTTAAGGGAATATTTGGTCAGTCCTCATCTTTGGCCGACATCTTTCTTGTGAGCACCTATAAAGGTTTGTGAAGAACAGCCTGAGCGTGGATAGGAATTCCCAACTTGTATGCAGCTCATGAAGTTGTCCACTCTCATAGCAGTCTTACCACTGCCTTCAGCAATTAGCTAAACGTTTCAGATGAATTCTCTTAATTGGCTTTATTGACAAACAGTATAAATAGCCTCTATGTACCTTCTTGTGGTTGAAATGAACTTAAAATTATTTATTTCCTACGTGTTCTTTAAAATATGAAGGTCAGCAGATGAAAGGAAAGGCTCTACTATGATATTCCCTTATCTACTTAAAAATTAGACCTGCCAGACAGAATGACCACATGCCCTCCCTGAAATCTTCCCTGAAATCTTACTACACATCTATCTAGGAAAAGAAACACTGCAACCGCACCGGGACAGACTTTTCAGATAATATTTGCATCTTGGACTCATTCAAATTCCAAAGAGAGTCATTTAGAAGTTAATTATTGCCTCTGTGTCCATTCTGTATCCCTAATAATTACTTTTTACCCCTCAAAAGACTTGCCTACTCCACCCTCCCTTTTATGGAGAAGGGCAAGCAAGCGCCTGTACCACATTGGGTTATTGGATACTCTATCATTCTCATGCAGTCTCCCAGGACTTATGTGTGTTAAAGCAATCCACCTGTCTTATCTCTTATGAATTAATCTATTGTTAGTTAATTTTCAGGGAACTTCAGAGGGCAGAGGGGAAAATCCCCTCTGGTATACATAAAAGTAGGTGGAAATAGGAGATACTGGCAGTTACTAAAATTAGGCATTACAGAAGTGAAATACAAGTAAACTTTATAGACTATGTAAGATATGTATTCATAATTTTATACACTTCTTTAATGTTTAGAAATCGGATAAATTATTTCCACATCAATCCTGTCTCTAAAGGAAAAACTTGGGTCTCAGAAATGTTTGGCAGTTTTCCCTTTTTACTACATTTGAGAATGAGTGAACCAGAATTCATGACAACTTAAGTCTCTTGTACTTTTCTCCTAGTCAGAAATGTCTTAGCGAGGTAAGCAAGATAAAAATGTAGGCTAGAAAGAAAGGAGATGAGATTTTTGAATACGATACTCTGTCACTGTGCTAGACAAGAATTTTATGGAAAAGAAAAAGAAACAAGATAAATGAAGATATAAAGATATACCTTTAGATACTGACAGGTTGAGAGTTTTTTTCATCCTCTTTGGACCAATTTGCAGCAGCACAGTGAAAGCAGCTTATCATCCCTTCACTTAACTTCATGATGTTCAAGTGTGCTGTAAAAGGGAAACACTGAAAAATGGGTTTGAACAAACAGGCCTTCACTTTCATTTTTATGTGTTCTTTCCTTGTGGCTACAAAATAATTTAGACCAGCCACTTGTGGGTTTTCAAGACCTCTATCTAGCACAATTTTTGAGAAATTCAAATAATTCTTTCATTCTATTTAAAACATACATATTCATAAAAAAATGCTTATAAAAACTATTTTTTAAAACATATTTGACAAAACTAGACTTCTATTTCTTTTGATTTTTGGAAGAGAGAACCTCTGCAATACTCTTCTCCTTCACACACAAAGGGTGGTAGGGTATTGTTAATCTTTATTTCATGGACCGTGACTATACCATTCTTTAATTATCCAGTTAATCAGTGTAAACGTCACCTGTTACAATATTCATACACTGGATCTGTGTCATCCATTATTCTAATTAATTAAAAACTCAAAGTTATTTATGGATTCATTAAACGAGTAGACACAGTTCATATACCTCTGTAAGATTCACTGAATAAATTTTGCATCTGAGCTATATTTATCTTTCATTCACTTTCTCATCCTCAAATTAGATCATTTTGGATTTTTTATGTTTCTGTTTCCTTCATTTTTTCCCATAATACCCTTTTAATTTTGAAGTTGGCTAAAATAGGAAGTAACTGTGGGGAAAAAAAAAACAAAAATGAAGTTTGGCCTTCGTGGAACTTGTTTTTAGTGGAGAAAGACTAACTATACACAAATCAGAGCAAATAAGTAAATTGTATAGTGTGCTGGAAGGCAGAAAAATGAAAATGATATGGGAAAATATAGAACAGGATGAACAGGGGAAAAAATTAAGCAACTTACTTTTTTTTTAAATGGTCAGGAAAAATTTCATTAAGAAATACAATTAGGACCATGGACCACTTTTGTTCACAGATTTTTGGAGAATCTACTCTCCTTACCAATTCTCCAACACTCCCCCAATCTCTCTCAATCCTTACATAGTAGAAACCCGTCTATATTTTCAGGCTTTTGCAACAGATACATAGAGTCTTAATCCTAGGATGTTCCATTTCAAAAGTAGCCAAAATCTATAAGAAACGGAATTACAATCTATGTTAACTAAACTAATGAAAGAGGGGAAAATAACAAGGTGGGGAAACAAAGTAATATTTTAATAAATAACTGTAATTTAAAGTTTTTACACTCAAAGAGTTAATAACTCATTGGAAGGTAACACATAAACCCAGAATGTTAGTTAGGATTCATACAGTTATTCATTCACTCTAAAGAAATCTATAAATTTAATATGTCATTAATACTGGTAAATGGTAGACCAGCAGTAAATTGTCAATTATTTTTATTTTATATACTTTTTCCTTTCAATACAATAAGAAGAATTTGTGTGATTTATCATCATTTGGAGCCTTCAACATTTCAATTTTAAAGTTGTTGTCTCTGCAAACTATTGTCCTGCCATAGAAATTAGACCAGACACTAAAATAATTTGATATTAAGCTTCTTCAAAATTATAATAGCCACAACCTACTTTTCATATTTTTTTGGTATTGAAAATAAAACTTAACAAAGCCAAGTTTTGTTCTTAGAACATACCTTTTCTCTCAGAATACCTTTTAAAGCTTCATTCAAATGCACAAAACTAATGTATTTTTATTATTTATAAAAATAATATATTAAGTACAACATCATGTAGTTGAATTCAACACTCTTGCATTCAGATCAAAACCAGTCTTAGCTATGATAGAAAATTGCCTATTTTCTCTTCAAATTCTTCCAGGGAACAGTTTTATTTTTGGTAATTTTAGGGGAGAAGTAACTGTGTAGTAGCTCCATATTCATAAAGAAAACTTTTCCCGTTATCTCTGAACTTTAGAATAACATAAATCTATATTATTTCATTTTAACAATTACATAGCTTATAAATAGAATTTTATATTTCCACAACGTAAACAAAATAGAAATCTTGTCTATTTAAATTTTGTACAGTACTCCATTTTATCCGTTTTATTTTTGTGAAATAGAACAATCTCCTTTAAAAGCATACGGTGGCATTTCACAAGCACGGTGCAGTTTCTCTAGAGTGTGGAACACACAGACAGCTGTATAAACAAGTCACGCCTCGGGTATCTCCTTTGTTTTTTGTGTGGAGGAACATGGATGAGCACTGAAAATCCTTTCCGAGTTTCTGTGTTTCTGTGTGTCTTGTTGAGCATGCCAAGAATACAAGGCCCTGGAAGCTTTTCATCCCTGTGGCTCCAGAGGTTCGGGTTTGTTGCAAGCAACCTTGAGGTATTACGGAACAAAGAGTAGGTTTGCTTACTGCTTGATAGAAAAGGAGTGGATTAACCAGGTCACGTTCCTCAGCTTTGAAGTCCGTCCTCTGAGTATGCAGCACCCTCCCAGGCTGCCTCCTGTTACAGTCATCAGATTTGGGGGCAAAGAGAACGGGCAGACATATGCTCCTGGTAACTGTGCTACACCACAAGGAACAAAATGCTTTGCCTCCAATTCTTGCCTTCTGTCAGTATATTTAACAGTTATGTAACAGGAAGAATGGCCTGAAGGAGGATAAAAAATGTTCTCTGTCTCTCTAAAACCTTCCCTACCCTTATAGAAATCAAAACCTGCATCCCTGCCTGAGGCCAGTGGACTGGAGGGGGATGGGGGCGTCCTTTGTTCTTTGTACTGTAGGACATGGCTCAAGGGAATAATCAGATAGAGCTCTTGAGACTGTCTTCACTGAAGATAGGATGAATCAGAACCATCAATACTAAGCCATATGCTGAAACTGAAGCTTCCCCTTTAAAACCTGTGCACCTCAGCTCAGAGGCAAGATTTTGGTACTTTAAGACAGAAGTCTACCAACCTCCTCCTTGCCAGCAAATTAATCAACTCCTCTTTCCTTCTCCTCAAACCCCTTGTCTTCATTCTTCTTGTGCAGCCCTGGGGACAAGTGAGGAACTTAGTGACAGTTACAGGGGACAAGGAAAAGCTTGCCCTTCAACCACTGAGTATTGTGAATGAAGGTTTGGCTGCCTACTCTCCGACACTGACAGGAGAGGGGAGTACTGGGGAAGGAAAGGTGATTTAGTCAGGTGCCAGCAGTCTGAAGACATGGCAGACTATTGTTTCAAAATCCATCTCATCACTCTTCTTACTGAGCAACTTATAAAGGGAAAGCATCAAGAGAATCAGTGTCAGAAAGCTAGCTTTGTACAAGCCACCATGACTTCCTCATTGGTCACCTATAAACAATAGGTTGTCTGTTGGACCTTGTCATTAGTCGCCTGTTCTGGACTCTTGATCAGTTTTTCTTGAAACTTGTTTCCTAATATTGGGCCTGGTAACCAAGTAAGCAAGCAGCAGGTTCATTCTAAACTAATAGGACAGAACAAGCCAAAAGTATGCAGGGATCAGAATGGCTTTCCTTGAGCTATCCTAGTGATACAGTATGAATAACCTTTGCAGTGTACTTACAAGAAGGTCCACTGGAAAATCAACTCATACAAAAAGATTAATAGTTAAAAAGAAATAAAAAATGGATTAATGTGCATATGGGGGAGAACTACAGAGTGATCACTACCCAATGCCCCATGGGATTCAGAAGTTGATGTACCATCTTGAGGTTATAGAAAGAATAGGGCTCGAAGCCTCATGATATGTGTTCTGGTGGAAAAATAGTTTGAGGAGAGGGAGAGGAGGCCTGGCAAACAAATTCTGTCCTGTTATGTAGATGATTCCCACAGGTAGCAGCCCCCAGAGAGAATAAATGGTAGATGTTTCTTTTAACCATGAGCACACCATCATACTATAGCCTAAGTGACAGAATGGAGCCCTGTGTGAAGAAGGGAAGGGAAGGGAAGGGAAGGGAAGGGAAGGGAAGGGAAGGGAAGGGGAGGGGAGGGGAGGGGAGGGGAGGGGAGGGAAGGGAAGGGAAGGGAAGGGAAGGGAAGGGAGGGGAGGGGAGGGGAAGGGGAGGGGAGGGGAGGGGAGGGGAGGGGAGGGGAAGGGAAGACAAGACAAGCAAAGGAAAAGAAAGGAAGGAAAGAGAAGGGAAGGAAAGGGAAAGGAAAGGAAGGAAGGGAAGGGAAGAGAAGGGGAGGGGAGGAAGGGAAAAAGAGAAATTCATTCCTAATATAACACATATGTTCACAAATACTGTGAGGACAGAGAGAGAGAACAGGACCAAAATTATTGTCTAGCATGAGAACTGTGTTTCTTTAACTTTTGATTCTACAGAATATTTTATTTTCCAGATAAATCTTATTATCATTTTTATCTTTTAGGTATACAATAATACCTCAGAACTTTAGAAATCTGTTTTATTTTGCAGAGTTATCATTCAATGCAGTAATTCTAAAACATTTGAAAAATCATTCTGTGGAAAGAAGGCTGTGTTTGCCACTGTGAGCTTATGCTAAGTTACACAGTCAATCTAATATAAATTTCATTTAAAGTTTATTAAAGAATATCAGCATCCCACTTTCTAATCAGAAAATAATTTTAAATCAACCTCTCTACTTCAAAATAATTACAAGGAAATGTTTCCAAAATAAATCAAAATATTCACTTTGTCTGCCCTATGAGATCTGAGATAAGAGAGCTTTTAACATAAGAAAGGATAATTAAATGTACTTTTACGAAAGGTATATTAGAGCACTAAATTTTTTCTTAATCTACATATCTTAAAGTATTTCCTTTGGAAGATTCAATGAACTGCTTTAATTGAGAGAAAGCATAAAGGCACAGCTCTCTTTAAATTCCAGCTTTTTCATTCAGCTAAATTGATCTTTGGGATGTATAACAAGGGTCCGTGGTATTAGCCACCATGGACATATTTAACCTTTTTTATAGTGATCACTGCATTTTCTGTTTTTGTAATTATGATAAATCTGGAAAAATCCACTTTTTACCCTTCACTAAATACAGAAGGAACTGTTCCAAAAATAAAAGAGAATTAAGATGAGTTAACAAAGATGTTGCCTCACAACTTTAATAGTATAGTAATAACAAGTACTGAAACCACAACTTATATTTGAATAATCAAAAACATGAACTTTATTTGAAAAACCCCAGTAAGAGCAGGAAGGCATCTTCTAGCAAAAGTATTTACACTTTTGGAGTGAAAGCATAACTAAGAGAAAAGACCCAGCCACAGAAGAAAGTGCTCTTGCTCAATGAAGTAATCTTCTGCACAGTGTTCAGTCAGGAAATTTCATATCGACCTCCTAAATTATGAGGACTCTAAAATTTTCATATTGACCTCCTAAATTATAAGAGGACTCCAAAATTTTCATATTGACCTCCTAAATTATAAGAGGACTCTAAATTTTTCATATTGAACTCCTAAATTATAAGAGGACTCTAAAATTTTCGTATTGACCTCCTAAGTTATACGAGGACTCTAAAATTTTCATATTGACCTCCTAAATTATAAGAGGACTCTAAAATTTTCATATTGACCTCCTAAGTTATAAGAGGACTCTAAAATTTTCATATTGACCTCCTAAATTAAAAGAGGACTCTAAAATTTTCATATTGACCTCCTAAATTATAAGAGGACTCTATAATTTTCATATTGACCTCCTAAGTTATAAGAGGACTCTAAAATTTTCATATTGACCTCCTAAATTATAAGAGGACTCTAAAATTTTCATATTGACCTCCTAAATTATAAGAGGACTCCAAAATTTTCATATCGACCTCATAAATTATAAGAGGACTCTAAATTTTTCATATTGAACTCCTAAATTATAAGAGGGCTCTAAAATTTTCATATTGACCTCCTAAGTTATAAGAGGACTCTAAAATTTTCATACTGACCTCCTAAATTATAAGAGGACTCCAAAATTTTCATATTGACCTCCTAAATTAAAAGAGGACTCTAAAATTTTCATATTGACCTCCTAATTTATAAAAGGACTCAAAAATTTTCATATTGACCTCCTAAATTTCAAGAGACTGGCATTCAAAAATCAGCACTTATCATGTTTTCATGGAATTTTGTTTGCTACATGTCGGGACAAAAGTTAATTCTAGGCATAAGACTATGTCATTAATAGTCAGTAGCAGAAATGATAAGTTGGTAGAGAAATTAGATGAGAATCAGAAGTAAAAGTAATGCAGATAGGCTGGAATTCTGCTCAGCGGACCATATACATATTGGCTAACACCAAAGACAAAAATACCCAAGAGAAGAATTAGTATTGTTATTTCTGTCTGAGTATAGAAGAATTTGCATGGGCTGTGCATGTTCATGGCGACATCTGATTACAAGTGAGGCCACGATAGCTGTGGTGGGGTTAGGAGTTGTTAAATAGTAAGTGTAGGTGTAATAAGGAAGTTGTAGTGATAACGACAAAACATTTCTCTGGAAGCCATGATAGGATTTTTAACCAGCCAATATTGTCTTAACTTCAGGGTTAGCTCTCCTAATCCTGATGAATTTCTGATGATATCTAAGAGCAGAAGTAACTTAGCTGCCTTTGTGTTTGAGACTAATTATATTTGTTATAACTTGAACATATCTCAAAATAGGCCGAGAACAACACAAATGTAGTTAATATTTAATTGTGTGTAGTAAAAATATAAATTCTGAGTATTTAAGACTGCACTTGTCCATGAAATAATATGGGCCATTGTCATAACGGTTAGAATACAAGAAGGATATTTTGTTATGGTACTTGTGGCTGTTACCACACTCGTAAGTAAAAAATGATTTTGAAAATATATGTTGAAAATACATATGGACTGTCTGATTCCATGATGACACTGTCACCGCTACTTAGAACATACAGGGGACACACATGAACAAAGAGAGAGCATTCACTGCTAGAGAATGAAGATCTGGCTTGGGGCCATCAGTCCGAGACAGCCATCAGCGCCTTAGTGCAAAGTATATTAAAGTTCCTTAAGGAGCTTTTTGCCTTATGTGACAGTAACTTATTACATTTCCACATCTTATATCCTTTCCAGACTGTGTCAGTTTCCATTGATTCATTATTTTGTACATTGATTCTTTCCACTGAAGTGCAATTTATTTTTAAATAGAACTCTTGTAAGGGTTTGGGAATAGATTTTGGTGAGGTCTGGTGAAATTGCACATGGACAGTGTATGCTAGGAGTTAACTTCTGAATTTCAATTCTGAAGCCACATTGCATAGGTTTAAATGTCTTTCTGTTATTTCCTAAATATATGAATATGAATATTATCACAAAACAACAGGTACCACATAAGGCTACATTTGGGATTACATCTGTTAATAAAAACGCAACACTTGGAAGTTTTTCTAACAGTCAGCTTAGGAGAAATTTACCTATAATTGTCATTATTCAGTAACTTTCTAAGAAGGGGTATTATTTAAAGTCCATGACAAAATGATTTTGTAACTTACATTTGTTGAGCTCTTGAGCATATGCTCTTATAGTTATTTATATTCATTTAGTCTCAGCATATTTGATAGAGAACAACAACAAGAAAATGGAAGAAAATAGCCAGGAGTTCAGCTCTGCACCTGCGTCTAGGAACTTCTCATGCACTTTACAATTCTGTGGAAATTGGAGTCCTTCAATTCCCAGAAGAAAGAATGCTTGGTATTACCCAAAGAGAGGTGGTTGACCAATTGAACTCTCCTATCTCCTGAGCTCCATGGCCATGTTTTGATAATATATAAATTCCAGTACATCAACAATTCTCCACCCTCCCTGACCAGCGATCATATGGCCACTAGTGTTCCTTCTGGGTAAAGAAATGTGTGCCTTGGGCCATGGTAGCCTTTTAATCAGCATAAATTTCACTATTATTTTAAAACTAACTTTTCAATCCCATCAGTACCTTCTCTACTCTTGGCCACCAAAATTGGTAATAAAATTGCACAATATTAATTTCAGGTAACCTAAGCATTAGCTCCCCAGCAAATTCCCAAGATTATCCTTCCAGGAACATCTTCTTATTGGGGGACTCTTTGGTCATCAAATAGTGACTCCCAAATTTTCTCATAAAATTGACCTTCAGTACTTCGAGTAAACTGAATAATAACCTTATAAAGATGTCCATGTCTCACCACTCAGAAGGCATGAATTTTGTCTCATATAGCAAAAAGACTTTGCAGCTGGGATAAAGGATGGTGAGGTGGACATATTTTCTGAGTGGGCTGAATATAATGACAGTACTTTTTATACAAGATAGGCAAGATATCAGAGACGGAAAAAATGGTAATGCGATAATAGAACAGAGATTAGAGTCATGCAGCTAGTATCAGAAATTTAGCAAGGCTAAACTTGTCATATTCCTAACTCAATGAACTTTAGGAAGTGCTTTCAAATGTAAAATTAAACTCTCAAGAAGAGTCTGTCTAAGACACAAGTGATGTTTATAATTTTCCACTTTCTTAGTTCCTTATGAAAACCTCCAAGAACAAAATCTTTTTTACCTTCAAATACCTCTATAAAGACATTTATCAGAGTTGTTAATGTAGAGTCTGCTTAACCTGGATGACTGTCAAAATCTTCCAAATGGAGATGGTATGCACTACAGTGGCTCAGTATCTCCAGGTATTTGCACCAGAGAGATTTCTGCAGGAAGGGAAAGTGGGATTGCTCCGTACAAGCTATAAATGTCTCGAAAGTCACCATGGGTTCAGCATCCATAAGGAGCTTATTCAACTCTTCAGACTTCAACACACAGCAGAAGCAGAAGAATTCATCAAACTTGAAATGTAACCACAAATTGTGTGAGGCATAATGTGAAATTAGGAATTAAACATGTATGTACACAAATGGAATTTTTGAAAAAATTTAGTATTTATATTTGGTAAAGGAATTCTTAAAATAACACATAAACGGATTGCCAAAGGGCACAAAGGGGCTTCTCTATGCATCAGAAAATGGCTCAAGTATTTTCCTGCTTTTAAAAATAAATTTTAGCCAGAGAAAATATCTCAAATACAGAACCTAATTAATAATCTAGTTTTAAATCTTGAGAATCACTCTGTTTGTTGGAAATAACTACTATGTCAAGATTTGACAGTTCTCGGGGGCACCTGTGGCTCAGTGAGTAGGGCGCCGGCCCCATATGCCGAGGGTGGCGGGTTCAAACCCAGCCCCGGCCAAACTGCAACAAAAAAATAGCCAGGCATTGTGGTGGGCGCCTGTAGTCCCAGCTGCTCGGGAGGCTGAGGCAAGAGAATCTCGTAAGCCCAAGAATTAGAGGTTGCTGTGAGCCGTGTGACGTTATGGCACTCTACCTGAGGGCGGTACAGTGAGACTCTGTCTCTACTGAAAAAAAAAAAAGATATGTCAGTTCTCATTTGGAACATAAAATATCTCATGGCTAGGACCACCTTAAAAGTATTAACAACATTTATCATCAAATAAAGTATTAGGCACAGCTGAATAGACTCACTTCCAGTCATACATATGTATCTGTCTTTACAATAAAAGATGTTTTTCTTCTTTCAGAGTGCAATTTTCTGGTAAGCAATATCGTAAATCACATAAAGGCTGGATTCAAATGAATAATAAACCGTTATTAGTATGAGCAAGAAGGAAGATGTAAGCAAAAGAGATCTGTCTAGTCCCTCGAAAGACCTGGGTTCCTCTTTGCTCCACTAACAAAGCATGACGTCATCTTGGTTAAATAAACTTGGTTGTACAGATGCTACTGTCTCCATTCACCAGTATACTGAATAAAAACTATGACAGGTTTAAATACAAATCAATTGATGTATGTGAACACATATTTTAAAATTTTAATTACCATATCAATTTTCCAAGTTAAAAAAATCCATTTGAATTCATGAAAAGAATGTGCATCCCCAGGCAATATTTATGAAGGATGATTATCTTTAATACCTCTTCACTATATACTTTTTCTAAAGCACTTTTTTTTTTTTCAGAGTCTCACTCTGTTGCCCTGGGTAGAGAGCTGTGGTATCATAGCTCACAGCAATCTCAATCTCCTGGGCTCAAGAAGAATATCTTGCCTCACCCTCCCAAGTGACTGGGCTATAGGCACCCTCCACAATGCCTAGGAAGTTTTTCTACTTTTAGTAGAGCCAGGGTCTTGCTCTGGCTTATGGTGGTCTGGAGCACGGGAGCTCAGGTCATCCTGCTGCCTCAACCTCCCAGAGTGCTGGGATGTCAGATGGGAGCCACCATGCCCACCAGCCTGTCTTCTTTCCTGTAGGTTGTAACACAAGTGTGGCAGGTGGTTTAGCATTCAGATCATCCTCTAAATCTGTGTCAACTATCCCAAATCTAAAAAAAAACAAAAACAAAAACAAAAAAAAAAACTGCTTGGTGCCTATATTGGTTTTCACAGCTGTGTAACAAACGGTTTTAAGTTTACCAGTTTAACCTACATCTGTTTATTATCTCACAGTAACTATGGGTCAGAAATCTAGGCACAGATTAGCTGGGTTCTATTCTCTGATGAGACTGTACCCAAAGTATCAGCTAGGGCTGCTGTTCTCTCCTCAAGCTCACAGTCATCTTCCAAGTTTACGGGGCTGTTGACAGAATTTATTTTCATGCCATGTAAGACCACGGACCCAGCACAGCAGTTCTCCTCAGTTCACAGGTGGTTCACAAAGTAGTGGTTTGCTTTCTTCAGGAAGACCAAGATAATGTCCTTGAGACATCATTCATCCTCTTTTGAAGACTTCACCTGCTTAGGGCAGGCACACCAAAATCAATTCCTGTCTTGATTAACTCAAATTCAACTGATTATAGATGCCAATTACGTGTACAAAACACTTTAACTCTCGCCATGTCATCTAATCATGACATAACCTCCGCTATATTCCCAGCTACCACCTATACCCAAGGAGATTGGATTATACAGGATGTCAGGGGAGCTGTCTTGTAACTCTGGCTACCATAGTTATGTAAATGCAATAAAACTTCAAAGACCATCAGTACACGAATCAATAAAATGTGGTATCTGTGTACCATGGAGTAATAGCCATAAAAACAAACAAAAACCATGGCAATCTAGTATCTCGTAACAACATAGATGGAACTGGAAACCATTCTTCCAAGTGAAGTGTGCCAAAAATGAGGGGGAAAACACACCACTTGTACTCAATACTAAATTGCAACTAGTCAATTAACACTTAACATATGAAAATACAACTTAACTAAAATGTAGTGGGGGGGAGGAAGGAGAGCAGGGAGCAGGTAAACTCACACCTAAAGGGTGCAGTCTGCGCATTCTGGATGATCGGAATGCTTATAGCATGCACTTAAAATGTGCAAAAGAAAATTAGGTGACTAAAATGTGTGCAACCCTGTAACACTCTGAAGTAAAAAGTAAATAAAGAAAAAAATCTCAGAGACCTCTAACTCCTCTTTTTAAATTTAATTGAATTAATTAATTATTATTATTTTGAGACATAGTCTCTCTCTTTTACCTGGGCTATAGTGTCATGGCCTCAGCCGACCTCACAGCAACCTTAAATTCCTGAGTTCAAGCGATCCTCCTGCCTCAGCTCCCAAGTTGTTGGGACTACAGGCACCTGCCACAATGTCAGGTTAATTTTTTTCTTTTTTTAGTTGGGACAGGATCTTGCTCTTACTTGGGTCTGGAACTCCTGAGCTCAAGTGATGCTCCTGCCGTGGCCTCTCAGAGACCTAGGATTATAGGCACGAGCCATGATACCTAGCCTCTAACTCCTCTTACAATCACCTCCAAATCCTGTTTCATTTCCACCGAGATTACCTTTTTTTATGTTTGGGAATGAGGCTCAAGTCTCTGTATTTCTAACTGCAGCCTGAGTTAACACAGCTGTTCTGCAAACCACACTTCATTAGAACTTACTAACACTGTGACGTGTGCCACTTTTTGTAGCAAGTCTGCATTCTGCTGCGAACATTCGTTCTAAGCACACTTCGTCCTTCTCCTCCGATTCTCCATCTGTCCCATCATTTCTCCTACTTGCGTTTTCACAATAACCTCTTTGATGTTTTATCTTTATACCCTCAAATCCTAGGAAGGCTTTTGAAAATGACGACAACAACAAAAACACAACTAAATCTACCTTTTGTAGGAATTTCCTTCCACTGAAAACTTCTAAAATACTTGTTCTCCCTAGTATACTTATAATAAAAAAGGAAAGGTGGTATGCATATGTGAAAATGCTTGAGGACAAGCCACAAAGATACGTTTACAGGGAGGAAAAAAATCTAGTCAAAAGAAGAATTCACTTTCTTCCACATATATGAGTACCAACAACCTTTTCCAGGAAATACCAAAGTTTGGTGTAAATAAACAAATCTTGCACCCAAAATAATCTGACATATTGCTGGACTTAATTATTTTTGTGACTATAATGCTTATGAATGAATACAAAGTGTTATATTTGTAATGAGAAGCCTTAGCAGTATTTTTCTTCTCAAATCAATGAGAACATCCCTTATGATTGATAAATAACATTAGTGCAGTACATTCTCTAATAATAAGCACAATTTAATATTCCTCTTTTACTGATACATTAAAGAAACACAGATTCTTCCATAACATGCTTAAGTACCTGGGCTTCCCGCTCCCAGGTCCAGTCTGTGATGGGGTGAGGAGCACCAGCGCTTTTCCAGGACATGCGTTATGTCTCCTTGTGTTTGCGTCTGAGAAGAGGGCATGAGCGGTGAAGGGGCATAATCCAGAGGGAAGGAGAAGTGGAGAACAACTCTAGTGCCATGAACCCAGTCTATTGGGATACAATACACAGAGGCCCAAGTAGCAGAAAAACACAAAAAGAAAAGGAAAAGGAAAAAATATGCATATGTTTCATTCATGCAAGTAGCCAATTTCCATTCAGTAAACCGGAATTAAATGTATGATTAATTTACTTCTCTATATAATTTTCGAATGCCTGATGACCCTTGTTTGCTGTTTTTTCCTGATAAATATACTTTTAAGGATTAATGACATAATACAGGTAAAGTTTATTTTTAAAAGATTATTTTTGTTGACACCTAGACTTATGAGTCACTCGGAACCTGTAGTCAATTGTTCTTAATGAATGAAAAATAAAACACATAATTAATGGATTTTCATGATAGATGGTAGTGAGCAAACTATTTGTAATGGTAATTAATTATCCCTCCTGCATTTCTAGTGAACAGAACACATGGTGCATTTTAATTGCTTTAATGAATAGTTATCAGGTATTTTTTTAAACTTAATTTATACCACAATTTAGATGTAATGAAAGACAAATCTATCATCAATTTAAATTAGCCATGAACAGGTTATTGTACCATTCAAATATTCAAAATAGTTGTTTCTTTCTAAAGATATATACACAAACACACAATACATCAAATTATCAATGAATCTTTCTTTTTTTTCTTTAAAAGTCCCCTCGTTTAAAGCAAATTGTTACTATTTCTTCTTATTTATATAGTCTAAAAAAAAAATCAGAGTATTTACGAGGTCTTGGATAACAACTTCAAACCTTCAAAATCCTAAGAAATAATAAACCATGTACAATCTTTCATTACACCTTTATTTTATCTGTCATAAAAGACATCAAAATTCTTCATTCTCTGTAGAGATAAAAAAGAAAACTACTAAGCCGTGAATGCAGCTTTGAATTTAATGTAGGAGAGTACAGATGAGTACAACTCCACCTGACTTGTTAAACAAAACACAGCAGTTCTTTCTGCTACTGGGCCTGTCTCTCATCCCATTTGCCCATGTACACAAAAAATTAACACCAAAAATAATGGTGTTTGGCTTCCAACAGAATTTGTCATATAAAATATGATGTATGAAATACGGATATACTGACAATAATAACCTTATGGAAAAAAAGAGCATCGCAGCCCATCCTCATCCCCATGGCATGCCCCACCAGGGGCATGAGTTCTCAAAATTCACTTCCAAAACTCCCTCATATACAGAACCAAAGTCAAGATCTTGCATGACTTTGAAAATCAAAACAGCTTCATGTCATCAGCTCGATAAACCAAAACTCCTGAATTATACCCAACAGACTTGACACACCATTTTCTTCACACACTCAATCCCATATTCCAACTCAAGAAAAAGTGTTTAATTTTAATTGTGATCGCAGAGCATTCAACAAGTGGTTGGAGAAAAACGAACACAAACCCTGGCAACAAAAAGCAAAATGCAACAAAAGAAAGGGCTCATGAAATTCAATCAGCACAGTGCACACTCTCAACTCAATTCACTATATAAAAGTAATGGCTGGGATTCTTTGATTTGGTACTATAGTTATATTATTTCTGGTAAATGCTTTTATAATCTATGGGGCGGTTTGAATGGCCAAGTCAAAGATAATTGTACACAAATGAATAAGAGGTTACCTACAGATAATGTTGGAAAATACAAAAACGTCAAACAAATTTAGAAAGCAGTCATGAAAAAATACATATAATTTGTTTTTAAAGAGTGTTTGGAGTGTCAAATTTTACATGAAATGAAAATTCCTCTCCCTGGTAGTGAAATGAGGAATAGCAGAAGTCTCCTAAATATGTACAGTGGTATCTGAAGTTGAAATATTGAACTAGTACTAAAAAGTGATTTCTTTGAATACTAGTCACAATTGCTAGGTGTGATTCAAGAAAATAACTAAAATTCTGAATTGGGATGGGAGTTGCATAAAGAAGTAAAATAAAAATCAGTCACTGAAGAAGTAAAATATATTCAAGTATTTCCAGGCGGTAAAAAGCAACCTCACCTAGGGCGAGGCCTGACTGCTCTAAAGAAATGTTGTATAATCTGTTATACGTGGAAAACCCAGCATAGGTCATTTACAAAGCCTGAGGGAGATTCGAAGTACATTGATATATAAGCAGATGGGAAATACTCATGAACATGAAAATAGATCTATCAATTTATAGATAGTTATAATAATCTAGTTATAACTTAACGGAAATCTAGTGAAAATTTTTTTTTATATAGAACAATAGTAATTAAAAACATAATATAAGAAGACTCTTGAAAATATGTCATGTTAGCAGGATTTTCAAGAAGCTATTGCTGGTACATAAATTCAGATTTTATTTTATGGTCATTACTATAAAAATATCTGAGATTAGAAGGAAGATAGATAAGCCATCAGCAACAGGTCATGTTTAATTTAGAGCTTTGGTATTACTCAGCCTCACTCTCACTGCAGAATATTTTTTACAGAATTGTTTGATATTTTCACATGCAAATGTTTCTGTCATTGGTGTTAGGACAATTTTTCACAAATAGGGACTCACTGCTGCTACTTCTAAACGGCTAACATGGTTTAACTTATTTTTTTTTTAAGTGGGTAAATAAATGATACTGAAATACACTTCAAATGATAAGATGATTAATTTGGGGAAATATTTTTTTAAGAAGTCCAGAAGAATTTGACTAGTTGGTAAATATACAACATGTACTTTGTTTAACTGATTGATAAAAGAAACAAGCACTTCCAACTGTTCCAGATTTTTTTTAATGTTGCCAATATATTTTATTTTATATCTCTGACCTTGATACTTCAGGTCTAAAGGAACTCTTAGAAAATATTATCCTACATCTCTTTAATTTTTTTTAGTTTTTTTCTAGTAATTTTTTTCTTTTTTTGTTGAATCATAAACACATAGATCATATATACATTAAAGCATTTATGGGGCACAACATGCTGATTTCATATAGAATTAGGAATGCTTACATCACGCTGGTTAATATACGCAAGCCTGCGTGCCTCACTTATCACTATTATTGAGACAATAAACTTTTAGAGCAGAACAGGTGCGCCAATATTAAGTTAAATTGAATTCAGCCATGACAGTTCATGGTTCTGGAAGCATGGCTCTGGCATACAATCAAGTAAAACTTTTCAATTATAAATGAAGAACAGATTGATTATGTCATATGGGTGATGGTGTAGAGGTCTCTCTCCTAAAAAATGTACATTGCTAAACGTGGTTATTATTCCAAATATATTTTATTTCTGTAGCCTTTTGAGAAGAGACAGATCTGGATGCTCAGGAAGCTCATTCCCTCTTCCCTCCTCCACAAACACATAAACACAGAGACACGATGGGTTGGGGAACTTAGAAAACCTTGGTTCATCTGCTTTGAGTTAGCTCAGTAGGACAGGCTGATTCTGTTATTTTAAAATCTTTTTTTTTTTTTAATTGTTGGAGATTCATTGTGCATTTGTTAGGTAAAGTCCCTCTGAAAGAGGCTCACTGTATCAGAGAACTTCCATCATTACACAATTACATGGAAGTTTTTTATTCACCAACTTTATAAATAGGTAAGGTTTATTTATTAAGGGTCCTTTTCAATTGAAAAGTGGACCCTAATCCAGATAGTCCATCTCTGATTGGAATAAACTACCTAATAATACAAGTTTGGGAAATAGGGTATCTTACTATATCTTTTGCTGGGAAACTTTTCCCCAGTAAACTTTACTTTACATTTGCACAAATGGCACTAGTCGTAAGTAGCTGTAACTCCTAAATAGGACAGGTGCTGGCAATACAAGGATACAGACCAGTTTAATGTGCCTGGTTTTGAAAAGAGTCTCCATCTAACCCCACACATCAAACTCTGGAGGAAATCATCCCTTCCAGGGGCTGTAGCAGATCATAGAGGAGGCTGACGGTGAGTTTCGCTAGTTCCCAAGTGACAACTAGAAAATCCCCCAGCTTGGAATCTTCCACAAGGGCTGTTGAGGAACCCGCCCCACACCCTGAAGAGGGCAACATATGTACAATGGCTGTGAGCTCCAGAACAAGTTAGTCAGACGTACCTTACAGAGCTGGGGACCTGCCAAGGGACCAGACTCTGGGGCAGCAGCACAGAAGTCTGTCAGTCACCAAAACCCCAAGGCAAGAGGCAATTAGAAAAGGGGGGGGGGAGGGTTCAGCAATGTCTCCAAAGCATGCAGATCGTTGAAAAACAGGTGTGTTTGCTACCAAATGAAAACCCCAGGTAGGAAAAACAGGAGAGAGGAAAAGGAGGCCAGACTATTTGGAGTTCAGAGCATTCCTGCAAGAACAGATGCGCTTTATGGCTGACCGTGGGAGGATTATAAAACCAACCGGATCAGCAATGGATTTCACAGAGAGGAGGAGGTGGAGTTTCTCAGTCTCGGCACTACTGACGTTTTGGAATAGACAATTATTTCTTTGGGTGGGCCGTTATGGGTATTACATACTTCTAAAATATTTTTATTTATTTTTAAATTAGTTTGGGTAGATAGTAGTTGTGTACATTGAAGGGCTGCACATGAGTTTTTTGTAGTTTCCTAAAGCTTTATTGTTCTGAACACTCCTAATAACCTGCTGGGGCCAGACACTGCAGGATCAAATACAGGCTGACCATGATCAAAGCTCCACTGTCCTGAGCCTCAACTGCCCCTGTGGGCTGGAGCACGGCAGACCGCATGGTAGTTATTAGACCTTTCTGAGAGGAGCAAGGGACCTGGGGATCAAAAAACAACCAAACCATACCTACCAGTAAATACGAATGCCCAAACTGACTAATGTCATTAGCGCTTAGAATCCCCTCTGCCAGGAAGTAATAACCTTCAGGACGATTGAACAAAACAGGATTTCGCTGTTCAGATGCTTTGAGTTTGGGAGGTGCTGGTTTCGTTGACAACTCTGGTCAGGCTTTTGTTTTGTTTTGTTTTGTTTCAATCTTCTCAGGCACTTCTGCCTGACACTTCTCTGCTGCAGGACAGAGCTTCACGGGAACGGAGGCGAGCCCCGCAGCAGGCCCTTCCCGGGGGCCATGGCCAGGCACCCCGTTCTGTCGTCCAGGCCTCCAGCAGTCTGCTCTGCTTCCAGCCTTCCCTCGCCGCCTCTTGTCCTCATCCAGCTCTTGTTTTGCTCCTCTGCATCTGCTTCCTGTCTTTGTCCTTGTTCTGAAGTGCCCTTCTATCCCTTACGCCCTGCTTCTCTGCTGCCAGAGCTCCTTTTAAACAGAGAACTCCGGACCTTGGTCCACTCCCCTCAGCCTCTTGGCTCCCCTCTCCTTGCAGAATGCCGGCAGGCCTCCCTGCTGACCCCGCCAGGGATGGGCTGGGTCCTCGGGCGGGTCACGGCCACGGCGCAGGCCCAGCCTCCTCCCAGGCTTTCTCGTACAGCCACCGCCTTGGGACGAATGTGTCGCTTCAGGCTGTAAGTGGGAAATTTTGATACAGGCACACAATGTGTATGAATCAAATCAGGGGAATGGGGTGTCCGTCACCCCAGGCATTTATAATTCCTTTGTGCTTTTATTCATTTTAAGTGTACCCTAAGTTGTTTTTGATTATATAGAATAAAACACTATTAGATGTGTGTGTGTGCTATGAAATATTGTTCATCCTCCCTATTGTACCAACTTTTTCTGCTTATTAATGATCCCCCTGTGACTCCCTGCCACCACTCCCAGCCTCTGGTAACTAGCATTCTACTCTCTTCATCATGACATCAGTTGCGTTAATATTTAGCTCCCACACACGAGTGAGAACATGTGAGATTTGTCCTTCTGTGCTGGCTTACTTCCCTTACCAGAACTTCCGCAGCAGCCTGGCCTCTACCTGCCAGACGCGGTAGCATTCCTCAGGGCTGCTAACTGCGACTACCAGAAACGTTTCCAGACACTGCCACGTGTCCCTACAGACAAAATCATCCCCGTTTTAGAACAACCACTACAGAACATCGCTCTTCAAAAGTGACAAAAATGCATCTTTACATAGCTTTTGGGTTTTGTGGAACGTGTGTTAGAGGGTTTGGCATTTGGTACTAATGGTTTATCTAAGTAACCAGGTCTACCCAGGGCTAATATGCTGAAGTATTCGGTTCATTTCCTCTAGAAATACAAGCAAGAACTTTCTCACGAATTTGATCTTCCTATGACACTTCTAAATGCCTGTATGAAGTGATGTACGAAGGAAAAACATCTGGACTGACAAAGCCAGTAAAGCACCTTACCCAGCATTTCCTCTGCAAATCACTAAATCCACATTGGTAATGAAACCACCAAAAAAAAAACCCTGAAATAACCAACATAATTCTTTTTCTGGCTTACGAAACTACCAACTCGGCCAGCCTTTTCAGTGATAACCATGTAAGATCAGCCAGTCCCCTCTATTCAGCTATTGTAAAACGCACATGAATATACATGCTTTGCTGTGTTCTTAGGCACCCATGAGTGTTTTTTTGTTTTTTGTTTTCAGTTTTTGGCTGGGGCCGGGTTTGAACCCACCACCTCTGGTATATGGGGCCGGCACCCTACTCCTCTGAGCCACAGGCGCCACCCTGGCACCCAAGAGTGTTAAAGGAAGAATCAAGGCAACTTTTTAATTATTTTTTTTTCTTTAACCTCAGCAGATAGCTGGCTGCCATTGCTCAGACGGTGTGCACCAGGGTAAACATGACAGAGGACACAGACTTTCCTTTAGGTGACAGCTGATATCCTTGGTCTGCAGATGGTAAGCATGGGAACTACATAATAATTGTATTTCTGTGCAACTTACTCCTCCAGAAAAAGTCAAAGTAATAACACGTCTCATTCCTGAGACAGCACGTCATGTAATCATGGAGCATTTAGGAGGCTGGGGGAGGGGGTAAATATATCTCTTCCTTCCTTGCGAGTCTGCACAAAAATCTCCAATCAGCTTCCTGTGGTCTTCCCAGGATGTAGGTCCTCCCATTACCTTCTTACCATGTTATGTATGTCACTGCCCATGTTATCCGCTGGAGGAGATATCATTGATCTCACATCCCCCAAATGTCTCAGAACCTCTTTGATCTGGAATGAAGCAGAGATGAACAGAGAAACGTGGAATTGTTCTATGAGAATTGAAGTCTGGACCCTGGACAGCTGGGTCTGTACAGTCCTGGAGGTTCATTTCTTCTCTTCTTGGCAGATTATTAAACAGCTGATTCAGCAGGTCGGGGGTGGCCGGGTAGGGGACAGGCTGACCGGTCGCTGCTCCTGGAGCACCCCTTCTTGCTCAGGCCACTTTCTCAGACAGAGAACTTCTAGTTTCACATGTTTGCACGACTCTTCCCTGTTTGTGGACCCCAGTGTGAATCATTGTAAAAGTGGGGACTTAAAAACTGGAAAGTTGGCTATTATGGATGCAGCCCATCCGTGATAGCCTAAGTTGTGAGCTCGAGGATAACCTTTGGATATTGTTATGTTCCTCTACTTAAACTTCACTGAAGTACTTTCCCAACAAAGTTTACTTTAAATCTACACTGCGTGTGACTATTGTTATCTAGCTGTAACTCTTTCATATCACAGGTTTATTCTAGAACCTCCTATAATGCTTATAATTCTTGCCATGTTACATATATTTATTTTTTTCATTCAAATATTTTATTATTAATGATTTCTTTTTGCTTGTTTAGATATTCCTTCTGTTATAACTAGAGTTATTGTCTTTCTAGGGATATTGATATATCAGATAGCAAATTCAGTTTGCTCTGGGGGTTTGGAAGGAGGGTAGCAAACAGCTGGCCCACCGAGAGGTGCACATATCTGATATTGGGTGTTGATATATATGCAAATACCTTCGGGCTTTCCTGTAGATTCATAATCACACAATTGTGACAGTTTGTCTAGTTTATGTTATTCAGTTAACTCTCAAAATGCTCATGGACTTTTTAACAATATATTCTTGATAATTAAGATTCTGCCAGTAAGAAAACCTTGGAAAATGAAACACCATCCAACAATGAGTGGAATTGCAAATTCAAATTCAATTTCTTCATGTTTGTCATTTAATAAAACTATTATTCCCAAAATTGTTCCTGTCACTAGTATAATTTTAGGATATTTTTGTTTCCATGTAGTTTCAAGGTTTTTTTTGTCTTAACAAATGTAGTGGAATGTAATGAGTTTTCAGGAAGTTTCTATTTACATATTTTCTTTTTCTTTTCTCTTTCTTTCTTTCTTTCTTTCTTTCTTTCTTTCTTTCTTTCTTTCTTTCTTTCTTTCTTTCTTTCTTTCTTTCTTTCTTTTTGAGACAGAGTCTCACTATGTCATCCCCTGGTAGAGTGCCATGGCATCACAGCTCACAGAAACCTCAGACTCTCAGACTCTTGGGCTTAAGTGATTCTCTTGCCTCAGCCTCCCACGTAGCTCTATGTACATATTTTCATAGTGAAAGTCGTGCCTGCTATTTAAATGCAATGACATCTGACATGGGTAAGAAGCCTTACTCAAAAGAGTGCATATATTGTACAATTCCATTAACATGAAGTTTTAGAATGGACACACATATCAGAACAGTGTAAAACTAAAATTGGGATTGATGTGGAAAGCACATGGATTTGCTTTCAAGAATAAGGCAATATTTTATCTATGGACAGAGGATTTGATTATACAAGTAGAATCATTTATCAAAATTTAGGCAAAGTACACTTAGATTTATGGATTTCATTTTATCTCGAAAGAAAGAAATGAAATGCTGACTTCTAGTATTTAAAGAAAATATTCTAATGTCTGCACTTTACCTTGGAAGGCATCCAAAAATAAAATGAATTGATAGATAGGCATGTTAATGATAAAATCTAGGTAGTGGACATATAGGTGTTCTTTGCAATACTTTTTAACTTTGCTACATTTGTGGAAGTTTTTATTATAAAATATTACAAAATAAGTAAGCATAATATACTTTTATAAGTACTCAAATAATGAAGATATAATGAAATAAATTATTATACATACAATAAAGGTATAATATAAGATAAGGTACATGTTAGAATTGCCAGCTACATACGCAACATACTGACAGTTAATCATAATACCAACTAATAACACAAGAAGCCCTGAGAACACATTAGTCAGGACAGTATTGTTAATCCCTCGAAATATGAGTAGAGCATAATTATCACATACAATATGAAAACAATTATTATAATGAGAATAATTTGATGTGAAAAGACCTGAGATTTTTGAATTGTATGTTTCAATTTTTCCAGTACAAAACTTTCCTCAGAATTAATTACAGGAAAGCAATTATTATGTAATGTGAAGAATTCTACTAATGAAAAAAAATGATTTATGTGAAATCTAAGAGGATGCAGAGCAAGTGTAAAATTAGCTTTCTGAAAATTGAACTCATCCCTTATCCCATTCTCTTTAGAAGATCGTCTCCTTTCAATGCGAAGTATTTCATAGATCCTTGAAATTTTTCAGAAATGTATTGAAATGAAATGATCAGGCACTCCTCAAGCTTCCACTCTGAAGACCGCTGGTTGTAATTCATGGTTTTTCCTTCCTCTGAAATGACTGTGTCATATTGTTCATCAATTACATAGTTAATTTCATAAAATAATTAATGTATATCATATCAACACCCTTCTTACAAATCTCTGTATATTCAGCTTTTTTATCCCTTCAATAAAATCAACATAGGTAGTATATCTTATTTTTAAGCCTTGTATTTCAATCTGTCTCCAAAATATTCCTATGGGTCCAGAGAGTACATCTCAAACTGATTTTTCAAATTGTGATTAAAGATCTTGATGAAATAATTAGATGTCACTTGGTAACTATTAAAAATACGATAAATGTGTGCTATTCCTTGAAATTACCTTTTAATAATTTTAGCTTGAAGGACCTAGTGATTTATATTTCAAGCATGCCTTCTAGATAATTCTAATAAACCTAAAATGTGGAATGATTATTTAATTTTAATTCGATTATATTTTTAATTTTTTTTTAATTTTAGAGTATTACTGGGTTCTATTTTTAATTTTTTATTAATTTTAGAGTATAATTTGCATTTGTACATTTGAAGTCGATATTATGAGTGTGCCCTTTACCCAGAATAAGTGTGTTGTACCAGTTAGGGGTGAGGTTACCCTATCTCTCCTCCCCATACCCCGTTAGATTTTCACTGAGTTTTACTTCCGTATGTGCATATAAGTATTGATTCACTAGTTCCCTTTTAGGATTGAACACACGTGTTTGTTTTTCCATTCTTGCAATATTTCACTTAGAAGAATAGCGTCCAGTTCCATTCAAGTGCACATGTCTTTTTAACAGAATGACTTTTTTTCCTTTGAGTAAATACACAGCAGTGGGATTGGCAGGTCCAAAAGTGAGTCTACTTTTTTTCTTTGAAGATACATCCATCCTACTTTCCATAGAGACTGTACAGTTGGGTCTAGAGACTATTTCATTTTATTTTTTTAGAGATAATGTGAAAGAAATCAGTTTATGTTAACATAGGTGATTTTTTTCCTTTTTTCCTCCTGAGGTTTTAAATATTCTTTCCATTGCTGCATTTCTCTCCATCTTATAATAGATTAGATTTATGCTTCAAGAGTTTGTGTCAGATTTGGGGAACATAAGAATTTTGTTGTGTCTTGGGTTCAATTGGTCTCTGGCTTTCATTTCTCATATTATTCTAGTGAGAATGATTGCCTAATAAAATTTTGATAATAAATATGTGAAATTATAACTATTTACATGATTGAATTTTAAAAACTTGTTTACTTCAGTAAGGTAAAGTATCTGTGCTACTCACCCTCTGTTTAACTTAAATATCACAGAAAGCAGGATTAAAATTTGTGGATGAAATTGAATTGATATTAGCCAGTGCATTCATGAGTGAATGAAAAGAGTGAATAAAAGAAATAATACTCGTGATATTTCATCAAATAGAAAATGAATATGAAATGAGCCATTAAGTTATGCATACAAACTGTATGCATTATAATATAATCCCATTTATCTGGGATGAAAGAATGAATTGACTACTTTAAAATGTATTAACCAGGTTGGAAGGTAGTTCACGCAGAAAAGTTATCACAGTTATTCTCTCGTGGTAGGACAATTAGATTCCCATGACCTTAAAGGAGATAATCTGAATTATTCTTTTTTGTATAAGATTTTCAGTAACTGTGCGTCTGAGTGGCACACTTCAACAGGAATTGTAAAATATTACAGGAAACACTTAAACAAGAGAGATGGTATACAATGGTGGGAAGGTTATAAACTCTGTCATATAAAAAGACTGTTGGTGACGGCGCCCGTAGCTCAGTGGGTAGAGTGCCAGCCACATACACCTGGGCTGGAGGGTTCGAATCCAGCCCTGGCCAGCTGGACAGAAACAACAACTGCAACAACAACAAAAAAATGTTGTGGGTGTTACGGGAGGCACCTGCAATTCCAGCTGCTTGGGAGGCTGAGGCAAGAGAATTGCTTGAGCCCAGGAGTTTGTGAGGTTGCTGTGAGGGTGACATAGTGAGACTCTGTCTCAAAAAAAAAAAAAAAAATAGGCTGTTGGAACTAAAGTTATTTAACAGAAAGCAAAGAAGGAAAGTGAGGGAAGGGAATTATCTCAGTGTTAATATTCTCACACTGCTGAAGTTCATTACTATTCAGTGCACCGATAACTATTTCTATAATTATTTGACAACACACGCAATATTTCTGTTCAAGTTGTCTGGGAATCATTGATCCTAACATCAAAGTGTAGAAGGTTTTGAAGGGGCTGTCATGGGAAAGAAGATGTCTTCTCTTTTAATTCCAGAAGGCACAGACAGAGTAAATGGCAAGATGAATCAAAGAGATAGACCTTGAACTCCACATATCGAATTAATATCTAACTATTTCATGCATTATCAGTAGTATTCAAGCAAAGGATACAAACATGACCATTTTCAATCATGTGATGTAAATTGGATTTTTGTTTCAGGTGGTATCCATTCAAAATGTTAAGATTGCAACATTTTAATTTAGTAAGGAAAAACAATTTGCCAGATGTTTTGTCTACCTTAAAATAGTTTATGAATCAAATAAACACTCTAACAGGCTTTTTGGTAAATCCTTTATCAATCTTTATTTTCTATTTAATCTGTGTGTCATCTAGGAAGCAACTACATATTAAAATTGATGATATTAGTCTCTGTATCACTAATGCCTGGTACATAGCGCACACAGGTATAAAAATGCTCCATTGAATAGAGATGTCAAACAAACAAACAACAAAAAAAAAACACCTTCATACCCTCAAGAGTAACCTAAAGTCCTGGAAATCTGACCGGTAGCATCATTAGATGTCAAACAAACAAACAACAACAAAAACAAAAAAACACCTTCATACCCTCAAGAGTAACTTAAAGTCCTGGAAATCTGACCAGTAGCATCATTAGATGTCAAACAAACAAACAAACAAACAAACAAAAAATACCCTCAAGAGTAACCTAAAGTCCTGGAAATCTGACCGGTAGCATCATTAGATGTCAAACAAACAAACAACAAAAACAAAAAAACACCTTCGTATCCTCAAGAGTAACCTAAAGTCCTGGAAATCTGACCAGTAGCATCATTAGATGTCAAACAAACAAACAAACAAACAAACAAATAATACCCTCAAGAGTAACCTAAAGTCCTGGAAATCTGACCGGTAGCATCATTAGATGTCAAACAAACAAACAACAAAAACAAAAAAACACCTTCGTATCCTCAAGAGTAACCTAAAGTCCTGGAAATCTGACCAGTAGCATCATTAGATGTCAAACAAACAAACAACAACAACAACAAAAAAAAAAACCCAAAAAACCTTCATATCCTCAAGAGTAACCTAAAGTCCTGGAAATCTGACCGGTAACATCATTTTAAATAAGGTACTTCCCAGGCAGTCATGACAAAATGCCTGTTTGGTCCAGAAAGTGAAGTACGTAGACTCATTATTCATTAGTTAATTCAGTACTTAGCAGAAATTTAAGGCCAGGAGGAAGTTAGCTGAATTTTAAGGGCCTGCAGTAGGGAGGACGCCTTCTTCCGTGAGTTGGGCTCTGGCATTGTAATGATGTGGCGGGTCTCACACTGGCTTGGGCATTGTTAAAGTTACGTATCAATTATAGAAAAAGAAGGCAAGCTTACATTACTCCATAGCTTTGCTCCAGGCATGCTTGTAAAAATGAAGAAAAATGATATTTATTTTGCAGTAAGAACACTTAACATGATGAATGTCTAAGTGCACAATATTGTATTCTTAATTACACGCATGATGTCATTCTATAGGTGTCTATAACATGATAATTTTTTGTAATTAAAAGTTCATGACCATTGCACAACAACTCATTTTCCCCTCTCCCTATCCCCTGGCAACCACCATTCTATCCACCAGGTCTATTAGCATGGCTAGTTCAGACAAATCCTATCAGGGACATAACGCATCATTGTCATTCTATCACTCAGCGTCATGTCCTCCAGGTGCGTAGGTGGTGGTGTCTGTGGTGCGATGTCTTTCTTTTTAAGTCTGAATGACATCCCATTTGGCACAGAGGGTGCCAAAAATGCATATGCCTTTTAAGATAGGAAAAAAAAAACTGTATTAAAATCATCATACTCAGTATATGCCAAAAACAATGCAAGGTTATTTTTTTTTTCTATTAAATCATAGCTGTGTACATTAATGGGGTACAACGTGCTGGTTTTATATATAATTTGAAATACTTTCATGAAACTGGTTAACATAGCCTCCATACAATGCAATATTATTAAGCAATAAAAAGGAATAGAGGACTGATACCTGCTACAACATATATGAGCTTTGAAAACATGATGCTAAATAAAAGAAGCTGGACATAGAAGGCCATATAGATTATGATTCTGTTTGTATCAGGTGTCCACAAAAGGCAAATTCATAGAAACAGAAAGTAAAGCAGCGGTTACCAAGGGTTTGGGCAATGATAGTTAATGGGTACGTGGATTCTTTTTGGCATTATGAAAGTGTTCTAAAATTAGATAGTGGTGATGGTTGTACAACTGGGAAAACACTAAAACTTACTAAATTGTAGAATTTAAAAGGGTAAATTTTATCCCAATAAAGCTATTGTTTTTAAAAGCTGAGATGAACAGCAGTCTGCAAATCTTTGTATGGACATACACTTCCATTTGGGGGGGCGGAAAATAATTAGTAGTAAAAAAGCTGGGTCATACGATAAGTGCATGTTGAACTTTTAAAGAAACTGACACTGTTCTGCAAAGTGGACCATCTTATATTCCCAGTAGTAGTATACGAGAGTTCCACTTGCTCTGCAGGCCCACTCACATTTGGCACAACCAAACAAGCTTAAAATTTCAGCGGGGAAGTTGACTTACGGTGGTGCCTGCAGAGTGATAAGGAAAAGGACCGAGTATATGCCAAAAACAAAAGATGAATACAAGGCACGTTTGAATTCTGCAGTCACAAGAGGTGCTCAAAGTGGTCACCGTCAGTGTCCAGACACTTCTGGTTACAGGAACTACTGCTTGAGCAACGTTGACCAAAGTCCCCACTTGCATTCCTGGGCAATCCTTTTCACAACACCATTTGTCTCAAACTGATCAAGAGTGTTAGCAGGCGTGAGGTGTGTCAGAGGTTGTGTGGAATACTCACGCCTCCATTGTCACTGCCCTTCACAGTGTTTTCAGATTTCAAATACCACTCCCAAATTCTTGCACTCCTCCAAGGGCAGCTATCACTCTGCCATTTGACTGTCCTGCCTGTCATATAGTTACACTAGAGTTCACTTGATTGACCCCATCTTTTGACCCAGCATCATACTACACATTGCTACTATAATTCAATTCAACTTTAAAAAGTAATATATACGTAACATCTCTGAAAATGCAAATGCATTTTTGCCCCTCCAAAATATACCACATTTTCTTTATTGGTTCATCCACTCATGTAGGTTTTTTTCCATATCTTGGCAATAAACATGGAGTACAGATCTGTTTGAGATACTGGGTTTTTTAAATTATTTTGGATATATACCCAGAAGGGAGATTCATAGGTCCTACAGTGAATCTACTTTTAACTTTGTGTAACGTCCTTACTGTTTCCCACAGCTTTGAACCATGTATATTCCCACCAACAATGTACAAAGGTTCTAATTTTTCCACATCTTAACCAATACTTTTTTTTTTTTTTTTTTTTCAGTTTTTGGCTGGAGGGCAGGTTTGAACCCACCACTTCTAGTCTATGGGGCCGGTGCTCTACTCCTTTGAGCACAGGCGCCACCCTTGAGCAATACTTTTAATTTGGGGCCATTTGAGATACATTTATGTATATAAAATGAACTGATCTTTGACAGGAATACATAATAGGGAAATGATATTCTCTTCAACAAAGGGAGGTTGGAAAATAGGTATCCAAAATCAACTCAAAACAGATTAAAGATTTAACTGTAAGACGTGAGACTGTAAAACTCCTAGAAGAAACATTGGGGAAAAAATTAATGATTAAAGTTTCTTCTTTAAAATTTTGTGTTAATATGAGAGTAAATGCAATTAGATTATATTATTTGTGTTTGTAAAGTCTGAGTACCAGCTGAGTCCTTCAGCCTGGATATGTGACATACACCCCTCCATGGTACCCCCAGCCGGGAACTTAATGGACCTCTTTCCTTTCTGCCCGTCCTCTCTTCTGAGTTAATTATGTTTTTCTATATCAGGCCTGTAGTTACTGATCGGCTAGTTTCAACATAGTATTGGGTATATGGGATGCTTGCTTTCCATTCATTTTTTCCCTCAGATTAAAAGGAGGGTACGAAAGATTAGGTTCCACTGTTTGCATTTGTTAGGTAACATTCAAGTTGTAGTTAAACCCTTTCCCCAGGGCGTGTGCTGTGCACCCCTGCATTGTGCCCATGAGGTGAGAGTTTGGCAATCCCCCACCCTCCTGCCCTCTACCCTTTCCATTTTTAAGATATTTTACTTAGGACAATGTTTTCCAAATCCATCCAGGTAAATATAAGACACAAAGTCTCTATCTTGTTTGGCTACATAGTACTTCTTGGTATACACATACCACATTTGATTAATCCAGACATGTATGGATGGGCACTTGGGCTTCTTCCACATCTCTGCAATTGTGTATCGAGCTTCTATAAACATATGAGTTTAAATGTCTTTATGATAAAATAAATTTTTTCTTCTGGGTAGATACCTGGTCATGGGATTGCAGGATCAAATGGGAAGTGTACTTTGAGTTCTTTGGTGATTCTCCGCACTTTTTTCCTAAAGGTTCACAGTCGCACCAACCTTGCATAAGCCACTAGCCCATTGTTCAGTTGAGAGAATGCCAGTATCTTCTCTCACTGTAAGATTGTCTGTTTGCTTCGAGGATGGTGTCCTTATCTGTGCAGAAGCTTTTTAACTTGTTCAGATACTATGTCTTTACTTTTGTTGTTGCTGGAATTACCAATAGTGTCTTTTTCCCCATTCCCCCCCGCCTCAAGGCAGATATTGCAAATAGTTTTCCCCATAGTTTCTTCCTAGCGTTTTCATTGTTTTGTGTCTTAGATTTAAATCTTTTATATAGCATGGGTTAATTTTTGTAGATTTCATTGGCTACTTCTTTATTTATTTATTTTTTCTAGTTCCATATGAAAGAAAAACTATTTTACCCAGTTCTTCTAAGTATGACATTGGTCTTTTCAGGGGGATTGTGTTGAATTTGTAGATTGCTTTGGGTTGTATAGACATTTTAACTATGTTGATTCTTCCAGTCACAAGCATGGTATGACAGTCACAAGCATGGTATGACAATGATTTCTTGAAAATGACACCACAAGCTTAAACAACAAAAACAGAATGAAATATGAGGGATTTTATTAAACTAAAGAGCTTCTGTACAGAAAACTATTTGCAGAAGGAAAAGGCAACCTATAAGAATGGGAGAAAATATTTGCAAATGAAACATGTGATGTGGGCTCAACAGCTTACAACTTAGCAATGATTTAACACAGAATTTGAAATGTGGGCAAAGGACTGGAATAGAAATTACTTCAAAAAAGACATACAGATGGCAGACAAATATAAGATGCTTTACATAAGTAATTATCCTCAAAATGTAAATTATAACCATGAGCCTTTTAGGATGTCTATTAAGAAAAAAACTTTTTGTTTCAATTAGGAATTTTTCGTCACTACTAAACAATGAAAAAACTGAACATTTTCTTTTTCTAGTAATATTCACCCTTCTGATTATTGCTATTCTTGTCCATTTTCTCTATAAATTCAAAAATTGCGTAGGTATTAACATTTGTCCATGTCACGATGGATCTGAAGCCTCTTAGAATAAAAAGAACATGGCATAGTATTTAAGAGCAGATTATCTGGAGCCAGAAGACCCCTTAATCAATGTTGACTAAACATCACCATTCTTTATCATGCTTTAGCTGGTAGCTAACAAGGGACAATTCGAGGTTAGAGTTTCTAAATATGTTGTCAACTGAAGAAGGTCAATGTGAATTTTGAAAATAAAAGAAGAAAAACCCATGATTAAGATCACTGAACCAAAAAATAATTCTCATGAGAAAGAAATATTATTGTTTTTGACATAAAAATATATGTGTAATAAAATTAATACACAAATTTACCTGTGGTTCATTTTTAAATGAGTTAAAAGGACTGCAGGTGCTATTCAGATAACTTCATGCTGAATATGCAACATAACAAGATATACATAAATAACCTGCATAACATAATAAAACAAAAACTTCATCAGCCTGTGGCTGAAGAGAAAGTAACATGGTAAGTGGAAGAGCCGGGATATGAAACCAAGCAAACTGTCTGCATGGTCCTTGCCCCACATCACAGACATTGCAACTGCTTCTCAGGTTTGAAAACAAGAGCAGCAGACGCCACAGTGAGCTTTGCATGTCAATCCCCCAAATACTCAGTGAATGAAAGATTTTTGGGTCACTTAGGAGCCTTCAGAATCTGTTTCCCACACAACTTTGTAGAGTCACCAGGAACAGGCATCTTATAGGCTTTGAAAAGGTCCTGAACCAAAGAATCCCCTTAAATGTGTTTGTAGCCACATTTCCCAAACATTAGTCAACAGAACATCTGGAATCAAAGATACCAACTTTCAGGAGAGTCTTCTGCCATTTCCAAAATTATACATGGACACACACTTATGTGTGAGAGTTGAGAATATATTTTTGAGTGAGGTTAGACATTGCATCAGTGGAAACCTGTGTAACTCAAGGAAAAAATTTCTTATCATTTTGTTCTTATAATTCAAGAAAATTATTCTCACTGCAAACTTGAGGGGAAAATATTCTTTCCCCTTTTTTATACATGAGGAGGGCACAACCAGAGTCCCACAGCCTTTTACACGTACTTATTCATAGAATTGCATATCATTCGTACAATTAGGATACTTCTTTTTTTTTTTATCTAAAATGAGTAATATCTTTTAACCACAATCCTCTTCTATGGAAGTGTTGACATTTCAACGCTGCTCTGGTTCACACACGCTCTCTGCATTCTCTCCAATTTCTCCAGTTAGTCTGACAACACCTGTCGTCTCAGTAGTCTGGTTGTCTTACAATCACTGATCACAGACCAGTGGCTAAGGACTGTTGATCTTCAAACCAGCGATCAGAACGGCTTGCCTAATTATAGTTGCCTTCTTTTCATCTGTATGACACAAACATACTCTAAAAACTTGAGTCTTCTGCCTAGAAGCTGCTGTCATTCCTCATTAGCATTTCACATCTGAAAGGTGTAAACAAGTCTTCTGATTTCCATCTTTAGACTAAAACGCCTTAGGAACAATTTATTTTTTCACATTGCTAAATTTAATATTGTCTTTGCCATTTAATTTAGTAGTTCACAGTGTGTTTTCTTTCAAACAGAAAATTAGAGTTTTTTTCCTAAAGTTTTAATCATTTTCTACAGGTTTCTTACATACATTTTTGTTCTTCTGTGTAGGATGACACTATCCAATTAGGAATGATTATAAAATGATGATTACATTAATCTCCAACAGGTGTGCAATACCACTAAATGCATCATTGCAATGTAATTTTTTGCATGTGGTTCTAAGTAATTAAATAGGAAATAAACGTGTGCTGAAATGTTGGCGTCTTTCTGGTTGTTATATACTCAGATTTAGTTACTAAATTGCACATGGATTTAGATTACTTGGTAGGTTAAAATTGAAGTGCTATGAATGCCTTCTCAGAAATAAAATAATGAGTCTACCCGCTTCCCATATATGCACAGTTCTCCAGCTCAGCAGATTATTAGCATGTTATTATTTCTCTCTCCTGTTGTCTGACTTTTGGCCTTTTTAATGCTTCTTCACACCACTAATAAATGAACAGAAGAGATATTAAACTTAAATTAGTCTACTTGTTAGTCACCCACTGAGTCAGCAAGGATGGCTGGGAGTTTGTGGCATTCAAATTGCAGCGATTTTCTTTTGGGTCATCTCTTTTTAGTCAGAGGGAAGCTCAATTTTTTTTTTTTTTTAATATACTGCACTCATTATCCTTTTTATAGATTTCAAGCATGCATATTCCCTTTTATTTCAGGGTATACTAGTTATTATTAATTTTTATTTATATTAAAGTATGTTCATATTTAATTTTACTCAAGAAAAGTATAATGCTATGGAATTCTAAATATATTAATTTACACATAAACATTATGTCAGACTAGGAATGTTTTACATACCCCCACATTGTTTGCTGTAAAAACACTGATAAATTTTTTTTTAAACTTAAAACTTCACTGGAATCCAAAGAAAATAGTCTATAATTTGCACAAGTATTGAAGTTCTTTTTGGTAATGACTGCAATCAGAAATACTCTGATTCAGAATATAATTATTGACATAGGCACTTTTCACTTGGGGGCACAAAATATTGAGTAGCTGGGAAAGATGTGGAAATGCCTTTTAACCACAACCCTCTTCTATGGAAGTGTTGTTAGTCTTGACTCTTTGATAAAATATCTTTACCTTAATTTTATTTTTAATTAAAAATATCTGATTAGACTCTTGAAAAATAGTTGAAAAGAGCAAAGATCTTTGTTTTTTTGAGTTATCCATTACATTGAGTATATTATAAATCATGTCATAAATTTTAAAATGTATTTAATTCATTTTTAAATAATGACATGTTAACATGTTGACATTAATAAACTGTCCATTGCCTTATGCCCCTCCCCCGCTGCTCTTGCTCTCTGGAAGTATTGTAAGTAGTGACCTGAAAATGCAAACCCCAGGCCTCCAGAGACTCCAAGACGCCAGAGACACATCTTGCTTATTTAGACAAACGTGAAGAACTTTATGTGTATGTAACAAGAACACGGTGGGGTTCAGTGGAACACATAGTTTTTTCATACGAAAGACAAGAAGAGTCCAAGGAATAGGACACATATTTCTAAGCCATATAATTGAAGAAGAATTTCCTCCTTACTAAGAGCAACTGGGATAAAAGCTGCCCTTCCAGAAGTCCCCAAACTCTTTAAACAGGGGGCCAGTTCACTGTCCCTTAGACCGTTGGAGGGCCGGACTATATTTAAAACAAACAAAAAAAAAAACTATGAACAAATTCCTATGCACACTGCACATATCTTATTTTGAAGTAAAAAAACAAAACGGGAACAAAACAATCACACTGCCTCATGTGGCCCGTGGGCCACAGTTTGAGGACCCCTGGAGAAAACCCTATTTCGGTTTACACAGTCGTATTAGCTAACTATATGCTAGACACCGTATAATGCAGAAGCATATCATTTTGCAACCACCTTTCAACATCTTTTAAAAGAAAAAAATTCTTTCTCCACCCACCTAAATAGTTAAGAAGGGAAAAATAATTACAAGGCATATTTATTTACAAATGCCAAGTATGGATAGAATTTGTCCTCATGAAACATACTAAGAATATTAAATACAAATAAATATAACATTAGTCTATGGATAAATATCAAAAAAATCTCTTCTATCTCAGAATTTTCTATATCTCTATCTACAAGATCTATATAACTATAGACCATAGTGAATCATTGTCCTCCACTCAGCAGGAAAATATCATAAGCTAGTAATTAGAAATAAACCCGTGCCTATTCCCTAAATGGTAAACAAAAATATTTTTTTCTATGACTGAAGAATACGAGATCTTAAAAAGAAAGTTCAGGGGTTTCGGGCAGGGTTTCTACAAGTTGGTCTGCAAAGGTCTGACAGCAAGGAAGTTATGTATAATCAAGCTGTCTACAGACAACATCTTTATTGTCTGTTTTTAAGAGGATGATGTCATAAAATTATTTTGCATATATAATTTTCAAATACAGATTGCAATGTTTTATTTCTAAACTTTCACCCTGTAGGTATAGAGATGTAGGCGGAGAGCACTCCGCCTGTGTAACACAGGTGTCAGTCACTACCAGGTGACTTAGAAGAAGACGCATGTTTACTGAAGCACATAGTTGTTTTCTTTTTCCTTTTGTTAACATGCAAAAAAAACAAAAAAGAGATTTTATATAAAGATCTAGATTATCCATCTTTCTTAAAAAATGGGAGTATCTGGCAGTGGCACTGCCAGGCCTGCCTTGCCATGGGCAGCCATCTGCTGGGGTGGACCCGGATGCTACCCCAGCTCAATCACACACATGCTTTGCTCACGACCCTCTTCCCCAGTCCCCGAGTCTCCATGTGTTTTGCTCATTACCAGACCCAGATAATTTGAATTCTAATCTTTATCATAACTGAACATATTTTCATGACAAATAGGTACACATTACTAAACCTGCAGTTCTTATTTTTCCTACCATGTATTTCCAATTCATAAAAACAGATTGATAGTTTAAATGGTTTACTGAGGTATAAACTTCTGAAGAACTTGTAAAGCATAAGCCCTGTTAAGTAAGAATTTATTTTTTATTTTTTAGAAGATTTCTAAAGCATTGTAAAATGTGAAGCTAGTGAATACCTAAAGGAATCCTATCGCCTCTGATGGATTTTTATAAACACAGTGAAGTTAACAGCAGTTAATTACTGTATGGTACTTCTCAGGTTGAACATTGACCTAAGAAGCATGACTTACACTTTAAAAATTAAACAGTGTCCAAATTAACTGACTTTATCACACTTTCACCCTGTATAATCTTGGGATAAGTTTTATTTTTCCTAATTAGAATTTTCTATATTCCACAAATTTTTGCAAGTTCTTGTTTATTATGCAATCATATATATTATTGTAAAATTTCATTACTATATACAGTATGTTGCAGCATTGTTGTAAAATTGTTGTAATCAAATTTTTTTATTATTTATATTAACTGTGTACATTAATGCAATCATGGGGTACAATGTGCTGGTTTTATATACAACTTGAAATATTTTCATCACACTGGTTAACATAGCCTTCACAGCATTTTCTTAGTTATTGTGTTAAGACATTTATATTCTATATTTAGTAAGTTTCACATGTACCCTTGTAAGATGTCTCATAGGTGTGGTCCCACCAATCATTCTCCCTTTGCCCATCCTCCCCCCTCCTCTGCCTCTCTCACTTCCCCATATTCTTAGGTTATAACTGGGTTATAGCTTTCATATGAAAACCATAAATTAGTTTCATAGTAGGGCTGAGTACATTGGATACTTTCTCATCCATTCTTGAGATACTTTGCTAAGAAGAAGATGTAATCAAATGTTATTATCTAAAAATGCAGTAGTATTTGCTTCATATTTGATATTTGAAATTAGCATCGAAACTAGATAATCCTACTTATTTGTAATGGTGTAATTAATCTGACCTCCTCGTTACAGGTCAATAGCTAAATAGAATTTTTTGAAGCTTTGTAAAGATCCTGATATAAAGGTCAGACAGAGAAAGACATTTGGGATTATAATGTATAAATATGTTCTACTGTTTTTATAATTTTTTAATGGGATAAAATATTTGTGTTTGTTAACAATGTGATTCAACATAATTTTTTTTTATCACCAAATCATCATGTGTAAGAGAAAATATTTGGTTTTCTTTTAGATTGACTTAAAATTTTATTCTAAACATAATTTTAATATGTCTAAATGATAATGTATTTAATTGCACTAATACTCAAAAAAATAACCAGAATAGATTCTTACATGTATCATAATTCCAGTTGTCTGGAATGTGTATATAATTCCAGTTGTCTTTAAATGTTAGTTTTTAAATATTTTTAAGATGTTGACATGCTACTAAGTTTATTATAATTAAATAAGCATTGTTAGTTAGAAATGTATGGATACAGACTTTACAAATATAAACCACACCCAAAATGTTGAAAAATATATCATAAATAATGCACGACATTTTCTCACAAATGTACTAGTAAAATTTTGTGAATATAAATGCATATTGAATATATTGAATACAAAGAAACACCTTCTTTTTTTTTTTTTTGTAGAGACAAAATCTCACTTTATTGCCCCTGGTAGAGTTCCGTGGCATTACACAGCCCACAGCAACCTCCAACTCCTGGGCTTAGACAATTCTCTTGCCTCACCCTCCTGAGTAGCTGGGACTACAGGTGCCCACCACAACACCCAGCTATTTTTTTGTTGCAGTTTAGCCAGGGCCAGGTTTGAACCCACTACGCTCAGTATATGGGGCCTGGGGCCCTACCCACTGAGCCACAGGCACCACCCAGAAACACTCTTCTTAACAACAGACAATTAATCATCCCTGAAAGGACGTACCAGTGACTTTCCATGGCCTTTACAATGATAATTGTGTTATTGTAGAAACTTGTGAAAACAGCAGAAAATAAGGTCATCTGAAATAATGCCTGCCAGGATGGCAGAAATGTAGGGCAGAGGTGATTAATTCTTTCCTCATTTAACCCTGTTTGCTCCTTTCTCTGGTGTCCATATTTATGAGAAATATCTTTCTTTTCTCCATTTCTCCTAGCGGTTTTACTGTGATTAGTCCTAAGTTTTTAGTCCCTAGTAGTTAGCCTTGACTCTTGGATAAAATATCTTTACCTTAATTTTATTTTTATATGTCATTAGACTCTGGAAAAATAGTGGAAAAGAGCAAAGAACTTTGTTGTTTTGAGTTATCTAGTCATATCTAGTATATTATAAATCATGTCATACATTTTAAAACGTATTTAATTTATGTTTAAGTAATGACATGTGAACATTAATAACATAGACTATGAAAAAGAACTAGAAGTTTGTTTTGTAAAATAGATGAGATGCATTGTTTTACTTTTCTGGAAAATGCTTCAATGCTGGATTTTGTAAATAACAGCTGGATTCTCACTCACATTTACATCTGTGTTCCATCCATCGCTGTCTCAAATGTCTTGTAGTCTGTGGAGAACACCACTTTATACTTGCAAAAAACCCAGAGAGTGAAAAGGTTAAAACCATCTGAGTAGTCTTACGGAAATAGATTGACCTTGAAAACCTTCTGAAGAGTCTTGTGGGCTGTTAAGCCTATTCACACTGTGCTCTAAAACCACACATTGCCTATCTAGACAATTTGGTCTTAATGGCTACCAGAGGATCAAAATATATGTAATATGCTATAACTATATAAATTATACTCTCTTGAAATTTTAACTCCAGAAAATATAATTATCCTCTTCCATAGAATAACATGAGGACTGGGAAGGAAGAAAAAGTTCTCCAATTCCTTCAATAGTAACTAGGATCATTTTTTTGCCATCATCAAAAGTACAAAATGTCAGCCATCTTTTTTATAAGAATGCAGACAGAATACTTGAATTTACTGACAAATGGATAATAGCCACTACTAATTGTTGGTCGGGAGAGACGATGTTCTATGCACTAAAAAAATAAGCTCAAAGCCAGGTGTGGTGTTCACACCTGTAATCCTGGCACTCTCAGAGGCCAAGGTGGGTGGTTGCTCAGGAGTTGGAGACAAGACTGAGCAAGGAGAAGATATTATTTTTATAAAAGTAGAGAAACTAGCTGGGTGTTGTGGCGGGCACCTATAGCCCAGCTACTTGGGAGGCTGATGCAAGAGGATGGCTTGAGCCCAGGGTTTGAGGTTGCCATGAGCTAAGACACCAGGGCCCTATAGCCTGGGACAATAGTGTGAGACTTTATCTCACAATATGCCCCAAATAACAGTGAGGTAACAACTTCAGAGATAAAGCTTGCTAACAAACAGTAGAACTCAGATTTGCACCTCAAATGAGCCTGACTCTAAATCGTGCCATCTGTAAGAGACCGTGCACCAAGCTTGTGGAAGCGGTCACGGGTTCTTGAAGAAGGCACTGGGAATAAGACAGTCTCCTAGCTAGCGTGGAGATGTTTGGCCGCCTGGAAGCAAGCCCTCAGGCAGCAGTGTTCATGAGATAAGATCCAGTAGCTCATTAACAAGCAGGTGTTATACATTGAACATTCCTGGTGCACAGGGTGGGAGTCAAGCCCACGGGGGAAGAGCACTTAGTGACCATTAAGCATGTGATCCTAGTACATGGGCCGCACACCTGTTGTGTAATGCGTCAATAAAAGGCTATGACAGAGGTTATTCAGGGCTCTCCCTGAATGTATGGGAAGCTCACCTCTTACAGACATTTGTACCTTCAATCCCTATTCCCAGCTATTTTTATTCACGTGGTGACGGGTGCCCACAGCAGGCACCATCCATTCAGGGTAGTTGTATCATTTATTGATCTTTCATGCAGAACTGGCTGATCCTTGTGTAATAGCAGTAATGACATGCTAATGAATTTTCACTTAGTGCAACACATATCAAGTCATAGTCTTATAAAAATAATTCATTAAAGTTTTTAATAGGTATAAAACTAAACCAACACTTTAAAAAACTATACAGCAAGATTTCCAGACCTTTGGTGAATAGTGAAAAAAGTAAGGGTTTGATTTAAGTTCACAAAAACTAGACAGGCTCACAAGTAACCACAAAAACAAGGAAATAGCAGAACCAAAGGCCTATATAGAGATAACAATGACATAGATGTAAGAAAAAAATCCAAGAGCTGAAGTCAGGAAAAAGAAGGGAGGGTTAGAGCCCCAAATCAGCTATGGATACCATGTCTTTTCACTTTAAATAAAATTACTTCAATCTTCAATCCACATTAGATGGAAGTCCAGACCTTTCTCTGCGACTATCAACAATTTATATAAACCTATATTATGTATAACCATTCCTGGTTCTGAGTTACTAATAAAGAAAAATATATAATTTTTTTTACCTAAAGCTTGAACTTTTAGGTTGAATAGCTAAAAACTTAACATGAAAAAATCAAATGTATCTGTTATATGTTGTCTTTTTAATAAAAGCCATTCTAACTGGGGTAGGATGACAGCTCATGATTTTGACTTCATCTCCCTCATGAGTAAGGATATTGAACATTTTTTTATATATCTGTTGGAAAAATTAATATGTTTTGTTTTGAGAAGTAAATATTCATGTCCTTTACTCACTTTTAAGTGAAATTATTATTATTTTTGTTGGTGGTGGTGTTTCCCATTTAATTAAGTTTCCTTCTGTGTGCTGGATATTGGTTCATTGTCACATAAATAGTTTGCAAATATTTTCTCCCATTTAAAAGGTTGTCTCCTCACTTTGTTGATTGTTTCCTTCCCTGTGTAGAAATATTGTAGTTTAATTTAATGTCATTTATCTGCTTTTGTTTTTGTTGCCTGTGCTTTTGAAGTCTCAATCATAAAATCTGGCCTAGACCAATATTCTTTAGTATTTCCTTTATATTTTCTTCTAGGTTGGGTCTTACATTTGTTTACCCATTTTGAGTTGGCTTTTGTATGTGGTAGGAGAAAAGGGTCTAGATTCATTTGTCTTTTTTTGGATGTCCAGTTTTATCACACCATTTATTGAACAGGGTACCCTTTCCCTAACGCATGTTCTTGACAGCTTTATCCAAATACTAGCTGCTTTTATGGCGATTCATTTTTGGGTCTCTGTTACATTTCATTGGTCTGTATGTCTGTTTTTATACTGATACCATGTTGTTTTGGTTACTATAGCCTTAAATATGTTTTTGAAGTCAGGTGGTGTGATGCCGTCAACTATGTTATTTTTTGTGATTGTTTTTGTTTGTTTATTAGTTATACTCAATATTGCTTTGGCTGTTTGGGCATTATTCCATTTGAGAAGAGCGAGAATGAAGCCCCAATCACTTGTGCCTGTAAGGTCTCTCTTAAGAAGTCTGCGTTTAGCCTGATGGCTCTTCCTTTGTAAGTTACCTGGGTTTTTGCCGACAGCATGCTGAGTTCCTCCTCCTGTTAACTTTGGCTAGTCTGAGGACTCTGTGTGGCAGTGATTGTCTATTGGTGATTAATCTCTCTTATAACTAGATGTCTAATTTTCTAGCACAATCAAGAAAGTTTTCCTCAATTATTGCCTAAACGAGGCTGTCTAACTTTTGTGCATTTTTCTTCTTTACATTCAGGGATGTCTATGATCCTTCTGTTAGGCCTTACCTCCGAGTTTATTCTGCTCCACTATTTTGTCCCTTCTCCTTTCTCAGGTTCCCAGTTTTTCTCTGCGGTGTCCACAGACATTTCTCTGTCATCTCTGTGATCTATACCTGAGCTGGAACTCCTCTCTTCCCTCCTCATTCCGTCAGTCTACCTTCCTGCCAGGGGGGGTCCCACAACCAGTGTCCTGGGCTACCCCTCTCCAACAGTCTTCATAGTTACTAATAAGCACAGATAGTAAATTTTTAAAATAATATGTATAATTCTAGATCTGTTTGCCTGATGATCATCATTGATATTAAAACTGATGTGTTACCAAACATAGATTTGCTTCTCAAAAAATAAATAAATAAATAATTTTTCTCAGTAAACTAGTACAAGTAATCAAGTCGATGGGGTTACTCTATAAGCTTGTGAAGCTCATGATTCATTACGCATCCTTCTCTGTCTTTGATATTCCCTTTGATTTGGCATTTAATGTGTATTTGAAAGGAAATAATGACTTAAAGAAGATTATATCTCTGAAATGTTCTCATAATTATGGTAGAAAATGTTGAAATATAAATTATGAATTCAATTTTAGTGGAATAAGTTTCTCTATATATTAAATATTTAGAACATCATAACTTTCTTAATTGGTTAAATATAAACCCTATATCTTAAAAAAGACTATATTTTGAAATGGAAAAAATTTAAGAACAGATTAATTCAAACTAACTAGGAATGGTAAGGTAATAAGAAATCTTAGTCTTGTCAAATGCTATTCTAATGCCAAATAAAATTAGAAACCATTCACAGGATGACTGTTAAACGGTAAATCATAATTAAAAAGCTTGTGCAATACAAATTACTAGGTAAAGCAAGTAGTCTGCAAATTACCCTCAGAGAAAAGTATAATTTATATTAAATTCAGGTCTATGAGAGATTCAAGACAAAGGTCACCAGAAGGCGGGATCTGGAACCACTTCACCAGGTCATCCTGGCAGGTGTTCCCCTTTCTTAAATAGCAGAGGGAGGGAAGTTTTCTGGAAGTTATGATAACTAGGTCAATATTAACATTTATCTTAAAATTTGTGATGAGAGCTCAAGAAAGAAATTAAATACACAAAATGGTTTCCATCAAATCATCACTTGGTCTTAAACATCAGCAGACATTAATGCACAATATAAAATGTGAGTTTTTATATACTAGGCTTTGAAAACAACAAATTTAATCAATAACATACAGATTACAAGACAAAATACAGCTCTCTTACATTCAATGTCTAAATGAAGTTCACGAGTCAATACTAGGAACAGACAAGTTGAATCTCAAAGTAAAAAACGATTACTCGGGATAAATAATTTTATTATCTAAAGCCTCCTTACCATGATAATCCTAAATTGTTATGCATTTAATATAGTTCCAAATGTATTTGCTACTGCCTATCATAAAATATATACTAGATTTTTACAAATAATACTAGATTTTTATGAACATATACATATGTCCATATATATATATAAATACTGTGTGCTTGAACAATGAAATTTAATGAAGGAAAATGCAATGTGGAATGCAGGTTTCAGCGAGGCGTTAAATTTGATCTGGTTAAAACTTAGTGGCCATAAGACTTAGATGTGTTTAAAATTTTTGTAAAGAATAGGAAGAAAACATTTACTGAATGCCTCCATTGTGCTAGTTCATTAATTTAATCACTAACATTTCATTGCCACCTTACTGAGAAATGTGTGCAAAGAACTCTTTGTGGATGAGCTGTCATAATTCTCAAAACGATTTTTATTATTTTATTGATGATAAAAGATTTCGCTAAGAGGAAACCACATTTACACTCTTGTCATTACAGATCTTCGGGCTAAGGACCATTAATTAGCACAGAGTTCAAGCAAACTGATCAAAACACATAGTAGCCGGTAGAGGAGCCAAGACCCTTTGAAGATCGTACTGTAACATCTTTATGCTGTTTTTATTTGTGCTGCATACAGAAGTAAAACTGGGCAGGGAAGGTAAGGTGTAGTGAGGGAATCATTCATGTGAAAAGGCTACTTTCCGAGAGGGATGCTGAAGTAACACTGTAAATGTGAATAGGAAATGAAATGTTTTGAAACTTAACCTTAGTCTTTTCAGTGTGCTTTTAATTTTGTTGTACTACCAAATTAAACTATTATGTCTTAACACGTCAAAGTTTTGTGTTAAAATTAAAATTGGCTCAGAGAGATAAACCAATGATCTTCCATAAGAAGGTACAATTAACTTTAAAATTATAGTTAATTTATGATGTGACTGGATTTTTGAACACATTCCAAAGGCAGAGATTCTTGAATGTTTTGATTTTAGGATGCAATTATACTTTTAAACGTGAGAATCTCAAAGAGAGTTGTTTATATAGGTAAATACATACAGTAGGACCTCCATGTTGACCACCTCCCTACACTGACAGCTACTTAAGTTGACCTAATTTTCACACGCTGACATGCACCACATGTACATATCAGTCCAGCAGGCCTAGTTCTTTACATTGGCCACCTCCGTATGTTGACCAGCTTGTTACAGTCCCCTGGGTGGTCAATTTATGGAGGTTCTACTGAATGTACGTATATACACACAAATATTTAAATGTATATCATATTAGACATTTTAAAAATAAGACATTCTGAAAGCACTTATTAATCATTATTTAAACTATTACAAATTAACTATAACTATTATTGTAGTATCTTATTACAATAACTTTCTAAAATAAGAAAAATAGTAATAAGAGTGTTATTGCTTTCTATTTTACCAAAACTCTCAAAGGTTTGGCTTGATAGCAAACAACTGAACTCTGTGCTTCTACCTTCAATTTGCTGTAATATCGGACATGATGGAGCCTATGGAAAAATGTACAGTCCATTTTTGAAAATACGAGAATAAAAAATGCAAATAACATTTTAATTTCATTTAAAAAACCATTGTCCTTCGGGACCCCTGAAAATATCACGTTTTCATATGTGTGAGGGTGATTGCTCTGAAAGATTGGCATACCAAACAGTGAATTTTGATGAAGAGAGAAAAAGTCAGCTCAGGGAAGGCTTGTTAGTAAGATAGATCTCACAGAAGCTCAGAAGAAAGTTTTCAGTAAGAGGAAACTATAAACGGTGGAAGTATACCCCCACCTGCACACACACACACACACACACACACACACACTGGGGCGGAGAGCAAAGCTAAACCACTATTTTGAAGGTTTTCTAACTGGAGCACTATCTACTATTCTAGAATTGTATTAAACTATGGAATCTACTGACTCCTACTCTGGCTTAGACTCTGAAATTCCTATCAGACCCCAAATGAAACCTTCACATCCAGGACTTTTTAAAACACAGAGTATAGGAAGCAACGGTTGCAGCAGGCAGAATAATCAATTCCTACTATGTCCACCTTGTCATCCTGAAGCCTGCGAGAATGTTACTTTACCCAGCAAAAGAATTTTGTGGATGTGATTAAGCTGAAGCCCTGATTCCTCCAGCTTCTGGAGACCACCATAGTCATGGGCTTCTAGCTCTTTTCTCTGAGAGATGCATCAGTGCTGGTTTTAAGATGGAGAAAGAGGGTCTTCTCTGAGAATCTCCAGAAAAGAACATGGCTTTGCTGACACCTTAATTTTAACCCACTGACACCCATGTCATTTTTCTAACCTAAAAAATAATTGTCAGGAAATGCTTTTGTAGTGTAAAGTAGTGTAAAAGCATTTGCGTGGTGTTAATTTGTGACAGCAGCAGTAGAAAACTATGCAGTGGTAAAGGCATTGCAGTGATGTTCTCAGTTCCAAAGCTATCTGTTGATAAATGGTGAGTAGGCCAGTCAAGGGTGCAGGCCCTGGAGACAATTCTGGGTTTAGACGCTGACCTGTGAAGCTGCTGAGGCTGTGCCCTTGAGCAAGGCACATATATCTCTGTCGTCCAGCTTCCTCACTTATAACATGGGCCTGACAATAACAGTGTCTTCCTTACAGGGTTTCATAATGTGTTGATATTTTATTAAAAATTTAAAATAACGCTTGACACATAGCACTATATGATGATTGATAAATAAATGAAGAAAAAACATAAAACAGGATGCATGAAGTCATTTACGGCACAGATGAAATTTTATGGTAAAGAATCAATACCAAAAGCAGTAGTGACATTTAATATTTACAGGAAAATACTGTTGATTTATTCATCTTTTTCTATTATACAGTCTTAATTACATACATACAAACTGGTAAAAATTTGTTATTAAAGTCAAAACAAAACATAAATAGAACACTAGTTCTAAGAGATACTGAAGCTTAATGCTCTAATATAGCTAATGAAGAAAAAAAGATAAAACCATTATTAACACACCTGAGGGTGAAAGACTCCAAGGATGACAAGCTGATACATGGCGCACTAGATACGACCGTCCTGAAAATGTCTTTAGACATTTTTGGGTTATCTTTTATGTTAGCAAACTAAGAATTTTAATTTTGTCAATCCACGTACACAAACATAACTTCCTTCATTTCAATTGGGAAATATTGACAACACAAATTGATTTGCCGAGTTGTAGTATAGCAGTCTTTTTTCATTGATTAAAACTCAGTTTTACAGAAAATTCACCAGCAGAAACAAAAGACAAATTTAACAAAATCCATGATATCTTTCTTAGCACTGATAAAGAAAAATTAATAAAACTTCTTAGTTGAGGTTTCTGATGTTCCCGCCTCCAGCCTTTACTCACAGTGGAGAGCACCTTCGTTCCTTTGTATTTGCACCCCACTTTGTATGTGGCATTTATTTTCTACCTTGTAATAAAGTGTTTAAATATAAAAAATGACACGTCTTCTATCACAAAGGGGCCTTGAGAAGCAGAACTAGCACCCCCAGCAGAGCTACGGACACAGTGGGCACTTAAACTATTTATAATAAGAGAATTAAAACCCTTGGTTAAAAATAGCTTCTATAAAACTGCTGGAAATAATGTCTCACTGATAGTCATTGTACTGTTTTCTGAGGAAAACTTTGTTGGGCAAAGAGAAAAAATGTCTTAAGATGTTAGATGAATGTGTTCTGTTCAGTTTTGATGTAATTTTTCTGTTCCTTTTGGAACTTTACCATTTACTGCGTAATGAGACATAGACTTTATAACAAGCACCTCATTTGCTATTCTATAGCTATTTCATATAAATATAATTGTGTGCATTTTATTTAAATGTTTAATATAAAAAATCAAATGCAACATTCTTTAGGACAATATTCTTCACAGAAAACTCAATGTTATTTTAAAAGACAGTATAAACTCACAAAAGAAGGACTTTATATCACCAATGAATATGCTTTTTGGTTAAAAATATATTAGCTAATAATTTAATAGCTATAAATTATTATCTCTAACAAGTAAAAAAATATTTAACAGTAGATGGTTATGTGTCGTTGAGACGTTTTGAACGTATGCTGTTTATTTTCTGAGTTCCAATACTCAAATATCATGAAACCCCATGAAATAAGCTATGTACTATAATTAGGAAAAAATAACTTCAAAATGCACATACTGATATAAAGCATATATTCAATAGCTTGTACTCTAATTTCTTCATCCTCTCTTCCTGTTAAGGCTGTGTTCTTAGAAATTAATCCTAGGCTCAGCACTTGTGGCTCAAGCAGCTAAGGCGCCAGCCACATACACCTGAGCTGGCGGATTCGAATCCGGGCCCGGCCTGCCAAACACAATGATGGCTGCAACCAAAAAAAAGAAAAATAGCCAGGCATTGTGGCGGGTGCCTGTAGTCCCAACTACTTGGGAGGTGGAGGCCGGAGAATCGCATGAGCCCAGGAGTTGGAGGTTGCTGTGAGCTGTGATGCCACAGTACTCTACCCAGGGCGACAGCTTGAGACTCTATTTCAAAGAAAGAAAAAAAGGAAATGATATCCTAATTAGCCAAAATGAAGTTAATATATTGAACTCAAGTTTGAATGCAAAATGTGTTGGCAACTAGGAGCAAAGGGTATGGTAAAAAGATGTTGATAAAAAAATGAAAACTTGTTGAGAGGTAATACAGGCTGAGAAATCCACTTGAAAACGTAAGGTTTGAAATCTTGAGCTAAGCTTTTCCTGCTGTCTGAACTTGATAAATAAAATCAATTGGGCATTTGTGCTTCATTCTAGTTGGCGTAAATGACCGTAATCATGGGGCCCATGTGTTTGTTACTTTCTTTGTCAGAAGCGATACTTCTACATGCAAGAGATTTACTGTAAATCATTGATTTTAGATTTTATGAATTTTATTGAAGGACATTTACATAGTTAGCTCACATTAAAAAGAAATTATTGTCTTAGTTACTGGTATGATCGAACACTCTGCACCAAGGCATGAATAAAAAATAACTTGCAAAATCCTTTCCCCAATTAACATTGTGAATGAATAAGCTGATTGATAAATAATAAATACAAAGAATATGCTTTAAAACATTTCTCATTTAGTGAAACTTTCAATGGTAGTTTATGAACCAATTTGAATAAAATTTATTATCATCTATTTTAACAGAAACATGATTGGTTGTTTCCATGAGTCCCTCAAGATATAACTCTGAAAATATAACACAATTATAAATATAAATGAGATGATACCCCTGTTTTTGTAATTAATTCTATAATAATAAGCTAAATAAATTGTATATTTTCTGCATTCTATATCCTTAATAAACATTTCTTTATACGTGTAAAATTACTTCTTATGTAATTTTAATATGAATACATAGCATATTTAAAGTATATCATACAGATGTCCAATCATGTCCAATTGAAACATGGTACCATTTTTCCTGTTATAAATTATCTAGTAATGAAAAAATTATATTTCAGAATTTTTTGTGGGTGAATATATATATGTTCTTACATATATCAATTTATGTCTATGTGTACATATAAGTATGCTATAATATTTGTTTATTTTTAGGTAAACATTATGCAATTTTTATCCTTTTATGTTATTACAAAAAATGAGAATGTTCAAATTTATAGAGTTATTTCCTTCTCTGTACATATTTAGAAGGTAATTTTGTCTTTCCAAGTTTCCCATAAGGGAAAGATAATGCATTAGTGGCTCCCCAAAAAGGCATAATATCCTAACAAAAATATTTAGGTGAATATTTCAAAATGATCTAATTAATAATAGAGACATAATTTATGTCTTGACTTCTAAGTCCAAGCATTTTGAAATTCATCATATAATTCTTTTTGGTAGACAGAATTTATTCACAGAAAAAATGTATATTAAAAAACAAATTATTTAAATGAGAAAAAAATGCAATATGTGAAAATTTTAAATGCAGAAATAGTACATTAAAATGTTGAATGAATCTCTGACAATAATGTGAAAAAACAGCTAAGAGTTTTGTGAGTTCTTTTGTTTCTCCTTTAATAAATATCAAACAAATACAATTGTAGAAACAGAATTATCACACTTCTCATAAGAATAAAAGACATTAGAAAACAATGGTATAATATCAAAATCCAGATACCAAACAAACAGAACAAAACCAACAGCCTAAACCTTATGGTCGCTATAAACTATCATTCAGGGGTAAGTGCGGCATAAGGAGTTGGGATCATTCAGGGGTAAGTGCGGCATAAGGAGTTGGGATCATTCAGGGGTAAGTGCGGCATAAGGAGTTGGGAGAGAACGGTGGCAGGAAAACTACATCAACAAAACGAAAGTACTCAAGGCCTTTTACAAGAGAACCAGGTGAAAATATCTTGTATGTCCAGCACCAGTGAAGGTAAGTAAGTAGATAGAAAACATTGCTTCAGGCCACACGATATCAGAATCTGCATAAGGAAAGCAGACGGGAGCAAAGAGCATCTGAAAATCTGAGAAAAGAAGAACAAAAAGCTGCCCACAAGCATATCTGGAAATTGTGTGGGTGGAATCAATGGGTCAAGTGCATGTGGACTTTAGAAGAAGTTCAGTGCTCCATGGCTGGTGCTTGCTCAAGCACAATAGCCATGAGCCATCTTTATTCACTGTCTTAGATATCCAATCTCATCAGATAAAAATAATCCAAGAATAAAGAAGACAAAAGGTAAAGATTCCTTATCAGCGTTAATACAGCAAAGTATGTACACACCTTTCTCAACTAAGGATAATAGGGAGGAAGCAGAATCTCAGGGAAAAAGTGCAACTTCAAAATGGAATGTAACCTTAGCAAATACACATCCCATTCTCCAAACATGTTGTGTACACCCAAAGTTGCTGAACTGAAAAGATCAGTAGGTTGGAACACACACGTGCCTCTTGGTTGGACCACTAATCTTAAGAGCCCCACTTTTTTTATAGTTGCAAAAGATGCCAGAATTTCGTATGGCCCTCGTCCCAGGAATTGCTCCTGCTGCCGTTGCTTACGAGTACTCCTATAACTGCTACTCGCCAGCACTCACGCAGACTCAGTGTGTGCTGTGAATTAATTTAGGTGCTCACTATTAACTTGTCATTCATGTAAATCATTTAATCTTCTCAATAACCCTATTTTGCAATAACCCTATATGGCATCACAACATAAATACTAACTTGTCCAAGACTGAGCTCCTGCAAGTTGACTTACTACAAAACTCAAGGGAATCTGAATATTACTAATTGTTGAAGGTATTCGAGACTGGCAGACTTCTTGGATGGCAAATCAGGTTGCACTTTTACGATGCCGTGTAAGCCGCCAGGGCAAATTTTGCATAGGTGTCTCTAATTATGTCAGAAAAACACGTGAGGAACAGGAACTCTCATTCACTGCTGATGGGAACACAAAATGATACACCCACCTTGGAAGGCATTTGTACTTTTTTCTACAAAACAAAACATACTTTTACCATACAATCCAGCAATCACATTCCTTGGGACCTCTTCACAGGAATTGAAGATGTTTGTCCACCCAAAATTTGGACTTCAATGCTCATAACAGCTTTATTCATAATTGCCAGAATTTAAAGGCAACTGAGATGTCTTTTTGTAGATAAATACAGTTTATCAGTTAAGTTTTATCAGATAAATACAGTTTTGCAGTTCAATTTTGCAAACTCGGTTTAGTCTTCACCTTAACTAATGAGAATGGTTTACACACACTTGGGAAAAAATATTTAAATTTTGTACTAATATCTAGTGTACCTGCACAATAGCTTCTTGAGGGAGCATCAGGGAAGATGGCATGTAGTTACAGCTGCTGTTTTTATTTTGCTAAGAAATGGTTATACATTCAGACTTCATCTGACTTCATCATGTATATTTAAGACCAGTCCATCTAACAAATAGATACATTTGTATTTGTCTTTCTAGCATTTTGATTGTAAAGCTAATTTTCTTCTCATAGGCCACAGATTCAATTATAGATATTGTAATAAAAATCTATTAAAATGGGATAATTTGATATTTTAGTCACCTGCATTCATGTATTATGTTACCATACAAGCGTGCTTATTTGTAGCATCTGTACGTGGAAAATGTTTATGTTCTCTGCCATCCTCATTAAGAAGATAATTTGAACGGAAAGACGTAGCAGACTGAATAAAATGGCTCCCCAAATGATATCCACATCCAAATTTCTGGAGCCTTATATGACAAAAAGTGACTTTCTAGATATGATTAAATTTAGGGCCTTGAGGTGGAGAAATTATCCTAGAGTATCTAGATGGACCCTAACTGCCATCGTGGATCTTTTCATAGAGAGAAAGAAATGGAGATTTGACACACAGAAGGGGACATGGCAATGTGACCACAGAGGCAGAATTACAGAGGTGCAGCCACAGCCAAGGAACGTCACGACAACAGAAAGAGGAAAAGAATCCGTTTTCCCTTGAACCTGTGGGAGAGCGTGTCCCTACAGATGCCTTGATCTCAGCTGAGTGAAACAGATTTTGACTTCTTGCCTCCAGAACTCTAACATAATATTATATATTGCCCATATATATATTTTTTCATTTTATGTATTTTAATCTATACATATTTAAGTGATTTTTAAATATAATTACAAATTTAGAGGTAAAATACCAGCAAATGCAGATCTACTGAATTAATTTTAAAAAGTTACGTTGTGTTTGAATATCTGTGATCATTCCAGATCTTGGAATATTCTTCATATTAGAAATGCTAAATAGGTATTATCTTACTTCTTTGGAGGCCCCAAACAAGGTAATTATAGAATCATGAGAATCTTCTGAGCATTTTGCTGTTGGAATGCAGGGAAGTGACACCTGAGAGGTTTAAGGAATTAGACTCAATTAGTCCGATATAATAAGTATACTACTTAACAAAATTTAGCATCGTTGAAGTGACTTGCCTCTTTATATAATCTAGTTTTGATAAGGCACTTGCTTGATAAAATGTATTAGGTACTGAAGGAAAGATTGATTAAATTCCTTTTCCAACTCAGCAAATTTAGTCTCGTAGTCCTACTTTGGCATTAAAATTAATGGTGCCCATTAGTGAATTGTATTCAAATAGAGTGCTTCAGCCCAGTATTTATTTACTGGAGAAGTTTATAAATAAAATATCCCGCTCCACATGAAATCTCCTTTATGACTTTGTATAATTTAAGCCATAAATTTGGTAATTGAACATCAAAAAGTTTACCTGCACTGCACCATGTGGTGGCTAAAGAGATAAAAATAATTGTAAAGTCAGTAACACAGGAAAGATTTTATAATAAAAAGAACACAATAAAGACATAAATGATGCTAATTTAAATTAGCATTGAATAAGTGCTGGATCAAGCACTCCAGCCAAATTTACGAATAGTGCAGTGATTAGTATGGACACACACAGAATTGGGGCAGTCCTTTTTATTTTGGGTTCATACAAGGGTACATATGATCAGCTAACATTATTTGCGTTTGTAAAAATTTCTGGTTGTCATTAAGATCTTCACCCAGAAAGTGTGCCATTGTACCTGTTAGATGAGAACTGACCATCCCCCTCCAGCCTCCCCCCTTCTGAATTTGATTGAGTTTTTCTGTCACCTGTGCACATTGTTAATCGACAACTTTCAATTTAGTATTGACCAGAGGGGGATTCTTGATTTTCCATTCTTGTGAAATTTTACTGGGAGCATGCTCCTAAAAATGCATCTAAGTTGTAACAAGAGATCCAAGATCTTCATCTTTTTTATGGCTGAACAGAATTCCATGGCATAAGTCTACGACAGTTTATTAATCCAGTAATGTGTTGAAGGGCGGTTGCATTGCCTCCACACCTTTGCAATTGTAAATTGGGCTGCTGTAAACATGTGAGTGGAAAGGTCCTATGACAAAATGACGTTTTTCATTTTCGGATAGATGCCTAGTAGTGGGATTGCAGGATCAAGTGGAAAGTCTACTTGTAGCCCTTTCAGGCCTCTCCATAGTTCTTTCCATAGAGGCTGTTCTAATTTGAAGTCCCACCAGCAGTGCAGGAGTGCTCCTTTCTCTGCACCATGCCAGCATCTTGTGCCTTGGGGCCATGTGACATGGGCCACTCTCACTAGAGTTAGGTGATATCTTAAAGTGGTTTAGAGCAAACAACCCCCTTAACATCTGGGCTAGAGACCTGAACAGAATATTATCTCATGAAGACAGAGGAATGGCCAACAAACTCATGGAAAAAAAATGATCATTGTCTCTATTTATTTATTCTTTATTATTTTATGTTGATTTCTAATTATTAAGGGTACATAGTAGTTGCATATATTTATGGCACACATACATATGTGATGTTTTGATACAGGCTTACCTTGATTAAACGAGGGTAATTGGGGTATCTGTCACCCCAAGCATTTTTCATTCCTTTGGTTTAAGAACATTCCATGCTACTCTTACACGTTTAAAAATAAACAATAAATCATTGTTAACTGTAGTCTGGCTATTGTGCTACCAAATACTAGATCTTATTCATTGTATTTAACTATTTTTATAGCTACGTACCATCCTCATTTTATACCTCCCTTCCTGTTGTATTTCTCAGCTCTCATAACTACCACTCTATTTTGTATTCAGGAGTCCATTTTTTTTAATTCTTTAGCTCCTGTATGAGTGAGAACATGTGAAATTTGTCTTTCTGTGCCCAGCTTATTTCACTTCATGTAACATCCTCCAGTTCCATCTGTGTTGTTGTGAATGTCAGAGCATCATTCTTTGCTGTGGTTGAAAATCTGTGCATTGAGTATGTGGGCCACGTTGCCTTTATCCGTTTATAAAGTGGTTCATACTCCCAGTTCTGGATTTGCTGGATCATTTAGTAGGTTTTTGAAGTTTTTAATTCTCCCTTTGGTTTCTGGGATACTGGCAATTCGTAGAATTTGTTGCTTCATGGATTTCCATATATCATGAAGGCTTTTCTCATTCCTTTTTGTTTTTTCTTTTTTTTTTTTTTAATTTGTCTGACTAGGTTATTTCAAAAGACCTATCTTCAAATTCTGATATTTTCTCTTATGACTTAGTCTATTTATTTATTTTTTTTTTTGCAGTGTTTGGCCCGGGCTGGGTTTGAACCCACCACCTCCAGCATATGGGGCTGGCGCCCTATTCCGTTGAGCCACAGGCTTTCAAATGTATTTTGCAGTTCATTGGATGAATGCTTCAGTTCCAGATTTCTCAGTTTTTTTTTTTTTAATGCTGTTTATTTCTTTAGTGAATTTCTCATTCATATTCTGCATTTTTTGGTCACTTCTTTGTATTATGTTTGAACATTCTCTTGTATCCCACTGAGCTTCTATAGAATATTAGCTTGATTTCTTTTTCCAGGATTTCATGAGTTTCCTTTTGTTTAGGATTTTCTCTGGAGAATTATTATGTTATTTGGAGGTGTTCAAATTTCCTTGTCTTTTGATCGTTCTTTCATGGACATTGGTATCTGCACATGTTCACGTCTGATGTATTAAACATTTTTTCCAATTTTTAAATTCACTTCTGTAGGGGACGTCAGTTTTCTTAGTATGAATTTGGCAATTTGGCTGTGATTCTGGGTGTGTATGGTAGTGTATTCTCTGAATGATTTATCTGGCTGTAAATAGTGTTGGTGACATCTGTGATTTCCTCACTTGCTTAAGTTAAGTTTGTTGTGGAGGCTATGGTGCAGTTTTTTGAGGATCTGGGATACCAGATAGGCCAGTCTTTGAGCCCCTGCTGTTGCAACAGAGAGTGAAGTCCGCCTGCCTAGGTGCTCTCAGGCATGTTCAGGTTTCCAGGTGCATCCAGACTGGGCATTCTTGGACCGCCATGTGGCTTACTCAGATACTGGTATTAGCAGTGAGGGCCAGGCAAGTTGGTGGCTACTCAGACCCCTGGCAGCTGGTGTGACATGGGTGCTAGCAGTGAGAGAAGTGGAATGACCTTTGGGTTTCAAGTGGTGCATGGCTGGAATAGGCTGGGAAGAGCACTTTTCAAGCCCACGGGTGGTACATACTGATAGGGACCAGCTGTGGAGGTACCTCCTAGTTGTGTAAGGTGAACCTTAGCACCCTGAGAGTTTTCAAGTACCAACAGTCTGGACTGGGCTGTGCAGTCCCCTGGTTCCTAGACTGTGTGCTCTGCCACAGGGGAAAAAGGGTAAAGCCTGGCCAGGGCGCCATCTTCTTAAGCCCCACAATAGTGAGTATAGGTACTGGGGCTGGTATCCAAGGGTGGGCCACTTTCCAGGCCACCAGCAAAATTCCATGTAGCTGTCCTACCATGAGGGTGGGGCTGCTGCCTTTAGTGATGGTGGCCCAGGTTCAGAGGTGGGGAACATTCAGGCTACTATGTCTTATTTCAGCTGCAGTGGCCAGTGACCTGTCCATTTAGCTCTGTGGTCAGCAGCAAGTTCTTCCCTGGTACTATGGGCCCTCACTGCTAGTCACTCGGACAATGAGCAGTCTGATGAAGGTGTAACTCATAAAGGTGTTTGGCTCAGCCCATGGAGTAGCCCAGGGCCACTCATGCCTAAACCTAGGAACATCAGCCAGTGCTTCTCCTGGACCTCAGCCCTAGCACTGCTGGGCTCCCGGCCACTGAGCAGGGCATTGTGAGCAGGGTTCTAGAATGCATCTTGCTGTAGTTGCCAGGTCTCGGGGCTGGTTTGAGCTTCCTCTTTGGGGCTAACAGACAGCATGTTTATGTCAGGTTCAGGGACCACAAGGATTGAGGGGCTCTCCTGTAGTTAGAATCGTGGGAACCCAGGATGAGAACTTGAATTCCAGGGATGTCTCACTTCCCCCCTCCAGGGATTGCGAAGTTTGTCCTGGCTTCCAGCCCTGCTGAGCAGGCTGCCTCCTTCCTTCCCCTTTCTCCCCTTAAGTATTTTGTGTGACTTTTCCGTTGTATTCCAGGGCTCTCTCTTGGATGATCTATTCAAATTGTGAGCATCCGCCTTATTTATTTTCCTCCCAGTGGAAGAAGAGAGTATAAAATGCCTCTAATCAGCCATGTTAAATCCCCCCTCATTTTTCAGATCCAAGCCAACTTCCAATTCAGCTTGTTAATCAGTTTCTTATGGGTAATATCTGCTCCTTTTTTTTATGTAAAAAACAAACAACTCTGATACCGGCAACCTTCTTTCCTTTCTTGATTTTCTCAATATTCTCCTTATTTTTCTTATATTTCTCCTCCTTTTCTCCTCCTTCCGCATTCCCTGGCTGCTTTACTTCATGAGTACCCACCTTCCCTGGGAGAATCTGTAAAACATTTACTGAAAAATATGGATTAACCTTCTAGATGAGAAAGAACAATGTGGGGACATAAGACTTTTGTGTTGCTTAGGGCACTATATTAAAAAAAAACTAATAAACTAACATTAAGGACCTCTTGCGGCAAATAATAATCTTCTACATTACATCACATATTTTAAGGCTTTTTGTGAGGCTAGCGGATTGTCATCTTTAGAAATGGGGAATTCTAGTAAGTGGGTATGTGACACAAGTTATTTCAAATTGGCAAAATTATACTAACTACGCTTGAACATTTGTAAGTCAACTGCATAAAAATTTTGTACTATTTCTTGAGACAGAAAAAAGTTTCAATTTTTAGCAGACATGGGGTCCAGCTCCTGCTGAGGCTGGTGTCGAAATTCTGAGCTCAAGCAATCCACATAATTTTGCCCTATTAAAAAATCATTTTGACGGGGGCGGCGCCTGTGGCTCAGTTGGTAAGGCGCCAGCCCCATATACCGAGGGTGGAGGGTTCAAACCCAGCCCGGCTGAACTGCAACAGAAAAAAAAAAATAGCCGGGCGTTGTGGCGGGCGCCTGTGGTCCCAGCTGCTGGGGAGGCTGAGGCAAGAGAATCACTGAAGCCCAGGAGTTGGAGGTTGCTGTGAGCTGTGTGATGCCACGGCACTCTACTGAGGGCCATAAAGTGAGACTCTATCTCTACAAAAAAAAAAAAAAAAATCATTTTGACAAAAATGAAATCAAAATAACTCTAAAACTCATGATAACTTACGGGCATTAGCATTTTGATCTGGGAGTGGTCATCCATTAAACAAAAAATGAGAAAACTTTCTTTCCAGAGATAATAATTGTTTCAATTACAACAAATACAAAGAACATTGCATTTATCTTCTCACACAAACACACTCTTTTTGATTTTTAAAAATCCTGGCTTATTGTACCCTCAATGAATCCCCAACAATAAAAAAAAAAAAAAAGGAAAAAAAAAAAAGAATATAAATGTCTTAACATAATAAGTAAGAAAATGCCAGGAAGGCTGTGTTAACCAGTTTGATGAAAACATTTCAAATTGTATATAAAACCAGCATATTGTACCTCATGATTGTGTTAATATACACAGCTATGATTTAATAAAAAATATATATAATAAAAAAATTTTTTTTTGCTTTTACTTTTGTTTAATTGGAAAGGAGCATAGGTTTTTTTAACATCATGGGTCTTATCCAGAGGGAGTTATTTTCTGAAACAGAAGAAAGACTACATCAGAATCTGTCTCACAAGCATGGGGAGAGTGTGCTTCTGAAGCTTGTAGATGCTGTAATTAAGATTTTTTAAATTAACTTTTGTGCAGCAGAAATGTTAATGTGATATGCATAAAATATATATGTAGAGTTTTCAGAATGAAAATCAAACAGCAATTCATTTACCGCTAATTTCAAAGAATAAATTATTGTCATCACCACCACAGCCCCGCAAGTGACCCTCCCTGAATAGGAAGGCTGACATGTCCCAGAGGAAATATTCTGATGATTTAAAATGCAGCCTGGCTGTGATTTTAATTCTCAATATACATATTTGTAAAGCACGTTTGCATACCCTGTTTGTTTTAAAGATCTATATGAATTTAATCATATTGCATGCATTTTCATTAAATATTGTTTGAATTTCAAACATATTACCTATAGCTATATTTAATTTATCTGTATTTTATTTACTTATATAGTCTATCATAGTCGATCTGTCAATGTTACAGTTTATGTCACATTTTGGCCATAATAAACAGCACGCCTACAGACACTCTCACCTATGAATCTTAACAAACATATGCAAGGAGGTCTTCAAGGTTTGTCCCTAAGAGTAAAATTACTGGTGTGAAAAGTTTATGAATTTTGCTTCTGTCAGGGCCCAGGACTGGCCAGGTCTTGGGCCTAGCTTAATTAGGTTCCAGATGCAGACTGCTAAGCTACCTTGCTCAGGAATAATTTCTCTTAAGTGCCTGAGGGCTACTACTTCAGCTGGAGAGAGAGAGAGTAAAGCAGTCTTAGACTAGATAGATCGTAGTCTTTAGTAGAGCTTAGTAATCTTCAGCGTCTCTGTGCTGGTGTTCTGCAGGCAAAAGAGGAGACAGAATAAGAGTAAGCGGGTCATGATAGACTGTGCATGCTCCCAACTGCCTTCTCCTCCAGCCTAATATAAGGCTGATCTCGTGCCGCTCAACACCACAGGTGTAGAGACTGCCAATTCACCACTGCTCTCATCTCGCGAGCTCTCATGCTTGTTAGGAGAGCTAAATCCCTCTCCATGCCCTTTCCACCAAGGTGTTCCATTATTGAGCTATACAGGTATTTCTTATAACTCTCACTCCTAGCCCTAGGCTATATGGGCTGCTGCATTTCCCCCCTTTTTTATACAAACAAAATAATGTTTAATGTGGTAAGGGCAGTTCTTCCTGTTATCCAGCCCTTTTCTTGCTAGGCAAAAGAATATGGTAATGGTCAAAGTTCAGAATTCCAGGTACTGGGCTCTTTAAATGATGAAGCACAATACAGATTTAAACTATTAGCTGCAGCTAGGGAAACCCTGTGATTGTAATGTTAATTCCCTTAAAGGTCTTTTTAAACTGAGAAGACAAACTGAGAAAATCTTAGCTGAGAGAATTTACCATTTCTTTAACTGTAGGAACTTTCCTTTGTTATTTACTTAACTGATGAACAAAAGATAACACTTTCCTTGCAATCTTCGCAAGCAAAGATTTCTCTCTCGCTATGCCAAAGGTTTTGCTACTCGTGGTCCTAACAAATCCACCCTTCACAGACCTCAAAAGACAGTTACTCGTGAACTAAGGGCCCTGGACTTCACAGTTCCTCTCAGAGGCTCTGTTACTCATGGTCCTTCAGTGGTCCCGCACTTCACAGTTCCTCGGTAGCGGAGTTTCTCCTGCTTTCAAGCTGCTTTTCCAGCAGAATTTTTGCCAATTGATTCCAGACTTTTTCTAATGGAGCTCCCTAGCACAAGGGTGGTTTAACTCTCAGTTACCCTTCCCCACCTTGTCCTCCTTCTCATAATCTCCCAAAGGAGTCACTTACCCCGAGTGTCCCTTTCCCCTTTGGGCCGTGTCCAGGCTCTTTAGTGGACCCAGTTATAGTACACAGACGCTGATGAGAGGTGGCTTACCCCTTCACCACGCAGGATAACCAAATATTCCACAAACATATTTAATCTAATTCTCCATCATCATGCCTTGGCCTGGTTTAATTTCCTCAGTTTTATGTTGAGGCACCATAGGTCTAACCAAGCTGGAGAGTGCTCCCATGGCATACAATTGAATTATACTGTTTTTTTTTTTTTTCGAGAATAGTTGGAAATGAAAATATTAAAGAAACTATGTTTTAATTTCTTTCATTTACCAGTGGGTCCGGATTCTAGCCCAACTGTTAATTTCCCTACAATAAAGGTGTTCCATCTTTATCAAACTGAGAATGGCATTTGTTGCCCAATGAAAGCCTTTTTTACACTCCTCCACACACCTGGAGTTTTACATGCTCTTGTTCTTTTTTCTTTTTTTTTTTTTTTTTTTGCAGTTTTTGGCCGGGGCCAGGCCTGAACCCACCACTTCTGGCATACAGGGCCTTACGCCTAGAGCCCCAGGCTCCACCCACTCTTTGTTCCTTTTCTGTAGCATTCAGCACTCTTTCCCCTTTGAAACACTGTTTTCTCTTACGGCCTACCTTCCCACATTTATGGCATCTGATGTTAACTGGGGGATTTACCCTCTGATCTTCCAGCTGCCCAATTTGAGTTGTCATGTCAACATAGCATTTACCTGCTTCAACTGTAAGACTGTTTAATCTTTTAGCGCTTGTATCTCATTTGCTATGATTTTTCTCTACTGGCTGTTTCTTTCGGCGCTCTACTCTTTACAATTGTTCCTTTTCAACTCTTAGAACCTTTGGTTGCCTTAAAGGGACAGAAACTCTTTAGCTGTTTCTTTTTCCTCTGGAGTCTTAGCTTTTTTTATAAAACTTCACTTCACTATTTCTTCACCAGCCTCTTTGATCTACCTCAATTCTTTTCTTTTAAACAGAACTCTTAACTGCCAAAAAGGAATTCAGGCCTCGGTCTCTCAAAAGCTACTTCTTGCTGGCAATAGGCAAAGATATAGGGGAAGGCAGTTAGAAGTTCTCTTTCCTAACTTAATAAACTCTTACACCTGTTCCCAAACTTTTCTCTTTGCTGTTTTACGTAAGGCTTTTCTCACCCGTGAGGCTAAAGGCTTGTTTACTATAAGTTCTTCTTATCTCCTAGTTCTATCTTTTCTCTTTCCCTCTTGTCTAAAGGCTTTTTTCTGCTTTTTTTCTCCAGCTGCTTCACAGAAGAGGCTAAAGGCTTTTATTGGCTTTTTTCCCACAGAAGAGATAGTTAAAATTTGGGGAAAAAAAAAGGAAAGAAGAGGAAAAACCAAATGAGAAAGGCCTGTTGTTGGCTGCCTTTTTCTTAGACATTTCTTTCCCTCTAAATATTTCTGTTTCTCTTCTCTCTGTGTTTCTTACTTGCTAAAGCTTATTTCCCTCTCCGTCTGCGTTCACTGAATCCTGTCCACTACGCCATTTGTTACTGGTGTTCACTATCGCCAGGAGAGGAGACAGAGTCAGAGTAAGCAGGTCCGTGATAGAATGCACATGCTCCCGACTGCCTTCTTCTCCAGCCTAATACAAGGCTGATCTCCTGCCTCTCAACACCACAGGTGGAGAGACTGTCATCTCAGGAGCTCTCACACTTGTTAGGCCCGCTCCATGTCCTTTTCACCAAGGTGTTCCATTATTGAGCTATACAGATATTTCTTGTAACTCTCACTGCTCCTAGCCATAGGCTATATGGGCTGCTACATGTTTCATTCTGTGTTTTGAAGTAAGAGTCACTAGAAAAATAAATAACATTTTTTTTTCTAAATAAAAGAGTGTCAGTAATCTGGCAGTGAGAGGTTTCTTCCAGAGCAGAGGGCAGTGTGCAGGAGCTCACCTGAGCCTGACCCACGCAGGTGCATAATGCTCCATCTTCCTCTGAGCCCCGCGAGCTCTTTTGGTTTGACTACCAATTATCCTTTCCTTCCTATGTACTAACTATGAACATAGACATGATTATTAAAAAATTAAAAATAAAAATGAAACACTTTCTCATGGAAACTTTGTTTATGGGACCATATCCTCTACTTGTCAGGAGATATTTCTTACTACAATGCATTCTTAATATCTAGTGCAATTCTTGACACACACACACACACACTATTTCTTTTAAAATGATGTCAAATTTATGTCATTTTAATTGATAAAGCTCATGTTTATCATTAAGCTTGGACATAGGAAATTATCATGACTAATAAGTTTTGATCTACCAAACGGCAATTTCATTTGTTTCATCTTATTGCTATGAGAATACTGTTTCTTCATAAAGGACTCGTTTTAGCTTCCAAAGACCTTATGTTCCATTATAGTAAAAAGAGAAAAACAATAGAAGGTTAATACTAGAAGAAAGAGTCTCTAAAGATAAAAAAGATAGGGTGTAGGGCTATTTTACATCCTTTTTTAAATGTTTAACATTATTCTATTATTTTTTCAAGTTCAATGTACAAATATCCATTATATACCATTAACAATTAGAGAATTAAAGTTAACACAACAGCACAAAATATGAAATACATAGAAATAATTCTTCAGAAATATATAGTATTTTTACATGGATAACTTTTAGTTACTATTGAAAATATAAAAAGGCATGTCTGTGTATATTGCAAAATTGTTATTAATGATTTTTTTTTCACTTGTTTAGGTATTCCTTCTGTTATAACTTGGGTTATTGTCTTTTTTAGGGATATCAGTATACCACATAGCAAATTCAATTTGCTGGGGGTTCAGAAGGATTGTAGGAAACAGCTGGCCCACTGTGGGGTGCACACATCTGATATTGGGTGTTATTACATATGCAAGTACCTTCGGGCTTTCCAATATGTTCATACTAAGAGTAAACCAATAACACAATTTTGACAGTTTGTCTAGATTGGGTTACTTTTTGGATACAATTTTCACAACCTTCATCATGTCTTACACCTAAGATTAAAGAAGAAAGGTGAAAAAGTCCAAAGCAAAGAATCAGTTATCAGACCCATGCCTCTGCTGCTCATCCTCAAGCTTCTGCTGTGCATAGACCAGTCAGCTCCTGGTACATGACTCGGGTAGGGCTGTGGGTCTGGTAAGACGGTGGGGATGCTCTGGGTGTCCTTGGACTGTCCACTCCTCATCACTGGCTGGTTTCACATGTGAGTGATGTATCCAGGCAGGGATGCCATTCACCTTCACTGCTGTTGGTGTGAACAGGATCACCAAGTAGGGGCCTTTTCACCATGTTTTCAGTGGGCTCAGGCTCCAGTCTTTAATCCATACTAGGTTACCTGGAGAGTGAGGATGGACTGGGGGAGATAAACTAACAGGATATCTATCATTCACTCATTCTAAAATCTTTTTTTGGTTGTTATTTTTCCTAGTGACATTAGTTAGTAAGTTAGTAAATTTTATTTCTTCCAGTTCTCTTAGGGTCCCTGGTAAATTTATTAAAATGGGAGGGGTCCTGTGACATAGTATTTTATAGGGTGATAGGGTGAGTAACCTATTCTTTTTTTTTTAGTTTTTTGAACCAGGTTACATTGATTGCATTTGTTACACAAAATATCTCTTCTACGTCTTATACATCTTTAAATAATACAAATTAATCCGTTAAAACCAATCTTGAACTCCTAAGTTCCTGTTAGAAGATATTTCTTCTTATTCCCTTTTAGAAGAGGAATTTTTGGTATAGACTGTGACTACGTTACCCAAAGAATCCAGATCTGACCAGAAGTTATATAACACTCAAAATCCACAGTGTTTGAGGCATAACTTCTTTGAAGAACATTTAGAAACGTGAAGCTATTTTAAATAAATAAGGTGTAAATTCAACATAGAAAAACCCTAAGATTTGTGTTCAAATTTAATTATGTTTTACTGTTAAACTGTGCATAGATAATAATAGATAATTAATCAATTGATCAATAGATGTACTCATGTCTATCTTTTATTGAAAAAATGTTAAGTTATACAGGTACTCAAACTAAAATCTCATTTTTCACTTTCTATGACATTAAATTAAATGTAAGGTAATTGATATAACAGAACAAAATAAATATGGCTTATTATGTATCTCTTTTGTTTAAATAAATACAAGTTACTGTGAAAAAGTGACTTCACTACGTATTTTTCTCTTCTTTAGATGCCATTGAATATTATAATTTCTAATATTTTAGGTGGCATTTAAATCACCATCGCATTTGTGAAAGGAGATTTACATCTTTTCATGAAGACGTATAGTCTCGTGATACTGAAGCAAAACTCTGCATAACATCCAACCACTAGCAGGGACTCTAGCCACACGCCAAGTCTAAACGTGTTTAATTGCAAGGTTTATACCTAATAGCTGCTTAATGATCTGGGACCTAGGCATCAGAATCAAAATCATTTCAATGATAACTGACTTCCTAGTGCTCATGAAATGTTCATGTGTATTCATGAAGTATGACACATTAGATCATTTTACCTTTGCTGCTTCTTTTATTTGTGAAACTAATGCTGCATCTGAAATTATTCAGAAAGCCTGCAGTGTCAAGCCTTCATATTTACAGAAACTGATGGCTTCCCTCTGATTGCATTGGCTCGATTCCCCGCAATAACCTTGGGTGTCTCACTTCAATTCATCACAATTCATTGTAGCTTCCCTGTATTTTGTGGGTTTTAACCCTTTTATTACGATCCTTTTTAAATGAAAATTCACTCCCTCACTAGAGATTAATTGATTTTTTCCACTTTCATTTTGTCTGTGTACAAGTCCATGAGCTATGATTTTTGTCTGTCTCTATCAGAAGTTTTTTTCAAACATTAGGAATGGCATCAAGAGCTCTTTGAGAATGAGCTATTCAAATGCCAACAAAAATTAGAGTCCTTCCTTTTACTCTTTCTTTCCTCACCTGCAGGATTACTGAAGTAACAGAGGAAGAAAAAAAGCAGCATGAACATTAATTCAAATTCTGTCGGTCCCATTTCTGTATGTGGAATACAATTAATTAAATTCAATTCAGTAAACAGCTATGTGCCATTTAACATGCAAAGCATGACTTATTCATTCAGAACTATGTCTTGATTACCGCAAGTGTGCCTGAGAACTTGCTAAATGGAAAAAGAAGAGCAAAGAAAAACAAAGAAAAGAATAGGTAGCATCTCTATGGTTTAATTCTGTATCTGTGTGTCTTAAAACTCAGCAGGCACCAGAATTATTTGGCAGATAATGGTCCCACAACTGTCTAGGACCATCCCCAGAGTTTCAGCATCAGTAGGTCCCTGACACTGCAGGCCTGGGAACATATTGGGAAAACCACCGATTTACACAAATTCCTGTATTCCAAATCAACTTGTATCTACAGAATCCAGTGAAAACTTTATCCAACTCCTAACTTCCTTTTACTTCCAATTTTTATTGCCTGTGATCATGCCAGTAACAAAACTGTTCACTTGCTGACATGAGAAGGAGGCTAAAGAATCTTTTCTGGAAAGGAGTGTTCAAAATGTCCTTAGGATGGGTGGCACCTGTGGCTCGAAGGATTAGGGTGCCGGCCCCATATACTGAAAGTGGTAGGTTCAAATCCAGCCCCGGCCAAACACTGCAAAAAAAAAAAAATGTCCTTAGGACATCATTGCCTGCTGCTACTTAAACGTGCTTGCAAATATTCATAAAGCCATCTACTGACTATATTTTATCAGTTTTTTACCAGTATTTATGATTTTTCCATTAAACACTTTTGGGGTATAACAGCTCCCAAAGATGCAAAAATCACAAATTTATAGCTTGATGAATTTTCATAAAGTGAGCAAATACATGGTAACCAGCATTCAGATCAAGAAAAGGGTATTATTGAGTATCCCCAGAAAACTTCTGTGGCCCCTTCCACTCATATCGCCTCTAAGGATAATCATGATTCCAACTTCCTGCCAATAAATGGGGTAGATGTAATTCTATATATAAGTAAATAACTATAAATAGAAGGCAAGAGAATTGCTTAAGCCCAAGAGTTTGAGGTTGCTGTGAGCTGTGATGCCACAGCACTCTACTGAGGGTGACATAGTAAGAACCCGTCTCAGAAAAATTTTTTCTGTTAATATTTTGGTTCATTTCCAAAAGTTAAACTTGCTTTCCTTTATCATCAATGTTTTTGGAAATTACAGATGATTTTTTTGTAACTTTTATTGTTATACATTAATCATTTGTTTTATGACATGTATAATGTTCCCACAAAATTTCTCTATTTCATTTCACATAACTTTTAAATTATAGGTATAATATTGTTTGTAATATATATATATATTTTTTTTTGAAACAAAGTCTCAAGCTGTCACACTAGGTAGAGTGCTTTGGAGTCACAGCTCACAGCAACCTCAAACTCCTGGGCTTAAGCAATTCTCTTGCCTCAGCCTCCTAAGTAGCTTGGATTACAAGTGCCTGCCAATGCCTGGCTATTTGTTGTTGTTGTTGTTGTTGTAGCTGTCATTGTTGTTCTAGGTTTGAATCTGCCAACCCTGGTCTACATGGCCGGAGCCCTACCCATTGAACTTGGGTACCGTCTGTTTGTAATATGTTATAATTATTTTTCAAAGTTTAGTTTTGGTATGTTTTACCTTTGGTATCATTCAAGTAAAAATACTTTAAATTTTATGCAGTAATTCTTATATTTTACTCTGATTTACTTTAAAATTTGTACTTATATATACACACACATATATTTTTTGATTTTGTTATTTATTTTTGTGTGAACCAGAGAATGCTAGGATAGATTTCAGTCTATTGATGAAGCTTTCTTTATTATCTAGCATATAATTAAAATTAAATTTTCAAAGCATCTGAGAAATTAGCTCTTCATTATGTATTCACATGTATATATAAACACATATTTTTATCAGGTCCCAGTAGTGTATTTTTCAAGCTGCTTCGATTGCCCGGAGGGTCCTCCTCATAAAATACTCGCCCAGACCGATTTTTTCAAGTGTTTTGCCTGCACTCTTTTCTAGTATTTTTATAGTTTCATGTCTTAAGTTTAAATTTTTAATCCAGTGGGAATCTATCTTAGTTAATGGTGAAAGGTGTGGGTCCAGTTTCAGTCTTCTACAGGTTGCCAGCCAGTTCACCCAGCACAATTTGTTAAATAGGGAATCTTTTCCCTACTGAATGTTTTTAATTGGCTTGTCAAAGATCAAATAATGGTAAGTAGCTGGATTCATCTCTTGGTTCTCTATTCTGTTCCATACATCTACCTCTCTGTTTTTGTGCCAGTACCATGCTGTTTTGATCACTATCGATTTATAGTATAGTCTGAGATCTGGTAGCGTGATTCCTCCTGCTTTGTTTTTATTTCTGAGTAATGTCTTGGCTATTCGAGGTTTTTTATGATTCCATATAAAACAAAGTATTATTTTTTCAAGATCTTTAAAATATGACAGTGGAACTTTAATAAGGATTGCATTAAAATTGTATATTGCTTTGGGTAGTATGGACATTTTAATAATGTTGATTCTTCCCAGCCATGAGCATGGTATGTTTTTTCATTTGTTAACATTTTCAGCTATTTCTTTTCTTAGAGTTTCATAGTTCTCTTTATAGAGATCTTTCACGTTCTTTGTTAGATAAACTCCCAACTATTTCATCTTCATTGGCACTACTGTGAATGGAATAGAGTCCTTAACTGTTTTTTCAGCTTGACTATTGTTGGTATATCTAAAGGCTACTGATTTATGAGTGTTGATTTTGTAACCTGAGATGCTGCTGTATTCCTTGATCACTTCTAAGAGTTTTGTAGTAGAATCCCTGGTGTTTTCCAGATATACAATCATATCATCTGTAAAGAGTGAAAGTTTGATCTCTTCTGACCCTATATGGATACCCTTGATTGCCTTTTCTTCCCTAATTGTGATGGCTAAAACTTCCATTACAATGTTAAAGAGCAGTGGAGATAATAGGCAGCCTTGTCTGGTTCCTGATCTGAGTGGAAATGATTTCAATTTAACTCCATTCAATACATATTGGCTGTGGGTTTGTTGTATCTATCAGTTTAAGAAATGCCCCTTCTGTACCAATTTTCTTAGGTGTTCTGATCATGAAGTGATGCTGGAAATTATCAAAAGCTTTTTCTGCATCAATTGAGAGAATCATATGGTCTTTGTTTTTTAATTTGTTTATGTGCTGAATTATACTTATAGATTTACGTATATGGAACCAGCTTTGAGACCCTGGGATAAAACCAACTTGGTCATAATGTATAATTTGTTTGAAATGTTGCTTGATTCTGTTTGTTAGGATCTTATTGAATATTTTTGCATCTATATTCATTAGTGATATTGCTCTATAATTTTCTTTTCTTGTTGGGTATTTTCCTGGTTTGGGGATCAGGGTGATATTTGCTTCATGGAACGTGTTGGGTAGTCTTCCTTCTTTTTCTACATTTTGGAACAGGTTGAGTAATATAGGTACTAGTTCCTCTTTAAAAGGTTTGGTAGGATTCTGATGTGAAGCCATCTGTTCCCAGGCTTTTCTTTTTAGGGAGGTTTTGTATGGTTGATGCTCTGCTATTTCAGAACTTGATATTGGCCTGTTCAAAATTTCCACTTGATTCTGGCTAGGTCTTAGAAGGTGCCGTGCTTCCAAGTATTGGTCAATTTTCTTCAGATTTTCATATTTCTGAGAATAAAGTTTCTTGTAATATTCATTAAGGTTTTTTTGAATTTCTGAGGAGTCTGTTGTTATTTCGTCTTTGTCACTTCTTATTGATGAGATTAGAGATTTTACTCTTTTTTTTTTCCTGGTTAGGTTCACCAAAGATTTATCTATTTTATTGACCTTTTCGAAAAACTAACTTTTTGATTTATTGATCTGTTGTATAATTCTTTTGTTTTCAATTTCATTTAATTCTGCTCTAATTTTGGTTATTTCTTTTCTTCTACTGGGTTTGGGGTGGGAATGTTCTTCCTTTTCTAGTTGCTTGAGATGTCCCATTAAGTTGTTAACTTCCTCTCTTTCTGTTCTATTGAGGAAGGCTTGCAGTGCTATAAACCTCCCTCTTAGGACTGCATTTCTGGTATCCCACAGGTTGTGATAATTTGTGTATTCATTGTCGTTTTATTCCAAAAATTTGGCAATTTCCTTCTTAATCTCTACTCTGACCCAGCTATCATTCAGCATAAGGTTATTTAACTTCCATGTTTTTGTATGAGTATGCAGATTTCTGTTGTTACTGAGTTCAACTTTTATTCCATGGTGGTCCAAGAAGATGCAAGGAATAATTTCTATTCCTTTAAATATACTAAGGTTAGACTTGTGACCTAAGATGTGATTGATTTAGGAGTATGTTCCGTGGGTTGATGAGAAGTATGTGTATTCAGTTTTGTTGGGATGAAATGTTGGATGGTTAGGTTTAAATCTAAAATTTCTTTTCTCAGCTTCTTATTGGAGGATCATTCCAACACTGCCAAAGGAGTGTTGAAATCTCCGACTATTATGGAGCTGGAGGAAATCAAGTTGCTCATGTCTGTTAGAGTTTCTCTTATACATTGAGGTGCATTCTGGTTGGGTGCATAGATATTAATAATTGAGATCTCATCATATTGAGTATTACCCTTAACAAATATGAAGTGACCATTCTTATCCTTCCTTACTTGTGTTGGTTTAAGGCCTATTGTGTTTGCAAATAGAATTGCAACACCTGCTTTTTTCTGATTACCATTTGCCTGAAATATGGATGACCATCCTTTCACCCTGAATCTATATTTATCTTTTAAGGTAAGATGTGACTCTTGTATGCAGCAAATATCTGGCCTGAGTTTTTGTATCTGGTCAGGCAACCTGTGCCTCTTTAGAGGACAGTTTAACCCATTCACATTAATGGAGAATATTGATAAGTCTGGTAAAATTTTGGGTGTTGAGTTTTTTGAAAGTCCAGTGGACATTTTTAATCTTTTCACCACTGTGGAAGTTGGAATTTGATCAAAAGTTTCTGATTGAGTTACTTTTGTGGTAGAGGATTGGGCTGGTCATTATGGAGGATAGGTCTGAGAATATCCTGAAGAGCTGGTTGGTTATGGCAAATTTCTTCAACATATAAATATCATTAAAGTATTTAATTTCTCCATCATAAATGCAACTCAGTGTAGCTGGATACAGGATACGGGGTTGAAAATTATTATGCTTTAGGAGATTAAAATTCAATGACCACCCTTTTCTGGCTTGAAAAGTTTCAGCAGAGAGACCTGCAGTCATTCTAATATTCTTCCCTTTGTAGGTAATGGATTTCTTATGTCTGGCTGCTTTCAGTATTTCTCCTTTGTATTAACTTTAGTGAAGTTAATTATGATGTGCCTGGGGGATGTCTTATTCGGATTGAGGCATGCTGGGTTCTGAAACTGTCTGCTATCTGAATTTCAGAATCTCTAGGCATGTCTGGAAAATTTTCTTTCATAATTTCATGGAGAAGGCATAGAGGTGCCTTGTGAGGCCACTTCATAAGTTTCAGGAATTCCAATGAGGTAGATATTTGCCTTCTTTGAATTATCCCAGAGCTCTCTGAGAGAATGATCCATTTTTTCTCTCCATTTCTCTTCCTCTTTGAGGGTTTGGGAGCAAATCAAAACTACTTTGAGAAAACATCTAACTCCAGTAAGATTAGCCCATATCACAAAATCCCAAGACCAGAGATGTTGGCATGAATGTGGAGAAAAGGGCACACTTCTACACTGCTGGTGGGAATCCAAATTAATACATTCCTTTTGGAAAGATGTTTGGAGAACACTTAGAGATCTAAAAGTAGATCTGCCATTCAAGTCCATAATTCCTCTACTAGGTATATACCCAGAAGACCAAAAATCATATTATAACAAAGATATTTGTACCAGAATGTTTATTGCAGCCCAATTCACAATTGCTAAGTCATGGAAAAAGCCCAAGTGCCTATCGATCCCCGAATGGATTAATAAATTGTGGTATATGTACACCATGGAATATTGTGCAGCCTTAAAGAAAGATGGAGACTTTACCTCTTTCATGTTTACGTGGATGGAGCTGGAACATATTCTTCTTAGTAAGGTATCTCTAGAATGGAAGAAAAAGTATCCAATGTGCTCGACCCTACTATGAAACTAATTTATGGCTTTCACATGAAATCTATAACCCAGTTATAACCTAAAAATAGGGAGAAGGGGGAAACGGAGGGGAGGTAGGGGGAGGATGGGCAGAGGGATAGTGATTGCTCGGATTACACCTATGGTACATCTTACAAGGGTACATGTGAGACTTAGTAAATGTAGAATTGAAATGTCTCAACACAATAACCAAGAAAATGTCAGGCAGGCTATGTTAACCAGTGTGATGAAAATGTGCTAACGGTCTATAAAACCAGTGTATGGTATCCCATAATTGCATTAATGTACACAGCTATGATTTAATAATAATAAATAAATAAATAACATTAAAAAATAAAATAAAATAAACACATATTTTTAATATATATACACACATGCATATATAATATCAAATTTGCTAATTCCTATATTCCACATGCTTGCTGAATTTTTGCATACTTATTCTATCAACTATTGAAAGTAATAAAGTCTTTTATTATAGTATTAACACATTATTCTTCATATTCTTTCATCAAATTTTATTTTACTCATTTTAATGCTGTTATTAACCAAATGCAGCTGTATTCTTACTACATTTCTTGTAAAGTTGCTTAATTATCATTACAAAATCGTTTCCTCTCTCTCTCCTAATGGTCTCTGCCTTCTGGTCCTCCCTTTTTTGATAATTGGTGTTGTCAGCAGTTTTTGATATGGTTGTTTTATGTTAGTTACATAGTATGTCTTTTTCTTTTCCTTTATTCTGTTTTTTGTGCTTGCCCTAATTGTCAGTTCCCATCTCTTCTCCTCTAAATCATGAACTCCTTTGTTCTCCTTCTTCCAGCAATACTCCAATATCTTTAAATTGATGATTTTGTGTTTAGAATCAACTTTGTATCATCTCCGTTCGTGGTAGGAGAGTGGGCCTGCTGCACTTGTTCTGGCCTATGTGTGTGTCCGTATTCCTTACAAGGTCGTGTCCAACAGCCTTTTACTTTTTAAAGGTACAGTGCTATATTTAATGCAAACACAAAACAGGCATAGAAGCAAGATTATTGTTTGTTTTTCAAATAAAAAAAAAGATTGTGAAGCTTGCTGGACACAGTGGCTCATGCCTATAATCCCAGCACTCTGGGAGGCTGAGGCGGGTCGATTGCTTGAGTTCAGGAGTTCAAGACCAGCCTGAGTAAGAGCAAGACCTACCTCATCTCTAAAAATAGCCAGGTGTTGTGGTGGGCACCTGCAATCCCAGCTCCTTAGGAGGCAGAGGCAAGAGGATCGCTTGAGCCCAAGAGTTTGAGGTTGTTGTGAGCTATGAGGCCATGGCACTCTACTGAGGGCAACAGAGTGAGAGTCTATCTCAAAAAATAATACATGGAAGCTTTAATATCTCTGAGTCATCTGATCTTTTCTACAGGTTAAGTTGGCAATGAGCTACTTCAAAACCTTTTTGTGAATAATAAACAAATATTTACAAACAATACTAGCAAATACAAACTATATCAAATTATAAATCTTGTAGGCACGTAGCTGAATTGTTTGTATTACGTTAGAAAATCATGACCATTTTTCTAGGAGTAATTTTTTAAAAGCCTGTAGAGATAAAACTAACCTTTTGATTAAGACAAACATATGATTCTGTGATTGATTTAATGTAACTAGTTCGAATTATACAAAATTTAGAACAACAAGGCATCACATTTTAAAATTTGGTATATGAATCCAAAAGAAAAAATATAATTGTTTCAGTATTCTTGCTCAATCATTGCCATTTTCAGCAGATTTATAGTAAGTTTCAGTGTATATTTAGAATTATATATTATCTTTTTACTGAATATTATTTTCATCATATGTAACAAAATATTACAGTTAACATGTGATACTCAGAGATATCTTTATTTTTGTATTTAATCTGAAATAAATGTGGATATGAAGTTTTTTTTCCTAAATATTTCTTAGACTGCAGCATTTTATGAGGCTCATGATATTTTAAAAATTGGTTTTATTGGAAAGAAGTGTTATTGAATTTTTCCTGTTATAAAGCTTTATAGCTCATTTTTGAAAATAAAAAAATGTATTATTATTGGACCATAGTAGAGAGGAAGACTTTATAAGCTAAATTACCTGGATTCAGGATTGCTTTTTTGTTTTCCACGTTAGTGTTTGGCCGGCATTTTAAAACCTTATCCCACTACAAAAGAAGGAAAAGAATTTTTGCTCTATTTCATAAAGATGGAGGTTGCTGGGAGCTGTGATGCTATAGCACTCTACTGAGGGTGAACAAGTGAGACTCTGTCTCAAAAAAAAAAAAAAAGAAAGAAAGAACTTATATAAAAACAGAAAGTGTTTAAAATTCTCTAAGATTGGGTGGCTCCTGTGGGTCAAAGGAGTAGGGCACCAGCCCCATCTGCTGGAGGTGGCAGGTTCAAGCCCAGCACTGGCCAAAAACTGCAAAAAAAAAAAAAAAAAAATTCTCTAAGATCATTACACCCATTGATCATTGATAAATGTTTGTTGTTAGTTTTATGTCATGAAATACTTACAGTTTTCTTTCTAAAATTCAAGTTAGCTTCTTCAAATGGGGATGAATATTTGATAATTTCCCTTTAAATTTTATTAATCACTCATTTCTCTAGAGAAAACTAAGACTATATTTTGAAAGGCACATTGATTTTTAACAATTATTTTCAGTAAAGATTAGTAATTCAAAGTCATTTCACTGTTTTAGACAAACTAAAGACAGGTCTGTATTTCTTAGGATCAAGTGTATCTGAAAAATTATGAGATAAGAAATGATCCAGTCCTACTCTACTGAATAATAGATCCCAAAAAATAAGGAAGATAAATTTTCTGTTACCGTTACCACTCAGATGCTTATTATTTTTTAATAGATTGTCTTGTTCTACTATGAATCCTATTATTTAATACTTTTGTTTTTTAAAAAGAAGCCACCTTGAAAAGTGACAGACATTCTACTTCTCAGATGATAATTCGTACTATGAGAACAGAAGGGAATGGGGAATGTTCCAATGTGAATTTGAGCGTTCTAAGTTTTTAAACACTTGGATGCACACAGTGAATTAATAATAGTTTTTATTTGTTATGCAAAGAATTTGTAAGCATGAATATGTTTTTTTCAGATGTGTTTATATGTAAATACATAGTGTAAGTAGATAAGCATGTGGGAGGAGAAATTTACCCTCCTGTGAAAGTGATGAGATTGACAAGCGCTTTCTCTGTTGTTTGAGGAAGGCATATAAGTGCTTGTCACCATGGAGGGTATGTAATACATTCATACCCTGGTCTGCTATGATCCGATCAGAGAGAAGTCTGGTAAATGTTCTTACGGTCAAGCAAAACGAGCAGCATTACTGAATGCCCAGTATGTTACTTCCAGCATCATGTTGTAAGTGGATGCTTTAGTTTAAAAGTTCAGATTTTGTGTAACTGCACTCTGGGACTTTTTCCAGATTTCTTATTTTGACTGGAAGATAGTGCTAAATTTTTAAGTTCAAATTGTTTATTTAATGAGTAGCTATAACATGTTCTAAAATATGTTTGGTTACCACTTCCACTATTCTCTAATAAAAATGCTTCCTTTTTTGCTCTAAGTCCCACTGAAATCAATTCAAATTAGAAAACATCAATGTTAAGAATTTTAGTACTTCTTGAAAAATATTTGGGTAGAAATGTAAAGTTATATGATCTTTGGGGAGAGAGAAAAATAATGTGTTTTGTTATTTTCTCCAACTGCTTCATGTGGAATACTTAACGACTGAATCAAATTCTGTTAAGTCTTAAAAATTTTAAACCTATTCTATATTAACAAATTATTAAATAAGAATAGGAGATTTATGTGAATCAGGAAAGTGTATAATAGCCAAGGTAGACGCATGAGAATTCAGATAAATATGAATTCACTGGTCACTTTTTTCTTCCGTATTTATTGTTCAGTATTTATGCATTGAAATAGTTTTTACATGATTTGCAACTTCTTTTTTTTTTTTTTTTTTTTTGGTCGCCCTCGGTAGAGTTCTGTGGCATCATAGCTCACAGCAACCTCCAGTTCTTGGGCTTAGGTGATTCTTTTGCCTCAGCCTCCCAGTAGCTGGGACTACAGGCACACCCCACAACACCTGGCTATTTTTTGTTGCGGTTTGGCAGGGGCCGGGTTTGAACCCACCACCCTTGGTATATTGGGGCCGGCACCCTACCCACTGAGCCACAGGTGCCGCCCTGATTTGCAAATTCTTGAGCATCAATTGGAGATCATATATACATGGGGGAGAAAGAAAGTCGCTTTCCCTGGGGCACCACAACCCAGTGATGTAGTGTTTTCATTTCACAGGATGACTTTCTCCGATTTAGTCGAGGTTGATGCTCTTGGATGTGAGTTTGGTTTTAACTTGCAAATGAATGTTTTCCCATCTTTTTATCTGAGCTAGTGGCACAGGCTAGTGGGTTCTACTAAATCTCAAATGCCCTTTTACTCTGTCTTCTCCTAGAAGAAGGGACCCAGGGAAGAATAAGCAGCCTCAAGGATCTCATTTCTGGATTCCTCTCCTTTGACTCTTGACCTGCCTCAGTCAAGAGAGAATTTCATTCCAGATTTTGACTCTTGGTTTATATTTGTTTATTGTTAAAGGTTCCAAGTCTGGAAAACCCAATAATTATAGACAAAACTTGCGCCCATGAAAATTCTAGAATTCTTGGCAAGTGGATAAAGAGTAGGTGTGTCATTTCTGTTGTTTGTAGCAGGTCATTTTCTAATGACAGTCTAATCCCAATTGGGGACAGAGAGGTCTAGTTAGTACACCAAGGCTAGATAATATTATTATTGTTGTTGTCATTAATTTTAAGAAATAGAAAAGCTAGAATAGTAATCTTAGATTATTGTTTCCAACTATTGGAAAACTGGACTAAATATCATATAATTCTTATCTGACTTAATGACTACTCTCCTTTTTTCTATACTTTAGACTGTAGACTGGATATACGTTTAAAGATTGCTAATAAATGTCACCACAGTGTAAGTGTATAACAAAATGTTTTGGATATTTAAAAGACAGAGGAAAATCTAATAAGTGAAATTACGTCTCTGAAAGAATTCTCCTAACATGTCCTCCCTGATATCTGCATCCTTCTTGGGAACTTGCACTAGGCTGAAGGGTATTGCCTTGACCAAGATTACATGCACTCCTGGGTAATTTATATTTATTAATCAGAGAATAAAGGGATCTAAAGGACCACTGACTATGTCTTAATTGTTACAGATTCAAGCATTCCTTGCTCACTGACTCTGTCTTAGTTGTTACAGCTTCAAACATTCCTTGTTAGGATCACTTGAATGCTCCATTGGAAATACTTCCCAATTCAATTACTCCAAACTCACTTCTGCTGCCACTCCCCATTAAGCCTCTTTTACTGAGGTCTCAGAGTTGGTTTCCTTATAGTAGAGTAGTTCTTTTTCTCTCTGTGATTAGTAGCAAAATGGACCTCAGGAGGACAAGAATATGTTGACTGTGCCTCACGCAAAGGTCATCCCCATGATATCAGTGTAATATCTTTTTAATCATTTTTCCATGTACTCATCTGATCTTTAATGAAGTCTTCCTATGTGCCAAGGTCTCATTAGATTCTGGGCAATATGCTACCTGATGGCATGTTAAATTCCTGTCTACAAACCTAAGTCGAGGTTTGGCTCTGCCCTGCAAATTTTATTTCATTTCCAGTCCCCTAATTTCTCTATTTTCTTAGCCCACTTCACGTTGTGTCGGGTGTCATCAAAGTCCAACAACTCCTTCCCTTTTCTTCACTCTTAGCCCTTGACCATTTCTTCCTCAATGAAGAAATGAAAGCAACGAAATGAGAAATTGGTGAAGTGCCACCATGACATTCCTATATAAGAACATTTAAACCCAGAAAGGTATTCTTCCTTTCCACTCATTTCTATGCCTGCACTCACAGGACTCCTGCAGGTGGAGAACCCCTTCCTTACGCCATGAACCCCATCATTCTGCATCTTGCTAACGTCTTCCCTCCCACTCTGTCTCTCAGTTCTCTATGAGAACATTCTGCCTTCACATTATCATCAGCAAACAAAAACATGCATAACACCATTAATCCCATTAAAAAAGAAATTTTACTTTCCCTAACTGTGGATTTTCACAGTGTCTCCAAAGGTGTCCATATTCTCCCCTCCTATACTCATGCCTGCAGAGGTTTTAACCAACCAGCTCTCCAAAGCCAGTCTTGTTAGACGATATCAAATTACCTATGTTGCTCTATCCAGTGTTCAATTCTCAGTCATTCTGGAGCTATTTTTGGCATTCCAAGAATTTTTCATTCCTTTTACAGCATAAAACACTGGCTTCCTGGACATCTCTCCCTCTGCTGCTTTCATTCCTCTCTCACCGATCGCTCTGTGCCAGTGTTGTATGTTGGCTCTTTTTCATCCCTTCCATCTTTGGATGTCGGCAATCTTAGACTTAGTCTTTTGTCTCCTTCTTTACAATAACAATTATTACTCCCCTCATTTCCTGGGAAATCATGTATTCTTTTATGACTTTACTCAGCATCCATCATCCCCCAGTGCCCAAATTTGTAAATCCAGCCCAGGTGTCTCTTCTAATCAGGATACCTGACTGCTTCTGTGACTTTCAACTTAGATATTTAAAAACTGTTTTAAACCAAACATGTTATAAAAAAATGAAAGTTTCAATCCCTCCCCCCAAAGCTTTCCATTGAGGTTCACTCTGTGTCTGTTGATGGCAACAGTCCTCCCTTCACCAGGCCTGACCCCCTGTCTACTCCTCTGTCACATCATATCCAACTGAAAGGGAAGTTTCTACCTTCACAACATACGCAGAGTCCTCCCACTTCTCACCGTCACCACCTTTGCTGACTCATTCATGCGGGTGTCACCATTCTCCTGATACACGCCTGTGGACTACATAATCCAAACACATAAATAATTATCCTTCTTTTCAGGAAGCTCAGATAAGTCGAAGATAGAATTGCTGTGGTTAAGGGAATAATAATTCATTATATTCATAGGGAAAGACAGTGAAGAGAATCATTTTGCATGCACATCTCATAGACTAACGCAACTAAGGCTTTATCAATGAATATACAAGATCAGAATATTAGTTGTGGGGGCACAACTCATCATGCCTAGATGAACTTGATTTTTATCATTTTCATGAAGCTGTTTCAGTTCTCTGATCTGACTCTGATCACATAAATACCTAAAAATGTTTGAAAATAACTTAAAGTCCTCTTCTCATTCCTATCTGAATTATCTCAGCGTTTCACACAATACTGTAAATGTCTTTGATTTAGCCTCATTTTTAAACAATTTCCCCCAAATGTATGTGCAAAACACCACTTAATTTCTTGATTTTGATCTTGCCATTATTTTCACGATCAAACTCAATAGTTAAATAGACAACGCATCATTACCTTGAGAAGAAGGTATAAAAGAAATGTTGACCATAATTGCATGTGAGTGTGGTATGCTAACTGTTGCATAAATATTACACCCAACACAAACATTTACGTGTTAGTACATAAACTCTCAATTATGTGTGGGAATTTATAATGCATTTATAATGAATGCGTTCATATGTAACAAAAAAGAAAAAATAATGCCCATGTCTTAACTTAGGCTCCCTGCTAAAAACAAAAAGCTGAAGCAAAGCTTATTTATTACCTATAATCCCAGGAATACAAATATAATGGAAAGATAAGGAAAACACTATGAGGTTGTGTTTTCAAGCCAAGCACAAGTTGACTAGAGACCGTGTCTACAATTGCTTTTTACAACAGCGTATCTAGCTGGTGTAAGGCAAAGCATTTCCTCTGGGTCCCTATTGCCTATTGGACAAATTTGTTGGTTTTCTTGTAGGCTATGTCCCTTATGTCTGGATTGCATATACCCATGTATGCTATGGGCTGACAGACATATCACAGCATAGTGTCAAAGACAATATCCTGGTGTAAAAGTCAAGAGTTGCTTAAAGTGGATTTGAGGTGAAGCACCATCCAGACCCCAGCCAGACATGGTCAGTGCAATAACTGCTGAACCCACATAGGTCTGCGCATGAAGGTCCCAGAGGGAAATGAGGAGTGGACAGGAAGATGGGAGAACTGTTTGATACAGAAGATAATCATATCTACTAAGATTTTTTTTTGTATAATACAATTTGAAAATTATAAAAATAGAATGAGATGAAAATAGCCACTTTAATATAATTTTTGTTAAAATTAACCACAAAATTAAATTGAATGAATTTTTTACATAAGCACTACGATCCTTTCTAAGTGAGAAGAAAAGAGTCTGGGACAGATGAATTGATATACCCAAAGTCCCTTAGCTATATTGGGGAAAAATAAATATTAAAATCTATGTATTTCCTACTCTGCTCTCCTCATCATTCTTAATCTCGGGGAATGCATATTGGTTTTAGGAAATGCACGCAGATCCTTGAATACTTCTTCTTTCCAGAGACAGAATCCGGTATCTTCCCCTCAACTGTGAGCCAAAAGTAATAATGTCAGACTGTTAAGATAAGGTCATGAAAGGCTGCAGGCTCTAGCTCACCAACTGTGGAGGGGCCAGGAGCCACAACAATAGTTGGTCAGGCAGCTCATTAGAAAGGCCGGTAGCGGAGGGAACCGAGGTCTCCAGCCTACAGCCCCCAGGCCCCAGAGGCCTTCTGGGGTGTGGACCCTGTTGCCCTACTCAGGCCGTTCATTCAGTGGTGACGCCTGAGAGCAACTGGGAGACACTGAGTCAGAACTAAGCTGCTCCTAGTCCCCTCATTCTCAGAAACCATAAGATAATAAATGTTTGTTATTTTAACATGTTGGGGGTAATTTGTTATGTTGCAATAGAATCCTGATATACTTGTGTGTAATATCCCTTAAGATGATTTCCTCTTCCAGGATGGTCCCCTGCAGTGCTCTACACTGTGACTTCTATATAATTTTCATTGCCACAGAAGACCTGCTTGAAAGTGTTGTACCTCAATTTCTGTGCTATTTCCCAGTCTCATGGAACCCACCTACATATGTGTTCTGAATGTATCTTTCTTGCTTCCTCTACACCTGGTTGTATTTAACCTGGGTTCTCTAACTGCCTTTCTTCTTTTTCCTGCTCTTCTCTGATACTTTTCACATGTGTATTTCTAATTATCAGCTATTTGGGGGGGAGTCTGTTCCTGCACCCCCGATTTCTTCTGCTTCATCCACTTTCTTTCAACTTATCTTCATTTGCAATCCCAGAATACATATTTGTAAGTCAAAATTTTCTCAAATCATTCTAGTCTATTCATCTCAAATTGATGTTAAGAAAAAATGTAATATGAAACATATACATTTTTAAGGATATTTTATGGAGGACATATAATCAAACTATGTTCTCTTACTATAAAATATGGATTGAAATGGACTCCATGTGAGTCCTACTTAGTTTGAGAAGACACTGTGCTATTCTTTCAGTAATTTCCAAAGAAACTAAATAGCACAAAATAAAATTTAGTATTTAGTTCAACCATATTTCTATTTTAACCCAGAATTCTTGCACTCTCCATGTATATAGAATAATATATTTAATATAGTATATAGTATAGTGTTTATATGAGAGAGAAAAAATTAGGCATATATATGGAAGAGATAGACCTAAAGAGAAGCAGAGGGTCACACATTCTAATTCTATGTGTTCAAATGTGCTAACAAGAAAGGTAGGGAAAAGGTATTAAAATTTTTTCTATTTCCTAATTTTTAAATTTTAGACATTCTTAGCAGAAAGTCAAGCTTGAACATTAGATGTGCCATTTAATTATTTTTTATATGTAGGTGGTATTGACTGGTATTTCTGTCCATGCCCGAGACTTTGAGAGAACATGTAGATAAAATACAGCTACATTTATTAGAGCCACTCAAGTAAGGACGAACATGAAAACAGTTTCAGCAGTATCTGGGTAGGAGAGAGTTACGGGAGCTGTTTATAGAGTTTCAGATTCTACTCCCCCGTGGATTAATGGGGGTTCTTGTAGGCAGGATGCTGATTAGATCTGGACAAATTTTGTGATATAACAAAGATTGGGGAGTGCATAGCCCAGCAAGATAAAGCTTTTAAAGGGAATGTGGGTAAGTAAACTATTGTTGGACTAGTCAATTGTTTACCCAAGTTAGCAATTTATTATTCTGATATGGGAGCTATCAGGTGGGGAACCAGTGTGTGTGTGTGTGTGTGTGTGCGCGCGCGCATATACACACAATACATGCATATATGTATATGTCACCTTGAAAGTGTTTTACCTTAATTTCCTTGCTATTTCTCAGTCTCATAGAACCCATCTACATACGTGTTCTGAATGTATACGTACATATATATACACACACACAACAGCTCCCCACCTATGCACATATCTCTCGTGTCAGAACAAAAACTTGCTGTTTTGGATATATATATACACATATGTATGTTTAGGGCAAAATTCTGAAATAGAGTGAATTTATTGTCTACATTCTTATACTCCTGGAGAAAAATTTCCTAGAAGAAGCAGACAAATAGTTGTCAGATTAACATACATGGTCTAAGTTTTCATTCTCAAATATTAAGCTATATGGAAGTATTTTGTTTCGATTATTCTTAGAAGCTTGTAAATTTTATGGAGTGTTTTCTGTTTCAGAAATCCAATTTTAAAAACATGATGATGTGTTGGGCAGCGCCTGTGGCTCAAAGGAGTAGAGCGCCAGCCCCATATACCAGAGGTGGCAGGTTCAAACCTGGCCCTCGCCAAAAAAAAAAAAAAAAAGAAAAGAAATGGCCATGTGGCTGCTCATGCCTGTAATCTCAGAACTCAGGAGGCCGAGGCAGGTGGATTGCCTGAGCTCACAGGCTGGAGACCAGCCTGAGCCAGAGCAAAATCTTGTCTCTAAAAAATAGCCAGAAGTTGTGGCAGGCACCTGTAGTCCCAGCTACGTGGGAGGCTGAGGCAAGAGAATTGCTTGAGCCCAACAGTTTGAGGTGAAACTCTACCAAGGGTGAAAAAGTGATACACTGACTCAAAAAAACAATTATTATTGAGCTGTTATTAATATTTTTGAAGAATAATAGGTATGTATTTTTACATAATTTTGCGTTACAAATTTGGAAACTATGTTCAAAGAAACAAATCTTCTCTTGTGTATAATGTGTTATTAAATTACGAACACACCCATTCGTTTATGTGCTGTCTGTGGCTACTTTTCTGTACAAGAGACCAACGTAGTTGTAGAGGGCGCCACACGGCCTGCAAACCTAAATCATTTACTATCTGGTCCCTTGTAGAACAAGTTCAACAACTGCTTTATCAATTGTTTAAGTAAATTTGTGAAATTTTAGTTTGCAAGGCAGAGAGTTCAGTATAAAAATATCTGTAACTAGAATTAAACGGAATAATTTTTCTTTAATATAAAGTAAGATTTTGATGAAGGCCCTCCATTCTTAATATAATCTTGTGGTACGCTAGTATGAAATAGAGGATATATTATTTACTAAACATGCTACATTGGAAAATATTAGAATATTGATTTTTAACCTATTGCATTATACTACACATGGATAAAAACTGTCCCAATATTTAAGCATAACACATTTTTGGTAATGTCTTGAGACTAAAGATCAAGCTATGGAATCAACAAAGTGTAATTTCTAAGAATAGAATAAGCAAGTATAAGGATGGGATTATAGCCACACCGTGGAAACTGACAGAATTAAGAGAAAACAATCTTAAAATATGTTGACAATAAAAGCATTTTTCTCTGAGCAATGGACAATTTTAATTCATAATTTTTAAATTTACTATTATTTCAATAATAGTAAATTTAAAAAAAAAGAACATTTAAAAAGAACATTTTTTCCATAAAGAGTTTTTATAAGAATATGTACTATATAAATTGATTTCCTATTTCCTATGTAAATCTCTTTTCCAGGAGGTCTAACAAAGCTAATGAAGCTAAGAACCCCCAAAAGATGTTAAACCAGCTAGTGAATGTCGGCTTTCAGGGAAAAGGGACCTCATGCATATTTCATATGTAAAAGAAAACCATCCGAGGAAATCACTTGCCCTTTCCATGATATTTCAGGCAGCAGAAAATAAAAAGGGAAAAATCTCAAACAGTCTTTTGAAAGCACATCTGGTGAGTCTGTAGAATGCTGTGGTTGTTGTATTTTGTTTACATATTTATAAGCTGAATGTTGCTCGGTATGCGACAAGTTACAAGAGTCCACACTCTTATTACTCAGATATTCAGTCTCTGGGCCTTAAAAATTCCATACCTTGTACAACAAATCAATTTAAAAACAAGACCAGAAATACCCCACAATGTCTTCAAAACAATCTGTAAATGTTTTCATAGCAAACTATGATTGCTGTCAATCTTTGTACATAGGTACTCACAATCCCAAATAGTATTATCAAAAATATATGCAGAGATAAAGAAAAGACCTAAATATCAGGCCTAGGAAGAATCATTTTGTGGCTGGCCCAAGCACATATCAAAATATACATATATATTTTTTTCTTCCATGGTGGAGACCGAGTAATTTCTCTCAAAATAGCTAGATGAGGGCTGTGGAGCTGGTGAAGTCATGTTTAACTGAATTAAAGTGAAAAATATGTCTTTGAGATAAACTTGATAGGATGGACTGATACTGTCTGAGGAAATATAAAGGAACAATCACTGTTCCCAAACTAGTTGCCAGAATGGACCAGGAGGCTGAGTCTCACCCAAACTAGAAGGGCTAATCGCCATAAACAGGTGATTTTCCATTTTATAACATCTTTAGATCTGTGATGGCTAATTGTTTCTGTCCCTCCAAAATTCTTATGCTGAAATCTGACCCCAAATGCAATGGCATTTGGAAGTTTTTCCTTAGGGAGGTAACGGGGTAAGGGCGGTGGAGCACTTGTGAGTGGGGTAGCTCCCTTTTGAGAGGATGGCAGAGAGCCAGCTTGCTCTCTTTGCTGTACGTAAGATACAAACACAGTTTAGCAGTCTGAAAACCACAAGCAGGCCCTCAGCTGACACCAACAAGCCTGGTACCCCGGTCTCAGATTTCCAGCATACAGAACTATGAGAAATAACTTTTTTTGTTATTATTTCTGTTTAAGCTGCTCAGTCTATGGGGCTTTGTTACAGTAGCCTGAACTAAGATAAGATCTAATTTAATTTTATAAGATAACAGTACATTTTGAACAAAAGGGCTCAAAAACAAGGATAAAAGTTTCATTTGTCTTTCACCTACCATGTCAATGGTAGTCCTTAATACTCGGCCAGGAATCCAGGCTATCAGAAATTTGAATAATTTGTAACCTTTTTTGTTATCTCCTATCTCATTATATATATATTTTTTCCAGTAATTGCAATGCAATTTTAGCATTGAGGAAACACCATCTTGCACAAATTCAGGTTGGTGCTGGAGGAGAAAGAATTTCAAGGTGTAAGTAAGTGGTGGCCAGTACCAAGAGGACACAGGGGACTCAGCTTGATGATCTTGTTACAAAAAACCTTTCTGGGCATGAAAGGGGTAAAGGGCTGATCAGCAAAACAACTACTGGCCTTTCTTTCCGCACACCTAAGCCTTCCCTCACATTTCTGACAGTCATTTCTGAAGTGACAGCAAGCTCACTCATGAGGTCAGAGTTTGTCAGGAAGGGAAGTTTAGCTGGTTTTATAGCGTTTCTTTTTAGATTTACACTTGCATTGCTCTCCTGTTACTGCTACAAATTGCCAAAAATATGTTGGCTTCAAATAATACAAATGTATTATCTGATGGTTCCGGAAGTCAGAAGTCTAAATGGAGTGGGTGACGGTGCACTCCTCTGAATGCTCTGGGGCAAATGAGTGTTCTTGCCTTTTCTTGGTTCTGGAGGCCACCAATCTCCTTTGCGTTGATCCTGGCATTACTTTCACCTTCGCCTCCTTTGTTACTTCCCCTTACCTGACACTGACCCCCATCTCCCTCCTATAAGGATGTTGGTGATTATATTTAGCTTACCTGGATAATCCATGATAATCTCCAAATACCAAGGTCTTTAACTTAGTCACACTAGCAATGACCCTCTACTCATGTAGAGTAAGTTATTCATAGTTTTCAGTGATTAAGATATGACGTCTTTGGGGGAGACGGCATTATTCTACCTGTAACTATGGTGAGAGTTATAAATTATAAATATACATGCAGCAGGCTCTCTTTCTCCTTCCCCTTTATCACTTACAGATTTCCCATATACGTACTACAAATGTTATCCTCTAAGCAGTAAATTACAGGGGGAGTCCCCTGTCTCTTTTTGTCTTGCAGTGAATTCCAAGGACATGGGGCCACGCCAGTACATAGAAGTGCCTCACATTTGTTAGATTATTGTGCCTTATCTGAGTTATGATGCCACCCTTAGTGGTTTAATATAACAGAAGATTATTTATGTCTTAGGCAACAGATTCCTACCACTGTCCAACTGGTACCCTGCTCTAGAGAATGGCTTTGAGCTCCAGGAGCTGAAGCCCAGGGACCTCTCCGTTCCTGAAGTAAATGACAGGAATGCTGGACAATTGTAAAGGATATCTTTGTGGCTTCAGCATAGAAGTGGTATTATTCACTTTCATATTTGATTCACCAGAACTGGCTACATAGCCCTGATTGATTGCAAGGAAGCTTAGAAATGTATTCTGCCAGCTCAGAAAGGAAAGAGTAACAGGATGCTGGGAACACTAGTACACTTTATAAATGTTGGTTGAATATTGGATGTGATGAGAATAGGGAACTCTAAAAAAAATACACAAATGTCACAAAACTCCTTTTTCCTGAACTGTCAGATCTCAAACATATAAATCAACATTCTGCTCTTCAAACCGGAACTAAGGGAGCTTGAGAGTATAATACACAAGATTTATCTTAAAAAATACATTGGGTTTTTGAGTCCTACTCCATAATTTATAGATGCATGGTTCAATATAAAACTGTTAATCTTTTAAAATCCAAAACCTCAGGAAATGCTTAATATTTTGTTCACCCTTTCTATGAATGCCTACCTTCATGAGCACTAATGTAGTAATTAATGAACAACGAATTTCCAATCTAGATAATTTAAGATTCAGAGTTGGGAGGTAATATATAAATTTTACCTAGAATGAGTTTTATTTAGTCTAAATTTACCAGAGACACAATTTCACTTATATACTTAACCTATCTGTACAGGCCTCTCATTATTAATTAAATCCTACTGAAACTTCTTTATATGTTCATTTTCAGATTTTCGTTCTCCCAATAGTCCTATATGCCCATAAAATCCATCGTAATTTTTTTTCTCCGTATATATTGCAAGTGACCATTTACTATCTTTAAAATTTAAAACTGCAAGGACTTCTGAAGTCATATGAAACTTGAATTCTTGTCTTAGAAAGTACTAACACTCCCTGAGTGCCACGCCCACTATTGCCAAAATACATTTCCAAATTCATATCTAGAATCATACAACTAAGATGAAAATCCAAAAAATTCTCACATTCTAGCTGTTTCCACGTAGCCAGACCTACATACTTCAATCAAATTAGGCTATTATGCCTTTTTTATTGTTTTCCTGATTTTTCATTCTCTGGTTCTCTGACAAAATGTCAAAAGGATTTTATTTACGCATATCTAACACACTTCCGTTCTCCATTATCCATGCAAACATTTTTCTTTTTATTTTCTAGAATAATTGAAGCTGTCTTCTACTTCTCAGCTCCAAATCACTTCCTAAACTTCTCCATAGTCATTATATATTTCTAAATCAAATTTTCTTGGGGCATCATTTCCTATCTTTTATCTCCTCTGGGACATTTTTATACATAATAAAATTAAGTGCCATGCAAAGAGAAAATAGTCCTTGATGCAACTAGGCTTGAGACGGATTTTAGCATATATTCTATTTTAGAAAAGACAGAAAACTGGCTCTCAATTTGAAATAAGAAGACCAACATTTGACATGATGCCCAATTTGGCTATGGAACAAACTGCACAGATAGAATTCTTACTGTATTTACAGGAGCTGAAATAGTAACTGTGTGTGTCAATTTAAATATGTGACTGTGCTATCAATGTAAATGTGTACACGTAAATGCTTGTGACTGAGGAGAGACATTAATACAGGTAGATGAATAAACACATATGGCTTAAGCTTTTATCTTGATTATATTTAATAGCACTAATTAGAATACATGTTTATATATACATAGTTACAATTATCAGATTTTACGATCATATGAAAGATGTATAGCATAAATGACGTATATTTACGAAGTGCTTTAAAGATAAATCATTAGTAAAAGGAAAAGAAAAAAGTATTAACTCACTTGGCAACAAAGTTGGCATATTAATCAAATTCAATAGTGGCTCTAATCTGAATCCATATAACAGAAATAATTTATTTCAATTATGGCATTTATATCTTAAACTGATTCTATTAACTATCTCATCACTGACACAATTTGTCCCTTAAGTAATTTCGTCTGCTATCTCTGTTATTCTATACATTTTCCTTCCTCAAATGCCAAAATAATAAATAATAACTAGGATCTGAAATATGTATTTTCAATCAAAAAAGTATATACCATTGCTTTTCTTTGTAGCAATATAAATGTAGTGAAATATAATAAGTTAATGACCATACATATAACCTGTGTTAGTTTGCATGAGCTTTGTCAATCATTAGTCAATCTTTGTAGCTGGGAAAGCTCTTCCTTCATACAGTTTGGTCGGTCAGCATTTCCGCAACTCCATATGAAGCTGCCTTCACCTCTTTATCCTTCTTCTCACAATTACTTCTTTATAAGTCATTAAATCTTCAACACAGTTGAATTTCATCTAATTTAATTTTATTTCAACTTGATGGTCCTGATGCCAGGATTGTCTAGAAATATAAGATGTTTCTTATTATATTTTTCAGTTGTGAAGTGACTTCTATTAATTATTACATTATCTATGGATTCAATATTTCAGTTATCACAAATAACTAGAAATAATTTTAAAGTTTTATCTAGCACACTCTTGTTCTTTTTATTGCTACACAATATTAAATATTCGAAAGGCGGGTTCTGAGAATCCCAGATATTCTATTATGCATCTTGGATTTACAAGGAACCTCTCATCATTTAGCTCTACGGCATGATTGCTTTCAGGTTTTTTGTTTGTTTGTTTGAGACAGAGTTTCACTATGTCACCCTGGGTAGAGTGCTGTGGTGTCACAGCTCACAGCAACCTCAAATTCTTGGGCTTAAGTGATTCTTTTGCCTCAGCCTCCCAAGTAGCTGTGACTACAGGCGCCCGCCACAATGCCCGGCAATATTTTGATTGCAGTTGTCATTCTGGTTTAGCAGGCCCATGCCCAGCTGGAACCCACCAACTTCGGTGTATGTGTAGGCACCCTACTCACTGAGCTACTGGTGCTGAGCCTGCTTTCAGGTTTTTTTTTTTGTTTTTTTTTTGTAGAGACAGAGTCTCACTATACCGCCCTCGGGTAGAGTGCCGTGGTGTCACACGGCTCACAGCAACCTCTAACTCTTGGGCTTATGTGATTCTCTTGCCTCAGCCTCCCAAGCAGCTGGGACTACAGGCACCTGCCACAATGCCCGGCTATTTTTTTGTTGCAGTTTGGCCGGGGCTGGGTTTGAACCCGCCACCCTCGGCATATGGGGCCGGCGCCCTACTCACTGAGCCACAGGCATGTAACCTCAAATCTAGAATCTCACCGTAGTAGCCCTCATATATCATTTGATACTAAGTATAATCCATTGAGAAATGCTGAGAACATTGTAATTTATAAAGAAATATTCTTGCTAAGTCAGTGTCTCAAAGCCACATAGTAACTTTCTCTATGACCTGGTGGGATGCATGGCAGTTGCTTCCACATCCACGCACCATTTTCAGTTCTGCACAAGTTAATAATGACTTTCATTTCTGTCTCATCAATGAAAAGCACATACAGATTCTCAGGAGGTGGAGAAATCATCTAGATCTTCTGGCCAAAATTCATAGCTCTGCACTATTCCTGAAATGTCACTGTCGTGTACTTAGTACATATCCATACTTTTTGCTCTTACTACCAACCTGTGATGAGCGCTCTTCTGCTCAATTCTCTACTGATGCTCCTTCCGGGGGGTAGACTTTGGCTATTAATTCATGTTCTCAACCCCATAGAAATAGAGAAAAGCAGAACTGCACGTCAACAAATTGCTATAATTTGTTAAACTGAAAAGGATACGGTTTTTGGTTTTTCTCTTATTCTGCAACAAGTATTGAGAGGCTAACCAGAACAATGATGCCTCAGGGATGGAACCGGCCGTATCTAGCAGCACACAAGTTGTGTTAGGAACTCCCAATTCTTCACTCTTCCCAAAGCACATCCAGTAGCCTTTTCCTTTGGGGAAAGTAACTAAAGAAAATTGCAACTTTATAGTTCATTCCATCTTCATAAATAAATGCAGGAGAGGTAAGAGATCTTTTTATAAGTATTTGAATCGATACTCTCTGAACATTCAGAAGAGCAGCATATTCGATGATAATAAATACAATTTAAATTTTCTTCACTTTCCAAAGATGTGACATGTATTAGAAAAGTGTTTTAAGTCTAAAAAGTTACCTATCATCTCTCTATCCATTTATTTATCTATCCATCTATCCATCCATCCAGCCAGCCATCCATCTAGCCTGGAATCCAGTTGTCCAATCAGCAAGTTGTACGTGTGATTTTGGTTGCTTGAAACTTATATTTAATTGCAGTTTTTTTTTTTTTTGATGATCTCATTTTTCAGTAACATATACTGAGAAAGAGAATTTAATCATGAATCCATGTTGATGAGATTCCCCAAACATCAAATTTTTGATATCTACTGAGTATGGTGAGGGTTACTTAAATTTTGTTTGAGCCAAAATTTGTGAAGGAGAAATTTCATTAAATGTGAAAAACTACAACGAACACCAACATATATTGACTGTGTACTGTGAGCCAAGTTGCTCTCGTGCGACATTGATTTTATTTATTTATTTTCCAGTTGACAATAAAAGTTCAGAAAAATTGTGCAAATTCCCAAGCTCACATAATATTTGAATCAAATCTTGAGCTGTGACATAAAACTACACCCATCTCACCCCAGAAACAAATCTTTAGTTAGACGTAGGATCCCAAATCTCTTTATTGGCTCTATCCTGGTGAGCTAGGCAGCATTTTATATGAAATTAGAAGATTCTCTTAGTTTTTTTTTTCTTTTTTTCTTCTGAGCTCCATCATCATTCCCAATTAGCATTTTAGGTGGGGAGAGAGGCCAGAACAAGAAATAACATGTGACTCCAAATGTTAGAAGGGTCCACGTCAGTTGTCATATCTTTCACATGGGAAATTAACTTCAAACATTATTATGTAAAACAGAAAATCTCAGAAAATAACAGCTCCTGAAAAATAACAGCTTCATAATTTTTTTTTTTTATCACCTCTACTTTTTCCTTAGAGACATCACAGGCCCTGGAGAAGCAGCATATAATTCCACACACACATATGTGCATTTGTGTGTACACACACACGCAGACACACACACAAAATTTAGCCAAAATCAAAAGAGCAGTTTGGTTGAAATTCATTTTTTCATAAATATAACATCCTTCTAACAATAGCAAATGTTACTAAAGACACAGCTCCTATGTTGCCAGTTTCCCAAGTATTAAATCCCGTTCCTCACAATAACCCAAAAAGGCACGTGTACCAGCAGCCAGACGTTAGCGGCAGAAGTCCTCTTTTGCAGCTAATAAGGAAAAACATTGTCAACAGAGGTTTTAGGAACAACAGCCAACGCCTAAATAATGGTTTGCATTTTATCACTATATTGGCAATTTTAAAACTTATCAGTGAAAAAATACTCGTCCTTGCAGAAGTAAATTTCCGGCTACTAACGAACTTCATCTTAAACATATATGATAACTTATAATGCTCACATAACCCATCTAAAGACACTTACATAACAAGCACAATATTTGATCCCTAAAATATTTACATTAAAATGTGTTTTGAAAATTATTTTGCATCATAAGGATTTCTGCCAATCTTTATGTATTTTTAAATAATTTTGTTCAGTTTTATAAATTATTTCCAGAAGTTTTGCTTTTTTAAAGTATTTCTACTTTTAACGCATTGTCTGTCATTTATAATGCTATGTGTTTTTCATGGTTATTAGAATGAATGTTTAGTGATATCTTCTCAACCATTTCATCATTCCAAAAAATATCTTGGTAGCAGGCTTGCAACTGAAGGTTGGCTGGCAAACTATGAGTCTGTTGGGAAAATTCTGGGGAAAGAAGTCTCAGTTCCAAGAGATGTACAAAAACTCATCCTTTTTCTTCAGATGTTTTCATGTCTACACAGACCTGAAACTGCTGTAACTAATTTGTAACCATGAGGGAGGCATCCTGAGGAAAAAAAATCACCTGTTCATTCTTTGATTCAGCAATAACTGTTACCTGGCAAAGCACTCTTGTGTGCTGGGTTGCTAAAAAGACAAAAGCTCTGGTTTTCCAATCTTACATGAAAAACATATAGCATGCTCAATAACTCAGAAGTGTGTTTAGAAAGAAAATTAAGTATTGAAAGGGAAAACAAGTGTTGGTTAGGATAGGAATTCTGATTTCAGGCAGGGATGTCAGTAAAGGGTTTTATAGAGAGGGTGACATTTGAATTGACTGTGAAAGTTTATTCTGGGAGTACCTCAAAGGGATAACATTTTGGAAAAAAATTCAATTTTGAGTCTTGACATAGAATGTGTTGCTATGTTCAAGTAACAAGGGAGAAATTAACATGGTTAAAATTGGGGCTGGTAAACACTGACCATTCTAAGGACTATTGGAATGAAAAGCGACTAAAGAGCTTTGACTTAAGAATACACACACACACACACACACACACACATACACACACATGCACACACACGCACACACATACACATACATACATATACACACACGCACACACATACACATACATACATACACACACGCACACACATACACATACATACACACTATATATATTTATCTGAAAAAGTAACCAACTTCATGCATTTTTCCCAGGACTCATTATCAATGAAATTTCAAAAGTGCACACACACACACATGCACACACACATACGTATGTATGTTCTTATTTGTTTTTAACATGGTCACTCTGTCTTTTGTGCTGAATATCAGATCTATATTTGGAAAGACATCCACTTATCTAAGGATGCAGTGTACAGTCTTGTGAGATTGTTATGTGAACAAACATAGACAGATAAGAACCATAAGGGAGTGTGAGGTGTTCCCCAATATTTTTAGATCTTTGAGATAAGAAGCATTCTTCAAAATAAAGTTAGGACAAGTACTCAGAGAATTAGGAAGAACACCAGGGGAGGATGGCATCCTGGAAGCCAAAGGGTCCAGGGTCCAGGAGAAAGAAGACTGTCATTATCTACATCTTACATGGCCAATAGCTCAAATAAATAAGGATTAAATGTTGATCTTTGGATTGCGCAAGACGCAGGTCACTGCTGATGTGATATGAGCAGCCTATCGATGGACTGCTGGGTGTAAGAATCAGATTAATCAGATTATATGGGCAAGAAACTAAAATCTACGAACTAATTTTTGGTAAATATTCAAGTTTAAAGAACAAAACCAGCATGGTCAGTGACGTAGGAAACTGAGAATAATACTATCATACACAAGAGAGTAACTAAGAAAAGGGGAATCATAGAGGTACTTTTGAAATTTCATTGATAATGAGTCCTGGGAAAAATGCATGAAGTTGGTTACTTTTTCAGATAAATATATATAGTGACAGAGTCTCACTTTGTCACCCTCAGTAGAGTGCTGTGGCATCACAGCTGACAGTGACAGCAACCTCAAACTCTTGGGCTTACGCGATTCTCTTGCCTCAGTCTCCCAAATAGCCTGGGCTACAGGTGCCTGCCACAATGCCCAGCTACTTTTTGTTGTTGTTGTTGTGGTTGCAATTGTTGTTTAGCTGGCCTGGGCTGGATTCAAACTTGCCAGCCCTGGTGCATGTGGCCAGGACCCTAACCACTGAACAACAGGTACTGAGATGTAAAAGTTCTTATATTACATATAGTATAATTGCTCTAGATAATCATTGGAACAGAGAAGGGTACATTATGTTTTCCCAAAAGATGCATTGTTATTTTGTTATACGGCATATTGAAAAAGGATTGTTAAAATGGGATATAACATGTCTCCAAATTATTTTGCAATAATTTGTCATATTGGGTGGAATTTATTTTAAAAAGATTGTATGTACAGCAAAGCTTTTTTTTTTTCTTTTTTTTTTTCCTTTTTTTTTTTATTGTTGGGGATTCATTGAGGGTACAATAAGCCAGTTACACTGATTGCAATTGCTAGGTAAAGTCCCTCTTGCAATCATGTCCTGCCCCCATAAAGTGTGACACACACTAAGGCCCCACCCCACTCCCTCCCTCTCTCTTTCTGCTTCCCCCCCCATAACCTTAATTGTCATTAATTGTCCTCATATCAAGATTGAGTACATAGGATGCATGCTTCTCCATTCTTGTGATGCTTTACTAAGAATAATGTCTTCCACTTCCATCCAGGTTAATACGAAGGATGTAAAGTCTCCATTTTTTTTAATGGCTGAATAGTATTCCATGGTATACATATACCACAGCTTGTTAATCCATTCCTGGGTTGGTGGGCATTTAGGCTGTTTCCACATTTTGGCGATTGTAAATTGAGCTGCAATAAACAGTCTAGTACAAGTGTCCTTATGATAAAAGGATTTTTTTCCTTCTGGGTAGATGCCCAGTAATGGGATTGCAGGATCGAATGGGAGGTCTAGGTTGAGTGCTTTGAGGTTTCTCCATACTTCCTTCCAGAAAGGTTGTACTAGTTTGCAGTCCCACCAGCAGTGTAAAAGTGTTCCCTTCTCTCCACATCCACGCCAGCATCTGCAGTTTTGAGATTTTGTGATGTGGGCCATTCTCTCTGGGGTTAGATGATATCTCAGGGATGTTTTGATTTGCATTTCTCTAATATATAGAGATGATGAACATTTTTTCATGTGTTTGTTAGCCATTCGTCTGTCGTCTTTAGAGAAAGTTCTATTCATGTCTCTTGCCCATTGATATAAGGGATTGTTGGCTTTTTTCATGTGGATTAATTTGAGTTCTCTATAGATCCTGGTTATCAAGCTTTTGTCTGATTGAAAATATGCAAATATCCTTTCCCATTGTGTGGGTTGTCTCTTTGCTTTGGTTATCGTCACCTTAGCTGTACAGAAGCTTTTCAGTTTAATGAAGTCCCATTTGTTTATTTTTGTTGTTGTTGCAATTGCCATGGCAGTCTTCTTCATGAAGTCTTCCCCCAGGCCAATATCTTCCAGTGTTTTTCCTATGCTTTCTTTGAGGATTTTTATTGTTTCGTGCCTTAAATTTAAGTCCTTTATCCATCTTGAATCAATTTTTGTGAGTGGGGAAAGGTGTGGGTCCAGTTTCAGTCTTTTACACGCAGACATCCAATTCTCCCAACACCATTTATTGAATAGGGAGTCTTTCCCCCAAGGTAAGTTCTTGTTTGGTTTATCGAAGATTAGGTGGTTGTAAGATGTTAGTTTCATTTCTTGGTGTTCAATTCGATTCCAAGTGTCTATGTCTCTGTTTTTGTGCCAGTACCAAGCTGTCTTGAGCACTATGGCTTTGTAGTACAGACTAAAATCTGGTATGCTGATGCCCCCAGCTTTATTTTTGTTACTAAGAACTGCCTTAGCTATACGGGGTTTTTTCCGGTTCCATACAAAACGCAGAATCATTTTTTCCAAATCTTGAAAATACGATGTAGGTACTTTGATAGGAATGGCATTGAATAGGTAGATTGCTTTGGGAAGTATAGACATTTTAACAATGTTGATTCTTCCCATCCATGAGCATGGTATGTTCTTCCATTTGTTAATATCCTCTGCTATTTCCTTTCTGAGGAGTTCATAGTTTTCTTTATAGAGGTCCTTCACCTCCTTCGTTAGGTATATTCCTAGGTATTTCATTTTCTTTGAAACTATGGTGAAGGGAGTTGTGTCCTTAATTAGCTTCTCCTCTTGACTGTTATTGGTGTATACAAAGGCTACTGACTTGTGGACATTGATTTTATATCCTGAAACATTACTGTATTTTTTGATGACTTCTAAGAGTCTTGTGGTTGAGTCTTTGGGGTTCTCTAAGTATAAGATCATGTCGTCAGCAAAGAGGGAGAGTTTGACCTCCTCTGCTCCCATTTGGATTCCCTTTATTTCCTTGTCTTGCCTAATTGTATTGGCTAGAACTTCCAGCACTATGTTGAATAGTAAAGGTGACAGAGGACAACCTTGTCTGGTTCCAGTTCTAAGAGGAAAAGCTTTGAGTTTTACTCCATTCAGTAAAATATTGGCTGTGGGTTTGTCATAGATAGCTTCAATCAGTTTTAGAAATGTGCCACCTATGCCTATACTCTTCAGTGTTCTAATTAGAAAAGGATGCTGGATTTTATCAAATGCTTTTTCTGCATCTATTGAGAGGATCATGTGATCTTTATTTTTGCCTCTGTTAATATGGTGGATAACGTTTATGGACTTGCGTATGTTGAACCAGCCTTGCATCCCTGGGATGAAGCCTGCTTGATCATGATGAATGACTTTTTTGATGATAAGCTGTAATCTATTGGCTAGGATTTTGTTGAGAATTTTTCCATCTATATTCATGAGTGAGATTGGTCTGAAATTCTCCTTTTTGTTTGGGTCTTTTCCTGGTTTTGGTATCAGGGTGATGTTTGCTTCATAGAATGTGTTGGGGAAGATTCCTTCTTCCTCAATTTTTTGGAATAATTTCTGCAGTACAGGAATAAGCTCTTCCTTGAAGGTTTGATAGAATTCTGGAGTGAAGCCATCTGGACCAGGGCATTTTTTAGTTGGAAGCTTTTTTATTGTTTCTTTGATCTCAGTGCTTGAAATTGGTCTGTTCAGGAGGTCTATTTCTTCCTGGCCAAGTCTAGGGAGAGGGTGTGATTCCAAATATTGATCCATTTCCTTCACATTGTCAAATTTCTGGGCATAGAGTTTCTGGTAGTATTCAGAGATGATCTCTTGTATCTCTGTGGGATCAGTTGTTATTTCCCCTTTATCATTTCTGATTGAGGTTACTAGAGATTTTACTTTTCTATTTCTAGTTAGTCTGGCCAATGGTTTATCTATTTTATTTATTTTTTCAAAAAACCAACTCCTTGTTTCATTAATTTTCTGAATGATTCTTTTGTTTTCAATTTCATTGATCTCTGATTTGATTTTGGAGATTTCTTTTCTTCTACTGAGTTTAGGCTTAGATTGTTCTTCTTTTTCCAATTCCATAAGGTCTCTTGTGAGATTGTTGATGTGCTCTCTGTCTGTTTTTCGAATGTAGGCATCTAAAGCGATGAATTTTCCTCTCAAAACTGCTTTTGCAGTATCCCACAGGTTTTGGTAGCTTGTGTCTTCATTGTTGTTATGCTTAAGGAAGTTAGTGATTTCCTGTTTGATTTCTTCCTTCACCCATCTGTTATTCAAAAGAAGATTGTTTAATTTCCATGCCTTTGGATGGGGTCGAGCATTTTTGTTAGAGTTGAGTTCCACCTTTAGTGCCTTATGGTCTGAAAAGATACAAGGTAAAATTTCAATTCTTTTGATTCTGTTGATATTTGTTTTGTGTCCCAGGATATGATCAATTTTGGAGAATGTTCCATGGGGTGATGAGAAGAATGTATATTCTTTATCTTTGGGGTGGAGTGTTCTATATGCGTCTATCAAGCATAATTGTTCTAGGGTCTCATTTAAATCTCTTATATCTTTGTTTAATTTCTGATTAGAGGATCTGTCCAGCTCTGTAAGAGGTGTGTTAAAGTCCCCTGTTATGATGGTATTATCAGATATCATATTGCTCAGACTGAGTAAGGTCTGTTTCAAGAATCTGGGAGCATTTAAATTTGGTGCATAGATATTTAGAATTGAAATGTCTTCTTGTTGTAGTTTTCCCTTGACCAATATAAAGTGACCATCTTTGTCTTTTTTGACTTTAGTTGCTTTAAATCCACATGTATCTGAAAATAAGATTGCAACTCCTCTTTTCTTCTGAATTCCATTTGTCTGAAAAATTGTCTTCCAACCCTTGACTCGGAGCTTTAATTTGTCTTTTGAAGCCAGGTGTGTTTCTTGCAGACAGCAAATGGATGGCTTGTGTTTTTTAATCCAGTCAGCCAATCTATGTCTCTTCAGTGGGGAATTCAAGCCATTAACATTTATGGAGATAATTGATAAGTGTGGTAGTATTCTATTCGTCTTATTTGGTGAGAGTCCATTGCTTAGTTTTATCTTTTGCATCAGTGTGGAGGTTAGGTTCTGTCCTTTGATTTCTGAGTTCTTACTTTGCTGCTGATCCATTGTGGTGGTCAGTGTGCAGAACAGGTTGAAGTATTCCCTGTAGAGCTGGTCTTGTTGTGGTGAATTTCCTCAATGTTTGTATATCCGTAAATGATTTGATTTCTCCATCAATTTTGAAGCTTAGCTTAGCAGGGTACAGAATTCTGGGCTGAAAATTGTTCTGTTTAAGTAGATTAAAGGTAGATGACCATTGTCTTCTTGCTTGGAAAGTTTCATTAGAGAAGTCTGAGGTCACTCTGATGGATTTGCCCCTGTAGGTCAACTGGCGCTTACTCCTGGCAGCTTGCAGAATCTTTTCTTTTGTCTTGACTTTGGACAGGTTCATCACAATGTGTCTTGGAGAAGCTCGGTTAGAGTTGAGGCGACCTGGGGTCCGATAGCCCTCTGAAAGCAGTGTGTCAGAATCTTTGGTGATGTTTGGGAAATTTTCTTTTATAATATTCTCTAGTATGGCTTCCATTCCTCTGGGGCATTCTTCTTCCCCTTCTGGAATTCCTATAACTCGTATGTTGGAACGTTTCATAAAGTCCCATAATTCTGACAGTGAACGTTCTGCTTTCTCTCTCTTCTTTTCTGCCTCTTTTACTATCTGAGTTATCTCAAAAACTTTGTCTTCTACCTCTGAAATTCTTTCTTCTGCATGGTCTAACCTGTTGCTGATACTTTCCATTGCATCTTCAAGTTCCCTGATTGACTGTTTCATTTCCTTCAGCTCTGCTATATCCTTTTTATATTCTTCATATCGTTCATCTCTGATTTGATTCTGTTTTTGGATTTCCTTTTGGTTATTTTCCACTTTATTAGCAGTTTCCTTCATTGTTTCCATCATTTCTTTCATTGTTTTCAACATGTGTATTCTAAATTCCCTTTCTGTCATTCCTAACATTTCTGTATAGGTGGAATCCTCTGCAGTAGCTACCTCATGGTCCCTTGGCGGGGTTGTTCTGGACTGGTTCTTCATGTTGCCTGGAGTTTTCTGCTGATTCTTCCTCATGAGTGATTTCTTTTATCTGTTTCCTTGCCCTAATTTTCCTTTCACTTCCTCTTGCTCTTTAAGTTCTTGTGCCTGTGGACTAAGGGTTACAGGACCAGAAAGGTGAGAAGGTTGAAGAGCAAAAAAGGGATGAAAGAAAGGATGACCGAGTGATAAGAAAAAAAAGAAAGATAGAGAAAGGAGAGGGGGTAGGGATAAGGAATATTGACAAAAAGAAGAGAGGCACAGAAAGAGGGAGACAGGGCAATATAGGTGTACAGTAGGGTACTTTGACACAACCTTAAAAAAACCCACCTTCTGGGGGTTGGGTGCCCAGTTGGGTGGTTCCCTTGAGGTCAGCAGCTCTTTGCTAACCTGGTCAGACACAGTACCCCACCTCCACCAAGTAGAGAGGAAAGACAAAAATGCTATAAATCAAACCAAAACAAGCAAACAGAAAACTTTATGGCGATAAAATTGGGTGAAAAACCAAGTGACAGCAGTAGAAACACTAGCAAAAATGAAGTTGTAGTTATTAAAAAAGGCAGCAATGGGAAATTATAATTAAACTAGAAAAATTGAGAAAGAAAAAGGGATCTGTATGGAAAAGATTGAAATTAAGAAAGAAAAGAACATCAACAACGTCAAAATAAACAAACAAAAAAACCCAACCAAACAAAAAAAAAAAGAAAAAAAAATACACAACCAAAAACAAAGCAGTTTGTATATGTTGTTGAATATTGTCTGGGCAACACGTGGTCTTTTGGGGTATGAGATGTTAGTCACAGTTCTGATACGACTGGAGGCTGCTGATTTCTCAAACCCCAGCAGGTAGACACCCTAAATCTCTCTTCAGCCCACTTAAAAGGCACTTTGAACTTGTAAACTTGCTGAGCAGAAGCTTTCCCAGCTTTCTCGCTGGAATCACTGCTGAAGTGGCTATCCACTTACTCAGTGTGCCAAAACCGGTCTCACTCTGCCCCTGAGGGTTAGGGCTGCAAGGCGGCTCAGACCCCACCCTTAGGCTACTTGGTTGCTGGGTTACCAGCTCCCACCCGTTTCTAGCTCTGCTACCCTGAGGGCGGAGCTTGCCGGGGCAGATCACTGACAATGGATCCGTGTGACCCACCGCCAAACACTATTAGCTCCGTCTGGCTCAGCGGCTCAGACTGGGGCCCTAGACAACGGCCAAAGTTCTCCGCACTCCCACTCAGGCCTTCCCCAAGGCCGTTCAACTCAGTGCCAAGTCCAAGGACATCAAAAGAGTTCACAGATAAGGCCTTTCTGGTTTGCAGTCTCACTGCTACTGAACTTACAGTTGTGGGCGGGTTTAGACGGGTTGAACACACGCGACCACTTGCCGGTTTTCCACTGTTTTAGTCCTCCTCTTGGGGTCCAGAAGTCTCTCGCTGACTCCCTGTATCCTCATAGGAGTGATGATAGGCAGTTCCCACCAGCCAGAGATGCCTGGAGTCCTATCTCCCCAGACTCACGGTGCCCAGATGCAAGGAAGCTGTTACTCGGCTGCCATCTTGCTCCGCCCCCCAGCAAAGCTTTTTTTGAGATGGTGGACTGAGATCTTTTAAAATTCTTTATTAACGGGCGGCGCCTGTGGCTCAGTCGGTAGGACGCCGGCCCATATACTGAGGGTGGCGGGTTCAAACCCGGCCCCGGCCAAACTGCAACCAAAAAATAGCCGGCCGTTGTGGCCGGCTCCTGTAGTCCCAGCTACTTGGGAGGCTGAGGCAAGAGAATCGCTTAGGCCCAGGAGTTGGAGGTTGCTGTGAGCTGTGTGAGGCCACGGCACTCTACCGAGGGCCATAAAGTGAGACTCTGTCTCTACAAAAAAAAAAAAAAAAAAATTCTTTATTAACTAAATCTATTTACATTTGGTAACATTTCTAGGCCCCTGCCATGTTCTGTTTCTTTTCTATTATTTGCTCTGCCACAGTGAGAATGTCTTTCCCTCAGACCCCCACAGCCTCACTTCCTGTCATTCTGCTCTCAGCACCAATGTCACCTCCGGAGAGGGTCCTTCCCTAAGCACCGACCACATAACCCCTCCTGCAGCCCCTCTGCTCTCCTTAGCTGATTTTACCTACTTCGTAACTTGATTAACATCTGGAATCATTGCAGTCAGTCACTGGCTCACTCCATTTATAGTGGAAGCTCCCTAATGGGGCAGAGCCCACTTCTGTCTTTGTTAGAGCCATGCTTGGCATATGGTAGATGCTCAATAAATGCAGATGAATGAATGAATAAACTGGGGAAATTCACCTGGGAGTCTCAGCTCTAGGATAATACAAACATCTCGAATGCCCCCAATCCTCTTGTTCACATCGTATAAAGATAACCAAAGGAAGAAATTGGAGAGAACATTGTATACGTTCATATTATCAAAAAGTATGCTTGATGCTTATAGGACAACTAGACTAAATTAATCCCAAAAGATATAGTCTGCTTATTCCACAGACCAATATTCATAAAATTATCTTGAGAAAAATTTGAAGTTTATATTCATATTCACTTTAGGCTTAACAAAATAACAATACATTTTCCCCCCTTTCCAGATACTTTCTTCTACTTAAATTCTCAAGGAGTAGGGTGCCGGTCCCATATGCCAGAGGTGGTGGGTTCAAACCTAGCCCCGGCCAAAATAAAAAAAAAAAAAAAAAAAAAAAGAAACCAAAAATAGGATATCACATATTTTTACTGTTGTCACTATAAATTCTTCATTTCAAAACAACTCTGTTTATTCCATTGCAGTTTATCTTGTATCTCAAGTCCTCAATTACATTCCTAAAACAACTTGTACTCTGAAAGCATTTGGGAAGTTGTAAATCTCTATTCAGAATGATACCCAGTGAGCTGCTTGAGTTCAGGAGTTGGAGACTAGACTGAACAAGAGCAGGAGCCTGTCTCTACTAAAAATAGAAAACTAGCCAGGTGTGGAGGCTCATGCCTATGGTCCCAGCTACTCAGGATGCTGAGACAAGAGGATTGCTCAACGCTGAGAGTTTGCGGTTGCTGAGAGCTCTGTGAGCTCACTGGCACAGACAGAGGGAGCCTCTCCCTCCAAAAAAAAAAAAAAAAAAAAAAGTATCTATACACGCTTGAAATTATTCTATTGTTAAAAGATATTTCACAGTAAATATAATTAAAGTTTTCCTAATTCACAATTTAGACCTTCTGTATTTCTGATTTTTATTCACCACATGGCACCTAATATTAGTGTACAATGAACTGTCATCAAAGAGAAGTTATTAGAAGCTCAAACTCTTGGTTCACTCCTAGGTTTCTGTCCTGCTAAAGCACAGCATTATGGTATTTACCTAATTCATTGGGCAATGATGATATTGTTCTGCCATTAACATGAAAAGAAACTAAAATATATTTTTTCTCTTGAATATTAATATATATGAATAATATGACGTGATCCCCTTTCCCCAGCTAAAGAACTCTTTCTAAAGTCAATGCAATGTGAAAGTTTTGTTTTAGGAATATTTAAGAAACACTAGATGTAGATTTAGGAAAAAGTTTATATGTAAATTAAATTAGAAATTTATGTTCAAGGTGTTAAAAAATATTTCCTTTATTCACTAATTAACATCTAAATTAAATAATGTGTTTTTATATTGCCATATGGCTAGCTACATTATTCATTTCTGATATAAACTGAATGTTGTAGGTTTCTGACTTAAATTTTTATTTAAGCCAAATATTACTGGAAGTGTGCGTATGAGAATTATTTTAACTATTTTAAATATTGTCAAGTGGAAGCTTCCTTGAGATACTTTATGCTAATTAAGTTGATCGTATATGATATCGGCACTCCAAAAAAATAAAGATGACCTATTCAAAGGTGGAGAAAAAGTAAATGATGAAAGCAGACCCACCATTATGGGCTAAAGAGTAAATTCCAAGTCATTTCTTTTACCTCTGAGTAGTCAAAAAAGTACCTCTGAGTGGTCAAAAAGGACCGCCAGTACTTGAATGAAAAATACAGGTTTTCATTTACTCTGTGGGCTGCCGTCTCAAAAGTGGTTAGTTTGTTGTCTTCAAAAATACTTTCCAGGTCTATTTCATCTGCAATAAAATGATTTTTCTTACAAAAAGCACCATTAATTGGTTCTCAAATGTTTACTTGGCAATCATCAGTCTCACTGTGTCCTTGAAGCAGTGAAAGAACTAAATCTTGACTTCAACCATTTTTTGTTGCCAATAATCATCTCTCTAGAATTAAAAAAAAAAATCTTTACGTGTATATATTTACAACTTTTTCAAATGTCTGTACAGAGAAATATAGGCTATTCTTGGATTTTATTAAGGAAGCTAATATTATAAGAGGAATACATTATGTAGCAGCAAACAGGAGTAGAAAATTGAAAGAAATTTCTGAGCTTTTTTCTTTGAAGAATGTTTTCTCCACTGGTGGCATTATCCTTAGGAAGCTATGCAGAAGAAATAATATAGGATGAAAGTTCAAAAGATATATCTTTACTTTGTTAAGCTTATAATGAAAGTTTCAAGTTTCTCAAAGAAAAAAAATCAAGCATTGATGTGATAATGGGACAGAATCCCATTTTAAGAGCTAAGTGTATTTTTTATAGAATAATAACTGGTAAATTAGTGTGATTATTGAAATTCCTATCATAACTTTCCTATGTAGCCCTGATGCTTTTGTTTATTAGAATTATAACTAACATTAGAATTCAAAGCATATTTCACAATATTTTCATAATAACAAATAAATTGTTACTTATTTTGCTAAGAAACTACCTAAAATCATCATTATGGCTGCTTACAATGGATAAATTATTATAGTAATTCATATTAATATTTTAACAGGCATTTACTTTGCTCGACATTATCGTTATTATAAGAAACGGGTATTTTTATTTATGCTGTCTACTTTGGTTCATTTGGAAGTTGAATTTAAGTTACTTTCCAATTTATTTTCTTAATTGGTTTTTATAGTTAATTACAGCAGCCATGTTAGAACACCATACATTCTTATTAGATCAAATTGAAACACATGTCTAACGAATTTAATAACTTGTGAAAGGTGCTATTAAGGCCGATGTTACAAAGTAACATCTCGAAAGTTAAATTCAGTAATCAGTAGTTCAGGGTCCTGTTGGAACATAGACAGGTCCTGGAGGATAAAAGCGGATACTCGATCTCAACAGTCTTGGAACAGTCTCCAGGGTGAGGTGTGTTATGTGGTGTGTTCCTTATAGAAGTTAATGCGGCTGCAGGTATGTGGTTTGCAGCCATTATTTAACCAGCTCATTCTTTGCATTCCTGTAAATAAGAAAGATCGAAAGTAGCTTGGCTGTGTGGAATGGAAAACAGCACACATTACTTCCTGACCAAATGTACGGTCTGCTCTCCACTACATAAAGATACTAACGTAATCAGAATAAATGAACAAAAAAGGGCAGGTATGATAGAGGTTGTGCTAACACACAGGGCTCTAGAAGGAAATAAATACTGTCTCGTGGCACTGAAGACGTTGAGAGGTCTCATATGCATCACATGCCAAAAAACAAAGAACTTACGTCACTTGGCACTTCCCAACATGAAGGAGGGGTTTTAAGGGCTGGAGGAGTCTTTGAGACTTATGAGCTGTGTATTGCAGATTTGGGTTCGTATTGCAACTCATTTCTGGGATGACACAAAACACTAGTACTTTTAAATGGTATCAGAAGATAAAAAGGTTCTTTGTAGAAGGTTCAGGCTGTAGTACAAATCAGCCTTTTGACCATCAGACTCAGCAGATCCAACCTTGCATCACTAACGGTTCCCATGGAAAGAAAATATACACCATGTGGGATTTATGGGCAGCCCCACCAGGAGAATCCGTAATGGGCAAACGTAGGCCTTTAGGGTTTTAAGCAAGGTAATGTCCTCAGCAAACATTAAAACACAGAGTTAGTGCACCATTTGAAAGAAAGCTCTTGGTATGCTGGAGTGCTACGAGAGCTTGAGGGGCCCTGGCATCAGACTCTGCTATTGTGACCCGTGATAGGGAGTCTAACTCCATTTAGACTCATGGGTCCTGATAGCAAGTCTGTCATTTGCTGACAGATTTTAAGACTTATCCCTTCCTATTCTTCATGAGTAGGGACGCTGATAAGAAGTTCAGGTATCCTGTCCTTCGACACAAACAAGAACCCTCATCCTGGCTCCATTGTTTAACCACAACAAAAACTCCAGCCCCCTTTCCCTTGCTCTCAATCCATTTTCAAATCTGCTTTGCATCCTTGTTCACCTCTGCAGAATGCTTCATTATGTGAGAAACACACTTTTCACACCCTACTAGGTGTGTGTGTGCACGCAGGCACGTGGCATCATCTGTCTGAGCACGAGAACCAAATTGTGAGCAGGGCTCCGTTCATTGCCGAGACTGCACAACCACCTGGGTCCTGTTAAGACTTACCCCTCAGGTTGCAGGGTGAGCTATTAAGGGATTAGTAGTAACTCTTCTTTAAATGTTCGGTAGAATTCACCAGGGAAGGCTTCTTTCCTGTGCTTGTCTTAATTAAAAAAATTGAAATTATGTCCATTTTATCGATCTTTTCGGAACTGTTAGGCAGGTAGGTAGACAATGCCTTCTCTGGCTGGCTTGCCACAATGGTAGGGCCGCGCAGTGATGGCTTGAGGTAGTCACCAAAGAATTGAAGAAAGCAAGTGAAAGAATCGTAGCAAGAAAGGAAGCTTATTTTAAATGTCTGGATCACGAACTGTGCCCTGTCTTAACTACCACAGGCATCATGCAGAGTGCAGTGCTGGAGTTTATTCAGAATTTGAGGAATGTCAGCTGCTTCTTGGAAGCTGCCCAAGGTCTGGTTCCAATAACATGTTCTCATAACAACTTATGGCTGTCTGTCCATGTTAGAAATTCCCTGGGACATTAATCAGTCCCCGCAAACAGTCATCTCCCCTAAACAACCCACCTTCGAGGTCTTGATTAGCCTCATTCCCATAACACCTCAGGCCAGCCTGACCAAGCCAGTCCGAAATAGCCGAAATAGCCTGACCACTTCCGCTGCACACCCTGCTCATGTCCAACTAACAGAACTAGTTTTCAGTTCTGTTAATTTTAGGGGGAGGGGGTCCTACTTCATGAATTTCTGTTGTATGCCTAATATTCATTACATTCTTCTTGCTTTAGATATATTTTGTTTCACATTCCTTGGTGTTGTAGATGAGAAGGTAGATCATTGACATGAAAATTTTATTTTTTGTTGAAATATAATAGTTGCATACATTCATGGAGTACTTGAGCTTTTTCATACACACGTGTAATGTCTAATCCAATCAGGGCGATCGGGATATCCATTACCTCAAACATTTATAATTTTTTGTGCGTGTTGAGAACATTCCAGGTCTTTTCTTCTAGGTAATTTGGAATGTACTATAAATTCTTCACCATAGTAACCCTCCTGTGCTTTCTAAAATTGGAACATACTTCTTCTAAACATGGTATTATACTTATTATTATCCATCCCTCTTTCTCTTCCCCCACCCACTTCCATTAAACACAATTCTGCTTACTACCTCCAGGAGATTTTTCTGTTTTTTAGCCTCCACATATGAACCAGAACATTCAATATACACCTTTCTATGTCTGGCTTACTTCACATAATGCAACATCCTCCAATTCCATCCATGTTGCTGCAAATGATAGGATTACATTCATTTTTTCTGACTACATAGTATTTCATTGTGTAAATGCAATTATAGACCATACGTAAAAATCATTCATTCCCTTATGGACACTGGTCCGAGTCCATCTCTTGGCCATTATGAATAGTGCAATAATTCTGAGTGTAGATATCTGTTCAATGTACTGATTTCCTTTCTTTTAGATTTAAATATAGTAAGAAGTAGGATAGCTAATTTTATAGTATTAGCAGCTATATTTTCCATTTTTTGAGGTGCTTCCATATGGTTCTCCATAGTTACTATGTTAAATACTCAAGTATAGAGGCATTTATAGTTATACATTTTTCTTTATTCACTGTTTTAGTTGTATACCATGTACCATAAATATCAGTACCTTTTATTTTACTTAATCTCAAAATACTTTCTAATTTCCCTTGTGACTTGTTCCTGAACCTCTTAATTATTTAGAAATGTGTTGTTTAATTTCCAAATATTTGTCAATTTTCCAAATGTCCTTGTGTTACCGAGTTCTAATTTCATCCCATTGTAATTTGGGTATAGTTTGTGTGATTTCAGCCTTTGTAAAGTATTAATGCTCACTCTATGGCCTTACATATGTTTTAATAGATTTCACAAATACTCAAGAAAAATGAATACTCCTTTCTGCTGGGTGAACTGTTCCATAGATGTGGTCAGGACTGATTTTTGTACAGTTATCCAAGTCTTCTATTTTCTTACTGATCTTCTGACTAGTTGTGCTGTACCATTTTGAACTTTCGGCATCAAAAAATCTAAGTATCATCACTGAATTGTCTGCTTCATATCAATTCTGTCAGGGTTGTGTTTTTGCTTTTTAATATGACAAGTCATTTTTTTCTTTTGCTGCTTTCAAGATTTTCTCTTGTTCTTTATTGCCCAACATTTTTTCCATGACTTTTCTGGATGTGAATCTCTTTGTGTTTATTTCTCCTGAATTTTCTTGAGGTTCTTGGTGTATAGATGAATGCCTTTCAATACACTTGGAAGGTTGTATGCTGTTATTTTATCTAATTTTTTATTCTTTTTCTCTCTTCTCTATTTCTGGTGCTCCTATAACTTATAAGTTAGTATGCTTAGTAACATTCTTCATTTATTTGAGGCTCTGTTTCTTTTCTTTTAATTTTTGTTCCTCTGTTATCATTTCTTTTTTGTTTCTTTGTTCTTAATATTAAAAAGTATTTTGAGATTAAGTAAAAGGTACTGATATGTATGGTATATGATATACAACTAAAATAGTGAATATGCCGTGCCCACGGCACCACAGCTGTAGTGAGGCGGCGCTGTCCGCGTTCTAGAACGACGGGAAGGTGGATTGTGCTCCACGGAGCTTAGCCCCCAGCGCCCCCAGTATGCACAGCATCAGAAATGTTGCCTAGCATGCTCAGTTACCCGCTTAAGTTTAAAGATTGTGGCATCTATTCATGTGTTTGTCATTCTGTACCAGAAGTCTGTTTGTTCTGATAAACTATCAATATGTACTTTCTTAAGAATGAACACAATACACTGTTGATCCAAATATAACACCACCTCATGAGCTTGCTAGACTCAGTGGCACTACTAATGAACACACAAAGAGGTTTTTCCCACCATAAATATCAGTGGAGACAGAAAAAACAGAATGAATGCATAAGCAGAACTTTTACAAGACATGACCTCCCACAATAAGGATTTGTTCAAACATCTTGCTTCACTAATTTTCATATGTAATACAAATCAATAGAGTAGTTTAATGTTTAACAAACAATCAATTATGAATCAAAGTATAGTTACTAATAAGAGTAAAAATATATAAAAAATATATATAAAAGTAGTCAAGCATTATACATAAAAGAATATGTCCAGCTGTTTTAAAAATAAAATCATAAGAAACTGAAAAGAGTTACAGGACTGAGAAGAGTTGTAAGCTTTAACATTCCTGAAGAGGGAGTAAGCAGGTGTTACTGATAAACCACCTCCCTCCGGAGAGCAAAACCTTGAAAACATGTAATGCATGATAAACCGCATATGCAGACACAAAGATAATTTACAAGCATAAGCAGAATGAAGATTGCATTGTTTGAACCTTGGAAAGAAAATGTATAAATACCAACATATACTCTCAGTAAAATTTGCAGCTGCATACTTTAACCCGTAGTGTACCAGACTGTCATTCCTGCGCCGACCTCTCAACTTTCCTCGTTCCTTCTCCCTGCTTTCCCTCGGACTGAAGCCCACCGACAGGGTGGTCCGTGGCAGGTGGCGCCTCGAACAGGGACCTGAAGGACAGGTAATCTTCTCTCCTTTTCTTTCTTTTTCAAGGTTGAGGGCGGCTCTTACCAGGGAGCTGCAGTCCCACCGGTAAATGCTGACCGGTTAAGTGTAAGCAATCACAGGATTCATGGGGCACGCATTAACTAAGGAAGAAAAAATATTAAGTACTATGTTGCAGCGTTTGTTGGCAAAGAACGGGTTCAATGTGTCCCTCAAACGGTTGGAGGAGCTTATGCATTTTCTTAGACATGTTAGCCCTTGGTTCGTGGAGGAGGGATCGCTCTCCCTAGCGGATTGGAAAAGAGTTGGGAGGGAGATGCGCCGTTATGTGCAGGCACACGGGGAGCATACACTCCCCGTTCAAGCCTTCCCACTGTGGCTACAGATTAGGGAATTGCTAACTGATACTACGTCTCTTGAGGCGTTTGTACGAGAAACTGCTTCAGAGACTAAAAGTCCAGAGGCTAAAAGTCCACCTATACATGATGAAGTACCAAGAGAGACTCGTGAAGAGGCAGAGCCAGGGTTTCTGCGTGCTGTAGCAACAACTCCCCCGCCACCGGAGCGGGAGGAGGACTTTTTTCCTCCGCTGCCGGAGCTTGGAGCCTTTTTTGATGATGATGATTGGGATTTAGCAGATGAAATGGCCAAACAAGATGAGGAAGGGGATTTCTTTGATCATGATAATGAGCCCCCCATGGCGTTTGTAAGCATAACAAAGGCACGTCCTGCTAAAAGGGTCTCTCGTGCCCCTTGGCCACCTTTGCCTCCCATGGGTTTTCAGAACGCAAGGCAGGAAGCCAGAGGTTTTCAGGGCGCAGTGCAGGAAGCACGGAAACAAGGGGATTTTACTTTCACTTTTCCAGTGAAAGTGTCAGCTAATGACGGTGGGGACCCCGTATGGGAACCCCTGCCTCTTAAAACATTGAAAGAATTGCAGCAGGCTGTCCGTACTTCGGACGCTTCTGCTCCATATACTTTACAGATTGTAGACTTAGTTGGAAGCCTCTGGCTTACTCCCTATGATTGGCATCAAACAGCTAAAGCCACTTTATCACCTGGTGATTATGTCTTATGGAGAACTGAATATGAAGATAGGTCAAAAGATACTATTACTCAATTTTCTGGTAGAAGGGGACCTAAGCCCACTATGGCTATGCTATTAGGAACTGATGATTTTGCATTTCCTCAGGCACAGACGGCCATCCCCCGCCAATTTCTGGAAGCCATAACAAAAAATGCCATCAGTGCTTGGCGCAAGCTCCCTCCTCCCGGGGCCAAAGGCGGCACATTAGCCAATATTAGGCAAGGTACGGAGGAGCCGTACCAAGACTTTATTTCAAGGCTGGAAGAAGCCATTAATAGAATGCTCCCCCTGTCTGAGGGCACATCACTGTTGCTCAAACAGTTAGTATGGGAAAATGCCAACACGCTGTGTCAGGACCTTATACGTCCTCTAAGAAAAACAGGTACTTTACCAGATTATATTAAAGCATGCATGGATGCCTCACCAGCGATAGTCCAGGATATGGCTTATGCTGCAGCAATGCAAGGACAGAAATTCAGCGCCTATGTTAAAAATACCTTCAATAAAGGAGGTAAGGGGCCAAAAGCTCCTGCTAACACTTGCTACAATTGTGGCAAGCCAGGACACATGCAGAAGGACTGTAAACAGTCCCATGCCAATAAGCCGAGGGGGGACCCACCCGGCTTATGCCCTCGTTGTAAGAAAGGGCAACATTGGAGAAATGAATGCAAATCAAAATTTCATAAGGATAGAACCCCCTTGAATAACAAGAGAGACACTGATTCTGAAGATCAGGAAGTACAAAAATCAAAAAACTAGGTGAGGGGCATTCTCCCAGCCCGGACCCCAAGGGAGATCATGCTGCAGTGCAGGATGTGCAGCACTCATCTACTTTAAATCCTCAAGCCCCTGAATTTACTATTCATGACCTTTCACAGGGCACTCCTGGGAGTGCAGGTTTAGATCTTACAAGTGAAAAGGATATATTATTATCCAAATGGGACGATGTTACTTTAATCCCCACTGCAGTAAAAGGGCAACTTTTGCCGGAGACAGTTGGAATTATAATTGAGAGAAGTTCAAATTATACTAAACATTTTAAAGTTATTCCGGGAGTAATTAATTCAGATACTCAAAATACAATTAAAATAATGGCTAAAGCTTTAATGGAAACAACTCAAATTCATAAAGGACAGAGAATTGCGCAATTGCTGTTATTACCATATGTCCCTTTACCTGCACCACATTTAAAGACGGCCAGGGGACAAGGTCAGTTTGGCTCCACTGATCATGTAGCTTTGGTGCATGATTTGAATGACAGGCCATTCCAAGAAATAAAATTAAATGGCAAAGCATTTAAAGGGTTAATGGATACAGGAGCTGACAAAACCTGTATTGCAGCTTCTGAATGGCCTCAGTCCTGGCCGGTTCAACAAACCGCTTCTTCTTTGATTGGGCTTGATTCAGCCACAAGAGTTATGCAAAGTACAGCTTATCTCTCTTGGGAGTTTGAAGGAAAAACAGGTTTTGTTCAACCATATGTATTGCCCTCTTTACCATTCACTCTATGGGGCAGGGACCTCCTACACGTTATGGATTTAAAATTAGTCACTGCTGATCAGTTAAATGACCAGCATTTTACATAGGGGCCACTGCAGAAAATCATACACCAGCATTAGTACACTGGCAACCAGAAACAAAAACTGCTTTACCAAAAGTTCTTTGGAAAGATTTATTAACTGAATTATGAAAAGGGCCAGATGTCCTCATAACCTCGGGACGAGGGTATGCTTGTGTTTTTCCACAAGATACCGAATCCCCCATCTAGATTCCAGACCAACTGGTCAAGCCGGCTCCTCCGGAAAAGACAATGCAGGAGGAGGCGCCAGCGGCTTCTGCGGAACCTCACACATCGACTGGAGAAAGTGAAAGTGCATCCACCGACAACAAACAAGATCACGTGGACGCAAATTAGAACTCTCACTCAAGAGGCAAAACGTTTACTGTTGTCTCAAGGCAAAGCTTTAACTCCTGTAATGTATTTTGCAGCATTTTTAACTCTCTTGTCCAGCCCTAAAGTAGAAAGTGCAGCCTATTGGGCATACATTCCTAATCCACCTTTGTTACACCCTGTAGGGTGGCTGGATCAAGAGCCTATAAAAATTTTAACTAATGATACCCTCCGTTTGGGAGGATTGCAAAATTCAGAGTCACGGGATCATGCCTCTTCCTCTGTTAACTTTACAGACAGGGTAGACTCACTCCCTATTTATCTCACCTTAAGAGGGAGAGCCCCACCATTTTGTGTGCAAACTAGCTCCAGAGTGTTCTTAACTGACGCTCCAGATCCCGCAGATGCAACTAAACGTTATGTTTGGGAATATGAACTTCAAACCTTAGAACATATGACATTTAATGAAACTTTTGAAGAAGTAACTACATTACCTATCCCCAACTGTAAAGAAAAGTATAGAGATATAAATCAATTCTGGAATTCATCTTTAACTAAAACTCCCGTCTGGCTGTCATGTGGCTTTACAAAAGCAGCCAGTCGACATGTCCCAGTTAACTCCAAATTAGTTATTTGGGATTATTCTGCCACCTCTGGAACAATTGATTATGAAAAATACTTTGCTGATAATAGTGTAAAATATCATAAATATAGATGGTCATCTTTTCCTCCTCAAAAAATAAGGCGATGGTATTCAGCTGGTTTAGTAGAACCTATATGGGTTGCACAAAAACAGAATAAAATTCAAATTCATTATGATTTATTTCGATTAGTGGCTGCAACAAATATGATTTTAAAAAAAAAACCAGGCATGACAAGCCCTGCAGCCATACCAGTAAGAGTGTGTATAGGATATCCCTATACACTATTATTAGCACCCACTGCCTTTTTTAGCATAGTTGAACATAATAATTCTTATAAAGTCACATGTACTGCATGCAAAATAACCAATTGTATTACTTCTTCTGATATATTTCATGTAAATAATAGATTGCTGAATGTTATGTTAATTGTAAAAAGACCTTCATATGTAATGTTACCTGTAGATCTACAAGACGATCCATGGTATGATAATGCAGCATTACAAGTGTTAGAAACACTTAATGAATTAATTAGACCTAAAAGATTTGTGGCAGCTTTAATTTTAGGCATTGCAACTTTAATTTCTATAATCACTACTTTTGCTGTAGCTACTACAGCTTTAGTGCAACAAATGCATACAGCACACTATGTCAATACTCTTAGCAGTAATGTAACTTTAGCGTTAATGACACAAGCTAGTATTGATAATAAGCTTAAAGCCAAATTAAATGTGTTAGAAGAAGTAGTCTTAGCTTTAGGTCAAGACATTAAATACATACAACAGAAACTACAAACAAAGTGTCATTCTGCCTTTCAGGCTATTTGCATTACACCTTTACCATATAACATGTCTGAATCATAGAATAAAGTGCAAGCACATTTACAAGGTGTTTGGAGAGACAATGATATAACACATAATTTACACGGCTTACAACAAGATATTACAACCATGAGTCAAACTCATTTACCAATAACTTCTCTTAACACATTGGCTCAATCTTTAACTAGTAAATTTAAAACACTCAATCCTCTTGACTGGATCCAGTATATTGTATTCATAACCATAATTAGCTGTCTATTATTTTGTGTTGTGTTACTGTTACCATGTCTCATACGATGTCTGTTTTCTTCTATCAACTCTATACGCCAAGAAGTCTTTGAACTGCAGTTTAAAAACAAAAAAGGAGAAAATGCCGCGCCCACGGCAACACAGCCATAGTGAGGCGGCGCTGTCCGCGTTCTAGAACGACAGGAAGGTGGATTGTGCTCCACGGAGCTTAGCCCCCAGCGCCCCCAGTATGCACAGCATCAGAAATGTTGCCTAGCATGCTCAGTTACCCGCTTAAGTTTAAAGATTGTGGCATCTATTCATGTGTTTGTCATTCTGTACCAGAAGTCTGTTTGTTCTGATAAACTATCAATATGTACTTTCTTAAGAATGAACACAATACACTGTTGATCCAAATATAACACCACCTCATGAGCTTGCTAGACTCAGTGGCACTACTAATGAACACACAAAGAGGTTTTTCCCACCATAAATATCAGTGGAGACAGAAAAAACAGAATGAATGCATAAGCAGAACTTTTACAAGACATGACCTCCCACAATAAGGATTTGTTCAAACATCTTGCTTCACTAATTTTCATATGTAATACAAATCAATAGAGTAGTTTAATGTTTAACAAACAATCAATTATGAATCAAAGTATAGTTACTAATAAGAGTAAAAATATATAAAAAATATATATAGAAGTAGTCAAGCATTATACATAAAAGAATATGTCCAGCTGTTTTAAAAATAAAATCATAAGAAACTGAAAAGAGTTACAGGACTGAGAAGAGTTGTAAGCCTTAACATTCCTGAAGAGGGAGTAAGCAGGTGTTACTGATAAACCACCTCCCTCCGGAGAGCAAAACCTTGAAAACATGTAATGCATGATAAACCGCATATGCAGACACAAAGATAATTTACAAGCATAAGCAGAATGAAGATTGCATTGTTTGAACCTTGGAAAGAAAATGTATAAATACCAACATATACTCTCAGTAAAATTTGCAGCTGCATACTTTAACCCGTAGTGTACCAGACTGTCATTCCTGCGCCGACCTCTCAACTTTCCTCGTTCCTTCTCCCTGCTTTCCCTCGGACTGAAGCCCACCGACAGGGTGGTCCGTGGCATGAATAGAAAAAAATTATAATAGCGCATGTCCCAAAAATCTATTTTTTTTTTTAATTCACTGCCCCTATTCTCCCAGGTCTTAACTACTAATAAGCCCCTTTAATTTGCTTTGATTTATTTTTTTTTTTTAATTTTAGTGTTCGTTCTCTTTGATACTAGAATGGTCGTTTGGTTCTTTTATTATAATTTCTATATTTTTATTGATACTTATATACATTTGGTAAGACATTATCTCAATTTTTATTTTTATTTTTTACTTTTTTATTTTATTTCTTTATTTTTTTGTAGAGACAGAGTCTCGCTTTATTGCCCTCAATAGAGTGCTGTGGCATCACACAGCTAGAGCAATGTACAACTCCTGGGCTTGGGCGATTCTCTTGCTTCAGCCACCCGAGTATCTTTTTTTTTTTTTTTTTTGTAGAGACAGTGTCTCACTTTACCACCCTTGGTAGAGTGCTGTGATGTCACAGGACTCACAGCAACCTCTAGTTCTTGGGCGTCTGCGATTCTCCTGCCTCAGCCTCCCGAGCAGCTGGGACTACAGGCGCCCGCCACAACGCCCAGCTATTATTTGGTTGCAGTTCAGCCGAGGCTGGGTTTGAACCCGCCACCCTCGGTATATGGGACGCCCTACTCACTGAGCCACAGGCACCACCCCCGAGTAGCATCTTAATTTTTAAATAAGAGTTACCTTCATATTTTTAAAAATGTGTTTATGATAGCTGCCTTTAAATCTTTGTCTCAAACATCTCAAATTTCTTAAAGACAGATTTTCTTACCTGCTTTTCTCCTTTTGCATGGATCTCACTTTGTTTTTGTATGCATGACTTATATTTTGCTAAAAAAATTAGAAATTTTGGATTCAAATTTTACCCAATCTGTATAACTGTTCCCACACCTGCAGCGAAGATAGCTGTTGTTATTGTTTCTTTGGAAATTTATTTATCATGCTTATTTTTCCTTTTGTTTGATTAGATTGTTTTAATGGGCTATATTTTTTTGGCGGTGTCTACAGACTTCGCTGTCAGTTTTTGGAGGGCATCAACATGGACATGAATGCAGTCCCCCTCAATCCCTCGAGATACCTGCATGGTGTCGTTTTCTCTGTTTTCCCTGTAACCCTCTAACTAAACTTCCTCTGCTGCTGTTGCACACAGCATGCATTAACTACTATCTGGTTGTGGTAGTGTTTGGACATCTCTCCAGGGCATAACGTGCTCCCCACATAATCCAGTTAATGTAGGACCTCTCTGCAATGACAGTATTTGAGGTCAATCCTTGAGGCTTCCTGTATCAAGTGAGGCCTTTTGTTACACGCCTTTTCTCCCATGTCTTGCTGTTAAAGTTCTCTCTGGTCTGCGGCTTTGCTTACCACTATTATGTAGCCAGTTTCTTCTTAGTTATTGACAATATAATCTCCATTGTTTTTTCCATCTTGAATATTCTCACACTCTATTCCTAATAAAGTCAGGTTCCTCGGGGAGAGTTAGAAACTATCTTCTCACTGTGTCCCTATGTTGTGGGTAGAATCTCGGGGCACCAATGAGCAGGGTGTTTGTGGGCCGTGGTCTGCTTCTCTCAGAGGAAGGCCCTGTGTCAGGCCTCTGGCAGGAGCAGTAGCCTTCATTCTTCTCTGCATTTCTTCCTCAGCTTCAGATCTTTAACCCATGGGTGAGCTGGGCTGAGGTCATCTGAGGCCCTGTACTCTTGGCCTGCTTTATCTGAGAACTTCGGCCTCAAAGGTGGACACTGAGTGGTCAATGAGAGCCACACAGACGCTTTCCGCAACACAGAAGTCGAGAATTTCTTCAACACAGAAGTTGAGAAAGAAAGAAGTACTAGTATTAGAGGACACCAAGAGCCAGACCACCTCTTAGTAAGATGATTTGCAGCTGTGGGGCAGACCCTCGGGCAATTCGTCCACAGGTGCTCTTATGGAGAAAGAGCCTGAGCCCATGGCGATCCTTAGGCACGCAGTCATTGTCTGATACTCCCCTCACCTGTCAGGTACTGTCTCACTAAAAAGCTACTGTGGAGGTTGCTCAGGGCTACCCTGAAGTCAAGGTTAGCCCACTTCCTGCAAGCTTGTACTTCTAATCCACATTATGCCTGGTTCCTTCCTGCTGTGATAGAGACCAGGGCCATAGGGGTTGCGACACTAGTAACCTACATCTTGAGAGATATTGTAGCTCTCAGCTGGGAGTTGGTAGCAGACAGAGTCTGTTGTTCTGGGTAGTAGCTGTCCAGGTAGACCGTCCACACGCTGCCTGAGGGGACTGGGGACCAGACTGCCAAAGATTCTCATTGCTCTTGATGTATTACATTTTCTTAAATAAATGTTTCTATTTTTCTATATGCCCTTGGAACAATTTCTGAAGCCTTAAAGTGGTAGTTACATTTTATAACGTTCACTGATTATGATTGTTTCCAGACCTCAATCCACCATTTTAAAAGTGTTTCTGCAGGGCTCGCATTCTGTTCCTTTTGTATTTACTGTCTGGAAACACTATCTTGAACCCTTTGCATAAACCAGTATATTAAGCCCTTATAACATAGCTGTTAAGATACTTATTTTTCTCAGAGAAAAACTGAGAGTTAACCCAAGAACACGTAACAACTAAGTGTTATGATGTAAATCCAGTTCTGTCTCATTCCAAAGCTCATGCATTTCAATACCATGTAAATATGCAAATGATAGAGTGATGGGCAGAAGATTAGAGACCTGGTTATCCTCCAAAACAGTGACCTCGGAAGACAGATTTAAGGAGATAAATATTGGGCATCTGGGAGTGATGTAACTAGGTATAGAGAGAACATGACTATTGGTAAGTAACCAAGAAAATTAAACCAATTTTTACAGTTTTACCAGGACTGACTATTTATAACAATTGCTTTGGGCTTACTAAAGAGGAATAAAATATATGCAAAAGAATTTAACTGCTTATATAACAATTTTCAGATTCAGAAAAGTGCTTCAAATTGCTAGCTAGCCTGAATGTGTCTATGGGTACATTACGGTCTTCACAGGAGAAACCTTAAAGCCGCTAAAACCTTTAAGTCACCCTTAAACACATCAGCCAATAACTGTCATTTTATCATGTTCCATCAAGTGATAGACTAAGATTTAGGGGAAAAGAGTCAAGAAATTCACAAACACTTAGAAGAATTAATTTACGGATTAGGACTTGTGCTCTTTAGTATTTGCTTCAGAACAACGTAGCCTATCAACATTTTAAAACCTGGTTCTCACCCACTTTCCACACTGATTCCAGTGATGGAGTTGGAATCAGACCTTCGATCCTGAAATAAAGAGGATTCTAATTGATAAACAAGATTCAGCGGAGGCTCATTATATTTTATGGCACGCCATTACTTTTAAATCAAATTTTACAATAGGGATACCTTTTAATCTCACTCTGAGAACATTTCATAGACTACCACTGGATCCCACTCTTTTTTCAAGGCCCCTGGAATCACCTGCTAAAAAACGTAAGAAGTCATTTTGCCTAAAATGCAATTGATGAAAGCATTCAGAAAGGAAACGTGCATGGTAGCTCATTCTTGGCTGACAGCTTCCATGGACCGAATTGTAATCAAGGCTAAATGTAATTGACCATAATCTAATAGGATTGGTGTGCTTCGAGATGAAGACATTAGCTATTTTCCACTTTCCTGGCTTGACACGGAGGAAAGGCCAGATGAGGATAGTGAGCCGGAGGCCTGCAAACCAGGAAACAAGCCTTGCTAGACAGCAGTTCTGTGGTGTTTCCTCCCAGCCTCTAGCCTTGGGAAGAAAGAAATGTCTGTTGTCTAAGCCACCCGGACTACGGTGTTTCACCGTGATGCCCCAGGTGTTAATGCATTGGCTGAGAGCAGATTTCAGTTTACAGAAAGCTCTGTTGTTGTTTGACTAGCAGCAATTTAATACTACTACCACTAAGTGTGATGATAATATCTTGCATTTAAGTACTTTTAGATACAGGGCTTAATTACAAGCTTTATTTGTGAAAACACTTCAACTTCTTTTCACCTGCCAGTGCTCTATTAGTCAGTTTGAATTTGCAACCTCTAACTGTGAAATGCTGCATTTATTTTACCAGGGAGAAAAGCCTATAAAGACTCACTATACCTACTTTGCCTTTTTATCTGTTGGGTGTCAAGGAAAGAACAATAAAAGTTTTGAATTTTGGAAAAATTTGTTAAGATAAATAAAACAGAGGGAGAGAGGGAATGTGAGTGAAAGACTAAGGCGGCTCTTCAGAAAATGTGGATGATTCAGAGAAAGCTTCACAGAAACGACAGGTATTCAGATAAATCTGTCAAAGTATAGAGATGGGAAAACTGGGATGATTCATTCACAGTCACCCACGGACAACTTATGCTTACCCAAGGAAAAGAGAATTCCCTTTACACATTAGAAGTTTTAATGTAAACAAAAAATAAGAATTGACACAGTTAGAATACAAAGATATATTTCCCACGCATGTGTGAGCCTTAAAATTTTTCATATTTGATCTTTAGGAGTGCAGTCATCTAAGAATAGAATTTAGATTACTAACATGGAAATCCTATAAGTAGGGCCAATCTCCAATGGTTAAGACCACGGGCACAGCAGTACAATAGGATTAAAATAATTATCTTAGATCTGGAGCATTTTAAGTATTTTTTTTTTAACTTGTAGTTAGTTGAGTTGATTAGGCTGTACTTTCTCAGAGCACAGACTGTTATGACTGTGAAGAGACCTGCCCCTCTCTATTTGACACACGTATTATTAAGGAGAAACCTATGCACATATTTGTGTCATGCATGAGATTTCCTTCAGGAAGAGCCTTGATACATTGATCAACAACTGAGTTTATGAAGGTTTCATGATGAAGAGAGATGCGTGCTCTTTCCCCATGGCCTCCAGGAGGAGCTCTGATGAGAACATGTGAATCTGAATTGGATTATGAAACTAGCCAACAAGTGTGGGACTATTTGTGTTAATACTGTAACAAATGTAATTTTATAGCAGGTAACCCACATGTGGTGGCTGATATCTGAAGGCAGCACATTACCATTGATCGTCAAGAGCTGCATGTCCCATGTTTCCAGAAGAAAAAGAAAATACAAGGAAAACTTATAGGAGGTGAGAGTATCAAGTTCAAGAAAAACACCAATAAAGTTTTTCTTCAGAGATATATTGGTTCCTGGCAGAGCAAACGTTCTTCCTAGACTTGAAAGTTTAGTTGTCTTTAATTTAGACAATAAAACCAACAGTATTCTCATTACATTTTACAATAATGAGATGACTCATAACTTAGAGAAAAATTAAAATCAGATATGGTAATTTAGAGTAGCTAAAGAATTATCAGTATGATAAAATTGTGAGGGTAATTCTACAATTACAATTAGAAGTTGAGCCATTAATTCACATAGGATGGAATGCAACTAACTTTGTATAACTACACAAAATAGTACATGAGAACTTAGGTGCCAAAGTAGGGTGCTTAATCGTTACATTGAACATAGTGCAAAGAACCTTTGGTGATTCTTTTTATTCTAATCTTAATTGACCAAACTAATAAGAAGATCATAGTTTTAGTTATTGTAATTTTAGCAAAAAAAATACAGAGACCAGTTTTATAAATAAAACAAAAAGGAACTTTTCATTATTTTGGCTTCTAAAGTAGAAATATTAAAGTAAACTTAAGTCTGCTTTTCTGAAAGATAAAATATAAAATGAAAAAATTCTTAATTAACATATTTTAATACAGAGAACTCTATGGCTGTTTTCCTCATTTCACTAAATATTAATATTTATCAAAAAGTGAACTGTAACCAAGGCAAGAGGAGTTTGAGGGTACACTGTAGAGTGAAACAATGCCCCAAACCCTCCTGTAAGCTGCCTTTATGAAACCACATGCAGCATCTTCAAGGTATTTAATTATGTTGCTAACATTATTTTAATGTTTTAAATGCCTGCCTGTATCTCCACTTATTTTCAACATAATTTTTCAAGATTGCTTACTTATTTATTTTTCCCTTTTCCCAGTTTCTTTTTCTTTTTTCCAGATGCAGAATGCGTCTATATTGCATCCTATAAAGACTTTATAGGTTGAAGAAACAGCATCGAGGTTTCATCATATTATCTCGGAAACCATGTTATTGGAAATTGAAAATGTTTAATTACTTATATTACAGCTCTAAAATATTCAACAAAAATCTAAATAAGCTCACCCCAGGTAAAGTATGCAAAAAAAAATGTTTATAATTAGCTGAGCAGGAATACATTTAGACACATCTAATAGTCTGTATTTGACAATTTATGCTACAACAGCTACAGGATAAAAACTGCTTTTGTATCCAATTTAAAAGCATGAATGTTCTTCTTTTTACCCTAGAGCTTAAAGACAATTTACAGAAGTAGGGCAGTATGAAGTATTGCCACAATAAACTATTATTTTACTTCCCCTTTGTAGCAAAAATTAGGGAAAAAAAAAACCCTGAAATGCTATTGAGTCATAAAATATGTTAGCAATAAAAGAAATACAAGCTATCAGGTTTATTTAATTTCTACTGTTGCCATCATTACTCAGATACCTCTTTAAAGTCTTTCATATATTGGAAAGAAATTTATTTTTTTAAGTCAAATTTGGAATGACAGATTTTTTTTCAACATGTTCGGTATTGGACAAAACCATCCTTCATAAAATAAAATACATATAAGAAAGATGTTACTTGTTTCATACAGAAAGTATGACCTGAAAATGATTTTATTTCAAAAACATTAATCTCAACAGACTTGCTGTGGAAATATATTTGATATCTCTTGTAAAATAACAGTATTTTTATTTGACATCATGAGGTCATGATCAAGTACATATGGTAAATCTATGTTAAGTAATAAAATGTATTGAAACAAAGCTATCATTACACTTTTCTCAATTCAGGATACACAATTGTTGAAATACCAAAAGTTAAAACTTACTTATTGTATTTTTTTAAATATACAAGTACTTTTCCTATGATGAGCACTAACATTTGCAATAAATATGTCATAGATAAGCAAATATTTTTGTAATTGTTCCAAGTTACAAGAATTGTAATTAGTGATAATGACATGAAAAGGGTAAACAAAACCTATAAAGGGTAATACCATACATAAATTTAGTCCATTATTTTAATAGTAGAAGGTTTCCCAAAAGTCTCCCCTAAAATGGGAAATTATAGCTAAATGTACCTTTATTGACAAAATATTCATTAAAAATTTTACAAAGAGATGGCAATTGGTAGAGAATATTTTGTAAATATTTTGTAATGAATATTTTGTAAACAAAGGTATATTTAGCTACAATTTCTCATTTTCCCTATGTATGGGGACTTTAGGAGTGAATTTTGGCACACTCCATATAAAAATGGTTCAAATGGGCAGTGCCTGTGGCTCAGCGAGTAGAGTAGCAGCCCTATACTGAGGGTGGCGAGTTCAAACCCAGCCTCGGCCAAACTGCAACAACCACCAAAAAAATAGCCGGGCGTTGTGGCAGGCGCTTGTGGTCCCAGCTACTTGGGAGACTGAGACAAGAGAATCGCCTAAGCCCAAGAGCTGGAAGTTGCTGTGATCTGTGATGCCATGGCACCTTACCAAGAGCAACAAAATGAGACTGTCTCTAAAAAAAAAAAAGGAAGGTTCAAATGATTCCTAAAAAGGCAAATTAATATTCTATACACTTGTGTAATTCTCAAATATATCTATTTATATAATTTACCAGCAAACATACAGAGAATATATGGAAACTATATTATAATCACGTGATTTTCTTTAAGGGAGGAATTATCCTAAATAAACGACACTCTGTCTTAACCTTACTTTCAAATTTTTGGCATCAGAAATTATTTTGGAATTTTCCTGTAGAACTAAACAATATGACAGAAGTTCTTAATTCTATCACCTGAATGAGGGTGGATAACACACACTCTAAAGTTCAAAACTCTCTCAAGAGGTTTAAGAATGACCCGATGCAATGGGAAGAGACCTCGCCAGATTCAAAGGAGGCGGGGAAGACGGGGAGGCTCACAGCACCTCTGGCCTCCCCAGAAACTCTGAGATTCATCAAGAGAGTCAAGACAGAGTACACGGACCGAAGTAAGACTATATTTTACCATCAATGAGCAAGAGAAAACCAGTGGTCAATGGATGTTACACCTTTGTCAGGCTTCATAATTCCATAATTCAGGGGTCCCTGGGACACCCCCTCTTTTTACCTTACTACTACTAACTGCTTTGAAAATACCAGGACTACCTCACCGTGCCCTTTCACCTTAAGTTATCTATCACAAGAACCCCCAGGGTCCTTCATCACCTCTAAGATCGCACAATATCATCCGTGTTTCATGTTCCATGTTCTCTGTTTAAGAAGTTCTCATTTTTTTTTTTTGTCTCAAGATACCTTTACACACTTTATTTTAAGATTTTTCTTTATTTACTATCTGGATCACTTCCACAAACACAAACAGTCCTTCATTAACTATTTTATTACCATAACTCACAGTCCCTTCAAGAAAATGTAGAATGCATCTTTATTCCCTTATATTTATCCCTTGTCAAAATAATTAGTTGATTGCCTTTGGTTACTTCAAAAGGGGTCACAATTGTCTTTTCAAATAATACATAGAACTCATGGTTTTCACATATCTGGTGAACTGAAATCCGTCATTCTGATGCTCTAATTGCCCCGTCTGGACAGTGAGCCACTCTTCAGTTCCGTTATCATGATTCTGCTATGCTTTCTTTCCTGGAAAGATTTGAATAAGGTAAGACATGCTAATAGCTATTTTGCTTACAAATACTTAAAATTACATATAATTAATTTTGTAATTTCATAATTATGTATCAGTTTTTTATATTTAAATATACATAAATTATGCATTCGTGTATTATATATTTATTATATGCATCATCATATACAATCATTCACCCATTGTGACATTTTGGTCCATGACAGAACACATATATGATCGTGGCCCCATATGATTATAATGAAGTTGAGAAATTCCTTTTGCCTAATAATATCATGGCTGTCATAATGTCACAAGTGCCACACATGATTCAGATATTTGTGTTGATGAGTGTGCCGGTAAACTTACATGATTACCCCTATCAGTTCACTCACCACTCACTGACCTACCCAGGACAGTCCTGTAAGCTCCCTCCATGGTAAGTGCCCTATACGTGTATACCATTTTTTATGTTTTTTTATAGTACTTTCTACGGTACCTTTTCTGTCTTTATATATGTTTACAAACACAAATACCATTGTGCTATAATGACCTCTGGTATTCAGTTCAGTAACATGTTGTACAGATGCGCAGCCCTGGGGACACAAGTGCCCTTCCAGATGCTTGAGTGTGGTCTTCTGAGTGAATCCAAATTTCACAGAACACTTCCTTCTTTTAACAGAGAGATTTGTTCTGTGAGGTTTGGATTCAGTCGAGGGCCGCCCTGGAGGATGTGGAGGGCTGCCTATAGCCTTGCGTGACAGATCCCCCGGTCCCTGACAGGCTTGTGAGGGTACATGCTGTGATGTTCGCAACATGAGGACAGTGCCTCACGATGCAGTTTCCAGAACATATTCCCGATGTTAACCAGCTCATAACTATTATAACCCTGATAATTGTGCACTTTTTATTGCAAAAGCTACTGAATGATAGCCTGGTAGTTGGGGGAGTTAATGACTCACCTATAATCCCAGTAGCCACAGGAATCTGATAGTGTTGAGTGGAGCACTCCGCTTAAAACTCAGTCGATTGGAATTTCTGACACCATCTCTCTCAGGTCCTTCAGTCCACACACCGAGGAGCGTGGTGTGATAACTAAATGCACCCGGTCCCAGGAAGGGATCACTTCCTTTTGCACATTCACTAGGTAATGATCATGATGAAAAACTGAGTAATACAAACCTATTCTGAAAATTTGGAATTCTTTCCTGGTATCTGCCGGCCATGGTGTTCCTTTCCCCCAACAACATTCCTAGTTCAGCCTGACTGCTACAACTTCGGAGTGGCAGTGAAGCCAGAGGCATGGGGAGGTCCATCAGTTTCCCAGTGCTCCTCTAAGGAATTACCCCCAACTTAAAACATTAAAAACAACGTTGTTGTCTCATAAGTCTGAAGGTCTAAAGTCTAAATGAGTCTAAAGTCCAGATGTTGGCAAACCACTCCTGTGTGTGGGTGTTGAGGGGCACCCCGTTTCCTTGCTGTTTCCACATCCTACAGGCTGCCTGCCTTCTGTCTCCATTTTCAAAGTCAGCAGTATCACAACTTCAAAGCCGTCCCTGGCTCAGACTTTCCTGCTTCCCTCTTTCATGTGAGAGGACCCTTTGGATTACACAGGACCCATCTACAGGATGCAGCATAAACTCTTCATCTCAAAATCCTTACGTTAACTGCATCTTCAGAGTTCCTGCTCCCCTTTTGCCTTGTAAGACATTGTTCCAATGATAAAAATGTAGACATCTTGGAGCTGGGGAACCCAGGGCATTAATCTACCTGCCACAGGGACTAAACAATTCTGGCTTAAATAACTAAAATCCCTTGTTAAAGTTATGTGGTTCCAGATCAAAAGCCAGAGAATGTTTGTGTAAAGTGCATGATTGCCTTAGAAATACTCAAGAACAAACATGCATTCTCAACATACATGATAGTCAACTTAAAAATGCAAATAAAATTGACATACATTTGAGCTAATTTGGAAAATTTAAATATTAACACAGAGAGATATTCTTATTCATTCATTTATTTATTATTTTATTTTTTCTTTGAGACAGAGTTTCACTCTGTCACCCTTGGTAGAGTGCTGTGGCATCATAGCTCACAGTAACCTCAAACTCTTGGGCTCAAGCGATCTTCTTGCCTCAGCCTCATGATTAGCTGGGACTACAGGTGCCCACCAGAACACCCAGCTATCTTTTTTTTTTTTTTTTTTACGAGATGGAGTCTCACTCTGGCTCAGGCTGGTTTCGAACCTATGAGCTAGGGCAACCCACCCACCTCTGCCTCCCAGAATGCTAAGATTACAGGTGTGAGCCACAGCTCCTGGCCTTGAGATATTCATATTTAAATGTTTGGTGCTATATTTGTCACCCTCATCCATTTTTGATGGATGTGTTACTATGATATTTATTACTGGCACTAATGCCATACACTTTAATATTTTTGAAATATATTCTTATAGCAAATTATCTTTACCATTTTTATCATAGAATACTTATAGATAAAAGAAAATAGGAAAGATTAATTATCTTACATGACTTCTAAGAGAATCATACAATATAGAACTTTTATCATGTACACGTTGTTTATAATTTATAATTTATAAAAGATTTTTATAAAAAATTTTTTAGAAAATGTTAACAAATTTCTATGTGGCAGAAGCACAGGTGATTTTAATTATTTTTCTACATCTGTGCATTTTCCTAAATTTTCCATAAAGCTATTACAATAAAATAATGCATGTTATTTAAAACATGGTGTGTGATACCTATTTGCTAAAGTTGAATTTAACATGTTTACATGTGAAATACATATTGCAGTGGTATTAGCATTTTTTAATAAGTGATTTCCTACAAAGACATTTTTCTTGCATTAAATAACACTGATGTATGCAAACAGACCCTCATTTTTACCTCATCTTCTTTCCTTCTGAATAATATTTCTATTTCTTTTCACTGGATTTGAGTCTTAGAAGTTATCACTAGATGTGAAACGTGGCTGAGTGGCTCATAAGCGGAAATCTAAAATTAAAATGTAGGAAAAGGAAAGAAACTACAGAGTGGGTAAAAACTTACAACCATGTCCCTCGTGTGGCTGGGGCTGGGAAAGTTGGATAATTTAGCTGCTGTCATATTTAAGACCGTAGTATTATAGAATGAGATATAATCTGAGGTGAAAGCATTTTTTGAAATATTACCCCTTTCCATCCATTTTTCCCCCTTTTCTCCTGCTATCCAGCAGGCCTAAATCACGACAGACTCTTTCTGACTCTGACCTGGTTGTACTATAACCTTGTAATCCATTCTAACCTCAGGAGCCCACAAAATATTTTGAAGACCTGAATAATGGTATATCCCTTATCCATCACCACACCAGTTCAACATTGTTTCATGGTTTCCCATTAAATGTACAAAAGTTTAATAAATTACGTGTTTTTAATAATAATGTGTTTTTAACATTTCAAAGCGTATTTTCTTTTTTACATTTTTTGATGGTCATGTCAGACTTACAACCTAGCTCAGCAAAATGCTATTATTACTTCTACTTTTAACTTAGAGAATCAAAGTATAATGAGGTCGTACATAGCTCAAGGGCACAGAGGAACCCATGACAGAGAAAGACAGAGAGAACCACGCTAAGTTGTTCAATATGATTCCCAAGGGTTTTTGAATCTCAGCTCCTACAAGTAAAAATGGTGCTTTTTAGGGCAGGGTCTATTACCCCAAAACTACAGTAATATACTGAACGTTTTTATTCTTTATCAGAGTTCAAAACTTGCTACATGAATGTTTCTTAATATTACACATTAGAATTGTCTAGTGATAATTAAAAAAAAAATGATGCTCAGGCCATATGCCCAATATGTGTCTTTAATGTATGTGAAATCATGCCCAGGTGTTAACATTTATAACAATGCTCCATATAATTCTACTGTGTACCACAGTGAAGAAGCTAGGAACGCCATAATTTTTCTTGATCATGCTTCCATCTCACGCAATGCCTGGTCTTTTCTTGTTTACTCGTCTCCCAACACAATAGCTTTCTTTCTGTTGCTCATGCCTGCCAACATTGGTATTTGCTGTTCATTCGGCCAGGAATACTCTTGACCAAGTTTTTATGGGGCTTTTTGCCAATTAGATGTTATCTGACTTGTTACCTCTTCAATAAAGGGCACCATTAAATCATGCTCTCCCCTGTTCGCCATCTGTGAGGCCAGTCACTTTTTATCATACCCAGGGGATTTTGTAGAAATAGTAACAAGAGCAGAGAGTTTGTCTGCCATGTTTATGTCTGTAGCCACACTTCCTTGAGATGTCTCCCCACACAATAGGTGCCAACCAATACTTAAAGAATAAAAGAAGGAATGAACCAAGAGGAACAGAATTTAGGCAAAATGACCTAATTTCATTTTGGATACATAACAAGTATAAATTCACTGAAGTAGTGACAGCAGTAAATACAATAAGTGTAGAAGATTGTAGAAGATTTCATTTCCAAAGAGGATGGTCCCCAAACCCCTTCCCATCGTGCTTTCCCCAGTGGGACTGGCCGCTCCCATCAGGGAGGGGAATCTATTTCTCAACCCACTGATTCTGGTTGATGTCTGTGATTGCTCTGCAAGGCTCAATCTTAGTCCTTAAACCATACTCAAAGTGTCCTCTTTCTGCCTCTTGAAAGCTAATAATCATCCAGGACTACCTGAGCCAGCCAGCCTAAGAGAAAAAGCTACATAGAAATGCCCCAGGAGTAAGATAACCCTGGGAGAGGGGAGAATGGAGGTCAGCATGCACCCAGACACCAGGCGTGTGACTGAAGAAGGCCATATGTGGGCTCCACTGGTCTGAGCTGCCCCAGGGGATGCCATCTAGAATAGAGTTGTCCCATCCTGCTGAGGGCTTCCAAATTCACAACACACGAATTCATGGAAAATGTGATTTATGTTTTAAGGTGCTAAATTTCATAAACAAGAGTTTTGTGAGAGTGTTGTTATAAAGCAACTGGTAGGCCAAACATGTACTAAAGTTTAATAGTACATGTGCTAAGTCTTTCATGTGGATTACATTCTTTTCAGCCCTCATAAGGGTTAGGTATTATGATTTCCCCTCTTTACACAAGAGTGAAAAAAATCAGAATTTGAATTTGGGAAGTCTGACTCTGTACCGTGTTCTTAACTCTGTCACTTCTGCAGCAGCATCAAATGAAACATAGGAAGAAAAACCTAGTGATGACCCCAAATATGTTTGGATGATTTATTTGGCATTTGTCCCCAGTCCCCCTATGTGTTGGAATGACACAAGATGTTCCTGCACTTCCCTGGCTCAGGCAAAGTGACATGAACATGAAGTGGGTGGAAAATGAGAGAGAAGTGGCTTTTCTTCTCCATCTTGCAAAACAACAGCCAGTGTTAGGGACACCTATAATGTTGTCTGAAGAAAGAAGGAAAAAATATTTGTTCAATTACATTTTTTATAGGAAGAGAGCTGCATTAGACTCTGTACTGAGCCTATTTTCACTTTTTTTTCCTCCTGCTTTTGATAGATTTTATCATATGTGGTATAAAAGGGTACTTCAAAATGTATTTGAACTACTCATAAAATCCCTTTTCTAACCTCAAACTGCAAAGTCCTAAAGTACAAACGTTATATGCTAGTATTCTAGTTTGGAAAATTATGATCACGAAAGCAATGACAGTAGTAAAATTTATAGAGTCAACAGTAAGCACATCGATAATTCTGAAAAGATATGATGAATTTCATATCTTTAGTGCACTCCTATTTTATCAAGGTGATAGTCTCTGTTGCTTCCTATGATTTTCTTTTTTCTTTTTTTTTGTTTAGCATTTTTAGTATTTTATTTTATCTGAACTTTTCAATTTTATGATGACTTTTTTAAAAACTTCATTTGCCATTTTAATTGTTTCAGTTAAAGGGTCATGCAGAGTATCTAGTTTCAATAATAAGTTTTAATGAGACAAAAATATTTGTCTATGTGAATGTTGCCAAATTTTCTTTCTCAATTGTCAATGCTTCTAAAACTGTAGGACCTAGTAAGAGATTTTGTTTATTTATGTATTTGTTTTATGTATATGTATTTGCATATTATCTATACTGAATGCTTTCAGATTTTTTTTATTATTATTACATCATAGCTGTGTACATTAATTCAATCATGGGGTACAATGTGCTGGTTTTATATGTAATTTGAAATATTTTCATGAAACTGGTTAACATAGCCTTCATGGCATTTTCTTACTTATTGTGTTAAGACATTTGTATTCTACATTTAGTAAGTTTTATATACAATTTGAAATATTTTCATGAAACTGGTTAACATAGCCTTCATGGCATTTTCTCACTTATTGTGTTAAGACATTTGTATTCTACATTTAGTAAGTTTTATATACAATTTGAAATATTTTCATGAAACTGGTTAACATAGCCTTCATGGCATTTTCTCACTTATTGTGTTAAGACATTTGTACTCTACATTTAGTAAGTTTTATAGGTACCCTTGTAAGATGGTCCCACCAATCACCCTCTCTCTGCTCATCCTCCCCTCTCCCTTTTCCCCCTTTCCCCCTTCCCCCTATTCTTAGGTTATACCTGGGTTATAGCTTTCATGTGAAAGCCATAAATTAGTTTCAAAATAGGGCTGAGTACATTGGATACATTTTCTCCCATCCTTGCGATACTTTGCTAAGAAAAATATGTTCCAGCTCCATCTATGTAAACATGAAAGAGGTAAAGTCTCCATCTTTCTTTAAGGCAGCATAATATTCCGTGGCGTACATATACCACAATTTATTCATCCATTCATGGGTTGATGGGCACTTGGGCTTTTTCCATGACTTAGCAATTATGAATTGGGCTACAATAAACATTCTGGTACAAATATCTTTGTTATAATGTGATTTTTGGTCTTCTAGATATACACCTAGTAGAGAAATTGTAGGATCGAATGGCAGGTCTATTTTTAGATCTCTAAGTGTTCTCCAAACATCTTTCAAAAAGGAATGTATTAGTTTGCATTCCCACCAGCAGTGTAGAAGTGTTCCCTTTTCTCCACATCCACGCCAACATCTCTGGTCTTGGGATTTTGTGATATGGGCTAATCTTACTGGAGTTAGATGATATCTTAAAGTAGTTTTGATTTGAATTTCTCTGATGATTAAAGACGATGAGCATTTTATCATCTGTCTGTAAGCCGTGCACCTCTCTTCTTCAGAAAAGTTTCTCTTCAAGTCTCTTGCCCACCCTGAGATGGGATCACGTATTCTTTTCCTGCTAATACATTTGAATTCTCTGTGGATTCTGGTTATTAAACCTTTGTTGGAGACATAATTTGCAAATATCTTCTCCCATTCTGAGGGCTGTCTGCTTGCTTTGCTTTTATGTTCTTGACTATGCAGAAGCTTTTTAGTTTGATCTTTTTTGAAAGAGGTCAATTAAATAGATAAACCTTTGGCTAACCTAACCAGGGGAAAAAAAGAGTAAAATCTCTAATTTCATTAATCAGAAATGGTAAAGACGAAATAACAACAGACTCCTCTGAAACTGAAAAAATCCTTAATGAATATTACAAGAAACTTTATTCTTAGAAATATGAAAATATGAAGGAAATTGACCAATACTTGTAAACATGCCACCTTCTAAGACTTAGTCAGAATGAAGTGGAAATTTGAACAGGTCTATATCAAGTTCTGAAATAGCATCAACTATACAAAATCTCCCTAAAAAGAAAAGCCTGTGGCTCAAAGGAGTAGGGTGCTGGCCCTGTATGCCAGATGTGGTGGGTTCAAACCCAGCCCTGGCCAAAACCTACAAAAAAAAAAAAAAGTATATATATATATATATATATATATATATATATATATATATTTCAGTACATAAACAAATTAAAAAACAATGATTCTCTCATTGATGCAGAAAAATCTTTTGATAATATCTAGAATTCCTTCATGATCAGAATACTTAAGAAAATTGGTATAAAGGGGACATTTCTTAAGCTGTTACAGGCCATCTACAGCAAACCCACAGCCAAAATTGTATTGAATGGAGTTAAATTGAAATCATTTCCACTCAGATCAGGAACCAGGAAAGGTTGCCCGTGTCTCCACTGCTCTTTAACATTGTAATGGGAGTTTCAGCCATCACAATTAGGGAAGAAAAGGCAATCAAGGGTATCCATATAGGGTCAGAAGAGATCAAACTTTCACTCTTCACAGATGATATGATTGTATATCTGGAAAACACCAGGAATTCTACTAAAAAACTCTAAGAAGTGATCAAGGAATATAGCAGCATCTCAGGTTACAAAATCAATGCTCATAAATTGGTAGCCTTTATATATACCAACAATAGTCAAGCTAAAATAACAGTCAAGGACCCTATTTCATTCACAGTAGTGCCAAAGAAGATGAAATATTTGGAAGTTTGCCTACTAAGGATATGAAAGATCTCTATAAAGAGAACTATGAAACTCTAAGAAAAGAAATAGTTAAAGATGTTAACAAATGGAAAAACATACCATACTCATGGATGGAAAGAATCAACATTGTTAAAATTTCCATACTACCCAAAGTAACTACATTTTTAATGCATTCCCTATTAATGCTCCACTGTCATACTTTAAAGATCTCGAAAAAATAACACTTTGTTTTATATTGAATGAGAAAAAAAAATTGAATAGCAAAGAAAGTACTCAGAAATAAAAACAAATCAGGAGAAATTACGCTACCAGACCTCAGACTATACTATAAATTGATAGTGATCAAAACAGCATGATACTGGCACAAAAACAAAGATATTAATAGAGTCAGGGGGGCAGAGACAAGATGGCTGATTAAAGCCAGCTTTTAACAGAGGCTCCTGCCCAGAAGGAGAGTTAAAGGACAAAAATTTAGCAAGAAACCTGCTGGATTAGAGCTGCACCAAGAGAGAAGGTTGAAGGATGCACATCAACCCTGCTGAGGTGAGCTGTGACCCCCAAGGATACAAACAAAATGTACAAAATCCATCACCAAGTGGATGGGAGTCCCCTCCCCCATGAGAACGGCTCAGAGTGCCCCACAAACAAATGAGCAGAGTTCAAAGGTCCTCCCACTACATTCCATGGGAGAGACCCTCTAAAAACTGGACCTACCTCCCCTACTAGAGTGCCACGGCGTTCTCCTGCCAGGCATGAAACTGTATAAAACTGTATATATTCTTTACCTGCAATTCTGAGCTCCCAGCACTCCCCTCCACTCTCATCCTGAGGTCTAGAGGCCTGTCCCCCAGGAGTCCAGATTCTTGGGTGATTTCTCATGGGGTGTGGATAGGGCCTGGACTGCAACTGATCAGTGCTGATTCTGCAGCACGGGAGTGAGGAGAGGACAGTCGGCTGAGAGGGAACCACACCTGAGCGGCGGTGCCCCGAGGCGCAGAACACTAGGCATTTTTGGCAACAATATATTCTGAAGCCACAATCCCTGTCTCCCTGGGCAACCAGAGGAGGCTGGGCATCTTCTTAGGTGCCAACTACCACGGAACAGATCTCGGATTGAAACAAGGCCCTGTGACTAAAGGGTTTGCCTGAGGTGGTACTGACCTGGGTGGAGCGCGGGGACTAGAAAAACGCATGTGCAGAGCCAGGAAATTCCCAGTGTGGGGCTGACCCAGAGGACTGCTTTACTGAGCCTAAGACACACCCGGCCCTCAGGGGATCGTCAGCCTATAGACAATGGAAGGCAGGAGGCTAGAACTAACAGCTAACCAAATACAAACCTGCAAGAGCAAAGACAGGGCCTGAGGCGCACACTCTGGGAACTCAAAACAGCTACTCTTCTGCAAGGGAATTTAGCAAGAAAAGAAACAATTCCTGCAAAGTTGTTCTGTATTGTTCTGTCAGTACCATCAATCAGGGATGGGGCTGGAAATGAGTGAACACCCCCCAGCCTACATCAAGCACCTGAGGTTGTCAGGCTTCACCTCCCCCTGCTGGATAGAACCAGAGCACAGTGGCCTGGCTGAGCAGATATAAATTTCCTTGTGATTCAGGCAGGTGCAAACCCCTGGAGTATCTGTTCACTACAGGCAACTGGGTCACAGCCCTGCGGGGCTATCAGTGACTGGGTGTGACGGAGGTGCAAGGTGGGGAAGGAGGCATCAATCTTCCCAGACTAATCTATTTGCTGGGTGGGTCCTCCTGACTTCACGGAGCACCAGAGGAAGTCATGTCTGAGTTGTCACCAGACCCCTGCAATCCAGTTGCCAGAAACCTTTTAAACTCTCCCACCTGAGACAGGTGCTGACTGAGACAATTGATTTGGACATTTGAACTGAGCCAATCACCCAAGGACGATTCAAGTGGTGCCCTGGGTGTGTGGTTGTAGGAAGGTTTGATTTTCCTTTTCCAATTGTTGCCTATGGGGGGTGGGGTGACTTAATTGCTGGTATTTCTCCACAGCTGAGACTTAAACCCATAGTAACTGTTTCACTAGGGTCGGACAGAGACCAACTGAAAATAAGACAGAACCACTTAGACCCACCACACCAAATAGGTCCCCAGTTTACCAGGCCATAGCACTGTACAGGTCCTCAACAAAGTTCCAGGGGAAAAATCAAATGGTGTAAACCAATCATGGGGCGGAATCAGTGGAAAAACTCTGGTAACATGAATAACCAGAATAGATCAACACCCCAAGGAAAGATATGGCAGATATAACTGAAGATCCCATTCATAAACAGCTGGCTGAGATGCCAGAAATTGAATTCAGAATTTGGATTGCAAACAAGATTAATAGAATGGAGGAAAATTTTGAATTAGAAATTCGAGGAGGAATTCAAAAGATGGAATTAGAAATTCGAGGAGCAATTCAAAAGTTGTCTAAAGAATTTAACAAATTTTAAGAAAAAAACACCAAAGATTTTGACGCACTGAAGCGAGAATTTGCAGCCCTCAAAGATCTGAAAAATACAGTAGAATCCCTCAGTAACAGAGTGAAGCAAGCAGAAGAAAGGATTTCTGACATTGAACACAAAGGTTTTGAAGGCTCCCAAACTCTCAAAAAGGAAGAGAAATGGAGAGCAAAAATGGATCATTCTCTCAGAGAGCTCTGGGATAATTTGAAGAAGGCTAATATTCACCTCACTGGAATCCCTGAAAGTGATGAAGTGGCCTCGCAAGGCACAGAGGCCCTTGTCCATGATATTATGAAAGAGAATTTTCCAGACATGCCATAAATTCTGAAATTCAGATGCAGACAGTTTCAGAACCCCAGCACAACTCAATCTGAATCAGACATCCCTCAGGCATATCATAGTTAACTTCACAAAAGTTAATATGAAGGAGAAAATTCTGAAAGCAGCCAGACGTAAGAAATCCATTACCTAAAAAGGGAAGAATATTAGAATGACTGCAGATCTCTCTGCTGAAACTTTTCAAGCCAGAAGAGGTTGGTCATTGGCTTTTTATCTCCTAAAGCAAAATAACATTCAACCCAGGATCCTGTATCCAGCTAAACTGAGTTTCATTTATGATGGAGAAATTAAATACTTTAATGACATTCACATGATGAAGAAATTTGCCATAACTAAACCAGCTCTTCAGGATATTTTTAGACCTATCCTCCATAATGAGCAGCCCAATCCTCTACCACAAAAGTAAACCCAATCAGAAACTTTTGATCAAACTCCAACTTCTACAGTGGCGAAAGGATTAAAAATGTTCACTGGACTTTCGAAAAACTCGATACCCAAAATTTTAAGAGACTTATCTATATTCCCCATTAATGTGAACAGCTTAAACTGTTCTCTAAAGAGGCACAGGTTGGCTGACTGGATACAAAAACTCAGGCCAGATATTAGCTGCATACAAGAGTCACATCTTAGCTTAAAAGATAAATATAGACTCAGGATGAAAGGATGGTCATCCATATTTCAGACAAATGGTAATCACAATAAAGCAGGTGTTGCAATTCTATTTGCAGACACAATAGGCTTTAAACCAACAAAAGTAAGGAAGGATAAGGATGGTCACTTCATATTTGTTAAGGGTAATACTCAATATGATGAGCTTTCAATTATTAATATCTATGCACCCAACCAGAATGCACCTCAATTTATAAGAGAAAAATCCAACAGACATGAGCACTTTGATTTCTTCCAGATCCATAATAGAAAGAGATTTCAAAATTCCTTTGGTAGTGTTAGATAGATCCTCCAATAAGAAGCTTAGCAAAGATATTTTAGATTTAAACCTAACCATGCAACATTTGGATTTATCAGACATCTACAGAACATTTCATCCCAACAAAACTGAATACACATACTTCTCATCAGTCCATGGAACATACTCCAAAAATCACATTTTAGGTCATATGTCTAACCTCAGTAAATTTCAAGGAATAGAAATTATTCTTAGCATCTTCTCGGACCACCATGTAATAAAAGGTTAACTCAGTAACAACAGGAATCTGCATACTCATACAAAAACATGGAACTTAAATAACCTTATGCTGAATGATAGCTGGGTCAGAGATGAGATTAAGAAGAAAATTGCCAAATTTTTGGAAAAAAATGACAGTGAAGACTTGAATTATCAGAACCTCTGGAATACTGCAAAGGCAGTCCTAAGAGGGAAATTTATAGCACTGCAAGCCTTTCTCAAGAGAATGGAAAGAGAGGAAGTTAACAACTTAATGGGACATCTCAAGCAACTGGAAAAGGAATAACATTCCAACCCCAATCCCAGTAGAAGAAAAGAAATAACCAAACTTAGAGTAGAATTAAATGAAATTGAAAACAAAAGAATTATACAACAGATCAATAAATCAAAAAGTTGTTTTTTTGAAAAGGTCAATAAAATAGATAAATCTTTGGCAAACCTAACCAAAAAAAAAGAGTAAAATCTCTAATCTCATCAATCAGAAATGACAAAGACAAAATAACAACAGACTCCTCAGAAATTCAAAAAACTCTTAATGAATATTACAAGAAATTTTATTATCAGAAATATGAAAATCTGAAGGAAATTGACCAATTCTGGGAAACACGGCACCTTCCAAGACTTGGCCAGAATCAAGTGGAAATATATAACAGGCTAATATCAAGTTCTGAAATAGCATCAACCACACAAAATCTCCCTAAAAAGAAAAGCCCAGGACCAGATGGCTTCACATCAGAATTCTACCTTTTACAAAATGTAGAAAAAGAAGGAAGACTACCCAACATGTTCTGTGAAGCAAAAATCACCCTGATCCCCTAACCAGGAAAAGACCCAACAGGAAAAGAATTCTTCCTGTTCCAAAATGTAGAAAAAGAAGGAAAACTACCCAACACATTCTATGAAGCAAACATCACCCTGATCCCCAAACCAGGGAAAGACCCAACAAGAAAGGAAAATTATACACATATATCACTAATGAATATAGATGCAAAATATTCAACAAGATCCTAACAAACAGAATCCAGCAACACATCAAACAAATTATACATCATGACCAAGTTGGTTTTATCCCAGGGTCTCAAGACTGGTTCAATATACATAAATCTATAAACATAAATCAGCACATAAACAAATTAAAATACAAAGACCATATAATTCTCTCAACTGATGCAGAAAAAGCTTTTGATAATTTCCAGCATCCCTTCATGATCAGAACACTTAAGAAAATTGGTATAGAAGGGACATTTCTTTTTTTTTTTTTTTTTTTTGTAGTGACAGAGTCTCACTTTACCGCCTTCAGTAGAGTGCCATGATGTCACAGGACTCACAGCAACCTCTAGCTCTTGGGCTTCAACCTCTAGCTCTTCTCCTGCCTCAGCATCCCGAGCAGCTGGGACTACAGGCGCCCGCCACAACGCCCGGCTGTTTTTTGGTTGCAGTTCAGCTGGGGCTGGGTTTGAACCCGACACCCTCGGTATATGGGGCCGGCACCCTACTCACTGAGCCACAGGCACCACCCAGAAGGGACATTTCTTAAACTGATAGAGGCCATCTACAGCAAACCCGCAGCCAATATCGTATTGAATGGAGTAAATTTGAAATCATTTTCACTCAGATCAGGAACCAGACAACACTGCCCATTATCTTCACTGCTCTTTAACATTGTAATGGAAGTTTTAGCCATCACAATTAGGGAAGAAAAGGCGACGAAGTGTATCCATAAAGGGTCAGAAGAGATCAAACTTTCACTCTTCGCAGATGATATGATTGTATATCTGGAAAACACTAGGGATTCTACTACAAAACTCTTAGAAGTGATCAAGGAATACAGCAGCGTCTCAGGTTACAAAATCAACATTCATAAATCGGTAGCCTTTATATATATCAACAATAGTCAAGCTGAAAAAAAAGTTAAGGACTCTCTATTCCATTCACAGTGGTGCCAAAGAAGATGAAATATTTGGGAGTTTATCTAACAAAGGATGTGAAAGATCTCTATAAAGAAACTATGAAACTCTAAGAAAAGAAATAGCTGAAAATGTTAAGAAATGGAAAAATGTACCATGCTCATCGCTGGGAAGAATCAACATTGTTAAAATGTCCATACTACCCAAAGCAATATACAATTTTAATGCAATCCTATTAAAGCTCCATTGTCATACTTTAAAGATCTTGAAAAAATAATACTTTGTTTTATATGGAATTGGAAAAAAACCTTGAATAGCCAAGACATTACTCAGAAATAAAAACAAAGCAGGAGAAATCACTCTACCAGACCTCAGACTACACTATAAATTGATAGTGATCAAAACAGCATGGTACTGGCACAAAAACTGGGAAGTAAATGTCTGGAACAGAATAGAGAACCAAGAGATGAATCCAGCTACTTACCATTATTTGATCTTTGACAAGCCAATTAAAAACATTCAGTGGGGAAAAGATTCCCTATTTAACAAATTGTGCTGGGTGAACTGGCTGGCAACCTGTAGAAGACTGAAACTGGACCCACACCTTTCACTATTAACTAAGATTGACTCTCACTGGATTAAAGATTTAAACTGAAGACATGAAACTATAAAAATACTAGAGGAGAGTGCAGGGAAGAAAACCCTTGAAGAAATCAGTCTGGGCGAGTATTTTATGAGGAGGACTCCCCAGGCAATTGAAGCAGCTTCAAAAATACACTACTGAGACTTGATCAAACTCTTTGAGTCTGCACATGTCACTACTTCTTTGATCTTTATTTTCTTAAAATTTCTGAAATGTAAATATTAGTCATAATCTCGTGCTTTCTTTTAAAATAAAACATTTTTGTGTCTTACCTCACACCTATGAAATAAAGTTGCTTAGAAAATGTGTATTGTACAGAAAATGCTTCATGTAATTTAAATAATGAGCCTGTTTGGAAACCACTGAGCCACATTAAGTCTTAATTCTATTCCAATGTGAATGTTCAATTCCTCTTTAAAAGTATAATTTGCACAACATAAAATTTCTATTTAAAAATACACCATTTAGAAAAAAAATATGGGTCACCCTATGGTGAGTAGGGTGCTGGCCCCATATAAAGAATGTGGCAGGTCTGAACCCGGCCCTGGCTGAACTACAAAAAAAAAAAAAAAAAAATAGCCAGGCATTGTGGTGGGTGCCTATGCTCCTAGCTACTTGGGGGGCTGAGGCAAGATAATCGCCTAAGCCAAGAGCTAGAGGTTGCTGTAAGCTGTGACGCCACTACACTCTACTGTAGACAAAGTGAGACTCTGTCTCAAAAAATAAAATAAAAAAATGTATATGTTGCATTTTGTGCATTTTAGTAGGTACAAGGTAATTCAATAATTATCACTCTAGTTTCAGAGTGTTTTCCTCCCTCCAAAGAAAAGCCCTCTCCCTATAGCAGTCACTCCTTTTCCACCTTCATTCCAAGCCCCTGGCAACCACCAGGCTATTTTGTGTCTGGCACTTACCTATCCTTGACATTTCCTGTAAATAGGATGTTACAATATGTGCTCTTTGGTCACTGGTGTTTTATATTCACCTTAACATTTTTGAGACTTATTTGAGTTACGGATGTATTAATTAGTGCTTCCTTCACTTCTGTGACACAGCAATGTTCATATGGGTGAGTCATCTTCTGTTTATTGTAACTCCAAGGTACATTTGATTCATTTCCAGTTTTAATTATTATGAAGAATGCACATATCAACGTGTCCTTACACATAATATGTTTTTGTGTACATATGTTTTAAAATATCTTGAGATATTTTAGCAGTAGAATTGATGGGTCATATGAAAATTCCATGCTTAACTATTTGATGAAGTCAAACTGTTTTTTTTTTTATAATAGCTGTGACATTTTACATTCCCTCCTGTGATGTAAGAGTATTCCAATTTTTAACACAACTTTACTAATACCTGTTATTTTATTTTAAAGAAATTATTGTTATTAGGATGAAATGGTATTTCATTGTGGTGTTAACTTGTATTTTTCTTTATAATTAATGATGTTGAACATTTTTCTTATGCTCGGCCATTTGTATGTTTTCTTTGGAAAAATTTCTATTTAGTTCTTTTGCCCATTTTCAGTAAGGTCAATTGATGTTTTTATTACCAAGCTCTAAGGATATGTATTTTGGATACGGGAGACTTATAATATGTATATTTTACAATATTTTTTCCCATTTTGTGAATCATCTTTTCACATTCTTAGTAGTGTCATTTAATACATGAAGTATTTTAATTTTAATGAAGTCTAATTACTCCATTTTTGTATGTTGATGGTCTCTGACTCTGTTCATTTTTTTCTTCCTTATTTTTTTATTCTGTTTCCAGACTGGATAATTCTGATTAACTATCAAGTTTGACCATTTTTTTCTTTGCCTACTGAAATCCGTTGTTTTGCTTCTCCAATGACTTTCCTATTTTAGACCTTTAACTTTATAAACCCACAATTTCTTTTTAATTTTATCTCTTTTTTTGATATTCTGAATTGGTGAGAGAGCATTCTCCTGTTTTCCTTTAGTTGTTTAGATATGACTTTCTTTCCTTCTTACATAATATAAAAAAACACCTGACTGAAGTTTCTGTCCAGTACATTGGATCTTCCTCAGGAGCAGTTCCTTGTGGACCTTCCTCCAGCCCACCCCAGACAGGTTATATGTTCCAGTTTGTTTTTATGTATGTCATATTTTTTTGTGAAAAATAACCACTGACATAGTATAATGCAACAACTCTGGAAATCAGATTTTCCTCCCAAACCAGGGTTTATTATTGATGTTAATTTTTTTTTAGTTATTTGTTTGTTTAGTGACTTTTTCAAACTACTCCTGTAAAGCTTGTTCTTTCAGTCAGAGGCGGCCACTGAAGTCTCTGCTTTATTATGTGAGTGGTCAGCTAATGATCAGACAGAGCTGTTTTTTCCAGAAAATTATAGATATAATTTTATTAAAATTTATATGTTTTTTTAAGTTTCATAGTTTGGCACTTTACACTTAAGTTTATAATGCAATTTAAGTTAAATTTAGTATAAAGTGTGAAGTTTAGGCCAAGGTCATGATTTTCCTATGCCTGTTTAGCTGCACTGGCTCTGAGTGATAAGAACAGTCTTTATCCAGTGAATTTCCTTTGCACTTTGTGAAATGCCAGCTGCCTGTACTTGTGAGGGGCTGTTTTGGGGGTGCTCTTATCTGTTCCATTGATCCATGTGTCTATTCCTCTAAAATGCCAACATATCTTGATTACTGTAGCTATTGACTAAGCCTTAACATCATATTAAATAATTCCTTTCACCTTGTTTTTCTTCATTTTTAAAACCATTCTAGCATCTTTGGCTTTCCATATAAATTTTAAAATAATCTTGTCTACGTCAATTTGGGGAAAACTGGCATCTTTACTATGTCAGTTTTCCAATCCATTAACACAGTATGTCTTTCTGTTCAAGTCTTCCCCGATTTATTACACCATTTAGTCTTTGTTTTTATTTTAGGTGTGTTCGTTCTTCTGGTTTGGCTATTTCTTTATAGAGGGACCCAAGTACAATAGTAAAGAAGTTGTCAAGAACGAATATCTTGCAATATAAAAATATTTCAAGTAAGAACATGTATTTTTATTTAATAAAAACTTTCTGGGCTCAGTGCCTGTAGCTCAGCGGCTAGGGCACCAGCCACATACACCAGAGCCGGCGGGTTTGAACCCAGCCTGGGCCTGCCAAACAATAAGGACAACTACAACAACAACAATGATAAAAATAGCCGGGAGTTGTGGCGAGCTCCAGTAGTCCCAGCTACTTGGGAGGCTGAGGCAAGAGAACAGCTTAAGTCCAAGAGTTTGAGGTTGCTGTGAGCTGTGATGTCACAACACTCTACGCAGGGCGACATAGTCAAACTCTGTCTCAAAACAAAAACAAAACGTTATGAATGATTATTTGTAGATTTATTTTCCTGTAACAATTTACCCTTCATTTTAGAAAACTTCAGGATCGATTGTTAAATTTGAAAAGCAAATTGGGAAAAAGTAACATAGTAAAGTGGAAAACATCTACGAGAAGTGGAAAAATACTAAAGTAGAAGCACACTTGCTTCTATAAAACTGGAAAAGCTAAGTTTAAAAACTAAAAAAAAAATTCTATTTATATGAAAGGAGGCAACATGTAGGGACAGAAATAGAAACTAGCGCCCCCTGGATAGATCTTATTTTGCAGATACGACTTTGGAGATATTATATATTTTCTATAATTGAAAAGCCAAATTAAATTCAATATCTGCCTTAGAGTAGAAAACTTAATTGGAACTCTCTTTTTAAAGAAGAAAAAGTATGTATTAAAAAAACCCTAGAATATATATTTGTATAAGCAGAAACTGGATTTGTCTTTTAGGATGAAAATAAAAGTGACTTTGAGGTATCATTATATTCTGACTGAATTAAAATGTACTTAGAAATAAAAGATTTTTCAGCATTCTTTGGCATTGTAGAAAAGGTTAGGTAAAGATAATAGACTAATAGAATAAAGGTTCTGTACCAGAGGGAAGGAAAGAAATTAACATGGAAAACAAAGTATATGAGTTCAATATTCAACAGTATTTTTAAGGGAAGACAGCCTCCAAGGCCCCTTCTATTTTCTTTGTGCTGCATTTTATGACTTTAACTTGCTCTTCTTGAGATTGCAAATCATGACTGAACATCCTCAAGACCTTTTCCTTTGATGCCTCCAAAAAAGAGTGATTAGGCCCATTTTGATCTAACAGTTTTTTTAAACTGCCAATCACTTGATTATAAAGCAGGGAAGAAAGATAATAAAAACAGCATTAGAAAGTTTACATTAATTGTATGCCAACAGATGGGAACTCTGAAAATTTCAAGCAGAATTACTCTGTTTCCCTTCGCCAGGCTTTCTTATGTCAGTTTACGTTCCCTGGGAAACAAATACCAAGAGGCAGTTAATAGTGCTGGATATTTCTTGGGGTGGAAGTGGGGAGGTTCAGAAAGAGAAAGAGGGAAGGGAGTGGGATGGAACAAAAAGCATCCAGGTCCTGAAGCAGGCTGGATCCCTAAGAAAAGAGACGGAGAAAGGAGGCTCATCAGGCAGGTGGGTTCTGACTGTGATGCCGCAGTGAGATGGTGTTGGCTGGTGCAAAGGAAAGACAGGAACCAAGGCTGAGAAACAGAAGCGGTCCCTGTGAGACTGAGGTCAGTGACACTGATTGGCAAGAGGAGGTACAGCTTCTGGCAGGAGTGTCCAACCCTTTTCTTTCTTTTTTTTCTCTGTTGCACATGGAAAGAATAAGAGTTGTCTTAGGCCACACATGAATACCCAAATGCTAATGAAAGCTGATGAGCACAAATCAAATGTTAGGAACAGCCAACACTGCAGATAAGCAAACAAAATTCTCGCAAAGTCAGCATTCAGCCTGCAGGCCACAGTTTGGACGTTCCTGCTAGGAGAGTAGGTGGGGAGCTGAAGTAATTCATTTGGGTGCCTTTTGATTTTCCCTGCTCAGTTGTAATGATAAATGAATAAATGCTGGCTTCAGAGGGGAATGGACACAAAGTGCTCTGAATCTTTAGAAAGGACCACTGGATGGCATCAGAATTTTAAAGTTCGGATCACATCAGATTCCTCAGGAATTAGATTGGATCGCCAAGACCTGAAGATGCAACAGGTGAAGGTGAGGAAGATTTAAAATGGAAGGTAAAGGATGGAAAGGATGAGTACACACCACAGTCCTAAGATCAGTCAGGCTGTTTTATATACCATGACTTTTTTGAGTTTCCTTTCCAGAGGAAGAGTCTGGAGAACCATGAGAGAGCTACTTTCCTTATGATGGAGAAGGGAATTTCCTTACAAGCCATAGATCATGGGAGGTATGGAAATAAGAAATGCAGACATCTCTTCAAGACAGAACCTACCACACCTGTGAAGTTACCTACTGACCTCCAGCTGCAGTGCCTTTGTAATTAATCCCAGCATTGGGTCTGAAATGGTGGTATTCCCAGAAATCTCATTCAGTGCCCAAACATGGCAAGGGGTTATGCCCTAACCATTTATTCTCATCCTAGAGCTCACTAAAGGGCATCTTTTGTTCCAGAGCTTTCCATTTGGCTTAAAAAGATTCTCAAAGTTAGACCACAATCTGTCTTTTCTCACCAATTTCTCTTTACTCCCCTCTCTTTTTATAGGGACCATATTTACATCTTCCCTACCTAATGCTTCTTCTCTTGTACATTTTTCATACTAATTTTCACCAATAAATTTCTGGGATAGATAATAATATATAACATTTTTGCATCTGCTTCTCAAAGGACCTGTGTTGTGTCTCAAGAATCCAGCCACAGTGTAGTGAACTGGGAGTCTCCTTATACAGGGACTTTATCCAACCACCTGGGGTCTGGCAGACAAAAGGAGAGAGGATGTTGCAAAATTTATACACACACAGTGTTTGGACCCATGAGAGATGACACTGTAACAGCCACAAGTGAGGCTGACAGGCACCATCTTGAGCAGAATATTCAAGGCTTTTTATTAGGGATTTAGGGGCATACATGCACAAGGTAAAAAGTGAGAATGTAATGGTTTCATGTTAATTAAGCAGTCACTCCTTTATTCAAGGAAGAAAGCTGTCAGGCTGAAGGACAGAGGAGCACTAAACAACATATCAAAGATACTTTGGATAGGATTTAATGAGGGAAAGTTACAGACACAGGTCAGGGTGGCTGCAGCTGCAGGGCATCTGCAGGGTAGTTATCAGTTACTTTCTAGCTTTATTTATATCCTCTCTCTAAGCTGTTGATCTCCATCTAGGCATTTCCCAGATTATTTTCGCATCCACTGTGCTGGACGTTCCACCCCCCAACCTAGTCACCGCCTTAGGCCATGGATAGCAGTAGAGGGACTGAGACTAGAGGCCATAACCGGGACAGGATCCTGGGACACTGTTCAGCCTGAATGGACACAGTCTTCTTCTTAAACCTCATAAGTAGCACCATAAATATGATTATGTTTTCTTGACAAGTACATCTTATACTTTTTCTTCAGAAAGACCTGGATTTTTTCCTGAAGAAGTATACATGACTTTTGATAAAGATGGAATCTCTAATATATTTTTCAATTATATATTCCTAGAGGTTCAGCACTCTATTTCACAATGGACAGTAAGCACATGTGTAAATAGGGTTTGGATAGACAGTAATTAAAAGGTCATCACATGCAATGATTTTCCCCATAACAATTTGGTAGTCTATTTATGATCTCACCAATTTTAAATCAAAGGTAAGTTACCATCTTAAAACCCAATGAACAGAAAATGAACAGGACAATTAACAAACTGGCAAAAGGGTATGAGCAGACACTTCACCAAAGAAGATATACAGTTAGTAAATAAGAATTATGAAATTATGTTCAGTCTCACGTGTCACTAAAAGATTTCGAATTAAAACATGCCGCACCCACGGCACCACAGCCGTAGTGAGGCGGCGCTGTCCGCGTTTTAGAACGCTGGTAAGGAGGCTTGTGCTCCACGGAGCTTCGCCCCCAGCGACCCCTGCACAAACGGCATCAGAAACGGTGCTTTACCTGCCAGGTCACCCGCAGGAGCTTGAACGACCGTGGCAGCCTTTAAAATTTATTACTTTGTTTTTCTTTAGCATAGGTCTGTGTGCTCTGACACTAATCACAATGTACTTTCTCAAAGCTGAACCCACCGCACTACAGGATAAGATAAGGCACAAGCCTGCTAGACTCAGGGCCGCCTATAAGTCAGACACTAAAACGTTTAAGTAATAAATACCATCACAGTAAATACCAATGATTTAGGAGTAAAACAATTTCACAACCATGAGTGGTACTGTTTATTTTAGGTATGCTTTTAACTGCTATCAATTACGAACAGAGACAAAGTAATTACATTGTTAAAAATATCTAAAACAATCAGAGCTTACCTAAACACAAAACTGCAACCGTAAGGAAAAAATTTGTAACTTTCCCAGTAATTCAGAATGACCCTTGTGTAACCCATGACACCCCTGCCTGTGAGCAGAAGTGTATAAGTACTTGCTAAGTTTCACAATGAATTTGCAGCTGCATACTTCACCCGTGGTGTGCCAGACTGTCATTCCTGCGCCGACCTCTCAACTTTCCTCGTTCCTTCTCCCTGCTCCCCCTCGGACTGAAGCCCACCGACAGGGCGGTCCGCGGCAAAAACAAGAATGAGATACCACCATATACCTATTAGAATGGCAAAACCCCAAAGCACTGACAGTGCCATAGACTGGCGAAGGTGTTGATCAACAAGGATTTTCATTCATTGTTGGTGGGAATCAAAAATGACAAAGCGCCTTTGAAAGACAGTTTGGCTGTTTCTCACAAGTATAAACACACTTATACCATGGAAATCAGTACTCTTATCCTTAGGTATTTACTTAACTCAGTTGAAAAATTATTTCCACACAAATGTCTGCACACGGATATTCATGGAAGTTCTACCCATGAATGCAAAATCTTGGAAGTAACCAACAGATCCTTTGGCAGGTGAGTGGATAGGTAAGCTGTGGATGACCATACAATGCAGTCTTAGTGCTAAAAAGAATGTTCTTTTGAGCCACAAAAAGACACGAGAAACATTAAATGCATATTGCTAAGAAATATTAAAGAATCCAATTAAAAGAGTCTACGTAATGTATAATTTCAACTGTATGACATTCCAGGGAACACAACATCATGAAGACACTAAAAAAAAAAAAATCAGTGGTTGTCTTGAGTTGAGGGGAGGGATGGAATAATAGAAAAAACACATGGGCGGTGCCTGTGGCTCAATGAGTAGGGCACTTGTCCCATATGCCAGAGGTGGTGGGTTCAAACCCAGCCCTGGCCAAAAAAAAAAAAAAAAATAGACAAAACACAGAAATATTTTGGGACGGTGCAGGTATACTGTGGGATATTACGCTGATAGACACTGAACATTGGTTCAAATCCATAGGAGGTACAAGATCAGTAGTGCACCCGACATGAACTGTGTACTCTGGCTGATCACAATGTGTCAATATTGGTTCCTGGACTGTCACACCCACCATCTGGTGAGGGACGTTGATAGTGAGAATTCCTGAGGGAGAGGGGAACAGGAAGCATACAGGAAGTGTTTGTAAGTTCTGGCGAATTTTTCTGTGATAGAAAATTACAAAAATAAATAAATTCAACTTTTAAAAAGCTAACTTGCAATATTCACTAACAGCTGATCCCTGATAATGAAAGAATAGGCCTCTTCCTGGTACTTTAAGACCCTGCAATCACGTATTTTTGTGGATAATGAGAAGGCCATTAGGGTTAGAGAATGCAATGTACTCATAATAATTAAAAATTAAGAACAGTTGAAAACTGACCTAAACAAACGACTTAAGCTTTAAATGTTTTATGAGAAATGTCTCCTCCATGTCAAAATCACTTTAAAACCATGTACAACCTTGCTTAATTTTTCTTCGAACTGTCTCAACTTTCACATTACACTTAATAAATTCAAGTTAAGTACATATGGCATTAAAGTACTTTCACACTGGAATCATAGACTCAAGAGCAGGTGGCTTTATGAATTGTTTTATTTAAATTACTTTATGCTACTCCTATTTTACCTAGATTTGGCCACAATTTACCAAAATCCAACTTCAACTCTAGTGTTTTCATGCAGTCCAGAACCCAAAGATTCCATATTCCTCCAAGACCCAATTAAAACAAATTTTGTCATCTAGCTAATTATCCCATTTTTAATTCTCAGAGGAAGGGAATTTAAACATCCACATTATTTATTTTTTATTTTTACATATACATGTGTTTATAAGATTTCCATTTTTTTGCCCTCACAAAATTAAAAAGGCTTAAAATTTAATAATAAAAATGTTTAAGATAAGGACTAGAAACAAAAACCTCATAAAGAATGAATGAACATAAATACATTCTGAAAAGGAATCAGACAATTGCTACATCAAAATATTAAGTAATAATAAAATGATGCAAAGAAAGTAACATTCACGTTGTCAAATAAGAACACCTACATTATTTGATTTTTGCCCAAGACGCCTTGTCTCATTATTTGCTAGTTTATCACACATAATCTAAATATGCTAAGTAAAAGAAGCCATATCAAAAAGCTTACATACATAACAATCTGGAAAAAAAAAAACAAAAAACCCAAAACGATAAAACAACACAGACAGAAGACAAATTAAGTGGGAAAAGTGCTGTCCACAGAAAAACACCCGAGAAATTAATGGTGATGGGATTGTCATTGATCTTGATTGTGGTCATGGTTACATAGCTCTGCATTTATCAAAAATCTGCAGAATTTGGGTGGCACCTGTGGCTCAAAGGAGTAGGGCGCCGGCCCTATATACCGGAGGTACGGGTTCAAACCTGGCCCCGGTCAAAAACTGCAAAAAACAAACAAACAAACAAACAAAAAACCTGCAGAATTCTACACAAACAAGGGCAATTTACTATATGTGCATCATACCTTATCAATTGTTTTTCAAATGAGCAATGCTTTCAAGTAAAAAAAAAGTTATTTAAAAAACACAGAATACATCTAAAGAAACAATAACAAATTAAACAATAAAAGTAATGGTAGAAATCAAGGAAACAGTGAATAAGATACATACTATTGAAAATTAAACAAAACAAAACCTTGACCTTTGAAAGATTAACTAAGTTAGATTAGTATGACAAGATGGACCATAAAAAAGAGAGAGAGAGAGAAAAGATGAAAATAAAGTATTGAGTGAAAAGATTATTTATTTTTTCATTCAATTCAAGTAAAATGTTTTGAACAGGAGACTGCTGATTTAAAAAATAATTTAAATAAATTATATTTATTAATAAATTAAATTTAAATAAATAAAAGATAATTTAAAAATAATCATAACACAGTATATTATAGATTGAGACAAAATACATTTGAAAACTTAAATGAAACTAGCTTTCTGAATAAATCACATCCCTTATGACACTTTCAGTCAAGATGAGTAGCAGCAGCCACCCTGAAAAGCTTGGGGCTGGAGCTGTGCAGTCAGGGCCCCAGGGAGGCTGCCTGCAGGGCCGGGCGGGGGGAGCACCTGTGGCTTCTAGAGCCACCTGGCCTGATGAACTTGTTACTTTGAAAAGTACCCAATTACTCGCGAGTCCCATTCCAAGGTTATCACTTTCTGTGTATATCACTCTGTGAAGATCAGGAAGCAGCACCTTGAAGCATCCTGTCAAAATAATAAAACATTTTGAGACAACAAAGGCATTTTTCTCTATTCTCATTAGCCACAATATTTAATTATATCTTTTCTTCAAATCTTGTGCTGAAAACCGACAGCTGTTTTTAACCATTCTGGGGCTGATGCATTCAGTATATATTCTGACCATTTGTTACTAACCCTATTCAGAGTACCATGGTCTACTCACGGCCATGTAATTCTTGATTTTTTAGTGAACTTCTATAAGGAAGAGGCCCAGGGTCCGTGGAACTAGGAGAATATGCGGTTGACAGCGTGATTTCTGTATGTTCACTAATGATTGATTTCAACAAGCAAAATATTCTCCTAAAGGGCCAAGCACCATGCACGCTGACTCTACATCACTTGCTCTGGGCACGATACAGGATGTGACAGAGTCTTCTGTGACCTCTTCCTCTCAGGTATTCAGAAAATAAAATTTCTCTGGATTGGGGAGTTTGGGGAGCTTTACTTGGTATGCATCTAGGAGAGACCAAGGATTTTTGTTTTGTTATCCTTTTGCATTCTGATAGAGAATGTGTGGAGAAATGACCTCTACGTCATTTAACACCCAAATGCTGCCTGACGTGCTGGGGGAGAGCTTCTCACAGGTTGGGGCGTGTCCTGATGAGCTCTACCACACTGTATTACTTGCCATCTTTCCTTACCATGTGCCTGAGCTGAGGACAGACTTCAACATTGGATCTTCATAAGAATCGTACAGCCAGTACATGCCATGGGAGACACTTCATAAAATAACTTGAATATGTGGTCACTCACAACTCGCTCTTCACTATTATTAGATTTCTTAATGCTTCTGCATGAAATCCTTCTCCAATGAGGCTTCCCCAACTCTAGGGCACTGGGCGTTGTGAAACAAATTTGGCAGAGCCAGGAACATTGCACGTCTGGGACCTTCCTGATATTTGTGACTTGCCCCTTCGGTGCCTGAATATTTGTAATTATTCTCTTCCACATCATAGGTATTTGCCTTTGTCTCAGATGGTAAGCATAAGTGTTGCAGTCAAAGGATGCGAATGTTGTTTATTAACTGGGACCAAGTGTCAAAGCAAAATTCTCTCAGAAGTTTATAGACCAGTGCTGAGACTTTCCTGCCTTCTTAGATTTGACTTGCAATTGTAATTAATTTCTTTCCTGCAGGGATTGTCAGTATTTGGGGAGAGTAGTTACTGTAGCTCCCTCAGTCTCCAGGGTGGCTGAATACTCTTTCCTCTTCTTCCTTTGTTACAAATCTAATAATAGGATTCAGGTCACAAAGAACTCACACTGAATCACATTGCAAATGAACCCCTGGCTAAGAGGGTATTCCCTCTTAAATATGTCACAGGGGAGAAAAAGGAAGAAGAGAAAAAAAAAAGATGAATATGATCTCTCGAAAGGCATTCACTTCCACACACTTTTCAATCCCTTTTCTTAGATGATATCTGGATGCTGAAGTACTTTCATGTACCCTTATTTTATTCCAAAGGTAACTTGTCAAATGCTCTACTTTCAGTCTCTAGGTCTCAATGATCTATTTGTGTAAGGAAGCCCGTCTTCCCAGCACTTACTACTGAAGGTTCATTAGAGTGAAAACAAAATTGAGCCAATGTCTGTTCAGGGGAGGACTATGATTTTCAACTGGGAGGGTCCATTATTTAGGATAGCTATAGTCTAAAAACATAAGTGAATAAATGACTCACATCACAATCACATTAGAATATGTGACCAATGGTGATAAATGTTTCAAGGGGTCGTCCCAAAATCTAACACAAGGCACCGTGAAACACAGCAAAATCTCAGTGCACTAACTTCCCCTTCCCTTCGAGTTTGCCCAACCAAGAGGAGCTCATTGCAGTGACCGATGCTTCCTTAGATGATTTGTGTATCTGATTTTCACCAAATAAACGTGTGCTTTTCATGTACCACTGAAGGGATTCGATCTGCAGTAAACTACATGTTCAGGCTTTGTGGATTCAATATAATTAATTTTCTAAGTCATTTACTGATGAAAATGTGTCGTGAGCACTGGAGTACAATGGGAAATACTACGACAAATTAGCAGCCCTCATGGCCTAGATAAGTGAGACTGAGCACCTGTATGTGTGATTACAGGAGGGACAATGATGTGTGGTGTAAGAGAACATACTAGGGAAGACTTCCTGGTAAACATGACATTGAGCTTAGATTCTGATAAAAAGTGGACATCGCTGGAGTGAAGCTGCAAGGCAGTGTAGGCAGAGGTTGTGGCCTGTGCAAAGTACTGGACTGTGGGGGAATGGGACGTATCCGTGCACTGTGAGAATTCTAGAATGGCTGGGTACAGGGAAGGGTGACACAGGTCTAAGAAGGAACTTCAGTTTCATTTGGGGATATGCTTTGAGAGCAGCATGCTATTTCAGACATTGAAGAGGTGGAATTAACCAACCAGACTCAGTGATTGTCAGATGTAATGGCAAAAGGAGCACAAAATCCCAGGTATTTTCAAGGGGGAGTAATTGTAGGTTATTTAATGATATAGAAAAATTCAGAGAACAGACAAGCTCGTGAAAAAAATAATAAATGTGTGATTTTGGACCTTTTTAGTTTGAGGAATAGGAGTTGTCCATTAAGCATTAGAGGCTAGACTTGGGGATTGTTCTATTCACACGTGGTCACTGGGCCTCTGGGTTGGATGTGTGCTCGTGGGTGAAGGTTTAAATTTTGCTTCGTTATTCCCTGACATGAAAGCATTTCATGCTGAAATAGAGCCAGTGGTTGAAATATTGATAATGTGGGACTGAAAAGAAATAAATTCGTAGCCGAACAATTTTGGGGGGGAGTATGTGTAATTATCCCTTTATTTTAAGAATGGTGATTTCTGGTAAGCGAAGGATAATCTATTGGAAACAGGTCACACTATGGTCAATAGATTAACTTTTCCCATAGTTGAAATGAGTTTCAAGTAGTAAAACGATTAAACAATTAGATTGACATAGCTTGCTTTACCTAAGTGAAAAAAAAGGGAGAGATTATGATTTAATGGGGAATATGTATCAGTGGAAAAAGCAGGCACCAGGATTGCTGGGCTTTTTATGTAGGAAGGAAAGAATAAGAACAGAATTCTGGCAAAAATCTAAAGAGACTGAGGAATTGTTACTTGATACTTTAAATTGGATTTCTGAGTGAAATTCTACTCAACTTTTGACATAAATTATTTATCCCTCACTTCCCGTAAAAAATCTCTGGTAAAATCGTCACTACTAATCATCATTACTGATACTGTAATGGAAGGTGACTCTGTGTATTACATGTAAAAACCATGTGTTTCTCCGTCATAGAGGCCCAGAGACCATTCAATGTATGCTGAGGCATTTGTAGACAAGGTCCCTTATGTGTGCTAGAAAAAACAGGCATCAGAATACAGGTGTAAGGGAGGCTCTTAGTGTGAACCACCTTCCTGTGCACTATAATAAATGGAAAACAAGAAAAAAAACACGATGGTGAATACAAATAGAAAGTATGAATTCATAGCAAGAATACCTGAAGAAAAGGACAGATAAATGAAGTAACTGCAGGCTTAAGAACAACAGGGAGAAACTGAAATAATTATGAAGAGAGAAGGGGCATGGGAGTTTATAATGCAATATTAACGTAAAATTGTCAAAAAGCATTGGGTTGTAATCCCCATGAAATACCAATGTCATACTTTGAATATCTTGAAAAAAAATTCTGTGTTTTCTATGGAACAAGGAAAGAAAAAAACCTTAATAGATAACACAATTCTAGAAAATGAGAACAAATGTGGAGGTGTTACTGTACCAGATTTCAGGTTCTGTAGTGATCAAAACAGCACAGTGTTGTCATAAGAATAGAGACAGATCTGTGGAACATCCCAGAGAATCTATAGGTGGGTTTCATCTCACGTAGCCTCCTTACCTTTGACCAAGCCAACAAAAGCGTACACTGGGGAAAAGAATCCCTATTCAATAAATCGTGTTGGGAGAACGTGTTGGCTTCCTGTAAAAGACTGAAACTGGATCAATGGCTCTCATCACTTACAAAAATTAACTCATGATGGTAAAAGATTTAAAAATAATACACAAAACTATAAAAACCCTAGAAGAAAGTGTGGAAATAACTCTTAATCTTATCAGTCTAGGGAAATAATTTATTAAGAAGACCCCATTGGTAATCACAGCAATAATAAAAATAACCAAATTTATCTACTTAAAACATCTCTGCATAGCTAAGGACACGATCAGTAGGTAACAACATTCAGAATGGGAGAAAATATTTGTGTGCTACACATCTGAAAGGCTAATAACCAGAACTACAGAGAACTCAAGAAAATCAGTAAGAAATGAGGAGACAACCCCTTTAAACTGGACAAAACAAGATGAACTGAATCTTTTCTGATGAGGACAGATCAACAAATTCGTGAATAGATGCTTATCACCCCTAATAGACCAAGAAATGCAAATCAAAACCACTTTGAAATATCACCTAACCCAGTGAGAATGGCCCACAGCACAAGGTCCCAAAGCCACAGACGCTGGTGAGGGTGTGGAGAGAAGGGAGTGTTCGTACATTGTGGGTAGGACTGCAAACACGGGCAGCCTCTAGGGAGAGAAGCTCAGAAAATCCTCAAAGAGCTAAATGTAAACCTATGATCTGATCCTGCAATTCCACTATCAGGTATCTACCCAGAAGAAATAAAAAAATCATTTGATCATAAGGACATTTGCATTCAAATATTTATAGCAGTTCAATTCACAGTTGCAAAGATGTGAAAACAACCCAAGAGATCTTGACACATGAATGGATTAATAAACTATGGTATATGAATATTATGGAGTGCTACAGCTATAAAACAACAACAACAACAACAAACTTACAACAACCTGATGGATTCGGACAACATTCTCCTAAGGCAAGTATCATAAGAATGGAAAAACAAGCATCAAATACATTCAGTACTAAATTAAAAATAGTAGATTAACAGCTACATTCTCATATGAGAGGAAAAACTTAATTTAAATTCAAGTAGAAGGAAGTGGGAAAGGGGTTGGGTGAATTCCCACTCAACAGGTTCATTGAGAAAGTATTTGGCATACCGGCTGGGTAAAGGATACAATTGCAACTCAGTCTTTAACCTTAAGAAAGCAAATAATGTCACCTAATCCTCTGTAGCATCCTATTAATCAGATTTTTTTTTTTTTAAAGAAAGCCCTGGGAAGCTCAGTGAACCCCAGTCTGCCCACCTATGAAGCACAGAGGTTCAATAGCCAGGGCATTAGTTAGAAGGTTAGTTGAATTCAGTACAAAGACTGATATTTTTAAATGATAGCATGATAAAAGGGCAAGGGGACTCACCTACTTATTTGGTAATATTTTTCTCAAAAGTCCCTTTCCCCAAAAGATTATGTTTTTGAAATATGTCAAGTATACTTTAAAATACTGTAACTCAGAAAAGCAAATTCCCTTTTTAAAATATTGACTTTCTAATTCTTATTATATATGTGAAAATGTCAATGTCACTCAAGTACAGACGGGTCCTGGTATGGTTTGGATATCCGACCCCTCCAAACCTCATGTTCAAATATGGTCCCCAGTGTTGGGTGTGGGGCCTAATGAGAGGGTGTTTGGGTCATGGAGGCTGATCCATCATGGAGGGCTCAGCTCCATCATGGCAGTAATGAGGGAATTCTCACTCCGTTAGTTCTCCTGAGAGCTGGGTCTTAAAAAGAGCCTGGCACCTTCCCACTCCATCTCACTTCCTCTCTGCTTAACACACTGGCTCCCTTCTGCCTTCTGCCATGAGTGGAGACAGCATTCAGCAGATGCCCAGTGTTCCAGCAGCAGAATCATTAGCCAAATTAACCTCCTTCTTTACAAATTACCCAGACTCAGAATTCCTTTACAGCAACTCAAACTAAGACAGATCCCTATTAACATCATGCATGTCTCACAAAATGTATTCTTATGTACCCAGTATCACCTGTAAACACACTTGCTTTCCAGCTTGTATTCTTTTTTTCTAAGAAATTGCTGTACTGTTTTACTTTCTGAGATAGTGGGTGGCAGTTTTGAACTTGGGAACACAATGTTCTCCATCACACATCACCCATCTTAAGTATGTTAGCTCTAAGAGCTGGTGCATTCCAAAGTACAAACCAAAGATGTGGGGGAGAAAAAGTATTTCTCTACAGTCGCCTTACAGAGATTTGTTAACAAAAGTCATGTTATCATGTGAACTGCAAACCAAATAGCCAAATGAATATCTTTTGAAGGAGCCAGTCCAAAACTAGCTATTCCTACTGGCCTTTCCTTAAATCATTTTGACACAATCTTAACAACATGAGTAATAGCATCCTCAAAAGTCTAGAAAAAGCATATAAAAATATAAGGTCTTTTTAGAAAATACACCCCAAGATATGACCCTCCTATATGTATAGATTATGAGAACAAATGCAAAAGTTTCTTCTACTCTTCCTCCCATGGGTTACTCACCTTCAAACAAGTGGCCATACACAATGTAGTCACTACTGCCCATTTGCAAAGTTATCCTCTGGGAATATTTTCGTCCATTACTACTACTGAAAAACAAAAACAAATAAACAAAAAACCTTAAAATGAAAAGACATATTATTGAAGTGGCATTTGTTTGTGTGGTCTTCAGAACAAAAATAATCTATGCTTAAAATTTCATCCTCAGAACTTTCTTTTGGCAGCAATAGTAACCTCTCAGGTTTGAAATATCCCGCATGTTTGCAGCCCTCTGAGGATTCCTTCTTACCATGATGTATTTGGCACACCAAGGTGAGAGGACCGTACATCCTCGCTGCACTGTTATAAATGAGGTTCTGATAGCAGCATCCGTAATAGGTAAAAATACAAAGTGAGATTTCAAATCTAGATCATTGATCCTCAAGATTGACTAATTAAGTCAGGATCGCATGGTAGAGGATTCCAGATATTGTTCTTTGTAAACAGCAACTGAGATATGTCAAATGTACAAACGCATTTGAGAACACTGACAGCTGCCATGAGTCCACTGACGGGCGGCTTTTGTGTTGTTGTTATTATTGTTTTTTCTCTGTTTCTTTCATTGGGGGCTGGGTGAATAGGCTGCAGAGAACCAGGTCTCCCACTTCTCTCAGCCTGTGTGGATACCAGAGACCTCATAGCGTATTCAGATTTAAAACATACCCTAGGAACACTTAGCTCAAAAGCTCTAAGAGAAATGCAGGAACACAATCCCTCAAACAATTTAGTTATTAAGAATTGTGCTTTAGGGCAGTGCCTGTGGTTCAAAGGAGTAGGGTGCCAGCCCCTTATACCAGAGGTGGTGGGTTCAAACCCAGCCCCGGCCAAAACCAGCAAAAAATAAATAAATAAATAAAATAAAAAAGAATTGTGCTTTACTTCATGGTCTGTGTTTGCCTGTCCTTGAATTACATTATAAAATTCTTTCAAAAATCACAAAATGACCCTTTATTTTATTACAATTGTATTATCAGAGGGATTACTGGGAGTCGTGGTCTTACCCCGCTATGCTAGCCGTGACAGAGTGGTGTTACTGGAATGGACTTGGGGAGTACATCATTCAGATGCATAATTTTCAAAGAGAAAATACTGTTAAAGGGAAACGGTTGCAGCACTTGGGTAACAAGGATAGAACTACCCACCCAAGCAGCGGTTTCATAGCCTTTCTGAATCTTAGTAATCTCACATTTTCTTGTGAGAATTTAATCACATGAAGTACCTGGTACATAGGAAATTATTCTTTGAACTCATCTGCACCACTTCTTACAGTATCTTATCATATGACTATTATCTAATTTCAAAGACAGAAGTATTCAAGGTCAATTTGTGTTCAAATGGTCACTGCTGTTTTCTTTTCTTTTCTTTTTTTTTTTTTTTGTAGAGACAGAGTTTCACTTTATTGCCCTCGGTAGAGTGCCGTGGCCTCACACAGCTCACAGCAACCTCTAACTCTTGGGCTTACGCAATTCTCCTGCCTCAGCCTCCCAAGTAGCTGGGACTACAGGCACCCACCACAATGCCCGGCTATTTTTTTTTGTTGCAGTTTGGCCGGGGCTGGGTTTGAACCTGCCACCCTAGGCATATGGGGCCGGTGCCCTACTCACTGAGCCAAAGGAGCCACCCGCTGCTGTTTTCTTATATGTGGGGTTATATGTCTTTGGTCAGCATGAACATTTTGCTTTTATAATTAGTAGAATAAGAATTTCTCCAAAAGACATTTCCCAACCAAACATGAATATAGTATTTCTTTCCTTCTCACTTTAGTGGTAATATGACGTGTCACTGTCATAGCAACAGAACAAGCCTCGATTTAGGCTGTATGTGAAGAGGGAGCTCCCAATACCAAGCCAAAGAGAACAAGAAGGACTTCTAAATAGTGTCAAGATTCAAAAGAAAAACAGTTCTTTTTATAGGTAAGGCTTCATTTTTTTACCTTGAATTTCAGGACTACTTACTCATATTCACATGTAAACACGAAAGACATAGAATCATATTGGTGCCTAAATACACGTTATAATTAAACATTTTTCATTCATACCTGTTGCTATGATTTCACCCTACAATTACTTTTTTTACATTAGCTAACAACTAATGTTGAAAAATGATACCAAAAATACAATGTGTTTTAATCACATCTACCTAAACTCACCTAATACAATGTTTTGTATATTTATATCACTAAATAACATTTTTCTTCAAATTTGAGGTAAAATTCTCCCCTCATTATTAAAGGGTGTTACTTAGCGCTTCACGACTTTACACAGAAATAGCTGCCTGGAATCCTCTTTCCACCCTTTCCTCATCATAGCCTGCCTCTATTATCACATTAGGAAACCAATGATTACGGGCTAAAAGGACTTTTTGTGAGACTTACAAAACCTTCCACATTCACTATAAAGTTAAATTTCTAAACTGTCCTCGATATGCTTATGTGAATATTCTATCACCATCAACCAGCCAAAAGCCTTTACTTCTGAATTTATTTCTTATTTCATATCTTTGTTTATGATGTTTCCCCCTACCTCATCCTGGAATTGAATTCATCCTTTTCTTGAATAATTGAAAATCTAATCTAACCTTCAGAATTCCACACAACTTGTTCCTTTTCTGTAATGACTTCCTTAGCAGGCTAAATTCAAAGATTTTTCTCCTGCTAATAAGCTTTTATGACAAAGCTTCTGTAGAACCATTTGTCAACTAGTTCCTTGAAGTTTCATTATTTGAGGTGGGTAGGCAGAAGAATAATGGCCCTCAAAGATGTCTGTCTAATCCTGAAAACCTGTGCAGGATGTTACTTTACATGGCAAAGGGGACTTTGCCGATGTAATTGTCTTGAGACAGGAGATTATAGGGGGTAATCCAGGTTGATCCAGTATAATCAGAAAATTTTTTTATGAAAAACAGGTAGAAGAGTCAGAGTCAAAGACAGAGAGAGAGATTAGAAAAGTAGAAGCTGGAAAACATGAGGGACTGAATTCTCCCCTAGAGCCTTCCTTCAGAGGCTCTTCCTTCAGAGAATTACTGTAGAGCTTTCATCCTGTAGAAATATGAGATATAAATTTGTACTGTTTTAAGTCATGTCCTGTGTGGTGGTTTGTTAGAGCAGCAATAAGGTTCTAATACACTGAAGTCGTCTTATGTAATAGGGCGATAGGGCTTCGTTTGAAGACATTCATGGAAACAGCAAGGACGAGGGGACTAACTACAAATTCTTCCCTTATGTCATGGAATCAAGGAGCCAGCACATGACAACACCCCGGAACTGGTATTAAAATCGTTTCATGCGTTCTTCATTTTTCAAGCATTGCTACAACAGTGGAAATATGCCATAGTTCATTTTTAAAATTAAATCGATTTTTTTCTTTTTTTTGCCTCTGCTTACACCTTTCCTATAGCTGCTATTAACTCTTCTTTTGCTCTTTGTGTCTTTTCTCCACTCCATGGCCCTTCCTGCCTCTTATTGTCTATTGACACAAAACTTGCCTTACTCCCTCATGGTTGTCACTGACGCACGTGCCACACGCTGACATTTCTGTTTATCTTTTCTGCTTCCATCTGCAGCTCAGTCTCGGAAAGGACAGAATTAAAATTCTCCAGATACTGTTCATTGTTCCTATTTGGATTCACCTTCCACATCAGGCCCCTTTGTGGGTCACAGCCCAGTTGAGGGTTTTGTCAGGTCAGCCTGATGGGGAACAATCTTGGCCTCTGCCTTGCTGTGCTGCTATTTAACTTTGCTTTCACGACATGATTATGAGAACTCTGATGTCCAAGATCAAGTATCACGCTGTATTTGACACCGTCACAGCATGGAGCCCAGATCAGCTACATTTTAGTTAATTAATCTGTCAATAGTACAATGAAGTGGCATCATCAATCCTGTTAACAAACAAGAATGTGAGAAAATGCATTTCCACCACATCAGCTGTGTCCTCAGTGAAGGTCAATGGGTGCCCAGAAAATTGATTATTAAATATCTTTATCATTTTTAGAGTGTGTGTATATACATATTCATTTTTAGATCTGTGTGTGAACCATGTTCTATAATTTACCTATAGTGTTTCAATTTGAACAAATATTTATGTTTCTACTGAGTTTCCAGATAAACTATCTAAACAGTTATGCTTAATTAAAATTTTAATTTAAAAATATACATGATATTAAAAGGTATGCACTTTTTTATAGAATACAAGAATTTGTCTTAATTAAGTTAACACACTGTCCTGTAGTCATACTTATTTAAATTAATGACAACATACTGAAATATTATAAGAAATTTTACAACATGTAATATTGATAGTTACCAATATCAATTATTTTTACTGTTTATTTTTATACTCTTCTTATATTGTAGAAGGTCTTATTACAGAAAAATTTCAATTGCACTAACAACTAAAGGATGGTTTCATTTATTAATGATAAGTATGCAAACAACCCTAGTTTATTTTTTAAGATATAAGTTTCATTAAAGATAGAGAAAAAGACTCAAGAATTAACTAAGGTTTATACTTTTGTCATGGTATATTTTAAGAATCCCCCTGTAAAAAAGTAATATGGCTTACAAGAGACACATCTTAAATTTATGTATTATGAAACTTAGATTTTTGTCTACGAAATAAAGTTAGAAATGCCTTTTTAATTAAAATTTAAATTGTAATGTGTCACTATTGTTATTTATCAAGGGTGTACCTTTCCTTTTGCAGGGTTTAAAGACCCTTGAAGAAATACATATTTTACAATATTATGCATGGAATTCAATTTTTCTGGCAGAAGATTCTTCCTCAAAGGAGTTTAGGTACATTGTTAGCAAATATCCCTTTTTCAGGGATTATGCTATCATTTCACAAAAATTCATTAATTAGAACGTAAAGCATGTGAGACATCTCATTTTTTTTAAGGGCACAGGGACAGGAGATATTCTACCAGGTTTAAAATTAACTAGATGAGAAAATAATTCTCACTAATTTTTTTTCAATTAAGCAGTAAGTAGAGTAATAAGTAAAAAAGTGTCCTTGCCACTATCCACAGGGCATTTTTTAAATTGTCTTCTAGTCATTGTTTAATTTGTAGGAATAAAAATATTGTAAAAAAAAGAAGACTAGAGACCAAGAAAGAGTCAGAAAGTAAGATATGGGGTCACTCTGGATAATGTTATTTTCTCCAAGTCCCATTTTTATTGCCTTTAAGGTGTAAGGATAAGGAGTTTTAAGAAGGATAAGGAGTTTTAAGTGAAATGTTGCAAATAGATAATAAAAACCTCGGATGTGTTTGAATGTCCTCTTGATTTCACCTTTTAGAATCAGTGTTTGTGGAGGCAAATACAACCCTGTTACTGTATGCTCATTCCATAGACACACAGAGAAATCACATTTTATGTCAACTCCTTGTGCTAATACATCCTTTTATTATTATTATTATTATTAAATCATAGCTGTGTACATTCATGCAAACATGGGGCACCATACACTGGTTTTGTAGACAGTTTGACACATTTTCATCACCCTAGTTAACATAGTCTTCCTGGCATTTTCTTAGTTATTGTGTTAAGACATTTATATTCTACATTTACTAAGTTTCACATGGACCCTTGTAAGATGCGCCATAGGTGTAATCCCACCAATCACCCTCCCTCCGCCCATCCACCCCCCTCTCTCTCCCCTTCCCCATATTCTTAGGTTGTAACTGGGTTATAGCTTTCATGTGAAAACCCTAAATTAGTTTCATAGTAGGGCTGAGTACATTGGATACTTTTTCTTCCATTCTTGAGATACTTTACTAAGATGAATATGCTCCAGCTCCATCCGTGTACACATGAAAGAGGTAAAGTCTCCATCTTTCTTTAAGGCTGCACAATATTCCGTGTGTACATGTACCACAGTTTATTAATCCATTCGTGGATTGATGGGCACAAGCTAATACATCCTTTAGTCCATCTATCTTTAAGGGAAGCCAGTTTTGTGCCTGTAGATCACTACAAATCTAAATGTTGAGCAATCATATTCTTTGCCTCCTTGGTAAAAATTTACCAAGTAAAATTTACCAATGTAAAATCAAAAGTGATTATTTTTTCATTATTGTTTCAAGTTCATTTGAGGGTACAAAGAATTAAGTTACAATATTTGTATTTGTTAGGTAGGGTCCCTCTCATAATTGTGCCCTGCCTGAAAGAGGTGTGTCATAACCCCTAACATCATGCCCATTGTGTGGAGCACCCCTCACCCTCCCTCCTTCTCCCTCCCTGCTCGCTCCTTCCCCTACCTCTAGCCTTTTATTGATTTGAGTGTTTTTCTTTTATGGGTGTGTATTAAATCATCTACTGTCTTCATATTAGAATTGAGTACATTCGGGCGGCTCCTGTGGCTCAAAGGAGTAGGGCGCTGGCCCCATATGCCAAAGGTGACAGGTTCAAACCCAGCCCTGGCCAAAAACTGCAAAAAAAAAAAAAAGAAAAGAATAAAAAAAAAAAAGAGAATTGAGTACATTGAATTCTTGCCCCTCCATTCTTGTGTAACCTTACTAAGAAAAATGTGTTTCAACTCTATCCAGGTTAATACAAAAAATGTAAAGTCTCCATCTTTTTCAATGGCTGAATAGTATTCCATGGTATTCATAGACCACAGCTTGTTAATCCATTCCTGGGTTGGTGGGCATTTAGGTTGTTTCCACATTTTGGCGATTATAAATTGAGTTGCAACAAACAGTCTAGTACAAATGTCCTTATGATAAAATGATTTTTTTTTTTTCTGGGTAGATGCCCAGTAATGGGATTACAGGATCAAATGGGAGGTCCAATTTGAGTTCTTTGAGGATTCTCCATACTTACTTCCAAAAAGGTTTTATTAGTTTACAGAATCACCAGCAGTGTAAAAGTTTCCTTCTCTCCACATCCTCGCCAGCATCTGCAGCTTCGAGACATTGTGATGTGGGCCATTCTCACCGGGGTTAGGTGATACCTCTGGGTGGTTTTGATTTTCATTTTTCTGATGAGCAGGAACAATAAACATTTTCTTAAATGTTTATTAGCCATTCATTCATCTGTCATCATCAGAGAAGGTTCTGGTCATATCTCTTGCCCAGTTATAGATGGGACCTTCGTTTTTCTAATTTTTGTTGATTAATTTGAGTTCTCTGTAGATTCTAGTTATTAACCCTTTGTCAGATTCACAACCCACAAATATTCTGAAGGTTGTCTTTTTGCTTTACTTGTTCGGTCCTTATCTGTAAAGAAACTTTTCAGCTTAACTAAGTCCCATTTGTTAATTTTTGTTGTTGTTGCAATGGCCACTGAAGTCTTTGTCATGAAATTTTTCCCCAGTCCAATATCAGGAGTTTTCCCCACATTTTCTTCAAAGATTTTTATGATTTCATGTCTTATATTTAAATATTTTATCTATCTTCAGTCAATTTTGCAAATGGTGAAAGTTGTGGATCTGGTTTCAGTCTTTTACATGTGATTATCCAGTTCTCCCAGAACCGTTTGTTGAATAGGGATTCTTTTCCCCACTGTATGCTTTTGTTTGGTTTATCAAAGATCAGATGGCAAGTAGAGAATGGTATCATCTCTTGATTTCCTATTCTGTTCCATCTGTCTATGTCTCTATTTTTGTGCCAATACCTTGCTGTTCTGATTGCTGTGGACTTGTAATATAGCCTGAAGTCTGGCTAGGGTGATGTCTCTGACTTTGTTTTAATTAGTAAGAATAGCCTTAGCTATATGTTTTTTTTTCTGGTTCCATAGAAAATGAATAACTATTTTTTTCCAGTTCTTCAAAGTATGATGCTAGTGTTCAAATGGGGATTGCATCGAACTTGTAGATCGCTTTGTGTAGAATGGAGATTTTAACAATGTTGATTCTTCCCAGCCAAGAGCATGGTATGTTTTTCCATTTGTTAATGTCTTCTGCTATTTCTTTTCTGAAAGTTTCATAATTCCCTTTGTAAAGATCCTTCACCTCTTTCATTAGGTATGTTCCTAATTATTTTATTTTCTTTGAAGCTCCTCTGAAGGGAATTGTGTTCTTGACTTGCTTCTCAACTTGGCTGTAAATGCCATATATAAAGGCTACTGGTTTGTGGATTTTATACCCTGAGACATTACTGTATTTCCTGATGACCTCCAGGAGTTTTGTGGTTGAGTCTCTGGGGGTTTCTAAGTATAAATCCTATCATCAGCAAAGAGAGAGATTTTGACTTCCTCTGCCCCCATTTGGATGCCCTCATATCCTTCTCTTGCCTGATTACACTGGCTAGAACTACAAGCACAATGTTGAATAATAGTGTGATAGAGGACATCCTTGCCTGGTTCCAGTTCTAAGTGGAAAAGCTTTCAGTTTTACTCCATTCAGTACGATATTAGCTGTGGGTTTGCCATAGATAGCTTCAATCAGCTTAAGAAAATGTGCCACCTATGCCTATTTCCTTAAGTGTTCTTATTAGAAAAGGATGCTGAATTTTGCCAAAGGCTTTTTCTGCTTCTATTGAGGATAACATGGTATTTGTTTTTGCTTCTACTGATATGGTGAATTACATGTATGAATTTGCATCTGTTGAACCAGCCTTGTATCCCTGGGATGAAGCCTATTTGATCATGACGTATAATTTTTTTAATGTGTAGCTGTAACGTATTAGCTAAGATTTTAGTATTTTGCATCAACATTCATTAATGAAACTGGTCTGTAGTTTTCCTTTTTGATTGAGTCCTTTCCTGGTTTTGGCAACAGGGTGATGTTTGCTTCATAGAATGTGTTGGGAAAGATTCCTTCCTTCTCAATGTTTTGGAATAATTTCTCCAGTGTAGGTGCAAGCTCATCTTTGAAGGCTTGGTACAAGTCTGGTGTGAAGCCATCTGGTCCAGGGATTTTTTGTTGTTGGAAACTGTTTTATTGCTGCTTCAATCTTACTGCTTGATATTGGTGTCTTCAAGAGATCTGTTCCTCCTGGGTAAGTGTGGGAGATGATGTGACTACTGTAGTGGTCCATTTCCTCAACATGGTCAAATGTCTGGGTGTAAAGTGTTTTGCAGTAGTCAGAAATAATCTTCTTGCAATCCCACCAGCAATGTAGAAATGTCCCTTTCTCTCTGTAAAAGAAATATGGAGAAACCTCAAAGAACCAAAAGCTGACCTTTCATTTGATCCTGCAATCTCATTACTAGGTATCTACCCAGAAGAACAAAAATCATTTTACCATAAACACATTTGCACCATAATATTTATTGAGGCTTAACTCATAATTGCCAAGTCATGAAAGCAACCCAAATGCCCATCAACTCATGAATGGATCAACAAATTGTTGTATATGTATACCATGGAATACTATTCAGACATTAAAAAAGATGGAAATTTCACATCTTTTACATTTACCTGGATGGAATTGAAACACATTCTTCTTAGTAATGTATCACAAGAATGGAAAAATAAATATCCCATAAACTCAATACTAATATAAAACCAATATTTGAATAATTACATGCTCATATGAACACTAAAACATAGGTATAGTCTAATATAGGGGCAGAGAGAGGAGGGAGGAGGAAACGAGCTGAGGGGAGGACAATTGGCAGAAGGAGGCAGGGCATGAGGCAGGATCTCAACTAAAGTGCACATTGCGAGGGTTTGTAATATGCACCCTTGGTGGGTAAGGGGCTCCATTACAACTGGAAATTTACACTTTTGAAGTAAGAACAATGTAATCTAAAAATCTGTACCCTTATATCAATCTGAAATAAAGAAAAAAATCTCTTGTATCTCTGTGATATCTGTTGTTATTTCCTCCTTTGTGTTAATGATTGAGGTTATTAAAGGTTTTGATTTACTGTTTCTAGTTAATCTGCCCAATGGTTTATCAATTTTATTTATCTTTTCAAAGAACCAACTTTTTCTTTCATTGATTTTCTGAATGGTTCCTTTGTTTTCCATTTCATTTATTTTTGATTAAATTTTTGTTATTTCTTTTCTTTGCTAGCTTTGGGATTAGATTGTTCTCCCCTTTCCAATTATTTAAGTTGATTCATTAAGTCACTGATGTGCTCTATTTCTGTTTTTCTGATTTAGGTATCTATTGCAATAAATTTCTCTCTTAGGACTGCTTTTGCAGTGTTCCACAGGTTTTGATAGCTTCAGTCTTCCTTGTTGTTATGTTAGAGAATGTAAATAATTTCATCTTGCATTTCTTCCTTCATACAACTTTCATTCAGCATAAGATTGTTTAGTTTCCATGCCTTTGTGTGGGGATGACAATTTTTATTGGACATGAGTTCTACCTTTTATTCTTTGTGGTCTGGGAAATTACAAGATATAATTTCAATTATTTTAATTCTATTGAGGTTTGATTTGTGTCCCAGGATATGATCTATTCTACAGAATGTTACATGGCTGAAGAGAAGAATGTGTATTTCTTAGCTTTGGGATTGAGTATTCTGTATATGTCTGTTAGGCGCATTTGTTCTAGGGTCTCATTTAAGTTCCTTGTATCTTTGTTTAGTTTCTGTTTAGATATTACTCAGACCAGTTAACGTCTGTTTCATAAACCTGAGCATTTAAATTGGGTGCATAAATATTTAGAATTGACACATCCTCTTGTTGTACTGTTCCCTTGACCAGTATGAAGTGACCATGTTTGTCTTTTTTGACTTTAGTTGCTTTAAATTTACTTGTATCTGAAAATATTACTGTGACATCTCCTTCCTTCTGATTTCCATTTCACTGAATATTGTTTTTCATCCCTTCACCCTGAGTCTTACTTTGTCCTTCAAGGCTAGGTGTGTTTTCTGGAGGCAGCATGTGGATTGCTTGTGTTTTTTTTTTTTTTAATCCAATCAGCAGGATGTGATTCTTCAGTGGAGAATTCAAGCCAGTAACATTTATTGAGAATATTGGTAAGCATGGTGGAGTTTTATTCATATTATTTTGTGGAAGTTCATTGTGTAGTGATTGCTGATGATCTCCAGCATCATTATGGATGCTAGATTTTGTCCTTTAGTTTCTAGGTGTTCAGTTTTCTGATGGTCCATTACGGTGGTCAGTGTGTAGAATAGGACTATGTATTTCCTGTAGATCTGGTCTTGTGATCAATTACTTCATAGTTTGCATAACAGTAAAAACTTTACTTTTCCATCAATTTTAAAGCTTAGCTTAGCAGAATATAGATTTCTGTGCTGAAAATTGTTTTGTTTGAGAATGTTAAATGTAAATGACCATTCTCTTCTAGCTTGCAAAGTTTTGATTGAGATGACTGCTGTCGCCCTGATGAATCCCTGTAGGTCAATTGGCACTTACTACTGTCTTCCTACATAATTTCTCTTTCATTTTGACTTTGAACAGGTCCATGACGGTATATCTTGGAGATGCTCTCTTTGTGTTGAGATGACTCAGAGTTTGATATTTCTCTAAAAGTAGTTTTTCGGAATTTTGGGATGATATTTGGGCAATTTTTATTTAAAATATCCTCTAGTAGGGCTTCCATTCCTCTGGATTATTATTCTTCCCCTTCAGGAACACCTATAATTCATATGTTTGAATGTTTCATGAAGTCCCGTAATTCTCTGAGCAAATGTTCTGCTTTCTCTCTCTCTCTTTTTTTTTTTTTTTTTTTTGCCTCTTTAACTACCTGTGTTACCTCCAGAGTTTATCCTATAACTCTGAGATTCTTTCTTCTCCATGGTCTAATCTGTTATTAATACCTTCTACTGCATCTTTAAGTTCTCTGATTTACTGCTTCAATTCCTTAAGCTCTACTACCTCCTTTCTATATTCTTTATATCTTTCATTCCTTCTTTGATTCTGTTTTCAGATTTTCTTTTGAGTATGCTCCATTTTTTTCAGCAATTTCCTTTATTGTTTTTAACATCCATATTTTAAATTTCCTTTCTGTCATTTCTATCATTTTTTTTTATAGGTGTAATCCTCTGTGGTAGCTACCTCATGATCCCTTGCTGGAGTTGTTCTGTTCTGGTTTTTCATGCTGCCAGAATTTTTCCATTGGTTCCTCCTTATGTGTGTTTTCTTCTTGCCTGCTTCCTTCCCCTACATTTCTTTTCACTTCCTCCTTTTCTGGAAATTACCTTGTCTCTGTGCTTAAGTGTTGAAGTGTCCTTTTGGTATAGGGCCAACCTTGTGGGCTGTTCCTTCCAGGCAGCTCTTCCACAATGGCTGTGTTCAGACAGCAATCAAGGAACTGAGAGCTCTCTTCTGCCTCGTGTCTCAATTCCAGCCACTTGGCATTGTTCAAGATCACTCACAGGCCTAAGCTTTCCCAAGGCAACTCCATCAAGTGTCCAGGTCCAACAACAACAAAAACAAACAAACAAACAAAAAACATGTAAGGAAGGCCTTCTCTTTCTGAAATCTGCGACTGAACTGGCCTCCCACTGTCAGCACACAAGCACCCTCCTTCTGTACCAGTTCTCTATTGCTTCTGACCTCTTGGTTGGCTCTTAGAGTCTCCTGTTCCCTGTATCTCTGAAGCAAAGTTTCAGGCGAAGGCCCTCCAGGCAGAGGAGGCAGGAGTCCTTCCTCTAGGATCATACCACAAGTGGCTACAAAGGAATTGCCTCTAGTCCACCATCTTTCTCCACCAACAACTATTTTTTAGACTTGATCCCCTATAAAATAAAATGCACTGTGTAGGTATTGTATTAATTTACATTGACAACTAGAAACAAAACAATGAAATTAGAAGTTTCTTAATAGTATTAAGAGTATTAATAGTATTTTAATAGTATTTTTCCTCCACTGAGATGCCAAAATGATAATCAACAATAACAATATTTGTACCCACTAATATTGAATTATAACTTTTAGAAATTATGATAAAGAACATTTTCATGCATGTTTTCATATAATGCTTTAAATAATTTCATAAGACAGATCCAACAAAATCAAGCTTAAAAATTCTTGCCACTATTGTGACGTTTTATTGTGACTGGAGGTATATTAGTAAAGAGAAAAGATAATATATATGGTAGAGATGAGGCCAGAGTAGTTTTTGCATTAAAAATAGACTGAAGTTGGGAAGCACCTGTGGTTCAGTGAGTAGGGCACCAGCCCCATATTCTGAGTGTGGCATGTTCATACCTGGCCCTGGCCAAACTGCAACAAAAAAATAGCCGGGCATTGTGGCAGGCGCCTGTAGTCCCAGCTACTCTGGAGGCTGAGGCAAGAGAATTGCATAAGCCCAGGAGTTGGAGGTTGCTTGCTGTGAGCTGTGTGATGCCATGGCACTCTACCAAAGGTGATAAAATGAAACTCTGTCTCTACAAAAAAAAAAAAAAAAAAAAATAGAAAGAAAGAAAGAAAGAAAATAGACTGAAGTAGTACAAGTACAGAGAGGTCACTGAGAAGGCCAGTGTAATAACCCAAGTCCAAGATGACAATAGATGGGACACATGTTATAACGATGGTCAGATATTTGGAAATATTTTGAAGATACCTCCCACAAAATTATTGATAGCTATATTTGGAGTATGGGAGAAAAGAAGAGTCAAAGATGACACCAGTGTCTTTGCCTCCATATAAGTGGACGGAGGGGATTCCCTTTAACCTGAATGGGAAAGACTTCAAAGGAACATATTTATGATGGTAGGTGATGTCCATGAGGGTCTGAACCCTAAAGACTGGAGCTTCCAGTGTTTTCTGCCATGTGTGGAAAATTGCCTGAAAATAAAGCCAAGGCAGAGGACAGCAGAACCCAAGGTGGACAGAAAGAAGTGTCCATCAGCTATTGTACACGTATCATAGAATTGTCTCACACTTACTTGCTAGGTTCTAACCACACTTCCAGCCAAGCAGCTTTCGATTTTTCCAACAGGTAAATGGGCTTTTTTTCTTACTGGTTTATTTGTCTGATATGCTCTCCCAGTGCCTTGGGCTACCTTTAGGTCATTCTTCAGACATTGGCATGAATAGTGACCCCCAAGGGCTATGAGGAGTGACGCTGACTGCCCAAGCTGAAGTGGAGCACCAGTTGCTCTTATCTTCACACACATTGCCTTGATGTATGTGCATATATGCATGAATGTGTTTGAATATAGTATATTACATACATTCATAATGTTCCACACATATTCATATTTTATTAATGTATTTGTTTAATTGTGTTTGTTTAATCATTCTGTTTTGTTTTCCAGTTCAAGAAGTGCAAAAATACAATTTACTGCTATATTCTCAGAAATTAGCACTGTCTTTAGAACATGGAAAATATAAATGAATTAATCAATTTGGGTGATTTTCTGTTCTTCCTTTAGGAGCCACCTTCTACCTTTTTCTTTATTTGTGCTTAATCTGGTCACTAGACCTTGACACGCCCTTCCCTTTTAAGATAACAGCATAACTTTATTTTGATTTGGTGTGTTTGGAATCTACCACCTGACTGGGGGTGATAATTTTGTTTTAGTGTTCAAATTTATGAAAATACCCATATCAACAGAAGACATCTAATATAGACTGATTTTATCATCTAAGTTTTAAATCTGCTTAAACATTTTCAATATGTGTATCATTCTCCAGCCAAGCATCTTGGGAACACAGAGGTGAGATGCTGTGATAAACTGACCCTTCTACAATGCAGACAATATAGACTCATTTATAGCATGACTGTGTATTTATTGGCTGAATAGCCTGTTTCGCTAGTAAAGTCACAGCGTCTGTCTCCTAATAAACCTTTACTGAATAATCAAAGCTTCAAAGATTAAATGGCTGTGTTTAGTTCATGCTAAGGTTCTGTTTCTAAATAAAGAGAAAAAATTCAATTTAATTTTTTGTTAGCTTTTATTTTTAATTCTTTGAAAACTGAGGATCATTTCAAATAACAACCATTCAATTCATGAGAGTATTATTTTCTTTACCTCTCACCTTGTCCCCACACTCCCTGACTATTGAGAATATTTTCAATTAAGATTAAAAATTATGACATTTCATATGTACCCAAAATAAATTATGTAAAACATATAAGGAACAGTAAGACAGCTTCTCATTCTGACTTGTAGATACTAACAACATTGAAGAGAAAGGTGGAATATAAGGAATATTTGTTATAGTAAAAGGAGTGAAGTATTAATAATAAAATGTTAAATTAGTTAAATGGGATATCTGGACAAAAAGGTAAATTTTAATAGAGGAAATTTAAAATTTTAAATTATGGAAAACTTTAAGAGTGATACATAGAGAAATTCAATATTATGTCTTTCTTACCTGCATTCAGACACATCACGCATAATCAATATGGAAAACCATCGGTATAAATGAAGTGAGTTCTTGCCCTAGGAGCAGCATTAGAAACATTTTCTCCTCTAGTTCCTCTTTGTGAAAGAAAATAATCTCATTCTTTTTTTCCTTCTGGAAACACTTACGTTTGCCTTTAAATTTTTGTTGTTTTAATCCTCATTAAACATACCTTTAAATTATGTCAAACCACATTTTCATCTCTGTAGGTAAAATATTGTGAATAAAGTGTGTTTATATATTATAATTTAGGTTATAGCAACAGCAGAGGTTCACATTTCTGAGCACTTCCTTCCACATTCTGAATTAATTTTAGCAAATTTTGAATATAAAATTATTTAATGGTTTTGTATTAAAAGCATGTATTTTTATTATATGTATATTTATGACGTCTTTTTTGTGAATGAAATAAAATTTTATCTAATAGAAATATCTAGTTGTTGTAGTTTAACTATTCAAAGTATACCTGTTAACAGAGATGTAAGATTATATATTTTTTCTCCACACTTTTCAATCAATATGAGAAGATACTGATTCTTTAATTATTATGTTAACAGTTACTTACATAGAATTGCAATATAATTTGAGATCACCAGCATATAAAGTTTTATGATTATTAAATACTGATTATTTATCTTAATTGTTTACTGATTATTATCTAAACAGTTATTTACCGATTACTATGAACAGTTATAACTGATTATTATGTTAACAGTTATTTACATAGAATGGCAATATAATTTGAGATCACCAGCATATAAAGTTTTAGTCTAATTTGGGTTTGATAAATAAAATGATATAGCTAAATTAATGAAATTTGAGGATATTTACATAATTTATACTATCTATTGAGTCCATCTTGTAATGACATATCCCATATCTCTGAACGAGCTGTAGAGATGTGAATCTCCTTAGATTTCCTGCCTTGGCTTGGTCACCTGACTTCAGATACACAGAAGCATCATCAGGAGAGACATCAGATGATTTACCACTCCTCTGCCTCCCTGCCTCCCACATCCCTCAACACCATGTATCAGGTGATAAATAATAATTTTAATTGTTATAATGTATGGGTGAAAAGAGGCTTGTAAAATCATACTTCAGTCATATCCACGTGAGAAAATGCTTTTGAAATTTTCTGATGTTGAGACACATGTTTATGACAGTGACACACAGCCCACTTCTGAGAGAGCCTGCAGAAACTGGGGGTCCTGGTGCTCCCATGGTTTACAGGATGCAAAGGGAAAACCTGTTTCCACAACCTCTCTTCTCAAGTCACTCAAGGAAAGAGCAGAATTGGGGAAACACAACTTTTGTACTGACAATCTACTATTGTTAAACCTCTAATTGGCAAGTGTAGAAGCAAAGAAGAACGACCTGGCTGTACCTTCAAATAGCTGTCGTTGAGGCGCATAATAAAAGGTGCACAGGGAGAGCTCCAGGACAGACACGATTTAGAGGCTGTGTGTGCACAACAGATACAAAGGAGACAATGGTTTTGAACAGTCCATTGGAACAGTCTTTGCACAATCATGAAGATGTGGAACCATGATTATAGAGGGGTGTGTATAGGGTATCAATTTGCAATAAGTGTGTGATTTTCTGAAAAAGAAAAGCTTACATTTAATGACAAAAAAGTTTCTGTCATTATATTCTATAGATGTAGAAAGAAGAAATAGTTAATATTTCGACGATGTTTTCATGAACATAATAAAACTTAAATTCCTAAATAATGACTCAGCCTTCACAATTATGACTTTTTAACATATGGATCATTACTGATTTTATCTTACTTGATGTGACAATTCCCTTTACACTCTGTAGCAACATTTGGCATCGTGGTTTTATTCAGAATAAATAACTCAAATGTCTGATGTCTTAGTTTGGGGACATCTGTCAGTCTAAGCTAGAATTGATAATTGATTTTCCAGCCTCAAAATATTTAGAGATTATAATGGTGGAATGTAAAATAATTTCTGGAATAATTTACTCATTTTCTATAATTAATATATTAACATCAAAATGTTTGTATGGGCAGTATATTACTGCCTTTTTTCTTATAGCATTGTCTGTACAATAAAATGCATTACCCACATCAGGTTGAAAGAATGCACTTTCCCTCCACTGAATTGCACTTATTTTTTTTTTTTTATTCTTCTTTAGTGAAACAATAGACTCCCTTGTCTATTCTCTGAAGATCGTGTGCCTTCATTGACCTGGCATCTATCATCTATCCATGATAATTTGATTGACAAATAAAATACCATGAGGCCTGCCAGTGATAATACTCTGTAATTTTTCTACCAAGTCTCAAAACAGCATGTTGTTGAAATTAGCAATAGCAATGCTTGAAAAAAATGACAGTAAGGATTCTGAACTAAACCAAGGATTAAGAATCTTTTAACGAACTACCCGTTGCTTTTCCTTCCCATTTTTCGATCACTGCTTTGCTCAGACACTCTTACTGACAGGAGTGCCTTTTGTTTCTTACTTGTTTTGTACAAAGAGACAAGCAAATGCCTGAGGATTGTTGCATTATAATACACTGAGAAGAATTTCACCTTTGGTAAACATAAATCAGCCTTTTATTATGCCATAATATTTTCACAGATAATAAAAGTAGAAGCAAACTATTTTTATCCTTTACCAAAAACAGATAATATAGGCAACATTGTTCTTTTTATTCATTCTTTTCTTTTACAGCTATGCTTGGCTATAAGGAAAACATAGATAAGGGAATTGTGTTTTAAGAATTATCATAGGTATGATCAAATTTAATTATTTAATTAGCCTTAGCATACATGTAGAAGGGTTGATGAGAGAATCAAGACCTACATGGTCCATTGACTGTGACATAGAAGTTTCATGGCTAATACTTGGAGAAATATTGCTGTGGGAGCTGAATTGGGGTCTTTGAATTCATACTGTTTGGTTTTGAACCCTGAGTCTGCCATTTTTCTCAAATGAGCCAACTTATTTACATCTCAGATGAGACATAAGTCTCAGCACACGTAACCACAGGCCACATTCCTAGAGCTATAGTGAGGCTGCAGTGAGGTTATGCCTGTACAGCATCTAGCTCAGAGGCCACCACTAGAAGAGACCTGCTCGGCTCTGCACCATGATTACCATCATCATCATCACAGAATAATAGGCAGGATATAAAATTCCATATAAAAGATACTTAAGAAGCTTCTCTTAATGCTTACTATTTCTTTTGATAATATACTGCTTAAACTTTCATTTAAATTTTGAAAACATTTTTTAAAGTTTCATTTGCTTTTATGTTTTGTTTGTTTTTTGGTAGATTTTTTTTAAAGACATATCATCTTTAAAGCCATTTTACTAAGCAATTTGCATTTTGGAAATGTTGCAGATTGCTAAGTCATTTCAGGGGAGCAAAAAATAAAATAACATCTATCTGGAAAAATCCTGCTGAATTTGGGTAATTCACTTATCGTTGGGAGTAAATGTGTATTTATTTTCTTATGATAAACACAAACATTCCCAGGCTGGTGGAAGCTCTCCTACAGGGCCCTCAGAGACAGAGCTCTTTGCTTTCTCCTTATACTACACGTGAGGCAGGTCACAACTACAACAGACACCTGACCTAACAAATGCAAACATTGTCACCTCATCATCTGTACTCTCATATTAATCTGACATTTAAAAAGAAAAATAAAATTTGCAGGGTGGCGCTTGTGGCTCAAGGAGTAGGGCGCCGGTCCCATATGCCAGAGGTGGCAGGTTCAAACCCAGCCCCGGCCAAAAATCCAAAAAAAAATTTGCAGAGATACTGCGCTGACTGAAGTGACATGTACATATCCAGCAGTTTGGTCTACCAACAAGGGGAAAAGTGAACGTAACCACAGGTCTCTGGGGAAAACTGCTACCTTCAAATCAGCAATGGGTAAATGGGTGTTTAGGATGTATGTTTCGAAGGGGTATACCGTGGGGGAAGCCCTGAGGTAGGCACCATGTTGCCTCTAGATGCTCAATTCATCAAACATTCTTGGCTTTTAATCCACGTTTCTGTACTCTTTTTTTTAGAGACAGAGTCTCACTTTGTCAACCTCAGTAGAGTGCTGTGAAGTCACAGCTCACAGCAACCTCCAACTCTTGGGCTTAGGCGAGTCTCTTGTCTCAGCCTCCCGAGCAGCTGGGACTACAGGTGCCCCCCACAATGCCCGGCTATTTTTTGGTTGCAGTTTGGCCAGGGTCAGGTTTGAACCTGCCACCCTCAGTATATGGGGCCAGCACCCTACTCACTGAGCCACAGGCGCCGCCCCTCACGTTTCTCTACTCTTTAGGCATTCACTTGCACAACAGGCTCTCACAAGTGACACACTCAAGGCAGAGGTAAGACACACCCTCCCACTTGCCCGTGTGATTTTTGATGAGAGCTGCTTTTTGAACTATCACTAAACCTGGCTATCCCGCTACTCCTCTAAACTGAGTTTTCCCACTTACGTCTTTACCCTATCTGCTTTGAAATCACATTTTGTGAAAAGCAGCTGAAACATCCTGAGGTAATAGACATGTTCTCTATCTTAATAGGGTGTTGTTTTGTGGGATGTGCACTTTTGTCAAAACCCACTGATTCGTAACTATACAATTAGTACCATGCGTTAATGTCCTTATGTAAATTTTCCTCAATTCAAAAAAGGAGATTTATGTTAATGTTTTTAAGTTTTCATTTTAAGGTAGAATTTTACACTGGTTTTTTTTTGTTGTTGTTGTTATCTTGAGACATAAAGATACGGTTACTTCTAGTTAAATCAAAAAGGATTAAGCAGCTGGGCTCATGCTTGTAATCCTAGCACTCTGGTTGGCCGTAACAGGTGGAGTGTTTGAGACCAGCCTGAGCAAGAGTGAGACTCTGTCTCTACTTAAAATAGAAAACACTAGCTGGGCGCAGTGTCACAGCTACTTGGGAGGCCGAGGCAAAGGATTGATCAAGTTCAAGAGTCTCACTCTGTCACCCTGGGTAGAGTGCCAACGCGGCCCAGCTCACAGCAGCCTCAAGTCTGAAATACAGGCACCAGCATCCCCTTGTAACAGCATCTCAGCAATGCAAGAATAGCTTTTATAAGGAAAATTCCAGCACAAAGCTGAAAGCAGTGGAAAATCATAGTTTCATATAGATATCCCTTCTTTTAATTACCAGTTTCAAATTCTGGTACTATCTTAGATCAATGTCTGATATAATCTATGAAGAAGACATAGAATTTGAAGGCCCCTAAAAAACATATTTCACCGCACCCATAATTCCTAGTAGATTGAGGCAAAGGTAAAAAGGACAAAATGCCAGTTTTACAGGGCAAGCTTGACGAACACACTCTAAGTCATAGCCGTATGAGCTTATTATCGCTTGACCTTCAGTCCAGGCCAGGCAGAGCCCACTGGGAAGAGTGGAAATCTGTAAAGCAGACACCTTTCTTCTGTTCTTTGTCTTACTTACCCTGAGAGACGGAGATGGAAGAAGAAACAGAATTCTCAGCACTTATATCTTTTGGTAGATTAGCTCTGTCATGTAGAAAAATGAACACAAACAGCTTCTGTCTAGCCACCAAGTAATTGCTTACACGGTGTGGATAAAAGTCGAGAGTGGGGAATGAAGAAAGAAGGATGGGGTGACTCGTCCCAGAAGTTGGAGGCAGGTAGTGTACACATCGGAAGGAAGACTTCTAGTTCTCCATGGTTAACAATTCATTCTATATTCTCAAATTGCTAGGAGAGAGGATTTTGTTCCCAACACAAATAAACGATGAATGTTTGACATGAAGAAAATGGCAATTACTCTGGTGTAATGTACACACTGTACACGCATTGACAGGTCACCCTACCCCCCATAGGTGCAGTATTAGGTGCCAACTAAAATAACATGAAAAATTGGTTGAATGAATAAATTAATTTTCAATCAATAAATAAAACATATGAGGGGTGGAGAAAGAGTAAAAGGAACATTAAAATCAGAAATGCGCAAAAATGTTAATTATTGAAATCTCTTCACGTTGAGGGTTTCCCTTGACAAATAGGTAGGACCCATCCTTGTCGTTTCGTATTTTTTATTGGTTTAAATCCAACTGTACCTGCAAATAAACCCCTGCTTTTCTCTCATTTCCATTTCCTACAATACTAAAACATTGACGTGAAAAGTCAATAAAAGTATAAAGTATAACTCTCAGATACTTCTTGGCTAACGGGTGATTGTCAGTCTATGACATTATTTTCTAGACCATGTTAAAAGAACACAGTTGTTATCTGCTGCTGGGACTAAAGGAGACTTCTGTAAGTTTGGCAGAACCACTATTATTTGGAGATAAGAAGTAGAGAGACAAAAGCCAGTCGTGGGGAGGACGCTCAATTCTGCTGGTAGGCGCAGCACCTGACTTTTTTCCTTTCTTAAAAATTTCCGTTTCCTATGAGGGTGCAAATGTTTAGTTCATGTTGTTTTCATTACTAAGGTAAAGTCAAGTTGTAGCTGAGCCCTAATGACCTCCCGGCCTCCTGTTAACTGTCTACCTCTCTGACAGTTTCTCACTCCCCTCAGAGTAAAAGCCAGTCTGCTGCTAATGGCTTAGAAGGTCGTTCGCAATGACAAGCGCCATCTTACTCTTTGTCCTCTGATGAAAACATGAGCCCAACTTCTTTGGTCTCTTTTGTTCACTGCTCTCCTGATGAATGGATGAGCCACTCACATCATCCAGGATTTCCTGGTCCTGCACGGCGCAGGGCTTCTGTCTGCTGCAGCCTCTGAGACACCTGATCCTTGCAGCCCTGCAGGGTTTAGCCTCAAAACAACCCCTTTGTTAGTTATTTTCCTTCCGTGATACTCCAGAGAGTTTCCTGCCTGGCTGTCTCTCTGAGTCTGTGTCTTTGGTCCGCGGCCTTCTATCTCTGGACCAGACCCCAGGTTCAAGCTCCCTTCACGTTGATGATGAGTTCGGGAGGCTGTCGAAGTTCTCCCCTCTCATCCATTGCTCACCTGTGCTCACCAACCATCCAGAATCACCTCCGCCATCCTTCCTAGGGAGGAGGAGCAGAAAGCAGCCTGCTTCACATTTATATTCCTAAAATACTCAGGCCGCAGAGTAGCATTTTGCCACCTACAATTTTGTACTCGCTGCCATGTATGGATTATTTTTTAAATCTCAGATAGAGCGTTTCCTTCATTTTGTCATCGTTTGTTCTCTCCTCCCCATTTGATTTTCCTCTGCCTTTTACTGAGTTACTTTCTGCTTGCCTTGGGGTCTTCCCAGACGGGGAGCTGGAGGCCTGTCTCCCACACCTGACCTCTCTGAATGTTGAATTTCAGAAGCAGATGTGGAGTGCGGGCATACGAAATGTATAATCTGCCAAAACGCTGCAGTAGTGAATGGTGAGTGGAGGCCGCGGTGAAGCTGGGAGGGGACGGAGCCAGGCTGACTGGCTCGTGCGGCTGAGCCGGGCAACGCAAGTCAAGGAGCCAAGAAAAAGAGCCAGATATAAATTTCTGTCATATTGAGGTTTTAATTCTGGGAACAAGAACAGTTTATTTTTAAGTCTTAGTGTCATCATTTGCTAGTGCTGTTAGGCCTTGAGAGAACTTTACTTCTGCTGTTTCCATCTGGGACTGATAAAACCTGTTTATGCTGAACACACACAGCCCAGGGACACCCCCCTGCCGCCCTGCCGTGATCCTGGTCCCTGGGGTCCACACCTCTGTGTAAGTCTGCTCCCTTCATTATGGGCAGGGATCGTGACTCGGTTCTAATGCATAGTGTGCCAAAGGGAGGCCACGGGATGTCACTTGGGTGTCACCCTCTGTCTTGCCCACATGCCTGTTTCAGGGACATTCCTATCAGCTTAATGAAGGAGACGGTCATGCTGTGAAAGCCCACGGGTTGGCTAAGGCATCTTGCAAACTCCGGCTGGGATGCTCAGTCCTACAGCAGCAAGGAGATGAGTTTTGCTACAACCTGAGTGAAAGTGAAAAGAGATCCTTTTCTGGTCGAACCCACAGATGGCAGTGGAGCCCTTGCTGACCTATGAGACCCAAAACTTATGAGACTCCAAGAAAACGAGCCAGCCTCATTAGGCCCAGAATCTAGACCTCAGGAACTTTGAAATAATAAATTTATGTTGTTTTAAGGTTTCGGGGAGCTCCTAGTAATTTTCTTTCCGGTAATTGTTACATAAACACAGAGAATTAAGACATAATGGCTTCCCGATGCCAAAAAAAAAAAAAAAAAAGTCATCTCTACATCTCCAACAGAGGGGCAGTGCCTGTGGCTCAAGGAGTAGGGTGCCAGAGGTGGTGGGTTCAAACCCAGCCCTGGCCAAAAATAAAAAACAGATACATCTCCAACAGAAACCCACCAGGTAAGATCATCTCTCCTACTTTCTCAGCCATATTTTATTATACTAGAATTGGCAAATTACAGGTTCCTAAACTAAGTGATGTTCTGACCTTGGTGATTGTACTTAAAAATTGAATCAGATTTTTCTTTTTCTTAGATTTTTCTTTATGTAGTTGAAATTAAGAAGTGCCCTAAAAGTCCCACAGATTTGGGGGAAGAGGCTACATTCTGAGAGTATATGGTTTACAATAATATAAATGTGGCTTTAGTCACATGTCAGTAACTACTATTTTATTGTACTTATGATTTCAAAATAAAAAAGTGTCAACTAGAGTCACCATGGATATATGTTTATCCTTACCAGTTTATGTTGATATTTCTATGTTAGGTGGATTAAAAAAAAAATCTTTGGTGATGTGTCCATTTAAATTATTACACTGTTCTACTGAGAACTCCTTTAAAATCAGAATTCTTTGTGATGAGAAGCAGCAAAAACAGAGTGGGGTCTCTAAACTTTGTGACGTGTAAAGTTGTGTCTGTAGTGAAATAGGTGTATAAAAATGGTGTTTGAAGGTACAGAAAAATAAACTTATAAATTTATGGTGGTTGGTCTTACGGAAATCCAAAATCCGATTTCCTTCATCGCAGTCACAGAGTGAATCTGACTTGTTTATTACAGCAATTATTGAGCAGGACTTCATGTATTACTGAAGATGTCAGGTCTCACTGATAAGGAGGTGAATAAAGCACCGGACCTTTTGCCAAATATTTTACCCCCATAGAAATATAGTATATCCCAAATATATTACTTTGGCCCTGATTAAAATTAATGTTGCAATCAAAAGCCACGCACTTCAAAAATTAGTAAATGAAAAAACCTGGAAAGGAATTTTGATGCCAGCTCTGAAAAATATGTATGACAACGGACCCTCCCCAGCTACAGAAGAGGAATCTGCAGATACAAGGGGGCCAGAGGTGGGCAGCTGGACACCCGTGGATGTTAGTATCCACAGGCATCCCAGGAGCCAAACCTTGAAGTTATCCATGAAGGACAGTACATTTTTGAATAAAGAAAAAATATTAATAAATCTCTAATTGCTGGTCATGATGGTGAAAATCATCAGTGAGTTGAATTTCCTTTCAGATAATAACAAACCCTTAAGGCTTAGAAGATGTCCTTACATAGTTCTAGGAATTTCTGACTTAGAACCTTTAGAATATAAACCCTTGCTAAAGGGAACTAAGTGTGTTAGAATTTTGTTATAGAGAGCAGTATCGATTCACTTACACTTGTAGAATACATTCAGGAAGTTTGCTGAGTAGAAGTACAAACAAGTTGCTCCATGAACACAGGGAAGAGATCTCCAAGAAAATATTAGGAGAGTAGGGAATCGTTGATTTTGTTGTGGAGAATGAAAATGAGTCAAAAATCACAGAAGGAATGGCAGAAATAAAGACCCAGAAGTGCAGAAGAGTGATATATTATGGGATGGCATGTAGCTTTCCTAAAAAATTGCATTGTAAAGTCTGTTCCCAAAGGTTCTTTTCAACATTCATGATGCAAATGTTTTGGCTATTATTTTTACTCTTATATACTAATGCACCTTTTTCTTTCCCAATAGACCTAGAGTTAAGCTTTACTAACATTTTATAACCAGTATACAAAATTCTAAAAGAATATATTGCCTAATATCTAAATAACATCCTAAAATTTGTAATTGAATACAAATGGACATCATAGTCTAATTGACAGGGTAGCCAGGTAATTATCACATATTTAAAAATACGTATTTATGTTGAATTCCTTGAAGGGAGATTGATGTATATAAAAGACTAGGAAAGACTATGGAAATATAATTAGTAATTCCCTGAATATTGTTAATAGGACATTGAAGGTGCAACATAAACCTTAATCTTATGGTTAATTTTTTTATGAATCTGGCTGAACCATAGTGCCCAGGTCATTGGTAAAACAACATTCTGGATGTTTCTGTAAAAATGTTTTTTGGATAAGATTAACCTTTAAATCAGTGGTTAATTAATTATGATTGCCTTCATAATACGTGTGAGCCTTACCCAATCAACTGAAGATCTTAATGGAATAAACATTTACTTCCCAGAGCAAGAAGGAATTCAACCAGCAGACTACCTTTGGTTTGGACTACAAATCTTCTCCAATCTCCAGTCTGCCAGCCAACACTGCAAATTTGAACTTGCACTCTACATTAATGTGATTCAATTCATTAGAATAAATCTCTCTCTCTCCGTATGTGTGTGTGTGTCTGCGTGTACACATATGATTCTATTGATTCTGTTTCCTTGGAGAACTATGACTAATACAATTAGTTATGTCACAGTGAATACTTGGAAAAACAATTTACTAATTTGAATAATAATTTCCCATCCATAAAATAGGAGTTGGAATAGGTGACTCCAAAATCCCTTATGCCCAGATATTCCATGACTATAACTTTAAGTCATTTCTCCACGTTCCGTGAGACATAACAGTACAGTTGAGCTGCACATAATTCCCACCAATGGTCACTTACAACACAATCCTCAGTCAGTGTTGAAGGACAATACTTGTAATTTACATATATTTTAAAAGAAAATTTCATGCCACAATTAAACAACCACCTGTATGTATCATGTTTCTGTGAAAATCTATATGAGACCAGCACAAATAATTAGAGATAGAATTCTTTTTCCAAAAAATTATCACTTTGCTATTATTTGGCATATTTTAAATTAACTTAATCAAAAAATGATGCTTGATTATCATTTTGGTTAAGAGTTATTATTTTTATTGAAATTAATTTGTTTTCAGTGGTTACTCCAAATTTACAGTATTATTTTGCCTTTAAAAGCTAATGATCTATGCAGAATTTTTATGTGTATATCATCAAAAGCATTTACATAAATAACACCAAATAATTTATTTTCCTGATAATCCATCCTTTGGCAACTATGTTTTTAAAGCAGATGGCACTGTGATAAATTATCCAATATGTAGAAACCATGGCGTGAATCCGGGAACTTTGCAAGATGCTTATAATGAGATATTCATGACCACAGACCACTTGTACGTTCAAAGGATGACAGATCCTTCTGTTGTGAAAGTTGATATGTATACAGGAAATTTCTTTTTGTAATTTTGAATGATGCTGCTTTGCTTTAAGGATGATATTATTCTATAGTTAATCTATTTATAATATTTAAGTAATTTCAAACTTTGAGGCAAAATATTTCTAAGATTAAATTATTTTTCAATTTTTAATTATTATGAGTACATAATAGTTGTGTATTATTTACAGAGTACATAGATATTTTGATACAGGCACACAATGTATTCAATCACATTAGGATAATTGAGTTATCCACATAAGAGATTTTGATAAAATAAATCAATTTAGAGTTTTTTTTTTTCATTTTAATAAAAGTGGATAAAAGTACTATGGACTTGAAGGTACTTACACAACTACCTTTCCAGATCTTACTATAATTTTAATCTTCAATTGAAGACATCTCCAGGAAAACATGAAAAAGCTTCATTTTTTTGTATATGAAGAAAACATAACCATTTCAAGGGAGAAAATAAATGTTGATATGGACATGCATGAATTATAGTGCTGTATCAATTCTCTTCTAAATACAGGTTATGGAATGGTCAAAATGGACAATTCAGGAAAAAAATCTGCTATTCAAAGGCACAAGGCTAATCAAATGTGAGTTGTAATGAAATATAAGGTAATATAAATAGGGAGCTGGTGGCGTGCAGTGTTGAATCATGACTCCCAAGGAAGGCAGATACATCACCTAATGTGAATGTGAATAACTGACAGAGCACAGATTGTAACAATATCGGCTAGATTCTTTAATAATGAAATACTCAGGGAGGAGACAAAATGGCTGACTGAAGCCAGCTTTCCACAGAGGCTCCCGTCCAGAAGGAGAGTTAAAGGACAAAAATTCAGCAAGTAACCTGGTGGATTTGAGCTGCACTAAGAGAGAAGGTTGTAGAACGCACGTTAACCCTGCTGAGGCGAGCTGCGACCACCAGGATATAAACAAAAGGTACAAAATCCATCACCAAGCAGACAGGAGTCCCCTCCCCCATGAGAATGGCTCAGAGTGCCCCACAAACAACCGGTCAGAGTTCAAAGGTCCTCCCACTACACTCCACGGGAGAGACCCCCTAAACTGGACCTAACTCCCCTACTAGGGTGCCATGGCGTCCTCCTGCCAGGCATAAAACTGTATAAACTGTATATAGTCTCTACCTGGAATTCGGAGCTCCTAGCACTCCCCTTCGCTCACACTGGGGTCTGGAGGCCAGTCCCAGTCGGTGGAGAGGGGACTGCACCGGAGTGGCAGTTCCCTGAGGCACAGTGCGACAGCCGTCTTTTGGTGACAATACGGCCAGGCATAAAACTGTGTAAAGCTCTGTGTGTTCTCTGCCCACAACCCCAGACTCCCAGTGCTCCCCGCACTCCCCTCTGCTGTGGCTCCAAGGTCTGGAGGCCTGTCCCCCATGGCTCCAGACTCTTGGGCAATTGCTCAAGGGGTGTAGACAGTGCTGGGCTGCAGCCTGTCGGTGCAGACTCTGAGGTATGGGAGTGGAGAGAAGACGGTTGGCCAGAGGGTAGCTACACCGGAGCAGCCAATGCCTGAGCCATAAAGCAGCGGCCCTCTTTTGCTAGCAATACGGCTTACTACCGAATATTCTGAAGCCACACCCTCTGTATCCCTGGGCAACCAGAGACTCTGAGTTTGCCTTAGGCAACTCCAACTTGCAAACCAGGGAAACTCCCAGGGTGGGGCTGACCCAGAGGTATGCTTTACTAAACCTAAGACGCACCTGGCCCTCAGGGGATCGTCAGCCTATAGACAATACAAGAGTAAAGACAAGCTGATTTGGAACTCAATTCAGCTTCTCTTCTGCAGGGGAACCGCAGAGTTGTTCTGTTCTGTTCTGTCAGTAACGTTAATCAGGGGGAAGACTGGACCTGAGTGAAAACCCCTCAACCTTCATCAAGCGCCCGAGGTTGTCAGGCCTCACCTCCTCCTGCTGGAGAGAGGCAGAGCACAGCGGCCTGGCAGACTTCCTTGTGATTCAGGCAGGTGCAAACTCCTGGAGTACCGATTCACTACAGGCAACTGGGTCAGCCAACTGCAAGGCTATCAGTGACTGGGTGTGAAGTGGTGCAAGGTGGGGAAGGAGGCCGCAACATTCCCAGACTGATTTATTGGCTGGGTGGCTCCTCCTGACTCCATGCAGCACTGGAGCAAGCCACACCAGAGTAGTCGCCAGACCCCTGTGATCCAGTTCCCAGAGACCTCTTAAACTCTCTCACCCGAGACAGGTGCAGACTGAGACAATTGATTTGGACTTTTTTGAATTGAACCAATCACCTGAGGACAAATCAGGTGGTGCCCTGGGTGGACGGTGGTAGGAAGGTTTGATTTTTCTTCTCCAATTGTTTGCCTGTGGGGGGCGGGTTGACTTAATTGCTGATATTTCTCCCCAGCCGAGACTTCAATCCAAAGTATCTGTTTCACTAGGGTGGAACAGAAACCAGCTGAAAACAAGACAGAACCACTTAGCCCCACCACACCAGACAGGGCCCCAGTTTCTCAGGCCACAACACTGTACAGGCCCTCAAAAAAGCCCCAGGGGAAAAAATCAGAGGGAGTAAAACAACCATGGGGCGGAATCAGTGGAAAAACTCTGGTAACATGAATAACCAGAATAGATCAACCTCCTGAAGGAAAGATATGGTAGATGCAATTGAAGATCCCATTCATAAATAACTGGCTGAGATGTCAGAAATCGAATTCAGAATTTGGATTGCAGACTAGATTAACAAAGTGGAATTAGGAATTCAAGGAGAAATTCAAAAGTTGTCTCAAGAATTTAACGAATTTAAACACAAAACCACCAAAGACTTAGACACACTGAAGCAAGAATTTGCAGCCCTCAAAGATATGAAAAATACAGTAGAATCCCTCAGCAACAGAATGGAGCAAGCAGAAGAAAGGATTTCTGACATCAAAGATAAAGCCTTTGAATGCTTCCAAACTCTCAAAGAGGAAATGGAGAGCAAAAACGGATCATTCTCTCCGAGAGCTCTGGGATAATTCGAAGAAGGTGAATATCCGAATCATAGGGGTTCCAGAAAAAGATGAAGTGGCCTCGCTGGGCACAGAGGCCCTTCTGCATGAAATTATGAAAGAGAATTTTCCAGACATGCCTAGAGATTCTGAAATTCAGATAGCAGACAGCTTCAGAACACTAGCACGACTCAACCCCAATAAGACATCCCCCAGGCATATCATAATTAACTTCACTAAAGTTAATATGAAGGAGAAAATCCTCAAAGCTGCCAGAAGAAAGAAAACCATTACCTTCAAAGGGAGGAATATTAGAATGACTGCAGACCTCTCTGCTGAAACTTTTCAAGCCAGAAGAGGGTGGTCACCGACTTTTAATCTCCTAAAGCAAAATAACTTTCAACCCCGGATATTGTATCCAGCTAAACTGAGTTTCATTTATGATGGAGAAATTAAATACTTTAATGACATTCATGTGCTGAAGAAATTTGCCATAACAAAACCAGCTCTTCGGGATATTCTCAGACCTATCCTCCATAATGACCAACCCAATCCTACACCACAAAAGTAAACTCACTCAGAAACTTCAGATCAAACTCCAATTTCCACACTGGCGACAGGATTAAAAATGCCCACTGGACTTTTGAAAAACTCAATACCCAAAACTTCACCAGACTTATCAATATGCTCCATTAATGTGAATGGCTTAAACTGTCCTCTAAAGAGGCATAGGTTAGCTGATTGGATACAAAAACTCAGGCCAGATATTTGTTGCATACAAGAGTCACATCTTAACTTAAAAGACAAATACAGACTCAGGGTGAAAGGATGGTCGTCCATATTTCAGGCAAATGGGAATCAGAAAAAAGCAGGTGTTGCAATTTTATTTGCAGATATGATAGGCTCTAAACCAACAAAAGTAAGGAAGGACAAGAATGGTCACTTCATATTTGTTAAGGGTAATACTCAATATGATGAGATCTCAATTATTAATATCTATGCACCCAACCAGAATGCACCTCAATTTATAAGAGAAACTCTAACAGAAACAAGCAACTTGATTTCCTCCAGCTCCATAATCGTCGGAGATTTCAACACTCCTTTGGCAGTGTTGGATCGATCCTCCAACAAGAAGCTGAGCAAAGAAATTTTAGATTTAAACCTAACCATCCAACATTTGGATTTAGCAGACATCTACAGAACATTTCATCCCAACAAAACTGAATACACATACTTCTCATCAGCCCATGGAACTTACTCTAAAATTGATCACATCTTAGGTCACAAGTCTAACCTTAGTAAATTTAAAGGAATAGAAATTATTCCATGCATCTTCTCGGACCACAATGGAATAAAACTTGAGCTGAGTAACAACATGAATCTGCATACTCATACAAAAGCATGGAAGTTAAATAACCTTATGCTGAATGATAGCTGGGTCAGAGATGAGATTAAGAAAGAAATCGCCAATTTTTTGGAAAAAAACAACAATGAAGACACGAACTGTCAGAACCTCTGGGACACCACAAAGGCAGTTCTAAGGGGGAAATTTACAGCAGTACAAGCCTTCCTCAAGAGAACGGAAAGAGAGGAAGTTAACAACTTAATGAGACATCTCAAGCAACTGGAAAAGGAAGAACATTCCAACCCCAAACCCAGTAGAAGAAAAGAAATAACCAAAATTAGAGCAGAATTAAATGAAATTGAAAACAAAAGAATAATACAACAGATCAACAAGTCAAAAAGCTGGTTTTTCGAAAAGGTCAATAAAATAGATAAACCTTTGACCAACCTAATCAGGAAGAAAAAAGTAAAATCTCTAATCTCATCAATCAGAAACAACAAAGATGAAATAACAACAGACTCCTCAGAAATCAAAAAAATCCTTAATGAATATTACAAGAAACTTTATTCTCAGAAATATGAAAATTTGAAGAAAATTGACCAATACTTGGAAGCACGTCACCTTCCAAGACTTAGCCAGAATCAAGTGGAAATGTTGAACAGGCCAATATCAAGTTCTGAAATAGCATCAACCATACAAAACCTCCCTAAAAAGAAAAGCCCGGGACTAGATGGTTTCACGTCTGAATTCTACCAAACCTTTAAAGAGGAATTAGTACCTATATTACTCAACCTGTTCCAAAAGGTAGAAAAAGAAGGAAGACTACCCAACACATTCTATGAAGCAAACATCACCCTGATCCCCAAACCAGGGAAAGACCCAACAAGAAAAGAAAATTATAGACCGATATCACTAATGAATATAGATGCAAAAATATTCAACAAGATCCTAACAAACAGAATCCAGCAACACATCAAACAAGTTATACATCATGACCAAGTTGGTTTTATCCCAGGATCTCAAGGCTGGTTCAATATATGTAAATCTATAAATGTAATCCAGCACATAAACAAATTAAAAAACAAAGACCATATGATTCTCTCAATCAATGCAGAAAAAGCTTTTGATAATATCCAGCATCCCTTCATGATCAGAACACTTCAGAAAATCGGTATAGAATGGACATTTCTTAAACTGATAGAGGCCATCTACAGCAAACCCACAGCCAATATCATATTGAATGGAGTTAAATTGGAATCATTTCCACTCAGATCAGGAACCAGACAAGGCTGCCCATTGTCTCCATTGCTTTTTAACATTATAATGGAAGTTTTAGCCACTGCAATTAGGGAAGAAAAGGCGATCAAGGGTATCCATATAGGGTCAGAAGAGATCAAACTTTTGGTCATCGCAGATGATATGATAGTATATCTGGAAAACACTAGGGATTCTACTACAAAACTTTTAGAAGTGATCAAGGAATACAGCAGCGTCTCAGGTTACAAAATCAACATTCATAAATCACTAGCCTTTATATATACCAACAACAGTCAAGTTGAAAAAACAGTTAAGGATTCTATCCCATTCACAGTAGTGCCAAAGAAGATGATATATTTGGGAATTTATCTAACAAAGGATGTGAAAGATCTCTATAAAGAGAACTATGAAACTCTAAGAAAAGAAATAGCTGAAAATGTTAACAAATGGAAAAACATACCATGCTCATGGCTGGGAAGAATCAATATTGTTAAAATGTCTATACTACTCAAAGCAATATATAATTTCAATGCAATCCCTATTAAAGCTCCACTGTCATACTTTAAAGATCTTGAAAAAACAATACTTCGTTTTATATGGAATCAGAAAAAACCTTGAATAGCCAAGGCATTACTCAGAAATAAAAACAAAGCAGGAGGAATTACGCTACCAGACCTCAGACTATACTACAAATCAATAGTGATCCAAACAGCATGGTATTGGCACAAAAACAGAGAAGTAGATGTCTGGAACAGAATAGAGAACCAAGAGATGAATCCAGCTACTTACCGTTATTTAATCTTTGATAAGCCAATTAAAAACATCCAGTGGGGTAAAGATTCCCTATTTAACAAATGGTGCTGGGTGAACTGGCTGGCAACCTGTAGAAGACTGAAAGTAGACCCACACCTTTCACCATTAACTAAGATAGACTCTCACTGGATCAAAGATTTAAACTTAAGACATGAAACTATAAAAATACTAGAGGAGAGTGCAGGGAAAACCCTTGAAGAAATTGGGTTGGCGAGTATTTTATGAGGAGGACCCTCCCGGGCAATTGAAGCAGCCTCAAAAATACACTACTGGGACTTGATCAAACTAAAAAGCTTCTGCACAGCCAAGAACACAGTAAGTAAAGCAAGCAGACAGCCCTCAGAATGGGAGAAGATATTTGCAGGTTATGTCTCCGACAAAGGTTTAATAACCAGAATCCACAGAGAACTCAAACGGATTAGCAAGAATAGAACAAGGGATCCCATCGCAGGCTGGGCAAGGGATTTGAAGAGAAACTTCTCTGAAGAAGACAGGCGTGCGGTCTTCAGACATATGAAAAAATGCTCATCATCTTTAATCATCAGAGAAATGCAAATCAAAACTACTTTGAGATATCATCTAACTCCAGTGAGACTAGCCTATATCACAAAATCCCAAGACCAGAGATGTTGGCGCGGATGTGGAGAAAAGGGAACACTTTTGCACTGCTGGTGGGAATGCAAATTAATACATTCCTTTTGGAAAGAGATATGGAGAACATTTAGAGATCTAAAAATAGATCTGCCATTCAATCCTGTAATCCCTCTACTGGGCATATATCCAGAAGACCAAAAAGCACATCATAACAAAGATATGTGTACCAGAATGTTTATTGCAGCTAATTCATAATTGCTAAGTCATGGGAAAAGCCCAAGTGCCCATTGATCCATGAAGGGATTAATAAATTGTGGTACATGTACACCATGGAATATTATGCTCCCTTAAAAAAAGATGGAGACTTTACCTCTTTCATGTTTACATGGATGGAGCTGGAACATATTCATCTTAGTAAAGTATCTCAAGAATGGAAGAAAAAGTACCCAATGTATTCAGCCCTACTATGAAACTAATTTAGGGTTTTCACATGAAAGCTATAACCCAGTTACAACCTAAGAATAGGGGGAAGGGAGAAAGGGAGGGGAGGGTGGAGGGAGGTGGGTAGAGGGAAGGGGATTGGTGGGATTACACCAGCGGTGCATCTTACAAGGGTATATGTGAAACTTGGTAAACGGTCTGTAAAGCTAGTGAATGATGCCCCATGATCATATCAATGTACAGAGCTATGATTTAATAAAAAAAATAATAATAATGAAATACTCAGATTTCTGATCCTTAGTGTCTGAATCTTAACTCTGACTAAAATATTTATTTTCTCTGACTTATGTCTTAAGAAAAACACACGTGTTCTAGAACATTCTGAGCCCTAATGTAATTATATTTATTTACTCTTTGTCTTTGTGGGCATCTCACAAATACCACCACACATTTCTAAAAATTCAAGCTGAGCACATGGACTCAGACTCACTCCTGTGATCCCAGAACTCTGTGAGGCCGAGGCGAGTGGATCCCTTGAGCTCAGGAGTTGCAGAAAAGCCTGAGTAAGAGCAAGAGCCCATCTCTACTAAAAACAGAATAAGCAGCCAGGGTGTTGTGGCAGGCGCCTGTAGTCGCAGCTACTCAGGAGGCTGAGACGAGAGGATCTCTTGAGCCCAAGAGTTTGAGGCTGCTGTGAGCTATGATGACACCACAGAACTCCAACCAGGGCAACATAGTGCAACTCTGTCTAAAAAAAAAGTAAAAGAAAATAGAAATTCAGGGCGGCGCCTGTGGCTCAGTCGGTAAGGCGCCGGCCCCATATACCGAGGGTGACGGGTTCAAACCTGGCCCCGGCAGAACTGCAACCAAAAAAAAAAAAAAAATAGTCGGGCGTTGTGGTGGGCACCTGTCATCCCAGCTACTCGGGAGGCTGAGGCAAGAGAATCGCTTAAGCCCAGGAGTTGGAGGTTGCTGTGAGCTGTGTGAGGCCATGGTACTCTACCGAGGGCCATAAAGTGAGACTCTGTCTCTACAAAAAAAAAAGAGAATAGAAATTCAGTGAAAGCAGATTTGGGACCATTTGGACCATGTACCGATATTAATAAATACTTTGACTTTATTTCATAGTTTTTTTTGTTTGTTTTTGTTTTTGTAAGTATTTAGCCCAGGCTGGTTTTGAACCTGCCACCTCCAGCATATGGGGCCAGCTCCCTACTCCTTTGAGCCACAGGAGCTGCCCTATGTCATAGTTTTTATTTCAATGTTATACATAAAACTATCAGATACCTATATATTTATCATTCTGGCAGTAGTTATTAAACTTTAAGTGTATAAACCAACACTGATGAATTACATGCTAAATTATGCACACCATCTTTCAGTTTTATATTTCTAAAGTGAAGAATTGTGAGCACAGTTTACCTAAACTTATGTGGCACAATAAATTTGATGTCCCTGTTATTAAAATTCTAATATTATCATAAACTTTTATTGATAATTATATGTGATAGTATTGAAACAGGAATTTGCAAATCCCACAACATTTTGATTCTTCTTATGTGGCCCATACATTGTCATCTTCTCATTAAAAATATATATAATAATACTTGATTAGATTGATGCAAACATCATGGGAGCTGTATTTTTCTTTCTTTAAGTTGTGCTTTAAATTAAACATACTTTAGTGAAGAAGTTTAAAATGCACTGATGAATTAAGCAGACATGGCAAGGAGGAATAGTTTCTCCCTGTACTTTTACTCATTGTCTTTTCCTTTATGGTTTATTTATTTTTTTTTTTTTTTAGAGACAGAGTCTCACTTTGTTGCCCTGGGTAGAGTGCCGTGGCGTCAAAACTCACAGCAACCTCCAGCTCTTGGGCTCAGGCAATTCTCTTGCCTCAGCCTCCTGAGTAGCTGGGACTGCAGGCACCCACCATAACGCCCAGCTATTTTTTTGTTGCAGTTTGGCGGGGATCGGGTTTGAACCCATCACCCTCAGCATCTGGGACGGGCACCCTACTCACTGAGCCACAGGAGCCACGCCCTTTGTTATTTGCTTTTATGTATGTCTTTTATGTTGAAGTACTGTGTTTAGTGGCTATAAGAAATCAACAAAGCAATTCATGAATAGTCAGGCCAACAGTTTTCAGGGTGTGTTCTGTGGACTGCTTGATTTCCCAAAGACCCTTTCAAAATATTTTCATAATATTGATACCTTGTTTACCTTTTCACACATATTATCTCATGAGTGCATAAAGGAATTTTCTGGGGAGTCTATGACGTAAGATAGGTAAGAGATTGAGTTTAGAACTGGATATAAGGGTCAATCTCCCTTCTATTAAGGTAGGTATTAAAAAGAATTTTCAAAAATTCAAAACAATGAGTAAATTATTTTCTGATCTGTAAAACATAATTACTTTACATAAAAATACATAGATGTTAACATACAATAAATCTATCATCAAATTTTTTAAATTATTGAGTAAATATTTTAATTTTTTTGTTTTAATTTCTAAACTAAAAATATTAATAGATAGAACTCGCATGTTTAAATAAAACTATTTAGAATCCTAAAAATATTTTAGGTATATAAAAGAGTTCAAAGTACCAAAACTTCAAAGAAAGTCCGTTTTACAGTAATCCCCAATAACTGAGATTATTGCCATTTTCTATATGAATGTAAAAATCTCAAAGTGACCAGGAGCCCCTGCTTCTTCTTCTTCTATTAAGCATTGGGGCTAAAAATGCTCACTAAGGCTTTGGGTCTATCTCAGAAGGAGACATTGTCCTGGAACTATCAGATTCTTCTAATCCCATGATTTTCAACCGGTGTCCTGAGACACACTGGTGTGCTATGAGAGGATCTAAGGTGAGCCGCAAATTTGATTACATTATTGTTTTAAATTATTGGTTGATTGATTACATTACTTTTGAAAGACATTCAAAGCACAGTAAGTATATTCTATTTCTTTACTCTCTTTTTGCTTTTTTTCAGCTTTTGGCCGGGGTTGGGTTTGAACCTGCTACCTCTGACATATGGGGCCGGTGCCCTACTCCTTTGAGCCACAGGTACGGCCCTTTTTTTCCTTTTTGATCAACACAATTTAAGTGTGTGTGGAGGTTCTATGTAGGCTTAAGTGTTCCATGAGATAAAAAGGTTCAAAAACAGAGTGTTACTCACTTGTGTGTTTCTGATATGAAACATTGTTTATTGAATATGGCTTTTTAAAATTTTATGTTAATTATTGTGCCTTAGCAACTCTTTATCAGGAATCATAGCAATGAATCCAGGTGCCTGCCTTCCTGCATCTAAGGTCCTGGTGCCTGAGTCACAGAGGTTCCAGACTGCACCTGCTGTGCACCCTGACTCGAGAAATGGCACAAAGAGAAAAAGAAAGAAAAAACAATCCTTCCAGTCTAGGCTTTTTCAGAGTCTATTTTAAAGTGAAAACTTTTGATTAAAAAAGTTGCACTTTGTTATAAGAATAAGATAGCTGGTGGCACCTGTGGCTCAAAGGAGTAGGATGCCGGCCCCATATACCAGAGGTGGAGGGTCCAAACCCGGCCCCCAACCAAAAACTGCAAAAAAAAAATAATAATAATAATAATAATAAGATAGTCGTGAAAAGCAAAAAATAAAAATCACCTAACCTAGCAGTACACAAGCTTATGTCTTAAGATCTGAAGAAAATCGTGGAGGAAGACATGTGATTTCGCCCCTAAAAGATTTAATGAGGCTTAAAAGCAGACAATGAAATCTGCAATAATGAAGGGTGAGACTGACGGAGAACTGTGGAGAAGCAAACACAGCATCGTAAGCCTGGCCAGTGTGTGCGTGTCACCCTCATTGGGCACCAGGGCACCCACAACGAGGCTGGAAGGCCTCAGCTCCCACCAGAGCAGGTGACTCATGTACGTTGGGCTGAGGGGTCATGCTTCTCATTATTGTCTGCCAATGGCCTTCGTCAACAAGGCTTTATAGGTTGGTCATGAATCGTCCCATGGAAGTGATTCTCACCTATGCTGCAAGATATTTCTGAGTTCCAATCTAAACTGCCCATGTAGACACTTCAACATCTACTCCCTGCACTCCTGTAAGTCTCTCAAGTGTCACAAGAGAATTTAGGAATTTCGAGTGATGAAAACAGGAAGGACTTAACTACGACTTCTCCTTGGGGTCCAGTCCCAGGCCTGTTTCTCTGGGGGGTTTCAATCCACAGCACAGAGTCATTACCAATCCCTAGAATCAAATTACCATTTGAACCCAAGGTCATAACCCTTTAGGAAAACACACACACACACACACACACACACACACACACACACACACACTCTCCAAGGAAGAACCAGGTCACTCAGGGAAAGGAAGAACAGAAGAAAAAGAGAAACACAGAAAATACTTTTAAAATATTCTCTCTTAGACTCTGAACTTTCAAAATACAGAGTCTATTTTCAGACACAGAATAAAAATTTGCACAGCAGCAGCCCAAGCTGTATGTAGGCGCTCTGGCCTAGAGAATATTTGAAAAGGCTGGAATTTGCAGGAAAAGACTGGGCTCAATATCTAGGCCAGAAAGAAAATTCACAACTGGAAATGTGAACGCTAAGTCACTTTGGAGAGGTCTTGGGGAGCCAGAGAAGATTATCACTCTGAGTTGGTTAATTATTTAGGGTGTGACGACAGCTGCATCACTCCAGAGCAGCTGCCATGGTGATTCATGACTAGCAAAGATGTATAGCTGCTCAGAGAAAGCTTTGTCTGGGCTGGTGGAAAGGTTCCTAGTAAAGGAAGTGCAAATTTATGGCCCCAGCCAGGCCCACGGAATCGCAGGCTCTGGAGATGCAGCTCAGAAATCTGCTTTAACTTGCCCTTCGGGTGACACTGAGGCCCAGTGACTTCGGGAGCCACAGTTCTGGGCAGGGCATAGTGCCCTCTAGTGTTTCCATGCGACCATAACAGCTAGTTCCCAAACGTTACCCAGTTTAACGTGGAGAGGTGGAAAGTGATAGAAGAATCAAGTTTGGCAAAATTTAGCTTTCAGTTTCTAGGATTAAATAGCATTCTTATGTAAGAGAACGTGTCCTACACGGAAGCAAAGTTTTAAAATTTGGCGTGGATAAAATTGAGGTTGTACTTTTTAGACTAAAGCAATAGAATTCTATTCCCGGTCATCTCAGCTGTGTCCTGCCTTCCACACCCACTGAAATGACGGCTTGCATTTCAGCACATCAGAGCAAGGTCATACAGCTCAGATGTGGTATTTATTGTTCACATTTTATCTTCAAAATATAGTTTTTAGTCTTCAGGAGATAATGGACAGACACTGGTATTATTTGTCTCTTGGACCTCGAAGAAGCTTCTTTTCAAATATCAGGGTAGAACTTCGAGGTCTGCGTGTAGTTTTTTGCCAGAGTCCAAGCATGTGGAGTACATAATATATAAGTGATATCATGACGGATTTACTGTGGCTCGGAAGGGAAGTAAATACGTGAGCATTGCAGGGACTGTAAATACACAGATATTTGTTAAGATAGCAAACAGGTCTCTGGTCAGGGACCCAAGCACCCAGCTGGGGATGAAGAAAAGATAAAATAAACTCAAGGTATGGAAAAGAGGCATCTGGAAGTGATGACCTTGTTCTTGAGGTACATGATAATCACTGCAGACTAGAAATACCTCAACATGTGTAAAGTAAAAGAGGCAGGGATGACAGCACGGGGGTCTCAAAGCTCCCTGGAGGGAAGCAAGGGCTGTAATAGTTCTTCCTTCTCCATTGAACAAGTGGAAATACCAAGAGGACTGTGGCCACACCCTGGGAGGTGGCCCAAGCTAAAATAAGGGAACAGGGAATCTTTGTGATCTGTGTGTGTGTGGGGTGGGAGGGGAGGCTGTGCAGTCCTAGTCAGTCAATGCCAGCCTGATGCTCTCAAACCAGACAGAACTGGGCACAACCTGCAGGCATGAGTCAGGACAAAAGTTCAGTGAAAACAAGAAGGTGTGTATGGATATTACCTCCATGGAGATCAGAATGCTTCTCCTGAACAAAGATACCAAACTTTAGAAAGTCATACCAAAAAGAAATTCTGAAGCAGAAAATGGTCCTGATATTATGTTTTAAACTTGTGTTAACCAAACACTATTATTGCAAACCACATAAGATCAAACTATATTTAATAAGCAAATTTAAGGTCCACTGTCTGTCACCACCATGAGCAAAAGTGTGTCTTCCAAGAGTGAGTTCAGTTATAGCTAACAGTGTTGTATTTTCTTTTTTTTTTAACTTTTTTTTTTTTTTGTAGAGACAGAGTCTCACTTTATGGCCCTCGGTAGAGTGCCGTGGCCTCACACAGCTCACAGCAACCTCCAACTCCTGGGCTTAAGCGATTCTCTTGCCTCAGCCTCCCGAGTAGCTGGGACTACAGGCGCCCGCCACAATGCCCGGCTATTTTTTTTGGTTGCAGTTTGGCCGGGGCCGGGTTTGAACCCGCCACCCTCGGTATATGGGAACGGCGCCCTACTCACTGAGCCACAGGCGCCACCCGCTAACAGTGTTGTATTTTCAAAATTGAAACATGTTAACTCAATACAGAGAATCAACATCCATGGGCCTCTCTTTTCCAATATTCTTAAGTCTCCCAAGTCTCACAGCACGCGAGGTGCTTTGCAAACAGCTCAGATGAGCAGATCAATCTTCTGTCCAAAGTGATATTATATTTGCACTTAAGTAAATGCAGACTCTTTACCAGAAACAATAGTTCAGGCAATTCTTGCATTGCATAAAAACAGCAATAAACTGTTATTTATTGAAATAGAATTTTTGCTATCATACTAGCATTTCTTCAAATAAATTTGAGAAAAAGCTACAGCAATCAAGTAGTTTCTCAGGGATTTAAAAAAAAAATCAATAGGACTTATTTACCACGGCTAAGCTCAGTAACCTGGCATGTGTGTTTTTCAAATATTGACACCCAATTCCAGGGCAGCAGATATATCATATAGCCAAGATTTGAGTGCAAACAATCCAAGATATGCTGCACAAAATGGTGCCAAATGTGGTAATAAATGCCTTCTATAAAAACAAGGCTTACTCATAAAAGACATTCTTTGTGGACAGATAACTCATGCTGACAGCTTGTGAATTCCAGAATTCTTTAGGCAGTTTTTCTACTGGCTTTTTTCTCTGGTGCAAGTTTATAATGGTAAGTGATCATCACACAGAGGTTGTTGAGAATGTATTTTAAAAACAGAGTTTAGATAATTTTGGATTTGTAATCACATTCAACAAAGAGCTTAGATCTGCCACATCCTCTTTCTAGATACGTACACAAGTGGGGAGATTTAACCACCAAAGAAAAGATTGTATCAAAACATAAAGGGCTATATAATTTTAGCCCTTATCCTGTGACCAAAGTTTTTAAACAGTACATATTTTAAAAATGCAGCCATGAATCTATTTAGAAGGCATCTTCATTCCGGCCAGGAAACCTAGACTTGTCTTTGTCAATTTGTCTGCGGTTTGTTCTGGTAGGTGACATTGTTCTTGAGTGGTAATCAATTGATGTCTCCGTGCCATCTGGCATTCTGTCCCTACGCACAGCTGCACCACTGTAAGATGAAGGGCGTGTAGCAAGAAGCAGGATACACAGTCAATAAATCCTTCCTGCGCCAGGCCAATACCATGAACCGCTTTGGCCTAACAGGTGACTAAAAGTCTTGGCAATTCACTTACGAGAATATGATGAAAAGTAATCACTCTGAGGAGATTTTGAAAATCTTGTCTTGTTTACAGAGTGATCTCATACAACAAAAAGACACTATTGTTATCTTTGATTCAATATATACAAGTCATGAACAGCCAAGTCATGACGTAAAAGAAAAGGTTTCTGAAAATTCTGAGCTCATGTTTGTTCTCTGTCACTTAGACATATTTCCCAGTGAGTCATTTTCACCTATCAGTAGTGGCCTTTATGGTTTGTCATTAAATATCATAAAATCCAGGGAAAGTAGGTTTATGTAAAAAGTTTCACAGACAAATATAGTCAAGACTGAAATTCTAGAATTGGGCCTCATTGTCCCATTAAATATTGTAAAAGTGAAATAGAAATTTAAGTTCTGATTAAAATAGTTCTGAAAATACCTAAATAATTGTTTTCAGAGCATAAACAAGAAGCTGTTGTGAAGCTTGAGTGTGGTGAAATTATGCACAAACCTCCCTGAAAGCAGGAACAGTAAGGTGCTGATTGTCCTTGACATAAGTACCCACAGGAGTTCCACGAAGTCTTTCTTTGCCATCATATTTCACCACTTCTGCAATCAGCATAACTCATCCTGGGTATGGGTCTAATAGTTCAAGAATACCTTCATGGATTTGAAGTTACAGATCTTCTACTGCAAAAGACATGTAAGATCTTCAAATGAACTCCTTCAGTGGGTGACCAGCTGTAATAAAACTGGTTAAGAAAACGCTTGGGGAAAGGGACTGACAAATCCTGGTCATAGCTAGGACCTCACAGATGGCTTCAAAGTATATCCCTAGTGATGACAAACAGTTTTTTTAAGTATGCTTTCTCTTCAAACAATGAAGTTGTTCGATAGAGGCACACTGCACATTTACGTTAGCTTTAAGAAAAGATGTCTATAGGTTTTATATATTCATTTGCATATATCACATTATGTATTTTAATATCGGGATTTGCAGAATTATTTTCTTTTGATTTTTCAGATGAAAGTATATGGATCTCTTTATTTTTCTACTTGAAATATTAAATTAGCTTTTACATTAAAAAAAATCGAATGATACATCTACCCATTAGGATTATAGTTATAATGTGCATAAGAGCAACAAAAATCCCCACTCACAAGAGCTTAAGCCCGGAAGCGTTTTATTTATCTACATAATTAGAAAGCTGGAGGTACACGACCATGGAAGGAAACTAAACGGTGAAATGTTTTTAGTTTTCTACACTGTAGCCTTGAAAAAAATTAGAGAAAGACAAATAAACCCTTAATCACTGAAGCGGATAAGGTTTGGGTCTCCCGCTGCCCTTATTAACTGCAGTGCTAATGGACAGATGTATCATTAGATTTTTTTAAGTGAAATAAAATTCAATACTTCATGTAGACATAAAGAAGTCCTCATTTTTCTGTTTGAAAGCTCTCAAGAAAAAATCTTGCATATCCAGATATTAAAATACATAATGTGATCTATTCTTCATATGATCTATTCTTGTGATCTATTCTTCATATGATCTATTCTTGTGATCTATTCTTCATATGAAGAGTGAAGGGGGAGGTCAGATCGAGGGAGGGTGAATGGTGGGCTCACACCTATGGTGCATAATGCAAGGGTACATGTCGGATCTATTAGTAAAGAGTATAAATGTCTAACACAATGGTTAAGTAAGCAAGATGAGGTATATACTAACCAGTGTGATGTAAGCGTTCCTAATTCTATATGAAATCAGCACATCGTACCTCATAAATGCATTAATGTATACATGAAAAAATATTCTAAATTACAACTTCATGACTCTGGTGCAATATATTATACTTTAAGAGAGTCTTTGTGGTATAATACAATATGTAGTTGTTTTGATCCTGGGCAGAAAAGCCTGTCATTCAAAGTAAATAAAGCCATGAGAAATTAAAAAAATAAAAAATACACAATGTGATATATGCAAAAGAAAACATAGAACAATAAAACACAAAAGGGAAGGTAAAGGATAAATTCATGTTTTATAGGATGAATGTATCATATCAAAAAAAAGAGAATGTAATTGATCATAGAAAATTATTTATAACTGGTATTAACTTTAGTAATTTGTAATTATTCTCTACTTCACATCAGAGGAGTAAAGTAATAATATATAGATTTTTATATCAAAAAAACTGTAATTGAAGAAAATATAGATTAGCATTTATCTGAAATGAGGTAAGGAAGAGCTTTATAGAATATCTAAACATTTAGGTAAAATGAAACATCAGAACATATAGCTAAGTAAATAAAACAAGTAAGTTAAATAACTTACATTTTGAAATGAACATAATTTGTATATAATCAGGTATACAATTATTAGAAAAACATAATATTAAATGTTGTGAGTGTAGGATGCAGGCCTTTATCCATTCAATGCTTGTTTAATGAACCCTGGAGCTGCACTGTTAGGGCTGAGCACAGGTGATCAATGAACCAGACACGGCTCTTGTCCTCATTCTGTTTAAGTCTACAACTGGAATAAAGAGACAGTAAAAAATAAATAAATACGAGTGAGTTTGTAATCCCAAATTTCCTAAGGACTGTGGTGAGAGGTCAAGAATAGGCACTTCCAGTAGACATTATAGATGGACTGCAGGTGTGTGGCCACCTCTCAGAGGGAGCAACGACCCAAACATTATATTTACTCAACCCAAAGCAAGTGTATTTGGTAAACAATACATGCAAGTGGCACGTCCACCATGCCATTTCATGAACTGCTTTTTTCACTCCACCTTTTAATGTTGTTCATCTTTTTTCTTAAATATTACATGCTATTCCACTCTACAATCATGAAAATTTGTCTATTCAATGTAGTTCTTCCTACTACCTGTATAGAAATAATAAAATAAATAAAATAAAAATTTAAAAGCTAAGACTTTTACTCAATTTTTGCATGCACATGAATAAGTTTCATTAGTACATAGCCTAGAATATTGACTTTAGAGTCCACATATTCAATAATACTTAAAAATGTTCATATGAACATTAAAGCCAGCAGCATGATTTTAAGGCCCTAGTTCCCGTCTGGGTTGATCCGGAGTAGCGACAGACGTTTACAATTTGGACGACTTTTATTTGTGTGAGCTAGTATTACTTTGCTTTTGTGATTTTTTTTGTATCTCTTATTTTTAAAAAATTTAGATATTTCATATTCATTGGCCAGTAGGCTTTCTTTTTCAGTGAATTGCTTGTTCATATCTTTTGACTTTTTTAAAATTTTTTCTTTTGAGTTATTTCCCTGTTCTTAATTTCTAATTCTTCATATTTTGTGGATATATTTCTTTCTTGGTTATATGTATCTTTCTGTCTGTGTCTATATTTTAAGCATTCTATGGGATATTGTTAGTAATTTAAAATTTTTAATTATTCGCAGCCATCTGTCTTTTCTGATAGTCTTTGTCATTTTGGATCTTATTTTTTAAAAAGTCTCTGTCACAGTATCATTGAAATCATCACATAATTTTTCCAAATTTTAAAATTTTGTGTTTCAAGTGTAGCTCTTTAATTCACATAGAAATATGTGTTCTTTATACGGTTTATGGTTAAAGTAGATATCAAATCAAAATATTCTCTCTGTAATCAGCAATTGTTTCATCTTATTTATTGAATAAGTTATGTTCTAACACATCTCTGTCATATAACGTAATCTTATATAAAACATGGGATGTAGAATCTCTATTTTCTTCCATGAAGTTACTTACCATTATACATGCATAGTAATATTTTAATCATTGAAACTTGTATTACATATTTATATCTAGTGAGTCAACCTGTTTCTCTTTATTTTTATTCCTATTTTTCTTCCAAAATTTAATATTTTGAACTCTTACTTTCTGTGGGAATAGGCTAGAAAAAGCAGAAGGAAAAAAAAAATCCGTGAAGCATTTGTGAGTAGTTCAAATAGCAAGAGCCTGGCTCCCTATCTTGCAAACCGAATGCAGCCACCAGAATAAAATGCTTAACTGGTTTGAACAAGTTAGAAGATTAGGTTAGAAAGCAGCCACTTGGGCAGGGTAGAATAGATCAGCAGTGCAGATTAAAAGGTAACATCTCCCCTCCACAAGGTACATTTCCTTTAAAAGTTAATTCTAACCCAGACCCTTTGCCCACTTCCCTACACCTTATTCCCCTTAGATCTTAGCAAGACCACAGATACTACGTCACATGTGGGGACATTGTTTCCTTGACTCCTAATAATCATGATAAATCAGCTAATACTATATTGTAAACAATTGTTGAAAACACACTAAAAGGCCTGGTGAGATTTCAGACGAGGAGACATTTCCCCAGTGCGTCTTTGCACTGATCAGAGTGCTGGTAGGAGAGACTCATCATGTATTGCCCTGGTAATAGCCGAGTGTGATAATTTGTCATGCCGACCTCCTCTGCTTTGACCGAGTTCCAAAGAAGTCAGCAGAGGCAAAAAGCAACAACCTTCGTAATTTTTGAATTTTGAGATATATTAAAATTTCTGGTGAGAATTTATTTGGAATTGCATAATAATTAGGGGGAGAATGGACATATTCACAGGTTGCTCCACATATGAACAAAGTACGTTTCTCCATTTAGGAAAGGAGAAAACTTCTATTCAAATACAGAGGGTACAAAAAATGTATACACATTTTAAGAAAGAAAAAACTGTATTAAAATGCAATACTCAATACATACTGCTAACAAAAGATGAATACAAGTCACATTGAGTATCTCTTGTAATTGCAGAGGTCATATGTGACTTGAGAATACATATTTAAAACAGTTATTTCCTTTCTTAAAATGTGTATATAGTTTTTGGCCCCCTATGTATTTAAAATAATTTTGAAATATTTGCTATGCAATTTTATAATTTGTTACAATTATTCCAGATATCTTATAGAAGTATCTAGGAATAATTATAATATAAAATTGTAATGATTAAAATATAATTTAATAATAATTGTTATTCCCAGATGCCTTATAGAGACTTTTCAAAGAACTCTGTTCTCTTTTTGTTATTCCATTATTGTTTCCCCATCTTCTATTTTATTAATTTCTATTCTTATTACTACAACTTTGAATGTTGTTTTCTTTTCTTTTTCTTTATCATTCTTTTCCTTAGTTCTTGGATAGAATTCGTGGCTCTTTACAATTTTGTATTTCTTCCAACAACCACTTATATCTATAAATTTGTTTTTAACATCAATTCAGGTTCAAGTTACCAAGGTTTAATATGTACAGTGTTATTGTAATAACTAAACATTTTGTAATATCAATTTTAATCTTTTTTTAATCCTAGAATAGTTGATAAGTGGTTTCTAAATCCTCAGCCTTGTGAGTCAATTATTTTGATTTTTATTTCTAATTGCATTAAATTACCATCAGAGACTTGGCCTGCACTAGAAACTATTGATGTTTCTGCGTTTTATTGTATAATCTAGTAGGAACTAAATTTGATAAGATATTCTTGTATCTCTCTTCTTCAGAAGCTCAGAATCTTTACATAGAGGCATATGGTAAATTTACAGAGGGTGTCTTAAGAAAGGAAAAATGGCAGTAAAATTGCAATCCTCAGGCCAGGTGCAGTGGTTCATGCCTGTAATCCTAGCACTCTGGGAGGCCGAGGTGGGTGGGTTGCCTGAGCTCAGGAGTTCAAGATCAGCCTGAGCAAGAGCTAGACTTCATCTTTAAAAATAGACTTCATCAGGGTGAGGCCTGTGACTTAGTGAGTAGGGTGCCAGCACCATATACCGAGGTGATGGGTTCAAACCCAGCCCCAGCCAAACTGCAACAACAACAAAAAATAAATAAAATAAAGCATCATTGGGGGGTACCTGTAATCCTAGTTACTAGGGAGGCTGAAGCAAAAAGAAAAAAAAAATCACTTGAGTCCAAGAATTTGAGATTGTGTGTCAGCTATACCCAGAGCAACTGAGTGAGATTCAGTCTCAAAAAAAAAAAAAAAAAAGAAAAAGAAAAAAGAAAAGATAACCCTCAATATTTGTTATCTTCTTTATAGTATCTTATATGTCTTATAATTGCAGAAGTCAAACATGATTTGAGCACTACAACTTTAATACAATTTCTTCCTTTCTTAAATATGTATACATTTTTTAACACATTTATCTATACATCTATTAGATAAGCTTTGTATTTATGCTTTTTCAAATCATATTGATTCCTAGTTTTTTAAATCTGTGTGGGGTCAATTTCTCAAAAAAATACATAAAAACATGTTATTGTCAACATATTGCAGCTAAAGTCAGGCATGAGTGTGCACACCTATCGTCTCAGCAGCTTGAAGGCGGACACAGGAGAATGGTTCGAGGCCAGGAGGTCCAGGCTGTGAAGCACCACGGCAGTGCCTGGGAAGAGCCAGTGCACACCAGCCTGGGAAATCCAGGAGAGACAGTGTCTGCAAAACGCAGAAGACAAAACAGAACCTTAGTAAAATAACACAGCTAGTATCAAAGTATGTTTTGTATTTTTAAACTTATGTCACTAGTGCCTACAGATTCCAAGATTGTATATTCTGATAAAATCAATACTTTTATCATTATAAAATCCTCTTTATCCCTAAACCTGCTCTGAGTTTTTGCATCTATTTTTACGTAGTTCTATTGTAATTAGAATTTGTCTGGTATAAATTTCCCATTCTGCATTTTCAAAATGTTTATATTAATTTTTTTTAGGAATGTCTGTTTTCAATACAAAGAATTGTTTAAAAACTTCTATTTATGAATCATTAATTTTAATGATTAATATACTATTTATTGTAATGATTAATCTACTTAATCATTAAAATTTATTTAATGTAATCCACTTAATTCCTATAAATGATGTTTAATCTCATTCATTTTGAACTACATTTGGTTTTATTTATGTGAACTACTTTTGTGCTATCTATTTAGTGCATTTTCTTTTCTTTTTCTTTCCTTTTCTTATTTTGGTATTTTACTGAGTTTCTTATTTTCTGTTAAATTTTTCTACCTGAATGTTTGGAAGTAATATATCCTGCTCATTTATAATAATAATCATCTTTACATTTTTATATTTCTACACCTGATCAACTCTAAAAATGATTAATATCTCTACTGCCTTCTAGAGTAATATAATGATCTTGTAATACTTGCAAAAATATAACTCCAATTAACTTTCCAAATTCCTTTTATTGTTGTCCAGCAGTAAAATGCTGCATATTATAATCTCATAAAATTATTCCATGTTAACATTATTTCTTCACTTTTTTAGTTAATTTTTATTCTAGCATGCCTTTTGTATTAGATTATTTAAATATTTTCTTCACTCTATCAATCCTTGTGTTTTATTATTTTCTTTGATATCAATGCCCTTTATTAAAATCTTTCGATAAGAATCTGTGACGTACTCTGAGAAGCCAAGGCAGGTGGATTGCTTGAGCTTAGGAGTTCGAGACCAGCCTGAGCAGGAGCAAGACCCCCCCTCTAAAAATAACTGGGTTTTGTGGCAGGCATCTGTAGTCCAGCTGCTCAGAGGCTGAGAAAAGAGGATCGCTTGAGCCCAAGAGTTGGGGTTTCTGTGATCTGTGATGCCACGACACTCTATCCAGGGTGACAAAGTTAGAGTCTGTCATTAAAAAAAAAAAAAAAAAAAATCTATGATGTGTAACATAGTTTTTTCTGAAAGGACCATATCTCTCTTTAGGATACTAAAACATGTAAGCCACTTATTGAAAAAGGAAGAACAGGTGTGTCAGCAACATTAGCTTCCCTTTTAAGAATTTGTCTCCTTATTAAAGAGGAGACACTCCAGGAAGAAAATCACAACCCAAGAACAAAAGTTACAAAAAAAGACCTCAACTATGCATTCCTCCCAAGAAGACAGGCAAAGGGCCAAATGGCCACAGAAGATATAAACAGTGCACAACATCACTAATTATCAAGGGTATGAAGAGCAAAGCCACAACAATATATCACCTCACGCCTCTTAGAATGGCTGTTGCCAAAAACAATAAATAATAAGAGTGGGAGATGATGTGGAGAAATGAGAACCCTGTACGCTCTTGGTAGGAATGTGGAATGTTGCAGCCACTATGAAAAACACTACAAAGATTACTCAAGAATTAAAAAATAAAATAAAATAAACAGATTACCTATGATCCAGCAATTCCACTTCTGGGTGTGTATCTAATGGAATGAAAAGAAGAGTTTCAGCGAGATATTTGCAGTTCTGTGATCGTTACAGCATCATGAACAGTGACCAAGACCAACTCAAAGGTACGTTGACATGCGAATGAACATAGAAAATGCGGGATAGATTCACAGGAATTATCGTTTAGGTGAAGAAAGGAAATCACTCCATTTGTGTCAATGTGGCTGAATGTCATGCTAAGAGAAATCGTCATAAGACAGTAAATCAACATAAGCGAGATGGTCCAGTCACAGATAGAGAAATACTTGGTGAAGCCTTAGTCCATTGTGCTGCTCTCACAGAACAGGAAATTTACAGAGAACAGGAATTTATTTCTCACAGTCTGAGGTCTGGAATGGCCAAGATTGAGCCACCGGCATCTGGTAAAGGCTGCTCTCTGCTTCCCACATGGCACCTCCAGCACTGTGTCCCCCAAGGGGAGGAAGGCTGTGCCCTCACCTAGCAGTCAGTAAAGGGCAAGTAAGGGACACACTTTTAGAACAGCATTAATCCAGTCATGACCATTAATTTTCCCAAAGCCCAAACACCTCCCCAAACTGTTGCATTGGAGATTAAGTTCCCAAAACATGAATTTTGGGGAACACATCTATAATTGTCAAACTCATAAAAAGAGATAATTGAACGGAGGTTGTCAGGCACTGGATGAGAAATACATGGGAATAAAACTTCTGTTATGCAAGATAAGTAAGTCCCGGTAACTTGCTGTGCAATACAGCAGCTGCAGGTCACAGCACGACGTGTGCATTTTAAAACATGTTAGAGGACAGGTCTCACATTCAGTGTTGTTGAACAAGCCACACACACAAGAACACAAGAAAGTTTTGGGGATGATGGATATATGTAATGCTAGGTGGATAGTGAAGGACACCCAGCTCTCCTGGGGATGAAGGCCGGTGCCCAGACTCGGTGCCTGGCGGAAAAGCTGCCAGGACCTTGGGGGAGGAAGAAACACTCAGCCAGTCTGCCAATCAGAACCGAGTGCCAGCCTACCACTCAGAACTGAGTGCCAGTCTACCAATCAGAACCGAGTGCCAGTCTACCACTCAGAACTGAGCACCAGTCTGCCAATCAGAACCGAGGTCCAGTCTGCCAATCAGAACCGAGTGCCAGTCTACCAATCAGAACCGAGTGCCAGCCTACCACTCAGAACTGAGCACCAGTCTGCCAATCAGAACCGAGTGCCAGTCTGCCAATCAGAACTGAGTGCCAGTCTACCAATCAGAACCGAGTGCCAGTCTACCACTCAGAACTGAGCACCAGTCTGCCAATCAGAACCGAGTGCCAGCCTACCACTCAGAACTGAGCACCAGTCTGCCAATCAGAACCGAGTGCCAGTCTGCCAATCAGAACCGAGCGCCAGTCTACCACTCAGAACCGAGCGCCAGTCTGCCAATCAGAACCGAGTGCCAGTCTGCCAATCAGAACCAAGCGCAGAAAGTGCAAAAGAAAGCAGGGGATCCCCAGCTCTGGGCTAGGCGTGCAGGTGCAATAGGATCTGCAGGGTAACATACCGTGACCTAAGGCCAAGTGTCATGCCATCATCACAAATCCACATTGCAATTTATACCCTGAATGCTTTCAGAGAGGCTTTCAGGAGGTCCCCGGGTACAGTGAGTCTCAGTGAGATCCCTAATTCTCAACTGTGCATGAAAGTGGTTCAATAGCAACGTTTGAAGCACAAGAGGGCGCAGCTTAGGCAATATAAAACCCCAGGCCCTAATACACGATTCCAGACCCTAATATAAGACTCCAGACCCGAATTGGGGACTCCTGTTACTTTTCTGTCTGTGACAAAAGTGTCTAACTTTGCTCAGTAAACTTCACCTCATGCTTGCCTTGCTATCAGTGTGTGGTCATTCTTGACCAAAACACACAGAGACCCTGGAGTAGATTAATGATTCGACATTGGTACTTTACTTGTGATGGTGTCACCACTTACCAAGTTGGATACATTAAATGTGTGCAAATTTTTAGACAACAATTATACCTATATGAGAGAGAGAGAGAATATGAATGTGTGGAGTTTTGTTGCAGGCTACATTTTTTTTTTTTTTTTAATTTCAGGAGATCGTGAAGGCACAAATAACCAGGTCATAATTTTTGAATTTTTTAGGTAGAATCCCTTTGTAGTTGTTTCCCACACCCAAAAGGTGCGCCATTCACCATTTATCTTCTGTCCTTTAAATGGGAACACGCCAATCTCCCCCTTCCCACATTCCGCCTCCCATTATTTTGAACAGAAGTATGCTTTTCTCCTATGTGGGCACATGTTAGATTGTCTACTGGCTTTGTAACAAAATTGACTACATTGGAGACTTGTTATTACATCTTTGTGATACTTTACTAGGAAAACGTGTTTCAACTCCACCCAGGTCAATATAAAAAATGTCAACTCACAATATTTTCTTATGGCTTTATAGCATTCCATGGTATTTGTATACCACAGTTAATCTATCCTGAGTTGATGAGCTTTTACATTCTTTCCACATGTTGGTGATTATAAATTGAAGTGTGATAAATAGTCTGGTAAAAAATGACTTTGTGATAAAATCATTTTTTTTCTTCTAAATTGGTGTCCTTCTCTCTCCACACCTGCACCAGCACCTACCTGCAACTCTGGGACATTATGATGTGGGCTGTGTGGGCTTAACCTCACTTGGGTTAAGCTCAGGGTGGTTTTCACTTTCATTTCCCCGATGATTAGGCATAGTAAGCATTTTTTCAAATGTTTGTTTAGCCATTCATCTGTCTTCCTCAAATAAGTTTCTGTTTATGTATCCTGAATAATGGATGGGATTGTTTGCTCTACTTTTTTTCATTAATTTGAGTTCTCTATCAATCCTAGTTATTAAGTCTTTGTCAGATTCATAATATGCGAATATCTTTTCCCATCCTGAAGACTTTCTATTTATATTAATTGTGTCTTTAACTGTGCAAAAGCCTTTCAGTTTAATTCACTCCTATATGTTTATTTTTGTTGTTGTTTCAATTGCCACCAAAGTCTTCTTCATAAAATATTTACCAGGGCTGACATAATCAAGAGTTTTTCCAACACTTTATTCTAGTGTTTTTATTGTTTCATGTCTTAGGTTTAAATCCTTTATCCATCTGCAGTCCATTTTTGTAAGTGGATGAAAGGTACAGTTCTAATTTCAGTCATTTACATGTGGTTATCCATTTCTTCCAGCACCATTTATTGAACAGGTAGGTGTTCATTTCCCCAGCATATGCTTTTGGTTGGATTACCACAGATCAGATGGCTGTAAGAGGCTGGTTTTATCTCTTGTTTTCTATTAGGTTCCAAATGTCTATATCTCTATTTTGGTGCCAATACCATGCTGTTTTGATTATTGTGGACTTGAAAGATAACTTAAAGTCTAGTAAAAATAATGCCAACAGCATTGTTTTGTTAATAAAGATTGCCTTGGCTATACAGGTTTTGTTCTGGTTCCGTACAAAATCAAGTACTATTTTTTCCAATTCTTCAAAGTATGATTTTGGTATTTACTTAAGGATTGCATTGAATTTGGAGATTGCTCTGGGTAGAATTGATATTTTCATAAAGTTGATTCTTCTCAGCCAAGAGCATGGCATGGTCTTCTATTTGCTGATATCTTCTGCTATTTCTTTTCTTAGGGTTTCATAATTCTCTTTGTAGAGGTCCTTCTCCTTTTTGATAGGTATATCCTTAGGTATTCAATTTTCTTTGAAGCTACTTTGAAGGGAATTATATCTTTCATTAGCTCAATGTGGCTGTCATTGGCATATACAAAGGTTATGGACATTGTAAATGGACAAATCATTGTGGACATTGATTTTATACCTTGAGATATTACTGTATTTCTTGATTACTTTCAGAAGTTTTGTGGTTGAGTTTCTGGTGTCTTGTAAATATAAGATCATATCATCAGCAAAGAGTGAAAGTTTGACCTGTTTTCTCCTATTTTGATGCATTTATATCCTTTTTTGCTTGATTGCATTGGCTAGAACTTCCAAAACTATGTTGAATAGTAAAGGTGATAATCGACATTCTTGTCTGTTTCCACTTGTAAGTGGAAAAGTTATTAGTTTTACTCTATTTGTTAGGATATCACCTATGGATTTGTCATAGATGGCTTCAATCAGTTTAAGAAATGTGCCACTTGGCTCAGCACCATAGCACAGTGGTTACAGTGCCAGTCACATACACCAAAGTTGGCAGGTTGGAATCTAGCCTGGGCCAGCTAACCAACACTGACAACTGCAACAAAAAATAGTTGAATGTTGTGGTGGGTGCCTGTAGTCCCAGCTACTTGAAAGGCTGAGGCAAGAGAATTGCTTAATCCCAAGAGTTTGAGGTTGCTGTGAGCCATGATGCCACAGCACTCTACCAAGGGTGACATAATGAGACTTTGTCTCAAAAAAAGGAAAGAAATGTGCCACCTGTAGCTATATTCCTAAATGTTCTTGTTAGAAAAGGATGCATTTTATCAAATGCTTTTTCTGCATCTATTAAGAGTATCATATGGTCTTTGTTTTTGCTTCCATTGATCTTGTGAATTGCATTTATGGATTTGCATATGTTAAACCATCTTTGTGTCCCTGGGATGAAAGATACTTGATTGTGATGTATAATTTTCTAAATCTGTACCTGTAATCTCTACTGGCTAAGATTTTATATTCATTAGTGAAATGCCTCTGTGTTTCTCCCTTTGTAGTTGGGTCCTTTCCTGGTTTTTGTATCGGGGCAAAGTTTGCTTCACAGAATCAGTTAGGAAAGCTTCCTTCCTTCTCGGTGTTTTGGAATAGGTTCTGCAGGATGGGTACAAGCTCATCTTTGAAGGTTTGACAGAATTCAGATATAAAGCCCTCTGGTCCAGGGATTTTTATTTGTTTGTTTGTTGGAAACTTTTTTATTGTTTCTTCAATCTCAGTGCTTGATACTGGTCTGTTCAGAATATCTGTTTCTTCCTGGTTAAGTCTAGAAAGATGGTATAATTTCAGTATTGGTCCATTTCCTCCACATTGTCAAATTTCTGAGTATAGAGTTTTTGAAGTAGTCAGAAATAATCTCTTATATGTCAGTAGTATCTGTTGTTATTTCCCCCTTTTCATTTCTGATTGAGGTTATTAGAGATTTTACTTTCCGGTTTAAAGGAACCTGGCAAATTTGTCAATTTTATTTCTTTTCAAAGAACTAACTTTTTGATTCATTGATTTTCTTAATGACACTTTTGTTTTCAATTTTATTTATTTCTGATTTACATTTGCTTATTTTTTTTCTTCTGCTGGGTTTGGGATTGGATTGTTCCTCTGTTTCAATTTCCTTAAGATGATTCATTAGATTGTTGATATGCTCTCTTTCTTTTTTTTTTCTTTTGAGCGTATGCATCTATTGCAATAAATTTTCCTCTTAAGACTTTCCCTCTTACATTTCCCTTTTGCAGTGCCCCAAGGTTTTGGTAACTTGTAGCTTCATTGTTGCTAAGTTTGAGGAATTTAATAATTTCTACTTTATCTCTTCCTTAACCCAGCTATCATTCAGCATAAGGTTGTTTAATTTCCATGCCTTTGTGTGGGGATGAAAATTTTTGTTGGAGTTGCATTCCACCTTTATTGCCTCATGGTCTGAGAAGATACAAGGCATAATTTTAATTATTTAGTTTTGTTGAACAGGTATGATTTGTGTCTTTGTATATGATCTATTTTGGAGTACATTTTGTGGGCTGATGAGAAGAACATATATCCCTTAGCTTTGGGATGGCGTGTTCTATATATGTCTATTAATCCCATATTTTCTAGGATTGCATTTAAATCCCTCATATCTTTGTTTATTTTTTGTTTAGAGGATCTTTCCAGCTTACCACAGAGGTGTTAAAGTCCCTTGCTATTATGCTGTTACAGGATATCACATTGCTCAGACCAATCAATGTCTTTTTCATACATCTGAGAGCATTTAAGTTGGGTGCATAAATATTTAGAATTGAAAAGTTCTATTGATGTGTTGGTCTCTTGACCCATATGACATGATCATCCTGTTTTTCTCAACTTTAGTTGCTTTAAATCCACTTTTATCTGACAATACAATTGCACCCAGTTGTCATTTCTATTCTGGTTTCCATTTGCCTACAATATTGTTTTCCAACCCTTTATCTGAGTCTTTTTTTGTCTTTTAAGATGAGGTGTGTTTCCTGCCAGTAGCATATGAATAGCTGTTTTTTTTTTGTTGTTGTTTGTTTGTTTGTTTGTTTTTTATTCGACTAGTCAGCCTGTGCCCCTTTAGTGCAGAATTCAAACCATTAACATTTATTGAGAGAATTGATAAGTGTGGTGCAGTTCTATTCATCTCATTTTCTGAAGATCCATTGCTTAGTTTATCCTTTGTGTCATTGTTGAAACTGGGTTTTGTCAATTGTGATAGTCAGTGTGGCGAACAGGTCCAAGAATTTCCAGAAGGGCTGGTCTTGTTGTAGCAAATTTCCTCCAGTGTTTGCATACCAGTAAAATATTTGATTTCTTCAATGATTTTGAAGCTTAATTTAGCAGGACACAGAATTCTTTGCTGGAAAATTATTTTCTTTAAGAAGGTTAATGGTATCTAAGCATTCTCTTCTGGCTTAGAAATTTTCAGCTGAAAAGTCTGCTGTCACCCTGATAAATCTGCCACTGTAGGTCAATTGGCACTAACCCCTGCCTGCTTGCAGAATTTTTTCTTTCACCTTGACTTTGAGCAAGTTCATGACAATGTGTCTTGGAGATGCTCTATTCAGACTACCAATAGTTCAATATTCATCCAAAAGGAATGTTTCAGAATCCTTCACGATACTTGGGAAGTTTTCATTTATGATATCCTCCACTTATGATAGGGCTTTAATTCTTTGGAGATGTTCTTCTTTTCCTTCAGGAAGACCTGATTTGTATGTTTGAATGTTTCATGAAGTCTTATAATTCTCTCACATTCTATTTTCTCTCTCTTCTTTTCTGCCTCTTTAGCTGCCTTGGTTAGTTCAAGAGTTTTATCCTTTAACTCTGAGATTCTTTATACTCCGTGGTCTAATCTATTATTGACACTTTCTACTCCTTTTATTCCTTAAGCTCTGCCATATTTTTTCTATATTCTTCATATCTTTCATCCCTTTTTTGATTCTGTTTTGTCACTTTCTCATCAATTGCCTTTATTGTTTTGCTATCTATATTTTAAATTTTTATATTCCCTTTCTATCTTTTCCATTCTTTTTTTTTCTTTTTGGCCAGTTCTGGTTTGAACCTGCCACCTCTGGCACATGGGGCTAGCACCCTACTCCTTTGAGCCACAGGTGCTGCCCCTCCATTAATTCCTTATAGGTCAAATCTTTTGTGGTAGCAACCTCATGATACCTTGGGAGGGGTGGCTCTGTTCTTGTTTTATCATGTTGCCAGAAATTTTCCGTTCCTCCTCATGTGTATTTTCTTCTTGTTCACTTCATTCCCCTACTTTTTCTGTCTCACTATCAACTTCACTTTAAATTACCTTGTGTCAGAGCTTAGGTGTTAAAGTAGTCTTTTGGTATGAGGTCAAAAGGAAGATAAGGGTAAAGAGCAAGAAGGGAGAAAGAAAAAAAATATAAAGAAGAAAAAAAAAGAAGGGGGTGAAAGGAAAGAAATGACAACAGGAGAGAAAGGATAGCAAGAGAGAAAGACAGTGTTAGGATAAATAGTTGTGTTCAGTGGGGTGCTTTTTTTTTTTTTTTGTAGAGACAGAGTCTCACTTTATGGCCCTCAGGTAGAGTGCCGTGGCCTCACACAGCTCACAGCAACCTCCAACTCCTGGGCTTAAGCGATTCTCTTGCCTCAGCCTCCCGAGTAGCTGGGACTACAGGTACCCGCCACAACGCCCGGCTATTTTTTGGTTGCAGTTTGGCCGGGGCCATGTTTGAACCCGCCACCCTCGGTATATGGGGCCAGCGCCTTACCGACTGAGCCACAGGAGCTGCCCTCAGTGGGGTGCTTTAACTACACTTGCAGCTCTAGTAATTTGGGTGCCAGACTGGGCAGGTCCTTCTAAGTCAGGAGCTCCATACCAGCCTGGTCAAAAGTAAGACCCCACCAAATATAGAAAGAAATTAGCAGTATGTCACAGCATACTGCTATACCTTTTTCCAAAGGCCAAAGCTAGAAGGACACAAAAGACCATGACCTCATGGCCTCCTTGAGCCAGACCAATTCCATGACCCCCACCCTCCAGCCAGACTAATGTTGTGTCCTCTAACCCTCAGAGAAGAGAAAAAAATTAAAAATAGTTAAAAATTTAAAAATATAATTATATAAGATAAAGAAAGGGAACAAAGTGATATCTTATATGTTGTATGGAACATGTATGTGACAAAGATGTGAAAAGTACAAAAATCTCTACCAGAAGAGAGAAAGAGAGAAATAAAAGAAAATAAAGAAAGAAAAGGGCTGAAAACCCATAAGGAAATGAAGTAGCCCTTGCTATTGAGAAAAGTAAAAATGAAATAATAAATATACAACCAAACCAAAAAATAATAAATTGAAAAAAGAGATAATAAATGTAAAACCATACATAGGGGTCAGAAACTGCTTTCTGTTTGCATAGAAGACCTGATCTTGTCTTCCTAACTTCTTTTGTCCTCAGTCTGGGCTTCTTTGCTTTGTCAGCATTTAGTCCCCATGAGACTTGAGTCTCAAAACTGTCACCAGACTTCCCCAGAGGCCCATCAGACAGTGTGTCCTGTGACAACAAAACAGCCCTCCCTGGAGGGTAAGGGGGGGTGCGGCACTCAGCTCACTCGAAGGATGGCCACTGGAGCTCAGCGGCCAGACCTGGCCATGCAGTAAGACCCTGCAGACTGATCCTCCCATGCAAGCAGTCTTTCCACAATGGCATTGCCCTGCCGGCAGCTAAGCTGATGAGAAAACCAACCTGCCTGATGTTCAACCCAGGCTGTGGGACACTCTTCAAGTCCATCTTCTGCTCCAGTGAGAAGCCCAGTCAAACCAAAAAACTGCAGAACAACTCATTCCCATCCCCAGACCTCCGTGAGAGAGCCAACCATCTGGCCAGCCTCTAACTGTACCAAGCACCTGCCTTCTGCATCGGTTTTCCTCAGCTCCAGATTCTGCGTTGGCTCCTGAAGTCTCCTGCTGCTTCACTGTGCCCCCAGAATGATGAGTCTGTGCAGATTCCCCCAGCCACAGGTGCCTGAAGACCACTTTCCCCATCTCACCATGATTAGCTGGCAAGGAGATGTCTCCAGCCCGCCATCTTCCTCCACCCCCCAGGTTTTGGGGTTTAAATTGCATCTCTTTCCTTTACTGATTGTGCAACCTTGACCAACATTAGTCTGTAAAACATCACTAATTACAAATAAATAAATAAATAAAAATAAATAAATAAGGGGTGGTGCCTATGGCTCTAAGGAGTAGGGCACCAGCCCCATATGCTGGAGGTGGTGGGTTCAAACCCAGCCCTAGCCAGAAACTAAAAAAAGAAAAAAAAAAAAAAAAACACTAATTGCCAAGGAAACAATCTTCACAACCCCAGAAATTTTATGTATTGTAACATTTTAATCCTTCAACAATTCTTTAAAGTGCTTGCTGTTTTGTCTATGATGATTTAACTTGGCTATGCTTTGCTACAAGAAGTAAGTGATTTTTCCTTTGGGGTATGTGTGTGTGTGTGTGTTTCACCTATCTCTTTATCAAATTGTTTCTCTTGAGTTTATCTTTATGTATCAAAAATATAAATTTCTTCGATAGTGAAATATGTTTTAGAAAGTTATGGGTATCACAAAGTATCTCTAGTGAGAGAGAGAGGGATGGATGATAAATGGCACTTTTGATAATTTTACAGTTTATAAGAAGCTTTTCTATGCATTACTTCAAGTGATTTTTTTCATAAAATTTTATGAAATTGTTAAATCAGAAATGCATATTCCCTCTTGAAGTCTCCTACGTGAAACAGAGAAACAGAACCAATAAGAGATGATAGATAGAGAGATAGATAGATAGAAAATTTGTTGTGGAAATTGTGAGTAAAAGTTTGGTTCTTTCCCAAGGTCAAATTGTGAGAACTAAGAACAGGACAAATGGTTTGAGGAAAAAAGAATGAAAAGTTTATTATTATAATTTGCTGCTAAATGAGGAGGGCTATGGACTAGCACCTTAAAACTTCCACCTTGGCTTTACACAGAAAAGGAAGAGTTTTTAAAAGGAGGGTTTTGGCTGTTGGATAATTGGTGGTTTAGGTCATCCTTATCCCTGGTGATGATGATCTTGTGATCCTTGTCCAGAAAATTGTGTTGAACCACCTCCTGTTGTTTAAAATACTAGAAAAAAACAAGAACATTTTACTGTCCCTCTGATTACTGGCTTCACACAGGATTACAGATTTTAATACCCAAAATGTGTGGGTTTTAGTGAGACAAATAGTAAAACATTTTCTTGCCCTTTTCCTGAACTTCTGTTATAAAATTGGCTTACATGATTACAGAGGCTAAGAAGTCCCACAATATTCTATAGCAAACTGAAGAATCAGGAAAGCTGGCAGTGTAATTCTCTGTCTGAAATTCTGAGATCCAGAGGAATTGAACAGTGCTATAATTTCCAATCCTGTGTCAAAGGGCTGAGGATTGGGTGGGGGATGATAGAAGTTTCAGAGTTGAAAATGAGAAGCTCCTTTGGTCAAGGGCAGAGTATTAATGTCTCAGCTCAAAAAGAAGGATAAAACGTCCCTTCTTGCTTTTTGCTCTATTTGGGTGAGCTCCGAAGGAACTGGAATGATACCTGCCCACGGTTGTGAAGGCAGATCTTATTTTTTCAGTCCACTCAAATGTAAATCTCTTCTAGAAACACCTGCATGGTCATATCCAGAAATAATGTTCTACCAGCTATTGAGGGATCCCCACAACCCAGCAGTCTCCAGCCTTTTTGGCACCAGGGACCAGTTTTATGGAATACAATTTTTCCTATTGACTTGGGTGAGGGGATGGTTTGGGGATGATTCAAGCATGTTATATTTATTGTGCACTTTATTCCTATTGCTATTATATTCAAATTTATAATGAAATCATTTTGCAACTCACCGTAATGCAGAATCAGCGGGATCTCTGAGATTGTTTTCCTGCAACTAGATGATCCTATCTTGGGGTGACACGAGACAGTCACATCCGAAGTGTGTTGCTCATGTCTTTAGTGCTACCTCAGATCATCAGGAATTAGGTTCTTGTAGGAGCTCCCACCCTAGGCCCTGGCACATGCAGTTGAGAGCAGCATTTGTGCTCCTGTGAGAATCTAATGCCACCTGATCTGAGAGAAGGTGGAGCTCAGGTGGTGCTGTGAGTAATGGGGAGAAGCTGTAAATACAGATGACGGTTGGGGTGCTCACTGACTGCTCAGCTCCTGCTCTGCAACCTGGTTCCTAACAGGCCACGGAGCAGGACCAGTCCGCGTCCCAGGGGTTGGGGACTGCAGCCTTAACCCAGTAAATTTGAAGCGTGAAACTAATTATCACAGAATCATCATGTTATTTCCATGTCCACTGACATAAACATTTACAGAAGTTAATACAGCCATAGTTTTACCATTTTCACATAAACTTAAGTAAGATATGTGTGTGTGTTTAAAAAGGATACTTTGTAAAATCTACAAGTAAGTTGTCCCCTCCAGCCATGTAGCTTGGGATTTTTAACACTAATCCATTTGTTTTTGTCATGGTGATCATTTCAGCAGAGCCAAAACCCTGATCTCAGAATGATCTCAGAAAGGGCTAAATTACCATCTGTGTGGTTGGAGGAGGAAGTCAAAAGTGGAACTATTACTGGGAGACAGTTACAGTGACGCTTTCTCATGGCAGCAAAATAAGGGTTTGTGTGTTCATGAATTCACTCTGAGTAAATCTCCTTTCCAGGATAAAATCATGCTGTGAATGTAACCACAAAATAGGGACAGACTGAAAAAAAAAACAATGTTAAGATACAGCATGTACTAAGATGTACAAAGATTAATTATTATTTGCCTGATTATATTTAGTAACTGCAGTAATGGACCCGCAATCCAGTGCTTAGCTAAATGTCAAACTGTTTGGCATCACATTGGCAGTCCAGTTCCAGCAAAGGTAACTCTCAGCAAGACACACACTGGGGATTTTGACTTTATTTCTCTCTACTCCCCAAGAAATAGGAATTAAATTTTGGTATTTGCCGAGACATTCTGAGGTAATACAATATAGTTTCAAAGAAACGACAGAAAGACATGTATCTGGAAATATGGCAAAAGGATAAAGAAAAAGAAAACATAGAAGACAGAAGAATTGTCCAAAGGAAAATAAATTCTTAGGGCACAGAGCCAGATTATCCTGGTTTTGAAGGTAAGATCCTGCTGTAGAGGGAGCCACTGGCTGCTCTTCTTTAATTCTTGTCTCAGGAGTCACTCAGTAACTCTCAATTGTGATGTTACACTGACCAAATTTATTTTATAAGAAGATTCTTTTTATTTAAATAAAATGTATGCAAATTAGGACATTTTTCAAATAGAAATAGAGAAAGAATGTAAAAAGTGACAATTTCCCACCTCACTAATACAGTAGCATGACCATTTTATTTATTATTTTTAATATGCTGGATATTTTACTTCATACTAAATCAAAGTCTGCTTTATTTCCTTCTTTCAGAGCCCAGCCCTGTACATTTTTTCAGCCAGTGTCTTTTTAGTATGTACAGACACACACACACATCTGCTCCAAGACTATTGAAAAACAGTGTTCATCTCTCCTAACAAATTCAAGGATTCTCAGGACGGATAAATCCCTTAGCACAAATATATCACGGTAAGTCTTTACTATGTATCCACATCCCCAACATTTCTACTTTTTAGGATGTCTCCCCAATTGCATCATTTTCTTTAAGTTGATTTCTTTCTTTCTTTCTTTTTTTTTTTTTTTTGGCTGGACCCAGGTTTGAACCCACCACCTCCAGTATATGGGGCCAGTGTCTTTCTCCTTTGAGCCACAGGCGCTGCCCTTGTTTAAGTTGTTTTTTTTTTTGTTTGTTTGTTTTTGCCTCTTAGTTCATTTACTCCACCCTACCTAAAAATCTCTTTTCCCAAGCTTTTTCAAACTTTAGCTTATCTTCCTTTTCTTTTTATTATCCTTAACTCATTAGGACATGAAGTTTCTATTATCTCAGTAATGTGAATTTGGCAGGTTTGCCTGTTTCTGGTCGTAAAAAATCATAATTCAAGACAAAAATGAATCTTTTCCATGATTTTGGGTAAAATTTTCCTACTAGACCATGTCAGCATGAAGTGTAGGATGAAGTTTTTGAAGATTGCTCATTTACATGTGACATTTTGTTGAAATGATTAGGACAGAATATCTCACTTTCAAGAATTGTCTTATTTTGTCATGTGATGCAATTTGATTTTTTAAATATATTTTCTTTTTCATATAAAATGAAAGTCATATATTAAAACTTGACAAAAATTTTGAATTAAAAATTTACACATAGACTAGACAATGTTATGTAACGAATAGTCTGTTAAGTCCACCATTCATGACTAAATTCTACCACTTGCTTAAGTTGTGAAACTTGGATTCATTGTAGTCTGTCTGGTTTCTTCTGAGAATAAAATATCTGGGTTTCCATTGTCAAACTAGCATGAACCTAGTGATTTTAACATCAATTGTCAATTCTTACCAAATAGATATTTTTTCCTATGTTTGTGAAATTTTTGTTTTTAGCATATTATTATTCTTTTGTCAAGAATTAATAGATGGTTATGTACATAGATTTTAAGAAATTTAATGTAATATACGAAGTGATCTTTGGCCTCTATGGCATGTAAAATGTAGAAATATAATTTCTTTTATAATCCATATGTTTTTCAAAGAATACATTGCCCTTACAAAAATAAGAAAGGAAGAATTAATTGAAGAAAAGTTTTGTGGCAATAGTGCACCCAAAGATGACTAATGTATAAGACTGATGATTCCCACACCGTCTCAAGTATCCTTGAGTGCTGTCCGCTGGACAAGAGCCTGCCCAGTGGTAAATGAGTTATAATTAAACTTTAAAAGCAAAAGCCACTGTGACCGGCTAGCTGAAAGCAATTGCAGGTCCCAAACTAGGATTGCTGTCCTCCCCAAAGTGTCTTGTGGTATTTCACCAGCATCATTTACAAGGCACACTCCACCGTTAGCAGCAGGATCCCTGAACGTCCAGCCTGTGAGGTAATGGAATAGCGCTTGCCTAGTAACCCTGAAACCAGCTCTCTGCGTGTGACCCACATCCTCCCGCTGCATGTGAAAGAGAAAATGCTGACACCATAGACGCAAAGCAGCTGCTATAAGCTCAGCCACGAAGGAAGGAAGAAACTCCCCAGCCAGACAGGAAGGAGACCTGCTGTCAGGATGCAGCCAAGGGGCGTCTGATAGTGCAGCTGAGCTGAGAAACCTTGTGAGTAAAAAAACTAAAGGTGGCTCCCTGAAGTAAATACAATGAGCAGGGGACAAATCCCCAGTTCTTGTAATCAGGCAGTTTAAACAACATATAATAAAAAATAAAAATCTACTTAATAGATGGTTATGTACATAGATTTTAAGAAATTTAATGTAATATACGAAGTGATCTTTGGCCTCTATGGCATGTAAAATGTAGAAATATAATTTCTTTTATAATCCATATGTTTTTCAAAGAATACATTGCCCTTACAAAAATAAGAAAGGAAGAATTAATTGAAGAAAAGTTTTTGATTATCTTATTATCTTTCTGTTTAATGATGAAAATTAGATATGTGTATATGCATTTGTGAAATATTTATACTGCTGTGAGTGAATATTAGAAGCGTGTAAAACATGCTCCTGAATTCACTAATATCAAAAAAGCATCCCTCGACAATCGCAGGATTTGACAATAAAACCAACCACATTGTTAGCATAGAAATCAATACAGGGGATTTCATATGGAAGAGAAGAATTTTGACATTTAGATTTCAAAACTCATGTGATTCAACCTGTGAACTTTCACGTGGGCCATGAAAATAACTATTTCAAACAAAAATACAGCATTTTAAAACCATTGCGAAACTGTCAGTACTTCTTTTAAAAAGTCTTGCCCCTTTTAGACATGTATTCTGCAACTTTGTGTAATAGGTTATTACAGAAAGTATAACCCAAGTACAAATTATTGTGATTGTGAAGCTTATTATCAAGGCAATACTGCCTAAGCAGCAATTTTCACAGAAAAGATAATTTTAAAACACAGAAATGACTATTATCTTGGAAACAGTTGACAGGAAATGATATCACACCAATCAAGGCTAAAATCCTGTTTCCAAAAGCTGCTGGTGGTAGTAAATATACCAAATTTCTTATCTTTATAAGCTTTAGTTTTCACAGTTGAAAGTGGAGTTAATAATATTTAATAACTCATGTATTTGTTTGATTAATATAAACTCATTCGTATGAATCTGTGGTTCTCAACCTTCCTAGAGCTTTGATCCTTTAATACAATTCCTCATGTTGTGGTGACCCCCAACCATAAAATTATTTTCGTTGCTACTTCTTAACTGTAATTTTGCTACTGGTAATGAATCATAATGTAAATATCTGATATGTAGGATGTGTTTTCCAATGGTCCAAAGTGGTTGCCACCCACAGGTTGAGATGCACTGGAAATTGTCATTTATAATGACTGCCACAATTCAGAATTATAACAAAAGCCAGTCTTGTATTTCCTTGTTTGAAATTTCAACATGCTTCTAAAAACCAAAAATGGATGGCTTGGTGCCTGAATGGCTAGGGTGCCAGCCACACATACCGGGGCTGGCATGTTTGAACCAGGCCTGGGCCTGCCAAACAACAATGACACCCGCAACAAAATAATAGCCGGGCATTGTGGCAGGCGCCTGTAGTCCCAGGTACTCAGGAAGCTGAGACAAGAGAAACACTCAATCCCAAGAGTCTGAGGTTGCTGTGAGCTGTGATGCCACAGCACTCTACTCAGGATGACATAGTGAGACTCTGTCTAAAATAAATAAACAAATAAAATAAAAATAAAAAGAAAAAAATAAAAACCAAAAATGGGCTTACCTATAAATATTTGCCTCCCTATTAGTTCATAGTGAGCCCAAAAGTGAGAGATTTAAAAGTGAAAGGTAACATTTACAAAAGATTAAGAATGTAGCACCTAGAAAAGTGAAGCATTGAAGAGTTAATGGAAGGGTTTTTTTCTGTTGTTGTTTTTCAATTTCTCAAATGTCTATTTTAAGGAAAATAAGCCTGGCAGACAAATACATATGGAAGCGTGTGTAACACAGTTAATGGACAAATGGGCCTGTCTATAGAGTTTGGTTACTTTATAGACTTCCTTGTATTTTTCTTGTTTTGACCGGAAAATTGTGGCTTCTTCCTGGGCATGACTTCTGGCAGGGCCCCAGGATAGCGAATTATCAACGCTGGCTGACATTCACATGACTGAAATAAAAGCTGGGGTGTGGGAATCCGAAGGGGATACATATCAGAAACACCCATTCAGTTCGTAGAACTAATCTTTGGATTTGCACAGCTGATGTCTAATGGTGCAATTATTTAGATTCCTATTTTCTCTTTTACCATTTTTTCTAACTTCACCATTGGCACAATACAATGGAATTAATTCAATAACAGCATTTGCTTTTAGAAAAAAATGTGTGCATCTTTAAATCTTAAGACGATAGGAAAAAAATGTGTATTCTATGAAAAATGAAAAAAAATCTTAAAAGTTTTGATAGTTTTACCCCCAAAGTGAATTTTTTGTTACACTTCAACTTCTTTTAGTTAAACAAGCTAAACTATCTTTCCTTCACTCTTAGAGGAGCACCTGCAGTTGTAAAACATTAATCCGACTCGGTAATACTTCTGTACATGAATCACTGCTGAGTTCAGACCATCAGCCTCGGAACAGATGTCAGAAAGTCAAGATCTGCCGCCTCTAGACCCAGTCGCTGCTGCCAACTCTCGCGAGCTACGTCACTAACAGTTGATTGCAGTATCAGGGCTGTCCAATTTACAGGCTGCAGCAGCAGCTGCGTCCTGCAGTTCTCTGAAGTATTCCACGATTTTGATTCCTTGCAAACTTTATCATCTTTGTGGCAGAGTTGGGTAAGTTGCTCAGATTTTGCACCCTCCTGTAACGACCCAGGTTCTCTGGAAGGAGCGTGTTCCCTTCAGTGCCTGCTGTGTCCCTTGGGTGCTCTGTGGGGTTGAGCCCCTGACCTTGCAGACCGGACAGAGGAAGCGAGCAGGCAGCTGCACCATCTCTGCCTGATACTCTGGGACTGCAGACCTAATTCCCTGAAGCGCTGAGCAAGTCATGAATTTGTTAAACTTCGTAGAGAGACTGTGGCACTTGTGGAATCTGTGAGGTACATTCTTGCTGCGCTTTCTAAGGGAAAACGATTTATACTGTTTTACTCTTAAATGCATTGTTTAGTGAATCCCTCCCTAAAAGAGCATCAGAAGTAGTCTTTCACCAGCATTGCTGTACTTTTCTTTCCTTTTTATCTTTATTTTTTAAGTAGCATGAAATTAATGACTTTCTTGTTGTTTGGCTGAGCAGGGTACTTAGTAAACCAACATTTTGTCTTTTGGAACTTTAACAAAACAAATTGACAAATAAAACGTCAGTTTCTTTCATGTAAAAGGAAAATTTATTTCCTAACTTGATTTACAAACTTATCCTCTCTGCCCTTTTTTCTCTTTCTTTACAAATGTGTCTTAAAAGAGGAACAAAATATCATACATTCGCTGTTAGTTTTGTTATTATAGAAAAAAGCAAATATTGACTCTTTGCTCATCCTGTCCCTGCCATTATTTTGAAGACATTGGTTCCAGTTTAACCAGACAATTAAGAATTAAAGGGTATAAAATGCATGAGTGATTAAGAGAAACCTGAAATACGAGCAAAGAGATTTTGTTTATGATTTATGTTTTTTAATGTATTAGTACATTTTCTACATTTTTATGACTGTTTCATGGCAATAAATGCAATTAAGAGTTACTATCTAATGCCTTCTTTAACATAAATTACCTCAGCGTTATGACAAATAAAATTAAAGTTCACTTATTTAAATAGTTCTTTTGTTCAATAAAAAGCATAAGCTTTTAAAATGCAACTTTGTAATTTAAATGAAAATTTTTAGAATTATCTTTGGATATGAAATAACAGGTGTTTGGATGCTACTTAAATCTTCTTCCTGGATTTCCAAATTTCTGTTTCATTCTCCTAGATTTTATTTTGTTGTTTGCAATAATCCTGCTTCTTTAATTATAAAAATATACTTCAAATTTACTCTATATTTCATTTTTATAAAGTATAAACTAATAACATCTTCATAAGTCATGTCTTATCTACAAATTTGTTCCTGCTTTGATTCACTTCTGTAACTATAATAGAAATTTGAATTATGTATTTTTATTTTGATACTCTCTTCACAAAAATCTGCTTATTCTTCTCAACACTAGACTCTCTGAGATGTTAGAGAATTGTACTTGAATAAGTATTGACCCCAAAGCAGATTCATCTTTCAATGAAGACCCAAGACTCTAATATTAGTAATTAATGTATGAACTATTCACAGGATAAGAGTTTGTGAATGTCCTTCCTGACTAGCCAGATACAGACAGATGCTTCTCATGCCTTAAGTAATGTCTTCTACCGGGGTCCTTCATTCTGGTAGGGTCCCTGAAAGCCAGTTGTATACTCTATGAACAGACTTCCTCAATTTCCTATTCAGCTTGCCACAATGAAAAAAGTATTCTGGCTTTGTTATAAAGACTTAATTTTTTAATTTGACCAAGTACATTTAGGGGTGCTTATTCTAGATCATATCAGTATTTTCTAAATAGTTCTTTCTCTATCATTTGAAGAGGCTTTATTTTTAAGTAGAAAAATGCATTTTTGTAGTGACTTATTAAAAGACAATAAAATGACTCTATGCTCAGAGAAAAACTATTCTGAATATTTTTTGAGCATCCTTAAAGAAATTCCCATCTGACCCGCTATTTTGAAAATTTGATTACTATCCACAAGTGACAAATAAATAGCTCTTTAATCAATTATTTTAGCACACACAATCATAATATTGTGCAATTATTTTTTAAATTGACTGGGTAATTTTGATACTTCTTTCAAAATTTAGTTAAAAATGCAAAAAAATTTTTTTTGCATGGTTTTATATTAAAAATTATATTTTTGAGAGTTTAGAGTTTCCACAAATTGCCGATAAACTTTTATATCCTGGCACATTTGATAAACTTGAAACATGATAGTATTTATTTATTCTTCAGCTTTTTTTCCTCCCATTCACATCATTCATTCTCTTTTTGCATTATAAACAAAATTCCCACCTTTCTTTCAAATATTAAATACTATTTTAATAAGCTAAATGATCTACATTCAGATACCCAGTTGAACTTGGTAGGAAAAATTTTCCCTATTCGTTATTATAAACATGTTACATAATTTCAGAGTTTAATTGTTTATTTAATGTGCAGTAGCCCATTGACATTTATGGAAGGAAAAACAATGAAGTCTTATTACATGATTTAATAATTAATAAAGATTTTGATATACAGACTAACAACATTCTTAGTCCCCTTTTTCATTTATCTTTTGATTATTTAATTATATGATAAACATGTTGAAACTTATAAAGTCTTTAATGGAAAAAAGTACAGAGTAACATGTTAGAAGAGAGAATATCAGACTATGAAAAGGACAGTGTGATGCTTATTTAAATAAAGTATTGCTGTGTAATGTTAATATAATACAGTAGCATATATTAACAGGGAATATGTGGACATCTACTTATTTTCATATTGAATTGTAGATTTAATATTATGGTGTATAACACTGCAACAGGTACATGTGGGTTGAAAGTATATTCTCACTTTTGCAATGAATGCATGCTTATAAGTACACATTGTTGAATGTTACTAATTACATTATTTACAAGGTGATAACTCAGATATCACTACTGAAAAATTAAAATTTTAATTTATATAATTACTGTCATATAACATTGAGACCTATGCTGCACAAAGTATAAATAAAAGCATGTTAGACATGGCTATTAAGTCAAAGTGACATGAGAATGATGCTATAAACTTTTAGATGTTATACCAGTTGTTTTAAAACATAAGCAATGAAAATTAAGACACTTACTGACTGCACACAAAACAAATATATTTTGGTAGTAATTATACTACATGCGTTGCAATAAAATTAACAAACTATTTGTATATCAAAAGGTACAGAGGCCAAAAATTTAATGTTTGTTTCTCAAAGACAAAATAATATGTTTAAAAAAGGGAGAAAAAAATAAATGACATGTGCCTTAGTTTAGACTCAGAAGAAAACTGATTGGGCTAGACAAAGAGGAACAATTATAAACTGGAGGGTAGCAAATAATTTATTATACTGCAGCTTAGAGCAAACCAACTTGGTATTGTATTCTTTTTTTCCTTCCAAAGAAAGGTTTTTACAAAAAAAAAAAAAAAAAAATCCGTTCTACTACTTTTTCTACAAATGCCCACTTCCACTTATTTAAGAGAAAGATTTAGTAATTATCAGGGATGGGGGAAGCATTGTAGTAAAAGCAGTGTCTCCAAAACTACTATTCTGTCAGAAATGAAAATTTTCATTAGATTAGTCACCATGGCTCACGCCTATAATCCTAGCACTTTGGGAGGCTGAAGCCGGATAATGGATTGAGGCCTAGAGTTTGACACCAGCATGACCAAGAGTGAGACCGCATCTCTACAAAACGTAGGAAAATTAGATGGGGATGGTGGGATGTTCCCGTAATCCCAGGTATGTGGGAGGCTGAAGCAGGAGTATCACGTTGACTCCAGACTGCGAGGCTGCAGTGAGCAGTCACGCTGCTACGGCACTCTATCCCGGGGAACAGAGCAAGACCCTTTCTCAAAAAATAAGTGCCTGTGGCTCAGTGAGTAGGGCGCCGGCCCCATATGCCCCATATGAGTAGGGTGGCGGGTTCAAACTCAGCCCTGGCCAAACTGCAACAGAAAAATAGCCGGGCGTTGTGGCGGGCGCCTGTAGTCCCAGCTGCTCGGGAGGCTGAGGCAGGAGAATCGCTTAAGCCCAAGAGTTAGAGGTTGCTGTGAGCTGTGTGATGTCATGGCACTCTACCTGAGGGTGGTACAGTGAGACTCTGTCTCTACAAAAAAAACAAAAATAAATAAAATAAATAAATAAATAAAATATTAGGTTTTAGAGTGCTTTAAATCATTGGTAGAGTTTACTTATTTAATATTATTTCTAATATAGCAATGCCCTGCATAATGACATTTTGGTCAACAATCCACCCTATTTTCTGTTTTCATCGCAACTTTTCTATGGTTAGATAGGTTTAGATATACTTTACACTTACCATCGTGTTACACTTGCCAATAATCTTCAGTATAGTAACATGCTGTAGAGATTTATAGCCTACAAGCAATAGACCCACATACCAGGTAGGGTGAGGTGAGTAGGTTATACCCACTACCCTTGTGTAAGTTCATTCTCACGGTGAGAAAATAGCTTAATGATGCATTTCTTAGAATGTATCCCTATCTTCAAGCAATGCATGGTGGCACAACAACATTTATTATAATAATAACTAAATTTTATGAATATAGAAATAATGTTAAAATAGCATATACTTTGATATTTTACTGATCTTACTTACATATCCAATTGCATCAAAATTGAGAATAAAAAATAATATTGTGACTTGATTGATAAATATTATAGCCATCATTTTATATATAAATATATTTGCATAGATATGAATATGGATACAGTTAAATATAGACCTAGATATAGGTATATTCCACTAGATTTCCAGCCCCGAAAAAGTGCTATACACCCTGGATTAGTTGATTGAAATATGAAAAATTCTTCTTGATCACAAGCTATCCTATGAGTATTGGCAAATGAAGCTGATTTAAAATTTGAATATTCTAGTTCTAGGATATAGGTATCACGATAATTTCTTATCTCTGCCTTATAAGACAGTCTAAATTAAACAAACAAACAGCTAATACAGATGTCGGATGCACATAGGATTAGTTTCTTGCTTGGATTTATGATTACAGCATCTGAAAAGACAATAATGGAATGATTTTGTATATTTATGGACCTTTACTATTTTTATGTGGATGAGAATCAGTATTCGTATCTATTTTAATTGGGTTTCTTCCAGTACATGAAAATGTTAGTTCTTTTAAATGACTTGTATTGGCTCAGCACCTGTGGCTCAATGGGTAGGGTGCCAGCCACATGCACCAGAGCTGGCGGGTTCGAACCCAGCCCGGGCCTGCCAAACGACAATGACAACGACAACCAAAAAATAGCCGGGCCTTGTGGCAGATGCCTGTAATCCAAGCTATTTGGGAGGCTGAGGCAAGGGATTGAGTTTGCTGTGACTTTGCTGTGAGTTTGTTGTGAGTTTGAGTTTGCTGTGAGCTGTGACCTCACAGCACTCTACTGAGGGTGACATAGTGAGACTCTGTCTCAAAAAATAAATAAATAAACAAATAAAAAGCATTACATTTTGTCCCTCTTTGTCAAATGGAGCTCCAGAATCTTATTAAAATTGTTTGGTATTTAAAAGAAACTCAGATCTGCATTATAATTTTTTGATAAAACCTTAATTTCCCCTAATAGCCTCTTTATGTTATCAAATAAATATTATTTAATAAAAATAGAAAACACTTAGGATTTTACAACGTAAACAATTTACTTTTGCTTCCTCCACTTGTATCCACAGTTTCTCAGCTTGGATCCTGAAATTTCAGTCATTTTGTCCCCATAAAAGTACAAGTGCTCTGACCATGCTGACACATCTATCTTCACTGGCTGCACATACTTTAATCAGTTAACAAATTACTGTCACACCTATGCACTGACTACACTCAGAATGCAGAAAAACTTTAAGCCACGATTATCTTTCATTCATATCAGTTAAAGATTCTCGCCATTGTCCTTGTAACTCAGGTAGAGAAGCTCCTCATGGTTGGTAAATTTTAGGGAAATTGGTATTTATTCCGAGTCTTGCTTTATATAGTGGCAGCATTCTTGTCACTTTGCACTTTTTCTTTAAACGACGAGTTCTTCTTTACATATATTGGATGATTCCACAATGAAAATTTCACATTGAAATATTTTCTACTATCCATGTCACTTGTCTCATTTCTAAATTTAAAACTGAAATTTCTTCAACTGTTGTCTACTTTTTTCTAGATGGACCTTTCTACCAGTGGCTAATTTATGTGTTTTCCTAATTTTTAGTATTCAAAATAACTACTACCTTTTAGTTCATTATCATCCATAAAGTATGATACTAAACACAAGAGGCTGATAAAACTTCCTAATCACCTCTCTTTCAGACATCAGTATGCATAGCCGGGGCACAGTCACATCCATCAGATTTATCTTGTGGTGTCTTCTGCTCTGCGTGCTTATTGGGAAATCTCAAAATGAAGGTGACATCATAATTACAACTAGAAATGGAAAAGTGCGAGGGATGAGCTTACCAGTTCTTGGTGGCGTGGTAACAGCCTTTCTCGGGATTCCCTATGCACGGCCCCCTCTTGGTCCACTTCGATTCAAAAAGCCACAAGCCCTGACCAAGTGGTCTGAGGTTTGGAATGCTACAAAATACGCAAATTCTTGCTTTCAAATCATAGATCAGAGTTTTCCAGGCTTTCCTGGGTCTGAGATGTGGAACCCAAATACTGATCTCAGTGAAGACTGTCTATATTTGAATGTCTGGAGTCCAGCGCCTAAACCCCAAAACGCCACCGTCATGGTCTGGATTTATGGTGGCGGGTTTCAATCTGGGACTTCCTCTTTACATAGTTACAATGGAAAATTTCTAGCTCGTACTGAAAGAGTTATTGTAGTTTCAATGAACTATAGGGTGGGTGCCCTTGGATTCTTAGCTTTACCAGGAAATCCTGAGGCACCAGGGAACATGGGTTTATTTGACCAACAGATGGCACTTCATTGGGTCCAAAAAAATATAGCAGCCTTTGGAGGAAATCCGAAAAGTGTGACAATCTTTGGAGAAAGTGCAGGGGCAGCTTCAGTTAGCTTTCATTTGCTATCTCCGAAAAGCCACCCGTTGTTCACCAGAGCCATTTTGCAAAGTGGATCCTGTAACGCCGCCTGGGCGGTAACACCTCTTTATGAAGCCAGGAACAGAACACTAACCTTAGCTAAATTAACGGGTTGCTCTAGAGAGAATGAGACTGAAATCATAAAGTGTCTTCGAAGTAAAGATCCCCAAGAAATTCTTTTGAACGAAGTGTCTGTTGCCCCTTCCGCCCCCTTGTCATTCAACTTTGGTCCAGTGGTGGATGGCGATTTTCTCACTGACACACCAGGTTCTCTGCTTCAACTCGGACAATTCAAAAAGACCCAGATTTTGGTGGGTGTTAACAAAGATGAAGGAACGGCTTTTCTAGTCTATGGTGCTCCTGGTTTCAGCAAAGATAACAACAGTATCATAACCAGGAAAGAATTTCAAGAAGGTTTACAACTGTTTTTTCCAAGAGTGAGTGAATTTGGAAAAGAGTCTATTTTTTTTCATTACACAGACTGGTTAGATGATCAGAGACCAGAAAACTACCGGGAGGCCTTGGATGATGTGGTTGGAGATTACAATTTGATATGCCCTGCCCTGGAGTTCACCAAGAAGTTTTCAGAATCGGGAAATAATGCCTTTTTCTACTATTTTGAACATCGATCCTCCAAACTTCCTTGGCCAGAATGGATGGGGGTGATGCATGGTTACGAAATTGAATTTGTCTTTGGTTTGCCTCTGGAAAGACGAGCTCATTACACCAACGCAGAGGATGTTCTGAGTCGATCTATAATGAAACGCTGGGCAAATTTTGCAAAATATGGGTAAGTGCTGAGTTTTGTAATGATTCTCTGATTTGTTTGGTTTTGCTTAGCTTTATGTGGTCTTGAATGTAGACTTTTTTAAAAAGCACAGCAGAATTTTAATTATTTATATTCTGTGTACCTAACCTGGCTTTGTTTTTTATTAATAAGTTAATTCCAGCACCTGGTGCTTAAAAGAAATGATTACCATAAAACTCTTATGACACATATTTTCTTATTTCATCTTTTAAATGTTTCAAAATACTTAACTTTGTTAACCAAAGTCTGAATGGGAATAGATGCTTATCTCCAGAACTCCAGGGATTGGGCTGCCCTGTTTAACCTGTAAATGTGGAATGGTCACAGATTTAGAAGATAGTAGAATATATCTTCTTCTGCTCTGAAGCTTGGTGCAGTGGTCCCTGGGCAGAAAGAAACACATCTCAGCTCAGGAAAATGAAAAGGTCTGATGTCAATGCCATGGGCCCTCAGATTACCCAACACACATTTGACATCTTATCATTTTTTTCTGCTAATAGGTTTGTTCAGAGAGCTCAGATTACTTGTGTTTGGCCAGAGAAATGAGGGGTCTCATGTTTAGATAAGCTGTTGTCGCTTGACCAGTCTCACGGCTGACATGAGATGGTCAGAAACGTTATAAAAACACTTATTTTCCATCATATGTTATAAATATTGTGATAATATGCCCTCAAGAGTCAGAAGAAAATAGCCATTTGGAATATATTTCCTTAATGTATGCACACATCTATAGGAAATAAAATTCTTTCTTTAAAACTACATTTATAACTCAAAAATAATTTTTAATGCATCAGAATAGTTTGTACCTATGAAATAATAAAAAGCAGAGAAATTCATAAATTTATTTTTGTAAGGATTACTTATATCAATCACTTGATGCAGTAATCCATTGCTCATACTGTATTTTTAAAATTTATTTATTTATTTATTTTATTTTTTAGAGACAGAGTCTCATTCTGTTGCCCTCAGTAGAGTGCTGTGGCATCGCAGCTCACAGCAACCTCCAGCTCTTGAGCTTAGGTGATTCTCATGTCTCAGCCTCCTGAGTAGCTGGATCTACAGGCACCCACTACAAGGCCCAACTATTTTTTTTTGTTGTTGTTGTTGTTGCTGCAGTTTGGCCGGGGCTGGGTTCGAACCTGCCACTCTTGGTATATGGGGCCGGCGCCCTACTCACTGAGCCACAGGCACCGCCCACTCACACTGCCTTTTATAATTAAACACAGTGCTGATGGTAATATTGCTTTTTGGTTTCCTTTGCTGCCCACTGTTTGGAATTCCTTGTACCCTTATGTTACTGTATGTATATTTTTACAATATCAGTTGTAAGACGTAATTCTTATCTATGTTGTTTAATGCTTATCTAGTGTGTATAAAATTTGAATTCTTGCACCTAACATTAAGGGGTCTTCTATAATCTTGCTGCAACCCACATACCCCAACAGCAACTGATTTCTGGGTAAGCTGGTTATCTCTCTAATGACAAAGGTTCCAATCTTAACCGCACCGGAGTGCTTTGTCCTTGCCATGGGTCCTGTTTAGAACACCTATCCCTCACCTCTTTAACGGCATAGTCCTGTTTTTTTAAAAGGCTCATATAGCATATCTTTAATTCCCAGAGTTGCAACTTCTTCAAACCTCTTTCACTCTCACAGAAGCTATTTATGGTAACTTGTCTATATCCTAAAGTTCACTGTAAGCTTATCTTCCTCAACTAAACAAGTTCTAGAAACAAAAACTGTCATTTTGTTGTTATATGCGTTAAAGTACTAAAATGAGTGTTTATGGTACTTCACAGATATTTGACTAATATTAAATGAGAGTTGGCAAAAGATGGTGTGAGCAAAATTTGTAAGTTTATTGTTTGTTTTAGATATGTGGGTTATTATACATAGCTATGAAATATTTTAAGAGGTTAAAAATTAATTCCATGAACTCATCCTAGAAAAAATGCTACATACCCCATTACCGAATATCACTGCAGCCACCATATGGCCAAGAAGACTGCTTTGAAAGCGACCATAGTTGAATAATGTTCCATATATTTAGCAATGAGGTATGACGAATCCATGACCTTATTTGTCAGACATCATAGGATGACAGCTCTGATAGCCATTGCAGAAAAGGAGTTCCAAAATTTCTCTGCAGGGTGGACTGGGTGCTGGCATTGGTGATAGCTTCCCAAGCAGAGTACCTGGAAGATGTGATAGTTGGCAATGAGTTATTTTGCACCCTTTCTAGGATAAGTTCATGAACTTAGTTGCCCAGTGTGCTTTCTCAACATCAGCCTAAATTTCCACTCAAGAAAAGAAGGATCATCACAATTTTAGAGCATCATTAGAATTACTTCTGTCTCATTCTGTTCTCTCCCTAGAAACTGAATCCATACGGAATGATTTGCTTGGTTTTAATTCTTTCTTAAAATTCTGGAGATTGCAAATAATTAAATATACACATTTATTAAAGTCCTTGATGCCGAAAATTTCCAAAGGGTTTCATCTTTTGCATGTTGAAATCACTAAGGAATTTATAGTATGTTTTCTCGTGTCACAATGGGGAGCACCGAGATGTTCTAAATATCTTCTTTATGGCACACACAGCTTTTGACACTGAATAGAATAAATAATTGAATTGTAATCTAGTACTTCTTCTATAAATAATGTATTATAATTAAAAAGAGATAAAGGCTAACATGTTAATTACAATCATAACTGTATATAATAGAGATTATAAACCACAAAGGGTTAAAGTAAATTTGTAAACTGGTGAGGCTGTAACAACGTATTTAGTAAGTGATTTTCTTTATAGTCCATATTTTCACAGTTCAATAGAAATAACGATACATCCTATGTACTAATAGCTGACTTGATGGCAAACGTAATGATAACTCCTGGCACTCATCGTCTTTTATCAAAGTATATGTATAACTAAACATAGAGACACGGAGTGGCCAAGGGAACTCCAGTGAGACAAAGTAGGTAACTGCCGTGTTTGGAAATCCATCTACCGCTATATTATAGGTGTTCCATTTCTTTGGCTTTCAAAGGTGGTGATTTTCACCCGAGGCCCATTTCCTCTACCCCAGGGGAGACTTACCAATATCTGGAGCCCTTTGTGAAATGGGTACAGGCGAAACTTACTGAAGGCAGAATACAAATGTCTACATACAATAACTAAGAAAATGCCATGAAGGCTACGTCGAACAGTTTGATGAGAATATTTCAGATTGTATATGAAACCATCACATTGTACCCCTTGATTACACTAATGTACACAGCTATGATTTAACAATAAAAAAATAAAAAATAAATAAAATAAACTGCTAAAATCACAGAACAGCACTCCACAACAAATAATAATTTATTCCAAAATGTTAATAATGCACGGTTAAGAAAGTCTCCTCTCTGTACTTCCCCAGAGCCCCCAAATAGCTCATTAAGAACGTAAAATGCAGAACTGGAGCTGTATTTATCATTCAGCAAATTGAGTTTTCAAGTTCATGGTTCATAAAATGTTTTCACCAATTATTCTTCTTCTTAAATAGTAAATCTATGCCTGCTATTTATAAATTTTACTGAAGTGTACTTGAATACAGAAATGTACATACCTACACTTGAAGATCAATAAGATTTGAAAAACATATGCAACCTGTTAAATACCAGCACATCAAAATAAATCATAATTTCACTGTCTTAGAAAACTCCCTCTGCGTCTTTGTAGTCTTATTCCTCATCCCCAGTCAACCACTGAGTATATTTTTATCATAGATTAGTTTTACCTTTTCTAGAACTTCGTATTATTGGAATCGAATGGGATGGAGTCTTGTATCTGGCTTCTTTTGTGCTGATGAATTGAATTTTGAATTCACCTGTGTCGTATGTGTCAGGAGATCACGTGTTACTCAGTGCAGGGGTACTATTTTCCTTGAGAGATGATACCACTGTTCATCCATCCCCTACAGGTTTTTTTTTTCTAAGGAAAATGATGGAAAAGCCAGGCAATATTTTTACAGAAAGCCTTTGCTGATACTTGTTTTTCTTTTCAGTAAAATAACTAGGAGAAAAGTGGCGGGAACGTGTATCATCCCACATTTATCTTTGTAAGAAACTATCCAGCTATTTTCTTTGTTTGAGAACTTTATACTCCCAGAACTTTATACTGCTAAGATGTTCTGCAGTCTCAGAAGTTTCGTAGCCTCAGCAACACTTGGAAATAGTGTCGCTTCTGGTGGCCATGAGTTGTGAGTCCGCTTTGCATCTCTGGTGGCTGATGGTCTGAAGCATCTTTTTACACACTCACTGGTCATTTGTAAATGTTCCATCCTGAAGTGCTTAAGTCTCTTGCCAATTTTTTTACTAGGTTTACTTATGATTGAAATGTAAGAGTCTTACATATTTAGGATACAAATCTTACTCATTTTGACAAATTTCCTCCTAGTCTATATTTTGATTTTTAATTTTGAAAATGTTTTTTATAATGCTTTCTTAATATTTTGAAGAGCAGAATTTTTAATTTCAGTGAAACTAAATTTATTAATTTATTTCTCTCTTTTCTAACATATCTTTTCATACCAAAATTTGTAAAAATGTGTTTTGTGGGCTTTTGTTTGTTTGTTTGTTTGTGTGTTTGCTTTATGGTTTTAGTTTTTTACATTGTGGTCATATATATATATATATATATAAATTAATATCTGTGAACTTCTTAAGTAAGGGTTGAGGTTTGTTTTATCCAAAAAAGATATTTATATATTCTATCGTCAATCATTAAAAAGATCTTTGTTTATTGAATTACCTGGGCAACTTTCTTGAAATCAATTCATCATATATTTGTGGCTATGATAGAGAATACTTTATTTTTCCCATTAAATGTTACATATAATGTCTATTCTTATACCAATTTCAGAGGGTTTTCAGTCGTACGTCTACAGAGTATGACTTAAAATTAGATATTTTGATACACTTTGCAAAAGCAAATTTTTTAATTTGAAAAAGAATGTTATGTCTATTTTAGGTTAGAAAGGTTAGAACTAGCTTTTCATTGGTTAGCTTGAAGAGACTGGTTATCTTAACTTTGTTTTAGGTTCATTAATGTCTTTCCCTTTCTAGTTTTCTTAGATTTATGTGTAGCAGTCTTTCATATACTTTTTGATCCTTAAACATATTACATACTTTTAAATTTCATTTTCAGATGTATTTGTTTGCTAATATCTAGAAACAAAACTGACATTTATATTGGCCTCATGTCATGCAATCTTGCTAATTTCACTTATAAAATGTTGTCACTTTTATAGATCTATATGTAGGGAATTTTTTTTTTTTTTTCGTAGAGACAGAGTCTCACTGTACTGCCCTTGGGTAGAGTGCCGTGGCGTCACACGGCTCACAGCAACCTCTTAACTCTTGGGCTTACGCGATTCTCTTGCCTCAGCCTCCTGAGCAGCTGGGACTACAAGCGCCCGCCACAACGCCCGGCTATTTTTTGTTGTTGTTGCAGTTTGGCCGGGGCTGGGTTTGAACCTGCCACCCTCCGCATATGGGGCTGGCGCCCTACTCACTGAGCCACAGGTGCTGCCCTATGTAGGGAATTTTTGTCACTTTTTTATCTCTATATGTAGGGAAAAATTTTTTGTGTAAATTGTGGTGGACAAGTGGCTTCTTTATTTCTAATATTTGTTAGTTGTTTCTTATTGTTAATTTTGTTACTGCATTCTCTAGGATTTTTAGCCCAATACTAAAAAATAGAGGGATACTAGAAGGGAGAATATATAGTTTTTTCAGAGCTCAAATAATACAGGCATTGAAAATATGTTTCCCTATAAGCATTGCTTTAACTTCTTCCTGTAAGGTATAATATGATGTATGTTTATCATAAGGAATTCAAAATAATTTTAATTTTTTTTTAGTGAATTTGATATTTTGTTCATCGGTTGTTCATAACAGCATGTCATTTATTTTTTTTTGAGATAGAGCCTCACTCTTTGCCCAGGCTAGAGTGCTGTGGCATCAGCCTTTCTCATAGCAACCTCAGACTCCTAGGTTCAAGCCATCCTCCTGTCTCAGCCTCCCACGTAACTGGGGCTACAGGTGTGCACCACAATGCCCAGCTAATTTTTTTTCTAGTTTTAGTAGTGATGGGTTCTCATTCTTGCTCAGGCTGGTCTCCAATTCCTGAGGGTAAGCAATATTTACACTAAGGCCTCCCAGAATGCTAGAATTGCAGACATGAGCTCCCATGCCTGGTCAACAGCCTGTTATTTAACTTCTAATATTTGGGGAATTTTTAGGCATTTTGTTGTTGGGGGCTTACAGTTTAATTCAGGTGTAGTAGGCAAGTATGCATAGAGCTCTGTGAAATTCCTTCCTTTGAAATAGATTGAGCATTCTCTTATGTCCCAGCATATGATCTATTTTGGTTAATATTTAATGTAGTCTTTAAAAATACGTGTTATTTGATAGGATGAGTTCTGTAAATTAATTAGTTCATGGTTATCAGGTCTTCTGTATTCTTTCTAATAATTCTGTCTACTTCTTTCAAGTTCTGGGAGACTTGTGTTAACATCCCTAACTGTAATTATTTCTTCCTCTAACCCTGCTAATTTTTCTTTTAGTATTTTCCTTATGCTAAGTATGCTGTGCACGTTTACACTTATTTCTTCCTGATTGACTATTTTATCATTATAAAACAACTCTCTCTGCCCTGAAGTTAGCTTTGTCTCATAGTAAGATAGCCACACCGAGTTTCTCAAGTTTATGTTTGAATAATATATTTTGCATCATCTTTTTATTTTCAACCTGTCTATATTTTTAATAGACCATTTCTTATGCTTGGTGAGATAAATTCATTCTCATCCTTTACCTCTAAAGTATGTCTTCCACTAGATTGCTTGCCAAGCATTATCGGCATATAATTAATAGGTAAAAAAACAAACCACCTGACAACATAATAAACTTCTGTCCTGACGTCCAGCTTCTTCGGCATTGGTTGCCATCCCCTGTCTGCTCTGTCCTGGGAATGTGCTCTCTGTGCAGCCTCTGGAGCGCTCTCTTTGCATATCTTCAACTCAGCCACAAGCTAAAGATCTAAAAAATCCCTCTGCAGAGATTTCTAGTCTACCGCTTTACATCATTCCCTTCTTCAGGGAGTCTTGTCTCCAGCTTCTTTTGTAACCCAGAACTCTGATTTCCGTCACTTTGCCTCAGTGAAGCTATCTTACCTTGGTTGAGCTTAAGCCCCTTGCAATTTAGACATTATCTTCCATTTACAACAAAAACAAAATATACAAAAAGCCCTCCGAACACATAAACAAACACAGTAAGCATGGACTCACTTCGTAGTTCTCTTTCTCTCAAATTTCCTGAAAATCACTGCCTTGATAATTTTGTGCAGTATTATAATCATTTATGAAAAGAGTACTGATTCTCTTTTAATCACCCATTCATTGAGGAAGGTGAAACCTTAAAGTGCTCTCCCATTTGTATTTTAAGGGCATATTAACTTTTATATATCTCATTCAGTTATACAAAAACTCATTTTTCAGTTACTTTAAAAGATTTTGTCAAGGATGCATCTAAATTGTGTTCATTTCCAAGCAAAATTAAGTTATTCTTTGATAATATTAAATGACATTCCAATGCTATTTTTGGTTACATTAAGATTCCTTACAAAATACAAGACACAGTACAACTGAGGCCTTTTACACTGGAATTACTTCCTATATGTACTTCCCTTGGTCCTGCTCTTCTGTGATCCCATCTGTAAATGAACATAAAACCACATTCAAATGGCACCCAGTCCATATCTGCATTATATCCAACATCCTGTCATATGTTAAAACATCAGTACAACATAACTGTTAGCTGCTGGTCATTCATCCCCAAAATAACTTGATGGCCCAAGAGGCTAAATTAAATGATACTTAATGATGTATTGTCAGCACTACTCTAACAATTGAAATTAGCGTACTCAAGAAGAAAATAAGTCAAAATACAATCAGCAGTATAATGTAAACGGGAGCAGATGGTTATTTCAGCCCTCTGCTTGCTTCCTACCCTTGCAGACCGTCTCCTCTTTCTGGCATCCTGGGTAGCAGCTCTATTCAGAGCCTGTCAGTGTGCAGCCTCAGAGGGAGCCATTCAGGAGCTGTTACCCAGTGTTCCCGGCCCCCCTAACATGCCCAGTGTTGGTCTTTCTACAGATCCTTTGTGTGTGCAATTTAGGCAACTGATTTAAAAAAATCCCCAGATTTCTGTTTTGTCTGTAAAATTGGAATATACAAATACCTAGTTCATCAGCATATTAAAATATCCCTTACCATCAATGGGGGCTGCTCTCCATATAAAAAATAATTCCCTTCTTCCTATCAGGCCCATGCTGCTTCAATACATTCTCTCTAATATTAAACATGCCTTCCTTTCAGAAGCGTACAACTGTGTAATTTTATGGCTCAAACTAATTAAATTTTCAAACAAATAAAGGTAAACTTCAAAACTGTGTAATTTTCTGGCTCAAACTAATTAAGTTTTCAAACAAATAAAGGTAAACTACAAAAATTGCTTCTCTAATTTTAGTGATGATTCATTTATTCCGAGGTTCTCTGAAATGGTATTTTCTAATGCTTTTTGCTGGAAATAAATATTATAACACATCACTTTTATTGTGTTCAACTTTGGTATCATAAAGCCAAAAAGTTACTAACAGAGTGATTTATGAATAATATCACAGGGGTTTTACTTTTAAGGATGTTATACTTTAAGTCAATATATCACAGATGGAATAATTTTTTAAGTGGTAACACAAATGTATTATTAAACTTTTTAGTGCCATGATTACCTGACCTGGATAAAATTAGTAAGGGCAAGTCTCGACTTTTATAATGGGAGTAGATGAGATTAAATTAAATTCTAAGCCATATTTTTAACAAAATGTATATAATTTTCTAAAACAAATAAATTGGAAAATGTATAAATAGATGTGCTTCTGTAAATTGTAATTGTAATTACTAGAAATTGCATATTTGACAAATTTCTAAAATTGATAATTTCGATCTAATTAGACATGCATACACACTTGCACGCATGTAGCGAGAGAAGGGTGCTTCATGTAGACAGCGATAACGTCTTTAAAAAAGTAGAAATGCACTCAGTAATGCATTATTCATATTTTTTCAAGATGAAGTTAACTTAATAATATTTAGCATTAAATGCTTATAACTGTCTTGTTTACTTATATATTACACAAGAAAAAACGTGATTGAAATAATAATATTTAAACTCCACTCATTCCCAAATGGGTATGTTTTCTTGATTACCCTGTTTCTCTCTCTCTGGGAATCATTCTTACCTTTCAAATTGCAACAACAAAACTAGAGAAAAATTTAAAGAAAATGTGGATGGAGGAACTATACTACTTCATTCTAAATTTCTGTGTTAGAATTTAGACTCTATCTGTACTCATTAGATAGCTTACGTGCAAATACTTCCACCAAGAAATTAATTTTCAAATTACAGTTGAATTTAATTTTTTTCTTTTATATTAAAACTTAATAAAACAAATATTCTAGAACCTCACTGTAATATATTTCTTACTCAGAGGTCTCTCTAACATAGCAAATGAGTATAGTTAAAGGTGCTCTTAACAGTACCGTCAAAATGACAAGGTATGTAGTAGATGGATTCTATTATTAGAATGAAAAAATGCTGAAATGATGACACTATCTACTATAGTATATAAGACAAGAAAATTGTGGCCATAGAGGAAAAGTGAATTGCTACTAATGGGTGACAGAAAAAAAGATTAACAGTGACTCAAAACTATTAACTTTCATTTCTTTGTATTATACATTTGCTAGGCTGCCTTCAGTATGAATTATTAAATACAGCCATTAAGTATGCTTAGAAAGTCCATTTAGTTGCACACTTGTAATTTTAACACGTTAGTATGCTGATAGCTGCCTGGTTAATGTTACCGAGGTTAAGGGCAGAGAAAAGGCTAAAATTAGATACCATGAGATTTAGAGACAAGTTTAAGTTTGTGAAGGACTGTCATCTGGCCATCTAGTCCAATTATTATCAAACTTACAATCAGATTTTCTGACAGATAATAGTTCATATAGTTTCCAAAGTGAAGGGAAAAAGCCTTACCCCTGATTCTATAATTATTTGTGCTATATTATCATAATTAACGCAACTGGAACATTTTGATAACTTGGCAGAAGGGTCAGGACTCAAAACCTCTAGAGTTATTTACTGCTATCATAACAGCATTGATGTTCTATCAATTCAAATCCTTTTTTTCCCCTTAGGAATAAAGTGAGGAATCACTGAGAAATTAATAAGGCAAGAAATGCTAACTGCAGCTTTCCTGTAACTTACCTCAAGTTTAACAGAATATAAATGTTAGTGAAAAAAACCCTGGTATGCATTAGTGTAACGCATTGGAAGGAAAGAATTACATTATGGGACAATTTAAAGCACGCGTAGGGCCACTGGAAGCAGCACTTGAGAGGGCAGCAGTATTTTACCATCAATGACAGCGAAATGAGATGGAGAAACAGATGTCCCCCAAAGGTCCAAATCCATAAAGAGAGCTATAAAATTAAGATACGTTTGACCAGGTAAGTCGGAATCCTCTCTCACAGTGCAGGAGGAAAAAAACGAATGCATTTTTAGTAGAAGAGGCTCATTAAAACGTGGAGACGCATCTTTAGAGGATTCGTTTCCTATCTTCTATGTTTCCTTAAATGTTTTCTTTATTTGGAAAAATTATAATATTCAGTCCACTTGTGCAAATTAAGTTTAGTCTAATTTAAGAGTTAATAAATCAATTATTATTTGGACATCAATGTTAAAATTTCATGAATGCCCATAATACACAGACATGCTTTAAAAGGCCTGTCATGTACAAGATAACAGCTTACTGTGGCCTTCAGACAAAATGCAGTAACCAAAAGGCAAATCTAAATGATTTCCTGGATAATTTTTTCTGACGGCTTCTCAATTAGATATGACTAAACTATGTTTGCTCAGATCGATGATTTCCAAGAAATTTTTCTTGATCCATTTTTTCTGCCCAATCAGTAATACTCAATATCAAAGTTCAAAAAGTATAATTGCACTCCTGTGTTTTCTAATAGTTTGTCTGTACTCATTTATATTATTGTAATAGGTACTGTTAACCAGATGCTCAGGGGATGATCTACAGACATTGTAATTAAATATGAATGTTAACTTATCAACGGAACTTCATGCTGTAAAAACAAGAGGGTTTTACTCTTATATACATTAAATTGAATGTTTTTTGATATATCAGTTCGTAAGAATTCATAGCAACATAGTAATATTCTATGACTTGTGTTAAAATATTGACCGGGAAAATGCATTTTTTCTAATAAGTCTTTAAATATAAAGATAACAACTCAGTGATGTTAGAATTTCAGATCATGATTAAAAGCCATAACATCAAACATAATTTTGGTGGTCTGATAAGGTTTCTGGAAGCATGAATAGTATAAATTTTCTCCAACTACTCAAAATAAAAATCGATAGTTTTCACAGAGTACTTGCTAATTTCAAGTTAAAAACATTTGTTATAATTGGGTCTAATATTGTGGTGATTTGTTTATTCATTCTTCCATTTATTTATCCAGCTAATATTTTTGAAAACCCATAGGCATCAGGCATTGCAGAAGTAATGGAGATTTAGCAGTAAATGAAACAGGGAAAGAGAAAAAAGCAAATGAAAAACATTGGGGGAACACAGGAAACAGAAAATCTTCACCTTCGAGAGCCTTACAGTCCAATGGAAGGAAAAAGAAAATAAAGCAATGCATATATAACGTGTCCTCCTGTGATGAAGGTGCTGAAAGTATTAAACACAGGAGCCTAGAGAATGATGTGGATGGAATGTGATATTATTTTTAGGGTAGTCATGAAAAGCCTTGGACCGAGTTATATTAGACTAGGGTGATGGTAATTCATGTGAATATCTGGGGAAAAAAGGTTCTATTATAGTATTAAGGAAATATTGCTGGACAGCAAGAAAGCTAGTGTGGCTGGAATAGGTATGTGAAGGGAAAGTGCTAGGGGGCAAGGTTGGCAAGTACAGATGGCCAAAGTATACAGAATTTGATGCCTGCATGAGCCTTTGGAATGTACCCTGAATGATGTGTTAATCCATGAAAGATTCAGGGCAATCGACTGGCATAATTTGACTCAAACTTCACAAGGAAGTGTCTGACTGACAGGTGCCCAGGGCTGTAGCAGACAGAAGAGTGAACAGGCTACGGCTGTACTCCAGGCGAGGAATGACGGGGTCCTGGATTAGGTGACAGTGCAAAGAAATGGTCAGATTCCAGACGTACTAGGAAGGAAAGTCTGACAAGATGTGCTGATATATTGGGTATGAGATATGGGGGAATAAATGGAGAGAAAGATTCCCCAAGGTTGTTTTTGACCTGAGCCATCAGAAGAGCAGAGGTGACATTTTCTGTGACAGTGGTAACCGTGGGAGGATGTGCTTGGTTGGGACAGTGTCATCAATGAGAGATCTGAGGCATTTCGATTTAAGGGGACTATTTTGCACACATACGAAGCATGTAAATTGTTATTCAGTGACCTCTGGAATTCAAGGGAGAATGGGGGCTAGAGATGTAAATTGTATCTAATGCATGGAGATGGTATTTAAGGCCAGGAGACAGGATTATATCCCTCATAGGGAGTCGTAGATAGACCACATATATAGTCAGAGGGGGGAGGAAGAGGAACCAGCATAAAGAATGGAGGGACCATTTTATTTGGATGACATGGTATCAATTTAAGACCAAAGAAAGAAAATAGAAAGAAGGAGTGGATATATGTATCAATATAGAATGAACCCAATGAAAACTACATGACTCTGTGTATAATTGTGGGTGTAAAAATGTGGATATTATTGGTAGCAAAGAGGTGGTATTTTGATGGGGTAGCAGGAACTAATACTTTAATGGAGATTCAAATGAGAATGGGAGAGAGGAAGTAGAAATTGCAACGTGAGGGAATTCTTTCAGAGGGGCTTACTCTGAAGTGGAATGGGGAGCTCCAGGAGGGGCTGTGGCTGCAGGAGAGGCTTTTGACTGGTTTTGCTTTTCATGAGGAATATTGCAACATATTTGTGTGCTGATGGTAATGGTATAGTAATTAATCTGATTAATCTGATTTCGTGTAAGCAACATGACTATTTAAATTTTTTATTTATTTTCTCTTTAGAGAACTATGTTCATAAATAGAATGAAAGCCTCATGGTTAGAACTTAGGCTATTGGTAATATGTACTACATCTAGCTTAAACAAGGGATTTAGGAGACAAGAAGAAAGGAAAAAAAAAACAACCATGACAATAAACTAGATATTCTGAACATCAAAAATAGCGATCACAGAAATAGTTTTTTATACTTATTCCACAGAAAGGTCCTACTGGAACTGCCTGACATACAGTGTGCCCTAAATTCTAGAGGATTACTTTTTTAATTTTTAAGATGAGAGGCAAATCAGAAATTTTTCAGATGAGAGGCAAATCACCAGTTGTCTAAGAAAGAATAACGCAGGAGGCAAGCAACTTAACAATGGAAGGGGGATGTCACATACTAACAGCAGGATAGGAAGCTGGAGTTGGGGTCCAGGAAAAACCTCCTATATGCAAACAGGTTTAAGCAGTAAAAAAATATTGACCCTGAGACCACAAAACACATCACATACTGCCCTTTATGTGTCCTTGAACATTCAAGGAAATATTCTGCAATAGACTAGAATAGAAAATTAATTTGTTAAAATAAAACGAATGTTGTTATAGTAAAAATAACCAAGCTCTTAAGGAATACACTTCTCATGTAATATATAAACAGGGATATTATAATACAGCCTGCCATGTGATCAGAATATCCCTAAGAAAGTACTGAACAAGGCATCTTTGGATTTGCCAATGAAAAAGAAGCTGTAGTTTAAAGAGGTTTGTTAAGAACCAACACTGAGGACCATAACCCAGAGCCACACCCAAGAAGCCTCGAGCAAGTGGACTTACTATCATGAGGTTACAGTTTGGAGCAAGTGGATTTACTATCCTGGGGTTATAGTTTGGAGCAAGTGGACTTACTGTCCTGGGGTTACAGTTTGGTTTTACAGTTTCAGGGAGACAGGAAGGTATTGGTTTAGCTTAATAAGATGGGACATCTCAAAGTGGGGGGCCCACAAGTTATAGGTGGTTAAAAGATTCTTCAGTTGACAATTGGCTGAAAGAATTAGGCTTTGTCTAAAAGCCCAGCAGTCAGTGAAAGGGAGTGCTTGAGTTAAGGTGAGGGTCTCTTAATCAGAGACAACCTACAGGACCTATGCCCAGACTGACGTGGTTTGTTACAGCTACTAAGGAACTAACTGCAGGTGTGTCTTCCAATAGTATCAGTCCTGGTAATGAGACACAGTGGAATCTCTAACAAGGAGGGAGGGGGCGCGGCGAGGCAGGACTGATCTTCCTCATGGCGACCAACTCATTTCAGGGAACCACTGGACCAAGGGAAGGTCCAGTCTGTCAGTCTCTCGCGGGGAGCTTTAAGATTTCATTTTAGTTCACAGATTCATAATTTTAAACCTATAGTATTGTTAGTATTAATAACAACAGCAATTAAATTAGTTTACTGCCAACATGTGCCAGTTCCCTAGGGGCTCAGGACTTCACCTTCACGGTCACAGCCCCACTCTGAGGAAGTTTCACCAACATCAGTACATGGTGATACAGACACTGAGACTTACGGAGCTGAAGCTGCTGAACTCCCACAGCTGTTGGTAGAAGCTGGAGTTGTAAATTGAACTTTGTGGTCTGATGGAAAAAATGCAGGAACGTCTTCCCTAAAGTTTTTCTATTAGAATTTTCATATGTTGGAGTTTAGTTTATGTCTAAGATAAAAGTGCTAATTACCTCTGTCCTGGCTTGTGATGGGAATCTGAGAAACTATGTGTAAAATATGTTTTTGGGGGTAACTCTAAGCAGGTTATCCCCCAAAAAACCAAGACACTCAGTTAATTATGAAGGAGAGCTGCGTAAGGAATAGTTTTTGTTTGTTTGTTTGTTTGTTCGTTGTTTTTTTAGTACAAGTATGCTCCATAAGTCTGCATGGGGTATTATACACAAAATTATTTATTGTTATCTGAAATTCACATTTGGCTGGGTGCTTTGTTTTCCTTAGCTTCTGCTAAGTCTAGTAACCCTGAGTGCAAGTAAATGGCCTATGATGTATAGGAAGTGTCCCCAAGCACCAGGGGTTTCGCAAAAGCTAGGGAGTATGTCAGAGGGAAGTTAAGGAAAGTCTAGGCAAGGGCCTACATCCTGGCAGGTAGACCAGAAGTAAAAATTAGAACAGTGACGTGAATGCTAGTTAGGCAACTGGATCAGGCCAGCAGGGAATGAGAATGGGGAGCCTTAAGGAACGGGCTGCATTTCTCAGGCCCTGGGGGTCGGCAGGGCTCAGCATACACCTTTCATATCTCCATGAAGGATTAGTGAGGTGAGGAAAGTCAATATTAAAATCATAAGGGCAAAAACTAAACTATTAACATTGTTAAAAAAGTAGATTTCCTTCTTCCTTATGCTAAATTTCTAAAGTTCTGAATGTGTACTTGCATTTATTTCATTGTTTTCTACTGAAAAAAAAACACTGGGAAATAAATGTTTCATAAAATTTATTCATAAAGACTTTGGATCATATTAATGAACCCTGAAATAAAGAATGAGGGAAGAATAACATAAACCAGAAAACATGCTATTTGTGGATTCTTCAAACTAATTCTATTTATACCACTAGACTGTTCAATCTCAGATTTAGTTTTCAAATGATCTATACTATAAATAAGTGTTTACAATACTCTAAATTACATAGAACCTATTTATTCCGATCTTGTAATATAAGGGATAGTACCTATATGTATTATAATATAAAGAAACCATTGTGGAAGTGAAAGAAACTTAACAATATTAAAAAATGACAAAAATTCCAGATGTACAAATCCCAGTCTTCTTCATTAGTTTTGGGTTCAGACGTTCTACAAGTTAGGCTAATATTAGACAATGGGTGGGGAGCCAGTGGCCTTCTAGGCCCTTAAGTGTGGCCATTTGACTAAATCTAAATTTTCAGGACAGATGCTTTTATTTTTATTAACACATTTTTGTTCATCTTTTATATTTCAATTTTTATTTTAAACTAATGTATTTAGAATATCAAAGAATAAAGTGTCAGTGAAATAACCTTTCCAGGTTGACGAGCACCGTTAGAACATTAACGAGCCATAGGGCTAAACTGTCGGCTGCTGTGCTCATGATTTAGTTCTAACTTCTCATACCTGACTGGCACCACTACCCCACGAGGCTGGCTGGTGGGAGTTTATGGGGCTCAGGTATTCAACCTGTGCCCTGTGCTTCTGTATCGTTGCACAGCTTGACAGTATTTTGTGATTCTGTCTGCTTAAGCCATCATGTCAAGAATAACAAGAGAACACAGAAGGAAGAGAACAGTTTGTTTAACAAGGATTGGAAATTGCACTATTGTTTCTGCTAAAGATAAGATTATTGCCTTGTTTTGTGGTACTGTAATATCAACATTAAAGAAATTCAGGGCTCACCAGCCTTATAACACTCACAAGGACCAGATGTATTTTAAAATAGATGGAGAGGCATGAATGGTTGTTGTATCGAAGCAATTAAAACAAGAAAAGCAAAAGCAAAGACAATCGCTTCAAGCAGCAATAAGGTGTGGAAATAGTGCCAGCACAGCAGCTTATAAAGTAGCTTATACACTCGGGGGTGGGGGGGAGGAAGGGATTTAGTGATGGAGAAATCATGAAGGAATGCATTGTTGAAGTTGTAGGATGCTTAGACCACAGGAATGTTTCAGGGTAAATACAACTGTCTCTTTCAAGGACAACCGTAAGTGATCAGCAAGATGAATTATCCTTCAACTTAACAGAATAGCTGTGTGCAATACTTCAAAAGGAAAAAATGTATTATTCAACCACTTTAGATGAATCATCTGATACTACTGACTCAGAGCAGGTTCTAGTCTTCATTTGGGTCATAACAGAAGATTTTCTTTATTTCAAAGAGTTACTTGCTTTGGACACTTAGGAATATAACGTGGGGAATAGATATCTTCAGCAACTTTTAAAGACAAATATTGTGAAGTTGGACTGCATTTGGTAAGTTTAGTCTCTGTGCGTACATGTGGTGCACCTTCCCTGACAGGAAAACACAAAGAGTTCGTTGCACAGATAAAATGTTAACAGGTCCAGGTGCTCTCATTGTTCCTTGAATCAGCAAAATCTCTTTGCTAATACTACTATTTTAAGTGACACTTCACATCAAGTTGTGAGTTTTATTAACTATATTCATGCAAATGACATGGCATCATCAGCTCAGTAACAGCTGAAGTTGAACGATGAGGTCTTTGGCATGAATCTGCAGTATCACTCTACAGTAAGTTGGCTATCACAGGGCAGATGTTAGCCAGATTTCTTTCTTTCCTTTTTTTTAGTCAAAATTTTTTATCTCTGCAAGAAAGATAATTAAATTTCATGAACACTGGAATCTGAAGTTTGGATTACTGAAAGAAGATTTCTGTGAGAATGCAGAATTTCTGAGTGATATCAAGTCAAATAAAAAAAAAAAACTTGAGTATTTCTTTGCAAGGTAAAACAAACTCTGCACAAAATGTGTGACAGAAAGATCCAAGCATTTCAGAGAAAGTTGGTTTTTTTCCCCAAAACATTTCTTCAGTGGGAAATTTCAGAGGAACATTTTCCAAATTTAGCAAAGGTCACTGAAGAGCAGGATGATACATGTGAATCATTTGATGAATATGCAACGGTTATCCACCTATTAAGTGGGGAATACAATAAAAGGTTCACTGACTTGAGAATCATGTCATCACAGTCAAATAAGCATTTTAGTCTCAGTTAGTTGATATTAAGGCACCTGAGGAACCACAGATGGAAATGATTGAGCTCTCAGTAGAAGAAATTTGCAAGCCATTGGTTAATGCTAAGAAAGAGCCATTTGAAATAAGGAAAAATGCAGTGGAATGTGTAAGTCTTCAGCAATATGCCTGAATAATGCTTTCTCTTTCTTTTTAACCCATTCTTGAAGCAAATTCACATTCTCTTACCCAATCCAAATCTAGACGCCCTTAAGATCACAGATGACTGACTCCACACTGCAGCCAAATATTCAAATGCTTTTCAACAAACAGCAGAAAAAACAAAGTCATTAAAAGCATTTGTTAATGTTAAAGTTAACAGTGTTTGTTTTTTGAAAATATTCAGTACATAGTAGTGAGGTTTTGACAACATATAATACCTTTTCTTGAATGTGACCTTATCTGATTACAGTTAAATCATCACAACCTTCCAACATGAAATGTTCCCCACCCCAGTGTAAATTAAGACCATTTTTAAAAATCTTTACCTTCAATTATATTAATTAGTAAAGTGGCATCAAGTGTTTTCTTTTTTTTTTTTTTTTTTTTTTTGTAGAGACACAGTCTCACTTTATGGCCCTTGGTAGAGTGCCGTGGCCTCACACAGCTCACAGCAACCTCCAACTCCTGGGCTTAAGCGATTCTCTTGCCTCAGCCTCCCGAGTAGCTGGGACTACAGGGGCACCCGCCACAATGCCCGGCTATTTTTTGGTTGCAGTTTGGCCGGGGCCGGGTTGAACCTGCCACCCTCGGTATATGGGACCAGTGCCCTACCGACTGAGCCACAGGTGCCGCCCAATTTTTTTCTATCTTTATTTATTTTCTTTTTATTTCTTTTTTACATGTTTGTAATACTTACATTAAGAATATTAAAATGAAAAAAAATCATTAACTTGGGCAGCACCTGTGGCTCAAAGGAGTAGGGCACTGGCCCCATATGCTGGAGGTGGCGGCAAAAAAAAAAAACACAAAAAAACATTAACTTTTAAATATAAAATTAAACTTCATCTTTCCTTGCTCTTTCTTATGCTTGAAACATTTGCTGATAATTTGCTTTAAACTCATACATTTATTTTTATTGTTTTAATTTTCTTTTTCTTCATTTTTAAATTATGGGAATATTTAAGTGTAGGATTTTTTAGGATAAGTTATGATTTAAACAGAGTATACTCTCAGCTCACTGTTTCAAGTGGTTAAGAAAAGAATTAATAAAATTATTTTGCAAAAACTAGTATTGACATTCCAAAATATCGAAATAACATAGGTACATTTTCCCATTGTATACCTACTCTCTATATAAACATATTGTAAGATGATAAAAGACCAAAAGTGTCTCTAATCTTTAGTGATTTAAGAACTGGAAATTATTCATTGAATAAAGAAAAAAAATAGAGAAGAAAAGTTATGATAGGAAAATAATGAAAATAATTATTTGATCATTTAATAACTAAGAAATTATATAAAAATAAGTTCAACATCAGAGTGATTCCACCTTTATTTAAGGTTTTGTTTAAATTGTACTGACAAGTATGTTGTTTAACAGTAAATTTCACAAAAAGAAAGGTAAGAAATTGGCAAAGACTGAAATTATGACTGTTTTATTTCAAGAGTTAGGTCATTACTATCATCGATTTGTGCTATAACTTAGAACTAATGGGATCATATGAAGAAAGAAACCTCTCTCCATTTGCTTATACACTTAGGAGTGTCACACGTCATGTTAAATATTCAAAATATATCGCGGAATACCCATACCAATAAGAAACATTTTTAAAAACCCTTGAAAATATATTTGATAATCTACACTAATCAAATTTCCACATTTTCAGACTCTCAAACTCTTTCACTTATCCTCTTGGGGATTCCCATTGAGGCAGAAAATCTCACTATATGAACATTTCTTTCACCATGACCGTAACTGGTATCTGGCTGATCTTGAAGATTCTATTTCACCTTCAGTCCACTCAAGTGGTGGCTATTTTTGTTTGACTACTCATATAACAGAGAATTATATACATATACCTGTGTATCTGAGTGCTCATTACCAGTTCCAAAGCATTCTTTTCTCCAACAGAATAAACACTCATAAAACAAAACCCATTCACATCCCATACTGCAGTCACCTGCTAAAACCCTGCTGAGATCTACTCCTTCTTTAGAGAGATGTAGCATCTAGCTTACTTTCTTTCTCTCCACCATCAGTCTTGTACACATTTAAAATTATTTCTGTGTGCAGACCAGCCATCTATTTCCTGTTTTGGCCTCTCTCTTCCAATCGTACACACTTGCAAGAATCACAAACTTATTTATGTCTAAATATATGATTGATACTAAACAGCTGGAAGGGTCTGGAAACACTTATGCACACACACGTACACAGATATAAATTCAAGGCCCTAAACTCGAGATTTTTGGTAATGTTGCCTAGCATTAAAAATCTCTAGCCAATACATTTCCTGAACTTTTCTAAAGAATTTTTATACCATGGTCTCTCTCCTCAATGCTCAAAAATTCCTTGTCCACTCACACTTCAGTTATAAACTTCCTTTCAACACACACTCACACAGAGAAAAACACACACACACACACATACACACAAAATCAATCAGTTCACTAAATCAACCCCCCACACATGTCCATGCCCAAATGCCCTCTACCTCCCTCTGGGCTGCAGATCTCTCTGTCCTTGCCTCCCAACTCTACCTACAGGTGGGTTGTGTACAGCCTGCCCACTCGTGGCTGCAATCACTTGGCTTTCAAAATTAATTTTCTTATCATCTTCATAACTTTTTGCCCTCTACTAAATTATCCTTATAGCTTTACTAATATGCAATGTTTCTAATCTTAAAATAAAAATGACCTCACATTGTTCAACAGCTGCTTTTCCATTTTCTCTATCTCCCTGATAGCACAACTCCCTGAGTGATTTATCTCTACCGATTGCCCACGTTTCTCCTTTCATTTTGTGTTTAAAGTGTGATACTAGCCCATACCCCATTCTAACTATTCTGATAGCGGTTGGTGATTACTCTCACATCTCCAAACCATGTCACCATTTCCCAGTCATGTCAGTTAACTACCCTCAGAGTTCAACAACCGTACACTCTCACCTCCCGGAGCATCTTCTTCAGTTGAGTAATGGACACCCAGAAACCACCAGGTTTTGTCCAACTTGCTTGAACTCACCAGGTCTGCCTCCTTCACAGATTCTTCTCTGCTTGTCCTCTATGACTAGGGTAGTGTTTCAAAGTTCAGCCCTTCAACATCTCTTCCTTCCCATATCATTACATAGGTGATATCATCCAATTTCACATCTTGAATGATCATCTATAAATTGATGGCTTCCAAAGTTATATCTGTAGCCAAGAACTCTTCCCTGAACCCTGGGCCCTATCTACCTACCCACTCAAATAAGTATCGCAAACTTCCCATAATTTACTTTGAATATTCTCCTCACAGCCTTTCCATTTCAGTTCAAAGCATCATTCCTTCACTTTCTTACGCAAAAAAAACTCAAGATTCACTCTGCTGCCTCCATTTTTACCATTCCTCATAGCCAGTTTATTAGTAAATCCTGCCAACTTGACCTTAAAAAACAAATAACTGAGCCAGAATTTTCTTAAGAGTATACATAGTTTATAATTGTTATGACCATTTTGTAATCTAAAACAGTCATAAATATAGTCTGGACTTTAGCGAGTATTAAGAGATTATTGTTTCCTTTATTAGGTATACATCGTTTTCTTGGCATATTCCTACATCTTTATTTTGGGAAATATATACTGAATTGCTTGCCTGCACAATGTTCTGGAGTGTATATGACAGCATAAACAAACAAATAGTTAGAAGGGCTCCACAACTTCCCACGCTCTTTTCCTTCCTCTCTTCTTATCCCTTTACGGTGCATTTTTTATCTGATTAATCATCCTCCTTATCTCCCTCCCACTAATATATAAGTTACAGAAAAATCGGGAGTTTCGTTTATGTAGCTCAAACTATATTCTCAGAACCTACAACGCTGTCGGGCACAGAATAGGTAGTTAGTGAATAATTATTGGATAAATGAATAATTACATAATTGGATAGATTTTTTTTTCACCTTCCCAACCTCTAAATCACCCAGGAGCTCAGTTCTTAGATATCCTTTCCTTGTTCCTATACCCTTTAATAATTAATCTCATTCATTTGCATATTAAACAACATGTATATGCTTATGAAGTTGTAACTCTGTAAATGTCTCCTTTATTTATAAGTTACTGAATAATCAAGTTTTGCTATTTTGAATCCTTTCCCTGTTCCCCATTAGCAAAATCTGTCAGTTCAATTTTAAAAATCCATCTCCAAGTAACTCAGCTCTGACTATCTTCAGAGCTACAAGTCTGATCTGAGCCACCTGCTGTCTCTTCCAGTGGTGTAATGGCCAGACTCCCCTGTCCTGTTCTCGTCTCTGTAATAAATTCTCCTTTCTCTGATTAGAGGGATTATTTCAAAACGTAAGCCCTATCTTACCATAGCTTTGATAATAACCCGCTAGTGATTTCTGATTTTAGCTAAAATGAAATCTGAATTTATTATAATTATCTCAGTATCTATAATTATATTATAATTTTCTCTATATCATGTGGTTTGGAAACCTCTGTGGAGATTCCTTCCCCGCTCACTATACTCCAGCCACCTAAGAAATGGTCTCTTTTATACCACTTATTAAAAATTAATTGATTAACATGCTTGGAGAAGTTAAACAACTTCAAACAAGTTTTTAGTATCAGAGTCTGGTTGCAAAACTGTCTTTTGTGGGAGAAATTTGTATCTGTAGAGAATTTATTTTAATGCATCCAGGACACCCTTTGTCCTAGGAAAGCGTAACTGAGAATCTAAGACCTTTAAAGTTCTGAAACGGAGCATTGAGTAACCATTCTTTTTGAGGCCTCCTTACTTTGAGGTTTCATCTTGTCACAAGGCCACCTTTGCTAGCAAAATCTACTCCTTTCCCTCTCATAACCTGTCACGCCACTAAAACCATAAATGAGTTACCACCATAAACTATTTTTTCCCACGCCCTCGACCACATTCTTCATGTCACCTCCAGATGGTTCATGAGCCTCTCAACCCAACCCTTCAGACTGAAGGTTCTTTGGAATACATGTTAAATAAATTCATATGTCTTTTATCCTATTAAGATTAAAGGACCGAGAGAGAATATGGAGAGGGAAGTGTAACTTTTCATGTACAAGAGCAATTTAAACCAGGAATGAATAATCTGTCAAGTTAGTAGATAAAAGCAGCAAGACAATTTTTGGCAAGAAGATGCCTTAGATACTCAGAATCTGGATGGGTAGTTTTGATATATTATTTATTGCCACATTTAATTAGCAAGATTTTTTTTGGTTCTGGAATACTGGGTCACAATGTTGGTAATTTTAAAGGTAAAGAGTGGACATATTGTATTTTAATTACATTTTAATCCTAACATATTGAAATTATTCAGATTGGAAGTTGAAAATTGAAATAGTCGCCTTACTATGCACTTCTTCAAGTATTTTTCACTTTAATTCTTGTTTTTTAATTTAATTTCCAACATTTTATGATGCATTGGAAAGAGGATGGCATCAGAGGAAAGTAAGCTGGATTCTGAAGTCCACATTTACCAGATGGCTGCCAGGTTAATTATTCCCTCAGCGTCTCTATTTTTGTAATAAAAAGTACCTCACATAGAAATTGTGGAAACTTGTCTACTGGGCAGTACGTGTGCTATTGTGGATATACAGAAACCTGGATATACTCATGGAAAAATCACCAGCAAGAGCTAGATTGGCTGTCGTGGTGACAGGACTGTGTTATCACCATCTGCCCCGACGCTGTTGTTTCCATCGGCTTCATCTTCTGCCTCTTTATTATTACAGTTTCCATTAATTAAACGTTTCCTTAGTATCTAGGAAGGCTTCTAAGCATTTTGTGTAGATTTTGAATGTATTTTTTTTATCACCACTCTATGTAAAATGCGTTAATATTCCTATTCTACAAATAAAGCCATTGGCAATTTACCTAAACTTGCCCAAGACCATATAACTAGTAATATTTTTAATAAATACTTTTCTATTGCCGTTTTTTGTTTTTAAATTATGGTAACTAAAATAAAAGTTCATAATTCCTCTAATCAGGAGTGAAAATTTGAAACATAAGATGAATATATTTTCAGCAGGAATACTTTCCATCTTTATAAATTTGTCATCCTCAAGGTGGTAAATAACTTTTATCCCATCCCTCAGATGAAATACATTTTAAGATTCCTAATTTCAAAAATCTTTATATTTATTTCACACTTATAATACATTCCCTATTTCATCATTATGTATTCATGTAAAATGTTAAACTCATATTTTAACATTTCTGCACCCCTAGTCATAAAACAATGTAAAACTAATAAGACGTGATGATTCTCATACTTCAGCAATTCCTCAAATAGATATTTTTGCATAAAATTCATGAAATAGTTTCCAATGTTTATTGCCTTGAAATTCACAAGTTATTAAATAATACCTGTCAGTGTAAAGTAATTATTCTTGCAGTTTTCATTATAGTGCAATTTTCCCTGCTCAGAAGAAGTTAAATCCTGTGACTGACTTAGCTACAATTAGCAAGCCATTCAGAAATCACATACATCACTGTCCCTGGAGAAGAGTCTGGAAGGAATTGCACGAGCTATATTTAGCATCTTGGAGAGCTGCAGAGTCCATTCTGTTCATCTTTCTCATATTTCCATTTGTAAGTACAAGCCGGAAAGCTGGAGCCAAGAATGGCCGGAAGGAAGGTTTTCTTTCCACACCCTTCTTCAGCTCAGCTCACAACTCTTTTCTATGACTCAACAACCAGTTCCAAATTACCAAGTGCTTTTTAAAGATACTTGGCTCTCCTGCTTGTGTTTTTTTAGATGATTATACTACCTTAATTTATTATATCCATTCATTTGTTTATTTCTTGTTTTTGTTCACTAGTTACGTTGGCGGTCCTCTAAGATCAAGGACTTTATAAGTTCCATTCGCTGTTGCGTGCATTGCTCACATACAAGTTCCTGGCACACAGTCAGTGATAAAATACAATTAATTAATAATAAACAGATTCCTGGAAAAAAATCAGTTCAGTTTTGTATTGTGGACTTAAGACCAAATCACAAGAATACTGAGTATCATCTACCTCCAGATAAGAGTAATTCATTTTGTTCACAAGTGAAAGGATAGTCTTAGTCTGAGGACAAAAAATAATGTTATGTATCAAGCAGGGTTAGTGAATGGATGGTGAATATATCTAGTTATAATAACAACTAAGATTATGTAATAAGAGATAATTCAGTTATATTCTATGTGGCCTAAAGCAGAGAATCTCTGGGTAAAATTTTAAAAAAGATATTATTTTTAAATTTTACATTAAAAAGTCATTTTGTTTTTGAGAAAATAATTAAAAATAGTCCCAGCACCTGGAATTATCTTAGGACTTAGATCAGCGGTTCTCAACCTGTGGGTCATGACCCCTTTGGGGGGGTCTCCTGAATATCAGATATTTACATTATGATTCATAATAGTAGCAAAATTACAGTTATGAAGTAGCAATGAAAATAATTTTATGGTTAGGGGTCACCACAACATGAGGAACTGTATTAAAGAGTCGTGGCATTAGGAAAGTTGAGAACCACTGACTTAGATGAAGGTCTCTTTTACCAAGTAGATTTAGTAATCAATAAAGTTGTCAGGGATTGAAATTGACTGTCCAGAATGTAGCACACATCCCATTAGAAAAAGAAGTTGGAATAGCACTTGGCAGATATTCTAGAGAGAATAGAACAGGGATTGAAAGATTGAAAAAAAAGCAATTCAAAGAAACATCAACTTTATCGAAGGGCATAATATTATTTTTGGTAAAAAGTAAAAATTATTTAAGTAGTAGAAAAGCTAGCAAGAAATAACCCCAAAGGGGCCCGGCGCCCATAGCTCAATGAATAGGCTGCCAGCCACATACACTGAGGCTGGTGGGTTCCAGCCCGGCCTGTGCCTGCTAGACAACAATGACAACTGCAACAAATAAAATAGCCATGTGTTGTGGTGGACGCCTGTAGTACAGCTACTCAGGAGGCTGAGGCAAGAGAATCACTTAAGCACAAGAATTTGAGGTTGCTATGAGCAGTGACGCCATGGCATTCTACAGAGGGGCGAAATAGTGAGACTGTCTCAAAAAAAAAAAAAAAAGTAATACCCCAAAGAAGACTTAATGAAACAATTTTAAAATAGAAAATCTTGATTATAAAATACTTTTGATTACATGCTAAGAAACTGGTATGGTTCAATGAAAAATAATTAAAGGTGAAAATAACACATCATAACCATTCCAAATTTTAGATAATATGCATAATATATTTTAAGCTTATTAACTAATGATTAAATAATGAGAAGAGTGGAATTTTGGAAAGAAATAAGGTATTATTTATGGCAGATACTAAACATATTTGTTGTTACCTCTTTAACATTACACAGATTTAAATTTATTTGGGACACTAATTTTCACCAAATATCAGTGTCTGAAATCAACCATTAAAATAAAGTAAAATTATTTGGGATGTATCACCATTTTAATGGTTAGAAATTCAATTTGCTTTGATCTTCACTTTGGAAAATTCATTAAACATGATTTGGGCTCTAGTCTTTACACGCAGGCCTTGCAATGCAACTGATTTAAAGAGCTTATTCTGCTGATAATTTCCTCCAAAAATAGTGTCCTTGATATTCCTACACCTTACGATGGCACATTTGTTTCACTTTCCCTTGCAACGAAGTCATTTGTGTATAGATATACAAATTCAAATACAAATAGATATATTTAACATATTCATCATATTGTCTATGTTTTTGTTGCACATTGGATATTATATATGTTTATACATAAAATTATACTGTACTCAAGATCTTAAAAATATTAAATTCGATTTATTATTTATAAGTGCAATGAAAGGAAGTTCAAGTGAAATACCATATAGTTTTTCTGGAAGCATGAAAAATACGTAGGGCATTGATATTTCATGATTTCGCGATGAGATCTGTGCCATTTGAAAGATGCCGCAACACTCAATAAAGAGAAAATGTTTTGAAAATTAGATAGGATTTTTGTAAAGACTCCAAATAAACTAGGAAAAAATGGTATAACATTTCAACGTAAAAGGTGAAGAATATTTTATTTATAAAGTTTATCAAATATTCTGAAAAATAATATGGGTTAGGTCATTTGAACAAATATTAGATAAATAAGATCATCACAGGCATACATGCTATGCTAAAAACTACATTATTTGTCATTGTATTTGTACTGAAAATGGAATCTTGTTATACCTCATTTGTATCACTGTATGCAAGTATCTGGTTTTAAAAACCGCCTGAAGACTGCTTTGTGTTTTGTGTTTGTTTGTTTGTTTTTTAAATTGGTTCCTGCTATGTTACACAGGCTGGTTTGCTCATGTTCATGTTAAGATACGAAGTTGCCGTTACAAATGCCTCCAACCTTTAGAACTTATTTATTTATTTATTCATTTTATTGTTTGGGATTTCTTGAGGGTACAAAGGATTAGATTGCACTGATTATATTTGTTAGGTGAAGTCCCACATATAATTGTGTGCCTCCCCAAGAGATGTACCATACACTGTGACCCCCATCCTCCTCCCACCTCCCCTCTCCCCATCCTTCAATCCCCTACCCCCCCCACCTTGTATTAGATCATCTATTGCCTTCATGTTAGAACTCAGTACACTGGATTCTTGCTTTTCCATTCTCATGATGCTTTACTAAGAAGAGAGAGTTCCACCTCCATCTAGGTTAATACAAAAGATGTAAAGTCTCCATCTTTTTAATGGCTAAATAGTATTCCATAGTATACATATACTACAACTTAATTCATTCCTGGGTTGGTGGTTGTTTAGGTTGTTTCCACAATTTAGTGATTGTAAATTGAGCTACAATAAACAGTCTAGTGCAAATGTCCTTATGATAAAATAATTATTTTTTTTTCTGCTGTGTAGATGCCTAGTAATGGGATTGCAGGATCAAAAGGAAGGTCTAATTTGAGTTCTTTCAGGATTCTCCATACCTCCTTCCAAAATGGCTGTATTAGTTTGCAGTCCCACCAGCAGTGTAAAAGTGTTCCCTTCTCTCCAAGCCCTTAAAATTTTAATGTGCTATCCATTGTGCCATAGAGCCACCTTAGGTCCCATCAGGAAAACACAAGACTTATGCTTGCTTTTACAATCATGGGCTTTGAGACCAGATAATTCATGTTTTTGAGTGTGAAGTCTAACTTAGGCATTCTAGTTGTGTAATCTTGGACAAGTTACTCTTGGTACCCCAGGTTGCTCATTTATAAAATTGGAGTAGTCACATAACTCCCTTCAAAGAACTGTAGTGAAGATTAAATGAATTTGCATAAAAGGTATTTAAACGAGTCTAATAGATATAGTTTCCAATAAATGTTTACTAAAATACATTGGGGATTTTATCTTTTTTTAAAAAAAAAAAAATCTTAGCACATACAAGTAACTTTTTGTATTTTGTAAAGCTCAAGTCGGGGCTTTCGTATACTTGTCAACAGAATAGCGAATGCTGTACCTGATAGGTAGATTTTTATCCCTCACTCCTCTCCACTCACCACCTTCTTAGTTTTCAATGTCTGCTAAACCACTTTATGACCATATATGCACCTTGTTTAGCTCCCACTGTGAGAACATATGGAATTTGTTTTTTATTCCTGAGATATTTCCCTTAGGAGGATGGTCTCTAGTTGCATTTGAGTTCTGCAGAAGATACTGTTATGTTCCCTTCATGGCTGAATAGCCCTCCAGTTTGTTATGGCTCACATTTTCTTTATCCATTTGATAGTTGACGAACCCGTAGGTTAGTTCAATACCTTTGTATGTGTGAATTGTGTTGCAATACAAATCCCGGTTAAGTTGCCTTTTCTAAAATAAAATTATTTCTTTTCCTTTAAGTAGATACCCAGTAGTGAGATTTCTGATTGAATTGTATGTGTGCTTTTAGTTCTCTGAGAAATCTCCGTACTGTTTTCCACAGTTCAAACTAGTTTACATTCCCAACAAGAGAGTATCAGTATTTCATTTTCACCACATCCATAACCATATCTATTATTTTTTGGCATTTTACTGAGGGTATTCTGACAGGGGTCAAACTGTATTTCATTGTGGTTTTAATTTGCATGTCACTGATGATTAATGATATTGTGCATTTTTCATGTTTTGGGGCCATTTCTCTATTTTTTTTTTTAAGGCTATTCATGTCTAGCTCTCAAATTTTAGCAGAGTTATTTTTTTTTTTTTCATGCTAATTTGTTTGAGTTCTTTGTAAATTCTGGATATTAGTCCTGCGTCAGCTGTATAGATACAAATATTTCCCCCTACTCTGTAGATTGCCTATTTTACCTGTCCATTATTTCCTTTGCTGTGTAGAATTTTTTAGTTTAATTAAATCCCTTTTATTTATTTTTGTTCTTTTTATTTCTTTTAGGGACTAAGCCATACATTTTTGCTCAGGCCAATTTCCTGAAGAATTCTAGGTTGTCTTCTAGAATTATTATGGTTTCAGGTTGTACACTGAAGTCTTTAATTCGTCACATTACTGTTTGTATATGGTAAATGACAGGGATTCAGTTTCATTCTTTTGCATGTGGCTATCGATTTTCCCAGCACCATTTGTTGAATAGGGTGTCCTTTCCCCAGTATCTGTTTGCTTCTGCTTTGTTGAGAATCAGTTAGGTCAAGCTCAATAGCTTTATTTGTGGGTTGTTTATTCTGTTCCATGGGTCTTTGTGCCTACTTTTATACTAGACCATGCTGTTTTGATTATGACAGCTTAGTGATGCATTTAAAGTTAGATAAGGGAATATGTGATGCTTCCAGGTTTGTTCTTTTCACTCACTATTGTGTTAGCTTTTTGTGCTGTCTTTTGCTTCCTTGTGAAGTTTAGCATTACTGTTTTCCATATCTGTGAAAAATGACTTAGGTATATTGATGCAAATTGCATTGAATCTGTTTAATAATCACTTTGGACAATATGGACATTTCAACAATTTTGATTCTTCCCTATTATTAGCATGGCATATTTTTACATTATCTATGATGTTTTTATCAGTGTTTTGTAGTTCTCCTTGTAGGAATCTATCACTCCCTTAGTTTAGTATATCCCTAGGTGTTTTCTTTGCACCTGTTATAAATGGCATTGAGTTATTTATTTGATTCTCAGCGTGACTATTATTATTACATGTAAATGCTGATGACTTGCGTACATTGATCTTGTAACCTGAGACTTTACTGAATTTATTTACTAATTATATCAATCTTTTAGTGGAGTCTCTAAGGTTTTCTAGAACTAATTCTTTTGTTTAATTTATTTTTATGTTGTTTTATTTATTTCCATTTCATCTAGTTCTTCTCTGATCTTTGTTATTTATTTTCTTCTGCTACCTTTGGGTTTGGTTTGTTTTTCTTTTTCTGCTTCCTTGCACTGTGATGTTATGATGTTAATTTGTGATCTTTCTGTCTTTTTGATGTAGGCATTTAAGACCATGAACTAGCCTTTAGCATTGTTTTTTTTTTTTTTTTTTTATCCCGTAGATTTTGAAAGCTTGTGTGTCTCCTTTGCTGTCCAATTCATAAATTTTGTTCAATTCCAGTTTGATTTTTTCATTGATTCATGGATCATTCATGAGCAATGGTTTTAACTTCCATGTATCTGTGTAGTTTTGAGAGTTCCTCTAGGAATTGATTTCTCATATTATTCCACCATGGTCTAGGAAGATATGTGGTGTGATTTTTTTTTTTTTAATTTGTTGAGAATTATATTGTGGACTAACATAGTATCTATTTTGGAAAATGTCTCATGTGCTGATGAGAAGAATGCTTATTCTGCAGTTTTTGGGTAGAATGTTCCATACATGTCTGTTAGGTTCCTTTGTCCTAGAGTCCCATTTAAGTTCAATATTTGTTTATTTTATGCCTCAGTGATTTGTCCAGCTCTGTAAATGGAGTTTTGCAGTCTCCAGCTATTATGAAATTGCTATACATTCCTTGTTTAGATCTAGTAGGATTTTTTTCATGAATCTGGGAGCTTCTGAGTTAGGTGCATATATATTTAACATTTTTATATCTCCTTGTTGAATTAATCTCTTTATCATTACATAATAACTATCTCTGTCCCTTTATATCATTGGTGATTTGAAGTCTATTTTTTTCTGCTATGAAAAGAACTTCTCCTGCCTGCTTTTTTTTTTTTGCATTTGCATGGAACATCTCTCCTACCCATTACCTGGAGCCTATGAGAATTTCATGAATTGAAAGGTATTCTTAAGACAGCATATATCTGGGTTGTGTTTCTTGGTCCATTCAACCAATCTGTATATTTTAAGTGGAGCATAAAGGTGTTTACATTCAATATTAGTATTTATATCTAATATACTGTTCTCCTTATCCTGTTAATAGTTTCTGAATTAGTTTGTTTTCTCCCTTTCTCTTACAATTTTATAGGAGCTGTGGATTTTAAATTTTGGAAGTATTTACACTAGAGTTTATTAATTGTTTTATTCTCTTTATAGCTCACTTTTAAGCATATCTTGTAGTGCATCACAAATTCCCTTACTGGGCTGGGTGTGGTAGCTCAGACCTGTAATTCCAACACTCTGCAAGGCTGAGGAGGGTGGATTGCTTGAGCTCTGGAGTTCAAGACTAGACTGAGAAAGAGCAAGATCCCTTCTCTACTAAAAGTAGAAAAAAACTAGCTTGATATCAATGGTGAGAAACTGTAGTCCCAGCTACTTAAAGAGGCTGAGGCAAGAGGTAGAGGTTGATGTGAGCTATGGTGTCATAGCACCCTACCCAGGGAAAGAGAGTGAGACTGATACAAAAACAAAAAAAATCCCTTAATGATTTCTTATCTGGGAAGACTTTACTTCTCCTATTTATAAAACTTAGTTTTGCACAATTCAAAGTATTGGTGGCACTTATTCTGTTTAAGAAAACTAAAATCTCTAGTGATACCAGCAGTTTCCCTCAATTATATCCTGCAGATAGGCTTTGCCTCTTTTGCTTTTTCTTCTTCCTCAGTGTTAGATATGATTCTCTGGTTTGTTCAATTTACATAATCCCATATTTCCTTGAATGATTATTCATTATTGTTTCCTTCTTTTACATTTTTGACTTACTAGATCAATTTGAAAGCCTGGTCTTCAAGCTCTGAAAATCTTTGTTCTGCTCTTTCTGGTCTGTTTTTAAAACTTTTGTCTGTGTTTTTATTTATTTATTTATTTATTTATTTGTTTATTTTATGTATTTTTTTTTGAGATAGAGTCTCATTTTGTTGCCCTCAGTAGAGTGCAGTGGCATCACAGCTCACAGCAACCTCAAACTCTTGGGCTCAAGCAGTTCTCTTACCTCAGCCTCCCAAGTGGCCGTGACTATAGGTGCCTGCCAAAACGCCCAGCTATTTTTATATTTTTAATTTTAATGATTTTAATTTAATTTTAATTAATTAATTCATCTATTTTTAATTCTTTATTAAATGATTTAATAGCTGTATACATTAATGTATTTAATAGCTGTGTACAATGTGATGATTTGATATACAATGTGGAGTGCTCACATCTAACTGATTAACATAACCATCTCATTGCTTACTTATTGGTTGTGGTAAGACATTCACATTCTATTATTAATAGTTTAGAAATGTGTCATTGTATTATGCACATTAGGTTAAGTCCCCCCAAATACCCTCCCTCCTCCTGGCCTGCCCACTCACCTCCCCTCTCCTTCCTCTTTCCTCCTTCTTTCTGGACTATACTTATATTTTACCATTCCTATGAATGTTTAAGTGATAATATACTGATTTAATAGTAGTATTGAATACATTGCATCCTTTTTTTTTTTCATTCTCGAGATATTTTACTAAGAAGAATATGTTCTAGCTCCATCCCGGTAAACATAAATGATGTGAAGTCTCCGTCTTTTTATGACTGCATACTAGTCTATGGTGTACATATACCACAATTTGTTAATCCATTCATGGGTCAATGGGCACTTGGGCTGCTTCCATGATTGGAAATTATGAATTGGGCTGCAATAAACATTATGGTGCACATGTCTTTGTTGCAAAATGATTTTTGATCATCAGGGGGAAAACCTAATAGGGAGGATGCAGGATCAAACAGTAGATCCACTTTTAGTTTCTTGACTATTCTCCAAAGCTGTTTTCAAAAAGGCCATATTAGCTTGTATTGCCATCAGCAGTGTATAAGTGTTCCCTTCTCTCCACATTCACCCCAACATCTGTAGTTCAGGGATTTTCTGATGTGGGCTAATCTTACTGGAGTTAGATGATATCTCAAAGTGGTTTTGAATTGCATTTCTCTGGTCATTAAAGATGATGAGCATTTGTTGATGTGTTTGTAGGCCATGTGCCTGTCTTCTTCAGAGAAGTTTCTGTTTAAGTCTCTTGTCCACATAGAAATGAGGTTATTTGTTCTTTTCTTATTGATTAGTTTGAGCTGTCTGTGAATCTAGCTATTATACCTTTGTCAGAAGCCTAACCTGGAAATATCTTTTCCCATTCTGAAGGCTGTCTCTTTGCTTTATTTACTGTGTTCTTGGCTGTGCAGAAGCTTTGTAGTTTGATCAATCCCAGTAAAATAATTTTAGTGTTGCTTCAATTGCCATGGGGGGGGGTCCTCCTCCTAAAAAATTCTCCGAAGGCAATTATTTTCAAGTGTTTTTCCTGAACTCTCTCCTAATATTTTTATAGTTTCATATCTTAAGTTTAGATCTTTTATCCAGTGAGAATCAATCTTTGTTAATGGTGACAGATGGGGGTTTAACTTTATTCTTCTACAGGTCTCCAACCAGTTCACCCAGCACCACTTGTTAAATAGGGAATCTTTCCCCCAGTGAATGTTTTTAATAGGTTTGTCAAAGATCAAATGATTATAAGTGGTTGGGATCATCTCTTGGTTCTCTATTCTGTTCCATACGTCTACCTCACTGTTTTTGCTCCAGTACTAGGCTGTTTCAATCACTATAGATTTATAGTGTAGCCTGAATTCTGGTAATGTGATACCTCCCGATCAATTTTTATTTCTGAGTAGTGTGTTTGCTATTCAAGTTTTTCTCTGATTCCATATAAATGAAGTAGTGTTTTGTTTTGTTTTTCCCCCAATTTCTTTAATGTATGATGATGGGGCTTTAATAGGGATTGCATTAAATCTGTATATTGCTTTGGGTAGTCCAGACATTTTAACAATGCTGATTCTTCCCAGTCATGAGCATGGTATGTTTTTCCATTTGTTAACATCTTTAGCTATTTCTTTTCTCAGAGTATCATAGTTCTCTTTATAGAGATATTTCGCATCCTCTGTGATATATGTGATAAATTCACATATATTTCATCTTCTTTGGCACAACTATAAAAGTATAGAGTTCTTGACTATGATTTCAGCTTGGCTATTGTTAGCATATATAAAAGCTACTGATTTATAAGTACTGATCTTGTATCCTGAGGTGCTGCTGTATTCCTTGATCACTTTTAAGAGTTTCGTAGTTGAGTCCCTGGGTTTCCAGGTATAAAATCATATCATCAGTGAAGAGTGAGAGTTTGATCTCCTCTGACCCAATTTGGATATCCTTGATTACTTTCTCTTGCCTGATTGCAATGGCTAGAACTTCCATTACTATGTTGAATAGCAATGGAGACAGTGGACATCCTTGCCTAGTTCCAGATCTGAGTGGAAATGTTTTCAATTTTACTTCATTCAGTATGATATTGGCTGTAGGTTTGCTGGATATGGCCTCTATCAGTTTTAGAAATCACCCTTCTAAGCCTATTTTCGTGAGTGTTCTGACCATGATGATCCTCTCAATTGATGCAGAAAAATTTTTTGATAATATTTGTGTTTTTGCAGTGACGAGGTCTCACACTGGCTCAGGCTGTTCAGGAACATGTGAGCTCAGGCAATCACCCTGCCTCAGTCTCTCAGAGTGCTAGGATTACAGGCATGAGCCACTGCACCTTGCTTTACTGGGTTTTTTAAATTCCTTAAATACCTCTTTCATTTCTTTAAATTCTATTTTTTATCTCTTTAGTGAATGTTTTATTCATGTCCTGATTTTTTTTTTAATTGCATTGTGTTGGTTTTCAACTTTCTAGTAAATTTCATTTATCTTACTTGCCATTTGAAATTCCATATATGACATTTCAACAACTTCCTTTTGGTTATGGTCCATCATTAGAAAACTATTGTGATCCTCTAGGAGTGTCATTAAAGTGGTGTGTGTGTGTGTGTGTTACCAGGGTTCTTATACTGGTTCCTTCTCATCTGAAACCTCTTCTCTCAGCTCAAGACAGCTTTGTGGTATGCTATTCTCTCTGGGAACTCTGTTGCTTAGTGGCCAGGAAAAGAGTCCTACTTCAGAAGGTAGCCCAGCAGCAGAGGGGTGGGTGCATTATCAGCTTTTAACACTCCTTCTCTCCTGTGGTGAGAAGGGTTTGTTGCAGGCGGTCAGCACTCACAGCATCAGTGCCTGCTCTTCCCACAGGTAATGTGTGTGTAGTAGGGGAGACGAGTGGTCTGCACACCACTGGTTTGAGTGTTTGCCCTGTCCAAGTCTGGCAGTGGCAGCATTTTTTGGCACATAGTAGACTGAGGGCTCCCCATCCAGGTCTGTCACTGGTGGCATTACTCAGGAGCCAGCATTGGCAATTGTAACTCTCACACAGCAGGAACCTGCACCCAGGGCAGTGGGTGAACTCTCTCCCACAGTCCCATGACAGCTCAGTCTGAGCAGTGATTGTCAGATGGTGGCAGTGGGTGAATTCTTTGCCTGGGCCCCATAGTGGCAGTGGAGATGCTTGTCACCCACATACAGGAGCACAGAGTGCCCTCACTTCCTTCTGAGTTTAGGAAGGGTGATGCTGGTGGCAGCAATGGATATGAATTCTGGGAAAAGGCACCACTCAAGGATGGAACTAGGACCTCAAAATGGCACCAACAGCATACATGGAATTCACTAGTAAGCATGCTTCAGCTGTGCTTTGTCCCTGGAGCAGTTCCACTGAGCAGTCTGTATTCAGCTCCCTGTGTCAGTGCAGCAGCCTGCTGAGGACGAAGGGCCTCCCCTGGTTCTGGATGCAATGTCCATGGAAAGTGTGGAGCCCGGGGTCCTCTCCTCTTCCCCTCTCCACCTGGATGCAATGTACATGGGAATTGTGGAGCCCTGGGTCCTCTCCTCTTCCCCTCCCCACCTGGATGCAATTTCCATAGGAAGTGTGGAGCCCTGGGACCTCTCGTCTTCCCCTCCCCACCTGGATGCAATGTCCCTGGGAAGTTTGGAGCCCTGGGTCCTCTCCTCTTCCCCTCTCCACCTGGATGCAATGTCCATGGGAAGTGTGGAGCTGTGGGCCTCTCCTCTTCCCCTCTCCACTTTGATGCAACGTCCCTGGGAAGTATGGAGCCCAGGGTCCTGTCCTTTTCCCCTCCCTAAATGGATTCAATGTCCCTGAGAAGTGTGGAGCCCTGGGTCCTCTCCTCCTCCCCTCTACACCTGGATGCAATGTCCCTGGGAAGTTTGGAGCCCTGGGACCTCTCCTCTTTCCCTCCCTACCTGGATGCAATGTCTGTGGGAAGTGTGGAGCCCTGGGTCCTCTGCTCTTTCCCTCCCCACCTGTAACAATGTCCATGGGAAGTGTGGAGCCCTGGACCTCTCCTCATTCCCTCCCCACCTGGATGCAGTGTCCATGGGAAGTGTGGAGCCCTGGGACCTCTCCTCTTTCCTTCCCCACCTGGATGCAAAGTCCCTGGGAAGTGTGGAGCCCTGGGTCCTCTGCTCTTTCCCTCCCCACCTGTAGCAATGTCCATGGGAAATGTGGAGCCCTGGGACCTCTCCTCATTCCCTCGCCTCCTGGATGCAGTGTCCATGGGAAGTGTGGAGCCCTGGGTTCTCACCTCTTTCCCTCCCCACCTGGATGCAATGTCCATGGGAAGTGTGGAGCCCTGGGTTCTCACCTCTTTCCCTCCCCACCTGGATGCAATGTCCATGGGAAGTGTGGAGCCCTGGGGCCTCTCCTCTTCCCCTCCCCACCTTTATGCAATGTCCCTGGGAAGTGTGGAGCCCTGGGGTCTCTCCTCTTCCCCTCCCCACCTTTATGCAATGTCCCTGGGAAGTGTGGAGCCCTGGGGCCTCTCCTTCTCCCCACTCCACCTGGATGCAATGTCCATGGGAAGTGTGGAGTCCTGGGTCCTCTCCTCTTTCTCCTCCCCACCTGGATAAATGTCCATGGGAAGTGTGGAGCCCTGGGGCCTCTCATCTTTCCCCTCCCCACCTTTAGGCAATGTCCATGGGAAGTGTGGAGCCCCGGGTCCTCTCCTCTTCCCAGCTACCACCTGCAGATGTCTTCAGTCTGCAGCTTCGATTCTGCCAAGTGGGTCACCCACTTCCTTCTCCTTCACATTGGGCACCTTCCATTCTCTGTTGATTCTCAATGTTCTCTCTTAGACTTTTAATCCAAAGGGGAGCATGAACTTTCCACCCTCTGTCTCCTTGACAGTGGCTTATGCTGACTGATTCTGGTCTCAGTTCCATCATTCTTATTCATTCATGTGTGAGGTCTTCAATAAACTCAAAATATCTTCATTAACATCCACATCAGTTGTTTAGGAAAAAAAAACGCAAGGTTTATCTTTCATTTTAAAAGACAGACTACAATTTATAGTGTATACAGTATAATTCCAATAACTATAAAGGTTCATTCTAATACAGTTAGTCTAATGCCTGTGAATCATCTGGTAGGTAAAACCTTTACCAGGCAGCCTTTTATGAATACTTACTTTGCATTTGTCTCCAAGAATGAACAAATCAGACATGCTATCTGCTGTCATAGAGCCTTGTGGTTTAATGGAGGTAATTAGTCAATTGTGGGGACCTCCAGTGAATAGTGATATAAAAAAAAATAACTTTAAATTCAAAAATAATTCTTTGATATGCTGAAATTACACATTAAAGAGAAAAATCACAATAATTAAGGTTTGCTATAATTTTCTTAGAGCATTTGAATTCCCAAACCCTTTCTAATGTTTCAGTACTCCCATAAAATCAATCTATTTTAAGATTTGTACAAGCTATTACAAAACTACATCTCTAGGACTCCTTCTTGGCATTTTCCAGGTTCTTTTCTGAAATTGTGGGCATGTTGCCATCAACCTTATGGCACAGACAAGAGACAACAGACCTTAGTAAGAGCAAAACAGATAGCATTTAGAGTAATTAAAAGAGAAACCAATTTAGAGCAGCACCTGTGGCTCAAAGGAGTGGGGCTCTGGCCCCATATGCTGGAGGTGGCAGGTTCAAACCCAGCCCTGGCAAAAACTGAAAAAAAAAAAAAAAGAGAGAGAAGCCAATTTGTTTTGAGTTTTGGATTATTTTATTGTCAATGATTAAGGAAAAGTCTGTCCCCTTATTAAAATAAGTGCTCTAATGCCATTATGTAAAAGGATACTTGAACTTTCCACAGATAATGGAGCTCTAGCTCCTGCAGGATTCATACAATACACCCAGTGGTAACAGTTACATTGCCATCACTAGAAAACAAAAAAGGGCCCAAAATAAAGCATCTTCCCGTGTAGAAATTAGGCAAGATGTCAAGATGTCTAAGAAGGCTCATAAACAAAGGAAAGGGAATAGGAAGGAGGGAGGGAAAGAAAGGAGAAGAGAAGAAGGGAAGGAGGGAGATGGAAGAAAGAAAGCAAAGATAAGAGGGAGGGAGGGAGAAAGAAAAAAAATCTCTGATTTCCTTTAAATTCATCCAGTTTCCAGAGCAGCTCATTTTACAGAGTCGGGGGAGCTAAGTGTTGTCTGGTGTGCCTCTTTAACTCTCCAGCTAATTATGCAAACCCTTCTGTGCAAACAATGTAGAGGAAAGAAGAAAGAATAATCTTCCAGACCATGAAATCGTTGTTCATCCATCACACCAGCAGTATACTAAACATCTTAGAGATCTTTTGTCTGGCAACACTTTGCCCTTTCAGCTGATGAATAACTGAAAATGTGCAATGCAGACTAATTACTAAAGGGGACTGTGCACTGGGAATCAATTTGTTTTCATGACTCCATCCAACTGCTTTAGTGAAGTATTTAGGAGAGTGGATTTAAGTGCACAAACCTCTTTTAAATACTTATTAAGATTTAAATGTTTTCACTAAATGTAGAAAATGCTTTGAAGTGAGTACTCTATTCCCAGTTATAAATTTAGGATTAAAAACAAACAACTACCTCTCAGCAAAGGAGAAAATGTATTGAAAAAGGTCAATCTTAATTAAAAAGAGAACATATTTTTGTGTGTTTAAGGCATTTTTCACTTCATTTTATTTCTTAAATGACTGATAGTACCTGTAAGTCTCTTTGCTATGATTCAGTAATAAAAAAATGCCTAGAGCAAAATAAGCTTCCTAACATCAGAGGTCACTCCACAAGTCTTACTCTTTTTACGTACAGGTTTTAGTTTTATGTGTTGTTTTTTAGTTTTATGTGTTGTTTTTGTTTGTTTGTTTGTTCTCATTCTTACAGTGAACATTTCTTTTTGCTTGCCGTATGCTTTCATAGCAAAGATCTGGCCTTTGGTTATGCGAAGGCTGAATCTTCATCCCATATTTTGCATGCCTCCATTTCCTGCACCTGTTAATTGTTCTTCATATTTGATGATGATGTATAGTTAAATATATTTCATCTTCCCAGGAGCTATTTAAATGAAGTATAATTTGTTTCTCTTAAAAGTGCTGAAATGAAAATAAATCTTTGTATTCTAGGTAGTTTAGCACATGTGTGCATTTCACCTTTTGGGTAAATGTATTAATGGGACGACACAGGTAACAGAGTTCCTTTGGGATTCTCTCCTTTCGTTTCACTCGTAAAAGCCTCAGGCCCATCTCTCTGTGGGCTTGGGAATGTATTTCAACTCACTTGTGAGGAATGAGAAAACAGTAAACACTTCATAAAGCATTTGCCCATGGACTGTAATCAAACAGTGTATTTAGACTCAAGAAATCATCACTAGTGAACTTCTGAATGTTCACAGATTTCTATAGTGTGTTATTACAATGTTGTCCCTCTGGATACTCAGATTCCTGCCCAGAAAAACAAACATTATTATTTAGCTAAGAAAACAACAACAGATAATGAATCAGGGGAATTGTTCTCTAATAATTGTTTTTCTCATCTTCCCAGTTTGTGATAGAAAAATCAGGAGATGGGAAGAAGCAGCTAATAAAAGTGAACTAGAATTAGATATATGCATCAGGTAGAATCTAAATTGCAAACAATCTACCTACAAAAATTGCTTTGCACAGTTAAAGCATTATATAGTCCATATTATTTTAATAAAATGAACCTTTTGCCATTATTACATCTTCCAGAAATAAAAGAACATAATTATAAAAACCTCCCTGACAAACTACAGTAAGTCAAGAATGAGGCTACAGATGGGCCTTGGAAAATTAAAGTTAAGTTTTAGTTTAAGAGAAACTTACGTGTAGGATGACAGCTCATCAGCTGATACAGGCTATTAAAGTCAAATGCATTAGTAGTTCAGGGCACTTGAAGAATCAGTGTGATTTTTTCAAGTTTTTAATCTTAGAAGAATGATATTGACTGGACTTTATCTTTTTCCAACTTAACACATAAGAATCAGCAAGCATTTCTTTAGGTCTACTTTATGTCTGAGCATTAAAATACATATAAGATGTGACTTTCACTAACGTTCAAAATATAATTGTTATCTATATAATTTGGCACAGTTACAATGAATTATACTAATGTGATATTATAATACCAAGTATAATTTTATATAAATAATATTTTCTTTAATTGCTCTGGATCTCCCCAATTTTCAAGTTTCAGAATACTCATGGACATATATATCTGTGTGTGTTCATGTTTGGGTGTTTTGTAGACCAAAAGTTTGTGCTCCTCTGAAACTCGCAGGTTAAAATCCCAATTCCCAAGGTGATGATATTAGGAGGCAAGGTCCTTAGATCATTAGGACATGAGGGCACAGCCCCCTGAATGGAATGTTCTTATACCAGAGATCTCAACAGCTCCCTTCTCTTTTCCATCATGTGAGGACACAGCTAGAAAACATGTGTTTATGAACCAAGAAGGCCCTCACAAGATTCCTAACCTGCCAGTGCCTTGATCTTGAACTTCCCAGCTTCTAGAATTGTGGGAAATCAATTTCCATTACTTATAAGGCACCTAGTTTATGCTATTCTATTATTGCATCTTAAACACTCTAAACCAGTGTTGTATTTGTGTGTGTCTGTCTACATGTGTAAAAATGTATTTGAAAAATTAATCTTGGAAACTTGTAGAAAACCATGAAGTTCAATATGAGACATTTCATGAAACAAATCAATCCACGAGATCATAGCCTTGTATTTTAAAAATGGAACCAATTAAATTATTGGTAATGTATTCATGAATTAATACTGAGTTGCTTTAATAGAATTCAGGGGATATTAAACTCATTTTATTTGGGTATGTAATTAAGAATAAATGTTATAATTTATTTAAGAAGGCCATCTTTGGTCAGTTATAAAGATTGTGCAGATTATTTTTAGAACAATTAAGTAAAATCGATAATGGAACTTGGTCAAATTGAAAAATATGTCACAGTCAGAAAAATGCCTCTAGGAGAAAAAAAAACTGCTTTGAAATTTGTTTAATGCCCACATTTATGCAAAGAGAAGAGGAAAACATGATCTTAGAAGAAACAGGTTATGTTTACATTTTGTGTAACTTAGTGTCATTGTTTTACTTGTCCACCGGATTTTCCCAAAACAGGTTTTTCTGTGAATTAATGTTCATCATATGATTAAATACAAAGATTAAATTTGTTTACACGTGATACTGCTTTTTGTTTTCTTTATGTTTATGTAAGTGTGTCAAGACAAGGCGGTGTGAGGTGACTGTCTATACCTCTAACCCTAGCACTTTGGGAAGCCGAGGCGGGAGGATCCTTTGATGCCAGGAATTAGAGACCAGGCTAACTCCCCTCCCCAGAGTTAGCCCACGTCATGTCAGTGCAAAACACCCCTGGCTACCAAGTCGGTTCAGATTTCTGACACTAGTTACAAAGTAGTCACTCACTACAAAAAAATAAAAATAAAAATAATTGGGTATAGGAGCACATGCCTGCAGTCCCAGCCACTTGGGAGACTAAGGCAGGAGGCGTGAGCCCCGGAGTTTGAGGTTGCTGTGTGATATCATGATGCCACTGTACTCCTGCCTGGGCAGCAGAGTGAGAGCCCGTCTCCAAAATAAATAAACAAATAAGTCAAAATAAGAGAAGTCGCTTATGAATATTTTCATTTCTCTGCCACCACTACTAATCAGGGTAACAACCGAATGTACCCTTTTAATTTTACTTTTGTTTAATATTGTCTAATTGGTTCCTAATTTTTCCTAAAGGTACTAAATCTTCACCTCTCACTTTGTCATTGTAGACTCTTTAGGCATAGATTATATTTTATCTATCTATTTATTTATTTATTCATTCATTCATTTATTGAGACAGAGTCTTACTCTGTTGCCCTGGGTAGAGTGCTATGGCAACATAGCTCGCAGCAACCTTAAATGCCTGGATTTGAATGATTCTCCTGCCTCAGCCTCCCTAGTAGCTGGGACTACAGGTGCCTGCCACAACACCAGCTATTTTTTCTATTTTTTAGTAGAGATGGGGGTCTCACTTTTTCTCAGGGTGGTATCAAACTCCTAACTGAGGCGATTCACCTGTCTTGGCCTCCCAAAGTGCTAGGATTACAGGCGTGAGCCACCATGCCTGGCTATGGTCTCTCCCCTTGCCACACACAACCGCAGGAAAGGACAGTTTATCAGACTGCTCCTCCACGCATTTGCCTTTTGACAAATTTTCTTGAATATATAAATTTTATAAAATATAATTTAAAAGACAAAATGCCTAGACCACAGAGCACACTTATGTGGGACTGACTTGTAACTGAGATGTTACCACTCAGTCGTCCTTGGAAACTGTAATCACATGCCTTCTTTCTGACCATTCTGTTATTGTTAAAATGCAAAGGGATCTGGAAATATTTATATCAACTGACTGAGTCCTGGATCCAGTGCCACGTCAGTACGCGGCCCCCAGCATTTTGCAATTGGTGATCTGTTGAAATGTACACATTCCATTCTAGTTTGTTTTGCTTTGTTTTTAAGCCTGGTCTGGTATGATGAATCAAGTAGAAAAATCTTAACTTGGATAATAACGTGATGAGCCACTGCCTTTAGCTGGTCCAGATACATCATTTCAGTGACATCCATTTTCCAATCGTAAACAGGAAGTGTATACTTTGGAGAAGACGCTTTGTTTCTCAGCACACCACCAGGCAGCCTACAGGCATGCTTCACCTAGAGCCTTCTCCTGTGATGACTTCATGATTCATCAAGGATTCCTCCCAGCTGCCCCTGCTGCCTGGCTCTGATAATGAGCAGCTGGAGTTGGGAGAGGGGCAGCCTTCTCTTCCCTATGGCCTCTGGATTGGCTGCTTTGCCCTGGAACATGGAGAGCTCAGCGCTCCAGATACTGAAGAAGCTTGCCCCGATGGGCTCAGTGGTACTGGAGACGCCAGCCTTCCAGAAACCAAGAACAAAACCCTTAACTGAGCCTCAGATGGGGGAACTAGCCGGTTTTCTAATAATGTTTGCTGTCTGCCTCCGGGGAAAGATATGGGGAGAAAAAAATCATCTTGTACAATATTAATATTTAAAAAGTAACTGGATTTTAAAGACTTGATTTAAAAATAGAAGATGTCCCCAGTCTTCGAATATAATCACACATGGCTGTGGGGTTGTCCTCGAACCAAAGGAGGCCAGGAGGGAGGCCAAATGTGTCTCAACGCTTCTCTCCCCATTGAGTTCTTTTTCCTAGATAAAAAGTTTTTTAGTCTGAGCAAATGCTCTACAGTGATGCAGTCCTGATAGCCTTTACACTCGGGAGAGGGCATAAGACAGGAGGAAGTAACCGTCAGTCGGAAGCACAGCCCAATCCTCCCATTTTTCCCAGTCACGTGTGGATGTTATTTAAAACAGTGTCTCTGGGTGTTCCCCAAATCCAGCTGGCCCGCCGGCCGAGGTTCCATATTTGCACATCAGTTGATTGAGAGAAGGGAAGTTAGACGAGCCGTTTGAGGTTTTAGAGAATTCAGTTTTGTTGTTCAGATTTCTGAACAGGAGTTAGCAATAATGCTCATTTCTTTCCTTTCCTTCTCCCTTTCCTTCATCCCCCACCGTGAAAATCAGCAGAGACCCCAAGTCATACGCTGGACCCAGTGCCTGCTGGGACAGGACTGTGGGTTTCTTGTTCACACCTGTGTTGGTGCTCAACGCAGTGTAGACGTGTTTCAAAATAAAACATGATTGTGTAAAAATAAATAAATAAATAAATAAATGTTAAACTTGGAAAGTAAAATTTAGTGTACAGGTGAGGCACTGTACACCTTGATTTTTTTGGAAGACTCCAGACACACGTTATTTCCTATTGTTTTGGCCAAAACACTTCCCCCTCCACCCCAACAACTGCATGCTCACTCTTCTCCTCCTTTAAGTCTAACTTAAAAGTTCCTTTCTTACTACTTACGTCCTTTCTACTTATCACAAAGCTCCCCTCTGCAGAGTTAGCCCAAGTCATTTCAGTGCAGAATCCCCCTGGCTGACAAGTCAGTTCAGATTTCTGACACCAGTTATAAGTTTGGGGTCTTCACGGCTACTTTCTCATCAGACCAGCCAGACTGGCTGCCTATAAATTCAGAGCCCAGGGGCCTCCCACAGGTTTGATAATTCACTACAACTACTGATAGAAGTCCGGAAAAAAAATGCTTAAATAACAGCAAAAGGATACAAATCAGAACCAGCCAAGGAAAGAGACTCCTCGATTGGGATTTTAAACTGTGAGGCTTCCAAATGTTCAGTCTCTCTCTCCTCACAGACCCGTCACTCTCACGGGGTCAACTGTGGCCATGAACACAGGGGTATGGCCAAACCAAGAAGCTCTCCTGAGCTTTGTGTCTGGAAATCGTGTTGGGGTTTTCTTACACAGGCATGATAAATTGATTCATTACTCATGCAGTGGAAATAAATCTTCAGACCCCTCCCTACCCTAGAGATCGGGCTGCTAAAGGTTCCTAATGTCTAGTCCCATAGTTGGTCTCTCTGGAGGGCCAGTGTTCACTCTCTAATTGTCAGGGTAGCCTGCCTCATCCTGAATCATCTTATTATTAGCCTGAACTATCAGATGCCCACCATAAGGCCCATTGTTAGCATAAACTTTCAGGTACCATGTGAGATTCCAAAGGTTTACAGGTTACTTGGCAGAAACCAGGGACAAAGGCCAATCAAATCTCTTATTAGGCTCCTCCTGCTAACCCTCCCCACGTACACCGACACTTACTGTCCGTTTCTCATACCCTCATTCCTCGTTTTACCAATATCTTCAACACCTGTTGCTGTCTAACATATTACAGATTTTCCTTATGGATACTCTCTATTATTTTTCTCATTGCGTAAAAATTGCAAGGTACAGAAATTTCTACTTTGTTTTTGTTGAATCTCTTGTCATTCACATGTCTTCGATACCAGGAACTCAACAAATATTGCTTGAAACAATAAATTAATTCATATATGAGTCTATGACTATTTTAACATTTAAAATATATATATATATATATATTACAATGTTTCCTCCGAAGGCGCTAATGACAGTGTTATATTTCTGCTGGCCTTTCAATTGATAATTACTAACTAAAGCTTCATTTTATCAGATTTTAAAAAACATTGAAATATTGAAACTTTACCATATTTTAAGATACATTGACAAATAATATTGATTTCAAAATTACTATATAGCTTACTTTAGGAATCAATGTCTGAATTTATAACCAAAAGGGATCTTATTTCCTGTGTTAGGATTGGGTAGGCCAGACCGGGATTCTATCATCCCAAGGAAACCTTATTTGTGAAGTTAGAGGCGTGCTTCTTATTCATGACAAGACATCTTACGGCATTTAAAATTTTCTTCTTTTAATATGTTCATAAAATCAGTTGTCAAATATGTGAAAAGTGGGTGATTTTCTGTAACACAGATGTTAGGGAAAGAAGCCTTGTGACCTTTTTGTTAAACAATGTGTTTAAAACCTCTCAAGCCTACCTAAGATTAAAATTTTAGCAGATAATCTTTAGGCAATTTCACATATCAAAAAGTAGGAAAAAAATCTGATAGTAAAAATAGAGCATAGATTTCTCCATTTTGTGAGATAGAGGCATTATTACTTTAAAATATTGTGTGACAAGAACAGAAAATGTTTTTGAGAAATAGGAAAGTCAAGAGGTTTCAATTTACCTTATAATTTTGAGATCAAAATCAGATAGCACTTTGGAAAGGTGTAGCTGGGAAGTATGTTATGTTTCTAAGTTTTTAATTGATACAGATAGGAAGAGAATTCTGTTTCTTATTATATTTTAATATCTGGGGGAGATTTTCTCAAATTATAAAGTATTCCTTCATTCCAATATCTATTTCAATCATTTTTTGAAAACTTTATCTACATCTATAGGGTAAGGAATTCGATTATCTCTAAATTATAATTCGAAATGTTGTAAGTTCTTTCATAGGACAACGTTTGTTAAATGAACACTAACAGTGTCATTAGTGCTTGGCTCTTGGACTCAAGTACAAGTCATTCCATTTAAGCCACCATCTGCAGACGCCAGAGAGGAATGTGCAGATAAAATGAGACCATGAGTAAATTAGAAGGGAAGTGTGCAATTCAGGAACATAAGAATCGCTGTACCAAATCAGACCAATGGTTTCTCCTGGTTTATTATCCAGCCTCTCGCAGCTGTATTTGTTAGTATTTAAAGCTTTAAAGGAAAGAAAAAAGAAGACATAATTTACCTAGATGAGTGTGCCATCTGTGATCTGGAGAAATTTTCTTCCTGACCTCTTTCCAATAGTCCCCTAAAGCAGAAGGCTTCAGTCCTGCTAGGACATTGGTTTAGCCTGAATAGCTCTGGTTATTAATATTCGTATTAAATCATCCAATTGCTACATAAAATCAACTGGTCCATCAGGAAACTATTTATCTACAAAGCTCCTCAATTCATGGTTGAGCAAGTCTATGATAAAATATGAAATCCTGGTGCTCATTCAATACAAGTTCTTATGACAAAATTGGTCTCTAGATAATCATTCTGGAAGAGTATCTACTTCTCTTTCCAAACACTACTGAATTTAGAAACTTTGGGGAAAAACATTTACCAAATTTCTATCTATTAACAGTCTAAAAAAGCTATTTGTATGATGAATAATTTTATGCAATGAATTTTTAAAAAGTTCGACTAAAGATTTCCTCATATGTTTTTACTGAAGGAAGACTGAATTAAGAGAAAAAAATGAATTGTTTTTCTTATGGTTTTAGTCTTTTGTTTGTGATAGAAATACCTGAAACTGCTTTATAGTATCTTAATTATTCTATATACAGCCTTCATATTAATATTTCTAAAACATTATGTTGACAATAACAATTTAATCGAAAGTCTTTCAAGGATGGTAAGTGCATACAAGTTCAAGTCAAAACCAATTTCCTAGGATGTCAGATCTTAAGGTAATAACACTAAAATCCTAATCTATAACTCTAAAAGTATCTCCTTTCTTTAAGGCTGCATAATATTCCATGGTGTACATGTACCACAATTTATTAATCCATTCATGAATCGATGGGCCTCTTTCATGTTTACATGGATGGAGCTGGAACATATTCTTCTTAGTAAAGTATCTCAAGAATGGAAGAAAAAGTACCCAATATACTCATCCCTACTATGAAACTAATTTAGGGTTTGCACATGAAAGCTATAACCCAGTTACAACCTAAGAATAGGGGGAAGGGGGAAAGGGAGGGGAGGGAGGGGGGAGGTGGGTAGAGGGAAGGGGATTGGTGGGATTTCACAAGCGGTGCATCTTACAAGGGTATATGTGAAGATTGGTAAATGGTCTGTGAAGCTAGTGAATGATGCCCCATGATCATATCAATGTACACAGCTATGATTTAATAAAAAAAATAAATAAAAAATAAATAAATAAAAGTATCTCCTTCTATCCTAGAATCCACAAACACTAGATTCTTGATCATTTTTGAAATAAGAAGCAGACTCATTATTAATGCCTGTGCTAATTCTATCCTCTTTCCCCAGATCTCTCAACTTTTCTTTCTGGTTCAGTTTCTTATTTTCTTTCCTTCCCTCAGCCAGACTCTCATTCCTCAGGCAATTTCCTTCCTGGTATGCAGTGATTGATCTTTCTTCTGACAATTTGACCATTTGTAGTGCCCAGGTTAGACTTGGCTCAGGTTATCTTATATTGTTGGTTCTCTGTTTATGAGTGTTCTCAATTTTACATTCTGTGAGAGAAACTGTATCCCATATACACTTTTGTCTAATTTCAAGGGTCCCCGATCAGCATCCACCTCATAATAATAACAAAAAGCTATATTATAGTAAAATACATAGACTTGTCAGTGACTACTTAGAGCGACGTTAAGAAACTCTTTTAGTTTCTATAACCTTAGTATAGTCTATTATTGAGTGTTTCCAAGGCATAAAGGAACCCAAAATTATAAATTTCTAAAATATAGAGTCAATTATTATTGACTTTAAAGTCACAACAATAAATATGGGAAATATCATCAAGAATAATATGAAGGTTCTGACTGGTCTTAGATACAGGAGATTTTGGAATAAAGAAATTTTATGCAGAAGTAATAGCTGTAGCGAAGGCAAGGAGGAAGATAAAGGAGGCATTAGTTGGGAAGGACGCTTACTTCCTGTGGGCTGACTAATCAGGAAAATCTCCGAGGCTTGGAGCACTGGCTCATGCCTGCCTGCAATCCTGGCACTTTGGAAGGCTGAGTTGGGAGGATTGCTTTGAGCCCAGGAGTTTGCACTTGAGTTTGAGTTTGAGCCCACTCCACCCTGGGCAACAGAGTATGACCCCATCTCAAGAGATAAATAAATAAATAATAAAATGTCTGAGAATAAATTTGGAAATGAGGTAACACCACGTTCGTTAACTTTAATCTGAACTCAGTGGGTGAATTATTGAAGTATTTTTAAATGAAACACAGAATTACAAGAATGTAAGATGAAGTAACGGTGAGGCAGAAAGCAGTTTCTTTGAGGGAGGATGTTATTACACAGTGTGGATGTGTGTAATCAGTCGGAAACACAGGCAGCGTGGATAAGAGCATGTGGAATGAAATACAAGTAAGGGATGCTGAATAGATGGCATTTTTGTGCATTATTAGAAGATGGGGCCAAGGCTAAGAGACGAAAAGAAAACAAAAGCAACATTTCCCATTGTTTAAGTGTGAATGAAGGAGGAATATTTTCTTGCAGTAAAAATATGGCTTCTTCCTGTATGTTAAGTAGCGATGTATGTAACAAAACGATCTTTAAATTTAGATTCCTACAATCTTTTTTTTTTTTTTTTTTTTTGTAGAGACAGAGTTTCACTTTATGGCCCTCCGTAGAGTGCGGTGGCCTCACACAGCTCACAGCAACCTCCAACTCCTGGGCTGAAGCGATTCTCTTGCCTCAGCCTCCTGAGTAGCTGGGACTACAGGCGCCCGCCACAACACTGGCTATTTTTTGGTTGCAGTTTGGCCAGGGCCGGGTTTGAACCCGCCACCCTCGGTATATGGGGCCGGCGCCTTACCGACTGAGCCACAGGCGCCGTTCCGATTCCTATAATCTTAACTAACATAGCACATCAGGGTACTCAGACCACTGACGCCAGGGTTGACATCATCAACATGTATCTATTTTTCCCTAAAAGCGTTCATTAACAGTTTTATAGAATAATATTCTTTTTTAATCTAACATTGATTTCAATATGATAATATTTATTTGTTATCTCATTTATTTAGAAATTATTTATTATTAAATAGTATTTATTTATTATCTCATTTATTTAGAAATCCAAATGGAATGCAGAACAATAGCACACGATGGCCAGTCTTCAAAAGCCCTGAATATAAATACCTGACCTTGAATACGGAGTCATCAAGGATATTCACTAAACTGAGAGCTCAGCAGTGCCGGTTCTGGACACTTTTCTTCCCCAAAGTCTTGGAAATGACAGGTGTGTGTTTTCTAATGGGTGGTTATTTAATAGATATGTGGGTGATGTAAAAGAAGAAAAAAGCAGCCTATCTAAGGCACATGGTAGTGTTAATACTGGAATCTTTGACTTTACACTTACCAGATTCCAGTGAGTATATCATTTATTAACATTCCTCCAGCTTACTCCATCAGCAGCACTGCAGTAGTTAAATAAGGGAACTAAAATATAAATTTTCCCCTTGAGGAACCTAAACTATAGTAGGGGATTTTGAGGAAGGCCCTACTGTTATTCAGATGATTTTTATGGATTTCATGGATAAATGAATAAAGAAATATATGAAATAGACATATATAACCCAAACATAGATATATAAAAATAGATGAAAACAGTATGTTGATAAATAACAGAATCCTTGGTTTCTAGAGAGAATAGAACACCTGATTTAAATGTTAAAAACATAGTCCAAATGGAAAAAACTCCAAAGCATAAATATTTAAAAAATGCAATCCAAATATTTCTAAATATTCTTGAGCTTGAAAAGATTCATCTAAGAACGTGTATTTATATATAAATTGCATAATATCATAAAAATACTAATTTCATTGTTTAATTTTCAGGAAGTGATTTCTTACAAGGATGTAAGTAAATATTATGAAAATTAGTTCAGATTATTATATTATCTTAATATCCATTTTTAAGAATAATTTTAATAAACTTGAGTAATCAAAAACATATTGTCTTAGTCTTTTCTGAGAAAAACGACATACATCTCCAGTTGACTGCCTAATTTTAAAATGCCCAGCTGTTTATATCCCATGTGGATCTTTAAGTCTATTTGCTACTTACGTTTTCCAAATAAAAGTAATTGACTTTCAACCGTCAGACATATTGCTGGCCAGTCCCTCCAGAGTTTCCTCATCATGGTACTTTGTGATTTTCAGGGTATGTTTTAGACATTACAACATAATAGATGCTTTTAGTCTCTAGAGAAGTCTGGAGTTAGTTTCAGGCAATTATGGACATCTCAGAGATATATTTGATTGTTAAAAATGCCTTTTGATTATCAGACATTACTCACCAAAAGTATAATTATGTATGCCACATGTCTGGGAAATGTTTCCAGTGCTCTGTAAATTACCAAATGTTCCGTGATAAGACAGACATCCAGAGATGGGCCTGAGTGTCCCATGCTGGAGCAACAGGGCATTTTGTGGGTCCTGCAGATGTGAATAACAATGAAGTAACTCATTTCATCTCCCAAAGAGATGCCATTTAACATATTACAGACTGCAGAATCTTCTTTTAAAATATTCTTAAATATGATGGTCATAATTTGAGAGAAAATAGTGGATGATTTTAAATGACTCATTTATCACAAGTCAAACTAAGTCCTTGAGATGTATTGCTATTTATGCCTTGATAAAATAAAATTTGAATACCAGAAAATGTACTTCTAAAATATCTCCATTTTGAGTTACTTACCATCCATAGAGCAGGGTGAAAAATAAACTCCAAAGTTTGGGGCCAGCTTTTGCACATGCTGTACAATGCTAAACACATTTCTAGCTTAAGCGAAACGGAGCAATATGGAAACAGTGCACCTACCTCTGGGCATGCACCATGCTTGGGGTGAGCTCCAGTGCATCATGACAACATATACAACATATTATTTCTCAAAAAATTCTCCCACAAGAGTCTTTATATTAGATATATTTTCTAATTTCAAAGTAAATGTAAAATATAATTGCTGCTACCTATGAATCCAGCTGCAGCACGGCAGACCATGAGTCCCCCTGCCTGGAGTTTACCCAAAGTCAGAGGTTTGGCAGACAGAGTGGGTGAAGGCGCTGTAAGTTGTACACACACTGTGATTTGACCGACAGACTGACTGTGTCAGCTGCTCCTGAGGCTAACAGGTGCCTGTCTATGGCCCAATTGTCTACGGCCCAATACTCAAGGCTTTTATTGGTGGCCTTGGGGGCGTGTGTACACAAGGTGCAAAGTGAAAAGGTAACAGTTTCATGTTTCAATTAAATAGACCGTTCTTTGCTCAAGAAAGAAAACTGTCAGGCTGGAGGACAGAGGAGCACTGAACTACAGAGCAAAGAATACTATGGGTAAGATTTAAAGAGGGAAAGTGACAGCCCACAGGTTATATACCTGCTGCTACAGGGTAGTTATCAGTTCCTTTCTAGTGTTATTTATATCCTGTCTCTAAGGTGCTGCTGTCTACCTAGACATATCCAAGACTATTTGCTCATCTATTCTACTGGACAGTCAATCCCGCTACACCCCAAATCCGCCCACTCCAGCCACCTTAGCCGTACATCACAGCAGAAGAGCTGAAACTCAGGGCCATAACCTGCAAAAGATCTAAGGGAAGCCAGCCTACACTAGCTCTCACCCACACATAATTCAAATAAATTTATCCTTAAGACTTGTTTGAACACACACTTTCCTAGCACTTCACTTTCAGACTGTACTTCAGCATACGCCTGTGCTGTTATTGCCTGCACCTGCTTCAAATGTTATCTAAGCCAAATTTTCACGAAGAGGACATCTGCACAATATCTCCTCCTTATTCCAAAAAAGAAAGTTACAGAAGTGACTCTTTAGTAAAGTATCACAAGAACGGAAAAGCAAGCATCCAGTGTACTCAATAATGATATGAAACCAACATGTGAACAACTACATGCCCACAAGAGAGAAAAACATAGTTAAATTCAAGTGAGGGGGTGGAGGGAGGAGGAAGAGGGGAGGAAGGAGGAGAGAAGGTCATTGGTAAAATGTTACCTCATAGGCACAGTGTGAGGGGTGTACCCCACATCCCCCTGGGTGAAGGGCTTAACTGCAACTTGGACTTGAACAAACTCAAATCATGTAACCTAATCATTTGTACTCTTATATTAATCTTATTTGTACTCTCATATTAAATTTAAAAAGAAAAATGGCAGAGTCTCCTAAAATACAGTTAGGTAGTGGGAACAGTGCCCAGAACAATAGAAAGCTCATAAGAGAAGATACTGCCCTAAATCTTGATATGAAGGCAACATGAAGAGAAGCCGGATAAGCAGGAACCAGAGATTATTATTTTGTGGGTAATAATAAGGATTTTAAATTCTATCTTAAGCAAAGTCATTTAGTAATTTTAAATGGGCGACTGACATTTTCTGGTGATTGATTCATAAAAGTATTAGTTTTCACTGAAAAATAGAGTTTTTTCTACATAGTCTCTGTAGCATTTTTTCTTTTCTTTTATTTTTTTTGCAGTTTTGGCCTAGGGTGGGTTTGAACCTGCCACCCCTGGCATATGGGGTCAGCGCCCTACTCCTTTGAGCCACAGGTGCTGCCCTCTCTTTAGCATTTTTAAGAGTAATACATGCTATCAGTGTGATAATTAGTTTTCAGAAGTAGTGCCATTCATCCAAACAGTTGCTTTCGTTTGTTAATTCGTTTCTATTAGAAACTTAATAGCTTCTCTTTTATTTATTTTAGTCATATTGTATATTTTATTTATATTTATTATATTTATTCTTTAAAATTATTCTAAGATCACTTTGTCTTATTTCATTATGAAAGTATTTAACAATAAATATGACTTGGAATATAAATTTGGAAATATACCACGAATCTGCATACAGAGTCGAACCCTGAACAGAAAAGGGGTAGGGACACCAAGTCCTGTGCTGTCAAAACCCACATACAACATTTGACTCCCTCAAAACTTAACTACTAATATCCTTCTCTTGAACAGAAGGCTTACTGACAAATAGTTGAGTTCCACATATTTTGTATATGTATTTACTTACTGTATTCTTACAAAAAAGTAATCTAGAATAAGAAAACGTTATTGATAAATCATAAGGAATCAGAAATATATTTACTATTCATGAGATGAAAGTGGGTTATCATAAAGGTCTTCATTCTTGTTGTTTTTATAAGGAGTGGGCTGAGTAGAACAGGGAGGGGCTGGTCTTGTCTGGGGAGGCAGGAGAGACAGAAGGTAATCCACATAAAAATGGCGGCGCCTGTGGCTCAAAGGAGTAGGGTGCCAGCCCCATTTACCGGAGGTGGCGGGTTCAAGCCCAGCCCTGGCCAAAAACTGCAAAAAAAAAGGAACAGAACAGCTCAAAACCCTATTGTTCAAGGACCAACTTTGTATATACTTCTTTCCTTTTTCTTCTAAAATATGTGCAATTGTAAGTTTGCTTTGCCCTTACATGCAGAAATTTGCTTTGGGGAAATTTTTTCTTTAAATATTTCCATACATCTGTGCACGTGTTGTGAACGTTCACACACTATCTTAACTATTAGAAAAACCTTCTGTTTATATATCGGTATGATCATTCGATGTAAATTGTTATTTTATAAAAATAGATTGCACACCTTTCTTATTGTAAAAAATAAAAACATGAGGACTTTTTTGGGACATGGTAATTAATTTAACACTTTTCAAAACACTTTTTTTTTGGCAAAAGGTAAAATCATCTGTCTGTAAGTTTAAATATTTTTAAAATCTACTAAGCCCTTACTATGTAGTTATATAAATAAAGTTCTCAATATCCTTTTTTTATATCTGCTCTATTTTTATTACAAAAATAATATGAATGAGATGCTTTTATTTATGTTTGTGCTACATATTTGCTCCCGTTCTTTTACTTTTCCTTTTTCTGTATTAGTCAATGTTACATACGCTATTTAAAAGCCATAAACTAAGGGCAAAGGATAATTAGATTTGCTCCATTGTTAATATTATAAATAAAAAGAAACTTTTTCATACATATCATTATATTATATCACCATTGTAGAGTATGAATAAAGACAACCTTGTATATATTCTTTATATGAGAACTGAGAAAGGACTATCTATTGATTCACAATTATCCTTTATAAAAATTAATTAAAATCATAATATATTTTACTAATCATTCTATTTTGTTGACAGTGTCCAAAACACAAAATATTACCAACAAGAAAGAAGATAAAATAATAATAATGCTAAGATCATTTATTATAATTTAAAGTTATTTCTAAAACAAATTAAAAGGTAACGAGGGTTAATCTAATTGAATAAAATGTCACTTCTATATTTGATGAGATTGATCAATATTTGAGGGTGGAATTTAGCATCAACCCCCTACTTTCTAGTTGTCATTTCTACGCATTTCCTTTTCTTCTCTCAGTTAATCAGCATTTTAATCTTTTTATCTTTTCTCACAAGGAATATTTACACTCAGGCAACATTAATCAATGTTCATATGACCATCACTACATTTGTGAACTTTGAGACCCCAGTGGCGTGAAGAGACATTTTATGGCAGGGTAAGATTACAGTCTAGGACACTCACATTATTTAAACATTACATTTCTGTTCTAAGATATAATTATGTTGTAATGACTGTTGAAAAACTTTTGCTTTAGCAATATACAAGCCAATATACAATTAAAGAAAAAAATAAAGTAAGGAGCAGAGGAAGGAGAAAAACTTCTAATTTGAGATTTGATTTATTTCATGGGATTCAAAACTTTTATTTTCTTCTTTATTTGGTGTATTCACTTCCTTCAGATTTTGTTAAAAATAATTAAACATTTTATGTTTTATAATCTCTATCATTGACTATTAGTTCTAAAGGAGAAGAGAACTCAGATTTATAAAGTGTGTACTAAAAAGTGTTTTAAAAACACTAAATTGTATAGACATCTGATTATGACATATAGAAAATAAATCTACATTTATATGACTAAGTAGATTTTGTATCATTTCATGAACAAAAAAATAAGATTTTTTCTATAATAAAATTCATGATCTAAATGATGACTACTAATAATTTTTGCTATATAATACTTTTGTTTTGTCCTGAGCTTTAGAGTTGTTATTTTGTGTATCAAGAAAATATTTAATTATAATTTTAAAAGATCATAAAAATGAATAATTTGGCATTCTAGTTAACACTTTTCTTCCACATGTAATACTTTTTGACCCTTTAGAAAAGTTCAATTATTCATAAAAAATTATAGTCATTAACCTTTTTAAAGGCTTTTAACCTTTTTAAACCTTTTTATTTAAAAGTGCGATATTTTATATATATTTGCAAATATTGGTTCAATGTTCAAGCATTTTGAATGTTTCAAACCTAAATATACCCTAAATTACAAAGGATATTTTAATGGCTATGCAAAAGTTTTAAATATTTTGATTTCCATATAAACTTAAAATGAATCACTGATACTCCAAATTAATATCTTACAAGATTGCAATTAAGTTTAAAGTGTATATTATTATAAAAATAATTGCAAGTTCCTATTTTTAGGGTACTTGAAATTACTTAAAATTTTGTTTTTAGTTTAGTGACTATAGCTTAATATTGTATAAGTTTTAAAAGAGAACCACAAGTGTACAAGATGCTTATAGACTTAAATGATTTAAACCATTATCTAACCTTATGATATATATTTATATAAATACTAGAAATATATATCTTAAAAGTTTGTAATTTTATAGTCTCTATTGCTGACACACTATATTCTTTAATATAGTATAGTTTTAAGTAAAACAGGCTTTCAAGGTTCTTGAAGGATATAGGCCTTTTTTAGTTTACTGCCTCACATTATTTCTGGCTAATCACTTCTTTATCCAGATTCATACATATACTTTGCAAACTGGTAGAAGCTGAGATTGTTTTAGTCACGTTCATACTTTATCAAGCAGTTAAGAAACTGCATGGTAGGTGAATGAAACAAAGAGTAAGCATTGTTTGGAATTAATATACATTTTAATTAGGGAAAAATCTATATAGAATGACAACTACAAAGTTATCCTTATGCCTTAGTAAACAACACAGGCCTCCTGTGTTTATGAGTTTGCATCCATGGATTCAACAACTGCAGATTCAGAATATTAGATTAAAAAATTTCATCTATGCTGAGCACATTCAGACTTTTTTCCTTGTCAGTATTCCCTACACAATATAAAATAACAACTATTCACATAGCATGTATATTATATTAGGTTAAATGATTTGGGGCATGTTTTAACATATTTGGGAGAATGTGCATGTGTTACATGCAGACATTATGCCATTTCATATCAAGGACAAGAGCAGCCAGGGATTCTGGTATCTGTGACAATCCCAACACCAATTTGCCATGGCTCCCAAGGGTCAACTGTATTTATATAAAATTTTCATCAGAAGTAATATACTGCTATATAATTATGTCCGTGAATGAGATGCATTTAATTAAATTTTTGTTACGTTAAAGGGGGGGATAAAAGAAGGTGATATCTGGGTGGTGACTGTGGCTCAAAGGAGTAGGGTGCAGGTCACATATATTGGAGGTGGTGGGTTCAAACCCACCTTCGGCCAAAAATTACAAAAAAAAAAAAAAGAAAAAAGAAGAAAGTGATATCTATTGTAGTACCTTCTTGGAAACTAAAGAAAAACATAATAAAATATAATTTTACACGAGGTAATATATGAGCTATCTTTTTGTATATTTGCATACTACCTATATATTTCATACATGTATACTATTTGCATTTTATACAATATGTAAACATTTATTAAAAGTTTTTCAGGTAGAGAGGGAAGTTGTTAATGAACAATGAAGAAGAAATGAAACATAAAAAATTGGGCGGCTCCTGTGGCTTAGTGGGTAGGGCGCTGGCCCCATATATGGAGGGTGGTGGGTTCAAACCCAGCCCCGGCCAAATTGCAACAAAAAAATAGCCGGGCGTTGTGGCAGGTGCCTGTAGTCCCAGCTACTTGGGAGACTGAGGCAAGAGAATCGCCTAAACCCAGGAGTTGGAGGTTGCTGTGAGCTGTGATGCCACAGCACTTTACTGAGGGTGATAAAGGGAAACTCTGTCTCTAAAAGAAAAAAAAAAAAAACAGAAAAAATTTACTGTGAAGTGTACTTGGAGAAACTGACATCTGTAATCAAATTTATTTTTCAATTAATGTAAACAGAAATTAAAATTTAGATTAATGCAACTTATTCCATGTTTTACAGGAAATATTGATGAAGCAGAACAGGAGTGGAAAGCAGGATTTCATCGCTGGAGCAATTACATGATGGACTGGAAAAATCAATTTAACGATTACACTAGCAAGAAAGAAAGCTGCGTGGGTCTCTAATTAATAGATTTACCCTTTCTGGAATCTGTACTTTCCTGTAGATTAAGGTAAAAATATCAGTAGCTCTCTCCCATACCTAGAAAGAAAGCTATTATATAGCTGAAACAGTAATGCCAGAGGATAATATTGATCACAGCTGAAATAGTAATGCCAAAGGATAATATTGATCACTCACACTTTCTCTTAGTATTTCACTCAGCGTGTCAGAGCCCAATGGCTATAACATGTTTCATTAAATTTCACAATATAAAGTTCAACAGTTAATTATATGCATATTAAATGGCCTCTTGCTTCAATCTCTTCTCCTTTGAATAACTTTACGTTTTTCTCTTATTTCTTTTGTTGTTTTCTTCTAAAAATGATCAGTGTTCTTTTAGCAGGGCGTTGTGGTGGGCACCTGCAGTCCTAGTTATTCGGAAGGCTGAGAAAGGAGAATCGCGGGAGCCCAGGAGTTTGAGGTTGCTGTGAGTGATGATGGCACCATGGCACTCTACCAAAGGCAACAGAGTGAGACTTTGTCTCAGGAAAAAAATGTAAAATAAAATAAAAACTTAAAAATTATCAGTGCTCTGCTTTTAGTCACATATGTCTTTTTACCATCACTCATAAAAAGGTATTTTTTAAGTGAATTAAGCCTTTGAGCACTAGATACCATAATTTACAGTATTGTGTCTTCTAATTAACTTCTAAATTTAATGTAAATAAGGGCTATTAAAATAAACACAGAAAATCATTGTCACTTTGTCACTTTTTTATATAAAGGAAATAAAGGATCTTAATATAAGAGACTCAGTCACTTGGGAACATCTTATAATAGAAACAAAATATCACTACCAAGAGATACAATATAAAATAATATAGTTATAGCCATATATATGTTTTAAAATATGTAGGATTAGAGTCCTCACATTCTATTCCTCATGCATTCAACTCTTGTTCCTCCTCACTTTCTCCAATTCCAACTTTCCCCAAACATGTACATAAGTGATTACCCTTCCTATGACCCCCAAATAAAAAAGTGGGTGAGGAGAAGTCTAAAGGTACAAGTAATGTACTGTATGGGTTGGGGTATTCCCTGCTGGACCCAGAAATATTACATATTAAAATTTTAATAAATAAATTGTTTAATTCCAGGAGAAAGATGCTTATATTTCTTGCAGAAAAATTATTTTTGCAATTTAGGCAATTACAAAGCTATGTTTAATAGCATGTCTGACATATCCCAGTAAATGAATTCATTGAGTGTTTCATTCAAGGGAAGAACTTTGGGGATTTTAAGTTTCAGGAAAGGGGAGTGCCTTTGATTATGCTAATTAAGTATTAACAATTTACACCCAGGATAGGACAAAGTAGTCTATAGGCCTGTCTGCTGCTGGTTAAAGTATGTCCCTTTGAACACAGCCATAAAAATTTATCTACAGTTCAGTTCTGTATGGGTCTACCATTTTCACTCAAGGAGTCTCAGAGTTCTTGGTACTTTAGAGATAGTTGTCATGAAAGCAAAGAATGTTTTGCTATCACTTAAGTACTACTACAAATAAAGTTTTTTGCTTTCTAGTTTTTTCCTTATTCCAAATGAAACAACCACACAAAGAATAGATAAATTCTCAGGATTTCTATTACACCACATTAGCTGGGTTTCAAATGCCATTCTATAGGATTCAAGTCTGTTTCTCTGAATCACTTTAGTCTCTAGAAATACATAAAATGGCAGGTAGATATATATGAAATAACAGGTTGATACCTTGTCGACATTATTAAAGACCCTTTAACAACTTACTTGGTAAGATCAAGAATTTGAAAAGGGAACTCGCATTTGCAGACCCTTTAACTTCCATCATATTTCCAGTCTTAGGAAAAGATTCCATACACTATAATACTAATTGGTTTGCTCTTGATTCATACCTACACACTCCTTGATCTACTCAGAGGCATTTACCTAAATACAACACGAATCTACCACTCCCAAAAGCATTTTGCTTATATAAAGCTTCTTTTAAAATGAAGATGATCAGGAAAATAAGAAATGTAAGCGCTTTAAATTAAATGTTCTTAATGTAAAGGTAAATCAGAAGTTTATTTATCAAAACAATCTTGATGGAATGTTCAGATTGTCAAAAAATAGATCAAAAACCTCTAGATTTAGGACTACATGGACATATATGCACACAAGCATACTTATCATACACCCATGTATTACAGTCTATTACTGTCCCACCTGACATTAGAGTGAAGAAATTCTCTACATGACGACATGAGAGGGTGCTTTGAAAGCTACAAAGGGAGAACCTATGATGGTCATAATGTGATTATCCAAATAAGTATTAAAAACCATACAAGGCGGTGCCTGTGGCTTAAAGGAGTAGGGCCCTGGCTCCATATACTGGAGGTGTCGGATTCAAACCCAGCCCTGGCCAAAAACTGCAAAAAGAAAAAAAAAACTAAATAAAATAATAAAAATATTTATAAATATAATATATATTTATTGCATGTAAATAATATTAAAAGTGACATATGTATATCATAATATATTTTAAATGAGGGCCAGTTGTCATTTTTGATATGGCACTGGCAAGCATGACTGTAATTGAAAAACACTGTATTTATAAATTAATTTAAGAGAGATAGATTACATTGTGTCATCAGTAATTTATTAAAGAATATTTTCAACCAAAATATGGACAAGGCATTAGGGGTTTGTACTGGAGGGGCAGAACTGATAAAAAACTCTATAAAGACACACCATAAATTTAATACTATGTCAAATGGAAACATCAAAAACTAACACATTTCTAAAAAGATAAAGTAAGGCTTTTTGATTTTTTTGTTCACAATTAGACCCAGCTTCTGTTGATTAGCTTTTGATAATCTCTCTTGTCCCTGATCTAAAATTTCACCATTGGAGTTACCAATTTATGAGCTCACAAGGCCTTTGGAGAGGCATGATGATTTTAGAGGTAAATCTAACACCAATAGCTATATACACACTTCACAAAATCCTGTACGCCTCCCAAAAATGAGGGTGATTTTTTTCTCCAGACATTGCTCATTTTCCCAGCTTAGTTTACACTTACAGGTAAAAAAAAAAAAAAAAAAAAAAAAAACACATCAATTTTCAAGGCAATTGATATTATAAGATTTACCTCTGGATTTGTACTTAGAAACTGCTTGCACGATGCTGCCATAGACTGTTTTTTGCTTGTTGACTGAGAAGACAAATGGGATGCTGAAATTACAGCTGAGTCCACTTGTACCATGTGTGAACAAAATTGCACTGTGAATCTCGGGGGAACATGAAGTGAAAAGAACGTGAAAGAAGAAGAGATGGAAGACCCGGGGGGAAGAGAAGAAAGAGGGGGGATGATCACTGTGGCTACCTGGAACTGAGTTTATTCAAATGCTATCTAGGCACTTGAGGGTTAATAACTTGTGAAGTTATTAAAAATTCCAATATATAGGCCGTGCCTCATAGTAATTAAATCACAAAGTGAGTGTGGGATCTAGGCATCAGTATTTTTTAATGATCCCTAGTTTGTTCCAATATGCAATAAAGTTTGGAAACCAATGACCCATTTGAGATGGTTAATTTAAAGAACTAGGGGGATATCCATACAATTTCAGTACTCAAAAGCACATAACTATAAAATGTGCAATTATATGTGAGAAGGAATTGCACTTATTACCACTATCCAGAAACTAATTGTTTTTCTCCAAACAAAAAACTGTAACAGTGTAACAGAGATTGGTGAATGCTCATAATAAATTTCAGGGACACACTTACTTTCCAACATCTATACACTATAAATACCACTTTTCATTACTTTTACATTACATTACTGCCTTGAGGAGAGGTATGTTTGAAAAATAAGATAGAGTAAATGAAATACATATATAATATTTATGGTGCTTTATATAATAGTGGTTGTTACAGAAATTCATTGTTTAATTTGAATTAATATGGAATTTGCTTACTTGACTATAGTTAATAGCAACAATTCAGATTCAACATAAAGTATTATAAATTTAATTCCTATTTCCCCATGTACTCGTGTTAAGAACTATCTTGTGACCTCATAAATTTGAATAATCCTTCTACTGAAGCTCATAACAAAATGTTAGGATTAATTACTTAATTATTACAGAATTAAGTATGTTAGTAGTAATATTTTTTCCATATATAAAGTATTAGCAGATTTGTTTTTGATTTTGGTTTTTTTTTTGCTTGTGGCAATAAGTGCATTACCAAGGTAGGAGGCAAGATGGCTGATGGGAGCCAGATTTCCACAGAGGCTCCCAGCCAGAAGAAGAGTTAAAGGACAGAAGTTTAACAAGTAAGCTGATGGTTTGGAGCTGAGCCAACAGAGAAGATTGAAGGGCACACATCACCCCTGCTAAGGCAAGTTGCAACCTCAAGGAAACAAACAATAGGTACAAAACTCATCACCAAGTGGAAGGGAGCCACCCCCCCCCCATAAGAACAGCTGAAAGTATACATTCTACAAAAAAGTGAGCAGAGTTCAGATCTCCTCCTATATTATCCCATGGGAGAGACCCTGTAAATACTAGAACTCCTTCCCCAGAGAGGACCCACTAGTGTGCCATGGCACTTTCCCACCAGTCATAAAAATGAACATAAACTCTACTTGCAATTCTGAACTCCCAGCACTCCCCTCCACTCTCACCCTGAGGTCTGGAAACCTGGCCCCATGGAGATTCTTGGGCATTTTCTAGAGCAGTGTGGACAAGGTGTGGGCTGTTAGAAGTCTGTTCTGAATCAGTGGCATATGTGTAAAGCAGGGACTGTGGAGTGAGGGAGCCATAAGGGAGAGCCATACAGCACAGCAGCAGCAAGGCAGGAACAATAAGGGCTCACACACCTGATGATATTTTAGAGAAACACTTCCCACCTCTTAGCAAACAGAGGGAGCCGGGCCTCTACTCCAGTGGCAGCCATAGGTGGAACAGATCTGGGACAGAAGCACAGGCCCTGTGAACAAAGGGTATGCCTGATGTGATACCTGCCTGGGCAGAGTGCAGTGGGGACAGAGACTAGAATACGTCCATGCAGAGGCAGCATATTCCCAGGGCAGGGCTAGGTCAGAATTGCTGCTTTTGTAAGCACAAGATGCACCTGGCCTCAAGAGGAGCATAGTTGGGACAAAAGCAGGCATGGCAGCAACATCAGTCCAGTGAGGGGCAAGACCTGAGAGCCATTTGTGAACTCTAACCACACCCACCCCAAAACAGAGTGCAATGGAGACAGAAACACCAGCTATGTGAGAACTGATGCAGCAGCATTGGCACAGGGCGAGGCTGAGTCTCAGTTTCTGTGAACTTAAACAGCACCTGGCCGGCAGGGGAATGTAACTGGGACAGAAAAGCAATTTCTGCAAGAATACAAGTGGCAGCAACATCAGTCTGGGGTGGGACTGGTACTAAGTGAAACTCCCCAGCTTCCATTAAGCACTCGAGGTAGTCAGGCTTCAGCTCTGCCTGTTGCCTGGTGTCAGAGTGCAGTGGGTCTAGCTAAGGAGACATAGCTCTCCCTGTAACTCAGGCAGGTGCAAACCCATGGTGCATCTGTTCATTGGAGGAAACTGTGTCACAGCCCTGCGGAGTTGCCAGTGACTGGGTGTGACAGAGGTGCAAGGTTGGGAAGGAGGCCTTCCTGAAATAATTCATTTGCTGGGTGGGCCCTTCTGAATCCACGGAGCACTGGAGTGAGTCATATTCAAGGTGCCAGCAGACTCTTGCTATCTAGTTGCTGGAGATTTTTTTTTTATTATTAAATCATAACTGTATACATTGATATGATCATGGGGCATCATACACTCGCTTCATAGACCATTTGACACATTTATTTTATCACAGTGATTAACATAGCTGGAGACTTTTTGAACTCTCTCACTTGAGACTGGGTGCTGACTGGAACAATTGATTTGGAATTCTTAACCTGGGCCAATCACTTGAGGGCCATCTAAGGTGGTACCCTGGTTGTGGTTGTGGGAAGGTTTAATTTTCCTTTTCCAGTTGTTGCCCATGGGGGTGGGGTCTGTTAGTTGCTTGTATTTCTCCACAGCTGAGACTTCAACCCAGAGTTACTGATTCACTAGGATTGGACAGAGACCAGCTGAAAACAAGGCAGAGTCACTTACCCCTACCACACCAAGCAGTGTCTCAGGCTATTGTACTGTGTGGGTGTTTTGCAAAGCTATAGGGGAAAAGTTACAGTCATCAGTCCCAGCTCTTGCCAAAGAGATGGTTAATCCCTACTCCAGGAGCCCCCAATCCAATTTCACCTTACCTGCTCACTAGCCAAACAGTGAAAAATAATCCTGGGGTGGAATCGGTGGAAAACCTCCAGAAACATGAACAACCAGAGTAGATCAACTCCCCCAAGGAATGACAAGGTGGACACACCAGAAGATTCCATTCATAAACAAATGGCTGAGATGTCAGAAATCAAATTCAGAATTTGGATTGCAAATAAGATTAAAAGAATGGAGGTAAAGTTGGAATTAGAAATTCAAGGAGCAGTTGAAAAGTTGTCTCAAGAATTCAATGAATTCAAAGACAAAATCACCAAAGATTTTGACACATTGAGGCAAGAACTTGCAGCCCTCAAAGATCTGAGAAATACAGTAGAATCCCTCAGTAACAGAATGGAGAAAGAAGAAGAAAGGATTTCTGACATTGAAGACAAAGCTTTTGAACACTCTCAAATGCTCAAAGTGGAAGAGAAGTGTAGACTAAAAATAGATCATTCTCTCAGAGAGCTCTGGGATAATTAAAAGAAAACTAATATTCGTCTTATAGGAATTCTTGAAAGCAACAAGGTTGCTTTCAAAAGCCCAGATGCTCTACTCCAAGAGGTAATCAAGGAGAACTTCCCAAACATGGCAAGAGATTCTAAAATTCAGATAGCAGTTTCAGAGACCCAGTAAAACTCAACCCAAATAGGGCTTTTCCCAGACACATCATAATTGACTTCACAAAAGTTAATGTGAAGGAGAAAATTCTGCAAGCAGCCAGATGTAAGAAAGCTATAACCTACAAGAAGAATATTAGAATGACTGCAGATCTTGCTGCTGAAACTTTTCAAGCTAGAAGAGGGTGATCATCAACCTTTACCCTCCTAAACAAAATAACTTTCAACCCAGGATCCTGTGTCCAGCTAAACTGAGTTAATTTATGGTGGAGAAATTAAATACTTTAATGACATTCACATATTGAAGAAATTTGCTGTAACTAAGCCAGCTCTCCAGGATACACCAAGCAGGTGTATAATTATGATCAAGTAGGTTTTATCCTAAGGTCTCAAGGCTGGTTCAATATACATAAATCTGTAAATATAATGCATCACAGAAACAAAATAAAAAACAAAGATCATATGATGCTCTCAATTGATGCAGAAAAAGCTTTTGATAATATCCAGCATCCTTTCATGATTCAGAACACTTAAGAAAATAGGTATAGAAGGGACATTTCTTAAACTGATAGAGGCCATCTACAGCAAACCCACAGCTAATATCACATTGAATGGAGTTAAATTGAAATAATTTCTAGTCAGATCAGGAACCAGGCAAGGTTGCCCATTGTCTCCACTACTTTTTAACATTGTAATAGAAGTCTTAGCCATGGAAATGAGGCAAGAAAAGGTGATCAAGGGTATCCATATAGGATCAGAGGTGATCAAACTTTCACTCTTCACAGATGATATAATTTTTTATCTGGAAATCCCCAGGGATTCAACGACAAAACTCTTAGAAGTGCTTAAGGAATACAGAAATGTCTCAGGTTACAAAATCAATACTCACAAATCTGTAGCCTTTATATACACCAGCAATAGTCAAGCTGAAAAAACCATCAAGGATTCTATTCCATTCCAGTAATGCCAAAGAAGATGAAATAATTAGAAGTTTACCTAACAAAGGCCATGAAATACATCTACCTGTCTGTTTTTGTGCCAGTACCAGGCTGTTTTGATCACTTTCGATTTACAGTATAGACTGAGGTCTGGTAGCATGATTCCTCCTGCTTTGTTTTTAATTCTGAGTAAGGTCTTGGCTATTTGAGGTTTTTTCTGATTCCATATAAAATAAAGTCTTTTTTTTTTTTGAGATATTTAAAGTATAACAGTGGAGCTTTAATAAAGATTGCATTAAAATTGTATATCGCTTTGGGTAGTATGGACATTTTAACAATGTTGTTTCTTCCCAGCCAGGAGCATGATATGTTTTTCTATTTGTTAACATTTTCAGCTATTTCTTTTCTTAGAGTTTCATAGTTCTCTTTATAGAGATTTTTCGCATCCTTTGTTAGATAAACTCCCAAATATTTCATCTTCATTGGCACTATTGTGAATAGAATAGAGTCCTTGACTGTTTTTTAGCTTGACTATTGTTGGTATATATAAAGGCTACTGATTTATGAATGTTGATTTTGTAACCTGAAACGCTGCTGTATTCCTTGATCACTTCTAAGAGTTTGTAGTAGGAACCCTGGTGTTTTCCAGATATACAATCATATCATCTGCAAAGAGTGAAAGTCTGATCTCTTCTGACCCTATATAGATATCATTGATCGCCTTTTCTTCCCTAATTGCAATGGCTAAAACTTCCATTACAATGTTAAAGAGCAGTGGAGGCAATGGGCAAACTTCCCTGATTCCTGATCTGAGTGGAAATTATTTAGAGAACCAAGAGATGAACCCAGCTACTTACTGTTATTTGATTTTTGACAAGCCAATTAAAAACATTCAGTGGGGAAAAAATTCCCTATTAAATAAATGGTGCTGAGTGAACTGGCTGGCAACCTGTAGAAGACTGAAACTGGACCCACACCTTTCACCATTAACTAAGATAGACTCTCACTGGATTAAAGATTTAAACTACATACAAGAAACTATAAAAATACTAGAAGAAAGTGCAGGGAAAACTCTAGAGAAATTGGCCTGGGCGAATATTTTATGAGAAGGACCCCTTGGACAATTGAAGCAGCATCAAAAATACACTACTAGGACCTGATCAAATAAAAAAGCTTCTGTAGAGCCAAGAACACAGTAAGTAAAGCAAGCAAACAGCCCTCAGAATGGGAGAAGATATTTGAAGGTTATGTCTCCAACAAAGGTTTAATAACCAGAATCCACAGGGAACTTAAATGTATTAGCAAGAAAAGAACAAGTGATCCCATCTCAGGGTGGGCAAGGGACTTGAAGAGAAACTTCTCTGAAAAAGACAGGTGCACAGCCTACAGATATATGAAAAGATGCTCATCATCCTTACTCATCAGAGAAATGCAAATCAAAACTATTTTGAGATATCATCTAACTCCAGTAAGATTAGCCCATATCACAAAATCCCAAGACCAGAGATACTGGTGTGGATGTGGAGAAAAGGGAACACTTCTACACTGCTGGTGGGAATGCAAACTAATATGTTCCTTTTGGAAAGATGTTTGGAGAATACTTAGAGATCTAAAAATAGACTTGCCACTGGATCCTACAATTCCTCTATCAGGTATATACCCAGACACCAAAAATCACATTATAATAAAGATATTTGTACAAGAATGTTTATTGCAGCCCAATTCATAATTGCTAAGTCATGGAAGAAGCCCAAGCACCCATCAATCCATGAATAGATTAATAAATTGTGGTATATGTACACCATGGAATATTATGCAGCCTTAAAGAAAGATGGAGACTTTACCTCTTTCATGTTTACATGGATGGAGCTGGAACATATTCTTCTTAGTAAAGTATCTCAAGAATGGAAGATAAAGTATCCAATGCACTCAGCCCTACTATGAAACTAATTTATAGCTTTCATATGAAAGATATAACCCAATTATAACATAAGAATATGGGGAATAGCAAAAGGGAGGGCAGGGGAGGGACGGTAATTGGTGGGACCACACCTATGGTGCATCTTACAAGGGTACGTGTGAAACTTACTAAATGTAGAATATAAATGTCTTAATACAATAACTAAGAAAATGCCAGGAAGGCTATGTGAACCAGTGTGATGAAAATATGTCAAAAGGTAAATAAACCAGTATATGGTGCCCCATGATCACATTAATGTACATAGCTATGATTTAATAATAAATAAATTTTTTTTAAAAAAAAGGACGTGAAAGATCTTTATAAAGAGATGTATGAAACTCTAAGAAAAGAAATAGCTAAAGATGTTAACAAGTGGAAAAACATACCATGCTCATGGCTGGGAAGAAACATTGTTAAAATGTCCATATTACCCAAAGCAATATACAATTGTAATGCAATCCCTGTTAAAGCTCCACTGTCATACTTTAAAGACTTCAAAAAAAAAAAACTTCATTTTATATGGAATCAGAAAAAAACTCAAATAGCCAATGCAATATTCAGGAATAAAAACAAATCAGGAGGAATCACACTACCAGACTTCAGACTATACTACAAATCGATAGTGATCAAAACAACATGGTACTGGCACAAAAACAGAGAAGTAGATGTCTGGAACAGAATAGAGAACCAAAGATGAACTCGGCTACTTACTATCATTTGATCTTTAATAAGCTAATCAAAAACATTTAGTGGGGAAAAGAGTCCTCATTTAGCAAATGGTGCTGGGTGAACTGGCTGGCAATCTGTAGAAACTGGACCCACACCTTTTACCATTAACTAAGATGGACTCTTATTGGATTAAAGATTTAAACTTAAGACATAAAACTATAAAAATACTAGAAGAGAGTGCAGGGAAAACTCTTGAAGTAATCAGCCTGGGAGAATATTTTATGAGGAGGACCTTCCAGGAAATTGAAACAACACCAAAAATACATTTCTGGGATCTGATCAAACTACAAAGCTTCTGCACAGCCAAGAACACAGTACCTTAAGCAAGCAGACAGCCCTCAGAATGGGAGAAGATATTTGCAGGTTATGTCTCCAACAAAGGCTTATTAACCAGAATCCACAGAGAACTCAAATGTATTAGCAAGAAAAGAACAAGTGATCCCATCTCAGTGGGGGCAATGGACTTGAATAGAAACTTCTCTGAAGAAGATAGGCGTACGGCCTACAGACATATGAAAAAATCATCAGAGAAATCATCATCAGAGAAATGCAAATCAAAACTACTTTGAGATATCATCTAACTCCAGTAAGATTAGCCCACATCACAAAATCACAAAACCAGAGATGTTGGTGTGAATGTGGAGAAAAGGGAACATTTATTCGTTGCTGGTGGGAATGCAAACTAATACGTTCCTTTTGGAAAGATGTTTGGAGATCACTTAGGGATCTAAAAATAGACCTGCGATTCAACCCTTCAATTCTTCTACTAGGTATATATCGAGAAGACCATAAATCACTTTATAACAAAGATATCTGCAAAGTATTCTGTAATAGACATATTCTTATTTGACAATGTGAATGTTACTTTCTTTGCATTATTATTATTATTATTATCATTGCTTAATATTTTGATGTAGCAATTGCCTGATTCCTTTTCTCAATATATTTATGTTTGATCATTCTTTAGGAGGTTTTTGTTTCTGGCCCTTATCTTAAACATTGTTATTGTTATTAAATGTAAGCCTTTTTAATATTGTGAAGGCAAAAAAAAGGAAACCTAATAAACACATGAATATGTAAAAACAAAAAAAATTAAAAAAAGATATTTATACCAGAATATTTATTGCAGCCCAATTCATAATTGCTAAGTCATGGAAGAAGCCCAATTGCCCACCAACCCATGAATGGATTAATTGTGGTATATGTACAACATGGAATATTATGAGCCTTAAAAAAGATGAAGATTTTACCTCTTTCATGTTTACATGGATGGAGCTGGAACATATTCTTCTTAGCAAAGTATCTCAAGAATGGAAGAAAAAATATTCAATGTACTCAGCCCTACTATGAAACCAATATAGGCACCCACACTTCCATATGAAAGCTGTAACCCAACTATAGCCCAAGATGAAGTTGAAAGAGGAGGGAGAGGGGAGGGGAGGGGAGTAGGGAGGGTAATTGGTGGGACCACACCTATGGTGCATTTTACAAGGGTACATGTTAAATCTACTAAGGGTAGAATATAAATATCTTAACACAATAACCAAAAGAATGTGGTGAAGGCTACGTTAACCAGTTTGATGAACGTATTTCAAATTGTATATAAAACCATCACATTGTACCCCATAATTGCATTAATGTACACAGCTATGATTTAATAATAAAAAAAAATAAGTGCATTACCTTGTTTTCCTGAAGTAAGATCTTTCACTGTTTTTTTTGGAAACAGGGGTGGGGTGGGGACAGAGTGTTACTCTGTCTCCCAGGTTGGAGAGTGGGGCCACCACCTAACTGACTTCAAGTTCAAACGCCTGGGCTCAAATATCTTCCCACCTCAGCTCCAGAGTACCTGGGACTACTAGCATGTGCCCCTCACATCTGGCTCATATTTTTTGTAGAGATGGGGTTTTACTTTGTTACTCAGGAGAATTAATTTTAAACATGTTATTTAAGGATTCAACTCATTCTAAAATTATTACAAATAAGTACACAAAACATCTATCTATCTAGAATAGCCACTCCCTATTTTAGCAGATTAAAAGAAAAAACAGAGAAGAATGTTACTAATATATCAAAACCAATTTAGAATATAAATTCAAAATTATTAACCTTGACTAAGATAGCATTAATTTTCCTTTCCCATAGCTTGTCTGAAGTTTAGAGAGGCTTTTCATGACTAACTTGCAAGTTCTTTCCCTTTTCTTGGAACACACATAAATCACATAAATCTTCTCTCAAGCCTCTAGCCCATTTTACTATTCAGGCAATTACGTCTTTCTCAAAGATCTGTGAACTGTCATTTTGAAATGTAAACATTCATTTCCAGTTAAAGTGAGAAGGTAAAGGTGGATTTCACTGGTCACCAATTTCCAAACACAGATAGTCCAATCATACAGAAAATCATTGGCAAACTCAGGGATAACTCAAGGTGCCCCTCCCTAGATCCCACTGCTCAGCCTTCCAGGACTTCCTGGATAGCTCACCTGAGAACCTCAAACCACGCCTCCTATTTTGGTGGAGTTCAGTTCCGTCTCTCTCTCTCTTATTGCAATTGTCTTGAATAAAGTTTTCCTTGTCTGTTTTACGTTGGTGCAGTTTTTACTTTGACAGTAACCAAAATCCAACACTTACAAAGCTATTACCCTGTACTCTTTGACCTACCAACTTTCTTTTACCATATTGGGAATATAAAAATATTTGCCTGTAGCAGAATTCCTTAAGAAATCGTGATTCCTTCGACAATCTCATGGAATGCGTAGAAGAACTTGAACTTATTAGGATTGAATACTTAATTTTTTGATAATCTTTTTCTAATATATTTTAAACCCTAAGCAGATGATAATTCGCATGCCGCAAATGATAATTTGCATGCTGCAAAACTTAATCTTAAATTGTTGACATTTTCATTTTTAGTAGTTCTTAGGTTGTTGTTTTTTTTGAGCTTTTGTATGTTCTTCCCTTCTACATCAAACAAATTTAAGTCTACATGGTTACACTGTTTTCCTTATAGAATGTCTCTGAGTAATTTTTTTTTCCTTTTTGCATCAAAGTTTCTTTTTCTTTTTCCATTAATGCAAGCATTGTCAGAGAGCTTTGTAGTCTAGAAGTCACTTGTGATTTAAAAGATTATATTTACATATGTAATGTACATTGTCATTATACCCTTAGGCCTTTGGGAACAGACCTTAGGGAAAAAAAATTCTCCCAGAAAAATATCTATCATAAGGCCCATGTAACATAAACTTCAGAGATCCTCACTTCTAAGGACCCTTTCAAAGGCATTCCATGAAATTTTATATTTGTAATGTTACATTGTTTTTATAAATAGGGTTCCCAAAAGGCCTTGTTTCAAGATGCACAAAACTTGGCTAATCTGTGCCCTTGTGAATGTGCCCTTAGTCTAAGCTCCAGGCACGGACAATATTTTTAGACCTAGAAGCTGCTTCTTCTCTCACTGTTCTTAAAGATACCTCCTTGGTTTTCTCTCTTTTTTTTTTTTTTTTTGTATAGACAGAGTCTCACTGTACCGCCCTCGGGTAGAGTGCCGTGGTGTCACACAGCTCACAGCAACCTCTAACTCTTGGGCTTCCGCGATTCTCCTGTCTCAGCCTCCCGAGCAGCTGGGACCACAGGCGCCCGGAACAACGCCAGGCTATTTTTTTGTTGCAGTTTGGCCGGGTCTGGGTTTGAACCCGCCACCCTCAGCATATGGGGCTGGCGCCCTACTCACTGAGCCACAGGAGCCGCCCCACCTCCTTGGTTTTCTATTGATAAAATGTGCTGTTTTTGTTTCACAGCATTGTAATACAATAATTTTGAGGTTACTGTCTTTGTGCATGGTAAAAGTAAATGAAAATCTCAAACATTAACATCTGCTGTGGCATTTCAATTTTAGACCCCCCTCTGTGCACAATGATCTCTTTGGTAAGTGAATTAACATTTTCACGAAACTATGAAAGATAAAATTTTAATAACCTTCTTTGGAGTTATCTCTTGAAGTCATGTGCTAAATATTAAGTGAGAATTCTAACAGAACACTGTTTTGCCACTCTTCCCAGATTTTGGAAGTTTTCAAAGAAGCTGAGTAAGAATCATTCCCTCCCTTCCAATGCCCAATGAAAGATAATTTGATTTATCACATCACTGTAATCACTCCAATGCATAGGTTGTGAATTTCAGTAACACGAGTCTAGCTTGGATCTCATCTAAAGGCATTCTGTGGTGGAATCGTTTGGACTTTTTTCATTTAAGGACCTTCTACTAAACAGATTTTTAAAGGAGGATGCATGGAGGGAGGGTAATTGGTGGGACCACACCTATGGTGCATTTTACAAGGGTACATGTCAAATCTACAAAGTGTAGAATATAAATATCTTAACACAATAATTATGAAAGCTATGTTAACCAGTTTGTTGTATTACAAATTGTATACAAAACCAGCACATTGTACCCCATAAATGCATTATTGTACACAGCTATGATTTAATAAAAAAAAAAAAAGCAGCCTTTGAGGAGAACTGCTTCGGAACATAGCCCTTCATCTGCAAAATAATTTGATACACAAATATATATTTCTCTCTATATAAAATTGTTGTCAATTTTAAATTGCACACAAACTTCATGACCACCCTGTAAATGTAATCAATTAATTATCCTCTCTTCTCTTTTCTTTATCTATAAGAAATGTTACCAGTATAGGTCCTTATTTTAAAAATATATGTTGATTAAAAAGAAAAGAACTTATGTGAAAAAAGAAATAAATCCTCAAATGAGATTGACCAGAAACAATCCTTTATATACTTACTAATCAATTTCTGTACTTTATAAAAATGCTTATTATATATAATGCAGATATAAATACATATATATTTGAAAATATGTCTCAGGATACTCCGATATATTTTCACTTACCATTTCACAGCTCTTGTCATTATTTCCATGCATGAGTTCAGACATTTGGGATAGAGCAGTGCTCAACACAGAAAAAACCTGCTCTCCTGCAGCTCACATTCCAGTAGTATGGAACACACAAGGAAAAGCCAAGCACTATATAAATGATGATTTGTCAGGACCATAAATGACACAGGACAGAAGAAGGAAACAGATTCAAGTGGGGTGTGGCCTGTCTGATAACAGGTGGTGCATCAGCCACACTGGAACGAAAAGAGGCAGAAAAGAATACAGATATCTGGGGGCATCAGCTCAGATGGAAGCACCAAATGAGAAGCCCAAAGGCTTCTCCTCCCTTACTGTGCTTAGAAAATACCTGTGGTGCATCTTACAGGGGTATTTGTGAAACTTGGTAAATGTAGAATGTAAATGTTTTGGCACAGTAACTGAGATAATGGCAGGAAGGCTATTTTAACCATTGTGATGAAAATGTGTCAAATGGTCTATGAAGTGAATGTATGATACACCATGACCATATCAATGTATACAGTTATGATTTAATAAAAAAAAAAAAGAAAGAAAGAAAATAGACGGAAGCCGAGGCTGTTGGAAGAAACCCGGAAGGGGGATGTCAGAAGTGGAGTCAGGGGTGAGGAGAAGAGGGGGAAGCCACCACAGGATCACATTCATACTTTATTTTAGAAGGTTCACTCTGGCTCTTTGTATTCCAGGCTATAAAGGGGGCAAGTTTGGGGCAAGAGTAAATTATTTAACTAATCCAGGTAAGAGAGGATGGTGGCTTGAGCTACTATAGCTATGAAAAATTAGGAGTTACTACGTTTCTTATACTTGTAAGCAATAGCTAACAGGATTTGCTGAGAGAGATAAACAGAAAATGCAAGATTTTTTGCCAAAATAACTGGCTGAACTGAATTAGTATTTTCTGAGACAAGAGAAGCCATAAGTTCAACAGGTCTAAATAGAGAAATAAGAGTTTGGTTTAGAGCATATAAACTTATAGATGGCTATTTCATATTTAAGAAAGAAGAAGAGAAAACACTTTATTAAATAAAAGTGGAGTTGAGGGGAGACATCGACACAGATGAAGGTGGCTCCTGTGTAAAGATGGTGCATGAAGCCGCAGGACCAGAAGAGATTACGGAGAGACTGAGTGTGAGTCTGGACTGAGCACGTCGGCACCACAGCACTGACCCTTAGTGTGATGTTCAAATCCCTGTTAAACACTTTTATAAAATAACTTCCCTGTTAAGTTTCTGACCTTAATTTGCATTGCATCCACCTAAGATTCAAGAAATTTAGTTTTTCAGGGAAGTAGAACCAATACTTTTATAGCTGAGAAAATAAATGAATATCTTGTGGTTGCCTTCACAAATAAATGAATACTTGGTTAAATTTATTTATATTCAAATGTTCTCTCAACTCCATAAAATTCTCTAAGAATCACAATCCAAGAGCAATTGGATTTTTGTTCTCATGCATTTAACCCACATCTTCTGTTTAAATGCTAACAGGACTTATATATACATATATACGTACTTTGTGTATCCTAAATAGTGGCTCCCCTAAAAAATCCCACTCTTAAGCCTTAGTATTTGTAAATATTATATTGTAAAGAGAATTCTTCAGACCTGATTATGTTAAGGATCCTGAGAGAGAGACAATACCGCATTATCCAGGTGGGCACTAATTCAGTTACATGTAACTTTCTAAGAGGAAGGCAGAGATTTGGCACAAAGATGAAAAGGCAATGTGATACAGAGGCCAGGATTAGAGTGACATGGCCGCAAGCCAAGGAAGGCTGGTAGCCACCAGAAGCTACAAGAGCCAGGAAGGAATTCTTCCCCAGAGCCTAAGGAACAGGCTGACTCTAGCAGCTTGGTTTCAACACAGTGAAAATAATTTCAAACTTTCTACCTCCACACTGTGAAAGAATGCATTTCTGATGTTTAATCCATCAGGTGTGTGTTGTTACAATAGCCATGGGAACTAACACATATATATATATATATATATATATAACTTCACCAAGATATTTTTAAATATTATTTACATAATTTGCCTGGATTTTCCAGGACATTTTCAAACTGCAGGTTCAAATTTATTGTTTGGTGTGTTGAATATATATATATTCAACATATATATATATATACATATCTGTCTGCTCTGTTCTCAACTCCCTTAGCACTATTACCTAAATCGGTCATACTTTAGCCTCATTTTAATTATTTATTATTCCTTTCCTCAGAAATATCCTTTCCTCAAAATTCCTCAGGATATTCCTTTCCTCAAAAATTTGAGAAATGTTTCTTCTGTGCTTGTTTCTTTTCAATATTTGTCTTCTATATCTAATCCATTATTATTATCACCAAAATTGTAATCTAATAACTTTTTTAAATTTAATATTGGTTTTCTTATTTCAATTTATTCTTTATGACTCACAGTTACAGTTTTATAAATGTCAGAAATTCCAGTAATTCTTTGAAAATAAGTTATCATATATTAATAAGTAGTCTAAAGATGTCCCATTATTTTTGAACTAAAAGAATTTCAGAAGCATATAATTTTGGGTTATTGTCATGCTTTTTAAAGGTGTTATTTTTCTATCAGTCTATGCTGACACAGTATTATATAAACATTGAGATTTTTGGCAGAAAATTCTGGTCAAATTCTCCAGACAAAAGTAAAAGGAAAAGAAACAGATTATATTTAAATATAGTTTTAATTTATCAATGTGAAAATTCAACATCTTATAAGGTCTAAGAAATTGTGGAGAGCTCTGCCACAGAAAAGCTATTTTTCTTGATTCCAGAGACTTTCTTCTGCAAGATAGGTGTGATAGACAGAAAATTATCTAAGCAATACTCCATTTCATGTTAGTTCATGTTTATCTGTTCTATTTAATGTTATTTCAGACTCACATGAGCATGGTCATTGGGATTTATCTTCAGAGATCTGCTCTCTCTTTGCCTAACTCAGTTTGCAGTACCGAGAATGCAATTAGTTTAAATGACAGAGCACAAATGGTACTGACCTGCGTGGTATCGAATTTTTAAGTCTTAAAAATATAAAGAAGTATAGGTTGGAATTATGTGTGATTCTGACCCAGAAAGTCTTATCCTGAAAAAAAAAAATAATAAACTGTATATCTTTAAAACTGATAGAAAAAAATCAGTGTGTTGGAAATGTTTCACCAGAATCTCAATGGTAAGTATCACAGTTATAGTGTAAGGAACTCTGCTACAGGGCTATTAGCTGGTCATCAAAAATTGGTAATAATTGTTCTACTAAAAGTGACATGCCAGTGTCTGGTAGCATAATCAGAGAGTACTATAAGAACTCTGAAGTTATTTTTACCGAATGACATCAATATAGTTTGTTCAACTAGAACTCTACTGAGGATTTTACTTCCTTGTGCTGTGGGTAATAATCCTGACATATTTAGTCATAATATGTTTTTATGTCCAGTTGAATTTAAAGACTTTTTTATTCATTGAAGTGCGTAGCTTTTTTTTTTTTAATTGAGGGTCAGGAGACATGGTGTTAACCTTGAATTAGAATCAATCAACTCTTTTTGCTCAGACATGTTCAAGTCACCACTTGCACATCTTTGTATTATTTTAAAATAGCATTGCTTGATGAAAGTCAAGATAACAAGTAGGTATGGCTAAGCTAAGACATTTTAAATGCTATAATTAAAAATTGAATGCCTTTTGAATATAATAATTTATGTCCATGACAAAGAAAGGAAATGATGTCTTAATTCCTTAAAGAAAGTTCCTTTCTTACACAATTTTTCTGTATAGTATTGGTTCCAGAACTCAAGTCAAATTAAGAAAGCAGCACTATGTTTACAGGAAAATACTAGAATACAAAGGAAGAAAACAAAAAAAATAAAGAAGAGTCATAAAAGACTTATGAAAAGAAAAATTATTTGAAGAAACAGATAAAAATTACGACCAAATGTATTATCATTTAATTAGAAAAAAATGGAACAAAATACAACATAAATTAGTACGTTGAAGTACAAATGCAAGAATTTGGATAGTATGTCTTAGCTCACAGACAATGCATGAATGAGCAGAGCACAGGAGAGAGGAGTAGAAGGGAGAAAATAACTTCTTGGTTATGTAGCCTGGATTAGGAGTAACACAAATGAGGACAATCGTGGATGGAAATGAGGACATGACAGCACTGAAAAAATGAACTAAACAGAACAATAACAAGAAACCACAAAAACAAGAATAGCCACAACCAAAGATAGAAGAAAATAAGGAAGAGCAAAGATTGGAGCAGAACCAAATGAAATTAAAACAAAGAATAGTAAATACAGAGGATCGATGAAACAAAAAGTTCTTTGGAGAGATAAATAAAATTGAAAACAGCACTAGCTAAATTAACAAAAATTAAAAAAAAAAAGAAGAGAGAGGATTCAAATGATCTTAATCAGAAATGAAAACAAAGATTAAAATTGATACCATAGAAATACAAAAGATCATTCAAGATTACTAGGAATACATTTTGCTGCAACTTACATGGAACTGGAAATCACTATCCCAAGCAAACCGACTCAGAAAATCAAATACCACATGTTCTTGTGTATAAATGGAGCAAAGTCATGGGTATGCATGGTCACACAGAGTGACATAACCAACATTGGAGACTCAGAGTGGGGAGGGAGGAAGGGAGCTGAGGGGTGAAAACACAGTGTGCACAGTGCTATTGGGTCCTGTGCACACCATTCGGTTGATGGATATACTAAAGGCCCAGGCTTCAGCACTATGCAATTCATCCATGTAATAGAAAACCACTTGTACCACCTAAATTTACTGAAATTAAAAAAGAAACAAAAGTAAAAATAGACATAAAATAATTTGGAAAGATTTAAAAGGAAATCCAATACAACTGTCATGTTAAGATCTGAGAACTGAATTGGCAGGATGAAAAAAAAATAACAAAAAATATAATTCAAGAAAAATTATATTAAATAAAGCTTTTCGTGTGTGAATTTAAAAAGCATTATTTCTCAAGGGAAAAAGTTTTAAAGAAGTACACATATCTGAGGAAGGCTGAGAGACTTTAAAAATCCTTCTTTATTAAAAAGATTAGAAAACAATCTAAATGTCCACCACTAGCAAATAAGTTAATTTTCTTTATTCATAAAATAGAATAGAATACAACAGTTAGATGCAGTTTGTGCTGATATGGAAAAATCTCTGAGATTGTTAAAATCAAGACAGATTAATGTTTATAATATTATAGATGCATTATTATTTCTATGTAAAAAACAGTATGTATGGTATCTATGTTTGAATATGCATTGTTTATCTTTGGAGTGCACATTTAGAAAGTAAAACGGTGAATTCCTCTAGGGAAGGGATTGGATAGCTGAGAAGCAGATGTGGGGCTGAGAATGATTTCTCATGCTCTGTGTTATGCGTTTGAGCGCCTTTTATATTGCCTGTCCCATATTGAATATTGCCTATCCAGTAACATAAGAAAATTTAGTTTTAAAAAGCATCCAAAAGCATCCAAGCATCATTGCTTAACTATTACCAGGAGAAAATAATGCAACAACAACAAATACTGCTGCTTTTGTCCAGCATTAGAAGGGATAATCCTAAATAATTCCATTCAACATATTAATACCTTCAACTACCTGGAGCAGCATTTTACTGCTGAATAGTCCTAGAGGACCCATGAAGACAGTGCTACTCAAAATTTTACACAAGATAAGATCTCTACCAAAGTTCTCCAATGACCAGGAACACTCACCCTTCACATTTCTAGGCCAGAATGGTTCTTCCATTCCCATGATATAGAACTCTGGGTTATCAACCAAGACATTGATTCTTTTACAGAAAAGAAAAATAAACAGTAGGGTTTCTTAAATGCAAATGCTATTTATTTCTAATGTCTATAACAAAATGTTAACATGGTCACTTATAATTTGCTTCAACAATATCTGAATATATCTGCGTATTTCTTAGGTTGTTAGAAAATAAAATGGAATTTAGGAATGGCCTGAGGCCTATCCCATTTCCCCATCTCATAAAATAAAGGAAAACTAGCACCTTTGGCTTTATAAACTTACCCAACCATCATTCCTTTAGGCCATTACCTGTAAAAACTCCCTTCGTCTTTCCATTGTTAAGATGTACAGGGAGGGAATAACAAAAGGCAAAATTTCAAAACATCATGCCCAGACAGAGTCTTTATCAGTCTCAGATCTGGTTTTTGATCAAGATAGATCCACCCTCACCATACTTACTTCTGTTGTTTCTGAATAAAGAAGGTATGACTGTTACACATAGACACTCTACATAGGATTTTTTGTTATACACCAAGACTTGCTCACTAAAGAAAGAAGTACCTTGTTTTACATTCTGGCTCAAACTCCTTATTTCTATTTCCAGCTACAGCACTCAGAAATATCTTACTTAGAAGAGCACTGTTATAGTGCATGCCTGGAGGCTCACTTCAGGTTGGGTGGTCAACAGTTAGTGACAATGAGTTCTGAGATGAAAATGGCAATAATGAGACCATCAGGCAAAGATCTGAAGGAGAGCACTGGGGGACAGTGCAGAAACCCCAAATCAAAAGTAAGGTTATTGTGTTTGAAGAAAAGATTTGAGTTTAGAAAGTGTAAGAATATCCAGTGGAGATGAAGGTGAATCCTGTAGGCACTTGTATGACCATTAGACCTTTACATTTTATTCTAAATTCAATGAAGAACTAGTAGGAAGATAATGAGTGTGGGAATGAAATGATGTGATTTAGATTTTGAAATATCTCTCCACCTTCCATGTGACAAAGGGGTTCCTGGGAAAAGCCGTCCTCCTAGTAGAAGCAGGGAGACCAATAAAGAGGTTATTGAAATAGTCCAAACCCCCCACCAAAAAAAATAAGTTTTGGCTTAAATGATTGTGGCTATAAAGAGATTCGGAGTAGAAAGGTTCAGGTAAGAGACTGGAATATGCTTTGGAGGTAAAACCATCAGGTATTTTTAATGTGTTGACTATGGAAGGCGCAGAAAAGGAGCATTTGTGGTTTTGGTTTTGATTAACTGAGCATACGAGGGTGCGCTGAGATGAGATGGGGAAGTCACACGCGAACAAATTTGTTAGTTGAGGGAATAATTCAAATGTTCTTCTCTAGACATGCTTATAATTTACATTGCTTATATGAAGATAAGCCCCGTATTTCTTAGGATAAATTATTCCATCTTCGATTCTGATCCAAGACTATCTCTTCAACTACAGCTCTAGTTAATCTCAACAAGCATATGCAAATCTCATCTTCCAAAGAAAATTGCTGTTCTGTTTCCCTTTGCCCTAACTACTCACATTCGCACACTTTCCTAGTGAAACACTACACACCCAGGATGCCCTAAAACTGTGCCAGTTTTTTTTCTGTAGCTTTCCCTGACCCTTGTGAGGAACAATGCCTTATCCCAGCAGTAACATTTGATTTTATTCATAGTTTTTAATAGAAGGTCTCAGCTGACATTCTCATTAGCTCTCCCATAAGTTCCTCAAGAGTGAGTCTATGTTTAATTCATGTTAAGATTTCTGGAAACTATTATAAATATCACTAAAAACAAACTTTTGAATGCACTTATGCTGTACTACACTCACAAGCAGTATTTTCATATACACTCTTGCTTATAAACAGTAATCACTCTCTCTGGATAGATCTTAAAATAGGAAGGACAAAGATATAGTCAGAAAACAAAGCGTGGCTCAAAAACTGATAGCAAAAATATTTTTTTTATCAAAGCAAACCATTTTGTTTTTTGGGTTTTTTTATTATTATTATTATTTTTTTTTTGTAGAGACAGAGTCTCCCTGTACCGCCCTCGGGTAGAGTGCCATGGTGTCACACGGCTCACAGCAACCTCTAACTCTTGGGCTTAGGCAATTCTCTTGCCTCAGCCTCCCGAGCAGCTGGGACTACAGGCGCCCGCCACAATGCCCGGCTATTTTTTTTTTTATTGCACTTTGGCGGGGGCTGGGTTTGAACCCACCACCCTCGGCATATGGGGCCGGCGCCCTACTCACTAAGCCACAGGCGCTGCCAGCAAACCATTTTGTAATGTGCTTTAATTTTATTGTAGAAACATTTTATTTTAGATGGAGAAGTCGAAGTATTGTGTTGAAGTATTCTTGGTTTCCATTCCTTGAACGGTAATAACATTGCATGAAGGAACATGCTATCCCCATACTAAAGGTATGGAAATACATTTCACGTATAATGAAAGCAAAGTTTCTTCCCAACTTGAAGAGATGGGTCAAGAATCTTGCAGTGATTCAGAAACTGAAAGGCAAGCTAGCAGTGGGTCTGGCTCAACCACGGGACCCAGTCTAGAGGAGGACGAGTGCCAGCTGAATGAGTATGTGCTCACTCTCTCCAAATTTTCACCACTGTAGGGATCTGCCAAAAATCTGTATATGGCTGGCAGGGGCAGGCAAAGCCAATCCAAGCACCTGTGTTGCAAAACTCAGCAATTGTGTGGTTGCCACTACTGATCCATCTGTGGGGCTGGAACTTACTTGCCGCGTACCGGTTGACAACCACAAAGTGGGCTGGAAGGGAAATTCTGTTAGATAGGAAGGACAGCAAAGTTAACACACCACATGTTCTTTTGCATTGAAAAAAATATAGTAAATACGGATGGAAAGTGAGGATTTTACAAATTATTGGCAGACATCAATAATTTTAATTACTTTAAGGCCTTGTTCTACACAATGGGAGTACCATAGTCACTAGACCAGTAATGATGTGAAAAAAAAAAAATGCTGCCTTACCAAAGAGTACAAAACATGAATGAAGTTTATTATCTTAGATTCTTAAGTGAAAAAGCTCTCATTTATACTAAAAAGATTTCATTTTGATATTAGAACTTGCCTGAGCTAAAGATATCACTGCTGCATGATCAATATAAAAGGCTTAATAAAGACAGAAATAATGTAAAAAAGCATGAGAAAATACTGAAACTTCCCATGAATTAGAGGACAAAATCAGAGGGAGGCACATTTTAGTCTATCAATATGCTAAAAATGGCTGGGCATGATGAATCATGCCTGTAGCCCCAGCAATTTTGGAGGCCAAGATGGGAGTATCAGTTGAGTCCAGGAGTTCCAGACTAACCTGGGCAAACAGAGCAAGATCCTGTCTCTACAAAAAAAATAAGAAAAATCAGCCAGGCATGGTGGCAGAAAACCTTAGACCTATTTACTTTGGATGCTAAGGTAGGAGGATTTAATCCAGGAGTTTAAGGCCCCACTGAGCTATGATAGGGCCACTGCACTCCAGCCTGGACAACAGAATGAGACTCTGTCTCCAAAAAAAAAAAAAAAATGCTAACAATATAGTAATAGCAGTTATCACTTAAATTTAATTAATTAGCATGTTCCAGATGAGGTGCTACTGGTATTTTATTTTAAGCCTCTTAAAGCTTTTAAGGTTAAAAAAATTGGGACTCAGAAAAGTTACCTATCTTAACCATTCAACAAAATGACCTATTTCTTATTTCTTGAAGTAAGTTTTATTCTCCTTATATCTTTTAAGTGGCATTATTCATAGTGGTATTTATTAGGTAGTAGGACTAGATAAACATCTCAGTCCCTAAACTATGGAGACAGTAGAATCCAATAGCTCTGTGTTATGAAGTACATGTGTAATGGTGTGCTCGCTGAGAAAATCAATAGAGCATAAAATATCCATGAAGTAGGTCCATGAATAATCTGAAGGATAAAAATGAATATTTGTCATGATAAGGTTCAGGTGAAAGTGAAAAATTTGGATTTTAAAAAGCAAGATTTCTAGCTGAATCACTTAAATGACAAAGGTAATAAATGTTTCTCATATGTTTGCTCTAGTCTCTTCAACTATTAAAAGAGCAGGTGTTAAAACAAAATTCTTTTTTTTTTTAAATTCTTTTTTTTTTTTTTATTTTTTTTTTTATTTTTGGCCGGGGCTGGGCTTGAACCCGCCACCTCCAGCATATGGGACCGGCGCCCTACCCGTTGAGCCACAGGCGCCGCCCTAAAACAAAATTCTTAAAAAATCTACACAAATATATTTGTGTAATGAGTGTACAGATACTTTATATTTCAGGATTTTGCTCTTCCATTTTTAAAAATACATGTCTACTTATAGTAGAATTTAAAACCTGAAAGAAGGCTCTGTACCTGTAGCTCAGCAGCTAGGCCACCAGCCGCATACACTGGAGCTGGTGGGTTCAAACTGAGCCTGGGCCTGCCAAACAACAATGACAACTACAACCAAAAAATAGCCGGGCGTTGTGGCAGGCGCCTGTAGTCCCAGCTACTTGGGAGGCTGAGGCAAGAGAATTGCTTGAGCCCAAGAGTTTGAGGTTGCTGTGAGCTGTGACACCACAGCACTCTACCAAGGACAACATAATGAGACTCTGTCTCAATAAAATAAAATAAAATAAAATAATAAAACCTGAAAGGAATGATTAAGATTACTCACTATGGGCGGCGCCTGTGGCTCAGCGGGTAGGGTGCCGGTCCCATATGCCGGAGGTGGCGGGTTCAAACCCAGCCCCGGCCAAAAATAAAAAATAAAATAAAATAAAAAAAAATAAAAAAATTAAAAAAAAAAGATTACTCACTATAAATATGGATCAAAGTGTACTTTGAACTAGAATCCTCACAGTTAAATAAATTTAAACCAATGTAAAATATTATGCACATAGTGAGAACAGAGATTCTTCCAAAAGTTCAAGTGCATTGAAATATTAACAGAGAATGTATTCTGCATATTAGGTGATACTGATTTACCATGTGTTAATTTTTTCCAACATTTTAATGGAACAGTTTTAAAACATACAGAAAATTTGAAGTAATTTTACAGTAAACGTTCGCATGCACATTGTCGGTTAATCAATTAATATTTTACCACATTTAATTTATCACATATCTAGTCATCTAGGTTAGTAGAAACATCCCTCTGGCCACCAGTTCACTTAATTTTTTTGTTGATGCATCTCAAAGAAATTTGCAGACAACCAGTATATGTCCCTACTCAGACTTCAACATTCATATTATTAACCAGAGTTCAATATTTTTTCAATATTTTTGTCATTGCTGTTGTTTTTGAGGTAAAATTCACACAAAATTAAAAGCATAAATCTTCAGCATTTCTTGCAGTGAATTCTGACAAAAGCATCTAAATGCTACTTTAAAATGATATGGACTTGTTTGCTATTAAACTCATTATCTTATTATTCTCAGAATGTTTCTCCAGCTTCCTGGCCTAGCACAGTGAGGCTTGTAGATGAAAGGCAAACAGGCAATGTTAATGAACTGCATTTATGAGAATTTTTATAATTATAAATTATAATTAGATAACAATAATGAATTATAATTCATTAGATTATATTATGAATTATACTCCATTTATAATTGTAAATCATAATTAGGTTATAATTTATAATTAGATTAGAGATTAAATTATAAATAAATTTGATTTATAATTTATATTAGATGAACAACAGATACCAACACAAATGGGTCTAAATCTTTTCTTTGTAAGCAGAAAAACACATGACTATGTATTTATGTTCGTTTTATTTTTCTATTTATTAAAAAAAAAAGAAAAACACGTTACTAAAAATACACATTACATTTGAAGAGTACAGAAAAAGCACTAGAGGTGTGAAGAGCCAGGCTTTGAAACAAGTGGACGTAAGACCCAGGTAATAACCAATATCGCTGAACCTGGTTTAATGAATAGAGAAGGCTGCCACATGTACCACCAGCACCACTGCTGGCTGGGAGAAGGTCTCTAACACCACTGCTGGCTGGGAGAAGGTCTCTAACACCACTGCTAGCCAGGAGGTCTCTAACACCATTGCCTGGGCTGCTGTTGTCCCCCACCAAAATGGGTTTGTTCCACATGTGGTAACTCTACACTTGGATTCACATCACTGGTCCGCATCCCTCACTAGCCCAGTTAGATTACGTCTGATCCATTCTGATTACACGTGTTAGGGCAACTCTGAATGTAAGCACATAGCAATTTTAGTTTTTATAGTGTGTGGGATGATCTTAGCCTTCCCCAAGAACCTCAAGAAATACATTTTATGAATATTAAATGGAAATTCATATGATTGGCAGCATAAAGTTACAAATATTTATCAAACATACAAAATTTCATTTTTTTTTCCTAAGCAATTCTATAAAGTCACACCAATCTTCTATAAAGACAGGGAAAGAGCGGTGCACTCTCCTTCACACACCACTCCTTGGGACGCTTCTGACCCTGGGGGCTCCCAGGGGTGCCAGTCTTGGGCACCACAATTCAATTCTAACTCTGCATTCCTGGAGATAGTGTCATATCCCACACATGAGGGATCATTCCCATAAGACCGCCCCCTAAACACAAAAAGTAGGTCTTGATCTACACGCTGACCAACCAGCTATCATTCAGAGTTCCCAGAACGACCTCCTCTCACAGCTCACAGAATGTAGGGAAACATTTACTGGCATATTAATAACAAATATGATAAAAAAAATTTGATGATTTAAGCATTTCACATTGTATATCAAATCATCATCTTGTACCCCACAAATATGTACAGTTATGATTTAATTAAAAATATATAAAAAATAAAGAAAAGAATACAGATGAACAGCCAGATAAAAAGATCCAGCAAGGTTTGAAGGTTTGGAGTGGTCCTAAACTCAGAAGCTTCTGTCCTGGTGAAGTTCGGGGTGACCACCCTCTCTGTGTGCTCATCTGTTTGCCATTTTGGCATTTCTCTGATCCTTGTCACTCAGGGATTTTTATGGAGGCTGGTTTGCATCATATAGATATGAGTGATTACCAACTCTATTTCTAGCCTCTGTTTCTCTCCCAATGGGAGAGCTTTAAGTTTCCAATCATGGCTGGTTTCTCCGTTGACCAGCCCCCATTTAGAAGCCCACCAAGAGTCACCAAGACACTCCCATCACTCAGGAAATTCCAAGGGATTTAGGAGGTCTGAGTCAAGAATTGGGGTCAAAGATCAAACATTAAGACAAAGATTCTCCTAGTCTTCCTGTCACTCAGAAAATTACAAGAGTTTTAGGAGTTCGGGGCCGGGGACTGTACTACTTATTTTTCACAGGGCAAGCACACACTGTTATTTTGTGGATGGGGAATTTTTTCTTTCTTTCTTTCTTTCTTTTTTTTTTAGACAATGAATACTTTGTGAACTTTTTCTGATTAGTGAGTTCCTGTCAGATTAGAACAGTGAGACTGTCCCTTCTGGACAAAGTAGCAAGGTTCCAGGACATGCTGAGGTTGGGCTACAGATGGTACCAGACTAGCACAAACAGGGCCAAAGAGTATCTTAGCAAGGATTGCAGACCTTTATCTTTATTGTGGCATACTTCCAGGATAGAGGATTCTAAACTTGCAACCTAATGGCAGTCTCCTTCAGCTATGAGAAGAAGTCGATCAGCAGAAAGACTGAACAAGGAAACGGCCAAATTGATAGTTAAAGAGAAAACCCTGGTGGCGATCACGTTGGTGGTTCTACTGGTGTTCCTGAGTTCGGGCCACACAAGTCCCTCGTAAATTATAAATCACCTTGCTATGCTATTATAATCACAAATTTTCCTTTTGATTAAGCAATTTCCAATGGGTTTATTATTTTCCAGTTAGAGTTATAGTAATTATATTAATTATAGCTAGCTGATCCTGATTGTAAAGCTCCTTTCAGCCTACTCTGCAAAAATATACCAAAGTTTACTGTGCAGATGTCAACATCTTCCAACTATGAGCTTTTATGTAACTAATAATAACTTTATTCCCTTCTTAATAAATAATGAAATAATGACTTTTTCCTCAAGCAAGGAAGACCTGCTTGTACTCTTATAAGTAGCTATGAGAGCAAAAGCAGGCCCAGAAGTACAGAAGACGGAAGACGTCATCTTCCTTTAAATTATTACCCATTCTACCTTCTCCACCTTCTTTCTGTAAACCATTAATAAGGCTGTTAGTGCATCCTTATGTCATTGTAAATGTACATAGCTTTTGGACTCGGCATGAGATTGACTCCAAATATGGCATTTTCTTGCTACAAGTACTGTGCATATGAGAGGCAGTAACTTATCTCTGCAAGCTCTAATTCCATAATAATTTATTCGAGAGCTTTGGCAGCTAATGCTTCAAACACTATGAATAGAAAACTGTGCACGCAGTGTAGGTGGCACTTTCAGTTTAGTAATGCTGTAATTTCTTTAAATAATAAAGTATTTATAAATCACATCTTTGCAAAGCTGCTGAAACTGTGTAGGCAGAGACCAGCTATCTCCTTATCTCTGAGGCTTCCAAACTGTACCCACTCTCGTAGCCTGTATAATCACTTACACTGCTCTTACTAATGCTGGACATAACCCTCATCTGCACTTTGTGCCTCATAAAATAGCTGGTTATTTTTGTAACTCGTGATCAGGAATTATTTTGTTATTCCCATTATTCTGCAGTAGGTGTTGTTACAGAGGGCCTGAGGGCTTGGTACCGTCTAGAATCCTGGGCTGTGTCTCAGCACTGGCAGCAGAATTTTCAAATTTCACCTCTATAAATTCTGCACATTTATGTAATATCAGTCTCACTATATCAACCCCGTCACGCTCAGTGCTGGCACAGAGCACTTCCTCTCATCCCTCAACTATCCTGTGTTCTAATAAAGCATTAGGTGTTGGCACTGAAGTTGAAATCTCCTACAATTTTTAACATCATACAGTTTTTCTTTTTTCTCAACCACGTAAGTGGTTTTTTTCTCAACCACTTAAGTGATTTATTCTCAACCACCTTCAGTGGTTTTTATGTGTAAAAAGTCTAGTTTAGCTTCCAGGCCAGAGTTTGCCAACCTTGCCCTAAAATACACATAACGTTGGTCAGATTTCAAATGTCAGATTTAATATTTATAGTTTATTTTTATTTGCTTGATTCATGTGTTTTAATTATTTAAATTAAGCAAGGCACTCAAAATTGTAAAGGTAAATGAAAAGTCAGGCAGGATTCCACAATTCCAATATGGGAAATAATATGCGTAAAGATACAGATAATCCAACAGATGTGGAGAGAAACAAAAGGTATTTTATAGAGCTCTGGGCAGAGGTTTGATGTTTTGTTGATATGGAATTTACAAGCAATAAAATGTGTAAATTTAAGTGTATATCCCAGGAAGTTTGATACAATTGCAGACCTACAAATCTACTATCCTAATAAAGACAAAAACATATATATATATATATATATTTTTTTTTTTTTTTTTTTTGAGACAGAGTCTCACTATGTTGTCCTTGGTAGAGTGCCATGGCATCACAGTTTACAGCAACCTCCAACTCTTGGGTTTAATCTGTTCTCTTGCCTCAGCCTCCCAAGTAGCTGGGACTACAGGCGCCTAACACAATGCCCAGCTATTTTTTTGGTTGTTGTTGTAGTTGTCGTTGTTGTTTACCAGGCCTAGGCCAGGTTCAAACCCACCAGCTGCGGTGTATGTGGCCAGCAGCCTAACCACTAAACTACAGAGCGTAGCCAAAATATGTTTTCATCATCTTGAGAAAACATAGTTTGTCATTTTAGACTATACCCCCACCCAGGGCACCTGCTATGAAAATTTCACTCAGATAAGATTTTTATTCTTCTACAAATGTTGGTGAATAAAATTGTACAGTGTGTTCCTCCAGAGATGATTGGGAATTTCTTTAATCCTGCCATGTTTTGTTGAAACTCTTTTTATGAGGTTCAACAAACCTTTCTATATGAGGTATATACAAAATTAACATCTGTAGATACTCTCCCTAAATTGGGTGATATCACTGAGAATGAGGTGACACCAGGGATTAGCACATGTCCCGATTCTGCCTTCATCTGGTCTTAGCATGGCCACACCGGCTGTGTTAAACTGTGTATCTTTTCTCATGTTACTTTTGTCTTTCCTGAAATTTCATGTTTAAATGCCATCTCTTGTAAACTGTGTGTAAATGAGTCTGCCCCAACTAATTTGACGATCTGACTCTTAGTTGGAGTAAGTCTACTTGTATCTAACACACTTACTGGTGTTTGCGATTAATTGTCTTTGTTATTTGTCTTCAAATGCCATCCCTGTTCTGTATTATTGTTCCTCCCTTTCTGCCCTCCTTAAAAAACAAAATAGATTGTTCATAGCATTCCATGTTCCCTCCTATATGAAATTTTATTAACTCTTTCAATCAGTTTTGCAGTAATTACTTTAAGGATTACAGTGCTTCTTTACCTTCTAACCCATCTCGAATTAGTTCCATATCAATCACATAAAATGCGAGGACTTATAGATCGGAATTGTTTCCAGTTCATTTTCTCCAACCTGACTCACATCCCATAATGTCTTTTACTATTGCAATCAGTTAGGAACCATTTTGGGGGGGTTTTGTTTATCTAAAGTTACTTTATTTTGCCTTCATTTTTGAAAGATATTCTCACTGTTAATAACATTGAAGGTAAATGAATTTGTGTTTGTTTTCTTGATTTCTCTTTTTGGCAGCACTTTTATTTTATTTTTTTCTCATTCTGTTGCCCTGGTTAGAGTGCCATGGCATCACAGCTCACAGCATCCTCAAACTCTTGGGCTCAAGTGATCCTCCTGCCTCAGCCTCCTGAGTACCTGGGACTACAGGCATCCACCACAATGCCCGGCTGTTTTCAGAGACTGGGTCTCGCTCTGGTTCAGGGTGGTCTCAAACTCCTGAGCTCAGGCAATCCACCCACTTCAGCCTTCCAGAGTGCTAGGATTACAGTTATGAGCCTAGCCCCAACCTCAAACTCGTTTTCTTTCTTTCTTTCTTTATTTTTTAATTGTTAAATCATAGCTGTGTACATTAGTGCAATAAACGGGTACAATGTGCTGGTTTCATATACAATCTGAAATATTCTCATCAAACTGTTCAACATAGCCTTCATGGCATTTTCTTAGTTATTGTATGTAGACATTTGTATTTTGCCTTTAGTAAGTTTCACCTGTACCCATCCTAAGATGCACCATAGGTGTGGCCCCACCCATTACCCTCCCTCCACCCTAACCTCCCCCCTCCCTTCCCCTTCCTTGGCCCTTTCCTCATAGTCTTGTGCTATAGTTGGGTTATAGTCTTCATGTGAAAGCTATAATTTAGCTTCATAGTTGGGCTGAGTACAATGGATACTTTTTCTTCCATTCCTGAGATACTTTGCTAAGAAGAATATATTCCAGCTCCATCCATGTAAACATGAAAGAGGTAAAGTCTCCATCTTTCTTTAAGGCTGCATAATATTCCATGGTATACATGTACCACAATTTGCTAGTCCATTCGTGGGTCAATGGGCACTTGGGCTTCTTCCATGATTTAGAAATTATGAATTGGGCTGCAATAAACATTCTGGTACAGATGTCTTTGTTATATTGTGATTTTTGGTCTTCTGGGTATAAACCTAGTAAAGGAATTATAGGATCAAATGGCAGGTCTATTTTTAGGTCTTTAAGTATTCTCCAAACATCCTTCCAGAAGGAACGTATTAGTGTGCATTCCCACCAGCAGTGTAGAAGTGTGCCCTTTTCTCCACATCCACGCCAACATCTCTGGTTTTGGGATTTTGTTATGTGGGCTACTCTTACTAGGGTTAGGTGATATCTCAAAGTAATTTTGATTTGCATTTCTCTGATGATTAAGAATGATGAGCATTTTTTCATATGTCTGTAGATTGTGCATCTGTCTTCTTTAGAGAAGTTTCTCTTCAAGTCCCTTGCCCACCCTGAGATGGGATCACGTGTTCTTTTCTTGCTAATACATTTGAGTTCTCTTTGTATTCTGGTTATTAAACCTTTATCAGAGGTATAACCTACAAATATTTTCTCCCATTCTGAGGGCTGTCTGCTTGCTTTACTTACTATGTTCTTGGCTGTGCAGAAGCTTTTTAGTTTGATCACGTCCCAGTAGTGTATTTTTGATACTGCTTCAATTGCCTGGGGAGTCCTCCTCATAAACTATTCACCCAGGCCGATTCCTTAAAGAGTTTTCCCTGCACTTTCTTCAAGTATTTTTATAGTTTCATGTCTTAAGTTTAAATCTTTTATCCAGTGAGAGTCTATCTTAGTTAATGGTGAAAGGTGTGGGTCCAGTTTCAATCTTCTACAGGTTGTCAGCCAGTTCACCCAGCATCATTTATTAAACAGAAAATATTTTCCCCACTGGATGTTTTTAATTGGGTTGTCAAAGATCAAATAACGGTAAGTAGCTGGATTCATCTCTCAGTTCTCTATTCTGTTCCAGACATCTACTTCTCTGTTTTTGTGCCAGTACCATGCTGTTTTGATCACTATCGATTTATAGTACAGTCTCAGGTCTCATAGCATGATTCTTCCTGCTGTGTTTTTATTGCTGAGTAATGTTTTGGCTATTCAAGTTTTTTTCTGATTCCACATAAAACAAAGTATTATTTTTTCAAGATCTTTAAAATATGACAATGGAGCTTTAATAGGAATTGCATTAAAATTATATATTGCTTTGGGCATTATAGACATTTTAACAATGTTGATTCTTCTCAGCAATGAGCATGGTATGTTTTTCCATTTGCTAACATCTTCAGCTATTTCTTTTCTTAAAGTTTCATAGTTCTGTTTGTAGAGATCTTTCACGTCCTTTGTTAGGTATACTCCCAAATATTTCATCTTCTTTGGCACTACTGTGAAAGAAACAGAGTCCTTGACTATTTTTTTGGCTTGGTTATTGTTGGTATATATAAAGGCTACAGATATATGGGTGTTGATTTTATAGCCTGAGACATTGCTGTATTCCTTGATCACTTCCAGAAGTTTTGTAGTAGAATCACTAGTGTTCTCCAGATATACAATCATATCATCTGCAAAGAGTGAAAGTTTGATCTCTTCTGACCCTATGTGGATACATTTGATCACCTTTTTTTCCCTAATTGCCATGGCTAAAACTTCCATTACAATATTAAAGAGCAGTGGAGACAATGGGCAACCTTGCCTGATTCCTGATCTAAGTGGAAATGGTTTCAATTTAACTCCATTCAATACGATATTGGCTACAGGTTTGCTGTAGATGGCCTCTATCAGTTTAAGAAATGTTCCTTCTATACCGATTTTCTTTAGTGTTCTGATCATGAAGGGATGCTGGATATTATCAAAAGTTTTTTCTGCATCAATTGAAAGAATCATATGGTCCTTATTTTTTAGTTTGTTTGTGTACTGAATTACATTTATAGATTTATGTATATTGAACCAGCCTTGAAACCCTGGGATAAATCCCACTTGGTCGTCGTGTATAATTTTTTTGATGTGTTGTTGGATTCTTAGTGAGTATTTTAGCATCAATATTCATTAGTGATATTGGTGTATAATTTTCTTTTCTTGTTGGGTCTTTCCCTGATTTGGGGATCAAGGTGATGTTTGCTTCGTAGAATGTGTTGGGTAATATTCCTTCTTTTTCTATATTTTGGAAGAGGTTCAATAATATAGGTACTAACTAGTTCTTCTTTAAAGGTTTGGTATAATTCTGATGTAAAGCCATCTGGTCCTGAGCTTTTCTTTTTAGGGAGATTTTGTATAGTTGATGCTATTTCAGAACTTCATATAGGCCTGTTCAACATTTCCACTTCATTCTGGCTAAGTCTTGGTAGGTGGTGTACTTCCAAGTATTGGTCGATTTCTTTCAGATTTTCATATTTCTGAGAGTTGAGTTTCTTGTAGTATTTTTTAAGGATTTTTTGAATTTCTGAGGGCTCTATTGTTATTTCATCATTATCATTTCTGATTGACTAAATTAGAAATTTTACTCTTTTTTTTCCTGGTTAGGTTAGCCAAAGGTTTATCTATTTTATTGATCTTTTCAAAAAACCAACTTTTGGATTTATTGATCTGTTGTATAATTTTTTTGTTTTCAATTTCATTTAATTCTGCTCTGATTTTGGTTTCTTTTCTTCTGCTGGGTTTGGGGTTGGAGTGTTCTTCCTTCTCCAGTTGCTTGAGATGTCTCTTTCCGTTTTCTTGAGGAAGGCTTGCAGTGCTATAAATTTCCCTCTGAGGACTGCCTTTGAAGTATCCCAGAGGTTCTGGTAATTCATGTCTTGATTGTTGTTTTGTTCCAAAAATTTGGTGATTTCCTTCTTAATCTCATCTATAAACCCATCTTTCCTTCAGCATAAGGTTGTTTAGCTTCCATGTTTTTGTATGGGTATGCAGGTTCCTTTCGCAGCACTTTTAATGTTTTAATTAATTGCTCTCTGCCTCCCTTTATGTCTGCCTAGAAATCAGCTGCCATGTCTATGTTCCTTCCTTCTGGCATCCCCTCACTCTATTTTTTTTAATTGTATGCTTTCAAGTTATTGTCTTTATATCTGAGTTTTAGTAATTTCACAGTGAGTGACCTGGCATGGTTTTCATTGTATTTATCCAACTTGGAATTTTTGTTTTTCATGGACATGTGAATAAAGGTTTTTAAAAAGTTTTGACATTTATAGCCAGTGTCCTATGTACTCAATTTTGATATGAGGACAATTAATGACAATTAAGGTTATGGGGGGGAAGCAGAAAGAGGGACGGAGGGAGGGGGGTGGGGCCTTGGTGTGTGTCACACTTTATGGGGGCAAGACATGATTGCAAGAGGGACTTTGCCTAACAATTGCAATCAGTGTAACCTGGCTCAATGAATCCCCAACAATAAAAAAAAATAATAAATAAATAAAAAATATATTTTTTTTCTCCATTTTCAATTGTTCTTGTAGGATCCTACATACTTTAGGCTTCTCGTATTAGTTTTCAAGTTACTGGAATTCTATTCAGTTGGCAGAACAGAATCACCAGAATGTAGGAGGTCTAAGTCCCCAGCCCCATCAGCACCTTTCCACACATGCACATCCCAATGTACGTAACAAGGACTTCTCCAACAAACGCTCTCACTTTAACAGTAGACAACCTGTGAGGCTGACAGATTAACTTTCATTTTCAGCCAAATGGGTAAGTGCCTGTTTGACATTTAGCAATTTCAACACTGTGACTATAAGAAAGAAGATTCTCCCTTGGAACCTCTTCAAGGTTTGGAAACCTGCAGCCTTGGAGCCTCATGTGGTCCTCTTGGTCCATGAGTATGGCTTTTTGACTGAGTCCAATTTTACAGAACAAAATCTTTAATAAGCGGATTTGTTCTGTGAAGTTTGAATTCAGTTGAGTAGCTGTATGTGGGGATCTGGAAGTCTATACGTGGCCTTGATACTGCATCATAGGCTATTTATGTGGAAGGAAATTTGAATCCCTCAGCTCATCCTTTTCTTTTATCACTTTATGTAGCAGAAACAGCTAACTAACATCATTTATTGTTATTTTCTCATAAATGTTTGAAAGTACTTCTACCATATACAGAATCATCAAGTTCCTTGCTTCTTATTAGATGTTTTTACTGTAGGTGTTATTTGTATCTCTACAGGGAATTTGTGGTATGGTCTATTAGTATTCTCTACATTATTAAATGCAGAATCCTTAGAACTTTTAATCTGGTCATATTAGAGAAGCAATTTCTGAGAAACAAAAATCAATTAAGAAATCTCATCCTTAAAATTCTATCCCTCTAGACTCACTTTCCATACCAAAATCCATATTTGTGAATTTTACCAAAGGCAGAATTAATAGGATAGGTAAGTAGAGAGATGAGAGCGGACTTATTAGGGGGATTGACTCATATAATGATGGAGTCTGAGAAGTCCTATGATAGGACATCTACAAAAAGATAACCAAGGAGGACTGTAGAGTGATTCAATGCAAGTCCAGAGGCCCTGGGAAGTTGATGTGGTGGCTCTTAGTCTGCAGCTGAAGGCTTGGGAACACAAGAGGCTGCTGTTACAAGTACCAGAGTTCAAAGGCCAGAAAGCCTGGAGTTCTGATGTCCTAGGGCAGGAGAAGAAAGTTGGTCAAGCTCCAGAAGAGAGAGAAGGGAGAGAGCTAGAAAATTCACCTCTTCTCTGCTCGTTTGTTCTATCCAGTCCCTCAACCCGCTGGGTAGTGTCCATCGCACTGACGGCATCTCTTCTCCATCTGGTCCACCAACTCACATGTTAGTCTCTTCTGGTAATTCCCTCATAGACACACCCAGAAACAATACTTTACCAGCTATCTTTTTTTTTTTTTTTTTTTTTTTTTGCAGTTTTTGCAGTTTTTGGCCAGGCCTGGGTTTGAACCCACCACCTCCAGTATATGGGATTAGCGCCCTACTCTTTTGAGCCACAGGCACCACCCATTTACCCACTATCTTTTAATAGGTACACCCTAAATCCAGTCATGTTGACACCTCAATTAACCATCACTCTGTACTTCAGATTCAATAGTTTCTATTAATAGGTCTTCAAGTACATTGATTCTTTTCTCTGAGATGCCCTATCTGACGTATCATCCCATACCATAATTTTGTTTCAGATATATATTTTTTTATTTCTAAGATTTCTGCTTGGTGGTTCTAAAAGAGATTTTGTCTATCATCTCAAATTCCACAGACCTTCACCATTATGTTCATTTTAAGTGATAAATTACTTAGCATGATTGCTATTTTGAAGTCCTTGTCTGCCAATTTCAACAAAGCTGCCATCTGGATTTTTCCTTGCTATTCATGTTTTCATCCTTGATGTGGGTGATGATTTTCTGCTTCCTCACATGTAGAGTTAGTTTTAACCACAATAAATAAATAAATGAGGTGATGGTCATGTTAATTAGTTTGATGTAAGCACTCCATACTGTTTATCAATTCAGCACATTATAACCCATAAATACATTAATGTACACAGTCATGATTTAATGAAGAAAAAGTAAAGAGGGACAGTACCTAACAAATAAAATCAATGTAACCTGGTTCTTTGTACCCTCAATGAATCTCCAAGAATAAAAAAATTATTCTGCTAAATATTATAGATGATATGTTAAGAGAGTGTCTTAATTTTACCTTCATCTGAAGAGTGCATAATTTTTTTACCTAGCAATTAAAGGTCTGGTGGATATCCTTTATACTGTGAAGGCTTTGGCTTTGGGCTTGTTAGGATAAATCTACACTGGTTCTATTATCCCTAAAATGTATCTCTATATCTAGTGTTATTCCTTTGTGGTCTGAGAGGATATTTGATGAGATTTTGAGGTTTTAAAGTTTATTGAGACTTGTTTTGTAGCCTAGAATATGGTCAGTACTGGATAATGTTCTATGTACTGATGAGAAGACTGCATATTTTGCAGTTGTTGAACACAATGTTCTGTAAGTGTCTACTAGGTCCATTTGGTCTAATGCTAAGAGTGAGCTGTTGAAGTTCCCACTGTTATTATATTTGAGTGTATCTATTACTTCATATCTAGCATATTTTTTTATGAATCAAGGCACTCCAAGTGTTATGTGCATGTATTGTTATATCTTCTTGCTGAATCGATCTCATTCTCATTATACAATGACCTTCTTTTTCTTTTTTTACTTTCTCATGTTTAAAGTCTTTTTTAAAATATAAGTACATCTGCTTGCTTTCTTTTTTTATTTGGAAGGGGTGTGTTTTTCCATCCCTTTATGTACAGTCTATATGTGTTTTTATTGTTAAAGTTTATTCCATGTAGACAGCATTTTATCTTTAATTACATTAAGCCAGTAACTGACTCATAAGTGGATACTTTAATCTGTCTACCCTGAAGGTTACTACTGACAGGTGGAGTTTTCTTTTGTGTCATATTGTTTATTGTTTTCTGGTTGTTTTGTTTATTCTTTTTTCCTTTATTTTTCTCTATTGTCTGGTGATTTTCAGTGCTGATACCATCTGAGTCTTATGTTTCCCCCCACTCATTTGCATGTTTGATTTACCAGTGAGTTTTATACTTTTGTACTTTCATATGTTTTCATGATGATAACTGCTGTCTTTTCGTTTCCAGGTTTTCAACTTTCTTGGGCACATCTTGTAAGCCTGGTCTAGTGGTAATGGATTCCTTGTCTGTGAAATCCTTTATTTCTCCTTTATTTATGAAAGATAATTTTGCTGGGTATAATATCCTTAGGTGGAAGTTTGTGTTATGTTTGTTTGTTTTTTTCAGAACTCTGAATGTATTATTACATTTTCTCTGGTCTGTAAGGGTTCTGCTAACAAGTCTGCTGTTATTCTCATAAGACTTGTTTATATGTGAATAGAATCTTTTCTCTTAACGTTGTTAGATTTTTTAAATTTTTAATTAACTTTAAATAGTTTGAGTATAATGTGCCTCAGAGAAGAACTTTACGCATTGAATCTGTTTGGAAATTTCTGGGTTTACTACATGTAGATATCCAAATCTCTTGCTGTATTTGGGAAGTTTTCATCTATCTTCATTAAAGAAGTTTTGGAATCCTTCTCCCTTTTAAATCCATTCTCTTTTTGCCTTTAGGAATACATATATTTGTATGTCTGTTAGCTTTATGGGGTTCCATGTGTTACAAAGGCCTTGATCATTCTATTGTATTCTTTTTTCTTTACTTTTTCTTGACTAGTTTATTTCAAAAGTTCTGTCCTCAAACATTAAGGTGTTTTTTCTGCTTTATTTATTTTTTCTCTATTTTTGAACTTTTCAAATTTCAAATTTCTATTTCTTTAAATAACTCTTCAGTTCAGAATTTCTGTTTGGTTCTTTTTTATGATACCTACCTCTTTGGTAAATTTCTCACTCACATACCAAATTGGTTTTCTTATTTTCTTGTATTCTTGACTTTGGAATTCTCTTATCTCTAACTGAACATCTTTGTTTTCATATATTTTAACTATTTTTCCAGGCTTTATCTATTTTTTTTTGTTGTTGTTGTTGATATTTTTTGCTGGGGAATTATTATGTTCTTTTGAAATTGTTACATTTCCATGTTTTTTTGTGTATACTGTGTCCTTCTATTAATATCTGATAAATTATCATTATCATCTTTTAAATGAGATCAATAGTATTTCAACTTCTAGCTATAACTCTAGTTTATGGGCCTGACCCTTCTAAGAGAAACACTTAGAAACCAAGAAATAAAAATATGTGAAATAAGTTTCAGACATTGGATAATTGCCAACTTAGGACTGTGATCCCTCAGAGAAAATAAACAACTAGGATGGGACTCATAATGGACGTAGATAACTGTGAAATTCCTTAATTGTATGCAGATTGATTGGGTTGCATCATTACTATGTCAATTTGCTTGCCAAAAAAATTATAAGAAGATCCAGATGCAAAAAGAGAATTACCAGATCAAAGGATAAGCATCAAACTGCTAAAATAAAACAGTGGTAATATAAATAGCTAATAAGAAGTTATGGATCAATGATTGCATTGCCCAAGGCAAAATCTATTGTGTTCACTCTAATGAGCTTTGTAATGACTCCACCTTTTTCCTTGTGGGCTGAGACTTATAAGCACATAGGCCTCAGAAAACTCCATGCAAAGCAATAACTTAATGACATACTATTTTTAGCATCTCCTGGAAAGGCTACAAAATTAATAATGCCACATATATGACAGAAAGCACCTTGTCACTTTGAATTTGCTGCTTGAGTAAGTTTGCATTTAAAAAGTATATAAGTTACACTGTAGCTTTTAATGAGTTGACATATTTGTGTTGATATTAATCCTACAGTATCATTTCTGCAGAAAAGAACTTTTCAAAATATATTTTAAATCTTTCTCAGAAAACAATTATTTTTATAAAAATAAAAATACATATACCTTTAACTATGCAAGTAGGCATTCATTGATCCATTTACCTGTTTGAGAAAGCTATATTCAATTATGAAACCTAATTAGTATGGATTATATAAACCATTCTGAATTAACTTAAAAAATGTAAACATTAATGTTTTTATTGGCAGGAGTCTAGTAACAATCATAATGTTACTAGAAAATTGACATTATGTTTTATGTAGTATACCTTACCAAGTGCATTTGTACACATTATCTCATTAGAATTTCACAATTCTAGGAAAGCAAAAATCAGTGTGTTGAAATAAGTGTGCCAGGAGGACTGCAATTCAGTCTCAGGCTTAGACAGATAGGTAGTTTATTGGCAGAATTCATTTTCTTTTCATTCCACGTGACTCCCTCTGTTTTCAAGCCAGTAGTGTCCAGATGGAGTCCTTCTCATGCTTCAGATCTCTCTGATACGCCCTTTCCCACATCACAGGGACATTTATTCTTCTTTTAGGGCCCCTGTAATCCCATTATGCATTAGATAATTTAAAATGATAGTTCTATTTTATTATTTTTTAAATATTTTATTTTATTTTTATGATAAAGTCTTAGCCTTGGAAGACTGCCAGAGCTTTTCCCTTGCTCACATCAACCTCAAACTCTTGGGTTCAAGTGACTGTCCAGCCTCAGCCTCCTCAGGAGTTGGGACTACAGGTGTCTGCCACAACACTCAGCTAATTTGGTAATTTTTCTATCTTTAATAGCAACAAGGTTTCACTGTTGCTCAGGCTGATCTCAACTCCTGAGTTCAAGGAAACCTCCTGCCTCGATCTCCCAGAGTGCTAGGATTACAGGCATGAGCCACTGAGCCTACCCAAAATCTTCCTATTTTAAAGCCAATTGATGTCTAATCTTCAGTACAACTGCACGGTCCCTTTTTTTACGTAACCTAATATAGTTGTTGGTGTGACATCAGGGGCAAAGGCCTACCACACCTAGAAGAAATAAGTTATGAAATATTTTAAGGTAAGAGAGAAATACCAAATAAATTTTCACCTGTTCAAAATTAAGAAGTAAATGTTAAATAGTGAATTGAAACTAAAATCTATTCAAAAGATATTTATTTGATACACAATAAGAAATACATGCTTAGCACTACAGACTAGTACCACTAAATTCTGAAGAGGAACGTGGCATTCACCTTGAGATTTTCTAATTTGTCTGATCTTTAAATACTACATAAAGAAAACATTTCACAGATTAGTGTAGAAATTAATACAAAAAAGTTAAATGAAGTTTATGAGGGTCCCCACAGTAAAATTTTGACTCTATTGCAGTAGTAAATGGATTACCTCAAATCTTGACTCTGGTCTTGGCCACCTCATGCCTACAGTGTCTTCCCCTGCCCCTTGACTTGGGGGTGAGCATATGATTATTCTAACTAACAGAACGTAGATGGAAATATCACTGTGGTTAGGACATAAGAAAATCTATGGGTTTGCTTATTGCTGATATCCTTTATCCTCGTGCCATCCCCTTGAGAAAAGATTCTCTGGGTTCTCCAGAGAAGCAAAACCAAAATGTGCGCGTGTGTGTGTGTGTGTGTGTGTGTTAATGTGCGGAAAGAAAGAGTGACAGATAGATTTTAATACAAGGAATTGGCTCACAAGATTATGGAAGCTAGTAAATTCTAAGATCTACAATTAGCAAGGTGGATACTGAGGAGAGCTTATGGCGTAGTTCCAGTCCAAGAGTCAGCAGGCTAGGGAATTAAGAAAAGCCAATGATTTTCTTGAGTCAAAGACAGAAAAAGAAGTTTCAGCTCAAGGCAGTCAGGCAGCAGAATTCTTTCCTACTTGAGGGAGGGTCAGTCAGCCTTCTTATCAGACCTTCCCTGACTAGGGGAGACTCACACATGTTAGGGAGGCAATCTGCCTTCACGGATCTACGGATGAAGTGTTACTCTCATCCAAAAACACCCTCACAGACACACCCAGAGCAATGTTTGACCAAATTGTTGGACGCCTTGTGGCCCAGTCAAGTTGATAGATAAAATTAACTATTACATCCAGAATGAACTAAAGTAGAGTTACTCCAGTAAGGCAAACCGGCTCCATGGCTTAGAATAGGGCCTCCCAGGCCAGGATAGCCTGTATCAGAAAATCCACAGATGCGTAAGAAAAAATTGTTTTTATGTTAAGACACTGGTTTGTAGCAGTTGGGTATGCAGCAGTAGTTACTCCATACATCTAACATTTATCTATTAGATAACAGAATGGCCAAGCATTCATGAGACAGCCAAGTACAGTCATATTGTGTACTTAATTTGAAAGTCACTACTGATATCTAAACATGCTTATTTATTTTAAGCCACCACCTCATTTACTAGATTAGAAACTATAAAACCTGTTTTAACTTAGAAATTAGCATAAGAATGAATGTATATTTATACCTGTCTATCCCACAGGGGACTGAAAGTAGTATCATAATGATTACCAAAATAAGCTACCAAAGCAATTTTATTTTTCATTTTGGATATGGCATGTCTGTGTAAACATTTATTCTCTGTACTTCATGTTTTAACATAATTTCTCCCCCTAATTTATGTTACACTAACAATATTCTGTTCCCATACTTGTCATCACTTAATGCCTTCCTGATAAGTGTGTTATGACAACTACTTTACAGTCTTTACGAATTTGATCTGCCACAAGGGCGCTTCTAAAAATATCAATTTCCACTTCTCTAATTTCTGGACTGTGACGTTTATGGATATACACACCATGTCTTCCCAACACAGCCTTTATTTCCCCCCAAAGAACACCTGTGAGACACAAGTGCTTCTTGAAGATCTTTTTTAAGATGTGATAAAAATTGTCTTGTCTAAATGATACCTAACCTCCACTAAAGAAATAAAGCCAAATCTAGTGACAATTAGATCACATGTTGAAATTAAATTAAACACCTAAGTGTAAGTGTGATGCCCACTACTTACTGGCCACCTAATACTGAACTAATGCCTTACATCCAGGGGTTTCCCCAAGCTTATCGGTTTTGTATGATGATTATATGTGATAATACCTGTGGCAGATAGTTTAAAAGTGTAAGTTGTTTAACATGTGGCACATCTTATTTCCACTTTATTTACAGAGCGCCCTGCTCACTCTACATAGGTCAAGAAGTTACTTAATGCTGGCCTGTTTGTGCTCCCACCAAAGAAGTTTTTAGTATTAAAAATGTCAAATAACCTCTAACTTCTAATAGAAATTTAGTTAAAATGAAAATAAGCAGCATTATGAAAACATAGTCTGAAAATATAGAGATAGTCCATATAAATAGTTCTACAACATAAATGATCTTGTTATTTAAAGCCATTAGAAATCTAGTCCAACTGAGAAGATGCTTTTGTTGGGAGTACAGGATTGCTATTTTGTAACTTCTCAAAGAAAGATTTACAAAAGAAATATCCATTTAAATGGCTTTATTATTTTATGCTTCTAAGTTACAGGAATAAAAAATTTCCCTCTAATTCAAATCAAATTAAAAGTGTATTATACATATTAAAAAATTTGTGAAGAATACACTGTGTTCTAGCAGTTTATTATACATGTGCTTTATGTGTTAATTAATTTTAAATATATAAGTGTAAGACGGCTCTTGGCATTATCCCCATTTTACAACCAGAAAACAGAAGTGCCAAGAATTTGTGTCACTTACCCAAAGTCATAGAGCTGGAAAAATCCAGGGCCCTTGTCAAATAATAGATGCCACCTACTTTCATCCATTGCCAAATCTTAGACCTTCATGTCACCCTAATATTTTCCACAGTTGAAATTTGAATTTAATATTCCACTTTCTGACTAAAATTTCGAGAGTTTTTAGCTGTCTGAACTATTCCTGTTCCTTTTTAAATTCCACAGCCATGCTGTTGGACAAAACCCAGAAAACTCCTTTTGCCTCTGTGCTTTTTGCTACATAAATTCAGGATTCCCAAATACCACTGTTTCCTGAAATGCATGTCACCACCCTTCAAGTTATTCCTCGTAAACACCCCATGATTTTTGGACTCTTGAAAAATGGGCACTTTAGCATCCTCTATTCTAAGCCATTACTAATCCCCTTTTGCCTCTTAACTTGAGTGTCCCCACCGCTTTCCATTCCAGGAATTATAAGTGTTCTGTAATTCAGAGAAAATCAATTCTTTACCCAAGCATCTAAAATGAAACTCTTTTCCCTTTCAGCAAATCTGATTCTCTTTAAGAGGTACTCATCTCTGAATAATACTAGCATTCCATTCCTTTCTCAAGATGGAATACTAGACACCATTGTTGACACATCTCCATCCGCTGTTCTGATGATCCTACCTCTTAGGAATCTCTAGAGTGCACCCTCTTTTCTTCATCTCCCCGTTCTCCTCCCTGGAGCCCATCGCTGTAACTCTGCATGTGGACACCCGTAGTGCAGCTCTACTGAGGCGCCCTCTCCTCCACTCTCATCTACCGCCCCCAGGGTCATTGGTTCACACGCCAAGTAAATCAGGTCAAGATCTTTACCTAAAATGCTCAAGATTTTTAACAAGAACATTAATAAAACCTAGCATAATCTTACATTATTTTGACTTTCTATATCCCACCGCACCTGTCTTCTTTCAGTTGTGCAAATGAATCTTACTCAGCCTTTACCAAGGGACCTTTATATGTCCCTTCCTCTGTCTTAAATCTAAGTTCTGTGCATCTATCTGTTTACTTTCCATTTTGTTATACTAAAGTTTAATTTTCTCAGGAAAAACTTCCCTGAGGTACCCAGTAACTGGTTTTTCCTCTCATGGCATAGCACTATGTAAATTATCCCCAGGCATCTTACTCTGTTGGAGTTGCAATGTTACAATTTTGTGATTGCCTTATTATGTGTCTGCCTCAACTACTGAAGAGCTATAAGTTTTACAAGAACAGATATAATGTTATATGTCAAATCCTGAGACCCTGAGCATAGAATGTTCTTAATACATAACATGTTTTTTAATGCTGCAATCCCCAACCCCTGGGCCAGATTGGTTCTTGTCAGTGGCCTGGGAGCCACACAACAGATGGTCAGCAGTGGGAGGGTGAGTGAAGCTTCATCAGTATTTACAGCCACTCCCCATCACTTACATCACTGCCCGCACTCACCTCAGGTCAGACTGGCACTGGCATTACGTTCTCATAGGAGCGAGAACCCTACTGTCAACTGCATGTGTGCGGGATCCATGCTCCTCTGAGAGTATAAATCCTGATGACTGGGGTGGAGCGGAGGTAGTGATGCCAGCACTGGAGACTGGCTGCATATACAGATTATTATTAGCACAGAGTCCATACTAAATTCATTGCTTACAGACTCATCTCAAAACCACCCCCCTCTCCTGAGTCTGTAGAAAATCTTTCTTGCATGAAACCCCTCTCTGGTGCCAAAGAGATTGGGGCCCACTGGTTTAATGGTTAGTATTTCTTCACCAATTTTGATTTTGATTTGTGATTTTTTTCAAATTCTGTCTCTATAAGTAACTTTTCTTTAATAACTTAATGTAACTATTCCTCCATACTCTCCCCTGTAAAATAATACTCACCACCTTTGATTTTTAGAGACCTGTAAATATGTCTCTGCCTCTTTCACCAAAGTCTTTATCAACAAATTTTTCTGCAAGGTAGAATTCAGTGTCGTTTGTTATACATCAACAATATTTTGTTGACTATATGAATAAATTAATGCATGGAAGTAAGTTTAATAATAAGAAAAATAACAGAAGTAAAAATATAGTCAATTTAATTCATGAAGAGGTGTCTACTTTGAGGATATATCTAAAAAGGTAAGAAAATGAAAAGGTGGATAGGGGCTGATGGTAAATATCTTGGAACACTGCTGGGCATGGTGGCTCATGCCTGTAATCCTAGTACTTTGGGAGTCTGAGACAGTAGATTGCCTGAGCTTGGGAGTCAGAGACCAGCCTGAGCAGAATAGAAAGACTCCCATTGAAAGAAAGAAAGAAAGGAAAGGAAGAAAGGAAAGGAAGGAAGGAAGAAATGAAGAGGACAAAAATAAAAGGAAATAAAATAATAATATCTTTGAATCCAGGGTAATAAACTCTTAAACTCTTCCTCCAAGTTACAAATGGGAACCATTTGACAGTGTTTTATTAAGTGAAATTATTATCTGATTTGAATCAGTGAATTTGATTAAGAAAAACGTTTTAAAGCAAGGAAGTTTGAATGCTAAGCCTTCATTTATACCACAATATTGTATAAAGGCAGAATCACTACTGAAAAAGCCCAACTAACACCATCCAAATGATTTAAAAAACAACACCGGCAACACACAGAAGGCCATGGAGGCAGGGAGACTGGGTTATTTATGCAGGTAGCAAAAGTTGATAGAGAGTAGACCCTGAGGAGTCTCAGATGAAGCTATGTGCTACAGGAAAGTGAGGAGAACCTTAGTCAAGGACAAAAGAAAACTAAAATATAAATAAAAGGAATTGTGATACCGCTTGAGTCCTTAAAATAAAAGCTGATAAGTATACAAAAAAAGTTTAATCAAATGTGTAAGACAAAAGCAATAAAAAGGCTCAAATTTATGCTCCTTAATTAAATGTAAACAAATGGGTAATATCAGGAAGGATATTTAAAATACTTCAAAGCAGAGCCAGACACCGAGCAGAGAGTGCAGACCGGGTAGGTGCCTCCACCTGCAGCATCTCCACTCTCTATCAGACTGGAAACCAAAGGATTCTTCTCAATAAATGCCAAAGCATTCTCCATCCTTTAGAAATGTGTAAAATAACTTCAGTGTGTGTTCTTGGAAGAATTAAATTATCAGCACTCTGTCTTCTTTATTTAGCACGTTATTCTATTCTTCCCCTAAACCAGTTGTTTAGTCAACCACTTAGGTTTTGAATTTTCAGCAGTTTGTATAATGCTGACTTTTCAGAGTTTTTACTACAATTTAAATTACAACTTTCACCAATATTTCTTCTCAGCATTATAATGTGCTTAGTGATATTAAGAACTGTGATTGCTCTTTGGCTGAAAATGCACAGTCCAACAAATATGAAGATGGTTTTTTTCCTGCCTTCTCAGAAACAGCTTTGAGCTAGAGCTAAAATGTATACATATATACACTTTACAAAGTATTTTAATATGTAATGAATATCTGTGTATCTGTTGCATATTTTCAGTATTGTACAGTCTGATTTTTCTATTTGCACACATGGACGGTGTAGATTTCCCCATGTCTTTTCTTCTGTTCCCTAAAAGGAACAAACAAAAACTTCTGAACTGATTTACCCAAGTGATAGATAAAACTTTTTATTCAAATATAAGCTTTTGAGTAAAGTAATAAGTAACTAAGTAAAATGATGAAAATATGAATCAAAGCAAATAAAAATTTTAAATTTCTGCTACAACCAACTCCCCCCAAAATGTACCATGAATATGTACTTACCCTGAAGCATTCAATCAATGAAAGATATTTGCTGAGCATTTTACTTAAACAATATATTATTTGGACAAAATAAGAGAAAACATCTACCCTCATGCCACTCATATTCTAGTAGAGGGGATGGTAAACCAGTGAACTAGTTTGTACTTGAATTATGAGAAGGTCATTGTCATCAGTGTGAAGGAAGCTGGGCCAGGGAGAGGTGCTGGGAGACTGAGGAAGGCCCCCAGGGATCTGTCTCTTCACATCGTTGTATAGCACCCTCCCTGACTATACTAGTTTAATATATTCTCTAACAATATTTAAACAAAATTTATGGCTGTGTGGGTTCTCCCACTCAGGGCTGGACAGAGGACCCCCATTTTTCTAGGCCAGGGTAGGCTCAGGTCTAGACCCCAATCTCTTTGCAGACCACATTCTCTGGATACCAACAATGTCATAAAAAGGCAGCCTAACTGGTGTCTCATCTGGGCTGCCCCTCCCGGAGCAGAGGAGAGCTTGCCTGGAGCAAGGACTGACTATCGCAGAATTTATTCAGTTTTTATTTCAGATTAACAAGAGGGTACAGACAATTAGGTTACAATGTTTGCATTTGTTAAGTAAGGTCCTGTTGTAGTTGTGTTCGCACCCAGGAGGTGTGACCTATCCCCTTACATTGTGCCCATTAGGTGGTATGGCAGTTTTAAAATTAACTTCTGCCCACAGGCCCCTGGCGCCAAATGGTTGTGCCCTATTACAGACATGCATTCCATCCCCCCAAAATCCTCTGTCTGCAGGAGAGGGACAGCAGTATCTAACCCCTTAGACAGAAGACCCAAAAGGGCTAACCACTCGGGTCCCCCTTCATTGCCATAGGTTCTGTCCCCCACTTTTGCTCATCTATCTATCCATCAATGACATCTGTCCTTTCACTTATTCACATGGCCTTTGGATGTATTCCTCGAATCTCCAACACCAAGGACTCAGCAGAGAGAAATCCCAGCCATAGCATCATCAGAATGATGGTGCCCCGCTTCCAAGATGAAGTAACAAAAATCTCCAGCTCTGTCTGTGTACTTCCTCTCTCCGGGATGACTTGCTCCGGGAGAGCCAGCTGCCGTTACAAACGTACACCGTAAAAGCCTGCAAGAGCCTCAGGTGGCCAGTGAGCGCTGAGGAGCCCCAGCCTGCCAGCAGTCACGGGAGTGAGCTTGGAAGCAGAGCTGCTTCCAGAGGAATTTTCAGATGAGACTGGAATCCCTGCTGAGACCGTGTCCTTGGACTCATGGCCGACCTTGTCCAGAAGCACCCAGCTAATCTGCTTCTGAATTCCTGACCCACAGTAATAATGAGATAATAAATTTTGTTTAAGCTACTAACTGTTGAGGTCATTTCTTATACAGTAATAGATAACTAAGGCATGGAAGGCAGAGTGCAATCCTAGGACAAACAGAGGTTTTATTTGGTCAAGTTTCATGGAGTTATTTGACTTTGAATTGTAAGACTTTACTCGAATTTGCACTGAAGAAATGATACCTAATTCCTCACCAGTTACATGTATCAGTTGCCTCTTTACATACAGCTTAACGGCATTTCAGGTTATAAATTGATGTATATATTCCTTACATAGAAAATATAAATATTACAGAACATGTTAATCAAATCAATTTTATCCACAGGATACAAAGGTTGGTGACTGTTTTAACATATGTTATGTATGTATTTATTTGATTGCCTAAATAAAAATAAATCCTGGTATATAGGCCATGGTCAGCCTTCTTGCTTTAGACATACCATCAGCAGCACATATATCATGGAGCTATAACACATCCTTGCCAAGGGCCCCTCCATAGTCAGTTCTATGGATAAACTATATATGTTATGATATAAAGACTTTTCTCCAGATGGATATGTGAGTTAATTCTAATTATTTATTTACTTATTCTATTTATTTTTCTACTAAAGGAAATAATTTATAAAAATTTGTGAGTATGTATTTAACAATACATAAATCACATTATTTGGTGGCCTTCTAAGCTGTATCTTGAAAACACTGAAAGAAGGAATTACATGGGCCAATTTCCTTGAAGATTTAACAGTATTTTTAAAAGCATTGAATTAATCAGTTAAAATAATGTATTTTGAAAGATAATATATGTGCATATTGTATCCTAAATGCTGTACTCTTCCTTACAAATAAAATTATAATCAATTATTATTAATCTAACACTAATATAAATTATTATAAATTACTATTGATTAATAATAAAATTAGAGATGATAAGTTATCTTAAAGATACAGAGTGACTACCAATTCAAATGTCATCAGTGTAAGTTGTTTGTAAGTGTTAACATATTAAATGGAATATCCACATAAATGAAGTGGTCAGATTTGAATCACTGAAAAAGTGAAACTGCAAAATAAATGTCCACCAAGTCCACTTTTTTCCTTTTTGTACAAGAGTCACGCTCTGTTACCCAGGCCGGAGTGTCCTGGCTTCAGCTTAGCTCACAGCAACCTCAAACTCCTAAATTCAATCAAACCTCCTACCTCAGCCTCCCAAATAGCTGGGACTACAGGCACCGTCACAGTGCCCAGCTGATTTTTCTGATTTTAGTAGAGATGGTGTCTTGTTCTTACTCACGCTGGTCTTGAACTCCTGAGCTCAAGGGATCCCCTGCCTTTGCCTCCCAGAGTGCTAGGATTATAGGTGTGCACCACTGCCCTCAGCATAAAGCTTTTTTAGAAAGTTGGCCCCACTTTAAAGCTTTTAGATCATTACCAAAGTACACAGAAAGTTTAGGTGTTGCAAGACTATCTTAAACCATGCCTGATCTAACCAGGGCAAAGTCATCAATAACTCACCAAATATTTGAATGCAGCTCCACATTTTGCACAATCTTGTGATTAGGTAATGCCAACAACTACGTGGGCCCTTGTTTTGAGCAAAAGTGGTGTGTGTCACTTTCAGGATGAATTGAGTCTCATATATACTCCTCCACCTGTCCAATAGAAATATTAACTTTTCTTATGTTAAGCCACTGAGATTGTAAGGTTTAGTGTGTTATTAAAGTATAAACTGGCCAATTTGCCTACTATACTAATTCACTTTATTAGTTTTTTTATTTATCAAACCTTCAATTATTGATGCCTGTAACCCCAGCACTTGGAAGGCCGAGATGGGTGGATTGCCTGAGCTTACAGGTTCAAGACCCCCCTAAGCCAGAGCGAGACCTCGTCTCTAAAGAAATAACCAGGTGTAGTGGTGGACGCCTGTGGTCCCAGGTACTCGGGAGACTGAGGCAAGAGGCTCGCTTGAGTCCAAGAGTTAGAGGTGGCTGTGAGCTATGACGCTATGGCACTGTACTGGGGGGGAACAAAGTGAAACTTCATCTAAAAAAATAAGTAAATAAATAAACTTTAATTATTGAGAAAGAACATGTCATTAAGCCAACGTGAAAATTTCCATGTACGTGAATTAACATATTGTCAATCAGTATGTTGGTAGAGGGGTTTTATGAATCAGTCTTCTTAGTTTTGTTACGTTTAGTCTGTCAAGTAAATAATTACCTCTGCTGCATATCAGGTTCGTATAAAGCTACATGTAAAATGAAGTTTTAGGACCTCAGACACTGGCGTCCTGGCAACGAGCCATAGTCACTCCTCTACCAACAGTATCTGATCCTCCTGGACACAAAAGCCCTTGTCAATTCCTGCAAAGCCTTCTCCTATGTTTTTATTTTGCCCTTGCTGCATGTTTCTTATTTAACTACCTTTATAATATTTACAGAAATATGTATTAAAATCATGGAAATTTGTATATAAATAAAAATGAATATCTTATTTTATCCATGATTAAATAGAACTCATCGTGCCTAAGGGTTTACACAGTTGTCCTCAAGTGCCTCATAACAGTGCCAACTTCAGAAATGATTCCAGTGTATAATAACATCTTTTTATTTAATGTTTCCACTTGGTACAATTTAAGAATAATTTTATATGTTCTGTTTTTGGTTCAAAAGGAATCTTCCATAACTCATTCCTTAGGATTCTTCTATAAGCCAACTATTTCTTTAGTCTTCCTTATATCTATTTTCCAGACACTTTAGCAATATCATCACTTACTGCTGTACTCTTTGAATTATTTCCTGATTTTTCCTTTTCATAAATATTTATCACTTACAATTCTCAGAATAATCTAAATTTGTCTCAAAATTCAAAAATCTCCAAATGCGTTGATATAGTTAGTTGCCAGTCAATGGTCCACCACTATTTTCCTAAGTAGAAACAAAGCCTGAGAGATAACAATATTCTCCAAATGAGATGGTTTGCTTTTAAAAAGTAGTGCTGGTGTGGTGGTGCCTGTAGCTCAAAGAAGCAGGGTGCTGGCCCCATATGCCAGAGGTGGCAGGTTCAAACCCAGCCCCAGACAAAACTGCAAAAAAAAAAAAAAAAAAAAAAGTAGTGCAGGTGAAATAATGCTGCAACCACAGTGTGAAAGTGTATATAGAAGCCTGTGCATGCTACATGCAAGTACTATGCCATTTTATATAGAGGACTTGAGCGACCCTGGATTTTAGTAACTATGAGTTTCATACTAGCAAGCTCCCCTTGGACACCAAGGGACATTGGATTTCTGTTTTACCCCAGATGTCAAAATGAATCAAAAATACCTTCATATCTGGTCAGTGAGTTGGCCAGTGATTAAACAAATCATAAGTTAATGGAGATGCCAAGTAAATATAAGACACAGTTTAAGCTTTTTTTTAGTATATTATTTTTGATATAATCTTAAACCTTTTAACTTTAAATAGAATAGTGTATTTAATTTACATGTTTTGAAAAAAGTACTATACTTGGTATAAATTCTATGGTTTGATTTATATTTTATATGTTATGTATTTCTTAGGTTGATTCTCTATGAAAACTGCAGCAAAGACATTGTATTTTAAACTTATAATACATTCTCAAAGTTAAATGTTTTCATTTAAAGTTTTTGTTTTTTACATAAATTGGCACCAGGTTAAAGTTCTGCACAACTAGCTGCTCCATAGTCTTAGATGAATTAACCAGTCAGACCTGAAATTAGATGATAGGTCTACCTGCTCATCTATCAGTACATTTTTTATTATTGTGTCTCTACCATTCTAAAATTCCATGCTGAGAGTTCAAATTATTGTTTGCCAACTATTTTTGCAGAACAATAGTTCCTCAATGTATTTGATCAGAAATAGTCTCCAAAGGCAGTTAAGTATGGAAAACAGTACAAGCAAAATGCCATGTAAGAGATTTAAAATGGTCACTCATACGGATGAGACTCTGAGGCACAATGAAGTAAATAAATCTTTTCAATTTTTTTAAGCAGCCAATTTGGCCTCGCAGTTTTTTATGTACCTGTGTGTTCCACAGCATGCATAAAATCTGTTAATGTTCCACGTTACTTACTTAAATTGTGCTATAAAAATGTTATTTGTAAAATGTTTTTCTAGGTCAGTGATTCTCAGCCTCATCGCTATAGACATTTGAGGATGGAAAATCCTTTTGGGAGGTGAAGGCTGTTGTCTTGTTCATTGTAGAATTTTTAGCAACATCTTGACACCTACCCACCAGATCCCAGCAGTGGTTAAAAGTGTCTCCAAGGCTCACCCTGTACGCTGGGAAGCAACATCGCCCCCAAGTGAGAGCTACTACTCAATGCAAACAATGCCACACTCCTGGTAGGCAATGCAAATAATTTGTCACCCAGGTTTGTTCTTACTGAAGGAAGTTTGGAGTATTACAATGTACATTTTGATGGTAGAGCTGAGGGAAAAGGCTAGAAAATAGACAATGTTCTCCTTCTGGCTCAGAGGAATGAATTGTACCCTGTCTGCTTGTAAAGTTAGGGCCGTTATCTGATACGAGAGAAGTTCACTTCATACTTAAAGAAAGGAAAATCCTTTCCCATCTCTTAAGCTTTGTAGTTTTGCCTACTCTCTTCCCATCACAAATAGTGAAGGATCCGCTGGCCCTCTTCTTAATTCACATTTACAATCTACCTGTATAAATTTTAACTATTGTCATAGCTTCAAGTAATACTACTGTCTGATACATCTAAATTAGTGTGTCATCATCCAGAAACTTCCATCTGAATTGGAAACTTCAAACTCAACATCTTATTTCCTAAAGTCTGTTCTTCATCTTTAAACTACTGAAGTGTCACCATTCTCCTGGTCACCTGTGAGAAATCTGTCATCTTGATTCTTCCTTTTCTTTCATCTTCTTTGTGGAGGAGTCAAATTGTCTTATTTGGTCTTTGTTTGTTCATTGTTTTTATTTTTTTTTCTATCATTACCCCTTATTTTTCACCATTCCCTACTGAAGGTCTTTGTGAATTTCAGTCATCCCCCGTCTGGTCAGCCAGCCATAGCCTCTTCATGATTTCTTTATTGACAAAGGTGTCAAAGCTACCTTTCACAAAAGGTATCCATCCATTTAATTTTTATTCTTTCATACATACAAAAATATTCACAATACGTTCCCTGTGTACCATTGTGACAGATGTCAGATGTCAAGTGCCAAAGAGGACAGACATAACTGCTTGCCCTGTGGAATCCACATTGAAGGAGACAAAAAAGCAAGAAGCAAAAAGATTAATCAAATAAATATAAATAATGATAAGTTCTTGAAAAGATAAAAAAGAAGAAGAAATAAAGGGAAAAAAAGAAAAGATAAAAAAGATATTAAGATGGAGTAAACAAGAAAAGTAAGAGGCACATTCCAGATCTACATGAACCCTGGAAAGACCCTAAGGGTGGGTCTTCCCTCACTTGAGGAAATAGACAGGTATCTCTTACAGAGATTTGAGCTAACCTCATAGTCAGAGCTGAATAAAAAGTCTATGGAAGCCTTGCATCTTTGCATCTGGTGCTGGAGGTCTGAACTCAGCAGGACAGAAAGTTGGGAAGGGAAGACGGGTGTGATGTGGGGGAGGACCAAGAGGACGGATTGTAACTTGCACCGTCTCTCACTGCCTTCGAGCTGCCAACATCGATGACTGAAAGACCTCCAGAATACATTGGGACCCTTGTCATGGAGTTCAACATGCACCTGGCTGAGGAGCGGAAGGAACCAGAGGAGGATCTGGCAGCTGCTGAAAGAACTTTAGGCTGGAGTGCTGCTCCTCGCTCACAAGATAAATCCCACCCAAGTTTCATAAGAGCAAATTGCGTGAACTACAACAGCACCTGCACGCAGCTCCCCTGCTCCAGCTGTCCATATGCGAACATTTTGCATCTAATGCTCCTCTCTGTCTTCCACATCTCAGCCCAAATAGCCCTTCTGTTCATTTCTAATTTGGCACTCTGCAGGGAAGAGAACTCTGGAAAAAGCAGTTTCCACTTATGAAAACTGACACAGTAAAATCCCACCTTACCAGTCAGGCAAGGGAAGAGTGTGTTCTCAGCATGCAGACTAATATATGTGACATCCATGAGTCACTAACAGAGTTGGTGAGTTTGATGAGTTGAGAATTTGAGAGTAAAAGTGATTGGACAATAGTAAGATGGCGGGAGAAGAGCATGGAGTAACATTCAGTAGAAAGCAAGGTTGAGACTGTGAAATGTCACGTGAGTATGCAAGGTGACAAATGGTCAGCGTTTTCTTCAAAGTCTATGTTCTATCCCCACAGTTTCGTCCAAGTTTCCTGACTGCACTCCAGCTCCCAGTGATGTTACAACATTCAAAGCAGTTTTAAAAATTCTACTGTTGGGCAATTCTGCCAGAGATCACACTTTCCATTGGCCTGAGCTACATTCCTGTACTTGTTGAAATAGAATAACATAGCAATGAGCTCATCAGGGCACTCCTGTTTATTTGCGTACTTTCATCAGCAGCTAGACATCTTTTCTGAGGTCCTAGGAGATGAAAAGGTAACATAGTATAGAGAGATGAAGTTCATTAGAGGAGTTATTTATGACAATACACTTCAATTTTGCTAGCAACTATTTGTACTCTTAATAGAAAAAAAGATCTAGATGACCACTTCAGCTTGAGATGACTTACTATGTGAATAGATTTGCCAGGTCACTTCCCTTTATCACTGTCCTCCTTATCTCAAGTTTGGAACAATATAACTCTTCTTCACTCCTACACTCACACTCTCTACCTTCTTCACAGAAAAATAAGGTAAAACTGAATGTGACTTCTAAGGAGAATTAAGAATTTTATTTTAGGCCAGGCACGGTGGCTTACGCCTGTAATCCCAGCACTTGGGAGGCTGAGGTGGGTAGATTGCCTGAGCTCATGGCTTTGAGATCAGACTGAGCCAGAGTGAGACCCTGTCTCTAAAAATAGCCGGGCATTATGGCTGGCTCCTGTAGTCCAGCTACGTGGGAGCCTGAGGCAAGAGAATTGCTTAAGCCCAGGAGTTTGAGGTTGCTGTGAGCTGTGACGCCAGGGCACTCTACCAAGGGTGACAGAGACTCTGTCTCAAAAAAAAAAAAAAGATGAATTGTATTTTACTCTCTATTAGATCCTTCAAATATTCCTATTCATATAAATAGAAAGACTATTTGGTAACTTTGTTTGATCCCACTGTCTATGCATTACAGGTATAGCCATGGGGTGGTGAAAAACAGATATGAGAAGAAATAGGATATGATTAATTTTTAGTTTCAACTACAAGTTTTTAGATTTGGTGGGAACTAATTGCCTCCACCATTTTCTACCCACTTTCTACTACCCAACTTCAAATGATTCAATGTAATGTTACTAAGCCAACATTAGGATTGGTGAACTTTAGTAATTTCACAGTACTTACGTAGGATGTGAATATTCAGTATGCAGATTTATGGAAAGTATCTATGTGACCATATCAAAGTAATAACATAAGAGTAATGTTTCCAAAGTCCATTCATCTCCTCCATCCCCTTACTGTGTAACTTCGGCTAACTCACTTTATTTCTTGGCGTGTCAGAATTCATATCTATCAAATGGTGATAATACTGCACCATTATAACATGCGATAATACTGCGAATTGTGAAGATTGAGTTATTATATAATTCATAGAACAGCACTGGAAACAATAAATTTACTTTTACTATGTATGTGGGCGCATTCACACACATATATCTGTGCAATGTATGTATATATATCCTTTGTATGTGTTTATTTACGCATTTGTATGTACATGTGTTTATAATCTTTCATGGAAAAGTTCTTGGAAGGTATACATAACCAAGAATTCATTAAATTGCCAAATAATACATAGCATATTATTCCTGAGGACCTGCACAGTTGAGATTTGTTGGTCTGCTCAGAGGAGGGAACGTGACCCTCAGGTACTACACTTATTTATTCATTGTATCACTGAGAGATTTTTGAGATCTTATAGGGAATAGAAAAGAAAGAGATAGTCTCACAATTGTCATGTAGCAGGACAGCATTTCAATTATTATACTGTTTGGAAAAGGTTATGGTCTCAAAAAAGTAATTTTTATTCAGCATTATCACAAGGTATGCAATTGCTTCTGTTCATTTCAGTACAGGGAATCAGAATCATAGATGATGAATCTCTTTTCAAAGAAAACACTTTCGGCTTTGGAAAGTAATTTATGAGGCTACATTGATGTCATGAACAGAATAATGAAAGGCAAGGGCTAGCGGCAATGACCCATTTCTTACCAGCGACCCCTTTCTTCGGTATCTATTACTTTAAGAAGTATTTATTGGTCCTTTTTCTCTCCTTCATGTGAGAAGAACAACTGCTGTGCTCCTCTTCCCAAGGTCATGTTGACCTCTCTCTTCCCCCCACTGCTTTTTCCTGGAGCTATAATTTACCTTGCTGAATCCCAGCCAGAAACAATGACCAAATAACCACTTCAGGTTGGAATCACCTTCGTTGTTGCTTAATTGCAGAACACTGCGCAGTAAGCAAAGAGACTAGTTACCTCGGATGTCCTCAGTTGCTCCAATGAGACCACAGGACCTTGGAATCGGAATTTCAGAGCCAAAGCAGACGGAAGAATTTACCTAATCAAGTCTTCCCATTTTACAAAAAGGGAAATCGAGGTCCAGAGAGGTAACATGGACACAGCTGAGTTTACACCTCTTTCTTTCCAATAGACTGACAATTTTGATGGTCAAAAACTAAAGTCACCATAATCATAATTAGAAAAGACTGAGAATTTTACTTAAAGAGGCCAAGTCATGATAAGGAAAATACAAATTCTAACAGAAAATATAAAACTGATGGAAATGAAGAAAAGGGCTGGGGACAAAGGGCACTTCAGCTGCCTTACTAAGGGAAGCTCTCAGCAGGTGTGAACTGATACCTCAGCTGTGAAGAGTTTTAAATCCATCCATGCTAAAAGATAAAAACATTAATAATGGTTGTAATTTCCTCAAATGGTCAAAGTTCTAGAAACTGTACCATGTGAGACATAGTTGAAGAAATTGTGGATGCTTGGGCTATGAAAAAGGACTTTGTGAATACAACAGTAATATGTACAGTTTTTGAAGAGCTGTTTCATGAAAAGGGTACCAAATAGATCGTGAAACTATGGAGGAAAGAAGGAGAATAAGAGAGAGACACTTTTTTGCTAAATATAAAAGATCCAGAAATGAGCAGCCCAGTCTGTGGGAGCGTCCAAACAGAGGGAGGAAGACCAAGCTTCAGAGACGAGAGCCCAGGGTCTAGAAATACCTTTCAGACAGTGAGTAATGGAAAGTCCTTTCAAATAACACTGGAGATCCTTTCCCACTGAGTGTCTGTGATTCATAGCACACTATTAAGAACAGGCACAATTTATTTGTCAGATGGAGAGTCAAAAAGAATAATTCCAAGTTAAACAAATTAAAAATGGTTAAAGTATCAAATGGCCCTGTTCCTTCTTTTGTACTTAAAAGTAATGACAATCTTTAAAATCTGTTCTGATTCATTGAAGATTTTCATCCCCATCTGACTTGCAATTATCTTAATATAATTTTCTGTAACACACAGTTTGGGATTTGAAAACAGCTTTCAGGGCCTTAACTTCCTCACGTTTGTACTCCTACTGAACACCTTACCCATCACATTCAATTTGTCTTAATGATCTAACACATTCTGTTCCATCTCACTCTTGTAATATGTAGCACATTTTATTTTAATTAGTTACTCAGATGTTTATCTTCTTCACTGGACTGGGGGTTCCTTGAAAGCAAACATTTAGTTTTGCAGTCCAGTTCTGTAACTGTATAAATAGTGCCTCTCAGGGTACCTGGCATGTCTCCAGCAAATGTTTGCAGATTAATTAAATTAATTTAAGATAAATAAACATACGGGGTAACTTAGAATGGAACTCTTAAAGACTGAAGGCATGTCTTAAATTTCATAGTTTCCCATAGCTCTGGTTGAATTATACAATATTGTGGCTCATGGAGTAGGGCGCCAGCCCCATATGCCGAGGGTGATGGGTTCAAACCCAGCCCCGGCCAAACTGCAACAAAAAAATAGCTGGGTGTTGTGGTGGGCGCCTGTAGTCCCAGCTGCTTGGGAGGCTGAGGCAAGAGAATCGCGTAAGCCCAAGAGTTACAGGTTGCTGTGAGCAGTGTGATGTCATGGCACTCTACCCGAAGGCGGTACAGTGAGACTCTGTCTCTACAAAAAAAAAAAAAAAACAAATACTAAACATCACTGCATGCTATGATTTAACTGAGTTAGCCCTTAGTTTATTTCCACCATGTTGTACTATAGAACCATGTTATCACAACATTACATTTTGTTTTTATGTGCTCTACAGGGACAAGCATATAACGTAAATCTAGAATTTATTGTGTATTAAGTTATTATCACTTATATTTTTCTACAGAATTGAAATTTATTATTTTCCAGATTGCTGTGCAAGGAAATCTAAACATAAACACCTATAGGGATAAGAAATTAAAAATCAGATGACCTTGACTCTAATGGAAATTTACTATAATTGGAATGTCTCACCATAAACAGAAAAGAGGGACTGTCAAGTTGTGTTTCTTCTAAATTGCTTTCATGGTATCACTCATTGGTTAACCATCCAACAGCATTTATCAAATACCCACTCTACAGAAAGCTCCATAGCTACTGCTAAGGTTAGGAAGATAAGCCTTTCACTTTTCCCTCAGTAAAAATAGCAATATAAGAATTAACATTTATGTCATACTTATTCTTTTTATGTTTTTTTTTTTTGCTAGTCATTGTGCCAAGCTCCAAATGTAAAATATAATCATATCAGTAAATGATCATAGCAACTGAGTAAAGAAAAACATACCAATATTACAGATGAGGGAACAGAGGCTCAGAGAGATCGACTGTCCAGTCAGCCAATGTTCAACCCCCGAGGAGGCCTGGATTTCCACTGGGGCAGGCCAGCTCTGCAACAGACTTCCCAGACCTTCCTGTTATCTGACGTCTCACTTTTATTCACTAGGGAGCCTCTTTATCCAGAGAACCTATTTCCCCTGAGCAGTTGCCTAACCAACTCTTGTTTAAATATATTTCACATTTAAATATAAACACAATATATTTTATTAGATAAAGTAGGTGAATTTTCATTTTTAGAATTACAAAGAATGAAATGTTACAAACTTGGGATGTAACAAGAACATTTTGTTCCTCCCTCCCCATACCTCAATAGCCCTCTAGTACTTTCCAAAGTTTCACTTGGATGTGGAGTCCTGATACCAGGTTCTTCAGCAGGGGGAACTTGACAGCACTGGGTATAACCACAATGGTATGTGCTCAATCTCTGCCCTGCCACTTGCTGTAAATTGTGACGTAATTTGACTGAGGCTTTATGTTCTAATCTGTGAATGGAACAGGAAATGTCTATTAAAAATAAAAGATACCAGCCTCATTAAAGGCATCTGATGACAGTGTCACGTGGGCATCCTGACTACTAGAAAAAATTCTAATAGGCAAATGTCAATAGCCTTGCTGAAGATACCATTGTTTATTCAATCAGGACTGATATTCAGCCAGCAGGCCATGGGAAGCCAGTACTGGTGATTTAAATATTTCCATACTAAGAAGTTGCTTCTCTGGGTTCTGAGTGCCTCTCCACTTCCCAGTTTATTTCCTTTCCCCCCTTGCCCAGATCCCCCAGTCGTCCAAGCTGTGCAAAAAATAAAAAGCCATGCCTGGCCCAGCAGGAATCCTCCAGATCCCTGCTCCAAGTCCACAGCTTACATCCTTTCTAACTAAACAGAACTGTTGCTATACTGGCTGTAAAATGGAAAAAGACTCTTACTTTTAACAAATATTTCTTAAGCCTCTCAGAATAAGACATGCATGGCCCTGTCAGAGCATTCAAGGTCTCTGCATAACCTTTTGGAAAAGAGAATCACTTTCAAAGGAATAAGAAGTTCTGCTAGCAGGTGTTTTAGAATATCATTATAGTCTGATTTTTGTGTAGCGTACTGAGAGCAAATCAGCATGCTGCACAGTAGTAACTGTTTACGCTATCCTCTCTACCAACTAAGTAGCTTAGGTTTAATGAGAATTGGAGATTTAAGCTTGCAGTTGTATTTTCCAGTATAAGGTGTAAATTGTTTGCATTCTCCTAAATAGTTTATAAACTCACAGGAAACCTTGGCACCTGGATTCCCATTGACATTTGGTTCTTGCCGAATGCTGCGTGTGCCGCAAAGTCATTTATTACTTTACAGCAATTTTGTCTTCACCTTAGTCACTAATGACTCATTACTAATCCATTATGGCTCAGCTATTCAACTTCTTTATAGCATACGCTTGTATTTTTTATTTTCAAAAAGTCTGCTCTTTCAATTTAAACCAGAGGAGCCATTGATATACAGATGCAAAATATGCTTGAGTAAGCTTTCACGTGGGAAATATTTTTCTGCAACATAAAACTTGTTTCATTAAAGGAAAGTAAAAATTTTGACATCCAGAAACTAACCGATCAAAATCTTAATCATTAACAAATTACCAAACGGAGTGTAAATATACAAGAGAGAGCAGTTTGAGCTGAAGACAATATGAGACCCAAAAGTTGTGATATTAATAGTAAAATGTATTTCATAGTTAATAGCTTATTCGACTAACAGATGAAATCACGCATTGAGAAATGAGCTTTATTGGCGAGATTGTACAGGGAAGGAAGACTTTCCTGCTACCTTCTTGGGCTCCATAGTTGGGTCCATGAAATTAACTGACGAAAGGCAAATTAACAGAAGAAAACATACGTGTATTAATTTTTCATACCACATGCATGTGACATCACTGGAAAAAATTAAATAGCCACCCAAATTAGTAAGATTTGAGAGCTTATATATCATCTTAATAAGAGAAGGGGTAGGGGAGGTAGCGCATTTAGGTGACAGTAAATGATCTGTAGGAAAAATGAATAACTCGGATGGAATACCCTTCACCTAGGTCTGGAAACACACTCCATTTTCTGGGCCTAAACAGGCTCACAAACAAGTTCGATCGCTGTTCCCTCTAACCCGCCACTCCCCAGGAGGAGGAGAATGCCCCAAACAAGACTGTATTTCTATACAATGGCAATTTTAAAATTAACTTCAGCCCACAGGCCTCTGGAGCCAATGGCTGTGACAAATCTTAGACCTACATTCTATTTCTCCAACCACTCACTGCCTACAGGAAGGAGAAAGCGTATGAAACCTCCTGGACAGCCCAAATCAGCATCTCTCTCCTGTGTGTAGGCTTTGCTGTCCTTCTTTTTTTTTTTTTTTTTTTTTGTAGAGACAGAGTTTCACCTTATGGCCCTTGGTAGAGTGCCGTGGCGTCACACAGCTCACAGCAACCTCCAACTCCTGGGTTCAAGCGATTCTCTTGCCTCAGCCTCCCGAGCAGCTGGGACTACAGGTGCCCGCCACAACACCCGGCTATTTTTTGGTTGCAGTTCAGCCGGGGTCGGGTTTGAACCCGCCACCCTTGGTATATGGGGCCGGCGCCTTACCGACTGAGCCACAGGCGCCGCCCTTTGCTGTCCTTCTTATCTGTCAATAAAATCTGTCCTGTTGCTTACTCCTGGTGGTCAGTGAATTCAATCTTTGATTTCCCAAGTCTAAGAAACGGGCAGAGAAATTCCAATAAAAAGTCCTTTTAGGGAGAGATGAAAAATATAGTTTGTGAACAAGTTGGGGTGTGCTGTTGACTTCTAGTCTACTCTGATAAGAGTCTTTCTCTCCTGGTGTTGAAATAGTCAGAAGGGAATGTATAACAACTAAGTCTTTTGCAGAGATCTATCTTTAGCTAGATAAGGGAGTTCAGAGAAAGTCCCTCTCTTTGTTTTTCAAGCACTTTCTGCTCACAATAATTAACATACCAAAGTGGCATATCTTGGTGGGGTATGTTCTGAACTCTACTGTGGTCATATTTTGGAGTGATATATTCTGGCTTCCAACCACTGACACCAGGTATTAGAACCTAGACATTCATAGATAGGTTCATAGGGAATGGGAATATCAGCGTATTAATCATAATTGATTAGTTCATTGTAATCCTGAAAAGAACATGCAACTGTAAGTTTCTTCCAAGTTCTTCATCCTGTAGCTGAAAGAAGTTTCCAGTTCTATTTATCTAGCAATAGTTTATGCATTAAAATAATTTTCTCCATCAAATTTTGTAGTTACTTTATAAAACTTGAATCTTAAGTGGGAATTTAATTGTAGGACGAATATAAAAGCAGATTACTTTCTGTGTGCTGCCTTCTAAGTGCCCTGTGCGATTATGCAGTTGAATGGACACCTCGGTGGATCTAAACATGGGGTTTGTTTTTAAGCGTAAATTAGGGTAAAACAAGTTTAAAGATCATGCCTGTCATCACTGTTCCCTAAAGATGTATTGGCTGTGAATTTTCAAGAAAAAGAATACAAAGTTAGAAAAATTTCACTGACATTATCAACATGAGTACAAACATATTAGTGAGGATCCCGGTAGATATTTGATAGTTTAAAAAAGAAAAGTGCATAGCCGGGCGTTGTGGCAGGCACCTGTAGTCCCAGCTGCTCGGGAGGCTGAGGCAAGAGAATTACTTAAGCCCAGGAGTTGGAGGTTGCTGTGAGCTGTGTGAGGCCACGGCACTCTACCGAGGGCCATAAAGTGAGACTCTGTCTCTACAAAAAAAAAAAAAAAAAGAAAAGTGCATAAAGGATCACAGATTAGATGAAATTTATTCCAAAACATACTGAAACTTATCTCTACCTAACACTGAAGGAACCAAAGCTTACTTTTCTGATTCACTTTTTTTTTTTTTATGAAAGCTTCTTTTCTGAAAAGAGACTTTTGTAGAATTGTTAAATATTAGAGATTTAAAGATTGCTACTTTTTTCTTCTTTGACCATTTTATAGACCATTTCATCTCTCCTAAGTCATGAGTTAGCTTTATTTTTACTTCCCCAGTTTTTAAACAGTATTTAGAATGTGATTTACAAGATGTAAATGATATTGAAAAAGACCAGATATTCCAAAAATTATTCAAAGAAGGATGAGAAGAAAATATGTCACAAATTAAAGAGAAGTAACTTAGAAGTCAATTAGTTAATAAATCAATTCTAATTACTCTCACAAGATTTCTGCACTGAAATAGCTTTGTAAAGCAAGCATTAAGTCCCTACTCTGTCACTTAATAGATAATGTTTACTCCTTTTACATCTATTTGTGATGCCAGAATGACTCAAATAATGGGCCAGTCACTGACAATTTCTAAGGTAAATTGATAGTCAAATTTTGTAACGGGCTTTTGTTACAGAATATTTAAAACCTAGTTGAACAAAAAGCACAAAAAGCAATCAATAATAATTTAAAAATACAACCAATTTTTCAATATAAACTTCATGATATAGGTTTTCAGGAAAGGGAGAGCTTGAATTAGGAAACAGGGCAGCTCCTGTTGCTCAAGCAGTAGGGCGCCGGTCCCATATGCCGGAGGTGGTGGGTTCAAACCCTGCCCCGGCCAAAAAAAAAAAAAAAAAAGAATTAGGAAACAAATATTCGAAAGGAATAAAGGAAGAAAAGAAGAGAAACAAAATGGAAAAAAATAGACTATACAGTAAATATGTAGGTTGAAATATAGTATTGGAAAATAAGCATAAGGTTGACAAGTAATAAAAATACAACAGTTATTTTAAGGGAAATCTAAAATACAAATGCATAGTTGACAATAATTAAATAAAATGCATGGGACACAGGAGAGACATCTGAATTAATAAAGAACGTCTAAATGAGAGGTAACTTAAGGGATAAGTTAACGTCTTATCTTTTAAGATGTTGCTTTTGACGTCCACAGCAACATTGGCCAGATGGACACAGAAAAAATAAAAGGGTAATGATGGCCAGTTCTAAAAAAGGCAACGTGCCTGTGGAAGCTGGGCCATTTCTGAGCACTCACAGTAAGTGCAGAGGCAAGGCAAGCTCAGGCATTACTTAGAACGTCTTCATGTGCCATTAAGGAGAAACAAGTATTTCAACTTAATAGATGATAGAAATTAGAGGAGGATCTCACATAATATATTACCCTGAAGACAAACATTTACAAACGTCATTATCCCAAGGATCTATCCATTTATGCTTAGATTTCAATAAAGGTGAAGGAGAGTCGAGGTATTTCAACCTCAGAGAGAAGTGTGAAGAATAAACAAGGTCTTACAGCCCTAACAGGACCAGTCTCAGCAAAGTATTGGAATATTAATACCAAAATGAAGGTACAAACCGAAGCAGACAGCAGAAAACATGGAGATAACAAGATCAGGGCAGACCAACTGATGACACTGAGGTAGCCCTGGCGTGCAGATGTGTTTCATTTAACCTACTTAGTGTGTCAAGCAAATACTGGGCACATTCCCAACAATATAAATTAGAACATTTAATATTAAGGGGGAAAACCCTGAAATTCGACCTTATCCTGAAAAATCCAATTCCAACATTGGGTTCACCTTCCTGAATAGCAATGGTATGCACTTTTGCTAAGGAAAGTCCTTTTGAATTCATCAGAGCCCCTCTTTCATCTGCTTAATACGATTTTGTTGCCTGTCTGGTTCCTAGATAGATTGACATGTGGAATCTGTAGTGTGAAACAGCAGTCTTCAAGATGAGATATATAATCCGCAGGGCTCACAAACATTTTCCAGCATATACATGGATATGGATGGTTTTACGAGAACCAAATTTCAAATATTGAGCACATATAGACATTTTCCTGAAACTTGCCTTCCTGAGAAGATTTTTGGTAGAAGGAGCAGACATATTCTTCTTAGCAACATTTCCTGTCACAAGTCTCCATCCCTACCTCTCACTAATTTCAAATCTTACTAAATTTTATTGTCCCAGGATATTAAATCCTGTAGATCAACAAACTATAGAAAAATCCATAGTATTAGTATTAGTATTAGCAATATAAGCTATATAAAACTAAAACAAATCATATATTTGGCTTTATATATTTCCCAATTTTAATAATTGGAAAATTATTTAAAATTCTGAAATGGGCTGGGTGCACTGGCCCTTGCCTGTAATCCTAGAACTCTGGGAGGCTGAGGCCAGTGGATTGCTTGAGCTGAGGAGTTCAAGACCATCTTCAGCAAGAGTGAGACCCATCTCTACTAAAAATAGAAAAACTAGATGGGTGTTTTGGCAGGTGCCTATAGTCCTAGCTACATGGGAGGCTAAGGCAAGAGGATCACTTGACCCCAAGACTTCGAGAGTTCTGTGAGCAATGATGCCATGGCATTCTACCCAGGGCGACAGAGTGAGACACTGGCTAAATATATATAATAATAATAATTTGAAACAATTTTAGAAATGATGTAATTTGGCTAGTATTTGGATTTTACGAATTCAAATATCTTATAGAGTGTAACCTATGGATTATGAAAATGTTCATTTGTCCCTCTCGTCTCCCCACCCCATGCCAGCCCTCTCCAGTTACTGTCAAAAAAGTGCATCATTGTGGAGACTTAGGACAGCAAAGCCAAGCATTGGTAAGAAATAGTGATAAAAGCATTACTTCTTTCCATTCGGGCTGCAAATTCATGGTAAGACTCCTTGATTTTATTGAGCTAGTCTTTCATTCATCCATGGCAGGAATAAAACTAAAAAGTCAATATAACTCAAAAATATATTTGTATTGAAATGTGAAGTCATATTTTTCTTGGTGGAAACCTACTCTAATTTAGCAGAGTGTTTGCCAAGGAGAAAATCTTTGCTATTTAAGTTATGAAACAGACATTGTTTAACAAAATCAACCAAAGTTGCAGATAAAATATATCAATAATCAAATGTTTAAATATATTCAAAAGTATATATAAAGCACATGTTAAGATAAAAGCATTTTATCAAAAAATACTGCACTCAGTATATTAATGAAACTTCTATACCTCCAGAACTTTTGGTTACTTTAATTAAAAAGATAATAGTCATTTGATGGGACTCAAACACTTCGGCATCTTTTAAATCATTAAGAAGGGAAATGGACAACACATTAGTTTGCAAATCTAGTAGATTCGAAATCTTTTGCTTTTAAATATGAAGGAAAAATAAGTGAGTTGTATATGAATAGATCAATAAAAATACTTTTCAATGTTATATCACAAAATGGTATTTAGACTATAACTCTGTAGGAGTTCAAGGAATTTGTAGTATTGCTGTTTCAAAATTTCTTCAGTTTACATCAATTTGCTCTGTGAAAATTTATTTTCCCCAAACTTCTGTCTGTAAAACAAAAATAGAAACAGAAATGATACCACTTAATTTTTTATTTAATGGTAATATTCCCTTTTAGGTATATAATCTCACTAAAAATTAAGCCATAATGCTTAACATTTCAGGATGGATTGCCTGTCTTCTAAATTTGCTTTATATGTAATAATTATAAATGGAAACCCCTGCATATTTATGTTGTAATAATAAAAATGAATTAATAATAATTGTAACAAAAATGCAATTTACTGTCTTTAATACATTGACCCCATTGTAGGGTGAAGTTTTAAAAATTATTTAAATTTAAATACACGTATTGTTAATGCAAGCAAGTATGGTAAGATGATCAAACAACATTCTCAAGCATAAATATATAATATATTGAGTAAATTCTGAATGCAGAGAATGGAATGAACATGTGTGTTTAGGAGAAAAGGAAATGATGGCAAATTTGTTATCTTGCTTATTTATATTTTCAAATGGATGACTGGCATCAGATCAATATGGTGTCTCAGTTCCAATGGAATCTTAGCATACAAGAGTGACCTAATGGTTTCTTTTTAAAATGGCAGTATTGGCCAAGCACAGTGGGTCACCCCTGTAATCCCAGAAATTTGAGAGGAGACAGGAGAATTACCTGAGGTCATTAGATGCTGAAGACCAGCCTTTCTCAATAAAAATTAAAAAATTAGCCAGACCTGGTAGAGTGCACCTGTACTCAAGCTGCTGCGGTGAGAAGAAGATTGCCTAAGCCCAGGTGTCCATTCGAGGTTGCAGTGAGCTATGGTCTTCTCACTGCATGTCAACCTTGGTTGCAGAATGAGACTCTGTTGCTAATAATAATAATAAAAATAAGTTGGGCACAGTAGCTCACACCTACAATTTTAACATTCTGGAAAGCTGTGGTGGGCAGATTGGCCAAGCACAGGAATTTAAGAGCAGCCTAAGCAAGAGTGAGATCCCGTCTCTACTAAAAATAGAAAAAAACTATCTGGGGTGGTGGCACATGCCTGTAGTCCCAGCTGCTAGGGAGGCTAAGGCAAAAAGATTGCTTGAACCCAAGAGCTTGAAGTTGCCATGAGCTACAATGATACCACGGCACTCTAATCAGGGCAACAGAGTGAGATTTAGTCTCGATAATAATAATAATATTAATATAAAATGACAATATTTATATAAGGTATAAAATTACATACTTTCATATTATTTCAACTTGCAATGGGGATAGCTTTTTAGATATCCAATTACAAATATGTGAGGATGTGTATGGATTTTCCGGAAAAAAAAACCTTTTGGGGAAGTATTCAAGAAATAATATTAGAAGATAATTTTTTAGAGACAATTGAGATGTGAAAGTATCATTGGTTACCACAGCTACTCGGGAGGCTGAGGCAAGAGAATCGCTTAAGCCCAGGAGTTGGAGGTTGCTGTGAGCTGTATGAGGCCACGGCACTCTACCAAGGGCCATAAAGTGAGACTCTGTCTCTACAAAAAAAAAAAAAAAAAAAAAAGAAAGTATCATTGGTTACCAGATCTCATTCCTGATAAAGTAGTTAACATTTTTTTTAATGCCAGCCTTGTCGCATGGGAGTCTAAGGCATTGATATATAATGCTTTCTATTATAAGTTGATCATAAGTGAATTAGAAAATCAGGCAAGGGTAAGTGTTTGTGAGAGGCTGAAGGCAAATGCTAACAGGGCAAGTGGATAAAAGAACTTGAAAATGAGGTGAAAGATCTTTACAAACAGATCTATGGAACACTGAGAGAAATTGCAGACAACACAAACAAATAAAAAATATATCATACTCACAGTTTGGTAGAACCAGTATTGTTAAAATTTCTTTATGACCTAGCATGATTTACATATTTAATGCAGTACCCATTAAATACCAACATTATATATCACATATCTAGAAAAAAATACATGTGCTTTGTTCAAAACTAGAAAGTAACCTGCATAGCCAAATTAATCTTAAACAAAGGAGCAAATCTTGATGCATCGTATTACCAGACTTCAAACTGTACTCCAAGGCTGTGGTAACCAAAGCAACCTGATAGTGTCACAAAAATGAGATCTAGGTCAATGGAATAGAACAGAGAACCCAGGAATAAAGCCTTCCACATACAGCCAACTGATCTTTGACCAAGCACACCACAATATACATTGGGGAAAAGAATCTCCATTTAATAAATGATCCTTGGAAAATTATATATCCACATGCAGAAGATTGAAACAGGATTCATATCCCTCATGACTCATAATAATTCAAGATAGATAAAAGATTTAAATGTAAAGCATAAAACCATAAGAACTCTAGAAGAAAATATTAGAAAAACTCTTCTGGCCAAACATCTTGGTGGTAATTACAGCAACACAAAAATAAATAAGTGGGACTTGATTGAATTAAAAAGCTTCTGCAGAGCTAAAAATAATCAACAGAGCAAATAGACAACCTACAGAATGGGAGAAAAATATTGGCAAGCTATGCATCTGATAACAGGCGAATATCCAGAATCTACAAAGATCTCAAACAAATCAGCAAGGAAAAATCCAGTTACCCCATTAAAAGTGTGCAAAAGACATAAACAGAAGATTTTCAGAAGAAAAGCCTGGTAGCACTCAATCAATCCGGGCTAATATTGTGTAGACTAGTGACTCATTTTTCTCATCTGAAAATATTTCATTTTAGCCAGGTGCAGTGGCTCACACCTATAAACCTAGCACTCTGGGAGGTGGAGGCAGGAGGATCCCTTGAGCTCAGGAGCTCAAGACCAGCCTGAGCAAGAATGAGACCCTGACTCTACTAAAAATAGAAAAAAAAAACATGGCTATGCATTATAGCGGGCACCCAAAGTCTTAGCTACTCAGGAAGCTGAGGCAGAAGGATTACTTGAATCCAAAGTTTGAGGTTGCTGTGAGCCCCTTGACACCAGGGGCATTCTAGCCTGGGCAACAGATTGAGACTTTTTCTTAAAAAAAAAAAAAAAAAAAAAAAATGAATTTCCTGTGAAACTCTCAGATTTCTTTCATGTTACTCTATCATTTTTAAGCTCTAAATCTTTTTAAAGTGCAATTAACTACATAAAACCTCAAAGTCTGAAATCATTTGCTTGCTAAAAATACTAAGAATTCTTTAAAATTCTTTTGTTCTAATAAAGCTTGACAATCAACCTTTGCTCTGGCAATTGATTAATACATCTGAACAGTCTAATGCTGTTTTGAGCATAATCATCATTTGTTTACCTAACAAGCCTGTAGGATTTAAATTAACCCTAAAGCATTAATATACAACTTCTCCCTCTCACCCCTCCCCGCCACCAAGGACACTTTTCCATTGCTCTAATGAGTTCGCTGCAGCCCGGCTAAAGATGGCAGGAGGCAGGAAGGCTTTGGGAAAGGGGTCTAAATATGTCCAGATATAATATTTATCAGTCTCTGGAGATGGGCGACTTTTTAGTTTGAAAACGCCTTTGCCTATAAACTGAGTATATCCTTGAAAAACACGTTTTTGTTTATTATACCCATTAAGGAAATATGACTAATTCTGAGGCTAAATAAGAGACTGGGGCTGTGTTATGTATGTATGTTTTAGAAAGCTGAATGATTAACTTTTTAATAATTTTATGAAATGTTTTAGAGTAGACTCAGATGAAAATTTAAAACTTAAAGAAAAATTTACAAGTAATGGGTCCCATTTGCTCCATAAAAAGTCCCAAAATATTTACAAACACTCAGAATGTCAACTGAAGTTTTTAATTTTCATCAATATGGTTAGCATTATAAACACAGATTTTCAGCTTTCATTTTCAGGTGACTTAGGGGAAATTGTGTGTCAGATTTATAATATCACTTTGTGTTCAGGAAATGGCAATTCCATTATCGGCTTCTTTAGTGTCAAATTCTCAATTTCTATTCCATCTCTATTAATTATACTCTGATGGAAAATGCTTTGTCTTTACATTAAGAATTTTCCAGAGCATTTCATATAAGAAATCAAAAATCCCATAAGCAATTATTTATGTCATTTTCCCCCACCATGAGGTCAGTTTGGCCTATGTAAATTTCAAGTGTATCCTTTTACCATTTATATAATTGACATTGACCACAGCTGTTAAATATGCTCACAGTACTGTCCTGCCAGCTTTAAAACTATTGGGTGCCTGCTGCTGCTTGTGAATGTTGTTTTTGCAATAAAATATCTTCCAACATGAACAGCTGTTTTTTGTCAAGAAGTTTAAAATCCCTGTAACATTAAGTTTCTTCTTACATTTTACATGCACTCACATTCAGATGTGAAAATATATATCTAAAAAACAAAATGGTACAAAGAGATATAGAGGGAGAAGGGGTAGGGAGGAGGAAGGGGAAAACAAAACAGACTGTGGCCACCTCGAGTGCTTTCTCTCTAATGCCTCATAAACCATGTGGACAAGAAAACGGATGACAGTGGTTATTTTCATCCATGAGCTATAATTACTCTTCAAAAAATATTGCATCATTCGGAAATTTGAAAGATTATGAGGGATTTTTCTTAATTTAGGTTAGAGCAGTTCATACCTCTTCTAATTCAACCAAATGATTAAATATTTATATTAAAATGTAAATAGGATTCTAAAAGAATGTACCTTATTATGGCCATTACTAATCCAAATAAGAAAACAACTTGTCAAAAAGAGCACTTGCATGTCTCATATTAAGCAATTTTATTTCCCTTCTCTTATTATCAAATATAAGCAAATTGCTTATACATTGGGTGCTGAAAAATGTAAACACGTTTTAAGAAAGGAGAAAACTGTGTTAACATGGTAATACTCAAGGCACATTTGACTTCTGCAATTACAAAGAGGTAATCAAATGCTCTTTTGTCATTAGTATAATCAAATATTACAATTTTACTACAGTTTTTTCCTATCTTAGAAAAATGAGTATACATTTTGGACCCTCTGTTTTTAACATTTTCTATGTTTAAAAAATGTTGTTTAGATTCATAAGCAACAGTGATTAAGAGAATATCAAAATTTAAAAAAACATACTTAATAGTTATTGTTACTAAAAAACTTAATAAAGGTCTTTCCAGTTAAAGAAGACAGAATAAAGGCACATATTTAAATTCATTGCACTCTCCAAATCCTACTAAAAAAGCAGTAAATTGGGTCTAATTTTTAAGTCGCCAAAGCAAATCATTCAGATCAAAATTACCAGGAACACCCTCTCAGGGAGAAAAACTGCTGGATCACTAAGAAAAGCCTGAGCATGTCTGTATGAATATGGACACAGGAAAGTTCAGAGGCTTTGTAATTGGGCAGATATGACTCGAATTCTCAGCCTTACCTACATTTACTAAGTCACTTTGTGCTAGTTATTTAACCTCGTTAAGATTCAGTTTCATCATCTGTAAAAAAAAAAAAAAAAACAAAACTACCAGCCTGGAGGGAATCACATGAGGAGACTTTGATCTCAGTCCAGACTCCCAATGACAGCATCACCTGATAATTAAGAGGAGTCACAGGACCTTCATGAAAATCACCCCTCTACCATTCAGCAACTCAATAAGCTGGAGCAAATGGTGAAACCTCTCAAAGAACCACTTTCCTCATCTATAGTGGGGAGATCCATGGTGCCGGTAAAAACAGAGGGCAGTAAATGTAAACATAGATTTGGTTTAGAATACGAATTTGCTCAATCTCTGTTGTTAATGTTCTACCCAGCAAATAGATTCAATACCCTCAGGCCTTAACAAAAAAATTGCACAGCGTAGTGAGGATCTTGTGATGGTACAGGATGAAGTTTCTTGTTAGACCCCACAGAGCAAAAGATTCATCAGATTCCCATCTTACCGCTGCTTCTTCTCCAATAAGGTCTTTTCTCTGTAAGCTGCTTGTCTCCTCTCTGTACCACCACAGACACTAAAATTATCCTATGAATTGATTAATGTAATTAATTATTACCCTTTATTTCCGTACCCTAATCAGCCATGAAAAAGTACAGAGGTCACCATTCCATCAAATATTTATCATACTGCAATGTGTTAACGGTCAAAGATCTTATTTGTGACTCTACCCTTAGTGGTTTATCATATTGTTAACTCCACAAAGAATGTCTCTGTATAAAATAAAATGTGTCTCCCCAGAAAATAAATATGCCTAAACAGGGCTATGGAGGAATCCTACCTGCTTCGTGATCTTGTGGAGAGAATAAAAGTAGATAATTTCTGTAAAACGCCTACTTTAATACCTTGCTCAGGAAAGCTGAAAAATTCCTATTAGTGATTTGTATTGGTTATTCCCATTTCTGCTGGGGGAAATAAATCTATTTCATATTTCCTTAGCATTTTATTTAATCTTACAAAGCATCTGACATTTTTGAATTATATTTGTTAACAAATATATATTATTTGTGATGGTGGTTTATTTACCGATTCAAATTTTATGCGATTAAAGGCAAAGTGAAAGAATAATTCATTTAAAACCACAGCAGGGCAGTTCTGAACTGATGAAGTGTGCTATTATTTTGGGCTTTTAAAATCTTCTTTAGTGTATAAACTTTTATTTGTCTTTTTAGACCTATGAAATATAAATTAACTTAGACATCATAGAGAAAGTCCTGACATTATTTCTGTATCCAACATCACTGTTGTTATGCATTTCGGAGCCTCCAAGTCAAACTGTAAACAAGGGAATTAGCTTATTAGGTTTCAAGTGTCTGCAAGCTTCTTTACTCATGTATTGTTTTAAGATAAAGTGAATAATTTTTAGAAAAATTTGCACTTTTTAGAAAAATTATAACCTCCCACTTCCACTAAAACAAAATAAAACAAAAAAATTTAGGTTTGCACATTCTCTTTCTGAAGATTTAAAATCTCTGCCATTAGTAATGCTGAAACGGAATAATACTAAATAAAATCTCATGGTTCTGTTTCTTCCTGTCCTAGGTTAAGTGTAGGAGAAAAAAATGGCAACAAAGACTCTTACACTTATAATACACAAAATGGGGTGGTGTCTGTGGCTCAAAGGAGTAGGGCACCAGCTCCATGTGGCAGGTTCAAACCCGCCCGGCCAAAAACTGCAAAAAACTCCCAAACAAACAAAAAACAAAAACAAACACAACAACACAAAATGCACTCTTATCCAACTCTTGAAGGAAAATTAAAAAGATCACATTATATGTAGAGAGAAAAAAATACTGATGTTGACATAAACGGCTCTTGGTTCAAGCTTCACATGTTGGAAGGTTAAAGGTTAGAGCAGGAAGGGAAGATGCTTTCTGGGTGATTCTCAGACTGAACCCCATTTTTTAAATATAGCACCAATCACATATGCTGCTATTCTGTGCACCAAGATTGTTGCATCTTTACCAAAGGAAGAGTCCTCTGTGAAGGAAATTGATGAGGAAACAACTATTCTCCAAACCTGCTTAAGTCTAGGTTGAAAGATAAAAATTTACAAACACAAGTACAAAAAAAAAATAAAAATGAAATACAAAGAAATTATTATGGAGCAATCAGTCAACATGTGTAATATATATTAATACAGCACAAATATAGGGTCCAGAGTCATTATGATGGATGTCATTACCTGGTGCTGAAACAATATGTTGGAGACTCAGAAGTTACTCAGTTTTGTTAAATTTAATCTCATGGTTATCTTCTTAAACTGCTTTCTTCCTGACATGGAAATTGAGGTCTGTTTCTTCACAAATAGGACAAGGGAGCAACTCTTTGACCTGGTTACTGGAAGTCCAGAAGAGCTGATGGATTTTCAGTGAGTCTAACCAGAAAGCACTTAATGGAGTCCAGGTCACATGGGGCCTGAGAGCACAGAAGAAAGCCTCCTGAGTTCTGGGATAGCTTCAAGGCTTCAAAGACTTCTGAGATACAGAAAATATCACCTTTATCAAGTAGTCACTATGTTTACAGCTGAACAAGGGCTGTAAAAGTCAGCCATGTGTCACCTGCTTCATACAGCATGGACCTGCTGTATCTATTGAAGAAACATCCCAACCTCTCCACATGCCTGGCATTGCAGCAGGGAGATTTCGGGAATTAACTTTTGTTCTACACAGTGTAGCTTGACTAGTCTATTCATTCCTCTCACCTGTGTTTGGCTTAGCTTTTTACTGATTTAAGCCATGTTCAGTCAACAAATGATGTAAAGACTTTTGCCAGTGCAGCCTTGGTGACATCTGAGACTCCCAATTCCTCTTTCCTCTTAGATGTGAATGTGGGGGGTCATGTTGTCTGAACTGCCCTGAATAGTCATCTTACAACCACAGAGAAAGCTGACTGATGATGAAGCCGAAATAAGGAGGAAAGAGAATCTCAGCGAGTTGGAGTCAGAGCTGTGATTGGCCAAGAGGACTCCTTGTTATTTAAGCCAGTTTAAGAGTTTTTGCTGTTCACAGGAATAGCATCCCAATAAAGCATGACATAGGCGGGCTCTTCCTCTGCCTGTCTTTGTAAGGCCTGAGGCCGGTGTGCAGGAAATCACAGAGGATGCTGCATTGCCCACATCTATGTCCGCTTGTCTCCCATTTGTGGAATAAGACCCTTTTCTTATACCTGCCATCAGTGAAACATCCCTAACCTTCAATAAAAGCAAGGTAATGACCTCTAGGTTAGAGTAAAAGAAATGGGGACTGGGTGGAAGAAAATTTAACATGGAAAAAAATAGCAAAAATTGATTTCCAAAATTAGATTGTTTTAAGAGTTATGAAAAACAAAACAAAAAATAAAGATATCTATCTTCTTCAGAAAGTGAGAAAATAAATATCAGTGGATCCATGCAGCCTACATGCAAACAATCTCCTGAAGTGGAGTAAGAGCTGCCTCCTCCCCACAGGCAGGAGCTGGGCGGTTCCCTGGTTCTCCTGCACGCTGCTCCACCCTGTATCTGGCCTGTCACTCGGATATATTGCCCTTTCTTCTCTATGTTGTAACAGCATTGCTACACTCTAATGATTAGACACTAATGATAAAAATCAGCAATCAGATAGATTAATATGTTAGTATTCACATAGGTAACGTTACTGCACTTCTGTCTTTATGTCCCAATTCTAATTATTAAACTTTTGCCCTTTCCCGTAATCCCCACCGTGCACAGTGGTTCACTGGACACGGTTCTGTATCCCTGACCACACATCTCCACCACGGTAACCTGTGTTGTGCACGTCTACCCTAGACCTGATATCAGTTCTATCTTTTCCTTCAGAGACGGGAGCCCCTCCCTGAATTTGAGCTGAGATATAATAATTTCCAAATGGCATTGCCTGCATGCTTGCTTCTTTGAAGTTTAAAATCTCCTGCCTTTAGATTCTCAAGTTTTTCTCCCTGTACCAGTAGACATACCTCTCCACCCAACCACACGCACTTAATATGATATCACAACGTGTTGACCTTCTGGTGACACATTCTGCCTGTTGCAGCTCCCTCTCTGTTGTTGTTGTTTATATATAAAGCGCTAACATTTCACTCATGTGCCTTCCCAGCAGTCTTTTCCAGATTTGACTATGGGCAAACCCTACACAACAAATAAGCACTTGGAATTCCAAAACTCTCTCACAAGAGTTCCTAAAATCTATCTCCCTTTTCACTTTACTCATCTTCAGGCAGAGTGATTTTCAAACTTTATGCCTACCTAGTAAAAGTGATAAATGGCTCTGTCATTTTGAAGATGACTCACAAAAGATGAAACAAAATACTAATGTCATCATATAAAGCGTAATTACCATGATATAAATAGTGTCAGCCATTTTATTTGAAGAAAAACAGGGGTCAATGTGACAATAGTCCTATTTATTCCATTCCTGGACTCCCCAGAGTTCAGTGAAGGATTTCCTCACAGCGTAAGACACTGTGACACCGTTTACTTAATTTTTAAAAAATTCTTTGTACTTAATTCTTTCAAGAATTTTGAGTTAAACTACACATTTTAAATGTATGTGAACAATCTAAATAGCAGTAATCTAAACAGGACACTGTTACTGCTTCACGTTTTTCCCCTATTACTACTTTATTTTATAAACTATAGACATAAACATTAACTTTGCTATAACACATTTAAAATTTTACATAATTTAAAGAAGTGTGACATGAATAATTAATTAAATTTTATTGCAGAGCTTACTATTAATTTTCCTTATTTTATTGTAGGCCAAACATGTGAGGAGAGAAAAGCAGATGTTATTCTGAGACATTAGGGTTCATATTTCACACTCATCACACTCCCACTGTGAAGTTAGGATTTTATGCTTCTTAACAATCTATGGTATTTATTATTATACTATTGGCAGAATTGAAATGCATATTTTCAATTGTATAGAATTTAGAAAATCTAGTGACACTTTTAAAGAAGTAATCTAAAAGTCAGTAAATTTCAGATTACGAAAGGTGATATCTGAATTAGTAGACAAAATAAATAAGCATTGTGTTTCATCTGTAGAAAGAAACCATTTTGAAAATGTTTGAAACATTTAGGTATGATATTTGTATGACATATTTACAGAAGTATAGTTGAACAAATGTATGAATTATTCTTATTGACAAATCTGAAATAATTAAAATATATAAATATATGTAGATATATAAGTATACATGTATTTGTAATTAAGTGAATTGTTGAACATTCACAATAATGAGTCCATAGAACCCAGAAAAAAGTGACTATAGGAAATTTAGGAATCGTTTAGATTCCTAAGTCCCATCCGTCACCACTCAAATAAAATAGCCAGGACACGGATTGAAGGTGCGTGCCTGCAAGAGGTAGACTTCCCCTATTTCTAGGAAAGCCCCGAGTCATTGCTGCTGTGGCCTTTAGGATCATGTTAGTAATTGCTACGAGCTCTCCCCCCACCCCCAGCTTGACTCCCACCCTGTGCACCAAGTGTTCAAAATATAACACATACTTGCTAACGATTGACAGATCTTATCTCATTAACACCTACAGCTGCAGGAGGACTTGTCTCCCGGCAGCAAAACATCTCCATGCAGGCTGGGAGATCACCTCGTTTCCAGTGCCTCCCTCAAGAACCAGTGGCAGCTTACAGCCTGGGGCTCGGTCTCCTACAGAAGCCAAAGCCATGTTTGGGTCAAAACCTAAACACCTTAAGCATCTAATTCAAGAATTTCACAGGATATTAAGAACAGAATCTAGAGCCTAGAGTTTTGTCAATATTAGAAAGACTCAGTGCCCGTAGGTCAGTGGTTAGGGTGCCGGCCACGTACACTGGGGCTGGTGGGTTCAAACCCAGCCCAGGCCTGCTAAAAACGACAAGGACAACTACAGCCAAAAAATAGCCGGGTGTTGTGGCAGGTGTCTGTAGTCCCAGCTACTAGGGAGGCTGAGGCAAGAGAATCTCTAAAGCCCAAGAGTTTGAGGTTGCTATGAGCTGTGATGCCACAGCACTCTACCAAGGGTGACATAGAAAAAGGAAAAAAAAAATGAAATCTAATAAAATGCCCCAGCATAAGGCTAAGTACTTGCATAAATTTAGGACCTTGAAGGGTTACTGTCTCAGTCAGTGTAAGGATAAATGGGAAATAAACTCAATTTTGAAAAACAATAATCTGTCATGAACTTGGTATTGAATTAATGAGGGAAGATACTATTAATGCACATTCCCTGGGAATCTTCAAACAAAAAAATCAACATTTCGAAAGGTTTTCTTTCAAATCCTCACTAATCACTAACTACATTGGTCTGAAAACATCAAAGGTTCTGATTTAAAATGCTCACCAAGTAGCAGCAACAAAGGTAATTACTCTCCAAAAAAGCCACCCTTCAAAATTCTTATAAAAATTTTCCCACAAAGTTGTAAGAAAAATGGGTAGCCCCCATTCAATTTCTTCAAACATTCCATGAAACTGTGCACCACATTTTAAAGCTAACAGAGAAAAGATAGAAAAAGCTCAGAATCTCATATCAAAATTAGACACAAGATTTTTCTATTTGTAATAGAAACATTTTAAAATAACATTTTAAAAACTAAAGGAGATAAAAAGTATGACACCAGAGGCAACAAATCAGATTTGACAAAAAAAAAAAGCCAACAAAATAGAATGATCTCATTTAGCTCTAAAATACTTGTAATGATTTATTTCCCAACCTGGTGGTGGATACTAGGCTTTGTTACAAAAACGATAGCAGTGTCCAAACAAGACACATTTCACCAGTCCGGATAGAACCGGGTTCATTGGAGAAAACACACAGAAAAAGAATCAGTAAACAGTGTACAAATCTCACAATTACCTATCCCAATATGGCTAACGCACAACTCTCTGAAGAGCCAAATATTGGACTCAGGAGACAATCCTCAACTGATGGGTGTGAAACTTTTAAACTGCCTCATAAGGAATCAACAATTCATTTCCTAGTGACCAAGGGCTGCCAGCCCAGTGTCTGTGGCTGAGAGTAGAAAATTCTACCAAACATTTCTGAGATTTAGTGTGCAAGCCTTGCACTTGCAGGTTTAAGCCATAAAATGTAATTGGTAGAATTTACCATGTCCTCGTTTATGGTTACAGAAAATCAATAAACAACTTACTTCCACAACACTAAAGGCCACATTTTTATAAAGATGTGGCCATCATGTAGAGAATATCTTGTAAATATAATGTAAAATTTTTCAGTGAATATTTTGTAAATACACATACATTTGGCTACAATTTCCCATTTTCCCAATGTATGGAAATTTTGGAGACATTCATATATATAGAACTATCTACTTAACAAAAGAATATAATATACTTTTTTCTCAAGCACGCACAGAACAGTATCTAGGATAGATCATATGTTAGTCCACAAAACAAGACTTAATAAATTTAGCAAGATAGAAACCATTTCAAGTATCCTTCCCTACAGCAATACAACAAGATCGATTTCAAAAGCAGGAAAATAAAAGATGGTAATAAGTATGCATCCATCAAACAACACGTTTTTGAGCAACCATTGAGTCAAATGGAAAATCAAAAAGGAATTACAAAGTACCTCAAAATAAACAAAAATGGAAACACAACATGCCAGAACCTGTATTAAAAGAGAAAGAATGAAGATCTCAAATAAGCAACCCGAGTTTATACCTCAGGGAACTAGAAAAAAAGCCATAAACTGAACCAAAAATAAGCAAAAGGGAAGAAATAATAAGACTTAGAGGATAAGCAAATCAAATCAAGAACAAGTAAAAAAATTCACAAAATAAAGATATATTTTTGAAAGAAAAAATTAATAACCTCTTAGCTAGATTAAGAAAGAGAAGACTCAAATAAATAAAGGCAGAAAAAGGATTATAAGACTATTATGAAAAAATATATCTCAATAAATTGGATAACATAGAAAAATGGATAAATTCTTAGAAATATGCAACCTACCAAATTTAAATCAGAAACAAATAGAAAGCCTGGACACACAATAACAATAAAGGAGAAATCAAACCTGTCTCATTAAGGAAAAGTGTAAGACCCTGACTTCACAGGTAAATCTACCAAACATTCAGTAAGAATTAATGCCAATACTTCTAAAACTCCTCTAAAAAAATAGAAGAGAGAACAATCCCAAATTTACTGTATGAAGCCAGCATTACCCTGACATCGAAAATCAGGCAAAGATATTAGAGAAAAGAAAAATACAGGTTTATCCTGATAAACATAGAAGCAAAAATCTCTTCTAAAATGTTATTAAACAGATTGAATAGCCCACACCCTGACCAAGCTGAAATTTTGTGAAAGATGTGAAGGAGTTCCCAACAGGTAAATTAATCAATGAAATACAACATGTCAATTAAATGAAAAAAAAAAAAAAAGGTCATCTCAATAGCCACAAAAAGTTAACAAAGTTCAACACCCATTCAAAATTAAAACTCTCAACAAAATACTTATAAAGGGATTGTACCTCCACATGATAAAGGTTATATATGAAAAGCCCAGAAGCTAACATAATTGATAGAGAAAAACTGTAAGCTTTCCTCTGAGATCTAGTACAAGGCAAGAACGCTCACTCTGGCTAATTTTTTTTCAACATAACTCTAGAAGTCCCAGTCAGAGAACTTAAACAGAAAAAAAAAAGAATAAAAGTCATCTAAGGTTGAAAGAAAGAAGTGTAATTACCTCTGTTTGCATATTGTGTGATTATGTACATAGAAAACCAAAGACCTAAGACAGAAATGTAGAAATTATTAAGTAAATTCAATAAAGCTTTAGGATCCAAAATTAACATACAAAAATCAACCATATTATTATACTTAAACTTTTCAAAAAGGAAATGTAAAAATAAAATCTCATTCAAAATAGCAACAAAAAGACTAAAATACTTAGGACTAAATTTAACCAAAGAGGATAAAGATTTGAATCCAGAAATTTTACAACATTGATGAAGAATGTTAAATAAATAGATAAATGGAAAAGCATCTCTATTCACAGATTGGACAAATTAATATCTTAAACATGTCCATACCTCCCAAAGTGACCTACAAATTCAATGTAATCCCTATCAAATTCCCAGTGACAGTTTTTACAGAAATAGAAAAAAAAATCATAAAATTTGTATGGAACTATGAAAGAACCTCAAATACCCAAAGGGATCTCGAGAAAGAAGAAGTGAGCTGAAGCATCACATTTTCTATTTCAATATGTATTATGAAGCTACAGTAATTGAGAGAGTATGCTATTGAAACAAAAACAGGCATACAGAACGAAATAAATCAGTACATCTATACTCAACTGCGTAAGTAGTCGTCTCTCTCTCAAAATCAGATATCATGCCTCAAAACCACAGCTATATTTGGCTCCATTCAACATACACAGAATTTCTCGAAGCATAAATATACTCCATAAACATTTTTTCTCCTTTACATCTAACCTCACCTTGATAATAAATTAAATAAAATAGTTTAGTTTTCCTTCTTTTTGGTTGATGAAGAGACAGATTGATGACATGGCCTATATCCCACAATCTGAATTTTTCTTCCTTAAATATAAGGATCCCTATGGATAATCTATGTTGCCTTAACTAGCACGCCTAGTGCAACACAAGGTTTAGAAGAATCACATTCTAGTTATACAAACACGAGTGATATGTGAATAAAAAAAAAAAAAAAACTGGGGTTACTTGTCTGATTCAGAATGGAAGATGTGGAAAGCAGCTCATAATGAGAATCGGCAGTTCACTGAGAAGTTTTACCAGCTGATTAGGGAATGTGTCAGAGAGCTAGCCAAGTGCTTTGGCCTCCATCATTTCCCTCCAAAATTTATAGGTTGAAATCTAATCCTCTTGTGTGGCTATAATGGAGACAGGACCTTCAAGAAGGTGATTAGGATGAAGTAAGGATGGAGCCTGTTCCAGTGGAAATGATGCCCCTTTAACAGGAAGAGACAGATGTCTCTTTGTGTCATGTAGGGACACAGTGAGGCGGGGACAGTCTGCAAGATAGGAAGAAGAGCTTCCCCAGAGACTCTATCAGCCAATACCTTTGTCATGGACTGCTCAGCCTCAGAAATTGGAGGAAGAACATTTCTGTCATTTAAGATATTTAACTGTTTTTTAAGTCTATGGCGTTATTTTGCTATGGCAGCCCTGACAGGTTAACATATCATGAGTAGAAACTGAAGATCAGTACGCATGGAAATTGGGTGAAATAGCTGGAGACCACGATATCTGAAGCTGAGGCAATTTGCTTTAATCCTGTGGAAGGCATTTCTTGGTCCCAGTGCTTCCTTGAAAGTCATGAGCTTTTGTTGTCATGCAACACCTCAGTTCTGCCTCGCTCTACACACAGCCAGCCTGAAACTCCTCTGCAAGTCCTTGGACTGACCAATTTGTCAGATTGTTTACTTTATCTTAATGTTAGGTTGAATTAGCTGTTTAAGGAAAAAGTACTTAAAACTAAAATTTGAGTTATGGCTTTTGGAGTTGGGAAAAAGTTTGTTTCTATCAAATACAAATGAGCTAAACATATCTGTGGCAAGAATTAACATGACACTGATATACAGGAGAGAATAAGCAGAGTCCAAATGATTGAGCCTTAACATTCACTGTCGAGGATAAATCTGGGGACAGGCTGCTTAAGAAGTGAATGCCAGGAAGAAATGGCCCCAGTGAACAAACCAGAAAGGATGCTTACTGGAGGAAACCTGGGATACAAGAATGATTTTATAAACTGTCATAAATAATATAGCATGGAAAATAGAATCAAGCTTCACAAATAGGAAGTGATGTGAAAACAAAGGGAAAATAATGAGCAGCATATTTGGCGTTAGCCGATTAAGATAGAATCTAGCAGGGATCAGCCAGCATTCTGAAGGACAGTGATAAAAAGGTGCTTTCAATGAGATACTCCACAATTCCCCTAGGGCCAGCATGGTGGATTAAAGGAATATTTTAGCTCTGAACCTTATTTCAGACATCACAAGTATTTAACAACTTCCTGTATGTTCGTTCCACACAGAATATTGGGGCATTTTTCTGTGTGCAAAATCATATGAGGCATAAAACAGAGAGCCCACCCCATACTATCCTGCAGGACGCACCTGCTCAAGTTGAAGAGCTTTGCTATTCCTCTCTAGGAATAAAGAACTTTTATGATTCAGAGCCAGAAGGAATAAAGTGAGTGCCTGGTGAGTCATCCTGAAGACAGCTTTTAAATAAACCTTACTGATTTTAGAATCCAGGCTTATTGAGGGAATAAAACCACTTACTTGCTGGAGACAAGGAGAGAAATAAGGCTTTTTGATGAAAAAGTGGAAGAAACTTGACTCTCCTTTCATACTGAACTCTGTAGGACTGAAAGTGACTAAGGATCTCAAGTTTATGGAAGGGAGCACTTCCATGCAGGTGGCAGGACATTTAAGGGGATGGACGAGGATGCCCCTGTGGTGGATGATGGGCAAGGCCCATGCCCTAGAGAGATAGGAAAGGTTACTTGTGGGTGAACTTGGGAAGGAGACAACTCAGGACCAGCATAGCCTGCTGGCTGAGGCTGCAAAGACAGGAATTAAAATCCATTTCAGCGACTGACTTATATCCCCAGGCTTACCTATGTTGTCACAAATGGCAAGATTTTATTTAAGTCTGAATAATATTTTACTGCATGTATAAAACACGTTTTCTTCATTCATTCATCTATCATTTGGCATTTAGGTTGTTTTGATATGTGGCCTTGTGAATAATGCTTCAGTGAACATGGGAGAACAGATATCTCTTTCAGATTCTGTTTATTCTTATGGATAACGACCTAGAGATGGGATTGTTGGATCATGTCTTGGTTCTATTTTTAATTTTTTGAGGAACTTCCACAGTATTTTTCATAATGGCTACTCCACTTTACATTCCTACTTATAGTAAACAAGGCCTCCAACTTCCCCACATCCTTACCAGTACATAAATACCTATAGATGAGATCACCATCCTACCCCCAGAAAAAGAGGAAAATTACAAACTAAGCTGGGTGAATCAGCTAGTTTACCTTTAATCTAGCCATTGCTAGGAGGCTTCCTGCCTTCTCTGAAGTTCTAGCCTGTTGGGGATACAGCTTACAAACACCCCTGCTGGGTCTGTGAGCACTCTGAGGAAAAAATGGCCTTAGAAGAGGCTATAGTAAAGACCTAGAAAGAACTGGGCTATTTCCTGCCTAGTAAGTAGGCAAAGCAGATACCCATTGTGCAGATTTGCATTTGCCTGGGGCAGAGATGAAGGGAGTAGCTTGAGCCCTGAGATATGGGCAGAAAAACTTATATCCCTTATTGCAGAGGAAGATCCTCTATGGTGGTGATGGCAGAAAAATGCCTCCCTCTCACCAATTCCTCACGGATTAATGCCAGTGGTGTTTTACTCCACAAGGAACTAGTGGAGTTTAACCCCTCCCTAGAAATCTGTGTGTGTGATCTCAAGTAGGAGGCTCTCCCAATACAAGGCTCAGATTTCAGATTTCTCAAGGCTACTCAGACACTTAAATAATAACAATAGGAGCTGATAGGCTCACTCAGAGAAACTGCTGGTGTCTTTGTTCCCTCCCTCATCTTACCTTCTGGGCAAATAGACTCCAATAAAAGCAGAGTGGAACAAACACTTGGTGCCATTGCCAGAATCCCACAAATGGGCAATGGAGCCCTGACCTCCTACCTTTAATTCTAAAAAAAAAAAAAAAAAAAAAAAATCGCCATCCAAACAGATGTGTAACTATTTTTAATTTGGCTTTGATTTGATCTTCCTGATTATTATTAATGTCAAATATATTTTCATAAACATGTTGGTAATTTGTAAATCTTCTTAGGAAGAACTTTCATTCTATTCAAGTTCTTTGCCCACTTTGTTATTTGGGTTTATCACAGAAGGACTAACACTGCATGATTCCACTAATAAATACATCTAAAAAAATAAAATTCATGGAAAGATAGTTAAATGGTGGTTTCCTGGAAATGAAGAGAGGAGGAAATGGGGAGTTGTTGTTCAATGGGTGTAAAGTTTCAGATTCACAAGGTGTTTGCATTCTAGAGATCTGCTATCATTATTTGCCTGTAGTCAGAAACATTGTATACACAATACAAAAATTGTTGAGAGCTCATCTCACATGGAGTCCTTATCAATAATCAAAACCACACCAAAATAAAAATATGAAGCTTCAGCATCAAGGAAAAATGCAGCCTCGGTGACCATATGTGGTAAACCCTACAAAGAGTTTCCTGTGTAGGCTTAAAGGCCAGTCAAAGGGACGGACATTGGACTTCTCTTCTATTTTTGAGAACTGATGCTCAAGTTGGATGAAATTTAGTTTGAATTCACATCTCTCTTCTGAGTTTCTATGGGATGATTTTCTTAATATCCTAGGCATCTACATATTTACAGTAAATTAACTCATCTACTATGCATATAGTACTTTCTATGGGGGTAAATGAAAGGCTAGAGGTGTTTAATTTTGTCAGAACTATTGTTAAAAAAGAATATTCTGAGGTTGTGTGTAAATATGACATGTGGTTCACCCAATTATTGTACTAAAGTTCATATATGAGAATGCAGCATCTATATAAATATGTGACAATACTTAATTAGTGTTAGGGACACTAATTCTCTTCCACTTGACTGTATCCATATAGTGGAATTGGCGAGAAACATACATGGCTCTTCAAGTGAGTGGAAAAGGTAGCCATTATCCATTAGGTAATAAGGAGCATTTAAGTTTCTTTTTTTTTTTTTTTGTAGAGACAGAGTCTCACTGTACCGCCCTCGGGTAGAGTGCCGTGGCATCACAACCTCTAACTCTTGGGCTTACGTGATTCTCTTGCCTCAGCCTCCCAAGCACCTGGGACTACAGGCACCCGCCACAACGCCCAGCTATTTTTGGTTGCAGTTTGGGCAGGGCTGGGTTTGAACCCACCACCCTCAGCATATGGGGCTGGCGCCCTACTCACTGAGCCACAGGTGCTGCCCAGCATTTAAGTTTCTTAGCGGAGTGTCAGGATCCCAATTTTCTGTGGTCACTTCCTTTTTCTCCTTGTTTGCAGACTTCTCCACGTCCCTCCCAAACTCTGCTATGCAGCCACAGAGAAATCAATTACAAGCATATTCTAACTTTGGAAACAGCCCAGGCTTGCCTTAAAGAGATATCACAAAGGCTAACTCCCCTGGACGTAATTGAAGGTGCCTATTGGCAGAGCTCCTGGATTCCAAATTGCTTACACAGGCTCCTTGAGGACCCAGTCCACTAACTCCCTGTGTATAACTAGTTTTCTGCTGGGTCACTTCAGGCAGATGACAGATTTGTCAAGGAACCCAACTGTGGACTCAGGCTGCTTTCACCTGTTTTCATTACCTGCCTATAGTTTATTGGTGGGAAAAGGCATGGACCTTACCCAGTTCTCAAAAGTTAAGGGATGGTCTTTCCTTACCTCATCCAAAGTTTGAACGTATTGAAATCAAAGCAATCAAAGTTCAACTTCAGGGGGACTATTGATGAGGCCTGGAGTAGCTACAGTGCAGGAGGCATTATGCTCCCATCAGGCACACTGGGGCTGGGATAATAAAAATGTAAGAGATGTATGTTTTTCCATGATGTGTCTGTAATACAGTAAAGGATATAAAATGCATGTATAAACCAATCAGTGAGTAGTGTTCCAAAATGTGACACCCCACATATCTGATAACCATTCAACAACAAAAGTTTCATTACTTCAAGTAAAAGAAATGGTTTAGAATGCAATTTCATGGTTTAAAACAAAGCCTATTATACTCTTTATTTCTGGAAACAAAGTATTTCCTCCAGTTGTAGGATCTGAATAATTTTTCTATGTGAAAAAAAATCATATTATTTCTTTTTTATTCTTCTCTTTCTGTTTAACTTCTTTTCCAGATATCATTTTCCAGTGTTAATTGAGAATCAGTGTTGTTGCTAATCCTGGTTAAATTTTGTGCAAATAGGAAAATTTGCATGAAGATGAAAGTGACTGGCTTCCCTATTCCTTTTGTTCTTTGGATCCATCTTGTTAGTTAGCCATGGTGTAGGAAATTTGCAAGTTTTCTAAATGCTGCAAGAACATTGAAGGTCAGAGCCCCAATATATTTAGGTTAGTATTAAACGTGACAGGATCCCAGCACAGTGAGACATGTTATTCATAGATGAACTTATTATCTACAGTAGCATTGATGGTGAATTTGCTCACAATCTAATGAGAAACTTAAAAGTATTTAAAGGGTTCAAAGCCAAATTAAGTAGAGAATATAAACAAATTTTCTAATTTTATCTATTTTAAATGAACAAATTAAAATTCCTCCATTTTAAATAAAATGGAATTTGAAGTGAAATAGGAAATTTGGTGTAAAACTAACACTTTGTGCGACTTCCTACGCTGGTAACTTAATATTATGGATGTGCGTCCAAAGGTGAATGAATCTAAGGCTTTTAATTCAAAACAAGCATTTGGACGAAAAATACTTAGTTTAAATAACTATCAACTATTTCATTTATGCTTGTGAAGTTTTGAGAATTCCATTGTTCTGTACTTTTAATCTGGGATTTTTGAGAGCTGTGCAAATGGTAAGTACCAAGTTAATATTTATTTGGCTAAAAGCGAAGAACCAGATTAAGAAGAGCAGAAGAGTTTCACTTTGAATCTCCCTGTTGTCAGAATTAGTTCTTTGTTCTTACCTCAGAGACCCTGAACATACATAGACAGAGAGTGTGCTGTCAGGGTACTTAGAAAATTGTACAAGCTTGATTGTCCTCTTCAGGGACCCTGAGCTGGCTGTCACCATGGGTCTCCTGAGTTCTGGAGGTGCCTGGCCTTTGATATATCATAGCATTTTCTCCCTGGTTATACTCATTTTATTATCCACAAACTCTGTCCCAGAGAAACAGAAAACAACAAAAACAAACAAACAAAAACAACAAAAAACAGTGTTGAAGTTAATTTCCGTAGGAACACCTTATAAACAGATTCAGGTGATTTATCTTTTTAAATTTTATAATGCCAATATTTTTCAAACAAAATATAGATTGCATCAATCTTACAATTAAATATGTACTCTCAAATTTTTCTTAAAGTACCTATTGATGAGCTTAGTAAAAACTAAAGTATCAGAGCTACTTTTTATATGGAAATCTGTCAAGTTACAGGTATGGTCATCAATAATTCACCAGGGTTATATTCTCAATCATTTGCTGCATACATTAGTTAAGGACAAACATATAGTTTATGATTTTAATTATTTGTCTCCCTGTTTTACCTTGTGGATTTGATAGTCTAAATTGCATGAATTCCTTATAGATGGCTTGTTACTGATCCAGGGAAAAATATGTATATAAATATTGTGAATCAAACTCAGTAAAAATGGAATGTCAGTGTTTTGGATTTTTTTTTAATTTAATTTCCTTTAAATATGCTTATTTTTTAATTTTAAAAGACAGTTTTAGTAGAATGAATTAGTAGTACAACTACCAAAAACAAATCTAAACATGTCTTCATCTTCTAACTGTGACTAATGTGAATTTAGAAAAATAATAACAAATTAATATGATTTCATAATTACCTGGTGATAGCAAGAAATAATAATTTAATAAGGACAACACAAAAATAAAACCAGATACAAATTTCATTTTAGAACAAGAAATGACAGTAATTTAATTCACTTGTAATTATCAAAACTCTAGCAAACCAAATGATTTCATTATTTACATATGCATATTTTGCAAGACTTTATCTTGGTAACTTGGTAAACTTACATGGCCTTAAATTTGCATTTGAGAGGTACTTTACTGAGAATATTTGTATGGCCACTTATAACCTTGATTTATATGACATATAATTTTTATTGAAAGATATATATATATATATAAACTAATAAAGTACTAGAACTATTCCCTGAAATATACTGAATCTTATATTCCTCGAAGCTTCTCTCCTCTGTCAGAGCTCAGTGTGGATGTAAACTGTGTGTACTTGTATCTTTAAGTTCATTGTAGAGTCATCTCTGGAATTCATGCCTTTAACCTGTGCTAAAAGATGTTGTAAATACTATACATAATATATATATATATTATATCATGTATCTTATAGTAATTAAGCTATTACTGGCAGTAAAATACATCACATAGTATCTCCTTTTTTTATTTTTATTTTTTACAAACTATTGGAATCAATTGTCTAAAAGCGCCCTACAAGGAATATTGGATTTATTGTAAACAATTCATTTTTGTGTTGACTGTATATGCACATATGCACAAAGAGCCTCTCAAGTGTTTAATTCCTGGAGAAGGAATACAGGGCTTGATGTACAGATTTTCTACACTGACTGTACCCTTGACCTCATTCCATGTTAGGCCATGTTATTTTCTTCCAATCCTATCAAGTTGTCATGTTAGTTTTTCTTCATAGAATAGAATTATACACAGTCACTCTGTAAACTGTTCCAAATACCATGAATTTAAGTACATATGTTTTATGACTTTCTAACTGCTCTACTGAAATGAAATTGACATATAATTAACTGCTCATAGCTAAAACATAGAGTCTGATAGGTTGCGACTTATTTATCATACACCTGTAAAATATGATGATTGTGATACTAACATGTCTATTACCCACGAACGTTTATGTATGCGTATTTATAATTCTGCCTCCCTCCCTGAGCTAATACCCCAAATGCTTATCTGCTTCCACTGATAGTGATTCACATGTCAACCACTTGTCTATGTCCTTCCACCATGTATTTTCCAGAATTTTATATGAATGGAATCCTACACTATTTACCGTATTTTAAGATGCATCTTTCACTAAGCATGATTATTCTGAAATTCATCCTTATTCTTATATATGTCAAGAATTTCTTCGTTTTCTTGCTGAATAGTGTGCTATTGCATGAATATACTACATTTTTTGACCTTTTGTTTTATTTTTTACTTGTGTAAATTTAATTGTTACAAGGGTAGTTTTGTTATATGGTTATATTGTGCAGTGTCTGAGGTTTTTGTGTAGCCATCACCCAAATAATGTCCATTGTACCCATTAAGTAATTTCTTATCCCTCTTCCTCTTTCCCGCTGTCCCACCCCTCCAAGCCTCGAAGGTTCACCATCCCACACCCTATGTCCAAATGTACACATTATTTAGCTCTCACATACATATGCAGTGTTTGACTTTTTTATTCTGAGTTGTTTCACTTATTAGAATTGCCTTCAGTTCCATTGATGTTGCTGTAAAAGATAAGATCTCATTCTTCTTCATGGCTGAACAGTCTTCCACTGTGTGTGTTTCGTGTCTATACACGCACGTATAAACATACCACATTTATTTTTTAAACCTGGAAGTCATGATCAATTTTTCTGACACAGCCATTTAAAAAAAAATGTAAAGATGCATCCTCTTTCTATGTTGCCCAGGCTGGTCTCAAACTCCTGGTCACAGTATTCTTCTCACCTCTGCCTCCCAAAGTGCTGGGATTGCAGGTGTATAGCACCAGGATTGCAGGTGTTAAGCACCAGGGTTAAATTACACATTTTCTCTCTCCAATCATGAATTCATTGATAGATACGAGTTGATTTCATATTTTTACTACTGTGAACAGTGCTGCTACAACATTTGAGTAGGCTTTGGCATAAATATTTCTTTTTCTTTTCTTAGATACCCACTAGTGGCATTTCTGGATGGAATGGTAAGTCAATTTTTAATTCTTTGAGAAATCTCAATAATGTTTTCCATAGAGGTTGTACTAATTTACATTCCTACCAAGAGTGTATAAGCATTCCCTCTTCTGCACAACTTCACCAACATCTGTAAATTTTTGTCATTTTAAAATAGCCTTTTTGACTGGTGTAAGATGATATCTCATCATGGCTTTAATTTTCATTTTTGATGGTTAGTGACATTGACCAGTTTTAATATACTTTATAGCTGTTTGCATGTCTCCTTTAAAAAAATGTTCGTTCACGCCCATTGTCCATTTCTAATGGGGTTATTTGTCAGGCTTTTTGAGTTTTATTCTTATTTTCAGTAAATCATTAGATATTTACATTAGTTTTTGAATATTAAATTATGTATTGTGGATATTATCTTTATTCATTACAATTTATATGTGTAGATGTTTTAAGAACAAATCTGCTATTTTACCTCAAATAAGTATTGCTTTTATAGCATTTGCATTTCTCAAAGAAATATATTTTTTAACAACTTTTGGAGTGATAAAAAAATAAACATAAACACTCATTATAGATTCCAAAGTAAACAAATGCAAAATACTTACTTAGACTACATATTATGGTTCTTAAAAATGCTAAACTCTGAGTGATTTAAGCCTCGTAACTTGACCTTTTTACAATTACCATTATTGGGCGGCGCCTGTGAGTAGGGCGCTGGCCCCAGATGCCGAGGGTGGCGGGTTCAAACCCAGCCCCGGCCAAATTGCAACAACAAAAAAAAATAGCCGGGCGTTGTGGCGGGCGCCTGTAGTCCCAGCTGCTCGGGAGGCTGAGGCAAGAGAATCGCGTAAGCCCAAGAGTTAGAGGTTGCTGTGAGCCGTGTGACGCCACGGCACTCTACTGAGGGCGGTAAAGTGAGACTCTGTCTCTACAAAACAAACAAACTACAATAACCATTATTAAGATGAATCACTTTGTCCCGTACTCTATTTTCCAAGAAGTGCCTAATTTAGCAGGCCCCCAAATGTTTAATGAAAAACTCTTAATTTCACGTCAGCTTCTTGCTCCCAGACTGTTCTTCCCAGTTGACTCGTCCTGGAAATAGCAATCACACAAGTGAAAGTTTTGCAACTTTATTCTTCTCTTTACTTTTTAACACTTGGTAACAATTACTTGACAAGTCCTCCTGATCTTATTCCTTCATTTCTGTCACTACTATGATAGTAGTCTGACCCGGCCCGCGGGTCAGTCGACAGGGATACCTGGAGGAGGGGGTGAGAATGGGAAGGGGCAAGGGGTGCGAAGAATGGAGACAAGACAGGAGTCTGATCAAGTCTCGTTTATTGCAAAGTCTTCCAGGGTATATAAGGGTAGGTGAAGGAGGAGGTTTAAGTCACCAGGTATCCAAGCAACCTGGCCTTGGTGGAGATAAGTTCCCAACGGCAAGTTTCCAAGTTTCGCTCACGTGATTTACGAGAAGAGGCCTGGCGTTTGCAGGGGAATAGAAACTTAAGTCTGTTAGTACCGGAAATAGCACTTGGCCTACAAAATAGATGCTGTGGTGTCAGCCTTCCACAGTAGTCTATTGTACTAACACGCTATAAACTACATATAGGACGAGGTACATATTACATACTGATGAATCCCTGTTTATCAGTACAAATCGTTCAGGGATCTATCCATCTGAATGTAAGTGTTACATTTAGGCTATTCTGAAGTACGGCATTGAACTATCTTTGCAGTTTCCATTCCTACGTTCCTCTTGAGAACCATATGTCTAGCCAAATATATATGTCGGCTAGGAAAATGTACATACCCTTCAAATCTGCTCTACAAACTTCCTTACCTTTTCTGTTGCCAAATCCAATGTTTCTCAAAGGAAATACATATAAAAATAGTCTAAAATATTGGTTGTTATCAAATATCCATTTTTACATCCCATCTGTGGTAGGGCTTTGTATGTTTACCCTATAACTGGCTGTTCCAGACCAAGCATTGCACAAAATAAAAGATAATTCAGAAGAAACAGAAACTGTTTAGCAGCAGCAGCCAGTAGAATCAAGTCTGTCTCCTCCCTGGCCCACCTTTTTCATCCCTTTGTCTTATACCCCAAAATAATGATCAAAGATACCTCAGAGATGGCTTATGAGTTACGACACTTTATATTCTAAGCCAACTGAGGTCTTAGACACAACCAAAGGATACCTTTTCTTGTTGTCAGATAGTTCAGTAAAAAAAAAAAAAAAAAATTGTAAAAAGATATTTCTTAAATTCTTTATAAAAAGATTAATAATTTTAGATTGATTATCTTTGGCATGTTTCATAATTTTATTTTTTCACTTAATAATGTAACAAAAATATTTTTGTTTACAATTTTTCAGAAACATAAGTTGAACATTTGTACAATAATCCGTCATACATAAATAGTCTTTAATGGTGGAAATGCAGAATGTTTCCAAAGCTCACTATAGGGACTATTCTAAATAATATCTCGGGGCATAATGGTTTTACTGTATTTTTGCTTATTTCATCAGACTAATGCTAGAAGTCAAATTAATGAATAATGAAATGTAAATAATTTTAAGAGAGAGTGATCGTACAGAATGTTATTTTAAATAATCTAGTGAGTTAACAAATAATATCGCCCATTCTGGAAAATTTACACCATTCACTCTGTCAAATCCTTCTGACAAAATTCTACGAACATTTACTGTCTGTTTCACTGACAGCTAAGTATTTTTTTCACAAATTCCTTTAAAGTCTTTCTATCTCATCAGAGACTATTTCAGAAAAGAGAGATCAGTTCATGAAACAAAACTGGATTTAATTTAATTTATTTATTTATTTTTTTGTAGAGACAGAGTCTCACTTTACTGCCCTAGGTAGAGTGCCATGGGGGTCACACGGCTCACAACAACCTCCCCAGCTCTTGGGCTTAGGCGATCCTCTTGCTTCAGCCTCCCGAGTAGCTGGGACTACAGGCATCCACCACAATGCCTGGCTATTTTTGTTGTTGTTATTGCAGTTTGGCCAAGGCCAGGTTTGAACCCGCTACCCTCGGTATATGGGGCCAGCGCCCTACTCACTGAGCCCCAGGCGCCTCCCACTGTGGGGTTTTTGGCCATTAACAATTTCATCAGTTATAATTAAAAAAATAAATAAATAAACCCGTGGGCGGTGCCAGTGGCTCAAAGGAGTAGAGTGTTGGCCCCATACATTGGAGGTGGCGGGTTCAAACCCGCCCTGGCCAAAAACTGCAAAAACCAAACAAGCAAGCAAACAAACAAACAAACAAACAAAAAAAAAACAACAAAAAACCCAAACCCCAAAACTCCTGAATTCTAGTACATTAAGAACAAAAGACCACTTTTTTTCCCCTTAAACCCTAATAGGTTTTCAGGCACTGTGGTTTTGTATTTATCATTTAAGTACATTAAAGTGGCACCATTATGGTCAGGAGTAAATTTCACAGCTCTGGATTTAAAAAGAAACAAAGGAAATATTTCTTTGAGTAGCTAAATATCATAACAATACTGTTGAATATAAATTAGTCTGTTACAATATACAGTAACTTCTATAGCACAAATGCAATAAAAATTTTATATTAACACCGAGTAGCAAAAATTCATGTGAAAAACAAGTACAGCAGATGAAATACAATGAATCAAGATTATTACCAAGTATTCTTTTAAAATGCAGGAGGTAGAGTATTACAGATCATGCTTTTTGGAGACAGGAGTGGTAGATGGAAGTCACACATAAGATGGTGAAGGGTGGAGTAAAGTGACAGTTACAGAAGAAGCTGGCGGCTAAACAGAACCCAGAGAGTCACACCATGGAAGGGGTCAGCAATGTCACAGCTACAAGAGAGACAAAAGACAAACCTTAGCGCTAGAAAGAAATCCCAGACAGGGTAGTGGAGAAGGTTGTCCATACAGAATTCCTTTCTCCCTTCTAGCGGAGTTGTATCTTCTGTCTTAGCAATTTATCTCTCCTCCCCACAAAGCTCTGTGGCTCGGGGAAGTCTCCCGAGCACAGTCTTCAGGGCTGCTGTTTTATTCTCACCACTATTCCCTTCATTGACTTTGCATTAGAATCGTGTGGAAATAAAAAAAAAAAAATGCAAAGCCCAGAACTCATTTCAGAAATTATGTTTTAATTATAAATCTTATATTTCTAATCCCTCTTTTTCCAGGAGCCCTTAAAAATTCCTGTTTAGGACTTAGCACCAATCAACTCCATCATAACATCTGAGTTTGAGAATGAAACACGGGAATATTAAAAAAAAAACACTCTCCAGGTCAATCTAATATGCAGAGATGGTTGAGAACAGTTTTTCTAAAGTAAAATGTCTTCCTCCTTTATAAAGATAGGTTTAGAAAAGGATATAGGAACCAAATTCTCAAAAACGAAACAAAACAAAACAAACAAAAACACGAAGAGAAATTTCTGGAACTGAACTTGGAGGAATGAATACAAAAGTTCTATCTATCTCAGAAGAAATATTCTCTGAACTCAGACTGTCCGGAGTGATGGACACTGGCTACATGGACTTATTATGTACTTTCAATGTGGGTAGTAAAGCTAAAAAATAAAAACGTCTATTTTAACTTAATTTTAATTAGTAATAATTTAAATTAGAAACCTGATACCCCTCTAACCAATTTCACCATTGAAAAAAACATCAAATATACAGTATTTGATATGTGATTGTATTTTCATAAGTGTTGAATTTTGAAAATATGTACTTATGTATGTGTGCATTTAGCATACAAAAGGAGATATAAAATAGCTCAGTAATTTATGTCCATTACATGCTGGGATAATAGTATTTTAAATATATTGAGTTAAACAAACATTATTAAGATTAATTTCATCTGGTACAATTGACTTTTTCAAAGTCTGACACCTTTCTGATTGCCTGTGCAGCTGCTGTTGTATTTCCCTGGACAGGTCTGGCTGGACGTGAGTCACGCACGGTGAGGCCGCAGCTGTCTTAGCCATCTTGCTACCAGCTTGGGGCACATCCACAGAGTCCGGGAAAATCAAATGAAGAAACAGAATTAAGCTAGCGCCGTGGTTGACATCTGCTGATGTTTTCAAGCTGCAGACATTTTCAGTTATTCATCCACCCTTCCTCTTAGTTAGCATTTGCTGCTTACAAGTTACCCTCAAATGTAGTGTTTGAAGACAAGAGACATTCATTGTTTCAGAGTTTCTGTGGAGCAGGGATCTGCACAGATGTGCCTTGGCTCCCCTCTCCCACCCCCGTCCTTTCCAAGCCAACTTCACGGTGCCAGTTGGGGCTGTAGTCTTTTCTGATGACCCAACTCAGGGAAGACTGGCTTCCAGGCTCACACTTGCACTTGTCCTGAGGATTCAGTTTCTCAAAGGCTAATGCCTGACAATCAGCCTTGCAGGCTTTGAGGCCTCATTAATTCCTTGGCATAGGACAGTTCACAAGGTGCCCCCTGATTACTCGGGACAAGCAAATGGGACAGTGAGAGGAACTCGAGATGGAAGTGGCCATCATTTTCTGGGTAGGCCCAGTCATATTTAAGGAGAGTAATTACAAGATGCAAGAAATATTAGAAGGCAAGATCCTCAGCTCTTTCAGAGGCTGCTCCACTGTCCTGCTTCACGCACCCTCTCTCCAGCCTCAGTAACCACCATCCTGAAGTAGGAAAATCATATTATAGACAACTTCTATACTTTTACCTTAAATTGGCAATTTCATAAATAACACTTTTTTATTTTTAAAAGTTTTATTATATAGGCACGTATATGTATATACGTTGTATATATACATATGTCTCCATCTGGTACCTGTTTTCTTCTGTCAACATTGCGTGCGTGAGTTACATCCATATTCAACATTGGCGGTGATATGGGTAATCTAGCTGATGTAACTTGCTTGCTCTATAATATTTTATTGAATGAATAAGCCACTTATATATGCCCCTAGTAAGGCATATTATTTTTTACCACATACTCTATCACATACAGTGTGGCCATAGATGTGCTTCTAAGTATTCTCTTTGCACAGATGATCTGGAAATGTAAAGTACACACAACTTCACATTCATTAGCTATGACAAAACTGCTTTTCAAACAGTTAAACTGATTTGTGAACTCACCAGCAAAGTTACAAGTTCTTGTTTCCTAACATTTGAATTTATTGGATGTAGTTGTATTTTTTATTTTGATGGCTATAAAATTCACATTTTATTATGGGGTTAAGTTGGACTTCCCTGATCACTCAGGAGGCTGTGTATATTCAATTTATTTTCATGAGTGAATTTTGAGATTCAGATTTCCTTTTCTGAGGCTTGTGTGTTTTATATAACTTTGTCTCATTTCTCATCGGGCCATTATTTTTTTTTAATCCTACTTAATTATTCAAGCTTTCTATGTATTACTGTTACAAACCCTTTGTCCAGTATATGGGTGACAGATATTTCTTTTCAATATATGATTTTGCTTTTATTTTTAATTTTTTGTGTCATTATTCATACAAAAGATGTAAGTGTTAAGTCTGAAGTGATCACAGGTCCAAGGAGCAATTTGGATAGAACCTAGATGTTGATAAGTTGGAAACTATACCATCCAAGTGCTAATCTTTGGATAATTCTCTCTCTCAGTCTCACTGGGTCATAGTTGGACTGAACTTCCTCCCCTCACTGTCGTCAGTGGAGCCAAGTGGATAGTTTTGCCCAATGAGTCCTGACGATTAGTCACACCTACCTCTTCAAGGCTCAATATGCATTCATTTAACAAATGTATTGTCAATAAATAACTATTGTATTTACTGCAAAGTATTTGTTATAGTCTCTGGAGCTTCTCTCTGCCAGAGCCACAAGCAAATTTCATGTTTCGCTCCTCTCACGGGGTAAATGCAGGAGTGAAGAGACCCACACAGTGCAAAAGTGAACCTCTTCCATTGAAATCCATTGGGGTTTGGAAACTATTGCCACAGCATAACATAACCTATCCTGTTCCTGTACACGCTGATATAAACTGAGTGTGAATTCATGTTCACGGAAAAAAGACAGGCTAGATCAGCTGTACTAACACTGCTAACTTGGCACTTTTAAAAATCAAAGTTTCATTTTGTTCTCACGACTGCACTGTGGGCCACACTGCACCATCCCCACACTCCACGATCCACCATCCCCACACTCTACGATCCACCATCCCCACACTCCACGATCCACCATGCCCACACTCCACGATCCACCATCCTCACACTCCACCATCCACCATCCCCACACTCCACCATCCACCATCCCCACACTCCACGATCCACCATCCCCACACTCTGCGATCCACCATCCCCACACTCCACGATCCACCATCCCCACACTCCGCGATCCACCATCCCCACACTCCGTGATCCACCATCCCCACACTCCGCGATCCACCATCCCCACACTCCACGATCCACCATGCCCACACTCCTGGCCTCAGGCCAACAGTACAGTCGGTATCTGGAATATTGCCAGTTGCCAGGGCAGAGGAAGATAGTAGGTGACATAATACAAATGAGCTGAGCTTCCTCAGCTGGGTGTGACACACAGTAATTCCACACTATTTATTTTAGTTTAGGTTTCTCAGAAGTAGTCTTTGCACTGACAGGTTATATGAAAGTGACCTCAATACTAAATGTGTGCACTGGGCAGGGTAGGAAAGTGGGGAAGTGGAACTAAAAAATTAAAAAAAAAAAAAAAAGAAAGCCATGCAGGGTTACAATATAAAGAAAAATTCCCTAAAGGGAAATTCTGTCTCTAGCCTCAGGGCAACTCTGGAGCTGGGCAAGGGAACCCTGAAAACTGTCCTGACCTGAGGACACAGAACCTGATGACTCCTCCATGTTGTCCATGTTACATGTCCAGAGTCTTGTTATTTTTTTTTTTTAAGAGTTTCAATATAATGTAAAATTTCAGCATTTGGTGGGGGTGACTCTAGTCACCCCCAAAGAGTCACAGGTCTGGATTTCAGCAGAGGAAACCCATGAGACTTAGTGCAAATGGCGCAGAGTTCCTAGTGATAAGGACAGGTGATCACTGATGGTTATGGGGTGCATCTCTGTGGCCGGACAAAATACACCTACATTTAAAGAGGCGAGCAAGTTCAATGTCCCACGGTACAGAAGGAGGAAGACCTGACGCCAGTTAGTGAGCAACGCTGATGCCAACCAGGGTGAAATCGGAATTAAAGAGCCTGAGCTCTCAGGCTTTCCAGGGAAAACATCCCGGACAACAGGCTGCCTCCAGGAATGAGTGGCAGTGTGAAGAGAAGACACGTTGGGGGTAGAAGGAAATGAAGAAGAAAGGGGAGAGACAAGAAAGCATACGTAGAACGAGAGGGTTTGGTTTAAACACTAAAAATCCTTCAGAATATGTACATGCTGGTACACATTTTAAAAGTCAATATGATGGGTGAATTTGCAGGTGCTGGTAAAAAATAGTTAATAAATGAAACCAAATCTTTCAGGGGATGCACAAAAATGAAATCAATTGTCGTGCAGGTGAAAACTTTATTTTCAGTAAGATAAAGAGACACCATTGACTTAGGCGGGAAAATGAATAGAGTAAGTCAAACCGGGCTGCAAACAAAACGGCAGCCAGGGCTGGGAGGGAAGGGAGAGGGCCAGTGCCCTCACCCCCGTTCTCTCTGGAATAAAATCACTAAGTCATCTTCCGAATGGGTGGAAAGAGAAAACCTGGGAGTCAGGTGAGTTTGGGGAACCACGGAGAAGGGTGCCCAAGATATCCCCAGGTTTATGATGAGGCGTGTCGGACAGCGTGGAGGCCGAATGATGATCCAAAGTGAGATGGACCCACAGGTCTCCCCCACATGGTGAGAACATTACACTGCCGTGGAGAAGAGCATTGCAGGCCAGGGGCGCAACATGGCAGAAGGGAAAATGGACTGCTCCTTTCAGCTAGGGAGTGACTGAAGTGAGTTGTGTGGCATCCTCTTGTGAGAGGTGTGTAATCAGAGTACAGGAAGGTGAGGCCTTGGTGCAGAGATCAGCCAGAGGGCAATTCATGAAATAAAAGACCTGTCAGGAAAGAAATTCTGTACATGGACAGTGTTGAGCTTCTGGATTTCAAGGATTTTATCATTCAGAACAATAAGATGGGGAATACGGCATTAAATTATTATCAAGAAATTATGAAACTGGGGTAAAGTGGAGAGTGCTTTATTCACATAGAGAAATTGGTTTGGCTGGTGAGGTGACCAAGAAATCAGATATAATGTTGTAATTTGGGGGCATAATGTCACATTATATAGCACAAAATGTGGAGTTCTTTGTTGAAACAGCCCAATGAGAGTCTTACTCTCTAGAATGTAATATCTAAAACTATAAATGACAATTAACACCACATTCCCTACCTCCTTACCTAGTTATTCATTATGACTAATGAATGTCATCTCTTTTCCAATATGCAAACTTGGAGGCAAATATCATTGCCCATCAAGAGAGCATGTTTAAACTCTCACATGATGCAGGAAGCGCAGCTCCTCAGAGCTCCCTAATGTGTGGCAAATTGAATTGAGCCAGTAAAAAAAGTGCCAGATATCTTTGTTCTTCCTCAAATGCAGTGTGACTAGGGAAAAAGAGGTAGCTGGCCTCAGATCATATGGTATTGATCAATGTTCTTCTTAGATAAACAAGTATAATTTGATGTAAGTTACTATCTATCTTTGTCAAGAAAATACAATTGAACAGTCAGCAGGAAAACCAAATTGCAACTTCACTTAAGCAATAAGACACAGCAGGGAAGGGTATTGTTATATTAAACCCCCTGAAGTGAGTTAATGTGATTATAATGTGGTTTCTTTAAATAAGCCAATTATAGTTGCACAGGTAATGAAATATCAGCATTAGGATATGAAGCTAAATCTTGTATTTTCTCTTTTTCTAAATGTGAATGTTTAAAATGCATCTTCTTTAACATGAAAAATCTCATGTTATTGTCCTATTGTTTACTGAGTCAGAAATGCTTCACTTTTCATTGAATTACTATTTCTTTTATTTATATGTTTAATTTTTCATTCATTTATATAAAATACCAATTGGGGATAAAAGTGGAAATTAAATATGACATAAATGCTACACATATAGTTCATATGTGCAATAATTGTTTTGTTAAAACCATCACATTATAAGCACATTAACTCAATGGCAGAGTAGACTAAGGATTGTTTTATGACAATAGCAGAACCTACTGTGTCTTAATATTTAAAAGGAGATGTCTTCAAGGAGTGTATAATCTGATAGGGGAAAAAAACATATTTGGAACAATAACTCAAATGTCAGGAAAAAATATTTTAAGCTCCACAGAGAAATAAAGCTGGATTGTACACGAAATTTAAGAAGGGAGAAATAGCATTTTCTTGAAAGAATATAAGTACACTTCTTAGAAAAGATAATATTTTAAAGAAGCCAAGAAGAATAAACAAAATTCTACTGCCAGAAATAAGAGGAGTTGTCAAGAGGGGAAACCTATACAGTTAAAAGAGCCCTTAAGTTCAGGTAAGTAATGGGCATCGCCTTTTAAATTATTTTTTAATTGGAAGTGAAATAGAAGCATTTTAATGTAATTTTTCTATGAATATGTGCATGTATAATTTTCAATTTATCATTTAAGAAATATTCCCTAAGCATTGACCTCGTTCCATGCATAATGGAGGGAGCTCAGAGGAACGTGACCTGGTATATTAGTGGTGAAAAATACGGGGGAAATCAGGTTAATCTATTGAAGTTAAGACTGAGGGCTTTGCTGATGAACGAGAACAGTGTAAGTGAAAAAGAGCAGAAAAGAGTAACCGCAAGGTTTTGGCCATACCAGCTGAAAGGATGGTGCTGTCAGCTACTACAGAGGCCAGAGAGGAGGAATTTGTAGGCCTGAGAGTCCAAGATGCCTGTGACCCATTTCTTATATAAAATGCTGGAATAAATACCCTTCTTCTAGAAGTTTTTCTGTATTTAGAGACTTGTGGACTTGAATAGGCTTATCCTTCTACCTTAGAGGAACTGGGAACTAAAGTGAGCTCATTCTTGCAACTTCTCTGCCTGACTATTCCTTCCTCAGCAATGACACAAGCCAACACATCCCCTTTCTTAGCATATAGTGAAGCCCATAAAAGGGCAGGGCCGACCTTCCTGACAATCACTCCCCTCTGATCTGAGTAGACAGTCAGCCATGTGCTTCCCTCCCCTCCCCTTGTATGTAGGAGGTGACATCCTCCTTCACAGATGTTTTCATCACAAAGAATGACTGCCTTTCTTTCCTCAATTCAAAGCAGTTTGGTCACTCTTATAACTGGAGGAAACTGATACTCCTATTTTGACAAATCAGCTTTGAGAAACTTATTTTAACTCGCTTTATATGTTGTAAACACTACACTATTCCGTATTCTCTAAGAGCGTGAAAATACTGATGACTGAATCTCAGAGTCAAAGCATTCTGTCATAGACATACTCTTGTTTGACAACGTGAGTGTTAGTTTCTTTGTATCATCATTATTATTATTATTATTGCATAATATTTCGATGTAGCAATTGATTCCTTTTCTGACTGCATTTATGTTTGTTCGTTCTTTGCAAGGTTTTTATTTCTAGTCCTTATCTAACATTGCTATTAAATTTTAAGCCTTTTTTATTTTTGTGAAGGCAAAAAAATGGAAACCTAGTGAATACATGTGCTAAAACTAAAAACGGTCAGAACTAAAAACAAAATACTAAGCCTTCCAGCCAACTAAATGGACTACGTGGCTAAAAAGCAACCTCAGGAAAACCTTAAAAACTTGAGTTCCTGACTATGGTGTGAGCGGAAGTGAGATACATTTCATTACACCCACTTCCTGCAGTGGCTTACACACAACCACTGACGGGGTTAATGTTAAAATAAAGGTCTTAAGGCTGATGGAACAGACTCCTTGTGACAGTGAGATACAAATTACAAACAGGACCCAGCCCCCTGCCAGGCCCTGATTAAGTCAGACACCCCTACCCTTAAGAACAAGCTATGTTCTAACTGCCACAGGAATTTCTTTTGTTCTAACAGCTAAACAAACGCTGGTCTGGAGGTGAACAGAATTAAAACAATCACACCTCATGCTCCACCAGCTGCTCACTAACTGATCTGGTCCCCCAATTCCACAAATCCTAACTGCAGCTCTGATGAGATTGATTTCAGTAACTTTCATCTGGTAGAAAGACCACAGACTGGTTCTGGCCAGTTAACAGAGCCTGCGTACCTGAGTGGCACTGTGTCCCTGCCTCACCTTTGACAAATTAATTGTCATACATTTAATTGTTAGGTCTTCACTCTAAGTGGACATGGGGCACATGTGACATCCATGTTTGCTCATATGCATATCTGTGACTCTATCTCAAGAACATTCATAGCGTCTCTTGTAAACTGTGGAATATGCATGTTTGACCAAGCCATTCCGCATAAATTCCTATCCCACCCTCTTCTCATATCAATTTCCCACCTTTTAGTTTCTGCTGGAGGCCACTTCCCAGCCTGTCAGGGTGGCCACCCTCCAGGTTTTAACCTTTTATAAAAAACAATGGTCTTTGGTGGTGCCTGTGGCTCAAAGGAGTAGGGCGCCAGCCCCATATGCCAGAGGTGGTGGGTTCAAACCCAGCCCCAGCCAAAACAAACAAACTAAAAAACAATGGTCTTTTTTCTAATTGTACAGACTCATAATTTTTAAGTTGATTGCATTCGGCTGGACATAAGAATCTGAACCTCATTAGAGAAGTGGTGTTTTGCTGTCTAGATGGTGGAATCATCAGCATTGACAGGAATCGAGTGAGGAAAGGATATGTAAACACCCTGAGTGGTTATAATATGTAAGAGAAGAAAAAAGATTGCATGAGACACTTGATAAAATGGATCAGGGTTAAAAGAGAGAAACTCAGAGTGTATTACATTCTGGAAGTCTTAGTAAGAGTATTTCAAGAAGGAAGGATTCAGTGCCAAATGACCTAGGGAATTTATGAAATAAAAAGAAAAGTGCGCATTGCATTTGTCAAAAGTAAAGATGTTTGTAATATCACAGTCTTAGTGTCATGAGAAAAATCAGAAGAACAGAGGACAGATAACAGTGAGCTGTGGCATGTGTAGAAGTGAAATAGGGGCACAAGGAAAGTCAACATTTTGAAGAAATTTGGAAAGGTCTAGAATTACAAGAAAATATGCAAATATCACAGATATGAGTATATTTAAATGTTTATAGAATAGAAGTTGAAGATGCAGAAGGCAGATTAGAAGCACATAGACTATGACCCCTCTGGGTAAAAAGACAGATTTTGGTGGCATGGTAAAAGAATTACCTTTAGAGTTAGAAAATCATTTATATTATATTTTAAGGGCGAGTAAAAACAGAATGAGAGAAACCAAAGGTAATTTTTTAGATTCAGTAGTTGAATTTGGGGGGGAGAGTGCATATGCAATCCTAGTCTTAAGTTTATAGATAATAAAGTCATCTCCAGAACATAACCAGTGGTCTTAGTAGAACTGTAGATTTAAGGGAAGTGAAAATATACATAACTGCCTTTCTAAAGAAAAGGAGAAAGGTGTGGCAAAACAGCCACAGAGGAATTTCCAGGCGGCATTGCAGCCCCTAACAAGATTACATAGCATAGATTTAAAAAGAAAACAATCCACGTAGATGGTTAGTGTCTTTATTTTGCTTTTCCTTTATTATTTTTTTTTCCCCTTGAAGTCTATTTAATAGAGTTTTTTAACCAACTGAATTGATTTAATGTTGGAGATATGCTGGGTATTGATACAGATATCGCCAATGTCATGGAGTTGAACATAAGGAATTGGACATAGCGTTTTATTGATAAAGCAATAAAAATGTCACATTATTGAACAAGGTAGTGTTAATTCTATAAATGTAAAATATTTTATAAATATAAAATGATAGTCGAATTTACTATAAATTGGGATTTAATTGTGTTTTCATGATCAGAAACAAAAGTTATTTGAAATATCAACGTATTTCCATTTAACGTCAGGTAAAATAATTACTGTCTGTTCTAAATTGATGATTACATAAAGGTAAATGTTTCCAAGCATGTGGGGTTTGTTTTCAGCACGATGCTAAGGGATATATTGCCATTTGTTTGTGCTACATCTACAATAAATTTTGCAATGTACAAACATGTCATTACATTTTTTGTCCCCCAATTCTGCCACATCAAAGGTGGTAAAAAATATCTATTTATATTCAGGGATTAAAATAATACTATTTAGATGCTTGTCACTTCCCTAAAATTATTGCATTTGGGTAATTTAGATTTATCTGATTGATTTATATTAATATTTTAAGCTGACTAAAAGTTTAAATTGAAACTTAAATTTATATTTATTATCAGCTCTCTGTAGTCTGAATGCCCTGGGCTTTTCTCAGCCTGTGGGTAGAAATTAGATACCATTAATGATAATTCTGAACTGAGGTAACTTCGTATGTATGTAATCACAGGCTCCAAAACTCCCATTCAAAATTCCATGGAAATAATCATTCAGTGCTACTAGATTTAAAGGTGTAAAATATTATCTAATTTTATTTGCCAACCTACCTGAATCTCATTTCTACTTTGGGTATAAAGCACTGCCATATGTAAAATGAAATTTTGGTAGATGTAAATAGCTAGACCTATTATATGCAAAATAATATATTGTTCATATGTATCTTGTACTATATAATTATATATGGGTATATTTATGTGTGTATTTGTGTGTCTAGATACATTTACATGCAGAAAAATATTTATTTTGCCATTACTTAGAGGACTTATTCAGATATTTTTCAGACAAATACACCTGAAGAGGGGATTTCTTATTCACATAAAGAGGGATTTGAGGATGGAAGGAAAAGCACTTAAAACAATCTATTTGGCTTGAGGAGAGAGAATGTGTTGAGCCTTTATGCACAGTGGCTAGAGGAAAAGTCTTAAAAAATTATCCTTTATGTAAACTGGGGGGCGACAGGCTTTGAACCTTCTGCTACTGCTCAGGGAATTAATGGGCTTTTGCTTGTTCGTTGTGTCTTATTTTTTTATTATTATTATTGTTTTGGAAAGATATAGAAAAATAGAGACAAGGAAAGTGATCAGTGATCAAAAATCAAAAACAGAGTCCAGCTCTGTATTATAAACCCCACTGGGAGGTTTATTGTGACCTCGTATATAACCATAGCTTTTAAAGTTCTTGGCTGTACCCCGTAAAATAAAACTATATTTCAAATACCCAAACAATTAAAATAGAATTCACTCAAATGTGTGAAGACATAGTGAGGCTGTAATGTGGATGGTATTTAAAAAAACAAATACCCTGGGTGGCACCTGTGGCTCAGTCAGTAAGGCGCCGGCCCCATATACTGAGGGTGATGGGTTCAAACCCAGCCCTGGCCAAACTGCAACCAAAAAATAGCCGGACGTTATGGCAGGCGGCTGTAGTCCCAGCTACTCAGGAGGCTGAGGCAAGAGAATCGCTTAAGCCCAGGAGTTGGAGGTTGCTGTGAGCTGTGTGAGGCCACGGCACTCTACCGAGGGCCATAAAGTGAGACCCTGTCTCTACAAAAAAAAAAAAAAAAACAAATACCATAAAAAATTAGGGTTTAACTTACTTAACTTTTCACCAGATTAATATACATATACAAGGGCATCTGAAAATGTAAAATGTATAAAGAAAAATAGAAATTATCCATAGACTTACTGAAAAAAAATCTGTTAATATACTTTCTTCCTGTCACTGATCTAAATATATATCTATACTATATCTATACCTGATTCTACATTTTTACATATTTATATCTATATGTCTGTATCAAAATCTGTAAGTATCTATAGTTTTTCCAGCTTGACAGTAATGGTATTTTAAGCTGACATTATCTCAGGCGCTGTTCTCAATTCAAATATGTAGTCTTAAAAATCATTGCTTTGCATATATATTCCAAAGATATTTAACTATTATTTGCTCTTTATATAATATGTTGTTTTAAAATTTTCTATAATAAAAATAGAAAGCACAGTCAGTCACTAACCACTTTGAATATCATTTCAGTCCTTTAGGCTGCAATCCTACAGGTGGATGTAATCAGACACTATACAGAATATTAATGTTAATTTATATTTCCAATCTACTTCGAGAAGAACTCACAACAACTTCCAAATTCAGCAGAGTCAGAGAGTAACTCTCAATGAACTGCCAGTGTACTCTATCCATGGGTATTTTCCAAAATACATATCTATTTATATTTTTTGATGATAAAATGGCTGAAAACGAAATCACAGCTATTTAATGTGTGTTTCCTTGATATTGAGAAGTAATTCTCCATTAATCTCTGCTGCTTCTACCTCTCCAGGCATTATAGCCCTTGGGTTCTAGAGTTATCTTCTCAAGAATGGTTTCATGAGCCACTCTGGAAAAATAGAGACTCCTTCCGGAGCAAATGTATTTACACTTCCATACAGTGACAATAAAGCCAGTAATTCCCTCTGAAATGAGTTAAAGATACCTTTCCCATGAGGCATTACAGGTTAATAAGCATAGAGACGCTTACATTTCAAAGTAATAACAATGATGTGTGTCTAACGAGGGGAGAGGGGACATGTCTGCCAGCAGTCCTTTGATAGAGCCAGCCTTCTACATGCACGATTCCTCTCCTATGACATTTCCCTCCGTATGTTCATGTACCACTTGGCACTCATCATGTTGCCAGTGGAAATTGGGATTTGGAGAACTGATGGAAGATGTTGCTGCGGCTAATCCTTTCACTCTGAATAATAAACTCTGCCTCTTATCCAGAGGTCAACTGTCCTTGCATCACATGAAACTATAAAATTATGGCCAATTAACTAAATGTCTGGAGCAGTGAAACCACGGAGCCTTTGTTTCTGATTGGACACCGGCATGGCAGATTATTAGCATGGTTGAAATTATTTTATGTATTGATTACTAATTTGTATTTTGTGGTCTATAAATTGTCTTTTAATAGGGTTTCCTGACATTTCAAAAGTGGTCTTTACAGTATTACTTAATGTATATGGTGATGTATGAGAAATATAAACCCTGTATTGTGTCTGCCCCTTTGGTTATTTGCCTTTTAGTTTTATTACATTTTTCAGTTTGCTTTGCAGTTTGAGACAAATTTACCAGGTTTATGTTTTATTAATTTTACTAATTTTATGAGTAGAAAAAGAATTTCTGATACAAAGACTTCTTTATTCTTCTAGTTTGAACTTTAATCAACTCATAATAAAAGTTATTCTCTAGCTTTGTGATGGGTTTTATTTTGAAATTTAATCTTCACCAAATCTGGAATGTGTTTTGGTATATGGCATACCATCAACATTTAATTATAAAATTGCCAAATCTACTACTCCTTTCACAACACTGTTATTTGAAAAGTTTCTAACTCGAGTAGCTTTTGGTGTTTTCTTATAGATCTATTTCTTAACCTAATGTAAAGGTTAAAATAGTTTTGCATTCAAAAAATCCCATAACCTTGATTCTTTTATCAAACAGATAGAAAGTTAAATTCTAATGTAAATATACAATTCAAACAAAGTACTATGGTAATTTAAAAATAGTTTAAAGGTACTTCTATAATTTATTCATTTAACAAATACTTTGATTACACACTAGACATTTCTCTCTTCACCACAGGTTCTGCTTTAACAATCCTGATATGTTGGATACCAAGACCAGGCACGTTTTCAATGCCTTTCTGAGAATCTATGTTAAGCACAGTTTAAAAATCCATTTTATACATATTTGAAAGTTGATGATACTTGATTTATATAGACGTATTCATTTCACAGAAAGAAAACAAATTGCTATGTCAATATTTACAAAAATAAAGTGAATTTCTTTAAAGAAAAGTTTGGCTTTGTGATACTAACAGAAGAGATGACCCTTCTCTTTGATGTAAAAAGTTAATCTTGAGCTTTGCTTGGATACACATGTATTAATAAGACAGAGCTGAGTCACTCTGCAGGATAAAGAGAATTTATATTATTTATCATTCTCAAGAACAAGATCTATAGAGTGTAAATAACTACCATTGATATTTGCCAGATGAACTTTAAAAAGAGAAATACATAATATATTAAAAATGTTAAGTTTTCACTAAAAAATAAAGAGATATCAAAATACCAAATATGCAGTGAAAATAATTTTCTAAAGGATAAACATGTAACTAACACTTGTACTAGTCAGAGTACTACCCTTATGAATGACCCTTTTCTTGTTCTTTGTAATTACTGCTCCCCATCAAAGACAAACATTAAGATGATGTGTAACACAGTGACGGGTTTTATTAGTCTGCTTGTGAAGTTTTAGTATAAAACTCTGTATCTGGTTTCTTTCATCCATGAGGTCTTGTGAAGTTCACCTCAGAGTTCTATAGAAGAATGTCTCAACTTTGCACTTTTCCCATTTTGGGGTGGACAATTCTTGTGATGGGACTGTCCTGTGCATGGGAGAATGTTACTAACATCACTTGCACCTACCTAGTAGAAACCAATAAAATTCCTACAATTGTGACGACTAAAACTGACTCCCAACATTGTGAAATATCCATTAGGTATCAAATTGCCTCCAACTGAAAATAGGATTCAAGTGAATATGTCAAAAACCTGAACTATGTATTTGCTGCTATGAACATGCTGCTGCATACCTTATGTCATCCACATGCAAACTTGTTTGGTACATGCAGAGGGGCAAAATTACTGAATCAGAGGAGATGTCTTAGTGGTTATGCTAGTTTTCTAGAATGGATGACTCAATTTACTTTCCCATCAAAAATGTGTGTTATCATTGCTATATGACACTTGATGTTTCAAGCCTTAAATTTTAGCCCTTCCAGTATGATCTCATTGTGGTTTCCAACTTACAATATTTTCCTTATAACTACTTTTGTATGTATGTCCCCCTTAAGATATTTTGTCTACCCTATATATTTTAATCTTTTGTTCTACAACTTTAACTGCTTTATCTTTCATATTAAGAAGTACAGACCATAAGAAATTAATATGTTATGTAGGGTAAGATGAAGTGTATTTTTACCTCATCCTACATAGATATCCAATTGATACAGTCATTTAATAAAAGACTGTTGTACTCCCACTGAAATTATATGTCATGCAATTCACTATATCCTGACATTGTGATATTTATGTTAAAAATTAAGTAATTTGTGTGACAGCATACCCCTGCTTATGTGGAAGCATTGCAAAGGAAGGCTTGTACTAAACAGTGATCTGGCTGATGACAATCTTCCACCAGTTTTGATACCTGGACTCAGGTCAACATGGAGCTCACTGAATATGTCCTACTGGTAAAGACCATTTTGCTCCCTTGCATTGAGGACAACCTAACTCATTATACTCTCTCTTTATTTCTCTGCATAAGTCCCATTTGTTTTAATAGTGTTACTACTCTAGATTCTTATAGATGAGATGAAAATATGGAGACAAATTCTTTATGCATCAACTTCTATCTCTAGTTTGTTCTCGTCACCGAATACAGGCATGTGTTGAACCTCCAGGCCACTGTCCAGATTCCCATATGTACCAGGTATGAATGTTCTGATGCCAACAGCCCCGACATTTTAATTTTTGTCAAAATGTTACTAAAGACAGCTTATAACATCAGCCACTCTTGGTAACTTGAAGTATTAATAAACTACACCTATTGTATGTGTCTAAGAATCACAGAGTCTAAATTATCAAGGGTCGACATTTTTTTGACTGATATAAAAAGTCCTCTAAAATATGGAAAGTTTCTAAAATGACTACCTTAAAAGACCTTATGAAGACAAATAAATATTAATACCTAAATAAGCTAAAAAAAAATAACCCACATATATAAAATACCAATACATTGTGCATGATATGAAAATCAATAGGACCTGCCCAGTGCTGAAAAACAAAGGACTAATGGAATTAACCCTAAACTCTGCTTCTCTCTTGACTCAGCTTTGGTTGTCTCCCTTCTGACCTCTGTACTCTGTCACTGCTCCGTCACCTCCTGCTGCACTTTGCCAGAACCCCTTCTCTTACTGCTACCCCTTTCTTCAGGATTTTCTATCTGTTGGCATGTAGGTGCTCACAGTAATCTCTTAGGATCATTTAAATTTCTGCAGCATCTATTGTAATGTCTCATTGTCACCTCCAATTTTATTTATTTATTTATTTTTTCATTTAGATGCCTTATTTCTTCCTGAAATGTTTTTTTTTTTTTCAATTGTTGGGGATTCATTGAGAGTACAATAAGCCAGGTTACACTGATTGCATTTGTTAGGTAAAGTCCCTCTTGCAATTATGTCTTGCCCCCAGAAGGTGTGGCTCACACCAAGGCCCCTTCTTTTTATCTTCCGTCTTTTTTTCTTGGTCTGTCTAACAGTTTGTCAATTTTCTTTATGATACTAAAAAATCAACTTGTCATTGACCTTTTGTGTTTTTTTGTTTTGGTTTCATTTATTTATGCTCTGAATTTTATTACTTCTTCTCTTGGGCTAATTTGGGGTTCAGTTTGCTCTTGTTTTTCTAATTCTCAAAGGTGAATCATTGTGTTATTTGAATTTTTATGCTTTTCTAATGTAGGCCCTTATTGCTATACACTTTATTCTTGGTATTGCATTTGTTCGGTCTCGTAGGTTTTTACATGTTGTGTTTTCATATCCCATTATTTTTAGTCTAGGTATATCTTTACAGGTGAAGTGAGTATCTCATGAGCATCATATAGTTGCATCTTTTCTTTTTAATCCATTCAGCCACTCTATGTGTTTTGAATGGAGATTTTAGTCCGCTTACATTCAATATTATTACCGATAGGTAGGAACTCACTTCTGTAATGTTAATATTTGATTTCTAGTTGTTTTGTGGTTTTCCCTTTCTTTTTTTCCTTCATTCCTGTTTTCCTTTGTGTAAAAGTTGATTTTTTTCTCATAGGATGTTTTAATTTCTTGCGTTTCATGTTTTGCTTAACTTTTATAGGCATTTTGATTTGAGATTACAATGAAGCTTGCAAAAGAGATCTTCTAACCAATTATTTTAATTATATGACAATTTTCCTCTTCTTTAAAAATCAAATAAACAAAAAAATCAAAAACAAAAATCAAATAAACAACAAAAAGAAAATTGAAAGAAACTCTGCGTTTTTCTTTCATTACTCCTTTATCTGCACTTTTCACATTTTCTGTTTTCATTTATAACTTTTGATACTACCTTTTAAAGCATTGTAGTTGTTATAATTATTGATAGATTTGCCTTTTAGTCATCCTAGTCAAGTTATAAGTTGTTTATACATCACAAGCACATCAATAGAGGATTCTGTATTGGTGCATTGACTGCTACCAGTACTATAGCAGTACCATGCAGTTTTGGTTATTATAGCCTTACAGTATAATTTGAAATCAGGTAAGGTGATGCCTCCAACTTTTTTGTTTTTGCTTAGAATTGGATAGTTGGGCCTTTGTTTTTGTTGTTTCCATATGTACTTTAGGACTGATTTTTTTCTAATTCCGTGAAAGATGACATTGGAATTTTAACAGGAATTTTATAGAATCTGTAGATTACCTTGTTCAGTACAATCATTTTCACAATACTGATTATTCTAATCCTTGAGTATGGGTAGTTTTCCTTTTGTTGGTGTCATTTATTATTTATTTCATCACTGTTTTACAGTTTTTCTTGTAGAGATTTTTCACCTTCTTGATAAATATATTCCTAGGTATTTTTTTTTGTAGTGATTGTAAGTGGGATTGAATTTTTGATTATTTTCCTCAGCTTGGTTGCCATTGATGTGTAGAAATGCTCCTGATTTTTGTAGATTGATTTTGAAACTTGAGACTTTACACAAAGTTGCATGTTTAATTATATCTAATCACATAAGGTATCTGAGGCATGGTGTACAAACAGACCATAAAATAACTTATGTTTCTTCACCTTCAGGACCCAATCAAAATATTCATTTCTTACCAACTTTATAATGAAAAAATATTTTTTCTTCTTCTTTTTTTTTTTTTTTAACTGTTAGCCTCATTGCAATCTTGGCCAAATCTTCTGACCTTTCAAGTGCAGGAGATAAACCACCTTGATACAAGTTTACAACATCAGTTAGTCCCCTTAAAGTTTCTGTTTTTTATACAAATCTACATTCTTGTGACAAAGTGTTATAATTTTTGTGCCCCTAACTTCTTAAAACTATGCAAACATTTAAAAAAATAACCTTAAAATTAATCTGGGGATATTTTTTTCAATTAATCATTCAGGAAGACAAACAAATCTATCTGATTAATACTTTTGGGCATCTTAATATAGACCAACCCTGTTTCCCAATGTTTAAATGTTTTTGCACCTCTGGGACCTAAGATTACTAAACAATTCCTATTAATTTGACAGATACTAGAAGTTTTCTGGTTTTCTAATAATCTGATTTGTTCCTTTTACCTGTACAAAATTCTTACTCTTCTTTTTCTTGCCCACACTGAAACTTTAAATAACTGTGGCCTCTATGTGGAAAGACAGGGTCATAAATTTCCAGGACATTTGCTAGAATTTAAGAAATTTAAGCCTGAAGAAAGATATAACAATCTTTGTCTACTAGCAAATCTTGGACAGCTGTTTTCTCTCCTACTTTGAAACTTTGACAGCCCTATGAAAGCTCAGAAATAGAGTTTATTATTCCCTAATGAAAATAACCATTAATAATCTACAGAACTCAAATGAGACTGCAGGAGTGGTAGAAATTCAACAAGCTGTGATGCAAAAGAGAAGAACTTTGAATATATCAAGCTCACAGGACAAAACCTGTGCTAACTTAGGAAAAGAAGAATGCACCTATTTGTATCAGGATATATAGTGGATATTTTTCAACATAAATTAGGAGAACTAACAAGAAATTAGAAAAAAATAAATAGTACACAAATTTATATCAATTTTCTCTTCTCTACAAACTCAAAGTAAAAATGAAATCTGTTCTCTTTGTTTAATCAAGGATCTTGAGTAAAGTATTTTGTCCAAGGCATTCTGATTATTCTGATTTTAATATTTGTTTTCTGCAGGACTGATTACCCTGTTCTCTCCAGAGTCTTAAATGCATGGGCACATCAACCTGCTGACTGATACTTTAAATTCAATTATAAAAACAAAAGTCACAAGAGCCCTGGTAGCTTCAGTCATCAACAAATCTGGGACTATGATCAATGAATGATATTGATAGACAATTCTGACCAAATCTAAATATGGTCAATAATAATACCCAGTCTCCCTGTTAAACAAAACTGGAGACTGGGGAAAAGACCTTGAAGACCTAAAAGCTTTCAACATTAATCCTCGTATCACTTTAGCACCTTCTTTTATTTTCCCCATCCTTTCTGGTAGACTCGTAACTTCATGCACACATGGCTGAACACACACTGTTCAAACAACTGCCACTAACCCACAATTACAAATTTTCTCTCATGTAAGAACTGGTTTCACCAATCATTCTTTGCACTAACTGAACTTCACCTTTTTTTCTCATGCTTAAGCTCTGAAATATTTCATCTGTCTTCTCCAAGTCAGAGTTCTCATTTCGAAAGGCTCTCATGCCATACTGTTTTAAAATATGGCTTATGAAACCCTCCAGCTGTGAGAGACACAGGACAGGGAGAAAGAAACCCCCACATACCCTTCTTACCCTTCTCACTACATGACAAGCTTCCAGGGTGTCCTACTCTGATAATACCTTACTTTTTCTTGTTCTGCTCTCAAATTCTTCCTAGATCAGAATGGAGAACTCAGAGATGAAAACATCCTCATATTCCTATTTGATTTTTGACAAAACAGATAAAAATCTACACTGGGAAAAGAATCCCTATTCAATAAATGGTGCTGAAAAAACTGGATAACAACAACAAAAATAAAGAAATAAGACCTGATGAAATGAAAATGCTTTGTACAACCATAATACAATCAATAGAATAAATAGACAACTCACAGAATGGGAGAAAATATTTGCATGCTATACATTTGATAAAAGGTTGATAACCAGAATCTACAACATCTCAAGCAAATCAACAAGAAAAAATTGAACCTTATTCTGAAATAAAAAAAATATATACTCCCCACACTAAAGTTCAAACACCACCATTAAAAGTGGGCAAAAACATGAACAGAAAAATTTTAAATACAGATAGCCTAATACCCAAAAAACACATAAAAAAATGCTCAACACTCTAATCATCAAATTAAATACAAATCAAAACCACAGTGGAATATCACCTAACTCCAGTGAGAATGGCTTTTATCAAAAAGTCCCACAACAGGGTGGCACCTGTGGCTCAGTAGGGTGCCAGCTCCATATACCAAGGGTGGTGAGTGCAAGCCAACTCTGGCCAAACTGCAACAAAAAAATAGCCAGGCATTGTGGCAGGTGCCTGTAGTCCCAGCTACTCAGGAGGCTGAGCAAAGGGAATTGCCTAAGCCCAGGAGTTGGAGGTTGCTGTGAGCTGTGTGATGCCACGACATTCTACCAAGGGTAACAAAGTGAGACTCTGTCTCTACAAAAGAAAGAAAGAAAGAAAGAAAGAAAGAAAGAAAGAAAGAAAGAAAGAAAGAAAGAAAGAAAGAAAGAAAGAAAGAAAGAAAGAAAGAAAGAAAGAAAGAAAGAAAGAAAGAAAGAAAGTCCCACAATAACAAGTGCTGGTGAGGATGTGAAAAAAAAGGAGCACTTATACACAGTGTTTGTGGAACTGCAAACTAGTACAACTTCTACGGAAAATAACATGGAAATACATCAAGTAACTTAAGGTAGACCTACAATTTGATCCAGCAATCCAACTACTAGGCATTTACCCAAAGGAAAAAAAAGACATTTTATCAAAAAGACATTCTGCACTCAAATGTTTATCCATAGTTATAGCACAATTCACAAATGCAAAGATGTGGAAACAACTTGTGTCCATCAATGCATGAATGAATTAGTAAAATATGGTATGTGTATACCATAAAGTACTACTTAGCTATAAAATATGATGATCTAGTATCTTTTATAACAACTTGGATGGAACTGGAGATCATTCTTCCAAGAAAGACATCACAAGAATGGAAAAACAACTACCACCAATACTCCATACTAAATTGGAATTGGTCAATCAACACTTACGTGCACATATGGAAGTAAAACTCAAGAGAAATCAAGTGGGGGAGGTATGGGTTATTCACACCTAATGGGTACAATGCACACATTGTGGGTAAAGCGTACACTTACAACTTTGACTCAAAGTGCACAAGAGTAAATTATGTATCCAAAACTAGTGTACCCCTGTAATATTCTGAAATGTTTTAAAACACAAATTAATAATTTTGAAAATGGATTGTGGTACTCTAGTTGATTTTGTGCTACATAGCTGTTTTGAAAATGTTGCTTTGCATGGTAAATGTTATGTAAATTTAAATGTAAAATCATATGTAAATAATATTGATTTTATACATTGATCTTGTATTAAGGCAGTTTACTAAATTTATTTAAATTTACTTATAAATTTTAATAGTTATTGTGAAGATTCTTTTACACAAATATGTTGTCAGTAAATAATGAGGAGTTTCTTTCATTTATTCAAATTATTAATTCTTTTTCTCCAGGCTAATTGCATTGGCTAGAGACCCAAGTGCAATGTTGAAAGACAGCATTGATAACCAGTGCTTATATCCTATACAAAGAGAAAATTTTAATACTGAAGTATGATATTTGTGATTGGTTTTATTTTTTGGTAGATATCTTTCTAAAATGTTAAAGGTTTTTTTTTTTTCCTAATACTTCTTTGTTAAAAAGTTTTATCTTGAATGCACTTTAAATGTTTTTTTCAAATGTTTTTACTTTATCTACCAAAATGTCATGATTTTTCTTCTTCTCTTCTGACTAACATGGTAAATGTACAAGGATTTAGACAGTGGTTCTCAACCTGTGGGTCATGACCCACAGGCACTGTATTAAAGGGCCACAGTATTAGGAAGGTTGAGAACCACTGTTTTAGAAGTTTGATCACCCTTGTATACCTGGAACAATCCAACTTAGTCATGAGGTATTATGCATTCTATACATCGCTAAACTTCATAAAATTTTGTTGATAATCTGTTTATATACATTCATAAGGGACTCTATGATGTTTTATAAGTTTCAAGTTAAAGTAGGAGTCATAAAATAAACTTGAACATAATTCCTACATTTTCTATTTTGTGAAAGAGTCCACATAAGCCTGTTATTACTCCTTCCTCTAATATGTGGAGGAATTCAACTTTGAAGGCATTTGAGTCACTTGACTACTTACTTATTTACATAGATGACTAATTTTTGTTTATTTTTATTTAAACATTTTATTAAATACATTCGGGTTATTTTTCAAAATTAATTATATTTTATGTTACTAATGTCTAAAGAATCTGTAGAAATGTATTTTTAAGCAGTCTTATCAGACTAATATTAATGATAGTTTTGTCAAAAAATAACTTTTGTTTTGTCCTTTTGTTTTGTTTTGTTTTGGACATGTAATTCTGTTGCTCCACGCTAGAATGCCATGGCATCAGCCCAGCTCACAGAAACTTGAAACCCTAGGACTTAATTGATCCTCCTTCCTCAGCCTCCCAAGTAGCTGGGACTACCTATGCCCACCATAACATCCAGCTAATTTTTCTATTTTTAGTAGAGATGGGGGTCTCAAATCCTTGAGTTCTAGTGATCTTCCTGCCTTGGCCTCCCAGAGTGCTAGGATGACAGGCATAAGCCACCACTCCCAGCCTGTTGGATCTCTTTAACTTAGTTTGTCTCTATTTTGTTATTTTTTTTATTTTCCTCATATATTTTGTATTTAATTGCCTTTCCCTTCATAATTTCTTAGAATATATTCATACACCATTTATTTCAAACTTTCTTTTAAATGTGTGCATTTATGATTGTGAATCCCCTAATATATACAAATTCTAGTCCTTAAGCTTAGACATGCTACATTTTTTATCATTTAATAAAAATTATAATGTAATTTAAATTGAAAAGGCATCTGTGACCCATGATTTATTTAAGAGTACCTTATTTAATTTCGAAGATTTGGTGTGTGTTTTGCTGCCCTTTACTATTGTTATCAATGTTGATTTTAGCTTAATGCCACCTAATTCTATATATGGTCAATTTTGGTAAATGTGAAGCAATAAATTGAAAAGAATATCCTGTAGGTATAATGTTCTAAGTCCCCTAGTTAGGTCAAATGTGGACATTGTTTTAATCAGATATTTTACTCACCTACCAGTTTTCCCAGGGGAAATATGAATGCTATGAACTTGTCTCTAACACTGTGAACTTGCCTTTTTCTTCTTTTGTTCTGTCAATTTTTGCCTGGTGAATTTTAAAGCTGTGTTACTGAGTCTATAATAAATAGAACTCTAATGAAGGATTTACATTTTTACCATGATCAAATATCCTTCTTTATCTCTAGTATTTCTATTTGCTTTAAGATCTGATTTCCTGAAATTAATAGCTACAGCAACTTTACCTTAGTCAATATTTTCATGGTATAAGCCATTTTCATATCTCTATGTCCTCAATATGTTTAGTTTACATACTTAGGTTTTTTTGCTTGTTTTGTTTCAGCCTAAATAATTTATATATAATTATCATTGCATTTAATTTAGTTACTAACAGCTGTGGTAAAATCTTCATGTTCTTCAAACATGTTTAAATTGCCTTTTTGTCCTCTGTTTCTTTCTTGCAGATTAATAACGTACTTTTATTTTATGTAATATTATTTGTTTATTAGTGTGTTGTTTTTATTGTTCATTTGGATAACATATAAGATAAAATGACTATTAAATTATCCCAGTCAAATATAAATTAATATTTTATTATTTCCTATACAATATGATGATCTTAAACCTTTTAAGCCCATTTAACTTCTTAGAAATTTTATTATTTCCATATATTTTAATCCTATACATACTTAAAAATACAATTATTAAAATGACCTTAACCAGTATATAGCTATCTTTATTTCTGAAGTACTGCAGGTGTATGTTTCTTCATAAGATCGCTTTGTGTCTAGTAATTTTACTTTAGTACTCACTTTTGCATATGACTGCTACTGACCAGTTCAGTTTTGAATTTAGCCCATTTGACATTGAAAGGGTATATTTTTCTCTATATAAAATTATACTATTGCAGTTACTTCCTTTTAACACTGTTCTAAGGGTAGATATGAATATTTAAGTTAAAAATTAGATTATAGATTGATGCTATTAAATATAATTAAATATAGCAATAAAGTGTGATCATAATGGCACCAAAAAATAGCCCCTATGCTCTCCCCATCATTCATCAAACAGAGTGCAGTTCCACCTCTGACCCTTTGTTGATCATTGTTAGTTTCTACCATAAGAAAACTGTACAAACTGGATGCCTTAAAACAACAGAAATTTCCTGTCTCAAAGATGATAGTGTGTGATCAAAGTGTCAGCAGGATCACATTTCTAGAACCTGTGGGGAATCCCTTCTTTCTCTTCCTCGCTTCTGGGGGATCGCTCACAATCTTTGATGCTCCTCTGTCTTCACATGGCATTTTCTCCATGTGCCTTCACACATCATCTTTCAGTAACAGCATCGCTCACAGCAGAATCTGGACCCACCCTTCTCCAATTAGCCTCATCTTAACTAATTGTATCTGCATGGCACTTTTTCCACATGTCGTGTTCTGAGAAACTGGGGTCAGGATTTCAAATTATTATTTTTTTTTTTTTCTTTTTAGCAGAGGAGGATACAGTCAAGGGACATAGATTCCACTTCATAAGGGCAAAATGATGACATACTAAAATAAGAGAATCTGAGATAAAAACTTTGCCATTTAGGAACATAAAGTCTGCCAGAGTAACTTTTCTCCAGTATTATTAACCCTTGACTTTCTCAAATTTTAATGATTTTAATTACATTTTTAATTAATATCAGTTAAAAAGGCATATGAAGTCTGGGCATAGTGGCTTACCTGTAATCCCAAAAACTTTTGGGAGACCAAAGCAAGAGGATTGTTTGAGGACAGGCCAGGAGTTCGGGAATAGCAGGAGAACATAGCAAAATCCTTTCTCTATAAAATTAAAAAAAAAAAAATTACAAAATCATCGGGGAAATAATGAGAATCCAAATTTACAGAAAACAAAAAAGATTATCTGGGCCTACTGGGGCACACAGAGAGTCTCAGCTACTTGATAGCTGAGGCGGGAGGATTTCTTGAGCCCTACAGTTGGAGGCTACAGTGAGCTGTGGTGACACCAACGTACCCTAGCTGAAGCAACCGAACAAAACACCATCTCAATTTTTTTTTAATTTAAAAAGGTGAATGAATGCATATGTTTCACATTTTTAATATATAATTGCTTGATTTGCTTTTTAAAGTAAAATAATTCGTGAACAATTCTAGAAATCTTAACTAAAGTTCCCATAGGTATTGCATTTTTGGCATTTAATTTAGTTTGATTTTATTTTAATGCAGACATCAATATGATTTTTGTCTTTTTGTAATAAAGCTGCTTATTTTTCTCAGAAGCTTAGAGAAATTTTTTAATTTTCAAAAATTTAAAACAAGTAACGTTTAAGTTATCAGTTATATCTGACATTTTGATCTTCATATGCAAATTTTTGTTGAATTCAGGAAATTAATAAGAATTTTCCCTTTGATAGCAACTAGTAATCTTGTTGTTGTTATTTATATTTCATTAGTCTGGCATATGCATTTATCTGCATTGTGCATTGCTTCCTTTAGGAACTAACACCATTGATGTTGTTTGATATTTCATGTTTTATTTTCTACAGCAATTACTTTTCTTCCTGTCATTTTTGTTTCTTTGAATTTTTCAAGATTTCCTTTTTTTTTCCTCCATTGGTTTGCTTTTCTTTCATGTCTTCTTTACTTCTTACTGTCTGTAGTTATTTTTTTTTTTTTTTGGCCAGGGCTAGGTTTGAACCCTCCATCTCTGGCATATGGGACCGGCGCCCTACTCCCTGAGCCACAGGCGCCACCCTGTCTGTAGTTATTTTTTAAAAAACTTTTTATTTTTTTCATTCTTCTAGAAATTACCTTGTATGTTGCTTCAATATGGTCTGTGAATATTAGAATCTTGACATACAAATAAAAGAAATCTTGGAAAGATCCATCCATGTTTAGTATTTTATTAGTGATAACCTGTATTAGGGCATCCTCAAGACTGTCCAGACCCTAGAAATAGATTGATGTCAACCACTTACTGATTTTTGTTTGCAATTGGAATAGATATTTACATATTTTTACTAAAGATAGATCAAATCCAAATATGTGATAAAACATCTTAATTGTCTGCACCAAAAATTAATAAATAACTTAATTGTAATTTAATTATGTGACTTCTTATCTTATTTGGGGAGATCTTAGACTAGATTTAATTGACCTTTGTTATAGTTAGGAGTCTGATATGATTGCATTCTGGGTTGAAATTGTAAATTTTACCATAGGTCAGAAACTAGGAAATGTTAAGGAAACAAATGATTAGAATATCCCCTCTCTTCGTAAGAGTTATAGCTCAGAAATTTTCTGTGGTTATCTAGTGACATCCTGGTAGGAAATCTATGTCATTTATCTTTAATTACTACAAATAATGCCACTATGGGATACAAATGTTTTGATATCTTTGAATTGTTTGAGCTTTTAATTCATAGGGACTTATAACTTTAATTCATAGGATCTTGAGATATCTTTGAGTTATTTGGAAATTTGTACATAAGAACTTTTTTTTTGAAAAAGAGCCTCAAGCTGTCCCCCTGGGTAGAGTGCTGTGGCATCACAGCTCACAGCAACCTCCAACTCCTGTTCTTAAGCTATTCTCCTGCCTCTGCCTCCCAGGTAGCTGGGACAACAGGCACCCCCCACAATGCCCAGCTATTTTTTGGTTGCAGCCGTCATTGTTGTTTGGCGGGCCCGGGCTGGATTTGAACCTGCCAGCTCAGTTGTATGTGGCTGGCGCCTTAGCTGCCTGAGCCACTGGTGCTGAGCCAGTGCATAGGAACTTAAAAGGAATATAAAACTTTGAGCATTTTCTTTTTCAACTCCTGGATTCTCTGTCTCAATGTGATAAAAAAAAAAAATAGAAAGAAAGAAAGAAAAGAAAAAAAGTAAAAATTATCAAGTCCGGGAAAAGAAAGCCCTCTTAATTTGGAAAAATGGTAAAATACCTTAGAAATTATAAATATTATAAATACTTAAGGTAAAATAGTTTGGCACCTCAATTTAGAGGAGATTGTCTAAATCTTGCCATGATTATTGCCAGATATAAACTGATTTATCAAATTATGATTTCAATAAATATAAACTATAGAAACACAGATAATTATTTTGAAAGTGACTTTAAAAACTAGTATAACTCAGTTATTCTGGAACTGGAAAAAGCAAAAATGTTTAAAAAAGAAACCCCAAACTGATGCCAAGTTCTTAAAAGATTTGGCTAAACTCATGCAGCCAAATTATAGCAGTTCTGTGCATAGGTCCTATGTCCAGCAACAGTGAGTTATGCCCTTAAGAGTATTTAATTCATGATATATAATGATATGAATGGGATATTCCAGAGTTCCTTAAAAATATGAATATTGTTAAGTTAGGGCAAAGATTCCAGTGTATCACAACAAGCCCATGTGTAAATCATTACCTGTGTCACTGTAAGTTATGTCATGAATGATATCTTGGGTTGCTCCCCATAAACACTTTGCAAAAGTATTTTTTTCAAAATATTATTATAAGAAACGTACCAACCTCTGGAATAGCAAAAGAAACAAATGTTTCACATGTGTTGGTCTTGTAGATACTAAAAAACAAAAACAAACAGGAAAACCTAAGGAACTCTAACATCAATAGTTCTAAAATTTAACTGACAAGGCAAGATCCATAACTACAGTTTTTTTCCATCACATTTTAAAAATACAAAAAGGCATAAAAAATAAATTATTCTACCATCTAGGATTAATAATTTGCATAATTTTTACTTAAGATTTTTAAAAAGATATATTGTTTAATTCATCCTTTTTTGTCTTCCTAAACAATCAAAATTCATGTTTTAAGAATTAAAGGAAATAAAGAAAAACATCAGTATTTTAGAAAGATTTAATAAGATATTTTAAGACATTTCAAGTAATGACCACCAAAAGCTTGTACCTATAAAAGACAAGACATACAAAAAGAGGTGGAGAGGAACATAAAGGATTGAACTCTAAATTTCCAGACTTTGTTTTCCCCCAATTCAAAACAAGCCCATATAATTACATCATTAACCAGAACAGCTAATGCTTCCCACCCTATTGCTGCTCAATTATGTCAAGAGTACACTCAGTACTCATCTTAAAATAGATAATTATAATAAAAGATACAAGGACAACATTAGGAACTGAAAGTGATAAAAAATGAAAGAAGAGACTTGTATTTATCTTGATATATAGAAGGAAGAAAAAGGGTCAGACTTCGGTTGTACAGATTTTTTTTTCTTTATGGAACAAATCTCTGGTATTAACAAATACATGGTAGCGGGCATTGTGGCGGGTGCCTGTAGTCCCAGCTACTCGGGAGGCTGAGGCAGGAGAACCGCCTAAGCCCAGGAGTTGGAGGTTGCTGTGAGCTGTGTGATGCCACGGCACTCTACTGAGGGTGATAAAGTGAAACTCTGTCTCTACAAAAAAAAAAAAAAACAAAACAAATACATGGGATATAAAAATCAAGTTGATAAGTGCTAAAGATTCTCTCTATTCCATAGTTACAATAACGAATGCAAAGATTGTTATAAGCCTGTGGTGAAATAGTGCTTTAGCCGGGCAGAGGGCAGGGTGCACTGTGCCTGAGTTTGATTACAAAATAATTGCTTCAGAATTTTTGGATTACAGTACTTGAAAAGGGACGATTACACAGAAGGATTCTTTAACTTCAAATACTGGGAGATGACTTTCAGTGTTGTGTGTTATTAGCAAATAAGTATACTGCTAAAACCTCATTACATTTTCTTTAAAAAGTAATTATAGAGTACCTAAAGAATTTGTGGGTCTCTCAGAGACTAGAGATGACAGTGAATGGGTCTAGAAATGTGCCCTATTGGCTTGTTGGGATAGAGTGCTCAAACGGATCTGAAATATATTGAGTGAAGCTGTGTTGGTAACATCTTCACAGACATAGGGAAGGCAATTTTATATCTTAGCCTGAATCATATGGTAGAAATAAGAGGTGAGAGATAATACGGGACTGAATATGAACACGGGGCAGGTTTAATTCAACATTGCTTTAATACAATAAGAGTTTCTTTCATAATCATTCTTATTAAAATTATGATTACAAGAAGAATAAAAAACCAGTAGGAAAAATCTCAAAATGTCTTTTAGAAAATGAATGCTATTTTGTTTGCTGTTTGTATATTGGCTTCTTTAATTATCCGTGTGAAATAATTAATAGCCATTCAACCTGTGTGTGACAAGATTCTGAAGGGAGAACAATTCATAACAAACAAATCTGAAGACCCTGGTGTCCACCATCATATACTATTTTAAGATTACTACCTTTGAAGACTTATATTCGGTAGGTGTGACACCAACAAGTTTGTGTGGTGATTCATAAATGAAGTAGTGTGAGTCTAAGGGCACACCCTCCAGAGAGTTTCATTTATCAGAATAAAGAAGTAGCACTCATCGACCAGCTAATGACATGTATCTGTGGTATGCTTGTTTTTTTTTTTTCTTACACAAATATTACCTTATCAAAATTTTCAGGAAATATACTATAATACTATTTATGCTGTTTTAAACTAGGTAATTGGTTTTCAGAAAGGTTAATTAATTATCTTTTCCAAAAAAGTAGAAAGTCATGGACCCTTAATTTTCATCTAGGAATTTCTAAAACTATAATCTTTATACTTTTTCTCTTTCCTTTTTCTTTCTTCTTTCTTTTTTTTTTCAGAACTGCAGGGATGGCAGTGGGGGTGGAGCATGGAGGTAGAGTCTAAAGGTGTGGCTCCCATCTCCCTCCCCCACAGCTACACTGTCCCTGCTGTGACCCTCATCCAGTGTTCTTCCCTCAACAGTCCTCAACCTGGCTCTCCCCTGAGGACACCAGTTTCACTACACCTGTTCAGGTGGTGATACTTTTCTAACCAATGGGCGCTGCCCACTGAACCTGGAGAGGTCTCAGGAGTTGTCCTTTCTCCACCCTGCTACTTCTCCCTAAAACATATAGACTTTTTCTCTTTTTCTTTCTTTCTTTCATTTTCTTTCTTTTTTTTTATTGTTAAATCATAGCTGTGTACATTAGTGCAATCAAAGGGTACAATGTGCTGGTTTCATATACAATCTGAAACATTCTCATCAAACTGTTCAATGTAGCCTTCATGGCATTTTCTTAGTTATTGTATGTAGACATTTGTATTCTGCCTTTAGTAAGTTTTGCCTGTACCCATTCTAAGATGCACCATAGGTGTGGCCTCACCCATTACCGTCCCTCTACCTTAACCTCCCCCCTCCCCTCCCCTCCCTTGGCTCTTCCCCCATATTCTTGTGCTATAGTTGGGTTATAGCCTTCATGTGAAAGGTATAAATTAGCTTCATAGTAGGGCTGAGTACACTGGATACTTTTTCTTCCATTCCTGAGATACTTTGCTAAGAAGAATATTTCCAGCTCCATCCATGTAAACATGAAAGAGGTAAAGTCTCCATCTTTCTTTAAGGCTGTGTAATATTCCATGGTATACATGTACCACAATTTGCTAGTCCATTCGTGAGTCGATGAACACTTGGACTTCTTCCATGACTTAGCATTTATGAATTGGGCTGCAATAAACATTCTGGTACAGATGTCTTTGCTATATTGTGATTTTTGGTCTTCCGTGTATATACCTAGTAAAGGAATTATAGGATCGAATGACAGGTCTATTTTTAGATCTCTAAGTATTCTCCAAACATCCTTCCAAAAGGAATGTATTAGTGGGCATTCACACCAGCAGTGTAGAAGTGTGCCCTTTTCTCCACATCCACGTCAACATCTCTAGTTTTGCCATTTTGTTGTGTGGGCTACTCTTACTGGGGTTAGGTGATATCTCAAAGTAGTTTTGATTTGCATTTCTTTGATGATTAAGAATGATGAGCTTTTGTTCATGTGTTTGTAGATCATGCATCTGTCTTCTTTAGAGAAGTTTCTCTTCAAGTCCCTTGCCCACCCTGAGAAGGGATCACGTGTTCTTTTCTTGCTAATACATTTGAGTTCTCTGTGGATTCTGGTTATTAAACCTTTATCGGAGGTATAACATGCAAATATTTTCTCCCATTCTGAGGGTTGTCTGCTTGCTTTACTTACTATGTTCTTGGCTGTGCAGAAGACTATTAGTTTGATCAGGTCCCAGTAGTGTATTTTTGATACTGCTTCAATTGCCTGGGGAGTCCTCCTCATAAAATATTCACCCAGGCCGATTCCTTCAAGAGTTTTCCCTGCATTTCTTCAAGTACTTTTATAGTTTCATGCCTTAAGTTTAAATCTTTTATCCAGTGAGAGTCTATCTTAGTTAATGGTGAAAGGTGAGGGTCCAGTTTCAATCTTCTACAGGTTGCCAGCCAGTTCACCCAGCACCATTTGTTAAATAGTGAATCTTTTCCCCACTGAATGTTTTTAATTGGCTTGTCAAAGATCAAATAATGGTAAGTAGCTGGATTCATCTTTTGGTTCTCTATTCTGTTCCAGACATCTACTTCTCTGTTTTTGTGCCAATACCATGCTGTTTTGATCACTGATTATAGTACAGTCTCAGGTCTGGTAGCGTGATTCCTTCTGCTGTGTTTTTATTGCTGAGTAATGTTTTGGCTATTCGAGGTTTTTTCTGATTCCATATAAAACAAAGTATTATTTTTTCAAGATCTTTAAAATATGAAAATGGAGCTTTAATAGGAATTGCATTAAAATTATATATTGCTTTGGGGAGTATAGACATTTTAACAATGTTTATTTTTCCCAGACATGAGCATGGTATGTTTTTCTATTTCTTTTCTTAAAGTTTCATAGTTCTGTTTGTAGAGATCTTTAACATCCTTTGTTAGGTATACTCCCAAATATTTCATCTCCATTGGCACTACTGTAAAAGGAATAGAGTCCTTGACTGTTTTTTCAGCTTGGCTATTGTTGGTATATATAAAGGCTACAGATTTATGGGTGTTGATTTTGTAGCCTGAGACATTGCTGTATTCCTTGATCACTTCTAAAAGTTTTGTAGTAGAATCCCTGGTGTTTTCCAGATATACGATCATATCATCTGTGAAGAGTGAAATTTGATCTCTTCTGACCCTATGTGGATACCCTTAATCACCTTTTCTTCCCTAATTGCAATGGCTAAAACTTCCATTACAATGTAAAAGAGCATTGGAGACAATGGGCAACCTTGCCTGGTTCCTGATCTAAGTGGAAATGATTTCAATTTAACTCCATTCAATACGATATTGGCTGTGGGTTTGCTGTGGATAGCCTCTATTAGTTTAAGAAATGTCCCTTCTATACCAATTTTCTTAAGTGTCCTGATCGTGAAGGGATGCTGGATATTATCAAAAGCTTTTTCTGCATCATTTGAAAGAATCATATGGTCTTTATTTTTTAGTTTGTTTATGTGCTGAATTACATTTATAGATTTACATATATGAACCAGCCAAGAGACCCTGGGATAAATCCCATTTGGTCGTGGTGTATAATTTTTTTGATGTGTTGTTGAATTCTGTTTGTTAGGATCTTATTGAGTATTTTAGCATCTATATTCATTAGTGATATTGGTCTATAATTTTCTTTTCTTGTTGGGTCTTTCCCTGGTTTGGGGATCAAAGTGATGTTTGCTTCACAGAATGTGTTGGGTAATATTCCTTCTTTTTCTATATTTTGGAAGAGGTTTATTAATATAGGTACTAGTTCTTCTTTAAAGGTTTGGTAGAATTCTGATGTAAAGCCATCTGGTCCTGGGCTTTTCTTTTTAGGGAGATTCTGTATAGTTGATGCTATTTCAGAACTTGATATAGGCCTGTTCAACATTTCCACTTTGTTCTGGCTAAGTCTTGGTAGGTGGTGTACTTCCAGGTATTGGTCGATTTCTTTCAAATTTTCATATTTCTGAGAGTAGAGTTGCTTGTATTATTCATTAAGGATTTTTTGAATTTCTGAGGGGTCTGTTGTTATTTCATCATTACCATTTCTGATTGATGAAATTAGAAATTTTACTCTTTTTTTCCTGGTTAGGTTGGCCAAGGGTTTATCTATTTTATTGATCTTTTAAAAAAACCAACTTTTGGATTTATTGATCTGTTGTATAATTCTTTTATTTTCGATTTCATTTAATTCTACTCCAATTTTGGTTATTTCTTTTCTTCTGCTGGGTTTGGGGTTGGAGTGTTCTTCCTTCTCCAGTTGCTTGAGATGTCCCATTAAGTTATTAACTTCTCCTCTTTCTGTTTTCTTGAGGAAGGCTTGCAGTGCTATAAATTTCCTTCTTAGGACTGCCTTTGCAGTATCCCAGAGGTTCTGATATTTCATGTCTTGATTGTTGTTTTGTTCCAATAATTTGGTGATTTCCTTCTTAATCTCATCTATAACCCATCTATCCTTCAGCATAAGGTTGTTTAGCTTCCATGTTTTTGTATGGGTATGCAGGTTCCTGTTGTTATTAAGTTCAACTTTTATTCCATGATGGTCTGAGAAGATGCAAGGAATAATTTCCACTTTTTAAAATTTGCTGAGGTTAGATTTGTGGCCTAGGATGTGGTCAATTTTGGAGTATGTTCCGTGGGCTGATGAGAAGAATGTGTATTCAGTTTTGTTGGGATGAAATGTTCTGTAGATGTCTGTTAAGTCCAGATGTTGAATGGTTATTTTTAAATCTAAAATTTCTTTGCTTAGCTTCTTTTTGGAGGATCTATCCAGCACTGCTAAATGGGTGTTAAAATCTCCAACTACTATGGAACTGGAGGAAATCAAGTTGCTCATGTCTGTTAGAGTTTCTGTTATAAATTGAGGTGCATTCTGGTTGTGTGCATAAATATTAAAAATTGAAATCTCATCATATTTCGTATTTTCTTTAACAAATATGAAGTGTCCTTCCTTATCCTTCCTGACTTTGGTTGGTTTAAGCCTATTGTGTCTGTGAATAGAATTGCAATGCCTGCTTTTTTCTGCTTTCTATTTGCCTGGAGTATAGATGACCTTTCCTTCACCTTGAGTCTAAATTTGTCTTTTAATGTAAAATGTGATTCTTGTATGCATCAGATATCTGGCTTGAGTTTTTGTTTCCAGTCAGCTAACCTGTGCCACTTTAGAGGACAATTTAAACCATTCACATTAATTGAGAAAATTGTTAAGCCTTTTGAGAGTCCGGTGGCCTTTTTTTATCCTTGTGTGACTGTACAAGTTGAAATTTGATCAAAATTTTCTGGGTGGGTTTACTTTTGTGGTGGAGCATTATGCTGGTCTTTATGGAGGATAGGTCTGATAATATCCTGGAGAGTTGGTTTAGTTGTGGCAAATTTCTTCAACATTTGAATGTCATTAAAGTATTTAATTTCTCCATCATAAATGAAACTCAGTTTAGCTAGGTACAGGATCCTGGGTTGAAAGTTATTTTGGTTTAGGAGATTAAAAGTTGATGACCATCCTCTTCTAGCTTGAAAGGTTTCAGCAGAGAGATCTGCAGTTATTCTAATGTTCTTCCCCTTTAGGTGATGGTTTTCTTTTGTCTTGCTGCTTTCAGAATTTTCTCCTTTATATTAACTTTAGTGAAATTGATTATGATGTGTCTGGGGGATGTCTTATTTGGGTTGAGTTGTGCTGGAGTTCTGAAACTGTCTGCTATCTGAATTTCAGAATCTCTTGGTGTGTCTGGAATGTTCTCCTTCATAATCTCATGGAGAAGAGACTCTGTGCCTTGTGAAGCCACTTCATCGCTTTCAGGGATCCCTATAAGACGAATATTAGTTTTCTTCAAATTATCCCAGAGCTCTTGAGAGCATGATCTGTTTTTGGCCTTCATTTCTCATTCTCTTTGAGAGTTTGGGAGCATTCAAAGGCCTTGTCTTCAATGTCAGAAATCCCTTCTTCTGCTTCCTCCATTCTGTTACTGAGGGATTCTACTCTATTTCTCAGATCTTTGAGGGCTGCAACTTCTTGTCTCAATGTGTCAAAATCTTTGGTCATTTGGTCTTTGAATTCATTGAATTCTTGAAATATCTTTTGGGTTACTGCTTGGAATTCTAATTTGATCTTATTTGCTATCCAGATTCTGAATTTGATTTCTGACATCTCAGCTATTTTTTTGTGCATGGGATCTTGTGCTGTGTCTGCCCCATTGATCCTTGGGAGAGTTGATCTACTATGACTATTCACATTGCCAGAGTTTTTCTGTTGATTTCGCCTCATGATTGTTTTTCACCATTGCTTCTGGCTGTCCTCAGAGTTGGGGAGGTGTTCCTCCAAGATTAGAGCCCAGCGGAATCACTCTATTTTTGCTAGATCTTTGTAGGGGGTGGCCCTCTGTAGTTCCTCTGTGGCTTCCCCAGCCAGGGAGTTCTGGTTGTGGAAGCAGCTCCAGAGTGTGACACACCTGGATATAGCAACAGGGTGGGAGGTGCTGCACACGGTTCTGGTAGTGCCTGGCACCCAGTGACTTTGGCACAAAGAACCCAAGGCTCCAGTAGTCTCTGGCCAGGAGAAGGGCTCTGCACAGAGGCGGGGAGGGCTCTGGAGGGCATGCGGCTACCAGAGTCCCTGGCGAGATGAGCAGCCTTGTATGGAGGCAGGGAGGGTACAGGAGGGAGGATGCAGGGTTACGCAGCTCCTGTAGTTCCTGGTCAGGGCATGCGGAGGCCCATCAGGTACAGGTTGTGGGTCGGTGGTCGTGGCGCAGCTCTGATGGAGGTCTGGGTGGCGCCAAGCCCAGGAGTTTGAGGTTGCTATGAGCTGTGATGCCATGGCACTCTACCCAGGGCCACAGCCTGAGTCTCCAGTGTGCCAAAACTGGTCTCACTCTGCCCCTGAGGGTTAAGGCTGTAAGGCAGCTCAGTCCCCGCCTTTAGGCTGCTCAGTCACTAGGTTACTAGCTCCCATCAGATCCTTGCTCTGTGACCCTGAGGGCGGAGCATGCCAGGGCAGTTCTCTCACAATGGCTCCCTGCAGCCAACAGCCGAACACTATTAGCTCCATCCGGCTTAGTGGCTCAGTCTGGGGCCCTAGACAATGCCCAAAGTTCACACTCCTGCTGAAGGTCTCCCCAAAGGCAGTTCAACTGAGTGCCAAGTCCAAAAACACTGAAACAGTTCACAGGTAAGGCCTTTCTGGTTTGCAGTCTCACTGCTGCTTGTACTTATGGCTGCCAGCGGGATTAGGTCGATTGGACTCAAGCAACCACTTGCCAGTTTTCCACTGTTTTTGTCCTCCTCTTGGGGTCCAGAAGTCTCTTTCTGACTCCCTGTATCTGCAAAGGGATGATTATATGCAGATCCCACCAGCCAGAGATGCCTAGAGTCTTATCTCCCCAGAGTCACTGTGCCCTGTTTCAGGGAGGCTGTTACTCGGCCGCCATCTTGGATTTTCTTTCTTTCTTTCTTTCTTTCTTTCTTTCTTTCTTTCTTTCTTTCTTTCTTTCTTTCTTTCTTTCTTTCTTTCTTTCTTTCTTTCCTTCTTTCCTTCTTTCTTTTCTTTGAAACAGAGTCTCACTCTCTTGTTCTGACTGGATAGTGTCATGGTGTCATCATAGCTCACAGCAACCTCCAACTCTTATGCTCAAGCATGCTCATAGCTCATCCTCTTTAGTAACTGGAACTACAGGCACCTGTCATGTATGCCCAACCAGTTTTTTTCTATATTTAGTAGAGATAGGATCTCGCTCTTGCCCAAGCTAGTCTCAAACTGGTGAACTCGAGCAAGCCACTCACCTTAACCTCCTAGAGTGCCAGAATTACAGGCATAATGTACCATCCCTGTAATCTTCAGACTTTTTTCATGAGCAGAAAACATGTCTTAGAATGTGTGTTTCAGAATAAATCTGTAGGATTTCTCTTTTAGTATAAATAATTGATGAAGTTTGATCCACATGTAGAATAAACTTAGAAGAAATTTAGTTAAGCTGAAAAGTTTCTCTCTTCATTTGCATTTACAATATATATTATTATGAATTATTTGGTTTGTGTTTTTAAGTTCAAAATAGTACTGGGGTACACAGGACGTTGTTACATGAGTAGCTTTCCTAATGCTGCTTCAGGGATGGTGTGCCCATGTGAATAGTGCTCATTGCACCTGTCAGGTAGGTGTTCACTCCTCCTTCCGTCCACCTTCCCCCTTTCTTAGTTTCCAACAACTTTTATTTGTCTCTGTGCCTATCCATCATTCCCAAGTTATTAGACAGTACATGTGCTCTTTGTTTTTCCATCCCTGAGATACATCATCACTTAGGTTAATGGTCTTTTTGGTTTAAAGAAAATAAAACGTTTTGTCCATCTGACTTAGATCTTAGTACATCATTCTCTGAAAATTTCCAATGTCTGTCACAAGCCTCTCCCTAAATAACAATTTAGGAAGGCAAATAATAAGGAGAGCTAAGTGAAAATCCGACTCAATTAATATCTTTAGAACTTTGTGTTCTGTTAACAATGACTGATGAAATGCAAGAATTTTCTAATGTGGTGTTAAAAAGCCTGAATTCTGAGGGGTGAAATGGCAAAAGCTCCGTTCTCTGGCTTCCTCCGTTGTTCCTCTATGGTGTGCATGCTCTATCTATCTATTTCTTCACAAACTCCCGACAGATTCTTATCCTGCAGGTATGTGTCTGGGTCATTGGGAAAAATACTGTGACGTACTGTATTGTGTACACTGTGGAATTTACTTGTGTTAACTTTTTTTGTGGTGTATGTTGGCCGTGATCAATACACAGTCATTACCATTTGGAATGGTTCAGGGTAAGGGTGGACCGTGCATGTACTGTGAGCCTTTAATTTAATCTCTCAAACCACATGGCCTTGTCATGTAAATCATGAAACTTTTTTATGGTAGCTTATAGATTTATTTTTAGAAATAGATTTATATATTATAGATTCTTCATTAGAAGGTATTAATTATATTGAAGCAACACTGCCATAAAATCTTCATCTTTTTTTATTTTTCATCTCACTTCTTTTCCTCTGTTCTCTTCCGATCTGATTCTTCCATACCCAATTGAAACATTTAAAGATAGGCCTATACAATGTAGCTGTGGAAAACTCTAATATTTAAGAGCAGTATTAAGACTATTCCAAATCCTGTTTTGTACTCCACTGGCACAGTTTGGTCTTTTATCATTACTTAATTCTCAGATTGAAATGCATTCCATTTTCTTTGTATGACCATCAATTTTTGTGATTTATTGCTTAATGTTAATATTATTTGTTTATTGAATTATAGGAAATATTATTACTTACACTTGCTTATCTTACTAAGAGGGTTCCAGTAGAATTGCCATTATTAATGGAACTGATTGTATAATCATCCTTCAGGTTACAAATTAAAGAATAACATTGAAAACCTTTAAAAATACATTAGCTCAGTACCTCAAGAATGGAATAAAAAGTACCCAATGTACTCAGCCCTACTATGAAACTAATTTAGGGTTTTCACATGAAAGCTATAACCCAGTTACAACCTAAGAATAGGGGGAAGGGGGAAAGAGGGGGAGGTGGGTAGAGGGAAGGGGATTGGTGGGATTACACCAGTGGTGCATCTTACAAGGGTATATGTGAAACTTGGTAAACAGTCTGTGAAGCTAGCGAATGATGCCCCATGATCATATCAATGTACACAGCTATGATTTAATAAAAAAAATATAAAAATAAAAATACATTAGCGACCCTCACATTTCAAGACAGTAAGAACTACAAATCTCAAGTAATTAAAAAAGGGATACAGTTATTTATAAAAACAATATAATAAAATATAATTTAAGAATACACAAGCAAGATTCAAACCTGATTAGATTTCTCCCACAACTAATACATCTTCAAAGTCTTGGGCTAAAGTTAATTGTGTTGTTCTTCTGAAAGAAAGTCCTAGAATACTCCAAAACAAAGGTATTCACATATTTAAATTAACCTCTCTGAAGAAATATTTTGAAAGAGGTTATAGATTTTCAAGTTAAGGGCATCAATCAATCACCAGAGAGCATCAGCATTATCTAGATGGGCTCCGAGGAGGTGTTTCCTCACCTGTATTCAGAGGGAACAGCTAGAAAGAATAAGATCAGAATCTTTTTAATTATTATTTTTTTTAATTTTTTAATTTTATTTATTTTTTTATTAAATCATAGCTGTGTACATTAGTATGAAAGATTAAAAATTAATGAGCACAAATTCCCATATTATTTAGGACTCTTAAACTGATATCACTTTATAAAAACTCAAATTTTATCAGTTTATAAAAGGTCTCTTTCTGTGGGATTTACTATCACAAGAGATTTTTAAAAGCAAGTTTTATTTGTCACCTGATGTTAAAGTCCCTACGTTAGCTTACTCCAAAATCAAAGGACCAAGCAAAAATTTCCACTATGGTTGAGAAAAGTGATTGATTACACAAAACAAAAAGAAATAAGAATTTATGTGACAACACCAGATTATTTCCCCTTTGTTGTTAGCAATCTCAGTAGACTGCAGAATTTCTATGCTTGTCACATCATACGCAGTGTTATTCAAATTTTAACTTGTATCAGAATCATTTGGAGGATTTATTAAAACATATAATTCTAAGCTCCACTCCCAGAGGTTCTAATTCAGTAGGTCTGGGGAAGAAGAGAGAAAAATGTGCATTTCTGACACATTTCCAGGTGAAGCTGACGGTGTGGTCTGGAAACCACTCATGGTAAATTTCCTTGTTAAGCACTAGTGACTGACCTGAAGAGTCATGTGACTAGCAATCGCAATATTATTAATTAGATGATAAATTTTGCAATGCTTATTTTATCTTGAGAAAAACAAATATTGCCTTTGGGGGGGAAAAAGTTAGTTTTCTGAATTTGAAGTGACTTTGGGGAACTCAGAAAAAGTGTCTGATCAGAAGCAGCCACTGGCCAACATGCCGCTCCAGGAAAACAAGGGGCAGGTGCAGACAGCTGCCTGCCTCTGGGTTGCTCTTCACACAAACAGCGCTGTGAAATCACAGAGAAGCAACACAGGACGCTCAGAGCCGAAAAGAAAACAAACAAACAGGGAAACAGGTGACAGACAGATAACGTACAAGGTTAGAGACCGCGTGGGGAGTAAGAGGAGCACAGAACGCTCGGGCACCCCCTGCTCTGCTGGGCTGAGAACTGCTGGACAGCTCGCACCGCCCCCACTCGCCTCTGCTGGGGGCAGCCAGGCACCTGCCGGGAGTCCATCCCATCCCGAGCCACTGCGCCAGACAGCAGGTGCAGCAGGGCTCGCACAGCAGTTAACCTGTGCCCTTGGGTGCTCCACTCCAGGCCTGCACTGGGCTAGGGATTGATTGGGGATTCCTTAAGCCCTACTGGGTGAACTGAAACCCAGCGCTTCCCCAGCAGAGTGCAAGGGTATCTGAACACAAGGACTGATGGGGGTGGGCTGCAACCTCAGAGACATTGAGCTGCCACTTCACTGTAGCAGGTCCAGAGAAGGGCATGGAGAGCTCTGCTGTACTGACATCTGCTCTTACTGCGGCATCCTGGTGGCCCTAAACCCAATGGAACAGCCTTGCCTGCCATATGATCAGCTCAGGCTCCACCTTCCAGGCCTGCACTGCCTCCAGTGGATTTGGCCCCTTGACCAGCCCTCGGACTTGCATCAGCCCTGCCATCCCTACCCGCCCCCCATCTGGCTTCCTGGTCTGCTCAAACTCTCTGCTTTAAGCTGCTCACCAGTCTGAGCCCTAATGCCACATCTATGCCTCCAGAGCCCCTGCCAGGCCTGAGATATCAGCCCCGAGTCTGCAGTGCAGCCAGTGGATACCAAGATCCTCGGAGCCTCTATCATCATAGCAGACCCAACAGATCTACACCAAAGTCCAAAGCCCCCGATGAGCCCCGAGGCTCAAGCTGCTGGTGTGCTGAGGGATTGATTGTAAGAACAAAGGCACCCAACCAGGGAACTCATGAAATTCACAGCCAGATGCTGAGATTACCACTGAGCTAGAGCTCTAGCTAGTGACACCCCTGACTTGAGTTAAGTGGGACAGATTCCAGCAAAGAATTGAAGCCCCCCAAACCTGTGACCCCTGAGCTGTGGAAAAAAGCCATGTCATGGACAAGAAGAAACCAGCAAAACAGTCCTGGCAACACGAAAAATCAAAATGTATCAACACTACCCCCTCAAGTGATGGAAAGGGAACTACAGCTGAGAACTCAGATTACAAGGAAATTTTTGAAATAACAGAAATGGAATTCAGAATATGGCTCACAAAAAAGATGAATGGAATTGAAAAGAAAGTTAAAAACCAGTGAAAAGAAATCCCAAAATTATTTCAGGGCAATACCAAAAAATTCACTAAAGGACTAGACAAAATTGGAAAGATATAATGGTACCTAAAGAAAGGAAGGAGTCAATTAGGGAGTTTCAAAACACAGCAGAACGTTTTAGCAACAGATTAAACCAAGGAGAAGAGAGAAACTCAGAGCTTGGAAACAAGGCCCCAGAGCTAACCCAACCATTTAAGGAGGCGGAGAAGACAAAATCAAAGAAACAGGCATTAAATAGAAAGATGTGGGACTACACAAAACTCACAAATGTACAAATTATAGGCATCCCTCAGGGAGAAGAAGAGAGTGCTAAAAGCATGGAAAACCTATGTGAAGGTATTTTTCAAGAAAATACCCCTAGTATTGCCACAGATACAGACATCCAGACAGGATATAGTCTCTGAGCTCCAGAAAGATACATGGCAAATAGGACATCTACATGATGCGTAGTAATTAATCTGGCCAAAGTTGATATGAAAGAGAAAATTCTACAAGCAGCTAGAGGTAAGCAACCACTGACCTAAAAGGAAGAACCCATCAGGATACCAGCAGACTTCTCAGAAGAAAACTTACAAGCCAGTAGGGAGTGAGACACATCTTCAATCTTCTTAACAGAACAACTGCCAGCCTAGAATTTTGTATTCAGCAAAACTAAGTTCCACCGTTGATGGAAAAATCAAGGAAGTCCTCAGATCTGCATAATACATAGGACAGAACAATAGAGACCCACCCGTGTAAAACCATCCAAACGCTGAAAGTGCAGGCCTAGATATTGCAATAGCTCAAGCGGTAAAACAAAGCAGTAATGTTCCACCAACAGCAGGAACAGAAATCTATCAGCCTTATCAATTCTGCTGATAAATGTGAATGGCTTAAACTCTTACTCCAGAGACATAGGCTCACTGAATGGATGAAAAAATAAAAGCCAAGTATTTGCTGTCTCCTGAAAACATGTATATTGGATCCATTAAAATAAACTTATGGATAAGCATAAAATAAAGTTATGTTCCCCATAAACTTGAAGACAAAGAGGCAAATAAATCACTATGATTCTAAGTGTGAAAAGTTACAGGGCACAGGGAAAAAACGTTCTCTGGACACTGTTTACATTCCCTATTGTTTTTTATGATGAAAACTCTACTTACTTCAGTTCATTTTGGAGATTCCTTAATGTCAGGATTTCCTCAATAGATTAGTGGCTGTGAGTAGTTTAACCCAGTACTATTATTTCCTTGACCAGTGATGGTCTATATCTGGTCATATTATTCAGTTGGTACCAACGCTACCCAGTTAGCAGAAGTAAACTGAGCAGGATTTCTAGGAAAACTTTCAAACGAGAAATAATTAACAGATATCACCTCCTTCTGCCATTCACTGATCACATTATTTCCTCTTTGAAATGTTAATAGAATACGTTCATGTCAAACAACCATCCTGCAACAGAAAAGAGACAAGAAAAAGAAAAGTCCAAATAATTTAGAAATATGTTGCCCATGACGTCACACACCTGCCGCACAAATGTTACCAGCTGGGTATTTCTTTAGACTTCTTGGTATCACATAACAAAATGTCTCCCTGTTAAACTAATATAAACTAAGGTTTCTACTACTTTTGGGACAACTCTTATTTCATACAGGAGAATAAATCTCCGTTATATTATTCTATAATTTCCACATGAAGGTGATCAATTACAACTCTCACTGCTTTATAAGACGCTATGCTTTATTCTGAAGAGCAAACATTTTTAAAAGTGCTTATTTTTTCATTAAAATATAAGGCAGTCCGATTCCTTGAACTTGAATTCAGAATATTATACTAAAAAATCATGCTTTTGAAAGACACTAACAACAGCTTTAAAAAATTAAAGATACACACACACTCAAATATAAGATGAAAATCACTACAGACTAGCAATGCATCTGGGCCTGTGGGTTTTAAATTCAGATCGAGAGGCAGTGATCTTGATGCTGTCAAAACTTTTGTGATTACTCTAACCAGGACAGGACAAAACAAACAAAGAAAACAACAACAGAAATAAGTAAAGCCTTTGCAGTGTTTGAGAAGTTAAGTGCGTGGGCCCAGTGGAGTACTGAGAAATAAGGAACCTGTTAGGCATTCTCTGTAAACAAGTGCAAAGTTTCTTTAGATGATATGCCAGAAATGGAATTTCTGAGTCATAGAATATGCTTATTTTCAACACTGTGAAACATTGCCAACTGCCTCCCAACATTGTAATGATTTATAGTGTGATTAACAGTGCTTAGACTTTTAGTCTCTTCATATAGTTATAAATAAATACAGTAGGAGCTCTGTAAGTTGTGCAAAGGACTGTATCAAACTAGTCAACATATGGAGCTGCTTCATGTAAGGAACTAGGCCTACTATACTGATACGTACATGTAGTGATTGTCTAGTCTGTGATAATTAGGTCAACTTGATAAGGAGGTCAATGAGGGAGGTCGTCAACTATGGAGGTTCTGTGTTTTGTTTTGTTAAATCTTTAAGATTTTTACTCATATGGTGCCGCACCCTCGGCACCAAGCCGCAGCGAGGTGGCGCTGTCCGCGTTGTAAAACGACGGAAAGGAGGTCTGTGCTCCCCGGAGCGAAGCCCCCAGCACCCCCAGTGTGCACAGCAACAGAAATGTTGCCTAGCATGCTGTTTTTGTCGCAATAACTCAAAGGGCATGGCTTCTTGTGAAAGAATACTTACTTGTTATGTTGAATGCCTGTTTGTCCTGTCAAGGTAATCAATAAGATTGAAAGAATGAACACAGTGATTTACTGATCCAGATTGAGCACAGAAAGAATAGCTGTGCCAAACTCAGTGGCTCCAAGAGAGCCTGTACAACAGCACGTTCCCACCATAAATGTCAGTAAACTGAGACAATGCAGGCACAGCAAACAAGATGTTCCATCACGATATACACCATCACCATCCACAGTAAAACTTTCCTTAAAAAACATCTTACTTCACTAATCAATCAAATCATAATAGAATAAGCACATATGATTAATAATAAGCACATAATAAAAGTATATATAATCAACATTAACTTAAAATTTATATGTCTAATAAGAGCCTTAAAACAAATTATGCCTTTACTATTACTTAAACACAAATGTAAAGAATTACACTATACTAACATTCCACAGATAAGAGGAAGCAAGAGGAAGCAAGCAGGTTTCGCTGATAACCACTAGCCTTTGTTCCCCTTAAGGACAGGACATTGAGAAATAGCAATAAATGACTACTCACGTCTGCAAACTTAAAATATAACCTGTAAAGGTCAGCAAATTGTAAAAATACTTTGTGTAACCTGTAATGCTTTGTGTAAAATGTATAAATACCAACTTCTGAACTCAGTAAAACGCAGCTGCATACTTCACCAAGTGCTGTGTGACAGACTGTCATTCCTGCGTCGACCTTTCAACCAACCTGACTCCGTTTCCCTGCTTTCCCTCGGACTGAAGCCCACCGACAGGGTGGTCCGCAGCAATATGGTGGATGTAAAATTGTATCTTTCTTTTAAAAGAATATATGTCTGTTGGCTAGTTAGATTGAATAGCTCTTCAAAATGTTTACTAGATATTTATATTTTATCTTCTTTGAAGTATCTATACATATTCTTACCTAAATCTTTACTAAGTATTTTTTACTTATTATTGATTTGTAAATATTCTGTAATACAAACACTAATATTTTCACTCTACGATATGTAGATAATTGTTATTCTAGTGTTTCTATTTATTTATCTTTGCTTATGTGGTATTCAAGCATGTTGAATTCTTTCTTCTGATTTCTGTTTTATATCTAGCCTAAGAGATCATTCTTTATTTTGAGTTCTCTAACACATTATATATGTTAATTTCAATACTAAAAAGTATCTATTTATTATAGATATTAATTTCAATTGGAATGTTTCTATGCCAAATAAAATAGAGGAATTTACTTTTCCTCCTTCTCCAGAAGGTAGTTGCTTCAATGCATTTTGTTAAATAGTTCTTAAAAAAAAAAAAAAACAGAAACAAAAACAAAACCAGAATCTCACTCTGCCACTGGGGCTAGTTTGCCATGGCATCAACCTAGCTCACCCCAACCTCAATTGTTTAGGCTTGAAAGATCCTCCTGCCTCAGCTGCCCAAGTAGCTGGGACTATAGGACCCTGCCTCAACGTCTGGTTAATTTTCTTTCTGTTTTTAGTAGAGACGAGGTCTCCCTCTTGCTCAGATTGGTTGCAAACTTCTGAATTCAAGCAATCCTCCTATCTCAAAGAGTACTGGGATTACGGGCGTGAGCCACTGCACCCAGCCTAGTTATTCCTCACTGATTTTTAAGTATTTTTAAATCAAGGGCTTATGTGTTTGAAAAACATGGGCAATATTTGACAAGGTGACAAATAATCACACTAAATTATTTATTGTGAGAATATACCACCACCTTCAATGTTTTCTTTTGTGAAAATTGTCTTAGGAAATCCTGACCTAAATTTTTACACTTTTGTAAGAATGTTAGAATCAATTTATCAAGATTTCCACCCATCGAGACAAAACTGTTGAGATTATGAATGTATTTGTACTATCTTAATATTTTAGTTTGAAGAAATGCAACATTTTTAATACTGAGCCTTAAAAATCACAAACATGAGTATCTTTTCATTTATTGAAATCTTCTTATATCTTTCATTGATATTTTACAATTTTTTCTAGAGCTGTTTAATGTCATTTAATAGTTTTAAGTCATTTTTATTTTAATATTTACTCCATTAACTTTTATGTATTTGAAATGAATGAATACATTAGATATGTGGAAATTTCAGTGAGCTATTTAATGATGTTTTAATAAACAAAGCACAGGGTACTCATCTATAGACTGTATAACCATCTGGTTTAGACTCACATCAAATTTAAAATAGTAGTTTCCACTAGAGATAGAAAAAACATAAAATGAAAAAGGATCTAGAAGGTTATAGCTTCATCTATAAATTATTCTTAAAATAATTGGAGAATATAAAGTAAATATGAAATTGTTTAAACTTTTTAAGAGAAGGCATTGTCTATGTACTATCAATAGTGCCTCTATAGTTAGTTTTATTTAATTTTCCATGTAATTAAAGAAGAAACATAACAAGGTGAAGCATTAAAAGATAACCATAATAAAATCAAATAATAATGAACAGAAATAAATTGAATATGCCACCTATGTATTGGCTATTTTCTCCAAAAAAAGGAATTCTCAGTTCTAAAAGAAAGGAGCTTTTGGGGTCAATAACGCAGCATTTGAATACTCTGCTTAGAATCTGGAGCAGGTGCTAAACTGCTGAAGTGTCAGAGTCTCCACTCGGCCTGACGCTCTGAGGCCAGTTAATAGCATCAAGCTTTACATCCTTATTAGCTGCACATAACTGATATTCTTACGCCCAGGCTGCCCTGTGCTTTCTTTCAACCGTTTCCACAGCAATCTCTAAAACCTCTGTTCATTCTAAAGAGATCTTTCTTTAACCTATAACTTTTCACAGAACTCTCCTATCTTGTCCTTGCCTGAGGCTAAAACTTGACATTTTCCCCCCTGAAGCTTTCTTCAGAGGAGGAGGGTAGGCATTGTTCCCTGCTTCATCTATCTCTGGATAGGGAGATAACGTCAGTCGTATCCTACCAGGGTTTCATTGTCACTTACATAACTTTTTTTTTATTAAAAAATATCACGTCGATTGCCTGGGCCTGAAGTCTTGTACCATCATTTCCCAGCTATGTGATTTGGGGTAATTAATAATTATTTCTGTAACTCAATGCTTTCTTCTGAAAAACAGAAATGCAAAATGAGAATTAATTAACTTAAAACACATAAAGCACATTGGAAGTAGCTTTTGTAATGTAAGCTGAGAATATTTTTTCTCACATATATTCATTATTATAATGTCTACTAGAAGAGCCCAATCTGTATTTTTAATTTCTACCATTGGTTTTATATACGATCTCTGTTATAACATAGAACTTCAAACTTTTAAAAATGCAAGTCCACTTTCCTAGTCATTGACTTTACGTATTCTCTTATGATATGATTTCAGACAAACTATCATCTTATTTATTCCATATTGAATGATGCTTTGCTACTAATTCACATCTGTTATGCATGAGGGATACATAAATATAAAAATATTTATTACTATAAGGAGGCAAAAAAAAGCTGAGGTAATAACCGTTTAAACTAAATAGCTACTAGTTTTTAAATGTGTAGAATGAAGGGGATTCAACCCAATAAATACAGGCAACCATGAAAAAAAGTACATTTTCTTTTTTCTATTATCCACAAATAAAAAGGGCCTGTATTTATGCTGTCTCTGAAATTAAAAAAAAAGAAGAAAGAAAGAAAAGGCCTGCATTATAATACAGCCTTATATTGGTACTATTGGTGAACACTCCACAGCAGAAGTAAATTCATTTACATTCTAGTCACCAGGATAAAATCGCACCCTGCAGTGGCCGTGCATCCTAAACAATTTTTGTGATCTTCCCAGAACACACTAAGTAAGAATAAAGACCAGAACCAATGTAAACATAATAATGGGTTTAGAGATTTTATCTATAAATTCATTCTTCACTATAAATTGAAAAACTTTAACAAAAGTTAGAAAAAAACTCACTCATATATATTTATAAAAGTAGCTTAGTCTAAGGCTTCCTAGATCATCACCCTTGAATTATATAATGAAAATGAAGTATGTCTATCCAACCATTGTAAAGATATTTACACAACTCCTTCAAGCAAGAATTCCATACTTGCAACTGTCTTAAATTGGCACTAACTCTATGATAATTCCTAAAACATTAATTTACACCATTTGATATTTTACATTGGTTTTGCAATGGTCCAAGCTTACGGTCTCTCTGTGACAAAGGTAAAACAACTAAGAAATCAGGTCTCAGAGAATTCCCTGAGCTTCTAGTTGTATTCTATTCAACATCACAATGATAGAATTATTCCATTCTTAATAATTTATAAATAAGGTTTAGTGTTTCTCTAAGCGTGGACACCTACATATCAAAACCATTCTGGGGCATCTATGAGGATAAGACATTAATACTATTAAGGCATCATTAGCCTTTTTGCTGTGTTGACATTTGCACTGATAGTTCAAAAACAATATATAAAGCTCCAGACCCTTAAGCATGAACAAATGAAGCCTAGCTGTGGTTGCAATCATCGAATTCCTCAAAGTAATAAATTTGAAGTAAAAAAAAAAATCTAGTTTCACTTAAGAATGTCTTTGATGATGATGGCTCAGCACCAACCACATACGCCAAGGGTGGCAGGTTTGAACCCCGCCTGAGTCAACTAAACAACAATGCCAAGTGCAACAAAAATAGCCAGGTGCTGTGGTGGGCACCTGTAGTTGTATCTACTTGAGAGGCTAAGGTAAGAGAATTGCTTAAGGCCAAGAGTTTGAGATTGCTATGTGCTTGTGACACCACAGCTCTCTACCCAGGGTGACATAGTGAGACTATGTCTCAAAAAAAAAAAAAATATGCCTTTGATGAAGGAATAAAAATTATTTTCTTATCAGATATCAACCATTCAGTATAATATTTTTCAATATTCTATGTGATGAAATGGAAAATACATATAAAACTCTTCTACTCAAAACAAAATTATCATGGCAGGAATTGCTCTTTGCAATTGTTTGAGTTGTGGCCAGCCACTTTTTTGTGAAACATCATTATACTTGAAAGAATTAGAGGAAGACAAATGACAGTTGTTTAGGTTTTGGATATTATACCAATATTTTCTTCAATATGAAATGAATCTGCTGTTTCAAAAAGAACAATTAAATTTATTTGTGGTTAATGATAAAATTTGAGTTTTCAAGTAAACATTAGAAATTTGGAAAATATGTTATCTATCATGATGAGCTTGATAGCTTCACAAGGGTTAAGGGGTTTACTGATCAGGATAGTAGTGATAAAAAAGAGTGGAATTTAAATTTCACCAATTTATAGAAATATGTCAAAAGTTAGGAGCTCTGCATAAAGCAGAAAAATTTTTCCAAATGAGCAGCCATGCATAAAAGGATGAGTTCCAAATGCAAGATGGATGAACCAATAGATTTTAAAGGAATCAAGTATTAAACAACCTCAAAGTCATAGTTTGAGAATGTACACTACAAGTAACCTTCAAGAAAGTACTACTGTTAAAAAAGTACATACCTAGTTTTGGTGTGGGAAAAGAAAAATATGCTTAATCATGTGAACAGGTTATTAAAACACTATGACTTTTCTAACATATCAGAATTTGAGCCTGGACTTTTCTTCATGTTTAAACCAAAATAAAATCTCTGTGACAAATTAAATGCAGAGTAGATACAAGACTCTAGCTGCCTTCTATTTACTTCAGCATTAGACAGATTAGCAAAATTATAAAATAATTCCAATCGTTTTCTTTTTCTTTTCTTTTTTTTTTTTTTTGTTGAGACAGATTCTTACTTTATCTCCCTTGGTAGAGTGCTGTAGCGTCACAGCTCACAGCAACCTGAAACTCATGGGCTCAAGTGATTCTTTTGCCTCAGCCTCCCAAGGAGCTGGGACTACAGGCACCACTACAATGCCCGGCTATTTTTAGAGACAGGGTCTTGGTTTGACTCAGGCTGGTCTCTAATTCATGAGCTCAGGCAATCCACCTGCCTCAGCCTCCCGAGTGCTAGGATTACAAGCATGAGCCACCCTGCCTGACTAATCTTTCCTTTTTTGAAACAGTTTATTTTTTTATTTTTAAAAACTTCTTTCTGTTAACATATACTTGGTTTATTGTTATTTTAATATAAAATAGTAATTTTTTTCAAAATTATTACAGTTTTAACAGCAATAGATGTAATTCTTATGTGCAAAATCTGTTTGGGATCCTTAATGATTTTTGTAACAGTTAGCAAGTTCAGAGACCAAAATGTTTGAGACCCTGATTTAAATCAATACCATGAGTGATCTCATCCTCAGTACTAACACCTGTGCTTTTTGCTCTTGTAGCTGGAAATTACCCTGGTTCTTTGCAACAACATAAGGTAACATTCATAAGACAGGTTTCTTTTGAATCTACTGCATATAATTTTAAACTCTTTCCTCCAGAAATGGTTTCCAATGTGTAATGGTTTAAGGACATGATTTCCTTGAGATTTTTCTGGGTTTTTTCTTTTTGCACAAAAAGCCTGGATCACCGAAATATTATACTTTTCATAACACCTTTTGAGCCCCACTCCTGTAAAAAAAAAAAAAAAAAAAAAAATTGCTAGTTTTCAAAAAAATGTGTTTTTTATTTCTATTAAATTTATTTTTTATTTGCCCCCTTGTTCAAATCCATTGGCATTTTATAACTCTATTTTCTATTGTAATACACATATCTCTGTCAACTCTATGTAATCCAAAAAATTAATTTTGGACTGAAATTTATTAACAAGACCATTTAACAGAGCATTGATAAGAGCAAACGTTGTTCATTCTATTAGAGCCTGTTTTATAGATTGTTCACAATTAATCAATGTTACTGGTATATGTTTTAATCAGCTGCAGAATCAATATTACAATTATTAATCGCTTATTCCATCATCTTACAAGAAGAACAAGATGGAGGAGGAGGAAGAGGAAAAGGAGGGAGAGACTCTGTCAAACTTTCTTTCTAAAATCAAGACTGTATGAATCTATCAGTATAAAGTGGAAATACACTGGTTTGCTCTGACTGCTCTTAAGCGGACCCATAATGGGTCTTCGTTATGCCTATGCTATTATTCCTGAGTTTTTACTTTTTTTTTTTGTTTGTTTGTTTTTTTGATGCAATCAGCAAGAGGATTTTATTCCAGCATGCTGGGGCTTAACTCGCAACTCTTTTAGGAGCAGAGGAGTCAAGCCTGAGTTTTTACATTTTTAAAAAACATTAATATCAAGCTTCTTAGTACGTTGCTCTCAGGAGCCTTCTACACTCACTGTATACTTTATTTTTATTCAATTTCAGAATATGACAGGGTGCACACACTTTGTTTACATAATTTGTTTTTGCACTTTTTGAGTAAAAGTTATAAGGTGCCCTTCACCCAGAATACATGCATTTCCTCAGTTAGGTGTGGACTGACACTTGCCCTCCCACCTCCGCCACCTACTTTGTGTCCTGTTGAGTTTTACTTCCATGTGTTCACATAAGTGTTGATCGACAAGTTCCAATTTGGTCCTGAGCCCATGTGGTGTTTTCGCTTGTAGAGAATGGCCTCCAATTCCACTCAGGTTCCATTCAGGTTGTTACAAAACATACTAGGTCACATTTTTATGGCTGAATAGTACTCCATGATGTGTATATACCAAACACAGTCCATTCATGTATGGATGGGCACTTGGGTTGTTTCCACTTTTTTGGCAATTTTGAGTTGTGCTGCTATAAATACTGAAGTCCAAGTGTCTTTTTGATAAAATATCTTTTCTTTTTTCTTTTCAGTTAATACCTAGGAGTGGGTTTGCTGGATCAAAGGGTAGGTCTACTTTAAATTTTTTGAAGTATCTTCACTCTAGTTACCTTCTATGGAGGTTGTGCCAGTTTTCAACCCTACCAACAATGAGTTCTCCTTTCTCTCTGTGTCCACGCCAGATTCAGTTGCTGCATACATTAAGAGAACAGAACATTTTCTTGCAGCAGTTTTCAAGTTTCTTGCAAATTTTCCACTTTTACTTTTATATCTTAAAGGTTATCAATAGTATTTGTTCCATAAACATTTCAATGAACTTGAATGTAATACTGAAGGGAGTTTATAATGCTTGTATTTTTATTCTGTCCTATCCAGACAGCCACATTTCTCAATATGGCTTAGTATGAGGTCATTTCAAATCTCACCTTAGCAGGTGTGGAAAGCACTTGGTTAAGCAGCTCGTGAGGTGGCCCCAACGATTCCTGCCTCTTATTATGCCCTGCCCTCAGGTACTTCCTTCCCCTTTGGTGAGGGCTACACTTATTGACTGCTTCTATTGAATAGAATGCAATATAATGATGAAATATTACCTCCAAGATTAGGTTATGAAAAGACTGTTTTCTGTCTTGGACACACTCTCTCCCACTTTGTTTCATATTTTTCATCCTGGGGAATATTGGTTCCTGTGTAGTCAGGTGGCCCTGAAGAATGGTCCAGGTGGTGAGGATCTCATCCTGCAACCCCAGAAGTCAGCCTGGGGACTGGGTTCCTCCCTACAATGGATCTCTTCCAACGACAGCATAGCCAAAACTGACAGCGTAAGAACAACCTCATGATGCACCCTGAGCCAGTGGGTCTTGGCTAAGCCATAGCAGATATTTGACCAGACATTTGGTCTTGAAATTCTAAGACAATAGATATTTATTTTTCTAAGTATTGGGGTGATTTGTTAAAGATTATCAATCAATAGAGGCCCTAATGTAATATGGCTTTCCTTAATGTAGTATTGGAATTTGATATCTCTTTCACCATAGGTTTTTATAAATTGTATCTATAATTTAAGAGACAACTAGAGAAAGATTAGAGAAAATAAGGCAGAAAATTCCAAATTTTCACCCAGTAACTGGAGCATTAATAGTGTTGAAGTCAAGTCCTAATGCTTATATACAAGGATATTCTGTTAACAGGGTAATTAAAGATAGTAATTCTTGAAGCACATACAAATGCTATAGAAGGCTATTTTGCTACATTTTTGTATAATTACCAATTCCTCAGTGGCTTCTGGTCCTAATAGATATGTCAAGGGAACACTAGATTGAATTAAATTGCATATTATTTACAAAGATTGTTTTCAGAGAGACAGTAAACCGTTTTTCTTAGCGTTTTTATTCTTTTACTAATGACAAAACTGAATCCCGAGGAAATAAATATTTGTATTCCTGCTGCTTGGTTTCTTTCATCCTTTAGAACAACAATAACTAAACTATATAGTATGCTACTTTTACTCTTCACTCAATAACTGATTGCAGTAGTTGTTATTATAGCCATTTTTTAAGGACATTATGACCTAGGGAGTTTTAATAGATTTTGTGGTAATATCTTCGTTAATAAGAAATAAACTGAAGAGCAACAAATATAGTGATTTTCAGACCTCATTAAAATAGGCTGAGTGCAGGGGCTCATGCCTGTAATCCCAGCACTCCGGGAGGCCAAGGCGGTGGATTGCTTGAGGTCAGGAGTTCAAAACCAGCCTGGGGAAGAGCTAACCCCCTTCTCTAAAAATAAGTGGGTGCTGTGGTGGGCAGCCATAGTCCCAGGTATTTGGGAAGTTGAGGCAAGAAGATCTCTTGAGAAATGTCTGGCAAAATAGTTTTGATTTATCTAAGAAAATCATTATTTCTCCTCCTTTGAGGAATAATTTCATTGGATAAAGAATTCTTGTATGGTGATTTTTTACTTTCAACATAAACATTTCACTCCATTTTGTTCTCCCGGGTATGGCTTGTTCAGAGAAGTCCCTTGTCATTCTTACTTGTCACACTATGGGTAACATGGTTTTCTTTTTCTCTTTTTATGACTTTTTTTTTTTCAAGATTTTCCCTGTCATTGATTTTTTTAAATCTGAATACGTCAGACCTAAGTCTAGACTCTTTGACCTCTCTCCTGCTTGGCATCCCCTGAGCCTCCCAAATCTTTGGTTTGTGTTTGTCATTAATTTTGGACATTTTTAAGCAGAATTTTACACAGAAAATAGCAGACTAGAAACAGTATCTTCATAGCTGTGTGTGATGACGTTGAGAAGAAAAGATTCCAGGCACCTCTGACTTGTGGGCTCTGCCCAGAAACATCCCTTCAGGTGCATGGGAAGGCAGTGGGACACTTCAGGACCCCAAGATGAGGACAAAAGCAGTGAAGAAGCAGCAAGTACTTGCATTTGGGTGGAGGCTAGTCAGTGCAGCCAGGGCTGTGGCTGGGACAGTTTGCAGACAGATAAGGCCTGCACTGAGGGGTTTTTTGCACTTGGGCACTTGGGCCCCATTGTTCTTTTTTTTTTTCTTTTTTTTCCTGCTAATTGTATCCCTTAAGGTGTTTTGTTTGTTTATTTAACTTTGATTTATAGTATTTTTGTTTTTATTCTCTATTTGGTGGAAGTAGGGTCTTGTGTCTGCTCAGGCTGACAAAGAGCTCCAAACTCGAGCACCAAACTCAGCCCCCCAGAGGCTGGGATTTGTGGGTGTGGGTCAAAGTACCCTGCTGTACACCACTGACTCCTATCTCTCTCTTTGTGTTCCTCTCTTCTCTTCATTAATCTTCCTTTTTATTCTCTCCCTTTCCTTTCTCTTTTTTCTTTTTTTAATCTCTTATCCCTTCTCTTTGCTCTTCCTTTTAGTCCTTTACCAAAAGAGAGTTTAACTCCTTAGATCAGAGGAACAGTAACTTAAAGAGCAGGAGGAAGTAAAAGGAAAAAGTAGGGCAAGGAAACAGACAAAAAGAAAACACTCCCGAGGAAGAAACAGCAGAGTAAATCTGCCAATATGAAAAAACAAAACAGAGCAACTCCCCCTGCACAAAGGTATCACGAAGTAGCTACTGCAGAGGATTCCACCTATAAATAAATGTTAGAAATGACAGAAGGGGAAATTAAAATATGGATGGTAAAAACAATGAAGGAAATTGCTGAGAAAGTGGGAAATAACAAAGAGGAAATCCAAGAACAGAATCAAATAAAAGATGAATCATATGAAGGATATTGCAGAGCTAAAGGAATTGAAGCAGTTAATTGGGGTTCTTAAAGATGCCATGAAAGTACTAATAACAGATTAGACCATGCAGAAGAAAGAATCTCAGAGGTAGAGAATAAAGTTCTTGAGCTAACTCAGACATTAAAGAGTCAGAAAAAAAGAGAGAGAAAGCAGAACATTGACTGAGAGAATTATGGCACTTCATGAAGTGTTCAAATGTAAGAATTATAGGTTTCCCTGATGGGAAATAATGCCCCAGAGGAATAGAAGCTGTACTAGAAGATACCATAAAATAAAAATTTCCTAAGAATCACCAAAGATTCTGACATACTTCTTTCAGAGGGATATCAAACCCCAGGTCATCTGAACTCAAACAGAGCTTCTCCAAGATGCATTGTTTTGAACCTGTTCAAAGTCAAGATGAAAGAGAGGATTCTGTAAGCTTCCAGGAGAAAGGGTCAATTAACCTACAAGGTTAGGTTGTGAGATGACTAGAGACATCTCAAATGTAACTTTTCAATCCACAAGAGAATGGTCATATACCTTTAACCTATTTAAACAAAAGAATTTCTGGCCACAATTCTCTATGCTGCTAAGCTAAACATTAAAATTGATGGATAAATCAAATATTTTATTGACATTCAAACATTGAGGAGGTTTGCCACAATCAGATCACCTCTACAGGAAATACTTAGACCTATTCTACACAGTGACCATCACAATAGACCACCAGAAAACTAAATAAACTGAAGAACAAAACCAAGCATTACAATGATGCAAAAGATAAAACTAAGCAATGGGCTTTCACAAAATAACATGAATAGAACTCCACCACACTTTCTCTCAATAAATGTTAATGGCTTGAATTCCCCACTGAAAAGGTGTAGGCTGGCTGATTGGATAAAAAAGCATAAGCCATCCTTTTGCTGCCTGCAGGAAAATCACCTTTGTCCAAAGACAAAGTAAAACTCAGGGTTAAGGAATGCAAAACAATTTTTCAGCTAAATGGAAATCAGAAAAAAGAAGGAGTTGCCATCTTATTTTCAGATAAAGTGAATTTAAAGCAATTAAAGTTAAAAAAGGCAAAGATGGACACTTCATTTTGGAAAAGGTAATGATACAATAAGAGGACATTTCAATTATAAAAATTTCTTTCTTGTTAAGAAAGAAATGTACCCAACTTAAATTCTCCCAGATTCTTGAAACAAACCTTAATTAGTTCAAGTAATATGATATCCTATCCTATAACGCCATAATAACAGGTGACTTTAACACACCTTTTACAGAGCTAGATAGACACTCTAAACAGAAACTAAACAAAGATCCAAGGGACTTAAACGTATCCTAGGACATCTGTGCTTAATAGACCCATACAGAACACTCCATCCCAAAGCTAAAGAATATATGTCTTCTCATCTGATCTATTCTTCAAAATAGATCAGATCCTAGGACACAAATCAAAACTCAACAAAATCAAAAAAACTGAAATTATACCTTATACCTTCTCAGACCTCAAGGCATTAAAGTTGGAACTCAACTCCAACAAAAATTGTCATCCCTACACAAAGGCATGGAAATTTAACAACCTTATGGTGAATGTCGGTTGGGTCAAGGAAGACATAAAAAAGGAAATCAGTAAATTTATGAGCATAACACAATGAAGATTCAAGCTATCAAAACCTGTGGGAAACAGCAAAAGCAGTCCTAAGAAGGAAATATATTGCATTAGATGCCTACATCCAAAAAACAGAAAGAGAGCACATTGACAACCTAATGAATCATATAGAAATGGAGAAGGAAGAGTAATCCAATCCCAAACCTAGCAGAAGAAAGGAGATAACCAAAATTAAATCAGAAATAAATGAAATTGAAAATAAAAGAATCATTCAGAAAATTAATGAAACAAACGTTGGTTATTTGAAAAGATAAAATCAATAAACCATTGGCTAAATTAATCAGAAATAGAAAAGTAAAATCTTTAATAACCTCAATTGGAAATGAAAAGGGGGGAAATAACATCTGATACTACAGAGATATGAGAAATTAACTACCAGAATTACCAGCAACTCTATGCCCAGAAATTTGATAATGTAGAGGAAATGAACACATTCCTGGAATTACACCATCTTCCTAGGCTTAACCAAAAAGAAATAGATCTCTTGAACAGACCAATATCAAGCACTGAGATTACAGAAACAGTAAAAAAGCTTCCAAAACAACAACAACAACAAAAAAAATCTCAGGACTAGATGGCTTAACATCAGAATTCTATCAAACCTTCAAAGATGAGCTTGCACCTATATTGCAGAACCTATTCCAAAACATTGAGAAGGAAGGAACCTTCCACAACGTGTTATATGAAGCAAACATCACCTTGATTCCAAAACCAGGAAAGGATCCAACCAAAAAGGAGAACTGCAGACCAATTTCACTAATGAATATTGATGCAAAAATACTCAACAAAATCTTAGCTAATAAATTGCAGCTACACATTGAAAAAATTATACATCATGATCAAGAAGGCTTTATCCCAGGGATGCAAGGCTGGTTTAACATACGCTAATCCACAATTCATACATCATATCAATAGAAGCAAAAACAGAGACCATATGATCCTCTCCGTAAATGCAGAAAAAGCATTTGACAAAATCCAGCATCCTTTTCTTTTCTTTCTTTTTTTTTTATATATATATATACTTTTTTTGTAGAGACAGAGTTTCACTTTATCGCCCTTGGTAGAGTGCCATGGCGTCTCACAGCTCACAGCAACCTCCAACTCCTGGGGTTGGGCGATTCTCTTGCCTCAGCCTCCCGAGTAGCTGGGACTACAGGCACCCGCCACAACACCCAGCTATTTTTTTGTTGCAGTTTGGCCGGGGCCGGGTTTGAACCTGCCACCCTCGGTATATGGGGCCGGCGCCCTGCTCACTGAGCCACAGGCTCCACTCGCAGCATCCTTTTCTAATAAGAACACTTAAGAAAATAGGCACAGGTAGCACATTTCTTAAGCTGATTGAAGCCATCTATGAGAAACCCATAGCTAACATCATACTGAATGGAGTAAAACTGAAAGCTTTCTCACTTAGAACTAGAACTAGACAAAGTTGTCCACTATCACCTCTATCATACAACATATTTCTGGAAGATCTAGCCAATGCAATCAGACAAAAGAATGGTATAAAGCGCTTCTAAATGGGGACAGAGGAGGTCAAACTCTCACACTTTGCTGATGATATGATCTTATACTTAGAAAACCCCTGAGACTCAACCACAAAACTCCTGGAAGTGATCAGGAAATACAATAACATCCAGGGTACAAAATCACTGCCCACAAATCATTAGTCTGTGTACATGCTAATAACTGTGAAGTTGAGAAGCAAATCAAGGACACAATTCCCTTCACAGTAACTTTAAAGAAAATGAAATACTTAGGAATACTTAATAAAAGAGGTGAAAGATCTTTTCAAAGAGAATTATGAAACCTTAAGGAAAGCAATTTCCAAAGACATTAACAAATGGAAGAACATACATGCTCTTGGCTGGGAAGAATCAACATTGTCAAAATGTCTATTCTACCAGAAGCAATCTATAGATTCAATTCAATCTCTATTAAAGTACCAACATCATATTTTAAAGAAGTGGAAAAAATAATACTTTGTTTTGTACAGAACCAGAAAAAACTCTGTATAGCTACGGTTATTCTTAGTAATAAAAACAAAGCCGGAGGCATCACCCAACTGGACTCCAGGCTATATTACAAGTCCTCAGTGACCAAAAATAGCATGGTATTGGGACCAATATACAGACATAGACATATGGAACAGAATAAAAAACCAAGCATCAAAACCAGTTTCTACTGCTGATCTTTGGAAAACCTAATGAAAGCTTACAGTGGGGAAAAGAATCCCTATTCAACAAATGGTGCTGGGAGTACTGGATAGCCACATGTAAAAGACTCATACTTGACCCACACTTTTCACCACTTACAAAAATTTACTCAAGATGGATAAAAGACTTAAATCTAAGATATGAAATGATAAAAATCTTGGAAGAAAATGTGGGGAAAACTCTTGATGTTGTTTGGCTGGGGTAAGATTTTTTGACAAAGACATCAATGGCCTTTGCAACATGACAAAAATTAACAGATGGGACTTAATTATGCTGAAAAGCTTCTGCACAGCTAAACACACAAGAAAAGCAAAAAAGACAAACTTCAGAATGGCAAAAGATATTTGCAGGGTATGAATTTGACAAAGAGTTGATAACTAGAATCTACAAAGAACTCTAATCAACAAAAAAAGAGTAAACAATCCTATCTACCACTGGTCAAGAGATAGGAATAGACCCTTCTCTGATGAAGACAAATGACTAACAAATATTTGAAAAAATGCTTATCTTCCCTGATCATCAGAGAAATGCAGATCAAAGCCATCTTGAGAATCACCTATCCCCAATGAAAATCGCCCCCATCACAAAGTCTCAAAGCTATAGATGCTGGCGAGAATGTGGAGAGAAGGGAACACTTTCATGCTGCTGGTGGAACTGCAAACTAAGATAGCCTTTTTGGAAGGATGTGTGGAGAGTCCTTGAAGAACTCAGATCAGACTTCCCATTTGATCCTGCAATTCCATTACTAGGCATCTCCCAAGGGGAAAAAAAAAGTCATTTTATCATAAGGACATTTGTGCTAGACTGTTTATTGCAGCTCAATTTATAGTCACCAAAATGTGTAAACAACCTAAATGCCCACCAACCCAGGAATGGATTAATAAGCTGTGGTATATGTATACCATGGAATACTATTCAGCTGTTTAAAAAGGTGGCAACTTTACATCTTTTGTAGTAACCTGGATGTATTTGGAACACATTCTTCTTAGTAAAGCATCACAAGAATAGAGAAGCAAGAATCCAAAGTTCTCAATTCTGATTTGAAGGCAGTAGGTGATCTAACACAAGGTTGGGGGAGTGGGGAAATGATGGAGTAGAGAGGGGGAGGAGGGAGGAGGATGGGGGTCACAGTGTATGAAACACCTTTTGGGAGCAGGGAAAAATTATAAGAGGGACTTCACCTAACAAATGCAATCAGTGTAACCTAATTCTTTGTACCCTCAAATAATCCCAAATAATAATAATAAAATCTCTTTTGTATATAAGTTTGATTCTAATGCTATCTCTGTCATATAAAACTTTGATTTTTGTCTTTTCTTTGTATGCGTATAATTTGGTATTTAAAGTTGGACCTAATGTTCTAAAAGAAAACTGTGGCAAATTAGGCTTCAGTATGGGTTTTTATGTTTGTCTAGCTAGGAGTTAAGCTAAGGTGTTTACCACTTGCAACAGCTGTAGGTAACAGAAACTAAAATTTCCTATGATGTTTTTCTTTTTATTTTCTCTGTCATCTCTTCGTTTCTCTAGAGATCTCTCCTCTTTTAAAAGTCTGAGACTTGCAGTTGTTTCTGTTGTAATAATGTGTTAGAATACAGGCACCCTAATAGATATCAATTTTACAGATACAAATTTTCAAATATTATTCCAACAATTTCTTGAGCTGTAAACTTGATTAAGGGAAATGACAACTTTCAAAGTGCCTTTCAGTTCTAAATATTTAGAGCTCTATTACTTAATCCACTGATGTTTTGGCTTGCCTAGATTCGATTACAATAAGAATACTTGTTTAACAGGTGCCTGTAATCCCAGCTGCTCGGGAGGCTGAGGCAGGAGAATCGCGGAAGCCCAAGAGCTAGAGGTTGCTGTGAGTCATGTGACATCATGGCACTCTACTGAAGGCGGTAAAGTGAGACTCTGTCTCTACAAAAAAAAAAAAGAATACTTGTTTAAATATGTGTTACCCTTAGATTTATTGATTTTGACTTTATAAATATTTTGCGGGTGGTTTCTTTATGTTAAAATGTTAAACTTCCAGCACATTTTCCAAATACCTCCTAATTATAATAGGCAATTACCTATATTTTCCAAAATTATAACGTAATTATGCTCAAATAGTTTAAACTCTTTTACTATGAAAATATAATTGTATTATTTGCTTTTCTATAATAAAAGGATGGAACACAAAATTTCGCCTCGTTTCTACAGGAATTTTAAATATTAAACTTTCTCTTTCATCAAGGAAAGAATCAGTTTTAGGTTGTCGGTGTTTCCGAATGTGGACTTCATGAGCCATAAATATCTCTTGCCAGAAAAGAAGAAAATCTATTTTTAGAAGAGATAAGAGATATGGTTCCTCTGGAGGAAGCAATACAAAGGAATAATTTTTCTCTACGAAAAAAAGTAGATCAGAACTTTGGAAAAGTGAGATATTGGCACCCATTCCCAAGCTAGAAAGTTGATCCTAGTGAAATTTGATGCACTCTAAAGACCTGAGTAGAGGACCAGACAATATCTCATTGTCCTAACTCAAAAGATGATTATCAGTTCCAAGTGTTTATTAGCAAGATCTACTTAACAAAAATCCCACTGGCAGCATATTTTCCAAATACCTTAAATAATACATTCCTCCAGATTGAATAAATTTTAAATGTACAAATTAAATCTGGACATCTGGACCTTTCATGAGTAATGCCTAGAGATGATAGATAATAGCCATTTATTTTGCACATTATTATTTTTCAAAAGACAGTTAAACTCATGATCTTATTTATTCTTCATATTAAAAACTGGAAGTGAAGTATAATTGAAAAATTCTGGCCTAAGACTCAGGAATCTCAGGCCCAATTTGCTTTTGTTTGTAAAGTCACTTAAGTTCACTCTTGTAAAGCGACTTGGTTTCAGCCTACATTGAGAGCTGGAGTCTGGGTCTATTGTTTTTGCCTCTCCAACATCCGGTTCCACTTATTTCTGTAAGAGAATATGATTTTCCTTTGGGGAAATAACCTCTAATCTAGTAGGAATTAGTGGTGTTCAGATGGGCACACGTTCCTCCTACTAGTTCAAGAGATGGCGTTATAGTGATTTGTTCATGAGTAGACAAATACATGTGTTAAGATCAGTTACAGTCATACCTGAAACTTCAGAAGGGCTATGGAAAAGAGTTATTGTTCCTCTGGGGTAACTAAGCTGTTAATCTGAAGAACTTGGGAATCCCCAATGTGGACAGTAGTCCAGAGAATAAGAACAATAAAAGGAAAATACAGCAGCTACTAGAAATGATAGAAACCTCTTGCTTGAACATGAATTCCTGTGTTCAGTCATGTTTGCCCCATAAATTCTTTTTTTTTAAACCAGTTTGATTTGGGATTCTATTATTTGCAACGGGGAAAATCATGAGTCATATACCATCTGCCCCTATAGAACCATACAATTAATTAGATTTCCCAACTGACACCACTGTAATGCAATTCCTAAAAGAAAATAATCAAATACAGAATCTAACCTCCCCAGATGCAGAGATTCCTCTCCACACTACTGATTCATCAGCATGAAAAATACTACGAAATAATTTTTATCTCAAGATGAGGAAGTTTTTTCTTTTTTTTTTTTTTTTTTGTAGAGACAGAGTCTCACTTCATGGCCCTCGGTAGAGTGCCGTGGCCTCACACAGCTCACAGCAACCTCCAACTCCTGGGCTTAAGCGATTCTCTTGCCTCAGCCTCCCGAGTAGCTGGGACTACAGGCGCCTGCCACAACGCCCGGCTATTTTTTGGTTGCAGTTTGGACGGGGCCGGGTTTGAACCCGCCACCCTCGGCATATGGGGCCGGCGCCTTACCGACTGAGCCACAGGCGCCATCCGATGAGGAAGTTTTTTCATGATTCTTTTCCTCTCCTCATTCTACTAGCAGAAAGTAAAACACAGTATCATTTATTTACAATGGAGTGTAGTACTAAATCAATTCACACTTTTAATTGCCTATCAGCTTTCCATAAACAGTTTAGAGCATATAAGTTTTTCTTTTCTTTATGCAATTGTAAAACACAAGCAACTATTTATTCTTACTGGTATGGTTGACCGTGAATAGAACTATCATATCCATGAAAATACATATGAGCTTTTTGTTGACAATTAGAACTTTATTTGAATATATGATTTTTACAGGTTTATGTTATGCATGAATTATTTATCATTATCTATTTATTGAGTACTTACTATGTGCTAAGAATTATGCTATTTCAATATGTTATAGGAATGATAACAAAATGATTTTCAATTTTCTTTCCATTAAATATGAACAATATAATTTTTACCTGATGTAATTTGTGAGGGAAAAAGAAAAAAATATAATGGTACAATGAAAAATATAATGGTACAGTTTATAATGTTTTTAAACTGTAAATTAATATGAATATCTAAGTGCTTCTTTAGGCCAACCCACATTAAGACTTAAAACTGGGTTATATTTCACAGATGTCAGCAGTTTCACTGTTACTGGCAGGATCATTTCTGCAAAATACAGTGTGAATGGTTCCCACTGGAATGCACCTGCAGAAGGCATCATTCACTGGAATGTTACAAAGATGTGTCCTTGGGCCCAGTCACTAATAACAGCTCATTTATATCAATTGCCCCTCGCTTTGCTGTCACTGAAACTTCAGTCCCTGTTAAGGTTTCCTAAACCAAATCTACATTCCCCAAGGTCATGTGCTGTGAACCACATGGATCCTGCTCTTTTTCATCTCTAGATTCACTTCCCCCTACAGGGATGTCTGTGGCTACAATTACTCCCTTGTAAACCTGTAGAAAGGCTGTCTCACAGACCTCTTTTTCCCATAGCTGAACTCCCTCCCCCAGGCATCAGAATTTCTTTTACCAATCCCTAAAGTTGCCACCAATATCATTTCACTTCCTATGGGCTGTCCCTGTCCCTTCCTCTTCCAGGAGATACTCCCAGGAGATGGAAATCTCAGAGAGCCAATGTGGCTTCTGTGGGAAAGAAAGGCAAAAACTATTTGTTCAAAACTTTATTAAAACATAAAACCATAGGAGCAGCTCATGACTATTTTGTGGGCAACAAAAATACCCTTAAGACTATGAAAGGAAAACTGATGATGGTCAGGCAAAGTCCATTTTTTTCATGTAATTTTCACTGTTCAAATTCCTGACGTCTCAGGTGTGATGACATCGAGGTTAGGCCTAAGCCCAGGGTTTAGCAGCTACTGATCAACTGAACTTAAGAACAGGTGTAAGGAGGAACAGTTGGAAGCAAGTTCTTGGTAAGGTATGTGGACGTTGTTTCCATTCCTTCTGCTGCTTTTACTCTCTAAACCCCATAGATTCTCCATGGGCACTAAGTTATGTGCAGAATTAAACTCCCTTCTCACTTTTGTTATTATGACGGTGCTTGATAGCCTCCAGGGGAAATAGACATGAATTCATGGACATCTGGACCAGGGAATAATTTTTTAAAGGTACTGTATTGTATCTAGATCATCCCTCCTTTTATGGGCAGAATTTTGTCTCCCCCACCCCCCTCTCCCCTGCAACCTCAAATTCGTGTATTGATGTTCTAACTCCCAGTACCTCAGATGTGACCATACTTGGATATTGGATTATTCAACAGGTAATTAAGTTAACCTGAAGTCACTAGGATGGGCCCTAATCTAGTATGATTTGTGTTTTTACAAGAAGAAGAAATTTTGAGACTGATGTGTACAGAGGAAAATCACATGAACACATTGATTTCAGATTTTCATCTTTCAGAGCTGTGAAAAAATATATTTCTGTTGTGAAAACTATCCCATCTGTGGTGCTTTGCTATGGTGCCCTAGCAAACTAATATACCTCTTCTTCAGAGCTAAAGCTTTGTTAATAGAGGAGGCTTATGTTCACGTCTTCTCAAACATTCAAATGAATTCTCCCTCAAAAGGGTCACCAGTTCTCTGCCACACAAATCTGACACATCCAGGAGGCCTGAATCCCAATGGTGGAACTGACTTCAGTTTTAGATGAGCCACCGGCTCTCTCTTCTCAATGCAAACACTGTTTTATATATTTAACGAACTGCCATGCCACTATTTCTGGCCCCATAAGCATAATAGATGCCCCTCTTACAAAGTAAGAGTCATTTTCCTATCACTCTGTCTGCCATTAAGGTTCACAGGCATGAACCAATACAGGGTAAAGGGAAAACTCCACTTAGAGAGAGAATTATGCATTTGTTCAGCTGCTTCCAATTTCCACCTTCCAATAGCGCCTTTAGGAGAACTCTCCATCACTCTTCTAGTTGCAAGTGTCGGTCAATACCTGAAGTAAAGTGTTGTCATTAGGCTTGCTTAAACATAAAAGCTTTGAGATGTCGGAGAAAATGCTCTTGGAAAAAGGAATTGACTCCATGGTGCACTTGAATGTGCTTGTACTTCTTAAATAAATTTGTAAGCTCCTCCTGACTGATAACTGGACGGGCAGCATCTTGCAGGTGAAGAGAATAAAAGTAAATACGCAGACATTGCACCTGATAGAGGCAGAGTGCTCTTTTTGCTGCTCAGTGTGGTTTAAAATTTTGTTATACAATATGGTAATTCCTTTATCTGTCCTGATAAAGTAATAAATAGACTACATATGTATGCTGGACTTAAAAATAAAAGTAAGTCAAATACTGGCTCTCTTACTTAATTTTATAGGAGTTTTTTCCTCTTTTTGTTACAGATATATCCTAATTTCTAAGCTAGAAATAACCGTGCCAATTTCCTAGCAGCTATGAGGATTATTGATGCAATAGTGCCTAGAAATTGGTAAATGTTGTTTGCTTTCAGTAATGTTGGTCAGGGATTGCATAGATGTTTTGCAGGAAAATTAAATGGAATATAAAACATGCTTATGTTGTGCATTTTCTTTAAGGAAATATATTAATTTCCTAGTGCTGGCATAATAAAGTACTACAAACCCCATGGCTAACACTGAGAGAACCAGACCAATGCCATCTTAGGAGTTAGGCACCATCTTAGGAGTTAAGTTTTCTCTTCCTCGCCATTTTGTTTATAAGTTTCACTTTCCTGGAGGAGCATGCAATTCCCCAAAATCATGGGAATGCAGCCTCCCAATCAGAAATCACCTTCCACATCATACCATTCATCAACCAATCCCAGACCTCCCCTTGTCCTGAAACCTAGCCCACCCTGCCCACTACCCCATATTATAAAAACCCTATGCCCAGAGCTTGGGGCTTCTGGCTTGGATCTGTTGCAGCGGAGCCCCTGGGAGCCCAAGCTTGAGCTTGCAATGAAAAGGTCTTTTGCTTTTTCATCTGAATCAGCTCCTTGTTGGTCTTTGGGGACTTCGTGATCTGGGTATAATATTTGGGGGCTAGTCAGTATCCCCAAGACCCCCTGAGGACCCCCATCCCAGAGAGCCAATACAAGGTAAGTGTTTGTCTTTTCTGTTGTGGTTATTTTTGGAGATCTATGAATAAGAGGCCGGCGTGAAGTCAAGGTGGATGCACAGGTGGCTGCCAGCCTAGGGTGCCATGGAGATGTCCCGGCCCCTTCTGGGAGGGATCTGACTCCTTTGACCTGGGATGTGGAATCCCCAGACCTTCCGGTGTTTGTTAAAGGAATTGCCCCACTGGACTGGGAAGTTGAATCCCCAGGGTGTGGTGGTGTGGGTGCAGAACACAGTGCGGGTCACTCCCTCAGCATGGTCAGGGACCATTGTCCTATTTTCAGTTTAATTTCTGCGGATTGTTGTGTGTTCTCAGTGTGTCATGTCTGTGTGTGTCATGAGTGTCAAGTTTGGGGTGACTTCTACTGCCAAAATGGGACAGACTCAGACGACCCCTCTGTCTATTTTCCTTGATCATTTCTCAGAAGTAAAGACTAGGGCCCAAAATCTGGGGCTTGTGGTGAAACAAACTAAACTGATTACTTTCTGCAGTAGCAAGTGGCCAACTTTCAATGTTGGCTGGCCTCTAGAGGGGACCTTTCACCTTCCCATTATTTTTGAGGTTAAAGACATTGTTTATCATCCACGGACCGGTCACCCTGACCAGGTTCCATACGTTATCACTTTGATGGACCCGGTGGAAGATCCCATTCCCTGGCTGAAGGCTATTCTGACCCCGGCAGATAATGTCTTAAACAGTGTGGTGGTTCTTGCGGTGCGCAAGAAGCCCCTCATTGAGAAACCCACTAAACCCAAACCCTCTGCACCTCTCTACCCTCTTTTGCAGGACAGTATAGATCAGGATCTCCTTTATCCTCTTCTGTAACATCCTGGCCCTCCACAGGTTGAGCCCATGCCTCCCAGGGAAGCAGCAGCGGGGGAGCCTGCTGCTGAAGCCGGGACAGCAGCAAGACCTGTCACTGGGAATCAACCATTCACTAGACAGGGAGCCCATGGAGAGGCAAATGCTGATTCGACCGTCCTTCCCTTGAGGGCCACGAGCCCCCCGGATGTGGATGGGGTGCAGAACCTTTACTATTGGCCCTTTGCCACTAGTGATTTACATAACTGGAAAATGCAGAACCCTAAATTTTCTGAAAAACCCAGTGCTTTAATTGATCTCTTAGATTCTGTTCTTTTCACTCATCAGCCCACTTGGGATGATTGTCAGCAGCTTTTACAGGTACTGTTCACCACGGAAGAAAGGGAGAGAATTCTGTCTGAGACCCGGAAATCGATCATGGGACAGAATGGGACTCTGACTACCAACCCTGCTGAGATTAATGTTGTTTTTCCCCTTACCCGCCCTTATTGGGATTTTAATATGGGAGATGGTCAGGTGAGTCTCCGTGTCTACAGCCAGACTCTAATGAGGGGTCTCCAGAAAGCGGCCCATAAGCCAACCTATTTGGCTAAGGTAGGAAATGTGCAGCGGGAAAAAAATGAGTCTCTCATTGCCTTCCTGGAAAGAATCATGGAAGCATTCCATACATATACACCCATGGATCCTGAGGCAGAGGGTAGCAAAGCCGCGGTTATCATGGCCTTTGTTAACAAATCTGCCCCTGACATAAAAAAGAAACTCCAGAGGGTAGATAGGCAGGCTGAAAAATCTTTACAGGATTCGCTTGCAGTGGCTGAAAAAGTATATAATAAAACAGAGACACCAGAGGAAAAGCAGACTCGGGCTCGGGCCAAACAAACTCAAGACCTGGCTAAAATCCTTCTGGCCACCACTGCTACCGAGCCTCAGGATCAGCAGGCTCAGCTACAGTGGCTAATAGAAGAAGGTGAGGAAAAACCTTGGGAAGGGGGGCGCCGATGTCTACAGAAGGATCAGTGCACCTATTGCAAGGAGATGGGGCACTGGGCCAGAGAATGTCTTAAATGGAGGACTGGCAGGCCCACCTCCCATGGTAAGGCCCACGTCCTTGAACTGGGGGAACTGAAAGACTAGAGGGATCAGGGTTCAGCACCCCTCCCTGAACCCTCTAAGTGGAGGGGACACCGATAGATTTCCTGGTGGACACAGTCACCCAGCATTCTGTACTTATAAAGGATCAGGGTAAACTAGACACAAGAAAATCTTGGGTCCAGGGGGCAACTGGGATGAAACAGTACTCATGACTACCAGAAGAATTGTAGACCTAGGCACAGGCTGGGTATCCTACACATTTATGGTCATACCAGACTGCCCATACCCTTTACTAGGTAGAGATCTGTTGAATAAAATGGGGGCCCAGATATCCTTCAAGCAGGAAGGATGCCCTATACAAGTTCTAACTGTCCAGTTAGAAGATGAGTACAAGCTTCGCCAACAAACACCACAAGCCCAAGCTGACATTAGTGATTGGCTACACTCGTATTCTTTGGCATGGGCCAAAACAGGAGGAATAGGGCTAGCCATTCATCGGCCTCCAGTTTAAGTAGAACTTAAACCTAGAGCAGAACCCATAAAAGTGAAGCAGTACCTCATGGCTGTGGAGGCAAAGAAAGGCATACTCCCACACATTAGACGCCTCCTATGGGCAGGAATTTTAATTCCCTGCCAATCGTCATGGAATACCCCCTTGTTGCCTGTCAAAAAACCCCTCACAAATGACTATCATCTGGTGCAGGACTTATGGGAGGTCAATAAACGGGTAATGGATATTCACCCAACTGTGCCTAACCCGTATACACTTCTAAGTGCCTTGGCCCCAACTCAAACATGGTACACAGTTTTAGATTTAAAATATGCCTCCTTCAGTCTGCCTCTAGCTCCACAAAGCTAGGCTATGTTCGCCTTTGAGTGGAGCGACCTGGAGGAGGGCATCAGTGGACAGCTAACCTGGACCCACATACCACAAGGCTTCAAGAACTCTCCAACTATTTTTGATGAGGCTCTACATGCAGACTTAGGTGAGTTCTGTAAGTTACACCCCAGCCTGACTCTTCTCCAGTATGTAGATGACATATTAATAGTGGCTGTCACTGAACAAGATTGCCTACAAGGAACACGGGATCTGCTTGACACCTTGGGGGACCTAGGATATCGGGCATCAGTGAAGAAAGCCCAGACTTGTCAACAAACTGCAGGTTATTTGGGATATGTGCTTAAAGATGGCCAAAGGTGGCTGAGCGAAGCCAGAAAACAGACTGTACTCGAATCCCAACTCCCACTACTCCCAGGCAGGTATGGGAATTTTTTGGAATAGTTGGATTTTGCAGACTGTAAGTGCCAGGGTTTGCTGAAATTGCCAAGTCCCTCTATGAAGCCACCAAAGAGGAGCAGCCTTTCCAATGGTCAGCAGACAGAGACCAAGTATTTAGAGATCTCAAGACTGCCCTGTTAACCTCTCCTGCAATGAGCCTCCCCAATATCACAAAACATTTCCATCTGTATGTAGATGAACATAAAGGGGTGGCTAAGGGAGTATTAACCCAAACTTTGGGACCCTGGACTCATCCAGTTGCCTACCTATCCAAAAGACTCAACCCAGTAGCCTTGGGGTGGCCCCCTTGTTTACATATTATAGCAGCCACAGCCCTCTTAGTAAAGGATGCAGATAAGTTCACCCTGGGACAAGAACTGCTGATAAAACCCCACACACACACCATCGAAGGAGTCTTGAAGCAGCCCCCAGACCGGTGGATGAGTAACACGTGGCTGACTCATTATCAAGATCTACTACTGAATCCACTGAGGATTGGGTTCTTACCTAATTCAGCCCTAAATCCGGCCACCCTCTAACTCAACCCAAATGCAGAGGTGCTGCTACATCACTTCCAGGATATACTAGTACAAGTCCAGAGCCTTTGCCAAGACCTGACTGATCAGCCTCTGCCTGATGCTTAGGAAACATGGTTCACAGACGGCAGTAGCTTCATGAGAAATGGACACAGGTATGCAGGGGTGGTGGTGGTTTCAGAAACGGAAACACTGTGGGCCGAGACCCTCCCAACTGGTTCTTCTGCCCAACGGGCAGAACTCATCGCCCTCACCAAGGCTTTAGTTCTGGGAAAAGGAAAGAAAGTTAACATCTATACTAATAGCCATTATGCGTTTGCCACGGCCTGCATTCATGGCACCATCTACCAGGAGAGGGGGTTACTGACAGCAGAAGGAAAAATGGTAAAAAAACAAGCAAGAGATACTGGACCTCCTGATGGCCATCTGGTTGCCAAAGAAGCTAGCAATTATTCACTGGCCAGGTCACCAGAAAGGGAATTCCCCAGTGGCTAGGGGCAACTGCTGAGCAGAGGAAGTAGCCAAGGGCGTGGCCCTTAGTGTGACCCAGGAGCTGGCCCTCAGTTTACCAGATCTAGGAGTGTCTGTGTTGCCAGAGAAACCCAAGTATTCCCCCAGAAGACCTGGCCTGGCTCTGAACCATCCCTCAAGCACCTTGTCCAGCAAAATACAACGGTTGGTGGCACACCGCTGATGGCAGAACCATCCTCCCAGCTCAATTAGGGATGGAAATGCTCCAGCATATGCACCAAGCCACCCACATGGGCAACAGAAAATTAAAGGACCTGGTCCATCATGCAAAAATCAAAATAGAGTGGCTAGACACCAAAGTAGACCAAGTAGTCGAGGCTTGCAAAGCCTGTCAGCTCACTAATGCCAGGTCAGGACCTGCTGCCCAAGGAACCCAGGAGCGGGGAGACAAGCCTGGTGCATATTGGGAAGTGGATTTCACAGAAGTTAAACCAGGATGGTATGGATATAAATACCTCTTAGTTTTTATAGATACCTTTTCTGGGTGGGTTGAAGCATTTCCAACAAAGCACGAGACCGCCCAGACAGTGGTGAAGAAATTGTTCGAAGACATCATCCCCAGGTATGGATTGCCAACCCTGATTGGCTCAGACAATGGCCCTGCCTTCCTATCTCAGGTAACACGGGGGTAGCTATGGCTCTGGGAACAATCTGGAAATTACACTGTGCTTACAGGCCCCAGAGCTCAGGTCAGGTAGAAAGAATGAATAGAAAGGGAGGGGGATTGAAAGGATCACACATGTGGTGCATCTTACAAGGGTACATGTGAGCCTTGGCAAATGTGGAATGTAAATGTCTTGACAAAGTAACTAGGATAATGCCAGGAGGGCTATGTCAACTAATGAGATGAAAATGTGTCAAATATTCTATGAAACAAGTGTATGGTGTCCCATGATCATATTGATGTACACAGCTATGATTTAATAAAAAAAAAAAAAAAGAAAGAAAGAATGAATAGAACTTTAAAAGAAAAGAAGTTAACCAAATTAACTCTTGAGTCTGGTAGAGACTGGGTGGCTCTCCTTCCTTTTGCTTTGTATCGGGTTAGAAATTCTTCTTATAAGCTCAGGCTCACTCCCTATGAGATACTCTAAGGGAGACCACTGCCGTCCCATCATTCCCAACATCCACATAGATTTATTAACTGAAGCAGATGATGAAAATTTCCTCCTCTCCCTTCGGTGTTACCAGAAGGTACAGAAGAAAAATTGGAAATGCCTGCAAGCTACTTATGAGGCTGGTCCTGTACCTGATCCCCACAAGTTCTGGCCTGGTGATCGGGGATACGTGAAAAGACATCACCGGGAGACTCTGGAACCCTGGTGGAAAGGCCCCTATGTCGTGATCCTGGTGGCACCCACTGCTCTCAAAGTAGACAGCATCGCTTCCTGGGTACACTACACCCATGTCAAGCTAGCAGACCTGTTCGCTATTCAAGAAGACTTCATTCCGCAACAGAAAATCCAGCAGAACGGATACAATTCTTTAAAACTCAAACTGAAGCGCTCCCCACCTGCTCTCTGCTAATTTTATTACTTGTATGTATCCCCTTCTGTGCCTTCCCTTACCCTAATCCTCATCAGCCATATACTGTCACCTGGCAAGTCTATGGGGGACCCATCCACGGGTTCGTAGGTACCTTTGTCCGGTCCACAGACTGGACACTGTTAAATTCAACCTGGGGCATACACCCTAAGAACACCTAGTACATTGATATAGATCTGGACCAAATAGTAGGTCTGACACAGAGCACCTGGAATCAACCCCACAGCTCATATTATGTATGTCCAGGCCATAAGATAGATAAGTGTTGGGGAAAGGCCATTTTTTTCTGTCAGCGTTGTAGTTGTGTCTCCACAGGTCAGATCTGGTGGATACCTCCAAACACCCCAGATTTAATCAAAGTAAAAAGAAGCCCCAGTCCTTGGTCAAACACAAACGGTAGAGATAATTGCCACCAAATAGGGGTCCTTGGGGAATTAAGATTATGTGACCCAGTGCTCATTCAGTTCACTAGCCTGGGAAGGAACTGCCTCACCACTTGAGAATTTGGGAAAATTTGGAGACTCCGTTTATATAGCCCCGCCCAATGGGGTGCACAGACTTGGCATGCTGTACATGACAAGGGTGTGTTCCTTAAGATAAAAGTAGAATACAGCCCAGTCCCTGATAAACCCACCTGAGTTGGCCCCAACAGTATTCTCCACTATCCGGCAAGTCCCCAGGTATTCCTAAGATCAATAACCCAGGCCCCTGTAACTTCCCTGCCACCCAATTCTAGTAAGAGTCAATTCAAATACCTGGACCCTACATGGGAACTGCTCCAAAGCACATATCAGGTATTGAACTTAACCAGGCCAGATCTGACAGCAGTTTGTTGGCTCTGTCTTAGTGTAAAGCCTCCTTATTATGAAGCTATTGCCATCCTAGGATAATATACCTCTGGAGAAGCGACAGCTTGCAGATGGCACCAGAGCCACCCTAGACTCACTGTCCAGACAGTAGTAGGGAAAGTCATGTGCATCGTACAGGTTCCTATTTCTCACCAACACCTATGCAATGCCACTGTCCCTTGGAATGGGACCAGATATCTGATACCCCTGAGCAATGCCTGGTGGGCCTGCTCCATGGGTTTGGCTCCATGCATACATGCGGGGATCTTAGACCAGAACATGATTACTGTGTCCTAGTACAGCTAATACCAAAAATAATTTATCATGAAGAGAGTACAATACTTCAGAAATTCTCAGACCCAACCGTGAACCCGACACCACCAGAAAGCATGAGGTGATCACAGTACTCACCATTGAAGCATTACTAGGGTTAGGTATAGCTGGGGCTGGGACTGGAGTGTCTGCCCTGGTCCTCCAAGATAAAAACTTATGGTGCCCTTCAGGACACAATTGATCTGGACATAAAAGAATTAGAAAAATCTATTACCTTACTTCATGAATCTCTAACTTCCCTTTCCAAAGTAGTTTTGCAAAATCAAAGAGGACTAGACCTACTATTTCTCCAACAAGGAGGGCTATGCACAGCTTTAGGAGAGGAATGCTGTTTGTACGCTCATCACTCAGGTGTTGTAAAAGAATCTATGGCTCTTGTGTGAGAAAGCCTGTGCATATGTAAATTAGAAAGAGAAAATAATCAAAGCTGGTATGAGTCCCTTTTCAATTGGTCCCCCTGGTTAATGACTCTGGTCTCAGCCTTAGCCGGTCCCCTAGTGTTACTACTGTTACTCCCCACTGTGGGCCACTGCATTATCAACAAGCTCATTGTGTTTGTTCAAGAACGTATTGGAGCTCTACAATTGTTAGTTCTTAGAGGCCAATACCGGCTCCGATCTGAACAAGAAATAGTGCCAGGCCCACAATTGGGCCCTTGAATTCACAAAGAGAGGGGGGAATGAGAGAACCAGATTGATGCCATCTTAGGAGTTAGGCGCCATCTTAGGAGTTAAGTTTTGTTTTCTCCGCCATTTTGTTTATAAGTTTCACTTTCCTGGAGGAGCAGGCAATTCCCCAAAATCATGTAAATGCAGCCTCCCAATTAGAAACCACCTTCTGCGTCAGACCATTCATCAACCAATCCTAGACTGCCCTCTGTCCTGAAGCCTAGTCCAACCTGCCCACTACCCCATATTATAAAAACCATATGCCCCAGAGCTCGGGGCTCCTGGCTTGGATCCATTACAGTGGAGCTCCCGGGAGCCCAAGCTCGAGCTTGCAATAAAAAGGCTCTTTTGCTTTTGCATCAGAATCAGCTCCTGGGTGGTCTTTGGGGACTTTGTCATCTGGGCATAACCAAACAACAAAAGTTCATTTTTCACGGGTCTGAAGCCTAGAAGTCAGGAGTCAGGGAGGCTGGTTCCCTCTGCAGGCTCAGGAAATAAACGTCCCAGGCCTCCCATCTGGTGTCCGGCGCTTGCCAGAAATCTTTGGTGTTCCTTGATGTGTACGAGCATTGGTCTAATCTCTGCCTCTGTCTTCACATGGCCCCTTCCCTGCACATCTTCACACGGCCTTCTCATTAGGACAGTATCTGCTCAATTTAGGGATCACTTCAATCTTGTGTGATCTCATCATTAACCAAACACATTGGCAAGGCCCCTGTTTCCAATTAAGTTGACATTTTTAGTTTCCAGTTGACATGGATTTTGAGGGAATGCTATTCAACAAAATGTAAATCATCCTCCATCCTCCATCCTCCACAAATCCAAATCTTTCTCATGCATTAGACACAGTCTCCCCATCCCAACATTCCTAAAAATGTTAACTCATCCTGGGATTAATTCTAAATCCAGAATTATCACCTTTAAAAAGTTTTAACTCTCATTATACAAATCGTCAAATGATTCTGGGTACAATTCATTCTGGGGCCAAATGCCTGCAGATGTGTAAAACTGGAATAAGTTGTCTGTTTCCATAGTACAATGGAGAATGGCCATAACATTGGCATTCCTGCCCTGAAAGTGACACCATGGAAGGAAGAAAGGGGAGAGGGGTCACTGATCTAGAGCAAGTTCACATCTCAGCAGGGCAAGTTGCTTACGGTTTAACAGCCTGAGACTCCTCCAGGGCTTGTGGCCTGTGGGAGTTCCCCCAGCCACACACTCCCTGCCACACCGACCTTTTTCTTCATTCCTTTCATCACCTCCTGTCCCTTTCCAACTGGCTGGCAGTACCTCTGCTGGTAGACATTTTAAAACATGTGTCAATCTTCTGTCACAGAAACCCCACACCATTCAATAGGAAAATTTTGCACAGACTTTTCCCAGATGATCCTCATCTGTTGCTGGCTTTTGTTAAGGTGGTTAATTGGATCCCTGAGGCACACACCTAATCCATCCACCACGAGGCTGTCTGGCTACACTCTTGGCATTGCCTCCCGGGCATGAGTTAGCAAACTTTGTCACAGGGGTAAGCTGAGAAGTCTTCAGACCACCCGATTCTGATTCTTTTTGCTTATCATTCTTTTCTCAATGTCTCTCCTTTCTATTGTACTTTGCTATAAGAAGAAGCCAGGCTACACCTGTTTATTTTTGCTTAGAAATCTTCATGCTAAATATTCAAGTTCATTGCCTAAAAGTTTTCTTGTCCACCCAGCAGTAGGACACAATTCACCCAAGTGCCCAATAATGTGCTCCTGGTGTCCTCCTGAAACCTCTCCAGGGGGACCATTATCATTATATTGTTGTAAACACCCTGCTGATGGTGTGACGTGTATTCTACACAATGACAGACACTTCCTCTACCATCTTCCACACTTGCCTTCAACAAGATCCATTTTAACATTCGTATTTCTACCAATCTTCTCTTCAAAACCATCTAGGTTTTTCCTAGTGAATATATCTACCCACTGCTCCAGAGCCACTGTCACAGTTTTAAGTATTTGTTACAGCAGCACCTCCCTCCCTAGTACCAAAATCTGTCTGAGTTTTTTAGAGCTGTCATAATAAATTACCACAAGCTAAGTGGCTTAAAACTACCACCATTTATTATCTCCCAGTTCTGGAAACTGGAATTCTGAATTTAAGCTGTTGGGGGCTCATTGTCTTCTGGACTCTGAGAATCACAGATTCTCCCCGAGCTTCTGATGGTTGCTAGTCATCCTTCACGATTTTTTGCTTTATGGATACAGCACTCCAATCTCTGCTGTACAACTGTACACAGATTTCTTCTCTACACGTTTTCACATGGCCTTCTTATAATGACACCAGTCATTGGATTTAGGGACCACCCTAATCCGTTATTACCTCTTCTTAAATAATTGTGTCTGCAAAGATATTTTTTTGCAAACCAGGTCACATTCTGAGGTTCTGGGTAGGCTTGATTTTGAGGGATGCCCTCAACACTTGGGATGAATGTGGGGAGATCTGTGTTTGACATCAGCACGTGGACCCCAGAGTTACCGTCAGGACTATGATGAATAAACACCCCTTCATAAGCATTATCATCAATAGGAAGCGTAATTCTCCCCCTTTTTTCTAATACAGCATGCTTTGGTAGAAAAATATAATCTTTGTTCAAAATATTTTCAATGTTCCATAAGAAAATTAACATTTAGAATACAGCCACAAATATCTAATTACATAATGGCACAAAATTAAGAGCATTTTTCTTAATTCCAAAAGTGATAAAGACAATGTTAGAAGTTTAGAAAATCATAATTAACAATATGCTAAAAGCATCACTCCATCCAATTGTTTATGTTATGCTTCAATTGCAATGCAATGTTTACGGGATAGGGAATTGATTCCAAGTGGATTTTTGTTTGATTTTCCTAATTAATAGACTCCTCCCAGGGTTGATTGTTAAAACTGATTGTTTTAAACTCTGACAATGACATTGTGCAGACTTGAGGTGTGAGGGAAGGGAAAGGTGTTGGTGGAGTACGTTGGTTCCTGTAGTACCAGCTCCTTTACAAAGATGCTTCCAGACTCCTGGCCTGGTCCTGCATCGAGCAGCAGGGCTGGGAGACGGGCTCCAGCAGAAACTGCCAGCCATACTTCCTGCAGCTGGCTAAGGAAAAATAAGTTCGAACAAGGACTTGGAAGGACCGAATATGACCAAGGAATATTGTGCTAAGTTACAACATGAAGATGAAAGTAAAATGAAAATAAACAGGCGAGCCTGGAGGAATGAATGAAATATTTAGACGCCACCTGTTTCCTACGCTGTCTCTGCTTGCCACAGCTGGCTTGCTGGAGGAAAGTTACACAGAAAATTTGTTTGGAACCTTGTCCTTAGGATATGGGTTAGAAGCAACAATATCCTTAAGTTTATCTGCGGCTTCTAGAGGCCACTTTTTATTAATTATATTAAAATCCATTAATATCAGGCAGCCCCTGTGGCTCAGTGAGTAGGGTGCCGGCCCCATATACCAAGGGTGGTGAGTTCAAACTTGACCCCGGCCAAACTGCGACAAAAAAATAGCCGGGCGTTGTGGCAGGTGCCTGTGGTCCCAGCTACTTGGGAGGCTGAGGCAAGAGAATTGCCTCAGCCCAAGAGCTGGAGGTTGCTCTGAGGTATGATGCCACAGCACTCTACTGAGGGCAACAAAGTGAGACTCTGTCTCTAAAAAAAAAAAAAAAAAATCCATTAATGACTGAGGATTTGGCCCCAAGTATTAGCTCCCAGGTAATTCCAATAAACATTATTTTGTTAAAAATTACTAAAAAGAATTAAATTTTTTTCCTAGTCATAATCCTACCTATGATCCTACCTGTGATCCTATGTCACAGTAGCTTGAGTTATACAAGCATTAATTCTACATCTTGATACACTTTTACTAAACCTCTAAATTTCTGCCAAGTCTTCCCAGGGGCAGGGTTGCAAGGAATATCATGCATGCTAAGAAACAGGACCAGACAGCCTCATGGTGACTTCAGCAGCTTATCATTTTACTGCTGGGACTCAACTTCCGTTGATCCACAGAAGTTCTCTGCCACCAGCACAAAACTGCCCTGCTGGCGCCTCCCCATTAGTCTGTCAGCCTCCCTCTGGGACCATTGCCGCCTCCTCGGGACCCAGCACCAGCTTGTGTGTGCACTGGGTGGACGGGCCTGGCCTTCCTGCTGGCATGTGTGCCCACTCCCCACCATTCAGAAGCGAGGGAACAATCTCTCTTCCTCCACATGATTATTGTGTCACGTTGTGTTAAAGCAGTGCTGCTCGTTATACAGCTATTTTATTTTATGTAAACTGTTTCCATGTATGTTACTCCTCTTCAATTGTTTCTCCTTAATTTGTTATGGTTTTAAATGACTTAGGATACTATTGTTTGTCTATATTTGAATTCAAAATAATTTTTCCTACTTTATCATTTTTCTTTCCACAGTGTTTCTTTTTTGTTTGTTTGTTTGTTTGTTTTTAAGACAGAGTCTCAGTCTGCTGTCCAGGCTAGAGTGCAGTGGCATTGTAGCTCACAGCAATCTCAAACTCCTGGGCTCATGCAATCCTCTTGCCTCAGCCCCCAGGGGAAGATGGACTACAGGGGCCTGCCATGCCCAGCTAGTTTTCCTATTTTTAGTAAATATGGGGTTTCAATCTTGCTCAGGCTGGTTTTAACCTCCTCTGCTCAAGGGATCCTTCCTCCTCAGCCTTCAAGAATACGAGGATAACAGGAGTGACCCAGCGTGCCTGGCTTTCCATAGTGTATTCATAAAGGGCATTGAGTTATCTATCACTTTTCTGCAATAGACTACAAGAAAAACTTCTGGATCAAGCAAAGGTGAATTTAATAAATCTAGTGTAGCCAGGGAAAACACTATCTTGAGAGAATCATAGTAGTGTCTGAAGAGAAGGAATAGGTATGCAGAGAGTTTATAAATCTAAGCTCAAATGATTTAATTTCTCAAAAGGGAGAACAGATTAGAATTGGGCAAGTTGATGACATAACGGTGTAGAATTAGTGGACATGCAAGCCATTAGTGGACTGAAGCAATTCTTCACAAGCGAATTGTCCTGGCAAGTGAGCTGTTCATCCAGCTGAACAAACTATTTGCCTAGATGAATAGATATTCAAGAACTTCCTAAAGCAAATAGAGAAGTTATTTATTGATTTTCCATCTTACCTTCCTGGGCAAAAATTTTCTTTCTTTCTTTTTTTTTTAATTTCAGATTAATATGAGGGAACAATTAGATTACAATGTTTGCGTATGTTAGTTAAGGCCCTGTTGTAGTTGTGACCGGCACCCAGGAGGTGTGACCCACACCCTTACACTGTGCCCCTTAGTTGAGAGCTCACCCATCCCCCGCCTTCTTCCCCTGCCTCCCCTCACTTGAATTTAATTTAGTTTTCCTCTTGTGTGGGGTGTATCAGTTTGTCTACTGGCTTCATACTAGTATTGAGTCCCTTGGATATTTGCTTTTCCATTCTTGTGATACTTCACTAAGAAGACTATGTTGTAACAACATCCAGGTAAAAGATGTAAAGTCTCCATCTCTTTTATAGGTGAATAGTATTCCGTGATAAATATATACTGCATGCTATAAATCTATTCCTGGGTTGATGGACACTTGAGTTGTTTCCACATCTTGGCTGTCGTAAATTTAGATGCAATAAACAATCTAGTGCAAATGTCCTTATGATACAATTTTTTTTTTCTTCTGGATAGATGCCTAATAATGGGATTGTGGGATCAAAGGGAAGGTCTATTTTGAGTTCTTTAAGGATTCTATATACTTCTTTCCAAAGACAGGGTATGAGTTTGCAATCCAACCAACAGTGTAAAAGTGTCTCTGTCTCTCCATAACCTCTCTGCTATCTGTGGCTTTGGGACTTTGTGATGTGGACCATTCTCAGCAGAGTTAGGTGATATCGCAAAGTGGTTTTCATTTGCATTTCTTGGATGATCAGGGATGACAGGCATGTTTTCATGTTTCTTGGCCGTTTGTCTGTCTTCAGAAGGTTCTGTTTATCTGCCTTCCTGAGCAAGAATTTTCTGAGGCAGAGTTCAATTATGTTCACACAAGTGGTCTCAGTTCTCAATTCTAACAGTTAATTATATTGTTGAAAATGGTCTCAGTTATTTTTATCGTTTTTGTTTAGCATTTATAGAGGGCTTCCCATTCAAAAATTATTTTTAGAAATATAAAAGAAAAATATTTACTTTAATAATTTTATGTTTTTTTATTTCTTCATTTCTCTCCTTTTCCTCTTTTTTTTTTTTTTTAATTTATTTGTGCCAACTGGAATTGATTATGTTATAAGCAAGGAGGTTGTGGTACAGACATTTTTCAGGTGCTTCACCAATTTCCCCAACACCATTATTAACTAATCTATATTTTCTCCATGCAAATAAAACTGCATTAATCATGTTCTAAATTTCTCTACACATTTGTGTGTGAGTATACATAGATAGAAAGATAGACCACAAATTAAGTTTCTTTATGCAGAAAAGAGCATTCTTTTTAATAATTCAAATTTCACTTTGGATCCCTTATTAACATTATAAAGTTTCCTTCATAAAAAGCTTCTGTATTTCTTGTTTTGATTATTCACAGGTATTTTTTGACTTTGTGGCTATTGTAAAAGATCTGTGTTTTCCATTTTTCTTTCTAACAAGCTGTGCTTTGGGGGAGAGTATATAATAGTTATTGATTTTGGTATATCGATTTTATATCAACCACGTTATTGAAATTTCTCATTGTTTGTGACAGTTTTTTAGTTATTTTGGACATTGTATTCTATTATTTCATAATAAGTAATTTTAACTTTGCCTCTTCTTTCCAATTTTTATACCTTTTTTCTTTTTCATGTAAATTTTATTAAGTAGTACTTGCACAAAAATATTAAATATAAATGATGGTACTCAGTATCTTTATTTCGTTTTCAACTTTAATGCACTTTTTTTTATTTTGTCTCATAAAAGACAAATATGGGCTATTCACATACAGATATACTCCTATTTACATTTATTTATATATGTGCATATGTCCATGATATATTTGCAAAATGTACACAAATCAGAAGGGTTTTTGTCTATATAATACATTAAGGAACTATATACCTTATCACTCTCATCCAGTCTTAGCAGTATGGTCAAGGAAAATGAAAATAATTTTCGATATCTATATATAAACTTTATAGCAAACCACACCTTGATTTCCTATTATTCATTCATCCTTGAACTGCTGATATAAACTGTAATATTTTGTTATCCTTTTGTTTGGAATTACCCTTAAAAAATACATAATTGCATAATTTTCATAGTGATAGGATAATGGGATTGACAAAAAAGTCCCAACAAAGAAAGCAACCTATCTCTAAATGAATAGGTAGATGGAACAGCAGCTTCTGTCAGAGGACCAGGCCGCTCACTGCTGTTCAAGGTGATGACAGTGTTCAGTCCTTCAGAGAAACTCCCTCCCCTGCTTCTTTATATATTCCAGCCCCTTCAATCTCTTCTGGAGACTCTGGTATGCTGATCATATCTTGTGAACTTTGGGGGTTCTTACTGAGAATATGGGATAATGGAACCTCAACTTTCTGGAAAACTATCCTATAAAAATATCTGAAGTTTATTCTGAAGATACCTACCCAGTACACATACTTTATAGATTACATAATTTTGAACTTCCTTAGCATATTTATTTTTGGTCTACTTGAAGTGTCATAGGTATCAGAGAAAAATCAGTTAAAGTACACTATCCCTGAAATGTTACTGAACATGTCCTTGTGGTTCTTATTTTACAAATTTCATTATTTTATTATTTATGCACTTTCATGTGTGACCGTAAAAGTTTCACGAATCAACAATCTGATTACTATGATGCATTTGCCTTGAACTCAACCTTATCCAGTATGAAGAGCATATCTCCTGCTGCAGCTGTTGGTATTTTTGTGACTCTACTCACCTGCTAACTTTATCTTTTCTTTTATTTACTTGTTTATTTTTTAGCAACACTGTTTTGAGGACATGACTGATAATGGTGCATCTTTTAAGTTTCCACTTTCTTTTTCACTTTGTTTTAAACATATCTCTTAGGTATAGTCTGCTTGGATACTTTGTTATCTAGACACATTTTTCTTAATTCCTTATAATAATTTACTTTTAAAAATTACTATATACATTCACTGCTTGATATCTCAGGTTCATAAAACATGTTTTGACTCACAGCTACAAAACAAGAGGAAATTATCATGATCATAATAGTTTTTCCTTTGTTCCCACGTATTCTCTTTACTATTGGCAATACTGATGATTTTTTTTTCCATTATGACGTGGTTTTTGATAATTACCATCTTCTTGTAACTGTTATTTCTAAAATAGGAATCTTATTTTTAAGTGGATACATTGCTAATCTTTGTATCTTCTGAATGGATCATTTGTGCACCGGAACTTCTTCAGAGGACTCCTGAGAAATTCCCTGTCTTCTTTGGTGTCAGGAAATTGTGTATCAGGGATGACATAGTGACTGAGGGTACTTTGCTTGAAAAATTAAAAAATCACTGGGCATATGTAAGACCTTCTGTTCTTTATTCATTACAGCCATCGTATAGTTTTCTCTCAAAGCCAAATTATTCTTTAACTTTGAACTCCAGGAAGTATGTTAGGCATCTTGGCAGTTTTACTGTCATCTGCCCACTTTCTAACAGTGTATACATTGATAGTTTTTAGTAGTTATAGAATTCTTTAAATTTTATTTTGAAATTTTTGCTTTCACTTGGTTCTTTTATTCAAGAATAAATTGAATCTGTTAATATTTTGGATCTCCTTGATACGTTTCTCTATCAATCATCTCTAATTCCTCTAATTCTATTTGCTCTCTTTTTTCTCTAATTCCATTTTACTCTATTTTCCCAGTTTGACTTTGCACTTCCTTTCCAGCAAAATCTACTTATCTTTAGAGTTTCCTATGTGCCCTAATTTCTTGGAAGGCTGTATTTTTTTTCTTCTTCTTGTCTCCTATGTTCTGCCAGTTCTTGTTCTAAAATAATCCCCTCACATACTTATACATAATTTTTCTTTTTTTTTTTTTTTTTTTGGCCGGGGCTGGGTTTGAACCCACCACCTCCGGCATATGGGACCGGCGCCCTACTCCTTGAGCCACAGGCACCGCCCAATATACATAATTTTTCTTTCTACAGTTTCAAACACCCATAGTCTGAAGACATTAAATGGAAACTCTCACAATTAAATAACTTATAAGTTTAATTGAGTTTTCAGTAGTAGCCTAACACTATGTCCCAAGGCCTATATTACTCATCTTTCCTATCTCATCCTGCAGGCATTTTATCTTACATCATCAAAAGAAGAAGGGGGAGTACGGTACCAATAAGATGTTTTTTGGAAGGGAGGGGAATACCACATTATATCGCATTTATTACAGCTTATTGTTATAGTTGTTCTATTTTATTATGATGCATTGCTAACCTTTTACTATACCTAATTGGTAAAAAAAAAACTTTATCGAGGGTAGGTATAATTCAGAAAAAAACATAGTGCATATAGGGTCCAGGACTATCAGTGATTTTAAGCATGAATTGGGGGTGTTGGAACACATACCCCAAGAATAAGAGGGGACTATTATATAATTTATTTTTTTTTTTTGTAGAGACAGAGTCTCACTGTACCACCCTCGGGTAGAGTGCCATGGAGTCACACAGCTCACAGCAACCTCTAACTCTTGGGCTTACGCGATTCTCTTGCCTCAGCCTCCCAAGCAGCTGGGACTATAGGCACCCGCCACAACGCCCGGCTATTTTTTTTGTTGTTGTTGCAGTTTGGCCGGGGCTGGGATTGAACTAGCCACCCTCGGCATATGGGGCTGGTGCCCTACTCACTGAGCCACAGGCGCCGCCCTACAATTTTTTTTTTTTTTTGGCGGTTTTTGGCCAGGGCTGGGTTTGAACCCGCCACCTCTGGCATATGGGGCCGACCCCTTTGAGCCACAGGCACTGTCTGGGGAAGACAATCTTTCTTTTTCTAATGTCTTTCTCATTCTCTTATACCTTTGTGTTGAGCTATTTAAATTTGTATATTTTTCATACAGTTTTATCAAAATTTTGTATCTTTTTCATGGTAATATTTTTTTGCTGTGTGTTCCTTATTTGCTATTTGCACTTTTCCCTGTTTTCTCTTGTTTAACTTGTATATATTCTTTGTAGAGATGATGAGCCAAACATTTTAAAATATAATTTATCTATGAAAGAGATGAGTTCTGCCTTTATTATTATCTCTTAAGGAAGTTTTCTATGGTTTGATAGTGAAAACAGCTAACAGGTTCTAGGATATCTGGTTTACGAAGAACTTTTTCTCTCTCTCTCTGCCTCTCTATCTTTTTTTCTTTCTTTTTTCATAGTCTCATTTTGTTATCCTTGGTAGAGTGCTGTAACATCATAGCTCACAGCAACTTCAAGCTCTTGGGCTCAAGTGATTCTCTTGCCACAGCCTCCCAAGTAGTTGGGACTGCAGATGCCTGACACAACGCCCAGCTATTGTTAGACCCCAGGTCCCACTCTGGCTCAGGCTGGTTTTGAACCCGTGAGCTTGGGAAATCCACCCACCTCAGCCTCCCAGAGGATTATAGGCATGAGCCACTGTGACAGGCCTGAGAATTTTCTTATGACACAAAGTTTTAAGTGTGTGTGCAGGTTGTCAAAAGTCAAATCAAGTCAATTTTAAAAATTGGAGAAGCTTATTGTGTGTGTAACACAACAGTTTGCAAAATGAGATTAACTCAAACCAAGTGGCAGGAAAGTCACATTACAACCATTACAACACAGTTTAAAAAGCATAAAGGAGGAAGTGTTTTGAAGCTTTTCATGATGGAATGTTATACATTAACATCCGTGTTAAGGTAAGCAGAGTTCCTGAGGCTAATTTCTCCATAGCATATTGGCTTAATTTCACTGAATCATGCTGACTAGAGCATAAAGCTTTTATCTTTTGTTTTGCTTATGATTAGAGCTAGAGTTTCAGACGAAATGGGATAACTTAAGTTTTAACTATGTGGCGATAGTCAGCTGAAGAAATTTTTAGGTTTATAAAATTTAAAGGAGAGAGTTTTATTTTTCATAAAACGTCGCTGCTCATAGGTGGCCATTCTGACAGACAGAGATGGTGAGAGGCAGAGCCTCTGGATAGTAGGCAGAAATACATCCTTCAAGAAAAGACTTCAGAAAACAGGAATTTATGCTTAGTAAGGTCACTTAACATGCATATATAATAAGCCATGGAAGGGATAATGAATATATATGAAAGGGGAAACATGCACAGTTGAGCTCCATGCCCCTTCATGGGGTCTATATTCAGAACTTGGTGGTCTCAGTGTAATCCAGGGATGGAGGTTTTGGCCCTTCGATGTCAACAAGTGAATTGGAGGACATGAAAACCTTTACTGTACGCACTCTCTGTAGACTGGTTACAATTACTCCGTGATGGTCTCTCCTAGGAAAGAATGATTATCAAAAATAGAACATAAAATGCAAAAAGGGAGGAGCAGGTCACAAGATAGTTTCCGCTTAGCTGCTTGGGAAGAAAGGAGGGGTTTAGCCAAGGAAGGGTGCAATGCGGCGTGTCGACCTCCTGTCCCATCATGGAGGGGATTTCAGTTTTATGGTTTCTCTGGGGTCTCCTTGGCCAAGATCTGGCCCATTCAGTTGGCAAGAGTGCTTAGAATTTCATTTTACATCACAGCATACATCTAAACTATTTCTTCCATTTTTGTCTTTGATAACATGTATATGATTTACACAAAAACATGTACACATAGGCACACACAGAAACAAATATATATTAACAGAAAGGGACTATTTAGATTTTACTAATCCTAGCTAAAAGAAATCAGTTGCAGAGTTGCTAACAGATCAGAGGTTGTTTTTTCTCTGGCCTCCCTGGTTTCCATACATTCTACGTGACCGTGCTTTCTTTCTCAGCCCCATGTCTTTGCTTTTCTGTGATGCTGGTCAAGGTCCAGAAAAGCCCCCACCAGCTATCCTAGCTCTCTAGAGATTCATCCTGGAGATGCAACTTTATCCCTTATGGGAACACCTACATTCAAGGCTTCCCTATGGCAGCGTTATCTAAGGATCAGCTGTAGATTTCTTTCATCAGTATTTTTTGCATCATATTATTCTCACTAGGTTTAAGAGGATGGCTGCATGTATTTTTTTTTTTTTTAGGAGTTATAGTTTAAATAAAGATGTTTAAAACTGCAGCAGATACCCTTTGGCCACAGCAGACTTTAATTCTATAATTATAAGGCACTGAATTTGGCTAACAACCTGACTAAGCTTGATAGAAAATCCCAAATTCTACATGTGCTTCTCATTTCTTTCTTACAATTCTCATTGTTTTGGAATGCTTTCAGGGAAAAGAGCCAATGTCAGCTGAGATGTCATTATTGTGCAATTGTAAACCAGAAGTCAATTCTTAAAATCGCATTTCATTGTTACCTTCTGTATCTATTGTCTACTTTGGACTTGATCATTGATTCTATGAAGATTATAATGGAGAAAACACTGAGCGGATAGTGACATTGATATCGCACAGCCACAAAAAACCTGTGGTATTGTTATTGGTTTAATCAAATGACTTCGGGATATTTGGGTTACGGTTTTATCAGGAGACTCTTAATAACCTCGTTTTAGTATAACCTTGCTCCTGCCAAGACAGGGGTCCTAGCTTTAGTTCAAGATGAGAATATTTCTACTCTAACATGATATGCATATAAAAATGAAAATGCTAGAACAATGAAAAACATTAAGGGGGGATGAATCCTGGGGAAACAAATGAAGGCTTAGAGAAAGGTCTTTTGCAGAGGAAGGATTTCTGAAGGAGGAAACGCATGAGTTGGATCTTGAAAGAAGAGTAAAAGTCAGCCAGACAGACATGAACTGAAGCTGGAAGGAACAGTGAATGGAAGGGAAGGAGAACTGAGGAAGCGTGGGGCGCTACTGCGGTGGTGCTGCAGAGCACCAACACAAACTTAGCAGCTTAAGGAAACCCAAACACTCACATAGTATCTTGCCATTCTGTAGGTGTATCTTTGATGAATTATCTTCTCAAGATCTCACAAAGCTGTACTCAAAATGTCAGCCTGGCTGGGGTTCTTTAGACCTAGAGTTTGGGATCTTCTATCAAGCTTAGTCAGGTTGTTAGCCAAATTCAGTGCCTTATGATCATAGAATTAAAGTCTTCTCTGGCTGAAGGGCATCTGCTGCAGTTTTAAACATTTCTAACTTTTTGTTCTCTGACCTCTACATCCTCTTTTAAAAAGCTCACCTGATGGAGTTAGGCCAGCCCACAGTCCAGGAAAGGGAATTTTACAGAATGTGCATGACAGAAGGTAGCAATCTTGTGAGCCACAGTAGAGTTCTACCTACTACATACAACGTTTGGGGAGAGATTTGTGGCCTTAGTTATGTCCACAGAACAAACAGAAACAGGCAAGCTGGATAAGCAGGTAGAGGTTTGATGTTGACCATGCAATGAAGTTTGAAATTGATTTTGTAGGTAATAGGACACTATGAACAGAATTTAAGTGGGTAAGATCCTTGCTGCTATAGCAACAGTGTGAAAGATGAATTGGTATAGTAGGAAACTGTAAGAAGAGATATTTTTATAGAGATTATTAATGTATTTCTGAAAAGAGCTAGTAAATTAAAGCTTTGATAGTGAGTGGGCATGGATAAGTTCACATTGACATAGTAAAGAGACCAATTTGATAGACTGAATGTATTGATCATATATTTTTACTTATTTACTACCTGAAATATGCCAAACACCATGCAAGGCATTTGGTTGGATATAAATGTAAAGGAGATTATAATTTTTTCTCCTAAGAAACAAACAAACAAATAAACCAGAACAAGACAGGTAAGTTCACAAATAAGCAAAGTAACTCCAAATTCATAACCTTCATAAAGACAGGTGGACAGGGTGATAGACTAGAAAACACATCAGTTAAACTACTTAGTGCTGAAAGGACCATGAGATCCAACTTCAGACAACTTAGGTAAAAGTGAGATTTATTATTATACATAAAATGAAGACTGGCGTTAGGGTAGTGTGAGGGCCACCTAACTCAAAATCTCATTTGGCTTCTGGTCCTCTTTGTCATTCTTCCCTGTGGTCCTCAGGATGTTGGCTTTTGTCTTCAGGCTTTTACTATTCAGGGCCCAAGATGGTTTCAGCAGCACCAAGCTTCACATCTTACACCGAAATGACCAGCAGATTGTTGAGAAGTTAGTTCTTCTTCACACTCTCTCCTTTAAAACAAAGGTGACTTCTCAGGATGCCATTCCCAAACTTTCTTCCATGTCTCATTTACCAAATTGTAACTCAAGCCCATTCCTACACCTAGTTGCTCAAAGATTACTCAATACCACCACTAGTTTTGAAAAATCTTTTTCAACCTCAGGCTAATGATATCAGAATCTCTGTGTATCAGGCTCTTGAGCTGATTGAAAACTTGAGGGTTAGACTAAGGAATATGAAACCCATCAGATTTAGAAGAACACACGCTCTCTGAAACACACAGCTGTGCAAAGGAAGTATCACAGACTCAGGGTGTTTCTATAAACAAATGAGGCAAAGAGTTGTCTGATACAGAGAATTGCAAGGCAAGAGAATATTTTGAATAAGAAACTAAGAACTGAGGTGATATATGAACTGAAATGTAATACACAGAAGGCAGCCAGCCATATCTAGGCAAACCAGAAGAAATTGAAAGGTCCTAAATTGAAAATGACCTGGGTATATCAGAAGACAGAAAGAAAACAAACATTAAAAAACGTTGGTGGACTCAGTTCTTGTAATCCCTGAGGGTCCCAAAAGGAGCCTGGGCTAAGGGACATAAGACTCCATTTCACAGTATGAATGATGTTTGTGGGTTCAGAAAGAATGAATCATGTAAAGGACATACATGTGAAGAAAAGGTTCCATTAGCAGTTGATTTAGTCAATCCCAGTGATTGTTTTGGAGAGGAAGAAAAGCAAATGAGTTTAAACATAAAATTAACAAGTCTTGCTTGTGAATTACTTATAGGAGTTGAGGAAAAGAATAACAGAAAGAAAATGTGAGAAAGAAAAACACCCTTCCTGTGTTTAAGGCACTAAGCAATTGGACAAATATTGGATGATGTGATGGACTAACAAAGTCACAAAGCAAATAGAAAGTTAAAAATAGACTTTCTTAAAAAAAGAGTATTAATATTCAAGGACATTTTCAAGGTATCAGTTGAAAGAAATTACCCAACGAAAGCATATAAATGAAACTATTTTGCATGAAAAATTACACACAGCCTCTAGGCTATTACAAATTCATATTCTAATTAATAATAGAAAATAAATCAATCCAGAAAATAAATTCCTCATGAATGTCAAAGATAACAACAGCAACTTATAATATTATTTTCAAATCTAAAAAGTATCTGAAGTAGTCAATGATGGACGGATATTTTAGGGAGGTATTTAATGCCATACTTTATCAAACTGTAGGCAAGAATTTCACCAAAGTTACCAGACAGAGAAGGTTATTTCTTTTGAAAATATTTATGAAAAATGCTGCCTGAAGAGGAAATTAGAGAAGTTCCTGGTTCCCTTTAAAACCTCATCTTCCTTCACAAGCACAGTATTACATATTCATGTGTTATGCCTAACTACATTAAGATTATCAAGAAAGAGCAAATCAGTTTGTCATTTGTATTCTAGACAAGTTAACCACTACTGCAGAATATATCAACTACTACCATTAGGAATTTGTTGGCTAAAAGAGGAAAAATCAGCTAAAACTTATTTTCCCTCTCACTGGCTAACTTGGAAAATTTAAGATTAACCATCTAGAGAAAAACATACTTTTTGGTTTCTGATACTGTAGTAATATCTGTCTGTTATTAAGATGTAGGGAAAGAATATTTGTTAAAAAAATTCGTTCCAATTTTGATAACTAAAATTGATAAAAACAAGACTACCATAAATGTGATGCTTATAGAGTTGAAAAAACAAATATATTCTAGGAACTTGTTTGATGACATCACAATATCTTGTTTTGTTTCAAGGGGTAAAAACTTCAATACTTCATTCAATCATTCAGTGAAATTTTATTGAATAACTACATGTGCCAGAACCCATCCTGGGTACTGAACAAACATAAAAATTTTGTTCTCACAGAGTTTTTATTCTAGTGGGGGAGAAACAAAAGATTCTTAAAAACACACAAAAATAAACCTATAAAGAAGAGAGAGAATATTCCTGTTCCCCAGGGAAGCACGCTTTTATTTTTTTTTCATGGCAGTTTTCTATGCAAACAATTTCTTACTTGGAGATTCATACCAAGGGCCCTTGGAGTGGGTATTACACTCACTAGAGAGTATTACACTCTACAGAAAGGCTCAAAGCTTGTTTCATAAAGCATGTTACAAAAGCTGAGTGAATTGAAAGCTATTCTTCAGGCAGTTAAGATCATATGATCCGACCCTACTTAAATCAATGCTTTTCAACCTTTTCCTGCCACCTCCTCATTCATATTCACGCTCTTTGTAAGGAAGATCTCTCAATAGGAATCATGATTCTCAACTAGGCAGGGTTGGTGTGTGGGGAGAAGGAATTTATCAGAATTTCCAGGGAGTTTAGATAAAGAAAAACCTTTTCTCCATCCTTTCTCTGATGTCACCTTTGCACAGTTAAACATCAGTTATTTAAAATAACCAAGGTATCCATCTGTCTCATTATTTAACAGTATCTACATAAAAATTACAGAAACAGTGGCAAATGGTATTGCTTACATGTGTAAAGCACTGTTGTAAGTATTTAAGTGCTTAATTCATTTAATCCTCAGACCAGTTCTTGATGAGAAAATCAAGGTACAGAGAAGCGATCTGTCCTGTCACAGAGCCAGCATGTGGCACACAGACAAGAGGCGGGAATACTAACCACCACGCTGAAAGAACGTGTACAACCACGGGTAAACCTATCTTTATTCAATTAATTATGAAAATCTTCCTATTTAGTTGATTTCTTTTGGCATAATCAGAAATCTACTGTTGGATTCTTCTGATCACATTTTAAGAAAAGGAAGAACTAAACAGAATTCAGCCAGCCCTTGAATCTTGAATAGCTTGATTAATAGCACTGAGCTAGGCCTACATGGCTGGGTTGATTGAAGTTTTCCAAGAAGTCTTGCATCAAACTAGATCCTCATCCCTTATGGGAAACACTTATTTATTGTTCTTGTTCATGCTACAACTTAGCTATTCACCTGATCTGAAAGTCAGCTAGATCTGGAAAATATCAGTCACAACAACAAAACAATGCTGAGGGCCTCTGCCACGTCTGCTCTTTCCTTCTTTGTTCCTTGACTTGCATTGCTATGGATCTCGCCTAGACTATGGCATTGTTGAATGTATTGGAGCTCCATGCTAAAGTTTCCTTATTTAAACAATATAAAAGGATGGTGAATATTAAACTATAAGCTATGACTATAGAAGCACGTGGCACAGTATCTGGCAAATACAAATGACCCATAAATGCTACACATCAGTTTTATTAATCTTAACGTTTTTCAGAAATGGCTTTTTTTTTTTTTTTTTGCTGAGTAATTTATTTGTGTGAAGACTTTATTTTACTTTGATAGATTTTTGGGATACAAATAGATTTTTGTTACACGGATAAGTAATACAGTGGCTAAATTGTGTAGAGGTGAGATTTTAGCATACCTGTCACCTGAACATTGTACACTGGGCTCAACTGGTATTAACTGAGTGCCCACTGTTAGGGTACTCCTTGGTTATACAAAGATATGATCATTAAGTTCACAAACTCATCCAAAAAAAAGTGCTAGATACCTCATTGCTGAATATCACTGTGGTCACCTTCAAAGTACTCCCCTTGAGAAGCAATGTACTGACACCACCTTTCAAAGCAATTTTGGAACTCTTTTTCTGTAATGACCATCAGGGCAGTTGTCACAAGGCACACAAAAATGCAACAATAAAGAACACCACTCAGTAAGACACTGCCACATGTTGAGACAAAAACAACGATGAGACACTGATACACCAAAGTTGTGAAACTTTACCAAGTTGTTTGGACAGTACCACCAACATAAGCTCAGGATGGCAAGTTTGTGAACTTAATTGTCAACCTTAGAAAAGGACAGCTCTGATGGTCAACACTTTTTCTAGGATGTGTTTGTGAACTTAACCCTCAGTCCTCATCTTGAAATAAATGACTATTCATTCTTTCAGTTTTTATTTTTGAATCTTTTTTTACCCTGTTTATAAGTAACAAACCATTTCCACCACGCACATGAGTTATAGACACACACATACACAAATGCACGTACACACTGAACGTGAAGATAGATCTGTTTTGACAGAGCTTGCCTTTCCTTATACTTTGTTACTTCTTGTCCTCCTTCCCAAGTCCTAAAAATTGATAATGCTTTTTTCCGCCTTCAGAAATTTGACTGTACTTCAACATTTTGTTTTAAAACAAACCATCTTCTCTGCTTTCAAAGTTGTTAGCTACCAAATCTGATGAAAGTGTACTTGTTAGTAGTGTGATGGCAAAGTACTCCAGCACCTATTTCCAGACTCAGATGATAGATAACAGGTCCAGACGACACATCCTGTGTTCCTGGGAGCTTCCTGGAGACAATGGTTTCATGTCTGCTGTGCTTTCTAAAAGAGTGATTTCAAGGTTGAGAATTTAAAGCCAGCAAAAAAGGAATTATAAGGGAGGATAGAAAACATAATTTGATGAGGTTGTTAGAATGCTCCAATTTTATCTTTATCATTTTTTTCATTTTAGCAATTATCATCCCTTTATGTTAACTTGATAAAGTTACTTCACTCAGTGCAGGAATTGCAAATAACTAAGGGGTTTTGTATTTTAAAGCAGAAACCCACAACAGTATTTTTAACCCCCAAAGCCTTTCACATAACTAGTGTGCATACATAAATACATACTAATTTGTAACATAAATGCATACCAATTCAAACTTTCACTTAGTAAAGAGCATCGTGTGAAGACCACAGCCAGCCATTCTCAATTGCCACATGCTCTTTAACATAGTGTACACCCTGTGGGTGAGGAGTGCCAAGTCCAGTTGAGAAAATAAAAGCAAAACAAAGAGAGTATTGATTTCCATGGTAAGTATTGAATTACTGGACTCATTATAAGGATTCTGGATAGCTTTCAATAGCCTCAGTATAACATATCCAAATCCAGATGCCATTGTTTGCTATCTATAAAAGATTGTTTTTTTTCCATACCCTACATTCCTGCTCTTCTCTTTGTGTTCCCTGCAAGTGTCTTACCATTTTGACATCTATTTTTCTAATCCTACCTTGTCCATCAAAAGGAAAAGCTTAAGTTCCACCTCCTCCATTGGGGTTTTCCTTCTTCTGATCTCTATGCTGTTCTCAATTTAATCTCGAAAAACCCACAGGTGCTTCTTCATGATGAGGCAGTTTGCTTTATGTATTTGTTTTTCCCCTTTAATCTGAGGCAAACTCCTTGGAGGCAAGAACCACTTCTCTATTTTTTTTGAAACTGAACTAAGAACCTTTTAGCAAGTGTGTTCATACAATAAAATTTTCATAAACACATTAATTGAAAAGATCAAAAAACAACACATGTTTTGTCATCTATACTTTCTCTAGTGACCATTAAGCTTTAACTAATTTTAAGAATCAACAAATAGAAAATTAAATATTTGTCATCAGAATACCCACAATTTACTCAAAATATTGAGGCTAGATATTTTGGTTTCCTATAAGTTATTACTAAAGTAGTGTTATATTGCTATAGTTATTTGATTGTGGCACAAAATATCACTTAAAGAATATGAGCATAAAGTAAAAATGATTCATATCCACCAGAATAGACATGATTCAATAGATAATCTTTGTCCCCACAGATAATACTCATGATCACGAAGCAACATTGAGATGTCACGCTTCAACAGAAATTATTGCAATCAGGGTAACATGTAATTGAGTCACCTCCGATCAGATGATGACTGTGGCTGGATAAATCTCAACGGATTCCTTACACGGCCTTAGAGAAAGATTGTCCCCACTCATATTTTCACATGTGACTAGAACACGTTCATATGGTATAATATTGTCATTTTGTGGCTTTTATCCAGCAAGTTGTATTTTAATAGAGAACTGTTCCATTCGTAAACAGAATGGTCTTGCTGACATGTCTTTCCTGTTAAAATATACTTTGGCTGAATTCTAACAAAACCATTTTGAATGCAAAAGGGATGCTTCTCAAGCCAGATGGTTTATCTAATAGGAATGTTTTCTGATTAGAGAAACAGCAGTAGACTCATGATCACAGCAGGTGCCAAACTGGTTCTGTAGTTTACATGAATTTGCAACTGAACAAGTCATGAACTAAAGGGAATCTATTTTGAAATGTGCCACTGTCTATTCTGAGAAGAAAGGGGAATACAAAAGATGCTACCTATCAGATGGGACTAATATGTCTCTCTTGATATGAATGTGATGATGCTCATTGCATTTGTGATAAAATGTATTTTGTATATTAACTTTCTTAAACATATTGTGGAGATGATGAGTAAAACTCCAAAATTATAGAAATGTACACAGCATTCTTTGATGGTATAACAATCTTAAATAACTTTTGTTTTTACTAAAATATTTGGAAATCTTTTTACTAAAAAAAAAAAGAAAAAATAGTATCATTACTTTTCCTTCCCATCGCCCTAATTCCTTGTACCTGTATTGGCCTTTTGTTTCAAGAAACAATTTTTAATGTACTGGTAGTTAGGGAAGGAGAGTGTGATTTTTATGGAAGGCCTGGCCATGTGTAAGAGAGAGCCTTCTAGGTTAGCACCTGTGGCTCAGTGGGTAGGGCACCAGCCCCATATACTGAGGGTGGTGGGTTCAAACCCAGCTCCAGCCAAGCTGCAACAAAAAAATAGCTGGGCATTGTGGCGGGCACCTATGGTTCCGGCTACTCAGGAGGCTGAGGCGAGAGAATCGCTTAAGCCCAAGAGTTGGAGGTTGCTGTGAGCTGTGTGATGCCACAGCATTCAACTGAGGGCAATAAAGTGAGACTCTGTCTCTATAAAAAAAAAAAAAAAAAAGATTTTGGGCAGTGCCTGTGGCTCAAGGAGTAGGGCACCAGCCCCATATACCGAAGGTGGCAGGTTCAAACCTGGCCCTGCCTCCCCTCCCCTCCAAAAAAAGAAAAGAAAAAAAAGAGAGAGCCTTCTAGGTCCTGTGGAGACAGCCCCCAGATGTGAGTTCCTGATTGCTGCCTTCACTACAGTGTAGGTTGTTTTGGGTGCTGATATGATTACTGAGAACATTAAAGGCAAAGAGCTCATGTATTCACACTGTGATTCAGTAGCTTCTCATTTTTCCTGGTCTTCCAAGACCCCCCAGTGTTGATGCACCTCAGTAAGATGTAAGAGGAAAAGTGTGCAGTGCCAGAGAAAAGGTGTGCAGCTGCCCCACCTGCTACCTCATCTGGTTCATTTTAGCCACTCTGTATTTGCTGCTTTGGGAGAAAACCAACTGAAAAGTAACCTAGGATTGGTTCCAAGTCATCATTCTCACTCGTCTTGACTCCAGGCACATTCCATGGTCTGTTCTAGAACAATTGGCTAGGCAGTACAGACTATGGGTACCTGGAATGTGTTAAAAGTGATGAATTCATGGGTGGTGCCTGTGGCTCAAGGAGTAGGGCACCGGTCCCATATGTCAGAGGTGGCAGGTTCAAACCCAGCCCCGGCCAAAAACCAAAAAAAAAAAAAAAAAGTGATACATTCATGAAAGATTTTGAATAAGTTATCTATTACACCAGCTTCTTAAAAGGGTATCCTAGGGCAGTATCCTAACTTCCCATGTTTTTCAGTATAAAATGTGCTCCCATGTATAATATGTACCCAATTTTGGCCAAAACACTCAGGAAAACATCACTTAAGAAAGTGGCTGGCTCTCTGCCAGGATAGAAACATGTGGGGAAGGCTAAAGCCTCCCTGGTAAACAGGCAGATTTCACTGCCCTCCACAGCTGCGGGCTCTGGGAAGGCTGTACCTTCCCTCCCCATGTCCAGAGTCACACCTGAGAAGGCCCACATGCATGGCCAGTGGGGCAGGGTCTTCTGAGGCTGCCCAACCCATAGGCAGCCAGGCAGGTCCCTGGGACCCGTGTGGGATTTCTGGTCCCCTCTGCATGGCCAGCCCATGATGGCCTGCCATGGTCCCACCCCTGCCACCTCCCCTGATCACAGCATTTGGCAGAGACGTCTCCAGCCCACTCCCACTTGATCTCTGATCCTCCCATGTTGGAAACCCATGCATCTGGTGGGCCCAGGTAGGAGAGTATGGACGCCAGCTGGGCTCCCCCACACCTGAGCCATGCAACCCATGAATAATACATGTCATTATTTTTTCCTCAAGAATTTGGGCAAAAAAAAGTGTGCTTTACATATGGCAAAATATGGGGGTTCGCCAAAAGAAAATTGCAATACCACGTGACTGTTTCCAGTTGTTTCTTACTATAACTTAGACATGGCTGATTATTTTGAGAGGCTAAATAAAATCTATCTGAAATAAAAAATGTAATGTCCCTAAAACATAAAATGATTAGTACTAAAGGTGACAGGTATGCTAATGTGCTAAAGATCCTCACTTGACTATGCATAAATATTATGTATTGATAAAAATGGTAAATACAAGTTTATATGGATCAAAAAATTGATCTTCTACTTATTATACACTATGGTAACTATAAAGATATCCTTATGCTTTGAAGAAATCCAATGAGTGAAATAAACTAGCTACCTTATTAAATATTGAAAAAGGAATTTTCATCACTCTTAAAGCTAACAGTTCATTTTCCGTCTTCAACCTAATTTTCAGAAAGTTTCAGAGATATTTTTTAGAAATGTACCTACTTTTCTGGGAAGAAACAATGTGGTGAGTTAACATATTATAGTAATGGGAACAAACAAGCCTTCAGATGTCAGCACTGATGTGTCTAATGCATTCTAAGTTCCTTGGGCCCTGAACCACGAGTCTCACACCTTTTAAACAGGTTATGTTTGGAAGGAATAAATGTAACCCATCAGGCACCTTCTCTTCTGAACAACTTAAAGGCATTAACTGGAGGGCAATAAACAAGTAACCAAGAAAAGTATATCATATTTTTAAATGACAAAGTTTCATATTCAATATGATTCACCCACCTATGTTACAAAAACCAGATAATTCAAGTCTTTCAGCAAAACAAATCTACTCATGATACACTTTGGTAACTATAAAGATATCCTGATGCTTTGAAGAAATCCAATGAGTGACATTTGCTCTTACAACTTAAGCAATTTTTATAGAGAAATCAACTTGCATTTAATGATATTTTCATCATCTTTTGTATTGTTTGCAAAATAGAAATGAAAGGCCAGGCACAGTGGCTCACATCTGCAATCCCAGCACTCTGGGAGGCTGAGGTAGGTGGATTTCTTGAGCTTAGGTGTTTGAGACAAGCCTAAGTAAGAGTGAGACCCCATCTCTACCAAAAATAGAAAAAAACTAGCTGGGTGTTGTGGTATGCACCTGTAGTCCTACTTGGGAGGCTGAGGCAAGAGAATCTCTTGAGCTTAAGAGGTTGAGGTTGCTGTGAGCTATGACGCTACAGCACTCTAGCTAGTGTGACATAGTGAGACTCTGTCTCCAAAACAAAACAAAACTAAAAGAATCATTTATTCAGTGTCTTATGGTTATTACTTCTACCTAGTTAAATAATTATGTTTAGTTAATCATTTTATTTTTTTAATATTTTGTAGAAGATTTTAACTTTCTAATTTCTCATGTATATTATTCTTTTTTATTTCTCTGTTACCTTGTGTACCTTGTGTACTTTGTGTACTCTTTCTTTCATTCTTTTACCTGTTAAAATTTTTATTTATTCTTTTTTATTCATTTAATTGACCAATATTTAATCATTTTATATTTAATTAGGGTATTAAAGGTATTTTGTGGTTATAACATATTTGGTATTCTGCATTTGATAGGTCTGCCTTTATGTTCCCAAGTCCCCAGATTCCCAGTGTCAGGAATGTGTGCTGGTGCCAAGTCAAGCCAATCTCACAGACACAACACTTACGCAAAGTGAAAATACTTCCCAGAGGGAGAGAAAGGTCATTCTCTGGGAGTGGAGAAAGACTCAAGCGCAATGTCTGAGCTCACATGGTGGTTTATATGCCCGCTAGACTGTCCTGCTTTTCTCCTGGTAGGCTGGATTGATTTCCTGCCTTTGGGGTGAATAGCAGGTTGGGAATATAGAATGATACATAACAGGTTAGATTGTATAACAGTTTCCTTACTACTGGCCCATCCTTTTAGAATCCTTCATGAAAACTCTGCCCATGCCATGATAATTTGATGGTTATGAGCCCCAGGTCAGTTACAGGTCACTAAGAGCTCCTCAGTGTGTGTCCCAACGAGGGAACAGTTCCTACCATAATTTGGTTCCAAGATACAATTTGGTTCCTGATTTTCAGCCTAAGCCACTTCCTTGTCACTTGTTTACCTTCCACCAGACCTCACACACCCACATGAATGCTGGCATAAAAAGCATTCATGTAGAGATTGATAAATAACGTAATGTAATCATAGCAGGATCATCTAACCTCACTGAGGCAAGACATGGAAGATATCAGGTTTTATTTAGACTGGCTCAAACAAAATTTTGCTTTAAAAGAAGTATGAGGGCACTCACCCAGACTTCCATAAGAGCTACACCGTGACTGGCAACCTGCGATCAGTGCCCACTCGGATCTCGGTAGGAGCTGCGCCGGGATCCAGATTGGCATCTGCCCAGACTTCCAGAAGAGCTGCACCATAACACATGACCCATACCTGCCCAAATTCCATACATGGCACCACAACGCGCAACCCAGACCCACTGGGCCTCTGCACACCCTGACCAGGAACTGTGGGAGTCGCACAACCCTGTACCCTCTCTGCCTCCACATCAGCCCGCTCATCTGGCCAGGGACTCTGGTAGCTGTGTGCCCTCCGGAGCCCTCCCTGCCTTTGCAGGGAGCCCTTCTCCTGGCCAGAGACTACTGGAGCCTTGGGCCCTCTGTGCCAAAGTCACTGGGCACCATGCACCCCCAGAACCATGTGCACCACCCTCTGCCCTGTTGCTGGATCTGGGTGTGTCACACTCTGGAGATGCTCCCACAACCAGAACTTCCTGGCTGGGGAAGCCCCAGAAGAGCTACACAGGGTCACTCCCTACAAAGATCCAGCAACAATAGAGTGATCCCACTGAGGTCTAATCTTAGACAGACACCTCCCAACTCTTAGGAAGGACAGAGGCTATGGTGAAAAACAATCATAAGGCAAAATCAATGAAAAATATTCTGGCAATATGAATAATCGGAGTAGATCAACTTCCCCAAGGAACAATGGGGCAGACACAGTCCAAGATCCCATGCAAAAACAAATACATGAGATGTCAGAAATCGAATTCAGAAACTGGATAACAAATAAGATTGAATTAGAATTCTAAGCAGTAACCAAAAAGAAGTCTCAAGTCTCAATGAATTCAAAGACCAAATGACTAAAGATTTTGACACATTAAGACAAGAAGTTGCAGCCCTCAAAGATCTGAGAAACAGAGTAAAATCCCTCAGTAACAGAATGGAGCAAGCAGAAGAAGGGATTTCTGACATTGAAGACAAAGCTTTTGAATGCTCCCAAACTCTCAAAGAATAAGAGAAATGGAGGGCAAAAATAGATCACTCTCTCATAGAGCTCTGGGATAATTAGAAGAAAATCAATATTCATCTTATAGGGATCCCCGAAAGTGAAGAAGTGGCTTCACAAGGCACAGAGGCCCTTCTCCATGAAATTATGAAGGAGAACATTCCAGACATGCCAAGAGATTCTGAAATTCAGATAGCAGACAGTTTCAGAACTCCAGCACGACTCAACCCAAATAAGATATCCACCAGACACATCATAATCAACCTCACTAAAGTTAATATGAAAGAGAAAATTCTGAAAGCAGTGAGACAAAAGAAAACCATCACCTAAAGGGGAAGAACATTAGAATAACTGCAGATCTCTCTGCTGAAACCTTTCAAGCTAGAAGAGGATGGTCATCGACTTTTAATCTCCTAAAACAAAATAACTTTAAACCCAGATCCTGTACCCTGCTAAACTGAGTTTCATTTATGATGGAGAAATTAAATACTTTAATGACATTCACATGTTGAAGACATTTGCCATAACAAAACCAGCTCTCAAGGATATTCTCAGACCTATCCTCCATAAAGACCAGCATAATCCTCCACCACAAAAGTAAACCCACCAAGAAAATTTTGATCAAATTCCAACTTCCACATTGCAAAAGGAATAAAAATGTCCACTGGACTCTCAAAAGGCTTACCAATATTCTCAATTAATGTGAATGGTTTAAATTGTCCTCTAAAGAGGCACAGGTGGGCCGACGGGATACAAAAACTCAAGCCAGATATCTGCTGCATACAAGAATCTCATCATACATTAAAAGACAAATATAGACTCAAGGTGAAGGGATGATCATATATACTCCAGGCAAATGGAAAGCAGAAAAAAGCAGGCATTGCATTCCTATTCGCAGATGCAATAGGCTTTAACCCAACCAAAATAAGGAAGGATAAGAATGGACACTTCATATTTGTTAAAGGTAATACTCAAAATGATGAGATTTCAAATATTAATATTAGTGCACCCAACCAGAATGCACCTCAATTTATAAGAGGAACTCTAACAGACATGAGCAACTTGATTTCCTCCAGTTCCATAGTAATTGGAGATTTTAACACCCCTTTAGCAGTGCTGGATAGATCCTCCAAAAAGAAGCTAAGCAAAGAAATTTAGATTTAAACTTACCATTCAACAACGGGATATAACAGACATCTACAGAACATTTCATCCCAATAAAATGGAATACACATTCTTCTCATCAGCCCACAGAACATACTCCAAAATTGACCACATCCTAGGCCACAAATCTAACATCAGCAAACTTAAAAAAATAGAAATTATTCCTTGCATCTTCTCAGACCACCTTGGAATAAAAGTTGAACTCAATAACAACAGGAATCTGCATACCCATACAAAATCATGGAAGTTAAATAGCATTATGCTGAAGGATAGACGGGTTGTAGAAGATATTAAGAAGGAAATCGCCAAATTTTTGGAACAAAACAACAAGGAAGACACGAACTACCAGAACCTCTGGGATACTGCAAAGGCAGTCCTAAGAGGGAAATTTATAGCACTGCGAGCCTTCCTCAAGAAAATGGAAAGAGAGGAAGTTAATAACTTAATGGGACATCTCAAACAACTAGAGAAGGAAGAACACTCCAACTCCAAACCCAGAAGAAGAAAAGAAATAACCAAAATCAGAGTAGAATTAAATGAAATTGAAAACAAAAGAATTATACAACAGATCAATAAATCCAAAAGTTGGTTTTTTGAACATATCAATAAAATAGATAAACCTTTGGCCAACCTAACCACGAAAAAAAAGAGTAAAATTTCTAATTTCATCAACCAGAAATGGTAAAGATGAAATAACAACAGACCCTTCAGAAATTCAAAAAATCCTTAACGAATATGATGAGAAACTTTACTCTCAGAAATATGAACAATCTGAAAGAAATCAACCAATAAGTAGAAGTATACCACCTACCAAGACAGCCTGAATGAAGTGGAAATGATGAACAGGCCTATATCAACTTCTGAAATAGCATGAACTATACACAATCTCCCTAAAAAGAAAAGCCCAGGACCAGATGGCTTTACTTTAGAATTCTACCAAACCTTCAAAGAAGAACTAGTACCTATATTACTAAACCTTTTCCAAAATATAGAAAAAGAAGGAATATTACCCAACACATTCTACGAAGCAAACATCATCTTGATCCCCAAACCAGGAAAAGACCCAACAAGAAAAGAAAATTATAGACCAATATCACTAATGAATATTGATGCTAAAATACTCAATAAGATCCTAACAAACAGAATCCAACAACACATCAAAAAAATTATACACGATGACCAAGTGGGATTTATCCCAGGGTCTCAAGGCCGGCTCAATATACGTAAATCTATAAATGTAATTCAGCACATAAACAAACTAAAAAATAAGGACCATATGATTCTTTCAATTGATGCAGAAAAAACTTTTGATAATATCCAGCATCCCTTCATGATCAGAATACTAAAGAAAATTGGTATAGAAGGGACATTTCTTAAACTAATAGAGGCCATCTACAGCAAACCCACAGCCAATATCATACTGAAAGGAGTAAAATTGAAATCATTTTCACTTAGATCAGGACAGGCAAGGTTGCCTATTGTCTCCATTGCTCTTTAACCATTGTAAAGGAAGTTTTAGCCCTTCTAATTAGGGAAGAAATGGTGATCAAATGTAACCACACAGGGTCAGAAGAGATCAAACTTTCGCTCTTCACAGATGATATGATCGTATATCTGGAAAACACTAGGGATTCTACTACAAAACTTTTAGAAGTGATCAAGGAATACATCAATATCTCAGGCTACAAAATCAACACCCATAATTTGGTAGCCTTATATATACCAACAATAACCAAGCCGAAAAAAAAAACCAGTCAAGGACTCTATTCCTTTCACATTAGCGCCAAAGAAGATGAAACGTTTGGGAGTTTATCTAACAAAGGACGTGAAAGATCTCTATAAAGAGAACTATGAAACTTTAAGAAAAGAAATTGCTGAAGATGTTAAAAAATGGAAAATCATACCATACCATACCATACCATGCTCGTGGCTGGGAAGAATCAGCATTGTTAAAATGTCTATACTACCCAAAGCAATATATAATTTTAATACAATTCCTATTAAAGCTCCATTCCTATAAAGTTCCATTTTAAAGATCTTGAAAAAATAATGCATTGTTTTATATGGAATCAGAAATAAAACCTCGAATAGCAAAAACATTACTCAGAAATAAAAACAAAGTAGGAGGAATCATGCTACCAGACCTGATACTGTACTATAAATTGATACTGTTCAAAACATCATGTACTGGCACAAAAACAGATGGTAGATGTCTAGAACAGAATTGAGAACCATGAGATGAATCCAGCTACTTACTGTTATTTGATCTTTGACAAGCCAATTAAAAACATTTAGTGGGGAAAAGATTCCCTATTTAACAAATGGTGCTGGGCGAACTGGCTGGTAACCTGCAGAAGACTGAAACTGGACCCACACCTTTCACCATTAACTAAGACAGACTCTCACTGGATAAAAGATTTAAACTGAAGACATGACACTATAAAAATACTTGAAGAAAGTACAGGGAAAAATCTTGAAGGAATCGACCTGGGTGAATATATTATGAGAAGGACTTCCCAGGCAATTGATCAGTATCAAAAATACATTACTGGGACCTGATCAAACTAAAAATCTTCTGCACAGCCAAGAACATAGTAAGTAAAGCAAGAAGACAGCCCTCAGAATGGGAGAAAATATTTGCATGTTATACCTCCGATAAAGGTTTAATAACCAGAATCCACAGAGAACTCGAATGTATTAGTAAGAAAAGAACAAGTGATCCCATCTCAGGGTGGGCAAGGGACTTGAAGAGAAACTTCTCTAAAGACGACAGATGCAAGATCTACAAACACATGAAAAATAGCTTATCATCCTTAATCACCAGATAAATGTAAATAAAAACTACTTTGAGATATCACCTAACTCCAGTCAGAGTAGCCCACATAACAAAATCCCAAAACCAGAGATGTTGGTGTGGATGTGGAGAAAAGGGCACATTCTACACTGTTGGCGAGAATGCACACTAACACATTCCTTCTGGGAGGATGTTTGGAGAATACTTAGAGATCTAAAAACAGACCTGCCATTCGATCCTATAATTCCTTTACTAGGTATATACCCAGAAGACCAAAAATCACAATATAACAAAGACATCTGTACCAGAATGTTTATTGCAGTCCAATTCATAATTGCTAAGTCATGGAAGAAGTCCAAGTGCCCATCGACCCACAAATGGACTAGCCATTTGTGGTACATATATACCATGGAATATTATGAAGCCTTAAAGAAAGATGGAGACTTTACCTCTTTCATGTTTACATGAATGGAGCTGGAACATATTCTTCTCTGCAAAGTATCTGAAAAATGGAAGAAAAAGAATCCAATGTACTCAGCCCTACTATGAAGCTAATTTATAGCTTTCACATGAAGGCTATAACCCAACTATAGCATAAGAATGGGGAAAGGGCCAAGGGAGGGGAACGAAGGGGGGAGGTTAGAGTAGAGGGAGGGTAATGGGTGAGGCCACACCTACGGTGCATCTTAGAATGGGTACAGGCGAAACCTACTAAATGCAGAATACAAATGTCTACATACAATAACTAAGAAAATGTCATGAAGGCTACGTTGAACAGTTTGATGAGAATATTTCAGATTGTATTTGAAACCAGCACATTATACCCCTTGATTGCACTAATGTACACAGCTATGATTTAACAATAAAAAAAAGAAGAAGAAGAAGAAGTACGAAAAGGGGCAGTGCCTGTGCCTCAAAGGAGTAGGGCGCTGGCCTCATATGCCGGAGGTGGTGGGTTCAAACCCAGCCTTGCCCAAAATCTGCAACAAAAATGTATCAAAAGAAATAAATACCCATGGAAAATATGCAATAATACAGAAATATATAAATTAAAAGTACATTTTTCATATCTATCTCCCATGCTCTTACACACTAGTTTTAATCAGTGAGAATACTGTTGTATTTTTTTATTTCAATCTCAATTTATTTTTCTTTTACACTATTACTATAACTAAACTCCAGACTTACCTGGTTTTTAATTGTTTATTATTAGAGTCTTCTGACAGATCCAGGATTTAATCTGGGCTACCTCAGTGTGTGCAATTGCCCGCTTTCTTCAGCATCGTCTTATTTGTGCTAGTTTCTCAATCTTTCTTGACCTTAATAATCTTGAGGCAGAAGGAGCTGGTGTCCTGGGGAAGGTCTCAGATATGGACCTGTGTTGTTACTCTCAAGTTTGTCTCAGGGCTATGATTTATTTGAAATAATATCACATAGGCAAGGACTGTTCTTATCACATCATATTAATGGGGCAATGATGTCTACGTGGCATCCATCCTGATGTTAGCGTTCATCATTTGGTTAAGGTAGGGTTTGTCAAGGTTTTTCCACTGTAAAATTTATCATTCATTTCTTTTCTTGCACTATTCTTTGAAAGATGTTAGCAAATTTAGCCCACCTTCAGTGAAGACGTACAGGTAAAGAATAGGAATGAACCTCCACCTGCTTAGAGGGGTATAGCTACCTACATTACTTTGAATTCTTCTGTAAAAAAGACTTGTCACTTTTCCTTTATGAAAGTAATTGTGTTTAAATTTATCGATTTATTTCTCTTTCATTAACAATGTCTAAAAATATCTTCATAAAAATTGATGAAGCAAAACTAAGTTTATTAGTCTTAATGCAGTAAGAAGAATACCCCTCTAATAGAATATATGAGTGTAGGGTCTCCAAAAAAAAAGAGGTAAAGGGGGGAGGTGCTTGTCCCATCTCAGTGTGTGGACGGGGTGATTATAAAGCTCATCTCGCCAGAAGAGGAGGGTATTGGAGTTCAGCAGCATTTAGAAAATAATTTTGGATTGACAGGCAACATGAAGCCAGGGTATTGAAGTGAGTGTGGATGAACAAGCTATTAGTTTTTATAATATTAAAAAGCTATTGGTATTGGTTCATGGTCTTATCTTCAAGTATTTCCTAGAGTAAGTAATTTCCTTATTTTTTTGCTTGTTCTCAGTATTATTTAATGGAGGAACAAGAAAATACGCTTGTTTCCAGTTTTATTTAACAAAGGGACCAGAAATTATGTTGGTTTCAGTTCCCACTTTTTTTAATTGTTTTTCTCGTCTCTTGAAGTGATTGTAAATTTTATTTCCCAGTCTTTAAAAAATATATTTAGTGCTATATAATCTTTAGAATATAGTTTTGATATCTGATGATTTCATAGGCACTAAGATCCATTTCTAAATAATCAACAACTTCAGTTTTGATTTTCTTTTTTTTTTTTTTTTTTTTGTAGAGACAGAGTCTCACTGTACCGCCCTCCGGTAGAGTGCCGTGGCGTCACATGGCTCACAGCAACCTCTAACTCTTGGGCTTACGCGATTCTCTTGCCTCAGCCTCCCGAGCAGCTGGGACTACAGGCGCCTGCCACAACACCCGGCTATTTTTTTGTTGCAGTTTGGCCGGGGCTGGGTTTGAACCCACCACCCTCGGCATATGGGGCCGACGCCCTACTCACTGAGCCACAGGTGCCGCCCCAGTTTTGATTTTCTAACACAAATAATAAAGTATTTTTATTTTCAAAAAATATGCTATTTCAGCTTTTAACTTCAAATTTTATTCTGTTATCTTCTTAACATTATTTATGCACAATGTGCTGGCATGATAATGATTTTCACAATAATCAATCTATGGGAGTTCTGCAAAATAATGTTATATTCTCTGTCTACTGAAAACTTTTAATCTGTTATTTTGTGAAATTCTTCTATTTCTAATATTTTTGCTTTAAATGACTTGTGGCTGTTTTTCAGCACAAATATCCTTACAGTAGCTACATCTTCCTGGTGGACACTACACTCTTTGCTGTCTGTTCCAGCTCTTGGCTGTCTGTGTTTCCAGGCCTCACCTTTGCCTAGATCGCCGAGGGACAAGTCCTCCGGGGTCTGGGGACAAGGAGAATAATAGCTCCTTTGCCTCTTGGCATTGGTCTTCTAATTTTCCATCAAGAAGTACTCAGAATTCTCCACAGGACATGCTCTCATTTTCTAGACCAGCCAAATCTCATCCTATTAACAATAATGAAAAAAAAAAAAAGTCAGAAGTTGTCAGTCCGCAGAGGTATTCCACAGTGACCATACTTTACATTATTATGCAAAGCATTTTTACTTCTTATAATGAGAGCCTGCAAGAGCTTTCCTGACATTGGTGTCTGCTTTGTATTTTTTTAGTTATCTCATGCGAGTGAATTTTCTAGAATAAAGAGTCTGTCTTAAAGATATATCTACAATTCTATTTCAAAACAGAAACCTTTGAAATACCACAAGACTTATTGCACGTTCTATTCTCTCTTTCAAGATTTCAAAGACTCTAGGGGCCACATCAGAGTTCATTTTCAAAGCAGCCGGTCACCTCCCCCTATTTGTCTGTAGGAAAGAAGCTTTTTGTAAGCTTCTCCCAATCTCCTGGGAGCAACTGGGAGTGAGGCCAGACCATAGAGGCAGATGGTATCTCTCCATCTTTATTATTCTCTCACTTGCTCTGAGACCTTGAGCAATTTACTTAACTTATTTAGAATTAAATTTATTTGTGTACAAATAGAAATGATAATAGGCTTTGCCTTTTAGCACTGATACCAGCCCTAAATGAGATAAGATCTGGAATGTGTTTTGAAAGACATTACCACAGAATGAAGACTCAGTGCAGGTAGCTATTATTAGAACGGGAAGCTCAATCTTGAAATGATAAATATATGCCAAGATTGTATCTTGTTCCGGGAATCATTACCTTTTCCCTGGGCCAAGACCACTGTTACACCTAGAAGCAAAAGCCAAGAACCTATGTGTGTCTGGGATAGAACATGGAGTAACAGAAGACGGTGCAGGATGCAGGTGCCGAGTGATCTGCTTAATTCTGATGGATGGCATGTGTCTGGCCTGGGCTATTTTTAACTAGCCCAGAAAAACTGTGGCAGATCTTCCTAGGTATCCTCTTAAAGGCACTGCCAGCTCATGCCAAGCTTAGAACCAATCGGAACTTTGTGTAAGGCCAAAGATTTGCTTTAATTATGACTGAAATCTCTTCATGTTTTTTTTTTTTTTAACATGCTTCATTCTCACTATTAATCTATTATAATGCAAACATTCCCATTGCTATAATAGATTCTGGCTTTCTTTTTCACACTACTTAAGCTTCTGAAAGTTAGCTGATGCCACACACCCCAAGCTGAGTCAGCAGATAAGTGACCACAGGTGCACACTAAAAATTACCTCATTCTCTGAGTTATCCTTCTAAGAACAAAAAGAATATGGCTGCTGCTTCACTTCTGCCTTTCAAATATGTCCCAAAATGTCTCTCTTGACTCTTTATTTAGAAAAAGGAATTGGGGAAATATGACTCTAACTTACTTCAAATGACCCAACACAAACTTTTATCACCTCTAATTGTCTTTCAAGGTCAATGTCTCCAGACATAATCTCTGGATTTCTGTTACTTTCTGCCCTTGAACTTTTTTGTTTCCCATTGTTCCTCATTTAAAAAAAAGACACCAGCACTCATCTAGTCCTTCAGAGTCACAGCCTTACAATTACATTTAACATCTTACTTTCTCTCAAACCTCATAGCTAATCTCTCCGTGAAGAATAGTCACAGCAAATGTGTCTAGTTACCTTAATTACGTTGGGGTTTTTCTCACTCTTCTCACAACCTCAACCCCTCTCCCACCACAAATGAACTCACCGTGCTGTGTAACCCGGACAACTCCTGGGCAAAACCTTTCAGAGGTTTCTTATCACACTTAGAATAATTAGAACAATATCTATTTCCTTATTATGACTTATAACTGCCCACCTGGTCTTGTCTACAGCTTCCTATGCATCTTCATGTCCTATTATCTGCCTGGTTATCCCCTTCACCTCTGCAGCCCTGCTGTTCTCCTCAGTCCTGAGCACACTATTGGCTCAGGGCACCTGCACTTGGTGTCCCCTGCCCTGAAATGCTCATTCTCCATGTGCACCACGATTCACTCACTCGCTCACTTTATTCAGATTTCTGGTGAAATGTATTCTAATAAAAATATCCTATTTCCTGTGATATGTCCAGGTTTCTCTATCCAGTTATTTTGCTCCATTTTCCTTCATGGTATTTATTACTCTCCAACATCTTGCTTTATTTGATTTGATGATTATCTGCCTCTTTCCATTCTGGAATGTGAGCTCCACAATGGTGGGGCTGGTCTTTACTACCCACTTGTGATTTCCCAACACATATAAACAATCTACCCCATTGTATGTGTGTTAATAGATACTCATCAATGAATCTTTTGTTTATTACTTGTTTTAGATTTGTTTTCTCTTTGCAGCCATTGGAGTATGCTCTCCTGAGAGCCCGAAAGAAACTGCTATAAGGAGCTGATGCTGGGATATTAGATATAATTTTTCAGCTCATATACTTCAGAGTGCCAGGGCATCCCCTGGATCATGCACAAACTCTGCAGCTGTCACAGTGGCCCTGAACGTAAGTGAGAGGAACATAAGTGTGACAGAGAGGACCAAGGGAGCACAGATTAAGAGCAGGTGATGCCCCTATGTCTAATGTTGATGACACCATGCTGGCGAGAATAGTAGAGATGCTAATATTATTGAAAATCACTTTTTTTAACCCCAGATAGGCAAAGTATAACAAGTGGATAATTTAGGAACACTAAAATGTATGTGATTAAAATTTAAGAAGCAGTCTGGCAGCAGTCTGTGCAGTTAGGTAGGAGGATTTCAACAACATGTAAAACTGAATTTATAAAAGGTCCTTGGAGGAGTGAAAAGAAATGGTGAGAACTGGCTAAACATTTTCATATTTGTTCTTCTGTTACTATCTTAGGAACTATGAGACTATGGGAAGCTTCAGAAACACATAAGTGCTCTACAGGTATTTTCTTTCACCTCTCCCCATACAATAAGCTGGTATAGATTTCAAGTTGAAATGCACCTTGGAGGTATCAGGAGGGAAGAATCATAAATTTTAATGTTTTCCCCTGTTTTTCTTTCTATTGTTCCTCACATCATTTTTTGTCCTGGTCCATTTAACTCCCACTTTCTTGGTGTTTATCTCTCATCTAGACTCACTCTAACTTCTCTCAGGTGGCAACTCACCTCTGCTTTCCTCCTATTAAACCTACTTCAAGGTGCACAAATCATGGCCTCTGATAAGTCATTTATCTTCCACAATTCAGTTTCATCATCTATAAAATGAAAATACTAGCAATTTATTATGTATTTACCAACACAGTATGGCACAAAGCAAAGAATATATCTGGACAATGATGGAAGATGCTATGAAATTATCAGAAGGTAAAGGAAATTAAGGAAGCTATGTCACCCAAAGAGCTGCCAGGAGTACAAGAAAACAGCCAATTGAAAGTCTAAAGGCAGATCTGGGACTGAAACACAGGCCCTGTGAGTAAAGTGTTTGCCTGAGGTGGTACTGGCCTGGGTGGAACGTGGGGACTAGAAAACACACGTGCAGAGCCAGGAAACTCCCAGTGTGGGGCTGACCCAGAGGACCGTTTTAATGAGCCTAAGACACACTTGGCCCGCAGGGGATCATCAGCCTATAGACAAAGGAGGACAGGAGGCTAGAGCTGACAGCTAACTGTGCTGCGAATACAAATATGCAGGAGTAAAGACAAGGCCTGAGGCACAGGTTCTGGGAACTCAAATCAGCCCCTCATCTGCAGAGGAATTTAGCAGGGACAGAAACAAATTCCCACAGGGTCATTCTGTTCTGCCAGTAACATCAATCAAGGGAAGGGCTGGAACTGAGTGAACACTCACCAGCCTCCATCAGCACCGGAGGTTGACAGGCCTCACCACCCCCTGCTGGGCAGAGGCAGAGAACAGCCTGGCTGAGCAGATACAGACTTCCTTGTGATTTAGGCAGGTGCAAACCTCTGGAGTATCTGCTCACTGGAGACAACTGACTGGGTCATAGCCATGCGGGGCTAGCAGTGACTGGGTGTGACAGAACTGCAAGGTGGGGAAGGAGGCATCAAACTTCCCAGACTAATCTGTTTGCTGGGTGGGTCCTCCAGACTTCACAGAGCACTGGAGCAAGTCATATTTGAGTTGTCACCAGACCCCTGCATTCCAGTTGCCAGAGACCTTTTAAACTCTCCCACCTGAGACAGGTGCTGACTGAGACAATTGACTTGGACCTTTTAAACTGAACCAATAACCTGAGGACTATTCAAGTAGTGCCCTGGGTGTGTGGTTATAGGAAGGTTTGATTTCCTTTACTAATTGTTGCCTGGAGTGGTGGGGTGACTTAATTGCTGTTATTTCTCCACAGATGATACTTCAACCCAGAGTTGTTTCACTAGGGGTGAACAGAGACCAGCTTTAAACAAGACAGAACCACTTATCCACACCACATCAAATAGTTCCCCAACATCTCAGGCCATAGCACTGCATGGGTCCTCAACAAAGCTTCAGGGGAAAAATCAAATGGTGTAAAGTAATCATGGGGCGCAATCAGTGGAAAAATTCTCATAACATGAATAACCAGAATAGATCAAACCCCCCCCGCCAAGGAAAGATATGGCAGATGTAACTGAAGATCCCATTCGTAAACAGCTGGCCAAGATGTCAGAAATCAAATTCAGAATTTGGATTGCAAACAAGATTAACAGAATGGAGGAAAATTTGGAATTAGAAATCCAAAGAGCAATTCAAAAGTCAGAATTAGAAATTCGAGGAGAAATTAAAAAATTGCCTCAAGAATTTAATGAATTTAAAGACAAAACCACCAAAGATTTTGATGCACTGAAGCAAGAATTTGCAGCCCTCAAAGATCTGAAAAACACAGCAGGATCCCTCAGTAGCAGAGTGGAGCAGGCAGAAGAAAGGATTTCTGACATTGAAGACAAGGCGTGTGAACACTCCCAAACTCTCAAAGAAGAAGAGAAATGGAGAGCAAAAATGGATCATTATCTCAGAGAGCTCTGGGATAATTCAAAGAAGGCTAATATCCGCCACATTGGAATCCCTGAAAGTGATGAAGTGGCCTCGCAATGCACAGAGGCCCTTCTCCATGAAATTATGAAAGAAAGTTTTCTAGATATGTCAAAAGATTCTGAAATCTTGATAGCAGACAGTTTCAGAACCCCAGAATGACTCAATCCGAATAAGACATCCCCCAAGCATATCATAATTAACCTCACTAGTGTCAATATGAAGGAGAAAATTCCGAAAGCAGCTAGACGCAAAAAATCTATTATCTACAAAGGGAAGAATATTAGAATACTAGACTCTCTGCTAAAAGCTTTAAAGCCAGAAGAGGGTGGTAATCAACTTTTAATCTCCTAAAGCAAAATAACTTTCAACCCTGGATTCTGTATCCAGCTAAACTGAGTTTCATTTATGATGGATTAATTAAATACTTTAATGACATTCATATGTTGAAGAAATTTGCCATAACCAAACCAGTTCTCCAGTATTCTCAGACCTATCCTCCATAATGACCACCCCAATCCTCTACCACAAAAATAAACTCACTCAGAAACTTTTGATCAAACTCTAACTTCCACAATGGAAAAAGAATTAACATTGTCCACTGGACTTTCAAAAAACTCAATACACAAAATTTTACCAGACCTATCAATATTCTCCATTAATGTGAACATCTTAAACTGTCCTCTATAGAGGCACAGGTTAGCTTACTGGATACAAAAACTCAGGCCAGGTATGTTCTGCATACAACAGTGATATCTTAGCTTAAAAGATAAATATAGATTCAGGGTGAAAGGATGGTCGTCCAAATTTCAGGCCAATGGTAATCAGAAAAAAGCAGGTGTTGCAATTCTATTTGCTGACACATATTTGTTAAGGGTAATACTCAATATGATGAGATTTCAATTATGAATATTTATGCACCCAACCAGAATGTGCCACATTTATAAGAGAAACTCTAACAGACATGAGCAACTTGATTTCCTCTAGCTCCATAATAGTCAGAGATTTCAACACTCCTTCGGCAATGCTGGATAGACCCTCCAATAAGAAGCTGAGCAAAGAATTTTAGATTTAAACCTAACCATCCAACATTTTGATTTGGCAGACATCTACAGAACATTTCATCCCAATAAAACTGAACACACATACTTCACATCAGCCCACCAAACATACTCCAAAATCGATCACATCTTAGGTCACAAGTTTAACCTCAGTAAATTTAAAGGAATAGAAATTATTCCTTGAGGGTGGCGCCTGTGGCTCAGTGAGTAGGGCACCAGCACCATATGCCGAGGGTGGCGGGTTCAAACCCAGCCCCAGCCAAACTGCAACAAAAAAATAGCTGGGCGTTGTGGAGGGTGCCTATAGTCTCAGCTGCTCGGGAGGCTGAGGTAAGAGAATCACATAAGCCCAAGAGTTAGAGGTTGCTGTTAGCCATGTGATGCCACGGCATTCTACCCGAGGGCAGTACAGTGACACTCTGTCTCTACAAAAAAAAAAAAGAAAGAAAGAAAGAAATTATTCCTTTCATCCTCTTGGACCACCATGGAATAAAAGTTGAACTCAGTAACAACAGGAATCTGCACACTCATACAAAAACATGGAAGTTAAATAACCTTATGCTGAACGATAGCATGGTCAGAGATAAGATTAAGAAGGAAATCACCAAAGTTTTGGAACAAAATGACCATGAAGACACGAATTATCAGAACATCTGGGATACCACAAAGGCAGTCCTAAGAGGGAAATTTATAGCACTGCAAGCCTTCCTCAAGGGAACGGAAAGAGAAGAAGTTAACGAATTAATGGGACATCTCAAGCAACTGGAAAAAGAAGAAAATCCCAACCCCAAACCCAGTAGAAGAAAAGAAATAACCAAAATTAGAGCAGAATTAAATGAAATTGAAAAAAAAAAGAATTATAAAATAGATCAATAAATCAAAAAGTTTGTTTTTTGAAAAGGTAAATAAAATAGATAAACCTTTGGCTAACCTAACCAGGAAAAAAAAGAGTAAAATCTCTAATTTCATCAATAATAAATGACAAAGATGAAATAACAACAGAATCCTCAGAAATTCAAAAAATCCTTAATGAACATTATAAGAATCTTTATTCTCAGAAATACGAAAATCTAAAGAAAATTGACCAATACTTGGAAGCATGTGACCTTCCGAGACTTAGCCAGAATCAAGTGGAAATGATGAACATGCCAATATCAAGTTCTGAAATAGCATCAACCATACGAGACCTCCCTAAAAAGAAAAGCCTGGGACCAGATGGCTTCACGTCAGAATTCTACCAAACCTTTAAAGAGTAACTAGTACCTATATTACTCAACCTGTTCCAAAATGTAGAAAAAGAAAGAAGACTACCCAACACATTCTATGAAGCAAACATCACCCTGATCCCCAAACCAGGAAAAGACCCAACAAGAAAAGAAAATTATAGACCAATATCACTAATGAATATAGATGCAAAAATATTCAACAAGATCCTAACAAACAGAATCCAGCAACATATCAAACAAATTATACATCATGACCAAGTCGGTTTTATCCCAGGGTCTCAAGGCTGGTTTAATATACTTAAATCCATAAGTATAATTCAGCATATAAACAAATTAAAAAACAAAGACCATATGATTCTCTCAATTGATGCAGAAAAAGCTTTTGATAATATCCAGCATCCCTTCATGATCAGAACACTTAAGAAAATTGGTATAGAAGGGACATTTCTTAAACCGATAGAGTCCATCTACAGCAAACCCACAGTCAATATCATATTGAATGGAGTTAAACTGAAATCATTTCCACTCAGATCAGGAACTAGACAAGGCTGTCCATTGTCTCCACTGCTCTTTAACATTGTGATGGAAGTTTTAGCCATTACAATTAGGGAAGAAAGGGCGATCAAGGGTATCCATATAGGGTCAGAAGAGATCAAACTTTTGCTCTTCACAGATGATATGATTGTATATCTGGAAAACACTACGGATTCTACCTCAAAACTTTTAGAAGTAATCAATACAGCAGCGTCTCAGGTTACAAAATCAACATTCATAAATCAGTAGCCTTTATATATACCAACAATAGTCAAGCTGAAAATACAGTTAAGGACTCTATCCCATTCACAGTAGTGTCAAAGAAGATAAAATGTTTGGGAGTTCATCTAACAAAAGATGTGAGAGATCTCTATAAAGAGAACTATGAAACTCTAAGAAAAGAAATACCTGAAAACATTAACAAATGGAAAAACATACCATGCTCATGGCTTGGAAGAATCAACATTGTTAAAATGTCCATACTACCCAAAGCAATATACAATTTTAATGCAATCCCTATTAAAGCCCCACTGTCATACTTTAAAGATCTTGAAAAAATAATAGTTAGTTTTATATGGAATCAAAAAAAACCTCAAATAGCCAAGACATTACTCAGAAATAAAAACAAAGCAGGAGGAATCACGCTACCAGACCTCAAACTATACTATAAATTGATAGTGATCAAAACGACATGGTACTGGCACAAAAACAAAGAAGTAGATGTCTGCAACAGAATAGAGAACCAAGAGATGAATCCAGCTACTTACCATTATTTGATCTTTGACAAGCCAATTAAAAACATTCAGTGGGAAAAAGATTCCCTATTTAACAAATGGTGCTGGGGGAACTGGCTGGCAACCTATAGAAGACTTAAACTGGACCCACACCTTTCACCATTAACTAAGATAGATTCTCACTAGATTAAAGATTTAAACTTAAGTCATGAGACTATAAAAACACCAGAAGAGAGTGCAGGGAAAACCCTTGAAGAAATCGGTCTGGGTGAGTATTTTATGAGGAGGACACCCTGGGCAATTAATGCAGCTTCAAAAATACAATACTGGGACCCGATCAAACTAAAAAGCTTCTGCACAGCCAAGAACACAGTAAGTAAAGCAAGCAGATAGCCCTCAGAATGGGAGAAGATACTTTCAGGTTATGTCTCCGACAAAGGTTTAATAACCGGAATCCACAGAGAACTCAAACTTATAAGCAAGAGAAGAACAAGTGATCCCATCGCAGGCTGGGAAAGGGACTTGAAGAGAAACTTCTCTGAAGAAGACAGGCACACAGCCTACAGATACATGAAAATATGCTCATCATCTTTAATCATCGAGAAATGCAAATCAAAACTACCTTGAGATTCCATTTAATTCCAGTAGAATTAGCCCATATCGTAAAATCCCAAGACCAGAGATGTTGGCGTGGATGTGGAGAAAAGGGAACACTTCTGCACTGCTGGTGGTAATGCAAATTAATACATTCCTTTTGGAAATATGTTTGGAGAACACTTAGAAATCTAAAAATAGATCTGCCATTCAATCCTATAATTCCTCTACTAGGTACATACCCAGAAGACCAAAAATCACTTTATAACAATGATATTTGCACCAGAATGTTTATTGCAGCCCAATTCACAATTGCTAAGTCATGGAAAAACCCAAGTGACCATCGATCCACGAATGGATTAATAAATTGTGGTATATGTACACCATGGAATATTATGCAGCTTTAAAGAAAGATGGAGACTTTACCTCTTTCATGTTTACATGGATGGAGCTGGAACATATTCTTCTTAGTAAAGTATCTCAAGAATGGAAGAAAAAGTACCCAATGTACTCAGCCCTACTATGAAACTAATTTTTGGCTTTCATATGAAAGCTATAACCCAGTTATAACCTATGAATATGGGGAATGGGGAAAGGGAGGGGAGGGAGGCGGGAGGATGTGTGGAGGGAGGGTGATTGGTGGGATCACACCTGTGGTGCATCTTACAAGGGTACATGTGAAACTTAGCAAATGTAGAATATAATTGTCTTAACACAATAACTAAGAAAATGCCAGGAAGGCTATGTTAACCAGCGTGCTGAAATTGTGTCAAACTGTTTATAAAACCAATGTATGGTGCCCCATGATCGCATTAATGTACACAGCTATGATTTAATATTAATTTTAAAAAGTCTAAAGGAAGAGATAAAGAGTAATCATTGGAAGCAGGTGGTGAAAGTCATGGTGCACAATAGCCTAAGGGAACAGTATGAAAATTAATGGGTCATCCTGCAAACTTGCAAGGCCAGCACAAGTAAATATAATCTTTTTACTCATCAGGGAGAATTAGGCACTGCAATGAGCTAAATATATTTTATTATTTATATGCATTAGATATTGGTAAGTACAAGCATAAGCTGGCTTACTTACAGTAAACTAGAAATTATTATAGAATCAAGTAATGATTGCTGTTTCTATGTCTGTGCATACATGGAATTGCATTATGATTAAGTTAATAGAACAATATTAAAGTGCAAAATCTATTGAAGGCTAAAGCTCTCTCTCTCACCAAAGGAGTAAGAAAACAAGCAAGATGTGATAGGCAATTAGATTTTAGCAACTACTACTCTCAGGAGAGTCTTGGGCAAGGCCAGCAGGAGAGGTTGTTCAGAGCAGACAAATGGATGACCCAGAGTAGACTGCGACTTTGGGTGTCTCTCTCAGTAAAATATATCTGAGAAAATCTCTTGGAAAATCAAGGAAAATTGCAAATACCAGGTTATGATATAAATACATCCCCTGGTTCCTTCAGAGTGAGATGCTAAAATTTCAGGCTATCATCCCTTCTCCGGGAGAAAATCACCAGGGAATTCCTCCAACTTATTAAGGGACTTCTTCCTGGTGAGAAGTATTATTCCAACTAGACAGGGTGTCCATTAAGTTCATGTGTTATTTCACATGAACTTTAAAATCACTGTGTAAAATCCCACACGAACTTTATAGACACCCATATTGGTGCACCCATTTTGTTACACAGGCTTTGGATTGCAAAGGAATAAACTCTCAGGCAATGAATGAAAATTACTTTCCCATTTTATACATTGATTAGATGAAAAGCTATGTCTCTATTATGTAAGAAATCTACATTCCAAATTCCTAAAAATGGAAATCTTTTATTGACTGCTATCAATATCTTTTTCTTCTCTGAAAAATAATTATTTCACAAGTTTAATACTAAACGCAAAATGTAGCATTAAAAAATAAAAATTGCATAATGATATTTTTGTTTGTCTTACATGAAATAAAAGATTCACATAAGTAGACAAAAATCAAGCAACTAATATGTCAAATTTAATCTGAAAATTTTATAGCATTTATATAAGAAAACTGACACAGATGATCTAGGTGATTTTGGAGGGCCTACCGTGTGAAAGACACTGTCTTAGGTAATGTGGTTACATAAGAAAGCAATGTTTCTGTTCTCATAGAGCTTAGGGCCTAGTGGGGGATATGCAAAATTTAAATTAGATAGGTAGAAAATTGCAGATGAAAGTATAGAAGAGCATAAGTAAGAAGATGGTCTGGAGCACTTGGTGGGTTACTTCAGGTTGAGCCATCAGAGAATCTATTTCTGAGAATGTTATCTGTAAACTGTACATTACAGGATCTGGACCAAGAATATTCTACAGGGAATGACAATGACAAACCCCAAAGATAGGAATGTTGCAGCTCCCTCCCACATGTAAGAACTACATAGATTTTAGAAAACAAGAGACAAATGAGAGTATGGAAACAAATTGGGCATAGTAAAGAACAGGGCGACATGAGGTCGAGAGTAGGTAGAAACTAATCCCACAGGCCCTCCCAGGACAGCAAAGGAGTTTGAAATTATTGTATATTCAGTGTTATATCCATTGTATATTCCTGTGTGACAAAATCCACTCCAAAACTTAATGCTTAAATAAGAATATAATTTGTTTTGCTCGCAAATCTGCAGCAATCTGTACAGCATCAGCTGAAGTGGCTCTGCTGGGTGCTGAGACAGAAAAGATGGTCACACGTGACTGTGAAGTTGGTCCCTGTTTTCAGGGACTGACATTCTCCTTCACATGGACCTCTCCATAACAAGTCTCTTGAGGTTCTGCAAGCAGAGTGGCTATGTTTTAAGAGCAAGCATCCTAAATGAATCAGAAAAATATACATCATGCTTTCTGACTTACTCTCAAAAGTCAGATGGCATTAATGCCCTGATTCAAGGGAAAGGAAAATCTCTTGGTGAGAAGGATATTGAAGTCATATTGAAAGAAAAAAATAGTAAGATGGAAGTCCTGTTAGAGCCATCTTTGAAAAATATAATCTACCACAATCTATCTTCAAGCTACAGTAATTTATATCCCCCCCACATGCAAAATATGGTTATTTCTCCAAGACTTGAAAAATTTCATTCCATAATTTTATCAGCTTCAAGTCCAGAAACTCAACTTCTAAATAAAAACTCGATTTAAGAGATTCTCCGATATAGTTCTTTGAGTACTAATTCCTACCATGTGTCACAATGATATGTGATATATCTGACCTAAAGAGATAATTTTTTTATTTGTCCAAATATCCAAAATAAAATTGTTGAACAGGCATCGGATAACTGCTGTCGACACTCCCATTCAACATGGTGGGAAAATAAAAGAAGCCCAGTCATTCCTGGTTTGTATCAATCTCGAAAGGCCAGGCATGGGTTCCCAGTCCTCTGGGGAGGGTTCAGTCATCCTCCCTGAGAGTTGGTCTCTGCAGCTCTAGGCTACATTCCCTCTCGACTCTGTGTCTGAGTGTGCCCTTCTTTCTCCTAAAGCCTAAGCCTTTTTAAGTCTATTTCCTGCCTGTAAAATTTGAAGGTCAAGGCATTTCTTATTTCATGCTTTTTCTTTTTTCTTTTTTTTCAGACAGAGTCTCTTTTTTTTTCAGACAGAGTCTCATTATGTCCCCCTCGGTAGAGTTCTATGGCATCACAGCTCACAGCAACCTCAAACTTTTGGGGAGGCTTAAGCGAGTCTCTTTCCTCAGCCTTCCAAGTAGCTGGGACTACAGGTGCTCGCCACAACACCTGGCTGTCTTTCCCTTTTTCTTATAAGCAGATACAATTTTTTTAAATTTTGTTAGCCTTCTATATTAATGAATAATTTACTCCCTCAGACAAAAACTGTAACTGCAAATATTTTCAAATTAACCAATCTTTCCTTTGACCTTGCCATGAGACTGCTATCGGGCACCATCTTTAAGGTTTTTATAAGCCTCATTATATAACAGAGGGAGAGGACGTTTCAAGGCACTATGATGATCCTTAGAAGAACAATGTTCTGTTTGAAAGGTTCAGTGAAGAACCTTCTACTTCTGATCTCTCTGAGGTCTTAACAATGAGCTTGACAATACCACTGATCTTCCTTAATCCAGACCACAATTTAATTTAAATATAATTTATGAACTACAGAGATTAGGGGTGAGAAACAGATTTATTTTCAAACTAAGAAAGTTCTGAATCCCTTACAATTAAGAGTTGATGTTTAGTTCCTTCCTCTCCATTCATGGTTCCTCACAGGCAGGGAGAAGAATGGAGGTGACACCTTACACATTCTGCCTCAGCTGGATCATCAGTCATTGGTGCATTTTTCATCCCTTCTCTGTTCCTCCATGTAATAGCATTGTCAACATTCTCACAGCCCAACATCTTCCAATCAGATCTTTTTCCTGTCCCTTGAGATATCAGAGACAGCTCCCTCAGCTCTAGGCTTCCAGGAGCACGTGTGGAGAGCCTGTCCGACTTTATTTTATGACCTTTCCCAGAGTCGACGCTGCATGTTTAAAGGTCTTTATGCAACGCTTCACTTCCAAATACCAAAAGTTGTGTTCGTCATCTGTTACTATATTTAAAGAGAAGACTATCCCCAAACTTAAAACAACAAAAATTTATTTTGCTCATAATTCTGCCTCTGGACAGGGCTTGGGTGGGATAGCCCATCTGTCGTATTGACAAGGTGGCTCATTTATATGACTAGCAAATTAGTATTAGCTGTTGTATGGGAACTTTGTTGAAGCTGGGGGCCAGATCCTCTGCACAGGTTCCTCTCCACAGGCAACATGGGCTCACTCAGTCACAGTGACTGGGTTCAAAAGCAAGTATCAGCCAGGCACAGTGGCCCACACCTATACTACCCTAACTCTGAAAGGCCAAGCTGGGAGGACCATTTGTGCCCAGGAGTTCAAGAGTGCCAGAGCTCTGATCGCACCACTAAACTCCAGCCTGAAAGACAGGGAAAAACTCTCTCTCCTGGAAGAAAAAAAGGCAAACAAGTATCCTAAGAGAATCAGTCATGGTTGTTTAGTGATTTTCTTATCTATATAGTGTAACTTCCACTGGACTCATAGGGCCATGCATATTTATAAGGGTGCCAAGACACTCACCTTTCAGAGGTAGAAATACCAAGTTATACTACAAAAGGGAAGTGTAAAAGGGCAGATCTTGTTGCTGCCTTCTTTAGAAAATAGAATAAAATTTGATAAAATGAAAAGACATTAAACAAGATTAGTGATGTGGTCTGATTTCTATTGCAAATGATCACTCAGGCTGCTAATGTGTATGATAGATTAAGGTATGTCAAGATTGAAATTAGGAGGACTGTTAGAGAGTGTATGTCCATAGTTTGGGAGAGAGATAATGGCAGTGTGCACAGAGAGAAGAAGCAAAAATAAAGACAAGAGCACGGATATTGTGTAAAGGCATTATCAATGGAAATCGATTAGACGCTGCCACTAACAGAAAGAAAGAGATAAAAAATTACGTTAGGTAGATAACTAAGATTTCCAGATCTAGGGACCAAGGTGCCCTGTCTTTCCCACCTGGGAAGAAGAATGAATAAGAGCGAGCATTCCACATTCATACTGTGCCACCCTCAACCTTGTCCAAGCAACTGCTACATCTGGGGGAAGGAGGAAATGCCTGACCAATCTGGGAATCCCCTAGCCCAGACATAATAAGATTTTGAAAGTAGCCCAGAATAACCTGTAACTGAGGCTAATTATCTTGTCAGTAGTGCGCACGCACACACACACACACTCACACATTGTGGTTCAACACCCCCACAGGGGCTTTCAGAGAGGTTGCTTGCAGGTGCAACTTGGCAAACTCCTGTTAATCATTTGGTTACATCTCACACCTCTCGAAAGCCTTCCCCAGACCAGGCCAATAAAAGGAAACAACTTAAGAATTACCAGAGAGGAAGTCAGTGTCTCTCCCCACTTGCAGAGACAAATTCCTTTTGTTCCACAATAACAAGTTGCTCACAGCAAATTGCTTTTCGCCAGTAGCCCCTCCATCACACTGGGCCTACTTGTGATTTTTCCAAGCAAGGAGCCAAAAAACCAGGATAACATTCCACCAAGAGGCTGCACCTGACCCTTTGGTGTATCTGTTCATTCTTCAGACAAGAGCACCAAGAACCAAGCAGAGCCTTCCACCTGACAGTTATTTCTAAACTGTGCACTTGAGAAATCTGTACATTGTAATTCTACTCACTGAGATAGAAATGACAGGAAGAAACAATTTTTTATTTTCTGTTTTACAGGGAAAAGAGATCAAGAGCTTGGCGCTGTGTATTTTGAGTTCCTTAGTGAATACCTGGACTTGATACCTATCGGTGTAGGGCTCCCAACTTGTGTGTACCCAAGAGGGAGAGCCAGGTGGAAGCGTATCACCTCTTTCATTTAGTATCACAGGGCATGCATTAAATTCACCACATTTTATTAGTCAGTGTAATTTCAAAAGTTGAAATTACAAACAGAAGTTGAGGAGAGGACGCAAAATGCAGTCTCTCAATGGAGGAAGTATAAACACCCACCTCTCAATGTCACTTTGATGGAAGAACATGTTGGATATATTAGTGCATCCATCTTTGGAAAATATAATTTTCCACAATGAATAAAGAAGTCAAATAAGATCAGCAGTGTTGGATTCCATTAAGATATCCAGTAAATGGAACCAAAAATATAAGCACTGGGTGTGCTGACTGTTAGAGGTCACTTGTCAGCTCAGCTCAGGCAATGCAAATTGATGGGAAATCAGTTTGGGGAGGAGTAAAAAAGGGAGGCTAATGAGAATATAAGACTATTGACTATAGATGACCTTTCGAGATTTTCTTTCCAGCAAAGGGAGCTATGAAATACAGCAGATGCTGGAAATACATGTAAATTCAAGGAATGCTGTTTTTAAGGATGGGGGATATTTGCATGCTCATGGAAATAATTCAGAAGAGAGGTAATGATGATGAAAAAAAAAAGAAAGAAATAGTGGTGGTCACCAAATCTTTGAGAAAAAAAGGAAGTCAGAAATTCAGAGAACTGTATAGTTGAAGGATTGAACTTTTATGGGAGAGTGGAATGTATTTATAGCCTCTGGAGGGAAGGTAGAGGGTATGCCGTAAACATGAACTGTTAGAGGAAAACAAAATTGTGGTTTTGTGCTCACAGCAGAAGAAACCCTAGCTCAAGAAATTAACCACATTTTTTTGATTCATGTATTTTTAAGTTTCAAATGGGTAACAGCCATTGCAGGGAAGATCCCCAATATTTTTCTCCATTTTAATCGTATCACCCTCCCTAATGAACTGGAACCAAACTCTGCTCTTTTCTAATTTAACTCATCTTCACTCTGCTAACTCTTTAGTTCCTGCTTTCTTCGGAAAAAAAAAAAAAAGTTAGCTGAAAGGATACTAAATAGGAATCAGCCAAATTAGATTTTTTGTTTGGTGTGCTATTGATTTAGTTAGTATTAACAATTCAATTTCTTGCTCTCCAGTTTCTTCATCTTGTAGAAAGGAATTATTGTACCACATAATGGTGATAAAAATAATATCTTGCATTTATATAACAGTATAAAATTTAATAAAATTTTATATGCATCCCTTTTGCTCTGATTATTAAGCTCCAAAATAAGATGTAAGTTTAAGATAATGCTAATTCATATTCTTGATACTTTATATTTTCAGGTCATATGCAATATACTCTTTACAATATTAATTTATAGTTAATCTTGTGCTTTATGTGTGAATGTTTAACTTCCACCATTAGGTTGCAAATCTCATAAAATTAGAAAAGCTTGCCTCTTATTTTTCTCTTTTTTCCTCCCTTATGGCCCTTGAAGACCATCGCATAAGCATTATCTGTGTGATGGTCCTGAAGACAGTATATTGACATACAGAGTCTTCTTTTTTATAAGGATGATGCTATCATCAGTTCTTTTTTAAAGTTGTTTTAAATCTATTAAGTCATTTTATGCTGGCAACATGTGCTATTTCTGCAGTGATTAAAACTGAGTTACAAAGAGGTTAACTAAGGTCAAACAGCTGGTAATTTTGGATACAAAGACCATGATCTCAGCCACTACTCTGAACAGCCTCTCTGAAAATTATGCAGTTATTGATGATGGTGGTTAAAAAAATGACGTTGGGGCACAGACAGAGGAAAGGCCAGGTGAGACTCTGAAAAGGTAGCTGTCAGCAAGCTGAGAAGGAAAGGCTGAGAACCAACCAAACCTCGGAGCTCTGGCCTCAGAACTGGAAGCTCGTGGACAATCAGCCGGCTGTAGTGAGGAGAAGGACATGAAGGGGCAGGGTGCTGGCAGAGCTGCCCGGGATGGGCTTGAGTCACTGATGGACAATAAACATATGAAGAGATGCTCAGCGCCTCTCATCAGGGAAACACGAAGCGAAGCCACAGTAAGCTGTCACCTAACTCTGTGAGAGTGGGTTCATCAAAAAGCGCCCAAACAATAGGTGCAGGTGTGGCTGTGCAGAAAGAGGGACGCACATCCATTGCTGGGGAGACTGCAAACAGGTGCAGCCTCCATGGAACGTGCAGGCAGTCCCCGGGTTACACACGAGATCAGTTCTGTAGGTTTGGTCTGAGGTTGAATTTCACATACGTAGGGTCACGTACATTTACCTATCACTTGACAGCCTCTGTTTCTAAGTGTGAGTTCTACATCAGTTGGATATTTTTAACTGGGGACTTACTGTAAGAGCCTCCGTCTGTAAGTGTGAGTTGCATGTAATTCAGATGTTTATAAGTTGGGGACTGCATGTGGTATGGAGATACCTCAAAGAACGAAAAGTACACCTCCCACTTGATCCAGCCGTCTTACGATTGGGTGTATAGCTAGAAGAAAAAAGTTATTTTATCTAGAAGACATATGCGCTCAAATATTTATTGCAGCCTAAGTCACAATCACAAAGATATGGAAACAACCTACGTGCCCACAAATCCATCAGTGGAATAATAAACTGTGGAATGCGTATGCATGGGGTACCATTTAGACATAGAAAGTGGGGAACTAATACTTTTTGTAACAATCTGGATGGAACTAGAGACCATCGTACTAAGTGAAGTATCACAAAAATGAAAAAACAAATGCCACATTTGCTCACTTTTAAATTGGAACTAAAAGAGCAATGTGCAGGTGTAAATGTGGTGGGTAAAACTGAAAAGCAGGTGGCAGGGACCAGATGGGTCAATTCACACCTAAGGGGGCTCTGGAGGATGGACACATTTATAACCTTGACTCAAACTGTATAAAATTAATACATGTGACCAAAACATGTGTAGCCTTGTAATATTCCACAATAAAAAAAATTTAAAGATGCATAAGAAAAAGAAAATTATATTGGGAGTTGTGTAGCTCGTGGTTAATTTTAAAATGGAGGTTTAATTCTTAGAATAAAATATGTGAAGGTAAAAAGAGAGTTAAACATTGGAAATTAGCTTGTCAGTGGGCAAGCAACTTCAAAACACAGATGAAACTAAGAAGCCAGTTTTCTGAAGTGAGGGTATAAAACACAATCTGTTTTATGCTATTAATGATGTAAGACTAATCAAAAATGTGATTATCAAATAAAATCTACCTCTTTGATAGTAAATCCCTATATTTATTCAAATTGTTTTCAAATAGGAGAATAAATTTAATCCCTATGTCTATCAAAACCCAAAGTTAACATTAACTAGTGGAGAAAAAGGTAAACTGTATATTAGTCAGAATTTTTCAGAGAGCAGAACCAATAGGAAATATCTGTATCTACTACTTCATCTATGGGTAGATACGTGTAGACAGACAGGCAGACAGAATAGATGCTTTATTGGAAACTGGAACAAGATACTACGGAGGCTGAGAAGTCCCAAGATTAGACTTTTAACCATAAATCCATGAGTGGGATAATAAACCAGTGGCAAGCTGCAGACACAGAAGAGAGATGCACATTTCCATTCTGAGTCCGAACGGCCTAAGACTAAGAGTATAGTAGTTTAATGTTTCAATCTTAGAAACAGCGACCTCTAGACCAGGAGTAAGGTACCTGGGCTTTCTTTGTCCTTCAGGATGGCCTTTTGACTGAATCCACATTTTATAGAAACAAATCCCTTTGTTGCTATTAATATGTTTTGTTCACCTTTTATTTTTTATTTTATTTTTAAATGAACCTATTTGAAATACTAAAGAATAAAATAAATTTCAATGAAATAATCCTCCAAGATGGACCAACAAAATTAGAACTTTAGTAACCCACAAGGGCTAAAATGACAGCTACTACACTCATGATTTTCCTCGCACTTCCCTCACCTGTCTGGCCCCACTGCCATACAAGGTTGATCATGAGAGTTTATGGAGTTTGAGTATGTCAATCTGCTAACTGTTGACACTGGCCGGCTGTGTTTTGTTTCAAGTGAAATGTGTGACTAGTTGCACAGTTCAACATCATTTTTTAATTCTGTCTGCTTCACAGCCCATCATGTCAAAGAAGAACAAGAGAACACAGAAAGAAGAAAACAAATTTTTTAATGAGGATTGGGAATTATCCAATTTGTTTCTGCTAAAGATAAAATGATTTTCTTGCTTTGTGATACTACAGTGGCAACATGAAAGAAATTTGAAGCTCATTATCATCATAACACTCATAAGGAATACAAATATTTTAACTTAGACACAACTCACAGATTAAAACATGAAAAGTAAAAGCAAAGGTGAATTAAACCATGAAAAGTAAGAGCAAAGATAATTCTTTCAAGCAGCAATAAGCCCTTGAAATAATGCCACTACAGTAACTTAAAAAGTGGTTTATATACTTGAGGAACAAAAGGAAGCCTTCATGGATGCAGAAATTAGGACAGAATTCATTGTTGAAGCTGTCAGATGCTCAGACTCCAGTAGTTTTTCAATGTACAAACAACTGTCTTTTTCAAGAAGAACCATGACTGATTGGTGGCATAAATTAGCCTTCAACTTAAAGGAATGACTTCACACAATACTTCAAAAGGAAATATGTATTATTCAATGACTTTGGATGAACCAACTGATAGTATTGACTTGGTGAAGGTTTTATACATCATTTGGTTTAGACAAAAGATGTTCTTTGCCTCAAAGAGTTAGCTGCTTTGGCAATCTTGCAAAGAGAACACAGGGAATAAATATCTCCCACAACTTTCAAGATAGGAGTTATGCAGCTAGACTAAATCTGGTAAATGCAGTGAGTGCATGTCCAGAGCATGCACCTTCCAAGACAGGAAAACATGAAGGATTTGAATAGTTAAAAAAAAAAAAAGAAAAGAAAGTATTGACAGATGTCAGAGCTGCATGAAGGAAACAGCCAGAATGCAGATTGAGAGTACAAGCTGCAAGAGGGGAGGCTCACTAGAGGTCAGGAGAGCCTTGAACAACTTTTGCAGCGGCTATTAATTGAGGGGATACACAACAGGTGTGAAGAGTGCTAAGTAATGACGTACAGGGGCTACGTGCAAGGAAATTACGTGCTCTTTCTCCACAGTGCCACAGTGAAGTACCATGAAATGTGTAAGGTTTAACACCTGCTTACTATCATGTGACCGATCTTAGCTCATTCTGGAACACGGAGTTACTTGGCACTTGCCTCCAAGTTACAGGCTATCTCTAGACTTGCCAGGGGACTGTCTTGCTCTCAGTGTTTCCTTTGATGAGTTAAGAATCAGTGACTGTCCTTGCAAGCGTGATGTTTGATGACTGTCCTTGCAAGCGTGATGTTCCTCCACAGACAAATCCAGGTGCCCTCGTTTCTTTCCGTTGTATCTTGCATCAGCAAAATCTCTGTGCTAAAGGTACTGTTTTAAGTGGCACGTTGCAACAGGTTTATTGATATATTGTTAACTATATCTGTGCAACTGCAACAGGGAGCAGGGCACCATCAGTTTGGTACCTGCTAGAGGACTGAGGTACTCAGCAAGGATGTTCTGTATCATTCTAAATTGTGTTGGCTGTCGATTACAAGGACAGGTGTTAGCCAATATTTTATCTCTGTGAGAACAGATAGCTAAATTTTATGAAGAACAGAATCAGCAATGTGAATTCCTGAAAGACTTCCACAGGAATGCAGCATTTCTGTGATATATCATGGCATATTCAAATGACTTAAGTGTTTCTGTGCAAGGTAAAAGTAATTCTATATATGATATGTATCCCCCCAAATCCAATAATTTAAAAAAGCCATCTTTTAAGAAAGTATTTCCTTTTCTAAAGGAAATTTCAAATGAACATTTTCCCTAGTTATCAAAGATTGTTGATGAGCAGGATAATATATGAGAATCCTTTGAAGAAAACACAGCTGTTATTGACCTATTAATTGGAGAATACAATGAAAGGTTCACTGATTTTGAGAACCATGACATTACACTCAAGTTAGCATTTCAGCTGCACCTTGTTGATCTCACCAAGGCACCTAAAGAACTACAGACGGAATTGATGGAGCTCTCAGGAGCTGACATTTTAAAGTCATTACTTGATGCCCAGAAAGATCGACTTGAACATGGAAAAATACAGTAAAATACCCAGGCCTTTGGGGACATACCTGAGAAATGCCTCTCTAAAGTAATACATACTTTAAGTCTATCGAATTGAAGTTTCCTGAATGAGGCCTTATTTGATTATCAGTAAATTAATATGGCCTTCCAACATGAAAAGTTTCCCCATCCCCACTCTAAACACAAGGAGAATTAATGTTTCAGTATGAATTCCATGTCCAGACCAATGTCCCTAAGATCAAATGGTGATATGTGGCTGGGTTCATCTCTAGATTCTCTGTTCTATGCCATAGATCTATCTCTCTATTTGTATGCCAGTACCATGCTGTTTTGATAGACTTGTAGTGTAACTTGAAGTCTAGCAAGGTGATGTTAAAAGCATGCACTGAGGAGAGAATCCCTACTTAATAAATGTTAACCAGTGGGCGGAGAACTGGTTAGCCACATGCAGAAGACTGAAACTGGACCCGTACCTCTCACCACTGGCAAAAATTGACTCTCATGGGCCAAAGCATTTAAATTTAAGATATGAAACAATAAAAATTGTAGCAGAGAGTGTGGGAAAAACACTTGATAATATTAGCTTTGGAAAAGATTTTGTGAGTAAGACCCCCTGGCAATTGCAGCAACACCAAAAATAAATGAATGGAAATTGTTCAAACTAAAAAGCTTTTGCATAGTTAAGGGCACTACAACTAAAGCAAACAGACAGCCCAGAATGGGAGAAGATTTTTTCATGTTAGAAATCTAACAAAGGGTTGATAACTAGAATCTACAGAGAAATTAAGTTAATCAACAGGGAAGATCAAACAACCCCCATTTATAAGTGAACAAGACACATAAACAGAACCTTCTTTGAAGATGACAGATGAATGGCCAACAAACACATGAAAAAACACTCATCCTCTCTAATCAGTAGAGAAATCAAAACCATTCTGAGATGTCACCTAACCACAGTGAGATTACCCACATCACAAAGACCCAAATCTGCAGAAGCTGGTGTGGACGTGGAGAGAAGGGAACACTTGTTTAGTGCTGGCCGGACTGCAAACTGATGCAACCCTAATGGAAAGAAGTATGGAGAATTTTTTAAAAGTTGGCCTTCCATTTGATCCCCCAATTCCATTACTACCCTGTTTCCCCGAAAATAAGACATCCTCCAAAAATAAGACCTACTTGCAGGAAAGATAAGACGTCCCCTGAAAATAAGACCTAGCGCATCTTTGGGAGCACACCTTAAAATAAGTCTTATTTTCGGGGAAACAGGGTAGGTATTTACACAAAATAACATAAATCATTTTGCCATAAAGACATTTGTTTATTGCAGCTCAATTCACAATTGCTAAGTCCTGGAAACAACCCACCTGCCATCAGGGCACGAATAGATTAACAAAGTGTGGTATATAAACACCACGGAGTACAGTTCAGCCATCAGGAAAGATGGAAACTTTATGTTTTTGTGTTTGCTGAATGGAGTTGAAACACATTCTTCTTAGTAAAGTATCCTAAGAATGAAAAAAAAACATCCAATGTACTCAACACTAATATGAAACCAATATATAGATAACTACATGCCTAGAAAAATTGTGAAACATAAATATAGTCTAGCAAGGGGGAGGGGACAGGCGGGAGAGAGGATGGAGAACAGAGGGCGATTGGTGGGATCTCACCTAACCTGCACAGTGTGAGGGGTTCAGCACGCCCCCTGGGTGAAGGGCTCAACTACAACTTGAACCTTATCTTATAATTGAAAACAAGGTAACCTAAAAATTTGTCCCCTTCTATTAATCTGAAATTTTAAAAGGAATAATTTTTCTAGAATAAATATTTTTTAAAAAGAACACTGTCCCAGCTAAAGCAATCAAGCAGGGGGAGTTTCCTCTTTTCAGCCTTTTTGTTCTACTCTCATCTTCAGTTCATTGGAGGAGGCCCCCACATTAGTGAAGGCAGCCTGTGTTATTCAGTATACCCACACAAACGTTAACCTCGTCCAGAAACACCCTTGCAGATGTACCCAGAATAGCGTTTGGCTAAATGTGTGGAAAGATGATGACCCAGGCAAGTAGACCCATAAAACTAACCATCCCAATAATACGATGGCTTTATTAAAACTTAGAGACAGGAAGACTGTCACTGATTATCCTAAAATTTAAGACAAATATATGGGCATTTACTAATTTATTGAGGTAAAGTTTACATATATTTAAAGGTATAGATATTAAGTATACAACTCAGTGTACACACATGTGAAACCACTGTCCCAATAAAGATAAATAATGATTTCCATCCTTCTGGATAACTCAGGCCCTTTCCAGCCAGTATCCACACTCCCAGGCAAACATATCCATTTTCTCTCACATCCATCATCACAGGTGTGTTTTGCCTGCTCTTGAACTTCATGTAATGGCTCTGTGCCAGGTGTACTTTTGGTGCGCGGTTTCTTAAAGTCAATATAATGTTTGTGAGATTCTTCCAATTTATAATATGTATTAATAGTCATGTTTTATTATTGAATGGTAATCCAACATAAAGATTTCTAGCATTTTATTTATCTATCACTTGATGGACATTTATTTAGTCTGTTGTCTTTTGGAGGCCATTATGAGAAAAATCTTCTGCGAACCTTTTTGTACATGGCTTCTTGTCCACATGTGTTTACATTTTTCTTTGGTAAATTACTAGGAGTAAGATTTCTAGGTCAGAGTCTGCAGTACAGATATTTTCAGTTTAGAAGGAACTCCAAATAGCATAGTTGTTGATCCATTTAAACATCCACCAATACCATAGGAGTTTTCTGGGTATTCTACATATTCCACAGAGGATGTCAACGTTTTTTTTTTCTGGTTTTTTTTTTTTTTTATTGTTGGGGATTCATTGAGGGTACAATAAGCCAGTTACACTGATTACAATTGTTAGGTAAAGTCCCTCTTGCAATCATGTCTTGCCCCCATAAAGTGTGACACGCACTAAGGCCCCACCCCCCTCCCTCCATCCCTCTTTCTGCTTCCCCCCCCATAACCTTAATTGTCATTAATTGTCCTCATATCAAAATTGAATACATAGGATTCATGCTTCTCCATTCTTGTGATGCTTTACTAAGAATAATGTCTTCCACTTCCATCCAAGTTGAAACAATATCTCTTTACAGTTAAATAGTTACTTTCTCAATAAACCAAATAGATGTGCTGATGTTTTGACTAATGAAAAGCAGAACTTTCTGTACCTAGTGGTTATTTCTCCAATTACAGACGTGGATCATTTGAGTAAAGAATATAGACCCTGAAAATTAAAACTGTAAGTATGTAATCATGAATCCACTGATAACTTAGACTACGTATTTGAGGGCTTCAGGGTAAGAATTGCTTTTCCGCTTACTTCTGTCCCTCTTTCTTGTCTTTCTCCCTTTACTTATTTTTTTTAAATAAGGTTTATACTAAATCTCATTTTTTCTCACCATAATAATTAGGGAAATAAAGGTTTTTAAATTCTCTTGTCCTTATTAATTAAAAGCAATAACTTTTGCAAGATTTTTATGAAAGATTAATTAGTACATCTTTTCTGACTGAATCAAATCACTTTTTGATGACTTCTGGTTAAAGGTACTTTCTCCTTAATAACAAACAAAAACAATAACCTGGAAGACAGTCAATTTGTCAACAGGGACGGCACATTATCAGGGTCAGAATTCTGTCAGACGACAGTAAGAGAAATGCATATGGACTTTATATGATGTTTGGATCAGTTTTTAGCCTCTCTGATGTTAGGTCAGCATTTACACAAAAAATTATTTGCCAGCCAACATCAAACAATTCAATTCTTGGTTTTCGGCTTAAAATAAAATAGATGGCTGGACCTTTCCCTGTAATCATGCAACATTTAGAAGGACTAGGATACTAATTTGCTGTAGACATGCTGTATTTAATTTGAACAGTGTTTAACATGAAAAAATTCACCTTTAAGTATTGGGATATTTAACATAAAAATTCTGCTTTGCCTTCAGAAAATTAAAAAGGCTTAAAATTTAACAACGATGACAATGTTTAAGATAGGCCCTAGAAACAAAAACCTTGTAAAGAATGAATGAATATAAATACATTCTGAAAAGAAATCAGACGATTGCTGCAATGAAGTATTAAGCAATAATAATAATAGTAATGCAAAGAAAGTAACATTCACAAAAAGTGGAAACCTACTAAACACGTGTATATGTAAAAATAAAAAAATAAAAATAAGTGAAGCAAAAGTAATCACAAGTTATACACCATTATTTGTGAAATAAAAAAAAATATAAAGTAAGGGGGAAAAAAGTCTGCTTTGGCCCTCTTTAAAAATGATAATACCTGGTAAGAAAGCCACTACTTTCATCCCAGGAGGCAGGTGCTGGGGCCGTGATCTCGGCCTGCAGGTGCAGCCCCTGCCCTTATCTTCTCTGAATCAAACCCCTTCCCCACATTCCATTTCATTGGTTCCTGTGAGCATCTACGCCACGTAAACATTTTTAAGATTCTCCTCTAGAGACCCCTGATCTTATCGATAGGAAACTTGAGTCTTGGAGATACTGTTATTATTATAACTAATACATATGTAAATTTACTATATGCCAGACACTCTTCCAAAGAATCAATATATGTAACCTAATTTAGTTCTGAACTTGACCCTATAAGGTAGTAACTTTAGTATCATTTTTGTAAAGGTGTCATCATTTTCAGCCTAATAATTCTTTAACAACATTCTAGGTGCAATCTTCTGATTATTGATTTTTCTCTCAGGATAAAATTGGAGCATTATGCCCAGCCACGTAAAGTGACATGAAAAAAAAAAAAAAGGACTAAACCTAACGGACAGATTATTCAATAACGCAATTTAGAAAGAAAAAAAAGTCCTAGGTAAGGCAAATATATGGTTTTCATTTGTCTGGAAAGTTCTTCCACCTCCTTTTTCTGATATTGGCACTGAATACTTTCCAGATATTCTTACTACAGGCTGTTCATATGCTTCAGGCTTTTCAGGTCCAGTAAACAGTCTGTCTGTGTTCACATGACCCAGAAGCCACCAACCTTTACTGAAGCTGGTTTCTAGGAGATCATGGGAAGCAGCTTTCTGCAGCCTCCTCCTAGGGTGCTAACTATACAAAGCTGAGTTTGGTGCTGGCAGAGCTCACCATCCCTCCACGTGACCAGGGCTACCAGCGGGATGTAAGAAAAGAACCACAGAGGAAAGCAAAGAGCCTGGGAAGGCTGAGGTTCAGGTCAGAGTTTGGGGGAAAGCTTCTGCTATGGAAACCACTACATCTCTTCAGTTTTGCTTATGCTGATTTATTTTGTAATTTAGCCATTCGTCACCGCCACAATACTGAGGAATATAGTAGGAAATCAGAAAAGCTGACCCCCTCGAGGAAACAACTGGCAGTTCTAAAGTTAAACTGATACAAAGACGAAAAATCTAATTACACGCTAAATACAGAATGCTAACAAAATCTAGCTCAGGAGATTCAGGACTGGGGACAGATCCAGGAATTCCAAGTAGGATCTCATAAACACCCAATTCTGAGTAAAACAGCAGGAAAAGGATTCAGCCCCCATGGCATCGACCAAAGTATGTGGTCTTATAGCCTAAGATCTTAATCAGGACTGCCCAGAGATACAAGTTTCCAGAAGGTAAAAGGAACACAGCTGGTTAAAATCTGAGGAACAACAGGCTGCGTCACATTCACCCAGCAAAACCACCGCAAATCAATCTCAGAGAACAAGAGAGGGTCTGGAATTGCACAAAACTATTACGATTCAATTAACCGAAGAAGAGGTATCACTAGCAGTAAACACCTGGATGTACTTTTAGGGAATAGCTGAATAGGTAACAAACAGTATGCTGTATATTACCTATTATATATTACATGCATAAACAGCATCTTATACAGTAGCATGAATGATTATACATCATTTAAAAAAATTAAAAAAGAGAACCATCTTTGAGCTCCAGCGTGACTGAAACAACAACAAAAATCTCATAAGCATTATGGAAACCTGTTGAAAATATACACTGAATGCATCTTAACTGGTCTCATGACAGCAAACGTACTAATTGTGAATACAGCATGAGAAAATTCCAGCCCCACCTGCCTCTTTTCATCAGTTTTAACCCTTCCGCACATCAGTCTGCTCCCACCTGACTTTCCCTCCTCACCCCACTTCTTACTTTGGCCCCCTTGGATATTCTGGTCTCTGTTGGCTTTGGTTCCTTTTCAGATAGGTAGTAAATGCCGCCCTCTGTCTATGGAGTCACTGACTTCTTACCCATTCAAGACAGAAAGACATTGAATGTCCACTTACAGAAAACATGAATGTCCACTTACAGAAAAATCGAAGAACAGTACAAAAACTGGAGCTAAACATGAGCTAATAAGACAACTGTCATTCTTTCAGAAAATAGCTATCGAATTTGGGAAAGAAAAACTGAAAGCACAGCAATGAGACCGTGTGGTAAAACCGGCCACAGAGACGATACGTGCCGTCTTTTTGTTTTCAAATAAGTGAGTAGAATCTCTGAGTATCATTTACACTTAGAAGTTTTAAGATTTAATAGAGACCATCAATTCACTCTTATTAATGGCTCAAAATACATCTATTGGCATTTTGAATTGTATTCACTCTCATTCCTTCTTGGGGGTTATTGGGAAAAAACAAAGTGTCTACAAGTTTTTAATAGAACAAAGAGTGTGTCAGCCCCTCCCACGAATTTTGGCATTGTGCCTCTGACCATCAATTTACTTTAGCTTTGTTCCTGACTCACAAGAATGTTAAGTACTCAAGGGATTAAACTCTAGTCCCTTGGGGTTCTGCACACAAACAAGCTGATTTGGTCTAGCAATCAAACGAGATTTGTTTTACAAGAAGCTACGAATGCAATTACTGAAACTAAACACAAATAGAAAAGAGAAGCGGGTTGCTAGCATGAAAACAGTGTCAGGCTTTCAGAACAAAGAAATGAAGACTATCTATAGAACATCCACTATCAACGAGGCAGACATCTGCCCCATTTCTGAAGAAAATCCTTTTTTTTACTACTGGTCATTCCATGAAGTGCAATGATATAACGGTATGTGAATTCTCAACTCTTTTCAAACCTTACAAACATTGCTATAGGCTAATTTAGCAGGATAGAGTTCCCAGAAGGGTTATATATATTAAAGAAATAGCAATACACACACACAGAAAGTAGAGAAATGGGAAAATATAAACAGCTCCTTTCTTTTCATCCTAATATATTTTCTAATATCTTATATTTTCTAATTTATTTCCACATCTGTAAACTGTTAGAAGAGAAAAGATATATGGTTCCATTTATTTGCTTTATCTACAGATCTCATGAGAAAGCTAGATAAGTTAATGTGAGTTTACTTGTATTAATTAGCCTAGTATTGTCTATGTTCAAAAGTTTATAAAATAAGAATTTTATAGTAATGTGATATATAAATACAAAAATAAAATAAACAGCATTAAAAGTCTAATTTTATCAAAGTGATGTTTCCAGGCCAGTGCCTGTTGCTCAGTGGGTAGGGCACCGGCCCCGTATACTGAGGGTGGCAGGTTTGAACCTGGACCCAACTAAACTGCAACAAAAAATAGCCTGTCATTGTGGTGGGCGCCTATAGTCCCAGCTACTCGGGAGGCTGAGGCAAGTAGGCTCAGAACCGCCTAAGCCCAAGAGTTGGAGGTTACTGTGAGCTGTGATGCCACAGCACTCTACTGAGGGCCATACAGTAAGACTCTATCTCTAAAAAAAAAAAAAAAAAAAAGTAGTGATTTTCCAAAGTGAAAACTAAGGATGCCTACAATTATTGATTCATCTTCTTTTCTTCCTTATTTAGTAGATGGTAGTGAAGGAAAAAACAAAGATTATGATATATGTTATTAATTGCTATCCTACAGAAGAGATATGCATTTATATGTTAAGGGTTATCAGTAGTTATTAAAACATAATGAGAAAAAATGATACAGATATTTTCATTTACAAATGTTCTCCTAGGGAAATATTTCAATATCTGATAAGAGAGCTCTGCAAACAAATACACATCCTGGGAAAGATGACTGGGAACAGAGAAAGAACTGGAGCCAGCGCCAGGAAGGACAAAGCAGAGGAGACACCTGTCCTGAGGTCACACCGGCAGCCAGTCACTGACTAAAAATTTGTAATTATTTGAAGATTTATGAGTTCTGTATGTTGTGATTGCAGGATAAAATAGTTATTATGATACAAAGTAGTGATAATTATAATAATGACCCTGCTTATAATAAAAAGGTAGAAAATTGCTTTATAGAAACAGATTTTGAGAGAGAAAATAAGTGAATGAAAAGCTTGTAAGGCAGATCACACAGATAATTCTGTCAAAAAATATCAATAAAACTTATACATGTTCATTTTTATGCAAAGAGACGTGGGGTAGCTGCTGTTGCCAGACCTGTGAAAAATAACAAGTCATCATGAAACCAAGAAATACAAAACAAACAAAAATAAAATAGAGGCTTTGCATCAAGAATTGGTCTGGCTGGGTATAGTGGTTTTTACCTGCAGTCCCAGATACTTAGGAGGCTGAGGTGGGAGGGACACTTGAGCCTAAGAGTTTAAGATTGCAGTAGCTATGATTGTGCCACTGCACTCCAGCCTGGGTGACGCAGTGAGACCCTGTCTCAAAAAAAAAAAAAAAAAAAGGAAAAAGAAAAAAAATTAGTATGGTGCAAAATTTTCGGATTACATACACAAAATGAAATGATCACCTGGGCGGTGCCTATGGCTCAGTGAGTAGGGTGCCTGCCCCATATACTGAGGGTGACGGGTTCAAATCCGGCCCCTGCCAAACCGCAACAAAAAATAGCCAGGCGTTGTGGTGGGTGCCTGTGGTCCCAGCTACTCAGGAGGCTGTGCCTAAGCCCAAGAGCTGAAGGTTGCTGTGAGCTGTAATGCTATAGCGCTCTACCAAGGGTGACAAAGTGAGACTCTGTCTCTTAAAAAAAAAAAAAAAAGATCACCTTACAGGTATCCCTATAGATAGTAAAATCTACAAGTATGAACATTTTCTAGAGACACCCTATCAAAAATATGACCAAAATGACCAAAGTTACGTCTAATAGATGGACCTTCTGGTAAACTCAGCAACCAGTGAGAACTGTAGATGAATGTTGGTTTGTGAAGATGAAATTCAGCCTGAGATTTATATGACAGACCTTTAAAAGTTCAAACTCAGTTTACTATGTGCTTTGGGAGGTTTTAAAAATAATAATTTTGTAATTTAACAATAAATGTGAGCATGGGAATATGTAATATAAGGAATTTTTATTTGTGTCATTTCAATAGGAAAGAAAAATAGCCCTCTAGAATCTTCTGGAAGTTTTTACCATTCTGAAGACAAAATTGTAGATAGTTAGCAGTCTGATAACCACAAAGTTCTCATGTACTCCCCATTAATGGTATACTTTTCCTAGACTGTGTTCTTTAGTTTTTCTTATCTGTTAAACATATCCAGTCATCAGTAAATCCTAGACTAAATGATTTTTTTAAACATTGTGGATTCAGTCAGTAGACAGTCATAAAAATTATTACAATCCTCAGAGAAGATTGACTTACTTTCAAAATCAGTGGTATTAAAAAGATATATAATATTTCAGATACTTAAGAAAGTTGATTTTAAAAAAATTTATTTTCTTTTTTTTTGAGACCAAGTCTCTGCTGCCCTGGGTAGAAGGCCTTGGCATCGTAACTCACAGCAACCTCAAAATTCTGCCCCAGCCTCCTGAGTAGCTGGGACCACAAGCACCCACCAGGAAGGATGCTGGCTAGTTTTTCTATTTTTAGTAGAGACAGAGTCTTGCCTGTGGCTCAGGCTGGTCTCCAACTCCTGAGCACAAGCAATCCTCTCGTCTCGGCCTCTCAGAGTGCTAGGATTACAAACGTGAGCCACTGAGCCCTGTCAAGAACCCTAAATTTTTAAAACCAGTGTTGTTTTTGAAGGTTTTACATTGGTGGGCAGTGCCTGTGGCTCAAGGAGTAGGGCACTGGCCCCATATACTGGGGTGGTGGGTTCAAGCCCCACCCTGGCCAAAACTGCAAAAAAAAAAAAAAAAAAAAGCAGAAATCCAAATCTTTGGGCGATGCTTGTGGCTCAGCTGGTAGGGTGCCAGCCCCACATACCAAGGGTGGCAAGTTCAAATCCAGCCTTAGCCAAACTGCAACAAAAAAATATCCAGGCATTGTGGCAGGCACCTGTAGTCCCAGCTACTTGGGAGGCTGAGGCAAGAGAATCGCCTAAGCCCAGGAGTTGGAGGTTGCTGTGAGCTGTGATGCCACAGCACTCTACCGAGGGAGTTAAAGTGAAGCTCTATCTCTACCAAAAAAAAAAAAAGGTTTTACATTGGAAATCTCTGCAAGTATGATTTGATACTCAGGAAGCCCCTCAATGCAGCAAAGTGTGCACAAGGAGACACACCATGTCCCTTTGTGCATAATGTCATCAAATTCTATGTCTGATACGGCCAGGGACAGACAACTCAAAAGAAAATGCAAAAGCTGCTTCTCTGCTTTTTCTTCCCCGGCCCCCAGCAGAGAGAGGGAAGGTGGGAGGGGGGCGGGACCTTGGCATGTGCCCCACCTTCTGGGGGCAAGACATGATTGCAAGAGGGACTTTACCTAACAAATGCAATCAGTGTAACCTGGCTTACCCTCAATGAATCACCAACAATAAAAAAAAGAAAATGCAAAAACTTCACAATTCATGGAATGGAATCATGCTCAACCACAGGGAAATTCTACAAGTCTCACCTTATCCTAACAGTATATACTAATTTTCTTCATATAAACCTCTTTTCTCTTAAAATAATTTGCCTTAATACTATAACAATACTCTCAGTGGCTTAAGGTGCTGCTTTAAACTTTTTCAAGGTAACATTCTATTCCCAAACTCATATTCTTCAAAAAACCAAATCTACCCCAGGAAAAAAGAAAAAAAAAAAAAAATAGTCCCAGCTACTCTGGAGGCTGAGGCAAGAGAATCGCCTAAACCCAGGAGTTGGAGGTTGCTGTGAGATGTGACGCCAAGGCACTGGTCTGAGGGCAACAAAGAGAGACTCTGTCTCTAAAAAAAAAAAAAAAGAAAGAAAGAAAGAAAAGAAAAGAAAACTTTAACAAATACAGTTATAAATAAAGTATCAACTGTTAAAAATATATGGTATATAAAGTTCCATTTTTAATCCTAAACCATTTGATACACTTACTTCATCTTATGATAAATTATAACATTGTTAACTCCTAGATAGACCCAGGCACTGAAATTACCTAAAGTTGTAATTATCACCATCAAACAAAATTCTAAGTACTTTTAAGTTCATGATATAAATATAAGAAAATTGATTATTCCTTCTCATATAACATTTTTAAGTCATAAAATATATTCTAAACTTTAGTTATGGGCAGTTACTAATACACATTAACATAATTCATATTCACACTTTTTTCCTGCCATGTACACCCTTAGATTTTTATATTAGCAAAAGATTGTTTTGAATTTGTATCTTTAAATGTAACCTTTCTGATCATTAATCACAAAGAGAAATTGAGTTGAAATATTTTTTACATAACATCGATTGAGATACAGTCTTTGGATAAATAAATATATTATGTCTACTACTAATGCTAACCAATATATAAAAAATACATGAAGCTGACCTACACATTTTGTGGTGAAAGGTCGTACAAATAATATTTAAAAAAATCAAGATACTTGCACAACTCCTACTGCCGACTAAATCTATATATTTAATTTAAGTAAAAAAAGAAATGACATTTGACACTTGAAGTTATTGCTCCTTTAAAAGTTGCTAGAAAAGTCTGTCAGCCCTACGACCACCACCACTGCCACCCACCAATTGCCCTGACTTCACTGATACTATTTAGAGACAGTGAAGTTTCCTGGATTGCATAAGATGGTGTTATTTCTGTGGTTAGAAGTCATATCATAGCAAGTCGATATTAATCATTGAAACAGAGGTTTTGTTGACTCAGTCTTTCAATTAAGTTCAGTTCACTTTGTCTTTCTTTTTGGTTGTCAAAGTAATCTTCAGACTTTCAAACTGCTTAACATGAACTTTTAAATCCCAAACACACATTTCCCACAAGCACTTTAACTTTTCTATTAAGCCTCATCTAGAAACTACAAATGTCAAAATTATTTCTACTCTGCTGCATCGGCTCAAAAATCAAGTTACATTCTGGAGACAGAAAATTGAAATGATATTTTTCCTCCTCATATACTTGAAGTATTTTAAAGATGTGTCCAATGTAAAATACATTCAGTATGTTTTATACAGTCTAATTTATCTTTCAAGTCTTTCTAGCATAATGAAATGACAATCATGTACATTTCAGTTTTTTGTAATTTAATACTCTTGAAATAAACACATATCAACACTTTCAGAAAACTTTCCAAAGAGTAAGCTTGACAAAGGCTAATTACGCTATTTATTTTTCTGCATAAACAACTGGGTTTATATGAACATTTGAAGTCCAGTTGAAAGTTTTCAATTATTCTGACTATAAAAAAAACACTTGTAATTACTCCCAATCCCATGATAAGATGTCTCTGTGAGTCAGAATTGTATATTGTTCTCAAAGCTCTGAGATGAACTGCTTTATTCATGGGTTATGTGAAAGTACACTGTTGTTTAATGGCTTATTTGATAAATGTTTGTTGCTTCTTTAAGTCCAAAAGGAAATTGATTTTTTTTTTTTTTTTTTGCCTTTGACCTCTGGAGGCATTTCATTATGATTGACATTCAATTCCCCTGTTCCTTGTCTCACTCTTATGATGAGTAAGTGGCTGAGGAAAGAACTTGAAAGATATTTACAAAAATGCCTTGGCATCCAAGAAATAGTAGAAATACAAAACGAAAACTTAGAATTAGGTAAAATCGTGCAGTGTTTCCTTAGCAATCTTCTATCCTATGACCTTCTTTCTCTGAATGATGGGTTTTTAAATTCTGTTTATTTGGATTTTTGCATATTTTGCGAGAAAATATGCCACTAACCACCCTAAGTCCATCATACTGGAGGTATTTTCAATTATATATATTTGTTATCTATTGTTGTGTAATATTTTTTTCCCAAAAGTCATGATTTAAAACAAAACATTTATTATCTCACAGTTCTTTGTGGTCAGGAACCTGTGCCTCTCAGCTCGGTGGGTTCAGCATCTCTCAAGAAGTTGGACTCCAATGTTGCAGTCATCTTAAAGCTCAACTGGGAAAGATACCTGCCAAACTCACTCCTGTGGCTGTGGGCAGACCTCGGGGCCTTGCTGGACCATGGTCAGACCACCAGTGGTTATGGCCAGTGAGCCCTGCACAACACCGAGCTGGGTTCCGCCAGAGTGAGCAAGTGGGAGTGTAGGAGAAGACCCTCAGAACAGACCAGAGTCTTCTTGTAACCTAATATGAAGTAATAATCCATCACTTTTCCTATATTCTGTTCATCAAAGACAACAAATAAATGGTCCACACTCACGGGGAGGGAACTACAACACAACAGGCATACCAAGAGATGAAGATCATTACGATTCATCTTGCAGGATTCTGAACATGTCCATCTTCCCTAGAAAAGGAGTTCCTATTCCACTTCCCAGTTAAACATCCATTCGGAACTGAAATGACAATTTTACCTCATTTTAAAAGTCTCTATCTGTGCCGTGTCAGCGCCTTAGGAAGGTGATGGAGGTATGTCTGGCTTTCATTCTAGAGGAAGGAGAACATAAAAAAACAAAAGACAATAACATAAGTAACATGAAGCGAAAAGAAAAACAACGATAGAATAAAATGAAGGGCTAATGGGAGGTGATATTTAACAATTATTTTGGTTAATTACAGAAGGTTTATCTGGAGAAGTACTCGTAAGATGAGAGCTGAATGGCAATAAGGAATTAATCTTCTTGTCTCATGGGGGTGTTGCCAGGAGTAGAACTCTTCAGGCAAGAGAAAGATTAAGGCAAATACTCACGTAAGAAAATCCTTATGTTTGTGTAGAACATAAATATCTTAACACAATAACCAAGTAAATGAGGTGAAGGCTATGTTGATTGGTTTGATGTAACCATGTAAGATTGTATAAAAAAAACCCAACACATTGTACCCCACATATGCATAAATGTATTAATGATCTACGTGTATTTGACTTAATAAAAAAAAAAGAAAATCCTTACGTAGAAAATTATGAACATTTCTTGAGACTCATATAAAGTTAAAGGCCTCAGATCTTCTAGAACATTATTAGCCATTGGACGAATTTGGACTCCATAGAAGTGTGATGAAAAGCCACTGAGTGTCTGAAGTGGTTGAGCAGGCAGGGGAAGTTAGAGGTTTATAAAAAAAAATTTTTTTTAAGAAAAGAAGTATTAAAATCATGTTTGCATGCTGATGGGACTGAGGTAGAGAGGAAGACACAGATAATCCCAAAGAAAGAAGCCAGATGCATTATTTATTTATTAGCACATATTTCTTGAGTACTATTATGTGCCATATTTATATAAATAGGAACTATGGAATACACTTACTAGTTTGGACTAAAAATGATAAACAAGATATATTATGTAAATATATAGTATGTCAGTTTATTAAAGAGAAAAATAATGCTGGCAATTTTAAATAAGATAACCGGGTAAGTTATTGATAAAATGATATTTGAGTAAAGGTCTGAAAAAAAATAGGAAAAGTATTGTGTGGATATCTGAGGAAATAACTTTCCAGGGAGAGGAAGCAGCGAGTATAAATGTTCTAACCCAAGAACATGCTTGATGTGTTTGAGGAACAGCAAAAAGGTCAATGCAGCTGAGGTCAAGTACGTGAGAACAAAGAGACATCATCAAGAAAATGAGGAAAACCGTATGCTGTGGGCTGGATAAATTACGTAGGGGGTTAATTTTCTGCTCAGAGTGAACATTTGTGATGGGCTGCTGGAATAAAAGCCTACTACGGAGTTCACAAGAGAACTGCAAGAGATAAAGAGCAGAGAGAAAAGATGAGTCTCTTGAGAAGTGTTGATTAAAGAAATGGGGGAGAATGTAGTGAGAGGCTAAAGAAAACATGAAATCATGATGGATTTTGTTTTGTTTTTTTGAGGTAGGATCTGACGCTATTGCCTGAGCTACAGTGCAGTGGCATCATCACAGCTCACAGCAACCTCACGCTCCTGAGTTCAAGAGATGCTCCTGCCATGACTTCCTGAGTAGCTGGGACCACAGTTGCACATGACCAGGACCAGACTTTTTTTTTTCTATTTTTCTTTTTTGTAGAGATAGAGTCTGATATTCAGACTGGTCTCAAACTACTAGTCTCAAGTGATCATCCCACATCAGCCTCCCATAGTGCCAGGAATACAAGTGTGAGCCCCACACCTGGCCAGTAAAAGTTTTTAAACGGAAGAAATACCAAACTATTTGCAAGCTGTTAGGAATGACCCGGTAGGCCAAGATCTTTTCCCTGTATCTATCACCATGTCTTCTTAGCCTCCTTTTCTGTTTCCTTTTCAACTTCTTACTTTTTAAATATTGGAGTGGCCCAGGGGTCTGCTCACGGACTCACCTTCTTTTTCACAAACTTTGCAGGTGATTTTCCACTGATTCCTGGCATTTATATGATAATAACTCTGAAATTTGTATACTGATCCCAAAATCTTTTCTGAACATTAGACTCACATATACAATTTTGCTTTCAACAGCATTACTTGGATGTTTGAACAAACTACTCAAGTACAGGATTTCTAGTACCGAACATCATCTGCCCCTACCACAGCTGTCTCCATTAGTTAAGTAAATAAACCTTCAATATTTTTAGCTCTTTAGGCCTAGATAAATTATTCTGGGAAATGTTTATTTCATAGTCTTTATTCCCATTTACTGATGAATGCATTTGGTGTTACCTTGGGTATATAAAACCATTCCAACAACATCTTACAATTTTCACTGCTAATCTCAGTCCCTACCACCAGAGCCAGAAAATGCACATTGCAATCATCAGAGGAACTTCCAGCTGGGTTCCCTTTATTTGCTCTTAACCCTTTATTGTCTACTCTTAACTGATAGCCAGAGTAATAAATGTTAAGCCATAAGTCACATAGTTTTACCTATTTTCAAAATTCTTCAAAGGCGAAGCATTTCATTCAGAATGAAAGCCAAATAACTTGCAAAGCCCTACAAGGCCTCACCTGTTTGAAAACACTGCTGTCTCCCTCCCCTATCTCCCCGTGCTGTCCTCACCCAGCTCACCTTCTTGCTGACGCTGTGGGAGCCAACCGCGCACACAGCCCAGAGCCCTCACGTTTTGCTGTTTCCTTTTCCTCTACAAGGCTCTTTCTTCAGAAATAGCTGCGGCTTATTTCTCTCCTGCCTTGATCTCATTGTTAAATGTTCCTTTACTAGAAATTCTTCTCTGCCCTCAGAAAAGAGCAGCTCTCCTTCTCATGGAATTAAATAATTTCCTGCTTTCTGTGTTTGTTACTGTGTTTTTACCTGTTTTATTTTTTTTACTCTTCTACATGACAATATAGGTTTCTTCCCCCTGTTTACACGGCATCCCCATTCAGTAGTTAGCATAGTGCCTGACTTATTATAAAACATCAGCAGGTAATTATTGAGTAAATGGATCAATTTCTTGGACACTCTTCTCTTCCTGTCCTAGTTAATGTCCACTTGCTCATATGAAGCAGACCACACTCAGGCCCCGACTGCTCTGCCCCACTGCACTGGTTTTGATGTTTTATTTTCGAAAGCCACTCCTTCTCATGCTTTCGCCATTTCTCACAACTTTTTCTTCCCTATCATTACCAGTTGCTTTTAAGTGATTATCTTTCCCAGCCAGTCTGTTTGATGTTTATCCCCCTTTTCGGAGTTACAGTCTTAAGTCTCATTTTTTTCCTACTCTGCTTAGTTAAGTTCATCTATGCTCACATTATGTGTCTGTATCTTGGTATTTTCTGTAAAATCTTAATAACAATGGCTCTAACACGTCTATGAACTCCCCTTAAATGGTTTGCCATTGGCCTCTGGATTCTAGGTTTGGGAGAATGGGGCTTTAAAGCTCCAGTTCGACAAGAGCTTTTGGTGATTTTATGTGCACTAGGGTGTAGAACCAGTGGTTGACTCCTGAAAACTGAAACAAGAGGAGCAAACTAATTTCAAAGCAAGCAGGAAAAAAATTAATAATCAATATGAGTGAAAAAAAGCAATGTATGCTAAAACAATAAATCAATAGAGAAAAATCAATGAATCCAAAAACTCTTTCTTAACAAAATACATTAACCTCCACCCAGGCTAAGAGAAAAATAAAAGAGAAAAGACATCAGTTACTCATTTCAGAAATGAAAGAGGGGACATCACTATAATTCCCATGAATGTTAAAAGAATTTGTAAATATATATGTATCATTTTTTAAAATTTCTTTGGTGATACACGTTCCCAGTCTCACTCCCAGGAGGGAAGTGCCAGGGAGAGCTCTCGGCTCCCTGCAACCTTCAGCTCCCAGGATGAAGCAAGATACTCCTGACTCGGCCTCCCAAATAACTAGGACTACAGGTGCATGCCACTACACCGGGCTAGTTGTTTGTTTATTTATTTTTATTGTGTAGATGGATTCTCATATTGTTGTCTAGAATGATCTTGAAGTCCTGGTCCCCAGTAACTCTGGTGCTTTGACCACCAGTAGGGTTGGGAATACAGGTGTAACCCACCCCACCTGGACTAAAGAAGTATTGTGAACAGTTTCATGCCCATAATTTTTAAAAGACAGACTGATTCTTTGAAAGACACAATCTGCAAAATTCACACAAGAAGAAATACTCAATCTTAATGGGCTTATGTCTGTTAGAGAAATTGAATCAATAATTAAAAACTTTCTAAAACACAAAGTCCCAGGCCTACTGGGATTCACTGGTGAATTCGACCATGCATTTAAAAACAATATTTTTTCCATTCTCTGTAATTTCTGCAAAAAAATAGAGGCAGAGGGACTACTTCATAACTCAACCTAGAAGCCAGTACTATTCTTTTATTGAAATCAGACAGATATATTGCAAGAATAAAACAGACCAGGGTCTTTCACTGACAGCAATGCAAAAAATCTTCAATAAAATATGAGCAAGTCAAATCCAAAATGTGTAAAAATAATGATAGGCCATCAACAAGCAGGGTTTATCTCAGGTATGCAAGGCTGGCTCAACAATGGAAAATCAGCAAATATAGTCTGTTATATCAATAAACTAAAGAACAAAAACCACATGATTATTTCGATAGATGCAGAAGAAAAAAACATTCGAGAAAACTCAACACCTGTTCAAGATAAAGTCTCACCAAACTTGGAAAAGAGGTAAAGTTCATGAATTTGATAAAGAATATTTACAAACTATCTACAGCTAACATTGTCCTTAGTGGTAGGAAACTTGAAGCTTCCCTGCTAAAATTAGGAAAAGGCAAGGATAGCCCTTCTCAAGGATATCTCTTAAGTCAGTGATATCCTAGAAGTTTCAGTGAATGCAAGAAGGTTAGAAAAGATAAAAGGTATGCAGATTGAGAAGAAATAAGACAATCACTACCTTTGTTTATAGATGACATGATTGCCTGTGTAGAAAATCAAAAATTGAAAGCGCTCACACACACACACACACACCCTTGCTGGAATTAATCAGCAGTTAGAAGCAGGGTCACAGAATACAAGGTTTACATTTAAAAACCAATCTCTTTTTCTTTTTTTTTTTTGGCCGGGGCTAGGTTTGAACCCGCCACCTCCGGCATATGGGACCGGCACCCTACTCCTTGAGCCACAGGCACCTCCCAAAAAAAAATCAATCTCTTTTTCTATACAACAGCAATTAACAACCAAAATCTGAAATGATAAAAGACTACGATCTTTCCTGTTAATTATGGTTGAACCTTTACAGATATGGGTGACTCATAAGTTTTATATGACACATAGGGTGTCCATAAAGTTCGTGTGCACTCTACAATGTAAAACTATTTTTAATTTCACACGAACTTTATGTTTTTTAGTTTTAATTTCACACGAACTGTATTTCCTGTGCACAACTCATCTGGCAAATAGTAAAAACTCAATAAATATTAAATTAGTAAAAACGAAAGAATAAATCCACTTGGCACAGCATAGATGTCTGTCAGGACATCTGTCACCGAAAGTACATCAAGAAAAACATACACCACACAAGCCTGTACCACTATAAATATATATGCTTTCTAACTATGACAGTTACAAAATTTTCTGTTAACATTTTTAACTGTCTCTTGACTGCTTCTCCCATTTTTCTTAATGAAAATTTGATTTACATCCTTCGTATTAACCTGGATGGACGTGGAAGATATTATTCTTAGTAAAGCATCACAAGAATGGAGAAGCATGAATCCTATGTACTCAATTTTGATATGAGGACAATTAATGACAATTATGGTTATGGGGGGGGAAACAGAAAGAGGGAAGGAGGGAGGTGGGTGGGGCCTTGGTGTGTGTCACACTTTATGGGGGCAAGACATGATTGCAAGAGGGACTTTACCTAACAATTGCAATCAGTGTAACCTGGCTTATTGTACCCTCAATGAATCCCCAACAATAAAAAAAAAAAAAAGAAAGAAAAAAAAAAAAGAAAAAGAAAATTTGATTCATTTTTTGTAAGCACCTTAGCAGTCTATGATACTTACATTTAAGAGACAATTTAGTTTTCTCTTTTACAATAAAAAAATGAAGGACTCTGTCTGGCCGTGACATTTCATGCGCCATAGTGTATACTTTTATGGTTACCTGTACTTCTTTGCTCCAGTTGCAAAAGCAGAAATTTCTGTCCGTCTGGGGTAGTGCTTCCTGACGCCGCTTCTGACACAAAATACTAGAGTTTTCTAGTGCCGTGAAATTCCCCAATTCTCTAACACCAACTAGGCCTCCAGGAGTTCAGTTCAACCCTCACATTATTTACAAATTCAGCTGTGTACAAATTCAGGGGTTCCCACATCCCCCCCCCATGTTTGTTAATTGTCTAGGAGGACTGATAGCATTAAGGATAACACATTATTTATATTTAGTCGTTTATTGTGAAAGATACATCCAGGGTCAGCCAGATGGTAGAGATGCAGAGCACAGAGCACCAAGCTGCTGTGTACCCTCAGGGCACACCTGAGGCGCATCAACTAAGGTAACCACAAAAGTTTAACTTCTCAGTGGTATTAACAGGGGCTTCTGACCCTGCTATGCAGACCTCTCTGCATACGTGCCACTGACTCCCCAGCCTACAGCACCCATCCCGATTTGATAAATTGTCGTGATGGAAGCTCTGAAACATATGTTGAGTTCTTTGTATAAAATGTGTACCTGGAGTTACTAAAGGCTCTTTGTAGCGTTTACTAGGTCCTTGAATATTTAAGGTTAATATATACCATGGCCTTTGAGTCTTGCCCTGAAACTATATTTCCTCATTTCCCATAATTTCTGAACCAACATTGAGTGGTAGTTTGTTAAATAATAAACCATTCTCATATTTAGTGACAGAAATATACTACACCTAAAGTAGAGACAAATTATTTCTGAAATAAAAAAATGAATTCTAGGTTTATTTTTATTTTATTTTGAATATTTAAAATCTATTTTAATTGTGGTAAAATACACGTAACATAAAATTTATCATTTTAACCATTTGTGACTACATAGTTCAGTAGGTAAATATGTTCACATTGTTGAACAACCAATCCCCAGAATTTTTCATTTTGCCAAACTAACATTCCATTTTCATTAAATAACTTTTCCTCCCATCCCTCCAGACCCTGGCAACCAGCGCTCTACTTTCTGTCTTGGTAGCTTGTAATGTCAGGAATTTGGCTTCTCTGGGCATCTCATACACATGAAGAGATACAGCATTTGCCCTGCCCAGGACTAGCTCACTCACGTGTCATCACGTCCTCAGCATCCACACGAGTCGTAGCTACTGTGTGTGAGAACTTTCTTCCTTTTTCAGACTGAATAACATTCCACTCTGTGGGTCTTCCACATGCATCGTTTGACACTGGGATAGTTTTCACCTTTTGGCTATTGTGAATAATGCTGCTATAAATATAGGTGTACAAATATTTCTTCGAGATCTTGATTATATGTTTTATATACACACATACCCTTATATACAGAAGTATAATTGGATGGCAATTCTGTTTTAATTTTATGAGGAACAACCATATTGTTTTCCACAGTAGCTGAAATCCTGTAGTTTACATTCCCACCATCAGGGCTTAGGGTTCTAATGTCTCCCTTTCTATCCACCACTTGCTATTTTCTTTTTATTTGGCAGCAATCCCCCTGATGAACATGGAGTGGAAGCTCACCATATAATAGTTTTTATTTTCATTGTCCTAATGATGAGTGATGTTGAGTATCTTTTCGGTGTGTGTACTGGCCATTTGAATTCCTCTCTGAAGAAATGTCTATTTTGCTTCTTCACTCACTTTTTAATGGGATTTATTATGTTTTGGCTGTTGAGTCATAGAAGTATTTTATGTATTCTAGGTATTCATCCCTTGCCAGAAGCATGATTTGTAAATATTTTCTCCTCTTCTGTAGGTTGCTTTCCTCATCTGTTTCGTTTGGCTAAAGTAATTTATAAAGATAAGAGGTTAATTTAGCTCATGGTTCTAGAATCTGGAAAGTTCAAGATCAGGCAGCTGCATTTGGCCAGGTTGGGTGAGGGCTCTGCTACATTGTAACATGGCCCAGAAGCAGAAAGGCAAATAAGAACTTGCAAAAGGAGCTCAGGCATGAGAAGCAGCCCCGCTTACCAAGCTGCTCTTGGGGTAACTAACCCATTCACCTGAGAGCAGGAACTCACTCCTGTAACACAGACATTAGCACTTCTTCACAACCTAATCTCCTTTTAAAGGCACCATCTCCCAGGAGCACTATGCCAGGGACTAAGTCTAACTATGACCTTTGGTGGGGACCAACCATATTCAAACAACAACATTCTGCCTCTCCCAGCTCCCTCAAAAGAAACTTGGGTCCTTCTTACATTGCAAAATACATTCTACTCTAATAGTCCCAAAGTTTTAACTCCTTCCAGCATTAACTTAAGAATCCAATGTCTAAGGTCTCATTTGAGACTCAAGGCAAAATCCTTCCAGCTGTGAGCCTACAAGTTACTCACTTCCACCCAGTGGGCACCATACCCAATAGGTGTGAATACCCCCACTCCTAGCTTTCTCTAACTGGTTTAATAAGAAGTAAATAACTGAAAAAAAAATTATTTACTCTCAAGATACAATGGTAGCAGAGGTTAATGAACACATTCCTGTCCCAAAAGCAAAAAATAGGCAGGAAAAAAAGAAGTGACTTTGCAAAGTAGGTCTAAAGCTCAGAAGGGCATGCGTGGAATCTCAAGGCTGGAGAATAATCTCCCTTGACACATGTCCTCCTTCCTGAGCATGCTGGTGTGAGAGGTGGTCTGTCAAGGCTTCAGGCAGCCCCACTCCTGTGGCGTTGCTGGGTGCAGCCCACATAGCTGTTCTCACCTGTTGGAATTTCATACTGGTGCCCGCAACTGGACAGTTTTGAGGTCCTGAGGGCAGCTCCATTCCCAGAGATCTCCTGGTTAATGCTCTGGCAGAAACTATCCATAGTGGCTTTACCCTTGCAGGTTTTTTTCCTGGGTGACCAGGCGGTTCGTTCATTCTTGAAATCTAGGCAGAGACCTCTATAGCCCTACAGCTCTTGGATTTTGTATGCCTGCAAAATTAGCTTGTGCAAACCCTGGAAGTCTGCAACTTGCATATTCTGGGTCAGCACGCAGAAAAGTGGATGGATTCCCCCCTGGGGGCCACTCGAACCATGGCTGGGGCCACCAAGGACACTGAGCGTCAGGGAGCAGGTTCCCAAGGCAGCCCTGGCAGCAATTAGGTAGACCCACCCCAGGCCCACCTCCCAAACTGCTCTTCCCTCTCAGGTCTCTGGGCTTTTGAAGAGGGGAAACCTGGAAGATATTTGATGTGATTTGAGATTTGTTTCCTCTGTTTTGATAATTAGAGCCTGGTTCTCTTCCAGCCTTATTTCCTTGGTAGTCCCTGAATCACACTTTTGGTTTCCTTTCCTAAAAATATCCTTTTATTCTTTACCACATGGCCTGGCTACAAATTTTTCAAATCTTTCCACTCTCTTTTTCTCCCACAGTTCACTGGAAGCCAATCCGAAGTAAATATGCGGGAGTCTGAGGACTTTGCTGCTTAAATGGGTCTTCTTCCAGATCCACTATTCCATCACTTTTTGGTCCAGCCTTCCACAAAACCCTTGGGCATGAACACAACACAGTCAAAGTCATTGCCACTATATTACAGGATGGCCTTTACTTTAGTTCCTCTAAGATATTCTTTATTTCCAGCTGAGAACTCATCAGCATGGCTTTTGCTCTTTATATCTCTGTTAGCATTCTGGCTAGAACACTTCATTGAGTTCCAAGATGTTCCAGATTTCCCTGAGTCTTCTCATCTCTGACCCTCCCCAAAAGTGTTCTTGGTGTTTTTCTTTCATGACAATAAGGCTTTTTCTCCCTGTTTCTTCAAATTCTTCTAGCCACTATCAATTAATCAGTTGCAAAGTCACTTCCACACTTCATCAATTTTCTATCTTACTCTGTTTTGTGTTGCTATAAATGAACATCTGAAACTGGGTAATTTATAAAAGAGGTTTATTTGGGTCTCCAAGATGGGAAGTTCAAGACCAGGCAGCTGCATCTGGTGGGTACTGACACTGGCCTTGTGCTACATGAAAGCATGGTGAAGAAATGGAAGAGAATTAATGCACACAGAGAGATCCGATGTGACAGGCAGCCTTTTTATTTTATTTTTTTTTAATAACCTGCTTTCAAGGTCACTAATTTAATCCTGCTGGAGTAAGAAAAGATATTAATTCCTCTTCACAAACTTATCATGTCTTAAAGGCATCACTCCCAGTGAGCTCCATGCTGGGACAAAGTCTCATGTTTGGTGGGAACAAATCACACTCAAATCATAGACGTTGCTTTTCCACTCTATTGATTGCATCCTTGATGCCAAATGTTTTTCCTTTTGATGAAGCTCAATTTATCTATTTTTTTTCTATCTATTGCTGCTTGTGTTTTTTTGTGTCACATTCCAAGAAATCACTTCCAATTCTGGTGCCATGAAGGTTTCCCTTTGTCTTCGTATAAGAGTTTTATTGCCTTTGCTCTTACCTTCAGGCATTTGATGAATTTTGTGTTAAGAACACATTATTAGTGTATAGAAATGCAACTGATTTTCATGTGTTGACTTTGCATCCTGTAATTCTGCTGAATTTGAGTTACAGCTACACTTTAACAGTTTTTTTTTTTAATTTTTAGAACCTTCCACATGTAAGATCATGTTATCTGTAAAATGACTATTTTCCATCTTCTTTTCTGATTTCAATGTATTTCATTTTATTTTCTTGCTACGTATTCTACAGCAGAGGAATCAGTAGCATATTAAATGAATGTGGGTATCCGAGTCCCATCCGATTCCATGTTTCTTTTTATATGATAAGCAGAGAAGTTAACCCAAATGCTAAGCATTTTCTTGCTTGATTGATATGATTGAATTTTATGTTCTAAAGGTATATATTTTATATTTATTTCGATTTGCAGAGTGATCATAATTATCTTCATGGTGGAGATTTGTGGTCAGTTACTCAACCAGATAATTGCTCACCACTTGATTTTACTTAATTCAATAGCAAAGATGTAAGAGAAGGAATCTCTGGAATGCTCTTTGGATTGGACACAGGCTAGGTAATTTAACAACAGACTGGTATTAGAACAGTAAACCACAGGAGTTATTGTCTTGAGACAGGGTATAATTCCTGACCAAAGCAACAGATTTTTCATTTATCTGAGAACTTGTTTTCAGTACAGTGTTCATGCAGCTGAGTCCTGGATGCCATCTGCCGAGAGGCGGTCACAACCATGATGGGGGGAGTTCCCTTCAGCTTCCATCTACAGTTTCTTTGTTTTTTTTTTTTGTTCGTTTGTTTTTTCATAGTTTTTTTTTATTAAATCATAGCTGTGTACATTGATATGATCATTGGACATCATTCACTAGCTTCACAGACCGTTTGACACACTTTCATCACAATGGTTAACATAGTCTTCCTGGCATTCTCTCAGTTACTGTGCCAAGACACTTACATTCCACATTTACCAAGTTTCACATATACCCTTGTAAGATGCACCGCTGGTGTAATCCCACCAATCCCCTTCCCTCTACCCACCTCCCCCCTCCCTCCCCTCCCTTTCCCCCTTCCCCCTATTCTTAGGTTGTAACTGGGTTATTACAGTTTCTTTGAAAAGCAGTGATCACCATTGTATTTAGCTTTCTAAAATGTTTCATTTTCCTTTTGTGGCCAATGAACCTAAATTTTCTAAGCAAACTAGCCTCCATTGTCTAATCCTAAATCTAGGAGCAGCTTTATCACTTACATTTGGTGTGGAAGGCTATACAAATCTATTTGGCTGATTTAATTCATTGAAAGAGGTAATTTTCTAAATAAGTGCTTTTGGCATGAAAGAGTTAAAGAAGCTGCCAGGTGGACAGTTTTGACTTTACTAACTGGCACAATCATCTCAAGACATAAATGCAAAGCTTACTGCGGGTCTCTCTACACAAGAAGCAGCAAAACTCTAAATAGATGGTATGAATCTCTTCATATCTTTTGTGTACAGAGTTTGATATAGACAACTCTGGAACAACATGAGTTTGAATGGCCTGGGTCCACTTTATACATGGATTGTTTTCTCAATAAATATACTGGTATTTTGAAGATTCATGACAATTTGAAAAAACTCAGTCATACCACATAGCCTAGAAATATCAAAAATAAAAAAGAAAAGAAAAAAGAAGGAAAGAAAAGTTTAAGTATGAATATTATCCAGAAAGTATCCAGGCATGTAATATAAAAATGGAGACCTATGTGGCTGGATACCTTCTGGGCAACCCTCATATGTCATAAATTTATAAACTATATGGGGATGTTAGTCTATGTGTTAGTCAACTGTTTATATTATCAGGAAGTCTTCTAGTCAGTAATAGGCTATTACTAGCTAAGTCTTCTGGGAGTCAAAAATTATATTAATGCACTATTTTCAATAGTGGATATCAGTGCCCTTAACCCCAGCATTGTTCAAGAATCGGTTGTATGCAAAACACGTACTTATTATACACATAATACTATATATATAATATTTCTATTATATTAATGATCAGGATTTTAAAATGTATGTATTTGGAAGTATAATATATATATATATATATACACAGAAGAGTGAAACAAACAAACCCATATCATTTAAAATAATCAGGTTCTTGGGTGGCACCTGTGGCTCAAGGAGTAGAGCGCTGGCCCATGTGCCAGAGGTGGTGGGTTCAAACTTGGCCCCAGCTAAAAACTGAAAAAAAAAAACCAAAAAAAAAACTTTAAAATAATCAGGTTCTCAGTCATCCAGGAAAGGAGAGATTACACACAGAGAAGGCTCTTATGGACCATCTCTACTTTTGCCAAAAAATTCCTCACCAAAGGTAACCATGACCTTGACATCTGACACTGTAGTTTACATTTGCCAATATATTTTTAATACGCAAATGATAATACATTTTTTTAATCTGACTTGTATAATGATAATTTGTATGTATTTTTGTAATTGATTCACTATTGCTACATGAACTCTATTGTGTGAGAGCAGCTATGAGTAAATTTATAGTCTTTCTGTGCATATGTGTCTGTTGATAGTACCAGCGAATCAAATTATTATTTCATAAGGTTGACAGACCTGCAAAATTAGTAGGCCATGAATATTTTCCAGAATATTTTCACCAGTTAAATATTCCACCAGTAGTATTTTTTTGCTCTTCACACTCACTCTCTCTCTCTCTCTCTTTTTTTTTCTGAGTCTCACTTTGTAGGCCCCAGAAGAGTGCTGTAGCATCACAGCTGACAGCAAATTCAAAGTCTGGGGCTCAAGTGATCCTCTTAACTCAGCCTCCAGAGTAACTGGGACTACAGGTGCCCACCACAATGCCCGGCTATTTCTAGAGGAGGAGTCTTGCTCTTGTTCAGGCTGGTCTCAAACTCAGGGGCTCAGGCAATTCGCCTGCCTCAGGCAATTTGCCTCCCAGAGTGTTGGGAGTTACAGGCATGAGCCACCATGCCTGTAAATTATATTATAGTTCTCTGAAATTTCTCACATTGATGGGTTTCAAAACTGGTGATTTATGGGAAATTTTCTTTGTACTTCCTAAGCATGAGTGAATTGCACAACTTTTTATAAGTTTACTGGACAATTTGATATTCTTTTTTTATAAACCATTTCTTCATATGGCTCATCTATTTCTTCTATTGGGCAATAAGTGTGTATTTATATTTACTTATTTATACTTATTTATGCTATATATTACATAAGCCCTATAACAATTACATGTTCACAAAAAATTTCCTCTCACTTTGGTTTACATTTTTAATCTGTTAGGTGGGTTTTATCCTGTTCATTTAATGTATTGAAATGCTTTTATTTTTTGCCTTTATAAATTAATACCTTTTAGGTACTATCTTGTAAATTTTCTCTACCCCAGGGTCATGAAGATATTCACTCTATTATCTTCTGGAACTGTCTTTCTTAGATATCCCACTCAGATATTAAAATCTACCTAGGATGGATTTTAGAGTGTGGTGTGGCATAGGGGTCATGTTTCATTTATATTTTGTCACATTGTTATTATTGCTTCATAAAAAAGATCACCCTTCCCCACGACTCTGGAGTAACTCCATAAATCAAGCCTCTGCAGGCTCTCTATTTGATTTTCTTGGCCTCTGAATGTAACTTTGCTTCATCTTTTTCTGGTTTTACTGCAGCATTCTAAAGTAACTTGCTGAAAGTCCTCCAACAATGTTATTCTTCACCATGAGTGCCTTATGTAATCTTGGCCCATGAGATGTCTGTAAGAATTTTAGAATGGGCTTGTCAATTTTCACAAGTGTGCCTCTTAGAGTTTACATTTAAGTTGCAGTTCATCTATATAAAAATTTTGGGAAAATCTAACACCTTGACCATGTGCAGTCTTCCAATTTGTGGACAAAGAATGCCTCCTTATTTATAACTCCATCATACTTTGTCTCCGTAGAGTTATTGGTTTTCACTACTTTTGTTTCTACGTATTTGCTATACTACATATCGTATTCATTGACAATTGTGTTTTTTTGTTTTTTTTTTTTGTAGAGACAGAGTCTCACTGTTCCGCTTTCGGTAGAGTGCCGTGGCGTCACACGGCTCACAGCAACCTCCAGCCCTTGGGTTTACACGATTCTCTTGCCTCAGCCTCCCGAGCAGCTGGGACTACAGGCGCCCGCCACAACGCCCGGCTATTGACAATTGTGTTTTCAAAAGATGTTTTATATTTGTATTTTCCAGGCACATATATATACTTTTGATATTTGTATGCTATGCTTCTATTCACTAATCTTGCTATTCTTACTTCTCAATTTTAACAATTTATTTGGAAATTTATTTTTATTTTCTTAAATCTCATTGTAATACCTATAATGACATTTAAATTTCTTATTTTGCTATATATGTTATTTCTTTCTTTATGCTTTTATTATATTGTATTGGATCTCAAGTAAGATGTTGATTAGAAGTGATACCATGCATCTTCTCTATTTTATTTTATTTTATTTCATTTCATTTCATTTCACTATTTATCTTACTTTGTGAGACAAGGTCTTACTCTGTCACCCAGGCTTGAGGGCAGAGACACAATCAAAGATCACTGTGACCTCCATCTTTTGGGTTCAAGCAACATCTTGAATAGCTGGGCAAGTCCCACCATGTACTGGGATAATTGTTTTTCTTTTGTGTAGAGAAGGGGTCTTGCATTATTGATCAGGCTGGCCTCCAAGTCCTAAGCTCAAGCAAGGGGGGTTTTTCCCATGTTATTTGGCACTCGTAAGCCTCTGTGGTTGGTTTATTTGTTTATTGTGGTCACTTTTGGAAAATTCTTGGAAATATCTTCAATATTACTTCTGCTGCATTCTCTTTCTTCTCTTCCTGGTACTTAAACTACACATTATTTTTATACTTTAGTGTTGTCATGTTTATCTTTTAAGTCTTCTGTGTTTGACACGTGATATTGTATCTCTCTTTGATTCATTCTGGAAATGTCTTTCTGACTTATCTCAAGTTAACTAATTCTTTTTTATAGCTGTATCCGTTTTTATGAAGGAACCAATTTAGTAAAAATCTAATTTCAGTTCTTGTTTAAGTTCTAGAGTATTCATTTTAAAAAATTTTTCTTATACTCTGACAAAAATTTTAATGGTACCACTTATCACCTCAAACAAAATAAGGTTGGTTAAATTCTCAAATATAGGTTAAAAGTAATAAAAATCTGGGATGATCTTAATTTAGTTTCAGATTTTAAATGATTTAAAATGAGGTTTGAATTTGAGGGAGAGCTAAAACTGTTTTTACTTAAATTTTTCTCATTGCCTGGAAAAAGTTTCAAAAATATTACTTGGCTTCTCAAACACCATTAGGAATCAGTTAATGCTATTTGGGAGAAATTTGAACCAAGCTCAGTCATCTTTAAACTTCTACCTTTTGGAACATGGTCTTTTAACTTTTCACAGTTTTGTTAGCTCTACAATCCTTTCAGGAGATTTATTTTTAACTTTATGCAGCTTCTTAAACTTCCACGGTATGACTAGCCCACCAATTTAAAAACTGTAAATTTGCATAATCAGATTTAAAAGATTAAAAAATCTTTTTAAAATCTCTGAAGAATAACATCAAGACACAGTATCTTTATAAGTCTTTATAGTTTCCTGATTTGATATATTCCTAAAATGTTAAATAAATTCTGCAAACATGCATTGAATTATACATTTTTAGCATTATAACACATGAACACAAAAACGTCCATCTCTAAAGAACTTTCTTTTATCATTTTTACAGATATTCCTACAGCATTAACTGCAGTAGTTGAGAAGTATATACTGTCATTATAGCATCTTAGCAGGTTGGATAGTGCTTTGCATATGGTAAGAACTCAACACATCCTGTACATTTAATTTATTTGCTATGGTCTGGATATAGTAGATTCGTCCTCACCCAAGCACATACTAAACTCTGGTCCCCAGTGAGGCAGTATTGGGAGGTGGGGCTGATCGCACCACTCTGATTAGTTCCAACAGAAATGGATCAGGACCCAAAGAGTGAGTTGTCCTAAATCAAGGTGCCCTTAGGTTGCCCCTCTTTCCACACGCCTGGATACTCTCTGACCTTCTCAGCCAGGTTTTTTTGTTTGTTTGTTTGTTTTTGCAGTTTTTGGCCAGAGCCGGGTTTGAACCCACCACCTCCAGTACATGGGGCTGGCACCCTACTCCTTTGAGCCACAGGCACCGCCCTCAGCCAGGTTTTGACACTAGCACAAAGCCCCTCTCCAAAAGCCAAGTGCACCCCAGGGCCATGTTTCTTCTGTAGCCCACAGAACTGTGAGCCAGATCAACCTCATTTCTTTACAAATTACTCAGCCTTAGGTATTCCTTCATAGTGGCACAAAACCAACTAAAACAGTAGGTTTTGGGTAAGGCCTGAGATTCAGCATCAAACAAACTTACAAACTACATAAAGCCATACATTGATAAACAAGGCTTTAGATTACTATCTTTCTATCCAGCTAACCTCACTCTTAAAGGGTCGTTATGGACCGGTTACAGTGGCTCCTAGTAATTCCGGCACTCTAAGAAGCTGGGGCAGGAGGACTGCTTGAATTCAGGAGTTCAAGACCAGCCTGAGCAGGAGTGAGACCCAGCTTTATTAAAAATAGAAAAATTAGCCTGGCATGGTGGCAGACACCTGTAGTCTCAGCTACTTGAGAGATTAAGGCAGGAGGATTCTTTGAAACCAAGAGTTTCAGGGTTTGAGCTAGGCTGATGCCACAGCACTCTAGCTTGAGCAACAGTGAGACTTTCTCTTTAAAAAACAAACAAACAAAATATATATATACACACACACACACGCATATTCCTTTATGCTGATTTTATATTATATTAATTGAAAAGAAATGATGTATTAAATTTATTAAATAAATTTGATAACCAGATTCACACTTAACAATTGATAACAGAGACTGTGCCAGAATAGCAGATTCTAAACTCTGAACACGAATCTGGCTCCACGTCCTGGCTCTTCTTCTGCGGCTTTGTGCAAATGTTGGTAATACTCCCACTCAGACACTATAGCACAAACTGCTCAATTTGTTCTAGCCTTAAATTAGTTTTCTATCATCACAAATTTAGTGGCTTTAAAATTCACGAATTTATTATTTTGAAGTTTCATGGGTCAGAACTCTGTTGGACTCCAAAAGAACCAGTTCGTTCCTCCCTCTTTCCTCCCTCTTTCCTTCCTTCCTTCCTTCCCTTTCTTATAGTTGGCAGAATCCAGTTCCCTTCAATCAGCAGAACTGAGTTCTGTTTGCTGGTTGTCATCTGAGAGCTGTCGCCTTTCCTGGACATGGCTTGCACTCTTTGGGCCCCATCCTTTATTTTCAAAACCAGCCAACAGATGATAGAATCTTGCTCATGCTTAAGATCTCGCCTGCCTCTTCAGTCACGTCTCTCTGACATTCACACACTCTCTCTCTCCTTTACCAGAAAAAGTTTTCTGCTTTCAGGTACATATGTAAACAGTTGGGCCTATTTGAATAATTCAGGATAACCTTCCCATTTCACAGCCTGTAACTTTAATCACATTTGCAAAATCCCTTCTTACCATGCAACTTCATATATTCCATTTCCCAGGATTAGGACATGGACACGGTTGGGGGATCATTATTCTCCTACAAGTCTGCTGTGTGGGATGGACTTAGTTTAGTCAAGTCTGTTACATATAATGAAAGCACAACTAAGTGAAACAGAAAGGGGTTTCCTTAAAGCCGATAAGGTAGCCCTTGGAAATTCCAAGGGAACTAGAAAATTGGGTTTAGGAATGAAGCAGCCAGAAGTGATACCAAGCCACACCAGTTAACTAGCTCAGTCTCAATTCCTGGGGAGGCATCAGTAACAATGAGGGTGGGACCCTAACCCCCGCCACTCTGCTGCACCTGCTTCTCACACTCAGAGCCAAGCTCTGCCAGATTTGCTGGGTACAAATTCCTCAGAAGTCTGCTTCCTCTGCTTTTGTTTTTTCCTTGCTTAATTAAAATATTGCAGAAGTACATTTCACTGGGAAAAGTGTTCTTTTAAAATATAAGTCTCCTAGGAGCAAATTCTATCTTGGATTCATCTTTGATACCACTTATGCCAATTATAGAAAACAACATATTTTTTAAAAAGTTCTGGACCACAAGTGTGGCCATATAGCCTATATGATCCTTCTTGTCCCCGAGAGGACTGCCCTAAGAAGGGTAATCCTCACCTCCTAGGCATAATGAGGATGCTTGTTAAGACCTCTCAAAATGCCCACAAAGAGTTCCATCTGTTAGTTAATATAGTAATATTCATGGTTTTATTTAGAAAAGATTATGACATTTAAAGAATAATTTATAGAACCATATGAGTTAAGTCTCAAATATTTAAGAGCTCTTATAATTCTGTAGCAGAGATTATTTGGATATTTCTTATATTTATGGAATTTTATATCAACTCAAGATGTTTTTCCCTAGTCGTAGGGCTCTGAAGCCTGGATTAAATGATGCTGATAATGGGCCGTGTTGTATAAGTTCTTCTTAGGTTCCAAAGCATATTAATCACAGCTATTTTCTTCTATTTAATATTCAGAATATACCATGAGCCACAGCACAGCTGCTCTTTGGTCTGAACAGTCTCTGGGTTCCAGAACTCCCGTGTACTTCCTCAAATGCACACATATTCAGTTCCTATGATTGGCCCCAAGGAACCCTCATATAGTAAAAGCTGGCTCTCCTTACAGGCAGGTTTAGCATCACATGAATATAGAATTTGTTTAGTTGGGAAAATTTCCAGTGTAAGTGGATCTGCACAAGTGGGAAGCAGCAAAATGGCAGCCAAGTAACAGCTTCTTTGCAATCGGCCCAGTGAGATTGGGGAGAGAAGACTCCAGGCATCTTTGCCTTGGGGGCTCCACCCAGAAACATCCCTTTGGGGACACAGGGAGACAGCAAGAGACTTCTGGACCCCAGGAGGAGGACAAAGGCAGTGGAGAACTGGCAAGTGGTTACATTCATTCTGTCTGAGACCGAGGCTGATGCAGCTGTAACTACAACAGCAGTGAGATTGCAAACAGGGAAGCCTGTCCCTGTGGTTTGTTTTGTTTTGTTTTTGGACTTGGGCACTCAAATAAACTACCTTAGGAGAACTTGGGCGAGAATGTGGATGACTTTAAGCATTGTCTAGGGCCCTGGACTGAGCTGCTGAGCCAGGACAGAGCTAACATTATTCATTTGTGGACCACGTGCAGCCATTGTGGGAGAACTGCCCCTGCAGGCTCCACCCTCAGAGTCCCAGAGTGAGGCTTGGGCTGGGAGACCTTGGATGAGTGACCTAGGGACTGAGCAGAGCCAAAGGCTGGGATTAAGACGATGGGGAAGAGTGGAAATTTCAGTGTTTGGCAGTAGCAGTGATGTCTTACACCTTGGGCCCTCAGGAGCACAGAATGGGACCAGTTTTGGCTCACTGGATAAGTGGGCAGTCACTTCAGGAGAGATCCCAGTGACAAGTGCTTTCCTGGGAAAGCTTCTGCTTAGACAAGGTTAATGGTTTAAAGTGTCTTTTAAGAGGCTGAGGAGAGATTTTGGCTCTCAACTCTGCAGGGTTTGAGAAATCAGCAGAGGCCTCCAATCTCCATCTCCTACAGCCGTATCAGCATTGTGATTAACATCTCATACCCCAGAAGAAAACCTGCTGCCCAGACAAATATTCAGCAAGATACATATATTGCCTTGTTTTTGTTTTTGGTATTTTTAAAAATTTATTTCAACATTTTCCCTCTAAATTTTTGTTTTCTTCTTCATTTTTCTAGTTTAAATATATTTTCCATTGTTGCCTTCTTTAATAATAACTTCATTTTTTGCTAGTGTTTCTACCCTTGTTATTTGGTCAACCCCCCCCAAATTTTATCCCATAAGGCTTTCTGTTTGTTTGTTTTGGTTTGATTTATGGTATGTTTGTCTTTCCTCTCTGTTTGGTGGAGGTGGGGTACTATGTCTACTCAGGCTGGCAAAGAGCTGCTGACCTCAAGGGAACCACTCAACCCAGCACCCCCGAGGCTGGGGGTTTTAAGGTTGGGTCAAGGTACCCTACTGTACACCTTTATTACTCCTGTCTCCCTCTGTCTGTGCCTCTCTTCTTTTTGTCAATATTCCCTTTTACTCACTCCCTCTTCTTTCTCTTTTTACTTCACTTTAAATCTTTTTTCCCTTCTTGTTCTTCAATCTTCTCATCCTTTTGGTTCTGTACCAAAAGAATTCATCAAAACCTTAGGCCAGAGGCATGGTAACTTAAAGAACAAGAGGAAGTAAAAGGAAAATTAGGGCAAGGAAACAGATAAAAGAAAACACTCATGAGGAAGAATCAGCAGAAAAATCCTGGCATCATGAAAAACCAGTCCAGAGCAACCCCCCAAGAGTCCATGAGGTAGCTACTGCAGAGGATTCCACCTATAAAGAAGTGTTAGAAATGACAGAAGGGAAATTTAAAATACAGATGATGAAAGCAATGAAGGAAATTGCTGACAAAGTAGAAAATAACCAAAAGGAAATCCAAAAACAGAATCAAATAAGAGATGAATGATAGTAAGAATATAGAAAGGATATAGCAGAGCTGAAGGAATTGAAGCAGTCAATTAGGGAACTTAAAAATGCAATACAAGTATCAACAACATATTAGACCATGCAGATGAAAGATTCTCAGAGGTAGAGGACAAAGCTCTTGAGATAACTCAGATAGTTAAAGAGACAGAAAAGAAGAGAGAGAAAGCAGAACATTCACTGACAGATTATCAGACTTTATGAAACATTCAAACACACGAGTTAAAGGTATCCTCAAAGGGGAAGAAGAATGCCCCACAGGAATGGAAGCCATACTATAGAAGATTATAAATGAAAATTTCTCAAATACCACCAAAGATTCTGACACACTCCTTTCAGAGGGATATGAGACTCTGGATCACCTCAACTCTAATAGGGATTCTCCAAGACACATTGTGATGAACCTGTCCAAAGTCAAGACAAAAGAAAAGATTCTTCAAGTTGCCAGGAGTAAGCACCAGGTGACCTACAGGGGTAAATCCATCAGTGTGACTGCAGACTTCTCTAATGAATCATTTCAGGCCAGAAGACAATAGTCATCTACCTTTAATCTACTTAAACAGAACAACCCCCAGCCAAGAAATCTATGTCCTGTTAAGCTAAGCTTTAAAATAAATGGAGAAATCAAATCTTTTACTGATATGCAAACACTGAGGAAATTTGCCACAACAAGATGTGCTCTACAGGAAATAGTTCAACCTGTTCTACACACTGACCATCTCAATGGACCATCAGCAAAGTCAGCACCCAGAAATTGAAGGGCAGAACCTAGCTTCCACAAAGATGCAAAAGATAAAACTAAGCAATGGACTTTCACAAAATAAGATGAACAGAATGCTACCACACTTATCAATTATCTCAATAAATCTTGATAGCTTGAATTCCCCATTGAAGAGCCATAGATTAGCTGACTGGATTAAAAAACACAAGCCATCCATCTGTTGTCTGCAGGAAACACACCTAGCCTCAAAAGACAAATTAAAACTCAGAGTTAAGAGTTGGAAGATAATTTTTCAGGCAAGCAGAATTTGCAAAAGAGGGGTTGCAATCCTATTTTCAGATACATATGGATTTAAAGCAACTAAAGTAAAAAATAAGTGGATCTGTACAGTTCAATCCTGTGCTGCTCTCTCCTTTTTTTTCTTTCTTTTTTTTTTTTGAGACAGAGACTCAAGGTGTCACCCTCGGTAGAGTGCTGTGGTTTCACATCTCACAGCAACCTCAGGCTCTTGGGCTGAAGTTTGTTCTGCTGCCTCAGCTCCCCAAGAAGCTGGGACTATAGGCGCCCACCACAACGCCAGGCTATTTTTGTTGTTGTTGTTGCAACAACAATGTTGCAGTTGTCATTGTTGTTCAGCAGTCCTGGGTGGGGTCTGAACCCACCAGCCTTGGGGTATGTGGATAGTGCCCTACCCACTGAGCTAAGGACACTGCCTCGTTTTTCTTATCTCTTAACTTGGCATGCTGAAGTCGATCTTATGAGATCATTTTCAGAACTAAAAATAGGATAAAATATACATCATTTGATTGCTATTCATTTAATAGAAATTTAAAACCAAAGGTAGGGTTAGGAATATTGATAATAATTCCTTAATGATGGATCAGTTTGTCAACTGGGATTCTGGGTTTGGGATGGTAAAGGTGATGTCTATCCACGTTGATCCAGGGCTTTTTATTTAGAACATGACAAGCATTTACATCTAGAGTTGAAGTTATAAACTGTGGTCAAATAACCTTGTTTGGAAAATCCAATGTTTTGTGGAGAAGGGGAACGTAATCAGTGGCCCTGGCCATGAACGCTGGACAGTCACGATGTGCACGTGACACAGACTGGATGGAAAGATATTTTCATGAAAGAGAAACCATGAAGGCACACCCCAAGAATGATCCAGGAATGTGCTCCAGATACTCTACACTCAATTTAATAGTAATATTTGAATTCAGTGGGACAATATATCCATGAATTTGATACTTGCTCCCTGCAATTTAGAAATTCAAATTAGTCCCTGACGATAGAGTCAGTGGCTTGGCTTGAACTCCTCTTCCTCTTAGTGAGAAGCTATGGGCCGATGTATTCATTCAATTAATGTAAGTCTCTTGTTAAAGAACTGCCCCCCCTTATTAAAGACCCTCTGGTAGGTGCTGGGGCTTGGTTCACACAGTAAACATTATCCCTGTCTCCACCAACTCTTCTGAACAACAGTTGCTGAATAACAGCCATGAAACAGCTAATTGCACATAATTTCATTACAGTTTGAATGAGATGACCAAAACAGAATAATACATTCTCTACAACAAATTGATTTCTCCCCGCAAAATCTGGAAAATACGATTTGTTCTAAAGCAAACCATGTCTTACACCACTTATTATAAAAGAAGTAAAAACTATATTAAGTTTGGAGATAGTTAAAAGATGGAAAGGGAAGAAGTTACTGTCTAGCAGTCTACTTGTAAGCCCTTTCCTCAAACATCACTTTTTATTTGAAAGTTACTTCTTTTAATTTCTAAGAAGTACTAAGAATTTACCCCAACTGGATTCCATATAATCTAAAAGAACAGCTTCATTTACAATGCTCAGTGATAACTGCTGGGTGGTTATCACCAATGATCTGTGATGATTGAGCTGACAGTGATGAAGCTGATATTTTCAAGTGAATGTGTCTACACTAATATATTCAATCGAGTGTTTTCATGTCTCTGATGCTCAACCAACTTAAGTTTTCAGTAAATTTTATTTCACTTTCATTGCTATGGATTCCATTATAGAACAATTTCTCTATTGTTGATAAATATTGCCTTGTCTTGTTTACCTACCTGTCCTCAAGTCGCACTTTAATTGGAGATGGTAGAATTTGGCATCACAAATCAATAAGTCTTTAGGATGAGCATTTTAATCACTAAATATAAATGTTTTCACAAAAATAAATATTACACTTCTTCTGGAGTATTTTCATCAACTCAAATCTATCTTATTGGCTACGAAAATAATCACTATACCATAAAGTTTTTTATTGGAAAATAAGTTATCTGAAAACATTTTGGCATATTTTCATTATTTATAACTCTGTTGAAATTTTTAAGTTGGTCCCTGAATAAGAATGTCTGCTTCTTCAAATTAAATTGCTTGTAAAATCAAGTCATTCATTTTGTCATTTGTAATATTCAACACATTGAAACTATAGTTTTCTGGCATTGACACCAAGAATCATATGTTTCTCTTTAACACCATAGTGTCTTAATTTGAAGCTGTTACAACGTTACTGGAAATGGTTTAGCTTGTCTATGTGATACATTTTCAGTAAAAATATCTCATTTGGAATAAATCATAGTGATTCACTGATGTCTGGGAATAGCATTAACCCACACAACCAATGGGCATTAGTATTATTTTAATATAGGGGGTTTCACCAATGTATTGATGTCACTTTGCCAACCAAAGGTTACATTCATATTAAATATTTATTATTAGTGTCAGTTGAATATTTTTAATAATGTCAGATGTTAAATATACCTTTGTTTTACAGGAAGGTAGTATTCAACATTTGTGTATTTCTTGAGTATTCGAATTGAGCTGCTTCTGACTTTACCTTCTGTCCCTACCACTTCCATGTGACAGCATAGCTGCATTTGGAAAATGATTTAAGGCTCACCTAGGTACAAGAGTGCAGGAATCGCTTTATAAGGACATCTGAGGAAAGTATTTTTTCAGTCATGATATTGCACAACACCAACTCACATACATATTTAGTCATTGCAACGGACATGAGAGAAAGTTAAAAGAACAATTTGTCAAAATAATTATTAATGATGAAATTTTTATATGCTTAGCAATGGGATTTTTTTCCAATTATTTTCTATGGCTTTCCAGTTCTGCATAAATTTGTTGAAATTTGCTTATTTCCATCATGCTTTTTCCAGGGCTCTCTTTCTTGGGCAAATGTCCAGATTGGCAAGTTGAAGCAAGTTTTAAAATATCCTCCCCATATATCACCCACACCATTCTGCTGGGGATGGATTGACATCTGAGCTCTGAGGATTGAGCAACTAAGCTGCTTTTTGTGCTAGAGAATTTATGCTTCACCTTTACCTCCCACTAATTCAGTGATTTCCAGTTGTTTTAACCTGCTTCCAACTGTTCCAGCACCAGGATCATGGTTTAAAAAAAAAAAAAAAAATCCAAGGAAAGTCTCTTTTTCAGACAGCAGATCCAAAGTCATTCTTTTCTTGGCACATTGTACAATTTTTCAACATGGATGAAGAGCATGGTAATATGTTTCTTTTCCTTTCCAGTACAGACAGGACACTGATAGACTGGCTAACTTAGTGTTTGTTTTCAAAGTTCAGACGTCTAAATGACCTTACTCCTTATACTTTAAATTGTTGAATAATTTAAAAATTCTTAAGCTATCTCTATCCATTCTGTGCACTTTGGTTCTTTTCTAAGAGCAAAGGTTTCTGAAAGAGCAGTGAATGGTAAAAAGAGGATCTCAAACTGAAAATAGGAACCTCATGTCCACCGGCATCTGTGCCATACAAAAAGTAACCTGCTACATTGCCTTTGGGCTTAATTATGATGATTAGAACACTACTAATGAGGTCTAGGTCAGAAATCGTGGAATGTTAGGATAGACATGGAAAGAATCTTCAAGTTGATCTAGGTCAAAACTGCATCTTCACACTGAGATAGAGGAAAAGGCGTGTCATAGAGTGAAGTGATTGGCTAAAGCCAATGGCTCTTTACAAAGTGGAAATTACACGCTAATCCTGCTGGCTTTGGTAGCATTGCACTTTTTCCTATGGATGATTATTATAGCCTATGCAATCCTTCATTGATTGCAAAATCAGCTCAGTATATATGGCCATCTTCTTCATATTAAAAGCAATCTGAAATATTCACACATTTTCCACTAGATCACTAGATTCCACATAACAATTGTCCTTTGTTTCAGGTTCATAGAAAAAAAATTAAGAACAGTAGTGAAATAGTATTCAGTTCATATAAGTAGCTGGCAATCACGCATGATATGATATGCATGTGTATTCAACTATTTTAAATAGTAAAGGTTCAGTTGTTGAGAAGATGTTTGCTCTACAGAAGGATATAGTGGCTGAGAACATAATTTTATGAGCCAGAGTGAGTGGGTTCAGTTCCAAAGTTTTCTTAGACAGATGTAAAATAGAGTAATAAAGGTAATGACTTTACGAGGGTTTTTGGAGCTTCAATGTGTTAATATACCTGTATTGTTGATGTTGTAGCCACTGTCCTTATTGCCATTTTATTCAAAGATTTGTGATGATAAACTATTTTAAAAATAATAGCTATATTTTGTTCATAACAGTCTGTTCTCTATAAAAGATACATTCCTTTTAATAAATCATTTACTGTAAAATTGCAGAAAACGCAATTTTGAGGCATTTTTGGAATAGTATATAGAGACATGAGCAATGAGATTTCAACATTAAAAATGTATATAAATGACTTTATACTAAGTCTAACTAGAAATAATTGATGATCAAAGGTTAAAACTTAAACAGGTAAAGTAAAATGTTTTCTCACAAGTATCTTCAGTTCCTTAGTTGACGTCACTTTTCTCCCTCAGTTCACCTATATAGAGAAAAAGTGTATCAGACAACACCAGAAAAACTCTCCAGTCTTAGAACTTTGATTGCATGCTTAGATTCTGTCCTGTTTTCAAAGAGACGTTCTGCACTCTCAGAAATAAATAACAAAGTAGTCCCGAGTTTCCTAACGTGGAAGTGTTGCAGCTTATTAAGTCAATAATGGTTTGGATCTTTGTAGCATTTTTATAGCTCTTTCTGAGCCCCCTGGTCTCCTAGAAGAACACTGCAACAGTTTGCTAGAAGAAGTAACTGCTTGCTCGCGGCCCCCTCTCCCTTCCTTCTCTGTTCTATGTTTTAAAATATAAAATAAACTTACACTTTTATAGCCCAAGAAATAAAAGACCTAACTCTTCAAAGTAAATGGTAGGGTACCTGTATAAAAATGAAGTAAATTTAGAATCCCAAAAAGTATTCCAAAATAGATGATGTGGTACATATAGGCTTAGACTCATAGGAAATGAAGTTTACTTCAAGACGAGTTGTGACAATCAAGACTTCTGTTACTGCACATACAGAACTCTAACCTTCACAAAGATTGGCTGGGGCACTGGTTGGGAGAGGGGAAAAAATGGTTGTTTCTGTTCAAGTCTCTTGCCCACAAAGAAATGGGGTTGTTTGTTCTTTTCTTATTAATTTGAGTTCTCTGTAGATTCTTATTATCAGACCATTGTTGAATTCACAACATGAAAACTCTTCTCCCCTTCTGAAGGCTGCCTGTTTGCTTTAGCTGTAGTACTTTTGGCTATGCAAAAGCTTTTTAGCACTACTAATGGGAATTCAAACTAATACAACCTTTATGGAAAGAAGTATGGGGAATCCTTAAGGAATTAAAAATTGACCTTCCATTTGATCCTGTAATTCCATTCCTAGGTATTCACCCAGGAGGACAAAATTATTTTACCACAAAGACATTTGCACCAGAATGTTCTCTGCAGCCCAGTTCATAATTGCTAAGTCACGGAAGCAGCCCAAATGCTCATCAATCCATGAATGGATTAACAAACTCTGGTATATGTACACCATGGAGTATTATGCAGCCATTAAAAAGATGTAGACTTCACATCTTTTATGGTTACATGGATGAAGTGGGAACATATCCTTCTTAGTAAAGTTTCTCAAGAATGTGTAGCGGGGAGGGAGAGTATTCAATGTACTCAATACTATTACGAAACCAACATATAAACACTTACGCATTCATATCAACAATAAAACACAAATATAGTCTATCAAGAGGGAGGGTAGAGGTGGGAGAGGGGAGGGAGAGAGGAGGGGAGCGTTGAGGGCATTTGGTGGGATCTTGCATAATGTACACAACGCAAGGGTGCACTTCAAAATAACTAAAAGTAAATTATAAATGTCTGTCTTACCATGAAAAAAAAGTTGGCTGGAGATGCTCTTCACACGTAGGCAGTTTCCTAGAATGTATAGAGGGGAACCCCGATAAATTCAGACAAATACTGGCAGCTGCCATTTCCTGGGACAGCTTCACTGCTTCTTGGGTGCTCCTGCTAACACCTCCCATCCCCAATATTTTCTGGAGGACCTCACTGAGGTTGTGGAAGCCGTCTACTGCTTTGGTAGTCAGTGTTCCCCAGAGAAACGAACCAACAGAACACCTATGCAGAGAGAAAGACATTTACTGTAAGGAATTGTCTCACATGGCTACAGAGGCTGTGCAGGTACCAGATCAGCAATGAGCGGGTGTCCCCAGAGGGTCCACAGTGCGGTCAGCTCCAGGCTGAGTCTGGAGGCCTGGGAACCAGGAGAGCCCACCATGCGAGATCCAGATTGAGGGCTTGGCAGGCTCAAGAGCGAGGAATAGCTGGTGTTTTGGTTTGGGGGCAAAGCCAGAAAAAGGCCCAAATGCTCCAGCTCAGAGTCAGGAAGTTTCTCCTCACTCAGGGAAAAGCCCAGCTTTTCTACTCTATTCACTGTAACTGATTAAATGAGGCCCATTTGCATTGGGAGGGCAACATACTTTATTCAGCCTATAGATGAGCATCAGATTACTGCACGGCCAAACGTCTTCCCAAGCCCCCGCCCAGGCACGCTGACCCTGAAGTAACCATCACGCTCCCTGGGAGCTGTGCTCGTGCACCTGCTCTCTCCACTCGCAAGTCATAGTTACAACAGACCCAGGTGTCAGAGGGGAACAAAAGTCCAGCTTCTTGACCTCAAATCATGTCAGTCCCTTATGCGCTAAAGCTCTCAGGGGAGCAAGAGAGAACCTGCACCTGGAACCATGTGGGTGAAGCTCCTTCCCTTCCTCTCTGGCCCTCCTCACTCTCTTACCAGGTTCCCCGAGTGTACTCCCTTCAGAAACGAAGGCCGTAAAATCAGCGATTGCACACAAATAATACCTTCGCAGCCTCAGAAAACCCTCGAGGGAAGCCCAAGAAAGTAGTTGGAGTGTGTACTCTTTTTTCAACCTATCCTTCCATAAAATTCATTTCCCAATTCTTTTAAATTTTTAAATAGGCCTTTATAATCTTGATAAACCTTGATTTTTATATGCATATATTGGTATGATAAATATTGATGTACATTTAAGTATATTATAACAATAACTTATACAAATTAATGTCTAGTATTTATGTTACAGTTGTAGTTGTATTTCTCTATATGGCTTCTATATTTTTGTGTGTGTGGCTTTTCTCAGAGACAGGGTTTCTTTCTGTCACTCAGGCTGGAGTGCAGTGGCACAATCATAACCCACTGCAGTCTCTAACTCCTGGGATCAACTCCTGGGATCAAGAAATCCTGCCTCCTGGGATTGCAGGTGCAAACCACAATGTTTTGCTACTTCTCCTTCTGTTATTTTACAGAAGGGGTCTTGTTCTGTTGCCCAGGCTGGTCTCCAACTTCTTGCCTCAAGGGATCCTCTCTCCCTAGCCTCCCAAACAGTTGGATTGATTATAGGCACAAGCCACTGCATTTGGCTATATTTTTTAAAAGTCAAAAGTCATTAACCATCATTTAGTTTTAAAAAATACATAAGACTGGGCAGTGCCTGTGGCTCAGTCGGTAAAGCGCCGGCCCCATATACCGAGGGTGGTGGGTTCAAACACAGCCCCGGCGAAACTGCAACCAAAAAATAGCTGGCGTTGTGGCGGGCACCTGTAGTCCCAGCTGCTCGGGAGGCTGAGGCAAGAGAATCGCTTAAGCCCAGGAGTTGGAGGTTGCTGTGAGCTGTGTGATGCCACGGCACTCTACCGAGGGCCATAAAGTGAGACTCGGTCTCTATAAAAAAAAAATAAAATAACAACAACAACAACAAAAAAAAATATATAAGACCGTGTAAATAAGTATCCAATGGAGAATCATGGAGTGAGATTGCATCTATAAGGGAAAAAAATGTGACTGAACATTTTCTTTTTTTTTTTTTTTTTAACAGTTTTTGGCCAGGGCTGGGTTTGAATCCACCACCTCCGGTATATGGAGTCAGCGCCCTACTCCTTTGAGCCATAGGTGCCACCCTAACTAAACATTTTAAAAATGTTGCCATTCAATGAGAACCTTCCAAGACCAATGTCCGCAGATCTCTCTGTGGCCTCCTGTCTTGGGCTGTGTCTTGGTTGCTCCTGCAGACTCTCACGCATGGTGAGATCTGGGACAGTCAGCCCACAGACGTGCCTCTCACATCTAATATTATCTGCTTCCTGCCCTTTTTTAATTTTACAGAAGCTACTTATTTTTTCATATAATGTCCTCAGTTGGTGAACATTTTGTAACCAAGCCCCTTGCCTGACCATTCCCTATTATCTTGGGTTGGCTTTCTTTATTCCATGTTTTTGTAATAAACTAATTGATGCAATTAAATTAATGTATTATAGTTAAAGATTCTAATGATACACAAAGATGATAGTATTTACAAAATGTGGATTTTGGTCATGAAAAGAAATATGTTCTAATTCTGAACATAAGAAATGTAAGCCGGACAACTGAACCACAACAGATGGGCACATGTTTTATATAGAGTAAAGGTGCGTTGCACTAGCTTATAATGGAACGGCATTAAAATAAATTAGCATTCTTTTTTCAATTCCTACTTCCACTCTATGTCATAACCAGCAGGAACAATGAAATGATCAATTTTACCCCTTGTAGTTGTGCCAATATAAGAGTGGAAAAATCACGAATTACAGAAACTAGTAATTGACACTATCAGTTCAGATGACTCGGCTAAGTATAATATGAATTCCTCGCCCTGGTCGATCTCAAGTGTGTCCACTGAATACAACTCCACAAAAGGCCACTTGGGAAGAAGTATTTGTTCGGTTGAAACAGATTAGAGAAATATTGTTCAGTGTTCTTCCAATTTCGTCCAGTGTCACACAGCAAAATAGTAAATTAAACACTGTAAGCTGTTCTACATTTAAAACGAAGCAAAGTAAAACTATGGAAAATCAAAAATCAGGAACTAGTGGACTCGATTCGTTTCTCTGATCTGTTTCAACCTAAAAAATAATCCTCCCCACTTGGGCTTTTGTGGCCTTATACTCAGTGGTCACACTTGAGATAGACCAGGGCAAGGGATTTATACTATATTCAGCTGAGTCTTCTCACTGATAGTGTCAATTACTGGTTTCTCTAATTAATGGTTCTTCTACTCTTTTAACTTAAAAAATTCTGTTTGACTTGATTTAAGCATTACCAACACCAGACCTTGGATATTACTTTCAACTAATACCTGTTTACAAGAGCATGAGTTCTGTGTATGATATTTTGGGTAAAATAATGTTTTAGGCTAAAAAACTAAAGTCTATTGAGGATTTAAAATTCACTTAATTCATTTACTCATTTTTAAGCAAGAGGGCCAACTAACAATCAGAACAGGAATGTCCTTGATTTAAAGAACTGCAAGCAATAGACAGACTGGTCCCAGAGAGTTTAACACGAGGCATCAGTAATTCATGAAGCCAAAAATTTCTACTTTTGTACACAGAGAATATTGAGTATCTCATATGGTGTCCTATTTTCAGACATTATTTCCTTTAAACAAAGTAAATGATGTTTGTGGCTCTTAGATAGTTATTTGAAATCATGGAAATTTTTCAAATTATAATAAATTCTGATACCTTAAAAGATCTACTTATATCTTATTAAAAACAAGATGTTAGAAGACCAAGATGAAATCATAGTTTTTTAGTTAATTCTATAATCTTGGAAGATGTACTTGACCTTGAAGACTTTGGCATCCACGTTTATAAAAGACAAGTCACACACACTTTGATCATCTGCAGAATTATTGTTAGTGTTGAGCAAAATATAGATCCCAGTTCTGCAGAGCAAATTAATGAGAGGATGCAGGTCTGGTGTGAACCGCATTTATACTGTCTGAGAGATTGACACAGATCACTCTGCCCCCATGGGGTGTTTATGACACCAGCTCTTACAAAGTGGGAGAAAAGCCCTGATTTCTAACATGTGCACATTTTTACCATGTTCTTATTTTGTGCTGCTCAATTATGGTACACCCATTTGTCCATGTCACAGAAAGAAAAATGTTTATTTTTTGTCATATTTTCATCAGGTAAGGATACAGATTTGAAAACTATATTCTCATAAAATAAAATAGTTGAAGAACATTAGCCTTATAAAATTGCTTTTGAAAAATTATGATAAAAATCCTAAGATCTGGACATATCCTTCATTATTAAATGTAAAAATAACATAAAACTTTAAAAATTATGATGTCACCTGAAATGTTATTTATGTTTGCATTTGGGTTGAAAGTGGAAGAAACAAAGGAACTTCCAGATTACATCTTTATATTCTTGATTTAAAGTATGTTTTAGCAATAAATTCTGATACCAACTACCTTGAGTTGGGCCAAACTTTCCAGGTTAAGGGCACAGACTTGTAAAAGAGCCCATTCACTCAGGCATGATCTGCTGGTTTGGAGTCCCCAGGCCACCCACCCTTCTTACCAGCTGGCTCCAAATGAGAGGTTTCTGCTTCCCCTCAGGTTCAATAATTCACTGGAACTGCTCACAAAACTAAGGAAAGTGCTGTACTTACGAGTGAAGCTTGATTACAGCAAAAGAATAGGTGTAGAATATAAATGTCTTAAGACAGTAACTAACAAAATGCCGTGAAGGCTATGTTAACCAGTTTGATGAAAATATTTCAAATTGCATATAAAACCAGCACATTGTATCCCATGATTGCATTAATGTACACAGCTATGATTTAATTAAAAAAAAAAAAAAGAAAACAAATCAGAATCAGCCGAAAGTGGAGCTGCATGGAGAAGAGCATGTAGGTTGTAACTGAGGGCCAGCTATTGTTTTCTACCTATGAATCAAAAAAGAGTCAACCTCTTAGACCATTTACAAGTGACCATATGCAGATTATTGCCAATCTGGGGCACTCACCTGAGCCTTGTGTCTACAGTTTCCATTGGAGTTACCTTAGGTAGATGTGATTGATATAATACTTTGCTAAAAAACTGACCTTAACCTCTAGCCCCCTCCTTCACCAGAGTTTGTGCTGATAACCACATGGCTCCAAGCCCCATAACCTGGAATCACACTGCTGGTTTTCCTGGCATGCACAGTCGCTATCCTGACTTGTTCATCAGCACTAACTATCTAAGGCCTTTTATGAATACCTCTAGCAAAAATTTATCTTTAGACCCACCATTAATGACAAAAACATTCCTTTCACTAAGGAAATTTTAAGGATGTAAATTAGGCTGCCACTCAGGCATTGGAGAAAAAGGCCAGCTAAATGTCTTATTATTACATAGGAGTTTATTTTGAAAATTTTCTCTAGTCAGTATCCTCAAAAATATATAAATTAGTGTTTCATACTGTAACTATTTTTTTTTTTTTTTGGTTGGGGTTGGGTTTGAAGCCGCCACCTCTGGTATATGTGGCCGGTGCCCTACTCCTTTGAGCCACAGGCACCACCCATTATTTGAACTATTGATATTTCTAGTGGAAGTGCTGTCTAAAAAGTATCAGCACCATGTTTCTGCCTTAGGTAGGAAAAAAGAAAGATCACAATGTTCAAATCAGAGGCCATGGGTTTGAGCTGTAGCTCTGCTAACGGTCATTTTGGACAAATCACAGCCTCTGGGTCTTAATTAATAATTGGGAAGTGGATATAATAAAATAAATCCTGACTGGCCTTAACAAGTTGATGGTAAAGTTTACATGAAATAGCTAATGGGTTTGAAAATAATGGGTTTGAAGTTTTATAGAACTTACCTCTCTTTACCTGTTTAGCCTAATGTCACCTATAGGGAATAAAGGGACATATAGATGTGACCTGTGACCACACTGTGCTGATGGCTTCCCTTAAATTTGCTTCACTCAAAAAAATATCCAACGTACTCAGTACTACTATGAAAGCACTTTATAATCACTCACACCTTCATATGAGAGATGCATCACAACTATGCATGAAGGAGGGAAGGGACAGGAAGAGAGGGGGTTGTTTGACAGAGGGAGGGTTCATGGTGGGACCACCCCTATGGAGCATATTGCAAGGGTATAAGCCAAATCTATCAAGTATAGAACACAAATGTCTTAACACTGTGATTGAGTAAATGAGGTGAAAGCTATTTTAATAGCAGGATGTAAGAACTCCAATTTATACAAATAGCCAACACATTGAATCACACAAAGGCGTAAATGTATTCATGATCTATGTATATATGACTCAATAAAAAAAAAAAAATTGCTTTACTTCATCCTTTAAGCCAGCCTGACTGGAAGGTGTGATTATCTGCACTTTTACAGTTAAGAAAATTAAATTCACAAAGATTAAGCACTTTGAGTTCACAGGACGTATAATTGCTAGAGCCTGTTTTAGGCTATGCTGTTCCACAGGACTTAACCCAAAAGGTGAAGTTGAACTACATAATTCCTCAGATCTTTTCCAGCTCTAAAACTGCACGACACTTTTTCCAAGTCAAAACACTAGCACCCACCTGACTCCTCCAGAGTGAAGGTCTCAGTGGGGGTGGGGGTGGGGCTGAGACACCGTGAAAGCAAATTCTGCAATTGTTTTTCATAGGCAACAGAAAGGTACAACTAAAGAAGGTTATCTTGTATTTTGGCAGCTGACATAGGCTAGATTATGCCAGGCTATGTTGTGGTACAAAAGCACCTTAAAATCTCAGTGGTGTAACATACTAAAAGTTCATTTCTTACACTACACAGAGAACATGGGGGATTCCACTCATATTAAGAACTCATCATCAGCACAGGTTACACAGAAGCTTAATTTTCATTCAAGCTTTCGTGGAAAGAGGAGATAATTCCTGGAATAGCCGTAAAGTTTCTCCTTTGGCCATTTGTTTAGCTGCAAAGAGGCTGCAAAGGACAATTTCATGATATGTCCCCCCAAAAGGAAGTCTGGACGTATTTAGAAAACACCCGCAATGGAGACTATTCTCACCTACTTTCTGCTGTGTATGATACTCTGCAAGTTGTAAATCACTGTCTTACACATTATTTTATTAATTACGACAATGAGAAGCTTACTGGTGATAGCACAAATCTGCACATATACCCAATATATAATTTTAATAGCCATTCACTTCCTTGACTCAAATTTGGTAGTTATATAAAAATTTGAGCACCAAGTTTTTGCAACCAAAGTAACATGATGAAGTAGAAACTTTTCATATTCACACAAGAAAACCAGTTTAGAGATATCAAAATACTGTATGTACTTCAGAGAACAAAAAACAATTACGGATAATGAAGCAACCCAGATCTTTCTCTGTTGCATTTTAAATACACGCTTAATATAGCCCCTGTGAAATGTAAGGACCATATAATTAATTGCCCAAACCAGAACACTTTGGGGAATGAATTGGGACATTATTAATAGTTATGGTAGGACAAGTGTAAAGCAGGACTCTTTTACAAAAATCGGCATGCTTTATCATCCTAAAAATGTTCAGAAGGGAACTATCTCTGAGCAGTTAAAATTAAATTTATCTTTTCTTTTCCTTTTATGCTACACACACACACACACACACACACACACACCAGTTTCAGCTGAAAAAGTATTTGTTTTTCTACATGTTTATTTAGCAAACATTATGTGTATAATTTGCCAAGTACTCTTCAACTGCTACTGGGGAGAGAATTATTAATTTGCTTTATATGTGAATTACAGAATAAAATTATAGGTTTACAAACACCAGCATTTAGCCTACATGTTTTATGATGCTGAAACATAGCCGATGACACTTTTATAATTAATTTTGGTAGGAATCTCTAAAACACATTTCTCAAATATTAAATTATTTCCTTCAGTTAAAGAAACTATTTTTACTATAAATTTTAAACAAAAATGTGGCTTTATCATCCATGTCTCACTACTTACAGTTAATCAAACATGTTAAATTTCAAAATAACAACTATATGACAGATACATTTATTTTAAAATCTCAATAATAGTATATGCATTTCATAAGTAGACTTGAAATACAAGAATGTGAAGTTAGTTAATATGGATGTTTCCAGTTCTGACACTTGTAGAGACCCTCTTGGACTCCCAAGGGTAGATATAAAATTTATTTTGAAGCACAAAGTTTTAATTACAGAAGATGCAGAATAAATCTCATCCAAACTTTCTTTATCTACTAAAGTAGAAACTTCCCAAACTAGAGCTATCATTACCAGCTGTCCAAGGCAGTTTCCTGTAAATTTAACTTCCAACAAGACAGACTGCCCATTTCTATTAGTATCAAATAACCCAACAGAATCTCACATGCTCTCCTGCTAAATCACTAACAGGCTCTTTTCTGTAATGTTGATAATGACTCCCAACACATTTGGAAGCCCATTATGTTTTTCCTTTCCTTTGAAAAAGTAATTTTTACTCTTAAATTATTTCTAATTATTTCTAGACAAATTAATAAGCTGCACTACGGTTTGAATGTGCCTTCCAAAAATTCACATTTTGAAACCAAGTAAACAATGTGATAGTGTTAAGAAGCGAGGCTTTGGGAAGTGATTAGATTATGAAGACACAGTCATCATAAATGGGATTCGTGTACTTAAACAAGGGTGGCCATAAAGTTCACGTGCAATTTAAAATAGGTGTTTATTTAAAATAGTTGTCTATTTTAAATTGCACATGAACTTTGTAGCCACCCTGTATTACAAAAGAGGCCCCAAAGAGATAACTTGCCCTTCTATAATGGGAGACCATAGTTAAGAGGTTACTACCTATGAACTAGGAAAATAGCCCTTACCAGACCCTGAACCTGCCAAAACCTCGATCTTGGAATCCTTAACCTTTAGAACTATGAGAAATACATTGGTTTTATATATTGTTTTTTTGTAGCGACAGAGTCTCACTGTACCACCTTCAGGTAGAGTGCCATGACGTCACATGGCTCACAGAAACCTCTAACTCTTGGGCTTATGCAATTCTCTTGCCTCAGCCATCCAAGCAGCTGGGACTATAGGGGCCCACCATATGCCTGGCTATTTTTTTGTTTTTTTGTTTTTGTTTTTCCTGCAGTTTTTGGCTGGGGCTGGGTCTGAACCAGCCACCTCCGGCATGTGGGGCTGATGCCCTACCCCTTTGAGCCACAGGTGCCGCCTATATATTGGTTTTATCATTGTTAAATGTTACACACTCATACGAATGATAAAACACAAATATAGTCTAGCACCAGAGAGCAGTAAGGGAGATGGTTGTTGGGAGGTGATTGGTGGGAGGAGCGAGGGCATTTGGTGGGATCTCACCTAATGTGCACAATGCCAGGGCGTATTTCAAAATAACTAAGAGTTAATTTTAAACGTCTTACCAGAAAAGTGAGTGAGATGATGGTGGTAATTGGTTTGATTTAAGCATTCTACATTGTATATCAAATCATCACATTGTACCCCATACATGTATGCAGTTAAAATTTTAATTAAAAATTAATTTTAAAAAGAGAACTATAAAAAATAAATTTCTGGGTGGTGCCTGTGGCTCAAAGGAGTAGGGCGCAGGCCTGACATACTGGAGGTGATAGGTTCAAACCTGGCCCCCGCCAAAAACTGCAATAATAATAATAATGATAATAAATAAACTTCTGCTATTTATAAGCCACTTACGATATGAGTGTTTACAGCAGCCCAAATACAGTAAAACTAGCTAGTATTACTTGAGGTAGTTTTAAAAATATAAATGTTATCATATTTTATAAATAGGAAAACTGAAGAAAGATTGAAAAGATATTATTTTAAAACGGCATGAGAACTTGAACTATACAGAGGATTTGATGTGTTTTAATGAATAAAATACTTTGATTACAAATCTAGTTTTAGTCATAAAGAGATATAAAAAATTATTCTTAAAAGCGTATTAAAGATAAACAGAGTCACCATAGTTATGTCATGAAAAATAAACATATTATGATACAGTGTATGACATATTTTAAAAGCCAAAATAAACAGCAACAATAGGGACCCCGCCATGGTTTAGAGATGCAGCTAACAGCGAAATATTCAACAGCACTAGAGGAAAATCACCCCGAGGGAACTGGCAGACACAAGAGCCAAACTTACTTCTCATCTGAAAATTATCTTTTAAGTAGTCGCTAAGGTGGTTCAAACAGTAAAAATTAAGCAATCCAGGTATTTTTTTCCCGGCAACAAAACATCCAAGAACTGTGGTAAGGCAGAGAGATACATGTAAGCCCGAGGCATGCGTGGCACCCAACGCACGAATGTCGTCGACTGCACAAAATATAGAGATCGGTGAAACAGGGCAGGAAAGCACAGGGGAGAAGGGAGGCAAAAACAGGTACCGTCCAGTAACTTACTGCAGAGAGAAAACCAAAGGAAGCTACAGGGTTAGAGAATGTGAATTATTTTTTAAGTTCCTACAGTTTTGTGATAAGAAAGACAGCAGAATGTCTCTCAATGGCAATAAACGCCATTTCTGACAGTTTTAATGACGGGGAGAGGATGACTCAGACCTTGAACTTCATTCCCCTTGACAGTGAAGGTAAACTCCGCAGCCCCCAGCCCTGCAGAGGGAGCAGAGCCCCCTGTTGGCCGTGGACCCAGAGAAACCTTGAAACCAAGTTTCTGGCTGTGAGGGGACAGCAGCCTCCTGGTACCCTCCCTCATTAATTGCCATTATGTAACTTTCTTCGCACAGAAAACAGAACCAGGCTCTTCAAAAAGGACTTGCACCCCCTCTGACCCCAGCCGACCTCGCTGCGGTTTCTGCGCTACAACCGCCAGCATTCCCTCTTGATAAGGGCCCGTGGGGGGGGGGGTATGCACAAGGGCTTTTCTTGTGATTTTCTTCACTTTTTGGCTTCAGGGAACCAAACACGCCCCTCCCTGATTCTGCTAATCCCTCTGTTTTTTTTGAACACGTCACCTACTAAAAGGCTTGAGCTGAACTGCGGTCCCGGGGCGCTCCTGGCATAAATATTCATGACGTCTCCTCCAGCTTATTAAACATGCGTATTCAGTCACTCTGCTCTGCTTAGATTCTTGGGGGGTTTTGGTCTTCCCGTCCAAGAAGAACATGTTTCTTGCTTCTAGCCAGAGGCTATTGGTTTACAGCTGTCAGAATGGCCACTCTGTATGTAGATTGCAACCCTTCAGAACAAAATAATACTCTCCAAACTAACCGCGAACCGCTTCTTTTTCCTCTGACACCCTTTGCAAATGCAGGACCATTTTTTTTTACCTTTCCTCCAAGGTAAAACCTGGAGGAAATCCCCAATGAAGATGCATAGAAAGAGAAGGAGGTCGCGTTTGCTTTACTGTCACACTCTCCAGTTTGCATCAAGATATCAAGTACGGTGTTGGCATCTTTGATACCTTCATTTCCCATGCCCTTGAGTACAATGAGAGTTTCATTTTCCTTGTCATCGTTGATCCTTGTTCATCCTTCTGTCTTTTCCTCTTTTCATTTCAACTGTTACCTCTTAAAAAGAACCAATTTCATTCACTAGTGTGTTTTAATTCAGTAAACTTTAATTGTATGCATACAAGTTATGGAAAAAGTAGAAAATATAAATTGAAGTATAACTCATAAACAAGGGTCATTTTCCCATATTTAACATTAACACTATCACAAAAACAGCAGAAGCCTAATATTTCAATTATATCTGTATAAAGAAAGGTTATAACTATTTTTCTTAATACTAGCAATAAAACTTAGTGGATGGTCTGACTTACATAATGTTTAAAGTCATATTGTAATACTTCCCTGGGACTTAGGTTTAGACTCATAAAAATAATGATACAATTTAGCAAAGTATAATTAAAGGAAAAAAAATTATCAGATGCCCATGCACTATTATGAATATTTTTATATATGGAAAAATGTGCAACATGCAAAATACATCTATCAAACTATCTGAAATTTTCTCATTATTTTTAAAAGTACAGATTTTATAATATATAATAGTAATTATAATAATGAAACCAATGGCAAGGATACTTATACTCAGATATTCTATCAGGCGCTTTAATCATGACAGAATATGAGGAGAAAGAGTTCAATCCAGATTCTTATCATAGTCTCTGTTCTCTTGAATCAGTTGTACTGAGCTATTGTAAGGCATGCATTTAAATCATGAATTTAAAAATTGAGATACAAATATGTGATCTGAGAGACCAAAATAGATGTTCCTTTCCCAATAAGACAAGCCCAAATGCTAAGGAGACCACATTACCTACAAGTGAAGGGTTCAGGATCCTAGATCCTGGCTGGCACAGTAAAATTCTATATTCCTTTGTCTACAAGAAAAATCACACCATTGCTAAAATCCATTACAACAGGAACTGTCAGGTTCTTTTACAATCAGCCCACTGCACCTGTGATTGGGCCGAGACCCAGGCTTACAAACATTCTTTTCTGGTAAATTATTTCAGACCTTAAAGCCTTTCCATTCAGTTTATGGAGGCTGCCTGTAAACAGTCTTTGTGTCCTACAGATTAATCTTTGACATAAAGAGGCAAATTCTATCTCATTTTAATGTGAAAACCTTACCCCAGAGAGAACCTGGGATGCATGTTACACATTTACCCATCTGCCTGAGCTGAGCTGCTGTCATCAGTATACACATTTTTTCAGTCACACAATGTGCATGGTACCAGTCCTAGGAAGCATAAAACCCCCTTCCCCTCTTTGAAGAGACAACACCTTCATTCCACTTTTTCTTGCTTGCTTACAAACAGATATAACCAGGAAAGTTCTCCTGTCCCCTAATTTATTCCTCCAGGTAGTCTTTTGGACAACCAATATTAGGTGCATTTCTATTTTTATGATAGTGACAGGGTTCAGGACATGCTACCCCAAAAAAGGAACCTTGGCATATTCAATATTGTATGCTAAAGAAAACTAGAAAAAAAAAGAAAGACAAAAAAAAGAAAAACACAGGAGGAAGGTCTCTTTGACCTTTCCCCACTCTTTTCCCAGAAGCAGTTCATAGAACCTAGGAAAGATGTTCTGTCTTTCCCCAGTAATAGGTCATAAGAACAGGATGTGAGAGGTGCATCTCCTACACCCAAGAATGACTGAAGACCAAGGTCACAGACAAGAATCCGAGAAAGACAACTTGCTGATGAAGAGGGGTAGGAATCAGCTCTCCCCTTCCAAAGCTTAGACTCTGCTGAAAGAAAGGAACAGTGGATTAACAGGAGAAAAGACATCAGATTTATTAATCTGAAAGGGTGCCTGGGAGACACAGGATACGAGAATCAAGAAAACACAGATTGTAGAGGATCAGAAGCCTTTTCATAGTGAAGAGGAAAGGGTGGATGAGGGCGGTTTTCAGGGGATGGTGGGTGATTTTCAGGGTCCAAAGAACAAACAATAGTTTGTAATTTATTCTCTCTAGTTGAATGGGTGGAAGGACAATGCCTGTGACATCCTTCCTGCAATGCGAGTTTACCTGTGACGTCCTTCCTGCAATGTGAGTTTACCTGTGACGTCCTTCCTGCAATGTGAGTTTACCTGTGACGTCCTTCCTGCAATGTGAGTTTACCTGTGACGTCCTTCCTGCAAGGTGAGTTTAACCTGTGACGTCCTTCCTGCAATGTGAGTTTACCTGTGACGTCCTTCCTGCAAGGTGAGTTTACCTGTGACGTCCTTCCTGCAAGGTGAGTTTACCTGTGACATCCTTCCAGCAATGTGAGTTTAACCCATGACATCCTTCCTGCAATGTGAGTTTAACCTATGACGTCCTTCCTGAAATGTGAGTTTACCTGTGACATCCTTCCTGTAATGTGAGTTTACCTGTGACGTCCTTCCTGCAATGTGAGTTTACCTGTGACGTCCGTCGTACAATGTGAGTTTAACCTGTGACATCCTTCCTGCAATGTGAGTTTAACCTGTCATGTCCTTCCTACAATTTGAGTTTAACCTGTGACATTCTTCCTGCAATGTGAATCTACTTGCAAAATCCCTCCTGCAATGTGAGTGTAACCTGTGACATTCCTCCTGCAATGTGAGCGTAACCTGTGACATCTTTCCTGCAATGCGAGTTTACCTGTGACATCCTTCCTGCAATGTGAGTTTAACCTTCCCTCGGTAATATGATCCCATTACATGGCAATTAGGTTCCTTCTGGAGAGAGAGAGAGTTCCACCCAGCACTTGCAGAAATGCAGAACAGATGGTTAGAAAGTCTTTGTTTCTGAGGCTCTTTGTGGTCCTTTAATTTCCTTTATTCCAAGTGCTCAGCCTGCCATAGTGCCATGTTTTAGGGCATCATTGTTCAAAGCTGCAGTTACTACTAATGAATTGATGGGGTTCAGGACACTACCCTGAAGTACCTCACCTTAGAATTTGAGAAAATGCCACTTTCTTCTTCCTCCTTTTCTTTTCCCAGAAATAAGTAAAGAAACCTATCAGGGCCCCTCTGACCTTTTGTCTCCTCTCCCCCCAATGCAGGTCAGAAGACCCTCACTGAAGAAGTGCCCTGTCTATTCCTGGAGGAAAGAAGCATCCAGATATCTGAAGTTGCAGGGACGTAAAAAAGAATTTTGACAAAGAGGACTTGCCAGGTACCTCCCAGTTTATTGTTGTTCTAAACTTTTGTCCTATAATATTTTTTTGACAACTGCTCTCTCTTTATCAAACCTAAATATAAAAATAAATAAATAAATAAATAAAAAACCTAAATATAAAAATACATATTTACCTGTTTCTTTGGCCTTATCTTATAAAGGCTCCAAGGTCACATAAAACTTATGTTGAATAAATTTCCATGCTTTCTTCTTATTAATTTGTCTTTTGTTATACACATATCAGCTGTCAACATAATAGGAAGAAAACATCTATCTTTCCCCCTACAAGATCATATCCTTCCATCTTCCTAATACGTATCTCATGACTATCTACTCTTCATGAAACCTGCTATGACAAAACACTCACAGGCTTACTGTTTCTGTGGTTTTTTGGGCTTTTAGAGTGAATCACACAACTTTAAATTCGCTCTTTCTCTAGTTCATTGTTATTATTGTTTTTTTCTAGTGATTATATGGTTTTGCTCTTGTGTCCAGTGCAAAGATCTAAGTCTCCCTGCACTGTGGCTGTAGTAATGGGGAACTTGGTCTCACAGTCTAACCCTCTGAAGACCTCCCTCAGACAGAGGATGAGGGTCAATTCTGTTTTGGATGAAAGACGACACAAAGTCCAGTTTCTCTACTCAACTGACATCTCTTAAGAATTCTGTAGCTACTGGAAAGAAAAACAATGTTTTAGTGTCTGAACTGAGATGTTTATGAATTTGCAGTTTACGTCAGATCTGTGACTGAAGGGGGAGAACTCAAGCCATACTTTAGAAAAGTGTTTACCTTCCCTGATGTAAGAGTGATGGTTTTTACCTACCGCCAGAGGGCATTAATAAATCAGATTATTAATACTAAATTTCTTAAGTAAAAATGGCTCTATTCTTATTGCTTTATAAAGATAAATACCATTATACATAAATCTATGCTTCCTAAAACCACAGAAAAGTATAGTGAATTTCTAATACCTTAAGGACGCTAGACATTTTCACAAAACCAAAAATTATTCTTGTTACAAAAATCGCTAGCTTAGACATACGTTTAAAATCCAAGCTCACATAATTAAAGGGAATGTTTGGATAATGCAGATTTATTCAACAGCAGAAATAACAGCTTTATGTCTTTGACTCAGTTTAATCAGTAAGGCCATAATATAAGCAGATGTTTAAAAAATATCATTTTGTTTTTCTTATGAAGAGACTAGTTAATCTTGTTGGAAGCCATATAAGGTACAGCTCGGCCTTACTTCCTCTTCAAGTAAAAAACAGTTTTACCTTTTCCCAGTAACTTTACCCGGCAACTAGCCAACCAATCACCTTATGCCCCATCTTACTTACTCTAGCCAATTCCCAGTTAACAACTCCTCTGAACCTCCCAACAAGACACACCCACCTTCCCCGTAATGCTTATAAGGCACAAGTTTTTTCAATAAAGTTGGAGACTTGATCAGAAAACTGTCTTGTCTCCCTTTCTCGCACCCCTTGTTTGTTTTTCTCCTTTAGGTGGTTCCTGCGCCCCCCGTTGCTGTCCCGCAGGTCGGGACATCCTGGCACCCAACGTGGGGCGATCGGGACCCCCTGGAGGAGAACCCTACGGAAGCCCTGGCCGGGCACCCTTCGGAGCTGCAGCGAGGACCCGCGTGCACTCCCCATTCAGATCGCCTTGGTTCACCCGCCATGAGACGGATCAGAAGAGAAGGTAGGCAAACGATAACTTACAAGATTTCAAACATTTCACCCCTTTGTCTTGGCTGTTATTATTGGCTCTCCCGGATCTAATCCACTTATCAACACTCACATCGCCAAAGCGGGGAAGGACGAGAGGTACCCGTTTTGGCAGTGAGAACTCCAAAACACTTGGACTAGTTTTTCTGCCTAACACTCTCTAACAAACTCTGAGCTCGCTACGTCTTATACGGTCGTCCACCTCAAGGGCACTCCCAGGGATGCTGCCTCCCAAAGGCTAAGCCTGAAGGCGGTAGGCAGCTGTCCTGCCTGAGAGGGTCTGAGCAGGCGGATTATACCTGCCGACCTATGACACGTGAGCAGAGATCGTAAGGCACAGGGAGAGTGGTCACAGTGAAACTTAAGTTTTGAGTCGACTGGAGACTTGCGTGAACCAAGATCCTGAGAGAGCCATCCAGCCAACATAATGGGGAATTCACTTAGTACACATGAAATGTTCCTTGACGGTTTCAAGGGATCACTCAGAGTGCGAGGAGTAAGGGTTAAAAGAAAGGACCTTAAAGAATTTTTTAATTTTATTCATGACACCTGCCCCTAGCTCCCTTTAGAGGGAACAATCAGCCAAAAAACGCTGGGAACGAGTAGGAGATGCCTTGCAGGACTTTTACCACACCTTTGGTCCTGACAAAGTCCCAGTTACAGCCTTTTCCTACTGGAATTTAATTCATGACATGTTAAAAGTTCATTCACTAGATCCTAACATTCGAGATGTCATCAAAGTAGGAGAAGAAGTCCTTAAAGAGGCTTCTCGCCCTCCTTCCACCTGCCCCTGTCACAGTAAAAATTCCTGACAACCCCCCAGTTTCCCCTAAACCCCCAAACAGCCCCAACAACACTCTTAAAACTCCAAAAACTATATGGGGCACCTTGTGACTGTAAGGGAGGAACAACTACAATAATACCCACCTCCCATACTAGCCAAGTTGATTGCAGCGGCAAAACCGCCTATTTAACTTTCACGTCACAGATAGGAGGAGGACATAAGGAAAACTGGCAGTGTGTTAATGCACCCAAAATAATACTCCCAGTTCAAAATGAACCAGGACCTTGTCCCACGGAATGCGAAATAACCGATCAAATGCACTCTATGTGCTACAATAGTGTCCAACAGTGCACCCACACAAACGGCAACACATATCTAACAGCCATTTTACAAAGAACTTATTCTGGCTCCTTTGGAGGTGAGCTTGATTCTACTCATAACCTGGGACACTCCAAATATGCCCAAGCCTCCTGCTTAGGCACTATTGGCAAAAATGTTTGCTGGCCACTAAAACCACCAATTCACACATCTGATGGCGGTGGGCCATCAGATAGGGTAAGAGAAGATGCGGTCCAAAAACAAATTGAAAAAAATAATTTAAGAAAAATATACTCCCCTACAATACCACCCCTTAGCTTTACCTAAATCTCAAGACATAGATCTCGACAACCAAACCTCTGATATTTTAGAAGCCACTTTCAAGGCTTTAAATAATTCCAACCCAACCCTTGCGGAAAACTGCTGGCTATGTCTAACTCTTGGCACACCTATGCCCCTAGCCCTACTAACAAACACATCCACTTCACATCTAAACAACTCACATCTAAACTGTAGTGACAGTCTACCTTTTAGAGTCCAACCTATAGAATTTACACAAACCCCTTGTATATACAAACCTCCCCAGAACAATAATTATGATGTAGACTTAGGAAGCATCACCTTCACAAACTGCTCCTCCATTTCTAACAACACCTCACACCGGTGCCCCCCTCCCAGACATGTTTTTGTATGCGGAGGAAATTTGGCCTACACGGCCCTACCAGGTAATTGGACAGGCTATTGTGTAACCGCCCAACTACTCCCTGATATCTCTATTATACTAGGAGATCAACCTGTTCCTCTCCCCAGTCTTGATTATATAGCTGGACATCCACGCTCTAAAGGAGCTATTCAACTTATCCCACTAATAGCAGGACTAGGCATCACTACAGCAGTAGCCACAGGAGTTACCGGAACAGGAATATCTATACATTCCTACCACAAACTGTCTCATCAACTAATAGAGGATGTCTCAGCTCTTTCTGAAACAATTCACGATTTTCAAGATCAAATAGACTCCCTAGCAGAAGTAGTCCTACAAAACCGTAGAGGCTTAGATCTCCTCATGGCAGAGCAAGGAGGTATCTGTTTGGCTTTACAGGAAAAATGCTGTTTCTACGCCAACAAGTCAAGCATTGTTCGAGACAAGATAAAAAACCTGCAAGACCAGCTTGAAGAAAGAAGAAAGGAACTTCATGATAACCCCCTTTGGTCAGGACTCAATGGACTTCTTCCTTATCTCCTCCCACTCCTAGGCCCCCTATTAGGTTTTCTATTAGTCCTTTCCTTTGGCCCCTGGTTATTCAAAAAGGTCACCACCTTCATTAAACAACAAATAGACTCTGCCCTAGCAACACCAATTCAAATTCACTACCATCGCCTGGCTCTGTCTGACCAAGAAACCGACTCTCATGGCTTCCCCTCATAATGAGGGCAGTGTATAGATCAGAGGTACACTTACCCATTCCTAATAAAAGGAAAAAAGGGTATGGGCACCGAGTTGAGTGCACAGCAAGGCATTGCAAGAGAAGGTCCCACAATCCTTCGACCTCCCGATCCCAAGGAGAAGTCAAATGAAGGATCAGACCCCCTCTGATTTTTCTCTGAGAGAAAACCTGGCTTGCATAGAGGTTGGTATCAAAATTTCGCTTACCTATCCTCTCCAAAAGATACCGCAAATAACAAATGTGGATCTGGGAAATCCACGAAAGGAGCCAGGTCACTACTCCCTCTCTCGGTTAATGCCCACCTCCTTAAAACAAAAAGGGAGGAGATGTCGGAAGCCATATAAGGTGCAGCTCGGCCTTACTTCCTCTTCAAGTAAAAAACAGTTTTACCTTTTCCCGGTAACTTTACCCGGCAACTAGCCAACCAATCACCTTATGCCCCATCTTACTTACTCTAGCCAATCCCCAGTTAACAACTCCTCTGAACCTCCCAACAAGACACACCCTCCTTCCCCGTAATGCTTATAAGGCACAAGTTTTTTCAATAAAGTTGGAGACTTGATCAGAAAACTGTCTTGTCTCCCTTTCTCGCGCCCCTTGTTTGTTTTTCTCCTTTAGGTGGTTCCTGCGTCCCCCGTTGCTGTCCCGCGGGTCAGGACAAATCTGAACTGCCTAACTAACTTATTATATTGGATTACCAATCAAATTCACTAATATTACTCTGACATAATGTTTGAGATAATAAAAAATGGTAAATTTATATTAAACTAAATCATAACCATGACAAAATTTTTAATAATAATATTCATAACTTGTAGTATATCAGTCTAAACATATTAATAATTTTCCAGAAAACTATGGGTCATTATTAAATTGAGTTAATTATTAGAATCTTAATTTCAGAGTATTATTGAATATTGAAACTGACTGCTAAGCAATATTTTAGTTTTATGTAGTTTTTCTTCTTAATTTTACATACTACCAAGTGGCTGTGTCTTTTGGTCTTGAGAGTGAAGGAGTTCACAGTTGCAATAATCCAATGGTGTCAAAGTGACTTGCATAGTTGCAGCAAGTCCGCTGTGCTGGTCTACTAAATCGCTTGTATCTGACGGAGCTCACTTACCTGCTTTTTAGTTATCTGTGTGAATTGGAAGCTAGCTACTTAGGTAAAAATTATAATACAAGTGCTTGAGACTCTATGGGGACAGTAGTGGCACTGACATATGAATATGTAGAAAAAATAATAAAATATTATTTTTTTCATCAAAATGAGAAAAAGAATAGTTTTTCTTAAACTGTCTATGGTCTGAGATGTGAAAAAGAAGAGTGAAACAGAATTGAGAGCTAGCAAAAGCTGGAGAAGTCTTAGAGAAAGGACATTTTTATTTGCCTTGGTTTAAAACACCAACATACGTGAAGGTCTGAAAAAAGGAAATGAAATGTGTTAAAATGCTGTCAAAATGGCTCTGTTTTTTGTTTTTTATTCTTTTTTTTTTTTTTTTAATTTGAGATGGGATCTCAGCCTGGTCTGAGATCCCATGCTGTCAAAATGGCTCTGTTTTTTGTTTTTTATTCTTTTTTTTTTTTTTTTAATTTGAGATGGGATCTCAGCCTGGTCTTGGACTCCCAGGCTCAGGCAATCCTCCCATCTCAATCTCCTGAATAGCTAGGATTACTAGTAAAATGTTCCTTTTTTTTATATTATTCATAAGGAAAAAATGAACATACATCCTTTATGCCAGAATATTATTTACGACTTCTTCTCTGCTAAAATTTTAAAATAACAATATCAGAGTTTTTAACATGTAATCGAAAATATTTCGTTTTTACTTTCTTTATAATTAGTCTAGATAGAAGTTCTCTCCAGAATAATATTCCCTGCTTTGTGCCAACTTTATCACAGCCTTGATGTCATTAAATTATTTATTTTAAGAAACACAAAATAACACAAAAAACAAAAGTTTCTGTCTTTTAAAAGACTTGAGTTCCTTCTAATACTTCATTTTCTCTGTTTCTTTTAAACCATTTCATCGAATTGATAAGAAATACAAGTACAGTGTCTCAGGCACCTGATCTTGTCTTTATTAAATAACCAAATCTCCTTCAACAACTTTTGATTTGGGCTTCCCAAAATCAGAACTTAATTAAACTGAAAGAAAATAAAAATTTCATGCTATCTTTCACAGCAAACATCACTGAGATTTCTAAGAAGACCCCAGGAAAATCAAAATGACTTACTTCATCTTATGAAAGGGGATAGGGTTTTACAAATGACTAGGTGTATTCTGTGGGCTCCATGTTTTTAAATTATTATAATACTGTTGTAAGAGCTACAAATAAAAGTCATATCTCCTAGGTTAAGATTATAGAAAAAATGTTATTAATATTCAGAAATTATATTTTCTTGGAGAAGACCCTGGAGATTTTTTAATGTCCTCACTCTCCATAAAATATTCTTGTAAGTAAAACATTGATCACCTTCCTATGAAAAAGTTACATACTGTACTCTGAGAATGGTACTCTTCTCCATTCAGATTATTTCAGTATTATGAAAATTCTTATTATCATACAGATTCTTCCTTCCTGATACACTTTCCAGAAGGCTCTGCTATAACTTGCAGACTAGAATTGGTGTCTTCAACAATGAACAGTCTCAGTGTCTCCTGGAAGGGACTATATATGAACTACTGATAACTTTCATCATTCAAAGAATATAATCTTAGGTTGAGGTGGTGGCTCATACCTGTGATCCTAGCACTCTGGGAGGCTGAGGAGGGTGGATTGCTTGAGCTCAGGAGTTTGAGACCAGCTTGAACAAGAGCAAGACCTTGTCTTGACTAAAAATAGAAAAACTAGCTGCGTATTGTAGCAGATGCCTGTAGTCTTACCTACTTGGGAGGCTGAGGCAGGATGATCACCTGAACTCCGGAGTTTGAGGTCACTGAACTGAGCTGAAGCCATGAAACTCTAACCTGGGCAGCACAGTAAGACTCTGCCTCAAAAAACAAGATGAAAGAAAACAAAATTATATAATCTTAGGTAAGGAGTTTTTTTTTTTGTTTTGTTTTGTTTTTTGAGACAGAGTCTCAAGCTGTCACCCTGAGTAGAGTGCGGTGGTGTCATAGTGCACAACAACCTCCAACTCAGGCTAAAGATATCCTCTTGCCTCAATATTTCTATTTTTAGTAGAGACAGGGTCTCGCTTTTGCTCAGGCCGGTCTTGAACTTGTGAGCTCAAGCAATTCACCCACCTTGGCCTCCCAGAGTGCTAGGATTAGAGGCATGAGCCACTGCACCCGGCCAGGTAAGGAGTTTTAAACTTAAAAGCATTGCTTAGACAAGGTTCAGACAGTGCCAGTGGACTGAATCAGAATTTGCTAGAGTCTTGCCTGTTTAGTAGTAGACCTACTTCATGACAGCGTAGTACTAATCCAGGAGACAGCAGAACAAGATCGAGTTATATAGGCCCGAAAAATTGGATGAGGGAATTGTATTGTTGTTTGTTTAGAATATTGTTGGTATTGTGTATAGTTTACAATCTAGTATGTATATATTAAAAGGCTCAGTCATCATGTTTTTAAGTTTATCTTTAACCCTCAACTTAGAAGATAAAATTCTTATGAACTGAAATGAACCGTTTTAAAAATGATATTTGATTCTTCATATATCCTCAAAATACAGAAATACATGTTTACTTAGTCTCATTATTTTTCATGGTGATATAGCTATTTGCATAGCTTCAATAACATTCTGTCCTTTTTTTTTTTTAATAGGACATATGTGAGCAATCGATTGTGCACCTAAAGTCATATTTGAGAACAAATTTCATTTATGCAGGTAGGTCAAGACTTCCATTAAAGAACAAGACTAGACGTTGTTTTTGAAATCAAGGTCCACAAAGCATCACCTCCAAGAAAGCTGGTCAGGGACTTGGCTTAAAAAATCTAATAGAGAAAAGAATAGTTTTCTTGGCAATCTAGAGCCCAGGTTTATCACTGACATTTCCTGAGGTAAGTGGTGCGCAGGGCCTGTCTGACCTCAGGGCAAGCAGGACGCCACTTTCTCTTCTTACTACTCTCCCTGCACACCTGCCCTTTCAACAATCACCGTCCTTGTATTCAGATGAAATGGAAAGCATGACCTAAAGTTCTTTTAAGAACTTTCACGATGGGGCAGCGCCTGTGGCTCAAGGAGTAGGGTGCCGGTCCCATATGCCAGAGGTGGCGGGTTCAAACCCAGCCCCTGCCAAAAAACACACACACACACGTACACACACACAAAAAGAACTTTCACGGAATAAAATGTTCTCAGTTCACTATCAGATATTAAAGATATGTTCCCCATTACTAGGTAATAAAAAGTCCAATACTAACCAAGGTATCACCAAACTTCCAAATTTCATGTGGCTTCCTATTACTCTCTTTCCTAACATGTGGTAAAGAGGAGGCCTGGGCAGATTTCTCCTCTGTTCCTAGCCCTATTTCCTCCTGGATAGATGCTTTCAGGAGGGATCCTCACCTACGCCCGAGGGCCACATGCGGTGGTGTGATTGTATTCGTTCCTGTTTTGTTTTTTTACTTCAAAATAAGATACATGCAGTGTGCGTAGGAATTTGTTCATAGTTTTTTTTTTGTTTTGTTTTTAAACTATAGTCCAGCCCTCCAATGGTCCGAGGGACAGTGAACTGTTCCACTGTTTAAAAAGTTTGAGGACCCCTGTGAGTTTTAGGAAACATTTCCATGGCTGAGGAATTGGTAACAAACATTGTAAATGGCAAAAGAAAAAATAAAAATAAACTAAAAGATCCTTCCTGAGTGACTGACACAATTGTACGCTTGTTTTCTGGACGCTGACTCCCGGATACACCACTCCTGTCACTCCTGTCTTTTTCTTTCTTTCTTTTTTTTTTTTTTGTAGAGACAGAGTCTCACTTTATGGCCCTCAGTAGAGTGCCATGGCATCACACAGCTCACAGTAACCTCCAACTCCTGGGCTTACGCAATTCTCTTGCCTCAGCCTTCCGAGCAGCTGGGACTACAGGTGCTTGCCACAACACCTGGCTATTTTTTGGTTGCAGTTTGGCAGGGGCTGGGCTTGAACCCACCACCCTCGGTATATGGGGCCGGCACCCTACTCACTGAGCCACAGGCGCCGCCCGCACGCCTGTCTTTTTCTTCAGTAGGTCACAACTTAATGGGTTGGTTGAAGACCCCCCTTCCCTGGGAGCGCTCACACATATGCCCCTTCACGCTGCTGATTCCTCCTGTTGGCTGCCCAAGACTTCCTCTTGGGTCTGTGTTTTCTGAATATGCACCACCCTGTTGGGTTACCCTCCATGTTCAGAACTCTTGAAGGAAGTTCTTTTGATGCAGTCTGATGAGCCCATTTGTTTTGGTAACTGTGACAGAACAGGAGGAAACCAGTGAAGGTTCAGCTGCCTGTCCTGCCTCCCAAGGAGAATTCAGCCGATTCCAACTACTTGCTTGGCTTTTAGACTTTGCAGTTTCTAAGACTCAGGGGACATATATAAAACTGTGCAAGTGATTCTCAGAACGTTCTGCCTTAGTTACCAGTGAGGAGGGAGGCACCCAGGGAGGAAAATGGACATAATTCTTTGCAGAGAAATTGTGTGTATTCCAAGCCTTCCGACCTCTTCTTTACCAAACCCTGCAGGGGGCGATGTGCTAGTATGCTAGAGTATAAGATATTTCAGTTGTCTTTCAATGTAATCCACTCCCTTTTTCAAGGTAAGAGGGTATTTAGGGCCTGGTGTGGTGGCTTACACTTGCAATCCTAGCAATCTGGGAGGCTGAGGCAGAACTGCTGGAGCTCAGGAGTTGGAGACCAGCCTGAGCAAAAAAAGATTTCATCCCTACAAAAAGTAGATAAAATTAGCTGGGCATGGTGGCATGTGCCTGTAGTCCCAGCTACAGGGAAGGCTGAGGCACGTGGAAAGATACTTAAGCCCAGGAGGTTGGACTGCAGTGAGCTTTGGCAATGTCACTGCTTTCTAGCTAGGGTGATGGATCAAGACTCTGTCTCAAAAAAAAAAGAGGATTGACTTTGAGATCTATGATAAGACTCTGAAACAGCAGAGTCACACTTGATATTTTATTATCTTTGCCATCTGTATCCTTATAAAACCAAATTATTCACAACTCAATCTTTCTTCATTTACCACTTATAAATCCTCTCAATGGGTTGCAATGATCTGATAGTAACCCTTTCTCTCCAGAAGCTCCTGACACTATATTTTCTGTCTAGGTCCTTCATTATCCTGGGACATCTTGCTGTATTTTGATTCTGAGAGGCTCCCAAGTAAGTTTCTCTAAAACAGACTATGGACAGATGGACATTCAGGAGTTAAGGAAATAGCCTATCCTCCTGCACTGCTATCCATGAGTATATTTTTGTGAGCTTTTCCTTCAACCACTTGAATTTTTAGGGGTTCATGAAAAAGTTCATTCCTACATAAAAATTTCCAAACTTTTATGAAGTCAAAGTTTCTTTCATCAATTCTAACGTAGCTTAGGTTAGATGATCTTTGATTATAACCTCGAAATGATTTTCAATCTTTATTTTCTTGCTCTAATTTATTATCTTCTGCTTACTAACTTATTATCTACTTACTAACTTCTTACTAAGACCAAGAATCACATTATAACAAAGATATTTGTATTTTAGGCTCTTCTAGGGCTAGAAGAGGAGCAGAGAAGGGTAAAGGGCATTTACCAAGTCACTCTGATAATTCTCTGTAGAGAAATTCTCGATGGGTCTTTCAACTTTGTTTTATAATTTCAAGGTGAGTAAAGATCAAAAGCTACTGGAATAGCCAAACTCCTTACATGTCCTCTATGGGCAACTTGACATCTCACTTTGGAATAAGGGGACACTTGTGCCTATCTTATTTCTTGGTCTTAGAGATCTCTGCTTATCCTCTTAGACAATGAGACAGTGACAGCTAACATTTTGACACTGTAAGGGACATTGGTTCTTAACATAGGATAAGTTTTTTTCTGAACATTTTATGTGCATATATATTAGGTCTTTTAATTTTCAACCTTCCTAAAGGGCCATAGAATCCCCCCTATTTAAATATAACCAAACTGTGATAAAGAGACATTAAGAAAGTAATTTATTAAGTTAATGAATTGAATTAAAACATTTTTCCTTTTTGGAAAGATGTTTGGAGAACACTTAGAGATCTAAAAATAGACCTGCCATTCAATCCTACAATTCCTCTACTAGTATATATCCAGAAGACCAAAAATCACATTATAAAAAAGATATTTGTACCAGAATGTTTATTGCAGCCCAATTCATAATTGCTAAGTCATGGAAGAAGCCCAAGTGCCCATCGATCCACGAATGGATCAATAAATTGTGGTATATGTACACCATGGAATATTATGCAGCCTTAAAGAAAGATGGAGACTTTACCTCTTCCATGTTTCATGGATGGAGCTGGAACATATTCTTCTTAGCAAAGTATCTCAAGAATGAAAGAAAAAGTATCAAATGTACTCAGCCCTACTATGAAAAAAATGTATAGCTTTCATATGAAAGCTATAACCCAATTACCACCATACACTGGTTTTGTTTTTTCTAGACAGAATCTCACCATGTCACCCTCAGTAGAATGTCATGGCGTCACAGCTCACAACCACCTCAAACTCCTGGGCTCAAACGATTCTCTTGCCTCAGACTCCCAAGGAGCTGGGAATACAGGCGACCACCACAATGCCTGGCTATTTTGTTATTGTTGTTGTAGATCTCATTGTTGTTTTTTCGCATTCCCAGGCCAGGTTTGAACCCTTTAGCCCCAGTGTATGTGGCCAGCGACCTAACCAATGAGCTACAGGTGCTGAGCTGAAAAAATATAAAACATTTGAAGCAGATTATTAAGAAGTAAGATCTACAAGTCCTAATAGTAAGCTGGAGACCACACCTTTATTTCTTCTTTCCTGGTCCAGCAAGGTACACTGTGATTACAAGAAAGTACTTAAGTTTAAGGAAGAGGTGGGGAGGAGTAGACTTTAGATATACTCGTTGTCATGTTTATTTCTTAAGAAATGAAAGAATTCAGAAGTAAATATGACAAACTGTCAACATTTGGTATATCTAAGTAGTGGACACATCATTAGTGTCTGTTACTTTATGCTATATAATTTTTTGTTTTACTGTAAATTTGGCATATTATAATTTTTTTAAAAATTACTGACAATGAAAATTGAGATTAAATACTATCTGCAGCATCTTGGCATCTAGAATAAAACTTTTAATATATAGAATATTGCTTTTTGTTGACAGAGTTAATCCCTCTTGCCTGTTCAGAGAAAGTTGATTTGCAGTAGTTGCTTGAATTTGTTTCCTGTGCAGTAAGCTCCTAGAGAAAAATAGAATTTTCACTTCACTATTCCTGGCCACACAGCTCCCACTCAATGCCTTGAGTCCCAAATTCCCTTCTCAGTTTGTTGTCTGTTTTTCTAAGAAAAAGCATGTGTGTGGGGGTGGGAGGGAGGCAGTTATGTAGGGATAGAATAAAATTAGCCATTGTTTTATTATTCTTACCTTATGCATGTAGGCACATAATAATTAGTTCTAAATAGATGTCTATGAAGAAGTCTATTTTAATCCATAATACAAACTCACATATACATATTAATGGTTCAAAAGTATATGGAAACAATGGAATGGGATATTAAAAATACCCACTTAGCATAATTAACTCCATAATGATGAAAAAAATTAAAACACTAGAAGGACAAATACAAACCAAGTAGACAGTAAATTTTAGCTATTTCTTATTCATATACTAAATTTAACTGGCCTAAATCTGTAATAAAAGGCAGAGATTGCCAAACCAGATGAAAAGCAGGATCCAACTACATATTGTTTATACAAAAAGACTCTAAATATAAAGAGTCAGATAGGCAGAAAATAAATGGAAAAAGACATTCTATGCAAGCATGAAGCTTAAGAATCCTGGTATAGTTATAACAATAACAAAAAAGTACATTTCAAGGAAATAATTGCTAATGGAGACAGTCATTTTATAAGGAAAATAGTATAATTCACTGAGAATTATCTAATAGTCTTGAACGTTTAATACCTAATTACAGATCTTCAAAATAAAGTAAAAAATTGAAGTAAAGGTGGATTTGAAGGCAGAAATAGATAAATCCATAATCTTAGTTATTTTTACCATCCCTCTGTCAGTAGGCAACATAGACAAAAAAATCAGGAAGGGTGCTGAAAATGAGATTAAAACTTTCAAACCACTTTAACTAAGTGTTCGGGGGGGTAGCGTATCTGGAGCGCCCCGCCCAGCAGCAGATGAAGATGTATATTCTTTTCCAGTACAAATGGAATATACACAATGAGTCACCATATGGTGGACCATAAAACAAGACTCGGTAAATTTAAAACTACCGAAATCATCTGGAGCATGTTCTGTCATCACAATGGAATTAAACTAGAAATTTGATTTAAATTTGATTTTTAATTAGATTTAAATCAAATTTCTGCAACATATTTCTAAATAAGTAGGGGAAGAAACCAGAAATAAATTCAAATATATGGACAGTGCCATATTTTAAATGGTTCAAGTTACGAATTTTTGACTTTACAGTGGGTTTCTTGGGATTTTACCCTACTATTAGTTAAGCAGCATTTGAACTTATAGTTTTTTTTTTTTATTTCATGATGCATTTGCTGGGGTATTAAATTCATTTTTCAATTACAACATTTTTTGACTTATGATGGGTTTATTGGGACGTGACCCCACGTAAGCAGAGGAACTTCTGGACGTTGAATTGAATGATAATGAAAACACATGAGAATCAGTAGAAAGGTAAGAGCAGACAAGAAATCAGTGTAATAAAAGACAGGCAATAGAGAATTTTAAAAGTCAAAACGTGTTCTTTAAATAGATCACTATAATTGGTAAATCTGTTAGGTAGGTAGCAAGGGGCCTCTGAGACTATCCTAGGAATGAAGGTGGGCGCCCTGCCCGGTGCTGCCTGGAGCAGTTGTTGAATCTGGGAAGGAGCACAGGGTGGGCCCTACCTTGGTGCCACCTCCCCTTAAACATGCCCCAGCACCTGCCACCTGTGAGGGAAGGCGAGAGGATTCCCTGCTTCTCTGGAGAAGAACACAGGGAGCAGGCCACACACAAAAGGATTTGGAAAGTGACCTAGAGATGCCTAAGGCTCATTATCACATCATTAATTGTTCATCTAATAAGTGGTTCTCAACCCGTGGGTCACAACCCACAGGAACTGTATTAAAGGGCTGTGGCATTAGGAAGATTGAGAACCACTGAAAATGGTTTCATGACAACATCTGAATGATGAGGCCCAATCCAGACTGAATAAAACAGGACTCCAACCCGTTGCCAGTCTTTTTTTTTTTTTTTTTTCCAACAAGGGACTGTTCATCATCTTTGGTGAACATACCTTGGCCTGTAAATCTAGTTCTTTCTCTTGCTGCTGGAAACCTATCTACCTCTTCTGAGGCAAGAGAGTAAAAGCAGAGCTAAAGATCTGTCCTAGTCACTCCGTATGGGCATTAGCCAAACGGTCTGTAACACTCCTACCTCCACTGCAGCAGATGTCGGTGTTATCTGTATATCCTTCCCTTGGTGTGCGCTGGGCCTAGATAGGAACCTTGTAACTTCCTTAACCTTCCCTCGCCTCTGAAGACAGGTAGCCCGCCCGGTGTCCAGGGCGCCGGCCAACCTGACCTCCCCTGAGTCCCAAGACTTCCACGTTTGTCACATCCCCCACATCCTTTATGACTCTCAAGTGCACCCTACCCCTAAAAAATGTATAAAAGAAAGGCAAGACATCAAGTCAGGGGGCTCGGTTTTTGGGACACTACTCCGCAGAGTCTCCCGGCCATAATAAACTCTCCACTTCCTCTATCAACTGGTGCCTGGAGTCTTCTGTCTGCATCGGTTTTCCTGCTACACGTCCTCAATAAACTTTGTTTCATATTATCCTTGCTTTTTGGTGGTTCTGGTTAGTCTTTGGCCAAGAGCACATCAAGGACCGAGAACACACAACTGCCTACTGGACACAGACTGGGGTGGGGGCCAGAGAGGCAGAGAAAGACACAGAGAGAGAGAAAGATAGAAACAGAGAGAGAGAGAGACAGAGACAGAGAGACAGACAGACAGAGAGAGAGACAGACAGAGAGACAGACAGACAGAGAGACAGACAGAGAGACAGAGACTTACATCAGAGAGAAAAGAAGGCCTCACCTAATGCTGAAGCAAGAATAACGAAATAACACTTGAAAATTGCAAAAAATTCAGAATCTACCTGTATAAAATAGATAAATACCTTGGAAAATACAATTGAATACTAACTACTACAGGAAGAAAAAAGTGAGTTCCTTATACAAGTTTAGAAAATGGAAATTGTACTTAAAAACCTCTCCCTAAAAAAACTTGAGTCCCACATGACTTCTCTGATTAATTCTATCAAACATATAGCAAGAAAATAGTATCAATATTAAACAATTTAAACATTTCTTTTCAGTAAATAAAGGAGAAACCATTTTCCAACTTTCCTCCAACTCAACTTCTGAGGCCAGATTTAAACATTTCTTTCTTTTTTTTTTTTTTTTTTTTCGGTAAATAAAGGAGAAACTGTTTTCCAACTCTCCTCCAACTCAACTTCTGAGGCCAGAATAACTCAGATACCAAAACCTGGTGAGGCTATTTCCACTGCGGAATACCAGGATATGCCAACCGCAAATATGTCTCTGTGGCATAAGGATTGTTTGAGCTGTAAGCAGTTACTTGCAGAAAAATTCTCTGTCCTCCCTCTACTTGCCTAAAAGTAAGACATAAATTCAGAAAGACGTAAAGTATTCTTCTCTCTTCTCCAGCAGAGAGCAAAGCTGAAGCACTAAAGACAAGCTTAGACCCTTACTGGTCTAGAGGTGGCATCAGAGGATTCTGCATTAAACAAGCTTTGTTAACTATCTTTTTTCTGCCATTTATTTTCCTCCCACTATTTGCCACCCTTAGAGATTGAGAGTCCTTTTTCTTTATCGAAAATACAATATAAAACCAGAATTCAAAGCCACTTCTGTGAGAATTGCTCCTTCTGTGGGGATCTCCAAGGTGTACATGTAAAATACTTGCTCATAAACTTTCGCTTGTTTCTGTTTGTTAATGTCTGTGGCATTTATCTAACTCCGTCCCCTCCAGTCCTCCCGCTGGGAAGGTCACAGCTCAGCGACACAGGCTCTATAAATGACTGAGATTAAATCAAAGACGGTGGAATACTTCCTCTCCCCCACCCTTTATACCAGATCTACAGTGCATTACAGCTATGAAAGCTGCAAGGCACAGATGCCATTTAAGGGGAGTTCTGCAGGAAACCTGAAAATGGGAGAGGTGACAATGTAAATAGGCTCCCAGAGCAATGTAACCCTTCTGAGATCCACAGCAAGAGCAAGCATTAAACTCAGCCCAGCTCCTGGCCATATTAACATAAACCCCTACACTAAAGGCCTTTACAGCGTAATTCCTGCTACTCAATGCAGCAACAATCATGCTGGGTTTTCAATGAAATATTACAAAATAAGCAGAAAGCCAGGAGAAAACACTGTGTAAAGAGAGAAAACCAGCATCACACAGGGCAGAGGCTTCAGGGTTATCAGACAGGAAAGTTCAAACTATCATGTTTACTATGTTAAAGGCTCAGAAGAAACAAGTCGATAAAATGTGAGAGCAGATCAGTAATACAAACAAAGACGTGCGAACTCCGGAAATGAATTAAGGTGGAATGATAGAAATCAACTTACAATAGTCCTAGACCTAGAAGTAAAATGTAAAACAATAAAATATTCTGCAAGGAAACTCAGGAGAAAGCATAGATCACCTTGAATTAGGTGATGAGTTTTAAGTATGACACCAAAAACATGCTCCATATACGTTAAATTTGGTAAGTAAAACTGTGGCTCTGTGAAAGGGCCTATGAAGAGAATGAAAAGTCTCAGACTGGGGGGATCTAGCTGCAAAACACATAAAAATGAATACCTAAAATATACAAAGAGCACTCGAAATTCAGAAGTATAATAACAAATAATAAAATGTTTAGAAGAAGGTTAAGCTTTAAACAGACACCTCACCAAAGATATAATAATGGCAAATAATTCTGAAAAGGTGCTCAATACCATTTCTGTTTAAGGGATTGCAAATTAAAATAACAGTGAGATCAAGTATAAAATTCAAAAGTTTGACAATGCCAAATGCTGGCAAGGTCGTATAACAACAAAACTCTCATCTGTTGTTGGAGGTGATGTAACTTCTTTCCACTCAGAACTGGACACGTACCTTATATTCTGGGCTTACGCAAGCTCAGTAATCAGCTTGGTCACAGACCCTAAACAAAGACCCCGTCTGACCAACACCCACCTGCACCGCCATTTCCAGAGCAGAAAACACACCCTCAATGAGACACAGGATAGATTTAAAATTAATTTCTGCCCACAGGCCCCTGGTGCCAAACAGCTGTGACATATTTTGGAAATACTTTTCATCTCCCCAAACCCCCCTGCCCACAGAGTAGGAGAAGCTGCCTGTGAATCCCGAGACCGAGGCCCGAATGGGCTGCCTGCTCAGGACCCCCCTTTCCGCCCCCCTCTGTGCTGGAGCCTTTCCTCTTTCCTTTCTCTTACCTCTAATAAACTCTGTCCTGTTGCTTATTCATAGTGGTTGGTAGGTTCATTCATGGAACTTTGGAGACCAAGGACCTGCCCTGGGAGAAGAGATCGAGTTACAGAGGGAAGGCAAAGATGTGTAGGCTGTGGAAGAAATGTTGATAGTTTTTACAAAACATATATGACCAACCAAACCCTGAGTATTTACTCATGTGGTCTGAAAAATTACAACCACATAGAACGCGGCACACAAATATTTTTAGCAGCTTTATTCATAATTACCAAAAACAAAATGAATGATGCTGTCCTTTAAAAAATGAAAAATCAAGTAGACTGTGGCACATCCACACAACAGAGTATTATTCATCAGTACAATAAAAAAGAACTATCAAATCCCAGGAAAACATGGCTGGCTGGACCTAACACCCATATTTCTAAGTGGAAGAAGCTACTCTAGAAAAGCGAGGTCGACATGAATCCAATTATATAGCGTTCTGAACACTGTAAAACTACAGAGACAGTTAAAAGATCGGTGGGTTACAGAGCTCACGGGAGGAAATATTCTGTATTATATCATATGTGTAATACTATATATTTAATATTATTATATAAGGTATTATAATGATAACATTCTTTGTTGAAACCTATTGACCTCTACAGCAGCATGAGGAGTGGATCTCAATGTACATATTTTTTTCCTTTCTTTTCTACTGATGTACATCAGTCTTGTATGCAATTTTTTTTAAAAAGTAGGTATCTTAGCAAGGAAGACGGACTGTGACAAGAGAGTCTAATCACATCACAGATGAATGAAACAACTGAAATAGACATTGGTATCTATGAACCAGGACCTCGGAGCATGATTTTCTGTGGTCGGCTGATATCTGTACAAAGAAAATGCTTTCCATTTTTTCTTATAGGAGATGTAAGGCTGTATCTGATTCATATTTCTAAACAGACACTGATTTTTATTTTCGTTATTATTTTTAAATTGAAAGACAGATAAGGAATCATATTGGATTGAATGCATGTGATTTCTAAATTCAAAAGTGTTATAAATAAGATAAAAAAGATAAAGATTTCCAATTCACAGCATAGATACATAAAACTGGGTATTCAAAAAATTATGGTATATCTTGTCCAATATAATCTACAAGAAATAACAATTTCCATAGTATAGTCTACCTTTTGATAGAGTGGGTGGTAAAATATATCTAATAATACCATCAACTACTAACAGATTATAAAAGAAACCTTGTAAAATTGAATTATGTTTAAACTTTCACAGCTATCTGCTTTGTGCTTTGAGATTTGAATCTTATCTTTCAGGGGAGTTACCGAGTGGTTCTTAGATTTCATTACAGCTGACACTGCTAGACTTAAAACAGCCAAAAAAGGGAAGACCTAGAGAGTTCAAGATAAATCGCTTGCCATTGTTCACTGCCTTTGGAACTTGGAGCTACATATTTACAAAGAGAAAAATAATTTATTTAAAAATGTATTTGCAATACATGTATTTTGCTTCCTGGGATTTCTATGCATGTTATAGCTACAGATGCTTACTAAGTCTACGTCTCTCTCTTTGCCATCAACTTCAAAACGTAAGTTAACACCCAAGGTGAGTGTAAGAGCAATCCTAAATGTTATATTCCATTGGAAAAATTAACTCAGATTTCAGTATTTCCAATTTTCATTTTGTGCTTCCTTTTGGCATATAGTGCTCTTATAATACTAATACCAATGACAATAACAACACAGAAAATAAAGGCAACAATGTAAAGTAACAAAAGTTTTGACCACCATAACCACTGGTCCCCAATATATGATTTAAAGTAATTTAATTTTGATTTTTTTTAAATGGAGATAGGGTGTATCCATGTTGCCCACGCCAGCCTCAAGCTCCTATGCTAAAGCAATCCTCTTCCTTGTGCAACTTAAAATGTTAATGCAGTTTCTAAAAAAAAGAAGGAAAAATCAATAGAGTTATTTTTAAATTTATAACGATGTATTATAAAATTGCTTTATAAAATTCTTTTCTATTCTCCCACTCTCAATTTTCATAAATGGGTTACAATCACCTCATAATATTTTTTTCTCAAAATAACCTTCTTTCAGTGTCTCAACCTTAGTCACTGTGTTAACGTCCTTGCTGACAGAAAATTCTCAGTTAGTTCCCCCTGTTCATTTTGGTATCTGTAAAATACCAAACAACAGCAATGATTGGTGTGACCAACCATGAAACAATATTTGATGCAAGCACAAAACTTCCTTCCAGGCAACATTTTATAAACTAGTTATAAAAAATTAATTAACTAAATTGTGTCCAGCATATTTTTAAGTAACATTGAACAAAAGAGAAAACAGACTGTAGAAAATGAGTATAGAATTGTTGAGTACTGAGGAGTTTAGGCATAGGTGGCACATTTCTTAAACTGATTGAAGCTATCTATGACAAACCCACAGCTAATATTTTACTGAATGGAATTAAACTGAAAACTTTTCCTCTTAGAACTGGAACCAGACAAGGCTGTCCTCTGTCACCATTACTATTCAACATAGTCCTGGAAGTTCTAGCCAATACAATTAGGCAAGACAAGAAAATAAAGGGCATCCAAATGGGAGCAGAGGGGGTCCTACTCTCCCTCTGTGTTGATGATGTGATCTTATACTTAAAGAACCCTAAAAACTCAACCACAAGACTCTTGGAAGTCATCAAAAAAATACAGTAATGTCTCAGGATATAAAATCAATGTCCACAAGTCAGTTGGCTTCGTATATGCCAACAACAGCCAAGATGAGAGGTTAATTAAGGACACAGCTTCCTTCACTATAGCCCCAAAGAAAATGAAATATTTAGGATATACCTAACAAAAGAGGTGAAGGGGACAGTGCCCTGTGGCTCAAAGAAATAGGGTGCCTGCATCATATGCCAGAGGTGGCGGGTTCAAACTAGGCCCTGGCCAAAAAATGCAAAAAACAAAAACAAAAAGAAAAAAAAAAAAGAGGTGAAGGACCTCTATAAAGAAAATTATAAAACCCTAAGAATAGCAAAGGACTTTAACAAATGGAAGAACATACCATGCTCATAGCTGGGAAGAATCAACATTGTTGAAATGTCTATACTTCCCAGAGCAATCTACCAATTCCATGTCATCCCTATTAAAATCCAACATCCTATTTTCAAGACTTGAAAAAATGATTCTGTGTTTTGTATGGAACCAGAAAAACTCCATATAGCTAAGGCATTTCTTAGTAATAAAAGCAAAGCCGTAACTACAAGGCCGTAGTGGTCACGGAAGCATGGTACTGGCACAAAAATAGAGACATAGACATTTGGAATCAAATAGAAAACCAGGAAATGAAATGAACAACTTACAACCACCTAATCTTCGGTAAACCTAACAAGAACGTCCACTGGGGGAAAGACTCCCTATTCAATAAATGGTGCTGGGAGAACTGGATATCCACATGTAAAAGACTGAAACCGGATACGCACCTTTTTCCACTCACAAAAATTGTTTCAAGATGGATTAAGGACTTAAATTTAAGGCATGAAATAATAAAAATCCTGAAAGAAAGCATAGGAAGAACACTGGAAGATATCAGCCTGGGGAAAGACTTCATGAAGAAGACTGCCATGGCAATTGCAACAACAGCAATAATAAACAAATGGGATTTAATTAAACTGAAAAGCTTCTGTACAGCCAAGGAGACAACAACCAAAGCAAATAGACAGGCTACCCAATGGGAAAGGATATTTGCATATTTTGAATCAAACAAAAGATTAATAACTAGGATCTATATAGACCTTCAATTAATCCACAAGAAAAAAACCAACAATCCCATACATCAATGGGGAAGAGAGATGAACAGAACCTTCTCTAAAGAAGACAGATGAATGGCTATAAAACACATGAAAAAATTCTCATCAATCCTAATTATCAGAGAAATGCAAATTAAAACTACCCTGAGATACCATCTAACCCCAGCGAGACTGGCTCACATCACAAAATCTCAAAACTGCAGATGCTGGCGTGGATGTGGAGAGAAGGGAACACTTTTACACTGCTGGTGGGACTGCAAACTAGTACAACCTTTCTGGAAGGAAGTATGGAGAAACCTCAAAGCACTCAAGCTAGACTTCCCATTTGATCCTGCAATCCCATTACTGGGCATCTATCCAGAAGGAAAAAAAACAAAAAAAAACTTTTATTATAAAGACACTTGTACTAGACTGTTTATCGCAGCTCAATTTACAATCGTTAAAATGTGGAAACAGCCTAAATGCCCCTCAACCCAGGAATGGATTGGCAAGCTGTGGTATATGTGCACCAAGGAATACTATTCAGCTATTTTTAAAAAATGCAGATTTTCCAGCATTTATATTAACCTGGATGGAGGTGGAAGACATTATTCTTAGTGAAGCATCACAGGAATGGAGAAGCATGAATCCTATGTATTCAACTTTGATATGAGGACAATTAATGACAATTAGGGACATGGTGGGGCATGAGGGAAAGGGAGAGCAGACAAAGAAGGAGGGAGGGAGGGAGGGAAAGGAAAAGAAAAAAAAGAAAAGAAAATAGTAACTAATTCTCACATAAATTAGATTTAATTTTGACTAAAGTACATTACTTAAATATTAATTTTTAATTCACCTTGTTAATACATTGTTTAGGATATTGCATCCTCATTTATAAGTGATATATGTTGGTAATTTTCCTTTATAATAATATATTTTTTCCAATTTTAATAGCCAGGCGTTGTGGCGGGCGCCTGTAGTCCCAGCTACTCGGGAGGCTGAGGCAAGAGAATCGCCTAAGCCTAGGAGTTGGAGGTTGCTGTGAGCTGTGTGACGCCACGGCACTCTACCAAGGGTGATAAAGTGAGACTCTGTCTCTACAAAAAAAATAAAATAAATAAAAAAATAATATATTTTTTCCAATTTTAATATCAGGTATATTCAGATGAAGTAGAACGATTCTGAAGTATTTCTTCTTTTTCTATTGTCTATAAGATTTGGCATGATCTGTTTTTTGAAATTATCTTTTATTTTTGTTTATATATATTAGTTGTCTATTTTTTGAGACTTTTGAAAAAAATAAGTTAACTGATGACTCCATTCTGAACCTCAGAGTCAAAGTATTCTATGATAGACATACTCTTATTTGACAACATGAATGTTACTTTTTTTGCCTTATTATTATTGCTCAATATTTCGTTGCAGCAATCATCTGATTTCATTTCTGAATATATTTATCTTCTTTCATTCTTTACAAGGTTTTTGTTTCTACTGATTATCTTAAATTTTAAGCCTTTTTAATTTTTTGAAGGCAAAAAGTGGAAACCAAATAAACACATGTATACGTATAAAGAAAAAAAAAGAATTGTTGAATGCCGTCGTTCAATTGCGGGTGTGTGTGTGTGATTGATCCCTGTGTGAAATATAATTCTTACTCTAAGGTATAAGAAAGGCTTGAAAGGATTTAGTTTGTCTCATAATTGGCTTTGAATAATTCATATTTTCTAGCCAGATACAAACATGTGTATGTGAACATGACTTTGAAAAGTGGAAGCAACATTGTCATCCCTTCTGGATTTCTGGGTTTATTTTTTTATTTCATTCATTGACCTTGCTCTCCGAAAGCTGCCATAGATTCATGTTCATTCTCTCTCTATGTAGTGTAAGTTCAAAGCAAAATTAAGTGCAGAGTGTAATGTTCTCATATAGCCCTGCCCCACCCCCACACAGCCTCTTCATCTGTCAACCTCATATACCGAAGCAGTATATTTGTTAAAATTAAGAACCTATTTTGATCCCTCATTATGACCCCAAATTTATAATTTATATATAAATTACATATATATATTATAAATATATAATTTATAGTTTACTATAATTTATAGTAAACTCTTGGAGTCATATATTCTACCGGTCTTGACAAAAGAATAATGGCATGGCACATATTCACATAATAATACTATACAGAATAATGCAACTACCCCAAAAATCCTCTGGGCTCTGCCAATACATCCCTGTCTACGCACTAAACCCCAGCAACTATCCATCGCCCACTGCGTCCATATTGCCTTTTTCAAAATGTCATATAGTTGGAATCATACATTACGTAGCTTTTCCAGATTTCTTTCATTTAATCATATGCATTTATGTTTTCTCTTCATCTTTCCATGGCTTAATATTTTTTATTTTTTCTTTCTTTTCTTTTAATTATTTATTTTGGTGACCTTCAGTTACCTTTACCATGGCTTGATTCCTCTGTTTTAGTATTGACAAAAATTCTATTGTCAAGGTATACCACAGTTTATTTAACCATTCAGCTCATGAAGAACATCTTGGTTAAACTTTTAGTAATTGTGAATAAAGTTTCTTTAAACATACATATACAAGTTTTCATAAGAAAATAATTTTTCAAGTATCTTTGGTAAATCTCAAGAATGATTGCTATATCCTACGGCAAAAGTATGTTTAGTTCCATGAGAAACCACCAAAGTGGCTGAAACATTTTGTATTCCCACCAGCAATGCAGTGATGACAGTTTCTGTTACTTCACATCTTCACCAGCATTTGGTTTCGTTGGTGTTGTGTTACGTTGGCCATTCTAATAGGCATCCAAGGTATATTGGTATCGTCCTTTTAACTTGCAGTTTCCTAATGACACAATGTTATGTATCTTTTTGTAATCTTATTTCCATCATTATATCTTTTTTAGGGAGATATCTGTTCATCTCTCTTGCCCACTTTTTAATCAGGTTATATATTTTCTTATTATTGAGTTTAAAGTCTTCTTTGTATATGTTGGATCATAGTCCCTTATCAAATGTGTTTTCTGCAGATAATTTCTCCAGTCTCTGGCTTTTCTTCTCATTTCCTTGATATCTTTCTCTCTCTCCCTCTCTCCAAATAATATTCTTCAAAAACAAGGATTCAGACTACCCTTCAAGTTGCTGAAGGATCGACTCTAAGGGACTGCTTTTTTTGTTTGTTTTACTTTCTGATTTTTCATTTCTGACAGTAAGTTGCTTCACACTGATGCTGTCAATGTCCAAGTGTTTGTGATTTTCAAGTTAGGCTCCAACCAGCTGAGCATATTATGCCAGGTTCCCCACATGGATGGATCACCGTAAAAGGCATTTCCCACACGCCTACTGCGTAACTTTTTTCTGTTGATGTGTGGTTATGAATTCTGCATGGGTTCCTCTGGTGCTTTGCTCCTTTCAGTGTAGAGACTGTAAACCTGTTTTATTCTACTCTCTCATAACTAGACTCTCAACATAGCCAATAAGAGAAAATAGGCAGTGAGAACTTGAAATTTATGTCATAAATTTCTATTTCTTATTTTAAAAAGGTTTGAAAATTCTTCATAAATTCACTTACACATACTTTTCTTATTACTTAACTTACGAGGAAATGTTTGGAGACATTACTGTATTTGTTCTCAAATTTCTCCTAGTATTTAATGTTTAGCCGACTTGTTATTTCTCTACCTTTAAAAAGACTCTCGAAAGGGCAGTACGTATGTTTTAAAATTATGCTCCCTCAAAAGCTTTCTGGCAGCAGGCATGGGAAATATAATAAATAAATGATGTATTACAAACTAAAAGGTATTTTTTCAGTTGTTCTTACTCAATTTTTAATATGTATTTAATAATTTTAAATTATGTGTCCTAATAGGTTTTATTTTGTGGACAAAATAACTATGTTCATAATGAATTAAAAAATTCTGTTAAAGGCAGTGCCTGTGGTACAGTGAGTAGGGCGCCGGCCCCAGATGCCGAGGGTGGCGGGTTCGGACCCAGCCCCGGCCAAACTGCAACAAAAAAAATAGCTGGGCGTTGTGGCGGGCACCTGTAGTCCCAGCTGCTCGGGAGGCTGAGGCAAGAGAATCGCATAAGCCCAAGAGCTAGAGGTTGCTGTGAGCCATGTGACGCCATGGCACTCTACTCGAGGGCGGTATGGTGAGACTCTGTCTCTACAAAAAAAAAAAAAAATTCTGTTAAAATTTATCCCAAGTTATTATAATTACAACCAATTTACTGACATGTAACCTGCATTCGATCAAATTTTAACATATGCTAATAAAAATATTATTTGTAAAATGATGTTTTGAGTATATTTAAATGGAATGCCAAGTTATCTTAAATGAGTTTAGGAATGGTAATGATATGTCAGATGACATTAGTTCACTTGCAAGTTTACATGTAACATAATTTTTTAGGTATTATAAAATAAAATGCACTATTGAACACAATAGCCATTGAATGCTTATGGGCCATATTTTAACCAGTAATAAGGAAAGAATAATAAATTTAGAATACATCTTATTTCTAAATTGCATTTTCTACCATAGATGTTTCAAATGATAAGGTAAAAGAAACAGGTGTGTGCACCAAAACTTTTTTATTTTCCATGAAGCTATCATTGTTTAACTGTGATCAGAAAAGTGAATCCTAAACTTGAAATATGTTATTTTGACTAAAGCTCTTCTATACTTTAGCTTGGGCTGATTTAACTATTTAGCTGAAAGAGAGATTAAAGAAACTCAAATGCATTATATAGTCTTAAGAAATAAAGCTTACAATTTTCTACGACAGTGAGAGGTCTACTGTGCAGAACTCCAGGAGCGAGGGGCACATCCCGTGCTGAGAGTGGAGTTCAGGGTAGTTGTTATGAACCACACACTGAAATGTTGGTAGGCCGTCTCATCACTTACTTGTTATGGTAAGACATTCATCCTCTATTATTAATGGTTTAGAAATATATCATCATGGGCGGCACCTGTGGCTCAAGGAGTAGGGTGCCGGTCCCATATGCCGGAGGTGACAGGTTCAAACCCAACCCCGGCCAAAAAAAAAAAAAAAAAAGAAATGTATCATCACATTATGCACATTAGTGCCCATTAGTCTGGGTTCCCCCAGACACCCTTCCTTTTTCCAGCCTCCCGTCACCCCTCCCCTCTCCTTCTTTTCCCGTCCTTCTTTCTGGACTATAGTTGTGTTTTACCATTCCTATGAATATGTAGGTGATTATCAATTCTCAATTATAAGCTAAGCAATTGTTGGCAAATTTCTTCTCATTACTGTAAGTGTATTTTCTCATTATTTAAAAGAAAGTAACAACAGTCTTTTTCCACATTGGAGATAAAATTCTTAATGCAAAATGCTTAGCTCAATGTCTGTTTAAGTGTTTAGCAAGTATCAGTTTAGGTATCATGATTATTTGTATTAATTAACATTACTATTATTAAAAATTACTAAATATGTATTGTTATTATCAACCAAGTTACTTCCAGTACTTATATTTTAACAACACTGGTCCGTATCTGAAGCGTTGATGTAGTTAATACTTGGAAAGAAAAAACTGTGCCTATTTTTATTTGGCAGACTATGTTGTAATTAAATAACTTATGCAAATAGAATGCATAAAGCCATCCAGGAGGATCTATGAATTCTTTTTTAAGCAAGATAAAATACATTTTATTACATTTAAATAAGCTTCAAGTAAATATCTTTTCTTAAAGAAGTGAGTAAGCCCAGTAGAGTAGGTTGATAGAGGTGGATGAATAGATGGTGGACAATTGATGGAGAAAGTGCCGATCCAAATTATGGTTTACCTGCACTCACAAGGACAGAGCCAAGAGTGCTGTGCATCTATTGTGTGTGTGCCTTGCCATGGTCCCACCCTGGGGCAGGGTCCGCTAAGACCTGTGGAACTACGAGAAAAAAAGAGACAAGAGGTGCAGAATAGAATTTTCAGAGGTAGGAACTCAGGGGTTCCTTTGTGGGGTTCTGGTGATGGCCCCCCATTGTCAGTTCCACTCAGTTTTTATTGAAGGCTATTTGCTCCTTAGCCTGAGGGTAAGCTGAGAAATGTGGGGGCAAAGATTCCAGCAGTTTCTCTGAGTGAACAGATCAGCTCCTATTGTTTCCATAATCATTAACTTTAAGGGTCTGAGCAGACTTGAGAAATCCAGAACCTGAACCTTGTGTGGGGGCAGTCTCCAGTCTGAGGTCACACACACAGATTCCTAGGGAGGTGTTCAACTCCATTATTTCACTGTAGAGTAAAACACCACTGGCGTCAATCTCCTCTGAAGGATCAGTGGGAGAGAGGAATTTTCCTCTCATCACCACCATAGAGGGTCTTCTGTGATAAGGGGCATAAGCTCTCCTGCCTGTATTTCAGAGCTCCAGCTATTCCCTTGATCTCTGCCCCAGCCAAATGCAAATCTCCACAATGGGTATTTGCTTTGTCTGTTTACTGGGCAGGAAAAGGTCTAGTTAATGTATCTTTCCAGGCCTTGCCGCAGCCTCTTCCATGGCCATATTGCCTCAGGGTGTTCATAGACCCAGCAGGGGTGTTAGTAAGCTGTATCCCAAACAGGCCAGAGTTCTAGGAAAGGCAGGAAACTTGCTCAGATGAGAAATTTAGCAGTGGCTGGTTTAAAGGTCAACTGACTTTTCCTCTATTCCAACTCACTCAGTTTACTTTTTAATTTTTCCCTTTTCTGGGGGTGTTTTCCCTTGCCAAGAATGGGGTCTTTGGTTCCCAGTCTGCCTACAGCGCCTTCACTGTAGCACCCATAAAAATAGGCCATATTTGTCATGCGCAATGTGCACATTTTTGCCTAAATTTATGACAGAAAAATAAGATGTACATTATACATGTGTGCTATGGCTGGGGAGTAGGGGAGCCCAGTGGCTTCCTGGGGCTCCACACCCCCCTGCCTGGACCAGCTGGGAGGACAGGACTGGAGTCTGAGAGGACCTGGCTCTGGTGGGAGGCAGCTGAGTGGCTTCCGGGGAGCATGGGATCCGGAGAGGAGGCAGTGGCAGGGCTGGCAAGGTGGGCGGTGGTCATGTGCGTGTGGTAAGGGTCACGCCTGAGGCCCCGCTGTGCAGAGGACACTTGCAGCCCCACACAGGTCTTAGGGACCAACCCGGCTGCCTCAGGGCTGAGCAGCCCTAGTGAGGTGGGAGGGAAATGCTCCTGGAAGAGGGGGAAGGGGAGGTTTTCACAGAGAGGTGATGGCCAGTGGCGGGGTGATCTGCACGCTAAGCAGGGAACACCATGCCTACCCAGCCTAGCCAAGAGCAGCCACTTTCTTTGGGGACATTTTTCTAAAAGTTTGCATCAAAAACTTGGGTGTACAATTATACACAGCAAAATATGGTACATTCCAAGGAAGGTTTTGTAAAAGAAATCATTATTGTAAAGGGTTGTAGGAAATAATTCATTTTCATATAGACAATACAAGGGGTAATTTCAATTGTCATTTATGATCATAAACAAACTGTTAGATAAAAATTTCAAAAAAGCACATTTTGAAGACTACAATCTATGATTGACTGATTTATTCATTTGATTATTTATTTTAGGATCTATGCATCATTGAAGTTAATGTCTAATGTTCCTGTATATATAATTTCTTTAATATTCTAGGCCATAGTATAAACTTATTATATTTAAATGAATGAAGCTATTATTTAAAAGCCATGTTTATCTGTCCTTCAGTCATGACAAAAATCCTACAATTAAATAAGTATTAAGGAGATCAACTTCACTAAGTTATAATTAACAGTTACAGTTTTAGATGATGAAGTTTCTGTTTCACATATATTAAAATTCAGAAGTCAGACATTTTATTATCAAATTTTGGCACTTTTCAATCATAGGTTTTTAAATGACGGTAGGATTCCCATATATTTTGTATGACAAACATTATTTGAAATTTATATAAAAAGTATACAAATGCCATAAGTATATGCTTGGTAATGTTATAAATGTAGCATACTATTTTTGGACTTCAATAACTAATGATGTTTTATGTAAAGGCTAACATAATATTCAACAAGGAAGTTGTATTTATAGATAATAGAAGTTATATTGCTTAATGAGTCTCTCAGGGAGAGATTGATACCCAATGTTTAGTTATTAATTTTAATTTCTTCTTGAAATATTTTCAAATACACATGTGCCCACACGTTTATTAATTATAATGGGAAAATAAGATGCATTCCATCTGAATCCAATATTCCCACCTAATTTTTCATAGCTAGAAAAACATATCGACTGAACAGTAAAAATATGGTTATATAAGTAATAAACAGCAGTTTAGAAGTAAATAACACAGTGTATACACAAAATGCAGTTTACTGAAGGAAGAAGAAAAATTCTCTTATGAGGTGGAAACTGGTTAGAGGAAAGACTCATCTTTAGAGGGTATTTTAATGTCAGAATCAGACACACTAGGTCATAATAAAAGTGACAATGCCATTATAAGTTTCTTACAAATGTTAGTAAAAATTTTATTCAGAGTTGAATTTTGAGGTCTAAGCTTCCTGTTAATAGACATTATAGAAAATCAATGGAAAATATAATTCTAAATAGTTACACAGGCAAACATCTGTCAGGCATCTAAACAGCACGTTCCCAACTATGACTGATGGAACTGTGCATTGACAGTTCATCTATTTCAACAATTAGAGGCAAATTTGACCCTAGACAACGACTTCTCGTTATAAAAATGGTCACAGAATTCTGTGGGTCCTCAGTGATGAGCTGTGCTCTCAGAACTCCAGTTGCCCCTGTGAACCCTACCACCTCAAGACGAGCAGTCTTCTCCAGAGTGACAGAGCAGAGGCGGAGCCCTCACCCCAGACTCAGGGGTGATTGTGGGCCAGGGAGACAAGCCGGAGGAGAGAGTTTGTGAAAGCGGAAACTCAGGCAGCAAGCACAAAGGTGCAGACATGCCCCAGTTTTTTGTGATTGAGCTTAATTTCTATCCGTGGGCCTATTGCCCTGATGATATAAATTTGGTCTCGTTCCCCTCAGGTTTTGCCCCACCCCACCCATCTCCAGAATTTCCTCCCTCAAGCTCCAAAGGACCAGCACGACATTGTGGAGGGAGAATGGGGTCCTGGGCTTCTTTTTACTTCATTTCCACCAGTGTGTTGGGAAAAGTAGAATGAGCCTGATTGTGAATTCAGTGTAATTTTTCTCAAGTAAAGATTGTGCGGGAGAAAAAAGAAAAAAAAGCTACTGAAATAAAAAATATGCATAACTCCATCACTCCAGGGTGTTCTTGACTCAATACATGTGTCTTGGGGGGATTAGTTCTCCGAGTGCTTTGGTGAAAACGTTTGGTTATATTCTAAGCAGACTGTTACACAATTTTTAAAAAACTTCAGATTGTTATTATACCTGTACTGATAGAAGAAATTGGAATGAACTGTAGGTTCATATAGATATAAATAATATATCCTAAGCTTAGTAATTACCCTGAGAGACAAAGCGAGGTCTTAGCGGTGTGGCATCCTGGCCTGACCTTACGGTGTGCATAATGACATGGCTAGCTGGGGCTTAAGGAAAGGTCTGGGATAGATAAGGGATCTGCTCCAGCAATGAAACTCAGTTTTGCCCATGCAATTTCTTCAAGTAGCTGAGGCAATTAAGTAACCTATCCAAGGTCGTGTAGCTAATGGATGGTGGATGTGAATACAAATTCCTATGGATAATCCTTCTCTTTCATAAAAAATGACTACTGCATATCCTCATGCTTCTAAACCTATTAAATTGTGGGTGTAGGAACACAGACCATATATACGCCACATGTACGCACACACACACACACGCCAACTGAACAGTGAAAACCTGTTTACATCAGCAATAAACAACAGTTTACTAGCAAATTTCATATACAGATTCACCGTATTAAATCCTTCTGAAGCTTAGGAAAATTAATAAGCTTTCCCAGTCTCATTAAATCAATAAACATCAAACAAATCTGAGCTCAGGCATTTCTAACTCCAAAGCCAGTGACCCATCTTTTTATATATATATATATATATATATATATATATATATATATATATATATATATACACACACACACACGTGCCCTTATACATACAATTGAGGATTTCAAAATACAAAAATACATTCCCCCATTTTAAGAAACCATTAAAATATATAAAACTGGAGGCCTAAGTCAGCATAGGCACAGAGAGTTGCATTATGATTCTAAATTATGTTGAGATGTACTTTTCTATTATTAGAGTGTCCTAGGAAAGGATGGAGAATTTGACAAGAAAAGAAGTTAAAAGTCATAAAGTTACTAAACGTACAGAGAAAAGCTTAATTCTGCTTCTCCTCACTGATATTCGTCTCAGGGAAAACACTAGCAAATGTATATAAATTTATTTTTTCCTATTTATAAAGTGTAAGAATGGCTTTGTAGAAAAGTTAAACTTCAAAGTTTATAACTTAATGTTAACTTAAATGATTTGTTCTGTGGCTAGATCTTTGCTAAAATTTACAGACTTTATATCTACTATTTTCTCCTTTTTAGAATAATTCTAAAATTAAAATTTTTGATAATTTTAAAATCAATTTTCTAGACTAAAAAAGAAGGATGTAGTTTTACTTAGTCCCATTTCTTTCTTTCTTTATTTGGGGGTGGCTGGGTGGGGGACACAGAATCTCACTTTGTTTCCCAGGATAGAGTGTCCTCTGCCTAGCTCACAGCAACTTCAAACTCTTGGGCTGAAGCAATCCTCTTGCCTCAGCCTCCTGAGTAGCTGGGACTACAGGAACCTACCACAAGACCAGGCAAATTTTTCTAATTTTTCTATTTTTAGTAGAGTCAGGGTCTCACTCTTGCTCAGGCTGGTCTCCTCCTCCTGAGCTTAAGCAAGCCTCCTGCCTTGGCCTCCCAAAGTGTAGGGATTACAGGGATGAGCCACTGCACCCTAGTCCCATTTATGCTTTTATTTTTTTATTTTATTTTTTTTTTTGGCCGGGGCTAGGTTTGAACCCGCCACCTCCGGCATATGGGACCGGCGCCCTACTCCTTGAGCCACAGGCGCCGCCCCCTTTATGCTTTTAATAACAGTGGTAGTTGAAAAAAATGAATTACCTAAATTTATTTTCACAAGCTTCAGAAACAAACTTATGAATGAATGCATATGTATGGACATTGTGCAAACTTTTCAATTAGGGAATTAACTTGAAAATGCATCATAAAATTGGAAGAAGGAAAAGAAAGAAACTATTCAGCCTAGTAATTTTTTTAAAGAATTTATCCTTAGGTAGTAAAAAGAAAAATTAACAAAAACATTTATCATATTTATCATAATGTTAGATATAATAGCCACACAGAGGAAAATAATAAACATCATAAATAATCCAAAATAACAAATAGCACTTTATGTTACATTTATACAAAGGGATACAAAGCAAGAAATATGTTAAACAAAAAAATACATATAATATAAATCATATTTCAAGTATAAATAATGAAATAAAGGCAGAAGTTAGGGAATAAAAATATATTAATATAGAATTAGTAAATAAAGAGTTAGTAAATATAGTCAAGCACAAGGTTTTAAAAAAAGAGTATACATAGAATTTGGGCAATTATAATTAGAACAAAATGAGAAAATTTAATAAAATTAAGAATTAAACATACAATAATAAAATCATGAGGGATATGAAGAACATGTTTAGAATATAATTCTGGTAATTTCAAAAGTTCAGATGATACACTTATAGAAAAAGATGAAAATTAATTTATTACCAAAAATTATAGAATAAATTTGTGACTCCCTGATTAAAATAGATTTTAGCAAATGGAAAGCTACCAACTGAAGTGTGCAATGTATTAAAAGGTTAATCAACCTGACCACATAAGATTTAGACAAGAATTCATAGATGGCTTTAAAATTACAAAAATATACTATAGAGAACTCAAATTAATATAAAAAGAGCCAACAATCCCTTAGACCACTGGGCAAGAGAGATGAATAGAACCTTCTCTAAAGAAGACAGATGAATGGCTAATAAACATATGAAAAAATGCTCATCTTCCCTAATTATTAGAGAAATGCAAATCAACACCACCCTGAGATACCATCTAACCCCAGCAAGAATGGCCCACATCACAAAATTTCAAAAGTACAGATGCTGGCGGGATGTGGAAAGAAGGGAACACTTTTACACTGCGGGTGGGACAGCAAACTAATGCAAACTTTTTGGAAAGAAGTATGGAGAACCCTCAAAGCCCTCAAGCCAGACCTCCCACATAATCCTGCAATCCCATTGCTGGGCGTCTACCCAGAAGAAAAAAAATCCTTCTAGCACAGGGACACTCACACTAGACTGTTTATTGCAGCTCAATTTAGTTGCCAAAATGTGGAAACAGCCTAAACGCCCACCAATCCAGGAATGGATGAACAAGCTGTGGTCTATGTACACCATGGAATACTATTCAGCCACTAAAAAAGATGGAGACTTTACGTCTTTTGTATTAACCTGGATGGAAGTGGAAGACATTATTCTTACTAAAGCATCAGAAGAATGGAGAAGCAAGAATCGTATGTACTCAATTCTGATATAAGGACAATTAGGTCGTAGTACGCAGTGGGGGGGAGGGGATGGGGAGTGTTAAGAAAGAGAAGGAGGGAGGGGGGAGTTCAGGGAATGTGTTTACCTTTTGGGGGCAGGACACGACTACAAAAGCAATCAGTGTAACCTGGTTCTTTGTACCCTCACTGAATCCCCAACAATAAAAAAATTAAAATACAATTAGAAAAATATAAAAGGGCTTTGAAAAAATAATATAATCTTAATGCCAAACAAACATTTGATAAATTCAACATTCACGCCAGCTAGGTAGTTTTAGAAACTGATGAATAATCATCTGTATGTATATAACTATACAAGATAAATATACTTTGACATATTTAAAGAGCTTATTAAAGGGCCTAGATTAAAAATGCATGTAAATATTAATATCTGTTATATTTCACTAACATTATATAAGGGATATGATTATTTATGCTAAGAATACTAATGTAATATAGATAATGACAGCAAAAATCTTCACGTCTAACTTTTAGGTTGCTTTTGGTTACCAACATTAAAATAAATAAGTAGGATAAATTGCCTTAATGGGCATTGGCACACATAACCAGATTACAAATAAAGTAACCCCAGATCATGTGAGGTTATTCATCAGTGCCCAGGTTGCTGCTCTCCACTCTGTTTCTCAAGGGCTGACTTAACGTCCTTCAGTCTTCATGGTAATCGTGTAGTTGGAAAATTCAGTGTGTTATAAAATGCTGAAAAGTGCTTCATGTATATGAAAGGAAGATAGTATGGACTCTCAGTCACACAGCATTTAGTACATTTGTTTACTGTCCAGCTTTCTTAGACATGGCAAGAGTCTTGAGCCCCTCTGGAACGTCACTAACCAAACGTCAGGAACAACCTGCAAACTTCCATAACTACAAAGAAACGTCTATGTATTTAAACAGTGATAACACCACGGTTGTAACACAGAGGTATGGATAATTTGAATAGCAAAACAAAAACAAAGAACCAAATTTAATCTACAAGACACATTTAGTGCCTCACACACAGCGTGTAGAAAACACATACATTTCTTTGCACACACATATATGGTCTATTTCAAAAACTATCCGTGTGAAGGGATAGTTCTCAAGTGTGGTGGTTACATTCTTTAGGTGTTTTTGAAAATTTGGGGGTCCCTTTATATTTTCTTACGTGCTTATATCTAAGAATCTCCATTAATATACTTTTTGTTTTTTTTTTTTTTTTGGCATGGTTTTCCACAGAAGGAAATCTGAGACAAGATCCCGCATGGAGTAACTTATTTTGAAAAGTGTTTCTCCAGGAATTATAGCAGGGTTCTGGAAGGACTGAACCAGTCATGCGGGGAACCCAGTCTTGCAACGGACCCTGAGGTGGCCACGTGAGCTCAGTTTCACTGGAAACTCTCCAGAACAGTTTCACTGGAAACTCTCCAGAATCATATAGAATGTATGCAATATAAGACTTCCCAGAAATAGAAGTAGGAAATGTACTTATTTCCAGCTACTGACCCTGTTGGGTGAGACCCCTTTTGCCCTGTGGCAATTAACTCTCTTTTGCTTGCAACTTCAGACGTCTGCTAGAATGGCCAAGTGAATTTTGTCAGCTGTCCTTCAAAACTGCATTCTGGATGCTGACATTATTTACATGTGATTTTAGAATAGGCAAAATAATGTATAGTAACATAAATTAGATCAGGCTAGGGAAAGCAGTGGATACACAGCAGTGGAAACTGTTCAGGATGATAAAAAATATTCTATACCTTGATTGGGGTAATGGTTATGTGAGTATATATATATATATTTCTGAAAACATAAAACTTTATACTTAAGGAGGGTTAATTTTACTTCATATAAACTATACTCCAATCATGTTGATATAAAATTTGTATTTCAAATTAATTCTGAACCTTATATTTTTTTCCATTAGCTTTCTAAAGCTTTAAATTTCAAGTTAAAAATATTTCCAACTTAAAATAATAAATGCAACAACAGTAGAATAAACTCAAAGAATGTAGAAGCAAACACATAATAACAGAAAAAAATGAAAAAAACAACAAAAAAGTAATAGGTCAGCAATGATAAAAACTGACTCTTTGTAAAGACAAATCACCGGGAAGATTAGTTTAAACAAAAACAGAAGAGAAAGGGTGCAAAACCATAGATGCTACAGACACAAGTCAGCTGCGAAAATTTTAAGACTGTTTATACCAGTACATTTGGAAAGTTAGATGAAATCAATAAATCCTTAGAAAAGTACAACTTACCAATGCTCACTTGAAAAGAAATTAAAATCCTGGATAATCATAACCAATAAAAACATAATCAGGCAAATGTTTTCCTACAAAGAAGATACAAGCCCACGTGGATTGGAACTGAGTTCCATCACCATTTGAGGAGCGCTTCATTCCACTGTGTACCAGTTAGGGCTTAATCGGAGAAGTGGAACTAACAGCACCAGGGAATCAGATTTATTACAGGAATTAGAGCCAGCCAAATAACTTGGAGGCACCAGTGCAAATGAAAATATGATGTCTCTTGTTAAAAGAGGAAGAACAAAGCCTCCTGCCTCCCCTGTACTTTCCCATTCCTTCTGCAATGGAACTTTTATTTGCTAATTAATGCCATAGTTCTTAGAATATGGAAATAACTTGTGGGTGAGCACCCATGCTCGATGCACAAGAGTGTACCCGTCCAGCCCCCAACACCCCCCACCCTCATGCCCAGGGGCTGCAGGGTCCCCAAAACAGCAGCAGTTGCTGGGAGGGTCTAGGGAGTGAAACGCCAAAAAATCTCAGGAAGGTGAGACAGTTAGTCAGGGTTCCAAGCACCTGTCTCAGTCTCCATTGCCCCATCAGAATTTGATTACATAAGACAAAATCAAAGATAAAGTAGTTAAGAATATGAAAATGGCAACTGCAGAGCGTGGACACTACTTTGAGAACGATGATCTGGCTGCAAACCCATGGAGCAGATGCTGGCTTCGGGCCTTATAAAATCCTGGAAGAAAATGGGAAGTTGTTACCTCTGCATCTGGGGTGGGCCTGAAGTCACTAAAATAGCGGAGGTGGCATTTGGGACAATGACATCTACATAAGAAGCAGAGACGAGCACAGATCAATTGAAAACCCAGAGAAACGCTGGGATCCTGTCTCTCTCTCGCCACCTCCAATCTCCTCTGCAGAAGCTGGTGCCCTTAGCTGTGTGCACCTTGCTCGGGAGTCAGAGAACATGGTGAGGGATGACATGCAGAAGACGGGAGAGCTGAGGGCACATCCCTGGAGCAGATGAAGCGGCAAAGTCACGTGCCAAGGGTGACAGGTGTCTGCTGCCTTCACCTTCCCCAGCACAGCTGCTCCACATATTACTTCTCTCATGCCTATCATTTCATGGAGCCAGAAAGGGGGAAAAAAAAGGCTGGGAACTTAGCTGATACAGTAGAAAGTCATTATACAATATTACATTAACACTCTCAGAGAAAGGCTAAGAGGAAATAGATTTTAACTCATTTCCAAAAATAAACATAATATGAGAAAAGAAGCCTCTCCCTTTAACTACAGGAACAAGGATTCTATGGAAAATAATTTACTAAAGCTAAGAACATGCTGGATTTGTCTCAAGAATGCAATATTGTTTTAAAATTGGAAAAGTAATTAGCCATATTAGCATGGCAACAAAGGAAAAAATATATAATTTCCATAATAGAACATCCCTTCAAAAGAAAAAGCAAAGAAAAGACACTCAAGTTACAAACAGAAGCAAATGTCTTTAAATTAGAATGCATACTGACATATTTTTTAAGTGAAATATCAAAACTTCTGTTTGTAATTTTCTGTTTCCTATTCTGAGAGATTAGTACAAAAACACTCATTTAATTATTGTTTAAGCTGCGTGACTGGATGGGCGTGGTGACTCATGCCTGTAATCCTAGCACTCTGCGAGGCCAAGGCAGTTGGATTGTTTGAGCTCAGGAGTTCAAGACCAGCCTGGGTAAGAGCAAGACCCCATCTTGACTTAAAATAAGAAAAAAGAAAAATTAGCCAACCACGGTGGCACATGCCTGTAGTCCTGTCTACTTGGGAGGCTGAAGTAAGAGGTTCGCTTCAGCCCAGGTGTTTGAGGTTGCTGTGAGCCATGATGCCAGGACACTGTAGCCTGGGACAACAGAGTGAGACTCTGTCTCCAAAAATACATACATACATACACGCATACATACATAAATCTAAATAAACTGCATAGTCATATATTTTTGAATATCTGCGTGTATGATATATTTCATAGTATAAAACAAATTGAAGGAACTAAAAAGCAAAAAGAGAGACCTAGAGATTTGGATGAGGAAGCCCAACATCTGACTAAAGTTCAGGAAAAGAAAAGAAAGTGAAAAGTGAAAGCTATTACAAAGAATTAACAGAATAAACTACCCAATAAATTTGTAAGTACTCAGCCTGGAAGTTCACACAACCCTTGAAGGTGAATCATCAGGCTTCAGAGCAGCAGGAGTCAGGAGAGAGCCAGAGAGGGCTCAGATTTCTCCTCTAAAAGCTACTGACACGAGGAGGGAAAAATATTCTTTAAATATTCAAGTAAACCTAAATAAATTGTAAGGTAGAATAAAGTATTCAGACACAAGGTATAGGAAAAACATAAAACATATTTAGACACATGATAATGTATGTACCTTTTAAAAGACATTTACTAAAGATAAGTTTCAGGGAAACAAGGAAATATTAGTTAGCTAATCAATGAACTATTCAAATGATGACATAGGACATAGAAAATAATGGATCTTATCAGAGACAAAGATGAGGCAACGAACAAAAATGACACCGTCAGCAGACCTGGAGCCATCAGTTCACAGGACATTTGGGAGACAGAAGCAAGAAGCATTTAGGGTAAATAAGGACACCAGTGAGCAGACGATCTCAATGGACATTTTTGAAAAATCAAGTAGGTTTTTTTGTTGTTGTTGTTGTTTGTTTGTTTGTTTTTCAGTTTTTGGCTGGGGTGGGGTTTGAACCCGCCACCTCCAGCATATGGGGCCAGTGCCCTACTCCTTTGAGCCACAGGCGCTGCCCCCAAATCAAGTAGGCTTTTCAAGAAAATATTACACTCTTGGAAATGATATATGAAAGCAGTGTAAAAAAAGAAATGCTCGTATTGTAAACTATATAAAGTGACCTATACAATCATCTTGTAAAAACTCATAACTTTTTTAATATTGGAGAAATGGAGGAAAAAAATGACACCATGAAGGCACAAGAGAAACAAACCCTAAGCTCTCATAACAGTGAATTAATAACTTCAACTTGTCAAACATGAATAAGACACACCAATAAAACCACATCATTTAAAAATATATATTTAAATACCAAGGGAGAGAAAAAAGGATTAAGGTCACTTTCTAAGGAAAAGGGAATTATTGAAAAAAGTAAAGTTTTAAGACTCTATTTTTTCAATTAATCAAAATTTTTATCATTGTCAAAATTAAGATTTTTAATGGTTAAAAGTTAAATCCCACTTTGTTTTAAAAGTACACAAAAATATATGTTTTTTCATAAGACAGGCAAGCCCAATTAATCCCCGCCCACTCCACTACCCTTCCCCGCCTCTAGTCACCATTATTTGACTCTAACTCCCTGAGATCATTTTAATTTTTAGCTCTCCCATATGAGTTGAGATCATGTGAGATTTGTCCTTCTGTGCCTGGCTTATTTCACGTAACGTAATGTGAAATAACGTAATGTCCATCCGTGTTGTTGCAAATGACAGGATTTCATTATATATGGCTGAATAATATTCTATGATACATATATACATTGGATTTTCTTCATTCATTCATCTGCTGATGAACACTTACGTTGATTCCAAATCTTGGCTACTCTGGATACTGCTGCACTTACCATGGGGGTGCGGATATGTTTTAGACATACTGATATCCTCTATTGTTGATATATACTTACTAGTGGGATTGATGGGTTCAATGGTAGTTCTATTTTTATTTTTTATTTTTTTATTTTTTCAGTTTTGGGGCCGGGCTGGGCTTGAACCCACAACCTCTGGCATATGGGGCCAGCGCCCTACTCCTTTGAGCCACAGGCATCGCCCTATTTTTGTTTTTTGTTTTTTTTAATGAATACCCATGCTATTGTCCACAGTGGTAATATTAATTTACATTCTCATCGACAGTATACCAGGGTTCCCCTTTCTGGGGATGGATAATGGGCATAAAATTGGTAAATAGTCTGTGAAGCTAGTGAATGATGCCCCATGATTATATCAATGTACACAGCTATGATTTAATAAAAAAATAAAATAAAAATAAAAAAAGAAAAAAAGCACAAAATAAGAAATTAAAAAAATATATAGTTAGATAAAATAAACAAAATCTAATATTTAATAGTACAACAGGGTTACTATAGTCAACCTTAAATTATTATATATTTTAAAATAACTAAAGTGAAATTGGAAGGTTTTCAACCCAAAGATACATGTGTGAAGGAATGGATGTCAGTTATCCTGATGTGATTATCATACATTGTGTGAAGGGATGGATATCAGTTATCCTGATGTGATTATCATACATTGTGTGAAGTGATGGATATCAGTTATCCTGATGTGATTATCATACATTGTGTGAAGGGATGGATATCAGTTATCCTGATGTGATTATCATATACTGTACGCCTGCACCAACATGTTACATATACCCCAGGAACATATGCAACTACTTTGTACTCATAATTAAAAATGCAATAAAAATATATAAGAAAAAAAGAGCAGCTACTTCAAGTTTAAAAGATCAACAAATTGAAATGTCCTCATTCTATGTAGAAGCACAACTAAGAAAGTTCTTAAAAATTTGTAAATATAAAACTAGTCTCAAAAGCTGAAAGAGGAACGTTGCCTTGTATTAGAAAAAGATAGCTCTATTAGAAGTAAACATACAGGAAGCTAAAACTAAAGCAGGATCAAACATCATTTCCCTGCAAGGTAAATGCTGAGTCACAACATGGAAGGAACAGAAATAGGCTCCCTGAGGTCCTGAGATGTTTGATGATTAGCGCCTCAGACCCAGATCTCTGCCTTCTCCTAGGTGCTTTCCACAGTCCCCGGAGTTCTAGAGGGGTTGATCATTTTCTAGACTGCAAATACATTTATTGTATTTTTATTTTTCTCTGACAATAAACCTAACGACGTTAGCTTGTTGTATATGACTTGCCATGAGCAGGGCCCTGCCTACCTTGCCAGCTTTACTTTTGCCTAAGTTCTTCTCTGACCCCACATTCTGGCCACTCCAGTGCCTTCTGCTTCTACTGTGCCAAGTAGCTTGAGGCTCTTTCTTTGCCCATTCTGATTCCTCAAGTTGGAATGCAAGCTCACAGGTTGCTTTTCAAACCACAGACTTTCTCTCTGCTACCTTAAGACACTACCTGTCCCTTCCATGACGTCTTTCCCCACCTGTAAATGTTGATAACCACCCATGCTCTGTTCCTTTCTGGTGCCCTCTGCTGACACCTAACAGAAGACCAAGTGACTCTCAGATAAACTTTTCTCTGCTGGCAGCAAAGCCCAGTTCTCACCACTGGTCTGGAAGTTCTTTGAGGTCAGATCCCATATTTTGATCTTTTGTACATCTCTAGGACCTGACACCATAAAAGACAATTAGTGCTTTAGTAATTAAATGTATTTTGAATTAATGAATTAAAAATGAATGTTCCCTTAAAATGTCTTCTGGAGCTTGAGAAGTTGGTAAGCTGTCAGTATGACAATACCTGTGGAAACTGTCATTGTTTCTGACTTAGGGTATAAACCTTATACACACCTTATTATAAAGGGCATCGCTCTGCATCTCAGTTGGAAAATGAACTTGAAAGTGGCTGTGCCTGTGGCAACTGAATGACAGGAGGGACGTAGGCCACTGTCAAAAGTCTAGATACTTCTTCCTTTATATTAATCCAACCTAAGTGATACATCCACACTTCTTTACAGGCAAAGAAACAGGATAAAATGAGGCTGAGAGTCTTTACTTGATGCATTCTCCATTATATACGTATATGTATTCTTTTTGAGTGATAAAAATGCAAAATTCCCTGTGATATTCATTTATAAAGCATGGCTTTCAAGATGAAAAATAATTTTACTGCTATGATATGCATTCCTGAGTATGTGAGAAATATATAAATATAATTTATAATTATATTTCTCATTTATTGATGTTATAAAATCTTATATATAAATTAATTATATAAATTACATAAATATATAAAATAAATATAAATATAATTATATTTTATAACATCAATAAATTAAATATTTCCTGTATTGTGGTAGCTCAATTAAGTCTGCAGCTATTTTTAAACATTGGGAAAGGTTTTCTTAAGGCTTCATTTTCAGATTAAACAATGTCAACAAGGGAACTATAATAGGCCCTGGCTCCAATCTCAGATGATCAGAAGCCACAGGCCTTCTGCAGGTTTGGAAACAGCAGCCAGGGAATTGAGGTTAATGAAGACACTGGCATCTGTCAGCTGATACGTCAAAATTGCCATAACAAAATAAACGAAGAAAATTATCTTCTCGTTACCTAATTTCTCTCTTTCTACTTTTCTCAATTCCTCCATGTAAACCATAAATCTACCTCACCTCTAATACATTATTTATGCTCCAATATTCACTTTTAATCCACATTTTCAAAGAATGAAAAAAGGCTAGAATTGTATTTCAACAATCTACCACTCCAAATTTTAGAATTACAAAACATTGCCACTGGGAAAAAGCTGAGACTAGTCTGACCTCAATATCCTGCGCAGAAGAAGCTCATCTCACCTTGCTTAACAATCCTGCATTTACAATACAGAGCACCACTGAAGGCCATGGGGTCATGGTGTATTCATAGGACCAAAGGACATCACTTTATATCATTACATTTAATCTAGTGAACTATATTGCTTCCATCATTTTAAATGACAATCAGCATGAGCTGGAGTCATTAATAAAAGTGTCAATCCTTATATAAGTATATCACTTGCTAATGAAAACTTCTAGGTAATATATTTTAAATATTATTATTAAGTCTAAGGAAGAAGCAGCAAACTCTTAATGCTGAAATGATCGCTTACACAAATACTCTTCACATATTCAGCAATCTTGGTGCTACTGATTTTGTTGGGTCTTGCATGATTTGATAATTAGTTTTTGTCCTGTAAGGAGTGGGCTTGGGGATCAGATTCCTGAGTTTAGCTGCCAGCTCTGTCATTGTGTGATAGTCCGCAGTTTCTGATCTCCTCAAATCTCAGTCTCCTCATCTGTAAAATGAATATTACATTTGTATTATATCATGAAATGTCTGTGAAGATAAAATGAAATATGATATAGGAACTTTGCATAGTATCTGATATACAGAGATATTTAACAAATGTTGGCTACTGTTTTTTTAATGAACCGTAGAGAGATATTGTATAACTTTGTTCTTCCTAAATACAATAAGTATAAGCAACCGCAGTTCCTAAAATAATGTCAATCCTATGGAATTACACAAGGCAGGATAAGCTCCTATGCTGCTTTTAACTAGCTGGCACATGGATAAAAATGAATAAAGATGGTCTCAGTCAAAACCCTGAGGTCTCACTCTCCTGATTCTTTCTATAAATCTTGTTTTATGGTTCATTCACACAGTTTAGTGTCGAATTCACTATTTTACTTCTCAGTAGCCTTAGAAGACAAGAAAATACTTGCACTGTTCAAGTCTATTTATTAGGAAAAAATATATAGATAGGAGACACCACCAAGTTGTTGATTTTACTTTATCGAGAAGTTCAGACTGACGTTCTCATTAAAGTCCTTGAATTCCTGACTGTGTAGGTCTAATCTAGATTCTCTAGATCTGCTAGACAGTATTATACAGATTATAAATTCAACCTACATCCTCTTAGTAAGTTCGATACAGGAAGCTCTTTTCCAATATTAAGAAAAATAATACAAGAACATGTGCCTGTGTTCCTTTTAATGCCACTCTTTTTTCTTTAACAGTTTGTGTATCAACTATGGAGTTTTAGTCCTCAGCAAGTGAGATACACTTAATTACTTCCCATTAAGACTCTCTGAACTTGTTCTGGTCTTTGGTAGAGGTAATATTATTCAAAGCGATCGCTACAAAATACAATGGAAGGTGAATAATTAGTTTACCACCCAACTGTTTGAGTTCTCCTTATTGCAGGTAATATCCCAAAAGTTCAAAGTGTGAGGATGTGAGATTTAAGAATGCTCAGGGTCACTCCAATAGAAGTGCTTATGCAGATCGGAGTCCTAGGGAATGAAAAGGTTGGTCATTTAAAGTGAACAGAAAAAAGAGAAGTTGCTGGACGTAAATACCTGGGCAGCTGAATTCTATAAAAATAGAATAATTCAGTTGGGCAGCTGAATTCTATAAAAATAAATAAATAAATAAAAAAGAAAGAAAAGAAACAGAGAAGGGACTATGCCAGCCATTTCTAAAGCTGGATAGAAAGAAAAAAGAAATATAGAAGTAAGAAGTGAGGATAACTGGAGGGTGTGTGAGTTTGGTGAAAAGGACAATTTCAGGAAGACACTACAAAGGACGATACGAATAAAACAATTACCATGATGCTGATTTAATGTGATGACTTAATTTTGTAACCCAATTCAGTGAACATTTATTAAACGACAAACTACCTCCTCCAGAGAGGACCATAAATGATTGGCAGCATGAGTTAACCTCAATTTAACAGAACTTTATGCAATACTTCAAGAGGAAAATATACATTATTAAATCATTTTGGATGTATTAACTAATATCATTGGCTCAATACAGGTTGCAGACTTCATTTGGGTCATAACAGAAGGTTTGCTTTGTTACAAAGAGTTACTCACCTTGGACTGCTTTGAAAATGGAACATGGGGAATAGATATTTTCAACAACTTTCAAGTTAAATGTTGTGAAGTTGTACTGAATTTGGTAAATTTAATGAGTGTATGTACAGATGATGAACCTTGCAAGACAGGGAAACATGAAAGGTTTATTGCCCAGATTTAAAAGAAAGTATTAGCAGATGAAGTTACTTTCACTTCTTTTCATTGCATCTTGCATCAGGAACATCTGTGTGATAAAGCTACTATTTTAAGTGGCACATTGCAACAGTTATAAGTATTACTACTATATCTGTGTAAATGCCGCTCCAGCATTTTCTGTTTTGTAACACGCTAAAGCTGAATGATGACATAGTCAGTGTGAATTTGCCATCATTTTGAAATGTGTGGCTATCATTGGGATAGGTGCCACCTGTTAGCATATGAGCCAAAATATTCTCTCTCCAAGAACAGTAGTCAAATTTTATGAAGAACAGAATCAGCAATGTGAATTATTGAAAGAAGATTTCTGCAGGAATGCAGCATTTATGTGAAATATGATGGCAAATCAAAATAACTTAAATGTTCCTTTGCAAGGTAAAACAAGTTTATGTTAAACGATATGTAGCAAAAAAAAACAAAACTAAGAATTTCGAAAAAGCCAATTTTTTTTGTAAAAATACTTCTTTCCAAAGGAAATTTCAGATGAATATGTCCCCAGTTAGCAGAGGTCGTTGATGAACATAATGATATATGCAAATCATTTGAAGAATATTCAGCTGATTTAGATCTATGAATTGCAGAATACAACGATAGATTCACAGACTTTGAGGACCATGACATCACACTCATTGGCATCTCAGCAGCACCTAGTTGATATCACCAAGGCACCTAAAGAACTACAGACGGAATTGATGGAGCTCTCAGGAGCTGACATTTCAAAGTCATTGCTTGATGCCAAGAAAGATTCAATTGAAATATGAAAAAATGCAGTGGGATGCCCCTGCTTTGGTGACATAGCCCCCAATTGCCTTCTTGCATTTCAAACACTTATTGCTGCAAATCTACACTCTCCAACCCAACCCAAATTAAGATAGCCTTAAGGTCACAGATGACTGGTACCCATCTAGAGGATCAAGCGAAACTGCAGACCTCCGTGCTGTAACTAAATATTCAAACGCTTCCCAACAAAAAGAAGGTACAACGACATTTTAATGTTAACCTTTTAAAGACTAACAAATAGTTTCCATTTGTCAAAATTGTTAAGAACATAGTAGTAAGAGTCTTTACAAAATAATGTATATTATTAAGTGTATCTAATTGAAGTTTCTGGAATGTGCCCTTATCTGATTAAAGGTAAATTCATGTCGACTTCCACCCTGAAGGTACAGCCCAGGGATGGAGACCCTTCCTGGAAGGCTGCAGTAAGTTCCCCACCCGTGGCCTATACTATTTAGGTTAGTGTGAATACACCTTGTGATACTCAGACAACAGTCAATTCACCTAATGATGCATTTCCCAGAAAAGTATCTCTAGATTTAAACAATGCACGACTGTGTGAATATATCTTACTCTGAAATATAGAAAGCAATTGACTTGGTAAGGACAGAAGTATTTAAAGATATCACAGAGGGAAATGGTGACTTATGTGATACATAAAATTAACTTTAAAAATGTCTCCTATTTCTTTTTCTGTTTTTGTCTTTTCGTTTTTTTCTTTTTCTTTTTTATTAAATCATAGCTGTGTACATTAATGCAATCATGGGGCACCATACACTGGTTTTATATAACATTTGACATATTTTCATCACACTGGTTAACATAGCCTTCCTGGCATTTTCTTATTTATTGTGTTAAGACATTTATATTCTACATTTACTAAGTTTCACATGTACCCTTGGTAAGACGCACCATTGGTGTGGTCCCACTAATTACCCTCCTTCCACCCAGCCTCCTCCCTCCCCTCCCCTTCCTTTCCCCTTTCCCCATATTCTTAGGTTATAAGTGGGTTACAGCTTTCATATGAAAGCTAGAAATTAGTTTCATAGTAGGGATGAGTACATTGGATACTTTTTCTTCCATTCTTGAGATACTTTGCTAAGAAGAATATGTTCCAGCTCCATCCATGTAAACAGGAAAGAGGTAAAGTCTCCATCTTTCTTTAAGGCTGCATAATATTCCATGGTGTACATGTACCACAATTTATTAATCCATTGTGGATCATGGGCACTTGGGCTTTTTCCATGACTTAGAAATTATGAATTTGGCTGCAATAAACATTCTGGTGCAAATATCTTTGTTATAATGTGATTTTTGGTCTTCTGGATATATACCTAGTAGAGGAATTGTAGGATCGAATGGCAGGTCTATTTTTAGATCTCTAAGTGTTCTCCAAACATCTTTCCAAAAGGAACATATTAGTTTGCTTTCCCACTAGCTGTGTAGAAGTATTCCCTTTTCTCCACATCCATGCCAACATCTCTGGTTTTGGGATTTTTTAATATGGGCTAATCTTACTGGAGTCAGATGATATCTCAAAGTACTTTTGATTTGCATTTCTCTGATGATTAAGGATGATGAGCATTTTTTCATATGTCTGTAGGCTGTGTGCCTGTCTTCTTCAGGGAAGTTTCTCTTCAATTCCCTTGCCCAGCCTGAGATGGGATCACTTGTTCTTTTCTTGCTAATACATTTGAGTTCTCTGTAGATTCTGGTTATTAAACCTTTGTTGGAGACATATCCCGCAAATATCTTCTCCCATTCTGAGGGCTGTCTGCTTGCTTTACTTACTGTGTTCTTGGCTGTGCAGAAGCTTTTTAGTTTGATCAGGTCCCAGTAGTGTATTTTTGATACTGCTTCAACTGCCCAGGGGGTCCTCCTCATAAAATATTCACCCAGGCTGATTTCTTCAAGAGCTTTCCCTGCACTTTCTTCTAGTATTTTTATAGTTTTATGTCTCAAGTTTAAATCTTTAATCCAGTGAGACTCCATCTTACTTAATGGTGAAAAGTATGGGTCCAGTTTCAGTCTTCTGGTACAAATATGTTGTACAAATGTATGCTATATCTTAGACATTACTCAGAGGAAACAAACTCAAAAATATTTGTCACAAATATCACACACAAATGTTTAATGTTAATTCACAAAAATGGAAAAATAATCATTGCAAGATTTATACTAAGTTACAAAAAAATGAGCATGAAATTTCAAAAGATAATTCACTGGGTAAAAAATGAAATTACTGTTAAATTCTTAAATATACAACTTCATAATTCAAGAAGAAAGACCATTTAAATAATAATGTTATTTTTCCTACTGATTTACTAAAACTTAAAAAAAAATTAACCATTATCAGTCTTGTAAAAGAGTCAATTAAAAGAAAGAAATTAATGATAATAGAAAATATAAATAATACCAGTTATCGTGTTAAGAAAACAAAAAGGGGTTTGCATGCTTTCTTTTCCGCAGATTATCAAAGGATCTGTATGCAGAGACAGTGATCGATTGAAAGGAGAGGATGAAATGAGAAATTCTGGGCCAAATGTCTTGATTTTGGCTAAATGAGAGGCAAGATTAACAGCTGGGAGACAGAAGCATAATGAGAAATCAGAATAGAGAAGGCCCAGAGCAGTTAATGAAAAAAGCCCTTCCAAAAGCAGCAAGAATAAAAGTTATATTTGGACGTTGTAAATTTATGGTGAACCAAGCCTGTTGAGTATAAAGTCCTCTCCTCCTACTCCCATCCCCAACCTCCCTGCAGCTGCTCTGTGGTCCACCTGTAGACTGGATGGCTAACTGGTCAACGTCCAGCAGGTGCCTGCCAAGGGCCTCAGTACAGCGATTTATCTCAGAGCTGTGTGTGCAGAAGGCTACTGAGGCCAGGGAGATGCAAAGACTCAAAGAAACAGCGTGGAGCCCTTGAAAGTTCTGGGTGAAATGAGGAGGGAATGGTTTTCAAAGAGCAGGAAAGAGGTGGGAATTCTGAATTACCTGCTGGAGCATTCCTGCATTGCGCTCCTTTTTACAAATGAATTTACTAAAAGTTAAACCAAAGCTCTTTTAATTATGTTTCCATCATATCTGTGAGAACTCAAAGTTTAATTATGCTTACATTTCTTGTGGGCATGTATAAAAAATCCAAAGGTCCACACTTACTAGAAATATAATGGGTTGCTAGGGAATGAGTCAGTTCAAAACTTGGACAAGTTATGAGGTAACCAAATCCTGTTTCTTCTGAGCCCTTTCCATGTTACCAGAAATGGTTCCAAGTAGTTCCCTAATACCAGGGAACCCTGGTATTTTCTCAACCCAGACCACATACTCACGTTTATCATTGAAATTAAATTTTCCCCAGTTATAGTCATTTACCAATATTCCGTGCTTGCAGACTCACACTTTAATCTAGCTTGAACACTTTAAAAGGACTTTTACCCACTAACCAGCAGGTACTGAATTTGCCTTTGAGACCTAATAGTTTTATGACCTTGGGCAAATTACTTCCTTCTCTGAAACTAATTTTTTTTTACTGCAAAAGTGACTATTATCACATATATTTGAATAGCCTAAATGCAGGCAGCAGGCACAGAGTAGACATCTGTTAAATATTAGGGCCCTTTATCCATCTCCCTCCCAACAGACCTTCACCCCTCAAAATCTTGCAGACATTCCTTCCCAATTACCCTGTCCCCCTCCTCTCTCAGGCTCACACACAGGTCTCTTCTCAAATCTCAATCTTCCCTTTCTGGCTGACTCTTCTTTTCCCACAAGTTCCCCAGGGATTCTTCCCTGACATCAGTGTTTTCCCTTATTCCCTCATACTCCATCCATTAGAATCTGACTTTTATTGAAAGGAAATGCTAGACTTTTCCCAATTACCTTATTTTCTCTTCCTTCTATAAGGCTTCCAGCTACTCCAGCCCTCATCACACCAGTCTGTCTCTGTGAGACCGTTCTCCAGGGTGAGAGTGAGTGCCCGTGGTTCTTCTCAGCTCACGCTGGCCCCCAGGTGACCAGAGTTAGAGTGGAGGGCGGCTGAAGGTGGTCAGTGATCTCACAGAAATCCTGCTGGAGAAAAACAGCTGTAAATAGTTTGAATGAAGATGAATTACAATACAGCAAAATACAGCCGCAGAAGTTTCAAAAGTTGAGCATTTAACTTGCCATACAAGCTTCAGGAATTTTAATCATGTTTTGTAAGATAACTTTTTCTGTGACACAGAGAGATTTAAACTCATGTACATCGCAGATGAACACTTCATTGCAGAAATACAAGGTGAACTTCACATGTAATTTTAAATTTTCTAGTAGCTATCTTGGAAAAAGTAAAATTTAATTCAACAATGTATTTCATTTAATAAAAAACATACCTAAAATGTTGTTAAACCTTATCATCACTAAGAATAGTGAGATATTTTACATTGTTTTTCTTGTACCATGCCCTCCAAATACAATGTGTTTTATACTGATATGAGAAATCATATTTCAATTGTTCCTTTGTTCCAGGTGTTGGTGACTATGAGAATGAAGAGCAGACTGTTAGGCCTCAGAAACTAGCATGTGCTGCTGGGGGGAGGCTGGCCTCCAGATCCAGCTATCAGCTGCACAGGAGGCTGAGGCAAAAGGATCACTTGAGTGAGCCCAGGAATTAGGACCACTATTATCACACCTGTATTTGTCCAGAGATTTTAATTTTTTTTTTTTTTTTAGAAAGTCTCACTTATTTATAATTACCTTAAATAATCAGAGTTTGGTTAACTTTCTTTTTTTTTTTCTCCAGGTTCTGCAATGATACTTACATGTAAGTATATGTAAAAACAAATACTTAACGATCAGTCTATGTCAGAACAAATCAAATATAATATTCACGTTAACATATGATGAATCTGGTGGGGGAGCTAGTTTTAACACTTCTCTCTTTTCCTTATACTTTCTTGTGTTGTTGCCTTCTTTTTGTTTGTTTTTTCCTCATTCTTTCTAAGACAAGATAATGACGCATGTTGCGCACTTGATTTAAACCCAGTGCTCTCAGGTGCAAACAGTGTGCACAGCACCTCCCGCTGGTTTCAAGTGAAGATGAGAGACCACATAAAATGGTCTCAAGGGGAGACCACCTAAAATGTAAAAAAGACGTATGTACATGAAATACTTGAGGGTAACAGAGGCTGAAGACTCAGGCCGTCGTATGTTTGCAGCTTCAACACGCTTTCTAGGGTGGTGTTTGGCATATTTTATGCTGAAAATTTACGACTAATTATTTCACTGATTGTTTGCACTTTCATTTTGCAATAAACTCTTTATAGTAGTAATGAACCAAAAAATTAAAAAGCCATGGAATAGGGGTTTAATAAAAATTGCAGTAACAATGATTGATGATGAAAATATAACTTGCACAAAATGGTTGTTCACATTTCTCTACCATCATATGTGGCACCATCAGCATATTATAGACCCCTTATAACCCAGGTTGTAAATCTTCAGAAGAAGCAACGGCTTAGAAACAATTTGTAATTTAAAAGTAATACGTCAGTAGATCTTGATTTAATTCATATAGTTATGAAAAGCAGGTGTCATGTCTCTGAAATGTGACTTTTCATTTATATTAAATGGTTCTTCTAATTTTTTTTTTTTTAGGCAGAGTTTCACTATGTCACCCTCGGTAGAGTGCTGTGGCATCACAGCTCACAGCAACCTTAAACTCTCGGGCTTAAGCAGTTCTCTTGCCTCAGCCTCCCAAGTAGCTGGGACTACAGGTGCCCACTATTTTTAATTGCAGTCGTCATTGTTGTTTAGCTGGCCCGGGCTGGTTGGGACCGCCAGCCCCAGTGTATGTGGCTGGTGCTGTAACCACTGTGCTACAGGTGCCAGGCCAAGGTTCTTCTAAATTAATTTCATTCTTTTTCAATCCTAAATTTTTGTGTGTATAAACAACAAGTATGGGGACAACTATTCCTGGATTTGGTCTATTTTCCAAAAAACTGTTCAAACGGTGAAATGATGTGTGGTTTAAAGTAGTCTCAATAACTGTTTCCAATAAAAAGGTAGATTAATACCCACGATAGTGATACTTTTATCTAATTCACGTACTCTAAGTAAAATCTTAATTCTTCTATGGCGAAACATCAAAGGATTATTGATTATGATTCTAACTAGTTAAAATTTCAGCCTTGAAGATTACAATGATATGCTTTTAGGAAGATAAAAATGTAAATGTGGACATCTAGGTCATGGTAAAGAATTAAGAAATGGGGTTGGTGTTTTGCCAGCTGGTTGGCTTGAGTTCTTTGTAGATCCTGCTTATTAGACGTGCAGCATGCAAATATTTTCTTCTATTTGTTAGGGTGTCTGTTCATTCTAATGATTGTTTCTTGGCTGAGGAGTTTTCAATTTGATCAAATCTCATTTATTTTTGTTGTTGCTGTGATTGCTCTGAGGGTCTTCTTCATCAATTCTTTGCCAAGGCTGATGCCTATACGAGTTTTTCCAACTTTTTCTTCTAGAATTCTTATGGATTCATGTCTTCATTGAAGTCTCGTATCCTTCGTGAGTGGTGAGAGGTGTACCCTTTTTCATCTTCTGTATGTCTTTATCCAATTCAGCACCATTTATTGAATAAGGGATCCTTGCTGCTGGTGTGTGCTTTTGTGTTCCAAATATATTTGGAATTAGTTATATACACACAAAATTGATATTACACCAAAATAATCTGAATGTTTCACCAACCTACTATACCAAGGCATACACTACATCTTCTGTACACACTCAAACTTACACACCCACTAAAGTTAAGATCTGTGTCCTTTCTCCCTTGGATGCCTACCATCGCTCAAACTACAGAACTGGTTTAACCTTTATTGAACAACCTTGTGAACGATCTAAATATCCTACAATGGTATCTGATTATGTTGTCAAAGTTTTTACTGAACGTCAGTTACTTAAAAAAAAATGCCCATTCAAACCTGAGACTGTAGACCTCCCTGCAGAGATGCTAGGGCCCTCCCTGTCCTGACTTCTCAGACAGTAGATTCCCACATCTTACCAGTTTCTTCTTCATCTTCACTGATTAGTTTAGGTCTCCAGCAGGTTAACAGCTGTTAACCTCCTAGTTCACCTCTGCCTCTACTCAGTCATCCTCAATTCCTTACACCAACTGCTGTCATATGAATTTTTAAAAAAGAAAATAGCATAGAACTCCAAACTGTCAGATAAAATTGCGAAGTATTTCACAAGGCAGGATCTCCCTCTGTCCTCAGCCGCACAGCTCCGCTGCCGCCCCCTCCGCAGGCTCTATTTGCCTCCTCTTTGCTTCTGCTCGTGACATTTTCTTCCAAGGGCAGCTGACAATTGTCTTAATAATTCTCTTGTTAGTTTTCAAAACCAAGATCAAGTAGTATTTTATTCCTCTAAGAAAGTCCTTGTCCATGATGCAAAATTGAAATTATACTTTTCTTTGTCCCAAAGTATAGACGGTGTGTATGTGTAGGTGTGTGTATAGTAGCTCTTATTATACTAAATTTTAATCACTATTTTTAAGTTTTCCTTGCCTTTTGGACTTTGAGACATAGAGAGTTACACTCAGGAGAGTCCACTGAAAATGGACAAATGCTCATTGCAAATTGAAACTCAGAAAAATCTTTGTTTCCTCAGTAGTTGGATGGAAGATGAATGACCTATATACAGGTTATTAAAAATGTTAGTAGTTTAGCATGTTCTGTGTTTCTTGTTGATATGCAAACACACAAAAAAACAAATGCAAAATCCACAGAAAGTTAAAAATAATCATTACAGTTCAGTTGTTTTTTTCTTTTTTAAGATTCACGTACCTTTCTGTTCACCAGATGTGTGTGTTTTTCCCTTTATCTAACTTTCTAGATTTGGAAGTTTGCGCAAATGATGTTGATAAAGGAATCTGTTAAAACACCTGCATTTGTGTAATTAATTAGAAAATTTCTGAATAATTTAATAATCTAGTTTTATATTAGATTATCAATATCACAAATGGCATAAAATGTACCACATATCAAAACCATTTTGTATATTTAAATTGTGATTTATTTTGTCTCAGTGTTGTTATAATAACTCTGGAAAATTTAATTTTTATATCAGATTCTATAACTTATATAACTGTAACTTATAACATAATATTGGAAATTAAATTCCAATATAAGACTCCCGTTTACCTGAGATCACCAAATCACTTTTCTGTGATTTCAAGTCAGCAATAAACTAAAAGTTCCCACTAATTTATTTTGATTGAATTAAATATGTGCACTCTCCACATCTATGCTTCTGTATCTTCAAATATTTCTCTAAGACAGTTCTTTAGAAATTTTGACATGTACAAGTATCAATTTCAGAGAGTTAAAATTATCTTTGAGTATTTGATGTATATTAATTCTGAATTTTCCTTCTACCTTCATAAATAGTGCAGATTTGCATGTGTGTTTGCGAGTATGGAGTTTGAATCGCTCATAGCTTCATTGAATTTTAGGATAATCATAAGGATGTAAACTAGTCATGATGGAGATGCTATGATGACAATAGCACTGCTTCCTTGTTTTCTGGATACACAGCACCGTGTGCAGATGCATGCCGTTAGACTCAGGTGATTTATCAAAGAACTAAATTTAAGGGACTTGGCCATATACCCTCTACCCAGATGAGACAGGGCACAAACACAGGCCAAACTTCATCCTCCTTGTACTATGGAGGGGTGTGAAAAACAAGGCTATTTGATTACGTCCGAGCCTTCTGTTTAACAAGTTCTATAATTATTATCCTTTTTATCTTTCTTTTGTAGTTATTATCCTTTTTTCTAAGTGCATTATTATGTTCATATTGTCTATACTATATATGTGTGTCTATGATATATATATGTATTTTTTTTGAGGAAAGCATGAAACAGTTTATTAAGGATAAGAAAGGTAAGTTTAGAGAGTAAGAAAGTTTACAAAATGGGATACATGTGTCAACGACAGGAAACAGCCCTCCATTGCCAGAGCAAGTGGGCAGAGGCCCATATTGCCCCGTATTACTCTTCAGAATCTGGAACTACTGGAAAATATCCATTTTCTGTTTTTTTAGCTTTGTTATTGTTTTAGAGGTTACTAGTTGCACTTTCTTACCTGCTATGGATCAAATTTTCTCTTTAAATATTTTGTCTCTTAATTTAGCCATTTCTAATTTCCCCTAAAACTCTCAAAAATAAATACAGCCATCATATTCACTGAAGTTTTATTTTAAACAACTTTGAAAAAATATTATGATTTATGTTTCCCTCTCGTTACCTTAATCTATTTATTTTTTTTTCTTAAAATCATTTAGCTCAAATGTCTTTTACCTGAATTCTTTAGTAAGTGGGATACTAGGTGGACTTAAATCACTAGCATTTTGAAAATTTTAATATATGCTAAAAAGGAGAAATTTTTTCTAGGATTCATTAACTTTAGGATTCATATGAATAAATATCATTAAATAGGGGTCTTTATGAAACTTACAGAATGTTTACTAGAACTTTATTAATCTCTAGTAGAATCTTCCACAAGGAATATTTGTGTGTCCAAGAATCCTATAGGCTATTGTTCATCACAACCCACGTTAGGAAGAATGTGGGTTGGAAGTCAATTCACTTCAGTGTTATACTGAACTCAATTTCTCTCTCTCCCTCAGATGACTTAATGCCCCACCCTCCAGCAAAAATACCTACTCTGTTCCAATTATTCCAATAGGGGTGAAAGGTAGAGTGATGAGTGAAAAGAGCAGAAAATGTCATGGTTCAATATAGCATTTATATTTTATACAAGAGAAAAATAATACATAAATAACATGAATTCAGGCAGAGGTGAGTACTGTGCCCCCGACACACACATATAACACCAGCACATGAAATAGAACTGAGGACGTGCTACACTGATCGCCAGGGTGGTTCTCTCTGAGAAGGTGTCATTTTGGCTGAGACTTGAATGGAAGGAGGAAGCCAGACTTGTGAAGATGAGGAGACGGAACGCTACAAGCAAAGGGAAAAGCAGATACAGAGGTTTGTGGGTGGTAGTAAGATTGGTGTTTTCCAGGAACACAGAGCCTCCCGGTGTGGTTACAGCAACATTAATGAGGACGGAAAAAGAAAGAAGCTGTAAGTCTGGCGAGGATGGCAGTGACCAGGCCATCCATGGGCAGGTGTGGAGCCTGGATCTAAGTGCAATGAGAAGCTTTCCGAGGGTTCTGAGCAGAAGGATGTCATGAATTTTAAAAGATCACTCGCTGCTGTGTGGAGAATAGCTAATTAGAGAGCAAAATAGAAATAGACCAACCATTCAACAGACGACACCATCAGCCCAGATGAGCGAAGGTTTCTTGCACTAGGATGGCAGCAATGCAAATGAGTTGTATTTCAAAAAGAAACAACAGGATTTGTGGATGGGTAAGGTGTGGGAGCTGTGAGAAAGAGAAGGAATGATAATTCCTGAGTTAGATTAAACAACAGAGTGGATGTGACGCTGTGTATTAATGGGAAGAGACTGGGGGAGGCAGAGGGCAGGACGACATGGGGATGAGAAGATGATGATGTTTTGAGATCCAACAGAGGTGTCCAATAAAAGCCTGGTTTTATATATATAATAAATTTAAAGCTAAGAAGAGAGAGTCAGGCTGGAGAGTGTTCACAAGACTGATATTAAAAGTTATAGGAGTGAATATAACTCTCAGGTCACTGAGAGGAGTAAAATTTTTAGAAAAGAAGGCATGACCTACCATCAAGCCCTGGGAGAGACATAATTTGAATTTTTTCAGTTTATATCTGATGTCTTTAAAAATTACCCTGTGTCTTTATCAGTGGACAAAATCAGGATGCTTTAGTATCCTCTCAGAAATTAAAGATCAAGTTCTAGGGAAATCAAAGTACAAAGCTATGAGATCAGACCCAAATCAGACCCTGGAATCATATTCTAAACCAAATGAGATAACTCTGAAGGTAAAAATTGAGTCTCATAATTCAGATATAGGAAAACTGGCATATTTTCTACCCCTTCACTAAATTCTTTAAAGAATTACCATTTAAATTATGGTAATTCTTTAAAGAATTACCATTTAAATTATTACCATTAATAATTATTGTGAGAAGTCCTCCACAATTTGTTTATAGTTTAAATAAAATCCCAATAAGAATTCAAAAATAAAACAAAGCAAACAACCCTGTGATAGTAAAGCTCAAAACTGTTGATTTTCAGAAAGGAAAATTGAGAAATCGTTGATAAAATCCAGACAGGGAAACTTCCCAAAGTCATTCAGGTCATACGCTAGGTAAAACTTTAAAGTAAGGGCTCTGTTAGAACAGACACTTCATTGCCATAGGGAATCTAGGAATTTTTAAAATGCTGCTAGTACTGCAATGCATGTAATGTTTGATAAATTCTAACCTGAAAATCTGCTTCAGCAATTAAAACAATGGAATAAAACCCCCGTGGATTCATGATAATGAAATTCACCTGCATAGAAGCAGCTGTTTGTTTATATTATGCCTTTCCACCACCTAGGAAGTGCCTATATAATCAATAATCAATTTACCAGTTTCTGTTGTTCTCCAGATATAAGCATAATTTTATTTTTTATTTCTAGAAGAAAGCATATTTTCATTTTTACAAGAAAGTATCTTACTAGTGTTATCACATTGTTCCCAAGACAAGTGAAAAGCGGGCATAATAAAATCATTTTATTTAAATATCTGCCTAAAGTAGGATAACTCTTGGGAGAACTAAAGACTACATCATAAGAAACAAAGAACATAAATATTGAGATAGCCATTAAGAAATTAAGGCTAATTAACATAACAGGATACATTAAGGCTTTATTTCATATGAGTGTTTTGCTGGGAAATAACTAGCAGGTTGGGTTGTCAGCAGCTCCAGTTTTATAAAATACGTGTTTTCACATCTTGGCTGTAGTCCACCATGGTTGAGGACAGGCGGGGCAGCCACGGCTGTGAGAGCTCACCCAGGAAAGCGGAATTTCTGGAACCAGGGAGTATTTACAAAGTGTAGAGTCTCTTATCTGTGTTAGATTAGATAAACTAAGTTGTGACCATTCCAGAAGACCATCAGGTAACATAGTGGTGGTGAAAATTAGGCAAATGGAGGAAAACTGTAATAAAACTAACCGCTAAAATTGAAAAGAACAAGTCGGAATCACGGCCACAGGCCAGGGGGAAAGAAGCACAATTTCAACAGCGATTGGCTGGATTTGGTGTAAAGTGCTGGCTCGTTTGAAAGTCAATTGCTGGACACAATTATGAGAGAGACTTCATCTAACAAATGCAATCAGTGTAACCTAATTCCTTGTGCCCTCAATGAATCCCAAACAATAATATATATACACACACACACCCCCAAAAAATCAGTTGCTGTCATAAATAGATGTTTCTGAACAGAGAGTAATAAAGAGATAAAAAAAAGTTTTATTTAATTTTATCAACATTTCCAGATATACCTCATTTCCATTTTCACTCTTTCCAAATCTGTCCTCTTTAATTAAATGTAAAAGTATTATTAAAAATGCCTCAGTTATATTAAAAGTTACTTAAAAGCTGTCAGATTATTTCTGACCATGAATCTAACATAAATTTAACGTGTGGGCTTATATATTTTAAAAAGTTTTACTTATATTTACTTTAATGTTTAGAGATCAAATGAGATTAACACATTTCAAAGACTCTGGTAGGCACAGTATTCACTCAAGTTGATGTGTGGTTCTGAGAAACAATAAATATTAGCCCTGACCACAAGCAGCGTGAAATGGGGTTTAAAGAACACATTAACATTCTGTGGAAATGTAATTACAACATAATAAGAATTATATTACTGTTCAATATTTTTAAAGATCATTAATAAATAGAAAACTACAAAGATAGAAAAGCCGCAAATCTTGACATATTTCACATATGTAGCAGGGTTCATATTTGGTGACGTGAAAGAATTCTATGCTTGCCATCAGGGCTATCATGCGTTCCAGGGCTTATTTTATCCATATATGTGGCTTTCCTTCATTATAAAGCATCATAGTAAAACAAATGAGGAAAAGGTAAATCCTGGCCAGAAAATTGTTTCAACAAATTCATCTCCAATTTAATTGATAGAAGTTTCAAGTCCACTACATCCAACAGTTGTCCGGCTTCTGTCTGCTGTGCACCATGTTCGAGATATCTTTTGGATGAATGTTCCAAACACATTTCCATTCTTTACTAATTCATAGGCTCAACCAAAATAGACTGTTGGAACTGTAAAAAATAGTAGGCTGCCAGAATGATTTAGTCTGGAAAGGTCATTTATTTGTTACTTCTCTGAAGCTGTTCAGCCTATTTTGCATACCAAATAGCTCCAAATTGAAAAGACTTATTAATTCCATAGAAACAGGGTCAGAATGTGAACATAATACACACTGAAGCTCACTCTATTTTTATAATGCCGTAGAGAGGGAGAGTGGCTGCAGTTTAGGAAGTAGGTATTTTTTTTCAAAGATTCAAGACTACTTTAAAAACAACAACAACAAATAGATGGAAATAAGCAAAAAGCATGAAACTTAAATCACAAAGCCACAATCTCAGTCTCCTAATTCTCTTTACACTTTTGCATACTAAAACATAAATGAATACTTCTTTTAAATAGTTGAAATATGTATATGTATACGTTGTTAAGAATATTTCTATTTTTCATGAATGTTTGTCTGTACTCTGCCTTGTTCCAAATGGTAGCAGCTTGTGAAACTGCGAAAGTGTTTAGTCCAAACTGAAATGTGCTGTCATATTCAATATGCCCAGCTTTCAAAAACAGAGAAAATCAAAGAATAAAAATATCTTCCGTTGATATTGTTTATTTATATTGAAAACACATTTAAATGACATTCCCAATAAATTAAGTAAAACATATTACTGAAGATAGTTTTATCTCTCCTGTTTTCATTTATAATCTGGCTACAAAAAAATTTATAAACTTTAAGTTTATATGTTAGTTAATATATTTTTAAATTACATCTATGGCTTATATTTTATTTGAAGAATGCTGACCTATAGAGTATTTATGTTTTGCTTTCAATGATCAAATAATATTCTCATATATTATTTCCTGGGATTATTACTTATTAAATCATTCCACTATTGGACTTTCCAGAGATGTCCATGAAATGTTTCCGGTTGTGCATAATAGCATAATGAATAGCTTAATGTTTACAGGTTTCTATTTCTATTGAGTTATTTGATGAGAACAAAGTGGTAGAAATATATTGAACTGAAGGTCATAGATAGTCTTTTGGCTCTTGTTACGTATAAATATATTGAATTTCATAGAAGGGTTATATACACTTACAATATCTACAGCAATAAGTTATTATAACAGTTTCACCAAAACCATTCTAGAATTAATCGTGTTAAGAAAATTGTCACTTTTATGATTAAAAAATGCTCTCTCAAGTGTACTTTAATTTACACTTTTTGGTTTTTACAGATTATGAATATTACATATCTTCTGCAAATTTTCTCTTATCTTTTGCCTCTTTATTTAAAATTTTAAGTTTTTTATAAATCTAAAGGAAATGTGTGCATTTTAGTAAAAGATGTGAGGATATAGACTGAATTTGATGATCATTGAATGCCTACTCTATTCTAAGTCCTGTGCTAATAAATCTATATGTTTACTTTACATTTAATTTACACCTTAATCTTAGACATACATATTGCGAATCTAATTCAAGCTACTGGAATAAAGAAGTTTAAATAAGTTTACTGGAATACAAAACTCTTTTAAGAGAAAAGGCCTGGACAATATAGGCTTTGTCTTCAAAGCCTGTATTTTTGCCACCATATAACTTTGTCCTTATAAAATAAATAATTACTTTTGTCTATTACATTTGATGTATGTTTTACTTTGTATTGCCATTCCAATATCCACTTATGGTATAAAAATAATACAGACAGGCAAACAAACAAAAACTCTTTACTTGTGACAATATTTTTCTAACTTTTAATGTGGTATAAGGTTTGTGGAGAAATATTGAAACCATTAGAAAAAAAGTTTTTAAAAAGTTAGATTTGGGGACAAAAGTCCATAATGCCGACATTTGTGGAATCTTTATACTTCCTTCATTGAGCGAATATTTACTGGATAGATAAATAATCTAAATGTCAAGGAGAGAGGCAAAGTACCTCCTTTCTCACGTGACATGGAGTACATGACCAAAACAAGTGTTGCTTAAATACATCACAGAAAGATTCACAAAAAATGTGATATCTACTCTCCATAGATGAAGAGGAATTCATTTAGTATTCAGGATAGAAAACAATATTCCAGGTAGAGGAAATAGCAGAACATATAGCTAGGAAAGGACTTGGTATATTACAAAACGCTGAAAATAAAAGTTTTATTGATGCTTATATTGCTGAATTAATTGAGAGAAGATGCATTTGAATGAAACTTACTATTTACTGAATATCTCCTGTTTTTTGACACTATTGTATGTGTTGTTTTCTCTAATTCTGGTTCCATTTTCAAAGGGAGTGCAGTGCTTTAAAGAAACAAATGACTTATTTAAGCTCACACAGTCGTTACGTGGTTGTGTCAGGCGTCAAACCAACGTCTTTCTGACGGTAGCGTCACATCTTTTAGGTATTATGTTTCTAGGTTTGTGAGGGGACTCCTTTAGATATTGTGTTGTATTGAGGGGACAGATTCCATTTAACTAAAATTAATTTTAGTTAGGGAAGAAAAATAAAAAAATAAGAAAAGAAAATAGTGACTAATTCTCACATAAATTGGTTTTAATTTTGACCAAAGTACATTACTTACACATTAATTTTTAATTCAACTTGTTAATATATTGTTTAGGATATTGCATCTTTATTTATAAGTGACATATGTTTGTAATTTCCTCTTTATAAGAATATCTTGGTGGCGCCTGTGGCTCAGTCGGTAAGGTGCCAGCCCCATATACTGAGGGTGGTGGGTTCAAACCCGGCCCCGGCTGAACTGCAACCAAAAAAAAAAAAAAAAAAAAAAAAAGAGTATCTTTTCTCCAATTTTAATAACAGGTATACCCAGATCAAGTAGAATGATTTTGAAGTATTTCTTCTTTTTCTATTATCTATAAGATTTAGCATGATCTGTTTTTCGAAATTATCTTTTACTTTTATTTATAAATATCAGTTGTCTATTTTTTGATACTTAAAAAAATTAATAAGAAGAAGTTAACTGATGACTGCATACTGAATCTGAGTCAAAGCATTCTATAATAGACATACTCTTATTTGACAATGTGAATGTTACTTTCTTTGCATTATTATTGCTTAATACTTCTATGTAGCAATTGTCTGATTCCTTTTCTGAATGTATTTATGTTCATTCATTCTTTATGAGGTTTTTGTCTCTAGTCCTTATCTTAAACATTGTTATTGTTATTAAATTTTAAGCCTTTTTAATTTTGTGAAGGCAAAAAAAAATGGAAACCTAATAAACACATGTATATGTAAAATAAATTAATTTTGAAACGTCAAAGCTAATTAATGACGCTGTTTGTAGCCTGTAACTTGTGAAAGAAGGAGTCAGCCGGAAGAATCAATAAACGTCCCAAACACTCATTGGACTAAAAAGAAAGAGAAGGTTTGAAATTCATATTAGAACTGGAACAATAACACTCAGAGATTCCCTTCCTGGAGGCAGTGAAAAGAGAGAATGTCAGGAGGGCTACTACTTTTCTAGCTTGGAAAAGAGATTGCTAACCATTATGCTATTAATGTGAGAAGAGAAACAGGAAAGAAAAATTGGGTGGAGATAGTGAATTCCATTGTTCGGTTTTGAATTGAGGAGACTGGAGACTATAAAACTGGAGACACAGACATGTCAGCTTAAAATGCAGGTTTAACACTGAAATGAGAGGGTAGAGCTGAAAGCATAGGGTTTATTCATTGGCCGAGACTGTCAGGTAAGGCCACTTAGAGAGAAGGGACTGAATAGTCAGCCAGAGTGTGATGATGAGAAAGATGTAACAGGGAAGAAAACCTTGAAAGTATCCGAGGCTCTACCAGATGGGAGCATGAAGATGGCAGAGACCAAGCCAGATGGAAGGGGTGGTGGGTGTGCAAACAGAACACACAGAAGGAAGGGACATCAAGAAGCCGCTACAAAATACAGAAAGTCAAATTCATAGGAAAATGTGTCAGATTGACAATGAGAAGAAGCTATAGAATTTAGTCCTGATGAGGTCTCTTATGGCCTTAAGGAATGCCTATTGTGTCATCTATGAGGGGGAAATTTAGATTTCAGTTATATTTCCGTTTAAAACAAAAATAATACTGTGTGAGTCAAAGTTACAAGTGTGCCCGTCGCCCAGACCATCTACAATGCACCCTCTGGGTGTGAATTTATCTACCCCCTCCACCCCTCCCAGCTATTTGAATCTGATGAGTGTTATTTCCATATGTGTACATGTTAATCAATTAGTTCCAATTTCATGGAGAGTCAATATGGTGTTTATTTTCCATTCTTGTGATACTTCACTTAGAAAAATGGTCTCCAGTTCCATCCAGGTCATTACAAAAGGTATTTGCCATTTTCTGTTCATGGCTGGTAGTAACCTCTGGGATGTAGATGCCACATTTTCTTAATCCACTCAAGTACAGATGGGCACTTGGGTTGTTTCCACATCTTGCAGTTGTGACTTGTGTTACAGTAAACAATCAAGTGCAAGTGTCTTTTTTGTAATGGGTTTCCCACCCCCCACCCAGTGGTGGGATTGCTGGATCAAATAGTAGGTTTACTTTGAGTTCTTGGCGGTATCTCCATAGTACTTTCCATGTACACTATATGACTTTGCACTCCCACAAACTGTGCGTGAGTGTTCCTGTCTCCACATTCACACAGGACTCGTTGTTTGGGGACTTTTTGATGAAAGTTATTCCCCCTGAGGTTTTGATTTTCATTTCCCTGATGATTAGGGATGTTGAACATTCTTTTGTATGTTTCTTGGCATTGGTCTATCTTCTTTTGAAAAACTTCTGGGCATGTCTTTTACTCATTTTTTTATGGGGTTGTTTGATTTTTTTTTTCCTTGATGATTTTCTTGAGCTCTTTGTAGATTCTGGTTATCAACACTTTATTGAATGTAGAGCATGCAAATATTTTCTTCATTCTATAGGTTGTCTATTCGCTGTAATTATTCTTTTCCTGGCTGTGTAGAAGTTTTTAATTTGATTAAGTCTCATTTGTTTATTTTTGTTGTTGTTGTGATTGCTTTTGGGGTCTTCATCATTAATTCTTTGCTTAGTCTATAAGTGTTTTTCCAACATTTTCTTCTAGAATTCTCGCAGCTTCATGTCTTAAGTCTGTTATCCACTGAGCATTAATTTCATGCGTGTTGAGTGGTGTGGATCTTGTTTCTGTCTTCCACTTGGGACCCAGTTTTCTCAGCACCATTTATTAAATAGGAATTTTTCTTCAGTGCAGGTTTTTGTTGCTTTGTCAACTATCAGATGACAATATTAAGATATTTTTGTATCTGTTCTGATCCATTGTCGGTGTCCCTGTTCTTGTGCCAGCACCATGCTGTTTGGGTTGCTACAGTCTGGTAACATAGCTTGAAATCTGGTCAAATCAGTCTGTTTTCTGGTTCCATATGACATGTTCAAGTATTTTTTCCTGGTCTCTGAAAAATGACATTGGCATTTTAGTGGAGGTTGCATTGAATCTGTATACCACTTTGCAGAACACAGACATTTTAACAAGGTTGATTGGCCGATCCACAAGCACGGTGTGTTTTTCCATCTGTTTACATTCTCCTTTTTTTCCACCTTCCTCAGCATTTCATAATTCTCCGTGTAGAGGTCTTTCACTTCCTTAGTTAAATATATTCCTAAGTATTTTATTTTCTTTGTCGCTATATTGAAGGATATAGAGTCTTTAATTTTTTCCCCACCTTGACTATTAGGAGTGTATGTGAAAACTAATGATTTGTCTACACAGATTTTTAAACAGATTTTGCTGAATTTATCAATTCCATATAATTTATATATCAACTAGATATAAGATCATATCATCAGCAGTTTATAAACCAAAATTTTTGTATTCTCATTATTTTCAGAAATAAAAATAAATAAATAAACATGCATGAAATTTGTGATAGACATTTACATGGACATTTGATTGTATTGGGGAATTTTTTTAATAGTTTTTGAATGGTTTTATAAAAAGTTTTTATCAGCAAAACAATTGGGACCCCTTCCATTGCATTGGATGGAAACTTTCTTATCTTCTAATAAGCATTGTCTCTATCCCTCCTGCTTATAAAATTTAAAACAAAAAGTTGTTATCTTCTAAAGATACATACTGAAATATTGATGGATAAAATAATACCATACCTGATCTTGTTTCAAAATACAATGGAAGGAGGACAGTAGGTCAGAAACACATATGAAACAAGACTACCCATGAGTTAATAATTCTTGAATGAGGGTGAATGGAGGTTCATTTTTTGATTCTGTGTGTATGTGTGTGTATTTGAAAATTTCCATAAGAAAAATCTCGAGGGGAGGAGACAAGATGGCGGACTGAAGCCAGCTTTCCACAGAGGCTCTCGTCCTGAAGGAGAGTTAAGGGATGAAAATTTAGCAAGTAACCTGATGGATTTGAGCAGCACCAAGAGAGAAAGCTGAAGAACGCACATCAACCCCGCTGAGGAGAGCTGCGACCACAAGGACTCAAACAAAAGGTACAAAACCCATCACCAAGTGGACGGATGGGAGTCCCACCTCCCCCATCTGATTGGCTTAAGAGCCCCACAAACAAACGAGCAGAAATCAAAGGCCCTCCCACTACACTCCATGGGAGAGACCTACTGAAATCTGGACCTATCTCCCCTACTAGGGCACCAAGGCATTCTCCTGCCAGGCATAAAACTGTATAAATCTGTAAATAGCCTTTGCCTGCAACTCTGAACTCCCAGCCCTCCTTGGGCAGCAATATAACCAGGCATAAAACTGAGTGGAACTGTGTGAGCTCGCTGACAGTGGCTCTGGCTCCCAGCACTGCATCCCCCGCCCCCACCCTCACTCTGAGATCTGGAGACCTGAGCGGCGGCGGTGCACCGGGCATAAACCTGAGTGGAACTGAGTGTGCTCACTACGGCATCTCTGGGCTCCCAGCACTCCCCCCCCCCGCCCACACTCTGGGACCTGGAGGCCTGAATGGCGGTGGTGTGCCGGGCATAAAACTGAGTGGAACAGAGTGTACTCCCTACTGGCGGTTCTGGGCTCCCAGAGCTCCACCCTCCGCCCACACTCTGTAAACTGGAGGCCTGAGCGGCAGCAGTGTGGCCAGGCAAAAAACTGAGAGGAACTGAGTGTGCTCACTACCAGTGGCTCTGGGCTCCCAGCGCTCCATCCCCCACCCTCACTCTGAGATCTAGAGGCCTGAGGCGGCGGTCCAAGCCAGGCAAAAAACTGACTGGAACTGAGTGTGCTTGCTACCAGTAGCTCTGGGCTCTCAGTGCTCCCCCCCCACCTCCAGCCCTGCCCACACTCTGAGATGTGGAGGCCCGAGTGGCGGTGGTTTTGCAGGGCATAAAACTGAGTGGATCTGAGTGTGTTCGCTACTGCTGGCTCTGGGCTCCCAGCGCTCCACTCCCCACCCTCACTCTGAGATCTGGAGGCCTGAGCGGTGGTGGTGAGGCCAGGCATAAAACTGAGTGAAACTGTGTGTGCTCACTGCTGGCGGCTCTAGGCTCCCAGTGCTCCCCTCCACCCTCACTCTGAGATCTGGAGGCCTGTGGCCTGGGCGTGCAGATTCTTGGGGGACTTATCAGGGCGTGGACAGTGCCTGATCTGCGGCTGGTCAGTGCTGACTCTGGGGCACGGGAGTGAGACTGGGAGAGACCCACACCAGAGCAGCAGTTCCCTGAGGCAGCTAAAGCCACACCCACTGTCTCCCTGGGCAACCAGAGGAGGCCCCCCATAAGTAAAGAATTTGCCTGAAGTAACTCACAGACCCAGGAAGCTTCCAGGGCGGGGCCGACTCAGAGAGCTGAGACTTCAACCCAGAGTAAGTGTTTCACTGGGGTCAAACAGAAACCAGCTGAAAATAAGACAGAACAACTTAGCCCCACCAAACCAGACAGGGCCCCAGTCTCTCAGGCCACAACACTGTACGGGCCCTCAACAAAGCCCCAGAGGAATAATCAAAGGGAGTAAAACAAACATGGGGTGGAATCAGCGGAAAAACTCTGGTAACATGAGTAACCAGAATAGATCAACCCCCCAAGGAAAGATATGGCAGATGTAATTGAAGATCCCATTCATAAAAAACTGGCAGATATGTCAGAAATCGAATTAAAAATTTGGATTGCAGACAAGATTAATAAAATGGAATTAGGAATCTGAGGAGAAATTCAAAATTTGTCTCAAGAATTTAACGAATTTAAAGACAAAATCACCAAAGACTTAGACACACTGAAGCGAGAATTTGCAGCCCTCAAAGATACAAAAAATACAGTAGAATACCTCAGCAACAGAATGGACCAAGCAGAAGAAAGGATTTCTGACATCGAAGATAAAGCCTTTCAATGCTCCCAAACTCTCAAAGAGGAAGAGAAATGGAGAGCAAAAATGGATAATTCTCTCAGAGAGCTCTGGGATAACTCGAAGAAGGCAAATATCTGACTCACAGGAATTCCTGAAACCAATGAAGTGGCCTCGCTGGGCACAGAGGCCCTTCTGCATGAAATTATGAAAAAGAATTTTCCAGACATGCCTAGAGAATCTGAAATTCAGATAGCAGACAGCTTCAGAACCCCAGCATGACTCAATCCCAATAAGACATCCCCCAGGCATATCATAATTAACTTCACTAAAGTTAATATGAAAGAGAAAATTCTCAAAGCGGCCAGGCAAAGGAAAACTATTACCTTCAAAGGCAAGAACATTAGAATGACTGAAGACTTCTCTGCTGAAACTTTTCAAGCCAGAAGAGGGTGGTCATTGACTTTTAATCTCCAAAAGCAAAATAACTTTCAACCCTGGATCTTGTATCCAGCTAAACTGAGTTTCATTTGTGATGGAGAAGTTAAATATTTTAATGACATTCATATGTTGAAGAAATATGCCATAACCAAACCAGCTCTTCAGGATATCATCAGACCTATCCTACATAATGACTAACCCAATCCTCTAGTACAAAAGTAAACTCACTCAGAAACTTTGGATCAAACTCCAACTTCCACAATGGCAAAAGGATTAAAAATGTCCACTGGACTTTTGAAAAACCCGATACCCAAAATTTCACCAAACTTATCAATATTCTCCATTAATGTGAATGGTTTAAACTGCCCTCCAAAGAGGCATAGGTTAGCTGACTGGATACAAAAACTCAGGCCAGATATCTGTTGCATACAAGAGTCACATCTTAACTTAAAAGACAAATACAGATTCAGGGTGAAAGTATTGTCATCCATATTCAGGGAAAATGGTAACCAGAAAAAAAGCAGGCTTTGCAATTTTATTTGCAGATACAATAGGCTTTAAACCAACAAAAGTAAGGAAAGACAAGAATGGTCACTTAGTATTTGTTAAGGGTAATACTCAATATGATGAGATTTCAATTATTAATATCTATGCACCCAACCAGAATGCACCTCAATTTATAAGGAAACTCTAACAGATATGAGCAACTTGATTTCCTCCAGCTCCATAATAGTCGGAGATTATAACACTCCTTTGGCAGTGATGGATCGATCCTCCAACAAAAAGTGGAGTAAAGAACTCTAGATCTAAATCTAACCATCCAGCATTTAGATTTAGCAGACATCTACAGAATATTTCATCCCAAGATAACCGAATACACATACTTCTCATAACCCATTGAACTTACTCCAAAATCGATCACATCTTAGGTCACAAGTCTAACCTCAGTCAATTTAAAGGAATAGAAATTATTCCATGCATCTTCTCGGACCACCATGGAATAAAACTTGAGCTGAGTAACAACAGGAATCTGCATACTCATACAAAAACATGGAAGTTAAATAACCTTATGCTGAACGATAGCTGGGTCAGAGATGAGATCAAGAAGGAAATTGCCAAATTTTTGGAACAAAATGACAATGAAGACACGAACTATCAGAAACTCTGGGACACCGCAAAGGCAGTTCTCAGAGGGAAATTTATACCACTGCAAGCCTTCTTCAGGAGAACGGAAACACAGGAAGTTAACAATTTAATGGGACATCTCAAGCAACTGGAAATGGAAGAACACTCCAACCCCAAACCCAGTAGAAGAAAAGAAATAATCAATATCAGAGCAGAACTAAATGAAATTGAAAACAAAAGAATAATACAACAGATCAATAAATCAAAAAGCTGGTTTTTTGAAAAGGTCAACAAAATAGATAAACCTTTGGCCAACCTAATCAAGAAAAAAAGAGTAAAATCTCTAATCTCATCATTCAGAAAGGACAAAGACGAAATAACAACAGACTCCTCAGAAATCAAAAAAATCCTTAATGAATATTACAAGAAACTTTACTCTCAGAAACATGAAAATCTGAAGGAAATTGACTGATACTTGGAAGCACGTCACCTTCCAAGACTTAACCAGAATCAAATGGAAATGTTGAACAGCCCCATATCAAGTTCAGAAATAACATCAACCATACAAAACCCCCCAAAAGAAAAGCCCGGGACCAGATCGTTTCCCATCAGAATTCTACCAAACCTTAAAGAGGAATTAGTACCTATATTACTCAACCTGTTCCAAAAGGTAGAAAAAGAAGGAAAACTACCCAACACATTCTATGAGGCAAACATCACCCTGATCCCCAAACCAGCAAAAGAGTCAACAAGAAAAGAAAATTATAGACCAATATCACTAATGAATATAGATGCAAAAATATTCAACAAGATCCTAACAAACAGAATCCAGCAACACATCAAACAAATTATACATCATGACCAATTCGGTTTTATCCCAGGGTCTCAAGGCTGGTTCAATATACGTAAATCTATAAATGTAATTCAGCACATAAACAAATTAAAAAACAAAGACCATATGATTCTCTCAATCGATGTAGAAAAAGCTTTTGATGACATCGAACATCCCTTCATGATCAGAACACTTAAGAAAATTGGTATAGAAGGGACATTTCTTAAACTGATAGAGGCCATCTATAGCAAACCGACAGCCAATATCATATTGAATGGAGTTAAATTGGAATCATTTCCACTCAGATCAGGAACCAGACAAGGCTGCCCATTGTCTCCATTGCTTTTTAACATTGTAATGGAAGTTTTAGCCACTGCAATTAGGGAAGAAAACGTGGTCAATGGTATCCATATAGGGTCAGAAGAGATCAAACTTTCACTCTTCGCAGATGATATGATTGTATATCTGGAAAACATCAGGGATTCTACTACAAAACTCTTAGAAGTGATCAAGGAATATAGCAGCATCTCAGGTTACAAAATCAACATCCATAAATCGGTAGCCTTTATATATACCAACAATAATCAAGTTGAAAAAACAATTAAGGACTCTATCCCATTCACAGTAGTGCCAAAGACGATGAAATATTTGGGAGTTTATCTAACAAAGGACGTGAAAGATCTATATAAAGAGAACTATGAAACTCTAAGAAAAGAATAACTAAGAATGTTAACAAATGGAAAAACATACCATGCTCATGGCTGGGAAGAATCAACATTGTTAAAATGTCCATAATACCCAAAGCAATATATAATTTCAAAGCAATCCCCATTAAAGCTCCACTGTCATACTTTAAAGATCTTGAAAAAACAATACTTCGTTTTATATGGAATCAGAAAATACCTCGAATAGCCAAGGCATTACTCAAAAATAAGAACAAAGTAGGAGGAATCACGGTACCAGACCTCACACTATAATACAAATCAATAGTGATCAAAACAGCATGGTAGTGGCACAAAAACAGAACAGAATAGAGAACCAAGAGATGAATCCAGCTACTTACCATTATTTAATCTTTGACAAGCCAATTAAAAACATTCAATGGGGAAAAGATTCCCTATTTAACAAATGGTGCTGGGTGAACTGGCTGGCAACCAGTCTTCAGTAGAAGACTGAAACTGGACTCACACCTTTCACCGTTAACCAAGATAGACTCTCACTGGATCAAAGATTTAAACTTAAGACATGAAACTATAAAAATACTAGAAGAGAGTGCAGGGAAAACCCTTGAAGAAATTGGGTTGGGTGAGTTTTTTATGAGGAAGACACCCCGGGCAATTGAAGCAGCTTCAAAAATACACTATTGGGACTTGATCAAACAAAAAAGCTTCTGCACAGTGAAGAACACAGTAAGTAAAGCAAGAAAACAGCCTTAAGAATGGGAGAAGATATTTGCAGGTTATGTCTCCGACAAAGGTTTAATAACTAGAATCCACAGAAAACTCAAACGCATTAGCAAGAAAGAAACAAGGGATCCCATCACAGGCTGGGCAAGGGACTTGAAGAGAAACTTATCTGAAGAAGACAGGCACGTGGCCTTCAGACACACGAAAAAACGCTCATCATCTTTAATCATCAGAGAAATGCAAATCAAAACTACTTTGAGATATCATCTAACTCCAGTGAGACTAGCCTATACCACAAAATCCCAAGACCAGAGATGTTGGCGTGGATGTGGAGAAAAGGGAAGTCTTTTGCACTGCTGGTGGGAGTGCAAATTAATACATAGCTTTTGGAAAGAGATATGGAGAACATTTAGAGATCTAAAAATAGACCTGCCATTTAATCCTGTAATTCCTCTACTGGGCATATACCCAGAAGACCAAAAATCAAATCATAACAGATATTTGTACCAGAATGTTTATTGCAGCCCTATTCATAATTGCTAAGTCATGGAAAAAGCCCAAATGGCCATCGATACACGAATGGATTAATAAATTGTGGTATATGTACACCATGGAATACTCTGCAGCCTTAAAGAAAGATGGAGACTTTACCTCTTTCATGTTTACATGGATGGAGCTGGAACATATTCTTCTTAGTAAAGTGTCTCAAGAATGGAAGAAAAAGTACCCAATCTACTCACCCCTACTATGAAACTAATTTAGGACCTTCACATGAAAGCTATAACCAAGTTACAACCTAAGAATAGGGGGAAGGGGGAAAGGGTGGGGAGGGAGGGGGGAAGTAGGTAGAGGGAGGGAGATTGATAGGATTACACCTGCGGTGCATCTTACAAAGGTATATGTGAAACTTAGTAAATGTGGAATGTAAATGTCTTAGCAAAATAACTAAGAAAATGCCAGGAAGGCTATGTTGACTAGGGTGATAAAAATGTGTCAAACAGTCTATGAACCAAGTGTATGGTGCCCCATGATCATATTAATGTACACAGCTATGATTTAATAAAAAAAAAGAAAAAGAAAAATCTCTTTTACAAAGAAAAGATAACAATAATACTGTTAATAATAGTAATAGCATTACTTGCATGATATTTTACAATGTCTAAATAAAGCTACTGATGCCCTTGATTAAAGAACATTTATGTTTTTTCAGAAAAAATAATTCAGGCAGATTTGGTGACAGTGAAATAACATCTAATCCTGAAAGCCTGAGACTTCTCCAACTTCATATCCCATAGGTCTTCACACTGGGAAGATACTGATGTTCAACAGGTTTTTAGGCTTGAATGCATTCTGGATCTGCCTTGCACAAACTCACAGATGAGTGTACAGCCTCAGTGCCTCATCTTAACCAAAGGATAATAATCCCTTTCCTTGGTGACTGAACATTTAACCTGAAAGGAAAGCAAAAAACACAATAAGGAGCTATTGCTAAATAAATATTTTCACCTTTAGTTCCTATAAAAGGAAAAAATTCAGGTTTATTTTTAAAATTGGCAAGTTATTGGTAAAGATTATTTAAAATTAGCTGAGCAAATGCCATAAATACTGCTAAAACATTAGGACCTTTTATAATTTATCAAAGGAATGGAACCATTTTCATAATCAGAAAAACACATCATTTTTGAATGTGCCAAAACATTGAAATTTCCTCTTTTCATGTCTCTGTGATTGCCCTACATGTCACTGTCTACAGGATTGAGTATTTTTCATCTTAAAACTCATTTTTTATAACATTAGATCTGAAAACATTAAATAGGGCTGCAATAGTCTTCAACTATATTTTTTAAAGCCTGAATGTGAGGAGCTTACAGTATTTTTTTGGTACGTTTTATATGCAATTTTAAACACTTTCCTATGTGGGAGAACAATTACATTTTCATTTTTAGTATCTTGTATACACAAATCAATTCTAAAACAATAATTTGATAGAAGTATTTAGATTTTGCTTCCTGTGAACCAAGCCTGTGACATATTTCTCCCAAGTGACTCCTGGTTACTCTCATTTGGAAAATGAAAATAACAGTTCCCGTCTCCTATTTCAGGGGTTCACATTTTGTTAACAAATCTAAAAAAGAGATATTTTTCAAAGATTATTTTCACTCATGTTTGCTGTTGCACCTCCAGATTAGCTAGGTCTAAAATCCTATGAGGAAATAAACTACATAAGTAAAAGTTATTCAATTATCATATGAGCAAATTGCAGGGTGTTTACATTGGCATAGATGATACTGTGGTATAATTCAAGCATATGTGTTTATTTTGCAGTAATAATTTCACATGAATACTAACACCTCTTTTCATATATCTTGTCCTTTATAATGAAGAATTTTGTTAAGTTTACACTATAACCATGTAAATTAGTAATAATTTTTTTTCCAAAAATTATGTTTGGTAAAAAGAGGTTTTGTTATAATAGTATTTTCCAATAACCATTTTATTGTGGAACCACAATTTACCTTTAACTTTAATATTTTTTAATTGTTTTGAAATTTAAATTATATTAATAATTACAATCCTTTATCTAAAATGGCATCTAAGGACACAGTCTCTTTTTCAAACATGTTATAAGCTAATTTTGGATGTTTCTGATTTATACAATCTTTGTATTTTATAAGATGATACGTGTAGGTCTTTGAAATCTTTTCAGAGAGTGGTACTTTGGTTCTAGAAAACAAATTAAAATTACCATTTACTGTCATTATTTGTATCAAATATTATTACAGGCAGTAAAAAAATATTCAAAGGTGAATTCACTAGTGAGGTAATGCAACTCTTGTGAAGAGCAAAAACTATCTTCAATATATGTGAAACATTATTCCCAGAGCTATGGAAACATATAAAGAAAACAGATGCCACTGCATTCATACATTGCTGAATATACAATATAATCTGAATGAAGATGCAGTTGAATAAATGAAAAGGAGACCTAGGCTCAAATGAAAGATTATAGTCCTTGTACTAGCAAATCTTCAGATAAATATGGGAACTTATTTTCAATAACCTCCTCTCTAAGCACGTCAGGGAATTCAAAGATGGATAAATCTACAACTTAGTATGCAAGGAAGAAAGCACACAAAACTGGGGATAGAGTAAATATAAGAAATGAAGGGTATGTTATGGACAAAATGCTAGTCAGTATCAAAGGGGCCAGGAATCATGCATGTTTGGTTGAAGAGTTCAGAAAATGCGGGAGAAAATAGCTTTCATACTATGCGTTTATAATTTAAAGACTGTTATTTAAACACCTAGGAAGGAGAGATGCAGAGTGGAAAAGACACAGCAGATAGAAATATGGCAACTGTTCAATAAAAATATAAATGCACATAAATGTTTTACATTGTAAGTTTAAGATTATATCCTTATAAAACAAATATGTACAAATTGGTCTGATTTTATACATAGATATTCTTAGAACAAGAGGTCATGAAACAAAATGATTTTTGTAAAGTTCAGATTAATATGAGGATGGATACAATTAGGCCAAATTAATTGCATGTGTACAGTAAAGTCCAAGTCGTAGTTGTATCTTTGACCCGTGCATTGCACCTGTTGAGTGAGAAGCTGCCCTTCTCCCTCCTCCCTCCAGCTTCTTGAATTTAAGTGTATTATTCCCTCATGTGGGCACATAGTTGTTAATACAGTAGTTTCAACTTACTGTTGAGTACATGTGATGCTTGATCTTGTGATACTTTACTTAGGAAAGTATAGTCCAAATCATTACATGTTGTTAAAAAAACCAACATGTCCATCTGAATAGTATTCCACGGAATCCCTATAACACAGTTAATTAATCCATTCATAGGTTGAAGAGCACTTGGGTTGTTTCCACATCTTTGTGATTGTGAATTGAGCTGCTATAAACATTCAAGTGCAAATATCCTTACGGTAAAATGACTTTTTTCTTTTCGGTAGATACCTAGCAATGAGATTGCATGATCAAATATATGGTCTACTTTTAGTTCTAGCTTTCCATACTTCTTTCCAAAGAGGCTATATTAATTTGCAATACCAACAGCAGCACAAAAGTGTTTTCTTCTCTTCACACTCCAGCAGCACCTGTTGCCTTGGGACCTTGTGATGCGGGCCATTCCCACTGGGGTTGGGTGATATCTCAAAGTGGTTTTCATTGGCATTTCTCTGATAATAAGACATAGTAAGTTTTTTTTTTTTTGCCTATATGTTTGTTGGCCATTTGTCCCTGTGAGAAAACTTTCTGTTCATTCTCTTTTCCAGTTTTTAACGGGGTTGTTTGTTCTTTTCATGTTGATTTGCTTGAGTTCTTTATAGATTCTTGTTACTATTCCTTTGTTGGATTTGCAGCATGCAGATTTCGTCCCTCATTCTGAAGATTGTCTCTGCTTTGTTGATTGTGTATTTAGTGGTGTGGAAACATTTTTATTTGTTTCTGATGTTTCTGCAATTACCAATGAGGTCTTCTTCATAAATCAGTAGCCTTCACACATGCCGAGAACAGTCAAGCTGAGAATCGAATTAGAGATAAAATGCCCTTCACTGTAGCATAAAAGGAAATGAAATACCTTGGAATATGCTCAACAAAGGATATGAAGAATCTCTACAGAAGTGACTATGAAACACTGAGAAAAGAAATAGCAGATGATCTCAACAGATGGAAGAACATACCACGCTCATGGCTGGGAACAACCAGCATTGCTAAAATGTGTATACTATCTAAATCAATTTAATACAATCCCCATTAGAATACTAATATCACATTTGAAGATCTTGAAAAAATTGTTCTTCATTTCATATGGAACCAGAAAAAGAGCCCAAGTAGCCAACATAATTCTATGAAATAAAAACATCTGGAGGGATCACAGCATCCAACTTCAGGTTAAACTATTAGTCTACAGTGATCAAACAACATGGTATTAGTATAAAAATGGAGCATAAATCTATGGAACAGGACTGAGAATCTAGGGATGAAACCAGCCTCATATAACATCTGATCTTTGATAAAGTAAATAAAAGCATACATTGGGGAGGAAAACCCCTATTTAATAAATGGTGCTGGATGAACTAGTTAGGCAAATTTAAAAGACTGAACCCAGACCTGCGCATCTCACGATTTACAAAAATTAACTGACGATGGATAAAAGATTTAAATCTATAACACAAAAACTCTAGAAGAAAGTGTGAGAAAAACTCTGAATTTCTTTGGCTTAGTAAAATGACTGTTTAAAACTCAACTTCCCATTGCTTTCCAACATCTTTTAGGAGACATGTTGCTAAAAGGGATGGGGCTGGGGGAGAAAAGTTGGGTTCCCAAAATGCAAAACAATAATTTCTTAATGTCCACTATTTGTTTCATACAATTTAAACCTCTGAATGTTCCTTGTAAATTTGTGTCTTTATAAACACAAAAGCTGAGCTTCCCCCTGCAGGCCTAAAATTTAAGTCTGACTGCTGTGAGCTTTCTAGAGGTTTGGTAAACCTTCCTTTACCCTAAGCACCCTCAGAAACGTTTGCACATTGTATGCTGGTATTAAAATATCACATGAACCCTATAAATCTATACAACTATTATGTATCCATAATAATTAAAATAAAATAGTAAAGTCCATAGACACATGAGCCATTTGTTTTCTTTTTTTCATGTTCTCTATCAATCTTTCAATTCTACTTTTCTGATTGTCAATCCATCTTCCATCTGGCAAATTCTTTCTTTTTTTTTCTTAATTGTTAAAACAGCTGTGTACATTAATGTGATTGTGGGGCACCATACACTGGTTTTATAGACTGTTTGACACATTTTCATCATACTGGTTAACATAACCTTCCTGGCATTTTCTTAATTATTGTGTTAAGACATTTATATTCTACATTTACTAAGTTTCACATGTACCCTTGTAAGATGCACCGCAGGTGTTATCCCACCAATCACGGTCCCTCCACCCTCCCTCCTCCCTTCCCCCTATTCTTAGGTTATAACTGGGTTATAGATTTCATGTGAAAGCCATAAATTAGTTTCATAGTATGGCCGAGTACATTGGATACTTGTTCTTCCATACTTGAGATACTTTACTAAGAAGAATATGTTCCAGCTCCATCCATGTAAACATGAAAGAGGTAAAGTCTCCATCTTTCTTTAAGGCTGCATAATATTCCATGGTGTACATATACCACAATTTATTAATCCATTCATGGATCGATGGGCACTTGGGCTTTTCCCATGACTTAGCAATTATGAATTGGGCTGCAAACAACATTCTGGTACAAATATCTTTGTTATAATGTGATTTTTGGTTTTCTGGGTATATACCTAGTAGAGGAATTATAGGATTGAATGGCAGATCTAATTTTAGATCTCTAAGTGTTCTCCAAACATCTTTCAAAAAGAAATGTAATACTTTACATTCCCACCAGCAGTGTAGAAGTGTTCCCTTTTCTCCACATCCATGAAAACATCTCTGGTCTTGGGATTTTGTGATATGGACTATTCTTACTGGAGTTAGAAGATATCTCAAAGTAGTTATGATTTGCATTTCTCTGATGATTAAAGATGATGAGCATTTTTTTCATATGTCTGTAGGCCATGCACCTGTCTTCTTCAGAAAAGTTTCTCTTTAAGTCCGTTGCCCAGCCTGCGATGGGATCACTTGTTCTTTTCTTGCTTATACGTTTGAGTTCTCTGTGGATTCTGATTATTAAAACATTGTCAGAGACTTAACCTGCAAATATCTTCTCCCATTCTGAAGGCTGTTTGCTTGCTTTACTTACTGTGTTCTTGGCTGTACAGAAGCTTTTTAGTTTGATCAGGTTCCAGTAGTATATTTTTGAAGCTGCTTCAATTGCCCGGGAATCCTTCTCATAAAATACTCGCCCAGACCAATTTCTTCAAGGGTTTTTCCTGCACTTTTTTCTAGTATTTTTATAGTTTCATATCTTAAGTTTAAATCTTTAATCCAGTGAGAGTCTATCTTAGTTAATGGTGAAAGGTGTAGGTCCACTTTCAGTCTTCTACAGGTCACCAGCCAGTTCACCCAGCACCATTTGTTAAATAGGGAATCTTTTCCCCACTGAATGTTTTTAATTGGCTTATCAAAGATCAGATAACGGTAAGTAGCTGGATTCATCTCTTGGTTCTCTATTCTATTCCAGATATCTACTTCTCTGTTTTTGTGCCAGTACCACACTGTTTTGATCACTATCGATTTATAGTATAGTCTGAGGTCTGGTAGCGTGATTTGTTTTTATTGCTGAGTAATGTTTTGGCTATTCGAGGTTTTTTTCTGATTCCATATAAAACGAAGTATTATTTTTTTCAAGATCTTTAAAGTATGACAGTGGAGCTTTAATAGGGATTGCATTAAAATTGTATATCGCTTTGGGTAGTATGGACATTTTAACAATGTTGAATCTCCCCAGCCATGAGCATGGTATGTTTTTCCATTTGTTAACACTTTCAGCTATTTCTTTTCTTAGAGTTTCGTAGTTCCATAGTTCTCTTTATAGAGATCTTTCACATCCTTTGTAGATAAACTTCCAAATATTTCATCTACTTTGGCACTACTGTGAATGGAATAGAGTCCTTAACTGTTTTTTCAGCTTGACTATTGTTAGTATACATAAAGGCTACCGATTTATGAATGTTGATTTTGTAACCTGAGATGCTGCTATATTCCTTGATCACTTCTAAGAGTTTTGTAGTAGAATCCCTGGTGTTTTCCAGATATATGATCATATCATCTGCGAACAGCAAAGGTTTAATCTCTTCTGACCCTATATGGATACCCTTGATCACCTTTTCTTCCCTAATTGCAATGGCTAAAAATTCCATTACAATGTTAAACAGCAGTGGAGACAATGGGTAGCCTTGTCTGGTTCCTGATCTGAGGGGAAATGATTTCAATTTAACTCCATTCAATATGATATTGGCTGTAGGTTTGCCATAGATGGACTCATCAGTTTAAGAAATGTCCCTTCTATACCAATTTTCTTAAGTGTTCTGATCATGAAGGGATGCTGGATATTTCAAAAGCTTTTTCTGCATCAATTGAGAGAATCATATGGTCTTTGTTTTTTAATTTGTTAATGTGCTGAATTATACTTATGGATTTAAGTATATTAAACCAGCCTTGAGACCCTGGGATAAAACCGACTTGGTCATGATGTATAATTTGTTTGATATGTTGCTGGATTCTGTTTGTTAGAATCTTGTTGAATATTTTTGCATCTATATTCATTAGTGATATTGGTCTATAATTTTCTTTTCTTGTTGGGTCTTTTCCTGGTTTGGGGATCAGGGTGATGTTTGCTTCATAGAATGTGTTGGGTAGTCTTCCTACTTTTTCTACATTTTGGAACAGGTTGAGTAATATAGGTACTAGTTCCTCTTTTAAGGTTTGGTAGAATTCTGATGTGAAGCCATCTGGTCCTGGGCTTTTCTTTTTAGGGAGATTTTGTATGGTTGATACTATTTCAGAACTTGATATGGACCTGTTCAACATTTCACTTGACTCTGTCTAAGTGTTGGAAGGTGATGCGCTTCCAAGTATTGGTCAACTTCCTTCAGATTTTCATATTTCTGAGAATAAATTTGCTTGTAATATTCATTAAGGATTTTTTGAATTTCTGAGGAGTCTGTTGTTATTTTGTCTTTGTTGTTTCTGATTGATGAGATTAGAGATTTTACTCTTTTTTTCCTGGTTAGGTTAGCCAAAGGTTTATCTATTTTATTGAACTTTTCAAAAAACCAACTTTCTGATTTATTGATCTGTTGTATAATTTTTTTTGTTTTCAATTTCATTTAATTCTGCTCTAATTTTAGTTATTTCTTTTCTTCTACTGGGTTTGAGGTTGGAAAGTTCTTCCTTTTCCAGTTGCTTGAGATGTCCCATTAAGTGTTAACTTCCTCTCTTTCTGTTCTCTTGAGGAAGGCTTGCAGTGCTATAAATTTCCCTCTAAGGACTGCCTTTGCAGTGTCATAGAGGTTCTGATAATTCGTGTTTTCATTGTCATTTTGTTCCAAAAGTTTGGCAATTTTCTTCTTAATCTCATCTCTGACCCAGCTATCATTGAGCATAAGTATATTTAACGTTCATGTTTTTGTATGAGTATGCAGATTCCTCCTGTTACTGAGTTCAACTTTTATTCTATGGTGGTCCGAGAAGATGCCTGGAATAATTTCTATTCCTTTAAATTTACTGAGGTTAGACTTGTGACCTAAGATGTGATTGATTTTGTGTATGTTCCATGGGCTGATGAGAAGTATGTGTATTCAGTTTTGTTGGGATGAAATGTTCTGTAGATGTCTGCTAAATCCAAATGTTGGATGGTTAGGTTTAAATATAAAATTTCTTTGCTCAGCTTCTTATTGGAGTATCTATTCAACACTGCCAAAGGAGTGTTGAAATCTCCAACTATTATGGAGCTGGAGGAAATCAAGTTGCTCATGTCTGTTAGACTTTCTCTTATAAATTGAGGTGCAATCTGGTTGGGTGTATAAATTTTAATAATTGAAATCTCACCACATTGAGTATTACCCTTAACAAATATGAAATCACAATTCTTCTTTTTCCTTACTCTGTTGGTTTACAGCCTATTGTGTCAGCAAATAGAATTGCAACACCTGCTTTTTTCTGATTACCATTTGCCTAAAATATGGAGGACCATCCTTTCACCCTGAGTCTATATTTATCTTTTAAGGTAAGATGTGACTCTTGTACGCAGCAAATATCTGGCCTGAGTTTTTGTATCCAGTTGGCTAACCTGTGCCTCTTTAGAGGACAGTTTAAGCTATTCACATTAATGGAGAATATTGATAAGTCTGATAAAATTTTGGGTATCGAGTTTTTTGAAAGTCCAGTGGACATTTTTAATCCTTTTGCCACTGTGGAAGTTCGAGTGTGATCAAAAGTTTCTGAGTGAGTTTACTTTTGTGGTAGAGGATTGGGCTGGTCATTATGGAGGATAGGTCTGAGAATATCCCGAAGAGCTATTTTGGTTATGACAAATTTCTTCAATATACGAATGTCCTTAAAGTATTTCATTTCTACATCATAAATGGAACTCAGTTTAGTTGGATACAGGATCCAGGGTTGAAAGTTACTATACTTTAGGAGATTAAAAGTTGATGACCACCCTCTTCTGGCTTGAAAAGTTTCAGCAGAGAGATCTGCAGTCATTCTAATATTCTTCCCTTTGTAGGTAATGGATTTCTTACATCTGGCTGCTTTCAGAATTTTCTCCTTCATATTAACTTTAGTGAAGTTAATTATGGTATGCGTGGGGGATGTCTTATTCAGATTGAGTCATGCTGGGGTTCTGAAACTATCTGCTCTCTGAATTGCAGAATCTCTTGTCATGTCTGGAAAATTCTCTTTCATAATTTCATGGAGAAGGGCCTCAGTGGCTTGGGAGGCCACTTCATCACTTTCAGTGAATCCAATGATGCAGATATTAGCCTTCTTCGAATTATTCCAGAGCTCTCTGAGAGAATGATCTATTTTTGCTCTCCATTTCTCTTCCTCTTTGAGAGTTTGGGAGCATTCAAAGGCTTTCTCTTCAATGTCAGAAATCCTTTCTTCTGCTTGTTCCACTCTATTACTGAGGGATTCTACTGTATTTTTCAGATCGTTGATGGCTGCAAATTCTTGCTTCAGTGCATCAAAATCTTTGGTGGTTTTGTCTTTAAATGCTTTAAATTCTTGAGACAACTTTTGAATTTCTCCTCAAATTTCTAATTCTGACTTTTGAATTGCTTCTTGAATTTCTATTTCCAAATTTTCCTCCATTCTAGTAATCTTGTTTGCAATCCAAATTCTGAATTCGATTTCTGACATGTTGGCCAGCTGTTTATGAATGGGATCTTCAGTTACATCTGCCATATTTTTCCTTGGGTGGTTGATCTATTCTGGTTATTCATGTTACCAGAGTTTTTCCCTGATTCCACCCCATGATTCTTTTACACCATTTGACTTTTCCTTTTGTGCTTTGTCGAGGACCTGTACAGTGCTATGGACTGAGAAACTGGGAACCTGTTTGGTGCAGTGGGGCTAAGTGGTTCTGTCTTGTTTTCAGCTGGTCTCTGTCCAACCCTAGTGAAACAGTTACTCTGGGTTGAAGTCTCAGCTGTGGAGAAATACCAGCAATTTAGTCACCCTGCCCCCCACAGGCAACAATTGGAAAAGGAAAATCAAACCTTCCTACAGCCACACGCTCAGGGCACCACTTGAATAGTCCTAGGGTAATTGGCCCAGTTCAAAAGGTCCAAATCAATTGTCTCAGTCAGCTCCTGTCTCAGGTGGGAGAGTTTAAAAGGTCTCTGGCAACTGGATCACAGGGGTCTGGTGACAACTCAGATATGACTTACTCTGGTGCTCCATGAAGTCAGGAGGACCCACCCAGAAAATAGATTAGTCTGGGAAGTTTGATGCCTCCTTCCCCTCCTTGCACCTCTCTCACACTCAGTCACTGATAGCCCTGCAGGGCTGTGACCCAGTTGCCTCTAGTGAACAGATACTCCATGGGTTTGGACCTGCCTGAATCACAAGGCAATCTGTATCTACTCAGCTTGGCCACTGTGCTCTGCCTCCATCCAGCAGGGGGAGGTGAGGCCTGACAACCTCGTGCACTTAATGGAGGCTGGGGGGTGTTCACTCAGTTCCTGCCCTGCCCCTGATTGATGTTACTGACAGAACAGAACAACTTTGTGGGAATTTGTTTCTGTCTTTGCTAAATTCCCCAGCAGAACAGAAGCTGTTTTGTGTTTCCAGAGTCTGCGCCTCAAGCCCTGTCTTTACTCCTACAGGTTTGTATTCCATTAGCTGTGAGTTCTAGCCTCCTGCTTCCTTTGTCTATAGGCTGACAATTCCCTGAGGGCCGGGTGCATCTTAGGCTCAGTAAAGCAGTCCTCTTGGTCATCCCCGCCCTGGGAATTTCCTGGCTCTGTGCATGTGTTTTCTACTCCCTGTGCTCTACCCAGGCCAGTACCACCTCAGGCAAACCTTTTACTCATGGGGCCTGCGTTTCAGTCCCACATCTGTTGTGCGATGCTTGCCACCTGAGAAGATGCCTGGCCTCCTCTGGTTGCCCTGGGAGACAGGGGATGTGGCTTCAGAATATCTGGAAGTGAGCCCTATTATTGCCAAAAACGGCTGCTGTTCTGTGCTTCGGGGCATTGCTGCTCCGGTGTGGTTCCCTCTCAGCCAACCATCCTCTCCTCACTCCTGTGCCACAGAATCTGCACTGACCAGCTGCAGTCTAGGCCCTGTCCACACCCCTCAAGAAATCACCCAAGAATCTGGACTCCTGGGGACAGGCCTCCAGACCTCAGAGTGAGAGTGGAGGAGAGTGCTGGGAGCTCAGATTTGCAGGTAGAGAATATATACAGTTTTATACAGTTTTATGCCTGGTGGGAGAATGTCATGGCACCCTAGTAGGGGAGGTAGGTCCAGTTTTTAGAGGGTCTCTCCCATGGAGTGTAGTAGAAGGACCTTTGAACTCTGCTCATTTGTTTGCGGGGCACTCTGAGCTGTTCTCATGGGGGAGGGGACGCCCATCCTCTTGGTGATGGATTTTGTAACTTTTGTTTGTATCCTTGGTGTCGCAGCTCGCCTCAGGGGGGTTGATGTGCGTTTTTCAACCTTCTCTCTTGGTGCAGCTCAAATCCACCAGGTTACTTGCTAAATTTCTGTCCTTTAACTCTCCTTCTGGATGGGAGCCTCTGTGGAAAGCTGGCTTCAGTCAGCCATCTTGTCTCCGCCCTGGCAACTTATTTCCTTGGTATCTGTTATATTCGTCAAGACGCGTGTCACATTCCAACAGGTATGGATTTGACACAGAACCTGTTTACTTTCAAAGTCTTTAATCAGGTAATTTTCATTAGGATAAACTCTTTACCTTTTCTTTCTTACAATGTTCATTAAATTTACTCTTTTTATCCTCAGTATGGACTGCTATGCTTTTACCCTGCCAATTCATGGAGGTTTTTTATAATTGATAATTGATTCATCACAAATGTTTTTTTCCCCTGCTGCATCTATCACAATATCAGATTTTCCCAGAGTTTATTGCTGTTTCTCTGCTTCCAGGCCAGGCCTTGAATTATTGGTGAATAAAGATTCAAACACATGAAGGTAAATCCCCCCTTAAAAAAGTACAGCATTTTTTTCTTACTCACTACAGCAAAACATTTTGTAATTCACCAAGTTTTTTTTTTCATCTTTACCACAGTATCGATAAAGCAACACCAAAAATTACATATTCTTTTTATTTTTTATTTTTATTAGTATCTTTCATTTATTTATTTAGAGACAGAGTCTCACTTTGTCAGCCAAGTTAGAATGCTATTGGTGTCATAGCTCACATCCACCTCAGACTCTGGGGCTTCAGCAATCCTCTAGCCTCAGCCTCTGGAGTAGCTGGGTCTATAGGTATAGATTACCATGCCTGGCTAGTTTTTCTATTTTTTAGTAGAGATGGGTCTCATTCTTGCTCAGGCTGGCCTCAAATTCCTGAGTTCAAGCAATCCACCCACCTCAGCCTTCCAGAGTGCTGGGATTACAGGTGTGAGCCACTGTTCCTGGCCTGCATGTTCTTTTTAACTCCCCAATTAACATGTACTTTGATAACGATTCCCAATGTGAACTTCCTCAGATAAAATATTTTCCAACTCAGTACATCTTCCACATTTATTTCTTATTCTGTCATTTGGTGTCTGAAAAAGAGTATTCTTCTTCTGCATTGCAATACTACTACAGTAGGACCTCCATATTTGACCACCTTCCTACACTGACCATCTCCTTACGTTGACCTGACTTGCATGCACGGAGCAGGCACCACACGCCTGTATCAGTACAGTCACTGGTTCCTTATGTTGACCACCACTGTGTGTGGATGTGCTCGCCACAGTCCCTGGGTTGTCCACTCAGAGTTTCTACTATAACCATATGACTAACTGCTTGCCTTATATGACACGATTCCCTTCCTTGGCAATGTCCATTTCTCAAAGCTGAATGTCTAGCTAAATTTTAAAAAGACAACTATTTTAAATTGCACACAAACTTTATGTACACCCTTGCATAGTCAGTAGATGTCAACCTCCAGGATTTTTTTAACGTTTCCTCACAGCCATTGTCATGTTCTTTCTGATTTACTTGCACAGTGTGTGTGTCACTGTCCTCTCTCCCAGCTCCTTTCAATCCTGCTGCCACCAGGACTGAGGAGGCGGGACTCAGGAGATATCCTGACTTCCCTATTGTAAAAATATCTTTACTTGGTTCCAGTCTTATTTCTCTCCAATATATTGGAGCCAAATTAATCTTCTGAGAACAATGCATGGTGACTTTTTTTTTTATTGTTTTTTTTTTTTTTTTGTAGAGACAGAGTCTCACTTTATGGCCCTCGGTAGAGTGCCGTGGCCTCACACAGCTCACAGCAACCTCCAAATCCTGGGCTTACGCGATTCTCTTGCCTCAGCCTCCTGAGCAGCTGGGACTACAGGCGCCCGCCACCACGCCCGGCTATTTTTTTTTTTTGGTTGCAGTTTGGCCGGGGCTGGGTTTGAACCCACCACCCTCAGTATATGGGGCCGGCGCCCCACCGACTGAGCCACAGGCGCCGCCCAGTGACTTTGTTTTGACAGCACATCAATTGCCCAAGAGTTTCAATTTAAAAGTTGGACACTTGAGACTCGCCTTAATTGGCTGACTTTTGTTTTATAATTTTGCACTGTTCCTCAATACAGGGCTTACATTCCAGTCTGGCAGGAACGGTCATGCAACATTCCAATGGACAATTTATTTCTGCAGCTTCAGGTCTGTAGCACCTTTCAAACCCACTCCATGTGCCTGAAGGGAGTTCCTAGTCATGGTTCCAGCTTCCATGGCTGCCACAGTACAGAATGTGAGCCCAGCGCCCTACTCAGGAAACATTAGTGTGTCTGAAAGATTTAGAAAAGAAAGGCATCAGGTGACGGGGTTGACAGTATTCTCAGCATTTAAAGGCAAAAATATAAAATTTTCTACACAAAATTATCAATTTAGCATTCTGTGCCAATTAATTTTTATTATAACCTCTTCCTTTTCATAATCTTCTCAACTTGGCTTATTCACTCACAACTGTATTAACACACACTTTAAAACTCAAATTGCTTTCTTATTAACTACTCAAATGTGCTCTTCTAGGCTTCAATTTGAGGAAATCTTACCTCAGAACGTATCATTACTGGCCATCTCTTCATTCTTGAAAATGAGCTTTTTCTATTTAACATAAATTATTCTTAAAGTTCCTTTTATTTATTTTTTTTTTTTTGTAGAGACAGAGTCTCACTTTATCACCCTCAGTAGAGTGCCGTGGCATCACACAGCTCACAGCAACCTCTAACTCTTGGGCTTAGGCGATTCTCTTGCCTCAGCCTCCTTAGCAGCTGGGACTACAGGCGCCCGCCACAACACCCGGCTATTTTTTTGTTGCAGTATGGCCGGGGCTGGGCTTGAACCCACCACCCTCGGCATATGGGGCCGGCACCTTACTCACTGAGCCACGCCGCCCTTTTATATGACCAGTAATTAACTCTCCAATGCTTCACTTTACATTCTGTCCTCACTAACATCACAAACACAAATATTTCCTGAAGCCTAAAAAAAATGTTGTTTCTCTATGTTTCTTCTATTGATTTAATCTTCATTAATAGCTATATATAGATGATGCTAGAATATGTTTATCTCTGATTTTTTTTCTGAATTTTTGTCATACATGTCCAAAATCTTTCAGAATACCTATATTGAATATCTTCTAGTATTCCTAAATTTCCCACATATATAATTTAAATAAGCCTTCCGTCCCAGCTTTCTGGTATCTTTGAATCCTGCTATTACTCTTTCAATAGCCCTATCTTAGAATGTCTGTCCTCCAGGGTCCTCTGTATGAGGCAGATTCATAACCAAATTAGAATATAAATTCTATAAAATGCTCACAAACTTGTCTCCAAAGTACTAAATAACAAGTTCATAGACTACTAGAAATTCCCTCCTCAATCAGAATTGCAAGCAGCTGAGGGTACATGATAAGAACACCCTCACGTAAGAAAGAGGGGGTGCCATACGTTTAACCAGGGTGAAGTGGAAAAGAAGGAAAGTTTCCATGAAATTTTACATTATTTCTATTTGTTTTCAACTCCTTCTAACATGTTGAAATACAATTAAAGCTGCAAACAATAAGAAATATGCCCTTCTGACAAAATTTTTGACATATCCCAGGTGCGTACAACTTGTACTTCAACTTTCCTGATCCTCACAATGTAAAATTTACGATCTGTTTTAAAACTGTTTTCAGTAAAAGACATAGATGAATTCAATGATAGCTCTGTTTCAATGATAGCTCTTGTTTTATGCTTGCAATGACTTTTAGGAAATTCAGTCTTGGCTCACGTAGTTCAGTGAGTAGGGCGCCAGCCACAAACACCATGGCTGGCAGGTTTGAGCCAGGCCAGACCTGCTAAAACGACGTCATCTCCAACCAAAACATAGCCAGGCATTGTAGTGGGCGCCTGCAATCCCAGCTACTTGTGAGGCTGAGGCAAGAGAATTGCTTAAGCCCAAGAGTTTGAGGTTGCTGTGAGCTATGACGCCACAGCATTTTACAGAGGGCAACATAGTGAGACTCTGTCTCAAAAAAAGAAAAGAAATCCTTGATTCAGAGTGTGTGCTACTGTGTGGCATAAACTCTACTATAGCGTTGTACAAAAACATCTATTCCAAGTTTTTGTTACTGACATTCAAAATTCAACATAAAGGCAAGCAGAGAAGATAAAAAGGAAGTCAAATAAGGAAAGATTCTGTGAATTGTTTGGAGGTTATGTGAATCACATTTGGGAGACATATGGGGGTATTAACAATTAACAAGGAAGGTAGAGACTGAATCATAGTCATAGGAAACTGGAGAGCCCAAGCAAAGGATTAGTTTAGAAAGAGGGGAGCACAGAATATTTAGGAATAAAGATAAAATGCTATTGTTAGCAATTGAAGGAATAATACTTGCAGTTAACAATGCTACAAAGGATGTAGCATTGAACACATTTTGGAATATACATGAAAATCTTTTTTTTTTTTTTCTTATAGAAAAGAGGAGAGATCTGACTTGCAATCACAAAGAGAAGTGTAAGTTACATTCATACAACCTACTTACTCAGGCAGGGTAGAGAGTTATTCATTTCAGAAAGATATATGTCAAAATGATCAGTACAAATAGATTGTAGCATGTTAGTGGATTGCGTTTCTGATTCCAATAATATAAAACTCTGGGTATTCCAAATACCTAAGAATGTCTTGAAATATGTATATAATATTAGTTCATCTATAAAATTTTCCTCTGTATTACCTAGAATGATTAGGGAAGAAAAGCAAAAGTAAATAATAAATACCTAAAAATAAATAGTATGTTGTTCTTATAATCTAATGTACAAAAACACTGATCACTTCCATCTAGGTTAATATAAAGGATGTAAAGTCTCCATCTTTTTTAATGGCTGAATAGTAATCCTGGTAAACATATACCACAGCTTGTTAATCCATTCCTGGGTTGGGGGGCATTTAGGCTTTTTCCACATTTTGGTGATTGTAAATTGAGCTGCAATAAACAGTCTAGTGCAAGTGTCCTTATGATAAAAGGATTTTTTTCATTCTGGGTAGATGCCAAAAAGGTGGTATTAGTTTGCAGTCCCACCAGCAGTGCAAAAGTGTTCCTTCTTAGTAAAGCATCACAAGAATGGAGAAGCAAGAATCCTATGTACTCTTGAAGACATTCATTCATTTATAAGGGAACTTTTCAAAGCTTTAAGACCAAATTTTAATTTTTTTACATTTATATTATTCAGACACACAGTTAATTGTACATTCATAAAAATAATAAACTTCAGGATTAAACTTATTAACTATCTGTGGCAGAAAAGTACATATAATTTTTAACATATGTGAGGTTTTTTTATACATTTCAAACTTTAAAACAAATTCTACTCTCTGAATGTGCTGATATTTTAGATTTTAAATAAATAATTATTCTTTATGGGAAATGTAAAAATTCCAGCATGATACTTTTTCTCATAGAGGGATTAATAAGAAATACTTTAGGAGGTCATCTTTTAACTTTGTTGGCTTTAAAGCATTTAAAACATATCCTTAAATAAACTGAAGAAATATTTTCTGGAATATTTTAAAATTTTAAAGGAATTAAAAAATGTGCATGAGAATTTTCATTTTACTTTACATCTTTAGTAGCAATGTAGATGGCAACACAGTAGCTACATGTTTCAAGAAGTAGCTATAAGACCACAGTAACAATTAGGATTTACGTACAGATTCAGAAGTCAGATATTTTTGAAGAAAGGCAGATTTCCTCTCAAAGACCTATATAATTTCCCAGCTGAGAACATAGTTGCTTCCCAAATGGTACAAACTTCTGTGAGACCCAACTCTGAGATCTCAATTTTGGGGCAAGTTGCATAACTTGCTTCTGCCTAAACTACTCCTTCCCCCCAAAAATCCATAAATATTTCTACTAGACTGACTAAACAGTTGAAAACTTTGCTAAGAATCAATTTCATCATTTGCACGATACTTGATAAAGCAGGTTATCATAGAAGTAACAACGATGGTTGTTTCTGAATGTCATTATTTGTATTATTATTTCTAATATTATTGATTAGGTATTATTAGATTTGTGGTTCTTAATTAATATTTAATACCACTGACTATTTCTAAGTCTTCTAATTGGTTGAATAATGTTGAGAATGGCTTAACCAAAATTTCTCCTTGTAACAGTCACATGAATAAAATAATGTTTTTAAGAGGGACTTTACCTAACAAATGCAATGCATGTAACCTGGTTTCTTGTATCCTCAATGAATCCCCAATAATAAATTAAAATAATAATAATAATAAAATAAAATATGAAGGAATTACAGCTCTTCTTTGATGAGTTGAAAATAACTTACCAATAGAATGTTTTAGCACTGAAAATTTCCTAGCTTGCTTAATAAAACTAATTTCCATAGAACTTATATGCACAATAATGATAAATGTCAGTGTATTGTTTTTATATATTATTAATATTAGATAACAAAAAACTAGCAAAAATAATTCTGTATAAATTTGTGGTGAAAATAAGCATTGATGGGAAAAAAGGAAAGAAGATGGGAACTGTCATTTCTAATAACTGTAATTATACTACATATAAAACATTTTCCCAGGGTGAAATTTTAAAATTAAATGAAATTTATTCATAATTTTTTTCTAAAAATGGATAACAGTATATTGCAAAAAAAAAGAAGGTTTATAATATATGGCATCACATGGAAAAATACAGTTAATAGAAACATGTTAATCTATTTTAACTCATGTAAATGTAATAATAAATGTTATGTGTACAATAAATGCCAGGAAAAATTGACAGCTGATGTTAAAATAAAAATGTATGAAGTAAAATCATTTAGTTTGTCCTGCAGTCTTACCACATAGAGCAGGCATAGGGAATCAACCACATATGAGCCAAGTCTGGTCCCCTAGCTGTTTCTGTAAATAAAATTTTATTGGAACCAAATTTTTCTTTACACATGTTCTGTGGCTGATTATGTGCTACAATGGTAGAGTTAAATAGTTCTGATAGAAAACATATGGCCCACAAAAGTTAAAATGTCTACTATCTGTTCCTTTACAGAAAACTTTTGCTGACCCCAAATACAAATCATATTAAAATGGCACTTTTTTTTTTTCTTGAGACAGGGTCTTACTCTTTTGCCCTAGGCTAGAGTGTCCTGGCATCAGTTTAGCCCACAGCAACCTTATACTCCTGGGCTCTCACGTGATCCTCCTGAGGCAGCTTCTCAAGTAGCTAGGACTATAGGCACCATCCACAATGCTAGGCTAACTTTTCTATTCTTTAGTAGAGACCGGTCTAGCTCCTGCTGAGGCTGGTCTGGAACTGACTTCAAGCAATGCTCCCACCTCTCAGAGTGCCAGCATTACAGGTGGGAGCCCCACCACACTTGCCTTAAGAAAATGCTTTAAATGCTTCTTGGTTTCAAATGCATATTTTGCAAAAATTATTGTAGTTAGGAAATTTTTCTTTTTTTCAAACCTTCATATTCCTAATAATGAGCACAAAAGTTCCATTCATAATATTCTCTAACATTTTTAAAACTTTAAGAATAAAATTAGTTGGGCAGTGCCTGTAGCTTAATCGATAAGGCGCTGGCCACATATACCGAGGGGATGGCGAGTTCAAACCCAGTCCCAGCTGAACGGCAACAAAAAAACAGCCGGGAGTTGTGGCGGGCACCAGTAGTCCCAGCTACTCGGGAGGCTGAGGCAAGAGAATCACCTAAACCCAGGAGTTGGAAGTTGCTGTGAGCTGTGAGACACCATGGCACTCTACTGAGGGTGATAAAAAGAGACTCTGTCTCTTAAAAAAATAATAATAATAAAATAAAAATAAAATTAGTTTAAAGTGCCATTTTAATGAAGTATTTGGTTCAACTAATTTTATATACCTAAATTATAAGGAAATTCAAATGCTACAACTCCTATTTGCAAAATAAACTTGGTATAATGCATTTATGAACCTATACCAAGAAATAGTCTATTCTATGTCACTGCTTAGATTTCTGTACTCTTCTTTTTAAAAAGTTGATGTTTTTTGAATTTTAAAAATATCTATTACAAAAATATTTTTATACATGCAATTACTTGCATTTTTACATTTGTTTAAACAGATGTATACTGATTTAACTTTTTTTAGCAAACCAAAGAAATACTGTGATTAGATTGTGTATAATTTTTAGAAATCTTTCTTCAAATTTTTTTTTTATTTTCTAAATTAGTAATTCTTAGCTGCTGGCAAGCAATAAACTATTTTTATTTCAAGAATGTCACTTTCCATTCTGTTACAGAGAGATCTTTGTAGAGAGCATTCTTTTTGATAGTGTGGAGATTAAGACATACACGCGTGAGAGTCACTCAAGCAATTATTGTTTCATTTGGAATCTGATCTCTGCGTAGTCACACCATCAGGTAGCCTCCATTCACTGGCTTAATAGGCTTAATGCAATAGAATCTCAAAATAATCACTGACCTTGAGCAGCCTCTGCTGGCAAACAGAAGCTGAGCTGCAGGCATTTTTACAGCAGCTTCACACTGCTACATGGCCAGGTCATGTTAACAGGTGTATTTGGGGGTGGGTGCTAACATTTTGAATGTAGACAGCAGCGTGAAAAATTATGTATTTTTAATATGAAATGCAGGTAACCATGATATGTTTGCAAATCAAAAATTCTAGGTTAAAAGCTTGGTTACATTAAAAACAGCAACAACAATGAAATGAGGATAAGAGCTCAGATTTGACAGGAAAATTGAATGAGAGCCTGATATACCAAAAAAGTTCATTGTTTACTTTGTAATACAAAGTACTGAACAAATAAGTTGATTACAGGTTTTCAATATAGTACCAGTACAATGAAACAAACTAATGCGATTAATAAATTTTTCTTTTCAGATAAATATAATCGTAAATGACAGGTCATATACTAGGGATGGAGAATACTTCATGTTTTAGAAGCACATATAAAAGAAATGCCACCTAGATACAACTTTCAAATATTACATTTATTAAACACATAACCACTTTTCCTGTGTTTATGTTACTAAAATACAAAGTTTGACTATAAAATATTACTTGAATATTAGTTGATAATTATTCCACTATATATGTGTGTGTATAATTGTGTTGTTTTTTGAGCTAGGTACTATCAAGGCTATATTTTGAGTAATATCATGCAAATCTAGTGTGATAAAACTAGACATAAAAGGAATACATTTGAACAGTAATGAATAACCCAACTCCATACACTGAATGACTATTTGGGTATGTGGCCAATAGCCATTGGATTGTTCTACTTATTTTGCATGGAATCATCTTTCTATGTTTTGTCAGAACAGGTAAATTTTTAGGAAATGTATTGTACAGTCCTTTATTGAGTAGATTTAACTACAACATGACTTCTATTTTTCCACATGCATTTCCTACAAAATTCTTCCATTTATCTCAATTACTAATTCTTGTCAGTTATCCCTTCACAATAGTAATGATGTAATCGCTAAACTGAATGCCTAGGACAATAGTTCTCAACATATCGTCAAGCACACTGCCCAAGACACTTTGTAATGCTAAAGTGTTGTTTGCTATTTTCAAGGTGTTAACGTTGACACTAAAGGTGCAAAAAGAATGGTGGAGAACACTGTGAGTGCCCGGTACAAACCAAGCTAGTGTTACCAAACTGTACAATTAGTCATTGCATTCTGTTCCACCATACACTGAGAGGAACAAAAATATGCCAGATTCATATACGCATGCCCACAAAACAGTAAAAATTTATCAAACAGCCACCCTTGAGTATTATTTTTCTTTACATATGATAACATGGAGAATTAACATAAGCATTTTTGCTCCAAACTGAAGTGTGATGCTTACCTTGAAAAATAGTAATTATTCAATTATTTGATTTTAGAATTGAACTTGGGGCTTTGTATCTGGAAAATAATTTTTATTTGAAAAAGACAGTGACAGACAAGCTACAATTACTCAAATGAGTATTTGGCAGAAATGTTTGTAAAAATGAACAAAGTGAGATCAATCATCAGGAGAAACAACTGATATCATTTGTTCCCAATAATAAAGTTCAAAATTTCAAGGAAAAATCATAAGCATGGAAAACTTGCATGTGTCATCCTAAGCTTAAGATTGTCCAAATAATTAAAGACTTTTTCTAAAATTATTGTTGACAATGTGATTTTCTGATACTGCATAATGAAATGTGCCAATATGTGGAAGATTGGCAAACTTAAGTTAACTGACATTTTTCAAATGACCCACAGATGATGTTACAAAATTATGGATCAGTGACTGATTCATTCAAAGTACATGATATATCAAGGTACTTTAACAGTTCAAAAAGTTAATGGATAACAGTTTCAGATTCCACATTGCATTCACATTTTAAAAACTACCATCTGTCAAGTTTTTGTGTGGTATGAAAGAAGTATAACCACAATTATATCAAAAGTTATTGAAAATATCCATCCTTTTTTAACTGCCTATCTATGGGACACCAGACTTTCTTCATATACTTTTACAAAAATAGCACATATTAACAGATTGCAGGCAAAGCAGACGCAATAATTCAATGAGGTTTTATTAAGTTGAACATTAAAGAGATGCAAAAATGTGAAACAGTGGTAGTTTTATCACATAATATTTTCATCTAGAAAGTATAGTTATTTTTTCCTTAAAAAACATTCCTTACTTCAGCTTGTAATGAGTGAACTATTATAATTGTAAATAAATTAATAGATAAATTGGGCAGCGCCTGTGGCTCAAAGGAGTAGAGTGCCGGCCCCATATTCCAGAGGTGGTGGGTTCAAACCCAGCTCCGGAAAAAAACAAAATTAATAGATAAATTATTTTTAAAAATTCTTAGATGCTCAAGAATCCCAGCCGTGTTCATCCAAATAAACAAAACTCTTTAGAGAACACAATGATTTTTTTCTAAGACCCCCAATTTTAGAACCATTGACTTAATATATTCTATCTTCTGTGTGAATTTACTATTTCATTTAATTCTCAAAGCCACCCTAGGAGTGAGTGATATTAATTTCAAGATCTATAGAAGAAATGGAGGCATATTTTGTCAGAAGTCACACAACTAAGAATGGAGTGAAGGCAGAATTTAAACACTAGGTCCCGTGCTCCCTACCCCTTCCTGGCTCCATGATTTTGGTTTTGAAGTTTTCCGTGGAGGGTCCATGGGTGGGCTCAAGTCCTCCACTGAATAACTTTGTGCCACAAATACAAAAGTAACCGAAAAGAAGCTCTGAATTTGACACCCAACTCTACCAGAAGTAGATTCCTTGAGACTCTTGAGAATTCCCTGAGATTCATAGCTTAAAAAACAAGAAAATAGGTAATATTCCTGGTTCTTACAATAAGCAAATCAAACAACACACAAAAATGTTGTATAATTGTAAAACACGTTGAAGTTATCATTAATACCTTCACCGCATGCCCCCAACTAAAGGCATTTCTGCCCACAGAGGTTTCTGAACTGTCACATTCCTGTCTGTCCCTTTCTAAAGAACTGCCTTCAGGTTGCTTTCCTTCAATGGGTATTTCCTACCTTCCCACTTAAATTACAGGCCCCAGGAGGAGAACCATTATATCTAAGGGCACCCTCAGCTCGGTGGGCATTTTCCGATGAAATAAATGATATTACACCCAGGCTTAGCTTCAGGATTGTTCCACCCCCGATTTTATGAGTCTCACTTTTATTTACGGAAGAGAGCCAGTGATGATCTTCTTTGTGAGGCAAATTGAAGCCAGAAGAGAGAGATATTGGAAGGATGTGAATCTACCTAGGTACACAAAAGAAGAGCATACGAGGTCACGGCTGACAGGGACCAGTCTGTGTGGATTGTGTTTATAGATGTATTTTGAAGGACTATCTATGCACGTGGTTCCCTGCTTGGACTTTCAGACCATGATGCCCAAAGGCTGTAACTATTTTGCATAGTGCCTCTGAAATGTACAAACCTTAATTAGGGGGTTCTTAGTGAATGTAGCCAACGCACCACACCCATCAAACTGGATCTCAGGATACCACAGAGGTGACACCACAGGACTGAAGGCTGTGTGTGCACTCATGGTGCCACTTCCTGCAGGAACCCCATCCTGCTCACAGCGGTCTCTAAACACAGCGGGCACTCCCCTTCCAGGGGGTAGAGATGTTTTCTGTTCCAATAGCCCTGGTTTTCCTGTGCTAATCGAGTGCTTTGTATTATAGGCCAACATCACCATCTGTTCCTGCTGCAGTGTCCCCACAGTTTATTTTTAAGCATTGCCCCTACAGAGACGCACTCGCCTCCTCTTCTCTGCCACCCAGGCCCCTTGTTTCTTTTCCTCACAACACGATTAATGTAACAGCGAGATGATCTGATTGCCTCTGTGGCCTCCCTGGTCAGACTCGCGCATCCCTTGAGCATCCTGCGAACACCTTACACTGTGCAATCTTGGCGTGTAGCATTTTTATAATTTTCAGGTAACTCTTTGTATTGATTTGTTTCCTAATAACCATGAGTTAATTTTCAAAAAGTGAAAATGCATCCAATGATTGCAAAATAGTCACCTTTAACAATTAAAAATTTTTAAATTGACATTATTTCTTAAGTCTTAACTACTTCTAAGTCACATCAGACCCTTTCACTGGAACATTTTATTGCTCCTCTTCAGTTCACTGATGAATCCAGGTCTGGTTTTTTTTTTTTTTTTTTGAGATAGAGTCTCACTTTGTCACCTTGGTAGAGTGCTGTGGTGTCATAGCTCATAGCAACCTCAAACTTTGGGGTTCAAGCGATTCTCTTACCTCACCCTTCCAAGTAGCTGGGACTATGTGTGCCCTCCACAAACATGCAGCTATTTGTTAGGGATGGGTCTCGCTCTTGCTCAGGCTGGTCTCAAACCTGTGAGCTCAGGAAATCCACCTGCCTTGGCATCCCAGAGTGCAAGGATTTTAGGCGTGAAGGGTGTTTTTTTGATAGAATATCAGCTTACTTGCTCTATCAAAATAAAATTATTGAGCAGTAATTTAATGGCATAGCTCTTTTATTTTATGAGCTCTGAAAATATCTCATTAACAGTTTCACAAATTACCACAATAACTTATGCTGACATGTTCATTTATTCTCATTTATGAATAAATTTGGTTGACAAGCCTAATGAAATATTACAGGGAATTCCTGGTCTGTAATATAGATCAGAAATCATTAGAGAATCTCAAAATGGGGATTATGTGAGTACAAACACTTCACTATAAAAGCAGAATATTAGGTTCCATCAAATTTTACTCTAAAAATGTACTTATCAGCCAACGCTTGTCCATGGTACAATGTGGAGATGTTCCTACAACTTCCCACTCATCCAGAGTCACAGCAACCATCACCATCTGACAACTGTTTCATGAGATAAAAACAATCTTATGATGTTGAATTAGTTATCATGTCTTTAGAATCTTATTTTCTAATTTTTATACTTGTTAATTGTGGGTGGTGCCTGTGGCTCAAGGAGTAGGGCGCCAGTCCCATATGCCAGAGGTGGCAGGTTCAAACCCAGCCCCGGCCAAAACACACACACACACACAAAAAAAAATTATACTTGTTAATTGTGATATATCACCCTCAATAATTCTTTTCCAGAAAAGAAAAAAATAATTAAATATACAAAATTATTTTGAAGTTGACTCAAATATATTTTATAAAAAATAATAGACATTATTTAACATTTCCGTGAAGTGACTAACAAATCAATCTTTATGGTTTTAAAACATCATTTTAGTTGTATAAGCAAACAAAAGTGAACTTTCATTATATAATTTATGGTACCTATTTTTATTTTATTAGATATTTATGTAGCGAGTATTAAATATTATATGAAGATTTAAAAACTATGTCATTCTTATCTTTTAAGAGATTGTGCTCTAATACACGTTGAATATTTCTAATCAAAGGTTTATATTCATAGATCACCCCAGTGGTTTCCACAACTCCAATGGGGGGGGTCTCTTCCTCTGACAATGAAGCTCTTTTTCTTCTCTCCTGTACAAATTTATTTTTGGATCACAAAAGAGCAACTTGCATGACTCTCTCATCTACAGCAGTACTCTTATTTTTTTATAGTTTCAAACACATTTTATACCTTTGGTGTAAGAAGTCAATTGTTTTTGCTGTGGATGCTACACTTTACTATGCTGTATAATATGTAAAGTGCATTGCCCATTATTAGGATCAAATAGTTAAGGTCTATGAACAATAATCTATTACTGCATGTTCTTTTTTCTTTTGCCCATGGCCTTCATGGCACAGTTAAAACATATGAAAATAATATAATATCAATTTCAATTATTATTCATTAAGTAATTTACTGAAGTACCTCCATCAGCAATGTGGTTAACACGGCTCTGGACTTCTGATCCTGTCTTACCCCACTGTGCCCTGTCACCCTTACCAAGTTGTAGGGACACTGGGCTCTGTAATTTCTCACACCAGCAGGCCCCTTCGTGCTGTTTGGACCTCAGCATGGGCTGTTCCCTCCGTCTGGAACTCTGTCCTCCCAATTTTCACAGCCAGTGCTTTTTTGTTGTACCAGTCTCACGTCAAGGGTCACAGCCTCAGAAACGTTTTTGCTAAACATTTTCCTTACTATAGACCAAATGTGAATTCACTATGTATTACTTTTTTCACTTTGGCTTTTCTACCACACCCTAACATGAATTTATTTATTCATCCATCTATTTTATGTCTATTCCTAAAGAAGGAGAAGAAGGATGATGAACAACAGCCTGAAAAACAGCCTTTGTGATTTCCTTTGCCAGAGACATCAAAAAAAAAGTACCTGCACTATGATGCATCTCTATAAATTATTTATAAAATGAATGAATGAATGATTAGATAATCATCACATCTAAACACACATATTCTAGAGCAAAAGGCAAATTAAAAAAACAAACAAGGTTACTGCAAGTGTTAAAAGCTACAACCAACATTTTTGTCTTTTTTGCTTACATAGGAGCGAAAAGAAGGAAATGATGGAAACTCAGAGAAGCTTCCCAAATGCATCAAATTAGTGAGGTGGACCTGAAGAGTAGGAAAATTAGATAATGTTTTTTTATCTTTGCTAGAAAGCACTTATAAGCAAAAGGGGGAAACAGACGTAAACTGGAAAATAATGGTTGAGGGCGAAGTGTGGAAGAGAGCAGAGAAACTGGACAGGAGAATATTCCGGCCTAGATGGGGGCCAAGAATTATAAATTGCATACAGAAAAGCGTAGACTTTATTCTAATGGCAGTGGTTTCCATCGAAAGCACGTGAGTGTCAAGGCAACATCTTTATTTTTAAGATGGAAGTTAAATATTCAATATTTTATAAAACTTCCCTTAATTGGCACCAGCAGGCTTCAGAATGGAGAGAATGTAGCTGGGTAGAAAAATAAGGAAAGAAGTGAGAACGAGGTGTGAAGTCACCTTTCTTCCCACAAAACTAGCTGCAGGGGACATCTGGACTCCACCTAAAATACATTCAAGAATCTTGAGACTTTATGCAAAGACAAATGGGCTAAAACATAGAACTGAAACTTCCAGGGGGAGAAAAGGTGAAGGGATGCAAAAGGAACATCTTAGAATTCAGATAAATAGAACAACATCAATGACCACATTTTTTTTTAAGACATAAGTATCTGTAGTGGGCGGCGCCTGTGGCTCAGTGAGTAGGGCACCAGCCCCATAGACTGAGGGTGGCAGGTTTGAACCTGGCCCCAGCCAAACTGCAAAAAAAAAAAAAAAAAAAAAGTTATCTGTAGTGATAGAGAGAGAGAACAGGTAGAAAGCCAAGCTGCTCCGACCTGTTCTCGACCTCCCTGCGACGGCTCCACCAGCTGCACACACTAACACATTAGCACTCAACATGTTTGTGTAGCACAGTAAATATATAGGATTTTTTTGCCCTTTTTCAGTATGGAAAAAGACAACAAAAAGCAAGTAATGTCTCCACATTTTAGTTAAACATGAAACATGCAACTCTTATCTTGTGAATTTATCAATTTCATTGTTCTGTTTTTAACTTGTTTTAACTTGAAATTTTACATAAAATTTCATTGGAGTTGGTGAATGAAAAGCCACTATCAAGGCAGCTTTCCTAATCAGGGTTGAGGGTAACTAAGTCAGATCTGGACCTAAGCAGTAAAGAGCATCTTGGACATGTGCATTAGCATGGAGAGCAGGGCTCTGTGTTACCAGCTTCAGACTCCCAAGGAATGCTCTTTATGGGCCGAAAATAAAGTGATCCTTTCTCCTCCTGTTAAAATGCAGAGCTGTTCCGTTCTGCTCAAACAACTTTTTTGCAATAATGGCTTTACCAGTGAAAGTGAAGAATAATTCATCTAATTGAAACTTAGAATGCTATAGATAGGCAGAAAGTAATTACCTATGATACCAACTAGCCCGGTTCCTGGGAATAACATTCATATCTTTATGAAAAGTGCTCTGAAATTATTCCCAGACCATGAGCATCAGGACGTCCATTTACATCTTATCTGCACCTCTCAAGAGTTCCACAGGATGCATAAATAGGGGTAGAGTAAATAAGGACAGCCAGGTAATCCTCCTATTTTATTCAGTGCTGGCAGAACCCTACTGTGTCTAGTTTCACACCCCAGAACTTAAGAAGGATGAAGTGAGCTCAGGATACAGTAAAAGAAATAATGGAAGGGTGACAAATGAGAATTCTGAGAAGAGTTAAAAGGATTTATATTATTGAGACTAGAAAAGAACAGGTTAAGGGGTCATTATTAATAGGCTTCAGTTGCAGACTTATTCCAAAGATTGTGGTGACCAACTGTTTCCAATTTTTCACTGAAAAAGAGCAGAGAAAAATGAATTTTAATAGCAAAACAAGGGAGGGAAGAAAGAAGCTTTTGATAATAGAAAAGGCTACTCAATATGAAATGAATTCCCAAGAGTTCTCACAACATAGCAATTGCAGAAATCTTTTAAAAATAGATTTAAGACTTGTGAGGCTTGGAGGTCAAGGGAAGGACAAAATGACCCTTTAAGATGATTTCCAGGACTGCAATTCAAAGACTGTATTACAAGGGAGGACAGTGCCTGCATTATTCACTGAAAGGGATCGTGCAACTGGAGGAAGTGAAAAGAAGTGCAAGAGGCACACAAATTAGCATCTCTTCTTGAAGCTCGTTTCCCAATTTGATTGTACAAAGGTTTTCTTCATGTGACAGCGAGGAAAACTACAAGTGTCCTATTTCACACAACATTTACATGCACCAACATCTACACATATATGCATTTTTCAGGAAAAAAAGGAGAGGAAATAAATTACTTCCATCAATGAGAAATTTTCCTCTCAAGCTTCTCCCTGATTCATATGAGATGGAACCTCCCATGTTATGTAACAGAAATAAATAAGGGAGAAGCCGATATGGCTGCTAACTTATCTCAGCTTGGGGAAAGCCTGGGACCTTAAATATAAACAAGGCTTCTCAACTTTAGCACGTGCATAAATTAGCCAGAGTTTTGTTAAAAATGCAGACCCCTGGGTCAAGCTCTCAGAAATTCCCACTCAGTTGTTTTGTGGTCTTCCCAGGAATCTATATTTTCAGCAAAATCTGAGGTGATTAAAGTGCAGATTGTTTGAAGACAACAATGCTGGAAACAATGGTCTACAGGAACTTTGATTGTGGTTCAAATACACGTTTATTCAATATTTTTTTCTAATCAATATATACATAGGTGAGTCTATGAACATTGAGTTATAAAATGATAATAGAAAAATCATTCATGATTAAAATCACTTTTGACACTCCCTTAAGTTATCCATAATTTAGAGTATAATGTTGAAGGATATAAAAACTTGTATGGCGACATGAACAGAACCTATCGCTTAAGAAATGCTTAAGGGTACTGAGGCGTGTCTAACTAAGAACGATTGCCTTTTCAAAGCATTAGTATTCAAAGATCACCTCAAACTAAACAGCTTCTGCACGCCAACGGAAGCCATCAGTACATGGAGAAGACAACCTGGGTAATGGAAGAAAAGACTTGAAAACCGTACACCTGGTGAGGGGTTTGCTGTGGTCTGGATGTTCACACCACTCTGAAATTCCGATGCTGAACCTAGTCCGCAGTGAGAGGCTGGTATGTCTTGGTACTGTTAGTTGTGACTTGATTAAGAGGACGCCCCTTTATGAATTGGCTCAGAGCCCTTATAAAGGAGGGTGAGGAAGCTCCATTGCCCCTTGTCCCTCTCCCTGGTGTGGACACGTCAGAAGTCACCATCTCTGAGGAACGAGCCCTCAGCAGACTCTGAATCTGCTGGTAGCAGACCCTGATCATAAACTTTCCAGCCTCCAGAACTGAGCCAATAAGTTTCTGTTGTTTACAAATTACCTCACCTAAGGTGTTTTGTTATGGCATCTTGAACTGATTAGGACACGCTAATGTCCCACATTCATAAGAAATGCAAACTGCATGACAAAACAACAACAACAAAACCCATGGTTTTAAAACGGGCAAGGGATTTGAATAGACATTATCAAAAGCAGACAAACAAATGGCCTACAGGTATGTGAAAAAAGGCTCAGTATCATCAACCATCAGGAGAATGCAAATCCAAATCCAAACCACAGGTAGAAGCACATGCAGTGAGAATAAGACGGACCCTGTCGGGCTGGTCAGTTTAGGCCCTGCCTGACCCTCACACCTCATCTCCCACAGTTACTAATAAGACAGACCCTGTCAGGCTGGGCAGACATGACGCTGCTGGTCAGTTTAGGCCCTGCCTGACTTTCACCCCGTTTCCCCTCTTACTATTTTGTAAATTTAGCTCCTACCCTAAAGAGGCCTATTTGGAGTAGTTGAGGTGGATTGAGTTAGGAGATTAACATTTATATTGGAATGTTATAATAGGTCACTGAGTTACACCGATTATTATTTAAAATAGGGATTGGTGTGGTCTTTAATCTTTATATATATAACTGTAATTTTAGAAATGAGGACGCAGAACAGTCTTAGGCTATTCTCACTGTTCTCCAGAATCCTGGCCTTCTGACCAATGAAGTTTGGCAGCCCTATTCCCTTCTCTACACATTGGTGACAGGGACAGGTGGTCAGACCCTCTTTGTCCAGTAACACAAAGAGATATTACCTCACACCTGTTAGAACACTTATTTTCAAAAAACAAAAAGTTAACAGGTGTAGCAAGGATGTGTAGAAAGGGGAACTTATGGGGTCAGCACCTGTAGCACACTGGTTACGGTACCAGCCCCATACACTGAGGCTGGCGGTTCAAATCCAGCTTGGACCACCTAAACAACAATGACAACTGCAACTAAAAAATAGCTGGGTGTTGTGGTGGGCACCTATAGTCCCAGCTACTTGAGAGGCTGAGGCAAGAGAGAATCGCTTAAGCCCAAGAGTTGGAGGTTTCTGTGAGCTGTGATGGTACAGCACTCTACCATGGGCTCCATATAAGACTCTGTCTCAAAAAAAAAAAAAAAAATCAGGAACCTATGTCCACTATTGGGAATATAAATTGGTACAGCCAGTAGGGAGAATGGCATGGAGTTGGTTCAAAAAATTAAAACAAGAACTATCACACCACCACCAATCCCATTTCTGGGTATACAGTGAAAGGAAATGAAATCAGCATTTTGAGGAGATATTGGTACTCCCAGGTTCACTGAAGCATTAAACACACAGAGCGAGAAATGGAGAGAGGGAGAGAGGGTGGGCTTGCCACCCCCTGCATAATAATTGCAATGATATTTTGTTTAACGGTGGCCTGTGTGTATACCACAGTGGCCCCGTGTGTTTACACACTTACCATTGTGTTACAATTGCCTACAGCATTCACTACAGTAACATGATGCTTCACGGATTTGTGGTCTGGCAGCTATAAACTACGGCATATCCTCTCTGTGTGTACTAGGCGATACGGTCTCGGTTTGTGTAAATACACCGTGAAGTTCACAGTGATGACAATGCCCAGTGATGCGTTTCTCAGAACAGCGCCCCCATCTTTAAGTGTGGTTGATGGTACGTGTGTGTATACAAACACACACGCACATGCACACACAATAGAAAATAAGTTAGCCTTTAAAAAGAAATTCTAGCATGAACCACAGCCTGCTAAATGAAATAAGCCAGATGAAGAAAGAAAGATACTGAATGATTTCACTCACATGCGGAATCTAAAAACGTTGAACTCAGAGAGAGGAGAATGGTAGCTGGGAGGCTCAGGGAACGGAGAGAGAGGGAAATAGTGGTCAAAGGAAACCAAGTTCCAGTTATGCAGGATACGTAAGTTCTGGAGATCTAACGTATAGCACAGGGACTGCAGTAAATAATACTTTATTAAAGACCTGAAATTTGTTACCACTCCTCAGTACTCTTACCATATACGCACAATAAAATGGTAACTGAGGGGATGGGTGTGACTGAGGTTCTTGATTACTGTAAACACTTTACGATGTGTACCTCTATCAAACATCATATACACAATGAATATGTACCATTTATCTGCCAATTATATCTCAGTAAATCCAGACGGGTATGGATAGTATTCACGTCCCACCACCATTAAGTTCATCAGTAAATTTCTAACTAAGAACTAAAATGAATACGCTGGCCGACAGAGTCGGTATTGATCATTTCTAACTGTACATGGCCATTGTTCAGACTGTGTGTCTTAAATTAGATAATAAGTGTAAAATTTTACATTTACATTAATGATAACAGAAACTTTACTACATAAATTATGATGAAATTCAAACACAAGAACAATATAAACGACTGCCATTCTGAATGTTCTTCTCTGGTTCATCCTAATACAGGGTATGGTGTTTTGAAGATGTTTAATAGGTGTTTTCTAAATTTTAAAATTAAGCTTTGCTTATAATGACAAACAGTTCTTTTTTTTTTTCCATTTGAAATTCTGTGGAGAAGAACATGGTGGCTAGATTTTCATCCCCCAGTATTACTTTCCTATCGTAACCTTCTCTTGCCCAACATCTCTTTAGTGCAGTGAGAGGCTGGTCTCAAAATACATTACACCACAGAGTTAGTTCACAGAAACAATCACTTATGGATAATAAACTAAATGCCCATTTGATGTGATTTTTCTGTAATGCCATTTGGCTGTTTTCTATTTTGAATCTCCCTGTTCTCGATTACAGGATTTCCAGGCGTCCTCAAACTATGGCCCACATGAGGCGGTGTGATTGTATTTGTTATCCTTTTGTTTTTTTTTTCTTCAAAAGAAGTTGTGTGCAGTGTGCATAGGAATTTGTTCATAGTTTGTTTGTTTTTTTAAACTATAGTCCGGCCCTCCAACGGTCTGAGGGACAGTGAACGGCCCCCTGTTTAAAAAGTTTGAGGACCCTTGATTTAGACCATATGAACTCAAATTTTCACATCCAGATTTAAATTCCAATTTTCTACATAGTTTTTATATATTTTTCCATTTTCTCCCAAGCAACAAACACCAGGTGACCACTTATAATGCCCAGGGGGATTACTGAATTTGAAAATTGATGACATTTTGTAACTGTGTGACTTTTAGAGCAGTTATTAAACCTTTCTAAATTTATTTCCTCAATTTAAATGGGTAGATTAGTGCTTACCCTTCACAGATGTGGGGAAAAAAAATCAAACACTATAAAGAATATTATCATGATGTTGGGTGTTAGTTTAATTGTCTTCATCTTGAAATGGTCATTACCACCTCTCTTAAAACTGCCTACTTTCTAATTTCTTGAATTAAAAATACATCATGAAAAATCATGAAAAATCTCTGCAAAATTGGAATGTTAGCCAATTCATTAATCAGTGTATAGATTGCACTTTTTAACAACAAGGATTTCTGACTAAATGGAGGACTCTTTACTATTAAAAGAAATCTTGTTTGGGTTTTGTGAATATTTGAATTGCTTATATCATATTTCTTTCTTTCTTTTTTTTTTTTTTTTCAGATGGAGTCTCACTTTGTTACCCAGGCTAGAGTGCCATGGCTTCAGTCTAGCTCACAGCAACCTTAAACTCCTGGGCTTAGCCTTAAGCAACTGTCTTGCTTCAACCTTAGAAAGAGATGCATTTACAGGCACATGTCACAATACCCAGCTAATTTTTTTCTACTTTTAATAGAGACTGTCTCTCACTTGCTAAGACTAGTCTTGAACTCCTGAGGTCAAGCAATCCTCCAACCTCAGTTTGCCAGAATGCTGTGATTACAGGTGCAAGCCACTGTGCCCAGCCTATATCACATTTCTTACAGAGAGCAAAATTTAGAAGATCGTCCATCATCTGTTAATAACTAATCATCTCTCTCAAAGCCATGTCACATAAGAAATAAATCTCATAATGGCCTGGTCTTGAATGTATGTTAACCTTGTTTCCAAAAATAGAGTTGATTATTTACATTAATGATAACAGAAACTTTATTGCATAAATTATGATGAAATTCAAACACAGGAACAATATAAACTACTGCCATTCTGAATGTTCTTATCCAGTTAATCAAGTAATGACTTTTTTTTTTAATTTGAAGTGAATTATTAAAGAATTCTATGTTGCCCCAAATGGGTAGCCCAAAATACTTTTACAAATTAGTTAAAATTTCAAAGATTGATTATCTAGCAAAAAAACTTTTGAAAGTTCAGAATTATATGAAATAAATTTTATAATTTCTACTGCTTGTTTGACATAAGCAATGATAATGTAAACTCTATTATCCACTCTCATTGGAAAGAAAGGTTTTCTACTTTCACGTATTCTGATTGCTAGACATATCTTATACATGCACGTGTGATTTACCTCTTTTGCAGAATTAGCTTACATTGATAGACACTAAAACTAAATTTAACACAACTCAATCACGAAAGATTTAGGAAGAATTCAAGATGCTCTCTTGCTCCAGGTTATTATCTAAAATCGTTAATTATTATAAACAGGTATTTCTATTTAACAGGCTCCTAGGAAGTATTATTCCTACATCTACTTTCTCATTTTTTTACCCAATTCTCTTTGATTCTGTGAATTCCAAACTCGTCAATTCTCAGCTCTCTGAAGACTGAGCCTCCAGGTTTTCCCGTCCCCTCCCTCCCATTTCTATCAGCCTCTCCTCGGGATCCCCTTCATTCCTACTATAAACACACTAAGGAGTTCTTCAATTTTAAGCAAATCAAGGGAAAGGGGGAAAAAAGCATTCTATTTTCTGTCTTTTTTACTGTTTGCTAGTTTTCCTGAGGTGAGACGACTGTTGAAGACAAAACATCTGCCCATTACGTCCTCCTGCTTCCTACCTGCCCTCCGCCTTTCCAATACATGCAATCTGGTTTCCTCACTAGAACCTTCTTTCTCAAAAGCGTCCGCAGCGTGTCCCAAAGGTTTCCCATGAAGTTACCACACATAGAGAAAGTGGGGAATTGTGGCTAAATGTTCCTTTATTTACAAAACATTCATTACGAAATTTTCCAAAGAGGAAGCCAACACAGAGAGTAACTTGTAACATTTTGTAATGAATGTTTTGGGAATAAGTTTACATTTACCTGCAATTTCCCCTTCTCTCTATGTATGGCAAACTTTACAGACAACCTTTGGACACCCCACAGTCTTCCTACCAGTGGTTTCATTTTTCAAAAGCTTTGTGGTTGCTTCCTAGTGAGCAGTGCTCAGTAGCACCCTGTTGCCCACCTATCAGGTGCAAACTTTCCTGCCTAGTTTTCAAGACTCTCTGTCATCTGAATTAATTCCCCCCATCAGAGCTGGAATGAGCCGTTATTTGTGAATATAGACACAGTAACAGTCAGGCTTGTATTTTCACCATACCCTCTACACGTAATTTTTCTTTCTTACATTGTCTCCTTAATGTTCTTTCTTCTGAATTATTTCTTAACAATTTATATCGAAATATCCTTCAGGGTCCGGCTAATGCAGCATCTTCAAAGACATTATTATTTGTTTGTTTGAGACAGACTCTCACTCTTTTTCCCTGGGGACAGTGATGTGGTATCACAGCTTACGCATTCTCACAGAACCCTCAAACTCTTGGGCTCAAGAGACTCTCTTACCTCAGCCTTCCAAGTAGTTGAGATTATAGGTGTCCACCACAACCCCCAGCTAGTTTTTCTATTTTTTGTTTGTTGGTTTTGTTTTAGTTTTTGTATTTTTAGTAGACATAGGGTCTCCTTCTTGCTCAGGCTGATCTCAAACTCCTGAGTTCCAGCCATGCACCCACCTCGGCCTCCAGGAGTGCTGGGATTACAGGCGTGAGCCTCGCACCCGGCCAACATCATTAAAGCTCTCACCTCCATGCTGTTTTCTTTAATTTATCCAGAACCCAGTTGCTCCTACTTGTTTTAACCTATAATAATAAGTCCCTAACTAAATATGTTCTTTATTCGAAGATGGAAATTCGGTTTTTTACTTTTTTTCCCAGTGTTTTTCCATGCGTGAGAACACTAGGTTTCTATGTTGTGGAAGAAACAAGTATATTAGTTTCACTGACTATACTCTCTAGAGACATTCATACAAACAAAAATTCCAGTGTTACTCCCTAGATTTTTGAGGGGAAAAAAAAAAGCCTACACTACCATAGAAATGGTCCTATCACCATAGGCAATTTCTTTAAAAATTCTTACTAAAAACATACAAATTTGACTGTGCTTGGGCCAAAGTCTAATTGTAGATGAAAGCGTTGCCATATATATAGTAGCAAATACACAAATACTGATAAATATATTTATGTGTGTATTTAGATATTCGTGTGTTTCTGTTCCAATAACCATGAATTTTCTATTCATATACAGATGTAATATACTAAACATTCAACAGTAAATCTAAAGAATTTGTACATTTTAGGCATACGTCAGCAGCAGCTGAAATCCTCTGCCCTCAACCTAGAACTTTCCATAGTATACTGAGTAATGCCTCATAGTATAAGAAGAAATATAACCTTTAAAGTCTGTCTGGGCAGAATGTAGTCATTTCCAGGAGGGAGGAGCTCATTTCCAATATGAAGTCCTCAACCATCCCGGCTCAAGATTTGAAATGTTTCCATGAGCACCTACCCAAATCAGAGATACAGAATAAATCAAAAAATAAATCCCAAGATTTGGAAACTTTGCAATATAAGATAGTAGTGGTTTAAAATACTTGATACCTTCCTAGGTGAAAAGCTTTTCCAAAAAGTATCTCAAGAGTAAAGGGAAATCAATTCCTTTCTTATTAATAATAAATTACCCCCACAATTTAAACATACTCATCTCTTTAACAAAACACGTATGATCTTTCGGTATTTTTGGCCAACTATTTGAATATATACTACAAATATCTCTACTCTTGGGTTCGTTTTCTTAAAACTGATTTTGGCAAACTTCTTTTTTTTTTAGTAAAGTAATGTGGGTATGAATTAGGGCTTCAAACTCTAATAATACGAACACATTACCTCGATCATGCAGTTAGAACAGAGACATGAAAATGGTATTCTCATTTTAACTATTCATGAGAAATTTATGTCTATGTAAGGATCATAGTAGAACTTTTTAATGTTCTTGTTCTTTTTTTTTCTTTTGCAGTTTTTGGCCGGGGCTGGGTTAGAACCTGCCACCTCTGACATACGGGGCCGGCACCCTACTCCTGTGAGCCACAGGTGCTGCTCAATGTTTTTATTCTTTTGCGTACATTTTGTCTATGATACTTTTTGGGCGGGTTACAGTTTTTTGTATAGAGCATTCACATTTCAAACAAAAACACATTGTGACACTTTGAGGAACTTAGCCAGTTTCTTCACAGGAAAAATCTAGGAATGGAGAAAAAGTTTCTATTTTCTTTCAGTCTAGAAATGTCAAATGTAAAACAGGGTCCTTAACTTGTCCAGAGAGAGAGAAAGTTAACTTGTCCTTAACTTGTTCAGGCAGAGAGAAAGTTCTGCCTCGGGTTGGGTACGGTTCAGGGGTAAATAAGGACATTTATGTTGTAGAGGACAGGCTGTTCTGTGTCAGATACAAATGAACCAATGAGAGTGAAGAAGAAGATGATGAAAGGGCAAGAATTGCCTCCTCATGAGCTTGAGTAATGGCTCAGACGGCCTGCTGTTTTTACCATTCACTCTCTGAGACTGAGCAGCCCTGACTGGGGTCCCTCTGTAGAGTTCAGGCGACTGAGGAAGTAAAAGAGTTAATCTGAGAAAACAGGACTATGAAAATGCTCAGGGCAGAAAAGATTCTGCCGTCACTACCTGCAGAATAAGGGATGCTAGCCTTTAAATTAATACAATCTTTTATGCAGCAGGTTTCTTTCTTTTTCTCCATTCATAAGCTTCTATTCACCTATTGTTTCTCCTTTTGGAAATTTGGGATTTCTTTGTTCTTTTGTGCAGAAAGAAAACAATTAAAATAAAAACAAACTAGGCATTCATGTAGCATTCATCCCTTGAAAATAAATGAGTATCACCTTATTCTGCACTGCCTAATGAATTCATCAATTTAGCTTACATTTCTATTGGAAATTATAATATGTCAACTATGAAAAATGTCCTTTGTTTAAAAAGCAAATTGTTTACACTACAAACAGAAAGAGAAGCAATTTCACAGCTTCACCTTCAAGGAAATGAGAGATATTACCATATCTTGGTAGCCTGGAAGCAAACTGCAACCAACATTACAGAAGTTGTAGGCACATATACAGCAACATAATAGTGAAGTGCCAGACCTTACTTTCAGTCCAACTTTCATGTAGCATTTATTAATAATGCTGAAAACTACAGTAACATGAATAGATAGGGTGTATTTGCCTTCTCAGATCTCAAAGCACTTCTCCTAAATTATCTCATTTATTCTCATGACATATTTCTGGGGAAGACGAAAGAGAAGATATTGTCTGATTTCAGTCTACACTTTACAAACAACTTTGTGAGGACCTTGTAACACTGTGGTGCTGAAATACCTGGCTATAGCTTTGTAGGCCAACACCACCTGCTGAGAGGTGTTTAATGGGCATCGTAGAGCTGGGAGAAGAATTGGCTTCACGGGGAAGGTAGAGAAGAGAATTGCAGATATCTTAAGTAAATTATATTACATATATATAATATCTAACAATATTTAGCATATATTCTGTGTTGGTAGAGGGTTCCTTCATATATTAAGATGAATATGTGAACATTTATATAGACAATATGTAAATGTTTATGTTATGCTACTAGCATTGATATGTGAAGTTATACCTCAAAATTGCTAATTGTTGTTAATATTAAACTAATACTATTAGTGCTACTACATGAAATGAACCCCTATCAAAGCACAATGTATGTTAATATGTGAAATTTCGGGCGGCGCCTGTGGCTCAGCGGGTAGGGCGCCGGCCCCATATGCCGAGGGTGGCGGGTTCAAACCCAGCCCCGGCCAAACTGCAACAAAAAAATAGCCGGGCGTTGTGGCGGGTGCCTGTAGTCCCAGCTACTTGGGAGGCTGAGTCAAGAGAATTGCCTAAGCCCAAGGATTTAGAGGTTGCTGTGAGCTGTGTGAAGCCACGGCACTCTACCGAGGGTAATAAGGTGAGACTCTGTCTCTACAAAAAAAAAAAAAAAAAAAAAATGTGAAATTTCGCCAGGTGCGGTGGCTCACACCTCTAATCCCAGCACCGTGGGAGGCTGAGGTGGGAGGATTGCTTAAACTCAGGAGTTCGTGACTTGTCTGAGTGAGAGTCAGAGCCTGACTCATGAAAAAAATGAAAAACCCAGCCGGCACAGTGATGAGCGCCTGTAATCCCAGTGGCTTCTGGAAGTTGAGGCAGCAGGATGCCCACAGCCTGAGTCTGACGTTGCAGTGAGCGATGACTTCATTACACTCTGCTCAAGGTATAGGGTGGGACTCCGTGTCAACAACAACAACAACAATAACAAAACGAAAAATTTCAACATAAATTGAGGTTTAGGTCACCATAGCCTGCAGGTGCTGCCCTCCAACTTACATGTTCACAAATAGCATGGATTATTTCACCAACATGTTTGTTAAATGTTTGCTTACAATGGAAGAGAAAAACAACAATTAGCTTTCAGTGAGGAAGACTAAGGATTTTCATGTGGATTTTATAACTTAGCTGCATTTGATGGACCTGATGGAGGAAGAAGCCTGGAGAACCAAGGATCTTCAGGCAAAGGCTTGTCTGCACCAGCATTCCACAGAAGTGCAGGGAGTACATAAGGGAAAGGACAATTTATCAAAACCAAAGACAAATGTTTTTTGAGCTTGAAATGAGAAGGCATCACATCTGGGTTTCGTAGACTGTTCCAGGCTCAATCCTTTCCTACTTAATTTTTTATTTTTTGAGACAGAGTCTTGTTCTGTCACCAGGGTAGATTGCCATGGCCTCAGTCTAGTTCACTGTGACCTCTGACTCCTGGGGTCAAGCAATCCTTTTGCCTCAGCCTCCTGGGTAGCTGAGACCACAGGCACCCACCACAGTACCCGGCTTATTTTTCTATTTTTTAGTAGAGATGGGGGTCTCACTCTGCTTGGGCTGGTCTCAAACTCCTGACCTCAAGTGAACTGCCCACCTATGCCTCCCAGTGTGCTAGGATTGCAGGCATGGGACACTTTGCCCACTCCTTAATTTTTTTTTTTTTTAATTTAGACTTTCTACAAGGAATAGCTCTCTGGTTAATACACAGAACCAAACCCTGTGGTCTGAAACAATATCCACGTATTTTGGATGTTTGCTGTAACAGAGGAACTTCCCTCGATAACACAGCTGTGGTGGCCACCATTCAGTATAAATTAGTTACAAAAACTAAGCATACTGGCAGTGCCTGTGGCTCAACGTAGTAAGGCGCCAGCCCCATATGCCAGAGGTGGCGGGTTCAAACCCAGCCCCGGCCAAAAACTGCAAAAAAAACAAAAACAAAAAACTAAGCATACTACCATTAGGGATACCCCACTATTACAAGACTATTTCAGGTATAGCAAGAAATCAACAAATGGTTTCTCTTAGTTTTATCTAGAATATGTGGAGTGAATGGGAGAAAGGTCAAATCTATCAGAAAACATACCCACCTTTCCAATTACTCGGGACAAAAAAAATTCTCCCTTTGCTACACCACGTGAGGACAGTTGTCCAGGAAAATAAAGTAACTTGTCTCTTGTATATCAGAAGCTAGTTTATTTCTTATTCTACTAAATACCATCTGACTTTTCTCTATATATTTGCTGTGACTATTGAAAGATACAGAATTTCTTCTCATGCTGCCAAGTCTGCCTCATTTTAAATTGCCTCCTTTCTCATATTTCTTTACTACAGTTTTTTTTTTTGTTGTTTGTTTGTTTGTTTTAAGTCAAAGGAAACTAACATAATTTAAGCCTGGAACCTCCTTAGGCTTTCTCTTCTCCAGAGACAACTATTTTTACACCTAAAGGGTTCAGTAGAATGATGCACTTTAATTTTCAATGCATCTTACTTCCAATCCTCTAACCATATGATAACTTTTATCTGGCCCCCTGGGGTTGGATTCCAGCTCATCATCTTGTTGGTAATGTTGTATATAAGGAGCCTTCTAGAGTATCTGAAACTAAGCACATCTATTGAAAAGAGATATATGTTCCCTTCTTAAGGTTGTGAGGATAAATTATTAAAAATGCAAATTACCCAGCGTAGGACTTAATACATCAGGTGCAGGTGAATGGTGACTGTCTCTCTTTGCTTCAGTTAGAAGGGAAAATTGCAGGTGCTTTGAAGGGAAAAGGTGACATGACAGAGCTTGAAGTTTAAAATTAGGAGAATACGCACGTGAAATATGAGCTCTATCATTTAGGTAGTAGCTGTTGACCTCAAACAAGCTATTTAAAATCTTTGAACCTCAGTCTTTTCCCTGTAAAACATGGATAATCCTCTCGTATTTTTATTATGAGACTGCTATAAGAAAAAAAGGTATACAAATGATTTGGGAAGCATTTACAATATAAATCTCTATTTTGTTGCCTTATCATGTACTAATCAATTTTTTTGGCATTTCTGAGTCTATAGATAGAAGAATAGCTCATTGGTGCTCAAGGCTCTTAAAATTGAGCATCTAAAAGCGATTTATTTGTGAGAAAAATTAGGTAACACAGGAGGTTAAACTGAGAATGCTAAACATATTGTAAATTCTTCATGTCAGGGTAATGGTCAGTGAGGGTCATCTTTTCTGGCATATAAAATCTATTATTAAAGTAGATTAATAGCACAGAATCACAAAATCTGTAGTCTTTGAAAATGACTTTTTTTCTAAAAAACCGCTTGTATGCACCTGGTTCCTGAGCAAAAGCTTTGCTGTTGTTGTTCTTTGTTACATAAAAGTCTAGAAGTTACCTTTCTCTCTCTGATATCTGGTTGTCAGTTTCTGGGACGGCCGGTGCTGGAGTGCGATCTCAGACCATCAGCAGCTCCTACACTTATAGATCTTCAGCATTTATCGCCCTGACAACTCTGAGGGCTATTGCCTGTGCTCGCTTCCAGCCCCTGTGCAGTACATTGCTCAAGTATTTATTAGGAGCCAAAGCAGAGGTAATGGCATTCTATAGATAGCGCGAGGTCCCAATCCACTTAACATCTGTGCTGAATTTCTGCCACAAGGTCTTGCAGCAATTATTACATGGAATAAATCTCAAATGTTATGTTCTCTAATGAGAACTAGAACATGGATTAAAAAGCAGAGTACAAAGATACTATAAAATTATAATTCATCTTTTGAATAAATTCATCAGCATTCTTGGTTTTTAATTTTTTTTGGTATGAAACTTTGTGAAGCAGCACAAACTCATCCATTTCTATAAGTACATCATTAGATTTCAACAGACATATCTCTGGCTTGTAGACACACCATCCATATCGTGTATAATACAATATGCTTGCTTTAGATTGCTTGGCATATTTTCCTCAAGTTTTTTTGCAATATATAACCCATTTCAGTTATGTTTAGGACTCTTAGAATTATAAACTCTTAAAGATCATCTGGACCATTACATATAACTCAATAGAAAAAGAAATTGACGCTTGTGATGAAGTGATTTACACAAGACTATTCTTCTAAAAACTTATTCTTAAATATTGGCCACTATTCTTTTTCTTTCCTTTTCTTTTCAGATTTATACAAGGGGTACAAATGTCGAGGTTACATTGCTTTCATTTCTAAGGTAAATCCCAGTTATAGTGATGCCCTTCACCCAGGAGGCTTGCTGAATACCCTCACACCATGCACGAGGTGAGACTATTTTTATTGCAAAACACTGCCTCCTTGAGGGCAAAAGTTATTTTTACTACTTTCAAAGTTATTTTCCTTTCTTCCTATATTCATTCCTCTCTGTTTCACCAATAAAGAAAATAAGAATATTTAAAACAGACACACACAAAGTATTGTGGAAGAAATGGTCTAGATAATAGGAGATAAAAAGGTGAGACTAATAGATAAAAAAGATATAATTTTAATTAAAATCTGTGGAAGACAGATAGGAGAACTACATTTTTACAATATTGACAGACAAAAATCTATCAGAAATCTTCAATAATAATTATTTATTGAGCAAGTACTATGATAACTGCTTTTGTTATCTTGTTTAAATCCAAAGATAATACTATTTGTTATTTGTTACGCTTGATATGATCTTCTTTTTGCAGAAAAGTGAGGTGCTACATGACTTCAAAATATATATGAAATTTTAATATAATCCATATGGAAAACTATATTACAATGGATTTTACATGTTCAAAATATTTAGAATGCATAGCACAGTTATTTCATATATGCGGTAATAATCACATATTTCTTAGTATAATTCTTTATGTACACATAGCCCTTATTTTTCCATATTCTAAGATCCTTAAAAGAAATAACAGGGCATCTCCCTAATTAAGAGCCAGTCATGAAATTAGCCTGCAGTGAAACTTAAGCAATAAATAAATAAATAAATCCATTAAATAACCAGGATGTTACAATTGGGGTAAAAGACCTGCCTGGAGATTGCTGATCAATCTTTCTCCTCATAGAACTATTGGCCTTCTTAAAAACTTCCACCTCCAAGACAATACTTATTTTTTTTCTTTACCCATAACTCTTCTTCCCTAGAAATATTGATTTACAGAATTTTCCACTAAAAAAAAGCCATTATGAATTAAAGTTACATTTGTGTTTTTGTTACTATTTTTATTTTTATTTTACCTCATTGGAAGTCTGAGGTCAGTTTTATAAGATTTTATCTAAAGTAACTTTCACTTAATTACCTAGAGACCAATGTCCTACACCAGAATAAAAAATATTAGTGAAAGGAAGAGACATTTTCAGTAAAATACTCTATCTAATTTGCTTTCCCAGTCCTGTAGTCCATCCCAAAATGGACTTTCATATTCCCTAAAATGACTATCAGTCTGTCACCTATACCTAGGAGAGATTATTTTTTAAACTTTTGTATTAAAACAATAAATCAGCAAATGCTATTTCTCATCTGGTCCCGTGAAGCACAGACATGCCCACGTGGTTGAGGCAGAGTTGGAGGATGTGGAGGTATGCTGACTTCTCACAGGTGGAACATGGAAAATTGATGTGACTCAGTATCTCTTGACAGTTGTGAGTTAAGGCACAACAATGCAATGAGAAGGGTTGCTCATTCCTTCTCTCAACATGAAGATAATGATCTCTTTTTTACCTCCAGAAAAACATTTGATTAAACTGGTATTATTGACAATAAAGCAGAATGTAAGTAGGCCTGATAAGTTGTGATGACCTGAGAGCTAACTATTTTCTTTAGCTGGGCTTCAAATTTAATTTTGCAGTTATCTAACTCAGGCACATTTGGTATGTTCCAAGGCCATATTCTGATAATGGCATTGTCAACATCTGAAGAGAAATTGAGAACTCACAAAGGAGTGATTCTCTTTCTACTAGCATTAACTGAACAAAGTTTCATCTAAGATTCATCTCTGGTCCCTCCCAACCCTGAGTCTGATTAGCACAGACACATCATAGCAGAATTGCACCCCTAAGGCATGTTGTAAAGAAACCCCCACTCCTCTTCCTGTTTTAAGGTAGGACCATCATAACTTCCATTAGCAGGAGACTGACCTCCCACTTTGCTGATACTGCTGGATGAAGAAAAAGCCCCATGTATTAACAGAAGTGCAGTCATGCTTATCATTCAGTTATTAAAGTAGCTGTATTAAAAGACACTACCAACTAAACATTCCTTTTACAAAACATAATTCTTAACACAAAAATAGAAAACGTTCATGTTTTAACCCACTTAAAACATGTCTCTCTCTCTGTAAAGGAAAAGGGCACTTACATTAAATTCACTGAAATAAAGCACATTTCTCTGAAATTATATTCAGATATTCTGTAAAGACTCAGCACCACAGGCCCTCGCCGTGGTTCACGGAGCCCTTGTGTCCAATTCTGGATGTCGGTCAGTCCCACGTTTCACTCTCCAGAAACAGGAGGCTGGTTCACAGGACAATCATGAGGCAACAGCACAACCTTCCAACTATATTCAAAAAACTGGATCTTGTATTAAAAAGAAACATAATTCACCAGGGAATATATATATATATATGAAAGCAGGATTCTTCAAATTGCATTAATTTTAAACAGATTTCAAGAGGTGTACACAATTGATTTTACAATATTTGTCCAAGATACAGAATGCTATAAGCCAAGATACAGGATCCTATCAGCCCTAACCTTGCCTCCGTCTGTAGCAAAAAGTTCTGATGTAAACTGAATTCAAGCGTCAGACACAGATAGTCAATGCTATGTCTTATGTATCTGCTGTGACATTATCTTAGGATGCTTTGACTGCCACACCGCCTGTAATAACAAGGTAACTCCAAAGTAACTGCACAATTAAACTAAACACAATTTATGCATACAAAATTGCAACATTTGTTTTAGGTAGAATTATTCTGAGCTTGCATTTTTGTTTGCACAAGGCAAATGCAATGACTCTTGTAACTTTGTGTTTTCTCCTTCTAGAGCCATCATATTCCATGTTAAGTTTCCTCCATGTTATAGTGTATATTATATGCAAATATAGTATACAGTACTTATATTTGATCTAGACTCGTACCCAATTATTCATTATGTATTATTATGATATTTTTCCTAATGATATGGAGGCTATATCCAATAAATATCCAAGTTATTACTAATCTTGAATAATTTTAAAGCTCCTGGGATTCTACAAAATATTCCAAGTGTAAAAATATGCCCTATTCACTGTGACTGTTATACCATTAAGTTAAACTGTGGATTCCAAGGATCCAAATAAACACATGCACAAGTGAATTAGTGCCTCCTAGAGTTCACATTCTAGAATTTCATTAATTCAATAGAAACACCACCTCTAGAGAATATTTCTCGAAGAATTTCCTAGTCCTCAATGAGGAAATGAATCAAACTTGAGTGATAGTATAACCTACTAACCAAAATTAAAACACTCTAACAACATGTGAACGCATGAATTTATCCTAAAAAACACACGTGTGAAAGTACAACTTACTACCCCGGAGTACTGAAGTTTAGGTTGCAACTTTAACCTGGGGTCCTATGGAATTTGCAGAATCTTTCCTAGGGCACAATCAGCAATTATCCTGGGACCCTGTGGATATGGAATAGAAACCTTAAAGTGTTGTAGTTGTTGTAACTTTGGATCCAGCCAGAAAATTGTTTAAGCCAACTGTCAAGTGTAAGAAAAAAATTGTAGCATATATTTGGTTTGTGTTGATCGAGGTGATGATGATGCATTAATGTAAATATTATGTTGAAGCATCATACAAAAATTTGCTTTTATAATGTTATTCAAGGTAAAAAAAAAATAAGAGACAAACATTTGAGTAACTGGATGGGGACATTAATCCATCTTGCCCCTCTATCGGGTCTGAGATGAGCTTCTTTGTTCTCTAAACATATTGTTAGTGATTAAGTTTCTGATTTTAGGTCTCTGTTTTCATTGATCAGTATAATCTACCTGGGTAACAAATAAATCCACATTCACTTTGAATCCACAAAATTAGGTTTTTAAAAAATGTTTATGAATGCATAGTATTTGTACATACTGATATTTATGGGTTACATCTGATATTGTGATGTAAGTGTACACGTGTAATGATCAAAGATGAGTAACTGGGACATATGTCGCCTCCAATATTGACCGTTTCTTAGTTTTTGGAATGTTCCAAATCTAGTCTCTAGTTATTTCAAAACATACAATAAATTATTGTTAACTGCAGTTTCCTTATTAGGCTACTGAACTCTAGACTCTTATTCCTTCAATCTAACTGTACCTTTGTACCCATTAACAAAACCCTCTGAATCCACACATCTCTCCCCACTCAGGTTTCAATTCTAGAAGAATCTATTAGCAGCAGTTACCTCAGTAGAAACTAAAGCCTTGGTGAGCTAATGCCACGTGGGGGGTATTCACCAGATTCCTAAGTATCTCAGTGTTTTTACATAAAAAAGTATTAAACTCCAAAGCTAATAACGGTTTCAAGCTTTTTCTGCATCCATTTATAGCTTTGTAATCTCCGTACAATTTTTGTTTCAACAATTTATTATGCAATGTGCTTTGAATATTCTAGACTGTTGTTTTCTAAATAATTATTTCAACATGTCTAAATAATGCTATTTCTTTACTTTAGGATGAGGTGACTTCTCCAGATAATTATTCATTAAACAAAAGTTCAATAAGGACCAAAAAGTAAGGTCAGTTTCCAAAAATAATGTAGTTGCCAGTGAAAGTTAGTCAGTGAATTCTCAGATTAGTGCAGGAAGATGGGCATCTCTACAGATGCGTTACAATTTACTATTGGGAGGTGTGAATGTGATGCTTCTGAGAACCCACCTCTGTCCAAGAGCCAGCAGAAGAGAGCCAGGGTCTTTAAAGTGGGTTCCAAAAGCTGAGTTTACCAAAGAAATAAGAGGGAGGTGACTTTGGAAAGAAAAATAGCCTGACAAAAGGCAGCCTCTAACGACAAAGACTCCGTGTGTTCACGAATTGCTGAAACGTGTCGTAATAACACAATGATTAAAGGAGGAAAGACAAAGGGTGAGGTGGAAGGCAGTGAACCGGAGGGAGACTAAGACCGCAGAGACCGGCTGGAGCCCTACTTTTGGCCGTAAGAATCCTGATGGCTCTTAAAGACAAAGGTAAACTAATGGAAAGTGCAAATTTTCTTTTTCTTTATAGAGACAGAGTCTCACTTTACCGCCCTCGGGTAGAGTAATGTGGCATCACAGCTCACAGCAACCTCTAACTCTTGGGCTTACGCGATCCTCTTGCCTCAGCCTCCCGAGTAGCTGGGACTACAGGCGCCCGCCACAACGCCAGGCTATTTTTTGTTGCAGTTTGGCCGGGGCTGGGTTTGAACCCGCCACCCTCGGCATATGGGGCCTGCGCCCTACTCACTGAGCCACAGGCGCCGCCCGCAAATATTCTTTTTAAAAAAGTAACCACCCTGAGATATCATCTAACCCCAGAGAGAATGGGCTACATCATAAAATCTCAAAACTGCAGATGCTGGCGTGGATGTGGAGAGAACTGCAAACTAGTACAACCTTTTTGGAAGGAAATAAGCAAAGCCCTCAAGCTAGACCTCCCATTTGATCCTGCAATCCCATTACTGGGCATCTACCCAGAAGGAAAAAAAATCCTTTTACCATAAGGACACTTGTACTAGACTGTTTATTGCAGCTCAATTTACAATCGCCAAAATGTGGAAACAGCCTAAATGCCCACCAACCCAGGAATGGATTAACAAGCTGTGGTATATGTATACCATGGAATACTATTCAGCCATTAAAAAAAGTGGAGACTTTACATCCTTTTTATTAACCTAGATGGAAGTGGAAGACATTATTCTTAGTAAAGCATCACAAGAATGGAGAAGCATGAATCCTATGTATTCAATTTTGATATGAGGACAATTAATGACCTAGTACATGGTGGGGGTGGGGGAAGGGGGGAGCAGAGAGAGAAGGAGGGAAGGGGGTGGGGTCTTGGTGTGTGCCACACCTTTTGGGGGCAAGACACAATTGTAAGAGGGACTTTACCTAACAAATGCAATCAGTGTAACCTGGTTTCTTGTACCCTCAATGAATCCCCATTACATATATATATATATTTTTAACATATATATAATTTAAAAGTTCTGAAATTGAGAAAGGTGAGACCAGTCCCTCTTGTGCACTAAGGAGGTTTCCCAACATTTCCCCCACTCTTCCCTCTTTAATGAGGTTCCTTCACATACATGCAACAATTATACTATGATTAAAGTTGTACTTCTTTGTGATGGGTAAAAAAGAAAGGAAAACAAAACACTCACTGTGGTGGTTAATTTTATGTGTCAACTTGACTGGGGTCCAGGATTTCCAGGTCAGGGGGTAAGTACTGATTCTGGACGTGTGTCTGAGGTGCTGCTGGAGATTAACAGCTAAATCTGGAGAGGAATGAAGATCTGCTCCCGCCAAGGAGTGTAGGCATCCTTCAATTAGTGGAGGGTCCAAAATAGGACAAAAAAGAGCACGAGGGACAATTTGTTCTTAGTTCCAGTTGAGATGTTTTTCTTCTCCTGCTGCTAGGCATTGGTGCTCCTGGTTTGAGGGTCTTTGGATCCGTCACCTCTATTGTCACACCTATACCTCCCTTCTCAGGCCTCCAGACTCAGACTTGAGCCTGAACCGAACCACTGGCTTTAATGTTTCTCCACCTTACAGAGACAGATCATGGGGCTTCTCAGCCTCCATAATCATAAGGAAAATTCCTGTAATAAATCTATCTACCTATTGGTCATGCATCTCTCTCTCTCTCCTCTTGGTTCTTCTCTAGAGACCTCTGAGTTATACACTGAGTGCAGCATCACCAATAAATGTATAATTTGAGGGCTGATTACACAAGAGGATCCAGAATGATCAATTGCTTCCACCTTACTGAGAAAAAGTCAAAGAATTCACATTGTGAGAGAATAGTAATTAGCCACAAGTTAATGTATCCAAAAATGGAAAATCTCCCTTCTACTGAAGACACTGCAGTTTTACCCATGTTAAACATAAAATCAAACTTCAAAGTAAAACTAAGACAAGTCAGATTATTTTTTAAATGTACTGAATGGATTTCAAGATGTGATTATAAGAAAAACATTTGGTAGCATTACGCAAAGAAGATTCATGAAGATTAACGTCAAAATCAAAATACAACATTACAGAGGAATCCATTTTGAATTATCAATTTTGAAATATAAAAGCGTATTAATTCACTAAAACAACAGAGAACCAACATCACCCTTTTGATAGGTAATTGTAGTACTTATTCCCATTTGTCCTATGTCTGTTCTAAGAAGTGGAAGGTTTCCACATGTAAATCAATATCCTATTTTCTTTTACTAGAATTAAGAGCAATGGAGTTTGCAAACCTTGGTTAAACACCATTTCCCAGTTTACATAGCTTCCCACCTACTGTGAAGTCCTATAACGTGTCTAAGCGGATAACTCTGTACAAATCGCTATCGAAGCAAAAACTTGAAAGCCCAAGCTTACACTGAATGTCCCAATATATAAGTTTCATAAATATATTGAAAAGGTAATTAAGGGGAAAGACAACAGTAAGAAATAATTCCAAGAAGGATGTCGAGCATATATTTTTAGCATATGCTCAAAGGCGCAGAAGAAAAAGAGTTATACTAAAAGATCTTTGAGTCTACTCAGCCCAAAGATTGGGAAAATAAAAAAATAGGAAGAGAATAAGTGAGGCAACTCTTCAAAATAGATTTAGTTTCCATGACATTGATGAGGCCAAAGCAAACAAACAAACAAAAAAAAAAGATGCAAAAAAGAAAGAAAACCAAAGAAGGAAAAATGTTAAAAATTTCAAAAAAATGATTATCAACATTTCATACCTGTATATAATTAATCCATGAGAACGATAATATCTTTTTTATGTAAGAACTGTAATACTTGTATATATGATATAAATATGCTACAACCAAGAAGAAAAGGAGATCGTAGAGTAACTGTAAAGAAATAGACTCTAAATAACTTTTTGGTACAGGATTATTTACTATGTTATTACCCAAGAATCTTACATTTTTATGAATAAAAAAACAAAGGAAATTGGCTCAGCACCTGTGGCTCAAGCAGCTAAGGCGCCAGCTACATACACCTGAGCTGGTGGGTTCGAATCCAGCCCGGGCTCGTCAAACAACAATAATGGCTGCAACCAAAAAATAGCCAGGCATTGTGGCAGGCGCCTGTAGTCCCAGCTACTTGGGAGGTGGAGACAGGAGACTCGCTTGAGACCAGGAGTTTGAGGTTGCTGTGAGCTATGACTCCATAGCACTCTAAACAGGATGACGGCTTGAGGCTTTGTCTCAAAAAAAAAAAAAAGGAAAGATAAAGTAAGTCAAAAAGTGTACAAAAGTGTGACTATCTGAAATTTATCAAGCCACAGATAGGTGTGAGGGATGGCCACCAAACAATATCCTATTTCTACCTTAAGATGACCCCTGTGATGGACTCTGAGCATAACTGCCTTACTATAAAGGAGTCAGCACCTCCCTCAGGGGAGGGAGATTATACTCTGTCTGGTATCTGCTGTTAGGAAAACCTAGTTCTAAATTTCAACCCATACCATTTCACAGCTTTACGACTTTGGCCAAAGTATTTAAATTCTGTCCTTAGTTTCATAATCTATAAGCAAAGCTCTGAATTCACACTTTATAGGTTTTATAAAGATTAAGCATAATAAGTAGACAAAGGCGAAGATGTTAGTATAGCATCATAAATCTGTTAACATTTAAATAATATTACATATTATTCCTTTAAAGCTCTTAGAATGGTGTCACTTCCACATAAGTACTCGGATATGGCACTTTACTTCCATAGTGCATTAATAATATATACTAAAAAAAAAAAAGAAAAAGACGACCAGTTATGATAAGTATGCGTTGCTTTAAAGCAATAGTCTAGATAAGAAGGCTGAGGGACAATCCAGTGGGAACAGTGACAGAAGCTATCCACACATAATCACAGGCTTCGTGTCTGGTTGGGGAGGGACCTGCCAATGGGTAACAAGTCATGTCCGGCCAGCATGCACATCAAATGCTTAGATGTCTGCCCTCCTGGGCAGCCCCTTGTTATATTGTGTAACAGAGGAACATGTGGGAGGCAAATCCTTTATGTACTCAATTCTGATATGAGGACAATTAATGACCCAGTATACAGTGGGGGATGGGGGAAAGGAGAATGGTGGGGGTCATGGGGTGTGACATGCCTTTGGGGGGTGGGACACAATTATAAGAGGGACTTTGCCTAACAAATGCAATCCATGCAACCTGATTCTTTGGACCCTCAATGAATCCCCAACACAAATAAATAAATAAATGAAATAAAATGGAATAAAAATAGTATTCTTAATAATTGGTTAGGAAGATTTGCAACAGTAAGTCATGTTGCTTAAAAATGGCTTTTATTTAGAGTATACTGTTCATATTTTCTCTGCAATTAAAAATCATGATCAGCTGAAAAAAAATATTCTAGAAGGCAGTTGATTCCAGACTCTCAAGCATGGGATTAAGTCAAAATAGAAACACAAAGAGCCTCATAATGCAAATAAAATTATGACCTCAAAAATTGTGTCTCAGGCTCAGCACCCATAGTTCAGTGGGTAGGACGCCAGCCACATACACAAAGTCTGGCGAGTTTGAACCCGGCCTGGGCTTGCTAAACAACAATGGCAACTACAACAAAAATATAGCTGGGTGTTGTGGCAGGTGCCTGTAGTCCCAGCTACTCAGGAGGCTGAGGCAAGAGAATTGCTTAAACCCAGGAGCTGAAGGTTGCTGTGAGCTGTGACTTAATCACCCTTAATCTACCAAGGGTGATTAAGTGAGATTCTGTCTCAAAAAAAAAAAAAAAAAAAAATTGTGTTTCAGGGCATGCTGGTCATGCCCTTCCCAAAAGTAAACACAAGCTAATGTAGCATTACTTTTACAGTACCTCAATTTATATAAGAACTATAAGACTAGTGCTATCTGAAGGTGATCACCCAAACTCACATCCTAGCACCATGCTTCCCTGGAGTCTCAAACTTCCCCCAACTTTCAGGTGACTGTCAAAACACCAGCTGGATAGTGAATATCCCAAAACCCCTGTGAGAAGTAACTCTGGTACCTACTACAATCTCTTCAAGAAGTTCCTGGATAAATTAGGATATCTAAATTTGCATAAAATGTACTTATGAGCCACTATTTACTAGCCAAATATTGGGTCATATATCAGATTGTGCTGTGAGGTATCGAAGCTCATTAGAGAAATGTTCTTTGTACTAAGGGAAAATGTCTATTGGAGTACAGGTAAAAATTATAAAATCTGTATTATGTAATTTGTATGAAGTTATAAATTTGTATTGTGAATTTATTGGAGGTTTCAAATTACAATTAAAGTTGTAAACAAGGCCAGGCAGGGTGGCTAATGCCCATAATCCAGGCACTCTGGAAGGTACCTCCTTCCACCCATCCTCACCTCCCCTCCCCTCCCCCTCCTCTTTCCCCTTCATCTTGTTCTGTAGTTGGGTTATAGTTTTCATATGGAAGTGTGGGTGCTTATAAATTGGTTTCATAGTAGGGCTGAGTACATTGGATACTTTTTCTTCCATTCTAGAGAAACTTTGCTAAAAAAAAAATATGTTCCAGCTCCATCCATGTAAACATAAAAGAGGTAAAGTCTCTATCTTTTTTAAGGCTGCATAATATTCCATGGTGTACACATAATAAATTAATTAATTTATTAATCCATTCATGGGTCAATGGGCACTTGGGCTTCTTCCACGACTTAGTAATTATGAATTGGGCTGCAATAAACATTCTGGTGTGAATATCTTTGTTATAAAGGGATTTTTGGTCTTTTGGACATATACCTAGTAGAGGAATTGCAGGATCAAAAGGCAGGTCTATTTCTAGATCCATAAGTGATCTCTAAACTTCTTTCCAAAAGGAATGTATTAGTTTGCATTCCCACCAGCAGTGTAGAAGTGTTCCCTTTTCTCCACATCCACGCCAACATCTATGATTATGGGATTTTGTGATATGGGCTAATCTCACTGGAGTTAAATGATAATCTCAAAGTGGTTTTGATTTGTATTTCTCTGATGATTAAGTATGATGAGCATTTTTTCATGATGAGCATTTTTCATGCATGTAGGCCATGCACCTGTCTTCTTCAGAGAAGTTTCTATTCAAGTAGATGGCTGGCATATTGGTGATTTTATGTAAACAACCTCATTTGCTTCTGTAACAAGATTGATGGGTGAAATATGTACTATGGGAAGATTGGTGGATTTCAATGTAAAGTACATCAGTTTGTTCCAAGAAGGGAAAGAAAGTTTCTGGTTCAGAAGCCAAAATTTGGAAGAGTCGTGATGTTTTGTAACTCTCTAGTAAGTGAGGAGAAAATTAAAATGCATAAGTAGATACTTAAATTTCAAAAAAATAAAATGTATCTGATTTTTTAAAAAGGGGAAGGCTCGAATTTAAGCCCATGACCATGAAAGCAGAAACTATTCATGTGTTAATGATGGGACTACAATCAGAAATAATAACATTAAGCTGCTGATGATCAACTGTGTCCTATGTGCTGAGATGGTTAACCCTAGACCATGTCTCTTCCATTTATGCATAGAGCAAATGGCTGATGTAACAATTTTATATGTGCTCTAACTGGTGTTATGTTTAATTAGGTGAGTCTAGAAAAGCCTTCATCAGCAATAGAAAAATGCGGACTTTATTTCATTTCTTAAAAGTTGAATAATTGTGTTATCTTTGGTAAGTTCTATAACATATGTTTAGGTTTAAAATATAACTTTTAAAAATCACATACTTAAAAAATTTGAAAAAAAATAATAATGCTTTAATAAAAGCAGTAAAACCAGATTGAATTTTTTTTTTCTCTCTTTTTAAAGCAATAGAGTCTTTCAATGTTGCTCAGGCTGGTCTCAAACTCCTGGTGTTAAGCAGTCCTCCCACCCTGGGTTCCCAAAGTGCTGGGATTATAGGGGTGAGCCACCATGGCCAACCCAGATTAAATTCAAATACCCATAGCACTCCCATCTTTTATGACTACTATATTCTGTCTTTTATTTGATTATATTTCCTACATCCTCCAGTAGACTGTAAACTCTTTGGTGAGAGACCACATTATTGTAGCCATTACTATCTTCACAATTCTACCTTACGTGGAGTATTTAAATAATGAGTGAAAAATTAATATTCTTAATATAATAGTTCTGTATAATATATACTGGGTACTATATTGGATATAGATATGACTAAAATCCTTAAAAGGTTGTTGTTTGAAGAAAAGAAATGAATATGATTCAAAATAAACCAATACAATACATTAAACAAATATGCATTGATTTGTTAGACTCATACAAGAAGAGGTTCATGATATTGCATAAGATTACTTAATGCAAGACATAATCACTACCCCCAATGCACTGAGGATAAAAGACACACAAAAAACTGAAAAAATATAATTAATCTTTTTTTTTTTTTGTTAAATTGCTATCGTTTGTGACATTGTAACTCTGGTACAGGAAAATAAACTAAAGGCCCTTGTACTTGTAAAGGCTATCCTAACTGTAAAGGTGGGCAGTTTCAGAATTATTATTCAGAAAAGTGAATCATCATGGTAAAATGACAGCTGTTACTATTCTGGGATATTTGGTCACAGTTACATTAGCTTTCAAAACCAGTGAGGAATGGCAATGAATAGAGTTAGGCAGAGAACTGATTTTTCAGTCACATGGATTGGAAAAGAAAGGAAAAGCTACTTCCTCATTAACTTGGGGGGGGTTTGGCAGTTTTTGGCTGGGGCTGGGTTTGAACCCGCCACCTCCGGCATATGGGGCCAGCACCCTACCCCTTTGAGCCACAGGTGCCGCCCCCTTATTAACTCTTAATCATTGTATGGGAAGACAAGAAACGTCTACTATATTCCAAGCACCCTGCTATGTGGTGGTCCTTGTCTTCTTGGAATTTACAGTCTAGGTATTCAAAGAATTAGAAATCAATGAAACAAAAGGACCATGAGAAACTGCTATTGCTAGCTAGAAAACGTTGAACTACCCTAACAGTAGCCTATTTATTACTATCGCAACTGTACAGCAGTCTGCATGAAATTTAGGTTTGAGAGTTTAAGTTGGAAATGATGGAATGTTATACATGTTGCAAAAAATGAAGAGTATAATTATTCCATAGGAGGAGATACAACTTTGCATATAAAAGTCATTCACATAAATAAATCAGAATGCTCCTTTTTAAACGTACTACAGAATTTGTCAAATTATTAAAAATGCTAATTATGATTATGACAGTATCAAATGGGTTCCTATTGCAAAAATTAGAATTTGACTTTTTAATTATGGCATGGCAAACTGCTTTACCATAATAACACCTAGGAACTAATATTTGAAGGCATCCCTAATATATTTTTATTCATAATATCAGTGAATATTGTATTATGTAATTTAACTGTACTACATATTGGAATTACAAAATGTGATTGTGCACAAGGTAAATTTTTTTTATTTTTTTATTGTTAAATAATAGCTATGTACATTAGTGCAATCAAGGGGTACAATGTGCTGGTTTCATATACAATCTGAAATAATCTCATCAAATTGTTCAACGTAGCCGTCATGGCATTTTTTTAGTTATTGTATGTAGAGATTTGTATTCTGCATTTAGTAAGTTTCACCTGTACCCATTCTAAGATGCACCCTAGGTGTGTTACCTTCCCTCTACCTTAACCTCCCCCCTCCCTTACCCTCCCTTGGCCCTTTCCCTATATTCTTGTGCTATAGTTCGGTTATAGCCTTCATGTGAAAGCTATATACTTAAATTGTGCAAATTTTTATTCAAATATATTCAGCAAGGTGCTCAGATGTATAGATGTCTAAAGAAACTTTTCACATGAAAGCTATAACCCAGTTACAGCCTAAGAATAGGGGGAAGGGGGAAAGGGAGGGGAGGGAGGGGGGAGGTGGGCAGAGGGAGGGTGATTGGTAGGATTACACCTGCGGTGCATCTTACAAGGGTACATGTGAAACTTAGTAAATGTAGAATGTAGATGTCTTAATACAATAACTAAGAAAATGCCAGGAAGGCTATGTTAGCCAGTGTGATGAAAATGTGTCAAACGGTCTATAAAACCAGTGTATGGTGCCCCATGATCACACTAATGTACACAGCTATGATTTAATAAAAAAAAAGAAAAGAAACTTTTCACCCCAGCCCAGCCCCTTCATGCACATTCAACACATATGCCAACTGCCCCATCAATTGCCATCCAATGTCTCAAACGTTTTCCCCCATTACCCTTCTCTGTGACTCCTCATTACTCAATTCCACAGTCCGAGTTTCGTCCGTCCCTTGGCTCCCAGCCTGTATCCAGGTACCATTTACTGTTGTCAATACTGGATTCAAATTTCTGCATCTCTCAGATAGAAGATCTACCACTCATGATAGATAAAAGTGCTCTGCCCCTTCTCAGCACCCAGGTCTGTTCCTAACTGTTCTCCAATAAAAGAAAAGAGAATTAAACAGAATCCTTCACTTAATTGAACATTTCTTTTCTCATTTTCTAAATAAATTGCCATCACTTATCCGATAGCTTTCACTTATGAAATAAAAACATCCAGTAGCTAAAATCTAGCAAAATCACAGGGCTTTTTAGAGTGGTCTTTTTTATCACCAAACAAATACCATCCAAAGAGATATTCTCAAACTCTGGAAGTCTTCAGCTGTCTCACCACATAGGAAAATAGATGATTTTAAATATAAAACCAAGCACTTTAACGCACTTTGGCTGACTCTACAGAAAATTATAGAAAGAAGAAAGAGAACAAACTTCAAAAGCACTCTAAGCTTTATTTAAAATTTGTTACAGTGAAATGAGCTGGTTTTACAAAGTGTGTTTATTTAAGGGCAATATTATTTTAATAATCTTTGATGAAGGCTTTCAGAAATTATTACAAACTTCACTGGTTTCTAAAATAATTGGCATCATTATGATCTTCAATTATTGTACTGCAACTTAATACACTATTTCCTCACTTGGCATTAAGGTAGGTACATAAGAATGATTTTCTTGTGTTTCTCAGTAGCCTCAAGTCCTAAACTTTTTGCTGTGCTTTTTTTTTCTTATCGTTCTTTCTCCCTTTCCTTACTACCAGTCTGTCATCCATCCATTTTCATGTTCCCGTTTTATTTTACTTATAAAAAATATTATCCCACTCACTGCTTCTTTTTTTTAATACCTATTCTTTACTCACAGTTTATAACTTTGGATTATATATTATAGATTTTAAGTCATTTTATTAAAAGGAATGAGTATTCAATTCAATTCAGTGTAAATAAATATAGATCCTATATTGTTGAAAGCATTACTATTTGCATAACATAAATATATATTTTGTGTGTATATATGTTTTACACATCCACACGTGTGTGTGTCCATCACAAAAATTTGAAGTTTCTTAAGGACAATTTCTCACATTTGTGGGTATTTGGGTTGGGTTTTGTATACTAGAGTCAGCATACAATGACCTTCCTGATAAATAAAATTTTACTGCAATCAAATAGTGCTATCAAGCCTCGCCTAGGTGACCTTAATGAATGTTATGAGATATGGAAAATTAAAAAATGAAATGGTTTGCTTGTACCATTCGTTACAGTATATTTGAAACCTAATTCCATCAATGTAAGCAAAATTATATATTACCCAAATGTGCAATTTAGTCTAATGTTAACATCAAAATACTAAAAGCTTTGGTTTCATGTTAACGATATGAAATACAATCATTTAGGATCATTATTTTAACCTAGATTCAGTCCTATTATTATTTTGTTGTTCTTGCTATTCTGAAAAACCTAAGCCTCCAGCCAGCCACAGACTCCTTCACTCTGCTGATTAATGGGGGTTTCTCATATTTCTTATCAGTAAATCTCTTCAGCCTAATGCAGTGCAGCATTAACCTTCATTAGGGAGTCGGATTTTAGCTATCAGGGAACTCTGCGGTAGGAAGGGAGCTCAGAGATCGTTGGTCCATTCTTTTTATTAGAGATTAAAAGGGGATTTTAGAAAGATGCTTCCTTTCCAAAAATCTCTTGTGTTCTGATTAAAATGTATCCTTTTCTGGTCCACTGAAATAAGTTTCTTGTATCTTCTTTACACAAACAAGTGCACCGCTATTATATAAGGTGGGCTAACCTTATTCAGGCATTACCATGTGGTGAAGACAGGAAACAGCATATGGTTTTTGTCTTCATTTCACACATAATGACATTGTTCATACGTTAAATCTATAAGCTATAGTTTTGTTGTATGGACGTTCTCAATTACGAAGTGTGAACTGAAATAAAATCTTGAGCCTCCACCCACAGGTGACTGAACAGATTCCTTCTTGGCCAAGGGGAACCTCTCAAAACCTGAAAGTTTAGTTCCCAGCCAGAGGACCCTCTGTGATGCATGTCACTATATGACAACCAGAGGACCCTCCATGATGTATGTCACTATGTGACAACCAGAGGACCCTCCATGATGTATATCACCATATGACAACCAGAGGACCCTCCGTGATGTATGTCAGTATGTGGTGAGGTGACCTCTTTTAGACCACACGCTGACAGTACTGGGTCACAGCAGTTGGCAGTTTAGGAGGGCTGAATAGAAGATAAGTCAGCTCTGGTGAAATGTCCTACATCCCTCTACACACATATCAAAAGAAGAGAGTGTCAATTCATGGACAGGCTGTATTGTAAGCAGAAAAGTATTACTTCCCTGGAGACCAGTAGGTGCATGCTTTTACACATTAAAAATTTTTTCTAATTTAAAAGACATAAAAGCTTCAACTGTCTTGCTGACATATGATGATAGTGGTGTTAAGGGTAAAGAGATTTATTCAACAAACTAGTTTTTATACAAAAACAAGTAAGTATTAAATAATAGTTTACTGAAATTTTTTTTGATAGAATCATTAGACTAGTCACTTGTAACCCCTCCCCCTACAAGGCACAATTTGCAATGGTTGGAATTCAGAAGAAAAATTCACAGATTAAATACTGCAAAAGTAAAGCTGTTACCTTTTCTACTTACACCCACATTTTAGAATGTGTTAAGATTCATAATTTTGCTTCAAATGCGTTTATGTATATATCTGTGGATACTGTGTGCTTTTGTTGATACCTTAAATTTGTTAGGGCACAGTACTATTAGTGATAGCCCTAGGGATTTAATTCTATTGTTAACCAGTGTGTCATTTGCCTCTTTCAGATTTAAACTGTTCTTAAAAGACATTAAAAAAAAAAAAAAAAGCATTCAGGGGAGGGACCAAGATGGAGACCAAGTAACAGCTTCTTTGGCAATCAGGTGCAGTGAGATTGGGGACAGAAGACTCTGGGCATCTCTGGCTTGTGGGCTCTGCCCAGAAACATCCTTTTGGGGACGCAGGGAGACAGCAAGAAACTTCTGGACCCCAGGAGGAGGAGAAAAGCAGTGGAGAACTGGCAAGTAGTTGCATTCATTTGGTCTGAGGCCATGGCTGCCATAGCTGTAACTACAATAGCAGCAAGATTGCAAACAGGGAAGGCCTCCCCTCTGGGCTGTTTTGTTTTTCTGGACTTGGGCACTCGGTTGAGCTACCTTGGGAGAACTTGGGCAAGAATGCAGATGACATTAAACATTGTCTAGGGCATCGGACTGAGCCACTGAGCTGGAACAGAGCTGAACATTGTTCAGCTGTGGGCCTTGCGTGCAGCCATTGTGGGAGAACTGCCCCTGCAGGCTCCACCCCCAGGGTTGCAGAGTGAGACTCGGATTGGGAGACCTTGGGCAAGTGACCTCATTACTGAGCAGGGCCAAAGGCCAGGACTGAGATTCTGGGGAAGAGTGGAGATTTCAGTGTTTGGCAGTAGCAGGGCTGCCTTGCAGCCTCAGCCCTCAGGGGCATAGAGTGAAACTGGTTTTGGTGCACTGAATAACCGGACAGCCACTTCAGGAGAGATCCCAGTGACAAATGTTTTCCTGGGAAAGCTTCTGCTTAGCCAAGGTTAATGGTTTAAAGTGTCTTTTATGTGGGCTGAGGAGAGATTTAGGATCTTAACCCTGCAGGGTTTGAGAAATCAGCAGAGGCCTCCAGTCTCCAACTCATACAGCTGTATCAGCATTGTGATTAACATCTCATATCCCAGAAGATCACCTGCTGCCCAGTCACATATTCAGCAAGATACATATACTGCTTTTTTTTAATTTCAACAGTTTTCCTCTAGATTTTTCTCTCTTTTTTTCTTTTCTGTCTTCATTTTTCTAGTTAAATATAATTTTCCATTGTTGCCTTCTTTTTTATTTATTTATTTTGTTGTTGTTTTTGTTTGTTTGCTTTTAAGATAGAGTCTCACTTTGTTACCCTCGGTAGAGTGCCCATGGCATCACACAGCTCACAGCAACCTCCAACTCCTGGGCTTAGGTGATTTTCCTGCCTCAGCCTCCCAAGTAGCTGGGACTACAGGCCCCTGCCACAACACCTGTTTATTTTGTTGTTGTTGTTGCAGTTTTTGTCTGGGGCCGGGTTTGAACCCGCCACCCTCCGCATATGGGGCCAGCACCCTACCCACTGAGCCACAGGCGCTGCCCCACTGTTGCCTTCTTTAATAATAAGAACTTCTTTTTTGCTAGTATTTTTGCCCCTATTATTTGGTCCCCCCCCCCCCGGCCCCTAGTTTATCCCGCAGGGTTTTCTGTTTGTTTTGGTTTGATTAATAGTATTTTTGTCTTTCCTTTCTATATGGTGGAGGTGGGGTACTGTGTCTGATCAGGATGGCAAAGAGCTGCTGACCTCAAGGGAACCACCCAAGCCGGCACCCACAGAGGTTGGGGGTTTTTAAGGTTGGGTCAAAGTACCCTACTGTACACCTTTATTACTCCTGTCTCCCTCTGTCTGTCTCTCTCTCTCTCTCTTTTTTTTTTTTTTTTTGGTTAATATTCCCCTTTACTCACACCCTCTCCTTTCTCATTTTTCTTTTTTTTTTTTTTTTAATCTTTTTTTCCCCTTTCTGCTCTTCTATCTTCTCATCCTTTTGGTTCTGTACCAAAAGGACTTATCAAAACCTTAGGCCAGAGGCACAGTACTTAAAGAGCAAGAGGAAGTGAAAGGAAAATTAGGGCAAGGAAACAGATAAAAGAAAACCCTCATGAAGAAAAATCAGCAGAAAAATCCTGACAACATGAAAAACCAGCCCAGAGCAACCCCCCTACCCCAAGGGTTCATGAGGTAGCTACTGAAGAGGATTCTACATATAAAGAAAGTTAGAAATTACAGAAGGGAAATTTAAAATTCAGATGATGAAAACAATGAAGCAAATTGCTGAGAAAGTGGAAAATAACCAAAAAACAATGAAGGAAATTACTGAGGAAGTGGAGAATAACCAATAGGAATTCCAAAAGCGGAATCAAATAAGAGATGAATGATATAAAGAATATAGAAAGGATATAGCAGAGCTGAAGGAATTGAAGCAGTCAATTAGGGAACTTAAAGATGCAAAACAAATTATCAACAAAAGATTAGACCATGCAGAAGAAAGAATCTTAGTGGTAGAGGACAAAGCTCTTGAGATAACTCAGATAGTTAAAGAGACAGAAAAGAAGAGAGAGAAAGCAGAACATTCACTGACAGAGTTATGGGACTTTATAAAATGTTCAAACATACAAGTTATAGGGAAGGGAAGAAGAATGCCTAGAGGAATTGAAGCCATACTAGAGAATATTATAAATGAAAATTTCTCAAATATAACCAAAGAGTCTGACACACACCTTTCAGAGGGATATCAGGCCCTAAATCACCTCAACTCTAATAGAGGTTCTCCAAAACACATTGTGATGACAAAAGAAAAGATTTTGCAAGCTGCCAGGAGTAAGTGCCAGTTGACCTACAGGGGTGAATCCATTAGGGTGACTGCAGACTTCTCTAATGAAACTTTCTTAGCCAGAACACAATGGTCATCTACCTTTAATCTACTTATACAAAATAATTTTCAGCTCAGAATTCTATATCCTGCTAAGCTAAGCTTTAAAATTGACAGAGAAATCAAATCTTCTACTGATATGCAAACATTGAGGAAATTTGCCACAACAAGACCAGCTCTACAGAAATACTTCAACCTGTTTGCACACTGACCATCACAAAAAACCACCAGCAAAGTAAGCACACAGAAATTAAAGGACAGAATCTAGCTTCCACAAAGATGCAAAAGACAAAACTAAGCAATGGACTTTCACAAAATAAGATGAATAGCACACTACCACACTTATCAATTATCTCAATAAATGTTAATGGCTTGAATCCCCACTGGCTGATTGGATTAAACACAAGCCATCTATCTGCTGTATGTAGAAAACACACTTAACTTCAAAAGACAAATTAACACTCAGAAAATTAATGAAAGAAGCAGTTGTTTTTTTGAAAAAAAAATAAATAAAATTGATAAACCTTTGGCCAGGCTAACTAGAAATAGAAAAGTAAAATCTATAGTGAACTCAATCTGAAATGATAAAAGGGAAATAATGACAGATGCCACAGAGATACAAGAGATTATCTCTGAATACTACAAGAAACTCTATGGCCAGAAATTTGACAATGTGAAGGAAATGGATCAATACTATGTCTCGTTAGACATAGCCAGGAAAAATTAGATCTCTTGAACAGACCAATCTCAGGTACTGAGATCAAAGAAACAATAAAAAATCTCCCAACAAAAAAATGCCCTGGTCTGGATGGCTTCACACCAGAATTCTATCAAACCTTCAAAGAAGAGCTTATTCCCATACTGCAAAAAATATTCTAAAAAATTGAGGAGGAAACAATTTTCCCCAACACGACAAAGCAAACATCACCCTGATACCAAAACCAGGAAAAGACCCAACTAAAAAAGAGAACTTCAGACAAATTTCACTAGTTTGAGAATAGAACCTTCTCTAAAGAAGACAGATGAATGGCTAGCAGACATGAAAAAATGTTTATTGTCCCTAATTATTAGAGAAATGCAAATCAAAGCCACCCTGAGATCATCTAAGCCCAGCGAGAATGGCCCATATCACAAAATCTCGAAACTGCAGATGCTGGCGTGGATGTGGAGAGAAAGAAACACTTTTACACTGCTGGTGGAACTGCAAACTTATACAGTCTTTTTGGAAGGAAGTATGGAGAACCCTCAAAGCACTCAAACTAGACCTTCCATTTGATCCTGCAATCCCATTACTGGGCATCTACCCAGAAGGAAAAAAATCCTTTTATCATAAGGACACTTGCACTAGACTGTTTATCGTAGCTCAATTTACAATCGCCAAAATGTGGACACAGCCTAAATGCCCACTCACCAAGGAATGGATTAACAAGCTCTGGTATATGTATACCATGGAATACTATTCAGCTACTAAAAAAGATGGAGACTTTACATCCTTTGTATTAACCTGGTTGGAAGTGGAAGACATTATTCTTAGTAAAGCATCACAAGAATGGAGAAGCATGAATCCTATGTACTCAATTTTGATATGAGGACAATTAATGACCTAGTACATGGTGGTGGGTGGGGGAAGGGCAGAGCTGAGAGAGGGGCAAGACACAATAATAAGGGGGACTTTACTTAACAGATGCAATCAGTATAACCTGGTTTCTTGTACCCTTAATGAATCCCCAACAGAAAACAAAAACAAACAACAAAAAAAGAATACAACCAGAGGTGGCAACTGTAGCTCAGTGGGGTGGGTAGGGTGTCAGCCACATACACTGAGGTTGGTGGGTTCAGACCCAGTTCAGGCCACCTAAAACATCAATGACAAATGCAACAATAAGAGCAATAAAAATGTCTAGATGTTGTGGTGGGCACCTGTAGTCCCAGCTACTTGGGAGGCTGAGGCAAGAAAATTGCTTAAGCCCAAGAGTTTGAGGTAGCTGTGAGCTGTGATGCCACGGCATTCTACTGAACAACAGCTTGAGACTCTGTCTCTAAAAAAAAAAAAAATCTGGATCCCATTGAGATATTGGGTAATCACTGTAATTCTCCCCATGTGCATGTTAAATAAACCTCTTCCTTTTACTAATCTGCCTTAAAAAAGAAAAAAAAAGCATTCACACTGTCCTAAGTGAAATAGGACAGCATGCGTCTAGACTACCTCCATCTTTCCACCATCATGAATAATACGATGAATTTGCAATGGTTGGTGAGAGCTAGAGCCAATGATATTTTTATGTAGACTTTCTGTATTAAAGTTAGTTATGCCACAGAGTAGTTGTTATGATTGCTTAAATCTAATTTATAGTTGGTTAAAACCAAAATTATTTGTCACTTGTAGAGAACAGCTATAATACATAAAATAAGCTCAAAGCAAATATCTTCTCCACAACTGAAAGTATAATATATTTATCTATAAGACAAATTTTCCTGAGTTATATTTTTGGGATTTCTATTTTGAATAGAGCCCACCTTCTAATCATTTTGCAACTGTAATTAGCTGCAACAGGTTGATACTCCTGGATACATTTCTCTCTCTCTCTCTCTCTCTCTCTCTTTTTTTTTTTTTTTTGTAGAGACAGAGTCTCACTTTATGGCCCTTGGTAGAATGCTGTGGCCTCACACAGCTCACAGCAACCTCCAACTCCTGGGCTTACGCGATTCTCTTGCCTCAGCCTCCCGAGTAGCTGGGACTACAGGCGCCCGCCACAATGCCCGGCTAACATTTCTCTCTTTAAGAAGATTCAGATAAGTTATAGTCCTTAAAGGTAGTCACATTATAGAGAATTTATGATTTGGAAGTCTTGAAAGAACATATAAAAAGGAAGTCTTTAAGCATGGAAGGTATTTTAAGTTTTTCATGCAGTGAAACAATGTTTCATTAGTTTGGTTGTGTATGAGTTATTCTGTAACTGAACAGAATTTCTGTGTCAGACATATTATTTTCTTTATATTATTGGTAGACAAATAGTTTTCTATAACCCTGGAGTAAATAGACAACCCACAGAATGGAAGAAACTATTCACAAACTATATATCTGATAAAGAATAATAGCCAGAATCTACAAAGAACTCATTTGGTTTTTCTACCAACCCAATAAATCCGTGAAATAAAGCAGGGCCATTCCTAGATATAGAAAAAAAATGGAACATTGAACATGGTACCTGGAATTCTTATATTGAAAATTATGTCTTTATACTTTATTTAGGGTGTACACAGACTATCTTACACTAATGACAATCAGAAAAGATATTCTTATGAAAGATTTTTATTTGTAAGTTGTTTTCAACATTCCTGAAGGAAAAGTCAACATAAATATCCTAAATGTCATTTAACAACAATAAATGAAATTTATATTAAGTTTAGTTAGTACTATTTTATTACCAAGTTTCAAAATAGACAGGTTGGCAAGGTTAGTTAACTTGTCCTAGGATGTACAGCTTATTAATGTTAAAGTCAGAATTCAAAATCAGGAATTAAGGTGTGTGATAACTTCTATTGCATTATCAATTAAGATTGGTAAATGTTTAATTAATGTGTTCATTAATTCATTTTAAAATAAATTAAACTCATTTTATGATAACGTAAACCATTATTCATAAGAACAGAGCAAAATTATTATTTCTAATAACAAAAATATGATTGAAATCACGGTATTATTTTGCATTTTTGCAAATTGGTTGGCTTAATAGTAACAGCTAGGTTTTCTCATACTTATGGAATTCAGTCAGGTAACCTCTGGAAGATGCAAAGTGTAATGATATAGTAATAGTTTTAAGTAAGTACTTTGACCTTGAAATATCCTCTGGCAGAGTAATCCTAAATCTTATGTGGTGATTTACATCTCTGCAATGAGGCTTTTGCTTTGTGAGTCTAATCAGATTTTTTTTAGTCATCTTGAGTCATTGGCGAAGAAGAGAGTCAAAAAAGGAAGACAAAGAGAACTCAGGAAACTACAGCACTGAGAAATACATAATAGTGATAACTGGCCTGTAGAGGAGAATAGATCAAAAGCCTATGTAAATAGAATCAGGCCCATGCTGGAAGCTGAACTGAATACAGATGGCGTAAATGCATGATTGGATATTGATTAGCTCAAAGTCACAACGAGAGGCTGACAGACGATTAAATATTTGCCAATGTAAGTCTGGTCCTATGACATGCAGCTAAATAGGGCTATGAATATTTGCCATGGCACTGCTGTTAGAAAACACTACTGAGTTTTCTTAGAATATGTGCTAAAATAATTAAAAGTCAAGATAAAGCAACTACTCTATAAAGGATACACCTGCCTAACATCCTATGCTCGAGATAACATGGCTTAGTAGAAAAAGTCCTTGGGTAGGGGACAGAAGTTCTTTATTCTCTACTATTTATGAGATTTGGATAAATACTTTAATCTTTCTAAACCTCTGTAATTCTAAATGAATGGGGTCAACAAGGTGATAGGTACTATTTTTAAAACCAACACACAATATAGTAAATGGCAGAGAGAGCAGAAGACATTATGAAGCATCTGATTAATGTTACTTATATAAAATTAAAAAATGTATTCGATACCCTTATTTTGTTGGAAGAGGTTCTGATTACCTTATCATATTGAAAAATGCTTAAAATAAGGTAACAATTGTTTGATTTTTCCTTTTAGATATGAGTGTAAGAGCAATGTGAGCAGTTTAGAAATCTACCACTGGGAATAGAAGGAGTCTAAAATGGGTAAGGGAACAAACATAAAAAATGCCTCAGGGAGACAAAATCAATCCCCCATAATTAGATGGCAGGCACACATAATTCAAGGAAAGACAAAGTGGATTTGATGAAGAATTGAGACATTAAAATAACTAAAGGGGAGCTCATGCCAGAACACGCATCCCATGTGGCCAGGGGGTAAGAACTCATTCCCCTATATCCACAGCTTGCGTGTAATTAACGGGCGGCTTCCACTTCACAAAGTCATAGGTTTCATTTCTCATTAAAAAAATTCTAATCATAGGTATTTTAAATGTAAGATGTTGCAATATTCAATAAAATTCTATAATGTACCTGCACAATATTTACTAATTTACTTCAATCAAAACAGGAAAAACATACCTAAAATCAGAATTATTAGGTAATGCTATTTTTCCCAAGGGTCAATGTCATAATGGTTAATTATTCTCCTATCTAGGGATTTAATCCAAAAGGAACCCAATTTGACCAATTATAGGAAAACATTATATCAAATAAATAAAAATAAAACTAAAGTGTTACTTAAAATATCATAATAAAACACCTCAGTATTTTAGATTTCTGCTTTGGCATGCCATATTCTCTCTGTCTGAAATGTTAGTTGCATCCGTCTAACTGACTCCTATTTATTCTTCAAAACATTTCTCCAGTATTCTGTTTGCGCGAATGAGTTCTTTAATACAATAAGATTTTACAGTTCATTTTCCCTATTTTATATGAGAACTCTGGAACATTCCCTTGATACATATCAAGGAAAAGCTGATAACCGTATGAATCTCAAAAAGTCGCTGTGAACATTTAACAAGAAAGCCTGATACAAAAAGGACATCAAAATAAACAAGATTCTTTCTCATTATTCTTCACTCACAATAATACATACACATTCCTCACAATTTCTTTTGTTTAGCACATATGCATTGACCAATACATCTGCCAAAAATTGGAGCTAAAAAGAAAAAGAGATTTAAAAAATAGAAAAAAAATACAGATGAAAAAAGATTGATAAAGAAATAAAAAAAGACAAAAATTCCTGCCCTCATAAACTAACATTTTAGTGGGGAAAGGAAGAAAATAATAAGTAAAACATATAATATGCTTCATAGTAGTACTTGTTAAGAAAAAAAAATTGGAGCAAAGAAAAAGAGTGGAGAATGTGGAAAAGGGTGAGGAGGTTGGTATTTTGGAAAGGTAATTCAAAGAAGACCTTGAGTGGATAACATCTGAGTCAAGACATGAAGAGAGCTATGAAACCAGCAGTTTAGTGCACTCTTGGCAAAGCAAAGACCAAAATACTCTTCCACCAACATAGCACCATATTGCACTGAAACTACATCTAAATGATTTTGTGTGCTCCATCAAATTATTTAATTCCTACTGGTAGAGGCTATCATATTCATTTTTATATATTACCAGTGGAAAGCAAAGTGATTAAGCTTGCTGATGTTTAATAAGCAACAAGGTGGAAAATTTTAGTTTAGCACAGATTTATCAATCAGAAGAAAGTCTTGATACATACTGTGCGTTGGATTGGAAACTCTACTTTACTTCACTCAGGTTTTCACCTGGGTCTAGAGAGAATTAAATTCATAATTCCCAAGGCATGTATTTAATGTAATGAATTAACTTACCCCTGTTGCATTTACAATGATACTAGTTGTGTGCAATTTTTCATTCTTTGAAGAATAAAGAATATAGTCAAATGTTTGTCTATGTTTTATGGTTTAGAAAGCATGATATTTCAGAATGCACTGGACTGGGGGAAATGATTGGATTAGGATGCTATTAGAATAAGGATACTAACTCTGTTGGCAAAGAGTTAACACAGAGGCAATTTCATTTGAGTATGAGTAAAATGGGGTAACAAAAAGAAGAGACAAACTACATGGTTTCTATTATAAAATACATTGATGTTCACTGACTTGAAATATAATTCTGACTATAAAAAATAAGAAAACCTCCTCTATTATAAAGACTACCTTCTAAGCATTAGAAAGATACTAAGAAAGCATTTGCCTTGTAAATAGACTTTCAAGAGGAATGAAAAGAGGACAGAAAAATAAAGAGAAAAAAAGAAAATGAGCTGAAAACCCAATCAAAGCAAAGAGAAAGGAACATGAACAATTAAAGGCTAAAAGTAGAGTTAAGTCTTCACCAGAGCAAAGAAGGCAAAACCCTCAGCTGTAAAAACTAGACAAGAGATGAGGAGAAGCAACGTTAGTAGCTCTTCTTATATATGGAAAAGAAAAGGAAACATTATTGGAAATATTTTATTTCTTTAAAAGTCAAAAGATACCTGAAGCAAATGATCTAAAATATTGATATTTGTTAAAGTAGACAGTGGATACATAAGTGTCTCTTAAGTTATTTTTGGTCCTTTTCTGTATATTTGAACTATTTTATAATTTGTTTTCTTTTGCCTTTTTATAAATAAAATTTTTATTTTAAAAAGAAAAGGAAACATGAGAAAGAAATTTATGGAGGAAATGACTGATATTGACAAGTAATAGAAAACAACAGAATTATAGATGTTTCCATGAAAACATCTCCAAGAAGGAAATGAGATGAACTGAAACAGAATCTACATCATAAATGATCATAAAAATATTTTTCAGATTATAGAAAACTTAGAATGCATATCCACACTATTACTACACTTTAAGAAACATAAATTAATGGAAACGAGAGGATTCTAGGTAGCCCAGGAAGTTTTTGATTTATGAGAATAAATAACAAATCTGAGAGGCATTCAGAACAGAAAGAGAAATAAATAATAGATTAGTTTCAGACATCTGCTCTGAAGAAGACAATGGAGTAATGTGATCAAATTTCAGAAGAAAATGTTAAAAATCAGAAATTGCAAGCCCATTCAATGTATTTCCCATTCCTGTAGACGATTGGAGGAGATATTTGAATGCATATGGGATAAGAAATATTGGTACTAATAAATCCTTCAATGAAAAACTATTGAATATGGACTCCAAAAAATTTAGAAAATAGATAGTAATTTACACCTTAAGAATGAAAAAAGTGATATGAATAGATTAGCAGAAATTTCTACTGTTTCATTAAGAAATCAATCACACAGCAATCAATTCCACAGAAAAATTCATTCTTTTTTTATTTTTTTTTATTAAGTCATTTGTACATAGACCATAAATACATGTATGCCATTATGGGATTCGATGTGTTGATTATTTGTACAAATTGGAGTGCTTACATCCTACTAATTAACATAGCTTTCACCTCATTTACCCCAATACAGCATTAAGACATTTGTGTTCTACACCTGATAGATCCAACTTGTACTTGCAATGTGCTCCATAGGTGTGGTCCCCCTCCCAACCCTCCCTCTGTTCACCCACCCCCCTCTCTTCTCTTCCCTCCCTCATCCTAGGCTATAGTTGTGTTTTTGATATGCAAGTGTGAGTGATTATAAATTTTCTCGATCAATTCTCCAGCCTAAAATGTGAAGCTTAATTTAATAATGTTAGCATCGGATATTCCTCTTTCCTGTGCCAGGAAATGTCTCTTGAGCACATATCCTTTAAGAATGTAGATGGAATCTTTTTTCCTGGATTGATGTAAACTTACACCATGAAATGGTGTTTTTATCTTCATGGAATAGCTAATGACATCTACAGTCCAGTGGGGTTGTCAGGATCAGTGAATTGTCAAAACAAAGTTTTGTTTTGATTTATTTGGATATTGCAAAGTTATTACCAGCTAAGAGCAGCATACAAGCCATTTTAAGGCAACAAATTTAATTAATTTTTGATAATTGTTCTTTTAAAGACAGAGTCTTGCTTTGTCACCTCGAGTAGAGTACAGCAGCCTCATCATAGCTGACTGCAACCTCAAACTCCTGTGCTAAAGTGATCCTCCTGCCTCAGCCTCCTCAGCAGCTGGGACTGCAAGTTCATGCAATGATGCCCAGCTATTTACTCCTATTTTTAATGGAGATGGAGGTCTCACGCTTGCTCAGGCTGCTATTGAACTCCTGAGCTCAAGCAATCCTCTAACCTCAGTCTCCCAGAATGCTAGGATTGCAGGTGTTAGCCTCCATGTCTCCTGGCCTTTGCTTGATAATTACAATTCATACAGAATTAGTTGTTCCATTGGGTTGCTTTAATTTTAATTAAGCAATAACAGTGAATCACTAAAAGTGTAATATCACCTGTCATTTTAGCCCCATTTATTTTCTTCCTGACTCTCAGGACCCATGATATTTTAAAAGCATACCAAAAAACACTAATTTATTATTTAATTTGTAAATGTTTCAGACAACTTTTAATCTTTTTAAAGTATACATTTTCTCCAAGTGAAAATTATTTTTTTCTTAAATAGAAAATCATATTAAAATGTCAACATTTTAAATTTTTTTGTAGAATATAATCATGACTAAATAAGTCAGATTTAGAAACTCCATTTAAAATAAATATTCACAGTAGTTTTCTGAAGACTTTAGGTTTTGAGGGACTTATTTTTTGCAATTGCTTGTTGTGGTTGTTGTTATTGTTGAGACAGAGTCTCAGTATGTCGCCCTTGGTAGAGTGCTGTGGTGTCATTGCTCACAGCAACCTCCAACTCTTGGGCTTAGGCGATTCTCTTGCCTCAGCCTCCGAAGTAGCTGGGACTACAGGCGCCCACCACCATGCCTGGCTATTTTTTCTGCAGTTGTCATTGTTGTTTAGCTGGCTCAGGCCGGGTTTGGAACTGCCACCCTCGGTGTATGTGGCTGGTGCAGTAACCACCATTACTGCTCCAAGCAATTGCTTTTTTTTAAGAGGCATTTTGGCCTCAAGAGATCTTTCTACCTCAAGTCTCATCCTCCAGAGTAGGTGAGACAACAGGGATGAGGCACCACATCCGGCTGGATTGTGGGCATTTTTATTTTTTAAACTGTATGCCTTCTTATATCTGTCATTTTTTTCTATGATGAGTATCATTTTATAATGTAAAAAATGCACTAGGAAAATAGTATGTTGGGTGGCGCCTGTGGCTCAAAGGAGTAGGGCACCGGCCCCATATGCCAGAGGTGGTGGGTTCAAACCCAGCCCCAGCCAAAAACTGCAAAAAAAAAAAAAAAAACAAAGAAAGAAAATAGTATGTTTTGTCATGTTAGTTTGACAATAACAGGACCCAGGCCTGGAAACACTAGCACAAATGCAGGCCCATGTGGCCATGTGTCTCATATTCAAAATTGTGAATCAAAACAAAACCAAAAATGTAAATAATACATGTTCTAGTCTTAAATTATTATCAAATATAAATCGCTAACAGCATTTTTTAAAAAAGTTTCAAGCTAATGTTTTCATAATACTAAAAAATGTGTTTATTATTACAAATAGCAGCAAGCAGGCTACGTGGAGCAGATGCTGCCGTTACGATGCAGAAATTCACATGTGCACCAGATAGCCAAATATAGTCCGCAAATTCTTACATATCTATCCCATACACACGCAACGTATTTTTCTTGTTTTCTTTTCAGCAAAATCACTTATAATGGTCATAACAACAACAAGATATCTACAAAGAAATAAGTAAACTTTAGTTATATTAAAAGTGTATGAAAATTTAGGACATTTTTTAAAAAATTATAATTCAAAGTGTAAATGTAAAAATGTTAAGTTAAATTCCATTTTCATACCTTTCAGCTACTATAAAATATTCAAAATACTAAAATAAAAAATAAAAAAATTAATAAAATTAAAGATAATTTTACATTTAATTTTATAAAATGTTTAGTTTAAACTAGTAAGTGTTTTTATAAAATCACAACTCTTACAAGTCTATTAGTCAATGTCCATCCGGGAAACCATCTAATAATTCCTATCATGTATAATGTATATTGTATCTAAACACATACTTACTCAAATTTAAGAGTACCTTGTGTGGTTGAATATTGAAAAATGTTCCTCAGCCAGTACGTGCAAAATTTTCAAAAACATTTGCTTATTTCTGAGCATCTTTAAAACTACGAGTAGAGACAGAAAGAAATGCAAGAAAATGGGCCACTCGACCTTCCTGGGAAACAGTATTTCATTATGTAGGAATCTCATGCATTCCTCTTAAACTGAAAGGAAGGACTTAAAAATTAATTTCTCTTTTATTTTTAAGTGCTTTTTCCTCTGAAGTTTCTCTTTGCTCTGAAAGAGTATGTCAGTATCTGACATAGGTAATAGACCAATCCACAAATCAAAGTTCAGATCCAGTCACCTTTTGTTCCAAATAGCATATGCCAAGACATAGTGTGATGTTTTCCTTGTTATCTGAAAGGTGTTATCATGAGAGCAAATGTTCAAGATTACGGATTGTTCTCAGAATTATCTGTGTGTTCTTTAACACATTTATTTTGTTTCAAGATCCACTGACCTGGAAAGCTCAGGGAAGAGCTGTCTTTTTGCACTGATCTAAAGGCAGTTATCGGTGGGGACCGTACCTTATACATCTTGCCCACATAGTTACTAACAGAACTTTCTAATAAAACATCAAGTGAATAGTGTGGTTAATAACTATAGGATTTGTGGAATTAACTTAAAATGTATTAGCAGAATAACCAAGTCATTAGTAATGACAGACATGGGAGAGGTTCTTGAACACGTATTATGATACTTTTTGGAAACCGCAAACTGAATGAGTAAGCTGAGATAAGAAGTATAATGAAGGATTTAGAATTGAGTGAAGCAATAAGACCAATTAGAATGAGATGTGGGAACAGTTAACAATGTCTTTTCCCTTTAGGATATAAACTACACATTTGAAAGTTACTCGTCTTAAAAAAATGATAAAATAAATAATTAAAAATTGTATGGATAGACCTTTATAAAAACAAATTTGACTTTACTTCTCTGAAAAGGAATCTGTTTACACTATTGTGCAAACCATTTATCTCCTGTAAATCTAACGCTTATTCCTTTCTTGAGCTAGAAATACCTTGATTGTTACAACCATGGAGTATTACTTTATACAACCATGCTACTAAAAAAAATTCTGATATTCAGCCTAAGGGTTTTTTGAATAAGGCAGAGAAACATTTTCACTGTCAATTTGTTAAAGGAAGCATTAGGCAATATCCTTCTACTGTGGTCATATCTGAAAATATCTCTATCTTTACTCCAAAGTAAGATACAATCTGTAATATGTTTGTGTATCTCAAGATGATTTCACTAAAACCAGTGCAGAGTCTCAATAAGGTAATCAAATTCTTTAGAGACACTTCTAAATATAATTCTTAACTTGTAAGGTATTTTGTATTCTCTTTAAAAGAATACTTGACAGAAATAAAATATAAAAGGATTTCCTCTTGGGTCCCCAAAGACCGGCAGTGGATCTGATTCTGTCTCAGCCTGAGTCAACAGAAGATATTAATGGAAATATTACGGCTCAGCGTGCTCCACATTGCTGGAGTTGACAAAAATAGTTTAAGGGTGGAAAAAAAAAAAAAAAGGAAAAGAAAACAAAAACTAGAGAAGTTTAAATTTTATTTATTTATTTTTTATTTATTTATTTATATTTATTTATTTGTATTAAACCATAGCTGTGTACATTAGTATGATCGTGGGGCACCATACACTTGGTTCATAGATCGTTTGACACATTTTCATCACATTAGTTAACATAGCTTTTGTAGCATTTTCTTAGTTATTTTGCTAAGACCTTTACATTCCACATTTACTAGGATTCACATATACCCTTGTAAGATGCACCGCAGGTGTAATCCCATTAATCCCCCTCCTTCCCCCTCCCTCCCCCGGAGAAGTTTAAATTTTAGGTGTTCATTGTTAACCTTGAAAATTACTGTCATTAAGTCTGCACTTTCATGATGCTCCCTTAGAGACACATGTTACATGAACAATTCTCAACATATTCTGTTTCAATGGTGCCTAAAACTAGTTTCTTTTGGAGTCAGGGTTTTTTTTCTTAACATTCAAAAATTTTAGTGCAATCCGACATAATACCATTCAGCATTGTTTATACTCACTTCAAACCCAGTTAAATGATTTGTAAAATTCAATTCTGTCATTTTTTCTCAATAACTGAAACATAATATTGCATTTCTAAAAATTCTAATACTGATAGAAACTTAAAATGTTAGAACGAGAGAAGAGTTTTCAGCTGATTTATATTTCATTTATGGCTTCATCTGAAATACAGTCTTTCTACTACAGTGTGTATTTTCTGCAAAATGGATAAGTAGACAAGGCTGGGAAAGAAGGTGCCAACACAGAGTGGAAATCGCACTGGCTCAAAGCTGATCTTCCCTAGCACTCTGTTACCTTGTGGCACCCGGTAATTGCTGAACGCAACACGGCTTGAGAGAAGATAGCCCTACACGAGAAGCCAACTGCCCCCAGGATGTGCTTTTGGTCTCACGTTGGATCACCTTTCTGACTCGGCAGTGGTGATCACGTAGTTTGCTGCCATAGTTCTATCCTGAGTGGAATGGTGATACAGTGGTTCCAAGATTATATATCCACATTCTACTTTCCAAAATCTGTGGATATTGGCTTATTGGACAACGGGTCCTCACAAACATAAGTAAGTTAAGGATGTTGAGATGAAGATTCCACCTAGGATTGTCTGGATGGGCCCTACACCCAATGGCAAGTGTCCTGATAAGAGGGAAGTAGAAGGAAATTTGAGATAAATAGAAGGAGAAAAGACTCACAGAGGACAGGAGCATGTGGAAATGGAAGCCGAGGCTGCAGTGGGGCTACCAGAAGCTAAAGGAGTCAGGAGACAGAATTTTTCATATAGCTTTTTAGAGGGAGTGTTGCCCTGCTTACACGATACCTTAACTTTATTATGGTGGCCAGAACTTGGAGAGAATAAATGTTTCTTGTATTAAGCCACCTAATTTGTGGTAATTTCTTACCTAATTTGTGGCTACCCTAGGAAAATAATATACCATTTAAATTGTATATCCATGATAAGGCAACTTAATTCGAATATTCCTCAGTCTTCCTTCCAAAGATGGTGTTTACTTTTTGATGAATAAATTCTATATGTACTATATAATTTATACTTAGTAGCTTCCTATATCTTTTAAGCTGTACCAGTGTATTTATGAAGAACTTCATTTTTTGTTCTATGCTTTAACTGCAAAGTTTTACTTACACTGAGCAGCTTTGTCCACCCTTAAGTTTTCTATAAGCCTTATTATTTTCTTTATTAGTTTTTGGAAAAGAACTCAAAATTATTCTAAAAAATACCTATTTTGTGATATAATAGAAATATTTATATCTCACGTAAATAGATGCCCCATCAAAAATCTGACTCATATAAACTGATAGCATAAGATGTTAGTGATTTATTAAAAGTTTTGAGTAATTTTTAGTGTATGTAAAATAACATCAAAAATTGGAAGTGATCTTGATCATCATTCTATCTTTCAAAATAATGCAGGAAACCTCTCATAATATTTCTATTATGTTATCATCCAACAATTGTTTGAAAATTTCTATTGAAGGAACAGTTACAACTTCATAATATATCTCATTCAAGGTAGAATTTTATAACCATTTTAGATTTCTGAACTACTATTTAAATATACTTTTTAACCATAATGTTTTAAAAACTTTATTGACATAACATAATTAAATGCACTGTGTAGTGATTTTTTTTTCTGAAAACTTTATTGTTGGGGATTCATTGAGGGTACAAGATGTATCACACACTGAGACCTCACCCTCCTCCCTCTCTCCCCTTTCCCCACCCCCACTGTGTCATTAAATTGTCATTAATTGTCATCAAATCAAGATTGAATACATAGGATTCATGATTCTCCATTCTTGTGATGCTTCACTAAGAATAACGTGTTCCACTTCCATCCAGGTTAACACAAAGGATGTAAAGTCTCCATTTTTTTAATGACTGAATAGTATTCCATGGCATACATACACCACAGCCTGTTAATCCATTCCTGGGTTGGAGGGGTGTTTAGGTTGTTTCCACATTTTGGCGATTGTAAATTGAGCTGCGATAAACAGCTCAATAAGGTATAAGTGTCCTTATGATAAAAGTTTTTGGTTTGTTTTGTTTTTTGTTGTTTGTTTGTTTTATCCTTCTGGGTAGATGCCCAGTAATGGGATTGAAGGATCAAATGGGAGGTCTAGCTTGAGTGCTCTGAGGTTTCTCCATACTTCCTTCCAAAAAAGTTGTATTAGTTTGCAGTCCCACCAGCAGTACAAAGTGTTCCTTTCTCTCCACATCCACGCCAGCATCTGCAGTTTTGAGATTTTGTGATGTGGGACATTCTCACTGGGGTTAGATGGTATCTCAGGGTTGTTTTGATTTGCATTTCTCTAATAATTCGGGGTGATGAGCATTTTTTCATATGTTTGTTAGCCATTCATCTGTCTTCTTGAGAGAAGGTTCTGTTCATCTCTTTTCCCCATTGATATATAGGATTATTGGCTTTTTTCATGTGGATTAATTTAAATTCACTGTAGATCCTAGTTATTGAGCTTTTGTCGAATTCAAAATATGCAAATATCCTATCCCATTGTATAGGTTGTCTATTTGCTTTGATTGTGGTCTCCTTAGCTATGCAGAAAGCTTTTTAGTTTAATTAAGTCCCATTTGTTTATATTGGTTGTTATTGCAATTGCCATGGCAATCTTCTTCATAAAGTCTTTCCCCAGGCCGATATTATCCAGTGTTTTTCCTATGCTTTCTTTCAGGATTTTTATTGTTTCATGCCTTAAATTTAAGTCCTTTATCCATCCTGAATCAATTTTTGTGAGTGGAGAAAGATATAGATCCAGCTTCAGTTTTTTGCATATGGACATCCAGTTCTCCCAGCACCATTTATTGAATAGGGAGTCTTTTCCCCAAGGTATGTTCTTGTTTGGTTTATCGAAGATTAGGTGGCTGTAAGTTGTTGGTTTCATTTCCTGGTTTTCTGTTCCATTCCAAATGTCTATGTCTCTATTTTTGTGCCAGTACCATGCTGTCTTGACCACTATGGCCTTGTAGTATAGCCTAAAATCTGGTGTGCTGATGCCCCTGGCTTTATATTTATAACTAAGAACTGCCTTACCTATATGGAGTATTTTCTGATTCCATACAAAAAGCAGACTCATTTTTTCCAAGTCTTTAAAGTACAATGTTGGAATAGGGATGGCATTGAATTGGTAGATTGCTTTGGGAAGTATAGACATTTTAACAATGTCAATTCTTCCCCGCCATGAACATGGTATATTCTTCCATTTGTTAATGTCCTCTGCTATTTCCTTTCTTGTGGTTTCATAATTTTCTTTATAGAGGTCCTTCACCTCTTTTGTTAGGCATATTCCTAGGTATTTCATTTTCTTTGAAACTATGGTGAAGGGAGTTGTGTCTTTAATTAGCTTCTCATCTTGGCTGTTATTGGCATATACAAAGGCTACTGACTTGTGGACATTGATTTTATATCCTGAGACATTACTGTACTTCTTGAGGACTTCTAGGAGTCTTGTGTTTGAGTCTTTGGAGTTCTCTAAGTATAAGATCATATTGTCAGCAAAGAAGGAGAGGTAGACCTTTCTGCTATTATTTAGATGCCCTTTATTTCCTTCTCTTGCCTGATTGTATTGGCTAGAACTTCCAGAACTATGTTGAATAGTAATGGCGATTGAGGACAACCATGTCTGGTTCCAGTTCTAAGTGGAAAAGCTTTCAGTTTTACTCCATTTAGTAAAATATTAGCTGTGGGTTTGTAATAGATAGCTTCTATCAGTTTAAGAAATGTACCACCTATGCCTATACTCTTCAGTATTCTAATTAGAAAAGAATGCTGGATTTTATTGAATGCTTTTTCTGCATCTATTAAAATGATGATATGGTCTTTGTCTTTGCTTCTTTTGATACAGTGATTGATTTGATTTATGGCCTTATGCATATTAAACCAGCCTTGCATCCCTGGGATGAAACCTACTTGATCATGATGTGTGACTTTTTTGATGATAAGCTCTAATCTTTTCGCTAGAATAACAGCAATGAAGACACAAGCTACCAAAACCTGTGCAAAGAAAATTTATCACTTTAGATAAATTTTTCCTGGGAAGAAAATTTATTGCTTTAGAAGCCTACATTCAAAAAACAGAAAGAGAGTGGATCAACAAACTCACAAGCCATCTTATGGAATTAGAAAAAGAAAACAATCCAAGCCTAAACCCACCAGAAGAAAAGAAATATCCAAAATTAAATCAGAGATTAATGAAATTGAAAACAAAAGAATCATTCAGAAAATTAATGAAACAAGTAATTGGTTTTTTGAAAAAATAAATAAAATTGATAAACCTTTGGCCAGACTAACTAGAAATAGAAAAGCAAAATCTCTAATAACCTAATCAGAAATGATAAAGGGAAAATAAAAACTGATGCCACAGAGATACAAGAGATTATCCCTGAATATTACTAGAAACTCTATGACCAGAAATTTGACAGTGTGAAGGAAATGGATCAATATTTGGAATCACACCCCCTCCCTAGACTTACCCCAGATGAAATAGAGCTCCTGAGCAGGCCAATTTCAAGCACTGAGATCAAAGAAACAATAAAAAGTCTCCCAACAAAAAAATGCTCTGGTCTGGATGGCTTCACACTAGAATTCTATCAAACCTTCAAAGAAGAGCTTATTCCAATACTGCAGAAATTATTCAAAAAAATTGAGGAGGAAGGAATCTTCCCCAACACAACAAAGCAAACATCACCCTGATACCAAAACCAGGAAAAGACCCAACTAAAAAAGAGAACTTCAGACCAATTTCACTAATGAATATAGATGCAAAAATTCTCAATAAAATATATTTAATGCTCACTTTGTTTTTACTATCATGTAACCTTATACTTCTCTCTAAATTTTCACATTTAAATAGATGTATAATTGTCCTTGCTAAAGCAAAATAAAACTTATTTGGTTTACTAACAGGTTAGTGAGGGCAGATGACTGAAGACAGTCTTAGATTAGTAAAATTATAGAGAACTAAAAGCAGTAACATTTTTCCAAAAATATATTAGAAAAAAATACATGAGCTGGATAAAACAACTCAAAAGCTTATCAACTGATAAATGGATAAATAAAGGTTGGTAAATCCACATAATAAAATATTATTTAGCAATATAAAGATGGTACAATATGATGTCTTAAAACATTATGCTGTGAAAAAAAGCAAGTTACAAAAAGCTTATTTCTTAATTCCATTTTTCCAAAATGCCCAGAACAGGTAAATCTATAGAGACATATAGTACATTAGAGGCTTCCAGAGATTATTGGAAAGGGATCATGTGGAGTGACTGCTAATGTATTTCTTTAGATGATGAAAATTATCTAACACTAGGCCACCATGTTTGTATAACTCCATGAATACACTGAAAACTACTGATTTGTCCACTTTAAGAAGGTTAATTTCATGATACATGAATTATATGCCAATAAATGTTACAAAATCGTGCACACAGACAAAACCAAAACCAAAACTCAAAAAAACAAAATACAAAACAAAACCACGCGATGTCGTCAGCTATGAGAAAAGAAGCAGAGGAACAGCAATGGGAGTTTGTACAGACTTGATGGCCTGGGAACGTTCCAGTCACCTGCAGATAAATGAATAATAGCTCTTACAAACTTGGCCAGCTAATCAGGAAATAGCTGTGAAAACTGAGTCAGGGGTCTTCACAGTTTGATTCAAAGGTATGTTAAGAACATCTGTCTGTTTTCAATCAGCCCACCCTATAAACAAGCTTCATACAACCAAAATTACTGAAGAAACATAAGCATAAGGATTTGCAGCAAATAATAAATATGACCTATGCCAAAATTAAATGATGATTAAAAGGAAGTTAAACTATACAGAATGTCTTTATACTCAGAGAATTTACAACTATTAAAAAACACTGTTGAAGACTAAAGAGTGTAAAGAACAAGTCAAAAGACTCACAGATTGTCTTACTGGTATTAACCTAGAATAGAATAACAATATTTTAAATTACATGCTGTTGGGACTCATTATACCTTTTCTCTGCTTTTGCATATGCTCAATAGAGTAAGAGAGTTAATAAAAAGACAGCGTTGGAGTTTGTAGTTTAGCAGTCTTGCAATAAGCCAGAAACTAAACAATCCACGTTTGAAACACAGCAATAATGAGGGAAAGAGAAAGCAGAAAACAGACGTTTCTAGAAGGTTGTGACGTGGGAAGATAGAAAGCAGGAAGACGACAGAGTTGACTCCAAGTTTTGAGCTGAGATGACTTCACAGATTGTGCACATGGTAATTAAGACCCATAAGAAAGACAGGGCTACAAATAAATGACGTCGAAGCACCAGACGGATAAATTTGGCACAGAGGATGCTGAAACTTTATCTAAAGAAATCACATTCACCAAAAACCAAGGCAATACATAATAATTAGCTATAATAGTATTTTAAATTGCAAGTCCAAACTAATAAAGAGCCTAACAAATAACTTCAGCATTGATTTTCTTTCTTATCTTTCTTTCCCTCTAGTTTGGAAGGAACCTTCCTTCATAAATTCATCTTTTTTGCCCTCTCCTCTTACATTTGAATACCATTACTATTTTTGTCAGATGATATATACCCTTGTTTTAAAAGTTCAGGTTAAAGAAGAAAAAAGATGAAAGTTGTTTAAAAGAAAAAAAAAAAAAAAAACAGGTCATTGCCTTATAATTCTCCCCATAACTAATCAGTGGAGATTCTTTATTTTTTCTGGAGTTCATAATTACTAGTTTTTTCATATTTTTAGTTTTCTTTAGTCCTTTATAATGACTGTCAATAACACAATCATCTCTTAATTAATTTTTCTCTTCTTGTAACTTTAAGTGAAGTAAAATAATGCATTCAACTACCCATATTCTCTTGTTTCTCCCCATGCCTTCCCCCCTCAAAGACCTGGAAAAGCACAGAGCTTTCAAGATGACCCACTGGTGTGCCCTCAAATGCCCCATAAGCATAATTCAGGGAATTCTCTTGTCAGAATTGCACTAGGAGAGGCAGCACATTGTAGGATTTACAAGCATAGACTTTGCACCTGGTTCTACCTGAATTAAACTCTTACTTCTTATGGGTGTTCTAACGTGTTTAGAAAAGTTAATTTACAAAGTTAAATGACAGTATTTTTAAATGACACTTTCTCTCCTGATTGGATCCACACCTTCTTTTTTAGTTTACTCTGCTGCTTTGGTGGAACAGATGTTCCAGGAGCTGCTTGGTGAAGGATGGGAGATCTTCTGTTCAGATATTGCATTTACTTTTGCCCCCAAATAATTTTCAATCATATAATTAAATGAATTAAATCTTAATCATATGATTAACTAGACAATTAATTTTTTAAATTCAGAAGTAAAGCAAAGATTCCCTGTATTACAAATGACTGAGTTTTGCCAATGAAGATTCTCAGTGATTAATGAAACCAGAGAAGCAGATGAGTGGTGTCAAATCTGAAGGAGCTGTACTATTAACAGCCAACCAGAACCTCATACACAGAAAATGAGCTGCTGTACTGCCTAAAGAGTCCTGCTTGGAATTTACCATTCCTTAACCACCGACACCTCCTTTTATTACTAGGAATTCTCCATGTTCATAAAAGTTTGCCGATTATATAAATGAAAATTAGTGGATTATAAATAAAATCTTTGGTTCTTATTTTGCTGAGAACATACCCTCTAGCTATTTGCTACCATTATGAATCAACTCAAATCCTTCTCTTTAAAAAGGAGCAGGACGTGCCTACTACATGAAAGAAAAACACAAGTATATTCTACTGAGTGGAAGTGGAAGGAAAGAAAGGGGAAAGGGATGAAGGGAGGGGGATTTGCGAGTTCTCACCTAATGTACACAATTTGAGAGTATAGGGCACACCCTCTGGGTGAAGGACTCAACTACAACATGAACTTTACCTTAGAAATTGAAACAATGTGACCTAAACATTTGTACCTTCATATCAATCTGAAATAAAATAATAAATAAAGGAATAAAAAATCTTGAGACACCAAACATTTTAGGAAAACTACATTTAGGAAAAGGCAGAAGTAACCAGAGCCCAAGGCAAGAAAGCTAAAAGAAGAAATAAAGTTAGTAGAAGAAAAAGACTAAAATATTAAAATGAGTAAATAAATTTAAAGTATATAAACAAGTAAATAATAGTATTAAAATAAGTGATTTTATTTATATTTAATTTGTATTTTAATGTTGAAGTAAGACAGGTGTTAAAATAAGTAAACTTTAAAATGCATGAAATAAGTAAAGAAGTAAAAATATTAAAGAAGTTAAACTTTATTTAAAACAGATATGCTACAACTTTCTAGTAGAAAATAATAAAGAAAAATGGAATATATTAAAATAATCCAGTTCAACATCTGGATGTTCCCACACACAAAACAAAACAGAACAGCAATAACAAGAAAACTAAATTCTTAATATCCCAACCGAAGAGCAAAGGGGACAGGGTGATACATAAAGTTAACAAACTAAAGAACAATGGAAAGCCAAATTCTAAAATAGAAATGAAGGGCTAAGAGACAGGGCAAATATACTGTTATCACCACAGCATCTCTTGATTAAGGTTTTCTAGGACACAGGAATGGATGTAGGGAAAAGATAATCAGATACATAACACAATTATCTGTGAGCTGAACAAAGATTAGTGCCACTAGACCAAAAATTACCACCGAATGACAAAATGAAATTAAGAAATTTGCCCCCTAAATATTCATATAAAAATGTTGAATTCTGAATAGCAAAAAGAAAATTTCAAATTTTCAGAAGAAAAAAAATCATGCTAATCTTTGCAACTGGTCATTCCCATTACATAAATTTTCACTTTCTGAAAATAGCATGCTTCCTATTCTGATTACTTGCTTTTTAAATGTCTTGTCTCATGAGAATACATGATATTTGAGGACAAGGACTGTATTGTGGTAGTTGTTATAAATATTCCCTACCCAGCAACAAGCATTGTGTCTGATTTTAGGTGCTTAGTAACTCTCTGGTACTTAGTAACTCTCTGGAATGAATGAACAGAATGCTGATTTTCAATGGATGGATAGATCAATAAACCGCTCTGATGCTTCATTGTTTCAAAGAAAAATAATCAGCTGAATTAATTTTGGTGATTCCTTATAATTTATGTTTTCATAATCCAAGATTGACTATTTATATCCAAAACTTAATTTACAAAGTTAAATCTTAACTCCTCAATCTTTCTTATTTCTCTTATGTAACAGTGGTGGATATACCTCTGCTGGAGGTGGTTACCCTGAATATAAATTCTTTCTATTTTGCAACATAGCTAATATCTGTAAGTAATAGTTGAAAATAGATTTGAACCCCAGATGGTAGAAGGCAAAGAGCCCAGATACAGAAAAGAAACTTCTTCCCAGGCTGCCCTTATCTCTAGGCTATGAGCAGGTGATCTAAGTATCCTATTAATCAGACAACCATGGGGGATCTATTGCGGTGGCAAGAAGTGACCGTGGTTCCAGGGGACAGATATGATCATGATACCAGTAGCCACACTGAGCACCCACTGTGGCTAGTGCAGCAGGCAAGCTGTAACATCCGGTGATCAGCAACACCACAGCAGGAAATGCTTTGCCGAAATGATTTTTGGTTACAGGGCTGGATACTGCCTAAGTTCCCTTATTTATTCCCATATTTTAGTTGGTGAATTTTTTGAGCTATCCAATATCATTTCAAGAAATTTCTTTTCTCTTTACAATACTTAACATTCCAGTTAGTATGCATCCAGCAAAAATCGCTGACTAGGAACTGGCAATAGATTTACAAAGCAATCCTTATACAGACATAGAAGAGTCTTAGGCATATATTTTGAAAAAATTGTGATTCCTTAATTATTAGAAGTAGTGAGGTCAAATAAATTATTTCAGTGAAGACTTATGTGATTAATATTCAGCAAAAAAAAAAAAAACGACTAAGGGTAGATTGCGAGCAAGAAGCCTTCCGTGTTTTATATGTATAAGTGTGCATTAATGTAATAAAAATGAATTAATATTTGTTGAACTTAAAAAATTAAAAGATATCTTTTCTTCTACTGAGTTTAGGCTTAGATTGTTCTTCATTTTCCAATTCCATAAGATGGCTTTTGAGATTGTTGATGCACTCTCTTTCTGTTTTTCGAATGTAGGTATCTAAAGCGATAAATTTTCCTCTCAAAACTGCTCTTGCAGTATCCCACACGTTTTGGTAGTTTGTGTCTTCATTGTTGTTATGCTCAAGGAAGTTAATGATTTCCTGTTTTATTTCTTCCTGTACCCATCTGTTATTCAACAGAAGATTGTTTAATTTCCAATGTGGAATCAGCCTAAATGCCCACCAACCCAGGAATGGATTAACAAGCTGAGGTATATGTATACCATGGAATACTATTCAGCCATTAAAAAAATGGAGACTTTACATCCTTTGTATTAACCTGGATGGAAGTGGAAGACATTATTCTTAGTAAAACATCGCAAGAATGGAGAAGCATGAATCCTATGTACTCAATTTTGATATGAGGACAATTAATGACAATTAAGGTTATGGGGGGGGAGGAAAAGCAGAAAGAGGGATGGAGGGAGGGGGGTGGGGCCTTGGTGTGTGTCACACTTTATGGGGGCAAGACATGATTGCAAGAGGGACTTTACCTAACAACTGCAATCAGTGTAACCTGGCTTATTGTACCCTCAATGAATCCCCAACAATAAAAACAAAACAAAACAAAAATTAAAAGATAATGATTAAACTTCTAAAACCTACTCAGACATGATACATAAGTATTTAAATTAGAATATTATAAAGGTTGAAAATAAAAGGAAGCTAAATATACTAAGACAATACTAATAAAATAATCAGCATTAATGTCAAAAATGGAATTCAGAGAAAATCATTTAATGGAAAGAAAAGATAGTTTGGCAGACACCATCAAAAGTATATAACATAAAAATCATGAACTGGATTGTCACAAAATATGTTATCAAATACACTTTGAATGTTTACAATTACAGGGAAATATCTGTAAATTAAATTGGATGCATACATTAAATTGTAGGCTAAACATAAAATGATAACTTTCAGGGCAAGAACATAATTATATAAAAATTTGTGAGTTAAAAATGCAAGCTTGAAACATGAAAGCAACTATTTTGTATCTACTATAGATAAATATGCTTTTTTCAAGCAGTCACGCTAACTTTACAAATAATGAACATGTATTAGATTATGAAGACAATTTCAAAATATTCCACAAATAAATGGAAATGATAATGGGATTATTAGTGCATGAAAAAATGCAACTCACAGCTAACAAATTTATGTGTCTAATAGAAATCAACAAAAAGTGCCCAAAGAATAACAAATTTGCTAACTTTTAGAATTGTCTTAATGATTTAAAGAAGAAATTAAAACAGAAGTACAGAATATTTAGAATAAAAGACAATTAAAGATCTCAAGTATCTAGAAATCTAGTCAAAATATACTCAAGTGAAAAATTAGTTGTAAAAGTAGACGTTAAAATAAAGGAAATAAAATTTTCACTTTAAGAAATTAGAGGAAAACACAAGAATCTAAATAATGTAAAAAGAATGAATTAATGAAGATGAAAGCTACAATAGTAGTCTTAGACAACAATAGATTAAAACAATAAAATAAAATGTGGGCTTTAAGAAATACCAACAAAATAAACTTTTTAAGATTTTTCAAAAAAATCCTGTAATAAACTATATTAGATTTAAGAAAAAGTATAGCTATAAGATATTTTAAATGTTAGGGAAGATTATTTATACCTTAAGTTAATAATTTTAAATTTTTACATTACCATACAATATATTATCATATTGCTCTTACCAGATGATGAGAAAAATAAAAATGCCTTAATAGAAAAAAATGTTCAGATAAAATTGAAAGTGTAGTAAAATATTTTTCATTTATAAATAAACACTTGGTCAAATTCAGCAAATATTCCTGATATTCTATGTGATATTATGTTATCCTATTACATTACCAACAAATGATAGTTAGAGATAATAGGAGATCTAGGACAATGGCCAAGTTTAACTTAAACATTCTTCAACTAACATACATATATTGAGAATTTTTTAAATAAGATTCCCAAGCACAGGGCTAGCAGAAAGTATAAAGTTTAGTGTGTAGATTGGTATGCACTTTTCAAAGAACAATTTTTAAAGTGTGTGTGTTCTTTGTCCCAGAAAAGAATCTTTTATACAGACATACCTCAATATACATATAATAGATATTAATAAGAGGTAAGACATTTCAAAACAATGTTGGAGCTCTTTTTCTGGAATGGTCATCAGAGCTGTTGTCATATTACCCATGATGTCCTGAATGTCATCAAAAATGTCTTCCTTTCCATATTTCCTTTATCTTTGGTTAAAGGAAAAAAGTCACTGGGGCCAGATCAAGTGAGTAGGGAGTGTGTTCCAACACAGTTATTTGTTTACTGGCTAAGATCTCCCTTAAAGAGAGTGCTGTGTGAGCTGGTGCATTGTTGTGATGTAAAAGCCATGAGTTGCTGGCAAAAAGTTCAGGTCATTTCATCTAACTCTTTCACACAGCCTATTCAGCACTCTCCAAAAGGTAAACTCGGTTAATTCTTCGTGCAGTTGGTATGAATTCATAATGAACAATCTAACTGACATCAAAAAAGATTAACAACATGATTTTGATTCTTGATTTGGACTTACAGAACTTCTTTGGTGGTGGAAAATCGGCTGACTTCCATTGTGAACTTTAACACTTCGTTTCAGGGTCATATTGATACTACCATGTTCCAACACCAGTGTAACATGGCTTAAACCCTCATCTTGCTTCTCCAAAAGGTCTTGACAAACTATGACTCTCCTTTGCTTTTTCTCATCAGTGAGCTCCTTAGGGACCATTTTTGCCCACACCTTTCTCACGCCGAGATTTTCAGCTAAGATCTTTCTAACTCTTTCTCTATTCATGTTTGGTTATTCTGTGTACTTATTACAGGCAGAAGATGATTTTGAGGCACAATGTGACAAATTTTGCCATGTTCTGCTCATTACTGGCCACCTGATGTCTCTTTATCAGTGATGCTTTCTCTGCCCTCAGAAAATGTTTAATCCATTTGTAAAGTGCCATTCACCTCATAGCATTATCCCCATAAACTTGGACTAACATGTTCCTGATTTCACTTCCACTCTTGTCTAGTGTAACAAGAAATTTAATATTGGTTTGTTTCTCTAATTTAAGCTGGGATATTCTCGTGATAGCACACAAAAACACACAACACCAATAATGAACACCACTCAGCAAGACACCACCACTTGTTGACACAAACACAGTTGTGCGACACAGACATGCAAGGTTATGAAACTTTACTGAGCTATTAGTACAGTGCTGCCAATATTAATGTGTGGTGGCAAGTTTGCAAACTTAATTTCCAGACCTGTATAACCATGGTGTATATGCAGTTTTTGTTCATGTTAAAAATGAAAAACTGAAAAAGACTAATTTTTTTCAGTGATGAATGGTTAAATAAAATATGATATGCTTATCTGAAGGAACAGTTCATACATTTTAAAAAGTAGTGAATGATGCCCCATGAATGTATCAATGTACACAGCTATGATTTAATAAAAAAAAGAAAAATATATATATTTGATGACTGAAAGAATATATAAAAGAAAATAATTATGCTAAATTAAAAAAAAGTATGATCCTATTTACATAAATTGAAAAAAGAAAAAAACCATGAAGTGGGAACACTAGCAGCCTGTCAATCCAGCTACCAGGGAGGATAAAGAAGGAAGATCCCTTATGCCCAGAAGTTCAGGGCTACCTTGGGCAACAGAGTGAGACCATTTTAAAAAATATATTTATTTAAATTTACATATTTATAATGCACATTTGAATTTTGTTGCTTGGATTCGTATTCACACTATATGATACCTTATTTTTTAATTCATTGATTCAATTTAACTCTGGCCCTGAGAATAGACAAGGAAAAAGTTGGGAAGGATACAAATAAGGCTGTTAAAAGTAGGAATTGGGTAGACTGGCATAAGAAAAAGTATATTTATGGGTAGCGCCTGTGGCTCAAAGGAGTAGGATGCTGGTTCCATACATTGGAAATGGTGGGTTCAAACACAGCCCCAGCCAAAAGCTGCAAAAAAAGAAAAAAGTATATTTAGTTTTTATCCATGGTTCTGATATCCAGCCCAAGCTCCTGAAATCTTCAGAATTCCCCATGAGATAGAGATGTCCATTGCACTCCCAGCAACCTCTATTCATATCTTAATTATGCCAGTGAGTTGGGTTTGGAGGCCGCAGATAACCTCAGGATGAGGCTGAGTTGTGCCAGTGAGCTGGGTTTGGAGGCCCCAGACAATGTCGGTATGAGGCTGAGTTGTGCCAGTGAGCTGGGTTTGGAGGCCCCAGACAACCTCAGGATGAGGCTGAGTTGTGCCAGTGAGCTGGGTTTGGAGGCCCCAGACAACGTCGGTATGAGGCTGAGTTGTGCCAGTGAGCTGGGTTTGGAGGCCCCAGACAACATCGGTATGAGGCTGAGTTGTGCCAGTGAGCTGGGTTTGGAGGCCCCAGACAACCTCAGGATGAGGCTGAGTTATGCCAGTGAGTTGCGTTTGGAGGGGCCCAGACAACTTCAGGATGAGGTCAGTCACCAGAGAGACCAGGTGATTAGAAATGGGATTTTTAGCCCCACTTAGCCACTTCTGGGAATGGGAGGGTGGGCTGGTGATTAAGCTGCCTAAAATATCTTGAATTAGATTTGTTGAACTTCCAGCTTGGTGACCACATCAAGCACCCAAGGGGGGTGGCATGTTCAGAGAGCTTGGAAGCTCTGTGCACACCCCTGCTCCTACCCAGCCGTCTGTAGCTTTTCCATTTGGCTGTTTGTGAGTTGTGTCCTTTGTAACAAACAATCATTGTAAGTAAAGAATCTTTTTGAATGCAATGAACTCCACTGAAATTATCAAAGCTGAAGAGTTTTAGGAACCCTCAATTTATAGTCAGCCAATCAGAAGTAGGGGGGGTCCAGCACTGGCAGTTGGGGTCGAAAGTGGAAGCAGTCCCGGGGGGCTGATCTCAGGCTGTGCACCCTGGGCTAACCCCAAGCAGTTGGTGTCACAAATGAGATGAATTGTTGAAAACTGAGGTGGTGGTGTTCAGGGACTCACAGAATTAGTTGTTTGTATTGAAAAACACTCCAGATGGAGATATCAAAAGGGACTTGCACATTTTATTTTACTTTTACTTATGTGTTCATTTATTTATTCATTTACTTTTTGCTACCAAGCATTATTTGCTTTGCATTATAGTCTTAAAAACTTCTCCAAGGTGCTAAAGAACTATGGTGAATGTGGTTTCAAATTTCATACAATTTTGATTCCTCCTCATTTCGTTATGCTACTACCCTGTTTCTGGGCCTGTTCGCTGATCCGGTGCCCACTACTTTGGCACTGCCAATAAGGCTCAGCAACCGTAAACATGCAAAGTTTAGGAGAAGTGTTGAGTGAGCAATACTGTCAGAGCAGAAGGCTGATAAGAAACAGGGCTGAGAATTGGGCAGGGACTTACAGATCTTACAAGGGTGTTAAAGTAAACAATCCTCAAGAAGAAAGTAACAAGGGGCTGATGACCACAGGTAAGAGCTGTTGTCAGACATCTCTGCCACCTTACACGAACTTCAGCAAATAACAGTGTCATTTACAATACAGTTTTAAAATTTCTCCCCCTCTTTACCTCACCACGATAGTCACAAGATGATATAAAAGGTATTAACATGGGAGGCAACCCAATTCTAGGAATTACCAATTAAATTCTTAGTGAAAGCCAATTCCTTGGTTTTGAATATTCTTCCCCTCATTTAGCAGAAGTACAAAAGATCTCAGACCATTTCCTCCCAGCACACCTGTTCACTCTCCCCTGAGAGTGTACCTCACTTTCAATAAAAAGCCTCTGCTTGCTTGGCTTGTGTGGAATGTACCAAAATTCTTTTCCCAACAATCACCAAGAGCTTAGAGAAACCTTCACTTGGAAACCAGTAAAAATAACACTAAGTAGCTTTAAATGTGTGGAGATTCACTAAATGCTAAACAAAAGAAAGCAAACAAAGAAGACTTCCTTACACAATCAAAAAATCCATACACGTTATCCTCAATGCCTTATGAAATTCAAGCTTTTTTAAAATAACTTCAGACCAGCATAGGAGACATAAAATTGAATGTATGCAGCCAAGGTGAAGTTTTAAGAGTATGATTCTGAATTTATGACTAGAAATCATACAAGATTTATGAATAGCAAGCAGATTTTGAAGTCTTTACACAAGAAGTTAGGAGGCTGTAGTCTTAAATCCAAAGAATGTAGCTCAGTTTTTAAAAAGTTGTCAAGTGAATCCAACTTAGGTTTTCAGAGTTCTTTGTATAAAAGAGAGTAATAACCATTTTCATAATTCTCTATTATTTTCTCATGAATTTGACATTAAAAATCATATTAATGTATGCTAGGGATGTGGTGTATTAAAAACAACTACATATGTACCTGAATATAAAATAAAATCCTCAGTTAACATCTCTGATTGCCTGAAACGCAATCTAAAATCCAAATCTGTGTATTATCATGAAATAATCTCTCTGTAGGCAAGAGAGACAAATCATATCTCATATTTCTAATCTTTTAGGAGGGAGAAAAAGCCTGGCGGAACTAACCAGATTGCTCTGAAAGGGCTTCTGAACTTGATTTTTTTTTTTTTTTAATCATGTAGGACTGCCAGCTATCAGTAGAAAATCCCAACCAAATGATTCACAGAGCTTAATCTACTTGATGAGATTGCAAAGGAGTTTACAAGGCTCTCTTTGTCGAAATAAGAGGGGTATAACATTTTAAAGGCAATAGTAGGATTTATAAACCCTGGTTTTCAGCTTTCAAAATTGTCATATTTATACTTTTATTTCTGAAAAATAATTTTTTTATTTCTGAAAAATAAAATTTTAATACATGATGTATAATATAAATTTCTTTGACATTTTCTTCTCATATAAACCTAGACTAAGCCTTATATTCTTAAGTTGCATAAACCATCATTAAATATTCCTTTCTGTTCACACACCTGGCCTTCTTCAGATTAGGAAACTATTTATGCATCTGAATTTTAACATTTAATTTAATCAATTTAAATCTAGTCATTCTATTAAAATAAATAATCATTAACTCTGGCACTCCAAAGAAAATGTGACTGGAAAGGTAAATATGCATTGAAGAAGTCCTTTTTTTTTTTTTACTTTTCTTATAAGAGGTTATTAATCCTTTAAATAAGTTAAGACTGAGCACCATCAAATTTTCTTACTAGTAAGGGACTGTTCACAGTTTGTCAGCAAGTAGCCTTTGTCTTCTTCCATTTCAAAGGTTACCTCTTCTCTCTCTCAGCTCTTATCAACCTTATCCTTAGTCACAAAAGCCAGTGAAGGCATCAAGATAAAAAAAAAAAAAAGCCAGTGAAGGCACTGGAGCAGCCCATATAGCCTATGGCTAGGAGGAGAAAGAGTTATAAGAAATACCTGTATAGCTCAATAATGGAACACCTTGGTGGAAAGGGCATGGAGAGGGATTTAGCGCTCCTAACAAGCATGAGAGCTCCCAAGATGAGAGCAGTGGTGAATTGGCAGTCTCGACACCTGTGCTGTTGAGTGGCACGAGATCAGCCTTATATTAGGCTGGAGGAGAAGGCAGTCAGACCCGCTTATTCTGACTCTTGACTCTGTCTCCTCTCCTGCCTGCAGAACGCCAGCATGGCATCTCTCTGCTGAAGATCTTAAAGACTAAGATCTATCTATTCTAAGACTACTTTACTCTCTCAAAGCAATCTCTCTCTCTCTCTCTCTCTCTCCAGCTGAAGTAGATAGCCCTCAGGCACCTAAGAGAAATTGTTCCTGAGCAAGGTAGCTTAGCGGTCCGAGTCGGGAACCTAGTTAAGTTAGGCCCGAGACCTGGCCAGTCCCAGGCCTGACAAGGCACAGTCTTTTAAAGCATTGATGTAAGTTAATTTTCTTTCCAAATTCTAAGTAAAATAAGCAGTTCAGCTAAGGGAAAATGCTGAGAGCAAATATTTTAGCTCTAGGTTGGTTCCTCACCAGCAAAAAAGAAGTGTGCTTCTATATTTTATTTACCAAAAAAGTCACAGACTCCCAAGTCAACAGCTGTCTCTACTGGCCCAACCAGCATTATGTGCTCTGATGTGTGAAGTCACTTGAGTTTCTCTAGTTTTCAATACAGACCACATACTGCCAGTCAGAGCTGTTTGAGAATTTAGAAACACCGAATTAAAAGAGAGATGAGCCAACAGCTGAGAGGCAGCAACTTCTGAAGAGTATGACGATCTTACTGAAAGTAATGAGAGGAAAAAAGAAATCTCTCCCTTCTCTCTTTCTGTTTCCTCTCTTTCCCCCACTTCTGGAAAGAGCAAGACCAGAGGTTAGAAAACACACTTTGAGAAGTGTCTTGCAGTTCTCAGAGGATGTGATGAGATACCAAAGGGAGGAGCAGTGATCTTCGAACGCCTTTCAAAGTACCAGGCATGTATCTGCATAGCCACTGGGCTTTCGTTTTTTTAATTGGACATTGAACCCCGTCATTGAACCATATTGCTAGTCATAGTAACACTGAACATGTTTCTACTTCTTTGCCTTTTTCTTATAAAACTCTCATTTTCTCCTAAAGAACAAATGTATTTTCAGTTTGAAGAGTACTCATTACTAGCCTATAGGGTGCTAATGTTTCTTTTTAACAGATGGAATGCAGTCCAACCTTTTTTATTATTTTCTTGGTAAGTAGGCTTACAAGGCAAAATAGTCCACTAAAACTTTTCTCACCTGAACCTTGGCCAGATTAGCTGGCACTTAATTTGATATTCTTTCCTTTTTTTTTTTTTTTTTTTCAGAGTAATTAAGAGAGATTTTCTTTAGGAAGAACAAAGAGAGTTTAGAACACTTCCAAAGAGAGTTGGAAATGGGTCCCTGTCATGAAGTTGCAGAGGGGAAAGGGAGACTAATTTGATATTCCTTAAAAGAAAACGGTTCTCAGTGTGATCCTTACCCTGGAAGCATCAGCATTTCCTGAGACTTGTTAGAATGAAAATTCCTGGCCTGGTGCAGTGGCTCACACCTGTAGCTCTAGAACTTTGGGAGGCCAAAGCCAGCGGATTGCTCGAGCTTAGGAGTTGGAGACCAGCCTGAGCAACAGTGAGACCCCATCTCTAACAAGAATAGAAACATTATATAGGTGTTAGGCCTGGTGAGTATAGGAGACAGAGGCTAGAAAATCTCTTGAGCCTGAGAGTTTGAGGTTGCTGTGAGCTATGATAATGCCAGGGCACTCTACGCAGGGCAACATACTGAGACTCTGTCTCAAAAAATAAAATAAATTCATATAAAATAAATAAGAGAAAAGAAAATTTCTTACTACTCAGACATTAAAAAAAAGGAGAATAAGGAAATACTTTTTGCAGCAGCCTGGGTAGAACTGGAGATCATTACCATAAGTGAAATGATTTAGAAACAGAAAACCAAATACCACATACTCTCCTAAGTGGGAGTTAAACTGTGTGTGTTAGCACGGAGTGATACAAAGAACACTGTGGACTCAGAAGGTGGGGATGAGAAATCACCTGTTGGGTACAATGTACCCCACTCAGGTAGTAGACACACTTCAAACCTAGATATCACCACTATAGATCTATGTAAAAAAAAAAAAAATTGTGCCTCCTACGTTTATTGAAAAGATATTTAAAAAAATGCAGATTTTTGGGTCCCATCCCAGACCTTTCAAATCAGAAACTAGGAGATAGTGGGGGAGCAACCTGTGCTTTATCAGCCCTCCCAAGTGGGGGTGAAGAGTGTGTGGCCCAGGGGCCACATGTGTCCTTCTAGACCCTGGAGTGTGGCCTCTTGACTGAATCCAAACTTTACGGAACAAATTCTTTATAATAGAGAGCGGCCACACTTGGGTATCTGGGGAGTCATGTGTGGCCTTAAGGCCACAGTCTCCCCAACCTGTAGACTAATTCTTCTCAGTCAATCAAAGGAGGGTAAAGTATTCTCACCGATGCCTACTATGCCCTCCCCATATTCCACCCTAATTTGGCAAAAAATCTATTTTACTTTTTAGGTTCACTCAAGGGGCAATTTCTGTATAATTTGTTTTTCATCTACAACTTCACAATATTCCAGATCAAATTGGCTTTTCTTTATTATTACAGGCATATTTCTACCAAAATAATTGTAATACCTCATTTATTGACTTACAATAACTGACTCCCACTATTGGATTCTATACAGTGAAGAGGCCAAAAAGTATTTTATTACTCCCAAAGCAAAGTACCTACTACAAAGTAAGCATTTAATTTGTTCATTAAATAAGTCATTGGATCAATATAACTTAGCTAGCGCTCATGGTTTTTAAGATTCTTATAACTCCTGCTGCAATAGAGAATTCTACTCAGTATCACTTAGGCATAACTCTGCCTTAGCTGCATGATGGAATTAACTAAAGAGCTTAAAAAATACTGATGTCTAAATCACTTCAATAGCCCACCAAAAGGCTCTGCTTTACCTGTTGTGAGGCATCAGAATTTTTGAACATTCCCCAGGTTATACTAACACAAAGTAGATGTGAAAGCTGAATATGAAAATTACTGATACCAAAATGAAGCCAATTTTGTCAGACTCAGACAAAGTAGTGCTGGGAGGTTAAGCAGGAGGGGGCTCAGAGGTGCGTGTCTAAGATAAGAACTATCAGAATTTTTTTTCTAAAATCCACAAAATTTTTGCACATCCTACACTCATTTCATGTTTTGTTTTCTTTGCACACCTTGTGCCTTCTGCATGTCCACATGTATTTCTGTAACAAGGTTGATTTAAGAAATTCTTCAAGACAGGAGCATTTTGGATTAGATGCTCTCACAGGAACCCTTGCCTAACAGCAGCTGTCTTGATCAACGGGGCTAATGCTGGCGCTCGCAATGAGCTTCTGTGACCAACATACCTTGTTTCAGAGCATCTTAAAAGGATTTTGTCTTGTTATGAAAAGTTTCACCTCAGCCTCTCTGGATACACCTGTCACTTGTCATAGCCTGTGCATCTTGAATTGCAATCTTCTGTAATCAGTTATTCCCTAATAAGATAATTTCTTTGAAGAGCCTCTCTCTCAATGGTTTATTTTAGGTTGACACTGAGAACACTGGATTTAGAGTGATTTTCAAGTTGGCATCAAGAATTATATTAAAACAGCAGGAACCAATATGTACCACCATCTCTACAACAAATTGGCTGTGTAAGTGTGTCTGGTGGGGGATGACTGAATTGGCTTACTGAGTTTACCTTTTTTTTTTTTTTTTGCAGTTTTTGGCCAGAGCTGGGTTTGAACCCACCACCTCCAGAATATGGGGCCAGCGCCCTACCCCTTTGAGCCACAGGCACCACCTGAGTTTATCACCTTCATGCATAATGGTAAAAAAGATGTTTGGAAAGGTAAATAATTCATTGTTAGGAAAATAATAATAAAGGGCAAACATTTTTGCTATTGAGAATACACATTAATTGCCTTAAATATCTTACCTAAATTTTTCCCCAAGCCCAAAGCTGAAATATTGAAGTACAAATTTTAAATATCAATGACTCATAAGCCTCTGCCTCCGTCAACAACAGTATTTTTGAGATTCTGTGTAACATGTTGTTATTCTGCTGATTTCTCAAACCCACATTTGGGTCCTTTAATGAAAATGATGTTGTTGGCATATGAAACACCCTTAATGCCCATTTGAGTAGATTTGTAATAAATTCCAAATTCAACATTAATGTAGTCTAACTTGCTACATTTTGGAAAAAAAAAAAAATCAATCACTTTGGTCTTCTGTGCCAGAAGTCTCAAACCAGTTTTCCCAGGTATGGATGACGTGCTATATTAAGGAGACACACACACAGAAAAAGTAAAGGAAAATAAAGACAACTTTTTTTAACTTGGAAAATTTTATTTAAGATATAACTTTCTGGCTTATGAAAAAAGGAAAAGCTAGATTTTTCAACACTACCAGGCAGCGAAGCCTCCTAACGAAAGCCAGAAGCTATGTCTCCCAGGCTTAGTCCAGCTGGGCCCCCAATCTCAAGTTTGAGACAGGCTCTCTTGCTTATTAACTGGTTGTCTCTAATTCCTGATGGGTTTCAGGATGCATTTTCTCCAAATATGGCACCTTGGCATATTGAGTATTTTAAAAATTTTGAGAAAACAGAAAGTGGCTACCCTTTCCCGTGCCCTTCTTCTGTGAAGCGGATCACAGTGTATAGTCTAAATTTCCTGAATTTCTACAGAACGGGTGGTGAGACTAGGATGTAGGAGGGGGCCGACCTATACCTAAAACACAGGTACATCCTTATCTCGGCAAGCACTGGCTAAGGGGAATACATTGGGCCGGCCTTGCTAGGTCTTCCTCATTTACTACCATTAGATCACTCACCTTTCCCCTATCCCATTCCTATACAACTGTCCACTCTTCACCAAACCTACTAAGAAAAAATACTTAGGTTTAACTATTTCTTTGGGTCTTCACTTCCTTATGAAGACTTCTATGTCATGTAAAATATTTTAACTCTGGGGCGGCGCCTGTGGCTCAGTGAGTAGGGCGCCAGCCCCATATGCCGAGGGTGGCGGGTTCAAACCCAGCCCCGGCCAAACTGCAACAAAAAAATAGATGGGCGTTGTGCCGGGCGCCTGTAGTCCCAGCTGCTCGGGAGGCTGAGGCAAGAGAATCGCGTAGGCCCAAGAGTTAGAGGTTGCTGTGAGCCGTGTGACGCCATGGCACTCTACCTGAGGACAGTGCGGTGAGACTCGGTCTCTACAAAAAAAAAAATAATAATAATAAAATAAAATAAAATATATTAACTCAATGTGCATATTTTTGTCGTTACTCCATCTTTTGTTATAGTTACCACAGCCATGAGCCTAGAATGAATAGAAGGGCAAATATTTTCCCTCCCTTATGTTATCCTATGCATAGGTGGGCTTTAGGTTTTAACTGATGAGAGTGTTAATGTTATGTGGGAAGATTCAAACAGGATGGGGCAGTCATATACGTAATTTTAATGAAATACGATTGATATTTCTCCCTGTGATGTCTACTTGATAATGTCATCTTTGTTGAATCCCAGTTCTATAAAGTTATCTGAGAACCATGAGAATGTCACCCTGAAAGAAATTGTACAAATTCCAAATTAAAAAAATAAAAAAAACCACTAGGGACAAAGTTAAGGAGGGAAGGAATAAAAAAATGTAGAAACAAAAAAATATGTGGAGGAAGGATATTTTAATTCAGAATAAAGACGCCTTCAAGTATAGACCATTTATAAATTTCCTGACAAATAGAGCTGGGAAGGCCAAGAAGACTGACTTCTTTTTTTTTTTTTTTAAGAATATAAAAGTACATGTTTATTTTATATTAGAGAGAAGAAATAACGGGGGAAGAAATGAGAGAGCAAGAGAGAGAGAAGAGAGCAGGGAGTAAGAGAGGAAGACGGGAGGAGAGACAATGGCAAAAAAGAACAAAAAAAGGATGTCTGCCCTGAGAAGAGTGTTCTTACACACTTACGTCTAATAACAAAAACCATCACCTTCCAAGAGGCCATCACAACCTCCCCCTGCAAAGACATCTGCCCGTGGTTGCCCATCCCTTCTAGAATTGACATCACCTTTGTTAGTGATCTTTCTGGCCAAGGATAATAATTTCAAAACAATTACATAGCATTCTTCTTTTTTTTTCTTCACACGCCTTTGTCTTCCTTATGGCACATGCATTCCCTTGGTGATGCTCTATTTCCAGGTAACTGTCTATCTTGGGCTTTTGCAGAGGCTTTCTCTGAGTGTTATTTAGGCTGACATACACTTGGTGTCAGAAAGAGGACCTAAGAAAGATCATTATCAGAAAGAATCGGTGATCCTTAGAACTGTGGGCAGTCTCCACTTGAGTCCTTGGAGCTATCTGACTCCAGGGCCTGCCTTTTCTGCCCTGTTGAGTAGATTCTCTCAGGCTGAGAATCCCTCTGTTTGATAGAGTTTTCTTGATTTTTATCTTGGACTTGGTTTGGATAAAACTGCCTTACTAAAGGACTATACAGCTCTCTTTGGATGATGAAAGACTGACTGGCTTTTCTGAGCAATTCTTTCTGGCATAAAGACATGTCTTTCTGGATTGAGAACTTTCTGGATTGAGATTTCTAGACTCTACATTATACCTATGATGCATATCTTTTCTCATGAATTTACTTTTGGTTGATCTGTGTGACTAGTTTAGTAACATTTTAAGATTTTCTTTTAAATTATTATGGGTACATAAGTTACATGTTTATAGGATACATGCAGTGTTTGATACAGCTGTACAATGTGTATTAATAAATGAGGTAACTGGGGTATCTGCCACCTCAGGCATGCATGATTTCTTTGTGCTAGGAACATTGTTCTTTTTAATATTTTTTAAGTATAGCCTAACTTATCACTGATTGTAGTCACTTTCTTGTGCTATCAAATATTATTCATTCTTTATAACTATCTCACTAGTTATATGGATATCCCAAAGGACACCCCTGAACCTGTTTTTCCTTGAGATCTACTAAATTTCCCTAGTTTCAGATCAGAAGCGCCATTTACATTCAGAATAGCAATTTAATTTCTTGAGCTAAATTTTTTTTTGTTGGAAGCTTCTCAGATTTACATCTCAGAAGTTCATTTTTTCTTTTTTTTGGTTACCTCATTTCACCTGATTTGCAGATCAGAAATAATCGCTTTTTGTTCTTCCTCCCATTAAAAAGGTATGTCTCTGTGCTCGACTACACTGATAACTGTCTCCTTCAACCTTTTTGTTAACTCCTTTAAATTATTTTCCTTCTACTCTAACTCTGCCTGATGCTAAAATGCTTTCCTTGAAGGTCTAGAAGATCAATGTTTTCCTCCAATATAACTTGATTCTATACTCTGGCTTCTCTTGATCAAATTATTCGATATAACTTTAACAATCGTGTTATTAAGAGTCATGTGTTCCCCTGTTCAAGGTTCTGGTTTTCTTGTTTACATTTCTCTACGATACAATGCACATTTATCCGCCTCTATGCACATTTCTTGAGTCTAATTAAATTCAAGTGCCATTTTCGTCAGTTTTGGCTCCCAAGTTATATCTATGGGCCTCCCTTAAGGAGAATCAATCACTCTACTGGAGTTTTTCTTTACCTTTTTGGTATCTGGCCTAAAAAGAAAAGATTTCATGTTTTATCAAGATCCATAATAACTTGCTAGGTTGTCTTTATTAGGTTTTTGATTACTTACAAATAATGAGTTTTGTAAGTTTTAAGCCTTTTATGTTTATACAAATTTATGTATTACTTTTATAGTTTTTTGATTAAGATCACTCTGCTTAAATGAATGATGACTATTTTGCAGCAATCTGAAATCTGTTTTGATGACTTTGATAACTTTGGTAGGCATCTATAGGATCGAAGTCCTAAATTAAGATCTTCTGACGTAGGATTAACTTTGGGATTTTCTAGTTGAACCCCTGGAAAACATCAACGTATGCCTCTCTCATGTCATAAATCTATTAAAGAATTAGCCTTACGACTTGGTGCCTGTAGCTCAAGTGGCCAGGGCGCCAGCCACATACACCAGAGCTGGTGGGTTTGAATCCATTGGGCCTGCCAAACAACAATGACAACTACAACCAAAAAACAGCTGGGTGTTGTGGCGGGAGCCTGTAGTCCCAGCTACTTGGGAGGCTGAAGCAAGAGAATTACTTAAGCCAGGAGTTGGAGTTTGCTGTGAGCTGTGATGTAACAGCACTCTACGCAGGGCAACAGCCTGAAGCTCTGTCTCAAAAAAAAAAAAAAAAAATATGATTTAGCCTTATTTTGTAAATTGTATGTGAAGCATTGTCAAATGATAAGTGATGACAGACTTTTCAGTTAAATATGGGGGTGTGTTATTGACATAAATGATCCAAAAATTATATAAGTTCATAAAAGTCTAATATGTTATCAGTAATAATTTGATTGTTATGCTATTTTCTAAGGTTATATTTACATGAATATATTACTAATGGGAGTATTCTAGAGATTGCATGATATTTATAAAAGTCTGATGTCCTGATGTGGCCCTGTCAGGCATAATTATTGTTTTATATTAAAATTATGCATGCAATAAAAATAACTGAGTTCCCCTGTCAACTGGACATTTTCGTTAGATTTCAAACATACACAAATATTGTTTTGAATTTTTCTCTAAAAGCATTTGCGATCAGTTATCGTCCAAAATTGATTTTCATGGAAAAGAATACTCTTCAACATAGATTTCTGATAACTTCATGACCAATGGAATAATAAAAAATTTCTGAAATCTAATGAACTGATACAGACATAAACTGTTCAAGATCAAGCCAAATAAAAAGATATAAATACATGAAGTTAACAATTGATGATCGTTTCTGATTTTCATTTAAAACATTGTTGTTTCCTTACTTAAATGTTTTGTTTTCCAGATTTAAGGAAATTTTGCTTGTAAGCCATGTATAGTTTACAAAAATTTGGCAAAGTATACTTTTGTGAACATGGATGGAAACATTTGCTTTTTCTCCCTGCTTTATTCCTCAAACATTGGGAAACTATTCATGAATATTCCTATGGTTATGACATGATTATTTACATAACCTCAATAAAAATTATGTCCTTTGTTTATAATCAGAATACAATTGGAACCATTTGTTATATTCCTAGGGCTTTGCCTGAATGTGTATAAAATGCCTGTTTTTAAGAAGTTTTAGCCTTAGAATGAGTGAATAAAAATTGTCACTTTCTGGAAGGCCTAAATACCTTAAGACTATAAGTAAAATCTAAAGACTGTCTTTGTTTAGCTTTGTAGCCTAAAGAAGTATTTATTTATTTAGCCAGCCTCTCACTGTGTTGCCCCAGGCGAGGTGAGGGTGCCATGGAGTCAGCCTGGCTCACAGCAACCTCAGGCTCCTGGGTTCAAGTGGTCCTCCTGTCTCGGCCTCCTATGTAGTTGGGACTACAGCCACCCACCACAACACCTGCTGATTTTTCTATTTTTAGTAGATTCAGGGTCTCACTCTTGGTCAGGCTAGTCTCAAACTAATGACCTCAAGGGATCCTCCCACCTGGGCCTCCCAAAGTGCTAGGATTATAGGTGTGAGTCACTGCACCTGGACTCGAAAAATTTTTAAAGTTGAGGTTCCTATATGTAAAGGAAAAAAAAGTATGCCTCTAAAGACAAAGTGTAATGTATCTCTTATTTTATGAGGCCATTAAGTATGAAATGTCTGATTTTGAATCAGAAGTTTAGTTGACTATATCTGTAACAAGAAGCAGTTCAATTATTCAAAGTATGTGCTTAAACTATCAACTCAATTTTGCCATCTTCATGGTAGCTTATTTATACCAGCAGCAAAGAAGCCTGGAGAGTGAGTGGCGATGAAGTTGCCAATGACGTTTTCTGCAGGTTGTTGAGAATTAAATGTTTTTCCTTATAAGAAGGAAAGAAGCGTGGAAGAAGTGGCCATCTGCTGGTGCAAGGAGTGGGGGATAGATACAGTGAGTGACAGAAGGTCTGCAAGCCCAGCTTCTGCAGTCTGAGCAGCACTGTTTGTGCAATATGAGGTCAAGTGTTGTCTTGCAGAAGGATTGGCCTGTCTCTATTGGCCGGTCTTGGCTGCTTAATTACAAGCATTTCCACACTGTCATCCAATCAGCTGGAGTAGAAATCCAATATAATTCACCAGCTTTCATGAAGCCATGGTGGATAATGCCAGAGCTGGGCCTCCAAACAGACACTCACCTTTGGGCTATGTGTCAGCACTTCATCTGTAGCCGATCATAGTGCTAAATGCTTGCAATTGTCCAGAAGAATCCATTTTTTCATCACAGGTGATGAAACGGTGCAGAAATCATTCGCCGTTGTGTTGTGACTGCAAAGAAAAGCAAGGTTTGAAATGATTTTTCTCTGATGCTCATTTAATTCATGCAGCCCCCATCTATCCAGATTCTTACCTTGCTGATTTTTTTCAAATGGTTCAACGTAGGAACACCCAGCCTTGCTGCTAGTGCTCATGTAGGCTGAGATGAATTCACTTCCATCTTAGCTTTCAGCTCAGAATTATCCACCTCGGTCTCAGGTCACCCACGTAGCTTGTTTTCAAGAACAACAGCCCTAGAACGCTTACAGGGCACTGATTAATGTATACCTCATCTCATTTACTTAATTATTGTGTTAAGACATGTATACTCTATATTAATAGATCTGACATGTAAGTGTTCCTATTTCTATATGAAATCCGCACATTGTGCCCCATAAATGCATTAAGGTGTACATGATCAATGTGTGTATGATTTAATAAAAAACAAATTTAAAAAATGAACAGCTAAGAAAAATAAAATAAAATAATGAAACCAGAACAATCCACATACTGTGTGTTCACAGACCTCATCCTTCCCAAACACTGTTCTGGGATTTTGAGTTGTCTGTGCTGCACGGGTTCTGCAACAGAAATCATATTCAAAAATAATATGAATTTTTGGCTTACCTGTGGTTTCACAAAAATTGCTCCAAAAAAATTGAAGGATAATAACAAGCAAGACTGCATTCGAAAGAAGGAATATATTCCTTCACGATAAAAATACAAGAAGTGTCAAAATGAAGACAAAATAAACCAACTAAATTGTGTAAGAAAATTGGATATTTCATCCTTAATAACCTTGTAGATTATTAAACCCTGTGCGTCGTTTTCAAATTCTAGTTATCCCCTGCACCTGTAGACTGGAGACAGTCCTGAACTCTCCTAAACTGCCTACAATATTTGTTTCTAAAGTTCTCTGAGCTGAAAGTAGAGAAATTTTAAAGAAGAAGCCTGGTGCCTCGTGTATGGTGCACACAGAAAGTTCACCCAGTGATCTAAGGTCATTACCAGAGACATTCAAACTGCAAATCAGGAGGGGACTGCGACATTTTCATGCTTCAGGGAGCTTATCTGGACATATCAAAATAACACTTCACATGATAATGACACTCTCACCCTTCTTAATGCCCACCTTTTCACTTGAGGGGATAATGGTGTAATTGAAATATCACAATCAATACTTTCTGCCGGGAACTTAAAACCTATCCTAAGAAATTCTTTAGCATCCACTGGTTAAACAAAAGACAACTGTGCTATCCACAGAAAAATTCCTCTGGAAGACTTGGTACCTGTCTAAACAAAGTAAGAAAATAAGTCTGACGGTTACAATGGATCTCACTTAACTCCTGAAGTCCATTAGATTTATTCAACTCGTTGTCTTTAAGCCTCAGTTCATGGCTCAAAACCATTATGCAGATTTGAATTGTTACATAACTATTATTTTACTTTATGTTTTCCTCTGTTAAGCTTTGTATCTGTTACTTGTTTGTTTTTGTTTGTTTGTTTGCTGAAATACCCCACCTAACAAAATAATATTGGCCCAGGACTTTGAGATGATAATAAACACTACAGAACAAAACTGAACTCAACGATGGACTTGGGGGAGACGTAGACTGTGAGCCCTGCCCTTCAAAACTCCCTTGTTCAGATGTAGCTAAAAGGGTTGTTGCAACTGACCCCTCAACTCGAGTCACTCCCCAGCTCACATCTGAGGCGAGACCAGAAACCCAGCAGGACAGCTCCATCCAGCACCAAGGACCATCAGACCCCAACGACACAAGGATTGAACAGGGATATTTTCAGAAAAAGATCCTTATCAAAAGGGAAATCGTGAAATTTGTCAGAACCAGAATTTGGTGACTAATGTTAAAAACATAACCCGACAAACACAGTTGGGGAAAGCCAAGAAAAGAGGATTTCCATGCCTGTTTGCCTGATTAAAAACTACCTAAAAAGACCCTAAAAAACCCACGATTTTGTAAGAAAGCCATTGGAACCTTACGTGAAATGTATCTCTGCAAGGGTATCAGCCCAGCAATTGTCTGTCCAAACCTGCACTGGCATAACTCTTGTTATTGATCTTTGTGCGGCCAAAGATAACTATCCCAAACAATTTTATTATCTTTATATTTTTCTTTAAAAACGTTTGTCTTCCTTTAACTCCCTGAATACACACATAGTTTATGAGGGCACATGCATTTCCACAGCAATGCTCAAAACTGCTTGGGAACAGAGAGATACTACCAACGACTCATCTTTTTCTTACCGAAAGCCTCTCCGTATTTGCTACTTAGGTTGACAATCTATAGAGATAGTGGCAAGTGTTTCTCATGGTGTCATATTTTTTGTTCTTGCCTAATTTTCAGTTGATTAACACATTTTAGTGGCTTTACGTGTCTTTTCATTACAAATACTCTGTAATGACTGCAAGTTTTCAAATGTCTCTCTTTTTAATAATCCAAAATATGTCAGAGATAAGGTTTAATCATTCTAATTTTGTTTTGAGGTGCCAAAAATTCTATGACTAAATGTGCTTTGACCTTCTTTGATCATTTCCTGTGGTAGTTATTGATCCCCCACAATATAAATTAGAATATTCTTTCACGTAGGTAGGTACATGTATTTTGTGAATATGTAAATATGGACAAATAAGAATAAACTTTCTCCTTCTTTCTCCTACCCTCTTAAATGTTTCAAGAGAAAACATTTCTGAGAAATATTTCGTAGCTGTGATGAAATTTCAAGTCTGTTTATTTCTTGCTTCAGCACTGACAAAGGGTCAATTAATTATAATTTATTAATAAATTAATTTTAATAATTAATATTCCAGAACTTTAGATTTCATTTATACTGTATCAGCTTTATTCTAGCACCATTTTTTTTTTTTTTTGGTTATACATCAAGTAACAGACATTTTGACAGAGTTGAAAGAAAATGGGAATTTACATTTTACTCCCATGAATTATTTAGGGAGGAGAGGTTTGTGTTCACAGAGTTGAACTTCACCCGAGCTGCACCTCCCAGAAAGCAGAGAAGGTTAAGAAATCCTCCCTACAACCTGTGTTCAGAGAAACTGTGGAAAGACCACTCAACCCACACATATTCCATTCCAAGTCCCCATGGATCATTTTTAAAGGTGTTTTTCATCAATAAAAGTTCACATGATTGCAATAGCAAGAATAAAGTCAGACATGTTCTTGATTGACTCACATATTTTGTCTTTCATGGTAGTTTTCTGGAATTCATCTTTGCTTGTATTTTTTGTGTTGTTTGTTTTGTTTTCATTAATTCATCTTCAGGAAGAGACATCAAACAAACAGTCTCAGGAGATCCTGGCACAGTTTCGCCAACTACGCTTGAGCCACATGTAGTCTCTGCTCAGATTATTCAGCACCTTGTGAACCTTCCACCAGACATCCCTCCTGGTAATGGACTGGCCGCTGCATCTTCTTGCAACTTTCTTGATTTTACTCCCTTCCCATGTGTTGAATTTCTCGTTATTAGAACAATGTCAACATGAGTAGCCACAAGCAGTATCACCCCTTCACTGACAGGTCACGTTCTTTCACACTAGCTTTTGCATATGTTTTTCAGCCTGCGATGATCTCCCCTTCCATCAAAATCCTGTTCCGTTATTATAACTTGTAATTATATGTGCCTGTCTTCTCTAGATCAGACACATCCTGGAAGCAGAGACATTTTTATTGCATCACCTTATCACTAGCACTTAGGAAAATGACTAGGACAGAGTATGGGCCCAGTGTATATTTAGTAAATTATATAAATTGAATAAGAAAGGTATATAAGAAAAGACTTATTTATTCATAAAAAATTTAGGAAGGACTTATTTTATACACTACTGTGTCACATGATAGGATTCAGAGGTAAGCAATGTATACAAAGTTCTTGTCCACAGTGAGTGATTTTCGATCGTGGGATGCACTTTGAAGTAATAACTACAAAGTTAGTATTGAGGAGGTATCTGGGTACATCGTACAAGGCTCCTCAGAAGACAGGTTGTGTGAGCTGACACCGGACAGGACTGCCTTTAATTAAGACTGCATTTTAATGCAGGCTGAGCCACTGGGTATTCTAAGCAGAGGGAGGAAGAAGGACAAAGGCAGGAAAAGCTTTGATGTGTTTCATTATAAAAAGAGGCCTGGGCTCAGTGCCTGCAGCACAGTGGTTACGGTGCCAGCCCCACACACCAAGGTGGCAGGTTCGAACTCAGCCCGGGCCAGCTAAACAACTGCAACAAAAAAATAGCCAGGTGTCATGGTGGGCACCTGTAGTCCTGTAGCTACCGTGGAGACTGAGGCAAGAGAATCACTTAAGCCCAAGAGTTGGAGGTTGCTGTGAGCTGTGATGCCACAGCACTCTACTGACAGTGACAAAGTGAGACTTCGTCTCAAAAAATAAATAAATAAAATAAAAAGAGGCCTAATGTGGCTGGATCTTATAAGCAAGGGGAGGAATACGAGGAATGCAGAGAGAGATTTAAATTTTAAAACATCACTGTCGCTTTTGTGAGGAGGAATGAACAGAAAGGGAACAAACAGAAAAAAATACTTAAGACAGGAGACAACAGAGATGAAGTTTACTACTTGGAAATTTTGCTGCAGTCAGCAGTGCTCAAATACAAGACACGATTCACCAAAGGGAAGTTACAAGAAAATGTCACGCTTTAAGTATTGTGGGGAAAAGTCTCTTCCCCAGAAACTAAGACAAGTCTTTTTTGACCAGTGCTGCTCATACTTTTATATGCACCGGAATCATCTAAGTGCCCCATTAAAATGCAGATCCAATTCAGTATCCTAACCCAGGGCCTCGGATTCTGCATTTTTAATAACTGACAAGTGATGTGAATGCTTCTGATCTGCAGAAGACGTTTTGAGTAGCAAGGTTTAGACAATGGCCTAACCAAAGGACAGTTATGTTAAGAAGCAGAAAAACAAATTTGAAGGTTGCCATAACTGGGTTTGAGAATAGTCTACTAAATCTACATTCAAAGTTTAGACACAGCACATAGACCCACTTGATTCTGATAAACGCAGGATTCTGACTTATGTAAATACTGGTCAATTTTGTAATGATCATATTGCCACAGAATTTTTTCCTAACAACTGTTATGATTCCTTGAATCTGAAAGTTTTCAGAGAAAGCAGTTTCAAGACCACTCTGAAGGCCTCCTGATGGATCAGATTTCTTTTTTTTTTTTCTGCTTTGCTTGATAATCTTTATTTAGAAGCGATATTAGAAGTAATCTCATGTTAATAGATTTAATTTAAACTTATCTTGAAAAAACTATCCTCTCCTTTTCTGAACTTTTCTACCAATGTTAGCACAATCATGTTAAATAAATAAAGATCAGATTTCTTTTGATCTTTATAAATCTTTACATTTAGAGATTTTTATGTTTATAGATCTTATATTTTATTTGGTGAAATCACTTATAAAATACAACTATTGGTATTACTTTCTTGACCTCTTCATCAAGAACATATCACTTCTGTTCTCTCCTGGGTTGGAATAACGTTCCTCAACTCTCGACAACATTTCCCCTTTAAAAACAGTGAAGCCTCTGGAAGGTGACCACCCAAGATACTGTGACAAACTGGTCGACATAAGCAGCTAGGTCTGCCATGCTGATACATGCATGTGGTGCAAGTCTGGGGAATGAAAATAAGTCAACTTAAGGAGGTGGTCAATGTAGGGAAGTGGCCAGCTATGGAGGTGGGTACTATATTTTTTTTTTTGAGCTCCCAACACTGACAGAGTTAGGAGAATGCTAGGAATGAGTTAGAGACAAACATTCTCATGTTTACTAGAATGCCTTTTTCTCCCTTATATTCATGTCACCTATTTTTGGACTGAGAAAAGTGACAAAATAAACCTGGTAGGAACTAAGAACTCGTGTTCTGACTTTATAATTTAACTTAGTCATTTGGACCTACATCAAGATATCTCACTAGCCAATATCAACAGTCAGGTTAAAAATTAGTCACATTAAATTTTAACATTTACTTTCTATTAATTGAAGATGGTGGATCAATAAACCCTTTCTAATTTTCTACTATGGCATTTTGAGTTTTACACATGTTAGTGACTACCCTAAAACCGTTACCACTTATTACTATAAAAAATATTTGGGATGTTTTAAATATTTCACACTCCCAGATTTCTCTCAGTAAATATTTCAAAACAATACATTGGAGACATACAGATTAATACTTTTTTTTTTTTTTTACATTTATGCAGCACATTGGGGAAATAATGTTAAAAATAACAAACGATTATTTTCAGCATTACCCAAGCACATTGTAACAGACATCACAGCCCAGAACAATTTGTAAGCAATATTATGAAGCTTTGGGGACTTGTACTTCTACCAAAAGCCAAAGCCATTTTTTTGTTCTCTATAAAAGTTCAGTACACAGTATTAATATCCTGTATTTCACCCATTTAGCAAAAATGTCAAAATCTTACTCTCTGGCAAAATTTTATCTCATTATATTAGTTAAGTTTTAACCTTTCTACTACGTGGGGTATTCATGTCTGATTTACTTTCAAATTTTAAAACAATCTTTCTTTTTTCATGTCTTTACAATGTATGCAGTGTTTCATTTTTCTTTTGCATGGATTATAACAAGACTTGCACAAAGCTTAGCACACTAAATTTTGACTTTACTATATTTGTTTGTTTGAAAAGGACAGTCTCTTAAATAAATGGCACTGGGGAAACTGACATCCACACACAGAATAAAATTGGGTCCTTATCTCAAACCATACACAAAAACCAACTCAGAATGGATTACAGACGTGAATGTTCAGTGTTAAGTGAAGAAATTAAAAGAAAAAAAAATAGAAGAAACCATAGGGGAAAATGCTCTACAACATTGGTCTGAGCAATTATATTTTTTTGGATTTGACTCCCAAAGCACAGGAAACAAAACAAAAATAGACAAATGGAATTACATTAAAGTGGAAAGCTTCTGTACAGTAAACAAGAGTATGCAAAGGCAACCTATGAACCAGGAGAAAATATTTGCAATCCATCCAATGAGGGGTTATATGGAAAATATATGAGGAGATCAAATAGCTCCGTAGCAAGAAAACAAAAAACCTCATTTAAAAATGTGCAAGAGACATACATGGACATTTCTTTTTTTTGGAGAGACAGAGTCTCACTCCACTGCCCTCGGGTAGAGGGCCGTGGCGTCACACGGCTCACAGCAACCTCTAACTCTTGGGCTTACGTGATTCTCTTGCCTCAGCCTCCCGAGCAGCTGGGACTACAGGCACCCGCCACAACGCCCAGCTATTTTTTTTGTTGTTGTTGTTGCAGTTTGGCCGGGGCTGGGTTTGAACCCTCCACCCTCGGCATATGAGGCCGGCGCCCTACTCACTGAGCCACAGGCGCCACCCACATAGACATTTCTTAAAAGAAGACATACAAATGGCCAAAACAATGTTCAACATTGCTAATCATTAAGGAAACGTAAATTAAAATAATGATGATATATCATCTGACACCTGTCCAGTGACCACTCTCAAAAACACAAAAGCTAGAAAGTGGTGGTGAGGATGCGGAGAACAAGGAACAATTACATACAAAATGCATGTTCCACAGGAAATTAAATATAGGCTGAGGGCAGCGGCTCATACCTGCAGTCTTAGAAGTTTGGGAAGCTGAGGCAGGAAGATCAGTTGAAGAGTTTGAGACAAACCTGGGCAACATAGCAAGATCCTACTTCTACAAAAAATTTAAAATTAGCTGATTGGGTTCCATGCAGCTGTATTCCCAGCTAATTGGGAGGCTACGGCAGGAGAATCTCTTGAGCTGAGGATTTCAAGGTTATAATGAGCTATGATCAGTCCATTGCACTCCAGCCTGGACAATATAAAAAGATTCGGTTTTTAAAATAATAATATAAAATAAAAATAGATATAAAAGCAAAAAAAAAAAAAAACTAAAATAGGCTTACTATGTTATCCAGTAGTCCCACTTTGGGGTATTGACCCAAAAGATGTAAAATCAGTTTGCTGAAGAGATGTCTGTATTCTCCGTTTCACTGTTACACTATTCACTATAGACAAGTGATAGAAATCATCTCGTAAGTGTCCCTCAATAAGTGAATGAACACGCTAAATGTAGTAGATATTCACAATTTAATGCTATTCCGCCTTTAAGAAGGAGATTCTGACATTTGTGAACACATGGATGGAACTAGAGAGCGTGATTCCAGGTAACGTAAGCAGGCACAGAAGCAGAAGTATTGCACCCTTTCACTCACACGTGGGATCCAAAACCGGCAAATTCATAGCAGCAGAAGTAGAAGGGTGATTTTTTTTTTTTTTTTGAGACAGAGTCTCACAGTGTCATCCTTAGTAAAGTGCGATGGTGTCCCAGCTCACAGCAACCTCAAACTCTTGGGCTTAAGTGATTCCCTTGCCTCAGCCTCCCGAGTAGCTGGGACTACAGGCAACCACCACAACGCCCGGCTATTTTTAGAGATGGGGTCTCACTCTTGCTCAGGCTGGTCTCAAACCTGTGAGCTCAGGCCATCCACCTGCCTCAGCTCCCAGAGTGCTGGGATTACAGGCGTGCGCTACCACCCCTGTCCTTAAAATGGCAATTTTTGTGGCTGGGTGAGGGGATATTATGGTCCAAGGGTACAAAATCACAGATAACAGAAAAAATTTTGTATCTATCACACCACATGATGAATATGGGAAATAATATACATTTCAAAATTGCTAAGAGTATAAATGTTACATGTTCTCATAACAAAAATGTTAAATATTTGAGGCTATGAATATGTTAAGTAGCTTGATTTATTTATTCTGCCTTATATTTATAAGTCATAATGTCACTTTTTACACCATAAGTATGTAAAATGATGAATTGACAATATACAATAGCAAGTAACAATTGAAAAGAAAGATTCATAGAGTCTCAAGACTTCGAAGCCCCGCTGGCTGTGAAGAATTCTGTGATCAAATCAGGAGGTCCACATGTATAGAAGGGGAGGTCCACATGTATAGAAGGTGAGGGTGGCCTCAGGTTGAAAGTCAGAAGCTGGGGCCTCTGCCCTACAATGGAAAGAAAGTAAGTGCTACCAACAGTCTTAGGGAAGGGGGTTCTTTGTTAGCGGTGCCCCAGATGAGAACGAATCCTGCTGGCTCACTCACTGCAGCCACGAGAGACCCTGAGTGGAGATCTCAGAGAAGCCATCTCTGAACTCTGAACCCAAGAAACTCTGAGATAGCAAATGTGTGCTGTCCTAAGCAGAAAATAAATAAATAAATAAATAAAACATAAGAAAGTAGGCGAGAATAAAAATATCCCTGGTGACTGCTGATGTCAGAAGAGCCCAACGCTGTTTGTTTTCTCGACCCCATTTCTTCCTGACCCAAGACAAAGAAGGGCTCAAAGTCAGGTAGAGCCTCCGAGGATGCTGAGAGTATTTCATCTTCCTTGTGTTTCTTTGATCTCTGTGAGTCTATTACTCTCTCTGATCATAGGGAAGTTGTTTATTATTTACTTCATTTTCTCCAAACGCAAATGGGAATAATAACGTCCTGGACCTCGCCATAGGATTGCTGCAAGAAATAAATGAGGTTGTGTAGGCAAAAGTCCATTAGCATTTGATAAGCATTTGATACTCAGTGAGCATTCAAATATTAGTTATCATCATTCAGAAATACCCACTCAACTGCAGGGGAAAGAGTCTATTTTCTTTCTACCTCTAGAACTAGAAAGTTAGATTCCAATCCTATGACTGTCCTGAGTTAGATAGACATCAGGACACAGGGTTCTGATGTTTTCTGTCACTAATTATTTAGAAACCTTGATAACGCTGACCTGTCTTGAGAGGAGGTGGCTGTCCAGGAGAATTTATAAAATGAAGATGAGGACAGATGAAAAACAGCAGTAGAAAACATCAATTATTCTGAGCAATGAGTTATAAAGACTCACAGAATGGAATCGTGAACCCGATAAGGCAGAATGGAATCATGAACCCAGTTCACGATCGTGAACTCGATAAGGCAGAGAACACAGATCTGTGTTTGAAGACCGAAGACAAATAATACAGAGATTAAAGTGCATTACTTTCCTACCTGTTAATTCTCTAAAATTAATCTAATTATTACTTTTTGTCTATCCCTTTCATCACCTAAAAATTAGTTTTCTTTGTCTCTGAGTCACCCTTGTGAGAATGTATCTCTTTCCTTCATCATTTCAGAAAGTCAATCAATAAGCCATTAATTTATTGCAAACTTGGAGTGTTAACTGTATACATGAAATTGAATGCTGTCGTCAGTACCATTTCTTTTCTCTCATAGAACCATGGTCCAATCAGAGGAGATTCTGTCAAACAAAGCACAAGCAACCCACGATCTTCCAACACGCCGCACTGCTCTGCGCTTTAAAAATAATGATAGACTTGCCCATTTTAGCAGCACTAAGGATATTGTAACTGCTGAGTCATAAGATAAGAAAAGAGACTACAGAATGAGCCAAAGGGAGGACCATGGAGGGAACAGCTTAAAAATGAGGATACGTATACACGCCCTGCTCCAACTGAGAGACACAGGTGTCTTAAGACAAGGGAAAAAAACTAAAAACAGAATTGGTAACATTTATAGAATGTAATGATTTTCCAGAATCTCTAACAAAGCAAATACTTAATATATAACAATACCTTTACCACATTTCAGAACCACTAGAAAATAAATATAAAAGATCGTGTTTTTAAAATATTAAAATATATTGTCCCTGAATATCATTGTTACATTTATATGACAATAACATTAAAAATTACAAATATTTGTATCTGACCAACAGAATGAAATTACTTTCACATATTATCACATGTCGAGAAAGGCAGATAATAGACAAGGAAATATATTACCAAAGGCATTACTGTGTCCTAAGGACTTTATTGCTAAGTTCCATAAAGTGTATCTAATCCTCATAACTCATCTACAAAGTAACACTGTCCCCATTTTACAGGCCATGAAACTTAAACTTAGAAAGATCAACCCACTTCCAAAAATCACAGTATTGGTGATGTAGTAGAAATTCAAATTTATTTGTAATTTTTGAGAAAAATACAAGTTCAAAGGGAGAATAAGAGAAAACCATCTAGAAAAGAATCACTGTTAAAAATTTCAATCCAGGATACTAAATTAAGAACAAAAGGAGGTCACAGGCAGTGGCAGGAAATGATAAAAATTCAAAACTCAGAAATTTAGAAGAAAAAATCACACTGTTTCTAACCAAAACTCTCTTTGCTTACATCCATTGCCAGCTTTTAATGCTATCAGCCAGCAGATCTCAAGTTTTAGCTGACCACAATTGCCAGGAGGTCCTGTTAAAAGAGACTGCCAGACTTCTTCCCAAGAGGTTTGGATTCAGTATATCTGGGGATGGGGCTCAAAAATTTGCACTTTAAATAAATTTTCAGGTGTGCCATTAACACACTGATCTTGGCTTCTCCCACTGAGAACCATGGTACAGATTAGTAAACCTGGATCTTAAAAAAAAATAAAATAAAAATAATTAAAAAAATAAAAACAACCTGGATCTTCAAGTAAAACAGCGTAGTTGAATGTTCAATGATACAATGTGAAGCAGCAGTGAGTTTGCAAAACAAATTATTCAAAAGACAAGATTAAAAAGAATAAAAATATATGGGATTAGAAAAATAATGAAAAATTTTGAAGCCTACTTTTCATAGACACTGAATGTTGCTTGAGAGCCATTTCTGTAATTCATTTTTAAGCTGAAGTACAAGCAAAATAAAGGCTGTGGGATGGTATGACAGAATTGTCTTTCTTTTAATCAAACTTTGTTAAGTCCATTAGACAGAAGCATCAATATGAGATGACATCCTGATGACAGGGATCAGGAGAAATATTTACGTTGATAAAACAGACATTATCTACCCAGGGAATAAGACTGTCACTCATGAAAGTCGTGTGGGAATGTGCCTTTACCCACCAAATTAGATGATATGGCTTGAAATATCTTCATATCTTCATATAAATTATAAAATTCCTGGTTTAGTTCCTGCCCATTTAATATTAATATTAAAAGGTAAGGAGAAGAATGAGAAAAGGATAAAGGGAGGAAAGGAGGAGGTGGAGGAAAAGAAAGTGGAGTTTAAATCATCTAACATCATTTTCAGCAAGGCATTGAGAGACTGTGCTGGCCTCGGCTCGGGGTCTCTGTTATCTACCAGATGTATGTTGATCCTGCCCACCCTGCTCTGCAGCTCACCCCTTCATCTGTTCCCGACCAACTAATGTCCTTGTGCACTGTCGTTGAAGTTTTCTGTGTGTTCAAACCAGGGGTTGAAGAGGTGGTGTGCGGGAGAGTGAGAGCTTGTGTTCTAAGTAAGGAGAACTGTTAATTGGAGCGGCCTCCTTCCCGTGCAGAGCCCTCATTCAGCTTGCAGCTAAACCACGCTCAGTTCATAGCTGGACAGAGATTAGTTCTTGAGGAGTAGAGAGGTAGAATGAAGGATTAAAGGAAAGGGGTGAAAAGAGGAACCATTTGAAAACACTAACTCTGTGTACTCAGCTGTAAGCACTTCATTCTCTGATAACCCTAGAAAGACAAGGTCAAAACACAGACAGGCTAGAATGTAGTCGTGTCAAAATCTCTGATTCTCAGAATTTGACTTTCCCATGAAATGAAGCAAGAGCCTAGAGACATCCCAAAGATATCCCCTAAATGGAATACTCAAAATCATCTGCTAAACTAGTATCTGCTTTGGATAAACATTATAAACAGTTTTTAATTTGCAACAGTAATATAACTAATGGTTAGCATTATCTCTCTTTTTATCTGTTCCATTTACTGTTTTTCTTTTTTTTTTTAATCTTTTTTTTCCATTTACTGTTTTTCTAAGAGAAAAGTATCGTTTTATATTTAATATGTTATTTAGCCAACCATTAAAAATAATTAGAAATACATAGATAAAAGTTTTAGTAGTGTTGGTACTTTGGGTTTTTAAAGATATTCATTTAAATCCAAATAATAATCCCTAAATTCCATTTGAAAGTCTGCAGAATTCATTACACAAACAAATAAAAAATTATATTTTGTTGCTTCTGTCAGTATTTTCTTTGAGTATATTTAGCAACAGGAAGACATTTCCATATATCCACAAACTTCTTTTACCCTTTAAATAAGACATGTGACAAGTGATGTGAAATGCATGTCTTTGGATCAATTGCAAAATTATTTTGCATCATCTCAATCTTTTTCACTTTTAATTCCATCCTTCACCCAATTAAGACCGTGGATTACACCTGCGGTGCATCTTACAAGGGTCTATGTGAAACTTAGTAAATGTAGAATGTAAATGTCTTAGCACAATAACTAAGAAAATGCCAGGAAGGCCATGCTAACCAGTGTGATGAAAATGTGTCAGACGGTCTATAAAGCCAGTGTATGGTGCCCCATGATTGCATTAATGTACACAGCTATGATTTAATAATAAAAAAAAGGAAAAAAATATTGCCTTCAAAAAAAAAAAAAGACCATGCTCAGTCCTCCTCTCTAATCAGCTTGCCCTTACCGCTACTTCTAGACATGGAATCCCCCCCAACCCACCCTCTCAGTACCAGGTTCTTGTTATCATACAATTCTCTGAGAAAGTTCATCCCTGCCCTCTTTCCTAGATTGTCTTTGAGACTTCTGACTTCCCTTATATATTTTTGTATTTCATCTCATTTGATTGCGTATTTCTTTTTAATAGAAGTCGGGTATGGACAGTAATATGACAAAATAAATGGTAGGTAAGCCACAAGTGGCTGTCCTCGGCACTGTTCCCAGCAGGACCCTAGAGAGCTGGGCCCCAACTTGCAGACATTTGAATGACTGAATATTGGGGAGCCAGCCCCAAACTTCAGAGCGGTTTTTTTCCCAGCGCTTTGCGGAGATGGGAGAATGAAGGAAAATGAAAAGACAGGCACAGATTTAAAGTTTTATGAATAGTGCGGGCCCAGGGATCTTTGTTTCTTATTGGGAGGATTCAGTAGAGACCCTGACTCTGGGCCGGCTTATGTTTAGTTCGCATGTCCATTAGGGGAAGGCCAGGCCCTTATGTCACAGTTCTTGTTGAACTTGCATTTCTCAATTAAACTATGTCTTAAACTAGCTACATCAAAGAGACTCAACGTTTTACGTATCTCATTCTAAGTTATTCATGATTCTAACACAAACAAAGCACAGAACAGAGAGACCCACTCCCAAGGCAGGACAACCAGAAGCTGGACCCTATTGAGACCACACATACAAATTCCTCGAGGAGCGATTAGACTCATGGAAATTTGTGAGGTCCAGTCTGTCCATGCCACACTGAGAAATGGGAGGAGGAGGACACCGTTTCTCACCTTGGCAAGAGGCTGTCTCTCTGCGGGACAAGGCGTTCCTGCTAATCTCCAGCCTGTCTGGTCCCTTATCTGTAGCTGTTTCCAACTCCCAGCACCAGCTCTCCTGGACAGGGCAGCGGTATCACCTCCCGGGTCGTGCTGGGGGAGAGACGGAACTTTAACAATGTCTTATTATTATTTTAAAAGGCCAGACCCCAGCTGTGGTTCTTATAAGCGGTTGGAAAAATCTCTGCATTGTGGTCATAATTGGAATGTGTCTGTGCTCCTGTTGCTCCGTCTCCCTCCAGTCTCTGGTCCTCTGCGCATCCCTGACAGTCATTTTCTTAAATCAATTCCTAAGCTACTTGTAATGAACAATTAAAAGTTCATTTTGGGCGGCACCTGTGGCTCAAAGGAGTAGGGTGCCGGCCCCATATACTGGAGGTGGTGGGTTCAAACCCAGCCCTGGCCAAAAACTGCAAAAAAAAAAAAAAAGTTTGTTTTAAGCTTATCAAATAATTATTATTATTTTTGAGACAGAGTCTCACATGTTGCCCTAAATAGAGTGCTGTGGTGTCACATCTCACAGCAACCCCAAACTCTTGGGCATAATACAGCGTTTCTCAACCTGGGGGTTGGCCCCTTTGGGCAGTGGTTCTCAACCTTCCTAATTCCGTGATGCTTTAATACAATTCCTCATGATGTGGTGACCCCCACACATGAGGAAATATGTGTCTTCCAATGGTCTTGGGCGACCCCTGTGAATAGGGAAAGGGTCTTTTGACCCCCTATGGGGTCGCGACCCATAGGTTGAGAACTGCTGCCTTTGGGGGTCAAATGACCCTTTCCCGGGGGTCGCCTAAGACCATCCTGCATATCAAATATTTACATTATGATTCATAACAATAGCAAAATTATAGTCATGAAGTAGCAACAAAAATAATTTTATGGTTGGGGGTCACCACAACATGAGGAACTGTATTAAAGGATCATGGCATTAGGAAGGTTGAGAACCACTGGAAGCAATTCTCTTGCCTCAGCCTCTCGAGTCGCTGGGACTACAGACTGCCCACCACAACACAATTCCCAGCTATCAAATTGTTATTATTATTATTTTTTTTTTTTTTTTTTTTTTTGTAGAGACAGAGTCTCACTTTATGGCCCTCGGTACAGTGCCGTGGCATCACACAGCTCACAGCAACCTCCAACTCCTGGGCTTAAGCGATTCTCTTGCCTCAGCCTCCTGAGTAGCTGGGACCACAGGCGCCCGCCACAACACCTGGCTATTTTTTGGTTGCAGTTTGGCCGGGGCTGGGTTTGAACCCGCCACCCTCGGTATATGGGGCCGGCGCCCTACCGACTGAGCCACAGGCGCCGCCCTCAAATACAAACACATTAAGAGATGACTCTTCCCTTAAGTATCCATTTTTCCACCTTCAATCCTATATTTCCTGGATGTCAAGGCCAAGTTAGCTTTCTAGACTATACCAGTGGGGACAGGCCTTCCATTCCAGCATGAGGTTACTAGTTGTAGCCAAGAACTTAGGATCCCTAACTAAATGGCCTCTTAGGAACACCTGCTCCCTACTTTCAGTGGGTATAATACTCAAGGAGTATAAAAGGCAAAAAAAAAGTCAGACATCTGTTTTGAGTGGAACCCTGCAGTTACGAAATCATACTACACAGGGCTGAAGCTTAGAATATCTTGAAGAATTAATATTTCCCCACATCTATCCCTTTCAAATGATATTTGTGTCATTTTAATTCTATTCATGTAATTAAAGTTTCTGGTAAAGTGAAAGTCATTAAAAGATTTTGAACTGAGGAAAAATAAAACAAAAGTTATTCTAACTTGACAGTTCAAAAAAAGAATTGAGAAGATCAAGCGAGGGTCGTGACGGTCTGAATTATGGTCTTAGAATTAAATAACAAACACAGATTCTAGAGATATCATTAGCGATGAAAGCATGAGGACTTGAAAACTTTTTTGCTAGGATGGAGAAAAAGGATGGGGAAAGCGTATCAGGGAGAACAAAAGTTCTAGCATAGGTGAACAAAAACGATTAGTGTACTTAACAGAAAATAAATCTAAAGTGCTGGGACTACAGACCGCCCTCCACAATGCCTGGCTATCAAATTATTATTTTTAACAATACAAACACATTAAAAGATGACTCTTCCCTTAAGTATTCACTTTTCTGCCCTCAATCTTATATTTCCCGGGTGTCAAGACCAAGTTAGCCTTCTAGACTGTACCAGTGGAGGCTGGTACAGGGATGTGAATTATAGGTTAGATTTTTTAAGTAGATAGGAAAATAGAAAAGATACTCAGCAAGGAGTCACACATGAAAGAGTGGAAAGGTCAACATAAAAGTACAAAGAGAGAATAGGGCCGAGCATAAAATTCCAGAGGGCCTAAAATTGGGAAACAGAAAGAGGACAGAGTCAAAGGCTGTTTATTACCCAATAATAATATTGACAGAACGTCAGCTATACCAAGATGGCAGGATACCATCGCAGCACTTACTAATTTATGCTAACGTTATTTGTTATTCTTTTTTATCTTGATAAAACGTCACTGCTCTTTTGAAAATATTGCTGGCAGTGTGATTCATCCTTTATCCATGCCTAAAATATTTATTATAGGCATAAGGTTATGTGTTAGATATTGAGAGATCTATAATTTAGCAAACATGGCCCCTGCCTTCAAAAGATTGCTTCTGCAGAAGGGTCAAACATTATACTCTATATTCGTGAAGCACAATAATTGCTGAAAATAAAATAATCACAACTTAAACTCTTTTCATCATAAAGTACCTTTATGAATAGTACTCTAAACTTTATGCACAATCTATGCATCTCATTCAATTTTTGCAACAATCTTGTTAAGAATGACAGGGGAGTATGTTTTCCCATCTCCCCGTTTCTTCTTGCCCACCCAGCCAAACCCGTTCTCTCTCAAGAGATCTGGCAGCCAGGGTAGCGTCCTGTGATGGGAAAACCTGGAGCAACTGTAGCTGCGCTTCTTCCTAAAGAACATTGAAAACCTGTGGTTTCCACTAGGAAATGTTCTCCTATCACTAATGGACAGGCGTTTCCCTTAAATCCTCATCATCAGGGATACATGCATTTTTGCCCAGATTCTGTTTTTAATTTTGTTGATTAAAAATTACATAATAGAAGCAGATTATAATATGTATTTTCTGCATACAAAGGTGACAAATTAATTACATAGCACTTTGAGACTAAAATGTGTGATACAAAAATACATCAGCCATTCAATGGTAATTTCTCTAAAATTCTTATTTTAGAGAAAGCTTTCAATTATATGCACATATCTGGTATCCCCTATATCTATTGTTAGATCTTCATATTTCCATCTACTCTATATAGTAATGTTATATTTTGTATTCAAATATTTTATCATTTAACATTATTTTTACCAGTTAACAAAATAATTTTTTCTCTTTAACAATATTTCATCCTACACATAAAACACAAGTTACCTTTACCATGTTTTATTATGTTTGAAGGGTTTTATCTAGAAAAGGTTAGAAAGAATGTTTATTCAGATGAGTCACATTTTGAAAGTACTCTATAAAATAAAAAAACTGTAAGTAAAATATTTATAGTTATTTAACTATAAAAATACTGAAGAGAAAATCCATACAACTGTGTAAACCCATTATCTCTGACCCTAACCTGCTCACGTTTTTATTAACGGCTCAGATGACCGGGTGGGGTGTAGATGGTATGAAACGGGTATAAGTAACAAACAAGTTGGATGATGAAATCGTATCCAAAACAATCAAGAAAGTTGACATTTTGAACTAAACTAAAGAAGGATACGTTTTCAAAAAGGGGAATATAAATTTCTACACTTCCGCTCAAAACAATCTGTAACAGATGATACGGAAGGTAATTTAACAGAAAGTTCATGAAAAATTAAAATAACAAACTATGAGCAGTGATATAATCTGCCTCACAAAAAAGGAAGTTTTGAGATGCTGTACAAAAGACACTTTGATCAAACCTGGAAGATGAAGGCCAAACATGTGATTTGTTCAGTTCTCAGTCCTGTTCTTTTAGAAAGGATATTTCAAACGGTTGTAGTTGAATAAAAACAGCTCAAAATGTAACATAAAAGAAATTTGAAAATATTAAAGAAATTTGTACAGGAGACAAAAATACTGAATTCTAAAAATTAATTTGATGTAGTAGCATTAAAACACGTAGAGGAATTTAGGAAGAATAGTTTGATTTGTTCTAATAGACTTTCCTGTGTGTTCCTTAAATGCAAACTAAGGACCAAAAGAATGACAGTTATAAAAAGATTAATTGTGGCTCAATACAAACACACTTGGCTCAATCCATAACAGGATACAATACTTACATATAATATTTGAAAATACCCCAAAATAGAATGGGCTACCTCAACCTATTTCATCAGTTCAGTAATTTTCATTCCCCAGATCTGTTCTAGCAAAAACTGGATAACAGACAATCATCTCCATTCTTTCTCTGCACAATCTCACAGACTCAACATGAGTTGCTACAACCGATGATCCTAAGCAGCTGGTTCTAGACAACAATCTCAGCACCCTCCTGGCTGTCTCTATTGCAGTGGTCTCACCAAAGGCAATTTTGTTCCTGCCTTAAGGAATGCGTGGAAGTCTGGAGATGGTTCTTGGTATTACAGCTGGGAGGGGTGCTGCTGATACTAGTGGATAGAAGCCAGGGATGTCGCTAAACATCCTTCAGTGTACTACACAGACCCATGACCACACATAATGACCTAACCCCAAGGGAGTAAGCTGGACAAACGCCGCTATACACTATGTCCATCAGGAAACAGACTCAGATTACCAACTCCAAACACATCTTCACTCCACTATCCCACTTCCCCCTTAAAATTCCAACCATCCCCTCAACAAAACTCAGTTTCTGTTCCCTACTGTGATTAAGGCTCATCATCAGCTACCTAACCAAATGAGCTAGAAATTTCACAGTCCTCCTTAAATCCTCACTTTCCTTCAGCCCTTAATACAAAATAATATTGATTCACTTCTAAAATGCCTTTCTAAATAACCCCCTTCCTTACCATTACCACTGTCCCTGAGAGTTTGGTCCCAGATTTTCTACCAACCACATTCTTTCCCAACTCATCCTCCACATAATTTCCAGTATTCTCATTCTAACACACAAAAGCAATGTCCCATTGTCCTATGCAGAAAACACAGCAGACCTCCCCTGCTGGATATATAAAAATTCAATTCAAACTTTGCATCAACGTGGAAGGAGTTCAACAATCTGGCCCCAAGTTCTGTCCAGTGTCATTTCATACAATGACCTCCTCTTCTTGAGTACTATATGGCAACACTTCCAAAGTTGATTCTTAAATACTGAGGTTCTATAACTCCAACATGATTGAATTATACATGAAAGAGACAGCAGTGTTTACACTGAAGATGTACCACTGTATTACTAACTCTATATTAACATTTATTATTTTGTTTCTAATTATTCTTTAATTTTTCCTAGGCCTTCCTAGAAAGAATCTATCAAGACAGGCTATTGGGCTCAGCGCCCATAGCACAATGGTTATGGCACCAGCCACATACACCAAGGGTGGCGGGTTCAAACCCAGCCTGGGCCAGCTAAACAACAATGACAACTGCCACAAAAAATAGCCAGGCATTATGGAGGGCACCTGTAGTTCCAGCTACTTGACAGGTTGAGGCAAGAGAATCGCTTAACCCCAAGAGTTTGAGGAGGCTGTGAGCAGTGACGCCACGGCACTAACTGAGGGTGACATAGTGAGACTCTGCCTCAAAAATATTAAAAAAAAAAAAAAAGAAAGAAAGAAAAGAAAAAAAACAGGACATTTTTAAAGGCTACCATAGTGGTATTAGCTGCATATATGTCATGTTTGTTAATCAAAAGACAGACACTAGCAAGTATTTAAATGGTTTGCCATATTTTTTAAATATTTAGATTTCATGAATAAGTATCTCCAAAGATCAGAAGTCCAAAACACCAGTGCACATAGTGGAGTATTGGAAGGATCACTGCATATGTTACATTTTCTTTTTACGAAGTGTTAAAACTTCTTCAGGGAGATTAAAAATGTAACAGTCCTTTGAGCATAACCCTGAAGCATAACTCTAATGCTTGTGGCCAGGGCGAAATGGTTGAGCACATAGGTGTTCAAGTGTTAGTGTGAAGTTAAAGAAGACGTTTTGAAGGGTGTTGGCGCGGGGGCTGCCCCTGAAACGTATCAAAGGTACACACAAATCTAAATCTCTCTTCATAAGGGGGAAAAGCACCATTTGCACAGAGTAGTGCACCAAAGCCTTTCTGCCGGCCTCTGGAATTTGCACTGATTTCTACTCACAGGCCCTCAGACTCCTGCTCATCCTCTAAGTGGAATCCTCCCTAAGGAGACCATGCTGTCGGCAGCCAGAAATGAAGTTAGGTGTCCAGAGAAGCGAGTCTGGGGCTACAGCCAAATCTCCACAAAGCAGAGAGTTCTCTAAATAATAAAGAGTTGACTGTGATGGCGAAAGTCTTCTCGCAGGTGCAGATGCATGGATTTTGGATACAAATAAACCCTTTCAGCTGCTCGGCCTGTTCACCACCACCACCTTTATTTTTTTCCATACACTGTTCTAATATTAATGGAGTTCTCCACTCGGGTCCCTTTCTCCTTCAACCTGGGCCAGGCGTGAGATGGAGTCAGAAGGCAGAGAAGATAAGGAGAACACGAATAGAAATAAAAGCAAAATAAAATAAAAATTTGGGGAAAGGGAGAATAAAGGCCCTTCTGTGATATATAGAAGTCTTTATTCTTGCTTTTGGCAATGTAATTTGATACACTCTATTCAGATGTAACACATAAAAATAAGCTTTCATGCATAATTTGCTGACACTTTGTGTAGCAAGTACACTATAAAACAGTCCAGATATCAATTAAGATAATCTGTTTCACCACCGCATCCAAAATTTCCCTGAACTTTTATTGGCTTACCTTTCATAGTTATCTTTGTAATAAATTAGTTTGATTTACTTTAATTTCTTATCAGCTCCTAAGATACTGTTGTAAACAGTATTTTATTTTATTTTATTCCCTACCTATAATACAAAAAATTCCTTCAGCAATCCTTTTTATAATAAAAGCCAAAGTAGTAATTTATCTGCTTAAGAAGTGTTTTAGGCAAAATTAATCAGAACAATTTCTCAAGTTCTGCAGTGCGCTTACCAGCAGCAAATAAAAGTGACAAATGAAAGCAGCTGAGGAATTTGCAAAGCATCATTTTTTGATAGTCTCATAACTATAGAAACCAAGATTTTTTTTATTCTTCCAAGTATTACATGGGTCAACAAATCAGACACACAGCATGCTTTCCCTATGGATGAAACTGTTTTTCATAAACTCAATACATGATCTCTTTGCCCATTTGTAACTTGCCCAGTCTTTTGGTAAAGGCAAACGAAAGCTACGGTTATTCTCCACTTTTATTTTTCAGATACACTTCATCATAGAATAATGAAACAATTTCAAAAATATATCTGAATTCCATTTCATCATGGGATAGTGAACCAATTTGAAAAATATATCTGAATTTGAAATGATCTGTTCTTCAAATGTGATAAATATGAAAAGTACCTCTGAAACTGATGTGTAATATCATGAATGTACTTCAGAATAATTTATCATAATTAATTGTACTCAACCTTAATAAATGAATAAATATTTGAAAACATTTCGTAAAAAAGTCTGTAGTGGGGCAGCGCCTGTGGCTCAAAGGGGTAGGGTACCAGCCCCATATACCAGAGGTGGTGGGTTCAAACCCAGCCCCGGCCAAAAACTGCAAAAAAAAAAAAAGTCTATAGTGAATCAAATGTAATCTAATCTAATATAGTGAATTTACCACAGTCAGTGCCTAGTGTATCTAACTTTGTGTATATGAGAAATCCTTGTACTAAGCTCCATGTGACATTAGCTAGAAAATTCTGCATAGAAAGAGGCTACCAATGAGATTTCCACAAACTTACCATCTGAAAAATCCACCAACGTTTCAATGTCGATTGTGACTTACAAAATAGAACAAAAACATGGACATCTTGATAACTAGTACTGGGTGGTATAAAACTATGGTGAAATTATTGAAGGGACAGAGAAACAGAGACATCAGGTTGAATTTATAAGTTAAATGACGGAAGAGATTCTTATTTTCACAAAAAGGTATTATCAACATGATCGTTTAGTCAGACAATCTTGTTTCTTTTAAATTACAGAGTATTCATAATGTTACCTAGGTTCAGAGTTATTATCAAGATTCAAAGCAAGAGGTGGCAATGTTATTGTTACTGTCCATACAGGTGAGGCATTTCTCAAGGGTGAGCTTGACTCTTTTGCATTATTTATAAACCTACTTAATATTTTACAAAACTCTGAATTTCAATATCATATGCCTTAAAGACAATAATAATTTTGTATGAGCATATACATAGAAAATCAAAACGTGAGGGTGTTTTTGTTGTTGTTGTTGTTGTTGTTGCTCTTGAGTGTGACTGGTCAAGGTTGGAAAGTGAAAAGGCACTCATTTTAACGAATGTGAAAAAGAATTTTTAGATAAATTTAGATAAATCACCAAATCAGGGAAGATAAGTTTAAAAGCTAGAAGGAAGAAGGCCTAGAAAAGCCCTTGTTGTAGCTACCTGAATGTAAAACAGCCCCCTGCCCACAAAAGGAAATCTTAACGAGGGCACAGGCTGTGTGCCTGGTGGGCCTGTGATATCTGTTGAGGAAGAGGTTTCATTTATTGTTTTTTTTTTTTGTGATTTTTTTGGCCGGGGCTGGGTTTGAACCTGCCACCTCCAGCATATGGGACCGGCACCCTACTCCTTGAGCCACAGGCGCCGCCCGAGGAAGAGGTTTCAATAACAGCCTCCTAATACCTAAATGACGTGTGTTAACAGGACAGAGACCAGCTCCTCTCAGTCTCCAATAAGATCAACAATGTGGCGCCTGTGGCTCAGTGAGTAGGGCGCCGGCCCCATATGCCGAGGGTGGCGGGTTCAAACCCAGCCCTGGCTAAACTGCAACCAAAAAATAGCCGGGCGTTGTGGGGGGCACCTGTAGTCCCAGTTGCTTGGGAGGCTGAGGCAAGAGAATCACGTAAGCCCAAGAGTTAGAGGTTGCTGTGAGCCATGTGACGCCACGGCACTCTACCCGAGGGTGGTACAGTGAGACTCTGTCTCTACAAAAAAAAAAAAGATCAACAATGAAAACATAGGCAGCAGGAATGATTTAGGAAAGGGTCTAACAATGCAGGTACAGGGTTGGATTAGCAAAAATAAGTTGTGACATAGCTTCTTTGAAAGTATTTTGAAATCACACAGATTCTCATTTCATCCTGAAAATCACTTTTCAAGCTCTCCTTTAGCTCTCTAAGATTTTTAAAATTATATGCTAAGGACCAGTTGAAAAATACAGCTATAGAGAACTGAAAGGTTATAGTTAACCAGAAACTGCCTTTGTTAATAAACTAGGGATGTCATTTTCCTATCAGTCAAAATATCTACTCTCTGCTAGGTTTATTATTAAATAACAGACCCACAAAATTAGTTGGCACAACTTGAAATACTTCTGTAGCTGAAAATACACCAATAAATTTAATACAATAAATAATAATTTTAAAGATATTAATATCTGAAACCTTACTAATGCTTGACAAAAACAGAGTTTTACGGAATATTGGTTTCAGACAATAGAAATGTTTCCTTTAGTGAATTCTTTAGGAAGTTACATCAAATACCGTGATAGAAAAAAGCAAATGTTCTAAAACCTTTAGTATAATTTTAACGAAATAGTACTGGTAAATGTCTCCCATAGAAACTAACCTTCCTTAAAATTACAAAATGTGTCTGTCAAGTATTAAACATAACACAAATATGAGTTGGAGAGAAATCCTTTCAAAATTGTTTTTTAAGCATCATCTTTGAATGAGGCAGGACCCCTATTCTCTTGGAGCTTCTGCTATTCAGTACCAAAAATTATAAAACTCCTATGGAAATGTGAGAGAAGGGAATAACTAATTCTACAATATCCCACTTTAAAAAAAAGTTAAATCAAAATTTGAAGTCAGGTTTCTTACTTTAGAAAGTGCACATCTGATTGTGATACACAGACATCAAACATTCTGGGCATTTAATTTCATAAAGAACCTGATTTAAAGAACATCCTACCTTGGCAAACCTCTGCTATCTGCCATTTCTGTTCGGCTGATTTGGTATTATTTTGCTCTTGAATCGAACATCTTTAATGTATTTTGTATTTGAAATGACCTTGTAAAATGAAGCCTTAGATCTCTGCAGTGTTCTTAGAGCCAGTTTCTGGATCTATTTCCCCATTGGTAGCTTCGTTTACTGTCAACCAGCATCCAATGACTGACGCCTGCCCATGTTCCATCTTAAACTTCTGATCTTCCCTTTCACCTTGGTTTTCGAGTTGCCTGCATCTGTAGTTGCCACTTAAATATCATTAAAACAACCAAGGGGACTTGTCATAAACAAGGGCAGTGCCCACCTCAGACTCTGAGTCTAAACCTTCTCCATTCACATCTGGGAATCTGGGTTGTTGACAAGTCTTCTGTTGGCCTTTCCAATCCCATGAGATTTTCAAAATCTATCAGGTTGAGAAAGTACCTTATGAGACACCTGTCAACCTTAATACTAACACTGACCTAATAGTACATTCTTTTGGATCTCCGTCACCATATTTTATTCAAATTAATCACCACAAGGATCATATTCAGTATGACCATTTCTATTTTTTAAAATGAAAAAACCGAAGCTCAAACAAATTAAATGTCATGTGGAGCTCTGAGCTTTGCCACCATGCGGGGTAGACTGCACGGGGGAATGCAAACAAGGACGTGCACGGGAGTGAGACTCATATTTGAATCCGGGAAATGCCACTAAAGTGGCCCAATTTAGCCGTTCACCCCTAAGCCTCAGTTAATCACAGTAAAATGGTAATTAGAGTATGACATTTTATAGGTTATCCCACATCACATCATGGTCACTCAAGAAACATTATTCCATTCTTATCAGCAATTTCATTTTTATTGCTATTTCTTCAAAATGAACCTCATCGTAAATTTTGGGGGGGATCGGCTTCCCTCTGAGTAGAGTTAGATTCCCACCTTTAACAATCATATTATTAGATGTTAATGTGTCATGTAAATATGATTGTTTATGAGGAACACCTGTTACATGAAGTGCCATAATAAGCCTGTTCAAATAGATTAAAATTGGAAAGAATAGGACTGTCTCCAAAATTAGAAGAATATTATGAATGCAAAATGATTAAATAAAATTATGATATAAGCACATCACATAATAGGAAAGTACTAAAAATCATAATTTGAAAAGAATATGATGAGTAGGTAAATATAGTACATAAAATTATATTTATACAATGACTTTTATCTATTTATTTATTTATTTATTGGTTTTAGTAGAGATGGAGGTCTCAATATATTTTCCTGGTCAGTTTCTAACTCTTGGCCTCAAATGATTCTCCTCCCTTCTCCTCCCAAAGTGCTACCCTGTTTCCCCGAAAATAAGACCGACTTACAGGAAAGATAAGGCGTCCCCTGAAAATAAGACCTAGCGCATCTTTGGGAGCACACCTTAAAATAAGACACTGTCTTATTTTCGGGGAAACAGGGTAGCATTTATCAATGGTCATATGACCCTAAATATGCCCAATCTTGTCTGATCGCAGAAGATGAGCAGGCAGGGTCAGGCAGGACAGTATTTGGATGGGAGGCCACAGTGCTGGATTACAGGCACAAGCCACCACACCTGGCCTGTAACATGATTTCATACTAAAATATGTGTGTGTACAAATGTATGTGTGTATACAAACATATGTGCACATATAGTTTTATCAAAAGACAGAAAGGAAATGTGCCCAAGTACCAACAGAAGCTACCTCTGGGTTCAGTAATTACGGATGACTTTTATCTTCTTTGTAGCTTGTATCTTAATGTTTTCTACAAAAGCCATTTTATAGTGAGGAAAATTAAGCATTGTATAAGGTAAATAAAATTTATTTGTAATAAATAAAATATATAAATAAAACAAAATAAAGAAGGCTGACAACTATTTAAAAAGACCCATGTTACTACTTGTTTCTTTTGAATCTTGAGAGGCACACAAGAATTTCTGACAAAGTTGAGTTTAATTTCTAACATGCCCAACACTTTGCTAAGATGAAGATCCTCTCACACTGCACACATTAGAAGATTTTTCTGACCATATTTGGCTTCCACGAGAATTCTACAAATAAAATAAATGTAACAGAAGGTTCTGAAATCAGAGAATGAACTGTTCTTAACTGCGTGGGCTAATTTCCCAGAAACATGGGAATCAGCCTTCCCTAAATAAAATAGCAATGACCTTCATTCCAGCATTTAGCACATATGTGGTAATTCTTCTAGGTCCTTAACTTTCATTATTCTTATCTCTGTGACTTTGGGCAAGTACCTTAACCTTTCCATGCCTATATTTCTTACTTATAGCAGCAGGATAATTGTAACCACTTGATAAGTTTGCTTTTCTTTTTGAAGACTTACTTAACATACACAAAGCTCATAAGTAAACCTCCTGGTGTTACTGTAATAAGAGTGATGTATATATTATACTTTAACAACCACTTTTAAGAAGCAGGTTTGCAACTGCTGCAGATAGTAGGTGAGGACCCTGAGAGTTGGAGAGGTTAGTTACTTCTCAACCGATATGGGGCACTAACAGTCAAGTGCCACCCTGCTGATATCAAAGCCCAGGCCAGTCAGGAAGGCGTCATGTAACACAGAATATCCATGAATGCTTCCCAACCTGAGCGATGTTAGACAGGATTCAGTGCCCGCCTTTAGCTTAGTGTAGAGAATAGCCGGGTGTTCAGTGTGACGGCCAGGGTTAGAATGCGAGGCCATGAGGGTGGAGAGAAAGGAGCTAAGTGCATCACAGGCAGGCCAGGCAAAGCCACGCGGAGGAAGCAGCACCTGTGCAGGGATCTGAAGAGCAAGCAGGGCTTAGACAGCAGCCAGTGAGGAACAGCAGTCAGCTGGTATCTGCTCCCTGGTGCTCCGGCTGGACCTCCCAAGCCGCCAAGGCTAACCTCAGGCCAGGTGACAGTGACCTGATGGTTGCACAGCTCAGCTGTGGTTTTACGAGCTCTCCTTCCTACTTCCACCATTAAAAAGCCTGAGACCAGGAAAGAGGACATCTGAGCAACCAAAGGCTCTTCCGTTAGCCTTTGGTCCAGAGATACAAGAGAAGCATCTTCACTCAGGCTAACCACACAGTCACAGATCAACCATGCAGTCACAGATCATTAGTTATTTTTCTCTAGCACTTGCTCAAATAGCAGGTTGCAGCTACCAACTCATTTTCATGCATCTTGGTGGCCGGTTGTGGTCTGCTTATAAATATGCTCATTATAAAATATACAAGATTTTTTTTCCCTCCAGGAACAGCTTTAAAGCATGTAAATGTTTCTAAGCTCCTTTAAGGTTAATTCTCACTGCTAGGAATTCTGATTTGCCCTCACTTTGAACAGCTCTAACGTTGAGACATTCCACCTGCAGTTACACAAAACTCCAGACACACAGGTCTGCCAGAAGATATCCACTCTTGATGTAAATAGTTTTAACCAAATGAAGGCAAGTTTTCTGCCTTTATCTGTACATTTAAAATATTAATTTTAAAATGCTGTTTCATATCTAATAATTAAGGAAAAGACACTGTTTCTTTCTGCCTTGGCGAGTCGGGTAACATTCCTGGTACATGGGTATAGAGCTGCTAGAAAGACTTCCCTTTTGTCCCTTATAGCCACTGCCATAAAAAGGTCACATCTGTAGCAACCTATGTAACAGGATATGTATCCACCTGTGTAATAAGATATGTAGCAACCTATGTAACACGTATGTAGTGATCTATGTAACAACCTATGCAGCAAACTATGCAGCAGGAGTGTAGGACCGGGGACAGCAGGCTTGCAGAGACGAAGTGGCAGGTTTTTGAAATATACAAGCAATCACTAGACCTTAAGGAACAGACCTTGACAGTTGGAAATTGATCAGGTGCGGCATTCAAGTGTGTGTGTGTGGGGGGGGCTTGGGGGAGAGGAGCTTGTTCTCAATAAAAAGCAGCTGGGGTGGGGCCTTTTCCCTGACACACGTGGGAAGGCCCACCTCCTGCAAGCTTCCAGCTTACAATACGTTGTCTGGCCTGCTTCCTTAGGACGGTACTGACACACATCTACTTATTTTAATTGTTGGGGGGTGTGGGGAATAAGAATTTAACCTTTACTCAATTTTCAACAAACAAGTGAAATTTGTGGCTAGCAGTATGTTTAGTATAATAGGGAGATTCAGAGAAAGCCTGGTACTTGTTTCCCACCATTAAAGAGTTTATACTATGGTAGAAAAGGCTGAAGCAAAATCACGTTCACCTGAATCATGACAGTCACTATAGGAAACAGGGACATCAGGATACACAGAGGAAGAAGAAATCTTTCCTCTACATCAAGAAAAAGTAGTACAGTGTGGGATCTAATAGCAAAACTTCATTTATTTTGTATTTGTGTACTTTGAGCATCCAGCCATCTAAAGGATACTGAAAAGCCTTTGTAATTGTACCTTTCAAAATTATCATTTAGTGAAAATCATATGATCTCCTAAAATAAGTTTTTTAAAATTTAAGTGAGAGAATCTTGATCAAGTCAGCTTGATTATAGAAGAAGAGTCAATTTCTGTTGTGTTAAAAAACACAACAGCTTTAAGTCAACCACTAGGGGGAAATGTCTGCAGTTTACTGCAGTGTATTTTCCCAAAATTGAATGTTCAGCATTATTTAAACAAGGTGCACTTACCTAATCCATTAGTCTCCAGAGGAAGCCATGGCCCAAAGCTTAAGCCAGCCACTATATCTTACTATCCTCTCTTACAGGGCTAAAAATAAAGCTTTACCAGCAGGTCCATTTTGGAGACCTGGATGGTGTGAAAAATCTGTCATTGACATTGATGAGAGAAAAAGCCTGACTCTGGGCAGACTGGGGCAAGGTAAAACTGAAATCCTGCCTCCTCGGTTTAGCTGACACATGTAAACCCCATCCACATACATTTTTAAAAGGAGGATGTCGACCCTTAATATATTTTCAGATGAGTCATATAAAAGTAAACAAAGCTATAGAAGTCATTACCAGGAAACAAAGGTCTCTCTTGGGGAGAGGAGGAAATTTCACGGGTTTAATTTTAAAATTGATGGTTCAAAGGCATTGTTTATGTGGCCTTTCTATTTGGAAAAACACTACATGTTCATTGATAAAGGAGTTGAGCAAAACAATTTATAAATTCCTTTAAAATGCTTCTTTTCACTCAGTATCATCCTTTCAAGTAAGGAAAACTTTTTTCTTCACTAATTTCTTCATGTGTCTGCCATTGTCCATAAAAGGTATAATGTCAGCTTATGGGGACCAAGGAAGGTCCACTGCTGTGTATGGGGCCTGCGCCCCCAAGTGAGCTCAGTCTCCCAAGACACTACAGAAGCAAATAGCTAAGAATCTCTCAAATGGTCACTTTGCTTCTCCAGGACTATAAGAAATTGTTAGAAAATTTGGCCTACACTAAGTTCACAGAAAATCAATATTTTGAGTGTTTTTGTGTTTTGTTTTTTTTTTTGACACAGAGTCTCACTATGGAGTGTTCCTTGAAGGAAGAAAAAAATATGTTACAAGATGCAAAGGCATTCCTCAAAGTCTTCCTGAGAGTGTGTTTACCATGGGTTATATACCATGTCTGCTATAGACTAGGTAGGAAGATGAGCTGGTTTACTCTGCCTGAATAATCAGAGTTTATAATTATCTCAAAAATCCATTTAAAAATGTAAAGACAAGACTATTCAGGTAAGAGGTTAAAAACAGAGTACAACTAAATATCAGTGGTTTAAATCCAGGTGAAATTACCTGAGCCGTAAGTGAAATTAGCTGGAATAACAGTATCAAAGACTTGGTTAAAGTATGAAGATGTTAATCACCTGTGGGTATCAGGAAACCTCAATGTGAACTATCAAGAACCCCGGCCTTATCCTCATTTTATCATTCGTTCATTCATTCAGCCAATAAATATTTTTTCTAGCAATTTCTAGGCTCTGAGAATATAATATTGAAAAGGAGTGCAGAGTCTTGGAACTTATATTTCAATGTGGTAGATAGGTAATAAATAAACATGGCATTATCCTAACACTTTGCTCTGGTTTTTGATATTATGCATAGAATTTGATGTTTCTTTCTATTTTTTTTTTTTGGAGAGACAGAGTTTCACTTTTATGGCCCTTGGTAGAGTGCCATGGCATCATACAATTCACAGCAACCTCCAACTCCTGGGCTTAAGCGATTCTCTTGCCTCAGCCTCCCGAGTAGCTGGGACTACAGGCGCCCGCCACAACGCCCGGCTATTTGGTTGCAGTTCAGCTGGGGCCGGGTTTGAACCCATCACCCTCGGTATATGGGGCCGGTGCCTTACCGACTAAGCCACAGGCACCGCCTGAATTTGATGTTTCTAAAAGTACTGAATGCCTGGATTAGCAGCACTGGGAATGAATTAATGATAAAATTGAAAATTTTCAGCCTGATGTACAAGGCCATCTCCAATACTGCTGACCTACCCATAGAATATTTTCGTATTGCTCGACTCTGAGACCAACAAAAAAGGCAGCATCCAACAAAAACCAAACGTCTGAGTGGAGTACGTCATTGCTCAGGACCTCATCACACCCACCAGAATCACTTTCAACCCATCCCCTGAGAAAGGGTTCTTCTAATATGAACCCCTCACTAATGCCCAGTCTGACATCTGCCTCCACTTAAATACTACACACTCTGTACATGTCTCTCTATAGTGACATTTATTTTATTTGTCTTATACTGTGTACTTACAAATATGCCCAACCTATTCATTTGAATGGCAACCCTTTGAGGGCAGGAGTTCCACAGTTTCTAATTTTTTTGTATCTTGAAACTTAGCATGCTGTCTCATATAACAGTTGCTCTCAATTCATATTTCTTATGTTGAATGGTGTTTTGTTGGTCTGTGTACCCTTACAGAGCATAAAACTCAGTTACTGTTTCATGCACAACATCTGTTTGAAAAAAATGCATGCAATGTGGTAAGTAGTCTAATAATAGAGTACTAAGAGTGAAACCTCCTGTTCAGTTATTTCCAGTTGAGGTCTGAACCTTTGACTCTTTTCATTTTCTGCCTTGTTCACAATACAAACTCTCAGTGAGAAGTCTCAAGTTTTCAGAACTCTCGTCAACTTCTTGTACACCTTAATTTCAGAAAACCTACATTTATAAGCCCATGCAATCTATACCCACATAATCACCTCAGAAAGCACTACATGTTCAGAATATGGAAAGCCATTTTTTTTCTCAGAATTTAAAAGCATAGGAAACGAGGCGCAAAGTTGAATAAAAGTTAGGAAATTTAAAATTTAACAGTGAAAGGAATGCGTTCCTTAAATTCACATTTAATCTTTTGGCTATAGGTGATCTTCATGCTAAGTTATCTAAATAGAAAAATCATTTCTGAAGGTGCAAAAATTCATCCATACCCAGCACATGAATATTTATCGCCATGCAATAATAATTCTGCATCTAGGTCACACATACACATGACGTTCAGGACACACATTCACACAGCATATTAAACCACACGACATGTACACACACATTGATAATGTATCTTCCACGGCTGGTCTTTTCATAGCTGCACAATGGTCTTCATGGCTCACAGATGTGAAAATACTGGTATTTTACAGGTGTGTTTAAGCCTACACCTACAGGTAAAAGTGTAATCCACAGTAAATATTTTTTGCCATTGTCTGTTAAAAGTCATATTTGGTAAAAACTATACAGTAACATAGGTTTACTTTCTTGCTTTTTCTCTAACGTGGAAACGTAGAAGAAAAGTATTTCAGTATCATTTTTATGTGTTACTCTAGCCCATGACTAAGGTCACATTTCCATTAATAAACCAAGTTCTGTAAAGCTTTCATTATATCATTTTGGAAAAATGAAAAATTGTGACCTCCCCCCCCCGCCGCCCCTATGCTCCTGGTGAACAATGAAATGGTGTAACACACAGGCACAACCCCGGACACAGAGCGCTGGCCACACAAAGGGCCAGCAGACGGGTCCTACCCAGCACGATCCATTGAGTAGTTCGTATCTCTCGTCCCAGCTCAGCTGCCCACGGTCCTTTCTGCTTTCAAATACTACAAAGCAATTTACGTTCCAAATGCTGCCCGCTGAAGTGCTTCCTTCTGCTCTCAGGAATGGAAATACTCGTACAGAGAGGGATGCGTTGCTGCAGCTGCCCCAGAGACCCACAGAAACCCACCTCCGAGCTGCTCCGGGTTGAGCCCTGCGGCTCCGGCTCGGTCTCCCGGGCAGCTGGCGGCGAGCTGGGCGCGGGGTGGAGAGAACGGGCGCCAGCGCGCCCTCTGCAGGCGTCGCTAGGAAGCTGCAGCAAATTTAGAATAACTGGATGGAGCAAGGTCAGGAAATTCTGTGTTAAATAATCGTATTGGTTTTATTGACATATTCCTGTGTATGTAAAAAAGACAAAAAAAAAAAAAACTCCCTGAAAGATAGCCTCGCTCTGTTGCCTATGAGTTTTCTACGTTTTCATATTTAACAATAGAGTAAAATTCCTTTTTTTGTGTGTGATCTGATACATGTACTAACACCACAAGATGGCAAATTGTCTACATTAAAATAAAACCATTAACACTACTGTCAGAAGTTATCAGGATCTTTATGTTTTCCAATGCCTCTGGACTAACACCATGTTAAACATGCTATGCTACTTTTAAAATTATAAACTTTACCTCTGGAAATATTTCATCTTTTCATACCAACACATTACCCTAACTTGAGTATGAGAGCAGGGAAGCGCACTTTCAGCTACAGATCATGTGATGAGGTGTTCATAGGATTTTAATATTTTTTTAAAAGTTTTTCGAACGAATAGTCTTCCAAATACCTCCCTACGCTTCTTTTCATTAAAAAAGAATGATCCGTTACACCTGAGATCTAAGGTTAACTAATTGTCTAGACATTTTATAGCTTATCTATTGTAGCAGGCATTTAGAGATGTGATTTGGGGGTGTTTACTTCCTATACATTAGAGTGATTCTGGATCCTGAAACCCCCCCATTCCCACTTTCACCGTGCGTCAAGAGTTTAGATTTTTATTTTTTGCTTTAAAATTAAAATTCCAAACATAAATAAATAAAATTAAGATTCCAATTTGAAACCATTTAATCAGAGACCCATCTACCATGGTTGTATATCTCTCCAGGCAAATGTGGCCCAAAGCTTAATGACACACTGTGTGGGGCCCCTTTGGGAAATACAAATTTTTTTTCCTTCTATTTTTATTCTTTTTTTTTAATTTATTGTTGGGGGTTCATTGAGGGTACAAGAAACCAGTGACTGCATTTGTTAGGTAAAGTCCCTCTAATTGCTATTGGAGAATGTTGGACAGAAGAAACATAGGAAAAATCAGTTTTATCAATATTTCATCAACATAGTTTGTTTAAAAACGTATGATGAACAAAAATATTGGCTTTTAAAGTACTAACCATTAAACATAGTCAGAAGAAAAGTGACAGTTTTTTTTCAAATATAGAGCGTATCAAATATTGTCAAATATTGAAACCACAGTTTTTGTGAGTTTGGCTTTAAAAATGGCTTTAAAAATATGTTTTAATGGGATTAAAGAGAACATTTACTCTTCGTGTCTACACACCCTCAGTTTTTAGCACTGTGGAAAGTGAAAAAGTATTTGCTTTCTCCAAATTACACGATTTACAGACTCTACTTAATGTCTGTCGACTTTCCAGAATGTCCAGATATTCAGATATATAGTTTTAAACAGTGAGCAAAAGAAATAACATTTGAAAATATATATATAATAAAGGAACAAACAGTGGCAAAACACAAATATGTCCAACTTTTACCAAAGAAAATCTACATCAACATTTTGATGTCACACAAAGATAAATCGGGATAAATTTTCACCCGTAAACAGTTTACCTTTTAAAAAAGTAAATACACTGTGAAGTTTAAAAAATAATTTTATTTGAAAAATACATTAAATATTCACATTTTTAAACTGAAAGGAACGATGAGGATGAATGAGCGAATCAGACACAGGAGTCTTGTCACTAAAGACGTTGACTCTATTGCCCATGGGAACCAAGAGCCACCAACGGCAGGAGCCAGCGCTGCATGAGAAGGGATGTGTAGTAAGAAAATGATGTTGGACATGCGTTGCACCTTAAAGAATGTCTAAATTAGTCTTAGGACACTGAGAACTGGGAGAATATAGTAACAGTGTATTTTTTCAAGTAGGAAGATGCCAAGGAAGTACAGAAGATAAATTCGTTTTCCACGATTTAGCCGGTAAACCTCACAGGAAGAAAGGTCCAAGTCAAAGCCAGATTTTGAGTTCCAAAGAATTAAAATAATGTGTGAATTATAAATGTCTCTTTCAATTAACTAGGATGAAGTCTGTATTACTATATGGCAAATTACAAAAAAAAACAAAACAAGAAAACTCAGTGGATTGAAGCAAAGCACACTTATTATCTCACCATTTCTGTGAGTTACAGGTTCAGATGTGGCTTAGCTGGGTCCTCTGCTTGTCCAGTTTGCAATCAAGAATCAAGATATCAAGGCTTGGGAGGAATCTGTTCTAAGTTCTAGCAAGCTGTTGGAGAATTAATTTCTTTAGGGTTGTAGAACCTATAGTGACTTGCTTCTTCAAGGCTACCAAGAAAATGTGTCTTTACTTCAGGAAGGGTGCCAGTCTCTCTTTTAAGAACTTCCCAGCCATAATAAAAGATGGAGACCTTGCATCTTGTATGTTTACCTGGATGAAGCTGGAACATATTCTTCTTAGTAAAGTATCTCAAGAATTAAAAAAAAAAGTATCCAAAGTACTCAGTATTAGTATGAAATCAATATGTAATCACCTACACACTCATATGACTGGCAAAACGTAACTATATTCCAGAAAGTAGAAGGGGAGAGGAGAGTGGAGAGGAGGAGGGATATGGGAGGAGGGAGGATATCTGGGGGACCTCATCTAATGTGCATGATGCAATGGTACATTTCAAAACTATTAAGAAATGAGTGTAATTGTGATGTATGTGTTACTTAGTTCAATGTGAGCCTTTCACTTTGTATATCAAAGCAGTACGCTGAACCCCATTAATGCATCAACGTACAAAGTTATGATTTAATAAATAATAGTAATAAAGAACTTCCACCTGATTACAATTATTCGGGTCCATCCAGAATAATCTCCCTTTAGGTCATCTCAGAACCAACTGATTTGGGATTTTACACCTGAGAAAACCGTTTACATCCGCCATGGAGAGACAAGTTCCACCTACACAAAAGGAGAGGGATTATGCAGGGGCCGAGATTCCTTGAGATTATTTTAGTGTGTGTCCATAATAGGATCTATTGGTAAAGACACTTGGGATTTGTAGTTTATCACTCAGAAGTGAAGTGGAACAGCCTGGGGAGTGACAGGAGGCAGGGGGGAATTTGGTTTCCTCTAGGATCAGGCCAGTGACTTGGGTTTCCTTATCATAGAAGTGCTGTAACTGAGTGTGCAGACACACCTGCAGTGTCTTCACGCTTAGCTGTGTTCACACTGCCTGCCCGCAGCCCCTCACACCTAACCACCCAGTCTCCGCTTTATTAGACAAAGGCACACACCTGACTGAAAAGAATACACCCAGAGATCATTGTCCATGAATTTATCACTGTGTGGCCTTGCTGATAAAAAATAAACCGGTACAATTAGATTTTCAGGAATTTGAACTAATGTAAAAGACAGAAGTTGTCAGTTGGTGGAGAATTCTGCAACAGAAGGGACATGGAGCAATTAGGAGCTGTGTTCTTGATGACAACAAAGAAAGCTATTAGCAGGGGGAAGACAATGGTACAGGCTCAGAAAGAATTAGAGATTACAGATCACATTCATTTATTTAATACCTCTAATACATTCATGTGCAGTCCTGTTGTGTACTGGGCACTTTTCTAGGCACCACTGATATCACAAGGAAAGAAAAAATGCCTCTGTTCTGATGGAAATTATCCTTGTAGAGTAGTCACTTTCAACCCATGTGCGGTAGGTAGCATGGGTGAACGGAAAGAGGATCTTAGGTGTGCTGGGAGAATTTGTAAGGACCATTCATTAAATTATTATCAAAAAATGTTCAAAGCACAGTACTCTTTTTTTTTCATCTGCATAATTTGAGTGTGCCACCAAAGTTTAACTATAGGCCCAAGTGTGCCATGAGATAAAAAACCCTGTTGTAGAGGTAAGCGGACAAAGTGCGCAAGCAAGTCCGTTATGTATTACTGTGCTTTATGTGGGGAGTCTACAGAAATGAAGCGCGTTGGGAAGCTCAAGAGCAATGGGGAGTATACTTTGGATAGCATGGCCAGGAATCACTGTATGAGCATGTGTTTTTAGAACAAATCTGTTTGTGAAAACTGTGTTCTGGGCAAAGTGCACAGCAGCAGCAAAGGCCCTCAGGTGCATTATTTATTCTTCAAGAGCTGAAAGATGAGAAAGATGGAAAATGAGGGTCATACAGGGGAGCAGAAAAGCAAATGGGTGAGTCTAGGCCAGATGTGGAGAGAGCAAGATGATCAGACAGGGCAGACGAGCCTGTGAGAGGACACCGGTGTTATCCAGAGGGGGAAGAAGTCACTGGAGGGTTATTCGAAGATTAGATAACACTTAAATTTTAAAGAATCACTCTTGCTTTGCCGCTGTAGAGCATAGATGGGAAAAGGGAGAGGTGACAGAGAGGGCGTCTGAATCCTGAAAGAGGTAAAATATGGTCTCATATCCAATTATGTTTCTGATAAGGTCTGACTACACTACTGTCAGTCCTTGGTTTCCAGGATCTGACACTAAATCCTTTAAAAAAAAAAAACCCACAGAAAACAAAAAATCTTTTCTTCAACTAGGCATGAATCTCAATTTCTTATAAAATGAAAAGTACAAGTTGCAGGCGATAGAAAGAATCCAGTCCAGATTGACAAGCAACAGGTGTGTTTAAGTCGGCTCAGCACATCATTAAAGGGCTTGTTAAAATTTGGATTTAGTGGAAAGGCCGCTCTGCTCCAGGATCCACAGGGTGCGGGTCCCCTCCCCACCACAGAAAGGGGTCAGTTTCTAAAGACCATTTGACACTTTGTGGCATGAGTGCTCCAAGAGTTTCTAACTCTATGAATTTTAACATCCATTATCAAGAGAATAAGGATATATAATTCAGTTTTAATATTTTAAACATATTCTGTTTTATACAACAGAATATCTGAAACTAGATATATGCCTTCCCACTTTAGAAATAAAGTAATTCCAAAAGATTTTTATAAGGAGTCCAATATTGTATCCTCCCAACATAAATGGAAACACGTGTGTGTTATTTGTATATGCGTTGGAATATTTCAGCTGTTTTCACGGCATTTCCAATGAGATATTACAAAATCAACTATAAAGCATTTTATCTGGAAACAGAAAGAGATGGCACATCTTTGTCAGTTTATTACGTCAGATATTTCACCCTCTCTCTTGAATAAAAATATCCAACTAAAACAAGGAGTAAAAAAATTATTTTTACATTACGTGACCCTCTGAACATTTTGTGTTTTTTTTTTTTTTTCTTGGCCGGGTTTGGGTTTGAACCCGCCACCTCCGGCATATGGGACCAGCGCCCTACTCCTTGAGCCACAGGCGCCGCCTGACCCTCTGAACATTTTGAATGCATGCTCAAATATACAGAATTTCTTTATCTTCTATTTACATTTTTGGTGAATCTTTATTGAAGGTATATTACAATGGGGGGGTTAAATTTTTACCACCATATGTTCTACATTATTTAATAATTTTGCTATCATTAAAAAAACAATGAATGGTTTCGTGACTAGAACACATACGTTTATTAACTTTTTTCTTGTTAACATTATTTAAATATTTGCCAAATAATATTGGCTAAATAATAAACTCAGTACTCAAAAGACAGAGTTACAGATATAAGAATAACTAAACATTCGTTGTTTAATACCACAGAATGTGAAGGAGATTTAGGTAGAATATAGAGGTTTAAAGAAGCTACATAGTCAACCAAATGAAAGGACAGCCAAATGAAAGGAAACATGACTTTTGGGGATTTGAGTAAATCACTTTATGAATTACTGACATTAATAGATATATTCAATATTTAATTACACATTTGCTCTATACTTAACATGCGAGACTGTGTATAGATTCCCACTGTGCCTTCCAGCACGTGATTATATTAAAGCATTTTATCCTATCCCATAGTTGGTGGGGAAAGAATTTTTCATCAGGTTTTATATTGAGATCAGCTTCATTTCAAAATATTCATTTCATATCATGTTCTCAAATAGCTTTCGAAAATTCAAAGACCAAAGGAAATTTAATTGTACTTACAAACATCTACTGGCATAGGAGCCTTCTAACCTCATTAGGTAATGCCGGTGCCATTCACTCCTTTATGAGAGTGTAGTTGGCTATTACATGCCCATAATAATTTTTTTTTAAAAGGAGGGGAAAAATAACACATATAGAACTTCAAATGTGAACACAAAATATTTCCACAAAGGGACATAAAAATATTTGAATATTTCAGAAAAAAACTTTCATGAACTACAACACTCTTTAACACTCACTTTAGTATCCTCAACAAATTCTAAAGTTTCATGGCTTCAGTTATCTTAACTATTTAAATTTCTCCTCCTCTAGACATATCTCATATCTGGAAGACTAATTCTTTATTTCTACCTGCCAAGGGAGTTTCTTTGCATGAGTACGTACCTTACTCAAGTAAGGAGAAAGTCCATTGCCTTAGATTGTTAAGCCCTTGGGAATAAAAACTGAGACAGATCAATGGAAAGTAGGAAGTGTTAGTTTGCTTACATATTTTTCTATCAGCTAAATTTGTTCAAAAATAAAATGAACTACCCCCAAATATGTGAAACTTCACATGACAAGCAATATTAAAGCACGGTCTTGATAGCAGCTGGTCAGGGATCAGGAGGTAAAGGTCTGAGTATCAAAGAAGGTCAAACTAGATGGTCTTTGTAGTTTGATCCTGAGATTTTTTGATTCTATGAAATCATTCTCAGGTCTTTCTCTCATAATGCATATACATACATACAGATATATGTATATCTGTATGTATATATAGATTTTCTTAACTTTATTTATTTATTTTTTGCAGTTTTTGGCCAGGGAATGGTTTGAACCCGCCACGTCCGGCATATGGGGCCGGCGCCCTACTCCTTTGAGCCACAAGCCCCGCCCTCATAATGCCTATTTTTAAAATCTTTCTTTCCCCCTAAAGTGTATGTGATTTACCTCTTTCTATAAAACATAACACCTGTGGTTTCTTTCTTTCTTTTTTGTTTTACATATACATGTGTTTATTAGGTTTCCATTTTTTGCCTTCACAAAATTAAGAGGTTTAAAATTTAATAACACCTGTGTGTTCCTTCTTGCTGTATGGTTGGACAGTCACTTTGCTTCACCAAGTGCATTTGATTTGTCTCTCTTCGTCTTGGTATGTTAGCGCTTTTCCCTCACAGTGATTTTAATCATAACACTTACAATTAATTAATCGCAAATAATTTTGAAAAAAAAAATCTCTTTAAAAGGAGACATAAGCATAACTTTCTATGCTTAATCTAATCTACAAATAAAAGTTTGGAAGCTTTGCTTATATTGACTAGATTAACTTTGGTTGTTCCAAAATAGTTCACTTAACCCTGTTTACTTTAAAAATAAGCTGAGATGTCATTTAATGGAAGCCTATAAAGTGCTTTAAAGTGTTTTAGTGCAACAGGATATAAAAGATCAATGTCTAATTGAGTATCTTGTAACTTCTCCATATTTACAGCTTATTAAAGCTATGCTGATTCACTAAATTTTACAAGATGCTTTAAGAACAAAATTATCAATTGATTAGGAACTTTTTCCATAGTGTATGAAATGTTTCAAAAGTGTTTCTTCTATAGAAGTATAGGAAGATACTTACAAATAAACATTTTTGTGAATATGGACCACTCAGTTGGAATTCTTCAATCTTTTGAATTATTTCAATATATACTAAAAATCTTCAAGGAACAAATAAAACTAAAAGCATTAACTTCTGTTGTATCCTATTTTATTTGCTTACTTTTTACAGTCTATATTCCCATTTTCATGGTTTTAGCAGTGGTGTATCAAAAGTCAATCAACTAAGGATGCATTTAGTTTTTTGTTGATTATCAAACATATACTTTGTTGGCTTGAAAAATCATCTGGAATGGACCAAGAAAAAAGAGAGAGTCTTCACGAATGATTGCATTAGAGATAAAAGCAGATGAAAACATCATGAGAAGACGGAGGTATGCTTGTCACAGATTATTTAAAGTTTGAACTTTCCTGAGCGAATACTCCATTCTATAGAAAATAGTTATCTAGTACCACTTTAACTAGTATTAAGATTTTTAAAAATTTATTAATATATTTAATTAAACCATTACAGTGAATAAAATGTATATGATAACCCCCCAAAATGCCCATTTTAGATAGTTTAATACCATTGTTCCTCTCTGTAAAATGACAAAAGTGTTCAAAGGAAATACTTGAAAGATTGTATTGTCTCTGTAACATACAAAGGTGTGCCTATCACCAATATAGACATATTTAATTTTTGTTGAACCACAAATCGCATCTTATGTACCAATGTCATGCTTTTATCCATTATGCATCATTAATTAAAAACAAAACCTTTTATTTTCATGAGAGTTCTCTCTTTTCACAATGTAAATTATGTTTGGTAAAATAAAGCTAGCTACATGTAAATGTCTTTTCAGAAAGCACTAAAAATCCACAACATAGGATCAAAGATCCACCATTATCATTTAACATTTTTCTCTGGCCTGAAATATTTGTATAGGAAGTATTCACTTTTAACACGAGCTACTCAATCTTCTATAACTCCCCAGCACCATCAGGCCTTATCAACAACTCCTCAGAGCAAATCTATTAATATAATTCAAAGTTCTTTCATCAACCTTGATCATGAAATAAAATGAAAATAGTTCCAAAAAGTTGGCAATTCAACTATTTTAATAATAGTTCCATCTCTGAGGCTCAGGGGGCATGTGTGTGATTTCACACTTACCCACTGAGAATATGGTGTACCCAGGAGTGATTTTCCTCAAATTATGCAACCACCTGAAAAGTGTGAAAACCTCTCTGTGACTCAGTGGCCCACTGATGCGGTGAGGTTTGTTCTAAAACTGACGGGTTTGTTATAGGGATGGATTCCTTTAGCAGCCTTTCCTGGACATTCCGCTCTCCTCATTTACTGATTTTGGAGGGTTTACCTCTTTAAAACCCAATTTGGAGACCTAGTGAGTGAAACTCCTAAGCCAAATATTCTTTCCACATCCACATTTTCATACATACATGTATAGAAATAAAATTTGCATAGCAGTATTTATTATCCAGGAAAAACTGAGGACAGGCTTGGAATTCACGCCAGTAGAACTAAAATGCTATATTTAAAAAAAGTAGATTTTAATATCATGGTCCTTTTATCACTTTCTAAGTTCCCCTTCCTTACTAAAAGAATGCTGAATATTTTAAAGAACAAGCTGAAATTAATAAAGTTGAATTATAAATATTGTATGTGTAATATATATAAACATACCTATATAGTCTAATCCCACCGTGTGTGTGTCTATATATATTTCAAGAAGTTCCACAGGCCCTGTCTCTCTCTAGAAACAAATCTATCCTGTTTTCTTTTTTAATGAGGGTAATATGGACAGTAGATTTTTGGTATTGTATGTCTGTAATATGAACTAACAATGGTATACATTATTGTACATTGCGAATCCACTAAATAAAGGATACAGTCCTCACTTCAGGTCTGTATCTCAAAGATTTTTGTATGTAAATTTAAAAAGAGTACTGTTGCTTTGCAAGGGGAAAGTTAGAGTTCCTTTGAAAGCTTTTTAAAAATAGAGTCAAATTCATTTTATGTCTCCAATTATAAAAGCTATAACAACTTCACTTGTCTTGATCAATTTATTCCATTTCACTGCAGGAAAGAATGGCCAGAGATGCGGAGATGATTCCCCAGACTACCTCCTGTTCAGATGGGGAGTCGGTGGAAGACTGCCCGCTTTTCCAGCACAGCCGCTGATGAAAGGGATCTCTTAGAAAGACGCTGCAGACTGAACAGAGCGTTAAATGACTGCGTTGGTCTGACCGCAGTGGGGGTCATGGGCGCCTCGGTGCGATTTGGAATTACACTTTCATATAGGAGCAATAATTGTTCAAGTGTTCCTATCTAATTGGTCACGAAATGGTAGCCAGCATCTCTCCATCGCATGCCCCCCACGTCCCTTTACCCTGCAGTTTTATCCACCACCCCCCTTAGCAAGTGTACACAGATGAGGAAATGTGTGTACTTTAAAATTGTCACATATGTATCATGAAGGCGGGGGATGGCTGCAAACCGCTTGCAAACTGCTCCTGGAGGCTGTTAGCGATACCGCCCTTCGATACATCTCAGATGCTCTTAATTTTATCCACATCCCCCCCTCCCCAACCAGCTTGGGCTGTAATTTGGCAAACAGTAATCTGTCGTTTGCAAATAAAAGTTAAAATGTATCCACAGATACAGAATGCTTACTTCCCGACACTCAATTTTATAGGTTTTTTTTTTTTTTTGTAGAGCTAGCAGATTATGATGGAGAGAGGGAGAGAGAAAGAGAGAGAGAGAGAGAGAGAGAGAGAGAGAGAGAGAGAGAGAGAGAGAGAGAGAGAGAGAGAGAGAGAGAGAGAGAGAGAGAGAGAGAGAGAGAGAGAGAGAGAGAGAGAGAGAGAGAGAGAGAATATCACTTGCTTCCTAAGCCGGGATCTGCCCGCGCTGCGCGGCGGGCGGACTGCGGCGCCGGTTTGCACAGTGGGCGCGGAGGAGGGGCTGGAGCGGGGGACCAGCTGGCGGAGGCTCCGGCGATGGGCTGATCTGGGGGCTCCCGAGCGCCGCTCCCTCGGTGAGCGATTTGGGGGAGGCTGGTGGATTTGCATTCAGGTTCCAGCCCGGCGTTCCCTGTCCTGACTCTTAATACCCGACCTGGCGCTCCCAGTTCAGGAGCAGGCGTTGGTAAGTAACGTGTAATCCGATGTTAGTTATTTCCTAGGCCATTAAAGTGGCACTTTTAAAGCAGGTCAGTCTTAAAAGACGCCGCCGCAGCTGCCGCCGCGAGCTTCTCCTTGGCCTGAACCATTCGGCGGCCCCATCCTCCTCCACCAGCCCTTCCGGCTCCAGAAGTGAGGGTGCTGGAATGGGGAGCTGTCAGGGGACCCTCTCTCGGCCAAAAGCGTCGCCTCCCCTGGGTGTTTGCCTGAGATCCCCAGTTGCAGGCGGCGTTTGGCGTGCACGGCCATACTGTGGGCGCCGTATCCGCTCGCGGGCTCCTGCCCCCTCCCCGCGTCGCGGTCTGACCAATGCTGGGTTCTCAGATCTGATCGCCCCCTTCCTGCCTCCTTTCCGCCTCTCTCTTCCCTTTTCTTCTCTCATCCACACACCACCCACCCCCACTCCCACCCACCCAAAGGGCAAAGAGCAAAGACACGCGAGGAAGACCAGGGCCAGTTCCATCTTCCCGGATGGAAGGAGGCCTGGGGCAGGGATTGCTCTGCGAGCGGCCACCTTTCCAGAAGACAGAGAAATCCGGAGACTGAGCTCGGGCTCTCGGGAACGGTACCGAAAAGAGAGCATCGAGATTTTAAATCACAGGGACACAGTGCTGGGACTCTGCTTGCCTGCCATCGAAGGCTCACGGAGCTGGGGTCAGGAGCTTCCTGTCCTGGCATCGCCGCGCTAGGTGCGCGCCCGACTCTCCCTTGGTATGCAGCGATCATTTCCCTGCAAGTCTCCAAGGTGGAAACATATAAAGGGATTACAAGCGTGATTCTTTAGCCTTTTGAAAGTTGGTGGCCGTAGGAGGAGAAGCTACAAGGCTACTCTGTGATGGATAACAGTTCAGCCTCGCGGAGAGTTTGCCCCGCCCGCTGGGAAGCCCCTCGGAGCGAACCTCAGAGATGGTGAGCGCTCTGCACCATAGGTACTGGCCGCCATCCTTTCCTACTTTGCCTAATTGAAAGCAGCATTTTTCGCTTGTAGGCTATGCATTGTAGAGTGCATAGTCTGGCCGCGGTGGCTTCCATATGCTCACAGGTGCTGCGGGGGCTGGGGGGTGTTGCATTTCGAATCAGTTTGGTTAGGTATAAGGACCCTGGCGAACAGAAGGGCATAGGTGAATAACATGCCCCCTTTTCTGGGGGAGGGATCGTAACTCCAATAAATAGGCCAGGTGCCTGAGTGAAGGACCCCTCCCCCCGGGGATCGCGCCCTAGTGTTGCAAGAGATAGAAGGAAAACGACTTGAGCTTTTAATAATCTTCCATTTCTAAACAGACCCATTGTGCGTTTCGCCTGCCTGGCGACAGCAAATTAGAAAAGGATCTCTAGAAGGCTCAGAGCAGAAAATGAATGATGCAGCATTTTAATTATTTGTTCTAGAGGATATTGTTTCGCTTCCATACTGGAATATTTCATGTTACATCTGGAGAGATTAGTGGGCTCCAAGATCCAGCCCTGGGGAGAGGGAGGTGAGGAGAGGGCTCAGCGGGAGAAAGGGCTTCTTGTCTTCCCTTTGGACAAATGGTTCCTGGTGCTGTCAGCAGGATGCAGACAAAAACAGGGCCCTGTGGCTCCCCATCCCCTAACTTTCTGAGCCCTTCCTACCCCTGAGATATGTATCCTGAGGTAAAGGGAAGGAAAAGGGTCATATGGGCTTTAGGACACAGCCCAAGTCCAGAACTTAGGAGGTTGTTGGATTGTCATTCAAGAGAGATCGGAGACTTCATTGCAGAAATGAGTCTTTACCCTCACCAGGAAGCTCAGGGCAGCCTCCTGGGTACCTGCCTGTTCCACCACGTCTTGGACTCTGATGAGCTCCCTGAAACGGTCACTGCCTCTGCACGTTGGGTGCCACTGAAGGTGCTGGGTGTGGGGTGTGGGTGTTGAGCTGGGGAGGGAGATAGAATTGCTGCGATTCTGAGCTCAGGACACTGGTGTTGCTTTGCTTCCTGGCTTTGACCTATGTGAGAAATTGGGTGGGTCTGGAATACGAAGGGTGTACAATGTTGGAGAATTCTGCCCTCTTGCTTACTTAGCCTCTGATTCTTGTTTCCGATTTTAGCTCCTATGTGGCAGGTGGATACCTGAGTATTTAAAATTCACAATATTATGCAAATATCCTGTGACTGACTTTTAAGGAATGTTTTATTAAGTTAGGTGATTTACCTATTTTAGAGTGGTATTAAATTGACACTTTTCTTTAAAATTTGGTTCTGTAAAGAGTGCTTGAAGGGAAATTCCTCTCTATCTACTAACTTTGAGCCCTTGGGCAATCAAGGATCAGTTAAGTTCTTCAGTGGCCAGATCCCTTCCCCCTTCCTGATGAGCTGGTGTCAGGATTGGTGTGTGTGTGTGTGGGGGGCATCCACAGCACACAAGTCCCCCCTATCTCCTGTCCTTTGCCATACACTGTGCTCTCCCCACTTCCCTCATTAAGCTGCATTTCCACCCAGAAAAGCTGGGCTGTAGAACTGTCAGTTGAGCCAGTAAGATTGATCCTGAGAGGGATTTGGGGAACTATGATGGTGGCCTCTCTACAATGTGACATCTTCCTTCAATCACACCCATCCCCCACCACTCCCTACTACCCCCTTGTCAACAGTATCACAGAGAAATCTGAATTGAAAAGAGAAAAAAGAAGGAACAGAATCCAATTCCTAAAATTTGTTCCCTACCCCACTAGGTCTTTCCTGTGGAAGAACATCAGATACAACATTGTTGTCCAAATCTTCTTTACCTCCTTATAGAGAACTGGCTTATCTCTCTATTTTAAAAGGTAGAAGAAAACACGTGATCATTATTGAATCTAAGGGAGATGGAAGCTTTTGGGCTGCAGCACAACAAAAGAACTCCTGGTGCAAAAGGATCCAAGCAAAATGCAGGAGAAATTCAGCCCAAGTCTCTCAGGTCTTATCCGGACACCTAGGCAGGATCAGCTGATTAAGCTCTTCTCTTCTGCTCCGGGAACGTGGATTTCCCCCACATCGCTGCTTTTGCAGGAGATGGCTGTGCTGGGAAAAGGGTAACTTGGAAGGATAGTCTCACTTTTCAAGCCACCTGCACTGGAGAGAGCAGCTCTGGGAAGGAGAAGGCAAAACATCAGGGGGTGGTTTCCTTGAGAGTTGGTGGGGGGGGAGGGGTGAGGACAAGGGGGGGAGGGAGAAGAAGAAGAAGAAGCATTTCAAAGAAAAAGGAAGAAGGGAAAATGCTTCCCACCCCCCATTTCCACCTTTCCAAAGGTTTCCCATAGGTTCTCCCACTTCTCTCTTTCTGTGTCTTCTCTTGCTAATTTGTCATCTCAACTCTCTACTTCTTTCCCCTCTCTTCCCCTCTCCCTCCCTCCCTCCCTCTCTCTCTCTCTCTCTCTCTCTCTCTCCCCCTCCCTCCCTCCCTCCCTCCCTCTCTCTCTCTTTCCCTCTCTCTCTCTCTCTCTCGTCCAGCGCTCCTAATTCCCACTCCCAACGTCAAGCTAAGCGCGTTCCCCTTCTTGGGGCTCATTTTCCTGACGTAGTAAACCAGACCCAGGGTATTGCTCATACAAAAAAAGAAAAAAAAAGAAGAAGAAGAAGGAAAGAAAAACCCGGTCGGTGCAGCTACTCCGCCCCGGCCGCGCTCCCGCCCCCCTCCGGCCCAGCGAGGCGCAGCCGGCGCCCAGGACAGCGGCCCCGCGGCGGCGGAGCTGGACGCCCGAGCTGGACGCCCGCTGCGGCCCCTGCTCCTCCCTCCCCGCCGAGGGTGCCAAGCGGCGGCTCTGCCTCCCACAGAAGCCCATTGAAGAGCCCATTGCATTCCCTGCACGTCTGCAGCTTTCCCCTCTGAGTCTCCCCCAGCACCGCCCCCGCCCAACTAACTCCCTTCATCCCCTTTTGCTTCAGTTTCAGCAAAGGGAGGGCGGGCGAGGGAGTGAGAGAGAATCCTTAAACTCAACCTTTTTTTCTCTTTATTATCAATGTTTCGTGTTAAAAACAAGTCTGCAAAATAGGTAAGTCCAAGACATCTGGAGCCCCCCTCCCCTGTTTTTTCGTCGCTTTCTTTTTTTGCCTGAACCTCAATGTCTGAAAAACGAAACATTTTCAAAAGGGAAATGGTGACTGAAAAAGAACTTAAGCAGATTTTAATATTTTATAGGGGAGAAAGGGAAGACTGATTCTTGCTTCCTCCTTTTTCTCTTTCATTTAATTGCTTTAAATAAATGAGCATTGCATGCCCCAGGCAGATTCTCTTTGCCTTACCCTGTTTTCTCCTTCCTTACAGCTGTGTACTTTATATGCAAGTTGAATGTGAAGATTTATTCTGTTTACTTTCCCTATACATTATTTATTGTGTTTTAAGTTAGGGAGTTGATGAAGTATCTCTTCACTGTATATGTGTAGAGAGAAAAATGTATGCTAAAACATTTTTATTGATTAAAATAAGCCATTTAATTTTGATGACTATTTCAGGGCCTCAGGAAGGACAATCTAATAAAACAGCGTTGTTACCATTTATCCCTGTAAACATTTTCATACCTGGATGATACTAGGCAAGAACAGAGAGCCATTGATGGAGGCTCTGTGGGTTATTCTAAGGGTGCACTACATTTTTTTTCTCTGATTAGAAAAGAATGACGTCGTTTTGAAATGTATGGCATGTGAAAGTTCATTTATTAGCAGGTAAGAATAGAGGTTTCCACCCTCTCCTGCCATTAACTACTCACTTCTTCTTTAACCAGCCACCTGCTTTTCTTGGCTTTAAGAAGGTTCCTCAGTGGCTCTTGAAGGTGCAGATACACATTCCACATTCCAGACCAAGCTCAGCAAGTGTTTTAATTCAAACACTCCCAGACTCAGCATCCTTTAGCTGTCACTATCTTTACCTCTGCCAATTGCTTGGGCATGTTTAGAGGGGCTAATAACTCCTAACTGCTTTAACTAGCCAAATACCACAAATATGAAGAAGTTGTTTAATTAAAAAAGATGCCAATAATCTGTGCTTGGATAAGGTGGGCGGGGATACAAGGAGCTACTGACTATTCACTGTAATTAAACATGCTTCCATCATTTCTTAAAAGAAATACTAGGTTTTCCTAAGATGCTGAACCTCTTTCCTATCTCCACATCGTATATGAGGAATTAGACTCATACTTTATCATGCCCTTTAATCCAACAACTTTGGGGTAATACTTTTTTAATAGTTAAAATCTATAGTTACAGGTTTTTAATAGTTAAAATCTATAATGTGAAGAACATTTCCCCCCCCCCCAGAGTTCCAATCAGATTTACAGTGGGAACCTTGATGCCATTGTGAGTTTTAAAAGGCAAACAGGTGTGATGACCAAATTGTTGCCAGTATTACCGAATCTCCCTGTACCCAAAAGGAACATTGACATCAATTCTTCTGTTTGCTACAAGAGCCAATGCAGGCTGCTTTTGTTCATACTATAAGCCCTTTACCAAGTATGGCTTGGTTCAGAAAAATGTCAATACACAGTTCAATATCTCTCAGTCTCCAAAGTTTAAAATATGGGACGTGCTCTGGAGATGCAGCTAGCTCATTTTGAATGTCAGTTCAACAATTGCTGAAGTTTTTATATCGCTCTTAAAAAGCCCCACATGTAGGAGTCAATTAAAATAGTACATATGACTAAAAGCTAAAAATCTGCATTTTTATTTCTGTTGCAGTTTTGTAATCAACAACGAGTGATGAAACCTTCCATGGCTGAGATGCTTCACAGAGGGAGGATGTTGTGGATAATTCTTCTAAGCACAATTGCTCTGGGACGGACTACCCCCATTCCTCTGACGGAGGACTCGGAAGAGATAGATGAACCCTGTTTTGATCCATGCTACTGTGAAGTTAAAGAAAGCCTCTTTCACATACATTGTGACAGTAAAGGATTTACAAATATTAGTCAGATTACTGAGTACTGGTCAAGACCCTTTAAACTGTATCTACAGAGGAATTCTATGAGGAAATTATACACCAACAGTTTTCTTCATTTGAATAACGCTGTGTCTATTAACCTTGGGAACAACGCATTGCAGGAGATTCAAACAGGAGCTTTCAATGGTCTTAAGATTTTAAAGAGGCTGTATCTCCATGAGAACAAACTAGATGTCTTCAGAAATGACACTTTCCTCGGTTTGGAAAGTTTGGAGTATCTGCAGGCAGATTACAATGTCATTAAACGTATCGAGAGTGGGGCGTTCCGAAACCTAAGCAAATTGAGGGTTTTGATTTTAAACGATAATCTCATCCCCATGCTTCCAACCAATTTATTTAAGGCTGTCTCTTTAACCCATTTGGACCTCCGTGGAAACAGATTAAAGGTTCTATTTTACCGAGGAATGCTAGATCACATCGGCAGGAGCCTGATGGAGCTCCAGCTGGAAGAAAATCCCTGGAACTGCACTTGTGAAATTGTGCAACTGAAGAGTTGGCTGGAACGAATTCCTTACACTGCCCTAGTGGGAGACATCACTTGTGAGACTCCTTTTCACTTCCATGGGAAGGACCTTCGAGAGATCAGGAAGACAGAACTCTGCCCCTTGTTATCGGACTCAGAGGTGGAGGCTAGTTTGGGGATTCCCCATTTGCCCTCAAGCAAGGAGAATGCTTGGCCAACTAAGCCTTCCTCCATGTTGTCTTCTGTTCATTTTACTGCTTCTTCTGTTGAATACAAATCTTCGAATAAACAGCCCAAGCCCACCAAACAGCCCCGGACACCAAGGCCACCGTCCACATCCCAAGCTTTGTATCCTGGTCCAAACCAACCTCCCATTGCTCCTTATCAGACCAGACCACCCATTCCCATCATATGCCCTACTGGGTGCACCTGTAATTTGCACATCAATGACCTTGGCTTGACTGTCAACTGCAAAGAACGAGGATTTAATAACATTTCTGAACTTCTTCCAAGGCCACTGAATGCCAAGAAACTGTATCTGAGTAGCAATCTGATTCAGAAAATATATCGTTCTGATTTTTGGAATTTTTCTTCCCTGGATCTCTTGCATCTGGGGAATAATCGTATTTCCTATGTCCAGGATGGGGCCTTCATCAACCTGCCAAATTTAAAGAGCCTTTTCCTCAACGGCAATGACATAGAGAAGCTAACCCCAGGCATGTTCCGAGGTCTACAGAGTTTGCACTACTTGTACTTTGAGTTCAACGTCATCCGAGAAATCCAGCCTGCAGCCTTCAGCCTCATGCCCAACTTGAAGCTGCTATTCCTCAACAATAACTTGCTGAGGACCTTGCCGACAGATGCCTTTGCAGGCACATCGCTGGCCAGGCTCAACTTGAGGAAGAACTACTTCCTCTACCTTCCTGTGGCTGGTGTCCTGGAGCACTTGAATGCCATTGTCCAAATAGACCTCAATGAGAATCCCTGGGACTGTACTTGTGACCTGGTCCCCTTTAAACAGTGGATAGAAACCATCAGCTCCGTTAGTGTGGTAGGTGATGTGCTTTGCAGAAGCCCTGAGAACCTCACCCACCGTGACATCCGTACTATTGAGCTGGAAGTCCTTTGCCCAGAGATGCTTCACACGGCACCAGCTGGAGCATCCCCAGCCCAGCCTGGAGATTCTCATCTTGTCGGGGGACCAACAAGCTCGTCTCCTTATGAGTTCTCTCCTCCTGGAGGCCCCGTGCCACTTTCTGTATTGATTCTCAGCCTGCTGGTTCTGTTTTTTTCAGCTGTCTTTGTTGCTGCAGGCCTCTTTGCCTATGTGCTCCGACGGCGACGGAAGAAGCTGCCCTTTAGAAGCAAGCGACAGGAAGGCATGGACCTAACTGGCATTCAGATGCAATGCCACCGGCTGTTTGAGGATGGCGGAGGTGGTGGTGGAGGTGGGGGTGGGGTCCGACCAGCTCTTTCCTCTCCAGAGAAGGCACCTCCTGTGGGTCACGTCTATGAGTACATCCCTCATCCGGTTACCCAGATGTGCAACAACCCCATCTATAAGCCTCGTGAGGAAGAGGAGGTGGCCGTCTCATCAGCTCCAGAAGCAGGGAACGCAGAACGTGGGGGTCCCGGGACACAACCACCAGGAATGGGCGAGGTTCTCCTAGGAAGTGAGCAGTTTGCTGAGACACCCAAGGACAACCACAGCAACTACCGAACCTTGCTGGAGAAGGAGAAGGAGTGGGCCCTGGCAGTGTCCAGCTCCCAACTCAACACCATTGTGACAGTCAATCACCATCACCCCCACCACCCAGCAGCTGGTGGGGGTTCAGGAGTAGTTGCGGGAACTGGGGGAGACTTGGCAGGGTTCCGCCACCATGAGAAGAATGGTGGGGTGGTGCTGTTCCCTCCTGGGGGAGGCTGTGGCAGTGGCGGTGTGCTCCTAGACCGGGAGAGGCCGCAGCCTGTCCCCTGCACAGTGGGGTTTGTGGACTGTCTCTACGGCACAGTGCCCAAGTTAAAGGAACTGCACGTCCACCCTCCTGGTATGCAATACCCAGACTTACAGCAAGATGCCAGGCTCAAAGAAACCCTTCTGTTCTCAGCTGGAAAGGGCTTCACAGACCACCCAACCCCCAAAAGTGATTACCTCGAGTTAAGGGCCAAACTTCAAAGCAAGCCGGATTACCTCGAAGTCCTGGAGAAGACAACTTACAGGTTTTAAAAGAAGGAAGGAAATATATTAGTGCTTTTTTTTTTTTTTAAAGAAAAGGAGAATAAAAGATATATATTCCTTGCTCCCCTTCCACTTGTCCTGATAATTCCAATCCTCACGATCTTCCCTGCCCTGAACAGAACCGAAACCGCATGATAACTAGCAAATACAGATGAATACAGACGTGTGCTCTCCCCTCGCAGATGCGATTTGGAGGAAGGGCCATACTCAGATCATTAATCAATGAAGTGCCTTCGCAGACTTTTGCCAGCAAAGTTATCATTATTTTTTTATACCGAAACTGACTTGGACTGTGCCATGTATAAGATATAATGGGGATCTTTGTAATGATCCTAATTAAGTAAAATTCAATTTGTCTTTTTATTTTCGGTAACTTTTTTTTTTTTAGTTGTTTTGTTTGAAAGGGTGGGAGAATGACTTTGTGGCTGTCTTTCCTCTTCCCATCATGGCACAGATTCTGTACATGTATTAACAATGCAGTTTGCTGCATGCCTGGAAACTGCAAGAAGGGGGGGCGAGGGTGGGTCTTGCTGGAATGTTCTCACTCACCCTATCGTCTCTGGCATACACACCCATATGCAAACCACAAATTTGCACACAGTGGGGTCCCCAAATCTGCAGTGTCTTCCTGCTGGTGCGGGTACACACACACACACACACACCACTCCCATTCAACCCAGTTTCCCAATCTGTTTAGTTTGGGTTTGATTCCTTCCTCTCCTCTCCATAGTTCCACCTACCCTCCCTGCTAGTGTACAGCTCATAGCATCTCCTCTAGCACCGTGGGAAAAGTCACACTCTAGGCTGGATCCTACTGAAGGGGAGGCCTAGTGTTTTAACAGCTGAAAACTCACACCTAGGGATGAGCACTCTCTTTGTGACACTTCATCCAGATGCCAAGAATTTTTGGAAAACATCTGCACTTTCTTATATATATATATATAATATTAAAAAATAAAAAAAGCAACTGGGTATATATCACTAACAGCTTTTTAGGAAGTACTTTTAATGTTTTCTCTCTCACACACAAAGATTCAAAAGAAATGTGCATATATTTATTCTGTAATTTCAGTGATTATAAATTGTAAAGGTAATGTTTAATCATTGTATAGTGATTATGCGTCCGGTATAGCTTTCCTAATAAAAGGTTTTTGAAAAACATAATACATTATATATAGAGGATCCAAAGCTTGAAACTTAAACTCCAGCTATGCCATGCCTTTCATGCTCCCATTAAAAAAAATAATAATAATAATTTCTTTTATCTGTTATCCAGAAAGCTAATTTATTAACAAGTTTGATGCACTGTGATGTCGATAAATCTTATAACCCATCGTTCCTATCCGGTACCAGGATACAACTGGGACTGTAACTTTGACTTATGGTTCACTCTTTTTCTTGGATTATACATTTCACACTTAGTACCCAATGATGCGTTGTTTCCTAGGCAGGATGCAATGGGGGAGCAAACAAAGTAACCAGATTGCTAAGAAGTACAGGACTAATTAGGAGAAGGCAATCAAGGATCCATGCATCTTAAGATAAGCAAGGGCATTAAACAAGGAAGGTAAAATTGCTGTCGTTTTTTAAAAAATGCACTAAAATCGCACACACATCCTCACACTCCACCACGTACCTACAGCACCCCAGCAAAACCAGCGGCCTTGGGGCCGATTTGGCCGTCAGAACCCGGTTACTGTGGATGCTGTCACTGTTACATTGGGTTCCTGTTTCCCAGCCTTTTATTACAGCTGGCTGCAGTGATGCTTGAACTCAGAGGATGCTGAATGAGGTTTTCTTTTTTTTTACTTCTATGACATTAAAAAGATGTTGCTAAATTAACCTCACACTAATCCAAGTTAAGATCCATTAACATGTGAGCGAAACCAAAGAGAATTGGATTTTTAAGGTGCCGGGATTGCGTTTGTGGAGGAAACCCATAAAAAGCCCGCTGAGAGCTTTGAGGCAGGCGCTGACCCGATGCGGCCGGTAGAGGGCAGCAGAGCTCCAGGGAGCCCCGGGCCCGCTCTCCGCCGAGCCGCGCTCCGCGTCCCGGGTTCTCCACCCGTTTCCTCCAGCCGCCCTTCGTGCAAATGATCGTTTCGTGTTGAATGTAATTCATCACAAGTCACTGATGCCTTACATCACATTTTTTTTTTTTCCGTAGAAAGTGAATGAGTCTAGCAGCTTCTAACGCTGTAGGACAGATATAACACTAAGGCATTGTGCTGGGGAAAAAAAAAAAGCCCCATGAATGTTTAGAATATATTTATATATCTCTTGATTAACCATACAGAAATATCAGCCTAGGTATGAATAAAAATGGAAAATAAAAGTATATCAATATAAAATGCAATTTTTCAGGGCTTTCTTGCATTTGAAATGTACCTATAACTTTGGTCCTCAACTATGTGAAATAGATTTTGGAATATTTTAGAAGAAAAAATGTCCTTGAATATGATTCATTATTTCTCTATGTATAATAGTTAAAAGAAGCTTTTCTTACGCAAAAGGGTCAGGCCCACCATCAAATAGGTGTAATTATTCTTTTCTTTCATCTATCTATCCATCTATCTATCTATATACACATAAAATATATGTATGTGTATATATATATAAGTTTATATATATATTATTTTCCTATAAATCAACTTCTTTCTACCTATATCACCTTTCTTATTCTTTCTAATCATGTTTCCCCACTTCATTGAATTATGTTTTAAGGCACAGTAAGCTAATACTGCACCTTAAGTATTTTAAATCTCAATTCATGGAGTCCTTCTAAATTAATGATTTATGATTTATCATGCTTCCATTCCACCAAATATTTTAGTGAATATTAGAAAACATATGCATAGTAAAATCTCAGAGTGAAAATCTGGATACTGATAATAATCATTTCTTTAGAGACCATGCTTTTGTTTATGACATGGCATGTTATGACCATCAGGTTAAAGTACAATCTCAAAAGACCCTGGTGCTTTTGACGTTTGAAAATGAGTGTCCATAAACCATATCAAATTATAACATAACTTGATAATTATAAAGTTTATTTATTAAATACAGAAAGTATAGTGATTTCACTCTTGAATGAGAAATAAATTTATTTAATAAAAATAAATTTATGTGAGAATGGAATTTCACATTGAAGAGTATAATTTTTTGCTTTCATAGAGTTTTCTACTTCCCAACCAGGACCTTTATTTTAGCTGTGCATTAAAATTACTTAAGTTAGCTTCCATTTATAATACCAGATATGTTTTCATAAAGTACTATGGATATTATTACAGGTATCTTGATTAGGATCTGTTTGATGTTTTTGCTAAAGTAAAATATTCATTTTTTTAAAAAGAATGACCACTAATTAACCTCACAGTCATAGTCATGTTGACTAAAGCAGACCCACATATGGTAAATATTTGCTATTAATCATTGCTATCTTTATTACTAAGTACAGTAGTAACATTTGGAAATAATAAAAATATTGTAATTTCTCTTAAATTGTGAGGTCGTAAGTGGAAAATAATCTAAATGAACTATTAGTTAATTTAGTAATGGTTTTAGCATCACATATATTATCTAGAAAGATTTTTTTATATTTTTATTTAGAAGCTAACAGTATTTCATTTAATTGCAAACTACTTAAAAATAAGAATGACAAACATCAACTACAATTTTAATAAAAATTCAGAGAGAGAGAGAAAAATCCCAAGAAAAATTGAATGACTTAGCCTGGAAAAAAAATATTTTTTTAACCTGTGAATGCTATTAAACCTTTGCTGTCTAAAAAGAATGATGCTTTGTTTAGGATTTTGAAAACTCATAATGAAATTACAGGATGGAAGGACTTATTTTTTTTTTAAAACGAATGAAACATTATTTTGATTCATTTAGTGTAAATTCATTATTTGTACAGTCATTTCCTTTTGCAATTATGTTGTCTAAGCCAAGAAATGTTGTATTTTTTGTGAAATGGCTCTGAAAAAAAAAACTAATGAACTTCTTTACAAAAAGGGAGAAATAAGACAATAGGAAGATCATGTGAGAAGAAATTGTAAGAAAAGGACTTTCCATTTGAAGTCATTTGAGAAAATTTAATTTGAAGTTAGGCATTTATAATTTCTATTTAGCTCAAAATCCTTAATTGTGAAAATTCAGGTGAACCCAACATAAATAAACATCACTTAACTCACCGTATTCCTGCTCAACATACCATAAATTGTTTCATATACTATAGGCCTTTTCAAAATTACAGGAGCAATAACACATATGTAATTGGGTAATCGTGTGTGTACATAGAAGCAGGACTATACGTGTATATACATTGTATATACATGTATATAATTTATATATGCTGACCTATACTTAGCTGTAAATTTTGCGTTTTTATTACATGTATAATAATTTCTGTTTTATGCACTTATTTTTCTTGTCTGTCTAGCCACCATCCAATTGAGGCTGGATGAAATTATGAGTCTTCATTTTGGAAGTATTCACGTGTAAAAAATAACAATGTAATTGATACTGATGAATTTAAAAATTCTTTTATCTTCCAATTTGTTTCATTTTGTTTTGTTATTTAACAGTACAGGGGAAAAATCTCAGGCAGATTCTGACTTATTTTAAGTTAAGTTCTCACAGTCAAGGAATTAATGTCTTATAAGTATGCAACATAAGTCTAATGAAAAAGAAAGTGCTTCTTTTATCACTTTATTATTTCTAGAATAAATTTTACAGGTAAAAACAATTTTAATAGCTTCATTAATTAGACAAGATCTTTGTAATTTGTCCAGGTATCTAGAAATTGTGATATCTCTTATCTATATAAGAGAAGTAAAGGACCAGTTTAAGATATTTGCCATCCTATTTTACTTCTTTGAACCTCCTCCTGAATTTTAAATGCTTAATAATAGTACTACTAATAAAGATGACCATTTTTAGTATGCTTATATGAAATATGGATGGAAGGGGAAAATTCTTGATATGGATATATCAAGAAATCAGGTGTACAGAGGGTTACTACTTATGAATAGGCCATGCTATGCTATCTTTAATTCTGATAAAATCTACTCCTCCAAATAATACACATTATTTTTGAGAAAATGTGTTGTTTCCATTTTATTGCACTTACACAGATGATTTTTATTTTAAAAAGTTCTAATAGAAAATAATTATTGTGGTGGACTTCAGAGATATATAGCCACAGAGGAATTATAATAAATTTATGGTTTGATTCAACCCAACTCCTATAATATCTTTAAACGTTAAAGGGCATTAGGGAAAAACAGACTTCCTATATTACCACTCAGAAACGCGAAGGTCCGGCATGCCAATGTTCCCGTAGTGTATTTAGTCTATTTGTTTAGAAGATGAGCGGTACAACAAATTGAGAAAGTTTCCTCTGTATTATACTGAAATCAAAGCTAAACAGGTTTTTTTTGTTGGTTTGTTTGTTTTTTGGCTGGGGCCGGTTTTGAACCCACCACCTCCAGTGTATGGGGCCGGCGCCCTACTCCTTTTATCAAGACTGTGCTATTGCCCACATAATACCAAACATGAATACTTTATTATAATTAAGTTGTTTTAGCTAGTAGATTGTTCTCTTGGTAGTCCAAGGCATCCCATTATCTATATTACCCTATATTATGTATGTGAAGACAAGGCTTTTGCTCTTCTGAATCATTTTACAAAGAACTTTGAGGTTTAGCGTTTATTTGGATGATGAAATTCTACATAATGATTTTTGGTATCTTCAATCAAAGACGATAACTTCCCTAACCTGGACAAAATTAGCTCTGAGAAAAGAGACTGAAAGAAATATGTCACCTGATTTTGTGTGTGTGTGTATGTGTGTATGTGTGTGTGAGAGAGAGAGCGCGCGCGAGCTTGGCTGGTGGGGGTGGGGGCAGCAGTAGAAAGAAATTCTCTCGTCCCTCCAGGCCTCAGTTTCTGACTCAGCGTCAAGATATTCTTGTGAGGAAGGGCAGGCTCACAGAGCTCAAGTTAGGTGCCAAGGCAAGATCAGGGATTGATCAGAGTCCCTTATACTCAACGACAAAATTCATAATTCACTTATCTTTGTACATAGGCTGAAATGATAATTTAATATAGCTCCCCTCATTGTGAAATAATTTATAAGTCTGGTAAAAGAAACCATATCAGAGCCTATAATAAAACTTCAACCACTTCTGGAAATCAAAAGAATCAGTAAGTATTTTAAAAATATGGACTACATCATTAAAATTCTAAAATCTGCCTTATCTGGCTTTTCCTTCTCTGAAATGTTTGAAATGTTCTTTATCTTTCTGTGGCATCCAAAATATTGACTTATTAAGTATATTAGAACCCACCCATTTTTCACACTTTTCTTTACAGCGTAATCGTTCTGATTCAGATATTATATTGCTGCTTGAATTCTAAGGTTTTGTTTTTAGTTTTTACAAAATGATTTATCATAAAACGTGTCTTTTTTTTTCTTGTGGTTTTTGGTAACTAACTTTATAATAAAACAAGTCTGTCAAAAATGTGAACCATTAACAATATTAAGTGGTTGAGAAAAGCAAAGGGAAGGAAAACCTTCAGGTCAGTCTAAATCGGACATTTTATAAGTATTAAATCAATTTGGGATTTTTTTTCCAACCTGTGTTCTGCTTCATAAGATTTAGATTCAAAATTGAAGTCTGTTCCTATATTTTTAACTAGTAGGTCATTTGTTGATTTAGTTTTCTGGCTGTCAATAAAGGAGGTGGTAGGAGAAATGTTAACTCCAGGTACAAGTTCACGGTCTGTCTGTGGAATAACCAAGGCCAAGAATTTCTCACATTCTCTTTAGGAAAATGTTCTCAATGAAAAATGACAATAGATGGATGGGGGCAAAAAGAAAATGCCCTCCCTTTCTGAAAAACTTTGATAGAGGCTTAAAGAAGAAAGTTTGAAGAGTTTTGCCTTAACCTTTCAAAGTAGCACCTTTGGAAGAGTTTAATGTCAAGGTGGGTCCATTATCTTTCAAGATGATTCTAAGTCATTGCACTTACCATGTGTTAACACACTAATGAAATCAAACCACAACAGTAAATAAATCAATTGTAATTAAAAACAAATTCTAGTGTAGAAGGATCACCAGGATAAACTGAGGTAATAGTGTATATTAAAACATTTAGCTTAGTTCATGGTAAAGATGTGAAAAATGAATTATAAAGTCTTATCTCTCTATCTTTCTTTTAAATTGGTAGCTTCTCCAGTGCAAAGAAGAACTCCACCTGCCCTTTAACTAATTTGAGGGCTACCATAACATAAGTTTGTTTTGAGTCTATTACCAGAATTCACTCTAGAAACACAGTCTTGTTATTAATATTTATTTCAGAAAATTTAATCATTTACTCAAAAATTACTGTAATTTAATATGTATTATATACCTCAGCTACAAATATTTGAGTAAAATATACATACTTAAAATATTGTTTTGATACCTGTAATGTTGTTCTTCCCCATTTGTGTTTATGATTGGAATTTTAACAGTATAAATGATATTAAAATAGCTTCTTAATTTGGATCACATACTATTCTCTATAAATGTGGATCATTGATAGCTGAATATTGTTTAAATGAATTCTGGAGATACTGGTATATATAGAGAGATTTTACGTACTAACTTTTATCTATTTATTTATCAAATAATGACAGTTTGCATACTGTGTTATTACTCAACTGAAATTTTAAAAGCTTTAAATTTAAAGCCCACAATAAGGTACAGTGTACTGTGAAATATCTAAAAGTATGTGCAATCTAATTGCAAATGTTTTATTTGTTAAATGAACCAGACTAGAGTTTGACACAATCACTTCTCATATGATTTTAAACCTGACCACTACTAGTTGTCAGATGCTCTGTTCACGACTCCTACCTCATTCAAAAAATATGTTAGCACTTCTATAAACCACTGTGTCTTAGCTCAAAGAAGAGAGGGGGAGAGACTGAATCTGGGGAACTTTTCAGGAACATACTGTCTGCCTATCTTAAGTGAACCAGACACAGCTTCACCATTATTTCCACTAAAAGAAGAATTATGCCATTTTGGAACGAAATGTAGCAACGAAAAATGAAGAGATGGAAAAGATAGTGTGTAACCACCTGGGAAAGGTTCCCACGGTAGAGATAGCGTGTAACCACCTGGGGAAAGGTTCCCGCCATAATTCTGATACATCCAGTCCTCAGATGGCACTTTAAGAACTATTATTCTTAGCAAATATCTCATCAAATACTTTATCTTTTCCAATATGCAGGGGTTTTTTTTTTTCATTTTCATGTTCGCATAAATTACTGTGGCTACTCTCTATTTTATGAAAATACACATCTATCATGGACAATGAAGTTCAGTTTCAAATTCTCTTCATCTAGTAGACCTTTATTGATACCATAAACTAAATGTTTACTCTTCTCTCAAATATTGATATGCATTATTTACTTTATGCAGATTTAGTATGTTGTACTATTTGTTCTTAAGTGTCCTTTGGTCATTTTGCCTGACTGTGCCGAGAATTCTGGTTTTTCAATTATACTGTCAACACTTGAGATCATAGACATCTTCAGGGTTTTTTGTGGCCTGGTTTCTGGGCCTGTATTTTGCCCAGGTTTGGGCAATACATTCTGATCAAATGTCTGAGTTTCACAGATCTTATCTTGTTTTTTAGAATTGCCACATTTCTCCCTTCCTTTCCACTATTTCTAACACATAGTCTTGGAGACAACAGACGCTATATAAACATTGGTTGAACGGAAAAATGAAAAGCTTAAAAACATGGGTAGCCTATAGGTTCTTGCAAAAGGCGAAAGTTCTTTGGGATATGTAACCCAGATAAATGATGAAAAGAGACAGAGCTGGAGAGGAGGAGAGGTGAGAAGTGGGATAGTACGAGAAATGTAACGCCACTGACTTTTCTTGAATTTATTAGTCGTAGAAGATACACACACAGCTCTCAAGCCAGTAAGACAGAGGAAACTGAGTAGTGTGAGCAGGGAGAAATTAGAGGAAAGACAGAAAGATCAAAAGGAAGAAATGAAGGAGGGAGTCGGGCAGGGAAGGAAAAGAGGAGGGACAGGAGCAGGTAAAGAACCAAGGCCAACAGCCCGGAAATGTGAAGCTTTCACTCTGTCGCTTAAATGTTTACAAATCAGAGCAATAATTTAACAGGCTTTATTGATGTTTTCTTTGTTATAATTGCCTAACTACAGGTGCTACCACTTCACTGAAAATTCTACTAGAATGTTAATCAAGCCAAAATGTTTAAAATAAAACAGGACATACAAGTATTACATGCACCACCTTCTTTAAATCCATTTTTATGAGCTCTATGCAAGCCAAATATGAGAGTTCACATTTTGCGGTGACAGGATAGAACTGGTGTATTCTTTTATTTAAATTTCTGACCCTGTTGTGGACAAAGGTGTGATAAAATTAGATTATGAAGAAAAAATTGCATGATTGATCACATGCATAACCTTATAACATTTCAAGATCCAAATATTAATGCATCTCCAACCACACTTTAACCCAGATGATAGGAGACTTAATCAAGAAAAAAATCACCCTTTGTCTTTTCAAAGTTCAAGTCTTAAATGCTGCTACCATCACCTATAATCATCTTGCCCTCTACCTTACTGAAGGATGTAATAATCATCCGGAGTGTAACTGATGCTAGTTAGCCCTAGGAAAAAGCATTTAAGTCAGATACAAAAATAAACACATGCTTTTTAAAAAATAAAATATAGACATTTATTTGAATTCTGATCCCACTCATAGATGATCCTAAGCTGCATGTTTATATTTTTAATGCATTTAGAATATAATTTAATTATTTTAGAAGTTGTGCAAAAGTACTGTGCAAAATGGATTGCAGAATTTCAAACTGTTATCCAACAAGGAACAGGCGTACAGTTCAGTATGTTTTAGAGAAGGTCACAGGCGGACATCTTGCTAGTCAACAAGATCAGGGATACAGTAATTTCTGCAACCATAAATTAGGTTTGTGTAAAATTAAAATCTAAAACCATGACCTTTTAGGATGATTTACTATATTTTCATTTTAAAGTAAAATATATGTGCAGGCAGTGTACTCATATACCACATACTTTTGCTACTATTTCCATGAATAAAATATGACAAAATTTTAAGAGATTGATAGACAACTTCTAAAAGCTATGAACGTGGGACATAAATTAAGTTTTATATCTAAACTCACTGTCAAAGTCAGTAAACCTTTCAATTTGAATTCTTCTGAATAATCAATCAGCTTTGTAAAACACGATATTATGCTGAGGGCATATATGGTGATAATTAGTAACTCCCAGGCAAATATTTTCCATGCCTTAAATATGTTTACAAATTGTAAGCTTTATTGGAGCTTTATGAAGTCCTTATATCTAAAAAAACATAAAAAGAGATCAGTACTGCATATTAAAAAGTAATTTTTTGTTTGCTATTTTATAGTTTTGAAATGGCAATGTGATCAAAATTTTTTAAAATAGTTGAGAATCTCCTATCACTTTGATATGCATACTGTACTCTGAGTCAATACTATTTCATGTAAATGATGCTCTTACCAAATTGCCAAGAAGAAATGAAGAATATACGAAACAAAAGTCCACCACTTTGATTTTTTTTAAGTGATTAGTATAGAGATTTAGATTTCTGTCTCTGCAGGTAAAGTAACAGCTACATAGGGAAAGACTATTCCAGCCCGTAATCTCATCCTTCTGGTCTCCCTGCCAAAGACTGATAGTTTTTCCTATGAAGATATGACTCAGGATGTTGGACCTCCTCTTGTACCTCATACGTAGGTAGGTAGACCTGTGATAACATAGCTTGAAAATCCTCAAAGGCTTTTTGTTTGTTTGTGCCAATAGTTTCAGTTCCAGGATGTGGGATGAGGCTGACCCTCGGAAGGAAGTCTTCATGATCCATTCATTACTTTGTAAGGAAGAGAAGTTCAGTGATGCTCTCAGAAAGCAGGACCTCTGCTAATGCCCCGGGTGCCTGTTTACCCGGGTGGATGTCCGACTATAGGACAGGTGTCACAGTGAAGGCCACAGTCACTACTGCAGTAACACCACAGGGAGACGTCTTCCGACACCTACAGAAAATCATAGATCCTGTAATATCCTGGATCTTTTAAAGTGAAATGTGGTTAAAGGCATAAAAAAAAGTGATAACTGTCATATTAGTTTAGATAAAGATTTCATAAGATTACCAAGAAAACCTTATGACACGAACACCTGGGTATGGGCAAAGGTGAAGGGAGGGGATGATGGATTTCCCAGGCCTGTTTCTCAGTCAGCGGCAGTCAGGAGTAAGTGTGTGACATTTTCTGGATGGAGAGAACAGTTCGCAGGGAAAAGTTTATGAGGAAAAAGTGGCTCAGCCATCTTGATGTGTATAATGAGATCAGCCTCAATCTTCTCTTCTCTCTTCCCAAAGCTTTCTTCGTTTCCTCCCAACCCACACTGTTTCAAAACATGTGTATATGGGCCTTGTTGACTGTTTCACAATTGTTTTTCCACTTTCAAATAGTCCTTGAAAATTACTGCAGTGTATTTTAAAATGATGATTTCCCCTGTACGCAGGCTTCTGGTGTCCCCAGCTTTATATAACAGAAATATTTTAATGGAAAAAAAAAGTAAATCCAAAGTAAGTCACTGAGTATTTGATACAGGAAATTAGAGAGAAGGACATTTGCATGTTGAATGACTGATAACTTAAAATTTTTGTCTGGAATTTTGATATTGTTAAAAAGAGATTGCATAATTTACTAACTAAACTAGATGGTTGATTTTCTTCATGTATTCATGAATATGCAAAAACAATTCTTTGAAGATTAAGTTACTTAGGACGATTTTAGAATGTATCTAAAATTTGAAGATACTTGCAAATACTCACGCCTGTCTGGGGAGGGGTTGTTCTTCATTATGTCTGTGTGGGATAGGCATTCAAACTGTGGTTAAGAAAAAGTTTCAACTGAATTTAAAACTAATTTAAATTACTCTGGCTGTGTGAATGTAAATGCAGGGAAAACCTGTATATGCATGTTTGTAAAACAGTTTTTATTAAAATGGTTGATAAATATTTAGGCAAAGTAATAACACACTTGGCATGTGCCCATGCTCGCATTTAATGCTGTGAATTGCTAGGGGTTTAGAATCACGGCAAAGTTAAATCAGGGGGAGGGACGGGGGCTGCGTGAATCTGGGAGACATTGGCTTGTTTCTGGTAAAAGCTGACTCTACCACATAAAGGACCCAGAAGTCGGTCAGAGGCACTGGATTCTATCAGATTGGGTGACAGTCTCTGTTTAGCCATTAATACCTATAAAATCTTGGGCAGGGCATTCTAATGCTTCCGATATGTGAAAAATCTGCAAGTTATATGGCCAGATTTATGTTATTAAAAGATAATTTTTGAGGGCTGCACCTATGGCTCAAAGGAGTAGGGCACCGGCCCCATGTGCTGGAGGTGGCGGGTTCAAACCCAGCCCTAGCCAAAAACTGCAAAAAAAAAAAAAAGATAATTTTTGAATCTGAAGAGAATTGACTAAAGAAAATAGGATTAGGATGGCAAAAAAAAAGTTAGGCTACTGAAAAATCTTTGTACTAATTTTAGACAGAGAGAAAAGGGTGAAACCCATACAGAGTTGCCTTTGCGCCCTTTGGCCAAGCTCCCCTGATCTCAGCACTCACAATAGATTTGTGGAAACTAGAAAATTATCACTTGGAATATACTATTAACTAGACCATAAAATTTACTAAAATGTCAGCATTTTTTCACTAATGTTTTTTGTTCTGAGGTTCAATCCAAGATCACATGTTTAATGGAGTTTGTTTTTATTATTTATTTATTTTCTGAATTATAGCCTAATGATCCCAGTGGCATAGACTAGGCGAATTGAACCAATGAAACAGAAGGACGTAGATGGGAAACAAAATTTGAATCCAGGAACAACGGGCGAGGTTACTGAACGGATCTGAGCTACAAAGCCAAGGACAGGATCAGGGATGATCTGTAGTTTCTGGCTGGAAGAGCTAAGTGGATGGTGGGGACTTGTATTGGGACAGAAAGAGTTGAGGATGAGATAGGAGGATGTTTAGAAGGAAAACCATGAGTCTCAATTTAGATTTGTTAAGATGTGAAAGCAACCATGGATGTAAGACATTTAGATCAATAACTACCACATGTGTAGGTACTAAGTGTTCAGTAAGTGACAGCTGTGATGAGAGGGGCATTTTCATTATTATCACGATCATTAACAGCAGTGAGAATTATCAGCATCACATCAGGTGGCAAAGAAACTTTCTGCGAAGGTGCCAGTGACAGAGGCTGTCCTGTTTGGTTACGTACTTTTCTGTCTGCAATGTTTTAAGAGACTTCTCCAACAGAAGTGTAGGGGGAAGATTCCAGGTTTGTTTGGGGACACAGAAGGCTACATCTGAGATATTCCCATCCTTCTTTTTTGTTTTTATAAGATAATTTCAAAAACTAAAACAAATCATGCCAAATCTTATAGACAATAGAAAAAGAGGAAATACTTCAAAGTCATTCTACTTCATCTGGATAAACCTGATATTAAAATTGGAAAAAAAATTATTATAAAGGGAAATTACAAACATAGTTCACTTATAAATGAGGATGCAATATCCTAAACAACATTCAGTTCTTTAAGCTGAATGTAATTTTGTTGTAACATGACAAGTTGAGAGGGTTCGAGGGGTATAAAAGGGTACAGGGGTGTAAGAAAATGGAAGACGTTTAGTGAGTTGGAGGCAATGATTAAAGATGAGATTAATAAAGCAATTTGGGAGCCTGGCAAGAGGGCTCAAGCGTCTGCTAAGGCGTTTGGAATTTATCCCTGTGAAAAGAAGATTATAAAATTTTATCATATCAAGCTATTTATCAGTGGGTAATAATGAAATACTAATGTCAAAAATCTTCATGAATAAGGTTGGTTTCCTGTGTTCAGTCCATCCCTAACCACAGTGCTCTCCAGAGTAGCAATGCAGGCATCTTGAGGGGGAGAGAATGGTGAATTTAGCAAAGAGTCACTGTTGACTTTGACAGACCTATTTTTAGCAGATTCCCCCCTGACAAAGGCCAGGAATGCTGCAGTTTGAATTGTGGTGTGACTTACCTCCCGAGCCCATCTTTAGCCACCACCCTTTAAGTTGGATGAATGAAAAGATGTAGGTGCTAAAAATGAGAGATTGCTCTTTATTTTCTACACAGGATGGCGATATATTTTAGATCATACCATATGCTTTATCTGGAGCAAAATAACAGAAGTTACTTTCAGCTGAGTTTAAAAAAAATCGGGCATCTACAAGGTAAGGAGGCAGGATCACTCCACGATGCTGTGGGGCATTTTCTTTGTTTTGTAAGTGGCCAAGTCACCCAGACTTTGCCCATTACCCGATTTTACAAATTCCAGCATGCATCTGCCCTTTACACCAATCATGGGCTATTTGGATTGTATAGCTTCTATTTAATCTTGGAGTGGGTTCACTCTACAACTGCCTTGAATATAGAACCCAGAAAAATGGGGCAGCTTCCATGCTGGGTGTGAAAACAAACAGGTTGTATACATATTAAGATATTATAAATTAAGCATTATTCTGCCATTCCAGGGACAGAAGGTCGATGCGCTTAAGATGGTAGAAGGGAATGAAGCAGAGAAGCAAAGATCCCTTCAAACCATTAACCATCCTTCATGCCTTCTTTGCATTTTCCCAGTGTAAGCATCTTTGGGCATTATACATATAACCTCAAATTATTTCATTGCATATATGCAAGTCCGAAGACTTAGATTACCAATATACTGTTGGTGACTGGTACAGAAAGTAAAGAGTGGACCTCCCTTATCCTTCTTACAGGCTTATATTAAATTTGCTCACTTCTGCGGGGCCTCGCTTGTGTCTTTTACTTATTTGAACTGCGTATCTATTATTCTTCCAAGTAAATGTACATGCTAAGCAGGAGAGAAAATAAATAGGGTTTGATACACTCACAACAAGAAAATGTTACTAAGAAAATGAATGTTTTCATTCAGAATTAGCACAGCAGAATCATTCTGTCCTTTCGCGGAAGCCCCTGGGGGTAAATGAAGTACCAATAAAGATTGATTTTACATAGGTCAATGACAGATAAGAGTGTGGATATTAAAAAATATAACCACTCCTACCTCATCCACAGAGTTGTTTAATTTTCCTGGTGTTATTTGAAGCAACAGTCAACTTTCTGCTTTGCTGTTCCTGTGTCTATACGGCCACTTCAGTGTTCAGTGAACAATTTATTGCTTTTATAATTGTAATAGTTAGAGGAGAAATAGAAAAGGAAATCTTTCATAATATTTGTGACATTTAAAAGTATCTTTGGAAGTTCTCTGAATAAGTATTTGTAGGCTTCTTTTTTACGGTAACAGAAGTGATATTTAAAAGCTTAATTTTTTGGATGACTTTAACATTATTGGCAGTGAAACCAAGGACTGTTAGTGATGCTAGTCCTGTTTTCACACCAGGATCTTTCTTCTATTTTTATCTTTTCTTGTTTTCACTGAGACAGTTATTTGCTATTACTTTACATTTTTAAACCTGTTCCAAAAAAGGCAATGAGGGGAAGGAATTTTATTGACTAAGTGGCGCCTCTTAAATGATGCTTCAAAGGGGCCTTTTAGGGGTGGTCCAGGAATGGTGCAAAGTCACTTAACAGATTGATCAGTTACTGACAAGAATCTATAGCACTAAATTTTTCACAGAGTTATCGAACACTACTCTTTCAAGGCAAGTCATCAAGAATAAGCACGTATATGATTCCAAAAGAAAAAAAAAAGGCACATTAGTTTGGAACACGTACACAATTATTTTAAGTATTAAAAACTATTGGTATAGACATAACTCATCACAAGAATCAAGAATCAAGTACTGTTTCACAGAAAGACATCCGTCAAATCCGTTTGATGTCATCCATACCCAGCATCAGCCCTAAGACAGTACCTTCTGAAACCTTGGGGAGTTAGAAAGTAGCCTGCTTCACCTCTCTGCTCCCCTCTCTGTTCACAGCTCACTCTGTTTTCTTTTACATTAGCTCAAATCCACTATGATGCATAAAACAACAAAGCCTGGACATTACTTGAAGAAAAAGATCAACCACAATTCTGCATTTAAAAGTCCTTCACTGGAGTCAGTTAATGGCACATTTATAATTATTCAGGCTATTGCTATTTTTAAAAGGCTTGTGGATTTAAAAAGATGCTGACTTGTTCAGACAACATCTGAAATCCTTAAGTGCTGCTTTTACAAGAAATGAAGAATTTTATCATCGTGGTTCAAAATATTCATCTCCACATATTTTATGGGAACAAACCACAGTTCCCTGGACTTGGTTGTGATGCTACCTGTATCTGGCTCTTGACGGGTTCCTAATTATTGTTTCCATGGAGTCATTTATTTATTTATTTTTTATTAAATCATAGCTGTGTACATTCATGCGATCGTGGGGCACCATACACTGGTTTTATAGACCGTTTCACATATTTTCACCACACTGGTTAACATAGCCTTCCTGGCATTTTCTTAGTTATTGTGTTAAGACATTTACATTCTACATTTACTAAGTTTCACATGTACCCTTGTAAGATACACCGCAGGTGTAATCCCACCAATCACCCTCCCTCCGCCCACCTCCCTCCCCTCCCTCTCCCCCTTCCCCCTCTTCTTAGGTTATAACTGGGTTATAGCTTTCATGTGAAAGCCATAAATTAGTTTCATAGTAGGGCTGAGTACATTGGATACTTTTTCTTCCATTCTTGAGATACTTTACTAAGAAGAATATGTTCCAGCTCCATCCATTCAAACATGAAAGAGGTAAAGTCTCCATCTTTCTTTAAGGCTGCATAATATTCCATGGTGTACATATACCACAATTTATTAATCCATTCATGTATCGATGGGCACTTGGGCTTATTCCATAACTTAGCAACTATGAATTGGGCTGCAATAAACACTCTGGTACAAATATCTTCATTATGATGTGATTTTTGGCCTTCTGGGTATATGCCTAGTAGAGGAATTATAGGATTGAATGGCAGATCTATTTTTAGATCTCTAAGTGTTCTCCAAACATCTTTCCAAAAGGAATGTATTAATTTGCATTTTATGAATGATAGGAGAGGTCTTATTTACCTTTCTGGGAAAGATTGGCTGAGGTGCTAGTGGTGCCGTAGTTGGGAGTCACTTCTAGAATCCTCCAGGATGCTTTAAGTACTCTTCCCACTCTGCACATATTCTGTTGATTTCAACAAATAATGATTGATGTCTGCAGTAAATCTGTAGGCGTCAGTGATATTCTTCCCATCAGAACACACAGAGATTGGTCATCCTTTACAGGAAACATCATAGGCAGAATGCGCTAGTTTATAAAGGAGCATCTCAGCCATCCTCAGAGTAACCTGTGCAGTCAGATCTGCTGAGGAGTTTCTTATGAAATCACATTTGGTCACAATGTTTCAGGTGCAGTCTCAGAGACCCACGACAGAAACAAGACATCCTATCGATTCTACATCCTTGATGTAGTTATGAAATTATGTCTCCTCATCTCTAAGAAACTATTATTTAGTCATCATTTCTTCCAGAACTACAGTGGTAGATAATGATACTACGTTTACCTTGATCCCATTCCCATAAACATCATAGCGACCAATGTGATAATGTAATTCTTACCAGTTTCTTTCTTGATTAAAAATTCTTCAGCAAATGTGGTCCTTCTTAGAAAGCCCCCACACTGTAATAGACAGGGTCATGCCCAGCATGGTGACCACTTTTCAAATTCACTCGCCCCCCCCCCCCCACTCATTAATCACTGTCTTTTTTATCCACTAAGCTCTGGTTGCATCTGCTTATTGTTAATTCTGTAAAATACCCAAGTGTTTTCCCATCTGAAGACCTTGTTCCATGTCTCCACTGCCTAATGGTCTCTTCCTCAGGCCCCATCTGTTCATCCTTCAAGTCCTAGCTGGAAAGTCACTTTCACAGGGAGCCTTCCCTCACTCCCCACTGCAGACTGGGTGTTTGGTGCGGCCGTCACATAACACCACTCACTTCTCCTTCAGAGTAGTACAGGAAGGTTCTCGTGTGGTTGCTTCTATAATGGGTGTCTCATCACTGTACTTTCAGGGGGCAGAGAGACCAGGCCTGCCTAGCTCATGTGTTGTCTCCACTGATTTGCTTGCACATTTAACAGACATTTTTTGAATGAACAGACCCTTAACAAATGAAGCTAAAACCTCATCAAGCGTATTGCAAACACGGTGAGAAAGAAATACTAAAATGAAGGAATTGGCTAATGGAAATCGGTGAGCAACTTCTCACTACTTCTGCAACACTTTCCCGGGTGTAGACACTTCAAGAAGAAACATGGAGAGATGGTGTATACTGCCATGAAGCAGAATAAATTATTCATTTTATTTTAATTTTTTTATTACCTTGAATTTTTTAAATGTAGCTCATTATGAAGCTGATATAACTATTCTTTTTTTTTTTATTTGTGCCTAAGAAGTTTTTTCTTCATTTCCTAATATTATAGAGGTACAGAAGTTTTGGTTACACAGCTTGTTTTGTATGTCTGGGTCAATGCTGCCTCTCACCCCGCCGGTGTGCATGGTGCCTGTTAGGGATGGATTCAAACATCCCCTCTTCCACCCTCCCACCCGCCATGTTTTAGTTGAGTTGGACTTCTATGTGTGCACATCAGTGTTGATCAATTAGTTCCAATTTAGTACTGAGTGCATATGTGGCATTTGTTTTACCATTATTGTGATACTTCATTTAGAAGAATGGTTCCCAGTTTCATCCATGTTGTGACAAAAGATACTAGATCACCATTTATTTTAAGGCAGAGTGGTATTGTGGTGTGTGTGTGTGTGCACCACATTTTATTAATCTATTCATGTATTGGTAGGCACTTGCATTGTGTCCACAAACTTGCTGCTGTGAATTGTGCTGCAGTAAACACTTGAGTACATTTGTCTTTTTGATAAAATGACTGTTTTTCCTTTGGGTAATTATGTGGAGGAATGAACATCATGCTTGCAAGGACAGTCACTGGTTCTTAACGCATGGAAGGAAACACTGAGAGCAAGAGCAAGACAGTCCCCTGGCAAGCCTAGAGATAGCCTGTAACTTAGAGGCAAGCGCCAAGTAACTCCGTGTTCCAGAATGAGATAAGATCGGGCACACGATAGTAAGCAGGTGTTAAACCTTACACATTTCATGGTACTTCACTGTGGGCGCTGTGGAGAAAGAGCACGTAGTTTCTTTTGTGTGTGCTCCTTAAGCACGTAGCCCCTGTACATCACTACTTAGCACTCTTCACACCTGTTGTGTATCCCCTCAATAAATAACCACTGCAAAAGTTGTTGGGGGCTCTACGACACCTCTGGTGAGCCTCACCTCTTCCATCTTGTACTCCTTAAAAACATTTTTTTAGAGAGAGCCTCACTTTATCACCCTCAGTAGAGTGTGGTGGTGTCACAGCTCACAACAACCCCCAACTCCTGGGCTTAGGTGATTCTCGTACCTCAGCCTCCAGAGTAGCTGGGACTACTGGCACCGGCCACAATGCCTGGCTATTGTTTTGTTGCAGTTTGGCTGGGCCAGATTCAAACCCGTCACCCTCAGTATATGGGGCCAGCACCCAACCCACTGAGCCGCAGGCACTGGCCTGCAGTTTGTACTCTCAATCCATATTCTGGCTGTTTCCTTCATGCGGTTCTGACATAATTACCTACAGGCAAATGAAATGGTAGATCTACTTTCCGTTCAGTGAGGTGTCTCCATACCACTTCCCACAGAGGTTGTACTCATTTGGAGTTTCAACCACAGGGTATAAGAATTCCTTTCTCCCTCATCCACACCAGTATCTGTCCTTCTGAGATACTTTTGCTAAGAGCCATTATCACTGCAGTTTGTTCACATCTCACTGTGGTTTTGATTTGCATCTCCCTAATAATTAGAGATGTTGATATTTTCATATGTTTCCTGGAGATTAGAGATGTTGAGCATTTTTTCATGTTTCCTGGTCATTAATATATTGTCATTTGAAAACTTTTTATTCATATCTTTTATCTGTTTTTTAATGGGGTTGTTTGATTTTTTTCTTTCTGATCTGCTTGAGTTCTTGGTAGATTCTGGTTATCAGCCCTTCTCAGATGTATACTGTGTAAATATTTTCTCCCATTCTGTAGGTTGTCTATTTGCTCTATTAAATGTGTCTCCGGCTGTGCAGAAGCTTTATAATTAGATCAGGTCCCACTTATTTATTTTCGTTGTTGCTGTAATTCCTTTTGGGGTCTTCTTCAGAAGTTCTTTACCTAAGATATTGATAAGAGTTTTTCCAGCATTGTTATTAGAATTTTTATAGCTTCCACTCTTGTTCACTTCCCAGCCGGAGTGTCTGACCTACTGGCATGTTTGGTCTCAGGGGCAGGCACAGCCTGGAGACATGTCCGTAACAGAGGAAAAGCCTCTGGTGTAGAGGAATGAACACCAAGTTTGCAAAGGACAGTTACTGATTCTTATCACATTAAAAGGAAACGCTGGGAACAGGACAGTCTCCTGGCAAGCCTAGAGACGTTTTGTGATTTGGGGGCAATCCCCCAAGTAACTCAGTGTTCCGGAATAAGATGAGATCAGTCACTCACTCATAAGCATGTGTTAAACATGGACGCTTAATAGTTCTTCATGGGGGTTGTGGGGAAAGAGCACGTGGCAATCCTTACTCACACAGCCCTCATACGTCATTACCTTAACTCTCCACACCTGCTGTGTATAACCTTAATAAATAGCTGTTGTGGAGGGGACTCTGGGCTATCCTGCACTTAAGGTCAGCCCACATCACCCAAGCTCGTACTTCTAATCCATGTCACACCCGGTTCCTTCCTGCGGTGACCGAGACCAGGGCCTTATGGGTCGTGACACGCTGGTACAGAGAAACCTTGGGAATAGCTAAACGCCTCCCAGAGGGAAGGCCTGAGCACCTCAGTCTCCGGATTGCTACTGGGGTCCAGATGCTCTTCCACTCTCCTGGGCCTCACGACATCAGCCCAGCCCTGCAGTCTAAGCCCACATGTGGATGATCCCTGCACACCCAGCCTCATCCCCCAGCACTCCCTCTGGTTGCTGTGAGGGGTGTGGGTTGTGGCAACAAGCCCGCTGGGGCCAGAATTGCTCCCTGTTATCCCAGGAATGGGGTGATGGAGATGAAGAAAAGCCCAGGTGAAGGGAAGCTGGCCTCCGGTTCTTCACGCCACTCTTCTGCTGTGGAGGGAACATTCCTGTGTCCACTGTTTGCTGCAGGTCCCTGAGTGGGGTCGAGCATCCTCCTTCCCCTGCCACCTGACCATGGGCTTCTTCATATCTGGTCTGCTCCACTGACATCCACTCTGCTCCTTTTTCTTTTTCTTGTCTTCACAGCCCTTGTCAGTGGGGACGCTGGACACCTCTACTATCTCTTTCCGTCATTACACCCAGACTGAAACTTCTCCAGCTCACCTCCGTCAAACCTTCCAGTCCCCAGCAGGACAGTCCCCCGAGTGCCGTCCCTACTCAGCTCTCCTTGGATGTAACTATTCTGATCTCTGTGATAGATTCTTCAGTCTAAATAAAGTGATATTCTGGTTTATATATAAATCCTGTATTATTTTAGTTAAATGATGCAGTCTTATAAGACTAAATACCCCTCTTCTGGTGCAAAGAATGAGAACATCTCAGAAGACAAGATATTTCAACCCTGCAAGGCTGCAGTGGGCTTTAAATTAGAGGTACGAGCACAAGCTGAGAGTAGAAACCTAGGGCCCTTTAAGGCTTTTTAAAAATATATGTGGAAGGAACTTCAAGTGTATAGGATAGGAACTAGTGTCAGATAGGATGTAGGTAGGATACAGAACCAGGTGTTTAATAGTCAAAACAGTGCATAGGGGAGAATAAGGTTGAGCAGACCTGGAGAGAAGGCTGGGAAAGCCACCAGGCAGAGCGTCGCTTTTGTGATGACAGCACCAACAGTAATACGCTGTGGGTTCCCAGCCTCCATGCATGCAGCATCATAGCAAATCTAAATGTAATGCCTCCTATGAGTCCAGATGGGGTGGACCTTGTAAGCTGTTCTGTCTCTTTAGGGATACAGGAAAATGAGGAGTGTGCACGGCAGTGCCTGGATTAAGTCAGGCTCCGGAGTCTGAATGCCTGGTATGGAATCGCAGCACTCCATGGTTCTGTGACCTCGGGCAAAGCCTCTAGCACTTCAGCATTGTTTTCCTTTCTGTAAAATGGGAATAATAAAAGCACCAGCTTGTGAGAATTAGATGGGACCTTACAAGGTCAGATAATTAAGTTCATGAACCTCATCTTAGAAAACGCGCTATAGACCTCACTGCTGAACATTGCAGAGGTCACCAGTTGGCGGGGACCACTTTGAAGGGACTGTAGTGACATTCAGCAATGAGGAAGCCACACTTTTCCTAAGAGCTTGTGAACGTAATTGTCAGACCCCAAATCTATACAGCAAATCTATCATAGCACATAATATTGCATAATTGTAATAATAAAGCCCTAAACAAGTAAGCTACAATGTCCAAAATAGTGTAAGAAGGATTCACAGGAGAAGAAAGGGCAGCAGGGAGGGTGAAGGAGGCGGCGGTCTGAGCTGAGTGAGCCTGAATTCATGTCAGACAGCCAGGTATGAGTTAGTAGGGGAGAGTATCTGATTAAAAAATATCAAGAACATATATTGTTACTGTCTGCACAGTAAAAACTCTATTGGCAGATGGGCTTAGTGATCCAAAGAAGAGCAAAGATGAGGCACAAAGATTAGCACCTTAAACCTTGGACAGTTTCCTTAAACTTTTAAAAATGTATTTAGGTAAAATGCAGTTAATAAAATGTAGTAGAAAGCAAGTAGCAAAGAGATTCAGAGACATGAAAAGTAAAATTCGTATTTAAATAGAGACATTCTTTCCTGTTAAAGGGAAGTCTTGATATAACATGTCCTGTCAAATCACTGTGGTTTGCATTTGTGAAGCTCCTGATGTGTGTAAACTGTACAGTGACAACTGAAGGATAGTTACCAGTGTGGGGAAATTCTGAGCAATAGTTCTCCCGTTTATATAATGAAGAATTTTATCTCAAAAATAACACTGCCTTGCAGGAAACAGAAAAAACACTGTGACAGAAATAAAAGAAGAGTTCGGTTCACAGATCTTCTTCCCACACATTCTAGGCCAGTGGGTATCCATTTGCAACAACCTGTAACATTATTTATTGAAATCATAATAGCGAGTCCATATTTTTCTAGGAAAGCACAAAATAGTGGTTTGGTAACAAGAAGCCACCTTGAGCAGTTAAAGCATATTGACGTAAAGCGCATTGGAATAGCAAGTGTTCCCAATAGTGCACAGGCACCGATTATAAGTCAGCCTGCAAAACAGTTGGCATGGGGAACTGTTACATAACAGAGCCAAACATTCGTTTTGAGTTGCTGGTTGAAACTCTATTGATAAACTGATGGCAATGGGACTGAGACAAGGACTGAGTGAGCTAGGAAGAACTGCCTGGAGACCCGGGGCTGTGGGCAGTTGAGTGTTTGTGCCTGTGTGCTTATAAAATAAATAAATACATTTGACAGAAAACAAAGGCTGAAAATTCAATTGACTAATAGAAAGAAAGTAGTGATAGCAAAAGTTCTAGAAGGAAGGAACATCAATGAGCCACAAAAAGTGATGTTACAAGTAAGATAATACTTTCCCATTTTCTGAAACTGCTGCTAATAATAGGCCTGAGGGGTCTCAGTTACCATTTACTAAGATCTGAGAAAGAGATGATAAAATGCATTTTAATTATGGAAAGCTAAACAGATTTACAGACTAATCTACTGATTAAGGAAATACCACCTGGGCGGCGCCTGTGGCTCGGTGAGTAGGGCGCCGGCCCCATATGCCGAGGGTGGTGGGTTCAAACCCAGCCCCGGCCAAACTGCAACAAAAAATAGGCGGGCGTTGTGGCGGGTGCCTGTTGTCCCAGCTGCTCGGGAGGCTGAGGCAAGAGAATCGCGTAAGCCCAAGAGTTAGAGGTTGCTGTGAGCTGTGTGAGGCCACGGCACTCTACCCGAGGGCAGTACAGTGAGACTCTGTCTCTACAAAAAAAAAAAAAAAAAAAGAAATAGCACCTGGTCTCAGGAAGTCTAAATGTTGCCATAGCAAGTTGTTCTTGAGTAACACATTATTTCTCAAGGCACAGGCCATGCGCCTACATAGAGAGCCTAAGAGAAAGGAAATTCTTGGGAACCATGTAATCTTTCCAACACTGAACATGGATTTGGCTCTTACTGCAGTAAAATTACAACGACATCTCTAAATGTTGAATCGTAGTTGCAGTAATAAGGAACTATGTTCCACAGACAGGGGTCATATGGTTTGACAAAACATAGCTACTAAATTAAAGCTATACAAATTTAATTCCACACAGAGAAATATTATATCCTATATTTTCTACAGGTTGTCATTAATATATTTGTGAGTTTTTGTCAAAAGTGTATATTGTGCCTATTAATTTCATATTTGTTCATCTTTATGCTACATTATAGGACAGTTCTCCTGATAGGCTTGGAGAGACCCAGAATTCTACCTTCTTATTTGCAATGGTTCTCATGAATAACTGTAGAATGTGATGGGAAGGCAACTTTCTAAGATGAGAGGAGCCTTGGCCAGAACACACTGGGCTCTGTTCCAGCTCCTGTTATACAAAGGACGTTTTCAATGCTGTAACAAGTGATTTCTGTTTACGGGAGGTATAAGACCCAGATGACTGCTTCGCAGGATACCTCAGCTGCTGTGCCAGTGAAGAGACTCTGTCCACACAGCGAGCTTTCCTGAGCCTAGGCATAGGGGAATTTGCCTTTCATCATGAATCGTAGGCTTCTGTTGTTCCTTGCTGCCAATGTGAAGTAGTAAATCCACTTCACATCACTTATGAAGTGGGGGTGTCCAGCTACACTGGACTCACCATCCAGTCAGGAACAAATGTACAGTGAATCTGCTTTGCATACATCTTATCATCTGAGGTTATGACTTCCAGCCCTGCTGTACACATCAGCCTCTAAAAGTTTTAATGATGAATCATGGCAATTTTAACTTAAATGCATTCATTTTGATATTCTAAGTTACACCTTGACTTCTGCAAAGTTTTGCTTTATTGTGTTTCTGATGTAACTTGTATTTAAACATGTATTTCAGATTGTTTGAATTAAATTTCCTTCCATTTATTTCTAACGAAGGAAAGGAAATTTCATTTACCCCAAACAAAAATTAAGTAACAATAAATTATCTTTTTATTCAAAAATTAATGGAAAATTTAGATGCTAGAAAAGGGACAGATATCAAATCAAATCATGCTCATGCCCTTTTCCCACTTCAGCAAGAAAGCAACAGTATTGATCTTGCCTTCCTTAAACAAAAATGTATAATGCCTTTTTCAGAAGGTCACGTTCAGTCTTCAGACTCACAGAATTCTATTCCAGTGATTTAAAATAGGGTTTCACAGGTAAATGGGAGGGCAAAACCCGCCCCTTCACGTAGACCCCTCACCAATACCGCACTTGAGGAAAAATAATAACAGAGTTCAGTTCTGACAAAGTCTATGTATACAATTCATCTATTCATGATATGAAATGTATTAAACCTTCAAATAGATTTTTTAAAATCCAGGTTTTTACGGGACCCAGGTTAATTATTCAGTGTTAGTAGAGCAGAAGTTCAATGTTACAGTTTCTGAAAGCAGAGTGTTTTATCTGCCTGACAAGCTGCAGCCACTTATGAAATGTTAACTTCTAAGGCAGAGAGTGTCTAGATCATGTTCTCTTATCAGCTATGTGATGTATGTAAACATATATTTGATAAATATATGTGCTTTTTTTTCCCCTAATGGAGGGAAAATGCTTGTGCTAAAGTACTTCTCAACTGCAATTCACCTTTCATCACTACTGTCTAGCATAACTAAAGAATGAAAAAGTTTATAAAAGTGATTCCCACTGGATTTTTTCTTTACAATAGGACAGTACATCCATGGAAAAATAAATATTGAGTGTTCATTTTGATGGGGATATTGTGTTCATTTAAGCCTGTAAACATATCAATTAGGTGACCTGGCCTCATTTTTTTGGAATGGATTTGGGTCGATATGGAACATGCACATTTTATATCATTCCATTTAGAGATGGCTTGGTGCTTTCTGTTTGAGACAGACTTTAGTGATGAGAAGAAAGTCCAGGAAAGGAGATAAAAAATGTTATTAAGCTATATGGAATTTTATGTGCCAGTCTTAACAGACCAAAAGTTTTCCTGCAAAAGAAAAAGAAGTTTCTTCTTTCTCTCTCCCCCATTACCTATAGAAGTCAGAGTTTACATAGGTAGAAATAATGCAAAATATTATAGAATAATATTCCTGGGAAATTTATGTTCTGGCAGGATAATTTGTGTCTTTTGGCCATAAAAATAGTATGTCATTTCTTTTGCCACCACAAACAATATGAGGCTGTTCGATAATAAAATCAGTTTTCTGTTAGTTTGCTTGTGGTGGAACACATAGGAACATCATAAATCGTTTCACTTGAAATATATATTGACTATGTAGTCTTAAAAAAAAAACTATAAATAAGCTTTGAATAAACTGATAAATTAGTGTTGTAATGAGCCCTGACAGTGCTGTGAAAGCATTTGCCTTACACAAGCGTGTGATTGGGGACTAACGCCCAGGCCTTCACGAGTACAGGGACACAGAGACACCTTTCAGGGACACCTTAATGTCTTCAATAATTTTTTTCCAATGAATTTTTATAGGGCCCTTCTTGATTCCTGAGAGACAGTCAGAAGATCTCTTATAATAGAAACTTGAAAGCCTTTTCTCAATACTTCTGTTGATGCTGATATTGGAACAAATGGCCCTTGCTCCAAAAGCTGCCCCTCAGTTTTAGGAGCTGTCTACCTGCCAGGTGAATCCTCCCAGTTTCAGGAGCCACCCACCTGCCAGGTGAATCCTCCCAGTTTCAGGAGCCACCCACCTGCCAGGTGAATCCTCCCAGTTTTAGGACTCACCTGCCAAATGAGTACTTCTGGGAAGAGTGTGAATAACTGAAAACAACTTAAGGAATGTTTCTGGATACGGAGTAAAAACAAAGGGTGAAGAGATGGACAGCAGTATTTTTTTCCTGAATTAACTGAATAAAACTAACAGGGGGCCCATCGGATGGGTCAGAGTCTGCAGATTTGGACACATTGAACAAAGGCTTGGAGAGGGTGCTGGAATAATATGATAAGATTTCCTAGACTAGGGATAAAAAGCTTTCTTCAAATTGTATAAGAAAGACGAGACTAAATTAAAAGTTGGAAATGAGAGCGTGCCTAAAATTTGGCCTGAATGAGCTGACATAACTTGTACTCTCACAGGTAGCAGATGAAATCAGAGGTCACTTTATACTTGGGAGCTACATTTTTAGTAAATTATTTCTATAAGCAGCAACTTAAATCTTGCTATCAGGATGAATAAAAGGAAAATTAAAGCTGAACTGTAGTGTTCTTTCCATCTTTCTGCCATTATAAATGTTATGCTAGATGATTCCTCTGTAAACCTGCGTCCTATCACACAACACTGGAATGATATAGAATAAATACCTTACTTGAAAATACTCAATGTGAATTTAATGTGGTTGTTTCAATTTTAAGGAGTAGAAACTGACATTTTTTTCAGTGTTAATTTGTAATAAAATGCCAATTTGTATAAAAAATAGCACTGAATTGATTAAAGCCCTTTAGCTTCTTAAAAAGACAGTAGTGACTCTCTGATTTCCAAGAACAGTTGTTAATATTAAAAATAACAGGATAATTAAATTTGATGGCATAAAATATGTTTGTTATTTGGTACCTAAAAAGAGAAGTACAAATATATTTAATTAGGGGAAACGTGTGGATAACATTTAAAAAAAAATGCTGGTACTCAGTGATAAGGAAGTAATAAGTATTTTTAGTGTCCGTGGTTAGTACACAAGGCACGCCCTCCTTAACTGCCTGCTGAGGTTAATTTTGGAAGTCATAAAGCCAAGATGGGGACACGTTTCAAAAGTTTTCTTTAGCAACTAGATTGAGAATTCTAGTAGCCGGGTATAGCAATGTCAGATTGCAAACCTGTAGCTCTCTGGGAAGCGATGCTATCCCAGCTCAGTGCCCTGTGTGTCTTTGTGCCTTTAGTTTTACAGACACCCTTCATTTCCCAAGTTCTGTGGTCAGCACCTTTCCCCCACCCCTCAGGGAGAACACTTCCTCTAGGTGTAGATTCTCTTGTCACAGTCTTCATTTTTCCTTCTAGGACTTCCGAATTTTCAGGATGATTTTACTCTTCACAGTGTGAAGTTCTGTGGGGTTTGACAAATGAGTAACATCATACTACCTGTTATGGGTTTAAATGTGTCCTAAAAAATATGTGTGTGTTTGAATCCCAAATCTCCGTACCTCAGAATCTGATTTTATTTGGGGATAGAGGCTTCACAGGGAAAATCAGGTTAAAATAAGTCTAATTCAATTAAAAAGATAAAATGGAGATGCAGACACACACACAGGTGAAGACCCTAAGGGAAGGTGAAGGCCGTGGTCAGAGTGATGAGCATCTACAAGCCAGAGAACACCCGGGTGGCCAGCAAACTGCATCAGCTGGGGAGACATGGAACTTTGCAGCCCCCAGAGGGAACTCACCCTAGTCCTCCCTCTATCTCAGACTTCAGCCTCCAGAACTTTGGGACAATAAAATTCTGTTGCTCTGTGCTACCCAGGTTTTGATAACTTTCATAGCAGCTCTAGGAAATGAGTTTATTTGCCACGACAGGATTGCATATTAAACAGAACAGTTTTACCGTGCCAAAAGCACTCCGTGCTTAGCTACTCATCTCCCAGTCCCTGTCCCTAAATGTTTGGGAACCACTAATCTTTGGAAGGCCTTCATAGTTACGCCTGTGAAATGTAACCTTTGAGTAACTGTTTAGATAATCACAGGCAGCTGTGAACACAGGCACACGTCCGCAGGAACAGAGACCCACACACACAAAGGAAGGAAGAAGAATGGACCTAGGTTCCAACTGTGACATCCAACTCTTCTTTGAAAATGTTAAGAATAATTAAATTTGGCAATGAAGTAGTCTAATGAGAACTGCCAGATCAAAGAATCCTTCTACTGCTTTGAGGCTGCACTTGGAGTCAGACAAAATAATAGGTGCTGTTGAAAAAACAGTAAAAACATAAATGCAAAGTAGATGCAAAATATTATATAAGTTACAAAGTTTAGTAACATATTAGGTCACTTGAAACTGAGGAGTCAGTCTATAAAAGAAATAATAAATTAATTGAATAGTGGAATTTGTTGAAAATGAAAACATCTGTCACTATCTTTTGTCTGCATAAGCAGGGGGTATAAATTAGATTTAAACGCATTATCAAAATATATGATGCGCAAAGCTTAAAAATGATATAATGTTTGTACCTAAGTATGAACTGGTGCTCAGAAAAAAATGTCAAAAATTTTAAATAAATTCTCTTAAAGCATGCATATAAATGGAGAAAAGTAAAGAAGACCTTCTTCTAGGGACAGAGATAACCACGGCCATTCTGGAGAAAGAGTTCCAAACTTGCTTTGAAGGGTGGACGAGGTGCCGGTGTCAGAAGACCTCAAAGGTGACCCTAGGCATATGCAGCAATAAGGTAGGTAGTGCTTTTTCTAGGACAAGTTTATACTTACTTGTCAGACCTCATATACTTTGAATGGTATACTCTGTACACTCTGATTTATTTAACCATTTTCACTTTGCCTAATTATAAACTATTTTACAGATGGGGGTCTTACTCTATTGCATAGGCTGATCTTGAATTCCTGGACTCATGTGACCTTTCCGCCTGAGTATCTGGAACCATAGACATGTACCATTGTACTTGGCTTAATTATTATTATTATGTTTGTTTTTTTTTGAGACAGAGTCTCACTATGTTGCCCTGGGTAGAGTGCCGTGGTGTCACAGCTCACAGTAACCTCCAACTCTTAACCTTAATGGCTTAAGCCATTCTCTCGCCTCACCCTCCCAAGTATCTGGAACTACAGGTGCCCACCACAAACCTGGCTATTTTTTGTTGTTGTTGTTGTTGTTGTTGTTGTGTAGCAGACCTGGGCTGGATGTATGTGGCTGGTGACTCACCTCTCCCTGGTCCTGACATGCACAAATGTTAATCTTAAAGTATTTGCAGTATCTCAAAAAAATACTGTGTGAGAAGTACTATCACAACAAGATATTCTAACCTCTAAGTTCACATTTAGCAAGGCTTCCTTATAAATAATCATTTTTTCTAGGGACAATATCTGTATGCATCATTATTTTGAGGTGGGCATGTTAAGGCCTTTTGTGTATCTCTTCGTAACCTGTGAGGATATATTGGTTTCTGCTGCTTTTTGGCACTGATTCCACCTTGTTTCTCTTCATTCCATGTCTTTCTGCTTATTTCCCAAACCCTACAACACGAGCTGAATGCCTTCAGTAGAACGCCAACTTCAGTTATCTTTGCTTCTTACCTTGTCATTTGTTTCTACTGTGACCAACAACACAGTTCTGAAAACCAGTCTAAAATATACCTTCTTTCGTTTTTCTTTCCTATTTGTGAAGTAGCTTCAGTTCCTTCTTCCACCCTGTTCTTCTTGCCTGGCCTCCAACACCATTTCCTTAGGACTCTCTTTCTCTCTCTAAGGCCACATCCTCCTAAGTTCTGTTTGCTTTTGTGTTTTATTTTTCTTCATGTGCTTGTTTTGCATTTTTGAGTAGGATTTGCAAATTAAGACTGTATATGCAAGAGTTTTGGGGAGGAATACTTTGTAATAAAAAGTAAGAAAAATCGGGCGGCGCCTGTGGCTCAGTCCATAAGGTGCCGGCCCCATATACCGAGGGTGGCGGGTTCAAACCCGGCCCTGGCCAAACTGCAATCAAAAAATAGCCGGGCGTTGTGGCGGGCGCCTGTAGTCCCAGCTACTCGGGAGCCTGAGGCAAGAGAATCGCTTAAGCCCAGGAGTTGGAGGTTGCCATAAGCTGTGTGAGGCCATGGCACTCTACCGAGGGCCATAAAGTGAGACTCTGTCTCTACAAAAAAAAAAAGTAAGAAAAATCAAGAATAACTAGGTGATTGGAAATTACAGAAAAAAAGGGAATTATAAGAGAAGGCGTGGACTTGGGAAGGGAGGTTTGGTTTGGGTCATTTGTATCTGAGGAACCGGTAGCAGGAATGTGGAATGAGCAGTTGAAATGCAGAATTCTCAGAAATCTGGTTAGAGCTAAGAATGCAGCAGTGATCAGCATAAAAGTATTTATTCAAAGCCTTTATTTAATGACATTCCTCAGAGTTTCCAAGTGTGATAAGAAAAATAAAAAGGATAGAATTCTGGGGCCCTAGACTTAATGGCTGGGTAGAAAATAGAAATTCTGAAACCGGGAAGCACTTGGTGGCTGAAAATGGCTTCTCCTGACAAAGAAAGTTGACATGTGATTTGACCTATATTAGGCATGGAATGTCTGACCTGTGAGATTTAAATTTCAGGGAAGGGAGAGGAGCAAAAATTACTTAAGGACAATGTGTAAGAAACTAAAGCACCAAGAGGCAGTCTGATAGGGTCAAGAAATTTGGTAGTAGGGAAATTTAAGTGAGACTTGCATGGAAAGAAAGATTTAGGAAGGAAATTCTCCATGAATTGCTAAAAATGTGACCATGTTCATAGCTCTAATAGTGGATGAACATTTCACTATGGCTAAATTAAAAAAATTTGATTGGTAGAGTTGAGGTACTAATCTGAGCTTCTCTGAGATTGTTTACTTGATTTTTAAGATTCATTCAGTAAGTAGGTAACTTTTCTATAGTGTAAAGAATCCTGAGGACTTAACACAAATCATGACAAGGGGAAAGTTACTGGCATTAGGGAAGAAGGAACAGTGGGACCAGCAGAGAGGCAGAGAAGAATTCTGGGTTTCCCATCAAGGGAACAGGGCAGTTCCAAGAGACAATCAGTTCAAAGATGACATTGTGCATGTGAGTTGTGAATGTCTGGAGCAGAGAACGTTCAAAGATCGTAAAGTGAAAGTGCCAGGAAGGGCGTCAAGAGGAAGTCGTGTGCTAATTATAAGTGGGTATGGCTGCGATAAAGGAGGATACCACATTCTTTCAGTGATAGAGTTTGACCATTGGTATTTTATCACTAATTTATACAAAGTAGATCTGAATCATAAAATCATAAAGTTTTAAAACTGGAATGACTATTTGAGATACATGTGTTGAACTGACATCATTTTGCTATTAAGAAACTGGAGACAATTTAGATGATCCAAAGTCACATTGCAAGTAAGTAACTTACCACCTGCCGCATGTAATTTAACGCGTCCTGTCTTAACTCATACTGAAGCGTGCTTTCTATCACGTGCAGAATATCTTTGGAATTTGCCCTTTGATTAGGGACTTTCTGATTTTCAAGTAGCACTGAGGTAAATTTGAGCGCACGTGAATTCCCTTCCCTGTATAATACTATGATATCCCATCTAACTTAACCTTATGTACTGAAGGTCTGATCTTTCACATCACAGGACCGCAAGCAACTTATTCCTGCTTGGCAGAAAAGCATCCCTAGAAAGAGCAGTCTAGAAGGAAAAAGAAAAAAATCTTTTAGACAGTAATCCTTCTACTGTGATCAAAAACCAGAGAAAAGGACTATGGTCCTGTGTCTGCCCATGTTAGCTAAGTCTCAGTGAGTAACACAAGACTTAAGGCTTCAGAAGCATATAAAGAAAGGGCCTTTGCATCCCTGGAGATAGTCAGTAGAGGCCACGTGGGAGCCTGAACTTGAACCGTCACTGAGCTGTGACCAGCTCTGCCTCCCTTCCCCCCTCAGCCGTGGTATCCAAGCAGTCCTACTGGAGTCAGGACTTTCACGCTCACAAAGCAGAAACAAAGCTGCTCCACCACAGACTCAGTTGTGAGACCCCTTGGAAAGCCAGAAATCCCATTCCCTCCTAATAAAATGACAGCGTGGTTTTGGGGAGGCCACGTGGGCAACCTAAAATTCTGCCTTTACCTGGTGGTAATGAGAAGTGGTGTCAGAAAAAGCCAATTGAAACAAAATTTAAACAGGATACAGTAATATAATATTAAGATGCTCAGGTTTCAGTAGAAAATTGTTCAAAAAGCAAGTACCAGGAAGATCTCCAACTGAATTTAAAAAGTCAACTGAAAGATGTAAACACAGAGAGGACAGAGATGGTAGAATAATCTAGCAAAGATTTTAAAGCAGCTAGGGGGAAAAAAGTCTTCGACAAGCACTTACAATTATCCTGGGATGAAAGGAAAAAATAGAACGGCTCAACAAAGAAATGCAGAATTTCCACAAAACACCAAAAGATATAAAGAACCACCCAGAGACAACTTCAGAACCTAAAAATTGTAATAACAGAAATAGAAATCTCCGTGGATGGACTTGACTGTAGAATGGAGGAGATGAAAGAAGAGTCACTGGAACAAAAGCTGGAAAAAATCAGAAATTATCAAGTCTGAACAAAGAAAAGAAAATAGACTTAAAAACAAAACTGAACAGAATCTCGGGGACCTGTGCTAATAGCTCAAAGTTAATAACACATCTAACATTCGTATCATCAGAGTCCTCAGAGAAGAGGAGGAAAAGCAAGACTGAAGGACAAAAATTCAAAGTTAAATAATGGCTCACAACCACAAATTCAATGAGACATGGACCCACACATTCAAGAAATGATCAAATCTGAACCAGAATAAGCTCAAAGAAATCCTCATCAAGACACATCATCAAGTAAAACCTAAAGGGAAAGAAAACACCTTGAAAGCAAGCAGAGAAAAAAAGACACCGTATCTCTAAAGGAAAAAATCAATCAAATGAAAGAAGATTTTTTTTTCTCATCAGAGACACAAAGAACAGAAGGATTAGCACAATAGGAAGAGACGATCACCCAGTGTCCCATATCCAGTGAAAAGATCCCCAGGAACAAGAGAGAGATCAAGACATTCTCAGACGACGAAAAACTAAGACAATTAATTGGCAGCAGAGCTACCCCCCAAAATGGGTAAAACAAGTTCTCTAAAAAGAAAGGAATGATAAATGGGGAATCTTGAGACCACAGGTGGGAAAAAAGAACACATGAGACCACAGGTGGGAAAAAAGAACACTTTACATGAGTCAACAATGTAAATTTTCTTGGATTTGCTAAGTTAGGTTTGATGGTTAATGCAAAAATTTTAACACTGTTTGATAGGGTTCCATATGCATGTAGAGGAAATATTTAAAATAATGTATTGCAAACAGCATAGAGCAAGGGATATAAAGAAAACTGAGTTTCCTATACTTCACTGGAACTGAGAAAAATGATGCCTACATTTGACTGTGACAATAAGTATTTATATTGTAAAATTTGGAGCAATCACTAAAACAAAAAAAAACAACCAAAGACTATACCAAGAAATAAACTATGAATCCCCACAGGTAAATCAAAATGGAATTCTCAGCAAACATGGGAGGACGTGTATCTTTTTGAAATAGTGATAGTGACTTCATTTCCTTTAGACGTATACCCAATTTTTTTTAGGAAGCATCCTCCATAATGCTTGTACCATTTTACATTCCCATCAACAGTGTACAGGGTTCTCTGATCTCCACATCCTGGTCAACATTTGTGCATTTTGACTTTTTGAGAACAGCCATCGTAACAGGTGTGAGGTGACATGGGGGTGACATCCTAACAGGTGTGAGGTGACATCTAACCTGGCTTTCTTGCATTTCCCTGATGGTTAGTGACACTGAGTAGCTCTTTCTATACTTTTGGCCATTTTTATACATTCTTAAAAAAAAAAAAATGTCTGTCCAGGTCCCTGGTCCATTTTTAAATAAGGTTGCCCTTTTTGCTACTGAGTGGTATGAATTCCTTTTATATTTTGGATAATAATTTGTTATTGGATATATGGTTTCCAAACTTTTAAAATATTCCATAGATTGTATCTTTACTCTGTTGATTATTGTTGTGGTTGTGCAGAAAATTTCTCATTTGATGTAGTACCACATGTTTAATGTTGCTTTTGCTGCCTGTGATTTTGGTATCATATCCAAAAAATCATTTCCAAGCCAAGACCAATGCTGTACACTATTTCCCTTAATTTTTTATTCTAGGAGTTTTAAATTTTCAGGTCTTAATGTTCACATCCTTAATCAATTTTGTTTGATTGTTGTGTATGGCATCAGAAAAGAATATAGTTGTTTATTTTTTTTTTCATGTGGATATACAGTTTCCCCAACACATTTATTAAAGAGGCAATCCTCTTCCCATCATGTGTTTTGGCACCTTTGTGAAGATTAGTTGACCGTATATTTTGGGGTTTATTATTTATGGGTTTTATATTTTTTTCTATTGATCTATGTCTGTTTTTATCCCAGTTCCATACTGTTTTGATTACTGTAGATTTGCATTATAATATAAATCAAAATCAGAAAACGTGATTCCTCCAGCTTTGTTCTTGCTCAGACTGCTTTAGCCATTTGGGATTTTCTGTGGTTCTTTATGACTTTCAGTATTTTTTTCCCATTTCTAGGAAAAAATGCTATTGGAATTTTGGTAGGGATTGCACTGATTCTATCAATTAGTATTTCTAGTATTTACATTTTGATAATAATAATTATTTTGATACATGAACAATCTTTCCATTTATTTGTGTCTTCTTAAATTTTTTTGTTTCATTGTTTCATGTGGTTCTCAGTGCAAAGACTTCTCACCTTATTGGTTAAATCTATTTCTAAGCATTTTATTCTTTTTGATATTGTTGTAGATGGGATTGTTTAATCCCGTTTTAGATAGTTCATTTTTAGTGTACAGAAACATTTTTGTATGTTGATTTGATTTTTATGTTTTTTTCTGTTGATTTTGTATTTAGCAACTTTATTGAATTTATGAGCTCTAATTTTTTCTTGAGTTTGATTTTCTGTATGTGAAAGCATGTAATCTACAAACAGATAATTTTACCTTTTTCTTTCTCATTTTGAGATATTTTCTTTCTTTCTCTGGCCTAATTGCTCTGGCTAGGACTTCCAGAACTGTTGCAATAGAAGCAGGAACAGGCATTGTGCTCTTGTTCCTGGTCTAGCGGAAAGTATTTCAGCTTTTTACCAATGAGTTTGTGAGCTGTGACCTCACCACACAAGGCCTTTATTATGTGAAGTATACTCTCCCTATACCTAATTTTTTAAGGCTTTTTTTTTCATTAAAAGATGTTATATAAGCTTTATCTGTAATAGCTCCAAACTTTAAACAATATTGCTATCCTTCAGCTAGTAAGCGGTCAAAATGTGATACAGCTATATCACAGAAAACTACAATGAAGATATTATCACTACTTAAAACTAAATTGATGTCACAGTATTGATCATAAATGAGTTACTACTTATATGCAATAAAAGAATGAAAAGATTCAGACATACAAAATAACACATCATCTTCTGATATAGTATTTCTCAGTGTGTGTTTTTTTTTTCTTTTTTTTTCACAGCTATAGCCACTTTTTTAAATAAACAGTAATCACTTCAAAGCAGTAATACATTTTGGCAGTGCTGTTTCAACCCCCGGCCCCCAGACTGACAGCACTGTCATCACTAAGGCAGCAGCGGGAACCGGCCGCATCCGGAGTGAGCGACAGCCCTGCCCAGCCTGACCTGCCTCTCCAGGTCTCCACTGGCTTCCTGAGGACTCAGAATTGTCACCAAGAACTCCTGATGCTGTCACTGGGGAGAAAGCCAAAGCAAGTGAAAATATTTTACTCTCTTCAAAACTGAGCATTGACTGTACCTGCTGGGGAAACTTCATCGATTACAAAAATAACTGAAGTATAGGAGAAAAAAATGTGGTTTGAAGAGCCAGCCTGACTTGAGAACTGTGCAGGTGGAAGGAAGGGAGCAGAGGGGAGAACAGAGCAGGTAACACCGACTGTGGCCTCTTAAGATATTTGTAAAACAATCTAGAATCCAAGTCAGACCTTTTGTCGCTGCTCTCTGGGGTGAACCACGGTCCTGCCTCTGAGTCCAGCGGTCAAGCCACGGAGTCTCTGTGTCAGCTGCACTGATCCAGCCTCTCCACACAGCAGCTGGACAGCCCCGAGCAGAAGTGAGATCCAGTGACTGTCTGCTGGAAACTTCCCCGTGTCCCCCACCCAACTCCCACCTGGACGCATAAGGCAACACCAGACCACCCCCAGCACACTTTTCTTTCCTTCTGAATTTGCTTCAATTGAGTTGCTTAAGCAGCGCCTGTGGCCTCGTGGGAGGAGGAGGCCTCCCCTGAGGAGACCTGAGCCTGCACCGCCTCTGACGCTCCCCCCGCACTGTCAGTGCTTCAGCCACCCGGCAAACTGTCCCTGAAAATGTCCCTCAGCCCCCCTGCCTGGAAGCCAGGCCCATCCCCAGCTGCCAGGCCCTTCTCTCCATGCCTGGCCGGGTCTCCTCACGGGCCATCCTTCCCGGGTCAGCAGGGAACCAGGCCCCTTTGTGGGCTCCAGAAGCCACTGGAGCAGTGGCTTGGGAACATCCAGCCCAATGTCTGCACGGAGGTCGAAGTTAGGATGTCAGCCCTGGGCCCGGCACCTCCTGGGGCTCCCCTGGCCCTGGGTGGGCACCTGCTGGGGCTCCCCTGGTCCTGGGCACACACCTCCTGGGGCTCCCCTGGCCCTGGGTGTGCACATGCTGGGGCTCCCCTGGCCTTGGAAGTGCACCTCCTAGGGCTCCCCTGGCCCTGGGCGGCACCTGCTGGGCTCTCCTAGCCCGGAGCCGGTGCCCCTTGGCTCACCTGGCTCTGGCCAGCCTCTGGTTGGGGGGCTGTCAGGGACAGTGAGGCAGGAGGAGGGGAGCTACAGCAGCTGTTTCTGTGTCCATAGGGCTCCCCTGCCCGGGGTCATTTCTCCAACACACAGTAGCATCTGCTTAAATTCAAAGTTGCCTCCGCTTTCTCTGCCTGGGCGACACACACGGGGCTCACTACTCAACTGCCTCAGGATGTTGCCAAATCACCTCTTCAAAGGGCGTTTTATTGTACAACCCCCTTCACCGCCCTTAATGCTCCGTATCCCCTTCTTCACTTCTCTTTGTTTAAACATACATAGTTTTCTAAGACTTAAGGGAAACCTCTAAAATATGGAAGTTAAAACCAAAACCTTTGTGAATGGGAAAATAATTTTATATTTTAAGAACTCATGAATAAATATGGAGTGAAGAGTCATTATCCACAAGTTAAAAATAAATAAAATAATAAACATCATAATAAAAAAGACAATGCAACTTAGCAAATGAAGTCTGAGCAATGGCTTCACTGTGTAAATCCGCCCCTCTCCCCCATTGTATTTTAGATATGTGGGAGAAGCATTCATATTGGAACATACGCTCAATTTTTAATTAGTGCTTTGTCATAATATTAATAGCTTCTCTTCAAGGATTTTTCTGTTATCTCTGAAGGATTCAGCTTGCTAAAATGATTATTCAATTTTAAAAGCATTTTGTTTTCAAAATGTTGTGAAAGAAATGGGGTCATGTTAATAAATTAGCCAGTCTATTTTAAAATGGCACCACATAAATATTCTGCTAGACTCTCCCTGTGCATCCTGGAAATCTTTTCATTTGAGATACATTGAGTTTTAGGCCATCAACGTGCTCTTTAATAAATGGCTTCCCAGGGCCATTTCTATGCTACCAGTGCTGACTAGTTTTCTTTACTATTTTCAAAAGTAGATCAGAAAAAAGTCGTATGGATTACATAAATTTAATATTTACATTTCCCCTAGTAAATCTGGCATATAGGTGTGATTCATACTAGATATATTTTGCTTTCTGAGTCTTTTTGGTTGGATTTGTGCATGTGCTTTGCAAAAGCACATGTTTGTCATCATGCGGGGTGAAGCTGCACCTTCACCTTGTGTGCTGTCTCATCACTTTTATGACACTGATTATTATGGGATTTGTGTACTGGACAAAGATCAACGTAAAACCAGCTCAGGAAAGTGCTATAATAATAGACCTTGTTATTAAGTAGAATCAATTTTACGTCAAATCTTGTCCTCCAAAATATTTAAAGCACATGTTGTAAAAACTTGATAAGCTGTTCACCTGAAAATAAGCTGATTGTGTTATGTAAAGATTAGGAAATACGAGAATGAGGAAAGTGTGTAGTATAGGGTGGCGAGTCAGGACAATGGAGGGGAAAGAGAGAGAAAGAAAAAGGTGGTAGACAGAAAATAGACAGAAAATAGAACATTGTATTTAAACAGACATGAACTAAAAAGAGTTACAAAATTGTGTCTTGCTGCTTAAATCTTCCTGTATCCTTCAACACGTCCCTTGGTATTTGTGAAAACGTTACAATTTTTAAATCACTGTTCTTACATATGTAACAGCCTATCCCCTTATCGTCACTTTAATTCCAACTAATTTTTGCCAGCAGGAAATATCTTGGAAAATATCTTGAAAAGTTGCTTCTGTGGATAGATGGGAATATATGTATGTGCTCACAAGTAAATTGAAATTGTATATATATCCACACACATGCGTTACATACACCACACTGATGATTATACTTTAGCAATTATGACATTCAAGGAACAAAATACTGGTTCTTTCGATTTAGGATTTTAGTAATTTTTCCAAAGGATTAGCAAAACATAAGTATTAGATGATTTCGTGGAGAGTTTTTCTAATGATTCTGTTGTTACTAATATTTACTCGGGAAAAAAATGCCTTGATAGACAGTGAGCATAACTGTCAGAGACCCCTCTGTGCTCCTGACATTTAAAAAGCCTCTGTGACCTCAATGACAATGGCAGAATCCTATTTTGATAAACTGCACATTTCTTAAACTATGAAGAGATTCCCTAACCTGGCTTATCATATGAATTGACTAAGACTTCAGAATATCCGGATTCTCCAGGCCACTGCCTTTAAGATTTAGACTTCCCAAATTGGGTTCAGAAATCTTCCTTGCTTTGGGTTCAGAAATCTCTTTATCTTTCTTTTTAACCTTTTCTTTTTAAAATTTCAGAATATTGTGGAGGCATCCACATTTTACTTGCATAATTTGCATTTTAAGTCGAAGTTGTAAGTGTGCCCTTCACCCAGAAGCTGTGCATTGTACCTGTGAATTTAGCCATCCCCTGCACCTCCTCCCCACTGGATTTCTGTCCAGTTTTACTTCCATTCGTGAGCATCTGTGTTGATCAACTAGCTCTGATGTAGTGCTTAGTACATGTGGTGTTTGTACCTTACACAAGAAGAACAGACGGGGAGGTGTCACTTTACCAGACTTCAAGTTATATACAAGGCCATACGAACCAAAACAGCTTGGTACTCGTAGAAAAACAGAGATATAGATCTATAGATCAGAACAAGGAATCCAGATAAGTGTGAAACCATCATCAAATTCTTACCTGATCTTTGACAGAACAGTCAAAGGCATACACTGGGGGAAAGAATCCCAATTCAATAAATGTTCCTGGGAAATTGGCCAGCCTCGTGTACGTAAAAGACAGAAACAGGATCTGCACCTTTCGCCACTCGTAAACATTAATTTATAATGGATTAAATCTAAGGCATGAAACTATCATAATTTTGGAAGAAAATATTGGAAAAACTTAGTAGTTTAACAAGTATTTCAGGCGATTTCAGTGTGACCTCTTTAAGGATGTCTATTTGAGTAAAACATTAAGTAAGCTCTTGACAGCAAAGTGGGAGAATGCTTCTCTGTCGTACCCATTTGTGTAGCAGAAAGTTTAGGCTTTTGCTATCATTTTGTAATCAGTACAGACAACTTTCTGTAACCATAATAAAAATGATTCAATCGTTTGAATCTGTGATGATGACAAAAATAATTAATTAAAATTACCGAGATTACATTATTTAATGAATACTACATATTCTTTGTATACTTGACCTTAATAATGATTTATAATCAAAACAGCTGGGTATTAGGCATTCTTTGGAACTCAGAAATAGGTAAGTGTTTGGCATTCTAAAATTATTTTTCCAGATTTTAGCATTTGTTTCCCCAATGACTACTGAAAACATGCAGAAGTGTTTATTTGGTGCTGTGTTTTTATCTCCGTTTGCTTGTTTGTTTTGTTTCAAAGGTATTAAAAACTAACTTTGCTTGAAACTTTTTTGGTTTTTGCAGATTATATCCATGTTCAGAGGCAGGAATGTTAGTATTATTGCTATTTTTAGCTTACAAAGGTGACATTGGAAGTGCAAATGCCATATTTTTCTTTCACTCCATTAACTGATGTAATGAACCCAAGTAGGAGCTCTGAAGTCTTCTATTTCTACTTCTTCTTTCTTTTTTTTGGATTCCTGATTAGGATGTTATCAATGTGCACTGTTATACCTGGAATTCTAGCAAGCAGAAGTTCATAAAACTTTGTACAATTCAAAGAAACAGAAATTCAGGATAAAATAATTTACTTGGCAAACTGAGTGGAAAAATTATTATTAAGAAGATTTGTAGGAAACAAATGCACTTTCCTAAGTGTGCTGGTTTTAGGCATCACCTAATGTAGTTGTTGAACATGCAACTTAATTGCTCTGTGGTGAGCCCTGTCATTTCTGTATTCAACAAGTACATAAACTTTCTTATCAGCAGGCATGTTTGAAAAACACTGAAACAGAAACAATAACAGATCAGGTTGGTGGAGGTATGCCAGGCTGGGTCCAGAAGAGGGGAGAGTAGGGACAGCCTGACTCTGTCCCCGGGACTGAGCAGGATGGTGAGCGTCGGCGGCCCAAACAGGAAAACACGGAGCGGGAGTCTGTCGAAGCAGGAACACAACTGTATTGCGTCAAGCAGGTGCTTATATAGGGCGTGGGGAAGGGGCGGGGAAAGGAGGCGGGGGATGAGGTACGTGAAATGGTGCGATGGGTGGTATGACAGGGTTGGGCCAATGGCATGGTACCACGTTAGCTGTATCTAGGTAGAGGCAGTTTCAGGCCGGGCCTTGCTGAGTCATTGCTACGCGGAAGTAGCTCCATGGATCTACTTCTAGTCAAGCTCGGGAAGTTGCACTAGGCCTCAGGCACGTGGCAGGGCCCAACAAAGGCATATTTGTAAAAATCTTCACAGCTGTATGAGGGAGAAGTTTATGGTTGTAGACAGCAAATATGAATGAATCTTAGGTTCTTAATTCACAGTAATTCTACAGGCAATATACAATTCTTAAAGTCAATTTCATTTAGAGTGTAATTTATGAATAACAAAATGTATCCAGTTTAAGTATATCTTTGAATGAATTTTGTTTCTATGAGGTTCTAGTGATAAAATATTTGCTACATACTAATTTTTGAGAAAATATTTATTATTCTTTCAAACACTAAAAATAATTACATGTGATACAAAAGCAGAAAACCCCAGAGAATAAATCAAAATATCTATAGAAAACTTCTAGTAGTTTGACTCTTTTGATAATATAAATGTATGCCTTCATATATGATTGCTTAGTTACAATGGAAACAAAATTTTTCATATAAGGCTTTAACATACCCTTCATTCAAGGTTGAGTCAAAGCTCCACACTTGAAGATATTATATCAATAGGCATAATATCCAATATTTTCATTGTACACATAATAATTCTAATCTTGAAGAATATATGTTCGTGTTAAAAATTTTGGCAAAGGAACTGAAGAATATGTATGTCTTTTAGTTAAATCATATTTTACCTGAATAGTTCACTACAATCATTCTTCCTAGGATTTTTTTCCCCTATCCTAATCTGTAATAATGCTATTGTACTATTTCTTCCTAAATCAGTGAAGCTTTCACACTTTTTCAGTAATTATGTGTATAGGACACTGCAATCTACTTCCTTTACTCTTTTCAATAAAGTAACTATGGTTTATAATTAATATGAACATATATACAAATATCATTGATCTTTTGAATAGTAAAACAAGGCATAAGGTGACCCTGATAAAATAAACTTACTAATTGAGTGTGATGAAACTAGAACAAAGGTTAAAATGAAAGAGAAAAGTTTTAAATGGCAAAATTATTTAGGAGGCTCAAATTTGGGGTTGATAGCAGATGCGTTAAACACTAATACCATAAATGTGAGTTCTTCCACAAAATTATTTTATAAACTAATGTACAGTTTGTATGAAATTGACTGTGAATTTCCTGTTTTCTCCAACCAGAGTCATTGCAAAATATTGTATTCGTTATAGAACAGAAACAGTTGTTCTGTTCAATTTTGGAAACATAAATATTAAAGTTATTTTAAACATCCCCAAACAAGTTGGAATTATAGATAGAAAGGGACATACGCTCTTGACCCAAACTGATACACATGTTCAAGTCCTTAATTTCTAATCCGTTTTGTGCAATTTATACTAAGATACTCTGAAGTTTAGCCCAACCCTCCTTCCACCCCAAGAATCAAAGGCAAAATTCAATCCTAATTATTTTAATTTTCAAATTATTTCCCTAAATACAGCTTTCTAAAAAAGAAAGAAGAAATGTAGGATGAATGAGTGATAAGATGTTTCAGCTTTCACTTCTATGAGACTATTGAAGGTTAACAAGATGCTCTAAAGTTAAGGTACTGAAAATCTCCCCTAGGTGGCAGCAGCTCAGGCAGTACTCCCACCCCCAGGCCCTCAACTCAATGAGGCACTGAAGGCCAGGGCGGAGGCCAGAGCCTCTGCAGCTCCCAGGTGGGAGACACCAGCTGAGATGATTGACCATCAGCTTCTGCTAGTTGCAACAGGTAGTGAGGGCAAGAATGTCTACCAGGGGTGAGTGTATGATGCCCCATAATCATATCATTGTATACACTTATGATTTAATAAAAAAATTAAAAAAAAAAAAAAAAAAAGAATGTCTACCAGGGGTCCTCAAACTTTTTAAACAGGGGGCCAGTTCACTGTCCCTCAGACCATCGGAGGGCTGGACTATAGTTTAAAAAAAAACAAAACAAAACTATGAAAAAATTCCTATGCACACTGCATAGGAATTTTTTTACTTATTTTGAAGTAAAAAAACGAAATGGGAACAAATACAATCACACTGCCTCATGTGGCCAGAGGGCCATAGTTTGAGGACCCCTGATAATTCAAAATCCCTCTGTGCATGAATATGAGCCAGTCATAGAGGGTTCCTACAGGAAGCACACAGCAATCAATGGAGAAACGTGTCTCTTGTATATTTCTGACACAGCAAATCCAGCAGAGTACAGAGCAATGAGGTGTTAGTGGTAAGGACAGAGAAGGGTATTCTTTGTGTATTTGCCATAAATGACACGAAATCCTGTGAAGCTACTCACCATCATTGAGAACAAATTACAAGAGTTAAATAAAGACTCCAATGATGTACCTATACTCCTAGCTGATATAAAAGTGATTTGCCTTTTAGAACATTAGACAAAAAAATAAGCCCAGAACTCAGCAAGAAGTTACAGTTCCTCTACTGACACAGCCTCAAAGACAAGAAAAGGTGTGGATGTTTTCTATACATTGGCTTGAGAAATTCAAAACCAGAAAGAAAGGAAGAACAAAAACAGTAAGAAGAAAAACAAGCCTAAGGTCAAGGGTAAAATTATGTAAATGCAGTTGGTGCTTTTTTTATTAAGACATACTTAAGTAAAAGTGGTAATTTTGTACATTACACTAAGTTATTAGCATTTGCTTTGGCATTGCCTCTTGTTTTTCTGCTTCACACAAACTGCTAACTTTTAACTCCAATGCTTATTTAAAATGACAGTATTTTTTTTTTTTTCCATTCCCAGTGGCAGTGTGCCCTGAGTTTTGGTTTTTCAACTAACATTGCCTGTGAAAACGAAGTTGAGTACCCGTGATTTCTGTCTTGGGGTTTCTGGTGCCCATAGTTGATTACTTTCTATTTTTCTTACTGATTGTCAACGTTGGTGTGAACAAATACTGAAGTTGTCAGTTCATCTCTCTTGTGTATTTTATCTAGTCTCATAAACAGATTAATTACTAAATATGACCGCAGTTGAGACTTTGCGACTGGTTTTAGTGAAACATCAAGAGAACACGAGTTTATGGGCTGTGGGTTCATGTTCTAGTCTTCGTGTCCTATAGTTTGTCTTCCTTAACATTTTACATGTGCAAAATAACTAGTTACAAAATGCTGAATTTAAAAATTCTTTCTAAATTTTGCCATTATAAACAAAACTGTAGGTAATATTCTACAACTTTATATGTATAATTATATAGAAAGAAAAAAGACTTACGGGTGGAATTTAAGGGCCAACAAACATATATTTCTTTAATTAAATTTTTAAATTTTTATTTATTTATTTTTTTGAGACAGAGTCTCACTCTGTCGCCCTGACATCACAGCTCACGAGAACCTCATATTCTTGGGCTCAAGTGATCTTCCTGCCTCAGCCTCCCGAGTAGCTGGGACTAGAGGCGCCTGCCACAATGCCCGGTTAGTTTCTTTATTTTTTAGTAGAGGTGGGGGTTTCACTGTTGCTGAAGCTGGTCTCAAACCACTGAGCCCAAGCAATTCACTCTCCTCTGCCTCTCAGAGTGCTAGGATTAGAGGCCGTACCACTGCATTTGGCCCTACATTTTTAATTTTAATAGGGTATTTTTAAATGGCCATTGGCTAAGCTGACAGAAATTTCTTACATATCCACATTTAAAAGGACTGTTTTCCACACATTCCACTTTACACTGTTATCCATGTGTCTTATTTCTGGGGGGAAAACATCAGCTGGCAATTTTAGTTTTTATATCTCCTATTGTAAGTGAGTTTATTTACTAAGGGCTATATTTTCTGGGTTATGTAAATTCATGACTTTTGCCACTTTTTGATCCAATCATTGGTCTGTTTTTTACACATACTGATTTTCAGATTATGTTAATTCCAGAAATTAACCTTTGGTGTTAGATATAAATAAGCATATATTTTTTCAATTTTTTATGTAATCTTTTTGTTTGGAGTATCTTGAACTAATAAGAACATTTATATTTTATTTATTTATCAATATTTTCTCCTTATAGCTTCTGAGTTTTGAAACACTTAGATGCATTCCTTACTGAGTGTGTGTGTGTGTGGTTTTAGTTTTTATGGATTTAGTGGGTAGAATTACAGTTTCTTCTACATGGATATATTACACAGTGGTGAATGGTTGGCATTTAGAGTACCAATCAGCTGAATAGTGTACACTATACCCAATAGGTAATTTTTCGTTCCTATCCTGCTTCCATCCTCCCACCTTTTGGAGTCACCAATGTCTATTATTTCCTCTGTATGCACATGGATACCCTTTACTGTTTCTGAATTATCGCCCTTGGGATAATGCAACCAGTTCTATCTATGTTGCTGCAAAAGACAGAATTTCATTCTCTTGTAATGGCTAAGTAACACTCCATGCTGTAGATACCACATTTTCTGTATCTAATCATCTGGGGATGCATCACAAAGTCCCAAAGCTGCAGATGTTGGTGCAGATGTGAAGAGGAGGGAACACTTTTATGTTGTTGATAAGATTGCAAATTAATTCAGCCTCTTTGGAAAGAAGTTGGAGAATCCTCAAAGAACTCAAAACAGACCTTCCATATGATCCTATTACTAGCCCACCGACCCAGTAGAAAAAACAATCATTTTGTCATAAGGACATTTGCATTAGTTTTTCATCGCAGCTCAATTTATAATCGCCAAGATGTGGATCAACCAAGTGCCCATCAACACATGAATGGATTAATAAACTGGTACGTGTATGCCATGGAACAATATTCAGCCACACAAGAGAAAAACTCAACTGAATTCAGTTGCGGGGGTGGGGGGTGTTTGTGCCTCCCTCCTGGTGGGCACAATATAAGGGCATATGGCACACTTCCTGGGTGCCCGACACATCACGGGGCACATTACAATGATGAACAAACATGGTCATTGCAACCTAGTCATTTATACCCTCATATTAATCTGAAATAAAAAAATACTAATAATCATCCATGGATAGACATGCAGCTTGATTCCATGGCAGCTATTGTGAATAATGCTGTGGAAAATTTGAGTGCAGGTGTCTTTTTTATAAAATGATTTATTTTCCTTTGGGCAGACACTCAGTGGTGAGATTGTTGGATTCAATGGTTGTTCTCTTTTTACTTCTTTGAGAGATCTTCATACTGTTTTCCACGGAGGTTGTATTAATACACGTTCCTGTGGACAGTGTATAAGTCTCTTTTAGTCTATATCCCCATCTGAAAAGTTGGTTTTAGACCTCCTGATTGGTGGAAGATCTCACTGTGGGTTTAATTTGCATGTCTGATGATTAGTGAAATTGATCATTTTTTCATAAGTTTGTTGACTGATTGCATGTCTTCCTTTGAAAAATGGCTGCTGTGTCCTTTGCCGATTTTAATGGACTTGTTATTTTTGTGCCTTTTTTGTAGATTTTGAATATTGGCCATGTTAGATGTATAGTTTGCAAATATTATTAAATTTTCATTCTGTAGGTTGTCCATTCACTTGCTTGGTTATTTCTTTTACTTGGTTATTTCTTTTGCTGTACAGAATCTCTTTAGTTTAATGAAGTCTTACTTGTCTAGTTTGGTTTTTGTGGTCTTTTATTTTGAGGCTTACTAAGTCTTTGCTTAGACCCATGTCCAGAACAGTTACCACTAGGTGTTCCTCTAGGGTTTTTCTGGGTCAGGACTTAATTTTTATATATGGTCAGAGATATTATTCAGTTTTTTCCTTCTGCAACCTGTTATCCAGCACCATTCATTTAATGAGATATCCTTTCCCAGGGTATATTTCTGCTAACTTTGTTGAAGATCAGTTAGATCAAGGAATGTGGCTTTATTTCTGGATTCTCTATTCTGTTCTTTTGATCTATATATCTATTTTTATTCTAGTACCATGCTATTTTTGTTACCGTAGTCTTTCAGTGTAATTTGTAGTGTGGTGACAACATCTCTCCAGCTTTGTTCTTGCTTAAAATTAATTTAGCCAAATCAATTTGCAGTGTGAAAAAATGATAAAATTGACATTAAATCTAGTAGCCTTTGGGGGGTATTTCATGTAAAGTTTAGCATTTTTTTTTCTAATTTTGTGAAAAATGACAGTGGTAATTTGATAAGAATTTTTGTCTTTGCTTAATTCAAAAGCTGTCAGTTTCTTTTCACATCTTCAGTCTCTAAGGTTAGAGAAATGAAATAATCACTACTGGACAAATTTCCTACTGTAAACTAGTCTCTTGTTATGACATGCGCTCCCTGCATGTACCAGCTTACAAAGAAGATAATGTATCCTTATAAATAGAAGCGATGTGACGAACTCTGGACCTTCACCCAAGTAATTGAGATCGTGCTAAGAATCTGATTAATGCCCATATTGTATGTGAACTCATTTATTATTGAAAATATACGACAGGTGAAACTCCAGAGTTATTCATGCTTGAATCAAAGAGGCTGGCCTTTGGAGACAGAAGCCTTTGGCCTCTGCTGACTGCGGACATGAAACTTCCTCTTCTCCACATGTAACTCTAGAACAACTGCTCAGTACATGCTTTTACTTATATTTATTTTTGAGGATCAAATAAAATAATGAGAATAGAATATAGCATAGTGTTTTATATAAAGGATTACAAACGTAATCATTACTTTTCATTCTTCTTCACTAGAAATCATTTTCATTACATAATATCAGATGTTTCATTTTACTTCTAAAAATTTGTTGTAACAGCTCTCTCAGCATATTTCTCCTCTTTTTTATAGTTTGGTGATCATCAAGATACTAAAAAATATATTTCATCTGATTTAATGTAAGATTCTTAGTTTTGCTAAATGTAAAAAATATTTAAATTTAAAGTCTTCATTTCTTAAAATCATTGGCTGCAGAGTCTACATTTTTCATGTAGATTGTTTTTACCTTTTATAGGTAATTTCACAAAGTCACCTGAAATATCCAAGATGTTCCCAGCAATTAATTTTAACATTGTACATTTTTAGTAATTAAGGGAATTCTTTGAGTCTGATCATTATCTTTGTGTTCTGAACGCTGTTCTCTCTCCATGTCTGTGCTACGTGACTTTTGGTCATTTGCTTTCACTGATTTCTCTTCTGTTGGCTGCTTTTGAAAAAATTATTTGCTATTAGTGATATTGAAAGAGAAAATGTTGGCTCATGACACCTCAAAAAATTCACTTAGCTTGCTGGAAGTCATTGAGTACTGACGTCATGTAACAGCCAATCTGCTCCAAATCAGTGGCATGTACCTTGCTCTGCCCTTTACTAGTTCAGCGATCACCAAAATAATAAAAATATATTGAATCTGATTTAATTGAAGATTCTTATTTTTTGCTTAATGAAAAAAATTTAAGTGTTGTTTATCACTAAAACACATGTGGAGTGAGATATGATTTAAAATTATACCTTTTCATATTCAGCTTTTTTTAATGACTTCTTGTGTCTTGAGTCTATCGTTGAAAACAAACAAAAAAAAGATAATTTAAAGAAATCAATATGCTATTTATTTTGCTTCCATTCATGATTTTGGGAGTTAGACTTTCAGAACCAGATGTATCACTCTCTGTATGATTAAAATTGTCCTACTATTTAGTCCCCATCAATACACCTGATTTAGCTAGGCATTGTGTTGGGTACCTGTAGTCCCAGCTACTCTGGAGGTTGAAGCATGAGAATCGCCTAAGCCCAAGACCTGGAGGTTGCTGTGAGCTGTGACACCACAGCACTCTACCAAGGGTGACATAGTGAGACTCTGTGTCAGAAAACAAACAAACAAACAAAAAAACACCTGATTTGCTGATCCCTGTTCTTGTAAAAAAATCTCTGTATGCAGTCTTTATTTCTGTTATTATCTCATTCACATTTGTGGTTTCAGTTCTATAAAGTGTTCAAGCAATAGTTACCATCTTATCCAGTGTCTGTTCCCCTCTGCTTTCCTCATCCATCCTAACTGCACAACTAGACCTAATGGTTAGCAGGCGTCAGCAGGCACATTATCAGTAGGGTGATGGAATAGAAGAACGCACAGGGATTAGCGAGCCAGAAAGGATAATTGCCTCCTTGTAAAGGGCAGACACGTAGAAACAAGAACAGGAGCCCAGGCCTTCATGATGATTTTGTTTACCTGAGATAGGTGGACCTAAAAAGATTATTTTTAAATTCTATTCTGTAAGTGTGCACAAATACAGATTGATTACACACAAATCAGAATTTCTTGATTTTGGACCTAGTGTTTTATTTTGGTAGCAAGGGGCAGGATATGTTAAAAATTATCTGAGAAGGGAAAATTAGATCTCACATAATGACAGAGCTTTAGTTAAAACAGAACTTATTGTATAAATGAGAAAACTGATGCAAATGTGAAAGTCTCGCTTGGTCTCAAACTTAACATCTAGTATCTTAGCAAGATCTCTTGTCTCCCAGAGTTCAGTCAACTGGACAGGACAGCCAATTGCCTTGGCATGCGGGATGGTGATGTTAACTATCCTGGGTTTATTATGGCTTTGGAAATAAACACGTGTACAAAAGAACAAACAAGTCAACCTCAGAATTCCTGGAATGTTATTACATGAAGAAAACATTTATTATCACACAGATAAATTAATCATTACCCTCACTTACGCCATTTATTGAGCACCTACAAAGTGCTATGTTGAAACCTTTATATAATCTGGAATCAGTATCAAAGGCCACTTCCATGATTTCATTTTTTTCCCTTTTCCCCTTGTATTGCCTTTCTATATGGCCAAAGATCAGAGTTATTTTCTCTTTTATAAATTTTGCTATTTAACACATTATCTTTTTAAATCCAAATTCAAGGAAAGCTCAGATACAGTAAGGAATCAGCTATAATTTCCTTGGTTTCCCTTTCTTCCAGTTCATCAATTAGTCTTCTGATGTTTCTAGGAAAGTTTGAGTGGTTTTGATTTATTTTTACTGGACCTACCAGTTGTATCTATGGACACTGAAACCCAGTTGTTGGGTGCTACCTAAAGACATCTTAGTCATTCTTGGACTGCAGATACAATGATATTCCCATAAGATTATAAATTCTGATGGGATTTATAAAAATATGGGATTTATGAAAAATTCCTAACCCTTAGTGATTCCACAGCCTCCATACTACGTTAACCATTTGTTTTTAATGATTCTGGTGTAGATGAAGTTACTGCACTACCAGTTATGTAAAACCATAGTACAAACAATTATGCCTGGCATGTAACGCTTGATAATGATAACAAATGACTATGTCTCTAATTTTTGTATTTATTGTGCTATAGTTTTATCATTGCTTTAGAATGCACACTCTCTACATACAAAAAATGTTCACTATAAGGCAGTGTGCCATGCTCATCCAGCAGCAGCCTCACAGAAAGTAGGATACTGCATCCTTTGATGATATCATTTTCTCTTGGGCTTGATTTGATCTCATGTGGTTTTAGTCATCACGGCCCCCAAGCATGCAAAATCCACTGTTAATGTTGCCAGTAAGAGATCATGTTGAGTGATTGACCTGAACACAAAATTAAGGGTGATTAAGGACTAGAAATTTGGAAAAATAGGGAGTGATATTGCTCTCCAGGCAGGCATGCTCTCTTCCACACCAGCTACCATCCTGAAGATAAAAAGCAGTGTGATGGAAACTGTTAAAGTATCCAGTTCATTGCAGGTGATGGGACCACAACAATTTCAGAGAACCTACATCAGAAATGGAGAAACTGCTCATGGCCATGAATTGAACACCAAACACCGAAGAGAATTCCTCTCAGCATCTGACCATTGTGGCCAAAGCAGAAAGTTTATTTGCAGGATTAAAAGACAAGGCTGGATTCCCCTATCAAGTTAAATTTGCAGCTGGCTCAGGGTGGTTTGAATGATTCAAGAATCATCAGTTTTAGATGACGTGAAACTGACTGGTAAGTCTGTAAGTGCTGATGTGAAGGCAGCTGAAACATTTTTTTTTTTTTAACTATAGATAAGTTGATTGTGGAGAAAAATTACTTGCCAGAGCAAATCTTCTGCATGTATGAAACCTTCCTGTTCTGAAAACAGATGCATGAAAAGAGCTTTTATGTATAAGAAGACCAAGTCACTGTCAGGTTTCAAGGCTTTTAAGGACAGATTAAGTCTTGTGTGGGAACAGCATTTCAGGCTACACGTGGAAATCCTCTGTGAGTTGGCACCTGTGGATCCCAAGGCAGTCACGGGCATCAGCCAGCATACTGCAGGGCAGTGAGAGTCATGGGTGGCCCAGCCCATTCAAAGCGCCCTCTTGAATGTCTGTACTGGCCAAGTGAATAGGTATTATTTACAGAATAACATATTTTTTAAGATTTTGCTCATTATTGGTAATGACCCTGCACATCCTCCTTTTATTGGGGATCTTCACCCCGATATCAAAGCTGTTTTTCTCTTTATAGGCAGGATGACTGTAGTGGGCTGAAGTTGTGAATTTCCCTTCCCCAAGGTCAGCCAAGCTCTAAAAAATTCCAGTAAGTTAACCTCTGGTAAAATAGTTTCTCCTGAGGGCAGGCCCTAGTAAGAGGAACAGAAAAATGAAATACGTTCTGGCGTATTTCCAAATATTTATTTTTCCCTACTTCTGTTATAAGCATGAGGAGATTTAATCACCATTATTTGTGGTGAGCTTCTGGAGTTAAAACTACCAAATGATTGTCCTCTACCCATCCCCTAGGAGTTTTTAGCACTCAGAATTGTGACACTGAGCCTCCAGGAATTAATTTGTCGATTACAGCTCAGTTTTTTGTTTTTTGCTTTTTTCTATTCTGGCGCTGGTTCCTGTGGCAGTTTCTGCTTTTTAAAGTCCTGATCCTCTGTTTCCTCACCTTTGTTAGAGGGGGCAGCAGTTTGCCCTGTAAACTCACTTCTCTGATGTATTTAAGAAGAGCTGCTGGTTTTCAATTTGTTCAACTTTTAACCTGTTTTTAGGATGCAGCAACAACTTGCATGCTCCAACTAGAAAGAAAAAGTTGAGTATATATGCTTTATAATCATACTTAGAAAACCCCCTTAAAAAGTTGTAGAAAGAAATGTACTAAAAATGTAGTAAATAAATTAAAAGAAATCCTAAAAATATTTTAAAAAGTTAGAAAGATGGCAGGGTAAGAGAAACATAGGAATGAAAATAAAAATCAGTAATCTATGACATCATTATGTAAATAATGCATTTGACAAAATTCAACATCTATTCATAATAAAAATTCTCAACAAACTTGGAAGAAAAGGAGACTTCTTCCATCTGATAGGAATGTATAAAAAAATCTTACAGCTAACAACAACTGAATGATTTTACGTAAGATCATCAGCAAGGGGGAATATGTATTCTCACTGTTCTTATTAAAAATGTTCTGATCATTCTAGCCAGTACATAAAGTTAAGAAAAGCCATATAGATTGAAAAAAGAGGAATGTAAATTTTCTATTTCTAGATGATTTGATTATCTAGCTTGAAAATCCTAAGGAATCTGTGATGGGTTAGTTTTATGTGTAAGCTTAGCTCGACCTTAAAGTTTCCAATTTTTCAAGTACTATGGATTCAGTACAATGCCAGTTAATAACCTAGCAGAATTTCTTTTCATATAAACAAGCTAATTCTAAATTTGATATGAATAGGCAAAGGGAAATTTCAAGTGGGAATGCTACATTATACAGGTATTCTGGAAACTGGTTTATCAATTTCTTATAGTGCACACTCTCTATATACTCAATTTCTTATAAATTGAAACATAAATTTACCATAAGACCCCACAGTTTCACTCTCTTGAATTACCCAGACAAGGAAAACTTACGTTCAGCCAAAAATCTGTATTCACATCCTTACAAAAATTCAATTCAAAATTGCCCCTAAACTGGAAATAATTTAACAGGTGAATGTATAAACAAACTGTGATACTTTTCATAAAATAAAATACTACCTAAAGCAATAATAAGGAATGGAATAGCATTATATGTTATTAATTTGAATACATTTCAAAGGAATTCTTCTGGTCAAAAGATACTAGTTTTAAAGGGATGAGTAGTGGTAATGCATGGTTCCATTTAAAAGGCATTTCTGAAAACATAAAAGTATATTTTCTTCTTTTTCCATTGCCTATAAAATTTGGCATGATCTGTTTTTAGAAATTATCTTTTACTTTTATTCATAAATATTAGTTGTCTATTTTTTTGAGACTAAAAAAAAGATAAGAAGTTAAGTGATGACTCCGTACTGAATCTCAGAGTCAAAGCATTCTATGATAGACATACTCTTATCTGACAACGTGAATGTTACTTTCTTTGCATCATTATTATTATCATTAATATTGTTATTGCTTAATATTTTAATGTAGCAATTGTCTCATTCCTTTTCTGATTGTATTTATGTTCGTTGGTTCTTTATAAGGTTTTTGTTTCTGGTCCTTATCTTAAACATTGTTATTGTTATTAAATTTTAAGCCTTTTTAATTTTGTGAAGGCTAAAAAATGGAAACCTATATACACATATATGTAAAAAAATATATTTCTTAAAGAATAACATTTGAATGTCAAAATTAAAAAAAAATAAAAATAAAAGGCATTCCGAAAACATAAAACTATTGAGATGGAAAACACCTCAGTCTTGGTCAGGGTTTAGGTACCAGAAGATTTGACTGCAAAGGGGTAGCATGAAGGAATTTTGGGGGTTGATGGAAAGGTTCTTATCTTGACTGCAGTTTTGATCAGATAAATCTATACATCTGCTAAACATCGTAAGAGTGTATGCTAATAAAAGGCAGTTTTATGGTATGATAATTTAAAAAATATAAAATATTGTAACAATGCTATACCCTGACAGAAACAATCACCTTTTACTCATTTCCCACATAGCTTTTTTACCAGGTTTTAACATACTATACAATACACTCACTCAACATGTTCATTTCCATGAGAATATAAACCCCAGTAATAAAGACAGAGATTTTTTTCTTCTTATTCTTACTGATTTAAGCCCAATACCTGAAAATATATTACCAATAGCAAGTTCTTAACAAAATGAATGCAGGCATGTTAGGATATATTAAATGGATATTAGGATAAGATGATTGTCCAGAAAGGATCTAGCCATGTATGTCTCTATTTTTCATATTACATGGCTGCATAATTTCCAGAGATTCCACATATATTCCTTTTAATTCTAAAGTCATATGCATAATAGTAGTTTATTGGAAAATAGGACTTTGTGTTCAAATATTTTCTTCAAGTGCACTCACAATAAAATAGGTAATTTAATGGAAGAGAATGAATTACTATTGTACTTTGATCTTCTTATCACGGTGAACTTTGTGTAGTTAATCAAACTGCATTCAAACTCTCAGTGGGAAGTTAGTTATAAATATTACATCTTTTCATGTTGTATTTTATTGAAATATTTAATTATAGCATATTATGCCAGAAATTACAGTAATACAGTTATATGTTTTTCTATATTTAATAGACAAAATAGATTTTAAATAAAAACCAGTATCAAGAGGTAAAGTAAATGCATTATATAATTGCAAAAGACTCTAATCATCAAGAAGCTATATTTTCAACAAACCTGGAGCTCTTAAGTATGTGAAAAAACCATTAGCAGGATTAAGGGAATTAATAGCAACTCTACAATAATACTAGCAGACATCACTACCTCATTTTCAACAATGGAAATAGTAACCATTCACCAAGGTCAAGTTTAGGAAGGACTTAAAGAACATAATAAACCAAGTGGATCTAACATATATACAGAAGATGCCACCAAAGAACAAAACAAAATGAAAGCAGAATAAACATTTTTTTCTCGTATACATGCAATATTTTTCAGGATAAGCCACATGTTAAAACATAAAACTAGTCTTAATAAATTTTAAAAGATTGTGATCATACATTTACAAAAACAAAGAAATAAAGCTGTAATTCAAAAGCTGAAGGAAAACTGGAACATTTACAAATGTGTGGAAATTAAATGATCTACTCTTAAAACCAGTGTGTCAAAGAGGAAATCAGAGGAGACATTGGATGTACTCTGAGGGAAAAACAAAAAGGAAAACACAATGTAACAAAATTTATGGAATGTAGTGGAAACAGTGTTTAGAGGGAAATGTATGTTTGGAACTGCTTCCTTTGATAAAGAAGATCTCAAATCAACAATCTACCTCTACGCATTTGAAAGCATGAGAAAAAGAACAAGATAAACCCAAAGCTAGCAAAATAAAGGAAATAATAAAGATTAGCACACAGATAAATTAAATATAAAACAAACAACAACAACAAAAATAAAACAATGAAAATCAATGAAACTGACTTGGTTCTTTAGAAAGTTTTGCAGTTGATCAACCTTTAGCTAGACTGACTAAGAAAAAAAGAAGAAAGAATCAAATAAGTAACATTAAAAATCAGCATTGATGGAGGGAATGTAGATTAGTACAAATTATATGGAAAACAGCATGTAGATTCCTCAAGAACTGAAAGTATAGCTACCATTCCATCCGGCAAAATCTCCACTGAGTCTCTACCCAGAGGAAAAGATGCCGTTATATCAAAAAGACACAGGAACTTCTATTTTTATTGCAGCGCTCTTCACAGGTCTAAGATACGGAATCAGCTTAACTGCCCATCAACGGATGTGTGGATAGAGAAAATGTGAGATGCACACACACACACAATTATCAATTACTAAACTCAGCCATACAGAAAATGAAATAATGTCTTTTTAAACAACTCGGATTGAATTGAAACACAATACCCCAAGTGAAGTGTGCTAGGAATGGGAAAACAAATGCTGCATGTACTTACTCATAATTGGGAGCTAAATGATGAGTGCACGTGTAATACAGAGTGGTATAAGGGATGTGGGAGACTCAGAATGGAAAGGTTGGAGGGAGGCAAGGGATTAAATAGTACCTACTGAACAGCTCACTTGTATTTGGGGGATGGATCCACTCAAAGTCCCTACTTCACTGCTGTACAAGTCATCCTTATAACAAAAAATACTGGAACACCCTATATCTATGTATTGTAATAAAAAAAAAATAAAGAAAAGGACCTGAAATAAAATGGGAGAGACTAAATACATATATATGTGTTTGCTAAGGACAGATGTGAGAAATGATATACAAATTGAGCAGAGTTATAAGACAAAATATCAATACACCAAAAAGGAAGTTTTGGTCCTGTGTACTAACTGTGAGCTATGTGAAAATTAAGAGAATAATCCCACTCACAGAAAATTAGAAAAATAATTCTACTCAAAGAAAAAATACCAGGTGATTTTCTTATGCAAGGAGATGAAAGAATAGCACAATGATAGCTACAAACTAGTTTAAAAAAGCCTGCACAAATAAATTGGCAGGCAATTGTTGTTCACGAACTGAAATATGTAACATTGTTAAAATGTCAAAAGTTCCCAAAGTGATCGACAGATTTAACGCAATCCTCATCAAAATCCCCATTGCATTTTCTTTGTGGATAAATACAAAAATACATCCTAAAACTTACCTGGAATCTCAAAAGATCCTGAATAGCCAGAACCAAAACAATCTTACTCAAAGAAAAAAAAAAAAAAATGATGTCTCACTTCCTGATTTTCAAATTTGTTTTAAAACTATAATAGTTAAAACAGCGTGGCAACAACATAAAGACAAACAGACCAATGGAATAGAACAGATAATTCAGAAATAAACCCTGAGATACGTGCTTAAATAAATTTGGATAAGAGTGTCAATACCATTTAGTGTGTGGAATGCAGTCTTTCCAACAAAAGTGCTGGAAAAACTGGACAGCCACATGCAAAGGAATAAAATTGGACTCTTACTTTATAGTATATGTAAAAATTAATGTAGAAAAGGTGAAAAATATAATTAGAAATAGTAACTCTAACTTTCTTACAAGAAACTGCAGGGGAAAAACCTTGGATTTGGTGATTTCCTGGATAGTACACCTACGTGCAGGCAACACAAATAAAAATATATAAATTGAAGTCAAGATTAAAGTTGAAAATGTTGGGCGGCACCTGTGGCTCAGTGAGTGGGGCGCCGGCCCCATATACCGAGGGTAATGGGTTCAGGCCCAGCCCCGGCCAAACTGCAACAAAAAAATAGCCGGGCGTTGTGGCGGGCGCCTGTAGTCCCAGCTGCTCGGGAGGCTGAGGCAGGAGAATCGTGGAAGCCCAAGAGCTGGAGGTTGCTGTGAGCTGTGTGAGGCCACGGCACTCTACCCGAGGGTGGTACAGTGAGACTCTGTCTCTACAAAAATAAAAATAAAAAAAAAAGTTGAAAATGTTTCTGTACATTAAAGTACAGAATGAACAGAGTAAAAGGCAATCTGCAGAGTGGAGGAAGTATTTGCAAATTTCGAAATGTATAAAGAAGTCCTACATTGAACAACAGTACAGCTTATTAAAAACTGAGCACCCGGGTAGACATTTCTCCAGAGATATACAAATGACCAACAGGTGTTTCACAACCCCAATGATTAGGAAAAGGTAAGTTGAAGCCACAGTGAGTTACTATCTCACATTTGTTAGGGTGGTTACCATAAAAACAAACAAAATAACAAGTGTTGGCAAGGACGTGGAGAAATTAGAAAACTTGTGCCTTATATGGTGGAACTTAAACAAATAGAGTTCCTTGCTAATGCACTGAAAGTGTTTACTTAGTATTTACTATTTTATAGGCCATGAGATAACTAGTTTGAGGCCATATGGTAAATTGTTTGAACACTGAAAAAGTCTTAGTTAAATGGTTGGCAAATACACACAGATCTTTACAAAACAGATAGAAAAAAGAGGATTTAAGAGGGCACACCATTCAGGGCTTCAGAGGTCAGGGAAATTGGTATTAGCCAGGATGATGTGTTATTGCTTTCAAAAATATATTACCCTAAAAAAAAATCTCAATTCTCTTTTGAAGATATGTGTGGGACAGTTTAAAAAATAATTGTTATGGGATATATTTTATATCTAAAATTTATTTATTTATTCAGGAGTTCCTTAGCAACTTCACTGTATCAGGTTCTGTTGACATAAGGGATATAATAGCAAAAAAGGACACTTTGCCTTAATGCTGGAGAGAAAGACAAATACATAATAATTAAAATAGAGTAATATCAGATCACTTGCAGGTCTTAAAAATACATACAATTAAATAGAATAATTTTTAACTCTAATACTTTAAAGACTCAGTAGGTAAGTATCTTAAATCCAGCCTTCCCTACCTCTCTTCCTTTATTTATGGTGTTTGTTTTCATTTGATGAGAAGAGTCTACTTAGGAAAATAAATTTGTTAGAAACCAACATAGTTCATGATACCATTTTAAATCTTCAAAGTAACCAACTATCTTATAGATAATTATTGTGCATTTATTTAAATATTTTCTTTATATAAATCATTCCTTGGGTAAGTCATATACACACACACACGTTTGTCATAGCCCCAAGTTCTGTTTCCTTATTTGTCTTATATTTCAGCCCAAGTCCATTTGGTTATTTCATTCTTCTACATTTGCTTTTTAAGGATTCATTTTTATCAGTTGTAGAGGAATGGACACCATGCTTGCAAGGGACAGTTACTGACTCTTATCACATTAAAAGGAAACACTGAGAACAGGACAGTCTCCTGGCAAGCCTAGAGACGTTTTGTGACTTGGGGGCAATCCCCCAAGTAACTCAGTGTTCCGGAATAAGATAAGATCAGTCTCTCACTAGTACGCAGTGTTAAACATTGATGCTTAGTAGTTCTTCATGAGGGTTGTGGGGAAAGAGCACGTGAGGAGAGCACATGGCAATCCTTACACATGCAGGTATGTAATTACTTTAACTCCCCACACCTGTTGTGCATGTCAATCACCTTAACTCTCCACACCTGTTGTGTATAACCGTAATAAATAGCTATTGCAGAGGGGCTTGGGGCTATCCTGCAACTAAGGTTAGCCCGCCTCCTGCAAGCTTGTACTTCTAATCCGTGCCATGCCTGATTCCTTCCTGTGGTGACCGAGACCAGGGCCTTAGGGGTCATGACAATCAGTCTTGCTATTACTATAATAGTAAAACAGATAATGTGTTAAGTGTCGTAGGTAATAGGAAAACATATTTTGAACCAGCTTTAGTAGCAACACTGTGACACTTTTTCAGGGTGATGGAATTCTCTTCCCTGAGTTATAAAGGAGGGCTGAAGCTTCTGATAGTGCTGTCTGAGTAGGAGGATGGCATCACCACTGGCCCAGCTTTGGTCTCCATATTCTCATGATAGTCCACACTCCAGCATAAGCCGTTCTTTTTTTTTTTTCTTTTCTATTCTTAGGTTGTAACTGGGTTATAGCTTTCATGTGACGGTCCTACATTAGTTTCATAATAAGGGTGAGTACATTGGGTACTTTTTCTTCCATTCATGAGACACTTTACTAAGAAGAATATGTTCCAGCTCCATCCACGTGAACATGAAAGAGGTAAAGTCTCCATCTTATTTTAAGGCTGCATAGTATTCCATGGTGTACATATACCACAATTTATTAATCCATTCATGGATCGACGGGCACTTGGGCTTTTTCCATGACTTAGCAATTATGAATTGGGCTGCAATAAACATTCTGGTGCAAATATCTTTGTTATGGTGTGATTTTTGGTCTTCTGGGTATATTCCCAGTAGAGGGATTACAGGATTGAATGGCAGATCTATTTTTAGATCTCTGAGTGTTCTCCATATATCTTTCCAAAAGGAATGTATTAATTTGCATTCCCACCAGCAGTGCAAAAGTGTTCCCTTTTCTCCACATCCACGCCAACATCTCTGGTCTTGGGATTTTGTGATATAGGCTAGTCTCACTGGAGTTAGATGATATCTCAAAGTAGTTTTGATTTGCATTTCTCTGATGATTAAAGATGATGAGCATTTTTTCATATGTCTGAAGGCCGTGTGCATGTCTTCTTCAGAGAAGTTTCTCTTCAAGTCCCTTGCCCAGCCTGTGATGGGATCCCTTGTTCTTTTCTTGCCAATGCGTTTGAGTTCTCTGTGGATTCTGGTTATTAAACCTTTGTCGGAGACATAACCTGCAAATATCTTCTCCCATTCTGAGGGCTGTTTGCTTGCTTTACTTACTGTGTTCTTCACTGTGCAGAAGATTTTTAGTTTGATCAAGTCCGGTAGTGTATTTTTGAAGCAGCTTCAATTGCCCAGGGGGTCCTTCTCATAAAAAACTCGCCCAACCCAATTTCTTCAACTATATTTTTATAGTTTCATGTCTTAAGTTTAAATCTTTAATCCAGTGAGAGTCTATCTTAGTTAATGGTGAGAGGTGTGGGTCCACTTTCAGTCTTCTACAGGTTGCCAGCCAGTTCACCCAGCACCATTTGTTAAATAGGGAATCTTTTCCCCACTGAATGTTTTTAATTGGCTTGTCAAAGATTAAATAACGGTAATTGGCTGGTTTATCTCTTTGTTCTCTATTCTGTTCCAGACATCTACTTCTCTGTTTTTGTACCATGCTGTTTTGATCACTATTGATTTGTAGTATAGTCTGAGGTCTGGTAGCGTGATTCCTCCTGCTTTGTTTTTATTTTTGAGTAATATCTTGGCTATTCGAGGTTTTTTCTGATTCCATATAAAACAAAGTATTGTTTTTTCAAGATCTTTAAAGTATGACAGTGGAGCTTTAATGGGGATTGCGTTGAAATTATATATTGCTTTGGGTAGTATGGCCATTTTAACAATGTTGATTCTTCCCAACCATGAGCATGGTATATTTTTCCATTTATTAACATTCTCAGCTATCTCTTTTCTTAGAGTTTCATAGTTCTCTTTATATAGATCTTTCACATCCTTTGTTAGATAAACTCCCAAGTATTTCATCTTCTTTGGCACTACTGTGAATGGGATAGAGTTCTTAATTGTTTTTTCAATTTGACTATTTTTGGTATATATAAAGGCTACCGATTTATGAATGTTGATTTTGTAACCTGAGACACTGCAGTATTCCTTGATCACTTCTAAGAGTTTTGTAGTAGAGTCCCTAGTATTTTCCAGATATACAATCATATCATCTGCGAAGAGCGAAAGTTTGATCTCTTCTGACCCTATGTGGATACCATTGATCGCCTTTTCTTCCCTAATTGCAGTGGCTAAAACTTCCATTACAATGTTAAAAAGCAATGGAGACAATGGGCAGCCTTGTCTGGTTCCTGATCTGAGTGGAAATGATTCTAATTTAACTCCATTCAATATGATATTGGCTGTGGGTTTGCTGTAGATGGTCTCTATCAGTTTAAGAAATGTCCCTTCTATACCAATTTTCTTAAGTGTTCTGATCATGAAGGGATGTTGGATGTTATCAAAAGCTTTTTCTGCATCGATTGAGAGAATCATATGGTCTTTGTTTTTTAATTTATTTATGTGCTGAATTACATTTATAGATTTACGTATATTGAACCAGCCTTGAGATCCTGGGATAAAACTGACTTGGTCATGCTATATGATTTGTTTGATATGTTACTGGATTCTGTTTGTTAGAATCTTGTTGAATCTTTTTGCATCTATATTCATTAGTGATATTGGTCTATAATTTTCTTTTCTTGTTGGGTCTTTTCCTGGTTTGGGGATCAGGGTGATGTTTGCTTCATAGAATGTGTTGGGTAGTCTTCTTTCTTTTTCTACCTTTTGGAACAGGTTGAGTAGTATAGGTACTAATTCCTCTTTAAAGGTTTGGTAGAATTCTGACGTAAAACCATCTGGTCCCGGGCTTTTCTTTTTAGGGAGGTTTTGTATGGTTGATGCTATTTCCAAACTTGATATGGGCCTGTTCAACATTTCCACTTGATTCTGCCTAAGTCTTGGAAGGTGACGTGCTTCCAAGTATTGGTCAATTTCCTTCAGATTTTCATATTTCTGAGAATAAAGTTTCTTGTAATATTCATTAAGGATTTTTTGGATTTCTGAGGAGTCTATTGTTATTTCATCCTTGTTGTTTCTGATTGATGAGATTAGAGATTTTACTCTTTTTTTCCTGATTAGGTTGGCCAAAGGTTTATCTATTTTGTTGACTTTTTCAAAAAAACAGCTTTTCGATTTATTGATCTGTTGTATTATTCTTTTGTTTTCAATTTCATTTAGTTCTGCTCTGATTTTGGTTATTTCTTTTCTTCTACTGGATTTGGGGTTGGAGTGTTCTTCCATTTCCAGTCTCTTGAGAGGTCCCATTAAGTTGCTTACTTCCTCTCTTTCTGTTCTCCTGAGGAAGGCTTGCACTGCTATAAATTTGCCTCTTAGAACTGCCTTTGTGGTGTCCCAGAGGTTCTGATAGTTTGTGTCTTCATTGTTGTTTTGTTCCAGAAATTTGGCAATTTCCTTCTTGATCTCATCTCTGATCCAGCTATCATTCAACATAAGGTTATTTAACTTCCATGTTTTTGTATGTGTATGCAGATTCCTGTTGTTACTCATCTCAAGTTTTATTCCATGATGGTCCAAGAAGATGCATGGAATAATTTCTATTCCTTTAAATTTACTGAGGTTAGACTTGTGACCTAAGATGTGATCGATTCTGTAGTAAGTTCCGTGGGCTGATGAGAAATATGTGTATTCAGTTTTGTTGGGATGAAATGTTCTGTAGATGTCTGCTAAATCTAAATGCTGGATGGTTAGATTTAAATCTAGAATTTCTTTACTCAGCTTTTTGTTGGAGGATCAATCCATCACTGCCAAAGGAGTGTTAAAATCTCTGACTATTATGGAATTGGAGGAAATCAAGTTGCTCATGTCTGTTAGAGTTTCTCTTATAAATTGAGGTGCATTCTGGTTGGGTGCATAGATATTAATAATTGAAATCTCATCATATTGAGTCTTACCCTTAACAAATATGAAGTGACAATTTTTGTCCTTCCTTACTTTTGTTGGTTTAAAGCCTATTGTATCTGCAAATAAAATTGCAACTCCTGCTTTTTTCTGGTTACCATTTGCCTGAAATATGGATGACCATCCTTTCACCCTGAGTCTGTATTTGTCTTTTAAGTTAAGACATGACTCTTGTATGCAACAAATGTCTGGCCTGAGTTTTTGTATCCAGTCAGCTAACCTATGTCTCTTTAGAGGGCAGTTTAAGCCATTCACATTAATGGAGAGTATTGATAAGTTTGGTGAAATTTGGAGTATTGAGTTTTTCGAAAGTCCAGTGGGCATTTTTAATCCTTTTACCATTGTGGAAGTTGGAGTTTGATCAGAAGTTTCTGAGTGAGTTTACTTTTGTAGTAGAGGATTGGGTTGGTTATTATGGAGGATAGGTCTGAGAATATCCTGAAGAGTTGGTTTGGTTATGGCAAATTTCTTCAACATATGAATGTCATTAAAGTATTTAATTTCTCCATCATAAATGAAACTCAGTTTAGCTGGGTACAAGATCCGGGGTTGAAAGTTATTTCGCTTGAGGAGATTAAACGTTGATGACCACCCTCTTCTGGCTTGAAAAGTTTCAGCAGAGAGATCTGCAGTCATTCTAAGTCGTTCTTACCTTTGAAGGTAATAGATTTCTTTCGCCTGGCCACTTTGAGAATTTTCTCCTTCATAGTAACTTTAGTGAAGTTAATTATGATATGCCTGGGGTATGTCTTATTGGGGTTGAGTCATGCTGGGGTTCTGAAGCTGTCTGCTATCTGAATTTCAGGTTCTCTAGGCATGTCTGGAAAATTCTCTTTCATAATTTCATGCAGAAGGGCCTCTGCGCCCAGTGAGGCCACTTCATCTGTTTCAGGAATTCCTATGAGACGGATATTTGCCTTCTTCAAGTTATCCCAGAGCTCTCTGAGTGAGTGATCCATTTTTGCTCTCCATTTCTCTTCCTCTTTGAGAGTTTGGGAGCGTTCAAAGGCTTTATCTTCGATGTCAGAGATCCTTTCTTCTGCTTGGTCCATTCTGTTGCTAAGGGATTCTACTGTATTTTTCATATCTTTGAGGGATGCAAATTCTTGTTTCAGTGTGTCTAAGTCTTTGGTGGTTTTTTCTTTAAATTCGTTAAATTCTTGAGACAGCTTTTGAATTTCTCCACGAATTCCTAATTCCATTTTGTTAATCTTGTTTGCCATCCAAATTCTGAATCAATTTCTGACATCTCAGCCAGTTGTTTGTGAATGGGATCTTCAATTACATCTGCCATATCTTTCCTTGGGGTGGTTGATCTATTCTGGTTATTCATGTTACTAGAGTTTTTCTGCTGATTCCACCCCATGATTGTTTTCACTCCCTTTGATTTTCCTCTGGTGTTTTGTTGAGGACCCGTACAGTGCTGTGGCCTGAGAAACTGGGGCCCCGTTTGGTGTAGAGGGTCTAAGTGGTTCTGTCTTATTTTCAGCTTGTTTCTATGTGACCCTAGTTAAACAGTTGTGTCAGCCGTTCTTTACACATTTTCTCAGCACCCTCCTTCCTGGCTCTTGTGTATCCAACTGCTTCAAATGGATGGAGCAAATGCTCACCCTGTGTCTTCTTGGGTTTACCTGAATTTCTGGAGATTTTGAATTAATACGTTTACTGTGACTTCAGTTGTCTGATTGGTTTACTGTGACCTCAGCTACAGAGAAGAAATGCATCTACAGATTATACTAGTGTTTTATCATAAAAGTGATGGCCTTATGTTCTTCTAGTCTAGATTGTGTATGGAAGCTGGAATTTAGACATTTTGAAGTCTGAATAAAACCATCTACTATTTGAGAAATCATTTCACCCAAATTGACCTATCAGAAAAGTATAAATTCTTAACAAGTCAGTGTTTGTGAAAAAAGTTGTTATATTATTCCCTCTAAAAACGTGTCCTGGGGGGTGACAAGTTTTCAGTTTTGTTCCAGCAGCCTAGTGATTATCAAAAGTGGGTATTGTCTGAGGTCTTTTTCTTTCTCATGTGGGCAAAATTGGAACAATTAATTAAATATAAGTATTATGAGGTATAAGTATTATGGGTGGCATGAAACACAAGGGATTTTCCTGCATTAGAATATCTTTAATATAATTCAAATAATGTATTCTAAATTTAAAGTAATCCTGACTATTAGCCTGACTTTATATTCTAGCTATAAAATCTTAGACATTCTGGGGAAAAAAATCACAAGCTGTATCCCATTCTTTGTTTTATGTATTCTGAAAACATCAGGGAAGTTTACTAACAACATAAAACATCTTCACTATGGCTTGTCCTCTCATTTTAATTGGAAAATTTTCCTACTGTAGGATGAAAAGTTTGAGATTTTTGCACACTGTACACTGTCTCACATACTTTATGAAGCACTGATTATAGAAATGAGAAATATAATTTGCCCACTTACTTATCCCAACACAGAGTTGGCATTTGGTAGCTTATCAATAGGATAAAATGGTCATAAAAATCTAAAAATGTGGTGAATGTGAGTATTACAGCTGGAAGAGGTTTCTTGGTTAAATTGTTTTCTGGCTTAGAAAAAGTGTGAGTGAAGTGAACCATTGAGCCCATATTTTCCTCCTAAAAACTTAAGTTTCTCAAAACTATTGCAGATATGAATGTATACTAAAAGGAGTCTTAGAAGATGTTTGATGTAATCTTAGTTAAAAGCTTTGAAAAATCACGTGTTGCAGATGGTCACTGATAGAGATTGCTTTATTATTTTTAAAATACTAATTTTAAAATTGATTTAAATTCACTTTTAGTTATGGCAAGTTAATAGATTTTTTTTTCAATTTTGTTATAGGTGTGAAGGAATAAAAACATGAGCATTTAGTCTGTGTTTCACAAAGAACTTACTAGTATTGTTAAAACATTTACATAATTAGAATTAAAACCTAATTTCAGCGGGGGCATTGGGCCAGAGGCTCCCGTTAAGAAGGACAGTTAAAGACAGAAGTTTAGCAAGAAAGCCAATGGTTGAAATCTAAGCCAAGAGAGAAGGTTGAAGAATGCACATCAACCCTGCTGAGGCAAGCTGCGACCCCAGGATACAAACAAAAGGTACAAAATCCATTGCCCAGTGGACAGGAGTCCTCTCCCCCACAAGACCAGGTTGAAGTATACTCCATACAAACAAGTGAGCAGAGTTCAAATATCTTCCCATTATATTCCATGGGAGAGACCCTCTAAAAGCCAGACCTCCTTCCCCTACTAGGGTGCTATGGTGCTCTCCTGCCAGGCATAAAACTATATAAAACTGTATATATTCTCTACCTGCAATTTTGAATTCCCAGCACTCCCCTCCCCTCTCACCCTCAGGTCTGGAAGCCTGTCCCCATAGAGTCCAGATTCTTGGGCATTTTCTTGAGGGGTGTGTATGGGGCATGGGCCGTTGCTGATCTGTGCTGCTTCTCCAGCACAGGAGAATGGAGAGGACAGTCAACTGAGAGGGAACCATGCAGGAGTGGCATGCCCCAAGGCACAGAGCAGCAGCCAGGATGGCAGGAACAATAGGATTCACACCACTGGGGCTGTTTTGACAGGACACTCTCAGTCTCTCTGGGCAACCAGAGGAAGCTGGGCATCCTCTCTGGTAGCAGCCACTGGTGGAACAGATCTGGTACAGAAATGCAGGCCCGGAGTAAAGGGTACGCCCCAGAGGCGGTACCGGCCTGGGAAGAGCACAGGACTAGAATACGTGTGCAGAGACAGCAGACTCCCAGGGCTGGGTTGACCCAGAGGACTACTTCAATGAGTCTCAGATGCACCCGGCCATCAGGGGATCATAGCTGAGACAAAGGAAGGCAGGCAGTGGCTGGAATTGACAGCTAAGTGCGAGTTCTGACCACGGTCCACCCTTACAGAAACTGCAGCTGAGACAGGGCAGTGGCACAGACAGGGCTGAGTTGCTCAAACAGCATCTGATCTGCAGGGGAATATAGCCACAACAGAAACAAATTCTGTGAAGTTGTTCTGTTCTGTCAGCAACATTAATCAGAGGCAGGGCTGGAACTGAGTGAACCACCCCAGCCCCCATTAAGCACCTCCCACTGCCAGAGAGTGGCAGCTGGACTCAGAAGACATAGATCATCCTGTCACTCAGCCAGACACAAACCCATGGAGGAGCATATTCTCATTGGAGGGAACTGGGTCACAGCCCTGCCGGGTTACCAGTGACAGGGTATAGAGGTAAAAGGTGAGGAAAGAGACGTCAATCTTCACAGACTAATCTATTTGCTGGGTGGGTCCTCCTGATCTCATGGAGCACCAGAGCAAGTTGTATTTGAGTTGCCAGCAGACCCCTGCAATCTAGTTGCCGGAGACATTTGAACTCTCCCACCTGAGACCAGTGCTGACTGGGACAATTGATTTGGACATCTTGAATTGGGCCAATCACCTGAGGACTATCCAAAGTGGTACCCTGCCTGTGTGGTTGTGCAAAGGTTGATTTTCCTTTTCCAATTGTTGCCTGTGGAGAGCAGGGTGACTTAATTGCTGGTATTTCTCCACAGCTGAGCCTTCAACCCAGAGTAACTGATTCACTAGGGTAAGACAGTGACCAGCTGAAAATAAGACACAGCCACTTAGCCCCACCACCTCAAGAAGGTCTCCAGTATCTCAGGCCATAACACTGTATGAGTCCTTTGCAAAGCTCTAGGGGAAAAGGTACAGACATCAGTCCAAGCTTTTGGGTGAAGGACTGGCCAAACACTACTCCTGAAGCCCCCAAGCCAACTTAACCTTATCTGATCATCTAGCCAACTGGTATAAAATAATCATGGGGCAGAATCAGCAGGAAAACTCCACTAACATGAATAACCACAGTAGATCAATCCTCTCCACCAAGGAACAATTTGGTGGACGCAAATGATGATCCCATTCATAAACAGAATAGAGTTAAAGTTGGAATTAGAAATTCAAGGAGCATTTCAAAAGTTGTCTCAAGAATTCAACGAATTCAAAGACAAAATCACCAGAGATTTTGACACATTGATTCAAGAATTTGCAGCCCTGAAAGATCTGAGAAATACAGTAGAATCCCCCAGTAATAGAATGGGGCAAGCAAAAGAAAGGATTTCTGACATTGAAGGCAAAGCTTTTGAACACTCCCAAACTTTCAGAGAGAAAGAGAAATGGAGAGCAAAAAGGGGTCATTCTCTCAGAGAGCTCTGGGATAATTATTTATGATGGAGAAATTAAATACTTTAATGACATTCACATGTTGAAGAAATTTGCCATAACTAAACTAGCTCTCCAGGATATTCTCAGACCTATCCTCCATAATGACCAGCACAATCCTCCATCACAAAATTAAACTCGCTCAGAAACTTTTGATCAAATTCCAATTCCACAGTGGCAAAAGGATTAAAAATGTCCACTGGACTTTCAAAAACTCAACACCCAAATTTCTACCAGGATTATCAATATTCTCAATTAATGTGAATGGTTTAAATTGTCCTCTAAAGAGGCACAGGTTGGCTAAATGAATACAAAAACTCAGGCCAGATATCTGCTGCATACAAGAATCTCATTTTATCTTAAAATATAAATATAGACTCAGGGTGAAGGGATGGTCATCTGTATTCCAGGAAAATAGAAATCAGAAAAAAGCAGGTGTTGCAATTCTATTTGCAGATACAATAGGCTTTAAACCAACAAAAGTAAGGAAGGATAAGGATGGTCACTTCATATTTGTTAAGGGTAATACTCAATATGATGAGTTTTCAATTATTAATATTTATGCACCCAGCCAGAATGTGCCTCAATTTATAAGAGAGACTTTAACAGGCATGAGCAACTTGATTTCCTCCAGCTCCATAGTAGTCGGAGATTTTAACACTCCTTTAGCAATGCTGGATAGATCCTCCAAAAAGAAGCTAAGCAAAGAAATTTTAGATTTAAACTTAATCATTCAACATTTGGATTTAACAGACATCTATAGAACATTTCATCCCAACAAAACTGAATATACATTCTTCTCATCAGCCTATGGAACATACTCCAAAATTGATCACATTTAAGGTCACAAGTTTAACCTCAGTAAATTTAAAAGACTAGAAATTATTCCTTGCATCTTCTTGATTCACCATGGAATAAAAGTCCAACTCAGCAACAACAGGAATCTGCATACTCATACAAAAACATGAAAGCTAAATAACCTCATGTGGAATGATAGCTGGGTCATAGACAAGATTAAGAAGGGAAATTACTATGTTTTTGGAACAAAATGACAATGAAGACATGTATTATCAAAACCTCTGAGATACTGTGAAGGCAGTCCTAAGAGGGAAATTTATAGCACTGCAAGCCTTCCTCAAGAGAACAGAAAGAGAGGAAGTTAACAACTTAATGGGACAGTTCAAGCAACTGGAAAAGGAAGAACATTCCAATCCCAAATGCAGCAGAAGAAAAGAAATAACCAAAATTAGAGCAGAATTAAATGAAATTGAAAACAAAAGAATTATACAACGGATCAATAAATCAAAAAGTTGGTTTTATGAGAAGTTCAATAAAATAGATTAACCTTTGGCTAACCTAACCAGGAAAAAAAAGAGTAAAATCTCTGATTTCATAAAAAAAAAAAAAAAAAAATCTCTAATTTCATCCATCAGAAATGGTAAAGCTGAAATAACAACAGACTCCTCAGAAATTCAAAAAAACCTTAATGAATATTACAAGAAACATTATTCTCAGAAATAGGAAAATCTGAAGGAAATTAACCAATACTTGGAAGCATGCCAACTTCCAAGACTTAGCCAGAATGAAGTAGAAATGTTGAATAGGCCTATATCAAGCTCTGAAATAGCATCAACTATACAAAATCTCCCTATAGGGAAATGCCTGGGACAGATGGCTTCACGTCAGAATTCTACCAAACCATTAAAGAGGAACTAATACCTATATTACTCAACTTGTTCCAAAATGTAGAAAAAGAAGGAAGACTACCCAACACATTCTATGAAGCAAACATCACCTTGATCTCCAAACCAGAAAAAGACCCAACAGAAAAGAAAATAATAGACCAATATCACTATTGAATATTTGCGCAAAAATATTGAACAAGATACTAACCAACAGAATCCAGCAACCCATCAAAAAAATTATACACCATGACCAAGTGGGTTTTATCCCAGGGTCTCAAGGCTAGTTCAAAATATATAAATCTATAAATATAATTCAGCACATAAACAAATTAAAAACAAAGACTATATGATTCTCTCAATTGATGCAGAAAAAGCTTTTGATAGTATCCAACATCTATTCTTGATCAGAACACTTAAGAAAATTGGTATAGAAGGGACATTTCTTAAACTGATAGAGGCCATCTACAGCAAACCCACAGCCAAAATCATTTTGAATGGAGTTAAATTGAAAGCATTTCCACTTAGATCAGGAACCAGGCAAGGCTGCCCATTGTCACCACGGCTCTTTAACATTTTAATGTAAGTTGTAGCCAGTGCAATTAGGGAAGAAAAGGTGATCAAGGGTATCCATATAGGTCAGAAGAGATCAAGCTTTCTTGAAAGCTTTCTTTCAAGAAAACACCAGGGATTCTACTACAAAACTCTTAGAAGTGATCAAGAAATACAGTAGCACCTCAGGTTGCAGAATCAACACTCATAAATCTGCAGCCTTTATATATACCAACAATAAACAAGCTGAAAAAACAGTTAAGGACTATATTCCATTCACAGTAGTGCCAAAGAAGATGAAATATTTGGGAGTATACCTAACAAAGGACATGAAAGATCTCTATAAAGAGAACTATGAAACTCTAAGAAAAGAAATAGCTAAAGATGTTAGCAAATGGAAAAACATACCAGGTTCATGGCTGGGAAGAATCAACATTGTTAAAATGTCCATACTAACTAAAGCAATATACAATTTTAATGCAATCCCTATTAAAGCTCCACTGTCTTACTTTAAAGTTCTCGAAAAAGTAATAAATCATTTAATATGGAATTAGAAAAAACCTCGAATAGCCAAGACATTACTCAGAAATAAAAGCAAAGCAGGAGGAATCATGCTACCAGACCTCAGAGTATAATGATCAAAATAGCATGGTACTGGCACAAAAACAGAGAGGTAGATGTATTGAACAGAATAAAGAACCAAGAGATGAATCCAGCTACCTACCATTATTTGATCTTTGACAAGCCAATTAAAAACATTCAGTGGGAAAAAGATTCCCTATTTAACAAATGGTGCTGGGGGAACTGGCTGGCAACCTGTAGAAGACTTAAACTGGACCCACACCTTTCACTATTAACTAAGATAGACTCTCACTGGATTAAAGATTTAAACTTAAGACATGAAAATATAAAAACACTAGATGAAAGTGCAGGGAAAACTCTTGAACGAATCAGCCTGGGTGAATATTTTTTGAGGAGGACCCCCCGGGCAACTGAAGCAACATCAAAAATATACTACTGGGACCTGACCGAACTAAAAAGCTTCTGCACAGCCAAGAACACAGAAAGTAAAGCAAGCAGACAGCCCTCAGAATGGGAGAAGATATTTGCAGGTTATGTCTCTGACAAAGGTTTAATAACCAGAATCCACAGAGAACTCAAATGTATTAGCAAGAAAAGAACAAGTGATCCCATCTCAGGCTGGGCAAGGGACTTGACAAGAAACTTCTCTGAAGAAGATAGGCATATGGACTACAGACACATGAAAAAATGCTCATCATCCTTAATTATCAGAGAAATGCAAATCAAAAGTACTTTGAGATAACATCTAACTTCAGTAAGATTAGCCCACATCACAAAATCCCAAAACCAGAGATGTTGGCATGGATGTGGAGAAAAGGGAACACTTCTACATTGCTGGTGGGAATGCAAACTAATAGATTACTTTTGGAAAGATGTTTGGAGAATACTTAGAGATCTAAAAATAGACCTGCCATTCGATCCTATAATTCCTCTACTAGGTATATATCCAGAAGACCCAAAATACCATTATAACAAAGATATTTGTACCAGAATGTTTGTTGCAGCCCAATTCATAATCGCTAAATCATGGAATAAGCCCAAGTGCCCATTTACCCACAAATGGATTAATAAATTGTGGTATATGCACACCATGGAATATTATGCAGCCTTAAAGAAAGATGGAGACTTTACCTCTTTCATGTTTACATGGATGGAGCTGGAAGATACTCTTCTTAGCAAAGTATCTCAAAAATGGAAGAAAAAGTATCCAATATACTCAGCCCTACTATGAAAATAATTTATAACTTTCATATGAAGGCTATAACCCAATTATAGCACAAGAATATGGGGAAAGGGGCAAGAGAGAGGAGGGGTGGGGGGAAGGTTGGATGGAGGGAGGGTAATTGGTGGGACCACTCCTACGATTCATCTTAAAAGGGTACAGGCAAAACTTATTAAATGCAGAATGTAAATGTCTTAACACAATATCTAAGAAAATGCCATGAAGGCTATGTTAAACAGTTTGATGAAAATATTTCCGATTGTATATGAAACCAGCACATTGTAACCCATGATTGCATTAATGTACACAGCTATTATTTAATAAAAAAAAAAAAAACTAATTTCAGAGTCCTATGAGCATAGAGTTTCATGCAGTTTTTACTGGTTATCCTTAAAAATATAAAAATTAGGCGAATTTAAAAGGCAATTTTATAACCTGATTTCAGGGTTCTAAAGTTATTTTCCAGTGAAATAGGGCTTTAAATTTCTAATAAATATTTATTTGAAAGTAAGTAAATCTCACAGTGCTAGGAAAATCATCTTAATTATGGAGCAGTCCCTGGTCACTTTATATTTATTTATTTTTACAGTTATTTGTGGAACTTATATTTCAGGAACTTATAAGTTAATAGACATTACAGAGAAATGATGGCCTGTTTACTTTAAATTTTTTTATTGTATTTAATCTTTTTATTAGCTATTTCCATTATGTAAATGTACATTTCATACTTTAAAAGTGCTATTTCCTGGGCGGCGCCTGTGGCTCAGTTGGTGGGGCGCCGGCCCCATATACCGAGGGTGGCGGGTTCAAACCCGGCCCCGGCTGAACTGCAACCGAAAAAATAGCCAGGCGTTGTGGCGGGCGCCTGTAGTCCCAGCTACTCGGGAGGCTGAGGCAGGAGAATCACTTAAGCCTGGGAGTTGGAGGTTGCTGTGAGCTGTGTGATGCCACGGCACTCTACCGAGGGCCATAAAGTGAGACTCTGTCTCTACAAAAAAAAATAAATAAATAAAAATGCTATTTCCTGTAATAAATCCCCTCAGATACAATGTGGAAATTGGTAAAGAAAATTGTTGATAAGTTGGAAATTTTAGGACTGTTTTCAAGAGTGATATGTATTTTTAAAACTTACAATAGTTACAATGATAATTATAAAAATTATTTTCCGATATTCATTTTTATCAGTTTTTTTATGTGAATAACACAGATCTAATAATATTAAAAAGGCAAAGTAAAATTTTCTGTACACATCCTATGATTAACATTTACTAAATAGCAATCTGCTTTGTCCATTTGCTCTAGGGAGGATTACAGAGGACAATTTTCAAATATCAACTTATTAGAAGTTCTCCAAGTATTTGAAATGAACTGTTTCTTCCTCATCTATCTTAGTCAGCTTGGGCTGCTTATAAAGAAGAAGAAAGCAGTTTTTCACAATTTTAGAGGCAAAAAGTTCCAAGACCAAAGTGATAGAGCAGGTTTGACATCCAGCGAGGACTCATTTCCTGGCTTCTAGATCCTTCTTGCTGTGTCTTCAGGGGATGGGATGAGAGCAAGAGCTTTCTCAGGCTTCTTGTATCAGGACCATAATTCCATTCACAAAGGTTCCATCTCCACAAACTAACCACGTCTCAAAAGCCACCCCCTCCTAACACTGTCACCTTGGGAGTGAGGAGTCCAACATATGCATTTTGGGGGTGCATAAGCATTCAGATGTGAACGGGGTATATTCACAGTCATGACCACAGACTACATAAACATGCAGATCGTAACACTGTCCAAATTCACAGCTCCCATTTCAAGAATGCAAATTTGACAAAAACAAGTAAAACCTTTTTCATCAAATAGCTAATCATGAAAGAGACTCCCCTTCTCATTTTCTATTCCATTCTATAGTTATTTGTATCATGATACTATCAGTTAAGATTTTCATTTCTTCTTAGTATGTAGCATGTTGCTTGTGGTCTCAAGATTTATCATAAATACTTAGCAAACTACATAATAGAAGGTTAAAGAAGGAAATAAATGATGCACACAATTCAGCTAGCCTTCCCTGGATCCATTGTAGACATACTTAATATTTACTCATTAGAATTTGTTGTTGAATGGCTGATGTCTATTTCTATCATTTGTATTAGATAAGTATCTAACAAGCTCTTCTAATTAAAAGTTTCCAATGTTCACTGGTTGAAAGAAGAAATACCATTTCTTTTTCATTTAATATTTTGAGGGAAGTGAATGATGTAGGGTACATAGATAGTTATATTCCCCAAAGTGGTTCCAGAATCTAAGAGCCTTTGATCTTTTTACTCATCCTGGGAAATATATGGTTAATCCTGATGGACAGAAGCCCATGTGTGGTTGCTGCATAGAGAAATTAAGCAGAGGATCTGGGCCAGGATAAAAGTCTCTTCTTAAAAGTGTACTGCGCAAGTTGCGCGCATGAATTCTGACTTCACCCCATTGACTGGAATTCAGTTACCTAAACAAAATATTAACAGCATGAGAGGTTGGAGAATGTACAACCACATACCCCATTCTATTTAGGCGGTTTTATCACTGATCTGAAGAAAAAGAAAGAGAAATTGCCTCTACTGGTGGTCAGAGTGTAATATAAAAATGTTCCTGAAAAGGAGATATGTTAAGCCCAACATTTGACTTTTGAATGTATTGGTGTTTTATTCTCAATGCTATCCCCAGCATGAGTTTGTTCTGCTCGCCTCCTAAACAAGGATTTTATCGGCCAACTGTATTGTTGAGCTGCCTTTGCTGCTGGACATCGGGCAATCCAGAGCTGGCTTGTCATTCTTTTCTTTTTTTTTTTTTTTTTTGTAGAGACAGAGTCTCACTGTACCGCCCTCGGGTAGAGTGCCGTGGCGTCACACGGCTCACAGCAACCTCTAACTCTTGGGCTTAAGCGATTCTCTTGCCTCAGCCTCCCCAGCAGCTGGGACTACAGGCGCCCGCCACAACGCCCGGCTATTTTTCTGTTGCACTTTGGCCGGGGCTGGGTCCGAACCCGCCACCCTCGGCATATGGGGCCGGCGCCCTACTCACTGAGCCATAGGCGCCGCTCCTGGCTTGTCATTGTTACTGCTCTCTTTCTAGTCACACAGCACAGATCTAAGTTCATTAAACACACCTCTTTACCTTTCCCGTAGATGCCCTTCTCTTCCCTGTTTGACTACAACCATGTTCTTGATGGCCTTTGGTGCGTTTTGACAGAACAATTGGTATAGGGATACAATCAACACTCACTGCTGTATCCTGCTCCACACAGAATACTGTAAGTTAAATAAAGGCCAGGAAAACACTGTCCTTGCTCTCTAAATGTCCCAGTTTCATAGGATCCTCAGAAGCAAACATGGATAACATTAATAAGAGAAAATCTAAGTAATACAAGTGTAAAACAGATTGTTATGGAGGGGAAAGAGGAGAAATGAATGCTTTTGATGGCAAGAAATAGTAAGGTTCTGAGAAGTCATTTTGCAAGAATAGAGATGTCAATTTAATTCTAACAATTTGCATTAAGAAGGTGCAATCCGGCTTCTGGACCAAATAAGCTTGGGGATGACCTTAAGCAAGTGGAAGGGGCTTAGCAAATGATGGTTGGTGGAGAGTGTGTTGATTATGGGGTGTAAGATGGAGTGTCCAATTTGTACTAGGAGTTTAGGTTAATGAGTTTGGTTTTCTACTTCTGGGTAGTAAGTAGGTGCCACTGGAATATTGCCCTAGGAATGTAATGAGTTTAAATATTTTCATGGAGATAGGTAGGTGGATTTACTTTAAAAGTCTAATATAAGATAATTTGAATAATTGGGGTCTATAATGCAGGTTTGAAGTTATAAGTTACAACAGCCACAATAAAGGGAACAGAAAGGATTGCATATGAGATGATGAAAGTATTTACTACAAATATTAATAAAATTCTGAACAAAAGGAGCTGAAGACTTCCACTCCTGTGAGAAAAATAGAAATATTAATTGACATAGAGAAAGAAAGAATTGTCTTGGTGGAAATGGTGAAGGGGTTCTGTTTTAGATACACCGAAAGTGAGTTACCTATGATCTTGACTGAGATCTAGAGCGCACCGGCTCTCCTCCCTCCCTTCCTTCCCCATTCCCTTGACTTCCTGGCCCCCCACCATGAATTGATTTGAGCTTTTCCTTTATGTGGGTATAGATCGTCTACTGACTTCATATTAGTGTTGAGTGCATTGGATTCTTCTTTTTCCATTCTAGTGATACCTTACTGAGAAGAATGTGTTTTAACTCAATCCAGGTTAATACAAAAGATATCAAGTCCCTGAGTGCCTTTGTATTGTGATTCTGTCTAAATTTAGCTTCTAAGAAGTTCATGAATATCTTACTCTCCTATTGACTGGAATTCATCGAAGGAACCAAGATTAGGATGGGAAAAGGAGTGGAGCAAAGAATAAAAGAAACTTTTTCAATCAAAGGCAAAATCAGGGCATCAGAAAGGGAGATCAGGGTATGAACTAGATTAGAAAATTTGATTGCAGAGACAAAAAATATTACTTAAAATATTTCCATACACTAAAGAAAATATAAAGCAGAAGCAATTAAAATTTGGCATAGGCAAAGCAAGATGGAGGGAAAGAATTTAAAAAAATAATAAAGCTGACATCAGTTCAAAAAAAATTCAAAAAAACAAAAAAAACAAAATAAAATAAAATTTGGCATAGGCTTACAGTTTCAGTTCAAAGACATGAATAGCTGGAAAGAATGTTTACTCTTAAAAGCAAAAAAACAAACTATTAACTACTTATCTTCAATCCATCAAAGAAAAATTACAAGGACAACAGCCTGAAATTTAAGATTCATAAATGTTGTTACATGAATTAACATTTTGTAACTCACCATACCTGACTGGTTTGCTATGGTGTGGATATGACGGGTGTTGACAGGCACCTGGGTTGTTTCCTGTTTTGAGAAATTATAAATAAAGTTGTTATAAAAACTGATGCAAAAATTTACAACCAACTTGTTAATATTTATCTGGCTGTGCTTTGGCTTGAAGTGTATTGAATATATAGATATAATTATAGAGAATCCCTAGCTTAACAAGACTGTGTTTTCCAATCCTTGAACACAGTATCTCTTTCCTTTTCTTCAATATTCTCTGACTTCTTCTAAATACGTTTTTTTTTTTTGCACAAATGTAAATATTTACCTATCTATCTACATATTCATGTCTTTATCTATATTTTAGTTTCAGTTTCTGATCTTTACTTGCTGCAGTGGAGAAACCGGATAGACTTTTGTAGATTGACCTTACATCTTGTGACCTTGTTTAATGAAATCTCCATTCTTGAAGTTTTGGGTAAATTTAATGGGATTTTCCACTTATATAATTATGTGACACATGCATAGAAAGTAAAATCGCTCCTAAGTGTTATTCCACTGGACTTAGTTCTGCCCACTAAGGACATTCTATAATGATCCTAATCTTATTTTCATAAACTTGCTTTCTTTATACTAGTTCATCTCCTTTATATATCCCCAGAGTCTTGTAGCAATCTGTGAATGCACTTCTTTTATTTTCTCTTTAAAGTCATATTTAGCTTGCCTTAAACTAGCTGCTCTATTTTAAGTGACTACATTATTTTGGTATATATTTTTTTGAAAGATAGTTTGTAGATTGTGTGCAGAACTCAGATATTGAACTAAATTGAACTATCTGTGTGATAGTAGAACAGCAGTAACAACAATAATAATAATAATTAATAGGCTTCATTGGCCCAGATAATTCTCATAGTTGCCTTATGCATCGATATTTCAATTAACACTTCATAGGTAAATAGACATAGTTTTATACAAGTTAAGAAATTTGGTGATATTTTCTCAGGTATATATAATAAAGCTGGTATTAATGCCCAGATCTCTTATATCAAATCTATTGCTCATAAACACTATTCTAGCATAAACGAGAATAGTGAATTTATTCTATAAATTTCACTGTGTAAAATGGAAATTGTTTACCATATGAGTTTGCTAATTCAATTAGTACTATACATAGTAAGTAGGAAATTAAAACTCTAAGTTTATTTATGAATTATTTATCTAGATACCTCTATTTCTTTTTTTTTCTTTTTTTTTTATTAAATCATAGCTGTGTACATTGGAGATACCTCTATTTCTATGTTTAATTATTGCAGTTTTGGTCAGTTCCTCAACCTTAAGGTTAAAAACAAAGCAATGGATAAATTTTATTTTATTATCCCTTTTTATGAAATATTATCATCTAATTATTAGCTTCTGAAAATTTTATTTTATTATCCCTTTTATGAAATATTATCATCTAATTATTAGCTTCTGAAAATATTTAAAAAATTCTAACTTTTGAGTATGTTTCTACTTTGCAGTAGAATTTAAATTTCACATAAGGAGACAAAACAGTTATTAAGACAACATCTAGATAATGAAATAAATGTAACTTTTTAAAATTGAAAAACCAACTGAAATACCTAATTTTATGCTCCTAAGATAGTTCATAGCCTCTAGAAATCAAGGACTATCTGATAGCACCATTACTAATTAACTTAGATTCCTAGAGAAAAATGTTTATGCAAACTACATTCAGGGTTGAGGATTTTAAAAATTGTATGCTGAACAGAAGATTACTCAATACTGATAGGCTGGTGAGGGTGCAATAAAACTTTATGAGCAGGTCAATATATAGCTGCACAATTTTCCCTGATAATTATTTTGGCAGCTCTACCTAACTCTGATGCAGCGTAGAAAACAGAACAAGCTATGAAATAAGGTAAGTCTTTGGTTCGTATTTTTTGCTGTTTTTCTATTTCCAAGCAATTATGCTTTTCTTCATCCATGTTGACAATATTTTTTATATATCTGCACTCATTTAAAATAGAAAAATATTAAATTTTATACTGCCTTTTCAAATATATTGTACTAAAGAGCCCTTGTACTAAAACATGAGAAATTGTATTTTTTTTAAAGAAAAAAGAATACATGTATTTTCTTTGTCCAGATATTTATTAAAGTTTTTGTCCGGCATAGGTGAAATAATAACTGGTTTTAATTGCTCTAAACAGAAGAAGAGTGGACTGGAAAATAATGTGAAAAATAGATGAATAAGTATATTTAAATATGTTTTAAGAAAATTAGGCTGAATACATTAACTTTTTCCTGGTAGATCTTGTAAAGATCTTTTATCAAGTTATCATCTAATGCAGTACTATTCATTTCCATAAAAAATATCCAGAGAAACCATATTAATATAAAATTTCTAAAAGTAAGTTTGCTTAAAATTACTATGATCCAAAATGATCATTATAATGATCACTTACAACATATAAACAATTTTAGTATTGATTATTGATGAATACTCATATGAGTAATTTAATTTTGGTACATTAATATCGTTCTGATTTTTCTAGATAAAAGAGAATTTCTTTTGTGAAATTCTCACAAAAGCATTTTTCAGAATTTTATTAATAAAATAAAAAAGCACAAATTTTGTTATTGGCATCTTGATGCCAAAGTAGCATATTGCTTTAAATGAAACTTATTTAAAGTTGAACATTAAATGTAACCACATCATTTTTACATAACATCAGGCAACTGCGTTTTATTTTCCAAACATCTTTATATATTACCTGTTGCTTTGATTAAGTTTTGCTTATAGTTTCTTTGAAGATTACTGTGCAATAAACAGCTTTCATATCTGTAACAGGAAATTATATGCTAAATTTGAATGCTAATCAATCTTCAAACGTTTGTTCCTAAGCTATATTAAAAATTAAGCTTATGCTCACTAAAAAGTAGTCTTTGAGCTACATCCTTACTTTTCTTGCTGTTAAAATGTAACAATCTAATAGAGGTAATTGACATGCATGTGAATAATTGCAATAGGCATGTTATATGCCAGGGTGAAATGGAGAAACGATAGATTAAGAGGAATAGACTCACAAAGGCCCTGATATTTGAAGTAGATTCGTCAATCAGATTTCACCTGGAAGATGAGATGGGGAGGGACCGTGTGCTCTCCAGAAAACTGTGCAACAGTGTTGGGGAAAGGATGACACTATAAGTCTAAAAATATTTTGAAGGGAAATTCAAAAACTTATGGAGTGATTGATGTAGGAGAAAAATAGGAGAATGTGAAAAGAAGTTCTAAGTTGGGACAATTTGGCACAGGGACTGATGCAGATATCCCCACAGGAGGAAGGACTATTTTAAGAGCCCCTCCACCCTGACCCCCCAAAAAAGGAAAGAAAAAAAGTTTGAAAGCAGCAATAAGACATTTACCTTAAAAATTATAAATACCTATTTCAACTTATGTCTTTGAATGAATGAAGATTTACATAAAAATCATGAAAAAAATCACCAAAAAGTTCATGATAACTTGAAAACCAGAAGGAGGTGAAGATGTAAAGTCAAAATCAAATTAAACAAGTCTGGTTTAACATAATAATTCCAGCAGGGTCCTTCCCGGTCTGCATTTGGGTACCCTCTGTGCACTAATTCAAACTCATCTTGTTATCTAAAAATGAATGTATATTTTTGATATGAGAGTTTGGTATATTTTATTTGTTGTTTCATGGAGGAAATTGTTGATTAACGTACTTTTAAATGCTTTAAACTGAGCAACAACTTGCAAATATATACTTCCAAATATATATACAGGTATATATATTCTTTTCCACTATATTATTGTGGGATTTAGTGTTGGAATTGGAAAAAGAAGAGTTTAATTAGAAAAATCTCAATTTTTGACTTCAAACTATAAAATTATTTTTCTTTAAGTTCCTAATCAATAAGCATCTCTTTCATAGAGGTGCTGTGCGAATTGAAAAACATAATACAAATGGAAGTCTTTGACTTGTAAAATGCTCTAACTTGGAAGGGTAAGACACACCTACTTAGAAATACTTTTTTTTCCTATTTTCATTTTAGTGTCCTCTTGTACCACTAATTCATTCTTTTTACTTAAAATTACATATGTTGCTTACTTTGTTTTTTTGTCAATGTGAGTTATTTCAGGTTATTAACTGCTAGAACTATGTGCTTTGATCTTGCTTAGAAAACAATGAATATAATTTCATGATAATTGATTTAGTATGGTTACACACTTTACATTTTGAACACACGTTATTTTCTTTCATTAGATGGCAAGAAGGAAGTTCACTGGATTGGAAATCTCTCTGATTGTCCTCTTTGTCATAGTTACCATCATAGCTATTGCCCTTGTTGCTGTTTTAGCAACAAAGACACCTGCTGTTGAAGGTAAGTCATATTAAAAATACTTACACATTTAGTGTTTTTCTTTGTTATTCCAGATTTCTCTTCTCCATTAAACTAATCACTTTAAAGTATCTTCTTCCCCCAGTTAGTTTCTTCTCTCATTTTTGGATCCTTCTGTACACTTTTTCCCCAAGAGTAGATGATTCTCTCTCCTTTCTTTAACTATAAAACATAAATGGTAAGTGTGGTGCAAATGCATAATTGTTTCCTTTTGAATCTACATGAAGACCTTCTGTGAACATATTTTTTTTCTGAAGAAACATTCAATAGAATTCTGTACTGTCAATTTTTAAGTTTATTTGGACCTTTTCCTTTTTATAATTAGGTCTCGAATTCGTGGGTCCTTTTTAATATAAATTTATTTTAATTTTTATCGTATAAATTCATGTATACATTAATGAAGTGTTAATTACTAGACAAATCTAAAAACATTAATTAATGTCATGTTTTATTTTATTGAGCTTTTTCCTCCACCAGAAATTAGGGATCCTACTTCAACTCCAGCTACCACCTCGTCTCCTTCTGGTTCAGGAAGATGTCCAAATGAGCCGAATGATGCTGTCAATGAGAGAATAAACTGCATTCCAGAACAATTTCCAACACAGGTCTGCAAAAGATGTCCCTAATATTTTTATGGATATATAAATCATATATATATAATTACTTAATACTGGATCAATTTCATATTATTAAGAATTTTCATGTTATTTAGGCTGCATTTTTTTATTTTAGTTCTGTAAAAGCAAATGTTATATAATAGAAATTACTCAGCTTGCTTTTTTGTATGTCTGTTCAGTTCAGATTAACAAGTTAGTATTTATTCATCCTTAAAAAGTTATTGTTAACTTTAGAAACTTTTTTGAAATTATATCCTTTCCAACAAAACATACCAGAGAGAATATCTCTGCTCCATTAGAGTAATTGTGATGAAGGCCTTGGGCGGTGCCTGTGGCTCAAGGAGTAGGGTGCCGGTCCCATATGCTGGAGGTGGCAGGTTCAAACCTAGCCCTGGCCAAAAAAAAAAAAGGGCGGCCCCTGTGGCTCAGTGAGTAGGGCGCCGGCCCCATATGCCGAGGGCAGCGGGTTCAAACCCAGCCCCGGCCAAACTGCAACAACAACAAAAAAAAAATAGCAGGGTGTTGTGGCGGGCGCCTGTAGTCCCAGCTACTCGGGAGGCTGAGGCAAGAGAATCGGGTAAGCCCAAGAGTTAGAGGTTGCTGTGAGCCATGTGACGCCACGGCACTCTACCCGAGGGCGGTACGGTGAGACTCTGTCTCTAAAAAAAAAAAAAAAAAAAAGAAGGCATTAAAAGGAGTACTTGTGAAAAATATAATAATGTTCATTTTCTGAAATTGGTTATTTTTTGTTATATGACAGTTAGGAAGGAAAAGATCAAAATAGAGAAAATTAAGGTTAGCCAATTGGATTCTTGTGACTCAAAATTAATTTTTTTTTTCTTCCTAAGCCTGTATGGGAATAAAGGTCCATTTGTGCGTGTGTGTGTGTGTTTACAAATTCTGACAGCTAAGTTTGTAAACTCACCCTAGAAAAAGTGCTAAATACCTCATTGCTGAATATCACTATAGTCGCCTTCAAAGTCCTCCCAGTGGGGAGCTGTACAGTGATGCTTGCCTATAAGTCCACATTTCAAAGCAATTTTGGAACTCTTTCTGGAATGATCATCAGAGCTGTTGTTGTCTGAGGTCTGAGAATTAAGTTCACCAACTTCCTACCATGCACTTACATTAGCAGCACTGTACAAACAACTTGGTAAGGTTTCTTAACCTTGGTATATCAAAGTCTCACAGCTGTGCTCCTGTCAATGTGTGGTGATATCTTGCTGAGTGACACTTATTATTGTTGTTGGATATTTCTGAGTCCTGACAATTCTGTTGGTCATTCCAGAAAAGGAGTTCTAAAATTACTTTAAAGGGTGGACTAGGGGCTGGTCTAAGTATAGCTTCCCAAGGAGAGTACTTTGAAGGTGGCCATAGTGATACTCAGTAACAATGTATGTAGCACTTTTTCCAGCATGAGTTTGTAAAGTAGTTGTCAGTCCTCACATATGTAGTCATCCTGGGGTATTTGCAGGAAATTGTTTCCAGGACTCCTGAAGATACCAAAATCTGAGGATGCAGAAGTACAGGGCTCTTGGATACGATGTCATACCATTTGCGTGCAAACTCTGCACATCCTCTCACACATTCATAAAAAAATCATTTCTAGATACTTACAATGCCCAACACAATGTAAACACTATGCAAATAGTTGTTATACTATATTTTTATTTGTATTGCTAATTTTCAGACAGTTTTGATCCATAGTATATTGTGTCCACAGATGCAGAGGAAGGACTGTATCTATTGGCATTTTACAAATGTTTGCATTTGCAAATATAATATCTATACCTACGTCTCGATTTTCCCATTCCCCCTTACCACACTCAAAATAAATAAATAAACTATACAATTTCCATTATCCCTATACTATTTTTTGCCACATCATAGTTAAAACATAATTTTCTGATTAATTTTCCTTGAAAAATTCCAAATAGATAAGATTTTCCCCAGGACAATAGCAGGAGTAGCAGGCCCTATAGCTTACTCAGTGGTAAAAGAGCTAAATGACATAATATTTACTGCAGCACACAGAGGAAAGTGGCCAGATAGCCCAGTTAATTTTCTGCTTCAGAAATGACTGCAGGTCCACATAGAATTCTGTTAGGAACAACAGTGCCTACAAGGGTCTAATGGGGAAGCAGCATTTAAAAGCCAAATGGGTATCATTTTGAGGCCCAGTTATTAATCTTTTGAGCCCCTAGATGTTGGGTTTTTGAAGAATTTATTCAATATGAAATAAATTAAACTTATGAGTTTAACAAATTAAACTTCAAAAGTGATATTTAAGTCTGTCATTTTAGGGAAAAAATAAACTTATCATTTTAAAAGTTTAATGCATCAATTTAAGTATTTTCTTGACATTTTTAACTAGTAAAAGTAGAATGTAGCCAAATGATTTTAAGGTAGTGCTAATTTTAAATAGACTCTCATTCACAGAGTATTTGAATTATATGGGGACTGAGAGGATTTTTTAAGGCTCAAAGAAAAATTCTAAGGTCATTCTGCTCGATTAGAGACAAAGCTAGAATTAGGACGTTGTTGTGAAGTTACATGTGACCTTGTTTTCATGAAGTCAATAGTCCTTATTCAAGAACTAGCATCTTATAATTTTTTCTAACTGGGTGATTTTACAAGGTAGTATTTTTCTATTATGGGAAATGGATTTAAAAAAAAATAATGGATGACTGAAAAAATAAATTCAACTTAAAATTAGGAAAGGGCCTACCCATTTCTACCTGTGTTTCTCTTTTAAGAAATGTTACATTTGTCAAATTAGATTTTTATTCAAACTTGGTCACCCAGAGTTTTTAAGAAAATTTTGTTATTTATAGTTTTATACCTTAAATAATATGTTTTCACTAAGTCCCTTGACGATTCTTTAAAATACCTCACATGTGAATTTTTCATCATATCAAGTGACCTACTAGAGCAACTATTTATCATCTTAACCATATTGACACTTCTCAAGATGAGAAGCATGCCACCTGCTTAAATGGGATTTGCTCCAGACAAGGCGGGTGAGCCTGAATTTGACCAAAATGAAAAATTTCTTAGCATTCTTAATTTTTTAAAAAGCTTCTTTGAGTTTGTACATGTCTCAGGATTTATCATGACTCTGAAAATTTTCAAAATATGATTAATATTGTCGTATAAATAACCAATTTTTAATTATAAAAGGCATGAACATTTATGGCACAATAATGAGAAAACAGGAAAAAGTCAAAATGGAAATCTAAGAAATGACTATCACTTTAACCACAGTGTTTTACCACAGTGTTTGCTGTAACAACATAACACAGATGCAAATCTGACACACTGACATTTATATTCTCACTGTTTTAGAGGCTGGAAGGCCAAGATCAAAATGCTATCAAGGGTGGGTTTTAGTCGGGGTCTCCCTTCCTGGCTTGTAGATGGCAGCCTTCCCATTGTTACTGTCATAGAACTTCCTCTAAATGCATCTGGAAAGAGAGAGAGAGAGAGACAAAGAGAGAGAGAGAGGAGGGAGAGAGAGAGATCTGGAGTCTCTTCCTACTCTTACTAGGACAACAAATCTGTTGCAGTAGGGGCCCACTCTTATACTATATAATCTTAATTTCCTTATTAAAGAATTTATCTTCAAATACAGTCAGATTGGGAGGTAGAGCATCAGCACATGAATTGAGGGGAGGCACAATATATATGTACTGCATAAGGCGTATCATAACCATATGTTATATAAAATTTATATATGATTACTCATGTATATGAAATACTCCATTCTTTATAATTATATATACACATATCTATACACATATTAACTACAAATAGGGATATAATAAATCTTTTGTATTTTTTAACTACTAGAGATTAATGAAACTCTACCTATTGATGGATGGTGTGTTTTAATTTTTTGCTTTGTCCAATGAAGCAAAAAGAGGCCTGATTTTGGATGAGGAATTAAAAATAATGATGGGGAAAAGCCTAAACTCCCTAAAAATAAGAGAAAATGAAACATAAACAACAAATATCAAAAATTTCACGAGAAAAATAAATTATAAGAGAAATAAATTACGATTGTTTTTAAAGCAAAATAGAATTATCCATTTTTAAACTTACATTGGTAAGTACATGTAGTAAGTTGAATAACATTTTTCAAAAAATTCATGTCTGTGAGGAGTCATAGATTGTGACCTTATTTGGAAATTGTGTTTTGCAGATATATTTAGTCAGCATGAAATCACACTGGATTAAGGTGGTCCCTGAATCTGAGGACGGATGTCCTTATGAGAATAGAGAACTGTATACAGAGACAGATAGGAAAGAATGCCGTGTGAAGACAAATGCAGAAATTGAACAGATGCATCTATAAGTCATAGAAGACAAAGGTTCACTAACAGCCACAGAAGCTAGACAGGGTCAAAGGAGAATTCTTTCTTTCAGCTTTGGAGGCAGGATGGCTCTGCCAACACCTTGAATTCGGACTCTGAGCCTCCAGAATGGTGGAACAATAAATTTCTGTAGTTTTAAGACACATTTTCATAGATATTATGAAAGTCCTTTGGAAACTAACACAGTGTGGTTTACAAAATTTAAAGTAAATCTTGATTTGCTACACTTTTTTTATTTTATCAAAATATGATTATATGGTGCTCATTTTTTTCGTCTTCTTTTTTTTTTAATTTAGCACCTTGAAACTTTTCTAAATAGTTACTTGCATGTCTAATTCTGCATCTTTGTTTTGTACTAACATTTAAAAAATCTTTTATAAAGACTATCTGAATGATAATTTTTGTACAATTACATATTTGTATTGCTGGCAGTATTTCTATGGGTTAGGTTTAGGTAAGTAGAGGTAAAATTGCCAGATCACAAGTCACACATACCTTAGTTTTTGATAAATAACAACCATCCAGAATGATCTCATTTGATTATGTAGAATGATCTCATTTGATTATGTGCATATGATATATGGGAACATATTTGATACCATTTTAATTTGACTTTGTTTAGTCAATTGACTAAACACGGAATCTTTTAACTTATTTCTATGGAAAATAACCAATAAGGAGAACATATGGGTGTTCATATTAGGAAAGTATATCATGCTATTAAATTTAGATATTACATAGATTTATAATTGACCACTGTTAATGCTTACCATCACCATATCAGTCAACTTTGTATAACATTTGTAATTTTTCTTCCACTTCACATCTCTCATTTAAATAATAATACTACTGAAAATTTAGTATTTTGCTTTACTTATTGAATGTGATTGCAGCAACCATTTGTGATACCTAAAACATTAACTAGTTAAAATATTTTAAATAGTAAAACATTGAACTAATAAATAGTGGAAAATAACTATCATAAGAACTTTATGTAAACTTGAACCCAAGGTCATATCTTCATCTTTACAGCCAACCCTGCAGCTTGACATATAATTAGTGCAAAATAAATGTTTCAGTTTTCTGCATCAGCACCAAGAGAACGGAATAAAATTTCCCAGAGGACAAGAACCTTTAAAATACAAGTTTGTACATGGCTGAGTGTGGTGGCAGGTGCCAATAGTCCAGCTTCTCAGGAGGGTGAGGCAGGAGGATTACCTGGGCCAAGGAGTTGGAAGTTGCAGTGAGCCAGGCTGATGCTACTACACTCTAGCCTTGGACACAGAGTGAGGCCCTGTTTCAAAAAGAAAAACAGAAGAAAAGAAACATTTGCCCTAATAGCATACTTTAATAACCACAATTTGAGCATCCATCTCTAGCAGGTTGCAGTTGAATTCATCAAGTAATTGTATTTCTTCCAAATAAAGAGAAAGAGAGAACACATAATATTTTGGTATCATGGTACAAATATTACAATTTGGTATCAATTGTATATTTAAAGGAGTATACAAATTGTATATTTGAAGGAATACACTTGTTTTTCAAACATTATTTCATTTAAAAAAAGAGAGACTGAAACATCTGATAATAGTTCCAATCATACTATTCCTTTTAAAAACTATTTTTCCAGGCTACTTGTGCCCAGCGAGGCTGCTGCTGGAGGCCTCGGAACGATTCTACTGTTCCTTGGTGTTTCTTTGCAGATAACCACGGATATAATGTTGAAGAAAAGACAACAACAAGTACTGGTGAGAACTGCTGTGTCCTAATGATTCAATATGATACATTCTAATTGAAACAAAAGTGTGTAAAATATTTTCTTTGGAAACATACCTTAAACTTAATCCATAAGAAGGGTTTACACAAGAATGGTCAAATGGGTTACTGAGAATTTCTAATCTCCATGAGTGTATTTAATTTAAAAACTCTCAGTTGTGATAAATGTAATAAACTATAACAAATATACAAATTATTTAGTAATTATTCATTCTTATAGTTAAAATTACTCATTCCAGCTTTTTCTTTTTTTCATTATTCAAGGATCTACAGCCAAATTAAGAAGGATATCTTCACCTACAGTCTTTGGAGCTGACATTGATAATGTTCTTTTGACAACTCAGAATCAGACGATCAATCGTTTCCGGTTTAAGGTTTGGTTTTTGAGATTTCCAAAAGAGATTCAACAGTAAAATACATTTATGAACACATTTTTCATGTGACCAATCTACTTTCCCTCTTGAGAAATATTTATTCCGGGGGGGGGGTAAAAAAAAAAAAGAGAAATATTTATTCCAAATCAAAGGCCTAACCAGACACTGCTTTTCTGAGCCTATTTACTTAAATATAACAATTATATTCCTTCAGTACTTATTTCTGAAAAGTATAATAATATAGTCCAGGTGAAATATTTGATATGGTGTCTTAGAGAGAATTAAGACTGAGTAAACATTAGTAATTTGTAACTTTTATTATTTAAACTATAGGCTATGATAAAGGATGAAAGTTTAACTTGAGAAAAGTGTTTAGAGTGCCATCTAATTGTCACTTTTACTCACTGTGCCTTTTTACCAGATATTAGTTGTATTCATGAATTTAATAAAACTGATTCTCACTGATACTTGGCCAATAATTTATTATTATTATTTTTGTTATTTGATTTGGAAGTAAAACCAGCACCATATAATTGGTAAATTAGCTTTTTAGCAACAATTTGCAGGACCCAAGGGTTTTCTTAAGACAAAATTGAAAATTCTTATGGGATTATCTACAGGGGGGAACACTGATAAGCACTGCTCAAAAAGTCTAGCGTTCAATAATTAATATTTGATAATACTATTATTAATATTCTTATAAGCCAATAAAAATCTTCACATGATTATATATACAATGCTTTTGTAACCAATCGAATCTTTTTATTTCTTAACAATTTACATGGTTTGTACATAACCACTCACATACATTGAAATGAAGGTTATAACTAGATTAATACTTCTGTAAAATTTTAGATGTATTATATTTTACTTGAGGCTTGCATTTAATAATTAATTCAGAATTTAAAAAAATAATGGTTTGGAATCAAGTATTTTAATTCGTTTAAATTTTTGCAGATTACAGATCCAAACAACACCCGATTTGAAGTTCCTCATCAGTATGTCAAAGAATTCACTGGGCCCGTAGCTTCTGAGACATCGTACGAAGTTCAGGTTACTGAAAGCCCCTTCAGTATCAAAGTTATTAGGAAAAGCAATGGCAAAACATTGTAAGTAGTTATCCTACTTTACCTTTATATAAAACAACTGGTCATTTTTATTCTATTGTTATAGAAGAGGAATGTCTTATTGTCAAGGTATTTTCAGAAAGAATAAATTTCCTCTCCAAAGAGGGTAGATATACATCTTTGTAAAGATTATGGGGATAAGGAGTTTTTATTTTCTTTAGATGAAAAATGCTAGAACTTGCATGAGAATATACAAATTTGAGCACACCATAGGTGATGGTGGAGAGCATCAGGGATGCAACTATTCTCTTGTGTAATTTTTACATATATAGAATGCCTGTTATATCTTTTCCCCTTATTTATCATATTCTGTTGCCCATTTGTAGAATCAAATAGTTACTATTCAGAGAGGGGTAATTATCATGGTAATACTGAAATGATGTATGTATATATTAAATGAACTATAGGCTGAATACATTTATATGAATATATTTATGGGAGTGTATTTGTACAGGGGATTTAGTTAGAGCCTATGGATAGTTTCAAGGGAAATTCTGTTCATTGCCAAGAAATGTTAATAAAGCAATCATCAAGATCGAATCTCAGCAATTACTTCTAATAAATATATGTTGATAGTTTTGCAATTACATTTGTGTTAAAGCATAAAAATATTCAATGCTAAGAAAAAAGAAAAGAGGCCTGTGCAACTAAAGCATAATCTCACATATGGAATCTAGCATCAAAAAGTCAAAATTATTGTCAAGGAGAGGGTTAGGGTTGGTGGTTACCAGAAGCTAGAGGCTGGAGAGAATGTGGCGATGACAGTCAAAGGATTAGACAAAAGGAATCGTTTGAGATCTGTTGCATAGCAATAATGTAGTTAATAATGAATTTAATGTATATTTCAGAATTGCTAAGGGAGTAATGTTGATTCCAGCTGTCACACCACAAAATAGTACATAGGTTGATGGAAATATAAATTATCGTGATTAAAAAATTTAATAACATATATAAAAAACATCTCATAAAAATTCTATGAATATAGTCATCCCTCTGTATCCTTGGGATATTGGTTCAAAGATTGTGTAGTATTTTCCTATAACTTAGACACTTCTTCCTGTATACAATAAATGATCTTTAGATTACTTATAATACCTAATACAAAGTAAAGGCTATGGAAATAGTTGTTATACAGTATTGATTAAGATATTATTATAATAAAAATTGATTAACATATTATTATAAGAAAATCATGTAGAGAACACAGGTGATCTTCCATTGTTTTCTCAAAATATTTTCAATCTATAAGTGGTTGACTCCACAGAACCAAAATGCATGGATACAGAGGACCCAACGTATATGAGATTATTATTTATCAATCAAATTGAAAAATGAAAACAAAACACATTAAATACAAGATAACATTTCTTTATAGTACAGGTTTTGTCTGCGTAAAATATGCAACTTCAATTTTTTGGCAAACAATGATTTTTAACTTAATTTTTACATAAATTTTAGATATGAAAATGTTAAGTGTGATACTGTATTTTAAAACTCAGTTCCAAGAACAAAGCAGATCTGGGCTTGAAACCTTGCTCTGCTGTTTATCAGTTTATGACCTTGGAAAATGCCTAAATTTGCCAGCTTATGTCATCTGTAAAATGGAATTGATAATACTAATTAGACTTTAAATTTCTCATGGTGCTCAGAAGAGGGAGTGCATATGAAAGGTATTGTCAATGATGAAGCAAATTGTATTGATGAAATGATGAAGTTCTGTGTATGGGACCTGACAATTAAGTTCACGAACACATCCTAGAAAATGTGCTACGTACCTCATTGCTGAATGTCACTCTAGTCACCTTTGGAGTACTCCCCTTGGGACGCTGTGCTCTCCCACCAGCTCCTAGTCTACCCTTCAAAGCAGTTGGGAACTCCTTTCTGGGATGGCCACCAGAGCTGTTGTCACATTGCCCTTGACATCCTGAATGCCATCAATATATCTTCCTTTCAATATTTCTTCTCGCTTGGGTGAAGGAAAAGGTCACTGGGAGCCAGATAAGATGAGCAGGAAGGATGTCCCAACACAGTTATTTTTCAGTAGCTGAAAACTCCCTGTCATACAGTGCTGTGTCAGCTCTTCACTCTGTTCATCCCTGAGCAGCTTTGGGAACATGTTTCCACATATCTTTCTCATACCAAGAGTTTCATCGAAGACTTTCCTGTTTCTCTGCTGATATTTATTTGGTCTGCTACGCTTATTATCATCAGGCGATGATTCTGAACCGCAATTCCATAACTTTTCTTCAGTCCTGCTTGTTACTGGCCACCCTCAGAAAAACATTTAATTCAATTGTACACTGCTGTTTTCTTCAAGGCATTATCCCTTACACTTGGCCTAACATATCCCAGATTGCAATTCCACTTTTGGAAATTACCATTGTTCATTGCCTAATTCAAGCTCCAACATCCTTGTGATGGGTACACAAAAACAGGTGATGGCAATGTGAACGCCACTCTCCAAGACATAGCCATGTGTCAACAGGAACACCCCAGTGAAACCCTGACAGTGCAAGGGTGACGAAGCCTTACTTGTGAGTTATTTGTACAATGCTGCCAAGGGAAGCACTCCATGGCAAGTTTGTGAACTTAACTGTCAGAAGTTCATAATTTGAGTGTTTCTAAGAAGTGACCAGAGGTAAACACTGGCATCTTTAACAAAGTATTTTGAATGACTTGAACATAAAGCCGTGTGTGGAGCACTCACAGATGTCCATAGATCATTTATTAATTTATTTCATGGTGCAGGTTTGATACCAGCATTGGTCCCCTGGTGTACTCTGACCAGTACTTACAGATCTCGACCAGACTCCCCAGTGAATATATTTATGGTATTGGAGAACACATTCATAAGAGATTCCGTCACAATTTAAATTGGAAGACATGGCCAATCTTTACTCGAGATCAACTTCCCGGTGATGTAAGAAACTATCTCTTATTATAAATAAAATGGGCCTATTGGAACAGATAATCAGTTTTAGCTTATTTGAAGCATCATTTAATTAAAATCATCAGTGAAGCTATTTGGATGTCAGGGATACATAATCTAGAAGCTTCTTTATCTAAGGGGTGAGAATTGATAGTTAAGCTCTAAATTAACTCAATGACTAAAGATTTTGTGAATATTTGAGCAGTCATTTCCACTTTATGGATTCTTTAACTTTTATTTTCACATTTTATCATTCCTTTTTTGTCACCTTATACATAAACCCAGCAATGGCTATTTATTGCACTAAAATAATTGCAAAGACTTTTCACATTTTTCATGTCTTCATATGGTATGGTGTCTGCCTAACAACTAGACATTAATCTCTGCCCTTCTTCTAGTTTCAAAACATCTGATTATCTTCTAGAGATTCAAATATCAGCTTATTTGGTTTTCTTTGCGAGTACAGAAACTTAAGGTTCTTTTTCATTCGTCTATTATTGAGGGCTCATTTTAAATTTCACATCGTAAGAACTTCTTTCAAACTCTCTCATGAGCCTTTTTAAGCCTTTATTTAGCACAGCAATCACCACAGTGTATAGTCTTGTGTCTGTGAGGGTGAGATTCTTTTTTTTTTTTTTTTTTTTTTGTAGAGACAGAGTCTCACTGTACCGCCCTCGGTAGAGTGCCGTGATGTCACACAGTTCACAGCAACCTCTAACTCTTGGGCTTACGCGATTCTCTTGCCTCAGCCTCCCGAGCAGCTGGGACTACAGGCGCCCGCCACAACGCCCGGCTATTTTTTGGTTGCAGTTTGGCCGGGGCTGGGTTTGAACCCGCCACCCTCGGCATATGGGGCTGGCGCCCTACTCACTGAGCCACAGGCGCCGCCCGAGGGTGAGATTCTTGAAGACAAAAGTCAAAACATTTTTTTCAGATTGTTTTTCATTGCTCCATAATTGAGTTGGGTCAAATGTTTGTATATTTTAATGCCAATGCTATTTCATTCCCACCAATAAGCAAATGAGTATTTTTTTTTTTTTAGGAGCCTCATTTGCTCTAACATTTTTTTTTTTTTTTTGCTCCAGCACTCTTAGTACATTTTATCAATTTCTGTTTACAGCATCACTGTCTGAGAACCTAATTGCTATTTTCTATACATTCTTTCCTTTAAATCTCCATACCAAATCAGTCACAAGGTTTTTTTTTTTTTCCTTTCACATCATCTGTGTCTTTCCAAGCAGTCTCCACAATTTCAGTTCTCATCAGCTCTCACCAAGTATACTACAAAAGCTCCGTGGGGGTCAGCATTGTCTTGGAATTCCCCACAGTGCTTATATGGGGCATAACTGATAAACACACCATTACTTTATTATAACAAATAGCTTATCAAAACTCATTTAATCATAATCAAACATGAGCGAAAGTTAAATAGTATATTACTAGTATAATGTGTATATTATCAATATGTCACATAATTTTATGCTAAGATAATCTACATAGTTAAAATAAGTTAGATGTTTTTATACATATAGATCTGTACAGATACTGTACAGATACATACAATGAAAAAATTGGTATTAGAAATACAGAAAGTTATAGATACAAAAATATGAAGATCATTTTAATATTTATAATTTATTTAAATACAAGCTGCAACAATTAAGTTCATGAATTCGTCTTAGAAAAATTGCTGCAAACCTCCTTGCTGAACTATGGTCACCTTCGAAGTATTGCCCTTGGGAAGCTACGCACTGGCACCAGGGCCTAATCCACCCTGCAACGCAATTCTGAAACTGTTATTTCTGGAATGACTATCAAGCTCTCATCAGATGAGGTCTGACAATTAAGTAGTGAGCTTTCCATGTGCACTTAAATTTGCACCACTGTGCAGACAACTCGGTGGTTTCATTTGCTTGGTGTAGAAATGTCTCACAGCTGTGTTTGTTCGACATGTGATGGTGTCTGGGCAAGTGCTTGCTGTTGCATGTGTTTCCGCGCTGTGTGATAGCCCTGAAGGCCGTTCCAGAGAAAGTGTTTTGAAGTTGCTTTGACGAGTGGACTAAGTGCCTGCATTGGTGTGTGGCTTTCCAAGGGGGCACTTCAGAGGTGACTATAGTAATATTCAGCAATGAGGTGTGCAGCACTTTTTATAGGGTGAGTTTGCAAGCTTAATTGTCAGGCCATGTACACTTATTTTATACTTAAAATAACTTATTCTAAGACACTTTGAAAATTTTATTTTCAAATTTTTGCATTATAGAATAATAATAATTTATATGGCCATCAAACATTCTTCATGTGCATTGAAGATACTTCTGGAAAGTCATTTGGTGTTTTCTTAATGAACAGCAACGCGATGGGTAAGACAAATCTATTTGACCAAATGTTTAAAGGAGATATAATTTGAAATGTCTTAACTGATCTCCTTATTCCAATTATGTGTATCACACATCAGAGTCAACTCTACTGTCAATGTTTTGCATGTGGATCTATTCTAAGTAGGTTTTGAGATTAGTGAGTCAATGAATTTCTGTATATCAGTATTTACATTTTTGAGAAATTCTGCTGTTTTTTCATTTAGACACTTTATTTTCCCTTGAGAGAAAAATTGAAACACATTCAGGCCAATGAATATTTTCATTTCCCAAAAGCTCATTTGTCAACATAGAGTAAGGGGTCACCACGGCTAAAAAAAAAAGCCTCTATAAAGATAGGAAGATGGAAGAGTAAATTTTTAGTTTGTCACAATTCGAGTAATGTGGAATCTTTTGTTTTTAATATTGTGAGTTAAATATTTAATAAGTAAATCAATGATGATAAAAAGTTACAAACATTAATCATGTCCTTGCAGATTCAATTTATTACACGGTTACCCAATTCCTATTTCTTAAACATAAAAAAATTAAATTTAAGACATTTATTTTTAGAAATTCATATGTGATAGTACCATTTCTCAGAGAATCTTCAATTAAAATGACTAATTAAAATGCTATTTTAGAAAGAAATTTATTTTTGTAAGAGGCTCCAGGGGAGCTTTTGCCAACATCTTTAAAAGGAACTATCTGAGATACACGATTGCTAGGTAGAGTCTTTTACATGGCAGCACTCTGCCACCCTGCTGTATTATTCCTACATTCACTATCTTATTTCTTCTCAGTTATTTAGAAATAGTGTAAATGATGTGATTCATATAAAATACTTTAAACCAACTTTGCAATTATTGTATTATTATTTGCCATTTACATAGACTCTTCTAACATTTATTTTTTAGAGATTTTCATCCAGCCTACTCCAATAGTAACCTACAGAGTTATTGGTGGCATTCTGGATTTTTACATCATTTTAGGAGACACACCAGAACAAGTAGTTCAACAATATCAACAGGTGTGTTTTAGGTCTATTTTGTAAATTATTTTCTGCTGTACTTTTCTTTCATCTAACATGTTTACATATGTATGTGACTTTATTTTGTATATTGGAGATCTCTTAGCTAAATGTTTCTTAAAATTTTATCCTTTTTAAGATACAAATACATGATTTTTATTTTTCCCCATACAGTGAATTTCTTATGTATACTTAAATGTCTATATTTCTGATTTTAAAATGATTTTTTTACCACTAGAGTGCTGGGATAAAGAGCTGCATTTGTTCGAGATGTTGCATGTAAATCTTTTCTGGTTTATAACCTACTTTGGTAGATCAAAGCAACTAAAGGGAAATATCTTTTACACTGAGGAGAGGCAATGGATTCGTAGATCATATATTCTTTTCATCAAAGTTCTGAGGAAACCAAGTTTTGAGATAGGCCAGTGAAACTTGCTGTGAATGTGTAGCAGGTATACGTCAGGAAAACTGGCTTTGAGCCTCAGGCTGAGGGAGTGTCAAGCTTGAAACCTAGTTGGAAGCCTTACATTTTAAATAACTAAGCAACTTTCAATTCTTGTTAAGTACCATCTTAGTGTACCTGAAGCCACGATAGACTTCGAGTATAATCATAATGACTCCATGTGAGTGATCGCCCTTTGATTTTGTACAAAGTAGTTTTCTAGACATAGATTATGGAGAAATCATAGATTCAAAAAGTTTGTAGAAAAACCTAAGCCAAAGAAAATGGATCCAGCTCAATAAGATTATTTCCCTTTATATAACCTAATACTTGGTTTTAAGTGAAAAAAGAAAGTGTCAGTGACATCTAAATTTCCATATGCAAAATTGTGTCTTCTGAGACAACAGGGTCTCTTTTTCCATGGTGCACTGAGCCTGCTTGAGCCACCCTGGGGTGTGACAAGGAGAAGGGAAGGAGCCAACACCTGCCCTGTAGGTGAAGGAGATTAGAACCTCTGCAGTAACTAGGAGGGAGCATATATTTTACTAACATTTTTTTTTAATTTTTTTTATTATTATTTTTTTTTATTGTTGGGGATTCATTGAGGGTACAATAAGCCAGGTTACACTGATTGCAATTGGTAGGTAAAGTCCCTTTTGCAATCATGTCTTGCCCCCATAAAGTGTGACACACACTAAGGCCCCACCTCCCTCCCTCCATCCCTCTTTTTGCTTCCCCCCCCATAACCTTAATTGATCCTGCAATCCCATTACTGGGCATCTACCCAGAAGGAAAGAAATCCTTTTACTAACATTTTTGCAAGCTCAGAGATAAATAACTTCCAAATACAAGGAAAGAGAGATTATGTACTTTTCCAACTTCCTTGTTTCTTACATGATAACTTTTTTCGTTGTTATAGGAAGTGGCGTGTTACAGGACAATTTCCCTTTCATCTCAACATGACTTTATTGCTGTTCTTCTCCTCTCTTTTTTAACTTTCCATGATGAAAAAAATGTATATCTTAACAAATGCTACTTACTGGAATGTTACACTTTTTTTTTTTAGCACTACAAAAAATATTAAGGACAAAACATAAACTTGTTGAGTTTCATGGAAAAAATAGAACAGAATATCTAGGAACGATTTAAGAATGCAGGCTACATTAATCTTTGTTTAAAAATATGCAAGTTTAAATGAATACTGGAGATACAAGAAACCAGAAGCACAGTGGTATTAGTCACTAATGCTAATTGCATTTCCCTTTATTGAAACTGATTACCTGTCCATTTACTCCCAGCTCGTTGGGCTACCAGCAATGCCAGCATATTGGAGTCTTGGCTTCCAACTGAGTCGCTGGAATTATAAGTCTCTAGATGTAGTGAAAGAAGTGGTGAAGAGGAACCGGGATGCCGGCATACCCTTTGTAAGCAGTATGAAGGGATTATGGGAATATATGTCAATTATTGTCAAATAATACTAAATGTGAGAAATTTTTAGATATATTCAATACATATTGTATTATATATTTATAATTATAAACCACATTTAATCAATCATAAAGTCTATTTATCATCATACCTTATGCCCATGACTTCTGAAAGCTACAATACATTCTTCTGAAGAACTGATTATTAGTTATACTGAAACAGAATATGTATTTAACCATGAATGAAATCGTATCCAGTTTTTTAAGTACACCTTAACTTTAGAGCCTATATATTTTAGCTGGGACTACAGGCGCCCACCACAACACTTAGCTTTTTTTTTTTTTTTAATTGTAGTTGTCATTGTTTTATCAGGCCTAGGCTGGGTTTGAACCCACCAGCCCTGGTATATGTGGCTGGCACTCTAACCACTGAGTATGAGGGCTGAACCAGAGCCTATACATTTTAAAGTGATTTTCTGAAATATGCAAAGTCTTGCTTTCCATACAGTGAAACCTATCACTGAAAAAACGTGGACAAGCATTTAATGCATTTGTGCTTAAGAATCAGAAAAAAAAAACTAGTTTTATAAACAGTATTATTGCTTTTTCAATGAAATAAAAGGAATATTTTATCTGTCTATTTATTTATCTATCATCTATCTTAGAAAGGTCTCATTCTGTCACTAAGGCTGTAGTACAGTAGTGTGATCATAGTTCACTGTAGCTTCAAACTTCTTGGCCTCAAGAGATCCCTCAATCCTCTGCCTCTCAAAGTACTGGGATTGCGGGCAAAAGTCATCTTGCCTGGGCTTCTCATCTTTCCATTTAAAATATAAATTCGTTGGGATTAAAGTTGATGGGATTAGCGAGTTCTTTCAGTATTATTTGTTGAAATGCACTGTGTTAACTTCCAGGACACACAGGTCACTGATATTGACTACATGGAAGACAAGAAAGACTTTACTTATGATCAGGTTGCATTTCAAGGGCTCCCTGAATTTGTTCAAGATTTGCATGACCATGGACAGAAATACGTCATCATCTTGGTAATGATTGATTGTAGGTTAACACATTGTTAGTATTTACACACTTAGAAATGAATAGAATTTTTTATCATTTCTTCTTTCTATTATTAGGACCCGGCAATTTCCATAGATAAGCGTGCCAATGGCGCAGCATATGAAACCTATGACAGGGGCAACGCAGCAGGTGTGTGGGTAAACGAGTCTGATGGAAGCACACCCATCATTGGAGAGGTAAATTGTGATATTCATTAAAGTGGTTGTGTCAGATTGATGTATCCTGAAACATTAACATCTCTGTGAGAGACAGGGAGAGTGCATCGGTACATATATTTGCTTTCACCTCTGGTTTTGATAGATGTTTTAACTGTGGAGAGAAGTTTTAGGCAAAGGAAATATACTAAATATCTCTAAAAATGTTCTTATGAGAAGTTGTATGGAGGAGAGTGAATAAAATACACCAGATACAATATTGTACCCTCAATGAATCCCCAACAATAAAAAAAAAGAAAAAAAAATACCAGATAACTTTCAATGCTACAAATAAAACTAAAGCTAACAAAGTAAAATAAACAGCAAAATTGTTATAACAAAAATTCCATGCAGACTTTAATGTAAAATAATTACAAATGTAAGTGCTTATTTAGTGGGCACTAATTTTGTGATTTACATTTAATCTTCACAATAAAGTGATGAGATGCTATGACAAAAAGTTCTTATTGTACAACTGGAAAATATAAATCTTTCAAAGGTGAAATAACTTTCCTATAATTAAAGAGCTCCTAAAGAGCAGGATCAGTAATATACCTAGATCTCAAATGCACATTATTAAACAGAATAAATACTCTTTAGAAGGCAATGTTACAAAACATCAAAAACATAAAATATCTGGACACGTTAAGTGTAGGTAATGAGACATAAGCATTTCTGTGATAAAACAAAAAGAAATAAAATAGGAGACATATCAATTTATCAAAACCATGTTTATAATAGCAGTTTCTTGTAATAATGAAGAATACTATAAACATCATTCCTACTGGATTCACCAAACTTAAAATTTCTAGTGAAAGTCTTCTTCAAATTATTATGAACTTCATCAGGAAAAAAAAAAAGACACATTTTTTTAGCTTACTAATATTTCACAGAATATATGTTTTCAATATCTGCTGTAATGCACATGGATAGATCAGAGATCCAAAATACAAAATAATATCATTCACCTAAATTTATCTACAATTGATTTTTTCTTGCCTAATGCTGTAAAGAGAAAGTAAAATGCTGTAAAATAAGTTAACCATAATTCATAAAGGAACAACAGCATATGTGATGTTTAATAACATGGAATTGGGGATAAAATCCCCTGGGTTTGAATTTTTGCTGTACCTGTTAGTGGTGGTGTGAGTTTGAAGGACTTAACTTCATTGTGCACCACTTCTCTCATCTGCAAAATAAGTATAATTGTAGTCTCCACCTTCCCTGTAAAGTGGTGATAAAAATAGTACCCAACTTCTAAACTCTTAATAAGGATTGAGTGTAAATAATAATAAAAGTCCTTGAAACAGTACCCGGTGTTCATGTCATATTAGTTTTTGATAATAAAAAATAAATATAAAAGGTGATTTTTAATTTTTATTTCTTCGAAGGAAATGCCTTTGGAAAGGAACTAACTTACTTTCTTTTATCAAACAAAAAATGTATTACATACGGCTTTTTGTTTATTACCCTAACCTACGAGGATGTTCAGAAATAAATTTCCTTACAGTCAAATGGCAGCCCTTAGACACTTAGAAATGAAAGAATCCCTTGTTCTTACAGTTTTCTCTTCCTAAATGAAAGTTTATGACCTCAGTCTCATTTACTTTAACTTTGCTCTTAAAGTCGGCCCGAGATTATTGGGAATACACAGTCATGTGGACTTAAAGAAGTCCAATAATAAAACTTCAATGATTTTTATTCTCAATTCAATCAGTTTGAAATTCAATTTATTTATTTTTCCTTTTTTATATAAATATTTATATGTGAATTATCTATCTTTCTAGGTATGGCCAGGATTGACTGTCTACCCTGATTTCACCAACCCAACCTGCATAGACTGGTGGGTGAATGAATGCAATCTTTTTTATCAAGGAGTGAAATATGATGGACTTTGGATTGTAAGTAGCTACTTTAAACCAGTGAATTTGTCAATAAACATGAAATTATTTGTCCATTATTAAGTCAGTAAGATGTATTTTTGTTATGTTCAACAAAAAATTAAAAGCCTCCACAATTTTTTTCATCAACATTGAAATATACCTGTCATGTGCACAGGTTAGAAAAGATCAAAAACTAAAAATACAAATTGAGAATTTTTTTCTTTCCTAGAAATGTTCTTCATAGAATGAATTTTGTTTCTTTAACCAAGGAGTTGTATCTCCCTGAACAATACTTAATGAGATTTGACGATAAACTGATAGCAGTGCAATTCCAAAAACACTAATTAAGGTTTGTGATAGTCAACCAATTTCCATATGAATCTGGACAAGACCCACACTTTAAGATTTCCTTTTAGTAAGCTGTGGGATAGAACAAACCAAAACTGGCAATAGGTTAAGTGTTTCATCTCAATCAAAGTTGTGTTTTCTGCTAGCAATGTGAAATGGAATAAAAGTGTGTAGAATCTTCAGAATTCTATGATTATTAGTAACAGAATGAAGATGAAAATTGATTTCACATGAAAGAATCAATGTAAAATATTTAAATATTTTGAAGTTTTGTCATACAAGCATGGAAACATGGTTAGATCAGAATGTGATAATTTTACCAGTTCACAATATAAGGAAAATAGTCTTAAAAGGATAAATTATTAGTTTACTAAAGGAAAAAGATTAAACACTTTTACATGAATTTCACCACATATTATATAAAATATAGCATTTAAATTTTTATCATCTTTTATTAGAATATGTCTCAGGCATGTAGGTCTATTTGTCAAAGTCATACTCATTATATTTAATACTTACCACATATACTATATTTTAATAGAAGTCCCTTGTAATGCATTTTGTAAATTTATCATTTTAAAAATTCTGAAATCATCTTTCTGCAATTTATCTAAATGATTTCAGTGAAACTTCAGTTACTTAATATCATGTAAAATTAAATTAAATTAGTATTTCCAATATTACAACTAGTAGACACCATTGTGTCTGTGATACTCAGCAATGAGGTATGTAGCACTTTTTCTAAGATGAGTTCGCAAACTTAATTGTCCGCTGTCGTTGAACAGCAGCAGCTCTGATGGCCATTACAGAAAAGGAGTTCCAAAAATTCCTTTCAAGGGTGCAGTCTGTACTGGCATCAGAACATAGTTTCTCAAGTGGAGTACTTTGAAGGCAGTGGCAGTGACCTTCAAGAATAAGCTATGTAGCACTTTTTCTTGAATGAGTTCACAAATGTAATTGTCTGATCTTTTTTTTTTTAAACTTTTTTTGACCTTTTATTACTATCAGTCCACTGAAGCTTTTGCCTTACAACTACAATGGTTCGAATCTACTAGTTGTAATATTTAAAATACTAATTGAATTTACTTTCACGTGATATTAAGTAACTGTAGTTTCACTTAAATCATTTAGAGAAATTACAGAAAGATGTTTTCAGAATTTTCAAAATGATAAATTTATAAAATTCATTTTAAGAGGTAAATTCTATTAAAATATAGTGTATGTAGTATTAAATACAAGTACAATCTAGATGAATAAACATCCTATAGACATATTTCAATGAAAGATAATGAAATGGTGAGTGATATATTTTATGTAATATATGGTTAAATTCATGTAAAGTGTTTAATTTTTCCTTTAATAAATAAGTAATTCATTCCAATGTAAGGAAAAATTATTTTCCTTACATTGTAAACTGGAAAAGTTATCACATTCTGATGTAATCATATTTCCATGCTTGTATGACAAAATTTTTAAATATTTTTGATTAGTTCTTCCATGTGAAATCAATTCTGTTTTTCATAAATTGCATAAAAATTTCTACTTGGAATGACGGCTGACAAATTTTGTAAATTTTATGGCAAGTTTGCACATACATGACTCAAACACAAATGAAATTAATTTCATAGTTGAGAGTTTCACCCTGTAATTCCTCAAGTACACTATACATACAAGGTGTTAAAATGGTTTAGATGAAGAGTCTCTCAAAATTTAAAGTAATACAACTCAGTACTCCCAAATTATGAATTTCAGCAGTTTCTTTTTAAATTTAATTTATGGGTAGACTCATAAAGAAAAAAATAAACTTATTGGCTATGTAATCATAGAGTTTTGAAATTTATTTTTGCTGGATACTGGAAAACAATATTGAGATTAATACTCTAGGTAATTTCAAAGAAATAACTCCCATGTAGCTTTAGGTATTTTTATGCTTCAGAATACCTATATTATTTTCTCTCATTCCTGGCTATTCTGAAAATATTTGGGAAATGGAGATATTTCCTTTTTAATATCTGCATCACAGTGATAAATCTCTTCTTTGTAAACCTTGAACACCTTTAATTTCTCATTTTAACTCCATGTGACAAGTTTCCTTAGATTCTCTCCATATCTAGACACTTCCATGAAAAATTTTTGAGAGTAATGGAATTGAGTAATCAAGTTCACTGTAATGGGTCAGAAGAAGCCCATATTCAGAAAAGCTTTAGCAAACTTAATTAGTAGGGCTAGTTGTTATTACAGTTTTATGAAAAAAAGCAAAGTCTAACTGTAACACAAATGATTTGATTTTACATTTTTAGAAAAAAATGTTTTTATAAGTCTTTGTGAGTGACACTGTTAGTCTGTTAGAATATGAGGTCAGGCAATTAAATTCATGAACTCAATCTAGACAAAGTGTTACGTATCACATTGCTAAATATTACCATGTTCACTTTGAAGTCGTCCTCTTGGCCTTCTGGTGATCAGAGTGATGTTCAGCGATGAGGTATACAGCACGTTCCCTAAGATGAGTTCACAAACTTAATTGTCAGGCCTTATTTGTAGAAAAATACTAAGTTTTTAGAACAATTTAAAAAGCAATAGGAGAGATAGATACAACCATTGAACAGTTAATATTGAAGCATTAATGTTAAAGAAGATGCTGGAAAGCTAGAATAAGAGGGGGGGCAGGGCAGTGCCTGTGGCTCAAAGAAGTAGGGCGCCGGCCCCATATACCAGAGGTGGTGGGTTCAAACCCAGCCCCGGCCAAAAACTACAAATAATAATAATAATAGTAATAATAATAAATAAGATGGGGCAGAACTCAAAAAGGTGAAAATTAGTTAGGTCTTAAATATGAATGGAGAAGAGAAGTGCAATAAATAAAATATAATTCTGAGAGGAATAAAACTACCACAGAAACAAGGATATGGCTGAGTGATGCTTTTATGGGAGCAGAGATAGTTTATTAAAGAGATATGGAAAATAAGACTTACAAATATATAAAAATTCCCAATGTAATTAGCAGAGAAGGAAGAAGAAATAAAAATACGTGTTACAACATATGATCTTATGTACTTAATTGGTCATGATCACATAACTAGTTAGTGGTGAGAGAAGATTGGGGCATCGATCTAAATCGCTAGAAAATACATTTTTAAAAATCCTATCACTATATCTCCAAAAATGGTGTAGGTTCCTAGTTTCCACAGTATGGTCAAACTGATCTATTATTAGTTCCTTGAGATTTTTCAAGGATTCTGTGAAGTCTTAACTATTTTAATTCTAATACCAAAGGCTATTTGCCTTTTTCCACTTTCAATCACTCATAAGAGTACAGGAGCTGTGAGCTGGACAAATGCCGTACAAAACTATATAAGCGGAAAAAATAAATGTGCTAGGGATGGGTATAATGATAGGCGGACTCACAGTGAGAAGACTCACGCAACTATTCAGAAAAGACAGTTGCTTAAAACTTATATGATTAATGCCTTATATGTGAGGCCTTATATCAGAACTAGACCAATTTCTTAATCTCCTCGAAGATACCTCTATTATCTTATGTAAACATTCTCCTTATTTTTAGGTTTGTAGCTTATATTTTTCTTTTGGGAATAAAATAATATTATGATTGCCTTATATAAAACAATATCAAACAAGTATAAATTTTCTTCTTGTATGATTTTAATAATTTTACATCTACTTTTCTTTTATTTTGTCCATTCAGGACATGAATGAAGTTTCCAGCTTTATTCAAGGTTCAAAGAAAGGGTGCAGTGAAAACAAACTAAATTACCCACCTTTTACTCCAGGTAAATTTTATTTGATGATGCAACTACCAACAATTGACAATGATTTTCTCCTTGACTGGTAATTACTCGCATATATTTCTATAATCTTTGGTATAATTTTAAAATCTTGAAATCAATGTTTTCTTTTTTCTCTTAGCCAAAATGTTCTTTCCTAGGATTAAATTTAAGTAAAGTAATCCATTTAAAATCTTTTAAATGAGTCTGTAGGTATAGGATGTCCAATATATGCTTCTATCATATATGATAGATACGTGTGTATGTGTGAGTGTGAATGTGTGTGTGTGTGAGAGAGAGGGAGCGAGAGAAATCCTATTTATATGAAATGTTCAGAACAGTCAGATCCATAGAGCTAAGAAATGGATTTGTGGTCTGCAGAGCTGGTGGAGGGGGCGGAGAGTTACTGCTGATGGGGATGGGGCTTCCTCCTATGGAGATGAGAAATGAATATGTTCTGGAATTAGATAGAGGTAGGATTGCACAACAATGTGAATGTTCTAAATGACAAAATCTTGCTCTATTACCCAGGCTGGAGTTCAGTGGTGTGATAACAGCTCAATCTTGAACTCTTGGGTTCACTCAGTGATCCGCCTGCCTCATCCTTCTGAGTAGCTGGGACTATTGGGAGGCACCATCACATCCTGCTAATTTTTTGTAGAGATGGGGTCTTGCTAAGTTGCCCAGGTTCATCTCAAACTCCTGGCCTCAAGCAATGTTCCAAAATTGGCCACCTAATGTTATGGGATTATAGGTATAAGTTACCAGACCTGGCTCATTTTTTTTTTCCTTAAGTCTTCAACAGGAAGCCCAAGCATGAAACAGATAAAAAGCTGGATGGGAAAAGAGTAGTCCAATCACTTAGCTAGTCCCTGCCCGACCTGGAGGCCCAGGCTGTAGAAGGCTGCCTTTTCTAGGAAGTTTCCTCTGACCATTTTCTCCATGACCATCATGCAGCCCCAATGCTGCTTAGTTATTTGGTGCAAACTCAGAGGGAGGGGCAGGGCCCTGCCAAGCTGGGGCTGGATTTGGGGAAGCTTGCAGAATAATTATTAATGTGGGAATAAGTATAAATCTAATAGTTGTTCCAAGATCAGCATGAGTAGAAGGTAAAGAACTCATTAGAGCATAGTGAGTTATTTCCCTCTTTCGTTATTTTTGACTAAATATGATATTACATAGAACATCATAAAAAGGCATATAAAGTTTAATATGAAAATATATCTCTTAAGAAATCTTTCCTATCTATTTTCTCTAAGATATTCTTGACAAACTCCTGTATTCTAAAACAATCTGCATGGATTCCGTGCAGACCTGGGGGAAGCAGTATGATGTTCATAGCCTCTATGGATACAGCATGGCAATAGCCACAGAGAAGTAAGTATAATTTCATTCAGAAAATCCTTTCATACTTATTATCTAGAAATGTTCTTGACAATTTAACAATATAACTAGGAAATAGAAAGAGTAAGAAAAAAAAACAAAGAGTATGTTCATGATGAAAATGTGTGGACTTGAAAGTATCAGTTTTTACCAATATTCATAAATTTGAAAATAGGTTATTCATGATTCTTGATATATGTACTTACCATAGATTTCCTATTTAATTCATAGATTTAAATTAAAAAGTTTAATTCACGTCATCTCTGAATATAATTGTGTTTTAAGCATGACCTTGACAAATAACCTGGAAAAATATTCCTCCTACAACAGGTCTTGTTTTTATATAAAACTATTTTTCAAAAACAAGCATTTTGGGTGACGCCTGTGACTCAATGGGTGGGGCACCAGTCCCATATACTGAGGCTGGCAGGTTTGAACCTGGCCATCCAAACTGCAACCCAAAAATAGCCAGGTGTTGTGGCAGGTGCCTATAGTTCCAGCTACTCAGGAGGCTAAGGCAAGAAAATTGCCTAAGCCCAGGAGTTGGAGGTTGCTGTGTGCTGTGATGCCTCAGCACTCTGCTGAAGGAGATAAAGTGAGACTCTGCCTCAAAAAAAAAATTTTTTTTTTCAATTAAAATTACCCTAAATAGCATTACCCTAAGTAATTTTCTAATGGAATATGTTATAAAACATGGTACAAAAACAAAAGAAAGAGACAATCACATTGATTATTTGCTATTCCCCAATCATTATTTAAGGTTCTATATACAATAGTCAGTAAAATGAAAATAATGGCCTCAATGGACTTGTAATTTTCCCACAATTAAACAATTATGAGTGAGTGTTAATTCAATCCCATGTTTTTCTTGTCCCAAATCACACCATGACATCAAAATTCTTAAACCCTCTCTACATGGTGTGTGCTTACTTTTCAAGCACAGTAGAGTAATAATATGTTGCAATGCTTAAGATAATAAATTCTGTGTAAGAAAAAAAAAAAACTTATGGTCCAATATGATAAAAATTATAATATAGAAAAGTGTCTGGGAATATTATTATATATTTACTAGAGTAGTCTGGGTAATTTTTAGACTGATTTAATTTTTTTGTGTATTCTCCTGATTATTTATCATTTATAAAAAACTAACACTAAGGTTTGGGTACAACTAGAGGTAAGATGAACAGTACTGGTAGTTGTGGATCATAGTTGACTTCTAGAAACTAGAACAAGAAATACTTCTTAGCATAATGAGGAAAAATTTTAAGAAAAGACCTGCTCTGCCAGAATTTTTAAGGCCAGCCCTGTATTACACACTAATCATCACAAAAGAAGCCCATGATTTTAAAATCATCCAAATGCTAAAGCTTAGAGCCCAGGTGTCACAATGGCTCAAGAGGTTAAAACAAACAAACAAACAAACAAATAAAAACAGTAAAATTTGATTCAACTGGATGAACAGAAATCTACCTCACTTATCAATTATTTAAATAAATGTGAATGGATTGAATTCCCCTCTCAAGAGACATAAGCTGTCTGAATGGATAAAAAAAAAAAAAATCAAGTATCTGCTGTCTCCAGAAAATGCATCTAATCCACAAGGACTCATTCAGACTCAAGGTAAAGGCTAGAAAACAATATTCCGTGGAAATATAAACCAGAAGAAAGCTGGTGTATCTCATGTCATATTAGACAGCATAGACTTGAAAGCAACAAAAGTAAAGAAAGACAAAGATGGTCATAGTATAATAGTAAAGGAAACAATTCAACAAGAAGACATAACAATTCCAAGTATTTATACACCTAACACAGTTGCATCTAGATTTATAAAGCAAACCATATTAGATCTACAAAGAGATAAACAACATTATAATAGCTCAGGACAACACCCCTCTGATAGAACTGCTAGATTCTCCAACAGAAAATAAATAAGCATGGGACTTAAATGAGACTCTAGAGCATTTGGGCCCAACAGGCACCTACAGAACATTCTAAACTGTTGCATATAGATTCTTGTCATCAGCATACAGAACATTCTTTAAGATTGATCACATCCTAGGCCACAAAGTATGGCTCTACTAATTTTTTATAAAGGGAATTATATCATTTATCTTCTTAGACCATAGTGGGATAATATTAGAAATCAACTCTAATAGATACACTTCATTCTACATGAAGTCATGGAAATTAAACAATCTACTGCTGAAAAAATTATCGGGTCTGGGATGAAATTTATATAGACATCATGAGATGTTTTTAATGACAAAGGGGACACGTATTATCAAAATCGGTGGGATAGAGCAAAAGCAGTCCTAAGAGGAAAATTCATAGCCTTAAATATCTATATCAAAAACAGTAACATCACACATCAACAATCTAATGGATTATTAGGAATAGAAACACAAGGAATTAGAAAAGGAGGACAAACCAGTGCTAAACACAGAAGAAGAAAATAAGTAACTAAGATTAGAGCAGAAGTAAATGAAATCAGTAACAAGAGAATTGAACAGAAGATTTAATGAGACAAAAGTTGGTTCTTTGAAAAGATAACCTAATTTACAGACATCTTGCTAGATTAACCAAAAACAGAAAAGAAAAAAACCTTAATAGCTCAATCAGATATGAAAAAGGAGATATTACAAATGATATAGAAATAAAAATCACCATCTCTGAATACTATAAAATCCTCTATGCACATAAACTGGAAAATGTTGAGGAAATTCACAATTCTTAGAGACTTTGAGAAAATTATATCTCCCGAATATACCAATATCAAGTAACTAAATTGAAGCAGCAAATATCGTCCAATGAAAAAAGTTGCAGACTAGAGATTTCACAGCCAAATTTTACTATACGTGCAAAGAGAAATTGGTACCTATACTACAAAAAATATTTCATACCACCAAGAAGGAAGTAATCCTCCCCAATTAATTGTGTGAATCCAGTGTCACCTGATACAAAATCCAGGACAAGACACAACAGAAAAAGACCAATATCTCTTATCAATATAGATGTGCAATTCTCAGTAAAAATTCTAGGAAATTGAACTCAGCTGTGCATTAAAAAGATAATTCACTATGACTAAGTGTGCTTCATCTCAAAGATGCGAAAATGTCTCAACATACACAAATCTGTAAATGTGATTCACCACATAAACAGAAGCAAAATCAAAAATCATCTCAATAGATGAAGAGAAAGCATTTGACAAGATTCAGCATACTTCTATGGCAGGAACACTTAACAAAGTAGGCATAGATGGAATATACTTCAAACTTGCAAAGGCCAAATGCAAAAAACTCACAGCCAACATAATGCAGAATGGGGAAAAATTGAAAGCATTCATGCTTATATCTGGAACTAGAAAAGATTTCCCATGGTCATTACTTCTATTCAATATAGTGCTGGAAGTCCTTGCCAGAGCAATCAGATAAGAGAACAAATTCAAGTCTATCCAAATGGGAAAAAGTGGGGTCAAACTATTACTCTTTCCTGATGATATGATCTTATATCTTGAAAACCTCCCAAAGATTCTGCCAAAAGACTCCTGAAGTTGATACATAAGTTTAGTAGTCTCACTTTACATAATCAACATACACAAATTAATAGCATTCCTATACACCAACAACAAGTTAAACTGAGATTCAAATCAAAGACACAATGCCTTTCACAACTGCAACAAAGACTAGAAGATACCTGGGAATACGGTTAATCAAGGAAGTAAAAGATCTCTACAGGGGAACTATGAGGTACCAAGAAAGGAAATTATAGACAATGTAAATAAATGGAAAACTATATCGTTTTCATGAATCAGCAGAATCAATATTATTAAAGTGTACTATCCAAAGTGATCTATAGGTTCAATGCAATCACCATTAACATACCAGCATTCTTTTTCACAGAGCTAAAATAAATAATCTTACTCTTCATTTACAACCAGAACAAACCCAAATAGCCAAAAGCAACCTTAAGGACAAAGGCAAATTGGGAAGCATCACCTTACCAGACTTCAAGCTATACGGCAAGGCTATGCTGACCAAAACAGCATGGTGCTTGTGCAAGAACAGAAACATAGAGCAATGGATCAGAACAGAAAACCCAGATATCAAACCATCCTCATCTTGTTATCTCACCTTTGACAAAGCAGACAATAACCTACAGTGGAGAAAATAATTCGTAGTCAATAAATGATGCTGGGGAAATTGAATAGACACATGTAGAAGATTGAAACAGGATATGCCCCTTTCACTACTCAAAAAATGTAAACAGACTCAAATCTAAGACTATAAGAATTTTAGAAGAAAATGTTGGAAAAACTTTTATAGATATTGGCTTATGTAAAGAATTTATGAAGAAATCCCCAAACAATCATAGCCACAACTAAAATTAACAAGTAGGACCTTATTAAATTAAAAACTTCTGCAAAGCCTCACAATCAAAAGAGTGAATAGACAACCTACAGAGTGGGAGAAAATATTTTCATTCTGTACATTGCCATAAAGGGCTAATAACCAGAATCTGTAAAGAACTCAAGTAAATCAGCAATAAAAAAAAAAAAAATCATACGATCCTATAAAAAAATGGGCAAAAGACATCACCAGCTTTTCAAAAGAAGATAGATTAATAGTCAACATCTCTAATCATCAGGGAAATGCAGATCAAAACCACCATGAGAGATCCGCTATCCCCAGAGAGAATGTCTGTTATCAAAAAACCCCAACACAACAGGTGCTTTTGCAATATCGGTGGTACTGCAAACTAGTATAATCCCTGTGGAAAGTCTTATGTAGGTATCTCAAAGAATTAAAAATAGACCTACAACTTGATCTAGCAATCCCATTACTGGGTGGTTACCCAAAGGAAAAAGTCATTTTATAAAGAAGACATAGGCACTCAACTATTTGTTGACAAAAAGTTCACAATGGCAACCATGTGTCACCAACTCAAGTGCCTGTCAATCCATGAGTGGATTCCTAAAAGGTGCTATATGTACACTACGGAGTACTAATCGTCCATTAAAATAAGGTGAACTAATCGATACCTCTTGTAGCTTCATGAATGGAATGGGAGATTATTCTTCTAAGCAAAGTATTATGAGAATAGAAAAACAAACACCGCATGTACTCAACCCTAAATTAGGACTAATTGTTCAATACTTATGCACATGTGACCGTAAAACTCAGTGGAAAGCAAGCAGGTTGGAAGGTAAGAGGGGAGAAAACTCACATGCACAGGTACAATGTATATTAATCAGGTAACGGGCACACTTAAAGCTTTGACTGAAACTGCACAAAAACAATTCAGGTAAACAAAATATTTGTACCACCACAATATTCTGAAAATTTAAAAAACAAAATGTAAGTTTAATCACAACATTTCTGGCTAATATTTTAATTGCAGATATTGTTTTGAGCTGAAGTTTAGGTAACTAAATGTTACATCTATAAAAGGATTTCTTTGAGTTTAAACCATATATTTCCAAGATGAACATTGAGTAGATACCAAAAGCACATCATTATTTAATTTTGGGAAAGATGACTAAAGTCATTCAAAATCTCTCATTTCCCAGTGGTTCTTTCCATTGTATTTTACAGTATGCATTTAAATAAGTAAATGTTAATAGCTAAATGCAAAATTGATATATGTTTTTGACAAAATTGTTTCAAATAATGTGGCTTGGCTCCTGGAATTGTAAAATATGCGTCTGAAATTGGGATTTTAGAATTTACACATTACAACTTTATTTTTAAAATAAATTTTCCTTATTAATTTGGTTTTATCTTTAGAGCTATAGAAAAAGTTTTTCCTAATAAGAGAGGCTTTATTCTCACCCGATCGACGTTTGCTGGATCTGGACACTACGCTGCACATTGGTTAGGAGACAACACAGCTTCCTGGGAACAAATGGAATGGTCTATCGCTGGGATGCTGGAGTTCAGCTTGTTTGGAATACCTTTGGTAAGCCACTTTCACAGTACTTTTTAAATATCATCTTAATAAGTTTTGGGAAAATGTTTAAAAGGGATGTAAGAGAAGAATAAGGAATATATGAGAAAAATAAAAGGATGGTTGATGTCTATAATATTGAAATCATTAGAATGGGAAAAATATTAACAAAATTTAATCAGAGCAAACTAATTTAGGAGAACAAATGTAAATATAAGCATGGTATATAAAATGTTTGTGTGAGAAAGGTAAATGAATGACAATAAAAGTAATAAGAAAAATAAATGTTACAAGTCTAAATCTATTTAAAATACTGGGTACCAGTATACATTAAATTTGTTCAGAGGAAAAAGGTAAAGACAGAAAAAACTGTTCAAAATTTCAAAAGTGAAGATCATGTATACTAAGAAATTCTAAACATAACAAATCTGACATATTTCTATCAAACAAAAAAGCAGGATACAATATTAACATTCTAAACTAAAGAGAGCTACTTCCTAACCAAAAAATGTAAAATATATTAAAAATTATAGTGACTCGTTTTTTTTGTTTGTTTGTTTCATATGCACAATAAAATGGCAATAAAAGGCAACCACACACACAATCTTGCTATGAAAATTTAACAAAATACATTATCAAACTTTCATTAGTCGAAAAATAAACTGAGTTGAATTAAAAGGAACCTTAGAATTGAGTGCAAACAATTTCACTTTTCTAATCTTGTGGAATTTCAGTAAATAATTAGTATTTAAAGGAAAACTTACAGTCTTTTATGCTTAAGTTAAAAACAAAGAAAGGCTAAATATTAACGAATCAAGTGCATGAATTTAAAACACAGAAAAAGGAAAGATGAGTAAACCTAAAGAAAGAATGTAGGTTAAAATGAAATAAGGAATGAAATTAACATAATAACAGCAAAGTCTCTATAAAAAATTTAAAATTCATAATACGAAAGTTGCTCTTTGAAAACTTTAGTCAAATGGACTGATTTACGTCATGTTTTGTAAAAAAAAGTGATATTAGAATGTATTTTAATATGAAGTGTCATTTATTGTAACATTAGTAATTAATTATAAAGAGTAAATATTAAAATCAGTGTAGGACTTTTTGAGAAATACTTAAACAGTAACTAAAATTGAAGATATTCTGTGTTCAATAATAAGAAGGCTTAATATAATAGGAATATGCATTCTCCCTAAAATGTTTTGCAAATTCAGTGGAATTCCAATTTAAGCCATAAAAGGGATATTGAGGAACATAAATAGATAATTACAATTCATGTCATAGATGATACATTTTTAACTGAGGATTTGTTTTGCTAGTTTAAGCTGTAGTAATCAATACAATGATACTGGACTATGGATATGTAAATAGGTTAAATATAGCAACATGAGACACAAGTCCATGCATATATAGAAACTTGCTTAATTATAACACTATCATTGCAGATCAGTGAGGAACGTATCAACTATTCATTATCCATTTGAAAAACTAAAATGAAGCTATTTCTCAAATCATACATAAAAATCTATCCAAGATAGACTAAAGACCTGTGTGTAAAAATTAAAAACGTTCTCTATCTTAGAAGAACTTACAAGAGTTTAAATGTATGACTTCAGGTTAGAGTACTAATTACTTAAACAGAATGCAAAGAACACAGATTATTAAGGAAATGAAAACTGTCCATCAAAAAGTCATTTGAGAAAAGTTAAAATGAAATAAATTTACATACAGGGAAATGATATTTTCAGTTAATATAGTCAATAAATAATCAATACTTAATTTAAAGTGCTTACTGTAAATCCATTAAAAATAAGAATAGAAAAATTAGTAAGAGATAGAAACACAATTCTATAGAAAGAAAAATCCATATGGAGTCAATAAAAGTATAAAAGAGTTCTCAAATTCCCTAATAATCCGAGAAATGCAAATATGAACATTGCATAAATGCAACCTGAAATGCACAAGTTCATAATTTTGTACTCGGTTCCTACTATGGTAACGTTTCTTAGGGGGGAATCTAATCAAGGGAGGTGAATTTGGATTAAAAAGCAACACATTTTAATTTACTTTTTATCATTAAAGATTATATCCAAAGAGATAATAAAGACATAAAAACATGATACTAGAAAAATGTTTCAAGAGACAATGAAGAACAAGCTGTGTAAAGTAATGTAATTACAGACCAGGACGGTGGAAAAGTGGACAACAGAAGATTGCACTAAGTTAGAGCATGTAAGGGCAATAAAACGTCCAGATAATAAATGATTCAAGATAATGAGTTGAGGCAAAAAATTCGAGGCTCCAGGCAAATGTGATGATCTGAACACAATAGATATATTTGTTATTTAGGTGGGAGCAGACATCTGTGGATTTGTGGGTGAAACCACAGAAGAGCTTTGCAGAAGGTGGATGCAACTGGGGGCATTTTACCCTTTCTCCAGAAACCATAATGGTGACGGGTATGAGGTAAGTGACTCTTGTTCTTAATGTTTTGAAATAAAACACAGTCATGTTTTTAACAATACAAATTATATATGTTAAATATATAGATGATATGGTCTGAAGGATTGTAGCTTGATTTTTAAAGAACAGTTAGAAGTCTTATTTTTATAGCCTCTCTCTATATTTTGTGTATAAGAAAGGATTAAACAAGGAAATCATGATAAAAAAGTATTCATGACCTAAATATTTTATTTAGGCCTAAAGAATATGTTGTACAGATTGTTAAATCACTGGTATTTTAAATTAGCACCAAAGTTTTTTGAATATGGATGTGAGCATTCTAATAACGTAGGTTGTACGTCACTTTTTTCTCATAAAATGTATATGCTATCAAGGATTTCCAGTTCGGGGGTTTTGTTAAAGAAAAAGAAGAAATTAAAGACAGTTTCAAAGCAATTTGAATCCAGAGTCTTTCTATAATGAATAGCTTGAATAAATATATTGAGGGAAAACACAACTAATACTTTTGAAACATGAGTTTGGACTCGCAGGAGGAGAAATATAAGAAAATACAGAGCTATTGTACCAGAACTGCGAATTCAACTAGGGCTGTCAGAGGCATATTTTTTTCAAGGAAATGGTGAAACTCTCTTAGGCAGTTAAGTATATGTTGATTAAAAAATTATTCAGTGTTCACACACTGGTTGCAATCAGGGCTCACATGCTGCTTGAGAGGCAGAGCAACTACTCAGCTCAGCCCGGAAGCAGGCAGCGTAAGACAGAATTAAAGATGTAAGTGGGAGTTTAGTTACTTCCAAATGCACCTAAATGATACATTCAAGAAATTTGTGTCCATGGGAAATTCTGATACTACTAACATTACATTCTATATTCAGAGAACACAGATGAATATAGAATGTAATGTTAGTAGTATCAGAATCTGTTCAGAGAACACAGATGAATATAGAACGTAACAAGATATCCTTAGCTACATTAGAGATTTATTGTTGAAGTAAAGGGTGAAGGGAAGGGAGAATTAGAAAGTGGGGAGTGTTTTCAGAGTCTGGTTTGGGTCTGAACCCGGTGAAGATGACTGGGAAGAGGACAGTGGTGGGCAGAACTGCAGCCATGGAGCTCTTGTCACGAAGCTTCCATCAGGCCAGTGAAGAGTCCTCAGGGCACAGCTGGACACCTTCCCTGTGTCTCCAGGAATAGCCTGTGTGGTATTCTCACCTTGCTCACCTAGTGGCTGGGAGAAACCAAAGGGAAACACACTTCAGTGCAAACAGAGTGGGGGATTCATCAAGGAGGGGCAGAAACCTTTTATTGATTTTGATAACCACGGCAGGGGATCTAAACAGTCTGCCCCCCATCAGTGCACCTGGGCTTACAGAGTGGCTTGAGCATGATTTCAGGAAGGCTGTACTTGGAATTGCAAGTCTGTGGGCTGGCCAGGCAGTTCTGTTCCCTGTGTCCTGAGCCAGCAGACTACCTGAGCTTATTCTTCCAATGGACAGGGCGCAGCCAAGATGACAGGTCCTCAGGCTAGTACATTTAAAGTCTTCACTTACATCCCATTACAGAACAGTTCACATGACTGAGCTCCAGGTGGAGAGGTGGGCTGTGCCCTTCACCTTCACTGGAGGGGCTAACAAGTCACAAAGCTCGGAAACAATTCATGTTTCAGTAATTCATTCTACCACTGTTGACGTGTGAAAAACTCAATTTTGTTAAAAAAAAAATTCATCTTTTCTGAGCATGTATATTTATATTGACATTCTTTATTATATTGCTTTAAAAATATTGAAATATACACTTCAAAATTAAGTGTAATTAAAACATGTAACATATAGCTGGAAATATTAAGACACCTTGATGATGAAATAGAGATAAGTTTAATTTTTTTTGTAAAAAAGCTAAAACTTGTATAATTTACTAAAAATTTTTAAATTTATACAATTTAAGAATAGCTTCAAAAGCTCCTATTTTAATCTTTTTTACACTTTAGTTTTCTTATGGTAGTTTCTCCTCCTTTTTCACAGCATCAGGACCCAGCATTTTTTGGACAGAATTCACGTTTGGTCAATTCGTCCCGGCACTATTTGACAATCCGCTACACACTGCTACCGTTCCTCTATACTCTGTTTTATAAAGCCCATGTGTTTGGAGAAACAGTGGCAAGACCAGTTCTTCATGAGTGAGTATAATGAACAAAAACAAATATCTTTATGTTATATTATAATTATATCTATATATAATATTCAAGCATATGTTGAAAAGATTAATGGAGATAAATCAAGGTATCAAGTACATTTCTGTTGTTTATTTTTACATTTGTGTAATTGACTTGCTAAGCTATATAATGATAATAAAAATAGATAATTTGATACATTGGACAAAAATAGGAACAAATTGAGAATTAATAGAAACCACAGGAAAAAAGGTATGTAAAATATGTTAGGAAAATTATAGCAGTAAGAAAGTTAGCCATGGAATTATTGAAAACATATCAAGGAAATATTTGCGTAATTATGTAAATATAGACGGAGGGCCTTGTATAGCAATAGCAAAAATGTGATCTGTGCTTATCTCAATCCAGATCAAAATAAAACTCCATAACAAAGAAGTTTAAAGAGAAGAAAGTAGAATATGAAAGATTTTTTCCTACTTTGTGAACCTATCATACAAAAGAAAAGTAATTAAACAGAATAGTTGTTCACTAGAGATAAAAGTAACCTTATCACCTACAATAGAATTATAAGATAATTTCCTTTCTTCCTTCCTTCCTCTCTCTCTCCCTCCCTCCTTTCCTTCTCTTTCCTTTATTTTAAACTAAAATGGTAAACTGAATAAGGAATTTAGAAAAGTTTACTTTGTCATTATATCTTAAGTGTTGTCTTTGTTCTTAGGTTTTATGAGGATACAAACAGCTGGATTGAGGACCTGGAGTTTTTGTGGGGCCCGGCATTACTCATTACTCCTGTTTTAAAACAGGTGGGTTTTATAAGTTTAATAGATGTATTGCTTAAAGGGAATTCTGTATAAGAAAATACACACTGTGTTGTAAATAAAGCGCAATTTGAAAACCAGGTGATCGCATGAAAATGATGGGAAAACAGTGGGGTGTGGTCTGTGGTTTTTACCTACTTTTTAAAGTGCGTGTCCACGGAGGGATGCTCGGATAAGCATATTCATGTATGCAGTGAACGTGCAGTTTGTAAAAATCCGTGTACATGCTCACATTATTTTAATTGCCACTCAATTAATTACATCTTTGTCTCTTTGCTTTTGGTATTTTTTACCTTGTGATATTGTCTAAAGCCTATAAAACAGCCTTATAAGCTATAGAAAATACATGGAGCTTAGAAACATAGAGGAAATTATTTTCCCCTGACTATTAAAAAAAAAAAATCCTGACAATATTTGACAAGATTCTCTCTGTTAAAAATGAGACTAACAAAGTATGTATTATCTTGCTTTATTTTAGGGAGTAGATACAGTGAGTGCATATATCCCTGATGCTACCTGGTACGATTATGAAACTGTAAGTAAACTTAAAAGACGTTTACGATGGCTTCCAACATTTTGGGTACCAGGAAGCAGTTTCATGAAAGACAATTTTTCATGGACTGGAGTTAGAGGGGGATAGTTTTTGACTGTTCAAGAGCATTGCACTTACTGTGCACTTTATTTGTATTATTATTACATTGTTATATCTAATTAAATGATTATACAAATCACCATAATGCACAACCAGCGGGAGCTCTAAGCTTGGGATGGGAGGTGGTGACACACGAAGTGTTGCTGTGTCCTCAGAACCACTTCAGATCATGGGACGTTAGATTCTTATAAAGAGCTGGAGGCCTAGATCCCTCACACGCAGTGTTCACAGTGGGGTTTGTGCTCCTATGACAGCGGTTCTCAACAGGAGAACAGGTCCTGTCACGACCCACAGGAACTGTGTGAAAGGGTGGCAGCCTTAGGAAGGTTGAGAACCACTGTCCTGTGAGAATCTAATGCTGCTGGACTGACAGGTGTGGTTCAAGGGCGAGGCGAGCAGTGGGGAGGAGCTGGAAACACAGACGCAGCTTGTCTTGCTTCCCTGCTTCTCACCTCCTGCTATGGGTCTTGGTTTGTAACAGGCCACAGATCAGAATGGGTCCGTCTCCACAGACTGGGGACCAGAGGACTCAGAGATTCATAAGGAGATTATTGAACACTTGCACGTGGAAACCTAACTTCAACACATAGCACAGATATTTGTAGAGTTCCTATTACTTTTAATATCATAATAAATAATAATTTCACACTTGAGAAATGTGTAAAAAATATTGAAGTATACCCTTTATTACATAAGAACTAGACTTTATTATGAAATTATATTCTTTAATATAAAGATGTAGTATTCATTTTTAAATGGTGGAAGTAAGAAGTCAGCAGTAATTAAGGAAGAAACGGTTAAGAATTTTATGCTTTTTCCTATTTTACATGGTTATCTTATAAAATAACTGAGTTTTCAGCAAATCTTAGTAACTATTTTTATATATTATATCCCAACATTTGGAAAAGTCTTTTCATTCATCATTTCAACTTTGAAAGGGCAAGATAACAGCATTTATACACATAATCTACTTTTTTTCTATTGACCAAGACCTCTTAAGAAGCATGTATTTTAATAAAAGGCATTGGTTTTTTTGTTTGTTTGTTTGTTTTTGAGATAGTTTCACTGTGTTGTTCTGGGTAGACTGCTGTGGAATCATAGCTCACAGCAACCTCAAAGTCTTGAGCTCAAGAGATCCTCTTGCTTCAGTTTTTCATTTTTAGTATAGACAAGGTTTTGCTCTTGCTCAGGCTGATCTTGAACTCATGATCTTAAGCAACCCACCTGCTTTGACCTCCCAGAGTGCTAGGATTATAGGCATGAGCCATTGTGCTCTAGCTAAAAGGCATTATTCTATGTTATCACTTAAATTTGCAAAGGAGACCCTTTATTTGTATAGAAACAATGATTTTTAAGAAAATCCTTTCTAAAGACATGGTTAATTTTAACCCCAAACAAAGAATAAAAAGTGGAGCTAAATAATGGCCTTGCTAATTATTATAGATAGGATATTAGTTTCTTTAGGTTGATTGCTTTTTTAAAAAATAAAACGATTTTTCTTCTGCTTTGTGCAGTAAATAGAAAAGATAATTCTCTGTAGAAGATGAAAATATATTAATATTCATTTGGATAGCATGAATTGCTCATGGTAAAAATTGTTTCCATGTGTAAATTTTAATTCTTATAGAATTTAAAGTCTTCACTAGTAATACAAAAATCTTTTTGTATTTCAAATATTAGGGTGCAAAAAGGCCATGGAGAAAACAACGTGTTAATATGTATCTGCCGGCGGACAAAATAGGATTACATCTTAGAGGAGGGTACATTATCCCCATTCAAGAACCAGATGTAACAACAACCGCCAGGTAAAATGAAAATCGTTAGCTAAGATCTGAAATAAAATTCTGATATTTTATAATTTTTTAAGAACCTGAGTTTAATGTTTAGCTTATTACCAAATGATAGTTGACGTAGAGAACTAATACTTAACTCTAACTGTCATTGTTTAAAATAATAAAATTATGTATATTCCTACAAATGTTTTAAATTCAATAAATGAATATACAGTAGAACCTCCATGGTTGACAACCTTTCTACATCGACCACTTCCTGAAGATGACCCCATTGCCGCAGACTGTATGTACACCGCACCGACTGACCCATATGGTAGAGCTGGTTCCTCGTGTTGACCACCTCAGTACATTGACCAGTTTCTTAGGGCCCCGTGGGTGTAAGAAACTGGTCAGCAGAAACTTACAGAGGCTCTTGTGTAATTTGATTAGAAGAGTAAGGCTCCGGCCCCATATACCAAGCCTGGTGGGTTCAAACCCGGCCCCGGCCAAACTGCAACAAAAAAATAGCCGGGCGTTGGGGCAGGCACCTGTAGTCCCAGCTGCTCCGGAGGCTGAGACAAGAAAATCGCGTAAGCCCAAGACCTGGAGGTTGCTGTGAGTCCTGTGCATCATGGTACTCTACCGAGGGTGGTACAGTAAGACTCTGTCTCTACAAAAAAAGAAAAGAAAAGAAATAAATTCATCTCTTGTTCCAAAACTTTAATTATATTCACCATTCCATATACAGAATTGAAGACAATCTTTGATACTTAATAACATAGACTATTACATTTGCTACATAATTGAGAAAATAATGTGTCTATTTTTACTTACTTTAATTTCTATAAAAAATAAGTTACACGAGTTTATCTTTCTGCTATTTTTTTCTTTTTTACTTTTAAGTTGATAAAAATGTGTGGATTTTTAAGTTAGATAAAAAAATAAGTAAGTTGTTCAGTAAAAGTAAATCTCAGAAATATTTAGAAAAATAGAAGAATCTTGTAAATTGTGACTCTCACCAGCACAGAGTCTCGTCTTGAGTTCACATGTGTTTCTATATCTGAAATACCCCAACAGAGAGTCACTCCCTATTTCTTACCCTGCTGTGTTTTTCTTAACATCAGGGATATCTGAACTTATATTCTTTGCTTTTTCTTGTATGAGTGTTCCTCCTCCCTTACGCTCTAAATGCCCTAAAAACGGGGACTGAATTGCTGCAGCTTTGTTCCCCAAATCTATACATGATCAGGTTGTTATAGGATTTCCAATTCCCATATTTCTTGAGGAAACAAACTAATGAGAGAATGAATGTGTATTAGTAATTTAATTATTTTGGCCTTCTACAATTAGCAATTGTCATAATGCAACTATTTTATGATTATGCTCTAAAAAATGGCTATACTGTCGAGCTGTACTTAATTAACAAGAAAAGCATATGCTTTGGTCAATGAATACTAAAAGGTATATATTCTGTACAGAGTAGGTGCCTTGACTGTATGGTGTGAAGAATACTATTTTGTGGCAATATAAAAATGAGAAAAATATTATTGTTGATCATAGGTCTCATTTGTAGTATTGCAGTTATCTTCATTTATAAGGTAATTAGAGGTTTCACTAAGCATTTTTTAAATTTTCATATCATACTTCTCATTGTTTGCACGTAAGATGCAGACTTAATGCATTGCGCCTTAGGGTTACTCAGGTTGAACTGAACAGTCACAGGACATTTTTTTTTCTTTTTGAATTAAAATGTTACACTGTTTCAATTTTGAAGGTGTCACAACCTTTTAAAAAATCCAGTCTTGTATTTATTTCTTTATTTTCTAAGTATATAATAAATTATTTCTGCATGCATATAAGAAAATTGATATTAAAAATTATTGATACATATGAACAAACATGAAATAGGTTGAAATGAACTTATTTACAGGATGTTTTATTATACTTATTTGTAATCATATATACACCTAATTTTCCTTAATAGCCGTAGGAATCCGCTAGGACTTATAGTTGCATTAGATGAAAATAATAGAGGAACAGGAGACTTCTTCTGGGATGATGGAGAAACTAAAAGTAAGTTCCAAAGTTGCTTGCTTCCACATATTCATTCTGATGATGGAAAATGTTGATTTTATTTGCATAGGTTGCATACATTTTAAAAACATCAAAAATGTCCATTTTTAATTCCTCTTGTTTTATCTGTTGTAAGCCTCAGATGGTGTCATATAATTCAAATTTTTACTCATGTCGTACGTATTTAATTAAAATATCTAGTTTTTTTGTCTATTGGATTGTTTTAAAAATCATTGACAACACTTTATCTGTTAGATTAATATTAAAAATTAAAATGATCAAAAAGTTCCCAGATATAAAAATTGCATCATATTTTAACTGCTTTAAATTACCATAGTGGTTAAAACTAAAATGTTGTTACTATAGAGAAAAAAAAAAAAAACTGTGGCATTTAAGGGGTTTAGTTAATTAGTGTCAAATGATTTGAGGTAAAAGTGTCCTCATATAAATGCTTCACAATTTTTTTTTTTATTTCTCAAGTCTCAAACTTACGATTTCTATATAGCAAATAAATGACAAAACTGGCTACTTTATGCTAATGTGTAATAATGCCACGGTAAATTTGTTTGGAATAAATTATTCAATTACAATTTTCTTTATAAATGTAAGGGCTTTTAAAAATCTTGTTTCTGATTGTAGAGGGTTCTTGGTTACATATTTTAATGTGTGCACACACAAAATGACGGGTTAGCTGCTGTTTTTGCTTATTACTCCTCAGATATATTAAAGAATATACTAAATGCCTATAAACATTCAAGTATTTCTAACCTAACTTCCAGAAGTTTCCTATGTATTGATGAACTGTCCTCCACCTGGAAATATGGAAAGTATGAAAAAAAGAAAGTCATGCTCTTTAAGTCTTACTATTGATGAAAGTGTAGATGTTTTAAAACTACCACAAAGATTCAATAGCTCTCTCTGAAGAATTGGGATAGTCACAGTTTAAATCATTTTTATTTATGATATTAAATGGATGTGTTAAAAGTAAAATGTATTCTCTATAATCATCATTTCACTGGGATATCTTCCTGATGCAAGCTGTGAAGTAAGAAGCAGCATTCACAGCCGCTTACCATAAATAGCCTCATGCTTTTACCTGCAGTCTTAGCCTTGGTAAGCGCAGTCTTTTGTACCCTTCACCTACATTTCTATCTCTAGCCCAGAGCTCTGTGGACTCAACCTTTCTTTTTGTATGCCTAATGAAAATCTAAAACGTAACCAGCCAAAAAGAGCTCAGATCGTACCACCACGGATCTGCCTCACCTGGGGTTTTCTCCTTGCCAGTTGATGGCAACGTCATCTCTCCAACACCAAACACCTTGAGTTGACCATTCTTGCTCCTAAACTAAGAATTTCGACTAGTTCTCCCTTGATCCAGATCCTTCCATCAGCCCCACCATTCTCCCAGCTCTCTTTTAATTACTGCAGTAGCTCCCTAACTCATCCTTTTTTTTTTCATTCTATTCCAATCCACCGTGTGAACTTTCCTTTTAAAACACGACTCAAATCATTATCACATCTCTGCTCAAAACCTTCTAATGATTCTCTTTTGCACCCAATTAGGAGCAATACTACCTAATGCCCAGAGAACTTGCCATGGTGTGCGCTGAGTGCTGTTATGTGTACCCGTGCTCACGGATAAGCACACACACTCATAGCCCCAAATACTCTCCATTTCTCATTCTATTTAAGCTCATCAACCTTCTTGCTCTTTCTCAAACACCGGGAGGTGACAGCACACTGGGGTCTGCTTTCCCATGGAAATAAATTCCAAGCACTTGCTCTTTAGAAGTTCTGTGAAAGTGGATTCCAGCTGAATCTAAATTCCTTGTCATTGTTGATCAAACAATGCTGTTCACCTAATAGGGCTCTTGTTAGCCAATAGGACAAGATTTTAGGGTTCTTCCAGTTTCTTGAATTAATAGCTATATTTCCATATGCATCCCTTTATTTCTTCAGGTAAAAATTTATATTATTGTAATAATTTCTTTTCATAGAAGTAGGTGGTTAAGGATAGGAAGTATATAATTTAATTAGTTCTCTTATAATACATACGTAGATATAGTTATATGTATATAAAAAGGTAAAGAAAATGATAATTCTGGATAATGAATTTGTAGGCAAACATGCAAACACTAACTGGTCTTCAACTTCAGTTCTGATTATAATTTGCTAGGATTAGAATTTCAAGCAATATTGTTGAAAGTATTATCTACGTCCTAAGATTCCCTTTATATATTTCACACTCTGTTTCCTCCAAATGGTTGCATTTCTAACGTTTTTTATTAATGAGCTATGTTGATAAAAAGTCTTGTTATGTATATGGTACAAAAAATTATTGTCTTCTCCAAATTAAAAGTTATTTTAATTACAAAATAAAGTTTATTTCCATCTTTAACTTATATCCATATTTTTTCTTTTTTCCCCCCAAAATTACAACAAATGAAAAACTAAAGAAAAGGATGCAAAATAAAATTACGATCTGCCACATCTTCCCAAGGAAAATATCTCATTATGTGGTTTACAAGTGAGAGAACAGGCACCCATGCAAAAATGCATTTACAATTATTTATCTAGTACACTAAGATTTTTTTCTCTCAATCTCCAAAAAAATTTTAGCAGTTTCGGAAAAATTAAAGTAGGTTAATATGTATTCTTTTCCTTTACCTTCTGGGCATTTACAATATCAGATTAGTTTGTCTACAGATAGTGAAAAAGTAACTAAAAAAATTTGTTTAGATCTTTAATCAGTAAACAAAATCCATTTTTTCTTTGTTGTATAACTGCAAAAAAGAGCAGAGAATTTAATATTGCATTTTGTGCTAAAAACTTTCTTTTTTTCATTTCAGATACTGTACAAAATGGCAACTACATATTGTACAGATTTTCAGCTTCTAACGTAAGCATTATCCTTTGACACACAGTTAAATGTACACTCTGTTAACGTCTGGGTTATTCTTTTATCATGAATCTTTTTAAAGATCTTCATATTTACCTCCAGGTTTTAATGAAATGTAATAAAATGAATTTTTAAATTAAACATTTAAATTTTAAAATTATACATAAATTTTTACCTTAGAATTTTAAATTTAACTGTATTATGCGTTTCTAGCCATGAAATTGATGCCTAAAAGTCTGTATATGTCTTCATGCGGTAAATTCGGTTTTAAGAAATGTTCTCTAGGAAAAAAAAACTGTATTTATAAATGTTTTAATGTATCAGCTGCAGCAATAATAAGTATGGATTTGGGGTAGAGTTGAAAAACCTAAGTGCAAAGTAAAATTCTGAATAATTTATAGGAATGATTTTCATAGATGTTGGATTTTCTAATATGTTCTTTTTGCCAAAGCTTTTTTTTTAAATAGAATCAATATTAAGGCTAGAACAAAAGGTGTTATATATGTTGTATCATGAGTCATTTATATTATCTGTGTAAAGTTTTATGGCACATATATAAAAATGAAATAATTATTAATGAGTATATTTATCTATGCTGCTTGGATGGGGAGAGTTGGTAGGATGGTTTTTTTTCTTATTTCATACCTCTATTGTTATTTAAGTTTCCTGCCTGATGACATAACAGATAATATGCTATCCCATTTTTTCCAGAATTCTTTAAGTATTGAATGCACACACTCAGGGTACCAGGAAGGAACTACCTTGGTATTTCAGACCATAAAAATTCTTGGGTTGACAGACACTGTCACAGAAGTTCTGGTGGCGGAAAACGGTCAACAAATGACCGCCCACAGCAATTTTACTTATGATCCTTCAAACCAGGTAAATGCAATCTTTTAAAATATTTGCCCGCCGTCTACTATTACCCTGGTACACGTCATCAGGCACATGGTTTCTTCTTCTTCTTTTTCTTTTGTGACACGTCTTCCCTCCATCCCAGCTTGTCTCCCTCCCTCCCTCTGGCTCTTTTCACTTCTCCATTCTTCCTTCCTTTTTTCTTTTTCTTTTTCCTGCCAATATTTCCTTCATGTCCCTCCAATTTGTAGTCACATATCAACATGAACAGGACTTCTTGCTACGTCTCCCTCCTCATTTCACTTTCTCCTGGATGTCACTTGGAGCACAGGCCTCCCTGTATTTTTCATACCATCTTTTGCCCTGAACTGCACCCTACCTATTGTGGACAACAAAGACTCCAGTGATTTAGCTGCATATTGAAGATTTTTCAACATATTTATTCAATCCATTTCTTTAATTGATCTCTCTATTCTTTCTTTTAGGAACTTTCATTCTCCTCAGGATGTATCTTTTGCTTTCCTGACTTCAAACTTCACATGTTTTTCCTCCTATAGCAGACTTTCCATTTCTTGTGAGTTTTTGTCTTCTTTAAAGAGGGCAATAGTGAAGGAAAGAGGCCTCACGGAACTGAGCTCTGCTTTCACTCTGCATTTAAGCACTTTTAATTAATTTCTCTTTATCTCAGCATCTTCATATATAAAATGTGATATTTAAGTCATAATGTTGCTTCGGTTAGTAAATTAATGTATTTGAAATGTCACGGAAAGTAATAGTTTTTGAAACACAAACCAATTTTTTTTGCATTTATCTTTCCACCATTTGTATAATATTAGATTACTAATAATATCAGCATAGGCTAATTATAAACTGTTTAAGGTATAAAACATTGTCTTCATTTTTTGCACAAAATTAATTGTTTATTTCACCTTTGTGTCATAGTCCTCGAAGCATCACAAACAAATAGAAAACTGAAATTGAAATTGGTAATGTTACCAAGTAGGGAATCAAATGAAAGTCTTGTAGCCACCAACAAAGTTATAGTAAAGACAATGCTCTATTGAAAATAAAAAAAAGGAAATTGCTAGAAAACTGTATGCATCATACTCCTTCAAACCAGCAAAACACTCCCACATGCACAGGAACACAAACAGAATTTTTCTCCCATAAGGTATAGAAATGCAATTTTTAAAAATATTGTGGATGGGTAAATGTGTTTGTAATGGGAATTCCATGAAGCAATTCCAGAGCGGGCCAGGAACACATTTAAGGATTCTGGGGATGATGTGTCCTGTGACATGGAGGTATGGGACAGGGCAGATGAGACTTCACTTACACCTTAGCAACATTAAGATGAAATCAGATTTAAATGCAGTCCGCTCTGCCGTGAAAGAGGCTTGGCTCAGCTCTGGGGTTTCAGTTGCTCCCTGCAGTCTCCAGTGAGAGGGCTCAGAAGGCGTCTTCTAAACAACAAAGCTGTGTCTGCGTTTGGGCCGCTGGCAGCTGCTGTTTGCATGAGACTGACAACCCATCATGACCTTTGGAGGAAGTCGCCACTTTTCCTTGGAAGTTGCCACCTTTCCTTGTGTCCCCTCCGTGTGTAGTGACAGCTTCTCTGCTTACACACTGGGCAGTCTGTTACTGTCTTATCACCTTCAACGCTAACACCAACCGCAGCTCCATGTACATTGGCAGTGCGGGCATCGAAGTTTCCCCAACAAGACTGCGCAGTGTCTGTGGCCAAGAGCCATGAGGCCACTTCCTCTCTCCTGTTCCTTCAATACAATTAGCAAACTTCCTCCCTGTTTGTTTTTCTCGCCTTTCCACAGAGGCCCAACACCTTCCTCATGAAGTGAATAGCCACAGCTAGGCATTAAACGACTAGATAACTGGGTATGGTTGCACAGAGCCAGAACTTCAGCAGGCTCAAAGCTTACAGATTAGCTGAAGGTTTGCTTTCCAAGTTTTGCTTTTATCATAAAAAAAATAAAAAGCGCCCATCTGCTCTCTGTAGGAGTCGACTGCCGTGTTCAAGGTTAGCAGCCCTAGTGAGTAGAGCCTGTTTGCTCCTGTTCCATAGGTGGGGGATTAGAGATAGGGGTGGCTTCTGGTTCCCCATTCACCATCTCAGATCCATCCCTGGATCATTGTCTTCCAACATTTTTTGTCTAATTCCTAAGCCCTATAATTCAGGGCTATTCACTTAGCAATTTTCAGAAAATATGTCATGGGTAATTACTTTTTATATAATAAACTTGATATAATTTACATATTCCTACCATTTAAGGTTAAATTAATATAATTAAATAATGACAAGTTTATAGAGAACGTTATTAATCTAGAAAGATTACATGCTATTATAATACAAAAAATAATTTTGTTTGGTTAATATGTGCAATATCAATATATATCTGTATCCATTTTTATGTCTAGCTTTATGCTTAAATGAAACATAACCAGGCTCTAGTAAGTTTATCTTTCTAATTCTGCAGCTTTAACCTTTATATGGATTTTCATTTCTCAAAATAGTTTTGAAAGTACGTTTTTTGGATATCAAAGAATAAGCTATGTAGATGAAAATGCTGTTGAGGATAAATTTCGTCCATGTTAATTCCCAAGGTATATAAGGAAGAACCAAAGAAAACTTTATAATCCCAATAACAGAAATTATTGTGTATATATACAGCTATTATATACATAGTGCGTATACACAATATGTCTATTGTGTATGTGCATATATATATATTTTTTATACATCCTCTGATTCTTTTCTTTTTTGCATAATGCAATATTTTCCTCTCTCACCATTATCTCTCTAACTTTTAAGGAGTATATAATCATAGGTTTAGAATTAAAGAAATTGTTATTTCCCTTCTCTGACTCTGCGAGCCAGCATATCAACTATAGCGCACAACTTTTTTTTCTTCCCGGCATATTCCTTGAGGGAATTAACATTTATTTCAAGCCTAGCATATTTCAGGCATTGCTGTAGATGCTTTAAATTTACATCTTGTCAAATCTGTGTAGCAACCTCTTTCATTAGGAGTTATTAACCTGGCCCTGGCCCAAAACTGCAACAACAACAACAGAAAACAGTTATCTTAGGAGGGGCGCCTGTGGCTCAAGGAGTTATTGTCCCCATTTTCTAGACAAGGAAATTAAAGATAGTGCAGAATATATAACTTTCTCAAAGATTTACAAGCACCGAATGAGAGAACTGAGAAATGTCTGACAGATAACTCCTTTCCACCAGTGTCCCACAGTCTCCCATAGCTTTTCCATCTCAGGGTTTTATACATTTTGGTGGCATAACACTTTTCTCCCTTGTATTCTGTTCCTCAAGAATTATATTCAAACCATTAATGATTTGAGTTGAAGAACTGCTGGAGGTGCTACATTCTGTAAAATGTTACATATTTCTAAATTGTGTGATGGTGAGATGTGGTCTTTAATGTTTTATTTTATTTGTTTTTGCCTTCAAAGATTCTCCTGATAACGAATCTCCACTTTAACCTTGGAAGAAGCTTTAATGTCCAATGGAATCAAGTTTACCCAGAAAATGAAACCTTTAACTGTTATCCGGATGCAGACAACGCGCCTGAAGCAGCGTGTAGACAACGAGGCTGTTTATGGCGAGCGGTAATAATAGTTTTGAGTGTGACTCATGATTTGTACATAAGTATTTCAATGTGAGCTTTATGTATTATAATTTTTATTCTACAGCATATAAAGTAAACTCACATAAAGAAGTATTTAGAATTTGAAATTAGCATCTCTGATAAACAGTTTTTTATCTTAATTATTTCTCTAAAGCAGTTCTGTAAATGCCAATAAATGAATGTATAAGTTGCTTTCCTGGCACTTCAGAGAGTACAACTTTATACTAAAGTACTGATAACACAGTGCTTTACTTGTTGCTCTGTTTATTGTTGGGTAAGATATTATGCCAGTAGTTGATAGACTTTCAAAAGCATTGTCTCAAATTATTAAAATTTATTTATTTGAGTGATTAGTTTTGTTCCATAAGTGATGATAATTCCAGCCAGTTATTCTGGCTATCATTCGAGCAGGATTAAGTTGGCTGTGGATAGCAGGTGTTTTCACCAATGTTGTACCAAACAGATATGAGAACTATCCCCTTTTGCTATTAGATTTTGTCAGGAAAATATGTCATAGAACCAGATAATTAAATGCATGTGTTAAATCACAGAGGATAGTCAAGATACATCTCTCAGCAACTTCCAGAAATGTCTACGTTTATGTGAGGGCGATACACAGAATCTCTAGCCCCATTCTTCGCCATTGGTTGTTAGAGCTGCATAGTCTTTACCATTAGTGAAGATTAAGGAAGAATTGAGGAACAGAAAAATTGAGGAGAAGAAACAGATTGTGAAATGAAGAGTACTCAAAGAGTGAAATATTTTTTATTTCTCCATCTTCCCTTTAAATAACAGCACTCTAGTCAAATCTATGCCCATCCAACCCCGTATTGGATTCAGAGCATTCATGTTCTTCCATTGTCAAAACACAACATAAGGATATTCATTTCACTAAAGCACAAATAACTACTAAATATGAAAATGTAAACAAAGAAGTATTTTTTTCTGAAATTATAGTTTTTCAGAACTATAAGTATTTTAGCATTTACAGATTTTTAGGTGAAATTTTAATGTTAGGAAGTGAATCAAAAGAAAGATTTGAATTTGATTATTTGGGGTAGAGAAATACTTCCTTGTGTTTCTTTAGATGACGTTTTTTCTTTGTTTAGTCATCCAACAATTTTGTATTGAAACTATATTCTAGTCATTGCTGTAGGTGAAAAAAAAATAAACAACTCTCTCATGTGATAGAGCTTTTTTTGCAGTGGGAAAACCATCAAACAGTAAAAAAATTATATGTTAGATGTTAGATATATACTGTAGAGCAGTGGTTCTCAACCTTCCTAATGCCGCGATGTATTTTTATTGAAGCAAAGGGGTCGCGACCTACAGATTGAGAACCACTGCTGTAGAGAAAAATAAGCAAGAAAAGGGAAGGGACAAAATACCAACAGTGCAGTTTCAATGATTGGACAGGGAAGGTTCTTTGATAAGGTGACACTTGTTAAAAAGGATGAAGGAAAATTAAGGAATGTCATAAGATTCCAGAGGAAAGAAACATTTACCTGAAGTGCATCTGAAGTGCAACAAGAAGGTAGCTGAGAGAGGCCACAAATGGCAGGAGACTAGTGTGATGGATATAGAATCAGTGAAGGGAATATCGGTCATAGGACTATGGCAACAGGTAATTGAGATCAATCAAGTAGGCTGTTTTTAGTACTACACGCTGCTCTTTAGGATAGGATGCCACTGGAAAGTTTTAAACAGACAAGGGATGAAAATGTACTTCCATTTTTATGGGACTATGATAGCTGTTTTGTTGGAAATAAACCACTAAAAGAATCAAGGCAAGAAGACCAGGAAAGAGGCAAAATAAGATGGACAGATTAAAGCAGAGTAGAAATGGTAAAATTAATAAGAACTGACTGAGTTTGTGCATTTCGCAAGACAAAGCAAAAATATTTTGTTCTTTGATTAAATGCATCTTAAAGAATGGTTCAAGTTTTTGGTTTGAACAACTGGTTAAAAAAATTAAAAACAGCTTAGATAGGAAGTTATGTTTTGAAAATTAAAATTGAGATGCCCAATAGAAATCCAAATGCAACTTTATAGTTGTAAGAAGTATTTAAACTAATGAAATGGAGAATTTTATATCCTAGATAGTATGTAAAATTTTTTTTTTATTTTTTTTTATTGTTGGGGATTCATTGAGGGTACAATAAGCCAGGTTACACTGATTGCAGTTGTTAGGTAAAGTCCCTCTTGCAATTATGTCTTGCCCCCATAAAGTGTGACACACACCAAGGCCCCACCCCCTCCCTCCGTCCCTCTTTCTGCTTCCCCCCCATAACATTAATTGTCATTAATTGTCCTCATATCAAAAATTGAGTACATAGGATTCATGCTTCTCCATTCTTGTGATGCTTTACTAAGAATAATGTCTTCCACTTCCATCCAATAGTATGTAAAATTTAATGTTAACCTGTACACAGGTTTGAAGTCATGTGATAGGAAGACATCATCAAGGAAATGAGCTTTAAGACATGAGAGGAGTTTAAAACCTTTTCTCTGAGATCATTACAATGTGTAGTCAGAGAAAGCAGGAGGAACAAGCCATGGAACTGAGAAAGAATAGTTAATGTATTAGATTGAAAACAGACAACAAATTGGGTATTGAAAGCCAAGGGAAGAGAACACTTTTCTGTTTGAATCACAGCATTTTTTTGTATGTTTTTTTTTTTTTTTTTTTTTGGCTGGGGCTGGGTTTGAAGTCACCACTTCTGGCCTATGGGGCCGGCACCTTACTCCTTTGAGCCACAGGCGCCACCCAAGAACATTTTAAAATAGTGAAATGAGCCGTGTAAATTCTGCTTGCAAGTCGGTAAGATGAGAACTGGACATTGACATCTGAATGCAGCAGTGTGGAAGCCTCTGGTAACTCTGACAAGTAAATATTTGTAGAGTGCTGAGGGGCTAAAAGTGTGATTACAGTAAAAATTAAGAGACATTGGAGATATGAGTAGGGTGAACTCTTTTATATTGTTCTGTAGAGCAGAAAAAAATGGGCCAGTAGTTGGAGAAATTAGTGGGGTGGAATTTACTCTTCTTTCAACATGGAAGAAATAATGTAAGTTTATGTTGTTCAGGATAACCTACAATGAACACAACATATGCCATGCAGCAGAGTGGGGAATTAAAGAGAGATGGCTTTGTGGGCCAAGAGGGATGGGATTGAGTACACAGTGAAACAGCTCACCTTGCGCAGAAGACGGATACTACAGAATTACTTTGCTACAGGAGCTGAAGAGGTGGCATAGGGGTAGATTTGATGTTTGCTTCTGATTTTTGTTGTTGTCCTGTTTCAGTATGAATTGATTTTCGTTCTGTTTGTTTTCCTGTTTCATAGTGATAATTTTTAGGTGATAATGATAATATCATTATTAGGTGATAATGAGAATAGGAAAAGAATTTTGGTGCTTGGAGAGGAAAGAAACTGTCATGTAGGGAAATGTGATGGTGAATGAATGAGGAAAACCTAGCGTGATTGCATTGTCAGGAGTCAGTGGGACTTTCGTGATATATAACATGATAGCAGTTGCATGGTCGTTTGTATTTTTCAACCAACGTTCTGCTACACAACTATCATCACTGATTGGAAAGACAGAGGATACATTTTTTCCAGGGCCATGGTTTTACGCCTGCAAGGAGAATGCAAGTGAGGGGCCATGTGGATGGAGGTCACTTGAAAAAGAATAATTTAAGTGATTGAGAAAAGAAATAAGCTCCTTAAGGAAAAAAAGTAAAGACACCAAGGGGAGAGGAACAGAGTAAGGGTCAGATAGCGTGGTGACCCACGGTGTGCTCATGCTGTGTATATTCCCTGAATTTGCTTATTCTGATAAGGAATCAAACATAAAAACTTATTTTTCCCAATGCTTTATTATTAAATAGTAAAAGATTAGACACTATTAACATTTTCCAAATCAGTAATCATTTTAGAAAAAATGGTTGTTTTTGGAACGTTGACTTGCTGATTCATCAAAGTTATCGTTCCATTCACCTAATTTAATATTTGTATTTAATGCAGATATCAAATCACATGAGCTCTAAGGGTACTATCATCTAATGTTATCAGAAATCTTCAGATCTAAAAAGATTACATCCTCAGAAGTGTTGTTCCAGGTGGCAAATTCTCTGCTTCTAAAATATATAAATGCAGGTGGAGGGAGGCCAGGTTTGAGTATTTAAAAAGAACTACTCAAAATACATGTTAAATTTATTCAATTAGGTTTTACTTGGATGATCCAATTTTAAAATGTTTACGTGTTTTAATTTTAACCTATAGGTCTTTATCCTATTTTCCAATATTAAATAGCCAGAATATTTTCATGGTAGCTACAAAAATAGCAGTGCTGATCGGAATTATCAATAAGAAAGATAAATCAGTCGACCTGTAAAGTGATAAACAAGCCGTGGCCCAGGACACAATGATGTGATGAGGGAGTCATGGACAGATGCTGCTGTGCTGGGAAGTCAGTGGGATTCCTGGCTTTGCTGGCAATCATTTCAGGCACCGATTTGTATGAGTACCATCCCATTTGTGTACGTTAAGCATTGCTGTAAGCCTAGACCATCACATACCTAAAATCTGAGTAGGTTAAGCAAAATAAGATTTATTTTTCTCTTACAAAAATAATCCCAAGACCAATATACTGGCATTTCAGTGCCAGGATCCTCCATATTTTCCACTTGGTTTTCATCTGAAAGTTGTATCTTAGTTTCCATCATAAAATTTATACTTCAGGCAGAGCAAAGAAAGTAAAAATAAACTCAACTTAATCACCTTACACCCCTTTCTTTTAAGGAGATTTTTGGACAGTTATAAAACTTCAGAAAAGAGACTGGGGGAAAATAAGGGAATATTATTTCTCCCAATGATGCAATAATTTAATAAATAGGGAAGGTATAGAGAAATAGATTGCAATAAGACGACTAGCCTTCAATGCCATAGTTTATTGGTCTTTTTCTTGGGTCCCATCTTTCATCCTATATAAACCAATCAGCTCTGACCCTCAGCCCTGGTTCCTACTTTAAATCTTGATGAAGATGCCATCAACAAGCATAATGACAAGTCATAAAAGATACAGCTTCACAATAAATGAATGAAAAGAACTTTGAGTACATGGCCATTTAGGGGTTGATACAGAGATATTTTTACACACAAAAGACAAAAGGCAACAGTCTAAAGGGTAGGATGAGATCAAAGGATGAGATCAAAATTTGTGATTAATGTAATTTTTTTTCAGGTAACACAATCTAATTCTATTTTCTTGACAAGAAAATCTGTGACATTTAATCCTTCTGCTCGAAGTTTCTTTCTGTAGAGCCAAAATATAAATATTCTAAATAACATTTTAGTGCACGGGATTTCAGATCACATCATAGATATTTTGTGTTGTGACTGCTGTTCCATTTTAGTGTTTATGCGATGAAACAGGAGCCTACCTTATTATTATTTTTTTAAAGACGTAAGTATTACAATGCTTACACGTCCTGACAATGAACTTGAATTGTGCTTTTAGGTTTCTTTATCCAAGGCACCCGAATGTTACTTTCCAAGACAGGACAACCCTTACTTAGTCAAGTCAATGCAGTATTCATCAACGGGGATTACAGCTGACCTCGAATTAAATGCTGCAAATGCTAGAATAAGGCTGCCTTCGGAACCCATCTCTACTCTTCATGTGGAGGTGAAATATCACAAAGATGATATGCTGCAGTTTAAGGTATGCGTAATAAAAACTATCCCAATCTTAACTCATCTCTCAACGTTAAGACTTTTAATAGGTTTTGCACTTGCGTTTTTAATATAATAGTAAGGGTTCTTCATTGGCTTGACAATACTTTGATTCTATAAATATAAAACATTTTTATACATTTTGGCCACACCTAGGCAGACAATACACGAAGCTTTTCATTTTTGTTATCTTTGTGAGTAAACATAAAGAGGTGATTGAAACAGACATTAAATTCTTTTTTCTTTCTTCTTTTGAGACAGAACCTCACTCTGATGCATTGACTAGAGTGCTGTGGCATCATCATAGCTCCCAGAAACCTCAGATATTTGAACTTGAGCAGTCTTCCTGCCTCAACCTCCCAAGTAGCTGGGACTACAAGTGCCCACTACAATGCCCAGCTAGTGTTTTCTGTTTTTAGTAGAGATGGGGTCTCACTCTTGCTTAGGCTGATCTTGATCTCCTGAGCTCAAGCAGTCTGCCCTCCTCCGCCTCTCAGAGTGCTAGGATTACAGGCGTGAGCCATGGCACCCCATCATAATTTACATTCGTGATACATAGATGAGTAACTTAAAATTAAATGGTATCGATAGTTCCATTAAAATAAATAAATAGGATACTTAGTATTTTCTTTTTTTTTTTTTTGGCCGGGGCTGGGTTTGAACCCTCCACCTCCGGCATATGGGACCGGTGCCCTACCCGCTGAGCCACAGGCGCCGCCTGATACTTGGTATTTTCATTACTTTAATCACGGTCTAAATTATTCTGGCTAATGCAATAAGAGGTGCATAAATAATTTCTTTCAACTTTTATAGTTAGCAGATTTTGTTTTACTCCGAGGACATCCATTAAGAAAACTATTAGAAATAAGAAAAATAAGGCAAAAAACTGGATGAAAAATATCTCCAACAAATATTTTCTTGTGTACAATCATTAACCATTCAGAAGCTGAAATGATAGCAATCCCATTAATAAAATTAAATGAAGGAGTTCAAACATGAAGGACAGAGTGAGAACCTATTTCTTAAAAAAGAAACCCAATAAACAAGAAAAATATAAAAAACTGTAGGACAAAGTGGACTGTCTCACAGGATAAAAGCTTCAAAAGTATGTGTAGATGTAATAAGTACTAAAAATTCTACATAAGAATAAATAGTATTTTAAAAGTTAATTCATTTCAGATTAATTGATGTTTTAAATGTATTTCTAGACATATCTCAGTGGAATATTTTTAGAGACTTTATAAATAACATTTAAGCTCTTCTGGAAACAGAAACATATGTCATTGGTAGAACTGAAAAAGAGTGGCAGAGGTGATTAAAATTTAGAAAATTAGAACACGGTCAAAGTGGAGACAGAATCACCTAACAGTTTATTAAGTAGGATGTCACAAAATATGTGTGTATGTGTGTGTTATCCATACGTATTTTATAACAAAAATAGAGCAAACTTCTTAAGATTATAATATACAAATAGATTATTTAATAATTAAATAGAAAAGTGACCATCTCAAATTATATGCTAAAATGAAATTTACATTTACTAGCGTGTGAAAAATAAATCGAATATAACTCTAGGACAAAATTTAGCTGCATATTATTCTTATATCTGGCTAATAAAGTCCTGTCAAACCACGGATGCAAAGATATGAAGCCCATAGATGAAACTATATATTTTCGTACATAAAATTTAAGCATATTTCCACACCAAAAATCACTATAAAACAACTAGAGGACAGAAAATTAATAATATTTGATACTGATTTGACACATGGAAAACAATATTAACTCATTCAGTCAAGAAAAATGTGTATAAATGGTGGTACTTATACATAATGGAATATTATATAAGTACCAAAAAGATAGAAATACTGCCATTTGCAACAACATAATGATAACGGGAAAGAGTACATTAAGTGCAATAGTCCAAACGCAGAAAAATAAAGCTCTCATATTCTCACTCATATGTGGGGGATAAATATTAGAAATGATTGATCTCACAGAGACAGAGACTAGAATGATGGTTACCAGAGGTTAGGAAGGGGTGGGGAGGATATAGTAGGGATGGCCAATGAGTGTAAAAATATATTTACATATAATGAGCAATATTTGAGCACAATGAGGTAACTACAATCCACAATGAGTAAAGGTAAAGTTTAAAATAACTAAAAGTGTGGCACTGGAGTGTTCCTAACACAAAGAGATGATAAATGCCTGAAGGTATAGTTACCCCATTATCTTGGTTCCTTAAATTCAGAGTATATGACTGTATTAAAATATCACATGTACCCTACACTAATATAGAATTATTATGTATGCATAGTAAATAAATATAAAACACCTTATAGGCCGAGATTCAAAAGAAGCAGCAAAAATGAGAAATAGAATATTAATGTCTTTATAGTCATTAAAAAGTTCCAGAAGCAAAAGGCAAATTCACTCGAAAGGGAAATGTCAGTGTTGATTTTTCATCAGGAGGGAATACCTAATAATTAAAACATATTTTTAATTGAACATAAATTAACATTAGAGTACACAATTTGTGTGAATATGTATTAGTACAAATAATTATGGAAAGCAGTTTGCTGATGAGTATGCAGGACCCTAAAAATGTTAGTACCCTCTGACCTAAGTGTTATTTCTAAGGAATGTAATGAAGAAGTAAAGACAGAAATAAACAAGGATCAGCATTAACTTTGTATCACATGTATGGCAAAGAACATCAAAACAACTTGTATGTCTAACCAGGAGATGATAAATAATTTTGGATATAATGATATCATAGAATATTTGGCTCTAAAAGATTTAAATTTGATTTTTTATTGTATAGAACATGAATCAAAAAGCATTTTTAAAACAGTATAAAAAAGTAGCAGTCCACTTAGTCCCATTATATATTCATATGTGATTTTTTAGATTTGCAGACCATAGATGTAGAAACAAGAATTGTATGAACATCATAATAACCTTGTTCAAACCATTATTTAAATTTTTAATGATATTTACATGCTGCGTTAGCAATAAGAGTACCCTATCCCTATTTTTATTATTTCTCTGGAATAGATTTATGATCCCCTAAAGAAGAGGTATGAAGTTCCAGTACCATTGAACATTCCAACCACTCCAACAAGTAGTCATGAAAATCGACTTTATGATGTTGAAATCAAGGAAAATCCTTTTGGTATCCAGATTCGACGGAGAAGCAGTGGAAGAGTTATGTAAGTGATAGAAATATTAGTTAGAAGAATATTTTCATTTTAGCTAAGGAAGGGAAAGGTAAGTTGCATATTTTCACAGACTTCACTTTGCTATAATAGCATCACACTAAAAATTTAGTTGTGTTAAATAGCTTTGCCTACACTAATATTTCCAACCTAAACAATTAGCATGCTCACGGGACTACCATAAAATATTGGCTCACATTTTTATTTACATTTTGGATGTGATCACCTTCATAATTAAATATCAGACTTACTTTACTGATGAAGTTGAAAAATACACGAAGGCTCCTCTTGAAATGTACAAAAAATGTTAACAAAAATAAGTGAGTAAAATGAGTGACGTAATTTACTAGTACTATCGAAGTTATTAGAGCCAGAGACAGACAGAGCTAATAATTTCTGTGCTAGATATTAATGAAAAGAAATCAAGTCACACAAATCTATATACATTTTATGTTACAATGAATACATTTCATTAACAATGTAATGTAGTTTTTATGTTAGTAAAAGCTCTACAAACTATACTATGTTAAAGTACGTATTTATGAAACTTAAGCTTGCCATGTCATTCTATAGTTTCTACCTTGTCATCAGGATATTTTCCAGGTATTATCAAGATGGGGTTGAATAGTGAGCACAACTATGTTGTAATTGTTTTCATGATTTTGTTATAGCAATGTTTTTGTTCAAAAGGATGAGAAGCTAAGTCATCTTGTAAGAAATTCCATTATAAGGGCATCATTTATTATTTGGCAAGCATTATTTGTTATTAAAACAAGTTTTCATAAATAGATAACAAATATTTTGAATATGCCCAAGATCGTTTGTAACACATGTTTCCCCTCCCAGCCAACCTTGCATTCTTTTCATTCCTTTCTTCCTCCTTTATGTTCTTTTACAAATGATTTGAATGACCGTACATTTTTTGGTAACATATATAAACACTGAGTTTCATAAATACAAAATAAAGAAAGAAAAAACAATGGGGAGTAGTAACTGGGGAAGAGTTTGAAGTTGAAAAATTCATTATATTTTCAGTTCTCTGTAAGATTGATTTCTTTTTATTTCATATGTGAGAAAAAGGTCCAGGGATTATCTCAAGGGAGCAGGAAAAGGGAAGCCTTTACCATTTCTAGGTCATATATCACTGTGTCTTTTATAACTTCATATTTTATTTTTGAAAGCAAGATTTGACTCAAGATGAACATGCATGTGCAATCATATTATTCATATTGTGATTCACTTGTGAGTATATGAAACACATTTTAAACCTTCCTTATATTTACCAAAGTTTAATTATTCATTTCCATTTGGTACTTTAGTATAATTAGATATGTAGGAAAATTTCAGATCACCTAAGAGACAGTACCACTATTATTGGTGATACTACTTGGTGTATTTTTATAGTAATAAAACCTTTATTTTGTTTGTTTTCAGCTGGGATTCTCGCCTGCCTGGATTTGCTTTTAATGACCAATTTATTCAAATTTCTACCCGCCTGCCATCAGAATATATCTACGGTTTTGGGGAAGTGGAGCACACAGCATTTAAGCGAGATCTGAACTGGAATACCTGGGGAATGTTCACGAGAGACCAACCCCCTGGTGTAGGTACCAACCGTTAACTTCTCCAGGAGGCAACTCCCAGCATGGTTAGGATCTGGGCACTGCTGTGTGGGCCTGGACTTCAGTACTGAAGTATTGTCAGAGGGGCTTGGGATCTTCAGAGTACCAATAGTGATTTCTTAAAAGAAGCAAAAAAGTCACCATAAATTGCAGGTGAAAGCAGAGGGATGGATAGATAACAACGTGCTTGAACAGAGAAAGAAGCTGGGTTGTGACCCAATTCCCAAAGCATCTCAGAGAAAAGAACACGGATTCAGTATTCCCTATCAAGTTTCCATTTACTTCCAGCTTTTAGAAAGTAACTGTTTTCAACTCTCCTTGATTTTTTTTTTCTTAGACTGTCATTTGTTCCTTACTTTCCCCTTTCTAACCTACAACTGCATTCGTGTATTTTTATGAGGCCAAACTGCTAATATCTTCAGAAATTGTTGTTATATATACTCAAGACACTTTTCTTCAAAGTGTTATCTTGTTAATGTGCCAGACTTTATGAATATTTAATATACTACACAAAAATAATAACTATAATTATTCTGAACATACAATGAAAAAACCTTTTTAATAAAAATTATCTCGTTGCTATTTTTCACATTATGTATCCTTAAGGGATATATTCAGTAATGTGCTATAAATATATGTACTACAGAAACCACTTTGTATTGTTAGGTGTTAAAACAACTTTTACTTGTGCCGTAATAGTTCAGACTTAGGTTACTGAAGACTGTTTTTCATTTATACCAACTTGAAAGCTTGAAAGAATATGTTTTGCCTAAATTTATTACTTTTTTAAAAAAAATCATTTCTTAAAAATCTTTCATCAAGGAAGCACCTGTGGCCTAGTGGGTAGGGCGCTGGCCCCATATACCGAGGGTGGCAGGTTCAGACCTGGCCCCAGCCAAACTGCAACAAAAACTAGCCGGGTGTTGTGGCAGGCACCTGTAGTCCCAGCCACTCGGGAGGCTGAGGCAAGAGAATCTCCTAAGCCCATAAGTTAGAGGTTGCTGTGAGCTATGATGCCATGGCAGTCTACTGAGGGCGATAAAGTGAGACTCTGTTTCTACAAAAAAAAACCCTTTCATCATGATATAGGTATTATCAGATAAATATAATTATGATTCTTATGTTAACAATTACAGGGATTCAAATATAGGGCAATGAATTATATATTTTACAAATATAAAATTTTGTATAGAGATAAAATATATAAAGTTAAAATATTGTTATTTTTTAGACACTTTGATTACTTCTATCACTTCTATCATGGAAACAGAAGCATCAATTTATAAGTAAATTAAGAGATATAATCTTTGGAAAGAAGCCAGCTACTTTAATGCCAATAACAAGCCCCCTTCACATGTCAGTATTTGTAGGTGTTACATATTTGTATATTACCTTGAGTGCTCTAAAGCAATAAACATCCAACAGTTAATTATTTTCTGAAATACATTCATTGTAATCCAAGCATTGTGTGAATTACAAAGAGGAACATTTAAATCCGAAGGGTCAATCTTAAAATGAACTTCAAAATAGCATTGATAAAGTTCACATTATTTTTATCTGAATATAAATTGTGCTTTATTTTTATTTCAGTATAAACTTAATTCCTATGGATTTCATCCCTATTACATGGCTCTGGAAGAAGAGGGAAATGCCCATGGAGTTCTCTTGCTCAACAGCAATGCAATGGGTAAAATAATTGTTGAATTTCTCATACTTGTCACTTTATACTAATATGTTATATATAAATAAAAATGGAATGATATTTTGTGTTTCCAGATGTTACCTTCCAGCCAACTCCTGCTCTAACTTACCGCACAATTGGAGGAATCTTAGATTTTTATATGTTTTTGGGCCCAACTCCAGAGGTTGCCACAAAGCAATATCATGAAGTATGATTGCATATTTCTCTTTTATTTAAATATGACAATTTTAAAAATATAAAAACATACAGTAATCCCCTTATTTTACACATAATTTTTTTTAAAGGTAATTGGCCGCCCAGTCATGCCACCATATTGGGCCTTAGGATTCCAACTTTGTCGTTATGGATACAGAAACACTTCACAGGTTGTGGAACTATACGAAGAAATGGTGACTGCTCGGATCCCCTATGTATGTGTGGTGATTTTTAAGACAATATTAAATATAGAATATGTAAAATAGAATGGGATAATTAAACACTTACTTTTAAGTTAATTTAAGCACTTAATAATAATGCTTAGTTTTTAGTAGTCATTTAGTAATGGAATATGAGATTTAAACACAATGTTAAAGTTTGGTGAAGAAAGGAGAAAGGATAACACCATTTCTTCTTTCTTTGTCCCCAGTTCTATGACTCTGGGGGGCTCAGCAAGGAACCATGCCCTAGCGTTCTTCTCATAAACTTGAGGCTACATAGGTACTTAGATGTATGCTGTGTATTTTCTTTGTGTTAGGGCAAAAATTGAGAGGGCTCTGTATTATCAATGAATTTTACAAATTGCAGAGAACAGGTCAGAGGTGAGACTGGGTAATTCCTTCCCCCCACCTCCTGAAGAGATAATAGCGGCAATGCCTTGAGCAGACTGAGAGGATTTGCAACAATTTTTTCCCTTAAGTTTCAGGAAACTTACTATTCCATAGTATCCACACATAATCAATCTGAGCAGTTTTATTTTTTATCAAGATTAAGGAATACATGGATACTGCTGGTAACACTTAAATATTGAAATATAGAAGGCTTGGTATATGTGTATGATTTCATTCTAATAAGAATCAGAAAGAGCTCATTATAAGATATTGGTAGTTATAGTCGAATACAGTGTACAGCTGCTAAGTATACTATTAGAGGAAAATCAATTATATAGGCTGCTGATATAAAATTGTAATTTTATTATCAAAAAAGAGGTTTTATGTTATTAATCCCACTATATCTACCATGCTTTTAATCATACCAAGAAGAAGAAATTGAGCTAATGTAAATTAAAGGAAAATAATTACTTATTTTTTTACTTACACTTAATTGAAGAGTACATGATAAAATTCAAACATTTGTTAGTTCAAATATATTTGCAAGACATTTTGCTCTTTTTAGCAGTACTATTATCCTAAAAATGGCTTTGATGGACAATAAAAGAAAATCATATAAAATTGATGAACTTTCTACTATCCCTTTCCATCCTTTTGCCAATATTAAAATTATTTGAAATCATTTCATATTTGCTTTGTAGTCCCCAGACATAGAACAACACTTATTTCTGTATACACTGTACAAAATTTTAATTTTTCATTTAGTGTAATTTCATTGCCTCACAAACTCTTATACCCTTGTGTCTTCCTGTTTCCTTTGAGAATGACATAATATATTCTAATATAAAAGAACTTTTACTACTAAATCAAAATTACTAAATAAACTTATAATAAAATTAAAACATTTATAGGAAGTTGTTCACAGGATATTTTGCATCATTATGTGCTACTTACTTTTATTCCTTGAACACTGAATTAGTTTATTAATTCCTTCTAGGATCTAGTAAAGAGAGACTGAAACTTTCTTAGTACCGTGACTTTTCTTATGTAAATATGACAGAATGTGACACACTTGCCCTCTTGTGTTTCTTACCCCCTGCCGTGATCCTCACGTGTCTCAGGACGTCCAGTACACAGACATTGACTACATGGAAAGGCAACTGGACTTTACGATTGATGATGAATTCGCTGAACTTCCTCAGTTTGTTGACAGAATAAGAGGAGAAGGCATGAGATACATTATTATCCTGGTCAGTATTTATGGTTTATCTGAGTCTTGTTAGCTTGGTACTATTAATTGTCCTGGGGGGGAGAGGGAATTCAAAATCGGGTAACTTTGGATTCCACTCTTAAGTCTACAATGTTCTTCTTTAGTACTTCATTTTATCAACATGAGCTGCCGCCAGCTGTTAGTATTTCGGTGTATCCTTAAAGCTCTAAGTGGAAACCTGGGAGACAAAGCCACCTGTTCTCTAGCTGCCATCCCAGCTACAGACTGACCTGTATTTATAGAGGTTATCGGAAAGTAGATCTTCTATTTCTATTTCTATTCAGTTCTGAAGCCGTTCACTGGGAGAGCTTCTGATGCTTTTCATATTTAAAAAATTTCCTTCTGGTTTGTGATTCTGTGAGGAGAACTTTTTTTTTTTTTAATTGTTGAGGATTCATTGAGGGTACACTAACCCAGGTTACACTGATTGCATTTGTTAGGCAAAGCCCCTCTTGCTGTCACGTCTGGCCCCCAAAAGGTGTGGCTCACACCAAGCGCCCACCTCCCTTCCTCCTTCCCTTTCTCTGCTCTTCCTTTGTGGGGAGAACTTTTTATTACATTTGCTCTTGGCCGAAAGGCTGAGAAGCAATGTGCAGAGAATTTTTTTATAATTATCTTAACGGAAGCAAGAAGGTAGCAAGAAATTCCACCATAGAAATAAAAACAAAACAAAACAGCTTTGTAATGTTGAAATCATAGCCTATACATTTCAAATGCCCTTAAAATTTCCTTCTGAGAGATTTAGATGTAGCTAGAATACTGATGTTTTACAATTGTCAGTTCAGGTGCGAACACAACATTATGATAATATAATATGACAAATTACAATGCTTCATAATGACTTTCCAAGCCATTTCATATATACCTTGTTTGTATTTTATTTTACTTTTAGGATCCAGCAATTTCAGGAAATGAAACAAAGCCTTACCCTGCATTTACCAGAGGAATAGAGAAAGATGTCTTTGTCAAATGGCCTAACACCAGTGATATTTGTTGGGCAAAGGTACTAAATTTATATCTTTAAATGGAATATTTATACATATATATATATATATATATACAATGCTATTATATTGAAATTTTCCATTTAATTTTGTAAAATGTTGAAGACAAATTCAAGAGTAGAGATAACACAGAAACTGACTGATTTAACAACTAATAAAATGCTGTATATTCCGTGTCTTAAATCCAGATGATTGGAAAGAAAGAAAGAGGTCATACAAGTCTTATGTCCAAATACTATTTCTTTCATCTTTGAGTTGTAGTTTATTATACTTGTTAGTATCTTTTGTGTTTTATTATGAAACAATCATTGGTAGGTGGCTGTTTTTGACTGTAGGAGTCATTTAAAAGTGTGTACTTCTCTTCAGAAAGCTTTCAATAAAAGCAGCAAAGTTTGTTACGCACTGCACTTACCGTTCTAAGATGGAACAAGAAATATCATTCATTGCATTTTATGTAATCAATGATATTCCCATCTGAGTGCATGAATATATAAATATTTTGATTTGGTTTTCAAATAAAACAATCAAGAAAATATCCAGTATCACACTAAAGTGAACAACAGCAGCAAAAATAATGCCCCCAATCCCTTAATGCAGTGGTTCTCAACCTTCCTAATGCTACAAGCCTTGAACACAGTTCCTGTGGGTCGTGACCCACAGGTTGAGAACTGCTGCCTTAATGGGAGATATAAGTGCAATGTGAGATTCTTACTGGATTTTGAACCAAAATTTAGACATTTGTGGTAAAAGTGGTAAAATTCAAACACATTATATTAGTTAATTGCATTGTATTAACATTCATTTATTGGTTTTGATAACGATACTATTAGACAACTACGTAATTTTCACATGCACTTTATGGACACCCTGTATAAACATTGACATTAAAAGAAGGTGATTGAAGGCTACAGACAAACTCTAGGTACAATAACTGCAGATTTCATGTTATTCTAAAAAGGTTTGAAAATAAAATGGTAAAAATAAAATAAAAAGCCAGAAAAATCACATGACACGTTGCTGTAACACGGTAATATTTTAAGAAACAATCAGAGTGTGGCATTGAGGGGATTTTTTTCCTTTCTACTTTCTCCTTATTCCATATTTCTACTCAGAATTCTACTCTTTCTTCCATTCCTCTAGAGCACTATTCTCTATTAGAAACTAATCTCATGTGAATAGTCTTAGGAAATTACTTACACTTTTATATGGATATTGCTAACTTGTATATCACGGATTCACATTCTAAGAGCACTCAGCATGACTGAATTTGGGCTCTCTTTTGTGTGTTTTTGTTGGAGTAGTGGAAAACATTGGTGGTCAGTGTGTGGGGGTGGGGACTGAAGGGAGATAAGAATTTATTACCATCTGTGAAAATCAGTGGGATTTTTGAATCAGCATGACGTTATCAAATCAGATGTTCAATTGCTGCCAAATGAAAATATTATAAAATAATAAAATAAAATAAAAAAATATGTATTATATTTTGTTTTCAACTCTGGAGTAGTTCTAAAAATAGTTCTAATATACTATACTAAATTAAATTTGGTATATGCTTTTCGCATTATTGTTTTACCAGACTTTTCAGTTATATGCATTGTTTTCAAAATCACTAATTACTGCAAAGGTTGTCAAGATTTTTTATTTGTCATATTGAAGACTAGATTAATAGAAAATGTGGGAGTAATTTTCAAATTATGTATGTGCAGTAAAAGCAAAAAAAAAAGGGTCATTGGAGCAATTACAGATCTGGGGATCTTGAGTCTTTAATAAACGTCTCATGTTCCATGACACATTATTTACATTATATTCATGTCATATTGAATTTATTTTGAACTGTTTATTCAATTCTTCTGTTGTGTAGGTGTGGCCAGATTTGCCCAATGTAACAATAGATGAAACTATAACTGAAGATGAAGCTGTTAATGTAAGTTTGCAGCGATGGCTTGTATTCGGGTTTTCTGTGATGGGCTTATTTTACTCAGCATAATATCCTGAAGGTTCATCCATCGAAGAAAAAGAAATGACAAAAATTATCCCCTGCAAATTATAAACAAAAGTAAGCAAGAGTGGCTACATGGAAAATGAATTTTAAGTTAAAAATTGTCATAGAAGAACAAAGGTCATTACATAGTGATAAAAGCGTTAATTCATCAGGAAGATGTAGTAATTATAAATATATATGTACCCCAAAGCAGAGCATCTAAATATGTAAAACAAACATTAACAGAAGTGTGTGGGAAAGAAGACTAAGGCAGATCAGTCTTTAAAAATTTAAGAATATTGAAATCATACCAATTATTTTTCTGATCACAATAAAATTAAACTAGCAATCAAGAATGGAAGACAAACAAGAAAATTCACAAATCAATAGAAATTAGACAGCACACCATTGAACAGCCAATGAAGCAAAGTAGAAATCAAAACAGAATCAGACAATTTTCTCAACATTCCTTAGAAAAGTCAAAATGAAACCACAGCATAATAAAACTTAAGATGTAACCAAAGCAGCACCTAGAGGAATGTTTGTAATGATAGATGCCTACATAAAAAAGAAAAAGATCCGCTCGGTGCCTGTACACAGTGGTTATGGCACTGGCCACATACACTGGGGCTGGTGGGTTTGAACCCAGCCTGGGCCTGCTAAACAACAATGACAACTGCAACAAAAAATAGCCAGGCATTGTGGCAGGTGCCTGTATCCCAGCTACTTGGGAGGCTGAGGCAAGAGGTTCACTTAAGCCCAAGAATTTGAGGTTACTGTGAGCAGTGACGCCATAGCACTCTACTGAGGGTGACATAGTAAGACTCTGTCTCAAAAGAAAAGAAAGAAAAAGATCTCCAATAAACAACCTTTACAGACTAGGGGAAAAAGAACAAACTTAGCTCAGAGTTAGCAGAAGGGAAGAAATAAAGATTAAAGCAGATAAAAACAAAACAAGGAATACAAAATTAATAGAAAAAATGAAACAAACAGCCGGCAATCCCTCTTTTATGTAGAAGAAATTATAATTTGTAAATGTACAATTGTATGCAAGTATAAAGAATAAGGAGCTTAAAACTTCCAAAATCTTCTAATGGAGAGTCCAGGAACTGCAGAATTTTGTTGTTAAGGAAAATAGAGAGTTTTAGTTCTGTTTGAGATTCAAAAGCTACTCTTGGGTTGCTGGCCCACCCTGGAGAGAAGGGCCTGGTTTCTTAGATAGGTGGTGAACAGCTCCAGTGTATACAGAATGGCTTGTGTACAATTCCTTGGAACTGTATTCCACAAAAGATAATCAGATTGTTTGACCACATGTAGACGATTAAATTTCTGGATATAAGCAATGATTTGCACGTAAGAGATAAAAGTATTCACCTAAAAGAATAAAATAAAACAACAAGTGAATGACGGGAAAGTCCTAAAAATGGAGGTTAAACAATCTCAGAGGAGAGAGATTGTTTCTTAATTATCATTGCGACTTGGACGAGGGCCTAGCATGGAAGGTGGCCATTCAGCGTAATCCCTCTAAGCTTTCTGTCCTTATGAGTACAATGTAATTTACAGGAAGATGATAAAATTAAGTCCCTGTCAACTTTAAAAACCATCCATGATACATATTTTATGTCTGTGTGTTTTCTACCCTGCCCTCCCTGTGCATATCGCCCTCCCATATCCTGGTCGCAGGGAAGACTGTTTCAGCTACATAAACTTAAAAGGTACCAAAAATGCATTCAGGGTGTGTTTTTGAAAAATTTCCCATTGATTTAGCTGCAGAAAATCAATTGTTTGGTTACTCTGACCTTGGAACTAGTGACTGGCAAGTGGAAAATTTTCTTAGTAGGGAGTGGACTAAAACACTTCTTTGTAGCTGGGATGGGAAGGGTTAGATGTGAGAGAGAAAGAGAAGTGCTTGGGTCGTTGTATGATGACATATTAGTTCTGGGAGTTCAGAAACCTGGAAAAACAAGTTTTAATCAGAAAGGTTTTACCGTGAGCTTTTTCCACTCCCACTGTGCTCTACAAAGATAAACCTCAAGTAGAGGGCTCTACAGGGGCAGAAAAAAATTGCCTGTCACTCTAGGAAGCACTAAAAACATCCTTCCATGTGTTCAGAACTATTTTTTTTTTTATAATCCACATAGGTACCCAAGGCTGCCCTCTTCACTGATGAGGTGTTCAAAAGAGAATCACATATATTTATGCAATTAAGCTTCTCAGGCTGCCTTCACTACCAGGCATGTGAGCCTTGTGAATCTGAAAGATGGGCTTAGACACATATGTCTTATGACTTTCCACATGTGGGTCTGAATTTTTGTTTTGCAGGCTTCCAGAGCTCATGTAGCTTTTCCAGATTTCTTCAGAAATGCCACAGCAGGATGGTGGGCAAGGGAGATTATAGATTTTTACACTGACCAGATGAAGTTTGATGGCTTGTGGATTGTAAGTAAGCTTTCGAACAATTTCTAAGGTATTTATTAGGTAGTGATTATGCAAAATTCTTAACAGGCTCTAGTAATGTCAAAAAATATTCTTTGTAAAAATCAGCCCACTCATTTTTCTCCATAGAACTTTCCTTTAGAGAATAGACTAAAATAAAATTTTAACAATTCATTTTTTCTTTATTGATGCTACTTTTTAGACATTTTCAATTTGACCAAGGAACTCATTTATCCTCTTATTACGACTGTTAATACATGGAAACATTTATTTTATTGTCATACAATGTAAGAGTAAATTTCATGCTTACGTCTGTCAGTCTTTTGTGTAATAAATAAGCTTTTATAAATTTAGCAATATTGTTTTCAGTTTCTTTTTTAGAGGCAATTTTAAAATATTAGTAAGAAAATTTTTAGTAATATAATTTTGAGATATAATAAAAATTTATTTTACCATCAGTAAATATTTAACACAGAAGAATTTATATATTACTTCTCTAAATTTCTGGAGGTGAAATTGTTTTCTATTGGTTTTTCCACTAGAAGGCATTAATTTTTTCATATTAAAGATTAGCTTCATAGAAGTACCATTATGTAGAAGGTTTAAAAATATAAAACTTCATAAGGAATAGTTGTTTTTTTTTTAAATTAACAGGGTGTGTGTATTTATTGGATATATAAAGTTATATAACTTTAAGGGATTTTCTTAAGTATATCCTGTGAGTGATACCTTGATCCAGAGAAAATAACTTATTTTCAGGTAGAGGAAATCACTTTTAAATGGCACGTAATTTATGTTTTTAGGCCATGGTCACTTTCTGCATGACTCCCAGAGGTCCTCAAACTGAGGCCCGTGGGCCACATGAGGTGGTGTGATTGTATTTGTTCCCGTTTTGTTTTTTTTTTTTACTTCAAAATAAGATATGGGCATTATGCATAGGAATTTGTTTGTAGTTTTAGTTCTTTTTTTTAACCATAGTCCAGCCCTGCAACGGTCTGAGGGACAGTGAACTGGCCCCCTGTTGAAAAACTTTGAGGACCCCTGAGAGATCCTAAGATGTGTGCTCAATGGAGATACTACTTGAAATTTTCTGTGTTTGTAAAAATAAAAGCAGTTAACACCAGGCTCAGAGTGGGAATGGATTGGAAGGCAGTGATGAGACATACACTATTATAATCTAATTCTTATGTCTTGTAAAATATAAAAATCTATCACTTTGTATTATAATACACAAGACAGAAAAAAATAAGACATTTAATGTTTTTAAAAAGAAGGAATAGGTCAAAAAGTTAAGAAACACTGAGTTAACTAAATATTGAGGTGTTTTATATTTTGTTTTTTATAATAGTAAGTAAAGTATTATTCAAATATGCTACTCTAATTCGCTCCCTTTTGGAATTAGTTCTTTTCAAAATGTATGTTCTTGATTTATTTTTTTGTTTACATTTCTCTCTCATCTGTTTTAAGGATATGAATGAACCATCAAGTTTTGTAAATGGAACAACTACTAATGAATGCAGGAATGAAAAGTTAAATTACCCACCATATTCCCCAGGTAGAATATTGTTGCTGTGCCATTGAAATTATTATACCACTAATTATTAATCATTTTATATATACCTGATGATATAGGGAATAAGATTCACATTCCCAATTCTCACTATCCGTTCATACATTCAACCACACATTGACGTATTAGAAACATTACTTAACACTAGTTTGAGAAAAAAAAAAATAAGCACCATGTTTTACATATATGAACATAATTTTAAATCTGCTTGAAATTGTTATTTTGATTTTCTTAAGAATCTTCCAAAATTTGAAAATTTTAAAACTCTAAGAAAAAAATAAAATTTTTCTTATAAAGTTTACTTTAGCTTATCCTTTACTAGGAATAAATTAAAAAAATATTAACAATACTTCTCTGCTTTTCCCTGACCTAGAAGGGATGACTTCCATATTTATCCTCATTCTCTTAAACAAGCAGACATTTTTATAAACCATTAACACAGAAGACGTCAACAAAACTCTGAGAAAAACACATCTCAAACTGAGCGAAAGTGAATTAGAAATAGCAGATACCTGGCTCTTGATCTCAAGGCTTTGCATTACCAAGCAGATTTTTTTAACTAAAAATTTACTAATTTAGTATTTTCCATCCAAACACACTAAAAATAATAGACATTTGGGACTATGTTTATTTTTCAACGTATTTACGATTGTAATATAGTTACAACTGTAGGCCAATTTCTACTTATAATTAGCATAGACAAACTATGCAAATAGTTAAAAAAATCAATAGTTATTTTAAAACTATGATTAACATTATTGCCAAAAGAACATGCAGTTATGAGGTGCACGTTTCAGTGTGTGGCAAAGTGTGTGCTATGTTAACATTTTTTCATTGATTTTCCAGCACTCACAAAAAGATATGAAGGACTCCATTTCAGAACCATGTGCATGGAGACGGAGCAGATTCTCAGTGATGGGTCATCAGTTTTACACTATGATGTTCATAACCTGTACGGATGGTCGCAAATAAAACCCTCTTACGAGTAAGCAGCGTTTATAATTAGCCTCTCTGTTTTTATCCTCAGACCACAAATCTAAGGGTACCTACGTGCAGTGTCATCAGACCTTACTTGGGGGCCTTTTCCTTCCTGGTGTTTTTTCCCAATGTTGTCTGTAAATTAGTTCTTCACAGCATTTAGAAAAGTTGTTTTCTATCAGCTGATCTATCAATCTATGTTGTTATTGTTTTTAATTTTCATCCTATTCCAAAGACAATCTCCATTTTAATTTGTTTTCTACCATGTACCTTTTACAGTGCCTGGCAAATAATAGATGCCAATGAATAGTGTTGAGTGTGTAAATGATTAAATAACATCCAGTTTGAAGTTATTGATTAGGAATTAAAGCTTGACTAAATCTGTTACTTAAATTCATTAGAGCATTTCTGAATGATCCAGAGATTCTCAAACTCCCGTACTAAACATCTGTATTTTAACAAACTCCTAGGTAAGGCCTGTGATGATAGAATACATACCTCTCTCAATATCAAGTCTTGGCCAGGACTGTCCACTAACATTTTCTGCAATAACAGAAATGTAGACGTCTGAGTGTCCCCTGCAGTACCCACTAGCTATGCATGTGGAATGATGTAGTTAGTGTGACTGTGTAATGGAATTTTAAAATATATTTAATTTTAATTAAATAATATTTTATAATTAAACATAAAATAATAGGTGACAAATGGCTTCTATATTAGACAGTGAAGCTTGAGATCGCTAGCTCTTGACTGCATATTGTAATTGCCTGGAGATTTTTAATAAATCACTCTCCAAAGACTGAGTAGAGAAAAGAAAACTGTACTATCATTTGCATTATCTCATCTCTTGATAAATCTTGGTATAGAATCTACTTTAAATTGAAAAATTATTGTTTTTAAGACCTAGGAAAGCCTTTCTCTCTTCAAACTACCTTCTAAACCAGGAAATATTATTGAAGGAGTTCTCTGATCAGTAATGCGTAGAATCCGTGTTGAGAAGTTAGAACTGAAAACAGTTGGAGTGATCAATAGTTAGAGCTGCCCTTTGTTAAAAACACACTTAATGGATTCAAAAAGTTTAATTTGTTTAATTAGTCGATTCGATGTATGAATAGTTGATTTAACTTGCATTCATGGAGAAACTATAAAAAACCACTTAATATCTGCTTTTCATTATGGTAAATTTGGGAGGAAAGAAGAAAAATGTCTTTATGCCTATAAGGATTTTTGCAGTCTGAGGAGACAAGAATCACTGGGCTGTACTTGGAGGAAGGGACACAGGACCACCCTCACTCAACGTGCAAAGCAGAAATAAAAAGAAATAGTTGAAGAGAATAATTCATGTAAACACTCAAAATATTTATCTTAATTAGTGCACTACAGAGGACAACTGGCAAAAGAGGCATTGTCATTTCCCGTTCCACATACCCTACTGCGGGCCGGTGGTCAGGACACTGGCTTGGTGACAACTACGCGCGTTGGGACAATCTGGACAAATCCATCATTGGTAAGAGGAGTCACTGTAGTTATCGTTATTCTTCTACATCTTCTGTTACGCTGGTGATGGCTGATAGACTATAAGTCCTCAGCATTTTATTTAGGCATGGTATTTTTTTTTTTTTTTTTTGTAGAAACAGAGTCTCACTTTATGGCCCTCGGTAGAGTGCTGTGGCCTCACACAGCTCATAGCAACCTCAAACTCATGGGCCCAAGCGATTCTCTTGCCTCAGCCTTCCGAGTAGCTGGGACTACAGGCGCCCACCACAACGCCCGGCTATTTTTTGGTTGCAGTTTGGCCGGGGCCGGGTTTGAACCCGCCACCCTCCGTATATGGGGCCGGCGCCTTACCGACTGAGCTACAGGCGCCGCCCCTAGGCATCGTATTTTTATGACAATAATTAAAAAGGTAGTTGGGCAGGGAGTAGGATTGAGGTTGCAGGGTAGAAATTAATGATGGCCAACTAGTTTATTTTAAGAAAATAACGTTCTTCTTTGTGGTCTACATTTTCTGGTTGGAAAGAGCATGATCTGGTAAAGACTATCTGGAGCTAATGCACAGAAATTCTAAATTCTAGAGAGTAAGATTTACTGATAGACACTAAAGGACGTATTTGACACCAAATTTTGAAAAAAATTTGTCACAGTAGTGGAATAAGTAATACAAAAGACTCGTCGTAAAGGAAAAATAGATAATTTAATCTTTCATGACTAGTATTAGAATTTTTTTACTATTGATAGATTCAAGGAAAACAATAGATATTTAGAAATATTTCTTTAAAAGAAGAGCTCAGAAATCACATGCACACTATTTTATTGAAGTGATCGTTCCTTACTAGCATTTTATTAAATGAAGATAATTCAATTTGTCTTGTTTTTTTTATTTTTATTTTATTTGCTTTTCAAAATTTTATTTCAACATAACTATTCTTACAGAAATACACTCATGTTGGTTAATAGAATGCAATTTAAGTTTAACTTATCCTACACAATTTGGACTAAAACATGGTACATGGTTTAAAATTTTTTAAAAAAGGATGAAGACCTATTGCTAAATAATTGAAGAAAAATCCTCTTTATTTTCAAAAATAAAACTTGGAAACTGCTAGCACCTTTTTCTTACAGTATGTGCTCAGTAACAGATTTGTACTCTACAAATATCATTTTACAAGTGTCAAGGAAGCTTATGGTGTCTTATTTTTGTAATCATCATCAACACTATAACGTAAAAAAAGAACATTATGAGAAGTGATATAAAAGTATATTAACATCTGAAAAAATGTTGGATTGGATTAAAATGGAGACTGACATCAGTATCTTCATAAATAGCAACAAAAAATATTAAAATACATGAAATAGTAGCTTCCTAAGATTTTTACTTTTTCTTTTTTTTAGGTATGATGGAATTTAGTCTCTTTGGAATCTCATATGTAAGTAGCTCTATTCCCTTTATTTTCCTAAATTAAAAATATTAAGAAACAAACTATTTTGAATTAATTAAATATAACCATCTATTTTAGACTGGAGCAGACATCTGTGGATTCTTCAATGATTCAGAGTATCATCTCTGTACCCGCTGGACGCAACTTGGAGCGTTTTATCCATACTCAAGAAATCACAACATCGCATTTACTAGAGTATGTAATTACTGGATTTAATTTCAGTCTTTCCTGCAACCAACCTTAGAAGATCTTTAACAGGATGCATTTGGCTGATTTCCAAGCAAATGTTTTTGGGCACTTCATAATTATTGAGGAGATCTGAAACCTTCATTCTGAGAATATTCTGAGAACATTCAGGCTATGCTGCTGCTTACTTTAACATAAATACTTTGGTTCATGGGCATATTTACTGCTGTTCTATCTAATTTGGTAGTAGTTGGGGAAAAGGAAAGCTTGCCTCTGGAAGTTCTTCCAAGTTGAAACAGAACAATCAGGAAATCAGCTTCAAACTAAGTAACTGGAAGTGAAAGTTATTTGTCTCAGTGCACTAAATGCTTTAAAAGGCAAAAGTTAAAGCAATGAGTGAGAAATCGAGAAACATATAAAAGGAAAGGGCATTCAGGAGAAATAAATTCTGTGTGATAGCACAACTATACACTGTTCTAAACTGCCTAGAGGAATTTTTGAGTAATTGGGGAAACAACACTAACATTCATGGAAAACTATGAACAATTAGGGTCAATACCTCAATACCCAGCACAAAATTTTGTGAGATTTTCTATTTATGTATTTGTTTGTTTATTTATTTTACTTCAGGTTATTGTGAGGATGCAAATAGCCAGATCACAAGTTTTGAATGTTTTAGGTAGGGTTCCCCTTGTGTTAGTGTCTTATGCCCAAAAGGTGTGCCATAAACCACTCCCTGTGCCTTTTAAGTGGGAGCACACCAGTCCCCTCCACTTCCCCATCCCTCATTCCCCCTACCCACATCTTGAAGAATTAAGTTCTCTTATATGGACATCTGTTAGATTGTCTACTGGCTTCATAAGAAAATTGAGTAGATTGCATTCTTGCTTCTCCATTCTCATGATACTTTACTAAGGAGAATGTGTCTCAATTCCATCCAGGTTAATACAAAAGTTGTAAAGTCTTCATCCTTTTAATAGCTGAATAGTATTCCATGGTATATATATACCACAGTTTGCTATTCCGTTCCTAGTTTGGTGGGCACTTGGGTTGATTCCACATCTTGGTGACTGTGAACTAAACTGTGATAAATATTCTAGTGCCCATATCTTATGATAAAATTTTTTGTTTTTTTTTTTCCTTCTGGATAGATGTGTAGTAGTGGTCTTGTAGGGCCAAATGGGAGGTCTATTTTGAATTCTTTGAGGATTCTCCATACTTCTTTCCAAAGAGGCTGTATTAATCTGCAGTCCCACCAACAGTGTGAAAATATCCCTCTTTCTCCACACCCACGTGAGCATCTGTAACTGTGGGGCTTTGTGATGTACACTAATCTTAGTGGGATTGAGCAATATCTTAAGGTGTTTTTGATTTGCATTTCTCTGATGATTAGGGAGGATGAGCATTTTTTCATACGTTTGTTAGCCATTCATCTGTCTTCCATTGAGAAGGTTCTGTTCATATCTCTTAGACAGTGGCAGGTGGTATTGTTTGCTCTTTTTTTGTTGATTAATTTGAGTTCTCTATATATCATAATTATCAAGCCTCTGTCTATTTGCAATTTGCAAATATATTTTCTTATTCTGAAGGTTATCTCTTTGCTATACTTGTTGTGTCTTTAGCTATGCAAAAGCATTTTAGCCTAATTAAGTCTCATTTGTTTATTTTTTGTTGTTATCGTGGTGGCCACTGAAGTATTTTTCATAAAATCTTTACCCAGGCCAAAATCATCAAGAGATTTTCCCACACTTCATTCCAGGATTTTCATTGTTTCATTTCTTAGATTTAAATATTTTAATTAGGCTCAGCACCCGTAGCACAGTGGTTAAGGCTCCAGCCACATACACCGAGGGTGTTGGGTTCAAAAATGGCCCAGATCAGCTAAACAACAAATGACAACTGCAACAAAAAAATAGTCAGGCATTGTGGCAGGTGCCTGTAATCCCAGCTACTTGGGAGGCTGAGGCAAGAGAATCACTCAAGCCCAAGTGTTTGAGGTTGCTTTGAGCTGTGACACCACAGCACTCTACCAAGTGTGAAATAGTGAGACTCAGTCTCAGAAATAAATGAATAAATAAATAAATAAATAAATCTTATGTTCATCTTGAGTCAATTTTTCTAAGTGGTAAAGAGTGTGGGTCCAATTTCAACCTTTTACATGTGGTTACCCAGCATGATTTATTGAATAGGGATTCTTTCCCCCAATCTATGCTTTTGTTTGATTTTTCAAAGATCAAATGGCTATAAGAGATGGGTTTCATCTCTTGGTTTTCTAGTCAGTTCCACGTCCCTATTTCTCTATTTTTGTGCCAGTACCATGCTGTTTTGATCACTATGGCCTTGTAGTACATGAAAGTCTGGTAGGGTGATACCCCCAGCTTTGTTTTTATTAACCAAATTCTTGGCTATACAGAGATTTTTTTGATTCCATTCAAAATGAAGAACTATTTTCTCCAGTTCTTCAAAGTATTATGTTGGTATTTTAATGGGGTTTACATTGACTCTGTGGATTATTTTGGGTAGTATAGACATTTTAACAATGTTGATTCTTCCCAGCCAAGAGCATGGTATGTTCTTCCATGTGTTAATGTCTTCTGCATTTTTTTCTTAGAGTTTTATAATTCTCTTTGTTAAGGTCCTTCACCTATTTTGTTAGACATATTCCTAGGTATTTCATTTTCTTTGAAGCTACTGTGAAGGGAATTGTGTCTTTGAGTAGCTTCTCATCTTGGCTGTTATTGGAATATACAAAGGCTACTGATTTGTGGACATTGATTTTATATCCTGAGACATTTCTGTATTTTTTGATAACTTCCAGGAGTCTTGTGATAGAGTCTTTGGGGTTCTCTAAGTATAAGATCATATCATTGGCAAAGAGCAAGAGTTTGATTGCCCCCATTTGGATACCCTTTATTTCCTTCTCTTGCCTGATGGTATTGGCTAGAACTTCTAGCACTATGTTGAACAGTTATGGCGATAGAGGACAACCTTGTCTGGTTCTAGTTCTAAGTGGAAAAGCTTTAGGTTTACTCCATTCAGGATGGTATTAGCTGTGTGTTTGTCATAGATGGCTTCAATCATTTTAAGAAATAAGCCACCTATGCCTATTTTCCTAAGTGTTCTTGTTAGAAAATGATGCTGAATTTTATCAGATACCTTTTATGCATCTACTGAGAGGATCGTATAGCCCTTGTTTTTGCTTCTATGGATATAGTGCATTACATTTATGGATTTGTGTATGTTAAGCCAGCCTTACATCCATGAGATGAAACCTACTTGATCATGATGTCTAATTTTTTTAATACGTAGTTGTAATATGTTGACTAAGATGTTACTGAGGATTTTTGCATCGATATTCATTAGTGAAATTCGTCTGTAATTCTTGTTTTTAGTTGGGTCCTTTCCTTGTTTTGGTAGCAGGGTGATATTTGCTTCATAGAACATGTTGAAGCAGACTGCTTTCTTCTCAAAGTTTTGGAATACCTTCTGCAGTACAGGTTCAAGCTCATCTTTAATGGTGTAATAGAATTCTGGTATGAAGCCATCTGGTCCCGGGCTTTTTCTTTTTGTTGGAAGCTTTTTTATTGTTTCTTTAATCTCAGTTCTTGTTATTGGTCTATTTGAGAGAAAGATTGAGGAAGTATTTGTAAATAAAAATCTAAGAGGTAGAAACCTGCACTTAAGTCTAAATATAAATTAATGTAATTGAACTTTGGAATGTATTTCTTAGAATTAAATACTGTATACCAACATTTTAAAGTTGAAATCATATTAACGATCTCTGTCTTTTTCTTCTTCTTTTACTTTGGAAGTACAAACAGTGGGGTCCTGCGTAGCTTAATACTTCTTGGATTGTTTTTATTTCCAAGGTGTTGCCTATTCTGACACTGCACACAGCAGTGATCATAATCATCATTTGAATTTTATTACGCTTGAAATCTAGAAAAATTGGAATTTTCTAGATTTGAAAATCCAACAACAACATGACAACTTTAAAGTGCCCCAGTTTTGTTGATATTAACACCAATCATCAAAAGTGTTATCCCTTCCCCATGGAATACTGTGACAGCTTTGTTTATTTCTCTAATACAAATTAAAATACAACAACATTTTTACAGGCTTTTAATTGCCCACTTTTCGTTTTAGTCTTTTGAGATGGAAGGATTTGCTAATGCAAACATAAGCATACTAAAATATGAGCTATTCTTCATGGATGTTCATTTAAACTAGATCAGATCATGAAATTCATGTGATTTTTAATTCAAATATCATTTTATGGCTTCTCTCTATATCATGTGATAGAAAAACTATTGTGTAAGATCTTTGTGAAGAATATACATAGAAAAAGACAATGAATTGTATCATTTCCTACTTTTTCCCTCCAAAGGTGTATTTACACATGATGATTTAAACGAGGGCAAGGGATTATAACTACATAATTTTGCTTTGTTTCAGAGACAAGATCCTGTTTCTTGGAATGAAACTTTTGTTACAATGGCAAGGGACGTTCTAAATATCAGATACAACTTACTGCCTTATTTCTATACACAAATGCATGACATTCATGCTCATGGTGGCACTGTTATCCGACCCCTCATGCATGAGTAAGTACAAAGTTTCTCTTTTTTTCCCTACTATAAAGATGTTGCTTTCATTCAATTTATTCAATAACTTCTTACAGTGAAATATAGAACATTGGAAACATTGGAAAGGTTTTAATAGTTATTTTAGCCTTCATGTTGGGTCCATAAACATTTACATAAACAAATCTACTAATAAACAGACTAATATCTGCAATTAAAGATGAAACACCTTAGTCAGTTATTAAGAAGTGATAATATTTTTAAAAATAACTAATGTATACCAGATGTTATTTCAGATGTTTCATACACAAAATTGCATTGACTATTTTATAAATTTATTGGAGAGAATAATATTATCCTTTATGATTTAATCACTTGAGGTTTATTAAGTAAATCTACAATATATAGATGTCTGACCCTGGAAGGCCATCTAACCTTTTCCTTGAGATGTGCTAATGAGATGTACTTGAACAGTTCCATCATTCTTCTTAGAATTTTTTCTTTGATTTATCCTGAAAGCTTCAACTAATATCTGACCACACTTAAAAGTCTATTACCTAGAGAGCAAACATTTTTAGCGTTTTTACTCTTCCATGGACTTCCCCTAAGAAGCCATTTGCCTTCTATTTTTAAGGCAGATACAAGAAGATTCTTATTGTTGACATTAAAGAAACAAAAATAGAAAAAGAAAAACATAAAACATAATCTTAGCATACTTAGCTTTTTATCATCTTACATTAATATTATCAGAATAAATAAAAGGTATGTTAGATTTCACCAGTAATAAACCACTAACATAAGGGCAAATACAGTATGTTTACCAAAACTAAAACAATACTATCCAAAATAAAATTATCAAAATAACAAGTTTATCGGAATGCCTTCTTTTTTGATACTCATGTAAGAAATTCAATTTTCTTAAAGAAAAAAAGCGAAAGACAAAAAAACCCTCTTCAAATTATGTTTTAGCAACTTTATTTACCATAATCCCTTCTTTATTTTTATTGATCCCTGTGTTTTTCATTCCCAGACTCTTAACTTTTTTCTTATTCCTGTAAACTTCTCAGAATAATTGGACTAATGGCTCTGGACTGAGTCTCCAACCATAACATTGTTAACTAGGCAGACTTTAGTCTTGTTAAAAATACTGGGCCTTGATTTTCAGGGGAAGTCCACGGAGGAGTAAACCCAGCTGTCCAATCCAACATTAATCTCAATTTTTAATAAAGAAAAACAATATAAAAATTTTAAAAAAATTAAAAAATAACCTTTCATTTCAGTTGGAGAAGAAACATGAGCATATAATAGTGGCTATTCTCAAATTATAAAAGCAAATTTTTCTAGCCATTGTATTGCAAATGCAGAGGTCTCTTTTAATATGGAAAAACCTTTACAGATGTGTAAATCCAGGCTTTAGACAGCTTTATAGAATAGGATTATCAAACTCTTTTCAAGTTAACAGCTTAAGATTCTTACAGCACAAGTCTCACAGTTTTCTTCCAAGGTATTTGTTACAGTTGCTTCCTAGCTTGCTGAACATACATTAGGAAAAGTGAATATCTGTGCCTCTTTGAGTTCTCTTCCCAAGGTGATTTTTCATTCAATTGGTCTTACAGGTTCATCACAATTCTCTGCATTTTTTTCAGGAAATTTCATCATAGTCCAGAATTGTTCATAAAGTATCGTACTGCCGCACAGTGGATTCTAAGTGATAGGATTGTTTTTTAATATTCTCATGGGTTGATCTTCACTTTAATCCACACAAGTCTTTATTGCAAAATGTAATTTGAGGATTATTTTATTTATTTTTATTGTTTAGAATTCATTGAGGGTACAAAGAATTACGTTACACTAATTGCCTTTGTTAGGTAAATCCCCTTTTGTAAGTGTGTCCCACCCCCAAGAGGTGTGCCACACACTGTGACCCCTCATCCCCATCCTCCTCCCCTCTCCCCACTTGCTCATACCCCTGCCTGTCCCTTGTATTAGCTCATTTGCTGCCTTCATATCAGAGTAGAGTACATTGCATTCTTGTGATGCTTTACTAAGAATAATGTGTTCCAACTCAGTCCAGGTTAATACAAAAGATGTAAAGTCCCTGTTCTTTTTAATGGCTGAATAGTATTCCATGGTACACAGTTTGCTAATCCATTCCTGGGTTGGTGAGCATTTAGGTTGTTTCCATATCTTGGCTATTGTAAATTGAGCTGCAATAAACAGTCTAGTGCAAATGTCTTTATGATAAAATAATTTTTTTTTCTTCTGGGCAGATGTCTGTAACGAGATTGCAGAATCAAATGAATTTGAGCATTAACTTATGGTATTCTGAAGAAATGAAGTTCTTTGACTTAATTTAATTATATGTAATTATTTTGTCAAGGTTCTTTAATGAAAGGGAAACCTGGGATGTATTTGAGCAGTTCTTGTGGGGTCCGGCGTTTATGGTCACCCCTGTATTGACACCAGTAAGTCCGACCACATAATTTTGTTCACAAAATAATTAGTCTTTGATTTATATGTTTTTTAATGACTACATGTTTAAATTGCAGTATGCTGAAACTGTGCGTGGCTACGTCCCTAATGCTCGGTGGTTTAACTACCATACAGTAAGTGTTTGAGGAATTCTGGGGAACTGACTCAATGGAAATGGGTAATAGTTTGGTTTCAGCCTTTTCATCAATGACCTGTATGTTTTACTTTCCACTTAAAAGAATAAGATACTTCCTGCTATTTATAGCTGAATCAAATTAACAATGCAGGGCAAGGGGGTTAAGGTATTCTGCTGCAGTTTGTTATTAGTCATTGAGTTATTTTAGCAAATAAACATGGAAAGGGCACATAACAAACAGAAAGGTCATTGCCTTTTACTGGGCGTGTAAGATGATCGTTAAAGGTAGTTGAGCCCTTCCTCAGGTAATGAACATGAAAACTCAGGGACAGCTCCACAAAATCAATTAGCTATAAATTACTTTCAAAGCTTTCGTAAGGACTTATATTTAATGAGGAACTGAAGATATATTTTAAAATAAATGTTACTTCATGTATTTAAGATATATACCATGACATTATGGGATACATAAAATACTATAGTAAAATGATTGCTATAGTGAATCAAATAAGATTTTGTGAACAAATGTTTGTTTTAAAATTTCTTAAGTTGAAAAGCATGTCATTGGATTTTGTACCTGAGTCCCCTCACATACCAACACTCCTCATGATTCTATGACTTGCTACTTTTGTTCTTTCTGTCCCTTTCATTTCCAGGGCCAAGACATTGGTGTCAGAAGACAATTTCATGTTTTTAATGCTCCTTTTGATACAATAAACCTACATGTCCGTGGTGGCCACATCCTACCGTGTCAAGAGCCTGCCCAGAACACACATTTCAGGTCAGTGAACTGTTTTCTGAGCTCAGATTAAATTTTGAGGTACAGGAATTTGAAAGGGTCTGATACCGTATCCCGATTGCAAGCTAGTGCAGTATCTTGCCACAGATCCATGGATGCTTGGGAAGAGACAAAAGTCTTTATTGTTGGACTGAAACAGAAACTTCAGATTAGCAACAGTTTTTCTAGTCTTCCGAGTCCCACGAGGATGACATGGAGTAGCCCAGCCAGTTGTTGCCCACATAAAGGTTGTGTCACAGCTGAGAAACCCCAAGTTTAAAAAAAAAAAAAAAAAAAAAAAAACAATTTTGACAGGGCTGCACGCAAACCTGTCCTTCCTTTGGTTTGAAGGGAGACATTCTCTTTTTTACAGTAGACAGTAAAAAAAAAAAAAAAAGAAAGAAAAGAAACCAATAAAATGATAAAGTATTTTCAAAAATTTGCCCAGTCTTCCAATTCTCTTTATTTTTTAAATTAGCATTTAAAAGAGTTCAGAAGAAAAGCTATCAGGGTCTGTGTATGCTATGATATGCAGAAATGCAAGAGACTAATGAAAAATTGTCTTCCAACGAACACTTTTAAATAAGAAAATGTCTCCGACCAAAATATAACTTAAAATTCTGTCCTCTACATATAACATGTGGAAGTATTGACAAATGAAAGTCTTATATGTTGACTGTCTTCATTTTTTTTCTGCCTCTAACATGTAAAATAAACTACAATTTAGTTCATGAACACATAATTTTTTGTGAACCAGTTTATAAGCATTTTATTTTTCCAGAGCAGTTTCGTGTTCACGGCAAAAGTGAAAGTCCGGAGATTCTTCTCCAAAAGTGGAACTCCCTGCCCCCACATGCTTAGCCTCCCCTATGAACAACATCCCTACCTGAGGGATAAATTAAGAAAGTCACCAGAAAACAATTTGAATATAGAAAGAGGTTATTTTTATTGATTGATTTTTTTTTTAAGAGTCTCACTTTTTTGCCCTTGGTGGAGTGCTGTGTGTCACAGCTCACAGCAATCTCCACCTCTTGGGCTTAGGCAATTCTCTTGCCTCAGCCTCCCGAGTAACTGGGACTACAGGTGCCCATCACAATGCCCAGCTATTTTTTGTTGCAGTTTGGCCAGGGCTGGGTTCAAACCCACCACCCTCAGTGTGTGGGGCCAGCACCCTACCCACTGAGCCACAGGTGCTGCCCTGAAGTTATTATTATATATATTTTTGTTGTTAATTTAAATGTACCCACACTGTTGAACTTATTATTGTTGAGTCATTATTTCCACCCAGAGTCTGTCGTTTACATTAGGATTCACTCTTGGTGTGGTGGATTCTGTGAGTTTGAACCAATGTATAAAGACGTGTTTCCACTGTTGCAGCACCATGGAGAGTAGTTGGATTCACTCTTGGTGTGGTGGATTCTGTGAGTTTGAACCAATGTATAAAGACGTGTTTCCACTGTTGTAGCACCCTGGAGAGTAGTTGGATTCACTCGTGGTGTGGTGGATTCTGTGAGTTTGAACCAATGTATAAAGACGTATTTCCACTGTTGTAGCACCCTGGAGAGTAGTTGGATTCACTCTTGGTGTGGTGGATTCTGTGAGTTTGAACCAATGTATAAAGACGTATTTCCACTGTTGCAGCACCCTGGAGAGTAGTTCTACTGCCCCAAACGTCCTCCTGTTCCATCTGCTTATCCCTCCTCCAACCCATGGCAACTACAGTAAAGTTACTGTCTTCATATTTTATCTTTTCCAAAGTTCCAGATAGTTGGAATCATACAGTATGTAGCCTTTTCAAATTGACTTCTTCCCATAATTCTGTACATTTAAGTTTCCTTCATAGCTCTTCATGGCTTGTTATCTCATTTTTTGAAGCACCGAATAATACTCCATTTTCTGAATTTTTTTTCACAAACTTTGTGTCAATGTTGCTTGAAGACTTCTCCTTCCTTCTCATCTTTCCTGTTTCCCTTTCTCTGCCTTCTTCTGACTGTCCTGTGATATATTTCCAGACTCTTTATAGACCATGAGATGTAGAGATAGCCACTGGTAATTTACTACTCCTTCAAACTACTAAGTTTCTTGCTGTCCACATAGGAAGCAGATGTGTCTTTTAGCAGCCTCGTCCCAGGTAAAGATGAAAGAATACCGATATTTGCTATCACTGTTGATAACTTCTGAACAGGACACCATCTTCTTCACCCGAGGCCTCTACCTGGTATGCCCCGCTCTTATTCAGCCATAATGCCACAGTCCATGAGTCGACTTTGCCTTTTGTGACCAATGTAAGAGTGAATCTCCTATACCAGGCACAGAATCTCTATTTCTGTCACCCAAATTCCTGGCTTTCTCATTCTCATTCTAGAGGACTCGGTCTCTATTTTTCTTTCTTTTCAAGCTATTTCAGCTCAATAGTCTACATACTGATGGTCTCAGTTGGCATGAAGAAATTTACCTCATGTTCTAGAACCAGCCAGCTCTATTTCCATCAGTATTCTATTCTGATGCCAAATAAGATAAAATTAGTGATTGCGTGTGATTAGCGAAGGTTTCAGGGAGGAATCAATTTATAAGTTGTGCCTTGAAGAATCCTTGCTTTTGTTATGAGACAGGAGAGAGACCATTGTACATGATAGGATAAAAGATGTGAAACTATTTTTAATCTTAAATCTTATTATATCCAATAGAAATTGCAGAGTAAACAGATTTTTATATTTCTAAGTTATACTTTTACCCCAGTGACCATGAACTGAAATGCATATGTATTCAGGGTAAGATATGTTAACATCTTTTACCTGGAAAATATCAAGTTACAGGGAGAGATTTAAACTCTAGAGATGCTGGCTATTTTAGGAGACTTCTGAGACATCCTTCTGGAAAGGCACCCAGTTAAAACTATTTGTCTGAGAAATCCTTCTTTAACAATATGATGTTCCTAAAACAAGTTGTGTCTTATAAATTGCTGGATACTGAACAATGAAGCAAGTATTTAACTCAAAAGTAGGCCTATGGAGGCACAAGTTTGGGAGGTATTGTCTATTACAGGGATAGAACCTAGAACTTGCTAGCTACTCTATACTTTCCTATAATAATGGCCAGGGATCATGCAGTGGTTTATGTACGGAAATGTGAGGAAGACTTAATTCATAAGAGATTAAAAATGAAAATAGCTCAGTGTTTAATGGGCAATAACAGGATTGCAAAAGAGAAGAATAAATAAAATTTCAATAAACTTAATGTGGTTTTAATTGTTATATATAAGGCCACTTCTGATTTATTACGGTAGGTAAACTTGAGAACAAAAAACATGCCTATTTTCTATTGAACGTAAAGGATTTTATGATTTCTATCCTATGTCAGTTTGCATTCTACTTACTTGTTACCATATTTATGTTCCTTTAGTGCTTATATGGATATGTGGATACATCCCATAACTAGATATAAGCTAGTCAATAAATATGGGTAAATCTGTACTTTTCTCTCTTACAGTCGACAAAATCACATGAAGCTCATTGTTGCTGCCGATGATAATCAGATGGCACAGGGGACTCTGTTTTGGGATGATGGAGACAGTATAGGTGAGTGTTAAATGTATTGGTGACATGAATATTCTCTTACGTTAATTTTATGTGACCTATCATTCTTTGAAAGCTGAGTATAAGCTATTACTATTACTCAAAGTTCAAAGACATTAAAATTTTGTTAAATCAACTTAAAGAGATAAACAGTGTCACAAACATTTAAAGACCCCTCTCTTTCCCTTAGTATAGTTAGTCCCTGTTGTAAATGTTTGAATAATTAAAAATTTGTTTGGGTAGGGATTATGTATCTACCACCTTTGTCCTTTCAGAAGATATCACAGGTACTTCACATAATAGACAGTGACTTGAGACTGTTAACAGTCATATTTAATATCAGAATATGATGCTGTAGGGCAGCAAAGGGGTGATCCTTGTCTTCACCTGATCATAGGGGTCTTAGCCAACACCCTTATAAAAAAAAAAAGAGACAAGTTAACAAGAGAAAGCATAACAAACTTATTTTGTCATAGTTTTATGTGACATAGGGGGCTTCAGAATAAAGTTCTGAAGATATAGGGAAAGTTATCTGATTTTATGCTTAGATTCTATAAAGTGGGAACAATCGGGAAGAAAAGTGATTGTGCAAAAACTGTACGAGCTCATGGAGGCAGCCTGAGTGCGGAAACCTAGCAGTGTAGCATTTCTTCCTGGCCTCTTTGTAGTAGCATTTCTTCCTCCCAGGTACACGGTAGAACCTCATTGGAATAAGGATCTAATTTCTTTATACACAGAAAGGTGAAGGGGTGTTAGAACAGGATTTTTAAGCTTTATGGTTGGCTAGCTTTGGGTGAAAATGGATTTCATGTCTATGACTGGACTTGGACGGTGAGAGACAGGAAGATGGGAGAAGGCCAGAGAGAATCTTTACTTCTGAACCTTTGTTTTGGGTGCCTCTAAAACTAGGAGATAGAAACCAAACTCAAGTAACTTAGTCCTCTGTATTTTATGAGTATTGTTTTTGCTTGTTTGTTTGGTTACTTTTGTTTTTAATGTTTAACTTGGCGGGGACTTCACCCTATTCACCTTCCACGACAGATTTTTATAATCCCTGGAAATTCAGTATAGTTCAATTATTTTTCTATGATCTCTTCATGCAAGTATACAAAATTGTTTTAGCCAATTATATTTGTTTGCTTTGTTATGTTTCACAGTTTCAGTATATTTGATGTAGTTTAGTCTAAAATTTTTAAGTAATCCATTAACATTTCTTTACTTAGTAGCAAACACAATCAACGGCAAATGCCACATCTCTCTATTTATTAGATCATAGTCTCCAAAGAAGTTTCTCACCTACCAATCTCGTTAATGGGCATCCATTTGAAAGGATTCCTTCCTTTTTAAACAAATACATTCAAATTTTGTGACACATTATAAATAGTGTGCTAATAAATTGTTTCTCTCTCAAAATAAAGAAAAAGAAAAAAAAAAGTGAAGATCCTGATGAACCTATCATCAAATATGGAAACATTAAGTAAATTTTGGTTATTCTAACTTCTAATAAAGATATAACTCAGTAAAATGTTAATTTTTGCCACTATCCTAATGAAATAGGTATATGGGTGCCCTTATCTTCCTCTTTAAAAACAACAAAGACGCCCAGATCCTCATAATAGCCATCACTTTTGTTTTTAATCTCAGAATTCTGTACTTAAAAATTAATCATAAAAACTCATGCTAAAATTGTACAGTATGTTTAAAAATTAAAACTACAATATTTAAAATATATTAATAAGAAAATGTCTCACAGAACATAATAAATTACTTAATGCACATGTTAGTTTTTTTTGTATATATATATATATATAAAGTTTGGGGCACAATATTAATTTTAGTATTTGCAAAATAATTTTAATGGATTAACAAAAACAATGCTGACATGCATGACAGTGAAAAGAGTTAAAGTGTATTGCTTTTTCAAAGTTCCCTCAATACTTGTTTCCCTTATTGGCCTGTACTTTCCCCTTTTTGTCTTATACATGCTTGTTTGCTTTTCTAAACATCAGCCCAGTCTTAGAAGTCAAAGAAAATTAGACTTCATTCCAGACTTTGAACATCATTAGTTGTTTCATTTTTGACAATTATTGAACCTCTTTGAGACTTGCTTTCCTCTTTTATCCAGGTGGGCATAATAATAATATATACCTCTTAGCATAGAATGTGGCAGGGAGTAACATTGTAAATAAGATTGTAAGATTATTATTAAAATTGATTGTAAATATGACAGGATTATACTTTAGATAAGATGGCAGGCATAAATGTTACATGTATCAGTTTGATTTTAGTAGAGCTGTCACAACTGAAATTTTCCTTAAATGACAATGTGTTGCCACCACATTTCTTTTCCTTTAAAATTATTTTGTCGGTCACTGAGGTGGCAAGTAGGCATTCATTGCCATCACCACCCAATTATGTTTATTCTTGCACATGTATGCACTTCCGGCCTCCTTTCTAGAGATGTGTGCTGGAGTGATTTTAGAACTGTTACTGCTACTACTGTGTTACCCTCCTACACACACACACACACACATCTACATTGTCCCCTTAGGATCTTTCCTGGTGATTCATCTTTCATTTTCAGCACTCCTCGAACTGTGTCTGAAGAAATTAAATAGCTTTAGAAAATAATTAGATATGCATTGATACTCCTTGCTATCCTTTATACTGGAGAGAAGCAAAATATACTAGTATTTACCTTTATTCTTTGAAAATAAAAATATGTCACTTTTTTTTCTCTCTCTACAGACACCTATGAAAGAGACCTATACTTCTTGGCACAATTTAATTTAAATAAGGTATGTAAGGTCATTAATATACTATTTCTTAAAGAATATTTGAAGTTTTATTCCATGTTTCCAATATAAAAAACCTCATTGCAAATATTTGACTACACAAATTGCTGTATTATGAAATGGAGTAGAAGCTCCACAGTTGACCATCTCCCTACATTGACCAAGTTTTCTCAGACCAGATGTACGCCACATGTGGGCATCAGTACAATAAGCCTAGTTCCTTATGTAGACCACCTCCATATGTTGACCACTTTGTTAGAGTCCCTTGGGTGGCCAATGTACAGAGGTTCTACTGTCTATTTTTTGGTTAACCAACATATATATTTTTTAAAAAGTTAGTTGCTTTTGTAAATGAAAGGTTGAAATTATTTCTTTTTGTCTTTACAGACCACTTTGACAAGCACTATATTGAAAAACGGTTACATAAATAAGAGTGAAATGATACTTGGACTCATCTATGTGTGGGGGAAAGAAAAAACAGCTGTCAATGAGGTTAATCTAATATATAATGAAAATAAAGTATCAGTTACTTTTAACGAAGACTCAGACAACGAGGTAAGTAACATAAGAAAATATTTTTAAATGTAGCTATTAATACATCTACATAAATTTCTTATATTTCTCAGCCCTAAACAAGCAGTCATGATTCTTATGTGAAAGTTTCATTGCTGCCAGTAATTAGCCTTTACCTTGAAAAAATAATTTTAGCTCTTCTTGTGTTTTTTTTTTTAGTTCAATAAACAGTATAAAATAATCTCTTAACCTTTTTTATACTAAATCCTGTGAATCTATTGCTTATAGTTTTCAAATAACATATATTCCAGAAAACAGCTAACCATTGCCAGCATTTGGCAACAGTTTAAAGCTATGTTTAAAGCTAAGTTTAAAGCTATGCATACATGGCTGAAAATGTGTTTATGCACATATCCTTTTGTGTTATTTACATATTTAATTTAATCTTGCCTTGATCGTGTCAGGACAGTAATAAAATACACACAGATTTCATTAGACTGATAATCATTAAATTTTACCTTTCAAGTTCTTTTTCTATAAAATCTGGTATTAATCCAAAGAGGCTGTACTTTATTGAAGAATGAATTTTAGAAAGCCTTTAAGAAAGTGATTGGTGTACACTAGGCAGTAAAGAAATGTTGATTTTTTTCAACATGCCCCCTCTCTTTCATATTTGATCACTGAATTTAAAATTTCTGAGCCAAGGTAGAGAATCTTGTAGGTAGGAGAAAAAGTAGTAATGGTAACGTTTTTGAAATTATTGTATCAGATGATTGTTTGATTATAACTGCAGTTGATCATCTGTATGAGTAAGCTCTCTACAGGTCTAATTGAAATTGTCTCTGGTGAAAGAAAGTAACACATACAGAATTCTAATTATTGGCAATAAATTAAAAATCAGAACCTTTTTATGATTGAGGTAAAATGATGCATATTTCTAAATCTAGACTTTGGGTGAAAATAACTTGATAACATTTGAAGATGGGCATCATGGAAATTCATGTAGTACAGTTACAAATAATTCCATCATCATGTGCAAAAGTTAAATAATAGAAATGAACATAATTGGTTAAGACTTTTGTCTCTTTACTGTCTTTTGATAGTCACTCCACCCCTCATCGATTTAATTTCATTCTCTGTACAAGGGGTCGATTTGCTAAGATTGTTGCTAAAATGGTGGCAAACTCTCTAAAATAAAAATTCATAAAAATAAAAAAGAAAAACAAAGTACATCCTATTTACTTAGAGGACATTTTCCCATTTTTATGACCAAGTAGTACACTCTTTAGTACACATATATCACATTTATTAATCCATCCGTGTACTGATGGGCACTGGGGTTGCTTCCACATCTTTGCAATTGTGAATTGGGCTGCAGTAAAATTTGGATGCACATATCTTTTTGATAAAAGGACTTTTTTCATTAGGTAAATACGCTGTAGTAGGATTGCTGGATCAAATGGGAAGTTACTTTTGGTTCTTTGAGGAAACTCCCTACTGTTTTCCTTTCTTTCATATGTTTATTGGCGATTAGTCTATCTTCTTTTGAAAAGCTTCTTTTCAGGTTTTTTGCCCTCTGTTTTATGAGGCTATTTGATTACTTTCTTGCTGATCTGTTTGAGTGCTGTATTGATTCTGGTTATGAGCCCTTACTTGGATGTAGAGTATATCAATATTTTCTCCCATTCTGTAGGTTGTCAGTTAACTGTATTGATTCCTTGCCTATATACCCTGTTTCCCCAGTGTCTTATTTTAAGCTGTGCTCCCAAAGATGTGCTAGGTCTAATTTTCAGGGGACGTCTTATCTTTCCTGTAAGCAAGTCTTATTTTCAGAGGATGTCTTATTTTCGGGGAAACAGGATAGAAGAAGCCTTTTAATTTAATCAGGTCCATTTGTTCATTTTTATTTCTCCTGTGATTGACTTCTGGGTCTTTTTTAATGGAAATGGCCTCCTCTATAACAGGAAAAAACTAAAAATGTGGTGGTTCTGATTAAACAATTGTCATTTTACTTATTTTTAGGTATTAACCATTGACCTGCGCAATCAACATGTTACACTCGATGAACCATTTGAAATCTCCTGGTCTTGAAGGTCACCATCAATTCCAGCCATCAAATAGGAAGAAATGCATGGATTCATGTTTTAGAGCACATATAATTATCTTTCTTCACTGTTTTTTTATATTCTATAAAATATAATTTTCACAGCATCTACCTACATGTTATTGTACAGTGCACATGGATGGTAGTGTTAATCTTATTATATTAGCATGGTCTGGATTCAGTTTTCTAAAATATGTCAAATAGAATGTGAATAGTTCTACTTATCCATGTTAAGTATCAGCTAACTGTAAACTAGTTACTACATATGTATAGGTATAGCTAAGATATAAATTGAACAGGTAATTCTAAATTAAGTGAAATCTTTGTGTAATGGTAAATTGTATATAATAGTTCCTCAATGTTTAGTAGCATTGAGATATGTATCAACATTTGTCACAAGATTTAATTATTTCTTAATATGTACATTGAATTAGAAAATGAAATAAATGAAATAAAAGGTATATAATTATATAAAGTGTGCATTTTTTCTCTTTATTTTCCTAAAGGTAATTCCTTAGTCAGTTTGGGCTACTATAACAATTACCCTAGACTGGGAGGCTTAAATGATACTTGTTTCTCACAGTGCTAGAGTCTGTTCTGGAGTGCTGGAGACTGAGGCATTAGTAAATCCAGTATCTGATGAGGGCATACTTTGGTGTTTGCTGACATCTATCATCTCATACTTGGACCCTCATATGGCAGATCTAGAGAAGAAACATGCGTCTCATGCCTCTTCTTTATAAAGACATTAATCCCATCATAAGAGCTTCATTCTCATGACCTCATTGTCACATTTCCCCTCTCCCAATACCCTGACTTTGGACTTTACAGTTTCAAAGTATGAATGTAGAGGACAAAAACAGCATCTGAGAAATCCAAATTTCTTTTTCTAGTTTTACTTTCTATCCAAGACAGAGAAATAAGGAACAACATACAAATTGGAAAGGAGGAAGGGAAATGGTCCCTGTTGCAGATGGCTTGATCATATAAATAAAAAAACCTAAAACATCTACTAAAAAACTGAAAGAACCAGTAAATACATTCAGAACATTTTCATAATATAAACTAAAAATAAAAAATTCAGTAGTATGTCTACATGCTAGTAGCAAACTATCTGAAAAAGAAATCACAAAAAAAACTCATTATAATAGCTACAGAAATAAAAATACTTAGGAATAAATTTAACCAAGGAGGCAAAAGACCTCTACAATGGAAACTATAAAACATTGACAAAAATTGGAGAAGACATAAATAAGTGTAAAGATATCCTGTGCTCATAAATTAGAAAAAGAATGTTTCTGAAATGTTCATGCTACCCAAAGTGATCTACGGACTCAATGCAATCAGTATCAAAATCTCAAGGACAGTCTTTTCAGAAATAGAAAAAACTTTCTAAAATTCATAGGGAATCAAAAGACCCCCAACTAACCAAAGCAACCTTGAGCAAAAATAAAAAAGCAAACAAACAAAACAAAGCTGCAGGCATCACATATCTGACTTCAAAATACCCTGCTACGCTGTAGTAACTAAAACAACATGGTGCTGGAGTAAAAAGAGACACACAGACCACTGGAACAGATAGTGTCCAGAAATAAATCTGTGAGTTCAAAACTCACTGATTTTATTAAAAATACCAAGTGTACACATTGAGAAAATGACTTTTTCTTCAATAAATGGTGCTGAGAAAGCTGGATAGTCACATGCAGAAGAATAAAACTAGATCCCTATTTCTCATAATACAAAAAAAAAAAACAATTCAAAATGGATTAACGACTCAACTCTAATGCCTGAAACTGTAAAGCTAGTTGAAGAAAACAAGGGAAATGCTTCATGACATTGGTCTGGGGAAGAAATTTTTGGATAGGACCTAAAAAGCACAGGCAATAAAATGGAAAACAGATAAATGAGCTTACATTAAGTTAAAAAGTTTCTCCATAGCAAAGGTGAAAAAAAATCATTGGAGTAAAGAGAAAACGTACCAAATGGAAGAATATATTTGCAGACTATTCACCTGACAGGGTATTCATATCCATAATTTATAAGGTATTCAAACAAGTCAATAGCAAAAATATAATTAATCCAAGTTTTACATGTGCAAAGGACCTACACTTCTGAAACAGACATTTAGAAGGTCTGTTCTCACCTGGCGAGCGTGCAGAGGAAGGGGAAACTTGCACTTTTTGGTGGGAAGATAAATTAGTACAGTCATTATGACAAAACTAGTGAAAGTTCTCAAAAAACTGAAAAACAAAACTACCACATGACTCAGCAATTCCACTGCTGGGTATGTATCCAAAAAATTGTACAATTTTTTTATGTAGAGGAGATTTTCACTCCTCTGTTTATAGCAGTACTACTCATAGCCAAGAGATGGACTCAGCCTCAGTGCCCATCCATGGATGAATGGCTAAAGAAAATGTGGTATATATACAAAATGAACTTCCATTCATTATTAAAAAAGAACGAAACCCTGTCATTTGTAGCGATATAGGTGGAACTGGAGAACACAATGTTAAGTGAGATGAGCTAAGCGCAGAAAGACGAGTCCAGTATGATCTTACTCGTAATCTAAGAGAAATCTCACCCAAGTAGAGAGCAGCTGAGTGGTTACCATAAAGCTGGAAATGAGAGACGAGGGGAAAGGCAAGGAACTTGATCGGGGTACAAATTTACATTTAGAGAGGAATATCTCGTTCAAATATTATATTACATAGTAGGGTAACTCCATCTAATGGCAAGTGACTATGAAGATCCTGAAAGCTATCACCACAAAGGATTTATAAAATTTGAGGTGAGGGACATGCTAACTGCCTAGAATTGTTCACTGTACAACATATGTAGGTTTGTGTTATGAAACATTATATTGTGCCCCAAAATATGTCTAATTTTTGCATTCCACTTATAAAAAATAAAAACTCAATTTACCAAAAAATTTAAAGATTTGTTTAAAAACTCTCTATAAAAATTTGATTCCAGTGACCAATATTTGTCTTTAGTCCTGTACAGACTGCTTTGATTACTTTGGCTTGGCCCTATGTCTTAAAATCAGGAAATCTTAACCTTCTATGTTTTTTCTGAATAGTTTTGGATATCCTGGGTTTCTTGAATTTTATTTTTATAAATTTTAGAAGCAGCTTATTTGTTATAAATTTTAGATTTGGCTATTTTCTACAAAAATGGCATGTGAGATTTAAAAATTTTTTTTTTTATTTTTTTTCTTCCCAGTAGGTGATTACTTTGAAAGAGATTGTGTTATCCTTTAGCTCATTTGAGGGAGTCCTGCCATCCTAACCATATTGAGCATTCCAATCTATAAACATGAGATATTTTACAATTTATTTTAAATTCTAAAACATTTTTCAACAATGCTTTGAAGTTTTCAGTGCATAAATGTTGTTAATTTTAGTCCAACATATTTTATTCTGTTTAATACTACTATAAATTGAATTGCTTTCCCATTTCATTTTCAGATTATTTATTGCTCATGTATAGGAATACAATTGATTTTTGTATATTATTAGTTATAATAGTTTTCTGGAAGGAATTAATTAGGATTTTCTATTTGGAAAAAAAAAGAATATGTCATCTCTAAATAGAGATCAGCATGCCTTTCCTTTATCCTGCCTAATTGCCTACATTAGAACCTTCAGTACAGTTTTTAATAGAAGGAGCAAGAGCAGACATTCTTGTCTGATTCTTGAGCTGAAGGAAAAAGCATTCATCACTCTTTCACCACTAAGTGTGTTAGCCATTAGTTTTCTTTCAGATAATCTTTATCAGGTCAAGGATTTTCCCTTCCAGTCCTAGTTTATTGAGTATTTTTGCCATAAAAGTGTACGGGGTCCTGTGAGATGCAATTCCTCAATCTCCTCAGAGAGTCCTGGGTTTGTTTTCTTTCTTACATTACTATGATGCACTGCACTGGTTGTTTACTGAATGCTAAACCAACCTTGCATTTTTGAGATAGCCCAGATTAGTCATGGCTTATAATCTTTTCTCTATGTTGATTTATTTATCTTATTTTTTTAAATTTAAAAGCCTAAATAAGGTTTTATTTTGCTATATGAAACCAAAAAATCTTTAATACATAATACAACATGGTTTGTGTGTGTGTGTGTTTTACAGAAGAAAATGGCAGAAGTACAGACCTGGGTAGAAAAATACATTCAAGCATCTATTCCAAACAGTTCATAATTCCTAAAATCATGAACAACAGCACACAAACTCAGGCAGCATTTTTTTCCCTTAAAAAATTTATTCACATTTGCTTAATAACTTAAAACAAAGTGAGAAATACCACCTTCCCATTATATTGATGACTTTTATGTCCTCAACAGAATATGAGCAAAACATTAAAGATATTTTTATATAGTGTACTTTTTTGTGTCTTTGTTTGTTTACGGTGTTATAGTAAGGTAATCCTGCCCTCATAAAATTAGTCCTAAAAGTTCTTATCCTCTTCTATTTCTTGAAATAACTTAAGAAGATTTTGTCTTAGTCCACTTTCTATTGCTTAGAATACCTGAGAGCAGGTAACTCGTAAATAAAAATAATTTCTTTATTACAGTTACAGAGGCTGAGAAGGAAGAATTAGGTTTGTGGAAGATAATTTGGAGTTGTTTAAAGTATCCTAAACTCTTGTTTTCTAGACATCCCCAAAAGGGATGGATAGACACTATATTGTAACAGCTAGATTCTCTGGATTGCAAGCGGCTGAGTCAGGCAAGGAGGCCTGTTGTACACAAGGGGACGCAAGGTGTACAGATAGGAAACTAAAGTGGGCGAACAGGCAGGCTGGTCAGGGAACTGGCAGCTTTGATTGTCTTAGTTGTCTGTCTTCCCTTTTTTATTACTATGTTTCCACAAACACCACCAGTGAATTTTTCTCTTTTGCAACTTTTGCCTCTGTTTATCCATGACTTTTACTTTTCCTCTTCTCTATATGTACGTCTTGGTTTCAGTCACAAACACAGATTATGTCATTTGTTGGTATGGGGATCTTATCACCCCCAGTTTGTGGTTTGAATCCAGAATTTTATCCTTTGCAGTTCTGCCTGTCCTGGGGTGTGTCGTATGGTGCCAGACAGACACAGGTTGCTAGAATCCTTCGGAGGCTGGATTGGATAGACATCCAAGTTGGCATCTTCATTCCCATTTGATGTTTCAGATTTTGTCCCCTCTCTCCACATTTAAGTTTCTAGGTCTTCTTATGTGGTGTGGAAGCACCAAGAAGGAGGATGTGATATGGTAAATAAAAACAGTCACAGACCAACCCAGTGCTATGGAGCCCAGTTTTAAGAAATAGACTCTGTCTGTGGAAGAGTGGTGCATAAAAGGACGGAAATGTTGATGACAGCCACCTTTGTTGACAAGCTACCAGACCTGTGAGTTTATGTTCTTTTTTCTTCTTCTTCTTCTCTTTTCCATCTTTTGCTTTATTGTTGGTGCTGAAATCTTCATGGCCTCCCCTGTTTTGCCTTATTATTAATATACAGAGAAGGTGTCAATAAAATGTGTAAACATTTTAAGGAATAAAAAACCTGTATGAAAATTATAACTTTCAAGTCAGGGTTGATTCTACAATTACAAGAGGTGCTCAGACGTGACACGTATTCAGCTCTGGTTCTCGGGATATACTGAGTATCGTAATTTCTAACCCTAAACAATGGCTGCTCTTCAAGAAAGACTTCACATGATTCCCAGCACCTTCCTGACCTAGTGGGGACGTGGTTCTCCGCCCTTACTTATGCTATTCCACCCATCTCCTGCTGTTTTAATGACACTTGCCTATTTTATTTCTTGAATGGCATGCTTCATTCCATCTGAGGTATTTGCACAATCACTTCCCTTTAAACGCTTCTTGTTCTATAAGCAACAGCACGTCCAGCTCCCAGACTTCGCTTTCATTCATTGCCATGTCTCCTGAATAAGATCATCCTTGACCAGACCTGTGCACTCCCCAGCCCCCTTCACTGGCTCATCCTTAGCACTAATTAGCATGAGGCACAGCACACCTCTGAATTACATATTGATATGTTACCTCTCTTCCTCCTCCAAAACATGAGTGCTTAAGAACAGCATCTGTTTTATTTGCCAACTGCCATATCCCTTATCCTTAGAAGGGTGCCTATCAATTAGTAAGTCATCAATAAATGTTTTTGGATGAACTAATTTATTATATTTAATTCCCTTGACAACACTGAACTCATATTTTTCCCTTTCTTTTTAAAATGAGAAAACTGTCTGTTAAAGTCAGAGAGCAAGAAAGTGACAGTGCAAAGATTAGAATCTCAAGTGCATGGCCAAAAAGTCATTAGGTCTGATGCCCTGACATGCATTTGCATGAATTTAGAATGAGAAGAGAAAGAGTTTCCTTTAATAGAACGGTTATTATTTTCCTGGACATTTCTGAGACACTCCATTTCCCAGTTTCTATCTCTTTTAAATGGTGTTTTTTATAGAGGAAACAAAAATCAGTATTATTTAGCCTCACACTGATGGATTTCTGTATTTAATTTTCCATATATGTGGCAAAAATTTAGCTGATCTGAGGCATTCTCAACCCTGAATCATCAAAAAACAGGAAACATTTGCATTTGACACACTAAAATTTTGGATGCTTGCTTTCTTGGTTCAACACATCCTGATAGATGTAAACCAGTTTCAAATGGGATCCAGATATGTGTTTTTTCTCTTTCAATATTGTTAACTTTTAAAATAGATTTTTTTTCTTGAAAATTCAAAATTTTTCTTCCTAAGAACAATTTTGTAAACTCTTTGGAAACTGCATGCGTAATTCTGTACTTATACCAGTGAAGCTACCACCACAATAAATATCACAAAATTTATTTGGAAAACATGGGTATATTTTTTTCAACAAAGTCCAGGAGAATCACACAGTCATAAGGTTATGGTCTGGTGATTTGGAACCTTAATCTGTGGTCTACTGCAATGATTATGAGAGGCACAGTAACGGCTCCCTAAAGATGTCTGTGCCTTAATCACGGAACCCAGGAATTCATCAGGTCATTTGCCAAAAAAAATTAAAGTTGCAAAAGAAATTGAAGTTTCTAATCAAGTAACCTTGAGGGCAAGAGGTCATTTTAAATTGTCTGAATAATTCTAAAATAACCAATCTCAGAAATGTTTACTGTCCTAATGTCCCTGTGAGGAGAGCTGAGACAGACACAGTGTTGAAAATCAATAGCCACGATGGGAGTAGCACCCACTTGACTTTGGGCACATTATTAATTTTCATCTGTAAAAAGGTGACAATACTAGGATCTATCTTCTACATTTTTATGGATGAAAGGAAGTTTTGAAGAAGACAGAATTCAAAAATAGGGAAACTGCATTGAACTTTGGATGCTGTGTGAGCCAGATTTATAATCCAAATAAATGACTCCCATCCACAGGAAGGAGTCTCAGCATGTGTGTGATTAAAGCGTATACCTGTAAAGTTGCAGATTACAAGGTTGTGGACCTTCCTAGTTGTCCATGAATTGTCCAAACCAAGAATGCAAATGAAAGGTTTTATGACATTTCATTTCAGATATTTATATTTTTACTTCTGGCTTGAATTTCAAGGAGTTACTTAGATTATTTAAAGAAGGCTATAACTCCTACTTCTCAGACTGCTTGAGAAAGATAAAGTTCCTCTGGTGATTTGATAAAAATCATTCCCCAGAGCTTGCAAGAGGGCTGGGATGCCTCTGGTTCTGGCAACCTGAATAGTTCAACAAAGCAGCATTAATTTATGGCTACACACTAGTTTCTATCACCATAAGCACAGTCCTTCTTACCATGGATCTCAAAAATGTGCATTAAAATTTTAGCACTACAAACTATCAAATGAATGCATTATTGTGTTTGAGAATAGAATGTGCTAGCTCAAAGCTTAGTAATATCTACATATTTTGAACTTTCAGAAACGATTTTGACACAGTTGTTCACATTTTACTTCGTAGACATGAGAGTTTCAGTGGTAGAAAGAATTGCAGGGCAAAAATGATCAGTTGCCAGGAGCAGGACTTCAAAATAATCAACAGTAATAAAGTCCATCTTTGATCTGGAAAAGAGCTGCCCCAGCTGATGCTCATATGATTTTCGTATGTTTTATGGATAACTGGGAGGATGGTGATAGCATCAACTGAGCTTGCATAATCTCGGTACACGGAGAGAGAATCCAACAGGCAGGTACTATAATCAGCAAACATTTTCAAACACTTTCTGTCTGTCTGTCTTCCTGTCTTTCTTTCTTTCTTTCTTTGATATGCAATGAAGGAGAGGATCAGATGAAAGGTCACCAAACATCTCTCCTAGTCACACGACTAGAAGTAGTGAAGTGAAACAATCAAGCTCAGCAATTTCAGTATAGGTTTGGGTGTTGTGCACTGCATGGCTGTAACATGGGCTGTGGCTTAACTTGTTATCACATAAAGTGACTGTCAAAGGCAGCTGTAGGGAATACTTTCCCTCTTACCACCTGCGACCAGCTGACTTAGCTATATCTCCAAGCATTTGCATGTGTGGAAAATTCATTTTATCCACAAGAATATACTCTGTCAAAGTGCATTTTTTATTGCATTGTGTCTGAAAAATGGGAGGAACATTTACAAAAGTGATCGGTGGCTGTCTTTCGAATTGAAGTAGGTGGTGGAGTGCACAAGCTATTCACTGCACAGGCATCTCACGCTCTGTGAGTCCAGAGCAAAAGCCAAAAGAATCATGCAGAGATCTACAAAATCCATTTTGCTATTTGATAGTGCAACTTTTAATAATACAACTTCATTAAAGATAGGGAAAAAACTTGGACATATACTAACCGTGATGATTTGCTGGGACAACGGTTTTAACTGGGTCTTTCCCAGGCAAACCAGGAGCTACGTTTCACTCTAAGTATAGATGTAAATCTGCTTAGTGTATTGGTCAGGACTTTTGGGTTAAGTGAAAAAGCACCAATCAAATTTGTTTATGGGTAAAATAATACATATGATTTTCTATTTTCCCATAACATAAACATATAGATAAATATCCATGGGCTCAGGAAATGCCTTCATTTCTCTTTTTTTCTTCATCATTTGTTTTTTATTCCTAATTTTCTTACATTTATTTTGATCAGTTTGCATCACAGTAAAAAAGGTGCTATATGTAAGTCAAGTCTTACCCTATGAGTTAGTAATCTAAGGGAAAAAAATACATTTTTAATGACAGCAGAATTTTGGGAAATGACTAATGTACTCAACTTGGATCAATTAAACTTTCTGGAGCCAATCAGTATGACCAAGTGGTTAGGCGTTACTAGAAAATTAATCTTTGTCAAATGATCAGCCCAGTTTTGGGGAAATGTGGCCCATGTAATTAACAACCCAATAGCTGGAAAAATGAAGTTCCCAAATGGAGAAGATGTCAGGAACACAAAAAGAGCCCCAGATAGTCACTACAATGTACTGGGCAGGGGCGTCTAGACATTGACCTCAGGGGAGGGGAGAGTGTAGGGATGACTGCTTAGAAACAATGATTATGAAGGACGCTAAAATCCAAATGGGGAGGGAATTCAGATTAATAACAAGAAATACAGTATCGAAAAGCAAAAAGTAAATTAAAAAAAAAACATTTTCTAGACTCAGTTTCTGCAAAAAATTGTTATAAATTTTATTTTTTCTGTACCAAAGAGTAACCGTACTATCCTACCAGCTAAATTATGGATTGTTTCACTTATGTTCTGGGTTTATCTGTGAGATAAAGGAATAATATACCAAGATAAATTTAAATTATTCTTAATTGTCCTTGATTCTTTCTTAATTTATTTTGTGGTGCTATATCAGAAGGTTTGAGAAAATAATTTATAAATTCCCAATACTTTATATATTCTGGAGACTGGGAAGTCCAGGACAAGAACCCACAGGTTTAGTGTCTATTGAGGTCATTCTCTTTTTCCAAGAAGGTGCCTTGGACTGTGCAACCTCTAGAACTGTGTTTGTCAGCACAGTTTTTAATCCTGGCACACTTGAACCTAGAGTTAAACTTCTGCAGCACAATTAAAACACGTTGATCAAAAAAAGAAAAAAAGAGAGAGAGAGAGTAAAAAAAAAAAAAAAGGAATATACTTACTGTGTTTTTGAACTTCTTTCAAAAATAATTTGATTAATGATCTTTAAAAATTTTCACAGGACACCTAGGATTCTCTCAGGACACACCAGTGTGCTATGGTACACCAGGTGAAAATCACTGCTCTAGAGGAAAGGAAGTCTGGAGGGTCACATGACAAAACTGTGGATGTTACATGACAGGAGGCAAATGGACCAAGAAGAGGAAGAAGGGGCCAAGTTCACCCTTTTTTTTTTTAATTAAATCATAGCGGTGTACATTAATATAATAATGGGGCACCATACACTGGTTTTATATATAATTTGAAATATTTTCATCAAACTGGTTAACATAGCCTTCCTGGCATTTTCTTAGTTACTGTGTTAAGACATTTATATTCTACATTTAGTAACTTTCACATGTACCCTTGTAAGATGCACTGTAAGTGTGGTCCTGTCAATTACCCTCCTTCCAGCCATCCTCCCCACTCCCCTCCCTTTCCCATTTCCCCATATTCTTGGGCTATAATTGGGTTATAGCTTTCATATGAAAGGTATAAATTAGTTTTATAGTAGGGCTGAGCACATTGGATAATTTTTCTTCCATTCTTGAGATACTTTGCTAAGAAAATTATGTTCCAGCTCCATCCATGTAAACATGAAAGAGGTAAAGTCTCCATCTTTCTTTAAGGCTGCATAATATCCCATGGTGTACATATATCACAATTTATTGATCCATTCGTGGGTCAATGGGCACTTGGGCTTCTTCCATGACTTAGCAATTATGAATTGGGCTACACTAAACATCCTGGTACAAATATATTTCTTATATAGTGTGATTTTTGGTCTTCTGGGTATATACCTATAGAGGAATTGTAGGATCAAATGGCAGGTCTATTTTTAGTTCTATAAGTATTCTCCAAACATCTTTCCAAAAGGAACGTATTAGTCTGCGTTCCCACCAGCAGTGTAGAAGTGTTCCCTTTTCTCCACAACCACGCCAATATCTCTGGTCTTGGGATTTTGCAATATGGGCTAGTATTACTGGAGTTAGATGATATCTCAAAGTAATTTTGATTTGCATTTCTCTGATAATTAAGGATGATGAGCATTTTTTCATGTGTTTGTAAGCTGTGAGCCTGTCTTCTTCAGAGAAGTTTCTCTTCAAGTCCCTTGCCCAGCCTGAGATGAAATCACTTGTTCTTTTCTTGCTTATACGTTTGAGTTCTCTGTGGATTCTGGTTATTAAACCTTTGTCAGAGACATAACCTGAAAATATCTTCTCCCATTCTGAGGTCTGTTTGCTTCCTTTACTTACTGTGTTCTTTGCTGTGCAGAAGATTTTTAGTTTGATCAGGTCCCAGTAGTGTATTTTTGATGTTGCTTCAATTGCCCGGGGATTCCTCCTCATAAAATATTTGCACAGGCCAATTTCTTCAAGAATTTTCCCTTCACTTTCTTCTAGAATTTTTATAGTTTCATATCTTAAGTTTAAATCTTTAATCCAGTGAGAGTCTATCTTAGTTAATGGTGAAAGGTTTAGGTCCAGTTTCAGGCTTCTACAGGTCACCAGCCAGTTCACCCAGCTGGTGAATAGGGAATAGGGAATCTTTTCTCTACTGAATGTTTTTAATTGGCTTGTCAAGGATCAAAGGAGGGTAAGTAGCTGGGTTCATCTCTTGGTTCTCTATTCTGTTCCATACATATACCTCTCTGTTTTTGTGCAAGTATCATGCTGTTTTGATTACTATCGATTTATAGTCTGGTAGTGTGATTCCTCCTGCTTTGTTTTTATTTCTGGGTAATGTCTCGGCTATTCAAGGTTTTTTTCTGATTCGATGTAAAACAAAGTATTATTTTTTTCAAGATCTTTGAAGTACAACAGTGGAGCTTTAAGAGGGATTGCATTAAAATTGTATATTGCTTTGGGTAGTATGGACATTTTAACAATGTCGATTCTTCCCAGCCATGAGCATGGTATGTTATTCCATTTGTTAACATCTTCATCTATTTTTTTTCTTAGTGTTTCATAGTTCTTTTTATAGAGATCTTTCATGTCCTTTGTTAGGTAAACTCCCAAATATTTCATCTTTTTTGGCACTACTGTGAAGAAAATAGAGTCCTATACTGTTTTTTCAGATTGACTATTGTTGGTATATATAAAGGCTACCGATTTATGCGTGTTGATTTTGTAACCTGAGATGCTGCTGTATTCCTTGATCACTTCTAAGAGTTTTGTAGCAGAATCTCTCGTGTTTTCCAGATATACTATCACATAATCTATGAAGAGTGAATGTTTGGTCTCTTCCGACCCTATACGGATACTCTTGATCATCTTTTCTTGCCTAATTGCAATAGCTAAAACTTACAATACAATGTTAAATAGCAGTGGAGACAATGGGCAACCTTGTCTGGTTCCTGATCTGAGTGGAAATGATTTCAATTTAACTCCATTCAATACAATATTGGCTGTGGGTTTGCTGCAGATGGCCTCTACCAGTTTAAGAAATGTCCCATCTATACCAATTTTCTTCATTGTTCTTCCCATGAAGGGATGCTGGATATTATCAAAAGCTTTTTCTGCCTCGATTGAGAGAATCATATGGTCTTTGTTTTTTAATTTATTTGTTATATTTATTAGAACATAACATAATATTTATAGATTATATGATATTAATAATTCTATAAATATGAATTATATTTATAGATTTACATATATTGAACCAGGCTTGAGACCCTGGGATAAAACACACTTCGTCATGGTGTATAATTTGTTTGATGTGTTGCTTGATTCTGTTTGTTAGGATCTTGTTGAATATTTTCACATCAATATTCATTAGTAATTTTTATCTATCATATTATTTTCTTGTTGAGTCTTTTCCTGGTTGGGGATCAAGGTGATGTTTGCTTCATAGAATATGTTGGGTAGTATTCCTTCTTTTTCTATATTTTGGAAAAGGTTGAGTAATATAGGTACCAGTTCCTCTTTAAAGGTTTGGTAGAGGCGGCACCTGTGGCTCAGTGAGTAGGGAGCCGGCCCCATATGCCGAGGGTGGCGGGTTCAAACCCAGCCCCGGCCAAACTGCAACAACAACAAAAAAATAGCCAGGCGTTATGGTGGGCGCCTGTAGTCCCAGCTTCTCGGGAGGCTGAGGCAAGAGAATCGCGTAAGCCCAAGAGTTAGAGGTTGCTGTGAGCCATGTGATGCCACGGCTCTCTACCCGAGGGCAGTACAGTGAGACTCTGTCTCTACAAAAAAAAAAGGTTTGGTAGAATTCTGACGTGAAGCCTTGTGGTCCCAGGCTCTTCTTTTTAGGGAGATTTTGTATAGTTGATGCTATTTCAGAACTTGATATAGTCCTGTTCAACATTTCCACTTCATTCTGGCTAAGTTTTGGAATGGGACATGCTTCCAAGTATTGGACAATTTCCTTCAGATGTTCATATTTCTGAGAGTAAAGTTTCTTGTAATATTCATTAAGGATTTTTTTAATTTCTGAGGGGTCTGTTGTTATTTCATCTATACCATTTCTTATTGATGAAATTAGAGATTTTACTCTATTTTTTCCTGGTGAGGTTAGCCAAAGGGTTATCTATTTTATTGACCTTTTCAGAAATCCATCTTTTTGATTTATTGATCTGTTGTATAATCCTTTTGTTTTTAATTTCATTTAATTCTGCTCTAATTTTGGTTATTTCTTTACTTCTGCTGGGTTTGAGATTGGAATGCTATTCTAGTTGTTTGAGAAGTCCCATTAAGTTGTTAAATTCCTCTCTATCCATTCTCTGGAGGAAGACTTGCAGTGCTATCAATTTTTCTCTTAGGACTGCCTTTGTGGTATCCCAGAGGTTCTGAACAATTCATGTCTTCATTATCATTTTATTCCAAAAATTTGATAATTTCCTTCTTAATCTCGTCTATAACTCATCTATCCTTCAGCATAAGGTTATTTAGCTTCCATGTTTTTGTATGAGTATGCCGATTCCTGTTGTTACTGAGTTCAACTTTTATTCCATGATGGTCTGAGAAGATGCAAGGAATAATTTCTATTTTTTTAAAATTGCTGAGGTTAGACTGATGAACTAAGATGTGATCGATTTTGGAGTATGTTCCATGTGCTGATGAGAAAAATGTGAATTCAGTTTTGTTGGGATGAAATGTTCTCTGGATGTCTGTTAAATCTAAATGTTGAATGGTTAAATTTAAATCTAAAATTTCTTTGCTTAGCTTCTTATTGGAGGATCTATTCAACACTGCCAAAGGAGTGTTAAAATATCCAACTATTATGAAGCTGGAGGAAATCAAGTTGCTAATGCCCGTTAGAGTCTCTCTTATAAATTAAGGCACATTCTGGCTGGGTGCATAAATATTAATAATTGAAAACTCATCATATTGAGTATTACCCTTAACAAATATGAAGTGACCATCCTTATCCTTCCTTACTTTGTTGGTTTAAAGCCTATTGTATCTGCAAATAAAATTGCAACACCCACTTTTTTCTGCTTTCCATTTGCCTGGAATATAGATGACCATCCTTTCACCCTGAGTCTATATTAATCTTTATAAGGTAAGATGAGATTCTTGTATGCAGCAGATATCTGGCCTGAGTTTTTGTATCCAGTCAGCCAACATGTCCCTCTTTAGAGGACAATTTAAGCCATTCACATTAATTGAGAATATTGATAAGCCTGGTAGAATTGGGGGTATCAAGTTTTTCAAAAGTCCAGTGGACATTTTTAATCCCTTCACCACTGTGGAAGTTGGAATTTGTTCAAAAGTTTCTGAGTGAGTTTACTTTTGTGGTAGAGGATTGCACTGGTCATTATGGAGGATAGGTCTGAGAATATCCTGGAGAGCTGGTTTAGTTATGGCAAATTTCTTCAACATGTGAATGTAATTAAAGTATTTAATTTCTCCATCATAAATGAAACTCAAATTAGCTGGATACAGAATCATGGGTTGAAAGATTTTTTTTTTTTTTTTTAGGAGATTAAAAGTTTTTGACCACCCTATTCTAGCTTGAAAGGTTTCAGCAGAGAGATCTGCAGTCATTCTAATATTCTTTGCCTTATAGGTTATGGTTTTCTTACGTCTGGCTATTTTCAGAATTTTCTCCTTCATATTAACATTAGTGAAGTTAATTATGATGTGCCTGGGAGATGTCTTATTTGGGTTGAGTCACGCTGGGGTTCTGAAACTGTCTGCTATCCAACTTTTAGAATCTCTTGGAATGTCTGGAAAGTTCTTTTTCATAATCTCATGAAGAAGAGCCTCTGTGCCTTGAGAAGCCAGTTCCTCACCTTCAGGGATTCCTATAAGGCAAATATTAGGTTTCTTCTAATTATCCCAGAGCTCTCTGAGAGAATGATCATTTTTGCTTTCCTTTTCTATTCTTCTTTGAGAGTTTGGGAGCATTCAAAAGCTTTGTTTTCAATGTCAGATATCCTTTCTTCTGCTTGATCATTCTGTTACTGAGGGATTCTGCTGTATTTCTCAGATCTTTGAGGGCTGCAAATTCTTGTCTCAATGTGTCAAAATCTTTGGTGATTTTGTCTTTGAATTTGTTGAATTCTTGAAACAACTTTTGAAATGCTCCTTGAATTTCTAATTCCAACTTTACCTCTATTCTACTGATTTTATTTGCAATCCAAATTCTGAGTTCGATTTCTGACATCTCAGCCATCTGTTTATGAATGGGATTTTCAGCTGTGCCTGCCAAAGTGTTTCTTGTGGGGAAGTGGGTGATGTACTCTGGTTATTCATATTGCCAGAGTTTTTCTGCTGATTCCACCCCATGATTATTTCAGACTGTTTGGCTAGATGAACAGATAAGTAAAATTTGGGTTGGGGGCTCCAGGACTAGTGATTGGCCAGACCTTTTCCCAAAAGCTTGGACTGGTGTCTGTATCTTTTCCCCTAGAGCTTTTCCAAGGACCTGTAAAGTGCTACACCCTGAGAGAATGGGGGCCTGCTTGGTGTGGTGGGGCTAAGTGGCTCTGTCTTGTTTTCAGCTGGTCTCTGTCCTACCCTAGTGTATAAGTTACTCTGGGCTGAAGTCTCAGCTGTGGACAAATACCAGCAATTAAGTCATCCCACCCCCCACAGGAAACAATTGGAAAAGGAAAATCAAAACATCCCACAACCACTTTGGACAGTCCTCAAATGATTGGCCTAGTTCAAGAGGTCCAAATCAAGTTCACTCATTCTTAATGAGACCAATCCACCCTCGAGAGTAGACACCTTATGCACTAATCATCTATTAAAATATCCATCCCACAGTGCTGTTCCAATGGCAAAAAAAATTTCAACATAAGTTTTGGATGGGACAAACATTCCAATCATACCGCTTTTCTACATTTTGAATTATTCCCTCATTTTGATGAACTATGTTCCTGTATTATTCTTGGGTACACAGTGGTGTTATAAAAGATATACAGAGTGTGAAATGATTAATTCAAGATAAGTAAAATATCTATCATCTTAAATACTTACGTACTTCTCTTGTATAATTGCAATTGTGTATTCATTATAGAATTTTTAGGATTTCAACTTCATACACTGGAAAATTAAGGGAATGAGGGGAGGAGACAAGATGGCTGACTGAAGCCAGTTTTCCACAGAAGCTCCCATGAAGAAGGAGAGTTAAAGGACAAAAATTCAGCAAGTAACCGGGTGGATTTGAGCTGCACTAAGAGAGAAGGTTGTAGAACGCACATCAACCCCGCTGAGGAGAGCTGCAACCACAAGGATACAAACAAAAGGTAGAAAACCCATCACCAAGAGTATGGGAGTCCCCTCCCCCATGAGAATGGCTCAGAGTGTCCCACAAACAACCGGTCAGACTTCAAAAGTCCTCCCACTACACTCCACGGGAGACACCCCCTAAAAACTGGACCTAACTCCACTACTAGGGTGCCATGGCATCCTCCTGCCAGGCATAAAACTGTATAAACTGTATAAAGTCTCTACCTGGAATTCTGAGCTCCTAGCACTCCCCTTCACTCACACTGGGGTCTGGAGGCCAGTCCTGGTCAGTTGGCGGAGAGGGGACTGCACCGGAGTGGCAGTTCCCTGAAACACAGTGCGACAGCTGTCTTTTGGTGACAATACGGCCAGGCATAAAAACTGTGTAAAGCTGTGTGTGTTCTCTGCCCGCAACCCCAGGCTCCCAGCGCTCCCCACACTCCCTTCTGCTGTCGCTCCAAGGTCTGCAGGCCTGTCCCCCAGGGGTCTGGACTCTTGGACGTTTGCTCTAAGGGTGTAGACAGTGCTGGGCTGCAGCCTGTCGGTGCAGACTCTGGGATACGGGAGCGCAGAGAGGACGGTTGGCCAGAGGGGAGCTACACCGGAACGGCCATTGCCTGAACCGTAAAGCAGCTGCCCTATTTGCTAGCAATACGGCTCACTACCGAATATTCTCAAGCCACACCCCCTGTCTCCCTGGGCAACCAGAGACTCTGAATTTGCCTTAGGCAACTCCAACTTGCAAACCAGGGAAACTCCCAGGGTGGGGCTGACCCAGACATCCGCTTTACTAAACCTAAGACACACCTGGCCCTCAGGGGATCGTCAGCCTATAGACAATACAGGACCAAAGACAAGCTGATTTGGAGCTCAATTCAGCTTCTCTTCTGCAGGGGAACCGCAGAGTTGTTCTGTTCTGTTCTGTCACTAACATTAATCAGGGGCGAGACTGGACCTGAGTGAAAACCCCTCAACCATCATCAAGCGCCCGAGGTTGTCAAGCCTCACCTCCTCCTGCTGGAGAGAGGCAGAGCGCAGTGGCCTGGCAGACTTCCTTGTGATTCAGGCAGGTACAAACTCTTGGAGTACCGATTCGCAACAGGCAACTGGGTCAGCCAACTGCAGGGCTAAAAGTGACTGGATGTGAAGTGGTGCAAGGTGGGGAAGGAGGCAGTAACCTTCCCAGACTGATTTATTGGCTGGGTGGCTTCTCCTGACTCCACGCAGCACTGGAGCAAGCCACACCAGAGTAGTCACCAGACCCCTGTGATCCAGTTCCCAGAGACCTCTTAAACTCTCTCACCCGAGACAGGTGCAGACTGAGACAATTGATTTGGACCTTTTTGAACTGAACCCATCGCCTGAGGACAAATCAGGTGGTGCCCTGGGTGCTCGGTGGTAGGAAGGTTTGATTTTTCTTCTCCAATTGTTTGCCAGTGGGGGGCGGGGTGACTTAATTGCTGATATTTCTCCACAACTGAGACTTCAACCCACAGTATCTGTTTTACTAGGGTGGAACAGAAACCAGCTGAAAACAAGACAGAACCACTTAGCCCCACCACACCAGACAGGGCCACAGTTTCTCAGGCCACAACACTGTACAGGCCCTCGACAAAGGCCCAGGGGAAACAAATCAGAGGGAGTAAAACAACCATGGGGCGGAATCAGAGGAAAAACTCTGGTAAAATGAATAACCAGAATAGATCAACCACCCCAAGGAAAGATATGGCAGATGCAATTGAGATCCCATTCATAAACAACTGGCTGAGATGTCAGAAATCGAATTCAGAATTTGGATGGCAGACAAGATTAATAAAGTGGAATTAGGAATACGAGGAGAAATTCAAAAGTTGTCTCAGGAATTTAACAAATTTAAAGACAAAACCACCAAAGACTTAGACACACTGAAGCAAGAATTTGCAGCCCTCAAAGATATGAAAAATACAGTAGAATCCCTCAGCAACAGAATGGAGCAGGCAGAAGAAAGGATTTCTGACATCGAAGATAAAGCCTTTGAACGCTCCCAAACTCTCAAAGAGGAAGAGAAATGGAGAGCAAAAATGGATCATTCTCTCAGAGAGCTCTGGGATAAATCAAAGAAGGCGAATATCCGAATGATAGGGGTTCCAGAAACAGATGAAGTGGCCTCGGTAGGCACAGAGGCCCTTCTGCATAAAATTATGAAAGAGTATTTTCCAGACATGCCTAGAGATTCTGAAATTCAGATAGCGGACAGCTTCAGAACCCCAGCACGACTCAACCCCAATAAGACATCCCCCAGGCATATCATAATTAACTTCACTAAAGTTAATATGAAGGAGAAAATCCTCAAAGCTGCCAGGAGAAAGAAAACCATTACCTTCAAAGGGAAGAATATTAGAATGACTGCAGATCTCTCTGCTGAAACTCTTCAAGCCAGAAGAGGGTGGTCACCGACTTTTAATCTCCTAAAGCAAAATAACTTTCAACCCCAGATCTTGTATCCAGTTAAACTGAGTTTCATTTATGATGGAGAAATTAAATACTTTTATGACATTCATATGTTGAAGAAATTTTCCATAACAAAACCAGCTCTTCAGGATATTCTCAGACCTATCCTCCATAATGACCAACCCAATCCTATACCACAAAAGTAAACTCACTCAGAAACTTCAGATCAAACTCCAATTTCCACACTGGGGAAAGGATTAAAAATGCCCACTGGATTTTTGAAAAACTCAATACCCAAAACTTCACCAGACTTATCAATATTCTCCATTAATGTGAGCGGCTTAAACTGTCCTCTAAAAAGGCATAGCTTAGCTGATTGGATACAAAAACTCAGGCCAGATATTTGTTGCATACAAAAGTCACATCTTAACTTAAAAGACAAATACAGACTCAGGGTGAAAGGATGGTCGTCCATATTTCAGGCAAATGATAATTAGAAAAAAGCAGGTGTTGCAATTTTATTTGCAGATACAATAGGCTTTAAACCAACAAAAGTAAGGAAGGACAAGAATGGTCACTTCATATTTGTTAAGGGTAATATTCACTATGATGAGATCTCAATTATTAATATCTATACAACCAACCAGAATGCACCTCAATTTATAAGAGAAACTCTAACAGACATGAGCAACTTGATTTCCTCCAGCTCCATAATCGTCGGAGATTTCAACACTCCTTTGGCAGTGTTGGATCGATCCTCCAACAAGAAGCTGAGCAAAGAAATCTTAGATTTAAATCTAACCATCCAACATTTGGATTTAGCAGACATCTTCAGAACATTTCATCCCAACAAAACTGAATACACATACTTCTCATCAGCCCATGGAACTTACTCCAAAATCGATCACATCTTAGGTCACAAGACTAACCTCAGTAAATTTAAAGGAATAGAAATTATTCCATGCATCTTCTCGGACCACCATGGAATAAACTTGAGCTGAGTAACAACAGGAATCTGCATACTCATACAAAAACATGGAACTTAAATAACCTTATGCTGAATGATAGCTGGGTCAGAGATGAGATTAAGAAAGAAATCGCCAATTTTTTGGAACAAAACGACAAGGAAGACACGAACAATCAGAACCTCTGGGACACCGCAAAGACAGTTCTAAGAGGGAAATTTATAGCACTACAAGCCTTCCTCAAGAGAATGGAAAGAGAAGAATTTAACAACTTAATGGGACATCTCAAGCAACTGGAAAAGGAAGAAAATTCCAACCCCAAACCCAGTAGAAGAAAAGAAATAACCAAAATTAGAGCAGAATTAAATGAAATTGAAAACAAAAGAATAATACAACAGATCAATAAATCAAAAAGCTGGTTTTTAGAAAAGGTCAATAAAATAGATAAACCTTTGGCCAACCTAATCAGCAAAAAAAGAGTAAAATCTCTAATCTCATCAATCAGAAACAACAAGGATGAAATAACAACAGACTCCTCAGAAATCCAAAATATCCTTAATGAATATTACAAGAAACTTTATTCTCAGAAATATGAAAATCTGTAAGAAATTTTCCAATACTTGAAGTACATCACCTTCCAAGACTTAGCCAGAATCAAGTGGAAATGGTGAACAGGCCCATATCAAGTTTGAAAATAGCATCAACCATACAAAATCTCCCTAAAAAGAAAAGCCCGGGACCAGAAGGTTTCACTTCTGAATTCTATTAAACCTTTAAAGAGGAATTAGTACTTATATTATTCAACCTGTTCCAAAAGGTAGAAATAGAAGGAAGACTACTCAACACTTTCTATGAAGCAAACATCATCCTGATCCCCAAACCAGGAAAAGACCCAACAAGAAAAGAAAATTATAGACCAATATCACTAATGAATATAGATGCAAAAATATTCAACAAGATCCTAACAAAGAGAATCTAGCAACACATCAAACAAATTATACATCATGACCAAGTCAGTTTTATCCCAGGGTCTCAAGGCTGGTTCAATATATGTAAATCTATAAATGTAATCCAGCACATAAACACATTAAAAAAAGAACATATGATTCTCTCAATCGATGCAGAAGAAGCTTTTGATAATATCCAGCATCCCTTCATGATCAGAACACTTAAGAAAATCGGTATAGAAGGGACATTTCTTAAACTGATAGAGGCCATCTATAGCAAATGCACAGCCAATATCATATTGAATGGAGTTAAATTAGAATCATTTCTACTCACATCAGGAACCAGACAAGGCTGCCCATTGTCTCCATTGCTTTTGAACATTGTAATGGAAGTTTTAGCCACTGCAATTAGGAAAGAAAAGGCGATCAAGGGTTTCCATATATGGTCAGAAGAGATCAAACTTTTGCTCTTCGCGGATGATATGATAGTATATCTGGAAAACACTAGGGACTTTACTACAAAACTTTTAGAAGTGATCAAGGAATACAGCAGCGTCTCAGGTTACAAAATCAACATTCATAAATCGGTAGCCTTTATATATACCAACAACAGTCAAGTTGAAAAAACAGTTAAGGACTCTATCCCATTCACAGTAGTGCCAAAGAAGATGAAATTTTTGGGAATTTATCTAACAAAGGACGTGAAAGATCTCTATAAAGTGAACTATGAAACTCTAAGAAAAGAAATAGCTGAAAATATTAACAAATGGAAAAACATACCATGCTCATGGCTGGGAAGAATCAATATTGTTAAAATGTCTATACTACCCAAAGCAATATATAATTTCAATGCAATCCCCATTAAAGCTCCACTGTCATATTTTAAAGATCTTGAAAAAACAATACTTCATTTTATATGGAATCAGAAAAAACCTCGAATAGCCAAGACATTACTCAGAAATAAAAACATAGCAGGAGGAATTACGCTACCAGACCTCAGACTATACTACAAATCAATAGTGATCAAAACAGCATGATATTGGCACAAAAACAGAGAAGTAGATGTCTGGAACAGAATAGAGAACCAAGAGATGAATCCAGCTACTTACCGTTATTTAATCTTTGACAAGCCAATTAAAAACATTCAGTGGGGAAAAGATTCCCTATTTAACAAGTGGTGCTGGGTGAACTGGCTGGCAACCTGTAGAAGACTGAAACTGGACCCACACCTTTCACCATTAACTAAGATAGACTCTCACTGGATCAAAGATTTGAACTTAAGACATGAAACTATAAAAATTCTAGAAGAGAGTGCAGGGAAAACCCTTGAATAAATCGGGCTGGGCGAGTATTTTATGAGGAGGACCCCCTGGGTAATTGAAGCAGCTTCAAAAATACACTACTGGGACTTGATCAAACTAAAAAGCTTCTGCACAGCCAAGAACACAGTAAGTAAAGCAAGCAAACAGCCCTCAGAATGGGAGAAGATATTTGCAGGTTATGTCTCCGACAAAGGTTTAATAACCAGAATCCACAGAGAACTCAAACGCATTAGCAAGAATAGAACAAGGGATCCCATCGCAGGCTGGGCAAGGGATTTGAAGAGAAACTTCTCTGAAGAAGACAGGCGCAGCCTTCAGACATATGAAAAAATGCTCATCATCTTTAATCATCAGAGAAATGCAAATCAAAACTACTTTGAGATACCATCTAACTCCAGTGAGACTAGCCTATATCACAAAATCCCAAGACCAGAGATGTTGGCGCGGATGTGGAGAAAAGGGAACACTTTTGAACTGCTGGTGGGAATGCAAATTAATACATTCCTTTTGGAAAGAGATATGGAGAACACTTAGAAATCTAAAAATAGATCTGCCATTCAATCCTGTAATCCCTGTACTGGGCATATACCCAGAAGACCAAAAAGCACATCGTAACAAAGATATTTGTACCAGAATGTTTATTGCAGCTCAATTCATTATTGCTAAGTCATGGAAGAAGCCCAAGTGCCCATCAATCCACGGATGGATTAATAAATTGTGGTATATGTACACCATGGAAGATTATTCAGCCTTAAACAAAGATAAAGACTTTACCTTTTTCATGTTTACATGGATGGAGGTGGAACATATTCTTCTTAGTAAAGTATCTCAAGAATGGAAGAAAAAGTACCCAATGTACTCAGCCCTACTATGAAACTAATTTAGGGTTTTCACATGAAAGCTATAACCCAGTTACAACCTAAGAATAGGGGGAAGGGGGAAAGGGAGGGGAGGGAGGGGGGAGGTGGGTAGAGGGAAGGGGATTGGTGGGATTACACCAGCAGTGCATCTTACAAGGGTATATGTGAAACTTGGTAAACGGTCTGTAAAGCTAGTGAATAATGCCCCATGATCATATCAATGTACACAGTTATGATTTAATTTAAAAAAAAAAGAAAATTAAGGGAGTGGTCACACAGTTTGTAATTGTCACAACTTAAAATCAGTTTTCATGTCTTTTCACTTCTTGGAAATTCTGAAGATGAAAGAATTTATATATACATTTATTTTAAGGCTTTGTATAGTGTGCACAATACTTTTGGAGGACATTCGGAAATGACCTTAAAATAGTAATTAGAAAGAACATTACATTTAGTGAGAAAGTATATAGAATGACCTACAACATCTGTACACATTATGGTAAAACAGACGAGGTTGTAGCAGTGAAAGTTGAATATAACCCACAAATGGAATCCTTTAAAAAAAAAACAAAAAACAGTAAAACATAGCTTTGGTTGATAGTTGCAATTATTCTACAGCATTTAATGATAGGGAACAGATCATGGTTAGGGAAGATAAGTAGTAGAATTCTTTGATAAAGAATGGAGTATTTTTTCTTTTAGGTTTGAAGCAGTTAAGTACTACTTAAAAGGTTAGATAAAATGGATCAGGATGTGACTCACGGATCTAATCCGAGGTCAATAATTCACTGTGTGATGTGGGTCAAATAATTTCACTTTGACAAAATAAGATGGGAAAATGGAATAATAAGAGTTCGTCAGGGCACACAAATTGAAATTATAATATGATGTAATCTAAGTTAAGAGTAAAAAAACGTTTGACAGGAGGAAAGCTGATGGCCAAAATAAACCGAAGTGCAACTAAAGAATGACACTGGAGGTGAAGGGCTACTATCAAAATTTAGTAAGGAAGAGTCATTTCTGGGAAATCTTAAAACATGTTCCATGAAGTCTTATGTATGACATCAGTCATTATTCAGGTATGAAATAGTGTGATTGCTGATCATTCAGAGTGTGTTTTGTGTAAAAGGAACATAATCCCTATTAAGGATCAGGAATATTACATTCAGTCTTCCAAGTAATTTACGAGAACTAGTCCAAAAATTCCAGGAAAATTTTTTTTAGAATAGATGATTATCCATCTTATTTAGGATAGTGTTTGTCACTTTACTTTCTGGAGGCTTGTGATGAATTTAAAAATTTTGAAGTAAATATAAGTTACTTTAAACCTTATCAATGTGAATTTATTTATGACTTATTTTTACCTCTACTCTGCCAAATTTACCCCCAATGACTCCAGGTTCCAGGAGGGATCTCACCTAATGTGCACATTTTATGGAGTGCACCATACTTTTGATGACATTCAGAAATGACCTTGAAATAGTAGTTAGAAGGACAGCAGTGCATTTAGTGAGAAAGTGTATAGAATGACCTACAACATCTGTACACATTCATGGTAAAAAGGACAAGGTCATAGCAATAAAAGTTGAACATAATCCACAAATGGAATCCTCTTTTAAAAAACGGTAAAACATAGCTTTGGTTAATAGTCGTAATTATCTATAGCCCTGGGCGAGGTGCTTCTACACCCATAGAACTTTACCCTGGAAGTCAGAACAAGGTAACCAAAATTGTACCCTCATATTAATTAAAAAAAAAAAAAAAAAACTCAGACAAAAAAATCACTAATTTTGAATTTATTAATGTGTTCTTACTCTCACCAAACAAACAAACAAAACATTCCTGGTTCCAAAATATAGCTATCTTTACCTTATTTCTTATTATTATATAATCATTAAGACATAAGCAAAAAATAACGGTTGTTGCCCAGCACAGTTGTTCACCCCTGTAATCCCAGCACTCTGGGAGGTGGGTAGATTGCTTGAGTTTAGGAGTTGGAGACCAGCCTGAGCAAGAGCAAGACCCCATCTCTAAAAATGCTGGGCATTGTGGCGGGTGCTGTAGTACCAGCTATTTGGGAGGCAGAGATGAGAGGATCACTGTAGCCCAAGAGTTTGAGGTTGCTGTGAGCGATGATGATGCCATGGTACTTTGCCAGAGGAGCAAAGTGAGACTCTGTCTCAAAAAAGTAATAACAATAATAATAGTTGTTATTTCTGGAACAGCACCAAGCTATATATAATATTTCCATTTAGGGGAGCTGTAGCATTATTCAGTTGAACATGGATAATTGAGAGTGGATTACAAGGATCAAATGTTTAAAGCTTTAACATTTTCAAAAAATAAATAATAATTCATTTTTCTCTCTTCCTAGAATAAACAAGTGTAGAATTTCTTTATGCCGACATCTTTGAATTCCTTACAATATGATTATGATGGGGTTCAGAAGAACAGCTATTGTGTTATTGAGAACGTCTGGAGGGATGCATTCTAAGAGTTTGCCACTGCTCTGCACATGGGTTTATAAGGTCTTTGCTTCTTAGCACACTCTCATCATTCTTAGTTGGGAAAAGTAGAAATATTCAGTACAAAAAAAACCCAAACATAACAAAAGAGAAACACATGGAAGTGAATAGGACAGACATTGTGAAGGGCACGAAGAAAGGAAGTGATTCAGGGGATGGGCCTTGCTGGTAAAGCTGAGGAGTTGAAATTCCCTTATCTTCTGGAATGGAGTCCCCTAACCTCCTCTTGTTTATAAGAAATTTGTGTGGGAAGTAGTAAGTGAAGTGAAGTCACTGATAACACCCAATAGCACTGGGATGGGCCCCCCAACAAATTCCTAAAAGCAACATCTAAATTATCTGCTTAGCAAAGAGAATTAAATGCACCTGCTTTTCCTTATGCTAATACAAAGCATAAAAAGTTATAAGTTAATAAATATATGCTTTATAAACAGAAGGATAGACAGCATCATACAAGAGGTATGGACATTTTTTAGAAGTTGTGACGTAAATAAACAGATAGTGACTGACTTAGTAAAATGGAGAAAGCATAAAACCGTTATTAAATACACATATTAGAATAGAATCTCAACAATGGATGGGAAAAAACAATGGAGCAATGCATTCAAAATTCTGAGAGAAAATATTTTTTTTAGAACTTAAGCCCAACCAAAACAAAATTAAATGTTATGGTAGAAAAAAATAAACTTTCAGAGCCATAAGGAGTCAAAAAGTTACTAACTGTGCTGGCTTTTTAGGAGACTTGTGTTAACAAATCCTCACAAGTTTAGCAGCTTACAGAAACACATATTCATTATCTCTCTTTCCACAGGCCAGAAGAAGTCCAGGCACAGATGTGCTACACCTCCTCAAGGTCACTGCAGTCTGCAATGCAGATGTTAATCCGGGCTTGGTTCTCATCCAGGAACTGAGCCCCGGAACATCCAATTTCCCAATTTTTTCTTATTGTGGTAGTTGGCGGCATTTTGTCACCACAGTTGTAGGATTAAAAACTTAAGGTTCAAGGGGGGTTTGTTTGTTTGTTTGTCTTCTGACTCTCTGCCAGAGACTGACCTCAGCTTTTCATAGCTCCCCACTGTTCCTGGGCAGCTCACAGTTCCTTGCCTTGTGGGCTCCTTGACCTGGCTGCTGACTTCGTTGATCCAGGAAGGAAGAAGAGACACACTATTGAGACTGGTGCTGGGACTTTATGTAATAATGTGACATTATGCTCTGTTTGAGGGTATTCCACTAGTGAGAAGCAAATCACAAGTCCTGTTGATACAGGGCAGGTCGCCGCCCTGTGCAGCCTGACCTGCAGCCCCTTCTGCATCTCAGCCCCGGGGATGTTGGTACAATGGCAGGCCAGTGGGGTGGAGGGTGGGCAGAGGGGCCACAGGAGGCTTCAGTACCAGAGGGGCCAGACAACTGCTGGCAACTCCAGGTTGCCAGCTCAGGGGGCAGTAGTGTCTCTGCCCTCAGCCCTTGCACTCTTTATTTTTAAAAATAATTCCGTAGTGGTTCTGTGTTGTTCAGAAAACACCTTATTGTTTCTGTCTCTCCATGGTCCACACCAACCCACAGGAGCTGACAAGGAAGGATTGTACCATACCGTTACAGGGTTCTCCCGTGGGCTGAACAGGGATCCCCCCATTTCCCAGGCCTGAATGATTTCATGTAAGTTCCTAGGCCTGGGCAATTTCATGAAGGGACCGCACTGACACTTTGCCCCCAGCTGAAGAGTCTATATCTATTTGTTTGTCAACACATTCCCTGACCTTGCCCCACAGGAAGGTATCTATTCATGTTGGGTGATATATATATATACCCCTAGACAAAGGACTCAGGCTGAGATATTCTGACTTGGGTCTTTCCTTCTGCCTGGAGCTCTAGTGCTTTTTCTGTATAATAAATTCTATCTTACCAATGATGTGTGGTCCACAGATTCATTCCTCAAATCCCTGAACCAAGGACCTACTGAAGAAGGAAATTCTGTTAAGACCATATACAACCAAGGTAAGATTATGCAAAGGAACCAACCCTAAAACATGTTCTCACCACATTGAACATATCTCTGTTCCATGATAAAATGGAGAGTGTGCCCTACAAAGCAAGAAGTCAAAGAGGAACATATGGCTTTGTAAGCACAAGGGATATGGCACAAAGGATATAAAAAAAAAATCCACATTATAGCCACTGTAAGAAGTTAGGTTAGGCTGAGGAGTGCACATGGAGAATGCCAGGCTGAATATTATTAAAGAATACAAAAAAGAGACAGATTACCCGATGCATTGAATCATGTTAAAAATTTTATGCAATGGGCTTTTTAATTATATGGTAGAATTGGGAAGAGTTTGTAAGTACCTAACAAATTAAGAAAATTGGAAAAAAAGGAATTACTAACTTCAGCAAAAAATGAAAATGTTTTTTATGGCATATAAAATGAAAATGAAGAAAATGTTAGAATGGGAAAATAAAAAGAAATTCAAATCATTCAGAGATCCAGCTTCTGAAATACGCTGTATTTACTTTACAACAAAACATTGTTGACTACTATCTTCAGGTATTTCTTGGTGCTAGAGATGAAGCAAAGAAGACAAATCTCTGTCCTCATGGAACTTACATTAGAATAAAGCATGAAAATAAATATAAAAATTAGTGTAAAATGAAACTTAAGGCAATGGTAAGAGAATTAAAGTAGGGTAAGAAAATACCATGATATGGTGAGTGTGCCATGAGAAGGATTAATACTGACAAAATCCAGAATTTGTAACTAAATAAGTGGGGAAAGGAAAGTGCAGTGATGTAATAATGTTCAAATTTTATTACCCATAAGAGAGAATGTATAGATTTGGTAAAAATTGATTTTCAAAATAAATTATACCCACTATTTAAGATGCATCTTATCGTTTATCATTTCTGGCTGATATTAAGGCCCAGTTAGACAAAACCAGTCTAATCACCTTCAGCTGCTCAAACTGTCCTTAGAGGAACCCCGAGAAAGCACATTGGCAGCTTGTGACAGAGAATTGGTTCTATCCCTTACTAGAGGGTGAAGTAATAACATATAAATAAATATACGGCATTCAAAATTAAGTCTTATGTTCATTGCTTTAAATATATAGCACACACACATATTTCCAATTCCCGGACAGAACAAAACTGTTTTAAAAACATAAAATTTGAAATTGATTAAGTATGAAAACAGAATAAGGAAACTATATTTATTACTCCACTTTTGTTAAAAATATACTGAAATACAGATATGATGTATTTTGAATTTGGGACTGACTTAATGGTGTCTTCTTTAATGCCTCAGTGTTATTAGACACTAATATATAAGAAGGTCTTTAATATGAAACTAAATTCTCTTTAGCAGTAAAAAAAAGTGGAGAGAGAATGTGTCTTAAGCAAGATTAAGATTTTATGACTGAATGACTAAAGAAAGTTTATAGTAGTTCCTTTGATAGTAAAGGCCAGATGCAGGTGGTTAAAAGTGGTAAGACAGAACCTAGCCTTTTCATTAACCTGTTATATGAGGATTGGCTGGACTTTGGATGGTAAAGTATATTTTGTTCTATTAGAAAATGGAATTTTCCCTGGGTTGGTGAATTGGAAAAGTGAAATTCTATGGATAGAAATCAAGTTTCTGTTATTGAAATGACCCAGGAACAAGTTATTAAATTAGTTAGTATTGTTTCCTTTCCCCAAAGTCTCTTGTGATTATAAAGCTGATATTTTAAGGAACATCAAGGGTTTATATTTTTTGAAGACTTATTAAGCTTCTTTTCAACTCTGTCCATGTGCCAGTGTTACCAAGCATAATAACCTGCAGTCACTTCCTTCAGGAGATTGCAGGGCCGTCTAATAGATAATAATTGTAGGTCTTACAAATGTGTCTAATAAGCAGCGTGCTATGGGAATCAGGTATTTAGGAGTAAAGCATTGTTACATTTCTCAGAGTAGCATTCTAAAATGTGCCTTGGTGAATGCTATTAGCCTATGTAAAGTCAAATTAGAAGGAAAAAAGCCCTACATGAAGATAGCTATGTCTATTTCATGGATGATGAGCAGAGAGGTTCCGCACCCCCCAATATATCACATTATATCTTTTTTGTGTATTTTAAGTGGTAAAAATATCTTCTCTGTTTCTATACACGTGATTCTTCTGCACGGCTAATATATTTTGTCTCAGTAAAAACTGAAATTGTATCTTTGAAAAATTCTCTCTCTGTTAAAAAGAAGGGTAGCAAATGTATACTGTTAATAAAGACCAGGAAAAAAGAGAACTTTATTTTCTACAAAAACTAATCTTCGGATCAGAGGGAGGCAGCCTCCAGCATAAAAGAAAAGCATAGTAGGGGCAACAAAGCAAGGTTGGGTTTAGGACCAGCTCAAACCCCCATTCCTCAATCAGGTCCATAGTCAGCAAGGAAAAACACCCCCTGAAAAACGGAAAACTAGAGAAAAAAGCTGAGCAAGGCAGAATAAATGCAGGTTAGCTAAATGAGTCCCTAAATTTCTTACCTGGGCAATTCCTGCTTTTCCTAGAAGCCTCGCCTATAGAGGATACAGCTTGCAAACTCCCCTGGCAGGGTCTGTGAACACTCTGAAGAAACAATGGCCACAGAGGAAGCTTCTTGCAAGGCCTGAGTAGAAAGTTTAACCAGGCTGTCTTCCACCCAGTCAGCAGCCAAAGCAAATAACCATTATGGAGATTTTCATTTGGCCAGGGCAGATATCAAGGGAAGAGCTTGAGCCCTGAAATATGTGCAGGAGGGCTTGTGTACTCCCATATCACAGAGGAAGATGCTTGATTGTCTCTCACTAACCATGTCCACTGGGTTCCTATTATCTTAATTGTGGAGTCTCTGTACTCCATGGGGAATCCATATCTTCTGCAGACGTTGGGTTCTTATTAGCCTGTTCATTTCACAACACTTAATGAAAGGTAGAGGAGGAAATCGTTGTAAATTTTAGACCGAATTTGATTTACTTTTGTCCTCACCTTTGTTTTTTTCCACATTTATTGCAATCTATCGCTGCTGTTTTGTGCATTTTTTATGTTCCTACCTCCATTGTATTTTATTTGAAAATGTGTATTATTTATTTAATTATTACAGGTGAATAACAATTGTATATATTTACAGGCTATATGTGATATTTTAATAGAGGCATATAATGCACATTAATCAAATAAGGGGAATTGGGTCATATGTGATCTGAGGCATTATCATTTTTTTGCAGTAGTAACATTTAAATTCTTATCTTTTAGTATTTTAAAATATACCCTAACTTACTGTTGATTATAGTCATTCTGCTGTGCTTCAAAATCTTGTTCATGGTAACTATATGTTTTTACTCATTAGTCACCCCACTTTTATACCCGCCTTCCTGCTATTGTTCCTAAACTCCAGTAACACACATTCCATCTACCTCAATGATATCAATTGCTTTAATTAAGCAAACTGCATGTGAGTAGGAACACATGAGATTTGCCTTTCTGGGCCTGGCTTATTTCACTTAACTTAATGTTCTCCAGTTCTATCCATGTTGCTGAAAATGGCAGGACTTCATTCTTTTTCATGCCTATATGATATTCCAGTGTATAGACAGACCACATTTTCTTTATTCATTCATACACTGATGGATGGTTAGGTTCCAAATCATGGCTATTTTGAGTCGCGCTGCAGTAAACATGGCAGTGCAGGTCAATTTTTGAAATACTTAATTTCTTTTCTTTTAGACATATTCTTAGTAGTGGGCTTGCTGCGTTGTAGTTCTATTTTTAGTTTTTTGAAGGTCCTCCAGACTGTTCTCCTAGTTCTTATGCTAATTTACCTTCTCACCCACAGTGCAGGAGCATTTGCCTGTCTCTCTATCCTGGTCAGCATTCATCACTGCCTACCTTGTTGACACAGTTAATTCAACTAAAGGGATGTGATACCTCATTGTGGTTTTGATTTCCATTTCTCTAACAATGATTATTGTAGAACATCATTTAGATATATCTGTTGTCTGTTTGAATGTCTTCTGAAAAATGTCTATTCAAATATTTTGTCCTTTTTTTTTTAAATCATAGCTGTGTACATTAATGTGATCATAGGGAACCATACACTGGTTTTATAGACCATTTTACACATTTTCATCACACTGGTTAAAATAGCCTTCATGGCATTTTCTTAGTTATTGTGTTAAGACATTTATATTCTACATTTACTAAGTTTCACATGTACCCTTGTAAGGTACACCGTAGGTATAATCCCACCAAGCACCCTCCCTCTGCCCATCCTCCCCCTTCCCTCCCCTCCCTCTCCCTCTTCCCCATATTCTTAGGTTATAATTGGTTTATAGCTTTCATATGAAAGCCATAAATTAGTTTCATAGTAGGGCTGAGTACATTGGATACTTTTTCCTCCATTCTTGAGATACTTTACTAAGAAGAATATGTTCCAGCTCCACTCATGTAAACATGAAAGAGGTAAAGTCTCCATCTTTCTTTAAGGCTGCATAATATTCCATGGTATACATATACCACAGCCCTCAGAATGGGAGAAGATATTAGCAGGTTATGTCTCCAACAAAGGTTTAATAACCAGAATCCACAGAGAACTCAAAGGTATAAACAAGAAAAGAACAAGTGATCCCATCGCAGGCTGGGCAAGGGACTTGTAGAGAAACTTCTCTGAAGAAGACAGGTGCACGGCCTACAGACATATGAAAAAATGCTCATCATCTTTAATCATCAGAGAAATGCAAATCAAAACTACTTTGAGATATCATCTAACTCCAATAAGATTAGCCTATATCACAAAATCCCAAGACCAGAGATGTTGGCGTGGATGTGGAGAAAAGGGAACACTTCTACACTGCTGGTGGGAATGCAAATTAATACATTCCTTTTGGAAAGATGTTTGGAGAACACTTAAAGATCTAAAAATAGACCTGCCATTCAATCCTATGATTCCTCTGCTAGGTATATACCCAGAAGACCAAAAATCACATTATAACAAAGATATTTGTACCAGAATGTTTATTGCAGCCCAATTCATAATTGCTAAGTCATGGAAAAAGCCCAAGTGCCCATCGATTCACAAATGGATTAAATTATTGTCCATTTGTTAATCAATTTGATTATTTTTCCTGTTGACTTGTTAGAGCTTTTTATATATTTAGTTAGCATTCCTTATTGGATGTGTAGCTTGCAAATATTTTCTCCCATTCTGTGAGTAGTCTCTTGACTGTGTGACTGTCTCCTTCCCTGTGCAGAAGATTTTTAGGTTATGTGATACCATTTGTCTAATTTTACTTTGCTTACCTATATGCTGTGGGGGTTGCACAGGCTCATCTATGGAAGTATTTTTCAAAGGTGTTATTTCAATCTTTAATCCATTTTGATTAGATCTAGTTTCATTCTTCTGAATACAGAGATCTAGATTCCCAAGCACCAATTATTGAAGGGATTATGTTTTCTTCCATGTATGTACTTGGTAACTTTGTCAAAGATAAACTCACCAGTGACATATAGATTTATTTCTGGGTTCCCTACTCCGTTCCATTGGTCTTACATGTCTGTTTTTTATGTTAGTGCCATGCTCTGTCTGTAACTATAAGTCTGTAATATAATTTGAAATATTTTTATTCCAGTTTTGGTCTTTTTTCTCAGGATGGCTTTAGCTATTCTGTGCACTTTATAGTTCCACACAAAATTTAGGATTAAAAAAAAATTCCATGTAGCCGGGCATTGTGGCAGGTGCCTGTAGTCCCAGCTACTCAGGAGGCTGAGGCAAGAGAATTGCTTAAGTCCAGGAGTTGGGAGGTTGCTGTGAGCTGTGTGAGGCCACGGCACTCTACCGAGGGCCATAAAGTGAGACCCTGTCTCTACAAAAAAAAAAAAAAAAAATTCCATGAAGAATGTTACTTTTATTTTCATGGAATTTTTTTTTTCTATGCAATCTGCAGATTGGCTTGGGTAATATGGATATGTTAACAATATTTATTCTTCCAAGCCATCAGTATATAATATCTTTCCATTTTTTCTAACTCTTCAATTTCTTTTATCACTGTTTTATAGTTGTGCTTGTTGAGATCTTTTACTTCTTTGTTTTATTCCTAGGTACTTTTATTTTATCTTATTTGTAGATATTGTAAATGAGATAAATTTCTTGACTTTTTTTCAGATTGATAATTGCAACATTTTTGTATGTTTATTTTGTATCCGAGTTTATCAGTTCCAATAGTCTCTCTCTCTCTTGAGTCTTTATGTTTCTGTAAATATAAGATCAAATCATCTGCAAAGAAGGAAGTTTGTTTTTATTTTTCCTTTTCCAATTTGGATGCCCTTTATTTATTTCCCTTGTCTGATTGTTCTACCTAGGACTTCCAGGTTTTGATTCCCATTCCTTAACCTTCTTAAGGGTCTCTGTCTATTGTAAGGAAATTTTATATTCTCTCTGATCTGGCTTTATTTAGAAAGAGAAGCAGAAAAGATTGAACATAAGAAATTTTATACCATTTTCAGGTTTGATAATAAAAAATAAATAAATAGAAAAATCATATCATAATTTAATGACCCATGGAAGTGCCAAGTTTTCCAGACTCAAGACTTAGTTCTGGGAATCAACGGTATTACAAAACAAAATAATTTCTTTTTCCTTCATATGCTCATGATCCGTAGTCAGGCCAATTTTGGATAATGCATCCCAAAGGGCAGTGCTCCAGGATTAAATTTGGTTTCCCAGAGCCACACACTAAAGGAAGCAAAAATTCCTATTTTTTGAATTTATTGAGGCATATTTTGTGGCCTAATGTGCTCAGTCTTGGAGAATGTTCCATGTGCTGATGAAAAGAATGTATATTCAGTAGTTTGGGGGTAGAATGTTCTGTAGATGTGTGTTATCCTCATTTCCTCTAGAGTCTCATTGAAGTCCCGTGTTTATTTATTTTCTGTTTGCAGGATCTGTCCAGTTCTGCCAGTGGTCCCTGGCTATTACAGGGTGTCGTGGTCCCTAGCTATTACAGTGCTGCTTTTTATCACTTTGTTTAGATTTGGTAGAGTTTGTATTATAATCTGGGTGCACCTGTGCTAGGTACATAAATTTTAGAATTATGCCTTCTTGTTGAGCTGTTCCCTTTGCCTTTATATGGATAATGCCCATCTTTGTCTTTGTTTACTTTTTTGCTTTGAAGTCTGTATTATCTGAGCCGAGAATGGATATATGAGATTTCTTTTGTTCTGCATTTCATGAAATATTGTTTTGTATCCCTTCACCTTGAATCAGAATGAATCCTTGTGGATTAGATACATTTCCTGGAGACAGCAGAAACTTGGCTTGTATTTGTTTACCCATTCAGCCATCCTATGTCTCTTGAGAATGGAGTTCAATCTATACACATTTATTGAAGAATTGATAAGTAGGGTAGATTCTGTTCATCCACCTTTCTGCTTTGTTTGGGCCACTGTGGTATGGGCTCTCAAGTTGAGCAATTGGATGGTTTTACAGTTGTGGGTTCCTATTGTGCTGATTGGTGTATGATGCAGATCTGAGTACTTCCTACAGGGCAAGTCTGGCATTGACAAATTCCCTCAGCATTTGCTTACCTGGGAAAGACTTTATTTTTCCCTCATATTAAAAACTTCGCTTAAAAAAACAGGTGCTGGTATAGATGCAGACAGACAATAACTCTTATACACTGTTGGTGAAACTGCAAAATAGTACTGTCTTTATGGAAATTTGTACGGAGATGAGCTAGGGCAGGTAGCACCTGGGTTTGGTTAGCACCACCCAGGAGGACCTGCTGTCTCCACACTGGGGTGTTTGTGCAGCAGTGGGCAGAGGAGCCAGCAGGTTGGAGGGTAGGGAGAGGGGCCACCAGAGGCTCCAGTAGCCAGAAGGGTCACCAGAGGCTCCAGTAGCCAGAGGGGCCAGACAACTGCTGGGGCAGCACCTCCAGTTTTCCAGCTCCGGGAAGCCATAGTGTCTCTGCCCCTGGCCTCTGTCTCCCTTCCTTTGCACTTGAGACTGAACAAGAAATCCCTTATTTCCCAATTTCATGTAAGTTTCCTAGACCTGGGAAGACTGACATTTTGCCCCCAGCAGAAGGGATGGTAACCATTTGTTAGGATATATATACACACATACACACATACACACACACACACACACACACACACACGCTTAGACAGAGGACTCAGGGAGAGATGTTTTTCAACTTGGGATTATTCCTCTGCCAGAAGCTCTGGTGCTTTTTCTGTATTCTTTTCTGAAAAATAAATCCTGTCCTACTGCTGATCTGTGTTCCGTGAATTCATTTTTGAATCCTTGAGACCAAACACCTACTGATGAAGGAGTTCTGGTAACAGGGATACCTCAAAGAATTAAATATAGACCTACTGTTTGATCCAGAAATTCCACTATTGGGTATTTGCCTAAAGGAGAAAAAAAGTCATTTTATCAAAAGATCACATGCACTTGAATGTTTACTGAAGCACAATTCACAATCACATACATGTGGAATCAATCAAGTGTACCAACCCATCAGTGTCTTAATGAAATGTTGTGTACATGTACCATGAAGCACCACTCAGCTGTAAGAAAAATGGTGAAATGATACCTTTTGTTACAACCTGGATGAAACTGGAGACCATTCCTCTAAGTGAAATTTTGCAAGAATAGACAATCAAACACCACATATACTCACTATTAAATTGGAACTGATTAGTAAACACCCATGTGCACATTTGGGAGGAGAAAATTCACATCCAATGGGTAAAATGCAGGCTACTTCGATGATGGGCGCACTTGTAAATTTGACTCAAGACTGTACAGAAGCAATTCACATAACCAAACGATTTGTACCCCTATAATATTCTGAAATGAAAAGCAAAACAAAACAAAACACAACAACAACCTTCAACTGTAGTTTCAACACATATGCCTGAGGAGTGTCAAATAAAAATAGTTGTGTCAATTCCCACTTTCGCAAATGGTGTGGCTTCTCCAACCCAAAGCAAATGGAAATTCCTTTGGCGTTCTCCAAACTGAGAAGGTTGTTCCCCTCTGTATAGGGGGAACAACCTATTTATTTTTTATAATTTTTATTAAATCATACCTGTGTACATTAATGCAATCATGGGGCACCATACACTGGTTTTATAGACCATTTGACATATTTTCATCACCCTGGTTAAAATAGCCTTCCTGGCATTTTCTTAGTTATTGTGTTAAGACATTTATATTCTACATTTAGTAAGTTTCACATGTACTCTTGTAAGATGCACCGTAGGTGTAATCCCACCTATCACCGTCCCTCCGCCCATCCTCCCCCCTCCCCTCCCCTCCCTCTTCCTCTTCTCCATATTCTTAGGGTATAATTGGGTTATAGCTTATATATTCCCTTTTGGAAAGATGTTTGGAAAACACTTTGAGATCTAAAAATAGACCTGTCATTCAATCCTATAATTCCTCTACTAGGTATATACCCAGAAGACCAAAAATCAAATAGACCAAGTATCATTATAACAAAGATATTTGTACCAGAATGTGTATTGTATAGTACCTTTAAATAGCACTTAGCCATCTGGACACAGATGCCAAATTCAGAGATCTGTTCTTCCAAGCCAGTCAGGAATGGGTTCAGGGCTGGGGACCACTGAGCCAGCAGGAAAGTTTGAAAACAATCTCTGGCTGACATTCAGTCAGAAACATGCAAAGTGTTTTGGTATCTCCCTGCTCTATGGCCACTGAACCATGAGCACCCCGAACGGAATCATCTCACCAAATTCTAATACCAAATGCAAATGTGGTCTGGACCAAGTCTAGTTGCTTGCCACAGAGAAACCCATTTGCTGAAATGAGCGTTGCCAGGGAAGAAAGGGCTTTATTGCCACTGGAATCAGAAAAGAGACATTTATCAAATCTGTCTCCCCAACCAGCTAAGAAGAAGAGCTTCACAGAATAACACATTTATATTTATAAGAACAAAAACTGCTTTCATAAAAAATAAGAGCTCTTATTTTTCACTGTTCCTGTCTGTAAATTAATATTTTCTTTTGACAAATATAAAAAATATGATTTACCAAGATCTAGCATGGGTATTAGGCTGATAATGTTCATGTTATACACTTGATTTGAGTGTGCAGAATCTGACCTGTAATTAATTTCACACATTTGTATTTGATATTTTTTTCTTTCAGTAACTTAAATTTAAACCCTGATTTCCTAGTTTGCCAGAATGGTGGGAAATTTATCTTTGGTCATTGATGGGGCTACTCTTGCTTCTCAGGACTGCACTAAATCTTTGATATTGTGAAGCACAATCTCTTAGTAGTTAATCTGGTTGTAGATCTGCAATAGGTCTGGTTCACTAATAAACCAAGCCGTTTAGTTGAAGAAGGTCTGCTGGTGTGCTGCGATCCAGGGACAGTGGCTAAGGTCTGTCTGCACCCGTGACTGTGTGAGGCAGTGGCTAAGAGACAGTGGCTCAGGTCTGTCTGCACCCGTGACTGTGTGAGGCAGTGGCTAAGAGACAGTGGCTAAGGTCTGTGTGCACCCGTGACTGTGTGAGGCAGTGGCTAAGAGACAGTGGCTCAGGTCTGTCTGCACCCGTGTCTGTGTGAGGCAGTGGCTAAGAGACAGTGGCTCAGGTCTGTGTGTCCTCCCTGACTGTATCAAATAGCCCCGGCTTCTGGCGTCTCACCTCCTCTCCAGTGCACTAGGTGGGTGCTGGATTCAGTGAGTCAGGAGCTGCTGACTGACACTCGACTTCTCAGTGAATAGAAGAAGCAAATGTTTCCTTTCCTGTCTGCTCTGCTCAGCCCTTGTTTCTCTCACTTCTTAAAGTTTCTGAGGGAGAAAACCCTCATTCAAAGAATATTTAAGGGTCCACAGAAAGCCTGAACGTAGAATTACAAATAACTGATGCCTTTTGAGAAGGACATAAGAGAATTTAGAGAGAACAAGCAATAAATAATCTTTGCACATTTTGTACAAACCAATCAGAAATAATTGTTCTTTTTAAAAACTCTTTGATGAAACCCTCCTATTGAACCAGTACTATTGAGTAGACAATAGCTGTCTGCCCAAACCAGCTGTAACCAAGAATGAACAAACACATATTGCTTCCAACTCTTTTGAGAACTATAAATTTGTACTAGCAATTAAATGGTTGTAAATTTAATAATTTCCATACTATGAAAACATTATTGTGCCCCCATAATTAAATATACTCATAAAAAGTCTTTTTATAATGATTTATTATGCTGCATCATCCACAAAAATATGAGCAAGTTGTTTTTTATCAGCAGGAAATTGTACTAGTTTTTCTTGCAAAACTTTTACTTATGCACTGACATCCCCCAACCATTCTCATGTGAATTTTATTTTTTATTCCAGAAAGTCCTTTGTTTATCAATTTATCATGAGTTTTAGCATCCAAATTTTATAAATGAACTGCAATAATAATTTTTAAATTTCCATTTTCTTTAAGTCTCTACATGTTAACAACATTTATTCTGGTTGAGAATGCATTTTGACTACTATTAATACAAATTTACTTAAAATCCCATAAGTATATTGTACATTTTATGAATGAAAAAATAAAATTTTATTGAACACACATCTTTTAATGATCTTAATGGAACCCTTGTCCCCAAATTCCAGTATCTGTGAAGGAACATGAGTATTTTTTTTATCTCAGATTAATATGAGGGTACAAACATTTAGGCTATAATGTTTGCATTTGTTAGGTAAAGTTTAAGTTGTAGTTCAGCCCCACACGCAGGGGGTGTGCTGTATACCCTTACATTGTGCTCATTAAGTGAGTGTTTACCAATCCCCTCACCTTTTTAACTCTCCCCGTCCTCCCCCCACTTGAATTTAATTGTGTTTTTCTCCCTTGTAGGTCTATGGTAGTTTATCTATTGGTTTCATATTAATATTGAGTACATGATACTTGCTTATCCATTCTTGTGATACTTTACTAAGGAGAATGTTCCTCACCCCCATCTAGGTTAGCACAAAACATGTAAAACCTCTATTTTTATGGCTGAATAGTATTCCAGGGTATGCATGTACCATATACATTCATCAGTTGATGGGCACTTGGACTGATTCCACATCTTGGAGATTGTGAATTGAGGTGTGATAAACATTCTGGTGCAAATATCCTTATGGCAAAATGATTTTTTTCCTCTGGGTAGATACCTAGTAATGAAATTGTGGGATCAAATGGAAGGTTTGTCTGTTAGCTGTTTGACGACTGCTCATACTTCTTTCTGAGAAGGGCCATATTAGTTTGCGATCCCACCTGCAATGTAACAGTAGGAACATAAATTACTGATATAATAAGATAGAATTCCGTATGAATTATACTCTTATTTTTACTTTTTAATTTTTTTTTTTTAGAGACACAGTCTCACTTTGTAACCCCCCAGTAGAGTGCTGTGATGTCATAGCTCACAGCAACCTCAAACTCTTGGGCTTAAGTGATTTTCTTGCCTCAGCATCTTGAGTATCTGTGACTACAGGTACCCAACACAACACTCAGTTACTTTTAGAGATGGGATCTCACTCTGGGTCAGGCTGGTCTTAAACTCCTGAACTTAAGCAATCCACCCAGCTTGGCCTCCCAGAGTGCTGGGATCACAGGTGTGAGCCACTGCACTGAGCTTATTTTTAACCTTAAAATATTTTGAGTCGTTAAATCTTGTTTATACAAATAAAAAGATTAAAGAAATTTTGTTAAGAAATTGGTCACTAAATCATTTAAACTTCTCTGAATTTTCTTCAACAAAACATAATTTGGTAACATCAAAAGCATTGGTTCCCTTTATTAAAAAGCATTATATCCCAGCCAGAAACTAACTCACCCACTTCTTCCTCTCTTCTCCCCTCCCCTCCCCTCTTCTTTTCTTTTCATCTTTTCTTTTCTTTTCTCTCTCTCTTTCTTTTCTTCTCTGTCTCTTCCCCCCCCTTTCTTCCTTTCTTCCTTCCCTCCCTCCCTTTCTTCTTTCCTTTCGTCTCCATTCACCATAGTCTAAAAAATACACTAGTCACACTTAACTGAGATTTAGCAAACAACACTTTAATTTTAAGTAACCTGGCTTAATGCAAAATTCTCATACAAGATTCAAAGAATAAAAGTCTTGTTACTTTGAACAAACTTTCTATAGAACGTTATTTTCAAATAATCTTATCACATAATTTACATGTATTTTCATGAAAACTGAGCAGCTAAAAAAGTTATAGCTCATTTGTTTTATGGAAAAGATCTACAACATGATAGTTGTAGATAAAACAGTTTTTGTGTTCAACTATATTTAAAGAAACAGTTTGTGTGTTCAACTATCCTCAAAGAAACAAAGCAAACAAAAAAGCAGAAAAAAAGCACAAAATATATTTTTCCAGGTATATTACTAGAAGTCAATAAAGAAATCAAGATTAATCCATCTAATAAAATTAAATCATAACTTTTATTATCAAAAAGCAGGGCATCAAAGTTTTTTATTATTTATTTTTCAATGGTGCAATATAATACATCCCCATAATCTTTAAACTATTTTCAAGAGAGAAGTGTGATAGAAGATCTTCAGAGTTTGACAGACATATACATAACATTTTATGCTCCCACATAAAAAAGTGTTAGAAAGTGGATGAATTTCAACAGAAACACAGGAGGTAAAAAGAACGCAAAAGAAACATCAGATGTTTGTAATGATAACCACCTACTATGTCTGATTTGTTTTATTCCTCCTTTTTTATCTTTAAAAGACTTTCAAAATGCTAAAAGTGCTATGTTTCAATTTTGGTATTATTTTTATTTCAATTTGTACATAGTATTGCTGTGTATTTATGTAATTTTTTCTCCTGTAGTATTATTTTGCTGTTATTTCGTAATGTCCATGCTCCTTGTTCATTAAATTGTGGTCAACATCTGACTGTATCAGAAGTTGTATATACACGAGGACCTGCCCTGGAATATATATCCCTTAAAAGTAAATGATTTGGAGAGTTGAATCACTAGGGTTTGACTATTACAGTATTATTTACATATAAAAGTAAGTGCAGTACACTGATGGCCATCTTTGTAAGAACCGTCACCCGTTCTTGAGGGAAACGGTGTGAGCGGGACAATCTCCTGGCCAGTATGGAGCTGTTTTGCAGCCTGCAGATAAGCTCTCGAGCGTCAGTAGTCTAACGGGATAAGATCTGGGCCTCCTTAGCAAGCAGGTGTTGGACTTTGAACATACATGATGCATTAAGGGTGGGAGCACAGCCGGGGAATAAGCACGTAGTCCTTGTATGCGGGCTTCCCCACACCTGTTGTTAGCGTTTCAATAAATACCTGCTGCAGACGTAGCTCCAGGCGTTCCTGCAGCCACTCCGTGGTTCAGCTCCCTGGCACCCCCAGGGAGCCTCACCTCTTGCAAGCTTGAACATTCATGGGTCCGTGTACCCGCAGTTTCTTGTGCAGTACCAGTGACACAGCGGCGCTGACAACTAAGCATCATAAAAATATATAACTCAGTCCAGTGTTTAATAGCAATTTGCAGAAATGTTCCAATTTCCAGTTCCCCTGCGTATGTGTCGGGTATAATCATTGCCTCGGGTTTGTTATTCATGCGTTATATTCCATTTATCATTCTAAGGCTTGTACATTTCATCATGGATAATACTTATCCCAACCAGTTAAAACAAATAAAATTAAAATTTCAGAATGGCATTTCAAAATGGGTATTTGCTGGTGTCAAGACTTACAGTTTCAGTGCTTGGCTCTCTAACTAAAAAAGGGTAATTTTTTTAATTCACAAAACACTGATGAATTTTATAATAAAAGTTTTGTGGAAATGAGCAATGATAATGTTCATGGCATGAGCGAAATTAAGCTGCATGTAAAAAACTGAAATTGTAATGATGGAAAATAGCAGATCAATTCTTCATGATGCTTTAACAAGAGTGCAAATAGCAAGGCTGCTGTAGGCACCCACCGAATTAGTCTTTCCTTTCCTGGTGCTTCTTGCAGAAAATAATGACTGTAAAATTGACTGAAAGTCAACAAATGCTAGTAAAGCAGACTTCTCTCTAAGAACAATCTGCTCTTTAATTATACCTCCCCTCTTTTAAATTCACATGCTCTGTTTGGAAATGATATTAATACAGGGTGGGTGGCTCCAGCCCGCTCAGTTGAGCTGAAAGGAGTTCCTGCCCTCTCTGCCCTGCAGGTGTTGTTACAGCAGATGCTGGTTGGGGGTTTGGGGGGAAGGGGCGCCCACAAGGCTCCAGGAGACAGAGGGGCCAGACAACTGCCCAGAGACACCAGTGCCTTAGTGTCTCGTCCTGGCCTCACTCCCCCACCCACCCACCCACACACACACACACCCTGCAATTCCCAGGCCTTGTCAATTTCGTGAAACTTTCCTAGGCCTGGTCAATTTCGTGTAAGTTTCTTAGGCCTGGAAAACAAAGGGTTGTATCCATTCATTTGTTGGTGTGTGTGTGTGTGTGTGTGTGTGTGTGTGTGTATGTGTGTGTATGTGTATCCCCCTAGAAAAAGGACCCACAGACGAGATTTTTTCTGACTTGAATTTTTTCTCTCTGACTTAAGTTTTTCCCTTTGCCAGAAGCTTTGGTGCTTTTTCTGTATTCTTTTCTTTAAAATAAATCCTGTCTTACCACTGATCTATGGTCCCTAGATACATTATTGGAATTCCTCAGACCCCATGACCTACTGAAGAAGAAATTCCAGTATCAATATTACCAGTGTACTTCTCACAGCACAAATTCAGGCAGCTAATACTTTCGGGTTCAAGGTTTAGTTTTCAAAGTATTCAGAGTATAGTTTTGCTAGATGTGCAAATTATAACCCAGGCTCATTTTTTACTACTTGTTAATAATGGTATTTTAAAACAGAAGTTTATGAACTACATTTAAAACAGAATGAAAAAAATTGAAAATAAAGAGTATCATGCAAATGATCTACTTTATTTCTCTTGTATTTTCATAATTTCAAATAATTTGAGAAACCAATAATAGCAATAGACTTTTCCTTCCTTCTGTTGGAAGTCACTGGCCATAAATTCAGCATTAAAGTGATAAGGACAAGTAATGATTTTTAACTTGACATTTGTTTGTTTTTTAACATGCATCTGACCTTTATTATCATCATCATTCAGAAACCTATTGTGGAAGGGGTACAGCTCTTCCCCCTTTTTGGCAGACTTAAAGTGTTTTTCTGACAAATGAAAGATTTTACTGTTTTCTTACCTGTCAGTTCAATATAAAATATGAAAGTTTGTCTACATTATTCTCAATGAAAGGTGTGTCATTTAAAACCTGTGATAAATTTCTCTAGAGAAACAAATATTGAAAAAGAAAAAGTGGGGATAGGAGATTGAGGAAAAGATAAAAATAATCACAACAGTACAGAATTATATTTGAAACATGTCAGTAATTGGAGATTAAACTCTATTTTTCATCACAACTATCTTTAACAGTGTAAATGCACCTTGTAGTAAGTTATCTAAGTAGAGAAAGTTTATTATAAGTAAACTATCTACATTGTCTAAACAAGACTGTCTAAATTGTCATTAATGTTGAGTATAAAGAAGCAAGTGTAACAAGATACTTGATAAGCATAAAATAATTTTTTAAAAAATTATAATCGTATTTTAATATGGAATTCCCTAACTCTAAAATACCTTCTAAACTTAATCATGTTTACAAAATACTCAACATGATTTACTTCTTTTTGGTGAGTTTAAAAAATAGTCAATATGATTTACTTCTTTTTGGTGACATATTATTACCTCCAAATTACCTTGAATTTATCCATTACTACTGAACTTGTCATTTTAACAAAAATGATTACTCTCCATTTGTAAGAATTTATACCCCAGCCATACCCCACAGGCTACTTCCATTTAAGGGAACTGGTTCATCTAAGCCACTCTGCTGAATCTTTCTTCCAGACTTGGTTACTAAAAATTATGACATAAAGCAAGGCCCTGACCATTTTCAGATTGTAGCCTTAGGTTGAAATGTCCCAGTAACCCAGATATAACCATTTGTATAACCACACTGCTGCCATAGCTTTGACTTCCTCTGGTGACATCTGCACAGTGACTTGTAGAAAATGGAGCAATTGGCTGTGTTCCAAAGTCTCCTGATGAGCGACTTTCCAGGCAGTCTTCAGTAAGAGCAAAGATGAGATTTGAGGAAATCTTTGGTTGTGTGGATGATAAAGACAGAGTTTGGTAGTTGAAGCAGCAAAGGCAGGGAGGGTCATGAGGTTGTATGGTCAGTGGAAGCCGTTTGAAAGCCTTTGACTTCACTCTTCCTTCAGTGACAAGGCACCTCTGATTCTTGGACCAAAGAGTGACTTCTGAGATCTACGTAAAAATATTTAAATGAAACAAGGGTGCCAGCAGCAGAATGAAAGGACAGCTACTGCAGTACTCAAAGCTGAGAGATGATCGTGATGACATTTGGTTAAAATCTGGGTATATGTTACACAGGATAGCAGGAAGGAAGAATTTGCACATGGGTGTGGATTATAAAACAAAATGAGGGCTCCCGGAAATTATTTTTGATCTAAGAAACTGTAACAATGTCAGTTGCAGGTGACATTGTCAGGTGTAGAAGACTTGGAAAGGAGAGGATTTGGCTAGATGACTGGATACACTCTAAAGTTTATTTTTGAACCTAGTATGTCTGAGTTGTCATGACACATCCAAGTGAAGATGTAGAACAAGCAGTTGGACTTTTTAGTGCAGAGACTGGAGGAGGACAAGCGGTATTACCTGGGAAATATCAGAATGTAGACAGTTCTTAAAATCATGATGCAGTTATGATACCATCTGAGAAATCCCTACGCCCTAGGAGGACGTCTGGGAATATTCCAACATTTGTGGATCAGGAAAAAGAAAAGGATCCAGAAAAGGAGACAGAAAGAACATGGCATTGGAATACAATGAGAACAGGAGAGAAATCCCTTAACAGTAGATTAGATACTCTTAAGGAAAGTAATTGCCCAAACTATCTTCAGTTCTTTTTTGTATCTTCCTAAATTTCAGTCTAAAAAGGAAACCCATAAACCTGCTTCTGAGCCTCACTTTCCTCTCTGGGTTGGAAAGCAACCAGCAGCCCTCAGACTCAGCTGTAGTCCTGCTTCTCAACAGCAGTTTACTAGAATCTGCTGTCCGCGCTCTCAGGACACTTGCACAGGCTGGTCGTCATGAGATAACTCAACAAAAACAATCTCCTGGCTATTAAGGAGCAAATCAATGTCTCAGAAGCACTGAGACATATGTGAGGCTTGCTTTCTACTTCCCAAAAGAAATTAAGTTGAATTTTAAAGGTTTTATTGTACTTAAAGGGACTATTTTATGTCATTCATCATGACAATATCATCTGAAGTTTGCTTAAGCCCCTCTTACCCATGATGGGGCGTGATTTCCACAACAATTCTGATAACAGCTACTTCAGAAATCATTATTCCCATTGGCTAAGTTGAAAAAAGAAGTTTAGGGAAGTTGTTCACCCAAGGTTGTCATTTTAAAATAGAGATTATACATTTCACAAGACTGTTATAAGAATATAATTATGTAATGTACATAAAATCACAATTTTCATACAAAGAAGGTACTTAACTCTTTGCAAATAGCATTATAATAAAAGTATAAGTTGTATATTAACAACTTAAAATTTATGGACTACATTTTTTATCTTCTGGTTTATGATCAAAGATAATTTCTGATTCCCTAGCTCAACAATTTATATAATTTAGTTCTATTTTTGCCACAAATAGATATTCAATAAATGTTTTCCAAGCATAGAAATGCTTTTGAAATGTTACATATAGGGGAAAATAACAGACATGCCAATAGCAAGATATCATAGGAATACATTTAAAGAAGAAAATACATTTTCTTCTTTAAAATAGCATCACTTTAAAATGTAAAGCTGGTATATGAGAGAAAAGGAAATTATTATGAGTACCAGCACTGCATAAAGTCAGTTCATACAGGAAATGTATTTCCTTAAGAAAAAATCTGTATTTTATGTCTACACAAAGGAGAAGTTATGGTGCTTAAAACTCTGTTTTATCTTTATGGTAAGAATTTTTCCTTATAAATTTTTCCTTTCATTGACTGACAAGGAAAGAAAATTATGATACTAACATGTGAAAAATAGTGTTCAGTATATCTTTATGTTGACAAGTGATATTAACCTTACAAGTTTCAAACTCTAATTAGAAACATATACTCTCAGAAGTCACATAACACCATGTTCCCTGTACCGTTGGTGACTGTCGTCACAGAGCCACCACTGTACATGGACCTGCCTCCTGCTAAAAAGGCTGAAAAGTGCATGTGGTAACACTAAGTCCAGAGAGACATGTGGTCACAAGGACCCATCACACCGTGGATCTTTGTTGATTGCTTACTGCTCATTTGGGTGGTTTATTGACTGTACTGAATGGTTATAATTATTATGATAATAGTAATAGTGAAAGTAATAATGAAAATGCTACCTACAACAACCATTTATTAAGCCCTTATAGTATAAAGAACATTAAACATTGGGATGTAATTTGTATGCAGTAAAATACACTTAAAACTTCTTTTCCATACTTAATGGGCTATGGGACAGGCACTTTCAACTGATAAGCTTGAAAGAGATGCTATTTATGTATATTTTTATCTTGTAACTATACATGACATATGAGTTATACTTTAATTTTATGACTTTTATATGTGGTCAGGAGTTACTGTGCATTCTGATTTTGCCCACCTGACATGTATAGATTTGTGGTAGATTATTTTTAAGTACATGTAACTATTTTACATTTTATTTTAATAAGGAAAAATTACACTATCAATTACTGATATTATTCATCAAATTTTTTATACCATTCAACATCTCTTTTGTGATATTTTTAATATCTTCGAGTTAGAAGTTTAGAAATAATTTTTATTTATAGAGAGGGAGAGAAAAAAAGAAAGTTGGTGCCTGTCTCCATTCCTCCTGATAGAACACCCTTCTCCCTCTGAACCTAACTACTTGTAAGTTTAGAATGACCTTCCAATTGCCAATGTGTAAAATTTTGATGTAATGGCAAAAGTTACAGGAAAAAAGCCAAGTTCCTTAGGACACTTGTGGATTGAAAATAATTTAGCTTCATGTAAATTAAGCAGCCCCTATAAAGTAAAACTTCTTATCAAAGTCTTTTTATTGCATCTATGGTATGGATCAGGCATTGTGTTTAGTACAAGCAGTGGATTTCACCCTGGAGTCATTTTGTTACTCTTCGGAACATGCCATGATGTCTGGAGACAGTTTTGATTGTCTCAACTAGGAAATGGCACTGGCATAAATTGAGTAAAAGACAGAGATGTTATTAAACATTTTATGATGCACAGTAAACCTTCTCCCCCACCAAAAACAATTCTAGAGCCCAAAATGTCAACAGAGTCAAGGGTAAAAGCTCTAGGCAACAGGGATAGAAAGATGAAGTAACACACCGTTGTACACATGACGATTGTGTCTACTATAAGCATATCTCCTTTGATTGGGGTCCATTTTATTTTGCTTCACAGATATTACTTTTTTTTTTTAAACAAATTGAAAGGCTACTGTTGGCACCATTATTTGAACAGCACTGTTGTCACCTTCAAAGTTCTCCCCTTGGCCATCTGATTATCGTAGTGATATAAAGCGGTACATACTTTATGCTACAATGAAGCACGTAGCACTTTTTGTGGGATGATTTGAAACCTTAATTATATGAATTTGTGTATTTCCTTTCACAAGGAAAGATATAATCTCAGAAGTCACATAAATCTTAATGCTAGTCACATAAATGATTAATCCTAGATTAATCATCTAGGTTGGCAGACAAATAGGTAATCATATGCACTTTTATATTTTTATTTTTTGAGACAAAGTCTTACATTGTCACCCTTGGTAGAGTGCCATGGTGTCAGAGCTCACAGCAATCTCAAACTGTTGGGCTCAAGTGATTCTCTTGCCTCAGCCTTGCTCAGGCAGATCTTGAACTCCTGAGCTTAAGCAACCCACTTAGCTGGTCCCTGAGTAGCTGAGACTACAGGCACCCACCACAACACCAGCTAGTTTTAGAGACTGGGTCTTGCTCTTGCTCAAGCTGATCTTGAATTCCTGAGCTCAGGCAATCCACTCTCCTTGGCCTGCCAGAGTGCTGGGATTATAGGTGTGAGCCACTTGGCCTGGCTCCATCATATATACTTTAAAAAGTGCAACAGTGGTTGTTTTTTGTTTTGTTTTGTTTTTTCAGGATGTAGTTGGATTACTTACTGTTGCTACTTGAGTTGAGGGGTGCTGAGCTGAATGCAGAAGGAATGGTTGAGTGAAGGGGTAGGGAAAGCAAGATCAAGAAGGGAACATTGGTTATAACCAAGTTTTTCTTCTTTTTATTTTTTTCTTGAGTCAGAATCTTACTCTTTGTCCTGAATAGAGTGCCATGGCATCATCGTAGCTCACATAAAACTCAAACTTTTGGGCTCAAGTGATCTAGCCCCCAAGTAGCCGGGACTACAGATACCTACCACAATGCCTGGCTAATCTTTTCTTTCTTTTTCCCTTCCCTTCCCTTCCCTTCCCTTCCCTTCCCTTCCCTTCCCTTCCCTTCCTTTCCTTCTCTCTCTCTCTCTCTCTCTCTCTTTTTAAAGACAGAGTCTTAAGCTTTCACCCGGGGTACAGTGCTATGGAACTCAAACTCAGGCTCAAGTGATCCTCTTGCCTCTTGCCTCAGTTTTTTTTTATTTTTAGGAGAGATGAGGTCTCGCTTTTGCTCAGGCTGGTCTTGAACTCCTGTACTTAAGCAACTTGCTATCCTTAGCCTCCCAAAGTTCTAGGATTATAGGAATCAATTATTACACCCCACTTATAACTGAGTTTCTATCTGAGGAGAAAAAGAAAGGCTGAATTAAATTTCCAGGTTCCTGCTCTGAGGCAGGGTCCTTTAAAAGCTGTGTATCTGCTGGTGATGGAATGAAGAAAAGTGAAGTTAAAAGTGCCAAGCAATAAAAAGACAGGACATGCAGAATAGATTTTTCAAATATGGGAATACAGGGGACCACCATTAGTTTGTGGAGTTGTAGCACATGGCCCTAAGTGCTTGTTCCACTCAGCTTTTGCTGAAGGATCTTTTCATTTCTTCTCTTTTTTTTTTCTTTCTCATTGGCATTTATTTATTTATTTTTTAGATAGAATCCCTCTTATAATTGTGCTCCCAAACAGTACACAATACACTGCGACACCCCATCCCTCATCTTCCTCCCCTCTCCCCACTTGCTCATTCCCCCCCCTTGTATTAGCTCATCTACTGCCATCATATTATAATAGAGTACATTGCATTCTTGCTTCTCCACTTTTGTGATGTTTTACTAAGAAGTATGTGCTCCACCTCCATCTAGGTTAAGGATGTAAAGTCTCCATCTTTTTAATGGCTGCATAGTATTCCATGGTATACATATACCACAGCTTCATAATCCGTTCCTGGGTTGGCGGGCATTTAGGCTATTTCCACATTTTGATGATTGTAAATTGAGCTGCAATAAACAGTGTGGTACAAATATCCTTATGAGAAAAGGATTTTTTTTCTTCTGAATAGATGCCTAGTAATGGGATTGCAGGATCATATGGTAGCTTCCAACTAACTTGAGTTATTTGAGAATGCTCCATACTTCCTTCCAAAAAGGTTGTATAAGTTTGCTGTCTCACCAGCAGTGTAAAAGTCTTCCCTTTTCTCCACATCCATGGCAGCATCTGCAGATTTGAGTGTTTGAATCAACTTTTGTCAGGGGTGAGAGGTGTGAGTCCAGTTTTAGTCATTTACATGTGTTTATCCAGTTCTTTCAGCACCATTTATTTCCCAAGAGTATGTTCTTTGGTTTATTGAAAATTAGGTGACTGTAAGATGTTAGTTACATCTTAAGGTTTTCTATTCAGTTCCAGATGTCTATGTCTCTACTTTTGTGCCAATACCATGCGTTTTTGATCCCTATGGCTTTGTAGTATATCAGAAAGTCTGGTAGAGTGATAACCTTGGCTTTGTTTTCATTGCTAAGAATTGCCTTGGCTATACAGGGTTTCTTCTGGTTTCATACAAAATGAAGAATTATTTTTTCCAATTCTTGAAAGTATGATGGTATTTTAATGGGGATTGCATTGAATGTGTTGATTGCTTTGGGAAGTACAGACATTTTCACAATGTTGGTGCTTCCCAGGCATGAGCATGGTATGTTCCCTTATTTGTTAAAATCTTCGGCTCTTTCTTTTCTAGGGTTTTGTAATTTTATATGCCTAACAAAAGAGGTGAAGAACCTAGGTATATTCCTAGGTATTTCATTTACCTTAAAGCTATGGTGAGGAGGTTGTGTCTTTAATTAGCCTCTCATCTTGTCTGTAATTAGCATATACAAAGGCTACTGACTTGTGGACATTGATTTTGTATCCTGGTACATTAGTATATTTTTTGATGACATCCAGGAGTTTTATGGTTGAATCTTTGGGGTTCTCTAAGCATAGGATCATATTGTCAGCAAAGAGGGAAAGATTGGCCTCCTTTGCTCCCATTTGCATGCCCTTTATTTCCTTCTCTTGCCTGATTGTATTGGTTAGAACTTCCAGCACTACGTTGAATAGTAGTGATGAGGACAACCTTGTCTGTTTCCAGTTGTAAGTGGAAAGCTTTCAGTTTTACTCCATTCATTATAATATTAGCTGTGAGTTTGTCATAGATGGCTTCGATCAGATGGAGAAATGTGCTACCTATGCCTATATTCTTAAGTGTTCTAATTAGAAAAGGATGCTGAATTTTATTGAATGCTTTTTCTGCATCTACTGAGAGGATCATATGATCTTTGTTTTTGCTTCTGTTGACATGGTGAATTACATTTATGGACTTGCATATATTAAACTGGCCTTGCATCCCTGGGATGAAACCTACTTGATTGTTATGACTGATTTTTTTCACAAGTAGCTGTAATCCATTGGCTAGGATTTTGTTGAGAATGTTTGATTCTATGTTCCTAAATGAGAATGGTCTGAAATTCTCCTTTTTAGTTGGGTCTTTTCCTTGTTTTGGTTTCAGGGTAATGTTTGCTTTGTAGAATGTGTCGGGGATGATTCCTTCTTTCTCAATTATTTGGAATAACTTCTGCAGTATTAGTATAAGATCTTCTGTGAAGGTCTGATAGAATTCTGGTGTGAAACCATTTGGGCCAGGGCTTTTTTTTTGTTGGGAGATTTTTTATTGTTTCTTTGATCTCACTACATGAAATTGGTCTGTTCAATAGATCTGTTTCTTCTTGATTAAGTCTAGGGAGAGGGTGTAATTCCAGATATTGATCCATTTTCTCAAAATTGTCAAATTTCTAGGCATAGAGTTTCCTGTAGTATTCAGAGATGATCTCTTGTATCTCTGTGGCATCCATTGTTATTTCCCCATTATCATTTCTGATTGAGGTTATTAGAGATTTTACTTTTCTGTAAAGGTAAGACCTTTTTCAAAAGTTTATAAAAAAAAATTTTTTTTTAAACCAACTTTGTGTTGAGTTAATTTTCTGGATGATTCTTTTGTTTTCAGTTTCATTAATCTCTGATTTAATTTTAGCTATTTCTTTTCTTCTTTTGGATTTAGGATTAGATTGTTCTTCTTTTTACATTTTCATACGATGTTTCATCAGTTTGTTGATGCGCTTTCTGTTTTTCAAATGTAAGCATGTAATGTGATCAATTTCTCTCTTAAGACTGCATTTGCTGTATCCCACAGGTTTTGGTAACTTGTGTCTTCATTGTTGTTATGTTTGTGGAATTTAATGATTTCCTCTTTTATGTCTTCTTGAACCCAATTATCATTCAGCATAGGGATGTTTAATTCCCATGTCTTTGTTTGGGGATGAACGTTTTTGTTGGATTTGAGTTCCACCTTTATTGCCTTGTGGTCTGAGAAAATACAAGGTGTAATTTCTATTTTTTTCATTATGGTGAGGTTTGATTTCTATCCTAGGATGTGGTCAGTTTTGGAGTATGTACCATGGGCTCACAAGAAAAATGTATATTCCTTAGCTTTGGGATAGTGTGTTCTATATATGTCCATTAATCACATTTGTTCTAGGGTCACATTTAAGTTTTTTATATTTTTGTTTAGTTTATGTTTAGAGTATCTGTCCAGTTGTGTCAGAGGGGTATTAAAGTCCCCAATATTATGGTGTTATGGGATATTATATTGCTCAGACCCATCAAAGTCTATTTCATAAATCTGAGAATATTTAATTTGGGTGCATAAATATTTAAAATTAAAACATCTTGTTTTATTGTTCCTCTGACCAGTATAAGTGTCCATATTTGTCTTTCTTAATTTTAATTGCTTTAAATCCCCTTTTATCTGAAAATAAGATTGCAACCCATCCTTTCTTCTGATTCTCATTTCCTTGAAATACTGTTTTCCATCCCTTCATCCTGAGTCTTGATTTGTCCTTCAAGGCTAGGTGTGTTTCCTGAATGGCATGAGTTTTTTTATCCTGTCACCCAGTGTATGCCTCTTTAGTGTTGAATTCACTTCATTGACATTTATTGAGAGAATTGATAAGTGTGGTAGAGTTCTATTCATCTTATTTTGTGAAAGTCCCTTATTTAATTTTATCCTTTGTACCATTGTGAAAGCTAAGTTTTGACCTTTAGTTTCTGGGTGTTTACTTTACTAGTGGTCCATTGTGATGGTCAGTGCTGAGAATAGGTCTAAGTGTGTCCTGTACAGCTGGTTTTGTTGTGGCGAATTTCCTCAGTGTTTGTATATCTGCAAAAGATTTGATTTCTTCATCAATTTTGAAGCTTAATTTAGGATGATACAGGACTCCAGGCTGAAAATTGTTTTGTTAAAAATGTTAAATGTTGATGACCATTCTCTTCTGGCTTAGAAAGTTTCAGTTGAAAATTTAATGTCATCCTAATGGCTCTGCCTCTGTAGGTCATTTGTCACTTACTCCTGGATGCTTGCAGTATTTTTTCTTTCATTTTGACTTTGGACAGGTTCATTACAATGTGTCTTGGAGAAGCTCTGTTTTGGTTGAGATGACTTGGGATCATCCATATGAAAGGAGTGCGTCAGTGTCTTTAGTAAAATTTGGGAAGTTTTCATTTATGATAGTCTCCAGTAAGGCTTCCATTCTTTTGGGACAATCTTCTTACCCTGCAGGAATCCCTATCATATGCTTGAACACTTCCCAGAGTCTCATAGTTCCCTAAGCACCTGTTCTGCTTTGTCTCTCTTCTTTTCTGCCTCTTTAACTATCTGAGTTAACTAGAAAACTTTATCCTCTAGCACTGAGTTTCTTTCTTCTTCATGGTCTAACCTATTTTTGATACTTTGTACTGCATCTTTACGTTCCTTGTTGCCTCCTTAAGCTCCACCATATCCTTTCCATATTCTACATCTTTCTCATCTGACTTTGGTTCTGTCTTTCCATTTTCTCATTCATTCCTTTTATTGTCTTTATCATGCCTATTTTAAATTCCCTTTCTTTCAAGTCCATTAATTCTTTATAGATGGATTCTTCTGCAGTAGCTGCCTCCTGGTCTCTTTGGGGAGTTCCTCTGTTTTGGTTTCTTATGTTGCCTGAATTTTTTTGTTGGTTCCTCCTCATGTGTTCTTTCTTCTTGTTCACCTCCTTGTCCTCCTTTTTCCTTTTCACTCCCTTCTTTTTTCAAACAGAAGTCCTTGTTCTTGATGACAGTATGTTGCAATATGTTGCCAGGACACCAGGTGGCACTGTGGTGTTTTTTAGGAGACAGAGAGCACGTCCAGCAACCTCTATGGTCCTTAATCCAAACTTAATTACCTTCAGTGAACACCTGATTGTTTCCTCAGCCTTCAGACCCTGTGGGGTTGGGATCTTAAAGATCACAAGAATCCTTTAGAGGCAGGTCTCATAGTGCCCCCTTGACTGCAGGTCCTATAGGATGTATGACTCTCTCAGCCTGTCCCAAGAGTGATATTCTGATCCTGGCAGGTGGAATCAAGACAGTTAGTTGTACTTTAGGCCCCTGCTAAGATCTTCTCACAACCTTCCCACAGTGGAAGTCCCCTTACCATTGAGATCTTCTCAGTATGGCTGACTTGCCAGGCACCAAACCTATGGTAAATCCACTCCAACCGGCATTCAATCTGGTTGCTATATACTGTTAAATTCAAGTCCACCCACTCTTCCAAGTGTGCCTGTTGATGTACAGCTTCCCCACCAACTGAATACTTCAGAAAGGCTTCCCCCATCCCAGACCTCCATGGGGGGCCAGTGGATCCCAGCAGGTTACAATCACTTGCCTAATTCATTAGATTTCCACCGCTCCACATCATATGCCGTATCCAGCTCATACACTGTAGCCAGTTCACCACCTCACCTCTGTGCTCCCTGAGCCATAACTCTGGGTAAAGTCCTTGTGCCAGATGATGCTGGCTTCTCCTTTTTTCCCCATCATTCTAGGAGAGCTCAGCTGAACAATCCTTCTGGTACTCTATCTTGATCCTCTGACTGAGGGCTATTTTCTCATTTAGCCCGGAGTGTAAGCTGAGGAAGGGACCAAAAACATCAGCAGTTTCTCTTTGCAAACATGTTAGTTCTTATCCTATCAATAATCATTAACTTTAAGTGTCTGAGCAGCCTTTAGAAATTTGAAACCTGAGCCTTGTGTGGGGACAAGCTTCTGTGTGTGGTCACACATACAAATTCCTGGGGGAACATAAATCTGCTCTAGTTCTCTGTGGAGCAGACACCCCGAGCACATCAGGCTTCTCTGCAGAATTGGTAAAGCAGAAGATTTTTCCTCTCATCTCCACCCAGAGGCATCTTTTTCTGTTAAAATGGAGTACAAACTCTCCTGCCCATATTTTAGGGCTGAAGCTGTTCCCTTGATCCCTGCCCTGGCCATCACACAAATCCCCACAATGGATATTTGGTTTGACTGTTGACCGGGCAAGGGATGGCCTGGTTAATGTTCCTTCTTAGGCCTTGCACAGAGCTTCCTCTACAGCCATCATTTATTCTGAGTGTTTACAGACCCAGCAGAGGTGTTTGTATGCTATATCCCTTACAGGACAGGCTTCTAGCAAAAGCAGGAACTGCTCAGAGAAGTAACTTAGCTGCTTGTTTAAAAGTAAGCTATCTAAACTGTTTTTATTCCATCTTGCTCAGCTTATTTCACTGTTTTCCCCTTTTTCTGGGGGTGTTTTCTCTTGCCAAGAATGGGATCTTCAGTCCCTGTTCTCCCTGCATCAAATAGTGAATTGTTTATTTGTTTTATTGAGGAAATTGGCCAGTGTATTTAAGCAACAGTGAATAGTTGAAGATTTTTAAATAAGAAATTCGCATTTTTTTTTTTTATTGTTGGGGATTCATTGAGGGTACAATAAGCCAGGTTACACTGATTGCAATTGTTAGGCAAAGTCCCTCTTGTAATCATGTCTTGCCCCCATAAAGTGTGACACACACCAAGGCCCCACCCCCCTCCCTCCGTCCCTTTTTCTGCTTTTCCTCCCCCCCCACCTTAATTGTCATTAATTGTCCTCATATCAAAATTGAGTACATAGGATTCATGCTTCTCCATTCTTGTGATGCTTTACTAAGAATGTCTTCCACTTCCATCCAGGTTAATACAAAGGATGTAAAGTCTCCATTTTTTTTAATAGCTGAATAGTAGTCCATGGTATACATATACCACAGCTTGTTAATCCATTCCTGGGTTGTGGGCATTTAGGCTGTTTCCACATTTTGGCAATTATAAGTTGAGCTGCAATAAACAGTCTAGTACAAGTGTCCTTATGATAAAAGGATTTTTTTCCTTCTGGGTAGATGCCCAGTAATGGGATTGCAGGATCAAATGGGAGGCCTAGCTTGAGTGCTTTGAGGTTTCTCCATACTTCCTTCCAGAAAGGTTGTACTAGTTTGCAGTCCCACCAGCAGTGTAAAAGTGTTCCCTTCTCTAGGACTTAAATTTAAGGCATGAGACAATAAAAATCCTCAAAGAAAGCATAGGAAAAACACTGGAAGATATTGGCCTGGGGAAAGACTTTATGAAGAAGACTGCCATGGCAATTGCAACAACAACAAAAATAAACAAATGGGACTTCATTAAACTGAAAAGCTTCTGTACAGCTAAGGAGACAACAACCAAAGCAAAGAGACAACCTACACAATGGGAAAGGATATTTCCATATTTTGAATCAGACAAAAGCTTGATAACTAGGATCTATAGAGAACTCAAATTAATCCACATGAAAAAAGCCAACAATCCCATATATCAATGGGCAAGAGACATGAATAGAACCTTCTCTAAAGATGACAGACGAATGGCTAACAAACACATGAAAAAATGTTCATCATCTCTATATATTAGAGAAATGCAAATCAAAACCACCCTGAGATATCATCTAACCCCAGTGAGAATGGCCCGCATCATAAAATCTCAAAACTGCAGATGCTGGCGTAGATGTGGAAATTTACATTTTTAATAGATAGTTCTAGAAAAGGCATGAAAGATAGATTTGAAAGAGCCAAGACTGGGGTCAGGGACAATAATCGTGTTTGTTAAATTACTGTAGCAGAGAATGTCTTAACTTAGAGGGATGTGGGTTAAGTGAAGGTTATGAGAGGGATGGATTTGAGAAACATATAGAATAGTAAAATCTTTTGACTTTGTGGATAATTGATTAAAGTGGGGTGTAATGATGCTTGGGGGAGACACATCAAGAATTATTTCTGCATTTCTAATTGGATAAGTGGTTGACAGTATATGGAGGTGTAGAATTTGGGATGACAGAATGAGCTCTATTACAGATACATTGAACTGAATTGTTCATGCATAGCCAATGAATGGAAAATATTTTATAACAGTTTCTTTGAAGATGGCTCAACATTTTAATATGGTTTAAAAGGTTTGATCCTATTTTTCAAACAGTTTTATGTTTCTTAGATTCATGTTTTTCTTTCCTACTTATCACTCACAGTTGACTGTATCAGCCAATTTCTCATAAAAATGTCAATGACTAGCTTCATGTTATTACACACATAATGATATAATTGTGAAAATAATGATATCCCAAGTCAAGCCCTCCTTCAATACTGCAATTCAAAAGATACCCATATAGATTATCAAATGTAGAGGATGAAGTTTAAAACACACACAAATGCTGTGTGGTGATTCTACATCCCACAGGCACAGTGAAGTAGGCTAGAATTATTAATAATATGTAGATTTATATCTATTCAAATAGCCAAACTGGAATTATAAATCTGAGAGTCACAATTCCCAATATCATTTTCCACATGATGAAATGACCATGATCACTAACATTTCAGGCAATATCTAGTTTCATGGTAAGTGCAAATAATAAAATAACTTAGTATATATTGTCCCACACATTCTATTTCAATATTTTAAATTCTCATTTAATTTTCCTTTAAAGCTCATAACAATACTATATCTTTTCTTAAGCATAGTAAAGCTAAGACATATAGAAATATAAAGGAACATGTTTAAGGTCACATAACTATTTAGTAGCAATACTGAGATTCGTTTTCAAAATTCAGTCTCTGGAAGCCTAGGTTTTAATCAACACACTAAGAGTCATATGGATATTTTACTTTGAGCTGCTCTAATAAAGAAAAGTATAAATAAATACCATGAAAGAATTTGTATTGTGCTGTGATTTCTAATTTTTATTGTATTTAACCATGAATTACTCACACCTTTATGTACCACAACACTATTGTTAAAAATACAGAAAAAGTTACTGAAGCATGGAGCATTTTATTTTATTTTTTTTTTTTTTGCTGAAAGGAGGACCCAGTTTTATTCAGCATCTTAGTTCCAATTTCTTTTTTTTTTTTTTTAGGGTTTTTTTTTTATTAAATCATAACTGTATACAATGATATGATTATGGGGCATCATACACTGACTTCAGAGCATGGAGCATTTTAAAAACTACAAAAATTGAAACTGAACAATAACAAAAGAGAATACATCTAGTATGGTGCTTTTTCTTTCAGGGAATGTGCAAGAAATAATTGTTGAAAAGTAGAAGGAGTGGTAATAATCCATCTGGATAATTTACATAAAAATAGAATAAATAGGGTTCTTCTATACAGTTATTGAATATTATGTTTTGGGCATGAAAATGTTTGCTATGAACAAATATTTTGGTTTTAGTTTTATTAATATTGAGTAGTGCTTTCTGCTATTATGAAGACCAGAGAACAGTTCTCCTGTTACTCACTTTAACTTAGTATGCTCCCATTATAAAAGTAATACATATTAATTCATATATAAAAATATATTACAAAATATAGTGATAAAATACAAATCACCCATAATTAAACAATTTAAGAAATAATCAGCAATAACATTTTTGTAAATATTATTACAGTTTACCTTTTTTTCCCAAAAATATGTTAGTATATTATAGTATACAAGCACAGCTGATAAAATGTTAGAATATAATAATATAACATACTTCACATGTAACAATTTTATAAGTACTAAAGAGTAGGCTTTAAATAATAGGGAATACATTCCTTTAAAATAAATATTTTGTTTTAATGTTGCTATTAAATTTGAGCTGTGAATCAAGCTGGGAACAGTTGGAGGGAAGGGCTTTACAGAAATATTTTGAAGTAAAGTAAAACTCTTAGGGAAAGGTTTTGCAAACTTGTCTCAACCTAAGGGAAACCAATGTACATTGCTAAAAATTCAGAACTCTAGACCAAAGCAACCAGGTATTATCATCAGGGCAGATTTAGAATCATTACCCTTAGAAAAGTGGTTTCCAGTTTTTGCTGTAAAATACATCATTTCACAAGCGCTGTATGCATTTAATTCCAGGACACTGCAGACATCAAAATCTGTGCCCACTCAAGTGCCTTATAAAAAATGGCACAGTATTTGCATATAACCTATGTATATTATCTCATATACTTTAAATCATATCTATGTTTATTACTTTGTAATACCTAAATTATTGCAAAGGTCATGTAGTTACCATACTTTATTTTTCATTTGTATTATTTTTATGTTTCTATTTGTTTATTATAGAGGCAGAGTCTGACTATACCAGCCCAGGCTTGTCCTAAATTCCTTACATCAAATGATTCTCCCATCTCAGACTCCTAAATTATAAGGATTACAGGCATGAGTCACCATGCTCAACCCTGTATTGTTATTTTTTATTTTTCTTTTTTCTCACTACTTTGATCCATGGTTGATTGAATTGTCTAATGCAGAACTCACAGACACAAAGTTCTGATTGTATTTACTTGGCACAAGTTGTCTGGGAGGATAAGATTTGAATTATAGAATATTATTTAAAGCATCTTAATGTGGTTACTCTCTGGTAACACTAGGTGAATAAGAGATAATTTTCAACCTCAGATTCTTAGCTCTAAGGCCTCCTATGGGGGTAAATACTTTGAGCTAAATTCTGATTTCTTTACTAAATAAAAAAAAAATAATAGCTGATATTTATTGAGTACTTTCTGACAGCTGCCTCATTCTTAAGCAGATTATTTTATTTCATTATACAATGACTCTGCAAGGTAGTAAGATGGTATTTTTGCATTTTTAATCATTAGAAAAATGAAGGGGTGAAACCTATTAGAGACAGAGGTTGGGGAATTTTATTATGCAAAAATTAGGACAAGAGTCCTTCTGGACCTCAGTCAGGATCTGGAACGTCATCAGAACCCTAATGGTCCTCCATCCATCTCTTTGTGTGAGTCTGGCTGACTTCATCTCTTATGTTGACCTATAGTAAATTGGGTTCCAATGAGAAGATCTTGATTTACTCAAAATGTATAAATTATAATCCTAAGCAGCCAAGACACCTCTGGTTCAGGAAACAAAGGACAGGGAGCCACGTCCAGGCAGTGCACACTCTTCGGTCCATCCCTGTGCAGCAAGCGGGTAGCAGGTGGAGGTAACAGTGAATTCAATGGTAATCTAATAGTTGCTTTCTACACTGAAGGGAAGCTCATTTGCAATGGGTCACATTTAACCAGGATGTACCCAGATCTGTTTCACAGCAAAGCCTTTATCCTTTCCGCTGCACTTTACAGACTCACCATAGTTAAGGTAGCTTAGATAAGCTGGTATATATATATGTGTATATATATATATATGTGTATATATATATGTGTATATGTATATATATGTGTATATATATATTTTACAAATTTGTTGAGTTATTTTATGGCTAAAGTGTTATCTATAAAAATTGTTTTGTGGTTTTTGCATGTGCTGCTCTACATAGCATACATCAGGCACTAGACTGGACAAAATACAAAAATCTCATTCCAGTTGCAGCTTACTATAAGAGCACATAAGGCATACTCAAACAAACAGGCTTTAACCAAGATGTTTTATTGAAAGTGTAATGATTTCTTAAAGTAAAACAATCCAAGGTGGTGCCTGTGGCTCAAAGGAGTAGGGTGCCAGCCCCATATACCGGAGGTGGCAGGTTCAAACCCAGCCCTGGCCAAAAACTGCAAAAAAAAAAAGTAAAACAACCTAATAGGTTCTTTCATTATTTCCCTCTTGAAGTCTTATGTAATGTGAATGAATTCCAAACCCAAACCAGCACATCGTGTGTGTGTATATATATATACATATATTCCCTACAGTGGCCTGGTGGCGGTGGCAGTAGAGATTTTAACCCTTGTGGAAGTACCTGAGTATCTGCAGAAACAGTAACTAGTAACTCTACCTCACTGCATTCTTTTCTTTGCCTTTTTTCATTATTATTATTGAAGCACGTAACACGACATTTACCCTCTAACAAGTTTATGTGCCTTGAGATATAGCAAATCACTGCCACTATTTTGTCTTGCATGATTGAAACTGTAAACCTGTTGAACGACAAATTCTCATTTTTCTGTCCCTTCATCTTCTGCCCACGACCGTGCTATGGCTTTTATGAGTTTCACTATTGTAGACACCTGATAACAAGGAGTCACGCAGTATGCCTGCTTGAATCTGTGACTGGCTTTTTCACTTAGCATAATGTCCTTGAGGTTCATTCATCCTCAATATTTGCCAGGATGTTCTTCTTTTTGAAGGTTCAGTAATATTCTGTTCTTTGTATAAGTCACAGTTTTTTTAAATCAATTCATCCATTGATAGATATTGAGGCTCTGCTCCCTCACATCTTGGCTATTGTGAACAATGCTGCAGTGAACATGGGACAGCAAATATCTCTGTAGGATTCTGTTTTCATTTCTTTTAGATAACTATTCAGATGTGGGATCACTGGATCATATGGTGATTCTAATTTTAATCTTTTGAGAATTCTCGTACTGTTTTTCACAGTGGCTGCACCGTTTTACATCCTCATCAACAATGTACAAATTTTCCCTAACTCTCCGCATCCTGGCTGAGCTTGTATTTTGTTGTTGTTTGATGATGGCCCTCCTACGAGGTATAATATCTCATGTGGTTTTCATTTTCATTTTTCTGAAATTTAGTGCTGTTGATCCTCTTTTCATTTACCTATGGCCATTTATATCTTAAACTTAGAAAAAATGTTTATTCAATTTCTTTGTTCAGTTTTTCTTTGGGATCTTTTTTGTTGTTGAGTTGCAAGACTTTCTTATATACTTTGATTTGTGTGTGTGTGTCTGACACAGAGTCAGGCTCTGTTCTCCAGGCCAGAATGGTATGGAGTCAGCCTAGGTCATAGTAACCTCAAATCCCTGGGTTGAAGCCATCCTCTTGCTTCAGCCTCCCAAATAGCTGAGACTACAGGCGCTCACCATGACACTCAGCTAGTTTTTTTCTATTTTTAGTTGAGATGGAGTCCAAGAGTTTTGAAGCACACAAAGGAATTATTTTTTCTGCTTACATTAATTTATTAAAGTCTCAAATTGTCACCCATTTAAATCATACAAATTCTGCCTAACCAATTATTTTAGGAAACTTGTGATGAAAATGCTTCAATGAAATGTGGTAAAAAGAGTCAAATACTTTTAGTCTCTGAGGATAAGTGATAAAGTAGAAAAATATTACATCATTTTACAATAAAACATGAGTCAAATTTGTTACTAAGTAGAATCTGAACCCCAAACAAACATTTTATTTGTATTAGCAGATGATTGCCATATGTAGACATAAATATGAATGAAACTAAACTTTTATTCTGACAATTAATTTAATTTAAATTTTAAAGTAGAGTAGAATCTCAGTAGAGATTTTAAATCTTGTTGAGGTACCTGAGTATCTGCATAAACAATATCTAGCAACTCCATCTCACTGCATTCTTTTCTTTGCCCTTCTTCATTATTATTGTATTTGTATTTTTCACTTAGCATAATGTCCTCAAGGTTCATTCATCTTCAGTATACGCCAGGATTTTCTTCTTTTTGAAGGTTCGATAATATTCTGTTCTTTGTATAAGTCACATTTTTGGCATCACAGAGGGGAAATATGTGAGCTGTGTGTGAGGTTCACACATATATGTATATTTCCACGATGATTCTTATTACCACCCCAAACCTGAAAAAAACTTCTTTCTATTCCAAAATAAGATCAGGATAATTTGTACTGCCAGAGCTCTTCCAATTCCATAGCTGTGTGATTAAAGTAAATCAGTGAGTATGCCCAAAGCATGGTTGAGATATTTTTCAGAAATGTTTATCCTGATGGATCTGAAAACCACTCTACTATGGAGCAGAAATGGAATAAAGTCAATCTGAGGATAAGTTATTTACTATCATAATTATTTATTATGCTGATATTAAGGTTTGAGAGCAAGTTACTTCCCAGGAACGTTAACTTCTACCAATGTGTGTTATTTATTTCTTTAACTTACAATATTAAATGTCTGATGCTAAAATCTCTAAGAAAATAATGTGATCTACTAAAAAGATAGTCAACTTTTGAAATTATGGCCCTAAAAATATACTTTTTTTCCAGCTATGAATGAAGTATGAAATTTTGCTAAAGGTTCAAAGAAAGAATTTGATGTCAACAATTTAGGCCCTTCAACTTTTACTCTACTTCAGTAATCGTGTATGAAATTTTCATTTGACAAACTAGCAATCATTATCTAATTATTTTAGTTTTTCCCAGAACTAAAGACATTTATGAATAATTCTAATTACAATGGCTATGACAGCATTCTTTCATGTCCTAGGTACTATTTTGAAAACTCCTTAGTATAAACAGTTCAGAATAATGATAGACACTTTCTTGTCTCTCAAAGGTAATGTAGACATAATCATGTTTTTTTAAGTATTATAGTTATTAAATAAGAGAGTACCTTTCAGGAATATCTTTTTGAAAACAAATCAAATATAGAAATAAAATAGAAGTCATAAAATACTTAAAAACCTCCTATCCAATACTTACACGATCTAAAATTCATCTGGGAACCAGCTAAGAACACACACATTAAATATATATAATGCATGTTATATACATGTATATTATACATATAGCTATAACTTTTAGACTTCTAAGTTTTATGTATCTGTAAAGAGAAGGGGATCAATTAAAATAAATAGATGTTATTAACTTTATGCTCTTTGCTGATTTTCACAGGAGCCAGCCTGGTATTTAGTCAGTACACACTGATTTGTTACCACAGTAGTTGTTAGTTTATTAAATAATTTCCAAATGGTTCAATCTCTTGGCAGTTGCAGCTGTCTTTGGCCTGCACGTAAAGCACTCCACTCCTCTTAATAATGCTACATCAGAAGGACATAGATGGAGAGCTCCGGAATCCTGCCTCAATTCTGTCTGGTGCTAGAGCCCACTGGGAAGCATGTATACCACAGGGGTTAGTCAGTAGTGCATAGAGCCTGTGCCTAAGAGAGTTCTTTCATTCTTCACCCCAGGACCTTTCAATCTTACCTTAGATCAGTGATTCTCAACCTTCCTAATGTTCCTATTTTTTCCCCGACATGATTTTTCTCAGTTATATTCTTACCTTCTTGTATACATTTTGGAAGCCAATTTAAATATTTTTTATGTAGAAGCTAAGTAAAAATAATTATGAGACACAACCAAGTTAAAAGAAGCAGTTTCTTTATGTATGAAAGAATAATGGGGAAAAGCCCACATCATGGCTCTTGGGAACTAACACCATTAGTAAATCATTTAGTTTCTGAATGTGGCTTATGGGAATAGAGATTTGTGGATGAGGAATGCAGTTATAAAGTTTATATTGCAATGATTGCTAGACTTGTGACATTATTATTTATTGACATAATATATTTGAAATATTTTATGCATTTAATGTTTTTAGTAAGCTAGCTATTTATGTTGACACGAAATATACACAGTGAAATATTATTCAGCCTTTAATAAAATGAAAGTCAATGTTAACCTCATACTAACTTAGTGCTAACAGAAATAAGGCAGGCGTAGAAAGAAAAAATACTGTAGGATCTCACTTAAATGTGAAATTTTTGAAAGTGGGGTTGTTAGAAGTTTAGGGTAGAATAATGGTTACCAGAGAATGACAGATGTTGTATGGTGAGATAGCCAAGGAAAAAGGAGATGTTAGTCTAAGGATAAACTGTCAGTTAAGGAGAAAAAATACTTTTTGTGCATGGTGGGTATAGTTAATAATATTGTGTATTTCAAAATTTTTAATAGTAGGTTTTAAATGTTCTCACCACAAAGATATGGTAAGTGTATGAAGTGGTAGATGTGTTTATTCACCAGATTTAAATATTCCACAGGTTTACTTGTATATGTATATGACATCACGTTGCATCCCATAAATGCAAATAAACATTGTGAATTTAAAATAATTAAATTTAAAAAATTATAAACACAGCTAACATTTACAGTTCCAGCATCAACCTCATTTTGTTTGAATTCAGTTTCAGAGTTTACTTTTCATTTATTGTAAATGCTCTGTGAGAAATCGCATTCCTCTCCTCTGCAAAAGCTACACATATAATTTTGGTCTTTTTCTTGACACTGTTGCCAATTCTCAATAATTTAAATATACTTTGAACACTCATTTTCTGTCTTTGTCTTTAGTTTTTTCCTATTCATACCTTAAAATTTCAGTTTTCTAAGGATCTTATATTGGTCTTTCTTTTTTGAAACTTTGTTCTCATCTCAATTTCAGTGATTTTTACATATGGCCACTAAATATCTGTGTCAACTCTCAAAGTTTGTTCTTAATATCAAACCCAAGAATCTGTTTATTCATCTCAGTTCTCAGCATAGTATCGTTGTGACTATTCAAGCTCTTTTTCAGTTCCAGGTGAAGTGAGGAATTATCTTTTCCAGGTCTGTGAAATATGACATTGGTATTTGGTAGGGATCACACTGAATCTGTAAATCAATTGGGGCAGCATGGACATTTTAACAATGTTGATTCTACAGATCCATGAGCATGATATGTTTTTCCATTTCTTTGTGTCATCTGCAATTTCTTCCCTCATTGTCTTATACATAGTCGTTCTCCTTGCAGAGATATTTCACTTTCCTTGGTTAGGCATATCTCTAGATATTTTATTTTCTCTGTGACTCTTTTGAACAGTATTGAGTTTTTTATATGACTTTCAGCTTGACTTTTTTTTTGGTATATAGGAATACTACTGATTTGTGTGCATTGATTTTGCAACCTAAGACTTTGCTGAATTCATTCATTTATTTCAGGAGTCTCATTGTGGAGTCTTTAGAATTTCCTAGATACAAGATTAGATCATCAGGAGAAAGAGATAGTTTGACTGCTTCTTTCCTGACTTATTTCATTTTCTTGCCTGATTCCTCTGGCTAGAACTTCTAGCACAATGTTGAATGGAAGATTTCACAGTCTGCACCCTTGACTCGTTCCAGTTCTTAGAGGGGATGCTTTCAACTTTTCCCCATTGAGTAGGATATTAGCTATGAGTTTGTCATAATAGTGCTAGGAAAGTGTATAAACACATGAATTAAGATCCATATCTCTCACTACTCAAAAATTAATTCAAGATGGATAAGAGACTTAAATGTAAGGCATGGAACTACAGGAATTCTAGAAGAAAACATAGAAGAAACTCTTCTGCATACTATATATTGGTCTAGCCAAAGAATTTATGAAAACGACCCCACTGGCAATCCCAACAACAACAAAAATAAATAAGTGGGGCTTTATTAAATTAAAAGGCTTCAGCCGTGGTGAGGAGATAATCAACAGAACAAACACACATTCTACAGAGTGGGAGAAAAAATCCGTGAGCTATATGTCCAGTAAAGGCTACTCAGTAGAATTTAAAGGACTCAAACAAATTATGAAGGATAAAATAACCCAAATAGAAAGTGGGTAAAAAGACATGAACAGAAGCTTTTCAAAAGAAGATAGACTAATGGCCAATAAACTTATGGAAGAATGCTCAATGTCATTAATTATCAGGGAACTGAAAATTAAAACCATAATGAGATATGACCTTACCCTAGTTAGAATAGCTTCTATTAAAATGGTCAAAAACAATAGGTGTTGGCGTAGATGCAGAGAGAAAAGAGCACATACACTGCTGGTGGGACTGCGGTTAGTACAGTCTGTGTGGAGAAGGGTCTGGAGACTCCTCAAGGAGCTGAAAGTGGATCTACCACGGGATCCAGCAGTCTCACCACTGACTACTTACCCCAAAGGAAGGAAGTCTTGTTATTGAAAAGACACCTGCGCTCAACTATTTTTGCATATCTGATGTGAAGTCAAGCCAAGTGCTCATCAATTCATAAGCATATTAACAAAACGTGATATATGCATGCCAAGGAATGCTAGTCAACCATGAAAAAGATGAATGAATGTGTTTTGCAGGAATTTGGATGGAACTGGAGATCATTATTCTAAGACAAGTATCTAAAGAATGGAAAACAAACACCACACATAGTCACTACTACATTGGAACTAACCAGTGGGCACAGATGTGCAGAGAGAGAAGGAAAACACAGTGGAAATCGAGCAGAGGTCAAGGAGGAGGGGATGGGTGAAATCCAGTCTCATGGGTGCCGTGGACACTGACTGTGGTGGCAGCACCAAGAGCTCTGGCTCAGCATTACAAGTGTGATCCATGTGACCAAGAACATTGGAACCCCCATGATATTTCAAAAAAAAAAAACTTGACAAAAACAATCTAACAAAGCTTAACTGGTGAGGTTGAGATGATAGAAGTTATAAAGGTAAACATACACACATAAAAGAGATAAGATGGTAAAGTGCCAAAACAGTCTGAAATAAAACTAGCAGTAGGCACTTTGCTTCGTTATAAAATTAAAGTTGACAAAAATGGAATTAAAGGGATTTTCATGTGTGGTTTACTAAGTCAAGATGACATGTTATAGCAGGCAAATATTACAAAGCTAATTTACCATGTTTTCCCACATAGACATTCAAATAAATAAATATAAAATAAAGTGAAAATGAGTAGGCATAGAACTAAGGAACAGAATTTATTCTGAGTACCCACAGATATACACAAAAATATTGCAAAAAGAAAAAAAAAGAATAAGTACAAACTAAAAAAGCAAAAGACTTGCATTATAATAATATGCTTTTTAGATGTTTTAACATTTATTAAATACAAATGAAACATTTGGCTCTGATAATCTTGGCAGGTACAGGAAAAAGAATGCATGATTACATGTAATATTGTAAGCCACTATCTCAAAAATTATTACTAGTTGTTCATAAGAGGCAAAGCTTCCCTGGCACCAAGAACATGGGTTCTCACACAGGGGCTTTGAGAGAACGGAGAACTTGTATTTGCAACATCACTATAATACACATCCCTGTAAGTATAATGTGGGTGGTGTTTTGTAGTGTGTTACAGTAAAAGATGAGAACATTGGGTCATTGTGATCTCATGCAAAATAATTTATATCTTTATGTTATAAAACATAATAGCTCCTCAATATTTTACAGTCACAAATCTGTATTCACATTTATACTAAGAATATGTTTAATATAATTTAATTTTATATTACCATGCGTATTAAAGAATCTGTAAGAGCCCCGTAGAAATGAGAAAATATAGGGTTATTATAGTATTTCATGTTCATGTTATGAACGAAATATCCCTTTCAGAGAGAATAAGAGTACTAGTAAGAATAAAAATTACAAAGGTAAAATTAAATGAAAGCCTAAATCACTTAATTCTGCTTTCTATTGTACCATGTCACGTCTGTCCTCTGTAGACGAGGAGAATGTGACTGGGAAGGGATTCCTTTTAAAATGTTTTGATTCTAATTTGAACATTCTCTTCTTTCACTGCCCTAAAATATTGTAACAATGTAACCTGTTGGTTGAGTCATTTACTCCATAAATATTTCTTAAACACAAGTATGATCTAAGAACTGAAAAGCACATAATTGTAAGTCTCAATTTCTGCTCAACAAGAATTTACATTTTATACAGGAAATACAATTAGACCAGTTATTTTCATGACTAAAGTTCATTAGCCAAGAATTTTAGTAATTGGTTCATTTTCTGTTATAAATGTTGCTTGTATTATAAGTAATATTAAATAACACATCAAAATTTGCTTCAGCTAGCACTGTTGTAATACAATGTTCATTTCATTTGCTTCTGTTAAGATCTATAAATAAATCTATTGCTAATTAATCATAGTGGCTGGCAGTGTAAGAACTATTAGTAGTCATATTAGTAGTCAGATTTTTTAGTAGTTATAATAATAATGAGAGCTATTAGTAGTTATTATGTACAACTGCTATAATGAAAAATCATCTCGGTTAAACAATGTGTCCTGATTAGACATGTTTCCGAAAGAAATTATTTCCACTTTCCGAAAAAATCCCACAGACAATTTAAGAGGTCCAGTAACAAACGCTGTGAAATGGGTTGAAAGGATGACCAGCGTGATCCCCATTTACATATTGTATTACTAAAGTACAAGACTTTCATGAACTTTAATAAATGCCACACTTGTCTTTGAAATTCACAAGTGATTTCCCAGTGAGCATGAATGCAAATCCTAATTCAGAAATTCATTTTCAGTGGAATATAAAGTACATTTAAATGAATGCTAACGAAGTGGTTGCTGGCATAAGTTATACAGGATCCCTTTTTTTCTCCTTTGCTTTTTCAATTTAACTTAGTTCCCAAATTTATTCCCCATGCTACAGCACCATTTTCATTTTTGCCATACTTAAATACCTCATTAACATGATTCTTTGTCCTAGATACTTATTTTTGTATCAAACAAGCTAGTTTTTAATTTGGGATCTGATGCCAGCTAGTTATGTGACGATGGGTAAGTCATAACCTTTCTATGATGCTTTGCTTCTGTCAAATGATTATTTTTAAAAGTCTCCCATAGTTATCAGATAAACTTCATTCAGGGAATGTAGTGCGTATGCTCCAAGATATACCCATAAGTATTATCATCACCCTCATTATTATGAGTTAAATTGAGGGATGTGAATTAATTTTGAATAGGATTAAACGAGAATGAAATGATGTTATTGTAAGAGTAATATGGTGTCTTGAGATAGTTTCCCAAATAATTTGAAAAGAACAAATAAAGTTTTAGCAAAGAGAGAGAGAGAAGTTGATTAATAAGTTGTACCCCAAGCCAATCTCCGTCCTAGTGACTGCAGGCCCTGTGGAAAGTTCAGTATCGGGGTTTTATACATAACTTCGTGGAATATCAGCTGCTTCTCGGGTGTGTCCCAGGGTCTTAATTAACTCTGTTCTCCAAACAATCTACCAACCAGGTGTAAAAAAGCCTCCCTTCCATCACAACCCAGGTCAACCTGACCCAAACCAATCCAAATAGCCCAACCATGTCTGTCATCCACCCTCTTCCTATCTAGCTGAGGGCCTAACTTTATTTTTAAGTGTTTAGTTGCTTAAAAGGATTGAGGGGGGAAGAGATGTCCCTCTTCCTCAAAAAATAATAGTATTTAGTGTTGAAAATAAAAGAAAAAAATTGAGAATAAGTTTATTTAGATTAAGAGTATGTATTTAGTTTTGGACAAACCTATATATTAGCAAACTTTTCCTGTTTATTTTAGTTGACTTTCTCTGTAATACATTTTACCAAATCTTAATGCATCTCTAAAGAAATACAAATTAAGATTTTTCTTTTAGAAATTCTCTAGACCTACTTTGGAATAGTTTCTCTTTCTTTTTATTTAATTCAAATATTATAGATGGACACGATTTCGTTCTCTATGACTTTTAAATCTCTAATGTAAGAATAGTCTTTGGATGAAATGTTTCTCATGTACCGTTAATGGATACTTTTGTTCCATGCTATTTATGTCTTGTGCTGTGCTTCCAATTTCACACAAAATTAGTATTTAGATGCACTTTTTAAGTTTATTGACTCAAAATCTGTAGGTTAACTTTGAGATTTTCATTTCATTCATGAAAAACCTTTACTTGTCCTCCTAAATTACTGTGTATTTTTTAGCTTAATACTGAGTGAAAGATGAGATCTTGGAAAATTCAGCAGAGGTTACTAAAGGAGGGAAAAAGGAAAAAGCCTACAGTTAATTATGAATCAAATATGTTATAAAACTTAGATTATGACAGATGCTTCCTAATTAGATACTTTGAATCTATACTTGATTTTATTTAGTGTCTGTAATGTGGATTACGGGTCTTTAAAGCATCTGCCTTAATGGGAGCTGATACCAAAGAGGGAAATTGGAGAAACTGGACTCTCACGGAGACTAGAGACAAGAGATTTTTCAGGGACATTAGAAAGGGCTCCAGGGGCGGAAGCCAGGGCAATTCTCCATGCTGCACCCAGAAATAGCAGGTGCATTTATAGGCAAGTGTAAGTGACGCCCTCCCAATAACTTGGGGATAGTTTATGCATAGCCAGGAGTGGTACAATAGTCTTTCCTAAAGGTCCACATGGTCTCAGCCTCCTAGGAGGGAGGCCTGGTACCCTGTGGATTTCTTTGTTTTAACTCTTTCAACTTCCTTGGGCAGGATTGGGTCCAGAATTTCCATGTACCCCACAGTATCATAAGGTACATTCTTCTAAAATATTAAATCCATACGATTGTTCACGTTGTAAATAATTTTTCTTTTTTATTTCAGAATGTTTTATATATATATATATATATATATATATATATATATATTCTGATGTCCTTAAAGATTCCATAATACACATGGTAATATAAAACTAAATTATATTAAATATATTATTTGTATAAATGTGAACACATATTTGTGATGGTAAAAACCATTACATATATTCTGAAATAAAATCCACATATTTTGGTTATTTGGATTGCTTTTGGGCACATGAGTCAACATTATAAGTGTGGTATCACCCAGATGGTATACATCAGAATTTCACCCAGTCCCTCCTCTCCCCTCCCACAGACGTGATTCTTATGGAGCTTTACTTCTTTCTGTGCACATGACTGCCAATTGGTCAGTTCCAATTTTGTGTCAAGTACAAAACTGCTTTTCCCATTTTTGTGATACTTCATTTAGGAGAATGGTCTCCATTTCCATCCAGATTGTTGCATAAGGCATTAACACCTTTACGCTTTTTACGGCTGAGTAGTACTCCATAGTAGACATGCACCACATTTTATTAATCCATTTGCAAATGGTTGGGCTCTTGGGTTGATTCCACATCTTGGCAATTGTGAATTGTGCTCCATTAAACACTCTAGTGTGTCTTTTTGATGAAATGGCTTCTTTTCCTTTGAGTAAATAACCAGTGTTGGGATTGCTAGATATAGTAGTAGGGCTAATTTAGTCCTTTGAGAAATCTCTACATTATTTTCCACAGAGGTTGTACTGGTTTGCAGTCTGGCCAACAGTGTGTAAGTGTTCCTTTCTCTCCACATCCATGCCAACATCTATTGCTTTGGCACTTTTTGATAAGAGCCATGCTCACTGGGGTCAGGTGACATGCCATTGTGATTTTGATTTGCATTTCTCTGAAGATTAGTGATGCAGAACATTTTTCCATATGTTTATTATCCATTTGTCTATTTTCTTCTGCAGTTACTGTTCACGTCCTTTGCTTACCTTTTAAAGGGGATTGCTTGATTTTTCCCCTTTCTGATCTCTTTGATTTATTTGCGAAAGACCCAAAACATCTCTAGTATGAAAATCTAAATGAATTATGCTGGAATTCAGGGATGAGATTTCTTGTGTCCAACAAACCTCCCTAAAAATGCATACTGGGAACAAACTTGTTAATGTTGGCAATTTACTTACTGAGTTACCTATTTAGTAAATTATAAATAAAATAGTAGTAGCAGCTTTAGCTTTAGTCTTTGTAATTATAGTGCATAATATTTATTTATACTAAATACTTGACAATATTTATCTCATTCATTTTCTACACAAATCTTTAATTACTATCCTCCCCGTATAAATGGGAAAACAAAGACTGAGAAAAGTTTTTGGTAACTAGCTCTTAACACATAGAGCTACAGGTAGCAGAGAAAGAATTTTCATCTAGGTCCCTTAGATGATGAATCTTGTTCTTTCTTAAAGGTTAAATATAATTAATATTTAGACCAATAAAATATGATTGCTTAAGCCTAATGTAGTTTCTATGTATTTATTATGTATTTAAATCCATAGTACATATCTTGTGTTATACTAATTATAATATATAAACCAATTATAATATATAAAGCCTAAACCAGCATGGAATTCATTTCCAGAACATTTTTTAAAAAATGCCTTTAATTGCCACAGTGCAACTTCTGGAAGGTCTTGCTATTGACTTATTACTTATAATTCAGGGCCCGCATCAAATATAATTCTTCTGATAAATTTCTACATTGGCCCTAAAATTACTTAAAGTGGTTTTAACAACATGTAAGTAACCATATAACTATTAGCAAAGTATTTCTTTATTTTCAGTCTTGCTATATTTATCTACCAATGTAATTGAACCAACGGTCTCAAAGCTATCTTCTCTAAGTAGTATCATTTATTGTCTATTGTTAGTATAAGTGGAATACAATGCTGACCCCAAGTTACTTCTAGATGAGAATTCTTTTCTCATCTAGAAGACAGTGCAGAAATGAATGAAGTAACAGAAAAGTGGTAGAGAAATAATCTAATGCTATCTACATGTAGTGATTACACAGGTAAGTGATATACAGGTACAAAAACATGCGGGCTTATTCTAAGCCTATAAAATATGTAGACTTTAAGTGGAAGGAAAAAAGAAAGGTGACCAGAGGAAAAGGGTTGTGATTGAAGGAAACTCTCTATAATGTAAAGATTGATTAGGAAGGCTAAAGCACCAAAGTTAGATAGCAAATGTTGTTTATATTTTTTAATCTTCGCATTTTAAAATATAAATAAAACTATTATTATTTAAAGTTTAAGTATAGTGTATTTGAAATAAAAATATACAATGGAATTTACAAAAATGTATATCAAGACATTTTGTTTTGAACACCCACAGTAGTTTTAAATCCCTAAAAGTGCTTGTGTATTTCATCTCTTTATTTTTATTTTCACTTTTTTAATGAAAAATGTTAAATATATAGGAGTTTGGTACAAAGAAGTCTTTTTTGCATGTCACTTGTCTTCAAAAATTACTAACTCATGAGCAATCTTGTTTCAACTCTACCAACCCATCTCGACACACCTACATACACATACAAGGTTGGACAACTATGTTTGTGAATTCAACCTGGGAAAAGTGCTACATACTCACGGCTAAATATCACTATGGTCATTCAATGGCCAAGGGGAGTATCTAAGTGATATTCAGCAATGAGGTCTGCAGCACTTTTACTAGGATGAGTTTACAAACTTGTAGTATGATGTCACCTCTGACAGCCTTTCCAGAAAAAGAGTTCCAAAATTGCTCTGAAGGCTGCACTAGGCACTGGTATTGGTGCATTGCTTCCCAAGGGGAGTACCTTGAAGGTGATTGTGATGATATTTATCAAAGAGGTGTGTGGCACTGTTTCTAGGATGAGCATTTGCAAACTTAATTGTCTGCCTTTTTATGTCTCTACCCAGACTATCAAAGGGCTGACTAATAGAAATTTTTTAACATCATATTATTTTAACCATATTTATTTTATGATGTAGCTGTAAAAATACAACTCAAAAAATTCACCTATCCTTCGAATGTCCTTCCTAAATAGTCAACAATAATTTCTTTTTATTCTCAACTATCCATTTTGTGTTAAATTTCCCCAAGATGCCTAGAGTTTGTATTGATTTTAGAAATTGCAATGGCTTGATCTCTTAGTGTCTTTCCATTGATGGTTTTTCCCTTTTACCTTCTTTTATTTTTTTAATCTCAAAATACATTCAACAAAGAAGGAAACAGGTTATTTGGTAGATTGCATATACTTTTAACAAAAGAAACACAGTAACAAGATGTACTTCTTTCTTTAGATCTGTGTACTCCCAGGACCAATATATTTACCTTCTGTGGTCATTTCCACTTGTACCTGTATTCCTGGTTCCCCCGTTTTTCAGGATCTAGCCTTAACACCACTGCCTAAGAAACTTTTGGTGCTCCTGCGGCCTTTAATAAATACTATGTTCTTCATTTTAGTGCTATCAACACATTTCTCATAGTCAATAAATAAAAATTTGTGAAATTAGTATAGCTTTATATTTTCTCAGTAGCATAAAAGACAAGCTGAGTAATTTTTATTAAATGATAAATGAATATGGTCTGTAATGCATTATAATTGTTCCCACCCCCCCCCAAAGTTGCCCTTTATCTTTGGATTCTCTATTCACTGGAGAATCCTACACAGTAGGATGGAACTGGACATCAGTGAAAGTTAACCATCATTTAGTCGAATTGTAAGGAGAATAGTCACATTGCAGAACTCATAATCATGGAAAATTCAAATCTTATTTTTTGAATATGCTAATATTTACCCCTCCAAACTTAAAGAACAACTCTCCTCTCTTGACTTGTGGGCCCTGCACTATCCTAATTATCTTTTGACTCCCATCTGGTTGTCTGTCTGTCTTCCCTCAGATTTTTTGCTCGTATTCCATATCCACTCAAATTATTTATGTATGTCAAATACTATCTCTTAACATCTTCCAGTTGGATACAGTATCTCCCTCCTTGAAACAAAAAAGAGGACTCTATATGAACTTCTTGCCTTATAGAACGTGATTTTTGTACTTTCCTCCTTATAATATTTAATGTCTTGAAAGAAGAAACTGTACTTGTGTTTTTTCCTCTGTGTATTCCCTGCAGTGTCAACGCCAATGCTTTGCACAAAGATGTTGATGGATACATTTTTGTTGAGTTTAGACATGTATAAGCCTGTGTCTCGTTTGTCATCTGCGCACAGTTCTGCTGATAGAAGCTGTCAGAACAATTGTCAGGAGTTTGTGAATTTCATACATGGCACTTGACGGGAGAAGCAGCATTTTCTTACTGTTCTTGCATGAGCTAACTGGAGACATAATGATGATTTTAAGAATGGAATAGCAATCTCAAGACTTCTAAATTTAATTGTAACACTTCTAAATTTGCTAATTTCACTTCTCCAGCTAGATAATATTTTTGCTCAGGAAACATTCTTACATACTTATTTCTAATTTCCGTTAACAACAGAGTCTTTCCCTGTAGTCCCACATTGAGCTACTACACGGAGCTCTGTAGTGCAAAACAGCTGAAGAACAGACGCAATGTTTCTTGAGGATCATCGTAAAACTGGCAACTGAATTCAGCTTTCTAATCCTCAATTGCTTAATCTGTAAAAAGATACACCAACTGAATCCCCAATTGCTTAATCTGTAAAAAGTGTCTACCACCTAGGGCTATGAGACTTAAGTGTTATTATTACGTTTGAAAAAGAATTAAACATGATGACCCTGCAGCATAATTACTTAAGAAATGGTAACTATTGTTATTGCTGTTGTTGATTTCATCTGAAACTACAGTTTTATTTTAGAGTAATTCCAGAACACTTGAATATGAGTAAATAATGGTAGAAATTTTGCCCACCTTCGTTCTTTTGTGTTTCATTGGTACCTCCAGAAAATAGTGTCACTTTTGTTGTGTGGACTCAACATGCAGTGGGGTAGCGTGGCAGGCAGAATGATGCCCCCCAATCCTGTCCGCAAGATGGAGTCCTGAGGGTGTAGGGTCTGGCTGTAGGCCTGTCCCCAGGTCCCCCGAAAATAAATCCCTGTCCATGCCAGGGACACGTGTGCTGGCCCTGAGTTGCCTGAGGGTTGCTGGAGAAGGTTTGACGTCCTTCCACCCCAGGCTGCGCCCTGCTCTGATGGAACAGTCTGGTGAGCAGGGGGGTCAGGGTGGAGGCATGAGCAGGAACCTCGCAGGCGGGGGACTCCTCAGGCCACTGCAGGTCATTAGAGGAAAGGTTTGCGCCCCACTGCTGAAGCCTCAGGGAGGTGGGTGCGCCGCTTCTGAGCGCAGGAGTCAACTATTTCTGTTGGCAGCTGTGTAGGGGAGGGTTGGGGAGAGGTTTGGGGGGCGGGGAGACCCTCAGCCCAGCGGAGCTAGCGCTCTGTGAATTTCTGCCGCTAGCACCTGGACTGTCCAGGCTCTGGGATAACACAGGTGCTGCAGACCCACCTGCAGACTGGTTGGAGACGTTTGTGTGCGAATGAGCAAGATGAGAACTGAGGGGCTGAAGGCCACCGGGGAGGGCACGGGTGCGCAGTGGGCGGAGAGCGGCGCAGCACCTGCGGTTTGGACTCAGGTCTGGAGAGACAGAGCAGCCCCAAGAGACCTGACAGACCGGTGCCGTCTCCTGGAGAAGCTCTTGGTTCAGCAGGGGCCGCAGCTTAGGGGATAGCGGGGGCAGAAAGCCTCTCTATCCTCCTGGAAGCTGCTGAGTGCCAGAGATGTAAGTCGAGTAAGAAGCAAATCCCGCACCTGCCCTCTCCGCAGGGCTCTGCCCCGGGAATCCATCTCCAGCGAGGTCTTGGCCTCCTGGTTCCTCCAGGAAGCTTCTTCTCACGGAATCTCTGATAGGATTCAGCTCTTTTCCCTGGAATGACAACCGATCTGTGCTTGTTTGCTTTTTCATCTAAAACTTTTTCTTCTTTCTGAGATGACCAGGAAGTGGATGTCTCTGGTCCCCCGTCCTGTCTTCTGTGTCTGAGAAGACTTTGTTTACATCTAAGTTTATCTTCAGAGTTCAGACGGCTTGGAGAAGTGCAAAAGAAGAGGGCTTTCTTGTTCTCAGCACACCGCTCCTGCCCCTGGTCAAGGGGGCACCCTTCTGTAGCATTCTTGCAAGACTGTTAGGTTTGATTTATATTTTTTCATGTTTCTTGAGACATCCATTATCTCTCTTCTTCATTATATCACATTGTGATTTAATGCTTGGTAGAGGAATAACAGAGCTACTTTTATTTCCTGAAGATTTCTCTCCACAATTTTAACCTATCTCTAAAGATCATGCCTGTGGCACATTGTGTATGGTACAGAAGTGTTGAGGTTAGATAGATATATAAATACATACACACATAAAGGGAACGAAAAGTAGGCCAAATGCTAAAACTGTTTACCATTCTTCTCACAGTTCAGAGCAGATTGCAGAGATGAGAGATTTTGACGATTAAAGTGTTTACTTGTTCCTCTCACGGGAACATCTATGTTCTTATTCTTGATTCCCTCTCTGGAGATTTTCTTTCTTTCATGATTAACAGTTGCAAATAATTATCATTAAAGTTAGGATTCAGAAAGATACCACTCTAAAAGGATGAAGCATATTTTAAAATTCAAAAATTGAGCAAGTTACAATACACGTTTCAAAAATGATGGTAACCAGTGAAATATGTTAAAATATGATAAGCATAAATTATTTTGATGAATGTGGTATGAATCAGATTAAGACGATTATATGTATTTTTAATAAGATTTTCTAGGATTTGTTGTTATTTGAAGTTTTCCCTCAGTTTCTAAAATGTTATGGCCTACTTATTCTAAAAATCAGATGCTAAAAGCAAACACAAAGTAGTTATTTCATCTGGTGTGAAAAATTACATATGATATTTTATGTCACCACATAGACAAATGATAAAATGTACAGGTAATCAATAATTATGACTATTTAAAAAATGTATTTCTAAGGTTTCATTTTCCTCTTTATGGAATGTCATTTTTTACTTCAGTAGTGACAAAATGTTTATGTAAATTGGAAAAATTTCATTCCATTTTCTATAGATGATCAATTCCGTGTCATTCTTGAATACTTCCAAGGCCACTGCCATCATGGCAAAACCTGTTTTTCTTTGACAATGGCTCTTACTACCTTAGATGCTCATTATGAACTTGTATGAATTTGAGAGAAACTCCAACAACCCTAGATTCATTCAAGGAGTTGGTAAAAAATTAGAGCATAGGAAATGTAATCATTTCAGGAGTGTCTAAAATATTCACAATCCAATCTTTTTCCCAGTCTAAATGCTGAGCCCAAGGTTAGCTAAGAAGAGCATCTCAGGATTTCCAGAAACTATGAAAGCCGTTATGTGGCGTTTGGAGTAAGAGGTGAATCTGTGAGATGTAGTAGATGCCTATTACAGCTTCCAGCCGATGGCTAGGAGTGCTCAGCTCAGTCCCTCTCCAGGAATTGTCCTCAGCTGGAAGATCTGCCTTGCCTAAATCCACGCCACTTTTCCATGGGCAGTCTGCACTCAGCGACTGGTTCGTTGGGGTGTACAAAAGCCAGCGTCCTTGTCTTACAACAATATGACTCTGCATGGACATCACAGCCTCTGAACTCCCCATAAGCTTCACTTAGGTGCCTTTGTTACAATCATATGGTGGTTCAACTTCTTCCGCTGAGCACTCCTGCTCTTTTTTCTTTCTTACAGCTGTTGATTGCAAAAGTACTGTTCAACGAATTACCAAATAAATACCACAGAGTTTCAGTCTTTCCCTTAGAGAAACTGCCCTATGACATAGATGTGTGAATAGATAACAAAAATACAAACACTAGCTCATACCATTTATTTAAAGAAATCTATCTTCTATTAACAACCTTGTAGTCAGCAATCCCTGGCTTCAAACGAAAACACCCAGAGATTCTCATGTATATTCTAAGATCTCGCTTTTGCTACTCTGATAAAACATAAACAATTGGGGATTTGAACTTCATGACCTCATCTATTTGTTCTAGAGAATTCTCTACTAGCAAAGATGAATGGCTTCTTTCAGGATTGAGAACACTCTAGATCCTTCTGCTCAAACAACTCTTCCACTTCCAAGTTGGGGAGCTCCTGTAACTAATCTAGAAGTCAGAGTTCTTTATCAAATATTCATGAATCAATTCTTATGTCTCTAGGAAATAATTAAAAACTGGAATCACCAAGCATAGATGAATAATTCCTGGTAGCTCTATATTGCTGGCTATATATTTAATCTTAGAAACAGGATAAGGTAAAATAGACTACTTTCCTTTGCAGCTGTCTGAGCCACTCCCTGTAGGTTAGTGGTGTTTAACTGGAGATTTTGCCCCCCAGAGGACATTTTGTTGTCTGGAGACATTTTTATTTGCCTCAACTTGGGGTTGGTTGGGGGTGCTATTGGCATTTAGTAGGTTAAGGCCAGCGACAATGCTAAACATTCTACAATGCATATTAAAGACCATTAAAGCAAAAGATGATCTGTTCCAAGATGTCAGTAGGTTGAGAAGTCCTGACAGAAGAGACTCAGTGTTAAAGAAATGGTCAAAATCACTCTATTCCTTTTATGAACAACTACTGAATTAGCCAAAAGATTATTATTATTTTTTTTTTTTGTTTTGAAGTTTTTGGCTGGGGCTGAGTTTGAACCCACCACCTCTGGGGCCGGTGCTCTACTCCTTTGAGCCACAGGTGGCACCCTAGCCAAAAGATTTTTGTAAACATGGTACTAGTCTGTAAACATGTCTACTATTAATTTGGCTTCTTTCTGTTCCTTATTCTATGGACTTCCCAAGATCACACAGTGTTTCTGAATTTTGGCACATTAATACATAAAGGGGAAATGATGAAAATTGTACAATAGTATAAAGCCACGTTCAATGACTTGCTCAGTGTAAAATACATGTACACAATTTATCTTTTTGTGTGCATTGGAGATTGTGTAATATCTTTAGGATCAGGTATTAATGTTGGCAATATGACCTTTGTGAAAAATAAGACTAGCTGCTTTTCCAGAAGTCTCTTTTTAAATAAAAATTAGGTTAAAATGCAGCTCTAACATATCAATTGAACAAATACCCATTGTGCTTACCATAGATACTGGTATAGAGGTTGGACAGAGTAACATAACCAAGCAGAGATGTGTGAACAATTTACCCATTTCCCCTATGGCTCATCACTTAAAATGTGACTAATCTACCTGTTTAAACAAGTTAAAAATTAACTTCCTTCTTATGTGTTATTTCTAAAGGAACAAAAAGTATATTTTACTTTTTTAGCTCAAGCTTCTAGCACCACAGGATGAACTTTAGAGGAGTTAATTGAGATAAAGATAGGTTTTATTACTGCTTTTAAAATCTGCTTACAGAAGGTTAACTGATTAATTAGTAAGTCACCAAATAAAGAAGTTGGACTTCTTATTGCAATTTTGCATAATACAATAAACTTTGTTTTATGTTCATTTAGGTAAAAAAGTTAGATTGTGAGACTTGAAGTTGTTCATCTAAATGTGAATAAACTGATAATAGAGAGGCAATGGCAGGTTTAATAGGGTGGTTGATTATCTCCCCAAAACTAGACCCATTCCTGCCAGTCCCACTATAAATCATGACACTGTGACCTAGATACCAACTTTCTTTATAACTGTGATCAGGAGTTGGTTGTTATTCCTGGAGAAATTTCCATCGTCTCCACCAGAAGATGAAGATATTTATTAGAAATAAAGTATCCAATGTACTCAGTACTACTGTGAAACCAATTTATAATAACTCACACTTGCATATGAAAGATGAAACACAACTTTAGGCTATGATGAAGGAGGGAAGGGGAGGATGAGGGATGGGGGGGTAGGAGGGTAGGAGGGGATTGTAGGGGGACCACAACTATGGAGCACATTGCAAGTACAAGTTGGTTCTATCAAATGTCCTAATGCTATAATTGGGTAAATGGGATGAAAGCTATGCTGATTAGTATGATGTAAGCACTCCAATTTGTACAAATAATCAACACACTGAAATGGGCATAAATGTATTTATGATCTATGTATAAAAGACTTTATTAAAAAATAAAATTATTAAAAAAATAAATAACCATAAAAAAAAAGAAATTCTCCATTTGGCACCTCAAAGATACATTAGTGGTCATCTGAATGAAGATTTTGTCACCCTAATAGCAATCTAGAAGTTCTTGATTTTGGTGTTGTGTTTGAGTCGTTTGTTTAGCTTAGAAGAATACAGGCCATACAAAGCCAGGAAGAGCCTTCAGTCTTAGGAAAAGTAGCCTGGGCAAGACACACATTTGCAGACAGTCAGACAAGGTATTAAATCTTCATGGCAATGTAGAAAAGACTTGTTGTCAGGAATTTACAGAAGGAGAATCAAGGACCAGGCAGTGAGAGGAAATTCAGGAAAGGTTTCTAAGTGTATTTGGTCCCAGCCAATAGATCCGTATCTATTATAGTGCCATCAGCAAAATGCCTCAAAGTTACCTTACAAGACAGGATATTCAGACTGCCTGTGTTCAAGTTATCAGTTTTACCTCTCACTAACTATACACACGTATATAGAGGCAAATATCTTAAACTTCCAGTACCCCAGTGTCTATCTGTAAAATTAGAAAATATCAATGCATCTGTTGTTATTGAGAGGACAAAAAACTTAATGTGTGCAACTATAACATTTTGCATGTAAACTACTATTATGGTAAACATTTTAGACTCAAATATTAGTCTTTAAAATTAGATAAATAAAATATGCTTTTATTATCTGTTATGCTCAAATTTCATGTTAGTATAGATAATAAACACATTCTTGTCAATGTCTTTATTCAAGAAACAATTATTGGACTTGATGATTATTTTTCTGCATTTAAGATAAGATGAGGTTCAAGCTTTAGTCATACTTCAAATAAGGTTGGTCCAAATTAAATAGAACCATACTTATTTAATGTTCAAACAAAAAAAAGAAAGAAAGAAAAGAACCTGAAACAATAATAAAAAAAGAAAATGTTAAAAGTGAAGTTACATTGGATGTAAAACAATCTCTACATCCACAAATTCTAATATAAAGACCTTGACCTTGGAGTTAAATGTGGAAAATAGTAAGATGTTGGTATTCTGTACATTCATAAATATCACTCATTCAAAAGTAGCTCAGGATGAAATTCTAAATAGACTCAAGAATCATGTATGTGAATCATAAATAATTCACTGAGGAAAGTATGGATTTGGGTTCCATAACTACATTCTAGGACTTTTTAAAGATAATTGCTCAAGGGCGGCGCCTGTGGCTCAGTGAGTAGGGCGCCGGCCCCATATGCAGAGGGTGGCGGGTTCAAACCCAGCCCCGGCCAAACTGCAACAACAAAAAAAATAGCCGGGCGTTGTGGCGGGCGCCTGTAGTCTCAGCTGCTGGGGAGGCTGAGGCAAGAGAATCGCATAAGCCCAAGAGTTAGAGGTTGCTGTGAGCCGTGTGACGCCACGGCACTCTACCGGAGGGCGGTACAGTGAGACTCTGTCTCTACAAAAAAAAAAAAAAAAAAAAGATAATTGCTCAAAAGGAAATGATAATTCCCCTCCAAAGAAAGTTTTATTGTTCCTGCTAAAGATGAAACATTAGTTCAGTTGGATTTCTTTAAATAAACATAATTATTATGCATTATTAGAAATTAATAATTAGAAATTATTAGTTAACCTGTTTGATGAAAATATTTCAAATTATATATAAAACCAGCACATTGTACCCCACAATTGCATTAATGTACACAGTTATGATTTAATAAAAAGAAGAAATTATTAGTGAATATTAGACCCTAAAGTATAGTAGAAAAAATGGTGAATTTGCATCAGAACTGGACTGCATGCCTGGGTTATAGCTATAAGCAAAATAATTTGTTTCCTTGAGGCATTTTGAGATGTAAAGTGAATAATAATTCCTATCTTTATTCACAATTTTAATTAAGCCCAGATAAAAGTATGTTTATAGATTTTTATAGACATTAAAACCTTTTAAAGTACCCATTAAAATAATAAATATTACTATCATTTTGCCCTAATTAACTAGGAAAATCAACCAACTTGTACATCATCACAGAAATTTTTAAACAAATTGCATCCCTCGTACAATATTTAATAATAGTTTCCAAGAATCTACAGTTGAAGGAGATTGTTCTTAATGACCTCATACCACTCAGGCTTTAGATGAATTTCAGTTAAATGAGAAAATATTCTTTCTGAAAAAAAGTGCTAAATACCCCAATTTTTGTTTTAAGTTCTTTCTAACAGTTAAAACATGTTAGTATAATTCACAATTTTGTATTTTTGTGTAACATCAACTATCTGAGGATTAATAAACAAAAATTGAATTGGCCACAACTATGGATAAACTATGCCCTAGGAATGTGGTCCATTCTGGAACAATGAATCTGAGTCCACTGAACATATAAATTCTATAATTTTCTAAACATTAACAGTTATTTTTATAATGTAAGTTTTGCTTTTTTTATATGTTCATTTTAAAGAAAAGGGAAGTCATCAAAAGCATGCCTATTAGCTCATTTTCAAATATGATAATAGAAATTTACATATGGAAATTCAGAAGACTAATTATTAAGTGAAATGGATTAGGTTGTTATAAATTAGTCTTAAGAATAGCAAGGAATTTTGGCCCTGAAAATTTCTTTGAATACATCTACTTTCATAAAACTTAAAAAAAAAAATGCCAGTCTACATTTAGAACAATTTTATTGTTGTGTACATAAAGAATTTTTTTTTTTTTTTGCTTCTTCAAAATTCTATAATAGTTCCTTCCTCAGTAAAATGGACATCAATCTCCCTGATCTATTCTCTCTCTTTCTCTGGGACCCCACTAAACAGAAATGAGCCATATGACTTTGTCCCCAAGTCAGTTAATTCAAAAGTGGAAGATTCTGATTCACACTTAACCCATCTGTATTTCCGTCTATGGAGCTGGAATGTGTATTGAGAACACCTCAAATCTACTTATTCTGTAGATTTGTTTCTGTAGCTAAGTGCCTCCCATTCAATAGAGGCAATAGAATGGGAGGCACTTAGCTACAGAAACAAAGAAAAAAAATAGGCAAAGAGAGAAAAATAAAATGAAATCAGAAAGCAGGTGGCTGTAGTTTGAAGACTATTATGTTAGCAGATTTCGAGTTATATTTGAGCCCCAACTATACTATCTGATCTTGGTTTAATTAAGGTGCACCCTTTTCTGTTATATTAAATTCCCCTTTTCTACTTAAACCAGTAGGAGCAAATATTGATTACTTTCAACAAAATAACTTGCCTTGGGAATAAAAAGGCACTGTCTTGCAGAGTTTCTACATTTGCAATAGAAAGAATCGATGTTGTGCAGAATCCAAGACTCAGATTCACAAGTCAGACTATTTGTCAGTGACAGAGCTGGTTTAGGACTCAGTCATCCCACTGTTGCTTCCTTTCAAATATTCTTTTCATATAGTCCATTTTATTTGCTTTCATAGTATTTTCCTGTTTTGGTTTTCCTGTTATCTTTACCCTCATCACCACTAGATCTCATGTAGACCAAGTGTAGCACGGCAGACTTTAGCAAATATGAAGTCCTGTAGTTTGGTGAGAAAAAAGAAACACAAAGCAATGCCCTGCAAACACGAGTCTTTAGTGGGGGAAATACAAGTTTTAGAACATATATCTTTTAAATTAGAGATTTAACTTGACCATAAGCAATAGTGCCTTCCTGGAGATTCTTACTGTTACTTTCAAGCAGGAAGACTTCATTGAAAGGAAATAAGTTATACATATATATGATATGTATTTTAGTAGGCTCTAACAGAACAAAGAAAGAAGCAAGATTCACTTATTGATTCATTTATTGAGACTTCTTACCAGTTTCTTACAAGGGAAGACTAGGGATTCAGGGCACAAAGAACATAATCCAACCAACAAGTATTTTTAGCACCCTACAATCAGGATGAGACTCTTCTATAAATCCAGCTGTGAGTCCCTTTTAATTAGCTCACTACTCAGTATAACTCATACTGCAAGTACTCCTTCTTGAATGACTTCCTTGAATAATGCAGCTGGGACTATAGTCAGTTGAGCATGGATGCAGCTGGGTAGCTGAAAAGATGAAAATCAAATGTGAATTCTGATGAAGTAATTTCATCTTGTGCCTTTCATATATTTCCCCCCCTAAATTAAAAAGAAATGAAACCTTGAGTTCAGCTGGTTCACTGCCTACTCCATGCCAACTCACATTTTCAGATAATAAAAATATTTTTCCCCAAATGAATACTAAACACAAAATTGTATTTCCTCACTGAATAGTGAGACTTTTTTTTTTTTTTTTTAATGTATGGAGCCTATAGTAATTAGATCTGATAATATAATAGCTGATCTCCTTTGGGAAGTGAGGTGGACATGTTATTTATTATTACTAATATAGATTAAGGTTATAATTACTGATCATGAAATGTTACCTTGTGTAAAAATATTCATATGTGTTTATTTGCAATAAAGATTATATTGGCAAATAACTATAATTATTATTCGGGTATAATTGTTCACTGTGAAATACCATCAGGAAAGTTTTCAGTGACCATTATTGCACCTTATAATGAATGTCCTCAGACATTTAATCAATGGAAAATGTCATAGTTTCCAATAATAAACCCATGAAATTAAATTAATATAATGGAAATGTTTCTTTATTCTAGTTATATCTATGGAAGGTCATTGTAATTGTTATAGATTTTAGTTTTACTTCTCCTTTGTTTTGCATTAAAATAGTATTCAAATATATTAGACTTTAAAATTATAGAGTATTGGTAGCTTTTTTTATTCATTAATTTATTCATCCAACTATTATTTATTGAGGGTCCATTATGTGCCAGGTAGTATGTCAGAAACTAGAAAAGCAAAAATGAATAATTTAATCCTTGGCTTTCAGTTCCAAGTTCTTTAGAGGAAAAGAGACCACCCACAAGAAAAAGTATCTACACACTTATCAGATTAGATTAAAAAATGTCACAGTACCTAAAACTGTTGACAAAGATGTGAAGAAAAGGGATCATTCATACAAGGCTGATGAAAATGAAAAATGGTACTGCCAATGTGGAAATTGCTTAGGCAATTTCTAACATAACTAAACATGCATATGCCATACAAGGTCCAAAATACTTCTCACATTTTCTAGAAGAACTACTATATACCTCATTGCTGAATATCACTAAGGTCACCTTCAAAGTACTTTCCTTGGGAAGCTATGCACTGATGCCTAGTCCACCTTTCAAAGCAATTTTGGAACTCTTTTTCTGAAATGGCTCTCAAAAATATCATTGTAGTATCTTTAATGTCCTGAATGACATCAAAATATCTTCCTTTCAATATTTCCTTTACCTCCAGGTGAAGAAAAAAAGTAATTCAGGGGCAGATCAAGTGTATCCCCATAAACTTGGACTAATGTGTCCCGGATTTTGTTTCCACTCTCCAAATTAACAAGAAATTGAATGTTTTTTGTTGTTGTTGTTGTTGCTCTAATTCAAACTCTGACTCTGACATTCTCATGAAAGCACATAAAAACATGCAACAATAATGAATGCACTCAGCAAGACACTGGCACACATCAACATGAACACAGTTGTGAGACACTGATGTACAGAGATTGTGAAACCTTACCAAATTGTTTGTACAGTACTTCCAACATAGTAGCAAGTTCTCCAGCTTAATCTCAGACCTCATATGATCTAGTAACTGTACCTCTAAGAATTTAGCCTAGAGAAATGAAAATATGTACTTTGCAAAAGATGTTTTCCCAGATTTTTTTTAATATTTGAGAATTGCTTAACTTTAATAATATAAAACTGCAAACATTTACTGGAAACTAAGGGTGACAGACAGGGTTACTGGGTGGTAATGAGAGAAGTGAATGAGTTTATAGAGAATCAATCAGAGGGATCTTTGGGGTGGAAGAACTGTAAATATTTGGACTGTGGTGGAGTAAATACAAATATACAAATATAAAATTATATAATACGAAATACATACACATATTCAAATGTGTACAAGTAAAAATAGTGAAATCTGAATAAGACCAATGGGTTGTATCTGAATATTCTGAATATAAAATTATAGTCTATTTTTACAATAATAAACCATTGAGAAAACATGGATAAAACATATATAGGATTACTCTTTATTATTTCTTATCCCTTAATGTGAATATATGATGTTTAATAAAACACATATATTCAATTTAATAAAATTTAGATAAAAATAATTCAATGAGCTGCTTTTGCAGAACAGGAATATGATCTAGGTAAACTATAAGGAAAATGTAGATACTTTGTGTATTTTTACATTGATTGATTCGTTCATTGTTTCCTTTTTTTTCTTCTTCTTCTTTTTTTTTTTTTTGAGACATTCTCACTATGTTACCCTAGGTAGACATAGGCATCACAGCTCACAGCAACTTCAAACCCCTGGGCTTAAGTTATTCTCTTGCCTCAGCAGCCTCCCAAGTAGCTGGGACTACAGGTGCCCACCACAACACCTGGGTATTTTTTGATTGCAGTTGTCATGTTGTTTAGAAGACCTGGGCCAGGCTCAAACCCACCAGCCTTGGTATAATTGGCCGGCACCCTACTCACTGAGCTATGGACACTGAGCCATTCATTCATTCTTCATATAAATATTTTTTGAGCACCTGAATGTGCTAGGCATGGAATATATAATAGTGCAGGAAACACAAACATTCCTAGCCTCATGTTGCTTCTCTTATGGTGGAGAGATACACATTTTTTTTTTTTTTTACAAGTGGGCATGGGTGTTTATTCTGAAGAGAAACACATTTTTTTTTTTTTTGTAGAGACAGAGTCTCACTGTACCGCCCTCGGGTAGAGTGCCGTGGCGTCACACGGCTCACAGCAACCTCTTAACCCTTGGGCTTACGCGATTCTCTTGCCTCAGCCTCCCGAGCAGCTGGGACCACAGGCGCCCGCCACAACGCCCGGCTATTTTTTGGTTGCAGTTTGGCCGGGGCTGGGTTTGAACCCGCCACCCTCGGCATATGGGGCTGGCGCCCTACTCACTGAGCCACAGGCGCCGCCGAGATACACATTTTTTAAAGGAGTATAATATCTAATATGTTAGATTTTGAAAAGTTTGTTAGGAAAAATAGGGAATGAGGAAGAAAAATAAAGCAGGTAGGATAGGATAGAGTTAGAGGCTAGATCATAGTGGGCATTGTCAAGCATGAAAAATGCTTTGTGAAAAGGTCCATCTAAGAGAGAAATGGAAATATTTTTTGTTTTATTCTCGTTTATTTTGTTTACTTTGCAATATAATGTAATTATTAAAATTTCACTTAGAATAAGTGTGCAAAGCTGGGTGAAATTTTCACTGAACGCTTTGTACAATCAACATCCAGATAAAAAACAAACATGGAATCCTGGATTCCACCTTATTTTTCCTTCTGATCATAATACATCCTTTAAGTACTTAGGAGCACCTCTCCTGAGAAATGAGGACAGAGGCAGAGCCCCCAGGCTGCCATCTCTAATTCTGTCCCAAGTGATTGCTCACACTTGGAGAGGAGGGACTACCCTACCAATATGCCAATCAGAACTCAGCCTGTCCAATGCAAAAGGATGTAGAAGATGCTGTAGCTTAACAACAGGTGCAATAGTCTTGAAGGTGACCTAGGACTGCTTTAAGACCAATTATCATGTGGCCGCATATGCATCACTTACCCTGGACTCTCAGAGAGGCTCATGAGAGGTGCATATGTGCATTAAGACCCCAATTGCAAGGCCATCTGTTAACTCTAAGTGAACCCAACCCAGGCAGTATGAAGGAAAAGCCTGGGCCATGTTAAGGGCTCTTTGACAACTTGGCCTGCAAGTGGAGGCATAGTGAACTTACCCTGTTTTGTAAACTGTCCTGTTTACCTGTCTTTCTCTTTCTCAATAAACTTTGTTTGACACCTGCCTTACTTTAGAGTGAGCACTCCAAGAATCCAGGACTCAGCTGCCCAAAACCTTGACATTTTAGGGCACAGGCAGCCACCTTGAAACCCAACAAATCTAGCAGGAAAACATCAGCTAGATGTAAATAACATTACCTCTTACATTTTGCAGACTATATTGTAGATCTGGTGGCGTAAAACCTGTTTTTGAATCCTAGCTCCATCTCTAGCTATTCACACGGCTTCTAGTTTTTTCGTTTATTATGGGATAATAATAAGCTTTGTTCATTGGAGGTAATATATTAAAATGCCTTACATTATTAAGGCATGTAATTATGAAATTATTATTTGAACAAGTAGAAAGTTTGATTTACTTAATAGGAACCTGCCGCACCCACGGCACCACAGCCGTAGTGAGGGGCGCTGTCCGCGTTTTAGAACGCTGGTAAGGAGGCTTGTGCTCCACGGAGCTTCGCCCCCAGCGACCCCTGCACAAACGGCATCAGAAACGGTGCTCTACGTGCCAAGTCACCCGCAGGAGCTTGAACGACCGTGGCAGCCTTTAAAATTTATTACTTTGTTTTTCTTTAGCATAGGTCTGTGTGCTCTGACACTAATCACAATGTACTTTCTCAAAGCTGAACCCACCGCACTACAGGATAAGATAAGGCACAAGCCTGCTAGACTCAGGGCCGCCTATAAGTCAGGCACTAAAACGTTTAAGTAATAAATACCATCACAGTAAATACCAATGATTTAGGAGTAAAACAATTTCACAACCATGAGTGGTACTGTTTATTTTAGGTATGCTTTTAACTGCTATCAATTACGAACAGAGACAAAGTAATTACATTGTTAAAAATATCTAAAACAATCAGAGCTTACCTAAACACAAAACTGCAACCGTAAGGAAAAAATTTGTAACTTTCCCAGTAATTCAGAATGACCCTTGTGTAACCCATGACGCCCCTGCCTGTGAGCAGAAGTGTATAAGTACTTGCTAAGTTTCACAATGAATTTGCAGCTGCATACTTTAACCCGTAGTGTGTCAGACTGTCTTTCCTGCGCCGACCTCTCAACTTTCCTCGTTCCTTCTCCCTGCTTTCCCTCGGACTGGAGCCCACCGACAGGGTGGTCCGCGGCAGGAACCAGTGTACTTACTAAGGAGTTTTATCATTTGAAAGTTATATTGTGGTATTCTAAATTCCCCTCTTTAATTTTTGTACTCACCTAGTAATTCCAGTATCTCTTAATTTGTTTGTCAATCAACATTTTGTTATAAGTATATTAAAAATATATCAAATATAATATTACTTTCTCTAAATATGTGATAGTATTTAACATATTTTGAATATTTAAACCGATTAAATGTGACCAAATTATGTATAAAAATCCAGATTTTTCCTTAAATAACAAGAATTTTTTTCATATATCTCGAAAAGTCTATTGGTTTTCATATAAAATGTTCATATAAAATGTTAACATCTTCTATGTTAACTTTTCATTTCCCCCCCTCCCAACTTAAGAGGTTTGGGCTCCCACTGAGTAGCTGAATAAAATAATTCATATGAACTTTATCATTCTTAAGTCACTTCATTTCCACTTGTGTGATATGGTTTCTTTCCATTTTTGCATTTTTCAGATGTTATCTATGTCACAGTATTTTCCAGAATAAAATCATGCCGTAATAGCCATTTTCTACTTCTGATTATGGCTTATTTAAAGTGTTCTTTTTGATCTGACACTAATAATTGACATTTTCATTGATTTTTAGTTAAAACTGTAAAGAATAGTGAAAGCAGTAGCCAACAGTGTTTATTGCATAAACTGTGAAATGATATTTTGCAATTGACATTAAATGTAAATGTTTCAATATATCTAGAATTTAAGTAAATGAGTCAAGTGTATATTTAAGACCATAGATAAACATAATGTTGTCCCAAATGCTCCTAGTGAATTATTTTCTGCTAGAGAACCTCTCAAATTAGAGTTGGTTTATTTTTCTATGTAAAAAATTTTTAAATAGCACACTTCATGATATTATTTGCTTTTGTTTTTTATTTTTTACTTTTTTATTAAGCCATGAAGACGTAGATCATGTATACATTAATGCATTAATGAGGTACAATGTGCTGATTTCATATACAATTTGGAATGCTCACATCATACTGGTTAATTTATCCCTCATCTCATTTACCTAATTATTGTGTTAAGACATTTATACTCTATATTTAATAGATCCAACGTGTACCCTTGCAATATGCACCATAGGTGTGATCCCACCATTCACCCTACCTCCATCTGACTTCTCCCTCCTTTCCCATCCCCCCTCCTTCTTTCTTTCTATTCTTCATATGAAAGTGTGAGTGATTGTAAATTGGTTTCATAATAGTACTGAGTACATTGGATACTTTTCCATCCATTCTTGAGATACTTACTAAGTAGGATATGTTCCAGCTCCATCCATATAAACCTAACAGAGGTAAACTCTCCATTTTTTATAGGCTGCATAATATTTCATGGTATACATATACCACAATTTATTAATCCATTCATGGGTCGAAGGATGGGCACTTGGGCTTCTTCTATGACTTGGCTATTATGAATTGAGCTGTAATGAACAATCTGGTGCAAATATCTTTGTGATAAAGTGATTTTTGGTCTTTTGGATATACTCCTAATAGAGAAATTGCAGGATCAAACAGCAGATCTACTTTTAGATTCATGAATATTCTCCATACATCTTTCCAAAAGAGATGTATTAGCTTGCACTCCCATCAGCAGTGTAGAAGTGTTCCCTTTTCTCCACATCCACGCCAACATCTGTAGTTTGGGGATTTTGTTATGTGAGCCACTCCGCTGGAGTTAGATGGCATTTCAAGGTAGTTTTGATTTGCATTTCTCTGATGATTAAAGATGATGAGCATTATTTCATGTGTCTGTAGACCACACGCTTGTCTTCTATGGAGAAGCTTCTGTTCAGATCTCTCACCCACATGACATGGGATTACTTGTTCTTTTCTTATTAATAAGTTTGAGTTCTCTGTGGATTCTGGTTATCAAACCTATGTCAGAAACATAACCTGCAAATATCCTGTCCCATTCCAAGGGCTGTCTACTTGCTTTACTTACTGTGTTCTTGGCTATGCAAAAGCTTTTTAGTTTGATCAGTAATGTATTTTTGGTGTTGCTTCAATTGCCTGGGGGGGTCCTCCTCATAAAGTATTCTCCCAGGCCAATTTCTTCAAGTATTTCCCCTGCTCTCTCTCCAAGAATCTTTATAGTTTCATGTCTTAAGTTTAAATCTTTTATCCAGTGAGAGTCAATTTTTGTTAATGGTGAAAGGTGTGAGTCCAATTTCAGTCTTCTACAAGTTGCTAGCCAGTTCTCCCAGCACCGTTTGTTAAACAGGGAATCTTTTCCCCAATTTATATTTTTTGCAATGCTTATCAAAGATCTAATGATGATAAGTGTCTGGGTCCATCTCTTGGTTCTTGATTCTGTTCCATACATCTACCTCTCTATTTTTTGTGCCAGTACCATGCTGTTTTGATCACTATTGATTTACAGTATAGGGTGAAGTCTGGGAGTATGATTTCTCCTGATTTGTTCTGAGTAATGTCTTAACTATTCAAGGTTTTTTTCTGGTTCCATATAAAATGAAGTACTATGTTTTCCAGATCTTTAAAGTATGACATTGGTGCTTTGATAGGGATTGCATTAAATCTGTAGATTGCTTTAAGTAATATGGATGCTTTAACAATGTTGATTCTTTCCAGCCATGAACATGGTATGTTTTTCCATATGTTAGCATCTTCAGCTATTTTTTTCCTTAGTTTCATAGTTCTCATTATAGACATCTTTCACATCCTTTGTTAGATAAACTCCCAGATAATTCATCTTCCTTGCCACTACTGTAAAAGGAATAGAGTCCTTGACTGTTTTTTCAGGTAGTTATTTGTATATTTAAAAGCTACTGATTTGTGAATATTGATTTTGTATCCTGAGATGCTACTGTATTCCTTGATCACTTCTAAGAGTTTTGTAGTTGAGTCCCTGGGATTTTCCAGGTATAAAATCATATCATCTGTGAAGAGTGAAAGTTTGATCTCCTCTGACTATATTTGGATACACTTGATCGCCTTCTCTTGCCTAATTGCGATGGCTAAGACTTCCATTACAGTGTTAAAAAGCAATGGAGACACTTGTCAACCTTGCCTAGTTCCTGATCTGTGTGGAAATGTTTTCAATTTTACTCCACTCGATACAATACTGGCTGTGGGTTTCCTATAGATGGCCTCTATCAGTTTAAGAAAAGTCCCTTCTATACCTATTTTCTTAAGCGTTCTGATCATGAAAGGATGTTAGATATTGTCAAAAGCTTTTACTGCATCTATTGAGAGAATCATATAGTCTTTGTTTTTTATTTTGTTTGTGTGATGTATTATATTTATAGATTTACATATATTGAACTAACCTTGAGAACCTGGGATAAAACCCACTTGGTCATTGTGTATAATTCTTTTGATGTGTTGCTGGACTTTTGCTAGGATCTTATTGAATAGTTACATTATTTTAGGACTTGTTTATTCTTGATGAATGAATTTAAGTGGAACATGAGCGATGAAGAGGAATTCCAAAATTAGATTTAATAAAATGGCAATTTTCTTCAAGAGTTTCACTTGGTAAAGATGTATTTAAATAGCACTAACTATAAAATTTAGCCTCATGATTAAATAGTGAGAGAATTTATTTTCAATTTTGAAATATAATTTTAATCAATACAAAAAATAATTTATTATGCATAAACTCTCATTACTAACTTAAGAGGATTTTGTGTATGTCAGGACAGACCACTCTACTTTTTGAAAATAAATCTGATCAAAATATGTAAAATACACATGACAATGAGAACATTTTTATCAAATATTTCTGTAAGTAAGTTTTCTATGCTAGGTAACTTCTCACTGTATCGTTACCTCTAAATAGCCTTAGAATCACAATCACATGCAAAAGAAAAAAACAAACAAAAACAAAAAAAACCCAGACCCTAATATGTTAGAAATGAGAGAGGCTAAACAAAAAGTGACAATAAGCAGCTCTTTACACTTAGGTCATTATGTTCCTGTTATAACTTGATTATTTCTATTATTCACTATAACTCTGTTATAACATAGGATTCTTTCTAACTAACAGGTAACCAATATAGAGTCTAGACAGAAATCTGAACAATTGATGGGGAGTTTGGAAAATGGAACGATTCTGCTCCACAGAATTTCCATGGAAAAGTTATAAATTCAAATGTCTACTATGGCCAATAACATTTGTTAAATGTTTGTATTTAAAAGAAAATACTTGGGCATAGGTAGTGTGATATATAAATTACATACCAGCTGAATTAATTTGCTCAGGTCAGTCTCTTATCCTGAAAGGTAGTTACTATTTAATCATAATGACCTGAGATGGCTACTCTAGGTACTTCTGTTGAGTAGTTAGAAACACACTCTCCTTTGAAGGAGGACAGGGGTGGGCTCCCAGGCCTCCACCTTGGTGCTGCCCACCTTAATTTTATCCCAAGTGGTTGCTCACACCTGGGGAGGAGGCAACGTTTTACCCATCTACCAATCAGAACCCAGCCTGTGACTGCAAAAGGAAGGGGAAGCCTCTGGGCTAGCAACAGGTAGTAGAGTCTGGAAGGTGACCTAGCACAGATGTAAGACCAACAATCCTGGCATTAGTGTAGATAAACATTCAAGGTTGAGGTCTGCCAGAGAGCCTCATGGGAGGTTCCCATGTTCAGTAAGACTCTGATTCCAAGGTGACCCCTGAACCAGGATTTAGGTCAGATCTGTTTACCTCTTTGCCTACTTGTCCTGGCAATCAAGGCATATTTATTGTCTATAGTGAATGTAGCCTGATTGTAAACTTTCTGACTCTAAAACTATCTTTCTCTTTCTCAATAAACTTTGTTTCACACTTGCCTTACTTTGGGGTCAGCTTGTTTTGTTTTTATTTTCTTTTAAATTTCATATTAATGTAAGGGTACATATGTTTAGGTTAAATTGTTTGCATTTTTTAGGAAAGGTCCAAGTCACAGCTGAGCCCCTCACCAGGAAGTGTGCCTCGCGCACCTTCCATTGTGCCCTCAGATGAGAGCCCAGTGAGTCCTCTGCCTCCTGCTTCCCCCTTCATCCTCCCTGCTCCACCTTCTTGAATCAATTGTGCTTTACACTTGTGTGGGTGGGCAGTCATTCCTCTACTAGTTTCACATTAGTATTGAGTACGTTGGATGCTTGCATTTCCTATCTTGTGATGCATAGGAGGATGTTTTCCAGATCCTTCCACATAAATACAACAAATGTAAAGTCTCCATCTTTCTTTTTGCCAGAGTTTATTAGTAGACCCTACAGGTGTGACTTAACGACTGCAATATCATGATCAAACTTGAATGAATGAGAAGTTCTTTCTTATGGATGAATCAACAAAGTGGTTTGTTCCTTTTATTTCTTAAATTCAGATTGATATGAGGGTTCAAATGGTCAGGTTGCAATGTTCATGTTTATTAAGTAAGGTACCTGCTTTAGTTGTACCAGTCACCCAGGAGGTGTGCCGTAGACCCTTACATTGTGCCCATTAGGTGGGTCACACCAATCTCCCTCTCCGTTCCCCCTTCCTCCCAACTTGAATTAAATTGGCTTTTTCTCTTGTGTGGGCATGTCGTTCACCTACCAGTTTCAGATTAGTACCGAACACATTGGATGTTTCTTTTTCATTCTCATGATACTTAGGAGGATGTTTTCCAAATCCTTTTAAGTAAATACAAAATACATAGTCTCCATCTTTCTTTGTGGCTGAGTAGTATTCCATGCTATACATATACCATTGTTTATTTATCCATCAGGTCAAGTCATTTTTCAACTGCGAGCACTATCAGAACCAAGGAACCAGGCTACTGCACGAAATCCTGATGTTTTTTGGGTACAGGCAGCTGCCTTGAGACCTAACACTATGACTCTTGAAAAGACACTCTACAAAAATGTACATATTTTTAATTCTACCGTGGGGGAAAATACACACAGACAGAAGGAGGCTAAAGAGAGGTTTTTTGGGTTTTTTTTAATTTTATTTTTTTGGGTTTGAACCCCCCACCTCTGGCATATGGGACCGGCGCCCCACTCCTTGAGCCGCAGGCGCCACCCTAAAGAGAGGTTTTAACAGTAGTTATACATGGTAATGTAAACAAAAATTAAAATTATAAGCCCCGTACCAATTGAAAAGATCTCCAGTTGGCAAAGGGAACCTGAGAAAATATGTAAAAACTGAGTTCACATCCATGATGGGAAGCGATGTTTTACACACCTCATTGTACCCAACCCTTTAGGAGTTTAGACACAACTGTCTGACATTAATATTAAAATACAGACATCTAAGACTGGCATAACAGACTCTTTGTGGTAATAAGATGCCAAATTAGAATAAGACCTAAGGTTATGCATATCAAGTGTTGTCACACCCACAGGCCACCAATCTTGCTTAACAGGTACTTTTTAACCCAGCATATTGTGACTTACTTTCTAACCTGACCCTAGCACAACATCACATGGCCGATAACAAACCCCTTTTCTCTCATTGTCTAACTTTAAAAGATTCCTTTCTACTGACTCCAAGTTCGTGACAAAGCATAACTTTTGAACCAACAGCCAACTAAAGAATCCCAAGCCCACCTTGATTTGTTAGCCCTCTCTTCCCGATATTCTGAATTTTGAGGCCAAAGTATACCTCTTGTATATTGATTTATTACTTTGCCTACAATTTCTGTCTCCTTAAAATGTATAAAACCAAATTGTAACCTGAGTGTTTCAGATATACTTGCTCAGGACCTCCTGAGACTGTGTTTTCCCATGCTTCAGTCACTCATATCCACTCAGAATAAACCTCTTTGAAATATTTTACAGAGTTTGATTTTTCCATTAACAGCAGGTTATATGTTTTTTTGTTTATAAATGCTCAGCAAGACCAAATGCTACATTTACAAGTAAAGGTAAAAAAGCAAAGTGTTGTGTGTGTGTGTTTGTTTGTTTGCTTTTCTAATTTGTTTGTTTGTTGTTTTTGTTTGTTTTATGTTTTTGCTGGAATCTCTCCTCCACTAAGTTCCTGGTCTTGGTCTTGGACAGTCAAAGAATGAATCCACAGACCATGTGAGAAAGCAATAGGACAGATTTTATTGATAGATAAGGGTAGAGAAAGTCAAAGCATGCTGAAGGGAGTTCCCAAGTGGGTAGTCCCTTCTGTCTAGGTGTTTATATATTGCTTTACCTGCCCTACAGGCAGGGGGGTTTGGGGAGATGGAATGCTATAATTGTTTGGTACCAGGGGCTTGAGGGCAGAAGTGAATTTTTAAGAAGTCCTTGTGTAGGAATGCAGTCTCATTTAGCGTATGTTCTCTGCTCCAGGAGTGTTGGCTTATGTGGGATGCTGGTCGGATTGACATTTGGACCTGCTTGGGCCCAGAGAATGTGGTTGAGCTTACTTAGGCCAAGGAAATAGGGTTTATACTCAGTCCTGAGTGATGAAAACCTGTATCATTTTCACCTTCCTATACTCATAACTTTGCAATTTTTATCTTTATTGTCAGGAAGACAAAGTGATTTCCTTAGGTTAGGATTTTGGCCATCAATGTGTTTGTCAATTGCAGAAAGGTTTTGTTACACTACCCACAATGTAAAATAAGATTTTTTCCTGATTGGTTTCTCCAAGAAATTAGAAATGATTTTCTGAACATATTTATTTCTCCTTGGCAAGGCACATGAGTTCTGAATAAGAATGGGATCTATCTGAATCCCTCTTTAGAGCACTTGTGTACTGAACAAAATGAAAGTATTTCACTATAAAATACACATGTTTGACATATATTGTGATGGCTGTTCAGAGCCCAGCAGTGCTGTATTTTGTCAGGAATATTTGCATCTGCAGAGGATGTACATTAATGCAGCCAGGCTTTAGGGGAGGCTGTTCCTTGTCCAATCCAGAAAGATTAACGAAGTGTCTGACATCTTTAAAGCTCTAAAAGAAACCTTCACTGCCTATTTCTGAAGGTTGCTACCTATTAGTTTTCTAGCCTTCCCTTCTCCCACTCTCATATCCTGTTTTACTGTTATAACCCATACTTATAGCCAGTATATAAGTTCCTATTCTCTCTGTAAACTCAAGATGGTATATAAGGTTATGAACTGCACTAGAGTGGTGGATTATACATTGTTAAGCTACAGATTGGTTTGCCCTTGTATGTATGTTAATGAATTAATATGCCTTTTCTACAAGCAATCTCCTTTTTCCAGTTTCTTTTTCAGTGAATCTTCAGAAGGTGATGGGAAAGCTCTCACTAGGCCTGTAGACTAACTACCTTTTCCAAGCAGTGACGCTAAAGTAGCCCAGGAAAAGCAGTGAGATTACAACTACTGATTCTTACGGGAGACAGTGCAGCAAGCAAGACAGTGAATTACATAATTTCTTTTAATTTGCAGGATCAACTTAATAAAAAAACTTTTATCTGAGTAATGCAAATATTTTTAAATTATCAGGCTGAGAGAATGTTAAAATGAGAGCTCATCCATGTTCTACCTCTTCTTTTGAGTTATGTATTTATCTCTTGAAACTGAGGGCTATTACTACAAAAAGTTAAGGGTAATGTAACAATGCCTCACCAGATACCGTAAGCCACACTCTATAGCTTAACAATGTATAGCCAATCACTAATCAATGTTATTTCTGAATAGCAATGAAAATTCTAAATAGATTTGTATCAGCTCATTTTTGGTTACCTTTTTTTCCTTTAAAAATACTCTTGTAACATTGGGCAGTACCTGTGGCTCAAAGAAGTAGGGCGCCGGCCCCATATGCCAGAGGTGGTGGGTTCAAACCCAGCCCTGGCCAAAAACTGCAAATAAATAGATAAATAAAAATACTCTTGTAACAAAGGCTGAACAGAACTTCTGTTGTGTTTCAAAGTGGCTTCCTGTGTCCTAAAATTCTGGGGTTTCAAGAAGTTGTTGGGAGGTCCTCAGTTTTTGGAATGCTCTTGGTCAAAAAATTACCAGACACTCCAAAGTAAGCCAAGTATAAGACAAAGTTTATTAAGAAAGAGAAAGATAAGTTTACCGAGTAAGCAAGCTATATAGCCTTACAGAGCAAGGTACCTTCACCATAGACAGCAAAACAGCCCCCATTGTCATGACAAGTAAAAGACAAAGAGGAAAAGATTATGGCAGACAGTTCTCTCTTATGTGGCCTGGGTCAGGTCGACCTTGACATCTGAATCTTACCATGAATGTGGATTTCCCATGAGCCTCTCTGAACGCCCATTGGGGGATGTGAACCATTATGTAGATTTACGCTAATGCCATGATAATTAGTCTTAAGGCTCTTCATGGTCACCTTTAAGGTTCTATGAACCTGTTGCTAAGCTAGAGAGTCTTCTTCATTCTTTTTTAGATTGCCCTACCAATCTACCAATCAAAATGTAGGTAGATTGGTAGATTGGTAGAGCATTCTCTCCTCCCCAGCTCTGAGCAAAGACTTGGCACAAAATTAAAGTGTAAGACACCAGAGATGGAAGCCTGGCAGTCTCACCCTTGCCCACCTTCCCCAGGAGAGCCAGATTCCTAGCTGCCTACCTATGACTCTTATCTAGGATTATTTGGGTCTGAATATTCTGTATAACTTCTGCCATGTTGGCTCACATAAATTCTTTAAATTATACTTTCTGGCTCAACCACTTCCTCTGAGATCAACAAAGTTAACTTTTCCCACATCTCATGTTTTCTTCTTATGGATACTTTTCTGAATGGCACAACCCTCTTCAAATTTTCTATTAAAATTTCCCTAAAAGGGAACTAACTAGATTCCATGTGGCCCTAACTCTAGTATTTATATCATAAAAATGTGATTTTAAAAAATATGATGATTTTACTAAAATTGAGGCTGTATTTCTCAAGAAACTAGGAGAGCATTCTGAAGATGACTACTTCATTTAACTATCTTTAATAATATGGGTGAAAGAATGTAATAAATCCACAGTTTTATTTCCCTCCTTGTTTCACCTTTCTCTCTGGAACGCCTCCTTTCTTTAAGTCCTAATAGATCTGTACATTTGCTCCTGAATATGCTAATCTATCTGCTGGAAGATCTCAAAAACATTGATGTGATAATATATATTCAATAACTTACAAAATTTTAATATGCAATACAACTTCTATGTCTATCATGAACTCTTTAAATAGATGTACCTGTTGCCATCTCCCAAATAAAGGAAATTAGGTTGGATGGACCATTAGTTTGTCCAAAAATACCATACTCTAAACTGAAGTTGCCAGGAATTAATCTAGTGTTTCCACAAGTCTCTATCCATTTTCTTTATTATCTTTTATAATTTAGCTGCATGCATTGCAGCTTGTAACAGACAAGGAAATTTAATAGTCTAACAACAAACCTCCATCCAGTATAATAAATATACTCTTTGTAAGGAAGTATAGACATAACATTATATTATTGATTTTTAGAACAATAACATGACAATTATTATGAAAAGACTTATTAGCTGTGGTGGTATGCAGCTTATAAACTGTTGTAATACTCTTCAAATTAAAAAAAAACTTAAAGGGTGGTGCCTGTGGCTCAGTTGGTAAAGCGCCGGCCCCATATACCGAGGGTGGCGGGTTCAAACCCAGCCCCGGCTGAACTGCAACAAAAAAATAGCCGGTCGTTGTGGTGGGTGCCTGTAGTCCCAGCTACTCTGGAGGCTGAGGCAAGATAATCGCTTAAGCCCAGAAGTTGGAAGTTGCTGTGAGCTGTGTGATGCACTCTACCCAGAGTGATAAAGTGAGACTGTCTAAAAAAAAAAAAAAGAAAATCTTAAAAAGGCAATATTTTATCTAAAATTGGCATCATTTTATGCTTTTCTTATTAAAATATCATTTGTAATACTTTCTAGAATCAAGTTTCCTGGTGTTTTCTTATTTAAAAAAATAAAATGGGACCACTTAATTTAAATATCATTTACTTGTTTTGCAACACGATAGATGAAATGGTGGTTCAGGGTATCCAGAGATGTTCTCCATATGGAGAAGCCATACTTTTCACCAAATAGTGTCTAAACATGGCACCGCACCTTGGGTGGTGCAACTGTAGCCAGGTTCAGACAACCTATTGGGTAATTGCAACCCAGTGGCCACTGCCTGCATGGATGAACACTCCTTCTGGCATCATAGGTGGCTGGAACAGATTCACTGATTGTTAGTAACAGAATTAGCAGTATAAAACTCATTTGGTGTAAAATACTTTACTTTTACAAAAAAAAGGGTAAAAGAAATAGTAAGATGTAGTAGTTATTTAATTTCCAAACATTCATAGTAAAAACATAGTTGCTAAGAATACATAATATTAAAAATGATATTTATGTAATTTAATAAATACCAAATTTAAGAATTTTTTAAAAATTTCAGATATTTTGTTTTACTAAAAGTAATTTCAGCATTGAGATCTTTCATATCCTTGAAACATTGTTCCATACTCCAAATTCAATTATGTATTTAGTGTTGAGGTAGTTTCAAAACCCGTCGGCCCCCAAAATTACAAAAGTATTTCACATTTGCTGATTATCATAACAGTGATGAATCTGATGGCAGTGAGCAGCAATAACCTGAACATGTCTGCACTCGATTAAACCTTCTTTGCCCACACTCTGATCTTACATATTCAACCTAATTTCTTTCAAGTTCTGGCTATAGGTCTTTGCTAATTTGCATGGCTGGCCTAATTAATAAATTAAATACTGGTTTACATAAGGTCAGAGCAGGCAACAGAATTGACTAGTAAAGTAAAAAAAAAATTAGTCAATGAACCAAGTGCATGGTGCCCCATGATCATACTAATGTGCACAGCTATGATTTAATAAAAATAAAAAAAGTGAAATTATTTATTTGTTAACATATAAACAATGTTAATTTCATTGGCTGAATTTTTAGGTTGTCAGGCAATCATAAAATCCACTGCCTCCCAACTTTTTCAATCTGAGGCACACCTCTAAATTAGATGTGAACAGAATTTGATCTTATTCCAAAGTAGGAAGACTGTGAGCCACTTTCTTATATATACATCAACCCGGCCATATATGCAACCAAACGGATGGGGTTGTATAGCTTTGGCTGTTTATATTAATCAGACTTCTTTTCCTAATCAATTCTCCCTTCATTTCTCAAAATACACAAGGGGGATGCAGGTTAATTGAAGACTTTGCCCTGGTACTTATTTTCAAAGTACAACTGTCTTGCACTGGTCAGGAACCAGTGGTGTAGACCCAGCCTTCTTCCAAGACTTCAGTATAAACTCTATACTGAACCTGGAATATGGAGCAGAATTTTCAAGAAATCTAGTTAAATGAGTTGTCAATATAAAGAAATAAAAATAATAATACAAAATGTAAGTATTTTGAATGAGGTTAGCATCTGGATAATATAACTAGATAAAATGGTGAACCCATTCTACTAATAATAATTATGGAAATAATATATAATGGAATAATCTGTGCAAATTCCATGTAGTTTGTGCTCTTTTCTAAATTGGCAGGTGAGCTGTGGAACCTTTGGTGGTATAAATGTATATAATCAGTACACAAATTAATGTGTTTGAAAACTCAGTTTATTTGTTTATGTGCTTGAAAATTCAGTTTGTTTATATGTTTGAAAATTCAGTTTTGCAGCAATGCAGAATTGTAAATTAACCAAGTCAAATAGATATTTTTAAGGACAATCTGGATGGATAGCTAACTGATTAGGAATGTCTATAGGTTTAGATTCTTCCTCTGCTCCCCCAATTTAATCAATTACAATACTCTTTTGCATCTAATTGGAATGCTATAGTAGCATTCTTACAGGTAGATAAAATGGTACATTTTGACAGTGAAAAACGTTGTATTTTGGAAAAACACAAAATTTTGGCATTGCTTTATAGAAATTTCTTTCTCTGCTTCAAAATAACATGGGATAATAAATCTTAAATTTCAAAGCATTTATAGCTGAACATCAGATTCATGCAGGAAGCCATGCAGATGTTTGTTTTCCTAGAGTTGAGGTAAGAAAAGTTCAGGGAGATTTGTGTGGCAAGTAATAATATTTGTAAAATAAATGAGAATGGAGTGGGTGAAAATATTGCAGGTGGTAGTAAGTATTCTTCCATGGCTAGAAGGGAGGACTTAACTAAAGTGATTGGTGAAGCTATTCACTGTTTCTCTTTGGGACTCTGGGCATGTTCATACCAAGAAAGTTTGGGTGACTTAGAAAAAGATCAATAAAGTTGAGTTTTAAATTATTTCTTGACAGCATCTGTAGATTGCAGCAGGAAAGATGCTGCAGCTCAGGCTGGCGTGCTGGGCAGAGATATTGAGAAGCAAGGCTAAGGAATAGCAATTGGAGTGGATCAATACATTAATCACAAATCCTGATGAGCAACAGTGACCAAATTTCTCACTTGTCTACTTTCTGGAAGTAAAATTAACTAGCATTTTGATCAAAGGGATTGTGGAACTGAGAAAGAAATTTCTGAGAGGAAGAGTTTTAGAACACTGGTCTCCTAAGATTCTCTGAAGTACGTTTGAATCCAATCCCCTAAATAATAAACCCAAGATGTCACCAGGCCAGTCAACTTAGAAAAACTAGATCCCAAGCCATTCCACACTGCGTCTGGCTCAGAGGCTAATGCTGGCTCTATATATACTGGGCAGAACACTCATCAGATCTCCAATCAACCCAACCAGATTGAAAATAGGCAGTCAGCTGGCAAAGTAGCAAAAGTCTGGGGATTACCCATACACAAAGGATCTGACATTTACTGACAGCACACTAAACTTTTGTGAAGGTAATAATACTTTGGGAAAAATTCCAAGCCTAGAAAACAGGAGGTTTTGGTTGACTGCCAAGTATGACAAGTAACAAATAGCATTAAAACACAGATGCCAGTGATAGTGTCACGGTGGCAGTCTGCTCTCCGTGCTTAGTGTGCTCCGGGCTGAAGAATGACCAGCACACCAGAGTGTCAGGTGCAGGCTCCAGTCAGCTGTGGTCCTGGTTCTTTGGCTGCTTAAAAATATCACAGGCAGGGCCAGTGCAACCGGGTGACCATAGGCAGGAAGTAATTTCACATAAGCAGCTTTTCAAGGTAGAACAGAATAGGTCTGTGGTCTGTCATCGAGCATAGAGACAGACAAATGGGTAGACTGACTCTCTGGGAGCTCTCAAGTTGTTCCCCCCACCCTTTTTTTTTTTTTTTTTGCTGTGGCCATCACCCTTGAGGTTGAGCCCAGTGATACCATTGAGAATGTCAAGGCAAAGATCCAAGACAAGGAAGGCATCCCCCCTGACCAGCAGAGGCTGATCTTTGCCGGGAAGCAGCTGGAAGATGGGCGTACCCTGTCTGACTACAACATCCAGAAAGAGTCCACCCTGCACTTGGTCCTGCGCTTGAGGGGAGGTGTCTAAGTTTCCCATTCTAAGCTTTCAACAAATTTCATTGCACTTTTCTTTCAATAAAGTTGTTGCATTTCCCCCCCGCCAAAAAAAAAAAATCCCTGGCCCAAGGGAGGGATTTTGGAAGGGTCAGGGTGTTAACAGATGGTTAACAGGTGTTCTCAAGGTTCCATCTGGGTATGGAGCTCCCTCTCAGCAAGCCTACATGGATGCAGCGGGGGCCACAATGTAGAATGAAGCTAATGACAGAGTATTTACCCTTAGGTTACTTTAGGCAACTTTCCAAATCTGATTTTTCCTGGACTATAGGAGGGACCACCCCCGTTGGATAGGTGGTCCTTCCTTTCCCAGGGGTAGCTGTTGCTTGGCACAGGACTGCAATAGCCCATATAGCCTATGGCTAGGAGCAGTGAGAGTTATAAGAAATACCTGTATAGCTCAATAATGGAACACCTTGGTGGAAAGGGCATGGAGAGGGATTTAGCTCTCCTAACAAGCATGAGAGCTCGCGAGATGAGAGGAGTGATGAATTGGCAGTCTCTACACCTGTGGCATTGAGAGGCACGAGATCAGCCTCATATTAGGCTGGAGGAGCAGGCAGTCGGGAGCATGCACATTCTATCACGGACCGGCTTACTCTGACTGTCTCCTCTCCTGCCTGCAGAACACCAGCACGGCGTCTCTCTGCTGAAGATCAGCAAGCTCTACTAAAGACTAAGCTCTATCTATTCTAAGAAGACTGCTTTACTCTCTGTAAGACTCTCTCTCTCTGTCTCTCTCTGTCTCTCTCTCTCTCTCTCATGCTGAAGTAGATAGCCCTCAGGCACCTAAAAGAAATGGTTCCTGAGCAAGGTAGCTAGTGGTCCACATCTGGAACCTACTTAAGTAGGGCCGAGACCTGCCCAGTCCTGGACCCTGACACAGGACTAAAGATGGGGCAGCACCAAGACAGAGAGACAGCCTTGTTCTTCTTCCCAGGTGGGGCAATTGCTGGAGGCAGCAACAATCCAGAGAAAGCACCCTTGTCCCTAGAAAAGCTGGAGATATTGGCCAAAACCTAGTAGGAAGGGAGCTGAAGAAGTAATGTATCTTTTGGTTAAGTGATTTGAAAATATCCTACCAAAGAAAACAGAACCTGGTATACCAGGGCCAAGAAACTCATTTGGCCATTGCTATGATCTAAATGTTTTCATCATCCCCAAATTCGTATGTTGAAACCTAAATCCCCAAGGTGCTGGTATTAGGAGATGAGGCCCTTTGGGTGGATATTAGATTATGTAAGGAGAGTCCTTCTGATGGGATTAGAAACTTAACAAACAGACCCCATGGAGGTACTCTGCCCTTTCACCATATGAGGGGAAGCTCGGAGGCATCATGAGGAAAAGGCAGGTTCTCATCATGGAACAGAATAGTCAGCCCTCCTCCCGTGAATGGAGATGGGCTATTTAAGATGGGCTATTTAAGATGGGCTATTTATTGATAGTGGGCTATTTAAGATATTTAAGAAAAGGAATGGTCTAGAAGAGAATTCTGTCCCTTCAAACATTTCCTATGCTTTCTGGAACTGAAACCTGCTTCCCTGACTGGGGCCAGTGGTCAGAGGGGCCAGGTAATGTCTTTTGTTCTTTGTGTGGGAGGAGTCTGGCGCAGCTTTGCTCTCAGGATCGAGGCCCTGTGCATATGGGCAGAGGTCGTGGCTTTGTCTTGGGCAGAAGGCAGATCTGGGATGATTAGAATCACTAACTGTAGCTGAATGACCATAGGCTAGAACTGATGGCCCTCCCTTTAAAAGCTGTGTACCTCTGCTCATGTGCAGGATGAGGGCATTCAAGCATTATTCCCCCTCTTCTTTTGCTAGCAAATTAATACACTTGTCTTCTCTTCAAAACACATGTCCTACCTCAGATGCGATCTCAAGGGCAAGTGCCAAGAGTTTCAGTAACAAACGGACACTGAATCTGCTGAAATCCTAGGCTGGACTCCCCAGCTCCCAGAACTGTGAGAAATCAATGTTTGCTGTTTGTAAGTCACCCTCTTTATTGCATTTTGTTATAACAACCTGAGTGCACTAAGCCAGCAGTAAAGATACTATGACCACATAATATTATGTGTATTTGTTCATTAAAATAGAATAGTTTTTGAATCTTTAAGCTGTACCAAGCTTGTAATAAATGCTGAAGGCATCATAGTAGTAACTACAAAACATGATCTAATTTTTTGATCTAATTCCTAGAATTTACATTTGAAAGGGAAGATAAGCGACAAACTAGTAAGCGAAGAAGGAAGCAATTAGAAATTTTCCCAAACAAAAGGTGAAAGAAAAATTTGAAAAGTAATTTAGACAATAGGGTCAGGGACAGAGCTCTCTGAGGACTAACGGTTAAACTGATGGGTGAAAACAAGATGGCCACGGAACAAACAATGGCCCGGGGTCCGCAGAATGTCAGGGCACGTCGTTTGTTTCATTTTGTGAGAAAATATAACCATTGTCTTAAATACTTTATAAATTTGGACCATTATTGTTATGTAGAAAATATATATTTTCAAATTATCTGAATTTATTGGATATTTAAATATTTGACACCATAGCCTTAAAACAAAACTTAAGTATTCAACTCATAAGAAGTGGAAAATTACTTTCCAGAATAAGAACGTTCCTGAACTTTATTGTACTTGAAAATATGCAAAGTATATGCATTATGAAACCTTGATGAATTTTACTTTAATTATTATTCTCAGACCACAAAATGTCTTATTTTTGTTCTTGCAGAAAGGACCCTGGGGCGGTGCCTGTGGCTCGGTGAGCAGGGCGCCGGCCCCATATACCGAGGGTGGCGGGTTCAAACCCAGCCCCGGCCAAACTGCAACAACAAAAAAAAATAGCCAGGCGTTGTGGCGGGCGCCTGTAGTCCCAGTTACTTGGGAGGCTGAGGCAGGAGAATCGCCTAAGCCCAGGAGTTGGAGGTTGCTGTGAGCTGTGTGATGCCACGGCACTCTACCGAGGGCAATAAAGTGAGACTCTACCTCTACCAAAAAAAAAAAAAAAAAAGAAAGGACCCTGTAGACTGTGTTTCTAGGAAATGAAATAACGGACCATAACACAATCTGTCTCAAAACTTTCATAGTGACCTATGTGCAGTGAAAAGATTACTTTTGTTCGGAATATATATCCTGTAAAGTTGTTTCATGGGCCTCCAGGTTGTCAGGTCAGAAGCATTTGTCTGAAGGAAATACTATGATTGATGAATAGAGGCATAAACACATAAACTTTCACATAAACTTGTGAAAGTGTTGGTATAAATGAGAAAGCATATGTCATCTATAAATCATATCTAACATTTAGTCACCTCTGCCCTAAATCCAGTCCTTAAAAACAGATGATTACAGCAATGCACTTACCTAAAAGATGGTAGTATGATGGTGAGGCAAGAAATTAAATATTTATGCAGATTAGGCTGGGCCTTTAGCTTAAGGCAAGAGTAATTTTAAAGGATTTTATTTTATTATTTTATCAATACAAAATATTTGTTCACATTTATGGGTTACTTGTGATGTTTTGTTACAAACATGGAATGATCAAGTCATGGCATTTAGGGCATCCGTCACCTTGAATGTTTGTCATTTCCATGGCTTGGGAGCATTTGAAGACCTCTCCCCTGGCTATTTTGAAATGCAGTGGAATCCTCTGTAAGTTGATCATCTATGGAACTGGTCAACACAAGGAATTAGGCCTCCTGTACTATATGTACATGTGCTGCATGTCCAGTCTATGAAAATTAGGTCAATTTAGGAGGTGGTCGACTATGGAGGTTCTACTATAGAATTATCGTTAACTAGGATCACCCTGCTTTGTTATTGAACATTATAGCATATTACTTTTATCTAATTATATGTTTGTACTCATTAGCCAACCTCTCTTCATAGCCCACCCCCCCACACACACACCCTTTTCAGCCTCTGGTATCTATCTACTACCCTTGACCTTCATGAAGTCACCTTTTTAACCTCTTACATACGAGAGAACACACGAAAACAGGCACTATTCTTCCTTCTGTACCTGGTTTATTTCATGTACTACAACGGTTTCAGTTCAATCCATATTGTTGCAAATGACATGATTTCATTCGTTTTTATGGCTAGAGAATATTACATCATATGTTTATTATATTTTTTAATTTATTCCTTGGTTCAGAGACACTTAGGTCAATTTCGTGTATTAATTATTGTGAATAGAGTTGCAATTAATATGGGGACGTAGGTATCCCTTTTACGTTTATCTATTGATTTCTTCTTTCTTCTTTTTTTCTTTTGATAAATACCTAATAGAAAGATTAATGGATCATAGCACAGTTGTATTTTTAGTCTATTAAGAAATCTCCATAGCATTTTTCATAGTGGCTTTACTAATTTTCATTCCCACTGACAATGTGTAAAAGTTGAATTTCAATTACAGTAGAACTTCCATAGTTGACCACCTGCTTATACTGACCACCTTCTTAAGTTGACCTAATTTTCATAGACAAGGCATATAGCACACGAACATATCAGTACAGTAGGCCTACTTCCTTCTGTTCGCCACCTCCATATGTTGACCAGTTTATTACAGTTCCTTGGTTGGTCAATTTACAAAGGTTCTACTATATTTTGATTGGCTCAAAGTTAAATTGATATTTTCTGTGAATAGTATATTAAAATGACAAAAATGGGCCCAGGGCTTGTAGTTCAGTGAGTAGGGCTCCAGCTATATACACCAGGGCTGGCAGGTTCGAACCTAGCCCGGGCCTGCCAAACAACAATGACAACTACAACCGAAAAATAGCTGGGCATTGTGGCAGGCACCTGTAGTCCCAGCTACTTGGGAGGCTGAGGCAAGTGAATCACTTAAGCCCAAGAGTTTGGAGTTGCTGTGAGCTGTGATGCCACAGCACTCCACTGAGGGTGACAAAGTGAAACTGTATTGAAAATAAATACATGAATAAATAAATAAATAAATATTTTAAAAATGATAAAAATAGAAAATGATGTTTTAAGATGTATTCAAGTGAAGGGACAGCAGGAATAAAGAAAAAAATCTGCACTAAGGTGACTGATGTGTAATTGAAGTAAATAGTAAACAAGAGAGACACAAGGGGAAAATATTAAGAGTCTAATTGAAGGAATTCACTCTGAGTTGAGGATTCATGACTAAAATAGACATCTTAAAAGTGGCTTTGAAAATTTTAACTGAAGCATTTGTGAAGCTGTCGCTTAGGAAACTGAGACTATAGGATATCACTAAGAAAAAACACGCAAAATTGATGCCATGAAGTAATTACGATATTCTGTTTTCTTTAGCTATCAGCCACTGCTTCTTTAAGGGGTATAGGCAAGTATTAAAATTAAACCATATGGAATCCAACACCTCTAGAATTCCAAGTGCCTGTTCCTTAGTGTAAGCACAGTTTTCACGGGGTGGGCAGCATCTTACCCCCTCATGATTGGTTCAGTGAGCCTTGAGGGGTGAGGGTGCTCATGGTCATGGGGACCCAGATCAAACAGTTTTGCTGTTTTTGTGTCTTTGGGGCTGTTAGGGGACCTGTTAGGAGTAGGTGGGCTGGGAATCAGTTTCTATCATCCAGACGTAATGTTCAGACGGATGGCTTTCTTGCTACGCCATGACATCTACTAGTTGTTGAGTACAGCTGGTCACTATGGCCAATTCTTTACAAATTACTGCTTTTCTTCAATAGCAGATTCCATATTTTTTTCAATCATATTTAAAACAATTAAGTGGAATTTGAATATTTGTAGCTAGAGTACATTTGCCCTGTAGGTTTATAATTCACCTTTTCAACAGGTTAGTTTCTAAAATAGAAAGCTTGGCTCTCAGACCTATTTTTTCTGAGGATACTGTATTATCATACAACATCCTCCAGGGACCTTTCCCTTGAGGTGGGTGTCAGTCCCTCCCACCTCAACCACCAAGTCTGCTCCATGAATTTTTTGATGCTTTGCAGTTGCCACATTCTCTATTCAGTTTCCTTTCAGTAATGTAAATACACATAAGGAGCTCAGATTTCTCAGAGAAATTTTACTTTCTCTTTCCTGAGAACTGCTGGCTCTTCCTATCGCTTGGAGGGAAACTAGTTGGAGTAAAGACACAGGGCAGTAATTTGTGTCAATAGTCTTTCTATTACTTTGATGACTGTGCTTGAAATCCACTCCTCTTCATTTGACAATATTTACCTATAATCTGGTTTTTATCACACAAAATCAGGGCTATGCTTTCCTCTGTATTTGCTAATATGCAGGGTGTCCCAAAATTTACCCCTAATGTCACCAAAAATAGGGAAAACTGAAAATTGTAGCTAAATATATCTTTATTTACAAAATACTTATTAAAAAAATTTACAAAGAGGTAGCCAACATGTAGAGAATATTTTGTAAATATATTGCAGAATTTTGTAGTGAACATTTTATAAATGAAGTTACTTTTAACTACGATCTCCCATTTTCATCACACATGGCCACTCTAGGGTGACTTTTGAGACAACCCAAAGTCTCTTTTGTTTTCCATATACCAGTAAGGAATTCAGCACATTTTCCTCCTATTCCTCTAAATTCTCAATGACATTTGTGGACTTTATCTTTCCTTTTGATGCAACTTCCATCAATAAAATTTTGGGAAGTAAATTCATGTGTTTTGTCTACCATCTTGAATTACAGGTTATTTTTCCATAAATTTAACCTTCCTGCATTATCTATCCAATGCTCATCTATTTTGAATGAATGTTAAAAAAATAGAGCACTCCTACATAAAATTTACTAATTTTTGAAATTTAAAATTTAACAGAAGTGACACTCCATGTAAAGGAAATGGAGAGAATTGTCAAGTTATAAAAAGGAGAAAGTATAGTTAATTATTTATATTATTTATTTCATCTCAGTCTCAAACTAAGATGACCATTTGGAAGTGATTATCAACTAAAGTAGATTTGAGTATGTAGGTATTAATTTCAATTAACAGTAGATTTTTATTTAGTGCATAAATAGGATATTATATATTTTATATTTTATTATATTATATATTTTATTAAGGATTTCTTATTTCAAACTTCTGTGATAAAGTCCTCTCAGACTTAAATGATGTTAGCTTATTCTAACAAGCTGTTAGATTTCCAAGGAAGAAGTTTATTTCTTTTAAATAGATAGAATAATAGATGATGAAGTATTATCTAAAAATTTCTCCTCTCCTTCAACTTTTTGTAAGCATGGAGGTGTTTTCTGCTCAGTAGAATTTACATGATAAATTCTTCCTTTATTTATTATTTGCCTTTGCCTTTTGTTTTTGTTGTAAGCTATTGCAACTTTTTGGAAGTTGATAGTATATAAAAATAAATCCTGTTTAGACATATAGAGTTTTTCTTTATTAATTTTTCAGACTAAAAATGATCTTCCCCTTTCTCTTTTTGTAGGAGGAAGAAAAATCTATAACATAATGTGTCTTATTTTCTGGCAAAAAAAGAGCAACTGAGTTATTGTGTAGATAGAGAGTGGAATCATTAGGCTACTTTCTAATACTATAGCATCTTAGGGGACGTTTCTGTTTTAACATTTTGGACTCTTTGATCTCACCGTCTCCATGTGCTCTTCAGCCAAGAATGATCTTTTAAGTTATCCATGCCCTACTCTTTTTATAATAAATGACTGATTAAAATGAAATGTTTTCTAATGTTGTTAAAATACTAAATATGCCTAATTACAGAAAATATTTCAAAAACTTTCATTTCTGAAGAAAATGAAATTTAGATCAACATCAATATAAAATGTCATTTTGACTAGCATAGCAATTTCATTTACCTAAACAAATAAAATAAAATGAATTTTAATGGTTTCTTTCAGAGTAATGGATTATGATGACTATTATAAACTAGTAAACTCATCTATCATGGCAACCCTTTGAAGTAACTATCTTCATTTGGCACATATTAAGGAAATTAATTCTGCATCTTTATTCAGCATAATTTGCCTGTGAAATATATTTTAGAAATATAATGCAGGCATACCTCAAAGATATTGTGGATTTGGTTGCAAAACACTACAACAAAGTAAATCATAGTATATGTAAAAGTCATGTTTACATTAAATTGTGGTCTACTTGGTGTGCTACAGCACTGTATTTATCAAAATAGTAAGTATACCATCCCTTAGTTGAAAAATACCTTATTGCTGAAAAATGCTAATAATCAACTGAATTTTCAGAGTCACAATAGTTTTATGACAGAGGGTCTTTGTCTCTATGTTGAAGACTCCTGACTGATCAGGATGGGGGTTATTGAAGGTTGAAATGGCACTAACAATTGCTTACAATAAGACAATAGTGAAGTAGGCACATCCATGGACTATTCCTTTCATGAAAGATTTCTCTGGAGCATGCAATGCTGTTTGATAGTATTTGGCCCATGTTAGAGTTCTTTCCAAACTATAATCAATCCTTTCAATACTGTTGCTGCTTTATCAATTAACTACATTTTCTATAATATTGTAAATCCTTTATTGTTGTTTCAACAACAGCCAAAGAATCTTTACCAGGAGCAGATTTCATTTTAGGAAACCACTTTCTGAGGAAGCCATCTATGACAAACCCACAGCCAATATCATACCAAATTTGGTAAAACTGGAAGGCTTTCTACTTAGAACTGAAACCAGACAATGATGTCTATTATCACCACTACTATTTAACATAGTTCTGGAAGTTCTAGCCAATGCAATCAGGCAAGAGAAGAATATTAAGTGCATTCAAATGGCACCAGAGAAGGTCAAATGCTTGTTCTTTGTTGATGATGTGATCTTATACTTAGAAAACCCCAGAGACTCAAACCACAAGACTCTTGGAAGTGATCAAAAAATGTAGTAATGTCTCAGAACATAAAATCAATGTCCACAAATTAGGAGCCTGTGTGTATGTTAATAACAGTCACATTGTGAAATGGATCAAGGACACAATACCCTTCAGAGTAGCTTCAAAGAAAATGAAATACATGGGAATATATCTAACAAAGGAGGTGAAGGACCTCTACGCAGACAATTATGAAATGCTAAGAAACAAAATATCAGAAGACATATACCATACTTGAGGCTGGGAAGAAGCGACATTGTTAAAATGTCTATGCTATCCAAATAATCTATAGATTTAATGAAATCTACATTTAAATGCCAATATAATACTTTTCAGAACTTTAAAAAATACTTCTTGTACTATATAAAATCAGGAAAAACACCTGTGTAGCCAAGGCAATACTTAGGAATAAAAACAAAGCTGGAGGCATCACTCTACCAGACTTCGGTTTGTATTACAAGTCCACAGTAATCAGAATAGCATGGTATTGACACAAAATAGAGACATTAGATCTGTGGAACAGAAAAGATAAACTAGAGATAAAACCAGCTGCTCATCACATTCTGATCTTTGATAATTCAAACGAAAGCATATACCGGGGAAAAGAATCCCTATTGAAAACATGGTGAGGAGGGGAGGAGACAAGATGGCTGACTGAAGCCAGCTTTCCACAGAGGCTCCCATCCAGAAGGAGAGTTAAAGGACAAAAATTCAGCAAGTAACCTGGTGGATTTGAGCTGCACTAAGAGAGAAGGTTGTAGAACGCACGTCAACTCTGCTGAGGCAAGCTGCGACCACAAGGATACAAACAAAAGGTACAAAATCCATCACCAAGCAGACGGGAATCCCCTCCCCCATGAGAATGGCTCAGAGTGCCCCACAAACAACTGGGCAGAGTTCACAGGTCCTCCCATTGCACTCCACTGGAGAGACCCTTTAAAAACTGGACCTACCTCCCCTACTAGGGTGCCACGGCATCCTTCTGCCAGGCATAAAACTGTGTAAAGTGTATGTAGTCTCTACCTGGAATTCTGAGCTCCCAGCGCTCCCCTTCACTCACACTGGGGACTGTAGGCCAGTCCTGGTCGGTCGGCGGAGAGGGGACTGCGCTGGAGTGGCAGTTCCCTGAAGCACAGTGCGACAGCTGTCTTTTGGTGACAATACAGCCAGGCATAAAACTGTGTAAAGCTGTGTGTGTTCTCTGCCCGCAACCCCAGGCTCCCAGCGCTCCCCGCACTCACCTCTGCTGTCGCTCCAAGGTCTGCAGGCCTGTCCCCCAGGGGTCCAGACTCTTGGGCGATTGCTCAAGGGGTGTAGACAGTGCTGGGCTGCAGCTGGTTGGTGCAGACTCTGGGGTACAGGAGCTGAGAGAGGACGGTTGGCTGGAGGGGAGCTACACCGGAGCAGCCGTTGCCTGAGCCATAAAGCAGCAGACCACTTTTGCTAGCAATATGGCTCACTACCGAATACTCTGAAGTCACACCCCCTGTCTCCCTGGGCAATCAGAGACTCTGAGTTTGCCTGAGGCAACTCCAACTGGCAAACCAGGGAAACTCCCAGGGTGGGGCTGACCCAGAGGTCCGCTTTACTAAAGCTAAGACACACCTGGCCCTCAGGGGATCATCAGCCTATAGACAATACAAGAGCAAAGACAAGCTAATTTGGAGCTCAATTCAGCTTCTCTTCTGCAGGGGAACTGCAAAGTTGTTCTGTTCTGTTCTGTCAGTAACATTAATCGGGGGGAGACTGGACCTGAGTGAAAACCCCTCAACCTTCATCAAGTGCCCGAGGCTGTCAGGCCTAACCTCCTCCTGCTGGAGAGAGGCAGAGCAAAGCAGCCTGGCAGACTTCCTTGTGATTCAGGCAGGTACAAACTCCTGGAGTACCAATTCACTACAGGCAACTGGGTAAGACAACTACAGGGCTATCAGTGACTGGGTGTGAAGTGGTGCAAGGTGGGGAAGGAGGCAGCAACCTTCCCAGACTGATTTATTGGCTGGGTGGCTTCTCCTGACTCCACGCAGCACTGGAGCAAGCCACACCAGAGTAGTCACCAGACCCCTGTGATCCAGTTCCCAGAGACCTCTTAAATTCTCTCACCCAAGACAGGTGCAGACTGAGACAATTGATTTGGACCTTTTTGAACTGAACCAATCGCCTGAGGACAAATCAGGTGGTGCCCTGGGTGCACGGTGGTAGGAAGGTTTGATTTTTCTTTTCCAATTGTTTGCCGGTGGGGGGCAGGGTGACTTAATTGCTGATATTTCTCCACAGCTGAGACTTCAATCCAAAGTATCTGTTTCACTAGGGTGGAACAGAAACCAGCTGAAAACAAGACAGAACCACTTAGCCCCACCACACCAGACAGGGCCACAGTTTCTCAGGCCACAACACTGTACAGCCCTTGAAAAAGCCCCAGGGGAAAAAATCAGAGGGAGTAAAACAACCATGGGGTGAAATCAGCAGAAAAACTCTGGTAACATGAATAACCAGAATAGATCAACCCCCCCAAGGAAAGCTATGGCAGATGCAATTGAAGATCCCATTCATAAACAACTGGCTGAGATGTCAGAAATCGAATTCAGAATTTGGATTGCAGACAAGATTAACAAAGTGGAATTAGCAATTCGAGGAGAAATTCAAAAATTTTCTCAGGGATTTAACGAATTTAGGGACAAAACTACCATAGACTTAGACACACTGAAGCAAGAATTTGCAGCCCTCAAAGATATGAAAAATACAGTAGAATCCCTCAGCAACAGAATGGAGCAAGCAGAAGAAAGGATTTCTGACATCGAACATGAAGCCTTTCAATGCTCCCAAACTCTCAAAGAGAAAGACAAATGGAGAGCAAAAACGGATCATTCTCTCAGAGAGCTCTGGGATAATTCGAAGAAGGCGAATATCTGAATCATAGGAGTTCTAGAAACAGATGAAGTGGCCTCGCTGGGCACAGAGGCCCTTCTGCATGAAATTATGAAAAATAATTTTCCAGACATGCCTAGAGATTCTGAAATTCAGATAGCGGACATCTTCAGAACCCCAACACGACTCAACCCCAATAAGACATCCCCCAGGCATATCATAATTAACTTCACTAAAGTTAATATGAAGGAGAAAATCCTCAGAGCTGCCAGGAGAAAGAAAACCATTACCTTCAAAGGGAAGAATATTAGAATGACTGCAGATCTCTCTGCTGAATGGTTTCAAGCCAGAAGAGGGTGGTCACCGACTTTTAATCTCCTAAAACAAAATAACTTTCAACCCCGGATCTTGTATCCAGCTAAACTGAGTTTCATTTATGATGGAGAAATTAAATACTTTAATGACATTCATGTGTTGAAGAAATTTTCCATAACAAAACCAGCTCTTCAGGATATTCTCAGACCTATCCTCCATAATGACCAACCCAATCCTATACCACAAAAGTAAACTCACTCAGAAACTTTGAATCAAACTCCATTTTCCACACTGGTGAAAGGATTAAAAATGGCCACTGGACTTTTGAAAAACTCGATACCCAAAACTTCACCAGACTTATCAATATTCTCCATTAATGTGAATGGCTTAAACTGTCCTCTAAAGAGGCATAGGTTAGCTGATTGGATACAAAAACTCAGGCCAGATATTTGTTGCATACAAGAGTCACATCTTAACTTAAAAGACAAATACAGACTCAGGGTGAAAGGAAGTCGTCCATATTTCAGGCAAATGTAATCAGAAAAAAGCAGGTGTTGCAATTTTATTTGCAGATACAATAGGCTTTAAACCAACAAAAGTAAGGAAGGACAAGAATGGTCTCTTCATATTTGTTAAGGGTAATACTCAATATTATGAGATCTCAAATATTAATATCTATTCACCCAACCAGAATGCACCTCAATTTATAAGAGAAACTCTAACAGACATGAGCAACTTGATTTCCTCCAGCTCCATAATTGTCGGAGATTTCAACACTCCTTTGGCAGTGCTGGATCGATCCTCCAAGAAGAAGCTGAGCAAAGAAATCTTAGATTTAAACCTAACCAGCCGACATTTGGATTTAGCAGACATCTACAGAACACTTCATCCCAACAAAACTGAATACACATACTTTTCATCAGCCCATGGAACTTACTCCAAAATCAATCACATCTTAGGTTACAAGTCTAACCTCAGTAAATTTAAAGGAATAGAAATCATTCCATGCATCTATTCAGACCACCATGGAATAAAACTTGAGCTGAGTAACAACAGGAATCTGCATACTCATACAAAAACATGGAGGTTAAATAACCTTATGCTGAAGGATAGCTGGGTCAGAGATGAGATTAAGAAAGAAATCACCAATGTTTTGGAACAAAACGACAATGAAGACACGAACTATCCGAACCTCTGGGACACTGCAAAGGCAGTTCTAAGAGGGAAATTTATAGCACTGCAAACCTTCCTTAAGAGAACGGAAAGAGAGGAAGTTAACAACTTAATGGGACATCTAAAGCAACTGGAAAAGGAAGAATATTCCAACCCCAAACCCAGTAGAAGAAAAGAAATAACCAAAATTAGAGCAGAATTATATGAAATTGAAAACAAAAGAATAATACAACAGATCAATAAATCAAAAAGCTGGTTTTTCAAAAAGGTCAATAAAATAGATAAACCTTTGGCCAACCTAATCAGGAAAAAAGGAGTAAAATCTCTAATCTCATCAATCAGAAACAACAAAGACGAAATAACAACAGACTCCTCAGAAATCCAAAAAATCCTTAATGAATATTACAAGAAACTTTATTCTCAGAAATATGAAAATCTGAAGGAAATTGACCAATACTTGGAAGCACGTCACCTTTCAAGACTTAGCCAGAATCAAGTGGAAATGTTGAGCAGGTCCATATCAAGTTCAGAAATAGCATCAACCATACAAAACCTCTCTAAAAAGAAAAGACCAGGACCAGATTGTTTCAGGTCTGAATTCTACCAAACCTTTGAAGAGGAATTAGTACCTATATTACTCAACCTGTTCCAAAAGGTAGAAAAAGAAGGAAGACTACCCAACACGTTCTATGAAGCAAACGTCACCCTGATCCTCAAACCAGGAAAAGACCCAACAAGAAAAGAAAATTATAGACCGATATCACTAATGAATATAGATGCAAAAATATTCAGTAAGATCCTAACAAACAGAATACAGCAACACATCAAACAAATTATACATCATGACCAAGTTGGTTTTATCCCAGGGTCTCAAGGCTGGTTCAATATATGTAAATCTATAAATGTAATCCAGCACATAAACAACTTAAAAAAGAAAGACCATATGATTCTCTCAATCGATGCAGAAAAAGCTTTTGATAATATCCAGCATCCCTTCATGATCAGAACACTTAAGAAAATCGGTATAGAAGGGACATTTCTTAAACTGATAGAGGCCATCTACAGCAAACCCACAGCCAATATCATATTGAATGGAGTTAAATTGGAATCATTTCCACTCAGATCAGGAACCAGAGAAGGCTGCCCATTGTCTCCATTGCTTTTTAACATTGTAATGGAAGTTTTAGCCACTGCAATTAGGGAAGAAAAGGCGATCAAGGGTATCCATATAGTATCAGAAGAGATCAAACTTTCGCTTTTCGCAGATGATATGATAGTATATCTGGAAAACACTAGGGACTCTACTACAAAATTTTTAGAAGTGATCAAGGAATACAGCAGCATCTCAGGTTACAAAATCAACATTCATAAATTGGTAGCCTTTATATATACCAACAACAGTCAAGTTGAAAAAACAGTTAAGGACTCTATCCCATTCAGAGTAGTGCCAAAGAAGATGAAATATTTGGGAATTTATCTAACAAAGGACGTGAAAGATCTCTATAAAGTGAACTATGAAACTCTAAGAAAAGAAATAGCTGAAAATATCAACAAATGGAAAAACATACCATGCTCATGGCTGGGAAGAATCAATATTGTTAAAATGTCTATACTACCCAAAGCAATATATAATTTCAATGCAATCCCTATTAAAGCTCCACTGTCATACTTTAAAGATCTTGAAAAAACAATACTTTGTTTTATATGGAATCAGAAAAAACCTCGAATAGCCAAGACATTACTCAGAAATAAAAACAAAGCAGGAGGAATTATGCTACCAGACCTCCGACTATACTACAAATCAATTGTGATCAAAACGGCATAGTATTGGCACAAAAACAGAGAAGTAGATGTCTGGAACAGAATAGAGAACCAAGAGATGAATCCAGCTACTTACCGTTATTTAATCTTCGACAAGCCAATTAAAAACATTCAGTGGGGAAAAGATTCCCTATTTAACAAATGGTGCTGGGTGAACTGGCTGGCAAACTGTAGAAGACTGAAACTGGACCCACACCTTTCACTATTAACTAAGATAGACTCTCATTGGATCAAAGATTTAAACTTAGGACATGAAACTATAAAAATACTAGAGGAGAGTGCAGGGAAAACCCTTGAAGAAATCGGGCTGGGCGAGTATTTTATGAGGAGGACCCCCCGGGCAATTGAAGCAGCTTCAAAAATACACTACTGGGACTTGATCAAACTAAAAAACCTCTGCACAGCCAAGAACACAGTAAGTAAAGCAAGCAAACAGCCCTCAGAATGGAGGAAGATATTTGCATGTTATGTCTCTGACAAAGGTTTAATAACCAGATTCCACAGAGAACTCAAATGCATTAGCAAGAATAGAACAAGGGATCCCATCGCAGGCTGGACAAGGGATTTGAAGAGAAACTTCTCTGAAGAAGACAGGCACGCAGCCTTCAGACATATGAAAAAATGCTCATCATCTTTAATCATCAGAGAAATGCAAATCAAAACTACTTTGAGATACCATCTAACTCCAGTGAGACTAGCCTATATCACAAAATCCCAAGACCAGAGATGTTGGTGTGGATGCGGAGAAAAGGGAACACTTTTGCACTACTGGTGGGAATGCAAATTAATACATTCCTTTTGGAAAGAGATATGGAGAACACTTAGAGTTCTAAAAATAGATCTGCCATTCAATCCTGTAATCCCTCTACTGGGCATATACCCAGAAGTCCAAAAATCACATCATAACAAAGATATTTGTACCAGAATGTTTATTGCAGCTCAATTCATAATTGCTAAGTCATGGAAGAAGTCCAAGTGCCCATCGATCCACGAATGGATTAATAAATCATGGTACATGTACACCATGGAATATTATGCAGCCTTAAAGAAAGATGGAGACTTACCTCTTTCATGTTTACATGGATGGAGCTGGAACATATTCTTCTTAGTAAATTATCTCAAGAATGGAAGAAAAAGTACCCAATGTACTCAGCCCTACTATGAAACTATAGGGTTTTCACATGAAAGCTATAACCCAGTTACAACCTGAGAATGGGGGAAAGGGAAGTGAGGGAAGGAGGTCGGTAGAGGGAAGGGGATTGGTGGGATTACACCAGTGGTGCATCTTACAAGAGTATATGTGAAACTTGGTAAACAGTCTGTAAAGCTAGTGGATGATGCCCCAATGATCATATCAATGTACACAGCTATGATTTAAAAAAACAAAAAATGAAAACATGGTGAGGCAGGAACTGGATAACCATTTGTAAAAGACTGAAACTGGACCCACACTTTACACCACTTACAAAAATTGACTCAAGATGGATGAAAGATTGAAATCTAAGACATGAAATGATAAAAATCCTAGAAGAAAGCCTGGGAAAAACTCTTGATGTTATTGGCCCAGGGAATGATTTTATAAAGAAGACTCCATTGGCAATCACAATAAAAGCACAAAAAAGAATTAATTAAACTAAAAAGCTTCTGCACAGCTAAGGACACATCAATTAAAGCAAACAGACAACATTCAGAATGGAAAAAGATATTTGCATGTTACAAATCTGGCAAAGGGTTGATAACTAGTCTACATAGAACTCAAATTAATCACAAAAAAAGAGCAAACAGACCCTATCATTGAGCAAGAGACATCAACAGAACCCTCTCTGAAGAAAGAAGAATGGCTAAGAAACACCTGAAAAAATGTTCACTATCCCTAATCAGAGAAATGTCAGTCAAAACCACCCTGGAATATCACCTAACCCCAGTGAGAACAGCCACATATTGTTGCAGATTCTGGCGTGGATGTGGAGAGAAAGGAACACTTTTACATTGTTTACACTAATACAGCCTGTTTACACTTTTACACTCATACAGCCTCTTTGTAAAGAAGTATGGAGAATCCTCAAAGAACACAAAATAGACCTTCCATTGGATCCCACTATCTCCTTATTGAGTATCTACCTAGAAGAAAAAAAAAATATTTATCAAAAAGACTGCAGATTCCTTACCTCTTCAGTCTTAATAAAAAGTGTCAGTGCCTTGCTCTGGATGAGGCTGTGGCTTCAGGGAATGTTGTGACTGCTTTGATCTTCTATCCAGAGCACACAAACTTTCTCCATATCAGCAAAAAGGCTGTTTTGGCTGATATCATTTGTGTTCATACTTTTAATTTCATCCCAGAAATTCTCCTTTTCATTCCAATTGGTTAAGTATTTGGCACATGAAGTGTAGCTTTTGGCCTATCTCAGCTTATGACACGCCTTCATCACTAATTTTGATTAAGTTTCGCCTTTGATTTCAAGAGAGAGACATGAGATTTTTCATTTTACATGAACACTTATTGACCATTGCAGGGTTATTTATTGCCCTGATTTGAATGTGGTTGTGTCAGGGAGTGGGGAAGCCTGAGAATAGGAAGAAAAATGAGGAAATGGCTTGTTGGCGGAGCAGTGGAACATGGACAGCATTTATTGATCGGGTTTGCCATTTTACGTGGACATGGTTCATAGTGTCCTAATTATAGTAGTAATGAAAGATCACTGATCAAAGATCACAACAAATAATAAGAAAAACGTTTGGAATATTATGAGACTTAACAAAATGTGACATAGAGTCATGAAGTAAGCAGATACTATTGGAAGAATGAGTCCAAGTGACTTAATCAACATGAGGCAGAGGCAGACTTTGAATTTGTAAAAATGCACTGTCTGTGAAGTCCAGGAGTCAAGTGCAGGGAAATGAGCTATGCTTGTTGTAGCAGCCTGTATAGCCTATGGCTAGGAGGAGTGAGAGTTATAAGAAATACCTGTATAGCTCAAAAATGGAACACTTTGGTGAAAAGGGCATGGAGAGGGATTTAGCCCTCCTAACAAGCATGAGAGCGCGTGAGATGAGAGCAGTGGTGAATTGGCAGTCTCTACACCTGTGGCGTTGAGAGGCAGGAGATCAGCCTTATATTAGGCTGGAGGAGAAGGCAGTTGGGAGCATGCGCATTCTATCATGGACCCACTTACTCTGACTCCTCTCCTGCCTGCAGAATACCAGCACGGCGTCTCTCTGCTGAAGATTACCAAGCTCTACTAAAGACTAAGATCTATCTTTCTAAGAAGACTGCTTTACTCTCTCTAAGACACACTCTCTCTCTCCAGCTAAAGTAAATAGCCCTCAGGCACCTAACAGACCTGAACAAGGTAACTCAGTGGTCTGCGTCTGCAACCTAGTTAATCCGGGCTGAGACCTGGCCAGTCCTGGGCCCTGACAAGTGGTGTCAGGAATGAGGTGTGACAGCTTGTGTTTAGAGGTTTTCTGCCACCACATGTGATCCAAGTTAATTTTTTTCCCTCTGTATACTTATCCCCTAGTTTCAAATAGCTCATCAAATGTCAAGTCTCTCCTTAAACTACTGTTAAAATCCCACCAGGACTGAGTCTGCATCGTGAAAGCCCAGGGTATTTGACCCATGTTGTGACTCTCATTTTTCTCTTCTTTTCATTAAACATGTGTTTGGACTTGCCTTACCTGTGTCTTTAAAGAAAATTCTTCTTTCAGTGCACATTCTTCTCTCATCCAGATTCTATTCTACACAGTATCTATTTTAGTGTCATATATATTATAAGCATTTAAGAAATCGAAGTTGAAATATATACTTATGACGTTCAAACTTTTTTTTTTTTTTGTAGAGACGGAGTCTCACTGTACCGCCCTCGGTAGAGTGCCGTGGCCTCACACAACTCACAGCAACCTCTAACTCTTGGGCTTATGCGATTCTCTTGCCTCAGCCTCCCGAGCAGCTGGGACTACAGGCGCCCGCCACAAAGCCCGGCTATTTTTTTTTTTTTTAACTTTTGTTCAACATGCACACTGTACTTGTTGTGAACAAAAAGTACAAAGGGTCAATGAATAGACCAGCTGATCAAACAATTAGTAATTCTTCAGAAAAAAGCCATCTACATATAGACACACACTCAATCCCTCCTCACAACAGATCCTACAGAACTAATGGCAAAAATTACTCTCAGAAAATACTTTTGTCTATTCACATTATGGTAATTACATTTAAAATTAAGATCTGGAATAATGAGAAAAAAAATTCTGGGATAGAAATCGGAAATTTTTCTGCATGTATCAAGTTACATCACTATTGGCAAAATTCCCTAATCTGTCTTCTTCACAATTTTCTTACTGAGAAAATGGAATAAATTCTCTCTTTACTATTGCCCTTTAAAGTTATTTCATTAACATACTGTGCTAATTATCTCAAACTTCTTTTAAGATTAGTAATTGAACTGAAGATATTAGTTTTACTTGGCATTTATTAACATGTAAAAATTTTCTTTGTGGCTAGTGGAAAATTTCAACAATGAAATGCTAGGACAATAGGAAGGCATCATTATTATTTTTAAGTTATAAGACTTAATTTCTGTATTAATATGATTAATATTGAGGAAAAGGAAAGTTCAATTTATTGGCTGGCATACAGAAATACTACATTTTAATCAAAGTTTGTGAATGTTTAATTATGAAATTATGTTTAAACAACAGGGCATCAAGGTTCTTTTAGTTAAGTCAAAATTAAATTTGTTTTGTCTTGATTAAACATGCGTCTTCTTTAACCTGCAAGAGCCATTTGCCAGTGTCCCTGTGATTAGGGCTGTCTATATTTTGTAAATTAGCTTCGAGACATCCAGCCATTTACCCCATTTAAGCAAATCTAGGAACATTTGTTACAGACTACATTAAAGAGAATACTTAAAATAATAATGTAGTCCAACTAGCTGAAATCATAATCAATATTATATCCTAAGATAGCACTTTATGTAACCTCAGTTAGTACCAGATTCTCAAATGTTGTCTTTGGTTTCTCTGCTCAGAATCTCTTTTTATTTTCTTGAGTTTAATTTAAATCCCTGGAGACTTGTTGCTGCTTGCTGGTTCAAAGTATTCTCTTTCTCTCTGGGTGTGCAGGTGGTTCTTAGCCTGTTTTTGATTACTGATGTTTTTGATAATCTAAGGAATTATATGAATCTACTGTGCTTACATTACATTATAAAATGCTTACATTTTTATAAATACCCAATTTTGCATACAATTTTACATGATTCTGTGTTTTCTGAAGCCCACCCTGTTCTCCTTAAGGGACTGCCCATCCTAGGTTAAGAAGCTGTGCTCAGGACCTGCAAACAATTTTTGAAGACTATTTTTTGGAGGGTGGGGAGCAATTCTCTTTTCTTTCTTCTTATTGTTGATTCCAAACACAGGTTCAAATTTTGAGTTCAATGTTACCAGTCTCCATGAACTATACTCCCTACGGTTGTGTCTTGTTTCCTCTCAGTGCTCATCATTAGCATTAACATGACACCTCTAGCAAAAAAAATATATTTTTTGAAGGATTTGTTATCAATCCATTCATCATCTGAATAATTTAAATTATAAATTAGGAAAGGGTTTGTCGAAGGCAAAAACCAAGACAAGAAGGATAAAAATAATGACCTCTCACTTCTGTTGACTTTTCCATACTCATCATAATCCCTTGAGCACAGATATCTACCTGGACTTCATATATTGCCTGTCTGTATTTGTCTTATATGAAAACCGAGTTTGTGCACTCAGCTTTATTTGATAATTGGCAAGTATAAATTTAGAATCCTACTGTCAATCAACAGAAGGCAATCAAGTTTTATTTGACATGAATCTTAACAGCAACACTATCCAGCATATTCTGTGAAGGAAAATGGAGAAATTTATATACTGAATTTAAATCACTATAAATAACAAAGAACTAATAAGTAGTTCACTGATACCATACCAACATGCATTAATTATGTGGAGACACATTTCTCACAAGAAGTTGTTTATTCCACTCATTTTTTACCTCTAAGGAAAGCATTTCTTTTAAAATCAGAAATGTCAGAAGAACGTGTGTTTTACAATGTAAATGATTATTTTTAATAGCTAAATAGATATGATGAAGTTTTTTATAAAGTTATTACTTCAAGAGAAAGGAAATCTATTTTTGAAAGTCACTTTCAATCAGATGATTTCACTTCGGTCAAGGTTTCCAAATTCCACTATCTGGCCTTGTACATAAATCATGCAATCTAGCATTATTGGCTTTTATACACGCATGTATTTTATTTAGGAGTGTGAGAATGAGTCATTCTTTAAAAATAGCTAGATGCTTTTTATAAGATGAGCTATGGGTAAACTGTTACTACCTGACTGGAGATGGGAGGGGAGAAACAGGGAATAAAACGTAAAATGGATTTGACTGTGCAGAATGTTTTGGTACTTTAGACCCTTGGTATGTGCAGATTTTGTATTCATGAATTCAAATAGTCACAAGTGAGCTTATGTGATCATGTAACGATTTGTCATTTTACAGAGATATGAAATTAGAGGACTCATGTGGAGTAGAATTTATAGCAGATATTGAGGTTAGCAGTAAGTTTAGCATCTGCTTCTCAAGCCAAATCTTGCTGCTGCCTACTTAGGGAGATGCTAGCTTTTGTTTTCTCTCTTAGTAGGAGGAAATTATTTTGTATCTAGGATTTATATATTTGAAGATAAGAGATTCTCAGACACACCCCCCAAATGTCAGAATCTATTATAATATTAGCACCATTTTCTCTAAATTTGCTCTGAGAGGAAAAACAAATCAAGTTAAATTAAGAAAGACTGATTCAGGAGGATATATAAATGTTTAGAATCTCCTATCAATTCCATATTTTGGGGATTGAGGACCCAAACTTTAGGCTAAGTGAAAATTTTCTGCATGTTTTTCATGCATTCCTTATGATGAAGGGGGCACTCCTCTGTGTAATTTAAGGATGAGAAAAAAAGAGTAATGGAGTTCAAAAATAACATTTTTGAGTGTTTGTGAATTTTATAAAACCACTTTTTCATGTTTCCTTTGTAAGGACTTCTAGAAGTGCTAAAAAGAAAATAATTAGATCACATAATCTTGTTGGAAATATAAATTTCACTCATGTTAATTATTTGAAGGTATAGAAGTAGCTACTCTATATATATCCTGGAAATATATATTCTGCAATCTAATGAGATAGTGGATTTTCAAAAGATCTTTTAAGTATAGTCCTTCATGAAATATAGAAAATATCATAAAATAAATCTTTATATCAAGCCCAAAGATGATTAAGTAACAAATGTAAACATGATAATCAGATAGCAGACTACATTTGTTCAATTAAACAAAATTAATATTTTTAAATTGCTGAAATGAGAATACAATGAACTGAAAATCATAGCAGTCAAATTAAACTTTTCATTGAAACTTTTATTCCTTCATTCAATAGTCAATACATGTTAGGTATCTACTAAGTCAGAGTGATGTAGTAAAGAAAAATATTGTGCTGACAGTCCAGTTCAGATAAAAAGCAGAAAGTTTCAATAATAAGTTACAGTGATTGTGGCTGCAACAGAGAATGTGTATGATCCTTCGATAGATCTGAACCAAACAAATGAGCAAGATTTTCTGGAGGTTCCTGAAGGCGTATCTCCCTAGATAGGTGATATCTAGAGTAAAATCTGGTTTCATCTACGTTCTGCCACAGACAATATTGTGACACACAGAGAGCTTCACTAACACTTCCAAAATTATACAGTTAGCTGGCAGCTGAAAAAGTCTTTGTAATCAAGTATAGCATTCCGCTCTGAAAATTGCTACCTTAAATATTATGTCATTTCCTTGAGCATAATTAAGCATATCAATATAGATTATTCATTAGCCATATTATTCTAGAACACAGAGGAAAAACAATTCTGCCTCTACTCAATGTTAGTTTTCCCAGGAAAGATTTTGTAAAGTACTTTGAGTCAGGCGATTCTGTTGAGATAGGATCATGATAACTCCCTTCTAGCATACTTCAAATTTTGCACTCTGAATTAGAAACATATAAGCAACCACTCTTCAAGGATTTATTGCCCTTGTCTCATGCACTGGCTGAGTTTCTGTTTTATGTGCCCTTTGAGAACATGGGTCCTACTAGGAGATTAAGCACTGGCTGATTGACATCTATGAGTAAGGCAACGTGGGGTTATCCCAAGTACCATCCCACCTTTCTCGTTCAGATTGCAGAAGAGATATCTCCTAATTTGTAGACACTGACTGAAAAGCCAAGGTCTAACTAACCTCTGAAAATTTCCCCAACAAGGTCCTATAAAGAACGCATATTGAAATACCATCTGTGAAAAAAAACTTTTAAAAATTATAGTCTTTTCAAAAAATAGAGGAAACACCATTAAGAAAACCCAAATCAAGCTCAAGGAAAAATATAAAGTAAATGGAATGAAACCACTCACTACAACTACAATCCAATGTGAATATTTTGAGAGGTTGTTCTATGAAGAAACTCTCAGTCATAACTAATATATTTTCCTCTTCACAAAAGTATCAAATTGTCTATTAAATGTAGAGATATTATCTTCAGCTTTCTTTAGGCCTTAATTACTTTGATTTATGATCCTCCACTTCACTGAGTTTGGTGTGTTAAGGTCACCAATGATCCTCGTCAAATATGATCCTGATTTATCATGAGTTTTCTCATCATTCAGTCGCATGTGCACAGGCATCCACTTTGTGAAATGTGGAATTCTATCCGCATCATGACTTCCATGGTGTTCTCTCCCCCTGTGTTTCTCTCCAAACTCACCAGATGTTCAAGTTTCCTCTGTTTCTCTCTTCTTCTGATTGGTTTATAAATATCGCAGTGCTCCAGTGAAATTTATTTTCTGTCTCCATGCAATTGTCCAGTACCTTAGCTCTACATAAGTTTTACCTGCTGATGGTTAGTAAAGCTTTCATTCTGTCCTTGATTTTCATTAGTTTGTCCAGACTTAATATGTCCAGCACAGAAATCTTGATCTTCCCCTCTGAGTAAAAGGCACCACTTCCCACTCAGTTCCTTACAGGAATTTTTCAATTCATTCTTGATGCTTTATTGATGAAGCAAAAGAAACGTATATTCTGAGGATTTCCTTTTTTCTTCAACAAGTGAACTTTTGATGCTTTTATAACTTAACAAAATTACTCAAGAAGAGCCTGACTTAAATACGTGTCATACAGAGATTTTGGCAAATATTCTCAAAAGTTCAAAAAACTCTACCTTTCCTAGTTGACACTTTGACAGATGACATACCAGAAAACTTCTCTTCAGAGAAATAAAGACGCTTCAAAGAATGGCAGTTTCTACTTAGCTAAATGACAACCAGGGGCATAAATACATCAAAGGAAATACATTATGATATTACTCAAGGGAACACAGTCTGTTAGAAAATGTGCAATGTTTATTAGCTGAAAATGAGAATGCATTTTTGAATTACGATATTGAACAGTTGGTTAACTCTTATAAACAAAAACACTAGCTACAAAAATGATTATCCTGTTGAAAGGCTAATAATCACTAAAGGCAACATAAAGAAAGACTTTTCCTGAATTATTTGAAGTGTTCCTGTTCAAAAAATTTAGTAGAATTGTAAGCATTATTTTAAAAGATAATTTAAAGTTATAGTAAAATTTCATTATATAGTTTTTGTAGTTAATATTTTCCTTCAAGTGTTATAAACATACATCAGAGTCCCATAGAAATCTCAAAGGTGTCATGATTTCCACCATTGGTTTTCACTGTAATACATAGAGTGGATATTCAAAAAAAATCCCATTTTTTTAATAAAAATTACCTGAAGAGACTGTAAATATTAATAAGGGGCCTAATTTTAATTCTCATGATATAATATGGGACATAAAATTAAAAAATATATGTTTTTATCTGTACTTGTCTAGAGATTAATAATATTTTCATTTTTCACAAAGTAAAATAATTTTTCCTTTAAAATTTCATAGCTAATTGTAACATTAAGAAAGGACTAAAGCTAATTGTGTGTTGAAAACCTGCTTTATGCTTAAATTATGCTGCCTGTGGATTGCTCTGTTCATGATAAAATACTCAAAAGTCCAAAGTAAAATGAGAAAAAAAGTATATACTTAGAGTATTTTTAAAAGTAAAATATTTTAGGTTGAAAATATTTTATTTTTATTCTGAGTTTATGTCACTCTTGATGCTAAAGTGTTTTCATGTTATTAAACGGTAGTACAGGTAGTTGTGGAATTCGCTTTTGTTCTCAGTGGAAAAATACAAAAATCTTACATGAATCCCTCCAGGCTTTGGAAAGTATTACGGTTGCATGGAATGTAGAATTATGGGAACTCTGATAGGTACTCACTAGTTCCCTTTATATCATTTACTATTTTTTCCAATAAAATAAATGGTAAATTGAAGCTCAAAGAAAAAAAAAAAACTTTACTAAGCTCACCCAACTAATAATAAAGAGGCAATGGCAAATTCAAAGAGAAAACAAAATGAAACCAATTGGGCTTTGAGGCATTTATCTACCAACTACCATTAATTGAGCTACTTGAGGGTATTATTTACTCCCTTAAAAAATCAAAACCATCTTTAAAGATGATACAGAGAATAATCATACCTCAAGTTAATCCATTATATTGAAACATGACACCACCCTGGCTATCCATAGATAAGCTTTCCTTATATCTTTCAAAGCAGTGTTCAGAGATTAGATGGTGAGAAGTAAGTATAAAACAATGAAGGGTAAACACAGGAGTCGGGGGAACTCTGATTTGGACAGTATAGATTGATTTTACTTCCCCAAGAGAAAGATCAGACATGGGTTTTATAAATTTAAAATGTATCATTAAAATAAAAGAGTCATATCACAAAATGAGAAAAGCTGCCTGGGGGATAAGTGGCTAATATTAGAACTAATGCTAAGAGCTGTGTCCACTGCAGCCAGGGAAGAACAGGCGATCAGGGGAAATTCATGCATCGTAAGTGTGGTGAGTGAGACAGTCAACAATGGATAGGAGAATGTTGGTTGATAAAGCAGCTAAGGTTCTGGGCAAAAATCGAGTCCTGAGATGAAGATTTAAAAGTCAGTTACAGGGCATAGGAAAAGAAATCATTAAGGTTTCTATGAACAATTACTGTTTAATTCCTATTTAGAGAGAGCGCTGCTCTGAGTTCGGGGAAAGGCTGAGTAAATTGCTTAGGCTGAAGAGTGGCCCTATGAGAGGAAGAAGTGACTTCTTGTAGTTCCTACTTTGTGTGGTTCTTAACTGACTTTCACTTTTGCCATACCTGGATTCTTTGCTTTGTTTTTCTTGTTCTTTGCTGACTCTTTCTTTTATTTTTTAAAATGTGGGGGCATAGAGAACCACACGTTTCTATCTCGTCACGGACAAGCCACAACATGTGGTTGGTTTACTTCCTAGTGGCCTGGTTGTATGAGGGGACTGGAGATAAACATTAGTAGAAGTTATAGAATATTAGTGTTGAGAAATAATAGACACAGACAAAGAGAGAGTTTTAAGAGCCGCGTGGCTTAAGAGGCAGCACACCCTTCTTCGTGAGGCTTCCAGTATGTGTTTATTTCAAATATCAGTGTTATAATCACAAATCTCATGAAGGAAGGCAAACAGTCTGCCAAGGTTCTTGCTGTGCTTGCATTCCTACTAACTAGACTAACTCTACAGCTAATTAGGTTAATTGCAAGGATTTACTTGATACTTTTTGCTGCTTCAAAATATAATGGCCTTAATGTAAACAAAGTCTTGATAAGGAAGACAATCAGAGGCCAACTCAGGGACCAAATCCTAGCTGACGCACAGTCACACAAGACAGATGCGATGTATTAATACGCTGACAGCCTTGTGTCACAGATACAGTGCTGGCAAGGTGAACTAAAGAAATCCTTTGAAATATATTCAAGACATTTCAGAGTGCAATGGGAACAAACTCTTAATATGTGGTAAAAATATTATTTTAATCATGTTGTTGTGATTATATTCTTGGATTAAAGACTTCTGGTGAATAAGTTGAAGCTTACATTATTTGAAAAATTACATAAGATACAGAAAGAAATTGGGAAGTACTAATAGTGAAATGAGGAAACAAATTACCTAGGTGATTCTGTTAAATACAAATTCATCATGAATTCCTACATTAAAACCAAAATAACGGTATTCATGACCAGCATTGCTTATTAAGAAGTTCATAAATTCAGTTTATATGAGAAAAACTTCAAGAGTGTGGTGAAGAGTAGGAGATAATGTTTATGAATGAAATCATTTGGTTATAATTTATTGGTTGAAAGAGAAACCGCTAAACTTGGAATGATTAGATAATAGCCAGTGAATGGTTATTCCAGCATTTATCAAATTTTAAAGTGCACAAGAGGATCTTGTTGAAATGCTGAATCTAATTCAGTAGGTTTTCTATGACACCTGTGATTCTACATTTCCAGCAAACTTTCTGATGATGTCATCACCACTGGTCTTTAGATTGCATCTTGAGGAGCAAGTCTCTAGTCTAAGCCATCCAAGTAACAAACCATCTGGAATGAATATAAGAGTCAGAAGAGAAAGGAAAATGCATTTGTTTTATAGTTTTAGATTAGCATACCGTTTATCTCTTCAGTTGTTTGTGAGCTTTGGAGGCAAACTGTATAAAGCCAGCCAGAGATGATAATAGCAACCATCACTATGTACACAGCGTTGTACCTGAACATCACGGTCGTCTTCTACAAGAGGTAAAGCAAATAATCAAGTACGTAACCTCACTTTTGCTAAAACATTTTTGAAAATGACCTTTTTTTTTTTTTTTGGAGTTTATGATGGCAAATTATCTTTCAACGGTTAATTTCGTGATTTTCCCATTCAACATGAGGCATAATTAATACTGAGCTCAAAACGTTTGTTAGAAAAATAGTAAAAATTGGCAGATGTATTGGGTAGGGCAAATTCCTTAGTTTGAGCCAGAACTGCATTTTACCATAGCTGGCAGGAAATTTGGGTGGGCAAATGACTGGGCGTTAGTTTCACATGTTTCAAAGACACTGGCAGGAGAGATCTCAGCTTTGTTTAAAAAAAAAAAAATTGCATGGAAATTGGACTATTAAGAGGTGTAAACATCTGACATTTAAAATGTAGCCTGACTCTGCTTGTATATATTTATACCCAAACAGAGCATAAGGGGGCGCAATGTCAAAAATCTGAAAACAAATGTAAGATATCTGTGTGACAGGAGCAGGCCAAGCTGTGAGCGGCGTTAAGTCTGAGCATGAGCAAAACGGGATGAAGATGCAGGAAGTTCAGCAAGACAGTGCTCCGTGAAGTAGCAAGAAAAGCCATCAATGCCAGCTATGGGTACAGTTACATTTTGGCCCCTCAACATTGGGCAATGATACTCCTGTAAACCCACTCCCTTAAACCTTGGGCATCTACAGTTTTATCACCGATGACAGCAGCAGCTCACCTCACTGATTCTTTCAAGAAAACTTCATAAAATCCTTTCCCAGGCCAATATTGTCAAAAGGGCAATTGGCGGGATCTCACCTAATGTGCACAATGTGAGGGTGACCAGCACGCCCCCAGGGTGAAGGGCTCAACTATAACTTTAACTCTACCTTAGAAACGGAAATGACATAACCTAACAATTTGTACTCCCATATTAAGAGCACAGCCAATGGACTGTCAAAGTGGAGTCATGTGTTAATATATTCGTTATTGGAGTCCTGTAAGATGAGAAAACTGTTTGGAAGAACTTCAAGGACCTGATTTCTTACAAAATATATGAGGTAGACCCACAGAAGAAGTGCTATGTAGCTGACCTTGGTCTCTCTAGGATAGCAGGAATGGGAATATGCACATAACATATTTTCTAAAATTTGAAGTGCACTTTTATGTGCTTTATTATACTTTTAACATTCACAGAAAGATCTTTAGATACCTAAAAATTCCACATGAAAACATAGAGAATTTTAGAAAGAATTTCTCCATTAGTGGATTTCAACAACAGCATAAACAGAAACATTTTTATTTGAAAATTTCTTTCTTTATTCTCAAGAACAATATTATTTACACAGCCAAGAAAAATGTATAAGATGAGTGACATGATAACAGTACCTGGGTTCTGTGCCTGGTAAGTATATACATGAAAAAATAGAGGGAGGGAAAAAAAAAGAATCTTTGTAAGCATCCCAAGCTGATATCTGAAGAATTAATGACCTTAATATTAAAAAAAAAGAAAAATAATTTTATATCAATGCAGTCAAAAGGCAATAGAACAGTTTGCTAAAGAGCTACTTTTGCTTATTTTAACATTTTGTGTGTGTGTGTGTGTGTTTTTGGCCAGGGCTGGGTTTGAACCTGCCACCTACAGTATATGGGACCGGCGCCCTACTCCTTGAGCCACTGGTGCCGCCCAATTATTTTAACATTTTTGTTAGTACAGAATATAAATCCAAGATGGTATATAAGTGATCAAGATAGCACTTTTGAGGTCCAATGGGAAATTGCATACAACTACACACCTCTTTATTTTCTATAGTTAGTAAAGATTATTCAGACTGACTGGAGAGTTTGAACATATTTTTTATTAATTAGTGCCACTTTCTTTTTTTTTTCTTTTTTTTTAATTTATTTTTATTTTTTTTTATTGTTGGGGATTCATTGAAGGTACAATAAGCCAGGTTACACTGATTGCAATTGTTAGGTAAAGTCCCTCTTGCAATCATGTCTTGCCCCCATAAAGTGTGATACACACCAAGGCCCCACCCACCTCCCTCCTTCCCTCTTTCTGTTTCTCCCCCACAACCATAATTGTCATTAATTGTCCTCATATCAAAATTGAGTACATAGGATTTATGCTTCTCCATTCTTGTGATGCTTTACTAAGAATAATGTCTTCCACGTCCATCCAGGTTAATACGAAGGATGTAAAGTCTCCATTTTTTTTAATGGCTGAATAGTATTCCATGGTATACATATACCACAGCTTGTTAATCCATTCCTGGGTTGGTGAGCATTTAGGCTGTTTCCACATTTTGGCGATTGTAAATTGAGCTGCAATAAACAGTCTAGTACAAGTATCCTTATGATCAAAGGATTTCTTTCCTTCTGGGTAGATGCCCAGTAATGGGATTGCAGGATCAAATGGGAGGTCTAGCTTGAGTGCTTTGAGGTTTCTCCATACTTCCTTCCAGAAAGGTTGTACTAGTTTGCAGTCCCACCAGCAGTGTAAAAGTGTTCCCTTCTCTCCACATCCACGCCAGCATCTGCAGTTTTGAGATTTTGTGATGTGGGCCATTCTCACTGGGGTTAGATGATATCTCAGGGTTGTTTTGATTTGCATTTCTCTAATATATAGAGATGATGAACATTTTTTCATGTGTTTGTTAGCCATTCGTCTGTCGTCTTTAGAGAAAGTTCTATTCATGTCTCTTGCCCATTGATATTAAGGGATTGTTGGCTTTTTTCATGTGGATTAATTTGAGTTCTCTATAGATCCTAGTTATGAAGCTTTTGTCTGATTGAAAATATGCAAATATCCTTTCCCATTGTGTAGGTTGTCTCTTTGCTTTGGTTATTGTCTCCTTAGCTGTACAGAAGCTTTTCAGTTTAATGAAGTCCCATTTGTTTATTTTTGTTGTTGTTGCAATTGCCATGGCAGTCTTCTTCATGAAGTCTTTCCCCAGGCCAATATGCCACTTTCCTTCATTGTTCTAGTAAAATTAGAACTTGCTCTGAGAAGTCAGGGCTACGGCAGAGGACTGAAAATACAATGTCAGATTCCCCCCCTGGGTTAGGTTGTTCTGTGATTCCAATATTAATGACACCTGAGTTACTGATAACAATTAATTGCTTATAGAATGATTTATGTTTTTTAGTTTCCTCACTAACTTCATAAAAACTGGTGCTAACTTCCTCCCTATGTTTTTAAATTAGAAATAAGGAAAAGGGATATGGACTTGTCATTTCTTTCATGTTTTATTTCAAGATTTATATCTTTCTCAAAGATGTGTCTCTCCTCCGTCTAAGCTTGGAGAGAAAGCTGAGCTGTTTATGTATCAGAGGAGCTGATTAAAGCAACAAGTTAAAAATACAAAAGTTAAATCTTTAATCACTTAGAACTGTGATGGTATGAGGAGGATTCTAAAATTCATGGAAGGAACAACTCACTAATTGTTCCATTTTCCCCCACGGGACAGCACAACAAACTGTGGTCATTTGGACCAGTGTGCCCTTGGGGGTGGTCTCCCTGTGTAGAGAGAGCAGAGCAGAAGACTCGGGGGGGGGGTCATATGGACCCTGCGGTCTAAGGGAGTGGAAGGGAAAAGAGTTAGGTGTGGGTGTGTGCTGCATACTGAGGGGGGGAAGTGTCTTTCAGATTCCTCACTTCTCCCTAAGAAAAGTCTCAATACAGTGCTTGAAAAATATCTCTTCCCTAGTCTTCAGCTAAAAATACCTAGGAAGGAAGGGGACAGAGTTAGAAATATAAATATGGAAAACACATGGCCACCAGGGGAGGCCTGAGCTCATGACTCATTTCAGAGACACCACCACACTGGGTACCAAGTCTAGTATAGGAGGACAGCCATCCCTCATAAGCCTGCTAGGTAAACCCTCTGCAATTACTTATGGTCAGGTCTGGGAAAAAAAAAAAAAAAAAAAAAAAAAAAAGGAGATGAACTCCACAGGATGGATCTCTCTATACTTGTAAGGCTCTTGGAGGAAAAAAAGCAATGACTACATCATTTGATATTTTCTTAGCCTGATTCTATTCAATTTGCTATAACTACCTCCATTATATTTGTTTATGTTTTTATCAGCGTCCAACATCAATGTCAATATCAGGTTCCACTCAGATATTTCCCCTACAGTGAAATGGACTATGGGACATCTGCTGACCTGTCTCACTATTCTCAGCTGGACTGAGCTTGGGGGGGGTCAGAATTTTCAACCTTTATTTTTTGACATCAGAGTCAGTGAGAGACTTTTCAGCTTATAAATTCTCCGATCATCAACATTCAGAATTGCTTCCTTTCCATCACGTTTGTTTACAAATCTTCATCTTTTGTGTTTGCTCAATAGTAACCTTGGATTCTTATTTTACCACTATTTCTACAAATACCTCACTGACACAATACAGTGTAAAAAACATAATTATGTAATTTTTACCTCAATTTATATAATTATCTCTGTTTTATAATATAACAGATAACATTCACTAATAGCAGCTACAAGTAATCACAAATCAGAAAACTTTGAAAGACACATAGAAGGTGAATATTCTTTAGGAACATTTTTTCTATTTCAGTAAATTTATGTACATAAATTATAGGATAAATTAATACATTTATAAAGAGGACATTGTCTGTTGGATCTTATTGCATTGGTACAGAGTAATTAAATTTTTCAAAGCTTATTAACTAACTAAGACAGAAGACATTCAGGAACTTGAAAAACAAACTGGTGTGAACAGACTTTGCTCTTGCTGAACTTTGGAGAATATAGGACTTAACTTGCCTTGAGTAGATGATGTCACACATATTAAACAACAAAGGAGGATTCTGCAGATTTAAAATTTTGGAGGAATTCAATAAATATGAATGATCTCATTTATATGATAAAATGTCAACACTGAGAAACAATGAGAGGAAGTGAAAAAACTACCTACTTTGTTGGATCAAATTTAAACAAAATTCAATCTATATGAATAATCGTATAATTTTTTCTAACAATTAAGTCAACAAATGTTATGTATATGGAAGCAAAGGGTTGATAGATGAAAATTCTCAAGAAAAATGGCTATAGAAAAATGAGGGAAAATTAAACAACTTTTTTTGACTTAAATTTTATTGAATCATAACTGCATACATTTATGGGATACAATGTGATAATTTGATACACAACATGGAATGCTTAAAACAGAGTAACATAACCATCACCTCACTTATTTTTGTGGTGTGACATTTATAATATACTCTTAGTTGTTTTGAAATGTACCTTGCATTGTGTACATTAGGTGAGATCCCACCGAATATCACCCTCCTTCCTCTCCTCACACTCTTCTCCCCTCTTTTTTTTTCTGGATACTTTTGTATTTTATCATTCATATGAATGTGTAAGTATTTATATATTGGTTTCATAATAGTATTGAGTAAATTGGATACTGTTTTCCCCATTCTTGAGAAACTTTACTAAAAAGAATATGTTCCACCTCCATCCGGTAAACATAAAAAAATGTAAAATCTCCCTGTTTTTTTATGGCTGCATAGTATTCCATTGGTATACATATACCAAAATTTGAGTATTCTTTGAAGAACTGATGACTGATTGCAATACTTAATTAATTATAAACACTATATTAAAAGACATTAACAAAACCAATTTTATACACTATCCTTTTGTGCTTCATGGTTCTTTTTCTATGAATACCCACACTAGAATCTAAGTTATATTTTCTACTTTAAAGTTGATTTTTTTTTTCTGGTGATCAGAATTCCAATGTCTGTAGATATTCTGCAATATCTGCCTGTGCTAGAATTTGTCCTGTGCCAATTCTAGTAATTACTCCATTTCGTAGAAAAAATCTGTGTGATATGGCCTTAACATTTGGTTCCTCATTGGGTCTACTCACTTTACATTCATATAAGAGAAAAGAATCTAGATAGTGCATTCTTCTGATTCCAAAAGCCCTTTAAAATTGGATGAATGTCTTAGCCCTTTAAAAATGTAGAAGTGAATTTATTATGATCACATATCCAGTTCTATTAAATATTCTATCCTTACCATAGAGGATTTGCCATTATCAAATAAAAAAAAAACTTTATTTATTTTTTTGTATTTGTCATCAAGGAGGAGGTATAGGATGATTAGAAACATTTATATTTTCAAATCAATATAAAATCATGTATATCAATATAAAGTCATGCTGGGAGAAACAAAGTTCTCGTGGTCAGCATTCGCCATTATGATCTATATATGTAATATTATATAAAAATAGATATATATTTATCATATGCATATATATAGTATTTTACCTATTTTTCTTCTTTTTCTGACCAGTGTACTATAGGATTGTGGTGTAGAGTAAATGTTAAGTGTGAGAGAGTGAGAATGAATTTCAGAACCATAGTCTGGGACTTTAATATTAACTCTGCCATTTATTTATCCATGCTACTCTTCATAATGCACTTAAATTTGGATTTTACCATCAATAACATTGGAAAGGCAATTCCACCTATTTTTATTGATTTTTATAGCTGAAAAGATAACATATATAAAGCACTCTGCTCCTAGCTCACATTGGAATTTAGCCTGTTGTCCCTGGAAGGGCTGTGGAATTTGATAACCACAATCTGAGGTCATTGAGGTAAAATCTGCTTGTGTTCATGTTTTTTAAATCAAGTGAGATTCAGAGACATAGGAGATAACTTTTTATTTAAGTCAGAATTTTCCCAGAAAACCTCAATTCTGAAGTAATTACGCATGTGCATTAAGAATTGCTGGAGAATTTGTTGAATAATAGGTACTCCAAACCTAATAAAGGTACTCCAAACCTAGGGAAGGAGGCTGAGCAGGCTATTCTGGCAGCAGTTTTTTTCCTGGAAATATCAAAAGTCATATGTGAATAATAAACACCCATCAGTAGTTCTTATTTTAAAGGGCATTTAATCACTATGAATGGAATAATGGAGTCCTGTTGACCTCAAGCATCTATGGTTAAAGTTATTGTATATAGACAATTTCACTGAGAAGCCAGGAACATGCTATCTCTCCAGTAACCTCTGGAGGAGATGTTCCAGTTTGTAATTCAACCAAATAAATTGATCCTGAATTGTAATAATTGTATGGATTATACAAATAGAAACCTACATAGGCATAAAGAGTAAGAAATTCCAGCTATTTCACTAAAGCTATTTTTACTATAAAGATTTCTAGAATAACAAAGCTCAGGTGTTTAGAAAATACACATGAAGTAATAACTTCATGACTATTATTTAGCACATCTAAATAAAAAATATGAAAATTCTTGTGACACTGCATAGTACGGTAGTGTTGATGCGTTCTTTATAATCAAAGAAATGAAGAGATGTTGACCGATTATTCAGCTAACTGAGCCAAAGATGTAATTTTCGGTTTGTACACTAAATAATACAAATATTTGTGTCTGCTATGTTCTATATCACAACTTTGAAGTACAAAATAAGGTCCAGTATAATTTAATTGAGATATTTTGAGAACTGTTCTTTAGGAATTATTTTCACCACTTACTTCCAAAGATCTCTGGTATTTACTCACTCAGCCCAACGTAATAAACAGAGCTTTCTACTACTGAGGCTGAAAAGCGGAAAGACCCTGTTCTTTAATGGTTCCCTCTCTAGTTTGAGCCATCTAAAGATGTGCAGTCCCCCAGTCTATACCCCAGCTTTTGAAAATAATGATAACTCTACCCAACTCTACATCGGTTAAACTCAAACTTTTACAAGTGTGGTCAAACACTTGATTTTTTAAAAAATTAGAAAACTGGGTGGATAATCACAGTACATTTGTTTTACTGAGGTATCTAAATTGAGGACTTTTTAAGATAATCTGTTCCATGATACTATTAGTTGATTTAAGAAAAAAAAAAAAAAACCTAATATTGAACAGACTCCCATAAAGTATTACTCTAAGTAGTTAGCTTATATTGACTCATTTATTCTGGGAAACAGCATTATTAGTCAGGTTCTCCTAGAATCTCTGCAGGTAAGAAAATTGAGGCATAAAGATATTTATAACTTCCCAAGGTTGTGCAGGTGACGAGGGACAGAGTAAGGTTTCCACCTACCAGTCTGGCGGTGAATCCGTGGCTCAACTCCCCACTCACGTGAGGCTTCACTCAGGGCAAACTGTGGGCAACTTTACAAAGGCCCCTGTCTTGGCACTGAACATCATACTCCATATGGTTGAAATACCAGGGAATTAAATCTAAATGACTGTAGGATAATATTTAGAAATAAACATATCCTACATCAAGCACACAAAGTGAACTCAGTGTGAGTTTAAAATGGCTTGATATTCTTCCAGAGGCTTAAGGGACCTGGGCCCCCCTGGGATGCCAAGTTAGCTTGCCTGGAGTTAAAAATTCCACAAGCCCATTCTCTGAAGCTGTGCACCTTGTGAAGCCTGAGATCAAAGAGCATGCCGCCCTTCCTCAGAGATACAGGCCAGAGGGTTGACGTATGTTAACAACATATTGTCAGAGGTCTATAGGTGCTCTACCCTGAGGAAAAGACACAGTCATCACTTCATACTGAGTAAACTGAGTGAATGCTTGAAGATACTCTTCCATTAACTCTGTCCCCCTGTGGCTACTTTCTTCTTTGTGATCTTTATTTAGATACTTGCCCAGAGATGAGTCAGTGTCTAGAAGAAGATGTTTACTGCAAAAGTGATTGTGTTAATATGGTAACAGGATATTTCCTTTCAAGTTAATTTCAGATAGGTAAAATGAGGTAATGGTGAAATAACAGGATAATAGATTCAGTGTGTACGTGACTAGAAAGGTATAAAATCAAAATCCTGAATAAAGAATTTCGCTAGACACCATCCCATCCCATGTAGTCTGTTTCTTGACTTAATAATTACAGGAGCGAGTTTACACCCAGGGCAAAGCTGGTGTTCATTCACGTCTCCGGTCACATAACAATGACTTATCTGTAGCTGAGATTTTTTTTAAATTTTGGCTAAATAGTTACTCACATGCATTTATAAAACAGAACCCCCATGTTCATGGTAATATACCCCGAGAGATAATCTGTGTTAAATTATTGGATAATCCCACCACCTAAATGCTCTGAATAGTTTTCTTTTCTCTCCTTAAACAAAATTGTCTTGTAACTTTTATGAATAGTGTCTGATCTTATTGTATTACATTTTTATGGTACATCCAATCATCTCCTTTTTGAAAATAAATGGAATATAAATAAATAAATACATGACTCAAAATTACTTATTTATAAAAAAGTAACTCCATTATGTAGGATCATTTCCCACACTATGATAAACAGCTGAAAGTAGAGAAAATTTTCTGATGACAGAATCTAAAAAAAATTTGGGATGTACCATTGACTGACTTGATTTCTGTGATTAAACTAGTCTCTTTTTATATCTGCACATACTATTACCACATTTTTGCTGACATATTAGTGTGGAAGATTATTTGGGAAAATGTACTATTCATGCCATTTTACTAATAAAAGGACAACAGTTCAGGAGTTTACTTAATGTCACTTTCCACAGTTTTTAAGTAACCCAATCAGTGGTTTGGGACAAAGAAATTTTGATCCTAAAATCAGTGCACTTACCATGCTGATGACTGTGGGTGACTCAACATTTTTTGTTGTTGTTTTTAATATTTAAATTCCAAAACCTGGTAGAATACAGGAGAAACTTCAAGCAGGGGAACGAGCAAATTCCAGAAGATAAATATTAAGTCAGAACCTCCCATTACGAGCACAAATAAAGTGATCTTGGAATAGTAGACTGGTGATTATATCCAGGGAGGTTTGGCAAAACAAAATAGGTAATTTAAAGGGATCACGTCACCATCACTGACTAGGTGACCAACATGACCCAGAAGTAACACTGAGAATGCACATAGGTCTGAACAACTCATTTCTAGGAAGCAAAGTCAGCAAATGTCACCTCTCCCTACTCGCCAAACCCTCACTACTTGAGCATGAGGACACAGAGGTTTGCAAAGTACAGCCAAAAATTATAGGACATTTCTATAAAATTTCAAAGTTGATGGCCTCACTCTGGAGAAGTCCTCTCCCCTTCTTGATGAAGTATCACAAACATAGCATAAGAACTTTGCACGTATCAGTTGGTTAGGGTGTTGTGTGGCCGTCCATCTCCACCAGATGACCTTCTTCTTGCCCCTTCTGTGGACCTGGTGTGTCAATGTCTCCTGAATCTTAGCTGTTCATATGTAACCTTCCGGTTCATACACAACTTTCTAAAATTAGGGCTCAAATGGTGAGTGGAATCAAGTGAAGTTCTTAAATTGCTGGGCCATTACTGAGAGTTCAGGGAGATTTTGCCTCACCCATATTATTCAATAAAGTGATAGCCAATATTGAGAAGTTCTCATTGGTTAGTTTGGATTTTTTTTTTTGTTGTTGTTAGGAATATGCTTGGATTGGGAACCCCGAAATCAGAATAAAGTAGGTTGGAAAGATTACGTTTGTAATGAAACCAGTCAAAAACTGCCCAAGTTAGCAAATTCCTCATTAGGAATGGCTGCAGTCAATTCAGTAGAACTGGGGTTCTTTTCCTTACTCGTGTACAGCGTTATATTCCCTGATAATGCCGAGTAGCGGCTATTTATGCTAACTTTTAAATTCTGGTTTTATGGTAGATTATCCCCTCATAGCTTTCTAAACATTTTCTTTCTGGAAATGAATTAAAAGTGCAGTGGCATCACAGTTACCTTGGGAGGAATATGGACTGCTTCGGGTTTGTAGTTCTTTGTTCTCATTCACATGCCTAATTTACACCAAGAAATTTCATTTCCTTCTGCTTTTCTCTCTTTTTTAAAAGCTAGAAGGGGATAGAGACTTATGATAGTTTCAAAATCCTGACAAAAACAAGAATAACAACAGCAAAAACAAGTTTTTGTTTGTTTGTTTTTGTTTTTTACGGAATTCGATTTTTCTGATATTTTATTGTTTTCTGCTAGAGAAAACGGTGATAGGCCCCTTAAACTCTGACATTTTTGAAAGGACAGACTCTACTTGTGATTATCTTTGTATCCTTACCGCCTGGCTTGGCATTTTTTCATGGTGGGGAACCAAAACATATTCACTGAATAAATACCAACATTATGAATGTAGCTCTCAAGGTACTTCTCACAAGTTGCTTTGTCTTTCATTACTATGTTTGTGGGTGGATGTATAGTGATAATTCCTCAGAAGTATTTTTAAAATGTTCATTGTATGTCAGATGAACAAAGTGTAAAGTGAAAACAAAAGTAATTTACTGAAAATAAAGGGAAATATTTTCTCAAATAATAATAGATGGCATCACTGCCAATACTTGTGGATACTTTTATATGTGTAGCAGTTGATCTAATTTTCAGCATTCAAGGAATACTCTTAGGCATAAATAAGGATGTTGTGCTAAAGACGGAAACTTCCTATAATTGCTATACATATGAGTAAGCATTTCAAATAAAAACAGCAGTTAAAATGTATTGTTTTACAAGCAACTTAGAACATTACTTTAGTGGAATATCTTCCACCTAATGTGGTTTCTTAATAATTTTATTTCTCTCTGAAATTCAGTTCTCTCAATTGTGTATTCACACAGGATAGTAAACACATCACCCTGTATTACACAAGCCTAAAAATATTTAACCTTACAAAATAGTTTATGCATCCTATTTTATCAAGTTGGATTTTAGTTAGGGATGTGAATTCAGTTAATTAAACTATACTCATGTCTACTATTAAAAATAATCACTGAGAAATTTTTTGTGTCTTAGTATCAGATATTGCAACATTATGCTAATATATTTTGATTATATTAGTATTATTTAATACGTGATGAGACATCTGATAATGCCAGATGGACTAGGACAGATCAACAAGTCCTCAGGGTATATGATAGTCATGTAGAGGAGGAAATATAATTACAAGTTATAATTATATTTAACTTGAATTTCTCGAGGAAATGAATAAAAGATAATTGCAGTTTAAGTGTGTGCTCACAGTTAATGAAAGCTGTTTCGTGAGGTGAGAAAACATGAAAGGATATTTTACAATAAGCACCAAAGGCAAGAAACTCTGTATTAAAATAAAGAAATGAATTTTTGCCAATAAATAATGTCTTAGATTAAAACTTCTCATAGATATGCCAGTGACGATGTAAACAATGGTTTACTTCTCTGCTCTGAACAAGATCTGGGGTGTGTGAGTAGTTACATAAATGGAATAAAAACAATTCGGTGTATTTGCTGCTGAGGAGCAGATATTTCACAAATGCCTGAGTATGTCTCCTATTATACAAATGGATTATAGTTCCACAGAATTTTAATTTTCTCATAACCAACATCAAATGCCCGTAGGAGGTGATGAAACTCTCACATTTGGAAGCTTATGCATATTCTGATTTGCCTTATCTCTAAAGTATTATCAAACATTTTTTAAAAAGAGAAATGATAATACCAAAGAAATCAGTTTAAGAATTATGGTTAGGGAAAACCCTGAGGGTGTTTTTTTCCTTCTGGTGCTGGCCCCAGAGACGAAAGTAGTGGTTTCTAGACCCATCTACTTTACCTCTGTTATTAAAAAAGAGAAAGTCAAAATATCACGGAGAAGGACAACAAAACTGTAGTCATTAGGGCACTAAAGAAACCCATTTCAGCTGGAGAGAGAATTAAACGCGTGCACACACACACACACACACACATACACACACGATACCCTCTCGAACCAGGGAGAAGAAGAATCCATGCTGGGTCCAGCCTTAAAGCTGAAGAAAAGCAGGAGAGTTGTGAAGGCCACCTATTTCAATCTCAGGGACATAAGGGCCTTTTAAAATCTAGACTTAATCTACATGTTAGATAACCCCCAGCAGGCTAAGATGCTATGGATAAAAATAACCAACAAGTGCAGCAGGGGGAGTGACAAGAAAGGGATCTTCTCTGTGAAGCACAGTGCAAAGGGGAGACCAAATGCCAAGGAAGGAGCAGACACCGAGGAAACTCCAGCTAATACCCCCATCCCAGGCAGAACGGACCACTAAAGGATACGGATGGCTGCAGCGCGCCCAGGGTTACCATAGCAACAGTAAACCTGAAATCCAGTTTAGCTCCTGACTAGATTAACAAACACCCCTATGCTAAAGCCCAAAATTGTTCATCTATGATCCTACACAAGGTATATGACTGTATAAAAAACCAGAACAAAATCATCACCACCAACCACAAAAACATTAAAGGCAGGTAAAGGGGGAAAAAAATAAAGAAATAGAAACAAAGAGAATCATTACAGATGGCTTCTCTTTAGACACCAGGAAAGCTAAAAGACAGTAAGGTGACATTGTGATGTATTAAAATAAAAAAGAAAATAGTAGCTTAAACCAACAATTGCACTTACAAAATATCTTTCAAAATATAGAGTTTTGCAATCGGGATCTAATTGTGAAGGTGGCTGAACTGCAGGTGTCACTAAGCGCAGTCTCACTGGGCCTTTGATGTCAACATCACACTGGAATGGAAAAACAATGACCCCGAGATCTGGACTGGGAAAATTGGGGGGTAGACCATTCCAGAAGTCCCAAATGATTACATTTTCCTGTATCTTACTGCCCGGAAATGACGCCCTCTTCCCCTTTTCAGGGGACCACAACCTCCCTTGCATGGGGACCATCAAGAACCTTGAGATTCTTTTCCTTCTTGTTCGTCCTGTCCTGACCACACTTTATTGCCTTTATATTTATAGTCAGGTTGTAGCACACCTCATGCTAAATGTCTTATACATCAAATTAAATACAAAGTAGGAAGCTTTGGCTTAACTGTACCAGAAGTACTACGGAGGGAGGGACCATTAGCTATTGGAATGTGGAGCAGGTAATGTCAGAGGCTGGGTAGGCCAGAATTTATTAATATAGAAATATGCACCTTGGACTTGGAATCTAATGTTCCAGAAAAACTATCTAAAACAGATTTAAGACCCTATTGGGATGACTGCTTGAACGCCAGACACAGGATGACTTATGGTATATGAGGTAGACATTGTAGAAATTCTCTGCCACAGTATTGAGAAAATAGTCAAAAAGTTTACGACAGTAAAAGTCTTAGAAAATACTGAGAACTCAGAAGCCACTACTTAGTTGTTTTTTCCAAATGGTCCCAGGACATGGGCTGCTTTAAGAAAACAGGAAATTCACTGGAAAAGGAAAACTGGTATATTTGAGAATCTTAGTGAAGCCCACCATCTACATAGGATACAATTTACAATGAGAAATGTTTCCATGAAACTGAGATTTCCAATAGCAACAGAAATTTTTGAATTCTGAAACAGCAGAGATTGGACTTCAGCACTTAATCAACAAAAATAAGATGTATGTAAATATTATAATGGGCAGTAAAGCTGAAGTAACCACACGGCCACTTGGCAATGGCTAATAGCCCATGATCTTACAGTGTAATAACTGGATAGCTGATTCGGGTTTTGCTTGACTTGTATAATAATAAGATTAAAAAAAAAAACAATCAATAATTACCACCATCTACCCCAATAAAACATGTTGAGTCTTAATCCACTGTGCAATTCTAAACCAAATTCAAAACCAAAGCACATTGCAAAGCAATCTGGATTCTTACGAAAAAAGATTCCACAATTGTATGGCAATTATACATGAGATATAGTCTCCTTTTTCCTTAAAAGTCTATGGTCATTTTCCAGAATAATTATTCACTTGATAAAGGGAAGTACCCAGAATTTTGACAGATAATTTGATAAGGGATCTAAGCTGACAGTGACACCTGAGGTATAGAACACCTGTACCATGGTGTTCTAGTTAGAGTGGCAGCCTGAAGCAAGAGATGAAGACTTGCTCCAAGACTATCCCATAGTGGGTATTTTCTGAGTCCCTGAATGTTTTGTGACAGACATATACTTAGCCACTGGATGAATCCTCACTTTGACAGAGATGTCCGCCATGAGATTGGTATTATCCCATCTACCAAAGCATGAGGTCATTTTGACTCACAGCTCTCCTTTGTACAAAGGAAAGGACAGTTTGAATCTGGTGCAGGCTTCCTCTTAAAGAGCAAGTGCCTTTCTGTTACATGTGGAATGGGTCTTTTTTTTTTTTTTTTTTTTTTGGTAGAGACAGAGTTTTACTTTTTCACCCTCGGTAGAGTGCTGTGGCATCACACAACTCACAGCAACCTCCAACTCCTGGGCTTAGGCGATTCTCTTGCCTCAGCCTCCTGAGTAGCTGGGACTACAGGCCCCCGCCACAACACCTGGCTATTTTTTTGTTGTTGCAGTTTGGCCGGGGCTGGGTCTGAACCCACCACCTCGGTATATGGGGCCTATAAGAATACAGTCTTGCAGTGGCCTGAGGAGGGTTCTTTTAATTCGCATAAATTAATGTATTTATCAGGGTTCTGAAACAAGTCTCATTCCAATAAATTAATTACTAATATTTATAGGCTGAAATCATTCTAACAAAAAAATTAAACACTGTTTGATAGTCAAAATAGAGAAAATATATAAAAATCAAAGACACTTTCCCTTTCGTGAACCTTCCCCCTCCCTTCGCTGCTTCGCCCCCTCCCACTGCCTCTGTTCTCTCTCTCACATTCATCTTTAGGTGGGTGGTTCTTTTCATTGCAGGATTTTCCCATAAAGTAAGATGAGTGTGACATGTCTTTAGATTGTAATGAATCACCTTCTCTCAGCTTTGAGTGGGAGGGGTTTGCTCCAGACCCACCTTCCCCAGTTCCTCCTCATTGCCCAGAGTAGCAAGGACAGAAGACACATGAACAGTCTGATTAGGGAATAAGAACTTGGATAAAAGACTGAGTCCCCCAAAAGGACAGCAGGATGGAAAGTAGCTGCAAGAGTCACTGGGAAAAAGGGGAATGAACACATCATAATCTGGGGAATGTCGACACAGAAAAGGAAACCAAAGTGCCGTATAATTCACACTGTTTTCTTGTCTCAATGCATGACAAAACTTTATCTGGATTCTCTTGCCCACTAACAAAGTTTTTAAACAGTTATGGTAAGATGGCAAGGGGAGACTCAAATATTGGTGGCAGTCGTTTCATTTTGTTTATTTATTTTTGAGACAGAGTCTCACTCTCTCACCCTGGCTAGTGTGTGTGGCATCCTCCTAGCTCACAGCAACCTCAAACTCTTGGGCTTGAGCAATCCTCTTGCCTCAGCCTCCTGAGTAGCTGGGACAACAGGTGTGTGCCATAATGCCTGGCTAGTTTTTCTATGTTTAGTACAGATGGGGGTCTTGCTCTTGCTTAGGCTGGTCTCCAATGCCTGAGCTCAAGCAAGCCACCTGCCTTGGCCTCCCAATGTGCTAGGATTACCAACATGAGCCACCATGCCCAGCACATGGCAGCTAATTTTGAAACAATCTAACTCAAAGAAGAAAAAAGAAATTGAAAATTTTCATGTTGGCTGCTCAGTTAGAACTCTTTTCTAAAATAAATATCGTCTACTATAACTATATTCCATCAGTACAGGGAGCAGGAAGAAGAGAGACTATGGCATCATTGCCAAGGGCTAGGGATTACAGAAACAAAAGAAACAGGAAATCCTAGAAGAAAAACCTCTCATCTAGAAAATAACTAGTTCAAAACTGACAGATTAAGGGACTTTCAGGCAAGAGAATTGGTGAAACATATGAGGTCTGGAAATTAAGTTGGGGAACTCATCCTGGGAAAAGCATTACATCCCTCCTTGCTGAATGTCACTACGGTCATCTTCCAAGTACTCCCCTCAGGAAGCTATGCACCAATGCCGGTGTTTAGTGTAGTTTTGGGAACTCTCTTTCTCAAATTACCATCCCAGTTGTCCTCATGCAAGGTCTGACAATTAATTTTGTGAACTTGTCACCAAGCACTTACGTTGGCATCACTCTACAAACAACTTGGTAAGTTTTCATTCTGGAATCTCACAGCTGTGTCCTTGTCAATGTGTGACAGTGTGTTGCTGAGGGGCATTTATTATTGTTCATTATAGTTGTGATGTGTTTCTCAGTGCAGTACGATGACAACTCCGCTGGGTATTCCTGAAGTTGTGATGTGTTTCTGAGTGCTGTACAATGACAACTCTGCTGGGCACTCCCGAAAAAAGAGTTCCAAAATTGATTTGAAGGGTGGATTAGGTAGGGGCATTAGCTCATGGTTCCCCAAGGGGAGTACTTCAAAGGGGTTGGTAGGTAGCACTTTTCCTGGGAAGAATTCACAAACTTACTTGTCAGATCTCATACATGCTGGTACGTTTTTCTCAGTTGGTTAAGCTTAATCTACCCTGGATGCCTCTTCTGATGGATACCAGTGCCACTTTTCCACTATTTCTTTAGAAATGTCTTGTTTTCCATCTGGTGAAAATTTAATACAGGTTGTTAATATTTGGGGTCAACCTTCTCTTTCTTTCTTTTCTATTACTATTTCCACATAGGCAGCTCATCTCGCTGAGGAACACAGACTTGCATTTCCTCCTAAGTCTCCTGTAAATCTGGTGGGAAAAACTTACCATTTGACTTAAAGTCTACTGTTTTCTGTATTGTAGACAGAGTATGTGTATACGTCATGGAGGGTAAAGACCCTGACTTGATAACTGTGTGCCTTCAAAAAAAAAAACATGGAGGTGTGGCAAAGAGAGGTGATCTCACACCTTGTGGGAAAAACATTGACCTGAAACAAATCAAAACATCAAAGCCCTGGGAAATAATGATACTGGTTTAATCTAAGACCAAGAGCCAATAAAAATGGTTTGCCAAAGGTATAGGCCATTGCTATATGTAAAGCAATACTATTTGTTGAGAGCTCAATTAGAAAGAATATAAGTGGTTATGAAAGTATTAGACAAACGAGTAATAATTTTAAAAGTCGGACTCACCTTGTAATACTCCCATACTTTCATGTAAACAAAGCTAGTAAGTAAATTTGACACAAATGATCAGCAACTATTTCGATCTGGGCAGGATTTTAAGCCATTGATCTCTGTTATCCTAACCCTATGGTATTCCAAGCTGTTCTGAACTCTACCTGTGGTACCACTGTATGTCTCTTTAATTAACTTATGATCTGTAATTTCTCTCTCTCTCTCTCTAGCTTTCTTTTTTTCTCACTTATCTCCCTGCCTCCTTCTTTTCCTCTTTACTTCAATCCTTCCCTCCTTCCTTCCTCACTTCCTTTCCACCCCTTCCTCTAGTGGATAAGTCCAAGTTCTTTTTGTTCTTACTTATGAAGGAATCCAATATTTATGACAAAAGACAGCTCAAGGGTTTTGGGATTCTCCTGCTACTATTGTCTCTAGTTATCTACCACCAACACCCCCCTTAAAAAAACCTTTGTCCTGCTACAGTATTACAGACAGTGGATTCCAGCTGCTGCATAGCACAGAAAACGTCTGATGGAGCATTTGCGTGATAATGCTCCAGAGCACCTAATTTGGGCCTTAGAATCTGAAGAGGTGCCTGAATGGCTTAAATTACCTGTAGAATATTCTCTACCTTTAAGAATACTACATTTTGAAAAACTAACCTGATTTACCTGATATGCCTGTTTATATTGCATATTTGATACTGTTTACTGATGAGTCACATACTTGAGATGAAATAGCACATTTAAGGTTTCCTGTGTCAGGGTAACTTATCAAACGTTGAAACCTTTTTTTTTTTTTTTCCTGGAATTAAGTTTGTACAAGCTGGTGAGTTAATAGCAGTTGCAAGAAATTCTTGATTTAATATGTATATATACTATTGATAAATATATCTTTAGCGTTTGTCACACAATAGAAAAATTTTAAAAATCAAGTGTTTTCTACTTAAATTAAAACTTTTATGAAAATTGACAGCTGCTTTTGTAGAGGGTATCCAAGTACCTACTCAGGTACCTCCTTTCAGTTAAGTCATGGTAAAGCTTAACCCGTAGAAGGAAGAAGTTTCTAAGGACAATAATTTTGCTATTAGTGTCACACATTTGCTGTTAAACATAGCAAACTTCAAATGTAGGATCTCCATTTTTGATACAATTGAAATTTTTTGTTTATCTTCAAATATATGCCTTACAAAATAAAATGAAGAAATGGATTACAAATGGGCTACTTCTTAAGACTGTGGGAACTACTGAAATAATGTCTATACCACAGTTTCTATTTGCTTGGATGATGTTATTGTGTTATCAACAAAATCATGTGAATATCAGAGGATTTTAAAGACATTAGGTGCTTACGATGCCTATCAAAAAAATAAAACTCAAAATACACAACAAAGACCTATTTTTCTTGGAAATTCTTTCTAGGCCACTACCAGGGTAAGCACAAAAACATCTCCCTGACCAACTTTATCAGGAACCTAGAGGCATTTGGATTTCATGAAAGGAATGCTTGCAAAAGTTAAATGATATTGTCTAACTACTATGGGTATGGTGTATGATGGCTTGAAGTCCTTCCGTCTTCAAAAACTGATACTCAGGACAAACAGGTATTTTCTACTTTGAAACATCGGACAGAAAAAATCATTTTATTTCTACATAGGAATTATGCAAATGATTATACATATTTCTAACCCCTTTCCTAGGCAGTGGCAATCAACAAATCAGATTTCAGCCCAAATGTCAGCTCCTAGCACTCCATATTATAGATTTAGGGAAATGTATCCTGTCTCTACTGCCTTACAGTTAAATTAACTTATGCATATGTGAACTGTGTATATGTTGATGCTTCCGTGTGTGTATGTATAGATAATAAAACATAAAATAGAGTTGAGATGTGTAAAACTCCTCTTTACAGAAACTTAAACTCCATAAAAGCAGAAATCAATCTGGCTAACCACTTTAAACAGATGCTTAATAAATATGTAATAAGTGAATGAGTTTTACACACAATAATTTTTAAAGTGTAATACTTTCCTTCCCTTGAAAGTACCAAACGTATTTATTTCACAATGTAGCTATGACTACAGACACAACTCAATTTAAGAATTAACTTACTGTTTCTTTAGGAAGACATTTTGAAGAAAAGCTCATTGATTTGTCAATTCGAAGTTGAAAATAGGGGCATCTTTTTAACTTATGGATATTTTCAACTGGTGGTGAGTGTTTTGGCTTAATACAAAATATATTAGTGAAGAAGTCATTTTTCTATTTTTTGTCGTTATAGCTCTACATATATACTGCAAATAGCAAGTAATCAGGAGACCATTTACAACTCAGGATATATTTTCAAACGTTTCCAGAGTATTCTGAGTTGATTTGTGCTAGTTGTCCCACAAACTTTCACAATTTACTACATTTTTCTACATAAGTAGGAACCACCTTTGTTTCCACGTTATTTTTCTGTGCTGATATTCTGATAAAACATCAGTACATATTATTCCTTCCTTTCCCGCTCCATGGCTTTCCCATTTAAGCACACATCCATGGGTTTCTTTTTACTCAAAAAAAAAAAAAAAAAAAAGATTTTTTTTCTATTTTAAATAGAAAAAAAAAAAATTACCCCTAGTAGTTGCTGCCTGTGTTCTTTTCTCAATCTGAAGTGGGCAGAAACTGGCTTTTTTAAAATACTCGTACTTAATAATGTAATCAAAGAGTCCTTCTGTCAAGCTGGGGTTGGGGGAAACTAAAGAGGCTTTTATCCTCATAAGTTCTGTGCATTTTTGTCCGTGATGAGAAATCAGCCTCTATTGTTGGAAAAAGGAAGCAGCACGAAGCTTTTGAAAACTTGGTCATAAAGACTAAGATGGACGTGCCATAGAAATAGGACAGAAACAGAAAGGAAAAGTTAGCAGACGTGGGGGCCATATGACTGTCACAGCCAGAATTCATCCCGAGGTAAGGTCAGCTGGTGCAGGGTCTGCAGAGAGTTCGAGGGGCCATTAGTCGCCAGCCCGTGGGGGTCAGCGGGGCCAAGGGGCCAAGGGGTCGGGCTGAGCTCTGTGCGGGGCGGTCCCCAGGCTGCGTGTCCAGCAGCGGAATTCTTGACCTTGATCTGAGCACAGTAGGTGGTAAAGCCCATATGCAGGGAGCCCTTCCAAACTCTGCCCTCTGCAGGCTTCACCACCAATCTGACAATAGGCATGCTAAGGGAAAAAGAGTACATGGGACAGAAAATATTACACGGAAAACAAGTCTTAAAATTCTTTAAGGAAAGACCATTTGTCTTTTAAGCACCTGTCTACCCTCTAAAGAAGGAAAGAAAGAGAGCAGGAAGGAGGGAGGAAAGGAAGAAAGGACTCAGGCTACGGTCCAGCATCAAAAAATGTAAAAACATCTGAAATAAAAATTTCCTAAGCTATTTTTCTAAAATGTATAATAAACAAGTAAAAGGAACATCTAAAAAATAAACAATGCCCTTATAAATACTGAGGTAAAAGATTTTCAAACTATAATAAAATGTTCTACTAAATCAAATAGTTTTTAAAAAGTAATAGATTTTTTTTCAGATATAAGGACTAAACCCATTTATATTCTAGTGAGCCTTCTTCGGGAATATACTGGAGGTTGTCTGCCAGCAAAAGAGAGAGAAATACATGAAGGATAAAATGGGGATGAAACCTAGGGGAAGACGAAGAGAAATCCTCTGTAAGGTGATGTCACGATGACTCAGAAGCTGTTAGAGTGGAGCCTCTGCAGTTGACCACCTCCCTACATCAAACTGCTCTCTGAGCTGAGCTAATTTTCATAGACTGGACATGCACCCCATGTTCATAGGCTGGTTCTTTATGTTGACCACCTCTGTATGTTGACCAGTTTGTTGCAGGCCCCTGAGTGGTCAGCTTGCAGAGAGTCCATTGTATGTAGTTAGCTTCAGAATAGGTGGGTGAAATGTTTTATGATGAAAATCTCTGAAAATAAAATAGATGTGATCATTTGCAGCACTGATCACTTACTAAATAATTTTAAGTTTATATCTTTATTTATAGGTCTGGTTTACTATGTGAAAATGATCAGTATGAGAATGAGGAATTCTAAGTAAATAAAAATCCAAGACAACTATTAACATCGGAAACATCGAGTTTTTTGGAAAAAAAATATGATAGCACAGTAATTGGGTATGTTATTCTCACTATTAATAAATCCCAGTAGCAGAAGCACACACACACAAACACACGCACATGTACACACAAACACAAATACACACACACACACACGCAACCCACATACCACACTGACCTCCCACTCAGACACCTTGGGAAGATGATCTAAGAGAATATGGGATCAGTGTGAGCTAAACCGTCACCTATGGAAAACTAACATCAGTACAGTTTCTAAAGTTGAATAGAAACATTTTGTGAAGGTATATTATTTATAGTAGAGATAAATTAAAAAGCCGACTTTAAAAGTGACTAAAAATTGCCTTTGGGAGCAGAGCTGTGAAATAGATTAGGAAACACCTGTTTGTCTTCTAAGTCCTTCATGTTTCTGGTCCTTTAAAATTGTGAATTATTTGATAAGACTATCTGGGAAAATATAATTATTGAATATTTATGAAACCTGCCAAATTATATTTAATTCAAATAATTTGCAGTGGAATTATTTACTGCCTGCATATGTCAATCAAACACTTGAATTGAAGCAGTGGTATGCAAGTATGAATATGACCTCTGCTCTCAACGGACTTATGATTTTGGGAGAAGGGCAATCAGTCACGGTATAATTATCTAGAATTGTCACACTAAGGAATCTGTTCCTTGAGTAAAAATATTTATTTTGTTGTTGTTGTTATAGCATTTGACATAGAGTAATGGGCTCAAATTACCTTTACTTCCATTTTCTAGCTAATTATGTACTTTATTTATGATTATTAAAAATGATGCAGGATAGCTGTTATTTCAAAATTTATGGCTGCAAAGAAGCAAGATGAAAGCACGTTGTGATTTTATAACTCATGAAACAGTCCCAGTTATTTGTTTTATAATACATTCTTGGATTTTTCTCTACTATTGTCTTTTCCTTACGTTTTTAGATTTTATATTCATATAAAATATAATATATTCTTATATTCATATATAAGCACATATTATTTTCTTGTACAATTACACCAGACTGCCTTGGTGTGGTGGCTCAAGCCGGTAATCTTAGCACTCTGGGAGGCTGAGGCAGGAGGAGCCCTTCAGCCCAGGAGTTCAAGACCAGCCTGTGCAAGAGTGAGAACCCTCCATTTCTACTAAAATTAGAAAAGTTAGCCAGGTGCCATGGCAGGCACCTATGGCCACAATTATTTGGAAGGCCGAGGCAGGAGGGTTGCTTAAACCCCAGAGTTTGAGGTTGCTGTGAGCTAGGCTGACACCATGGCAGTTTAGCCTGGGCAATTGAGTGGGCAAAAAAAAAACAAAAAAAACAAAATGAACCGTTACTAACATCTTGCTATTGGCTTTGTGATTTATTCCCTATTCTATGGTAAATTTTACTTCTAAAGTTTACATTTAAAGCATTCATAAATTTTTGGCTTTAAATAGTAAAGAGCAATTCTTTTGAAAACACCGTAATTCAATAAAATTCTGTATCAGTTAACATTTACTTTTTATTTATTTATTTATTTATTTAAGGCCCAGCTTCTTTTGCTGTTGTTGCAACTGTCATTGTTGTTTAGCTGTCCCAGGCCGGGTTCGAACCCGCCACCCTCGGTGTATGTGGCTGGCACTGTAACCACTGTGCTATGGGCACCGAGCCTAAAATTTGCTTTCTTTAAATATTTTTTGCTATTAACATAAATGCATAATATTTCATGTGTGAAAATTGAAATGAATATTTTATAATTAGTGAAAGTACTTCCCTATAATATTTAAACATAGAAATGCTTTATTCAATTATGAATATTTTGTCTACTTTGATATAAATTATAAATTTGTTCAAAATGGTTACAGTAGATGATATATATTGCTGTATATATTGCTATAATCTTTGGAAATTGAATTTTTTCCATCAAACTTTGCTATAATCAAATATTGTTAATTTTTGTTAATATCCACATATTGGATTGGTTAAATAAAATCTCCTAAATGTTTTAAATTAACTGGTTAATTATTAGATATTATTATTAATATATTGATATTAATTGTTTTAATATAATATATTATATATTAGTTAATATATTATATAATAAATAATATGATATATTATATATTAATATTAATATATAATAAATAGCAATTATTTTATTGCTATTTACCATTGTGTTTCTTTTAATAAAAATTGCTCACTTTTATAGCTGGGCGTTGTGGTGGGCGCCTGTAGTCCCAGCTACTTGGGAGGCTGAGGCAAGAGAATCGCTTAAGCCCAGGAGTTGGAGGTTGCTGTGAGCTGTGTGAGGCCACGGCACTCTACCAAGGGCCATAAAGTGAGACTTTGTCTCTACAAAAAAAAAAAAAAAAAAATTGCTCACTTTTAATATTTAGTGTTTTTTATTACTTAGAGCTCAATATTTTCTAGTGAAGTTAACAATGTATTCTTTCAAAATATTTTCATCAGTATATTAACTTTCCTTCAGATTTATTCATAGTATCATTCAAAGTTTAACAAATTTAATAGCATAATATTTTTACTCATGTGTTCTATCTTCCAGGTCAAGCAAAAAAAGTTTTCACACATATGAGTAAACATTCGACATGTTTACTCATATTTTTCATAGCACGGTTTTTTTGTTTGCTTTGCATAATTGTTATTTTTTGTTTGTTAATTGTTTGTTTGCTATTGAATGTCTACCTTTAATCATCTCTCAATCTTCCATTTAGAAATCCAATGTATAGGCGTAATAGATCTCAAAGTACAAGAACGGATATCCTTTCATCTTCTTCCATATAATAATGTATCAGATATTGATCTTGGGTTTCAAATAGTGTCATCAGAACCTGTTTTTGTTTTTATTTATTTTGTTTGCCCTGTTGATTTGGTAATATTTGTTTCTTTTCACTTAGTTTTACCTGGGCTTCCTTGTCAGACCAAGTCAGCTTGTTAATGAAACTTAAACTTGTGGCTTCCGCATTGAAGTGGGAAGGAAATTAATCCTGCTATAGCTTGAGCAGAAGTCCTGAGATTAATTTTAATTGGGTTTAATGTTCATTTCTCAAAGCTGACCTGGTCAGGAGATGCTGAGTGGGCGCCTTGCCCCTTGTGAACATGCACTCACTGTCCCTGAGATGCAGGACAGTAAACTGGGAGGAAACTTAGAAATTTTACAAGTAAAAAACAGATCTGAGCCCAAGAAAAATAATTATTATTATGAACCAGTTATCTTGTTGCTGTCAAAAATGTAATGAATCATTTCTAGCACAGACTTGCTACATCACTTTTGCACAAAAACTAAATTTTTATGTGTCGGACTTCTGTTCCTAAGCTCAGGGAAGCCGTTGCTTTTGGTGGAAACATGATTGATCTGTTGGACAGTGTGATAGTGTTATACAACAGATATTGTATGTATGTAATGGATATGTGATAATATTGTACAATTTAATAGATACTATTTGCATTGCTTGAATTCCAAATATCACAAACATAGCCTTATGCCATATAAGTAAAGGTTGCTTTCAACATCCAGCCCATACTCTCGTCAGAGTCACGTTACATTCACATCAAAGCAGTTTCTAACATGTTAATGGCTTCTACTGAAAACACTTAACTCTTTCTGCCTGAGGCCTTTTACTGTCTGCAAAGTTATTTTCCCGTTCATATGTTAAGCAAAGCAAAGGGGCTGGAGAAGAAGTAACCCTGGTGTATCCCTCGTCCATCCTAGACAGTAGTTGGTGGGTAAATACTTCTGAATTGCCCAGAGTGGGATGCCTCGGAGTCAGGTGATATTATTTTCTTGGAAGTTCCCAGTGGGATTCAGTCATAGCAGAAGTCTGCTCTTTATCCATCAGGACTGGCTTTCTTTCCAGCTTGGTTTCATCTTTTCACTGTCTATCTCACGGGTGTTTCTAGAAGCAGCGTCTCAAATCCATTAAGTACATTCAAGTACCTGTCGGTATCTGTACGAAACCAATCTAAAACAATGAGTTTGTAGTTGTTTAATTAATCAAGGATGCACTACACAATTTGCTGCACTATCTTTGGAATGTTGTCCAATCCCTGGTACCTAGAACCCAAGACAGGTGCTCAGGTTTACTATTGCCGATACTCCTCACCCCGGCATGGATTTGCAAACCAATGACTTCTCTCTCCCAGGCATGTGCTCCAAGTCCGAAACAGATCTCAACAGTAATGGATCAAAATGGCGTCTTATTTATTTATTTTTTTTGTCTTTAGTTTTCTTTTAGAAGAATGTCAAAAAACAAACAAACAAACAAAAAATACCTGTATGTCCTTTGGAAGTTGACAAAGCAGTTTTTATTGCTAAGGCATCATGATTCAGACCTGTGGGATACATATGCCAACTGTCACACAAAATATATTTATCAGGGCTGCCATCCAAACGTCATGTTTTTGGAAGCTCCAGCCTCTTTTCATCTATTCCTGCAGTGTACTTCTCCAGACAAATACCAAGTTTCAAAATTAATTGATACATGGGCTAAGTGTACTCTTTCTTTTCAACATTTTTAGCCATTCTCAAATATCTATTATTCTGTTTCAATCTGATTATCTGTTCATTAGGTTAAAAATAACAAAGTCAAGCCTGAAAAGATTCTAATTAAACTGTAACCAATCTTACATTTAAAAAAAGTGGAATGATGAAAATCGTTATATTTTTAAATCCCCCCTTCAGCCATATGCTATATTGTTAATGTTTTATATCTCTTGATAACATTTTTTTGTATAGGTTTTGTATGTCTTACAAATTGTTTTAGTTTTCTCACTATATTAAATGGGGAATGTTTTGCCATTACATTTTGTAAGGGTTGGTATCCAACAACTTTCTTTATGTTAACATACACTCTCAAATCTCAGAAATATTATTTCATAATACCACTTATATATTAATAAATATCGGTAGGCTTAGCTCCGAGAGATGAGTTAACCTTTTGATACAGAACTAGTTCTGAAGGTTATTTATGTTCACGCTGTTTCTGTCAGTACAAGCAAACTTATATCTATAGGTGATACTATGTAAAAAATAAAAAGTCCTGTGTTAACTATGTCATTGAAAATGTTGTATTTCTTACAATCTTGGAAGAAGAGTTTTGTCAAAGGCTTGTCTAGTTTCTTAATAACGAATTATGTCTTAGGAAAGTAAGTAATAACCGCCTTTTATAAGGAACAGAGGTCACTATTTTTTTTTATCTTGCATTTATTTCTACAACAGAATCATTAAATTGTGTAAATTCCAGGTCAGGACAGCAAAAAAGGAGTAGTTTCTTTTCATTTTTCTTTTCTTTTGTTTTTTATTTCAGATTAATATAAAGGTAAGAATCATTTGGTTACATTGTTTGCATTTGTTAGGTAGAGTCCAAGTTGTGGTTGAGCCCTCCACCCAGGAAACGTGCTGTGTAGGTGCACATTAGGTGAGAGCTAACCACTTCCCCACACTGCTCTCCTTCCCCATCCCTCCTTCCTCTTCCCCCACCCCCCACTTGAATATAATTGGGGTTTTATCTCATGTAGGCATATATTTATTTGTCTGCTGGATTCATATTAGCATTGAGGATGTTGGTTACTTGCTTTTTCATTCTTGAGATACTCTACGAAGAAAAATGTGCTCAACTCCATCCAGGTAAAGATAAAAGATAAAAGTCCTTTTATGGCTGAGTCATGCTCCATGGTGCACACACACCACAGTGCATCAATCCATTCATGCGGTCCTGGGCACTTGGGCTGATTCCATGCCTTGGCAACTGTGAATTGAGCTGCTGTAGGCACCAGAGTGCAAATACACTTATGGTAACATGACTTTTTTGTTCTTCTGGGTAGATACCTAATAATAGGATTGTGGAATCAAATGGGAGGTTTACTTTTAGCTCTTTGAGGATCCTTCATACATTTTTTTTCCATAAGGGGCATGATCAAGCCAAAAACCTCTGCACAGCTAAGGGTACAACAATTAGAGCAAACAGACAATCTTTGGAATGGTAAAAGATTTTTGTACTGTATGAATCTGACAAAGGGCTGATAAATAGAATCCATGAAGAAGTCAAACTAATTAACAAGAAAATAACAATCTCATTTATAAGGGGGAAGGATACCTGAAAAGGACCTTCTCTGAAGAAGACAGACGAATGGCCAACAAACACATGAAAAAATGCTCAAATTTCCTACTTATCAGGGAAATGCACATCTTTTTTTTTTTTTAATTAAGAAGTCAAATGCTAAATTTTCTTGCCAACATGTGGGTCATGCCAAAAGTTATGAAACAGATTATGTTAGAGTCCATTATTTCTCTTCCAACAAACACAGCTGACAGAATCCTTTCTCATCTACCCACGGGAGTTTCCACTTCTCACTCACCACGGTTACCAGGAGGGCTGCGTTGTTTTCTATCCACTCAGATTTAATGTGTCTTGATTTTTGTGGACCTCAGAACTTTCATGATGACTCATAGCCCTACTGAGCAAGTTCCATTAATCAAAACACAAGTACCTACCTAAATAACCAAGTAGAATAATGGAGTTACCCATTGTATGATTTGGTTTTGGTATTGCACACGGCCGAATCAGTGATGGAAGGAATTTATGAACTACCCTTTCATTTCATTGTTTTTCATCTGCCATTTTTCATCTGACGGTCTTCACAACCAACTTTTATGTGTTTGTTGGTTTGTTTGTTTAGGTTTACATTTAGTAGTCTGCCCACAGCTTCTTTGAAAATTCCAGAGATTTATATGTTTTGCTTTAAATTCAAAATTTAAAACTTACTGTCATCAAAAGAATTACATTAAATAGCCTTAAATAGAATGTAGATAGTTGAAGGCAATATTTATTCCATTGGGTTACAAAAGGCTATGAACTTTGAGTTCATCACTTGTATTTTCTTTTTCTTCCTTCCTTCCTTCTTTTCACCTTCTTCCTTTTTATTGTATTTAATCAACCTGTTTATTTAAATTTTCTGAATTTGCATTATCATAGATAAGATGTAGACTAGAAGAAGTAAAACAACTTTTAAAACTGAGTGTTTCATTACAAAAAGAAGACTTCAAATACCACAATAAGGTATAATTGGTGCAGCAGCTTTGAGTTTTTAACCTCGAGGATTTGCAGATGATAATATCTGCTTACTTTATATAGTAATTTTGAAGGTCAGATGAAATAGGTATGAAAACACATTGAAAATTATATGCCATTGTAAAAATGTGACACATTGAGCATTATCCTAAAAGATTACAAGGGAAGGGAAAGTTGAGTAACCTTACACAAATTGAATCAAAATTCTTAATACATTACCATATATTCTGTAGTAAGCTCAAACTTGTGCGCTAAATAACTTCTCTCTTTCCTTATCTTTTTTTTTAATAAATCATAACTGTGTACATTAATGCATTTATGGGGTACAATGTGCTGATTTTATTTGCAATTTGGGATGCTTAAATCAAACTGGTTAACATAGACTTTACCTCACTCAATTATTGTGTTAAGACATTTATACTCTACTCTTTTTTTTTTTTTTAAGCATTTTTTTGATTGGTTTGTTTTGTTCACTGCTACTACAGCTTCATTATTTAGCCCTCAATTTCAGGTCCACTTCTTTTTCTTTCTTTTTTTTTTTTTTATTAAGTCATTTGTACATAGATCATGAATACAATTATGTCATTATGGGATTCGATGTGTTGATTATTTGTACAAATTGGAGTGCTTATGTACCCTAGCATTATACACAATATGTGAGGTCCCACCAATTACCCTCCCTCCCGCTCCTCTTCCCTCTTACATTCTGGGCTATAGTTGTGTTTTATCATTGGTATTAAAACGTGGTTGATTATAGTTTGGATTCGTAATATTACTTAGTACATTGGATACTTTTTCTTCCATTCTTGAGATACTTTACTAAGAAGAATATGTTCCAACTCCATCCATGTAAAAATAAAAGGCTGTAAAGTCTCCATCTTTTTATGGCTGCATAATATTCCACAGTATACATATACCACAACTGATCCATTCATGGGTCGATGGGCACTTGGCTGCTTCCATGACTTGGCAATTATGAGTTGGGCTGCAATAAACTGACTAAGTAACTTCTAAACAATAATACATTATTGTAGTGAGAAAATGAATGAACAGTATTTGAGAGGTTTGTGAACTATAGAAAGCTAACAAGTGACAAGGATGAAATTTGAACTCATACATTTTAGCAGCACTTTTTCTTTTTTTTGGCCGGGGCTGGGTTTGAACCTGCCATCTCCGGCATGTGGGACCGGCGCCCTACCCGCTGAGCCACAGGCGCCGCCCAGCAGCACTTTTTCTATCAATAAGTACTCTTTATTAGTCATGAACACTTTGTAAAGGAAGTAAAGTTCAATATTTTCAGTTATTCTTCTTGAAACACATTTTTCTCCATTTTCTAACAGGAACATGTTTATTTATACTAAATAGCCTAAACTACCACACCTGAGATCCCTGGTTCTTCCTCTTCAAGGCACCAAGGAATTAATTTGTCATGAAAAAAAGGGAAATGCTCAAATTTCATTTTCAATGTTAACACCTCTTGTGTTTACACATAATTCCAATGATTACAAAAGAAAACTCCAAAGGTTTGTGCATTATAGCTGAGAATTCACTCTTATAAGCATTGTAACAGCAATCAAGCATAAATAACCATGTGCTTCACAATACTGTTATCAGCAAGTCAGCCAAAAAAAAGGAACTTAAGGCGTATGTGCTGTGAAGCATTTGGGTCTGCTTTCTACTGTGAGTTGGATTCTCTCTATAGAAAAACAAATATCAGCTGTTGAAATGTCAGGTTGTTATGATTTTATAAAAAGCAATGAGGGAGAGTCATGATTAAAGCAGTGAGTGACCAGTAGATTAACAAGGTAAGAGCAGACCACCTCAGAGGTATGGGACCCTATTTGATTGTTAGGACGTAGCTATTGAAGAAGCCAAAATCAATGATTGCTACATTTCAAAGCATTTTATTTATTTATGTATTTATTTAATTTTTTTTGAGACAGAGTCTCACTTTGTCACCCTTGGTAGAGTGCCCGGGTCTGATAACTCACAGCAACCTCAAATTCTTGAGCTCAAGCTATCTTCTTGCCTCAACCTCCCAAGTAGCTAGGACGACAGGCCCCTGCCACAACACCCGGCTATTCTTAGAGATGGGGGTCTCAATCTTGCTCAGGCTGGTCTCAAACTCCTGAGTTCAGGTAAACTACCCGCCTCTGCCTTCCAAAGTGATAGGATTACAGGTGTGAGCCACCATGTCTGCCTCGGAGCACTATCTTTAATTCAAGAACTTACGTAACTTAACACTTTAGGATGGGCATCTGTAATATTTGTCCAAATATGACCAAGTGGATCAGAAATATAATGCCTAAACATTACCAAGCATAACCCCAGCAACTCTTTGTGGCTGTTTTGGGGATTGTTTAAGTCACAAATTCTAGCAATGTTCTACCTTGCTCCTTGAAATGAAAAGCTCATTGATCCATTTCATTATTTTCTATGGAATTAAATATTACTGAATATTTAAATTTTTGTGTGAAATTTTATAAGCTATTTTACTATAAGGATGGCCACATTTCTAAATGAATGTTAGGTAAGTGAGCTGAAAATTAAATTTCAGTAATTTTAAGAACCCTTTTCCTCTCCCTTGATAACTAGAGCCCTGCATCAAACATGTCTTATGTACATGTCAGAGGCATAAACCATTGCTGCAACAACCTGTTCTGTGTGAGCTTTAACTAGCTTCATGCAGGTTCAACTTGAGAACACTCCACTTCAGGCCCTGGCCCCGGCTGCCTGTCCTGCTCACTCCTGGGCTGCTCAATTCACATCTATTCTGGATGTGGATTTGCCTCCCCCATGTGCTATTTCTGCAAGTGTCACTGTTCTTCTGTCCCAGAGCCTACAGAAGTCTAACTTATTGACATAATAGCACAGACAACATATATCCCTAACCAGAAGACACATTTTATATTAAAGGAGCTGATATAATGGATGCGTGGTCACAGGATCCATTGGCATTTTCAAATAGCTTAACATCCAGCTGCAGCTGATGTATTAGAATATGAAAGAGCATGTTGAAGGATTAGCTAAGGTGACAGCTTTAGAACAACACCGTTACAAATTCAGATATTATCCTCCAGGATTCTGAATATGCAATGAAACAATAGCTGATATATAATACCTGGTTTCTATATCTATAATGTAAGGGCTTAAAACAAAGGAAGTAGTATTGGTCTTTCTCACCATGATGTAGCTGAGTCTACGCTTACTTATATCATCCACTGCCAGACAGTGAGTTCAGAGACAGGTGTGGGGGCAAAGAATTTTGCCATATTTGCATCCTCATCATCTATACTGTACAAATCCTAACATACACACACAAAATTATTATTATGTTTTATAAACCACATGAGAATTTTTTGCCATAATCAAGGGCTAAGCACAGCCCTTTCTCTTTTGAGCATGAGAATTTGACCTTGGGTTGGCTCCCAGCGTTGCTCCTCTGATCAACCTAGTCAATGCTGAAATGTCAGCTGTGTCTCAGTTGCTTGTCTTAGCCCATTCTGTGCTAAAATTGCAGAGTATTTGAGACTAGGTGATTTATAATGAACAGAAAGTCATTGGCTTCTATTTCTGAAGGCTAAAAATCCCAAGATCAAGGAGCTGACGTCTGGTAGGGGCCTTCCAGCTGTGTCAGCACGTGGTGGAGGTAGGAGGGCAGAGAGAGCAAGAGCGGCCCTAACTTGCCCTTCCATAATGGCCTTAAGCTGTCCGTGAAAGTGGAGCCTCATGCCAAACAAAGCCATCAAGGCAACCAGATTTCAATATTTTTGGAGGGAACAGATATGGAAACCATAGCGTTACTTAAGGTAAAATGATCTTTAATACATAAACTGCACGAGTATGGGCAGGAAAGCATATTGGGAGCTTCAGTGGCAATACTGGCCCTGATAGCTGACCTGCAGGAGTATGGAGAAGCACTGCTTAGAGAATCATCAGAGATGTTGGATCTTTCAGCTCTTAGACATTTATGCCATCTCAGCTCCTGCTCCCTCTTGATCTGGGCCATGCCTTTGATATGTTCAGTTGTAGCAGGGACTCCCTCCTGACCCTCTGTTTCTGGCAAGCCAAGGCCTGCCCTCTTGCTTCCGATTAGAGTTGTTCCAAGTGTGGCCGCTGAGGATCTTGTCAGTCTGAATGTGCAGGGGGCTCTAATCAGCCCCTTAGGAGGGGAGCACTTGCACATTATCAAGTAATCCATAATCTATCATCCATAATCATCAAGGATCCAAGCACTTGCCTGGATCCTTAAAACCTCCTTCAGCAGGCATTTTCTGAAAACAAGAATATTCTCTTACCTAGCTCCCATACATTTAAATTGAAAATTAAATTTAAAATTAAATAATAAAATTAAAAATTAATGCAATAATGTATACCACATTTTCTTTGCCCATTCACCCACTGATAGCCATTTACATTGCTTCCTGTCTTGTCTTGTGTGAATAGTGCTGCCATGAGTCCAGAGGGGCAGGTGTCCCTTCCACCAATGGCTTCTTATTTTCCTTTGGATAAAGTCCTAGAAGTGGCATTGCTGGATCATGCAGTAATTCTATGTTTAATCTTTTCAGAAACTTCCATTCTGTTTCCCCTAACCATTGTACAAGGTATATACACATGATGGAATACTACTCTGACCCGAAAAAGAATAATATCTTATAATTTGCAGTGACATGGTTAAAACTGGAGGTCATTATCCTAATTGGAATAAAGCAGGCCCAGAAAGACAAATATTACATGTTCTCACCTACATGTGGGAGCTTAAAAAGTTGACTTCATGAAGATAGAGAGTAGAATGCTGAATACTGGAGGCTGGGAAGAAAAAAAGAGAGATTGTACAACATACTGTTCTATAGAACCTGTTGTATCCTAAGGTTAGATTACTCTGTGGTAAAGCCCCTCTACTCTGCACTGGTGATAGCAATTTTCAACATGTAATCAAGTTCTTGTCTGGTTTCTCTGGTGTCTTTTCACCATTTTCACCTTGCAACTAACACAAAATCTGGAAAGACTTGACCACACAAATACTCTAATACTCATAAACATCTTAACCCTACTACATTCAGTTCTAGTTTTTCCTCACATGTATTCCCCTTAAGCACTGTTCTCTTTCTCTAAGTCTCACTCTGTTGCCCTGGGCTGGAGTGCCCTGGTGGTAAGTGGTGGTGTCTGCCAGGCTCAAAACAACCTCAAATTCCTGGATTCAAGAGACCCTTCTGCCTCCCCAGATGCTGGGAGTACAGGTGCCTACCACAATGCCGGGGTAATTTTTCAACTTTTGTAGAGATGAGGGTCTTGCTTTTGCTCAGGCTGGTTTCAAACTCCTGACCTCTAGCAGTCCTCCCACCTTGGCCTCCCCGAGTGCTACAGTTACAGGTGTTATCCACCATGCCCCACCTATCTATCCCTTTCTAAATATCTATTTAGTATCAGTGGGAACTTATAAATCATTATTTTGTTCAAGTGTTATTGTTTAGTACTGCCCTTGTTTATTTTGAGGCTAAGATTGTTCCAGTGTAAACATTTGCTATAAGCCTCAATAGGAAAAAAAATTAAAGAAAGCCGTAGTTTTCTAAAGACTTAAAGAAAGACTTAGTTTTCGTAAATACACTTAATGCTAAAGGCAAATAAAAAAATGTTTAAAGTGTGTAAAGAAATTACTTTCAAAGCAATATTTTATTTCAAATAAAAATAACCTACAGAAGAAAAGCCAACATGAAGATAAATTTAGATACTCTCCCTCCCTGTTTTCTCCACTTGGCTCATCTTTGTTGCAAACCGAGTAGGGTTATATTTTGTGCCTCTACATTTTTCCACTCATCCAGCTGTCTGTCCTCACACAAATGTATAATTTCTTAATTAATGTAGCTTTATAATAAACTTTTACATCTGCCAGTACAGTCCTCCAACTGTTCATTTTTTTCAAGGTTCTCTTTTGTGGTGAGTTAAAATTTTGTTTGCATCTGGGGTTGATCTTGTGAGATGCATCTGATAAAAAAAAGTATCATCACTTTATCTTAGGTCACTCAGCTTGTAATGCCCAATATAGTGATATATATGTACATATATCTATGCATCTATAATCATATTTTAAATTATTTTCACAGTTCCTTGTACAGGGCTTGCATATAATAAGTACTCAGTATATTTTTGTTGATGTATTGAATCAAATCTAATCTTAATTGTTAATGTCTAATAAGACTGAGAGTTCATGATCTTTCCAATATGAGCCTACAGGGGACTTATTAGTATTCAAATCATCATTAGACAGCTTGAGTCAATTAAAGTATATCTTTCACAATCTGCAATGAGATTAAAATTCACACTACTTTAGAAGGCCATTAATAATTCAAAAACATGTTTGAAATTTCTTATACTCTGACACCAACTGATGGTAAATACCAATTCAATTACATTCAGAAAATATACATTAAGCACATGCTACAAGCAAAGTGCTCAGCTCTGCACTGGGGAGACTACAAAGTTAAAAAGGCATTGTCCATATTATAACTCCAGTTCAGTATTTGAAAATTTAGTATTTGCCAAATAGTAAGCACTGTGTGCATTAATCTGTTAAATAAGCCTTTCTGTCTATGTATTCATCCACTTATGTATTCAATCACTCATTACACAAATTACACATTCTTATTAAGAATCAGTCATGGGTGGCGCCAGTGGCTCCAGGAGTAGGGCGCCGGTCCCATATGCCAGAGGTGGCGGGTTCAAACCCAGCCCTGGCCAAAAAAAAAACCACACACACACACACAAAAAGAATCAGTCATGTATTATTTATTAAGAATCAGGCACTGTTCTAGATTCTGTGGTTAAGAGAGAAACAAAACTGGCTGAGTCCTTGGTCTCATGGAAAGTATGCTTTGATGAGGAAGTCAGTAAATAAATAAAATAATACGTATACAAAATATCCATATGGCTAGCTCTATAATTTTAAATTATGCTGTGGTAATCAACGATTCTGCAGTCACTGGGCCTCGTGTTGACAAGGGTCAGACATGGCTCTACTCCAGCTCCAATTCTGCCGCAGGTATGTTACTTACTATAGAATCTAAGCTGAAGGAGCAGGGCTGATCTGAAACAAAGCATCTTCACGGCAACTCAAAAGTACATGAGAGCGTGAACAAGATCCTGTGATGGCTACCAAGACCTCTGCTCCAAAGGTGGCACTTCTCATTTCATTGGTCAGACAAGTGAAATTGCCAATTGTGATTTCAATGGAACAACCAAGTATATTCCTCCCTACAGAGAGGATGCACAGCGCAATCTTTTTACACAGAATAAGAGTGAATAATTGGAAAAAGTAGTTCATCTCCTGCACTCTAAGTGGAAATAGTGTCAGAGTAGGGGAGGGGTTTTATTTTTATATATTGTGGCCAAGAAAGGCCTCAGTAACATGTAAACAATAACCTGAAGGAACGTTCCAGCACCTAAATGAGAAGAGTCCTAGGCAGATAAACAGCAGGGAGCCCACATGGCTATAGAAAAATGAATGAGGGGGAAGGACAGAAGGTTAAGAGCCCAGAAGGAGGGAAAGATGTTTAATTTGAGTAAATGCTTTAAAAAGATAACTTGAGACTAAAGAGAGGCAAGGATGGAACCCCAGAGACACAGTAAGAGGCTCTTCCAATCATCTGAATGACAAATCAGGATGACTTAGAGTACAGGGATAAATGTTGTGAGAAGTCCTAGTTTCTGGATGTCTTTTGAAGGCAGAGCCATCAGATTTTCCTTATGGATGGATTCTGTGATAGGTCAGAAATGGAAGAAACAAATAGACCCCAGGATTGTGATCTGAGCAATTGGAAGGATAATTCCATTTATCTGGAAGGGGAAGCCTGTAGGAGGAGGAAGTGTGAATGAGCTTGTCTGCTTTACTCTTAGATGGGGATGGCTGCCATAACTCTAAACATATAAAGGAGTTGGCTTTCAGGGGCGATGTTAGAGTTAGATACTGCAAGTGTATAGAGGTGATATAAAGGCATTGTTCTGTAAGGTCACAAAAGCAATTGAATGTCAACAGGGAAGATATCTGAGAAACCTAGTGTGGTCCAGTATTAGAGATTTCAATGAGCACAGTAATAATAGAATTAATGTTTCTTGTACAGATAAGGTGACTGAGTATTAGAAAAGTTAAGCAACTTATTCCAAAGTAAAAAAGGCCAATCATAAGAATAAGCTGTAATCTGGGTAGAGTGAACAGGGGTAAATGTAGAAGGGAGAACAGATTTGGAAGGGAAAATCCATTTCCATTATATTCAGGGAAGTACAGGTGTATCACAGATGACCAGGCTGAGGAGCACAGACCAGAGTATTCATGAAGTAAATAATAGTAGATGGCCCATGCAGTTAAAAATGTTAAAGCAAATGAAATAGTGGAAGTCCCCGAAATTGAGCAAAGAAATAATACCTAGATGTACTATGAAGATAAGAAGGATATAGTGCTAAAGAGAGATGAATGCAGCTTCTTGGGATTCTTTTTTTCATTTTTTTATCTTAGAGGTGGGCGCTCACCTTGTCATCCAGGCTGGAGTGTTGTAGGATGATGATAGGTCACAGTAACCTCAAACTCCTGGGGTCCGTCCACCTTCCCACCTCAGTGCCGGAGCAGGGAGAATAAGAGGTGTACACTACCACCTGCTACTGGGTGTGTGTGTTTATGCTATTAATTATTTTCCATAGATTGTTGTCTATTATTTAATATTACATTGTATTATCTAAAATGCTAGCATTTTCACTGAAATAGTTTCTCTATTCCATAGCCCTTTCTCATATATATACATACTAGCTAACTTGGTGGTTCATCCCTAGACAATAGTATCCCTAGACAATAAAATCTCTAGGGAAAACATATTTTAATTTTCAAGCAACTTTTCATCAAGTTAAACTTGTTGTCTCACTCCTTTATGTCCTAGTTTATTTCTGAATCTTTCCATGTTTTGAGATATATGATCTACCTTATATTCCACTTTTAGCTACTCCAATATCTCTCTATCTTCCAAAACTGTTAAACTGAGCATATCATTTTCATATTTTACAGAGTGTCCTTATCATTGGGAATTGTTCTCTTCTTTTTTTCTTAATTTTCATTAAATGTTATTGCCTGTATACATATTGGGGGTACAATGCAATGATTTGATATGCAATATGGAATGCTTAAAACAAACTAATTAACATAACCATCACCTCACTTATTTTTGTGGTAAGACATTTATAATATACTCTTAGTTGTTTTGAAATGTACCCTTGCATTGTGCACATTAGGTGAGATCCCACCAAATACCCTCCCTCCACTCACCCTCCTCTCCCCTCTTTCTTTCTGGACTGTCTTTGTGTTTTAGCATCTGAATGAATGTGTGGTTATATATTGGTTTCATAATAGCATTGAGTATGTTGGATACTTTTTTCCCCATTCTTGAGATACTTTACTAAGAACAATATGTTCCACCTCCATCCGGGTAAACATAAAAGATGTAAGGTCTCCGTCTTTTTATGGCTGTATAGTATTCCATGATACACCACAATTTTTTTGTCCATTCATGGGTTGATGGGCACTTGGGCTGCTTCCATGACTTGGATATGATGAATCGGGTTGCAGTAAACATTGTGGTGCAAATGTCTTTGTTGTAAAATGATTTTTGTTCATCTAGTTATATACCTAGTAATAGTACTGCAGGATCAAATGGTAGGTCAACTTTTAGTTCCTTGAGAATTCTCCATACTCTTCCAAGGTCTGATAATTATAATCCACAGATAATTCAAACTAACTACTAAAGAAAGAACGAACAACCCCATTTCTTTGTAGGTGAGAGACTTGAACAGAAACTTCTCGGAAGAAGACAGGCACACGGCCTGCAAACACACTAAAAAATGTTCATCATCTTTAATCATTAGAGAAATGAAAAACAAAACCACTTGAAGATATCACCAAACTCCAGTAAGATTAGCCCACATCACAAAATCCCCAAACTGCAGATGTTGGCGTGGATGTGGAGAGAAGGGAACATTTCCCCACTACTGGTGGGAATGGGGATTGCTCTCTTACCTGTTACTGTATCTCAGGGTTTAGAACTAGTGTCTCACCTCCTGCCTTGTGAGCCGCTATCTCTGATGCTGTCCGACCATTGAGTCTTTGGTTCTTTTTATTTTTTTTTTGCTCTAACATATTCTTCTATTTTTTTAATTATTAAATCATAGCTGTGTACATTAATGCGATCATGGGGCACCATACACTTGTTTTATAGACCGTTTGACATATTTTCATCACTCTGGTTAACATAGCCTTCCTGGCACTTTCTTAGTTATTGTGTTAAGACATTTATATTCTACATTTACTAAGTTTCACATGTACCCTTGTAAGATGCACCGCAGGTGTAATCCCACCAATCACCCTTCCTCCCCTTACTTTCCCCCTTCCCCCTATTCTTGGTTTATAACTGGGTTATAGCTTTCATGTGAAAGCCATAAATTAGTTTCATAGTAGGGCTGAGTACATTGGATACTTTTTCTTCCATTCTTGAGATACTTTACTAAGAAGAATATGTTCCAGCTCCATCCATGTAAACATGAAAGAGGTAAAATCTCCATCTTTCTTTAAGGCTGCATAATATTCCATGGTGTACATATACCACAATTTATTAATCCATTCATGGATCGATGGGCACTCAGGTTTTTTCCATGACCTAGCAATTATGAATTGGGCTGCAATAAACATTCTGGTACAAATATCTTTGTTATGATGTGATTTTTGGTCTTCTGGGTATATGCTTAGTAGAGGAATTATAGGATTGAATGGCAGATCTATTTTTAGATCTCTAAGTGTTCTCCAAACATTCTTGACTGTTCCCAGACGTCCCATTGCTGGGCTCCATTAGCCTGTCCCTGGAGCATTTTGACATAGCTGGTCCTTCCTCACACCCATGGTCTAGACTCTCCTCTGTTTTTGTCTCTATCCTCTCTCATTATCATTTTATTTCTGGCTGACTTGCGGTCACTAAGGTGGGAAACCAGCTCCCAAAATCTTGCTGCTCACAGAAATTGTGGTGGTCTGGGTTCCAGAGACTTGGTTGGTGTTTGTCATGTCATGCCACAAAAGACAGCATTCTCAGCATTAAAATACAGGAGGACCTCTGTAAACTAACCACCTATGGGACTCTAACTAACTGGTCAATGTGCTCACCATAAGGAACTGGCCTTGGTATCTGGGGGGCACATCTGCCCTATGAAATTCCATCAATTTAAGGAGCCAATCAATGTGGGGAGGTGGTCAGCTATGGAGGTTCTACCGTATTTTATGTAGTCATAATGAATTAAAGTACAACAACTCACTGACAAGACATCACAACTTGGGGGAAAGAAGGCTGCATATTGTCAGCTTTGTCACATGTCCCATTGTGAAGTTTGACAAAAATGTCACAATGGATACCACCAAAATATGACAATTCATCAGTGTTTAGGAAGCTTTACTGACATTCCAGGAAGGTAAAAATTATAAATGCCTAATTCTCCAAACACAGTGCAATTGTAAGACCATGTCCTTCATTTCTTCAAATATAAATTAAGGCAACGATGCCTACAGAAATTGGTAGGTACAAATTCACTGTGGAAACAGTCTGACCAGGAGTGGATTTTTAGTTTGAATTTCCTTTAGGCATTATTTTCTTAATTTAAACTTGGAATAATGAAGGATAATTTGCAAATTGATTGTGTAAGTTTCTTGCTTTAACATGAGCATTTAAGAATTCCAAATGACATCTGCACAGTCAGCTCAAGTTTAGGTAAACACTGTGGTGAGCTATAGGTCTGAATAACCCATGGGTTTAAATGTGCAAAGGGAAGTGATGGAGGAATAAGAAAAAATATATGCAAATCATCTCTGGATAGCAAGTGCCCTTAGGGTTCATAATTATGAAATTTGAAAATTATCATAAATGCCTAAAATGAATATAAATTAAATTAAAGTTAAATAAGTAGTACTTGCTAAATTCTACCCTTGGGCACGTTATCTTACAAATCTTTGTACATAAAATGGGAGACCAGGTTTGGCTTTTTAAATACTGGTTAAAGTTTTAGATACTATGTGCTAATATCCTGTGTTCCACCTATGTGGCAACCACTATTAATAGCGTTCAGAAGCTATGCTACAGTGAGGAGTTCTGTGCATATGTTATTTTGTTAAGTTCATGTGAAATGCATGTGCTTTTGTGACAATTTCATTATAATCAAATTTTACATATACGTTATCTTTTTAAGAAGTAAGCATTTGAATTGGTTTAAAGGTTTTTTTAATTGGTTTAAAGGTCTGAGGTAATAGTCAAATTAAAAGTATAGATATTAGCATATTGGAAAGGAGCATTAAAATACAGTAGAACCTCTGTAAACTAACCACCTATGGGACTCTAAGTAACTGGTTAACATACAGAAGTGGTCTCCATAAGGACCTGGCATTGGTATCTGGGGGGCACGTCTGTCCTATGAAAATTCCGTTAATTTAAGGAGGCGGTAAATGTGGGGGGATGGTCAGCTATGGAGGTTCTACTGTATTTTATGTAGTCATAAGGAATTAAAGTACAACCTAAATATTTTCTGTCTTATTCCCTCCAAATTGAAAAATCCATGTGTAAATCATGGATGTCCACCTGAAAAAGTTTTTTTTTTTTACTGTACGAGTGCGCCAGGGAGCATTCCCATGGATATCATCTTCGAAGCATAATACGAAGCTTTCATTCTGAGAAATTACACCTGGAGAGTTAAAGTTTTATTTATACTCAATAACCACAAAGCCTATGTAAGAAACAAAATCAGTGGTCTTATGGGGAAATTATTTCCAAGAGCATAGTTTATAGATTGTTATTTACTGAACTAAACTATAAAAAAAAAAATCTGTAGTGCCAATGGTTCCTGGCAGTCAAAAAGGTTGTGGGCTGAGAGGAGGAAACACCAGTCACCTCTATGGGAAACATTCTATAAAGTGATGGAGCTAAAACAACAATGACAACTGCACTAAAAATTAGCCAGGCGTGTGTGGGTGGCTATAGTCCCAGCTACTTGGGATGCTGAGGCAAGAAAGTCGCTTAAGCCCAAGAGTTTGAGGTTGCTGTGAGCTGTGATGCTACAGCACTCTAGTGAGGGTGATACAGTGGAATTCTGTCTCAAAAAAAAAAAAGGAATAAAGAAAAAGTGAGAAGAAAAAATATAATGAAATTTTGAGGTAGAAGGGAAGAACTAAAGGGAATATTGAAAAAGAAATGCCATCTGCATAGAGCAAAGGGTCAGGCTTTTGGAAAGTGGAATATTAATTCAAGATGCTCTGAAAATGTAATGGGTAATCTATTACCAATGCAAAATGGAGCTGTGCCTTTAGCATTACCAACTTCAGGTTGACTTCAACTCATTTAGTGGTGACAGCTTTTGTTACTCCCTGACTCCCACTTGCAACCTGTTCACAGCCATGTGCCACTTAACCACATTTGGTCAACAACGGGCTGCATATTTGGTGATGGTACCATAAGGTCATAGCACCAACATTTTTTGGTACCTTTCTTATGCTTAGGTCTTTTTAGATACACAAACACCAATGTGTTACAATTGCTACAGTATTCTGTAAACTGATGTTACAGGTTTGGAGCTTGGAATCAATACTGGTAGACTATGCCATCTAGGTTTGTATAAATGCACTCTATAATGTTCACACAATGAGGAAATCACTTCATGATGCATCTCTAAGAACAGATCCCCACAAATAAGCAACACATTACTATAGCAGGTTCATGTTAATGAAGCTTGCTCACAATAAGTCTTACCATTGTTATAGTCAGCACACATTTACTAAAGGCTCTCATGTGACTCAAACTGTTATTTTTTTTTTTTGAGAAAGTAATAGACCTGAATACCAAACATTTGAGAAACATGACACACTATCTCTATTCAACCCTTAATGTATCAAGAGTGCTTAATAGAGCAGCACTTAAAATCCTGTAATCTGAAGAGTACAGGTGAGAATTTGATGTAGCAGTTTAATAAGATAAGACCAAGGTCATCCAGGTTGATGTTACAAAGGTACAGAAGACATACAACTTTCCTAATGAAAAGAAATTCTTCTCAGAATGTTTTTTATATAGCTGAATGCTACATTTGTGTAATGTTAAGAGAAAGGCAAAAAGGTCGAAAAAAATGACTTTGTGAAGCACAAAAATCTTTGTCAAGGAGGCATTGCTATGTGGTAACACTAATGTATTGGAATGAAGTTTGAAAGTGTTTATAAAAATGGGAGTATGATCTAAGCCAAAAAGCAATTCAGGTTAATGGGATTTTCAGGAATCTACAGCAAAAGCTGAGATCCTACAAAATTGGAGATTTAGCAGTGGCACAAAGCCTGTGATCTACATGCCCAGAAGACAGGTGCATCTGAGTGATGCACACTCCCAGAAGACAGGTGCATCTGATTGGTCCACACACCCAGAAGACAGGTGCATCTGAGTGGTCCACACTTTCAGAAGACAGGTGCATCTGAGTGGTCCACCTGCTCAGAAGACAGGTGCATCTGAGTGGTCCACCTGCTCAGAAGACAGGTGCGTCTGAGTGGTCCACACATCCAGAAGACAGGTGCATCTGAGTGGTCCACGCGTTCAGAAGACAGTTGCATCTGAGTGGTCCACACGCCCAGAAGACAGGTGCATCTGAATGCTCCACACTCCAGAAGACAGGTGCATCTGAGTGCGCCACACGCCAGAAGACAGGTGCATCTTAGTGGTCCACACGCCCAGAAGACAGGTGCATCTGAGTAGGGAATTTGCTCCATTAGTCTCTAACTGAGGTCTCTAGTAAGCCATTGGGTTCACAGGGCTTAGAAATACTGAGGGAATACATGATGGAAGTATTTATGGAGGTTCTTTACCACATGCTCAGAATTATAATCCAATACCATTTTTTTGAAAATGCAAAGAGTGCTTATTTCCATTCTCCACTCAATAGGCTACTGTTGTCTACTTTATGTTTGGGACAGAAGAGCTGTGAAATAGGAAATGTATTTACTAAGTGATGCTATCACACACAGATTTCTGTGCTTTGTGGGTTTGACCAGTGTGTAAGGCTAAATCTTTTCTCTCGTGACCAGTGCTGTACGCTCCATCCTTGGTCATTTTGAATTTGCAGTTTTGTGTTTTAAATTGGAAAAACATCATTTCTCCTCCTGGTCACTTACAGTTGCTTCCACTGACATCCAGTTTCTTTTTGCTGACAGCTCCTTGTCCTTAATCAGTCACATTGGCTGGGATCCAAACCATCTCCTGTCAGCTCAATCTCGAGTAATTCTTGTGTGATGCAGAAGGAGCATTCATATCTCCAACTCCCGTATCCCTTCCCCAAAGTCAAAAAGCTATGTATTTGCCAACTCGATAACTTTATTAACAGACCAGTGGGTGGCCACTGTTTTGAATCCTTTCCCAAACATCAATCAGAAGCTACAAAATAGAATCGGATTCTCTGAGGGTCACATTAGAACATCTTTCCAAGGCTTCATTTAATAGTAAAAACACACCTTCCATTTCTCCATAGGGAAGCAGGGGAAAGATATCCAGAGAATAGCAAAAGCTTTCCCTAAAAAGCACCTTTGAATTTACATATAGAATGCATATTAGATCATAATATTGTATGAGATAATATGATAGTGTATCAGTCAAAATGAAAAGTTTAAAAAAGGTAAACCGAAAATCGTTGGCTACTTGAAAATAACAGAGTAATTCAAGATTAAATAATGAATATTTAATAAAAAGCCAATTTGATGATGAATTTAGTAGTCATTACACTTTTCTACATTTTGAAAAAAGTATTTGGCACGTAGAAATACTTTCTGTGTATTGGGCCCCATCCAAAATTATTTCAGTTTCAATATAATGTAAAAAAGAGTACAGTGATCTAGGGCATTTGAAAAACATTTATTTTTTCATAAATTATATTTGACTTTGAAATATATGAGAACTGATATTGTAGTTCTGATTATGCTCCCTAAGGATTAAATAAATGGGTCATGGGAAATAAATATCATGTACTATGTGTTATTTGTGAAACAACACGCTGGTATTTTAAAGCTTAGATCGCATTGAGTTGTCCTATGTTTGTTCCATTTCTCAGCCAAGTCAGTGATGTAGGCAGAGTCTAATAGAAAATTTGGAATTTTCTCTTTCTGGCTCTGTCTCTTCTTGAATTCTTCCCACATTTTCTATCAGAGTTTTTCACCCAAAGCAACTGATTGAAGTCTCCACTCAAGATAAAATCTGTAAAAACGGACAGCTCACCCCAGGCAGCTTTATTCTTCCAGAGCTTGGATTCCTGCTAAAAGATCCCTGTTTCTGTATAGTCTCTAGTACCTTGAAATAATTACTCAAAACATTTGTTTTTCCTTTTGTAATTATTACCTGAGGTTCAATATGGTAGAAGCTTGCTTGGCCATACCAGAAGCTGACTTCACATTTTGTTTTTATGCAAAATAATTATATTAGAGGATTCATTGCACTTATGCCTACATAATGATTATGAAGTTAATATTCTTATTGTAAAAACCAGTACAGTCTGCTGACTTTTGGAAATGTTGTTTACTTCTTGATATATTCTGACATGATTAATGTAGTTACTATGGATTCTAAAGCTTTGTGCACAAAATAAGAAATTTTAGGTAGTACAAATTCCTCACAATTACATCATTTATAACATTGCCAAATTAGTCCCCTTCTCAAGAAAATAAATGTTCTATATTGTTATAGGGCACTTTATCAAGGAAATGCAGGAGGTGAGTTCAGGTGATTTTTTCCTATGTCAATGTCTTTCTGGGTGGGGTGTTTGTACCCTGTGATAAGCAGCCCATGCAACAAGTCTCCGCATCAGTATCTTACGTGCTGCTCAGGCACCTTTAGCAGATGTACATCAGAGCTAAAGGCGACATCCTGGCTATAAAAGTTAAGTATATTAAATGACAGAATGTAATAAATTTTGAACTTAAATCTAACCAGATCTTAAAGATAACCCCACAATATTGTATAGTCAAGGGAAGGCAGACATTCAGAGGAGGGTGTTCAGCTTATTAAAAGTTAAAACACCTTACACGTAAGAAAAAAGATATTCTTGTAAATAATTTGAGGGGAGAGAAGCAAAGTCCAAATCCATGAATCTGATTTTAGTCATCAACTTCAAGTTCTTTAAAGCAGAGCTGGTGAACTCCAACGCTGTTGTCCACAGGAAGTGAAAAAAAAAAAAAAGTAATAGTCACTTCAGTATTGGAATCACAAACCCTGTGGAAAAGCCACTGTTAATTTGAGGCCAATACTGGCAAATATTCCAGAATAATTCATGATTTAGTGTTTTTAAAATAAACTTTTTAGAGTGGTGATAATTCACCTCTCCTTTAACTAATAATTTTCTCAAAAGGACTATAGAATATATGTTACTAAAGTTCTTAAAAAGTATAACTATAAAATTATTAGACCAACAATTATTATAATGGAAATGATTATAAGTAAATATAACAGGTTATTTTAAAATACTAATTAATTCTGCAACATGGGTTTCTAAACATTGCCTAATCAGTTCTTAAAAAACAGAGTCTTATAGATTTACCATATAACAAGCAACCTGACATTTAAGTCTGTTGCCATTGCAAAAATCTATCTAGGGCTTCAGTAGTAGTGTTGAGAATATCCAAATGGGCAATCAGGAAATGGGGGAGATTAATTACTAGGAAAAGTGTATAGAGGTTGGTTACTGTAGGCCCAGGCCTCTCTTCCCTGTTCCCTCTGACTTCACACTGCACACTTGATAAAACAACACTTTGCTGTCCTACAGAAAGTCTCACTGTATTACTTATGCTTTTGTAATAAACCTTATTTTTGGAGGTCAAAAAATGCAAGAGCAATATTTTCTGTCTGCATGCAAGTATTTTATATAACTGAATATAATTAATGAAGTTCTAATTGAATTATCTCTACAGCCATTGTAATATTGACATGCAGTCTTATAGCTTTTAATTGATATTCAATAAGTAGTTCTGGCATTTAGTTGTTTGTTCATATGTATACACATATATTTAAGTTTATGTTTAGGGATGATGAAAGTTTTATAATCAAAACTTGAAATCAATGATTATCTTCCTTCCACTTCTATCAATTTTTTGATTTCTCAACACTACTACCGAAGCAGGTTTTATTTCTTAGCATTTGGATTTTCAAAATGCAATTCTTCCATGTTGAAAATCAATGCTTATATGAACAAGATAAAGAAGACGATGACAATGGTGGTCCTGATAATGTTGATACATTCTACGTCATAATGTATACTGGAGTTCTGATATTCACAGATCCTGTAGAAATCACTTTCCTCAACCAAGAAAAATAATATTTTGTCTCTCTTCAAGATTTTTAATTGTTTATTTTAAGTATTTGCCAAGGCATATTTTTGTTATTGAAAAACAACTGATGAAAATAGAGAAAAATATTATGTTAATTTATCTCTACTAAGAAATACTTTAATCCAGGTTTCAGCATCATCAATAAAAGCACTTGTTAACAATCTAACTGGACAAAGTTTGGGGTAAGGGCTCTTTTGAAAAAGAGACCAGTTTAGACAAGTAGTTATTTATAGTTTTATTATATGGAACCATATAAAATTTGCATATGTTTGTAGGTCAATAACAATTGAGTAATCCTCCAAACCACTTATTAAGTAGTTACAAAGTGAAGAATATGGGCTATGCCGTGGATAAAATGGAAAACACTTTAGTAAAGTGTTGAAACTGTGTATCAATGACAAGGTAAAGAGAACGTGCTGTCCTTCCAGATGTGTGACTCAGGGAAGGACGTGAGGTCACTGCTGTCCTAGTTGAGCCAAAAATGCAGAGCTTCAATTTAATCATGAAGAAACATCAAAACAAAACTGAGGGATATTTTATAACATAACTGGACTGCTTTAAAAATATCAAGGTTATGAATGATGAGGAAACACAGAGAAACTGTTCCAGGTTTTAAAAGTTAAAGCAATATGACAACCAAATACAACACATGTTTTTGAACTAGACTCTGCTGCAGGGTGAAAAAAGATATAGGGATGTTCTTGGGACAATTGACATAGATTAAAGAATTCTATCCATGTTAAATTTTCTGAACATTATTAGGCAAGTCTCTGAATCTGTGGTTATATAGGGAAATATCTTTGTTGGGAAATGCACATCTAAGTATCAAGGGGTAAGAGCACATGAAAAATGCAACCCATTCGCTAGTACCTCAGGAAAAAAAATAGTAGGTATATATTTATTTTATTTCATTTTGTTTTGTTTTTATTCTTGGGAAATCACTGAGGGTACATTGAGCCACGTTATACGGCTTGCCTTTGCTGGATGAAGTCCCTCTATGAATAGTGTCCTGTCCCCAGAGGTGCGTCACACATTGTGCCCCCAAAGTCCCCTCTCTTCTTTCCACTCTATGTACTCTTCTTTCCCGACTATGTGCTAACATCAGTTTTCCTCACATCAGAATTCAGTACATAGGATTCTTATTTCTCCATTCTTGTGATGCTTTACTAAGAATAATGTGTTCTACCTACATCCAGGTTAATACAAAAGATGTAAAATCTCCATCTTTTTTAGTGGCTGAATAGCATTCCGTGGCATACAAATCCCACAGCTTGTTAATCCATTCCTGGTCAAGTGGGCATTTAGGCTGTTTCCACATTTTGGCAATTGTAAATTGAGCTACAATAAGCAGTCTAGTGCAGATGTCCTTATTATAAAAGGATTTTATTTTTCTTCTGGGTATATGCCCAGTAATGGGATTGCAGGATCAAATGGGAGAACTAGTTTGAGTTCTTCGAGGATTCTCCATACTTCCTTCCAAATGGGTAGTATTAGTTTGCAGTCCCACCAGCATTGTAAAAGTGTTCCCTTCTCTCCACATCTACACCAACATCTGCAGTTTTGAGGCTTTGTGATATGAGCCATTCTTTCTAGGGTTGGATGATATCTCAGAGTGCTTTTGATTCACATTTCTCTAATAATTAGGGACAATGAGCATTTTTTCATATTTGCTAGCCATTCATCTGTCTTTTTTAGAGAAGGTTCTGTTCATCTCATTTGCCCATTGATATAAGCATTGTTGGTTATTCTTATGTTGATTAATTTAAGTTCCCTGTAGATCCTAGTTATCAAGATTTTGTCAGATTCATAATATACAAATATCTTTTCCCAGTCTGATGGTTGTCTATTTCCTTTGTTTGTTATCTCCTTAGCTGTACAGAAGCTATTCCGTTCACTTAAGTCCCATTTGTTTATTTTTGTTGTTGTTGCAATTACCACTGGAGTCGCATTCATAAAGTCTTTCCCAAGCCTGATAGCTTCAAGTGTTTTCCCCACCACTTTCTTCGAGGATTTTCATTGACTCATGCCTTAGATTTAGATTTTTTATCTATCTTTAATCAGGTATATATTCAAGTGAAAGAAGGCTAAACAAAAGTGATGAGATATTAAAAATTGGTGAATCTTGGTAAAGGGAATGTGGGAGTTTTGCCATACTCTTGTGAGTTTTTATCATTTGAAATCATTCAAAATAAAAGTTAAAAATAGTTGAGTGGCAGCAATTTTGATGATCCAATGTGATGATAATTTTAGACAGAATTGTCTATGAAACACTGAATTGTGTGTAACTCCTCTTCCTAGTCTACCTTTATAGACCTGAAGACTTCATTGCACTCAGAAGCTTGTCACACTGTCACTAGTTAGAACCACAGATATGTATAACCTTGAAGGCATAAGGGATCTCTGTTTCTTTTTACATGAAATATATTTTTCCTACATGAAATATTTGGACAGAGGTCTAGTCTATAAAGTCTTTTTATTCCAATTATATTAGACTAATTATGTTAGGGTACGAAGCTTAAAATTATTATGCAGCTTGAAGTATTTCCGATATAAGAGAAACACTTCCTTCTCTTCTTCACTGGATAACAAATGTCCCCCATGTAATCGTGTCTTTTATAGTAAACTCGATATCTCATCATAGTTTTACAAGGCATGGTACAGCATATCTGGAAAACCACATGAAAAGGACTTTACCACTCCCAAGGAAGCAAGGTGTTCCATTAAATTTGAGAGGCAGAATGTAGCACATTACAGATTATATTCAGGCTAGACATATATGTCAAAATAAATCAAGATCTATTATCTGTTTAAACAGTATGATGCCAAATAACTTGATGTAATCCAACACTGGGAACAGCAAGCTTTATCTCCATTCAGTATAGAAAACTCCCTATCACTCTTATTCCCCCAATAATTGTTATTTTCACAATCCAAATAAATAGGAATACAACACTTTCTATTTCTGAGAAATCAGAAAGGAGATAAACATTAAAAAAAAAAAAAGCTAGTTAGGTTTACAAATAGGGATGCCACCAAAAGACAGTTTCTGATGGAAATAATATAAGGAGTACATGCATATAATAACATGGCCAACTTCACTTAATAGTTTACTGAACATTAGTTTAAAATAATCATTTAACAAGATGAGATAGCAGCATTAAAAAATAAAGCATAATTTTAATTACACTATTTCTTGACTCTTTACTAAAGCATTTGAAAGTAGCATTTGTCATGTGTTTTTTTGTTTGTTTGTTTGTTGTGTTTTTTTTTGGCCGGGGCTGGGTTTGAATCCACCACCTCCAGTATATGGGGCCATTGCCTTACTCCTTTGAGCCACAGGTGCCACCCATTTTAGGTGTTTTTTATGTAGGAAGCTCTCTTTATTTTTTCTAAAACCCATACTTTTGGGGGACCATATTATTCATTAACCAAAACACATTCTCTATTATCAGATATGTAACACCCAGTCTTCATTTTAATTGAACTTACACATGGATCCACAGTAGTGGTGCAGTGTGTAATTTTTGCTGGCATAATATTTTTGTGGGATAAGACAGGTGAGTCAGTAGGGACTGTATTCTAAATTTGATCTTGTAACTAAAAACGCATCTGAAAAACCTTGTTCAGAATGTCACAGGGAACTTTTTTATAGTTATTAGTTCTACTAGAACTCATTCACCCATAAATATGAGTTAAAGTAAGATATTAACTCATTTTTATGTGAAACTAACTCATATTTTTGGGAAATTTGGGCTTATGAACCAGGAAGAACACAAAGGGACTTTATTTAAATCTGCTTTTTTTCTTTTTTTTTAATTTTTATTGTTTGCAGTTTTTGGCTGGGGCTGGGTTTGAACTCACCACTTCCGGCATATGGGGCCGGCGCCCTACTCCTTTGAGCCACAGGCACTGCCCCAAATCTACTTCTTGAAAGTGAGTCTCAGTGCAGAATAATCATTTGAAAGCCAAGGAGGCACCTGGTTTTCTATGTTCTCTGTATCTGAGAACGCAGAAATTTCACAAGAGGCTCCAGTGATGATAAGGTGTTGTTATCTCAAAGTGTATATTATTCTATATTTTTTGATAAAGTTAGGGACTGTTAAGTAGTTTTATAGTGGGACTCATGCAAATTCTTTCTTCTGCTATATAATTGAGGATAAACTAGTGTGAATTAAGATAAAATCCTAAGCCCTCAGCCTACTGAATAGAAACCCTCTTGGCCAAAGGGATCCCAGAATAACATTTGCTGTCCATGGGTAGAAGGTAGATCAGACACACCTGTTAGAAAAGTAGTTAGGAGAAGCTGTCCTGGGATAAAGTGGGGGCCCAAGGCTGTTACTTGGTGCCACCCACCTTAATTCTGTCCCACGCTCATACATGGCGAGGAGAGATCACCCTCCCTATCTATCAGTCAGAACCTAGCACGCCAACTGCAAAAGGATGCAGAAGGCTCTCTAGCCAAGGAACAGGTGAAATAGAGTCTTAAAAGTGACCTAGAACAGCCTTAAGACGTGATCATGTCATTAGCTAAATCTACATCGTGGTCCACACTCCCCTATGGGCTCTCAGAGAGGCTCATGGGAGGTTCACATCTGCGGGAAGACTGTGTTTCCAAGGTGACCTCTAAATGATGTAGGCTCCACCAAGAAGTATAAAAAAGAACTCTGACAATTGGTCATGGTGGCTCACACCTATAATCCTAGGACTCTGGGAGGCCAAAGCAGGTGAATTGTCTGAGCTCACAGGTTCAAGACCAGCCTGAATAAGACCATCTCTAAAAATATCCAGGCGTTGTGGATGTCTGTAGTCCCAGCTACTTGGGAGGCTGAAGCAAGAGAATTGCTACAGCCCAAGAGTCTAAGGTTGTTGTGAGCTGTGACAGAGTGAGACACTGTCTCAAAAAAAAATAAATAAATAAAAATAAGAAGAAGAGAGAGTGAGAGAGAGAAAGAGAGAGAGCACGCACCCCTGGCCACAACCTTTGCCTCCTTGTCTTTTCTTTGTCACACCCATGGGGGCTTTTTGCTGTTTATGACAAATATATCTTTATATCTTGCTCTGTAAACCTTGCTCTTACTTCGTAAAAAAATTTTTCTCTTTCTCAATAAACGTTTCTCAGTCTCGCCTTACATTGGGGTTTCTGGTCATTTTTGACCAAGATCATTCTAGGAACCGAGCACCCAGGCAGCTGCCTGGCACCGTGACATCTTAGGAGACAGTCAGCTTCCTTGAAACCAAGTTGTGCATAAAACCCCAAAGCTGCACTTTCCACAGGTCTGTAGTCACCAGGGCAGGGCCCTGCTGGTACACAAGCTGTTAATAATAAACTGTACTTCTGGCTGTTTTCAGTGACTACTTGGAGTTACACCAGACTGCACTAATACACCTAGTTATGGTCCCTCCTTTTTGTAGTAATTCTTTGTTAAAATAAGATTCCAAAATCATTCATAGGCCTAAGTCCATGTAAGCCAAAGTTTAAACCTACCTGCAGGCCATCAATTTACTTATGAGATCACTTGAATTTCAGTAACTATCCAGTGGCTTGTCTCTTAATAGATTTCCCTACCTTAAAACACTTCACGCTGTTACATAAAGCTTTATTTCTTTAACCCTTCATTTCTTTTGATTATAAATCAAAAAAAACCTTTATGCCCATCTATAACCTATAAGCCCCCACCTTGTCCTGTCCTGTCTTTTCTGTTCAAGCCATTGTATGCCTTCCATGTTTTGATTTGTGATCTTATATGTAATTCCTGTCTTTCTAAAATGTATGGTATGAAATCAGACTCTCACACAACCCAAGTGCGACACTGGCTCAAGGCCTCTAGGGCCTGGCTCTCTACCCATGGTCTCACACATTTGGCTCTGAATAAACCCCTTTAAATTATTGCAAGGAGTTCATTTCCCTTGACACTAGAATTTAAGAAATAAGCTTTTGAAAATCGAAAAGCACCATGAATAAAATAGATCATCTTATAATTCACACCGACATACAAAGTGTATCATTTGTAAATCACAAATGTAATGCTTTGTGGCTATAGAATCATTGAGATATATGTCAGGAATATGCTTTCGACTTGTTACCTGTTGCATCAGGACATCCGTGCGGTTAAAGATAAACCTTGATCAAATGGAGTTCTGGCTTTTGCCCTAAGCTCCTGGGAGGAAATCTCAAAGCCCTGGGAAAGTCCCATCTGCTAAGAGTCCCTTTGTTTAACAGGTGGCATCTGGCCATGCGTGGTAACCTACTCTGAAACGTAGATTATTTGGGGGACCTTGGACCACTTGGTGTCAGCTTAGAGGTTGGAGAGTAAAGCCAGCTGTGTAGGTGGTCAGCCAAGGCTATATAACCCAGCCAGGATGCAAACTCTGGGCACCGAGCCTCACAGGAGCTTCCCTGGTTGGCAACAGTCCACACATACCACTGTAGCTCAGCTCAGCAGAGAGAGCACGCTGTCTATAAGCTCTGCTCCGAGAACACACCTGAAAGGTTCGTGCCTGCCTGTCTTGGGGACGCTGCCCTATGTACCTCTTCCTCCTGCCAATTTTAATCTGTATCTTTTCACCAAGATAATCTCTAGCCATGAATAAAACAGCTTTCCGAAGTTCTCTGAGTCTTAGTAAATTATTGAATTTAGGGGAGTCTTCGGATCTCCAAATTTGCACTTGGTGTCAGAAGACAGGGTGCTTTAGAGATTTCTAAATTTTACAACAGAAATCATTTTGCCTATTAACTGCACCAAGTTATGAACTAAATTCATTTGCTGGGACTAATGATTTCTCTACTTTTGTGGAGGGGGCTGGTAACAGGCAAGGGAGAAGAAGAAGTTGTTTAACCTCTATCAATGTCAATTTTCTCACCTGTGTAATAAGAATAAAAATATGTATCATATAAAATATTTGACAATTAAGTTTTTAATAATATGTAGACTTTATGTCAAGTAAGTCTGCCATGTGATATGATTCCAGTGAATATTAGAATCTAGTTTTCTGTTTTCGTGTTTTAATATTATTTTTTGTTTTACATTTGTTTTATATTTATTTATCTTTTCTTTTTATGTTTTAATATTATAATTTGTTTGAAAAGTATCTACAAAAAGTAGTAATATGTTATAAAAAGTAAGCTAATATCTAATGGAAAAGTTTTATGTGGAAGTATATGCTTTGCTTTATAAAATCTCTTTTACTGTATGTGAATAGAATAAGACACGGGAAGCAAACTCGGGAGCAAACACATGTTGTGAACTGTTTTCCTTCTAATTATTAACATGTAATTATGTTATGCTAAAATCAAATTTGTGTCATAAAATAGCACAGGGAAAAAATCACATTCTAACGTACATCATTTTCCTTACTGCAAACAATGAGTGTTATGATAAACATATAATTTAAATTTGTCACATACCTTGTAGTGACAGAGAAGCACAGTTGAGGCCGAAATAATATACACTACATCATAATAACTTATAGATCGTTATAATCAATGCACTTCAATTTGTATTAAAAAGAAAACTCTCGGTGGTGCCTGTGGTTTAAAGGAGTAGGACGCCAGCCCCATATACCGGAGGTGGTGGGTTCAAACCCAGCCCCGGCCAAAAGCTGAAAAAAAAAAAAAATTATTTTCCTTTTATTATTATGTAGGTGTGTTAATTTAACTTAAAGTGCTTTCTGTCATTGAAGTTAAAAGTCATTAATTTGTGTGTGTGTGTGTGTGTACTAAATTAAAGAAATATAACAAAACACTTTGGTTGTTATGAATATTCTGTTTCCAGGCCTTTGTTGTGAGCCTATATATCTGCATAGCAGGATCTGTCAGTTTTTCCTTTGAAGGGCTTTAAAGTTATATAAAGAACAAATACATAACTCCATGCAGTTCTGAGTGCTGGCATGACTGTGCTGGGAGTTATTTAGAGAAGGTCTGCTCCTTCTGTGGGGAATACACAGCACAGACTTTTCTATTGTTGTGGACATCTCACCCACTAAACCATTTGTTTTCTCTGAGGAAAGAGGTAAATAGCACAATTTGTTCTCAAAGATGACTAGCTGTTTTTGAAATGTGGGGAAGCTCATGGCAAATGGGCAGAATGTTAGATATAAATAAGAAAAATGGGCAGCAGAAATAAATCTTTTATGATTCCTCCTCTGCTCATTCATTTACGTGAAAGCAGTCTTTGGCCACAGCTAATAGGTGACAAGGGACATCAAAAATTACCGGTGTGAAACAATCCAGTAAAAATGACTTGAGCATCAAAATAATTTCATCATCGACCTCCAAAGGCATTTATGTAAACCATTTTTAAAAGTGCAAACTAAAGATCAATTTACAATCTTTGGGAGTACTATTATTAAACTTGATTCTTATAATCCTCTTTTTATGCAATGAATATTATGTATACATTTTTTGCAATAAATGCATAATTCAGACATCAAAGATGAAGGAAAGAATTATTGAGATTTCCAAAAGTGTTATTATGGTCTTCTCCAACTAAGTAGAGCCCCTGATAAGATGTAGCTTTATCACTCAGACAACAAATCGTGTTACTGGCACTTCCCCAGGAAATACTTTCTACTCACTCCAAGTTATTAGAACAAGAAAAATTGTCCTTCTCCTAGCTGGCTAGTAAAGCAAAAAGCACGGGGTTGGGGAGGAGAAGGGGTAGCATTAGGGCCAGTCAAAGGACATAATCAAGCTTAGCCCTGTGAAAGCTGATACTCCTCCCTGTTTATATGAGCTCAACTCAGTGAGACTTCTAAACAGAATGCAACAGAAGTGATGCTTTGTGACTCACACACATGGGTCAACCCTCTCTGAGATAATCCAGGGAGCTCAGTCTCCTTCCTTTGAAGAATCCATATATGAAGGACAACTTCAGCTTTTTTGGTGGTCATCTCAGCTGATAAACATGTTCAAGTACAAGACACATGTGTTACTGAGTCTCTAATATTAGATTTCAACCCTCAGCTTTCGAGGCTCTGGTGCCAAAGAGAGTGGTGATGAGCTGTCCTCACAGAGGCTGGGAAAATTGCAGCTACTTGAGCAAAATAATGTCATTGTTTTAAACCATGAAACTTTAAAGTGTTTTCTTTTTTTAATCTAGCAATAGGTAATAGGAACAGATTAAATTTAAGGTAAGTTTTGAGACAAAATTAGTCTTGTTTGTTATTCAAATAGTAAAGACAATATCATCAGAGAGGAAATGCTGCAAATTATAGTTGTTTCTGCTGATTCATAGTCATATTAGTCCATATCTGGGCATGACCAGTGTGAAGTCCAGCGCCGTATGAACAAGCAGCGCATTTGTGAGTATTAAAATGGGAAATAGAATAGCAAACTATTTGGTAATTATTAGAAGACCAGTATTTTAAAATGGGCCAAATATAGCATAATTCTACTATCTTTAAATAACTAAAATGGTGTAGCAATTAAATTGTATTCCTTTGTGTTTTTCAGAGGATTGCTTTATTTTAATAACTAGTTCTGAAATAAGTAACAGTTAATTGCTTTGTGTTCCTGAGAATGTGGAAGATATTAAAGTTTCTGTTCTTCCCCATAATCATAATATTTATTCTAAAATGCATACTAGCTCTATTGTAAATACAATTTTGAATATTTACATTTCTCATCATTTTAAATAAATCATCTGAACTCTCAGAGTACAGTAGGTACAAGGTACTATTACTTTTTGTTAAGAGTTTTTTTCGGTTTTCTGCCTTATATTTATAATCAAATAAAAATAATCACCAATTTCATTAAAGATGATAACCTGGGCTGTGTCTTTAGGTAAACATGTGAGTTCTTTATGTGAAATTGAGCAAAATATTTATTGAGAGTATTATGAATACCAGCAAATATTTTAAATTATATATAGACACACATCTATAATACTTACAGGATTAATGATTTAGTTTTATTCTCTACTGTAAAAAATTAAAAACCACAACTGTGTTATATGAAAGCCAAATATTGTGTGCAACAATGGTGTTGACATATACAAACTGTACGAATCTATAGATGGATAAAATGTGGTGTTTCAATTCATGCATGCGATGTGTGATGATCAAATCAGGGTAATTCACACATATTTATCACATCTTAGTGGTGAGAACATTTAAAATTTTCTCTTCTAGCTATTTTGAACTATACAAGATATTATTCTTAACTATACTCATCTTACTGGGCAAGAGAACACTAGAATTTATTTCCCCCATCTAATTACGTTTGTATCTGATCACCAACCTCTCTCCATCTCCCCTGCCTCTTAGCTTTCCTCTGTATTAGATTATAAATATGCATGTATTTATCTTTTTTAATTTGTTTTTTATTTCAATTTAATACAAGGGTACAGATTTCTAGGTCACATTGTTCTTACTTCCAGGGTAAAGTTCCTTTTGTTAAAGAGCCCCTCACCCAGGGGATGTGTTATGCACCCTGACAATGTGCACCTTACGTGAGATCCCGCCTCCAACCCTCCCTTCTTCTGCCAATTGTCCTGCCCTCCTCCCACCTCTCTCTTCCCCCATGGTAGGCTATATTTGTGTTTTATTGTTCTTATGAGAATGTAATTTTTTATCTATTGATTTTGCATTGGTATGGAGTACATTGGATATTTATTTTTGATACTTTACTAAGAAGAATGTATTTCAACTCTATCCAGGTAAATGTAAAAGATATAAACTCTGCATCTTTTTTAATGGCTGAATAGTATTCCATGGTGTACATATACCACAGTGTGTTGATCCATTCATAGGTTTATGGGCACTTAGGTTGCTTCCACGACTTGGCAATTATAAATTGAGCCTCAATAAACATTCTGGTGCAAATGTTTTTGTGGTAAAATGATTTTTTTTCCTCTGGGTAGATACCTAGTAATGGGATTGCAGGATCAAATAGAAGGTCTTACTTTTAGATCTTTGAGGAATCTCCATACTTCCCTCCAAAAAGGCTGTATTAATTGCACGCCCACCAGCAGTGTAGAAGTGTTCCCTTCTCTCCACATGCATGCCAGCATCTGGTGTTTTGGGAATTTGTGATGTGGGTTAATCATTGTGGGGTTAGGTGATATCTTAGAGTGGTTTTGATTTGCATTTCTCTGATGGTTAAAGACAATGAGCATTTTTTTCATGTGTTCGTTGACATTCATCTGCCATCCTCAGAGATTTTCTGTTCAAATCTCTTACCCAGTGATAGAGGGGGTGCCTGTATTTAGACAAAATGAATGTCCCATATTTTCCTATGATACCAGTAAAGAATGTATATCTTGTATATTTTATCATGTCTAGATGGAAAAAATTAAAACTTAATTTTCACAATAAACCCATGAGTTAGATAGAAAAAATGCCAATATTAAGTAAAACTTAAATTTTACAATAATCCTATGAGTGGATATTATCCAGTTCATAAGTGGGTAAATTGAGGCATAGAAGGATTGAGCATCTCCTATAAAGAAAACAGTAAGAGAACTTTGTATTTTGACTAAAGACTTGGCTGCAGAGCTGTGCTTTTACTCAGTCCATTACACGGAACTACCATTCAAATACATTAAAGAATATATACTATCGGGCAGCGCCTGTGGCTCAAGGAGTAGGGCACCGGTCCCATATGCCGGAGGTGGCGGGTTCAAACCCAGTCCCGGCCCCCCCAAAAAAAAACACACACACACACAAAGAAAGAATATATACTATCTCACCATAATGCTGAGAAAATAAAATGAATAATAATGCAAATGTCTATTATATATACCCCATATATACTTAATTTTGTATCATGGCAGTTTAGTTTCTGTTTATACCCAGTGAATACACATTGCACAAATAGGTAAATAAATGATTATAATCTAAGGCAGCACATTCATTAAAGATATTTAGCCTTTTTCATTTCTTAGATAATAAATCTGATATTTTGAGGAACAATTTATGTGGATGTTGACCTTGTTTGCATAAAGTAAAAGAGACATTAAAAAATTGAAAATCACAAAATTTCTTATGAATGGAAAAAGTAACAGAAAGTGATTACTTAAATTAATTTCAATGATGTCTTGGAATATCCTTAGCTAATAGCCTCAAATAACTATACAACTAAAAACTATAAAATTAAAAGGCATCACTTTCTTCCTCAAGAATTTTAAGCTTCCTGTTGAGCAACAAAGGAGTGTTGTTTTGGAAACAAGTCATATAGAAATTTAGTTAAAAGCCTTTTTTATTTTACTTATTCCTGCTGACCTCATACCGGAGCCTGGACTACAAATTGATTTTCTTTTTTTTATGAGAGTCACCAAGGTTTGTACCATTGGAATATTGGTTATTGTTAATTAATACACTTGTCTGCTTAGATTCTTTGCCATAGGGATTAAATCTCATCCAAAACCCTGAATCAAGTGGACTTAACTTATCAGTTAGCAAGAGGTGCTCACAACTTTCCAATTTAACTATTAGATCCCTGGACCCCTGAGGGAAGGACTGATTTATACACATTTATGTGTTACACGGACTCATGCAAAGCAGCTTCTAGGAACTCATCGGAATTAATCCTGACAAATGAGTTAAAGATGATCTTAACATTCCCACTAGACAATTAGAATCTTAGATCATTAAAGATAAAACTGCAGCATTTACAGATTTGCATGCTCTCTAGAATCATAAATAGTATTTTTCCCAGAGGAGATCTGAATAAATTCCTTATAAATGAATTTTGTTGTATTTTGCTACAGTAATTCATTGTGTTGTCTTAAAGTATTTTAGAATAGGGTTTGCACAGATTTTTTTCCTAAAAGGATTTTGGCTATAGGTGTGATTACAATTTCAACTACATAATTAGAAGGTTTTATTTTGAACGTTTCTGAGGCTAATAGGGATAAGCCAGCTCTGCAAAGTCTGTTTAAGCTGAGTCAATACTGGGTAATGTGCTATGTTCAAAGGTCTCTTCAAAGTGCGGGGGCTACAGCAAAGCCCATCTTTAGGAAATGTACATCCTGAGGAAGTTCATGGAGTGCTCATTCAATGAGCATGACAAGCCTAGGGTTCAAAAATAATTAGCTTCTGCTTAGATGATCTAAAAAAATAATTTGAATTCTATTTACAAAAAGACTAATTGGATCCTGAGCTTTTGGTATATAAAATAACATTTATTTATGGAGACAGGTTCTATAAAGTATATAGACAGTCTCCGAGTTACAAAAATCTGACTAACCTGTAGCTCACACTTAAACGGGCTTTTATAGGTACCTGTTCCAACTTACATACAAATGCAACTTAAGAACAAACCTACAGAACCTGTTTTGTTCATAAGCGGGGACTGACTCTAAATAGAATAATTAGTTGCTGCTGTTTTTGCCTTGACTGCTCTGATATCCAGGTTATCCTCTTCCTGAGACAAACCCAATTGTCGGTCTCATAGCCTACTGTTACTCAGAGGTTCTGAGAATTATGTGAAAATATAAAAATCTCTCATATAATTCAAATCTTTCTCTTCTTACACTAAGTCCTGTTTCCTCCACTTAATCCTGCACTATTTCCCCCACCCCCAGGCTGGGTGACAGCTCCAGGGGCTGAGCAGGTAGTTAAGAGGAGACCACAGCCAAACGTCCTCCCTCACCGGCACAGTCATCACCTGCTTTTGGTGTCCTATAAGTGCCTTCTCATGCTTAAATGCTTCTTATTGATTTCTTGAGGTTCATTGAGGGTTTTATTTTATACCTCCTCTGGGCTGTGAATCTTTCAACCGTAGTTTCTTTACAATGAGTCATCTCATCTTCTAGAACAAGTAAAATATGAGTTAAATAATGTTGTCGTTCTTTCTCATGCTTTACTGGCTTCCTGTTACTCTCAGACTAAAATGCAGATTCCCCCCATTGCCTCCAGAGCTGAAGTCATCTTCCCTGAGTCTGCTAAGCAGAACGGCTCCCTCTTTGCTCACCCTTTTTATGGCTTACAGACACATGACCCTTATTTCTACTCTAGATTTGTCCCCTGCTGTGATTCCCTCTGCCTGATAGTCTCCATCCAGCTCTAAATAGGCTGACCCTTTGTTTTCCATTTTAGCAGGTTAATGGGCATATGTATATTCACTACTTAAAAAGAAAATTCTGGAGCAGAGCATACATTTTCTGCCTGTCTAAGCAGGAGTAACGCATTTCTATAGGGATAATCTTAGGAAGACTAATTTTCAGAATTATCTAAAGTTTATAGAAACTTACAGAAGGAAGCAGCTATGGAAGTTTGGTTTTCAACAGGGATAGAATCAAGGAAAGATAAGTCTGAATTCTTGAAGCTTAGGTCAAATGGAATAATGGTAACTTAAAAAATAATATTAATAGTAAATAAGGAAAATGAGAATGTTGTTAAAACTTTTTACAAAATTTCTTCTTGGTCAAGAGAAATGTTTTTTATTCTTGAAGCAATGATTCTAAAAATAAGAGATTATAAAAGTTTTGTGTAGGTATAGATATCAGAGGAGATCACCAATAAAATAGAAAAGATAAAGTGCTAGTAATATTTAGATTGCAATGGAAAGGGCTCAGATTTTGGACACGATAGCATTATTGTTCATAATGGTATTTTTGGTGGAAGAAGAGACAGAATATGGCATTAGTAAATTCACTCAAATGTGAAGAACATGGATCTTCGAAGTGCAGACTAGTAACCATGATATTAAACCCAGCAAAAATTTGGAAATGTTTCATTATTATCACACAAAGATACCCTGTAATCATCTAGAAGAAAAAGACCATATATTATTCTAAACTAAATAAATTTGATATGGTATTTGCACATTTGCACAAATAGATTCAAACGATGCTGAAAACATCTGTATTTCAGTAAGTATTTGACAAAAGTTTACACACTATAATTAAGCCAAAATACAGAATTGTGATTTTTATGGGATATGTAACAATCTCAGAAGGTACACTACAGAGTTGCCAGTAAAAAGGCTGACGTAAACTTCAGAATAGGTTTCTGTTTCTCTGTTGTGGGCCCTAGTTTAGATTTCTGATTGAATAATGATTTGGATTTAAGAAATTATATTTTAAATCTAGGAAATATAATGAATACCCTGGATGCAAAATCAGTACTCATCATGTACTGAAACTCTAAAAATGTAGATCTCAACAACCTTTATTTTAATAAGTGAAAATTAGACTGCCTGTATCACATGGAATTTTTCTAGATAACAAAATTCTTCTAAATTCTCTTTATGGTAGTAGTAAAACCTGGATCTGTACACCAAAAATGTGAATTTTATCATATTTGTTTAAACAAAAGTTTTAATAAATAAAATCTACTTTTTAATTGATTCGAAAGTATGCTGAATACACTGAAGCTAGCCTTTATTTATTAAACTGGCTGATTTAGGGGTTTTTTTATAAGTAGTCTATATTTTATCGGAGAAAGAAGTAATACTTATGCTATCAAATATTTTGTTAATAATGAATAATGTGACATTTCAAAAAAAGTAATTTGTGTAAAATTAACATTATATTTAGGGTGAAAGATTTTATTGTCTTTTAAAAAACAATTTTACAGAACTTAGATCTACTTTTGCAAGAAAAAAAAACATAGATCATTTAAATTATATCGAGATATTTTCTCTTGCTGGAAGTGCAAATTAAGAATAGCATAACAGATTAAGATAAACTCTTTCCATTTTAAATAATAATGTCTATTGCTACATATTACACATTAAGAAAATGTTTTGAGCTACCTGTTTTTTTTCTAAAATGTAACAGACTATCGTAATTCAACTTACCCACATTTCCAAACACAAATTTCTAACATTTTCTAATTCTGTCTGCTATAATGAACTGAATATTGGAAATGGATGCTGTCTTTATATATGGACACTTATCAAAGCGCCATCCTTGGAGCTCCTCAGCACCATTGCAAATGCAGGGACCTAACGCAGACGTACTGAAGCAGAAATGTTTGCGTCAGGACTAGGATTCTGAGATCTTAGAAGCCCTCCACATGATTCTACTCTCAGCCAAATGTGAGAGTTTCTGTGTTAGCATATGCAAGACAATTCTCATACCAATAGCATACAATTTACAAGAACAATAGAAAAAAGAGTTAAATGTATTAAATCCTTGTAATAAGTGAGAAATATTAGCAATCACTAGGATTAAGAGAGAGAAGGACCAGGAGGCATTCATCCTTATAAAGATACTAATTAAACTCTTGGAGATTGCTATATAATACAAATAGAGAAGAGAGGTAGAAATAGTATGTAAGAAAAGATAAATACAAGAGTTAATAATTGCATATAAAAGCAAAATAAAAATTGCTATGAGAGAGTTTAAAAGAACAGTGTAATTTGGACTCAGGAGTCAGAGAAAAGATTTCTAAAGAATTTATTCTTTCAAGATGACCTGAGGAGTGAAGCAAAACTTTTCAGGCTATGGTGGTGGGGCGGGGAGTAGGGTAGCATTACAAGCAAAATGTTGAGAAAAACACATGAAATAGCCTTGAGTTAGCAGAGATGTGGGTCTGTTCCAAATAAATGTCATGTAGTGGGTGCTGTGAGAAGCTACCCAGATTCCATCTCTTGAGGATGGAGGCACAGGCCTATATAGGGTCCTGCCTCATTTGCAATGATTCCGAAAGGCGTCCACACTCTGCCGCTCCCTGTGGGACCAACTGCGCTTTGCTTTAGTTGCATGGCCCTAGTCAACTTTTCCTTTTGCCGAATCCTGCTCCCTCTGCACTTCCTCGCATCCCCCATAGAACCCCAGAATAAACCTCCTGAGACCCACTCCCTGTGTCCAGAGTCAGCTTCCACAAAACGTAACCCCAGACCAGAAAAAGGCCACATGTAAAAAGAAATACATAACTCAAGGGTAGTTGGAGAAGGGTAGGGCAGTGCGGAATAGGCCTGGTCATGTTAAGATACTGCATTTTATTCTAAGTGCAGGAGGAAACCGTTAACATGGCTGAGTGAAGGGCCACAGGCCACATGCTGATTTTGTGAGGACTTTTGTTCATCCATCGTGTCCAATATCACAAGAAGTTGCACAGACTTTTTGCTAATAAGCATTTGTTCGTGTTCGTATATTTAATGTGTGGCCCAAGACAACTCTTCTTTGTCCAATGTACAATAGAGAAGAAGGAAGGTTGGACACCCCTGCAAGGGATTTTAACAGAGAGATTATGATTAAAGATGGTCAATCTTTGCCTGCTAGGATCAGAACTCCATTCTTGGGACAGGCAGAAAAAAAAAATAGAAAAACGATATGGTCAATCTACTCACTTCTTAGAAATAGAAAAGGAATAATTTTCTCCCACCTGTTACTATGAAACACAAGGATCAGTCCGCTTTTCCTCTTATGATGATGTTCTAATCTTAACACCACGTTGCCTTTCATATTGAGACTTTTCAATCACTGCCTTTCATAGAACAAGAATAAAATTATTTCATAAGTGAGATTTTAAGTTCTTTGAAAAAAGGCCTAAGTTTTCTAACTCTGAATTCTCAGGAACAATTAGCATGATTTTGAATACATAGTAAAATGCTCAATTTTGAAGTTGAAATGAAAGTTGCCTTGGGCACATTCATTGCAAGAAAGGCGTTGGCTCTCCCTGAGATACCTCATCTGTTTTCATTATTTCTGAACATTGGCTGCAGCTGTCTGCAGTCAGTTCTTCAGCCCTGGCAAGCACAAAGCCTGGATGTATCAACGCTCTAAGAATAGAATCGTCTCACAGGAAGAGGCTCACATTAGCCAAGTCCCCAGAGACAGATGTTTAATGCCTGAACTCCAAGGTAGATCAGCACATTTTCTCTTCTTTAGCAAGCTCCACTAAAGTCTCAGAGAGGACTAAGATGCTCTCTGTGCTCATGCCAGACTAAAAGTCAAATTACGATCAGAAATGTGTCTAGTAGGCATAGAATCAGAGAAAAGAACGTCGCTATGTGACCTGAATGTGTGAAGGCATCATTCCAGGGAGACAACCCGATTCCATTCATATCCAAGACATGGATTATTCTGCTTGTTAAAATCAGACAGCAAATATCTCAGCGCTTGAATGAGCATGTTCATAATTTTCTTTCTTGATGTTTCCAGAGCCAAGGAACCATCTTCAAAAACAAAAACACTTTTTATTAATAATGTTAATGACTCTAATGAGGTTTGAGACAATTTGTGCTAGAGTCATTTTGTATGTTCAGGTTGATTTTTGTTTATCTCTGTCATAAATTTGCATGAGAATTTAATAATGTGGTCAATTTCTGTTATGTGAAGGAAAGGTGGGTTTTGCAATAGGAGCTAATTTTTGCTCTTTTGTTTAAGGACTTGTTAAGGACTTCCTAATACTATAAGGAAAAATAACAATTCAAACTGTATAGCAAAGGCCAGCTTGAAATCAGTGTATAAATGAGCTAATGTTGGAAAAAAACATTGATTAGCCAAATAAATGAAGAAGGAAAAAAACAACTTCCTAAAGAGTAACAATATTTGTGATTTTATAATTATCTCAATTTATCACTGGTTAGTACAGCATAGAACTATCTACACTGAGACTTAAAGGTGTATATATATATATGAATAATAAGAATATAGCTTCAGAAACGTTATATATGAATAATAAGAATATATCTTCAGAAACGTTTGAAAATTATCCTGTGAATCTTCTTTGCCTCTAAGTTATCTTCTATCATAACAGTCAGGAAAATGAACAGGCTACATTATAGTGTATATATATTTTTGTAACGAAATAATTAAATTATCTACTATGGTTCTTCTGTTCCCAAGTTGTACATAAAGTAACATTTCATCTGTTGAAGCTTAGACAAAATGTTTCATTCTTAATTAAATCTATAATGAATTTGCGCAAGTGCAGTATTTCAATGATACACTTTAATTTTGGTAAGAAATTTTAGGAAGTAAAGAAGTCTCTAGAGAAAGCAAAGCACTAGGAAGAAAGCAGGGGGTTGAAGTAAAGTCTGTAATGATTAGGTGACATAGAGTTGTCCAGTATCTGCAGTTAGTAGATTCCTCATCTTATAAAATGAAGATAACAACATGTTGTTAACAAGCAACTTGCTTAAATTGAGGCTAATTAAAATAATGTAAGCAAAAATTATTTTTATCATAGAAAAAGATTATGAATCTTATAAATCTGCTAGTATTCACAATTTTTAATAGTAATATGTAATTATAGCAAAATAAGACTACCAATGTCAACTTTAATGTAAATGTAGAACAGATTTGTTTTATACAGTTTTGCTTTAAAATGCAATGGATACAAAGTCTTTCCTTCTAGGTTCACTGTTTATGTATAATGTCGATGCTGTGATAGCTCAGCAAGATATCATAGGGGTAAATGTCCGATGGATTCAATTGATAGTGTTTGTAGGGTTTAATTTGTTTGCATTTGTAAACAAAAAAATGATGTGATGGTCAAACCACGGCCAAGTCAAGCCGGTGAATCTTCTTTGCCTCTAGTAGAAATGGCTCCATCGGCAGAGTAATTATTCCTCTAGTGTCGTTGCACATAACCACCTCCAAGATAAGCTTTTAATCACATCTCATCCTTCTCAGCTCCTCAAGGAGCTACCATTGATCCAGACTGTTTACCACTTCAAGTTACAAATCAATCTTTTATTTATCGACTCAACATATTCCCACCTTAGACAATAAATTGTTCTAGGAACTGGAAACACAGTGTTGGTTAGCACACACAAATGCTCAATATTTTTGTGTTCTGTGTATCAAATTCTTCAGCATTTACATCTAATATATCTAATTTGGGTCTGTTACGAAAATTGCATTTGATTTTTCACATATGCTGACTAGGGTCCCTTACAAAATGTGGATTTTTAAAATCTTTGATGTTCAGCTTGACTTAATCATTACCCAAATGTCCATTCTTCTCTCTTTATCCCACTCAAATTATTGTCATTGTTCTAACGTCCATATTCTCTACAAAGTTCATTTCTAGTTTTTTTGTGCCACACGTTTTATTAGAGTCAGTAACACACAGTTTATCATTTGGTTGTAAATATTTTCACATCACTTAATTTTCTCTTCCTAACCAAATTCCTCTCTGAGAAATATAGTCAGATCATTTTAATGCATTTACCCCAGTGAGTACCTAATCCCTAGGTATTTATTGAGGATTCAAAGAATCTATTGATCTATTAGCTAAGGAATCATATCATCTTTAAAAAACAGAAGATACTTTCATCAACAATGTTAATTCATACTGGAAAGTAAAATATCTTACTAAGTGATAAAAATAAGTAAGTATATTCTTGACTTTGGGGTTTTCTGTGCTGGTATTTTAATCAGGTACATTGATATATTTAAGAAATATATGTATCCTTTATGACATCACTATTCAAGTTGAAATTATAATAATGAATGTGTGGTATGTTCTTGTAAAAAGAACCAGTACATTGATGACATGCAATGCTTTTTCTAACTAGAAATTTGTTTTTTTAAATAATATTGGGGGGGGGTCTTTTCGTTCATTCTTAATAAAGTTTGAAAAGTCAGACTTACAGGCCAATATTCTAAATCACAGAACACAGGATAGTGAAGATTATCTCAGCTTTGTCATTACGTTTCATTTATAAACATTTTCTTCTTGCACAGATTTTCCAGCATGCAGTTATTTTGCTTTAACCTATTTATGTGTGTATGGATTTTGGTTTAGAAAACAGGGTGTGCAAATGTGTAAAATGGATAAATATTCTCGGTAAGAACAGCTATATGCCCGGAACCCCACCCTGAGGACAGATGCAGCTGCCGGCTTCCCAGACAAGGGCCTCCAGGAACTTGGCACCTTGCCCACCTTGTTGCCAAAGTGTGGAAGAAGAAAGAGCCATCTGACCTGGGACCTCTGCTTTTCTTTCTTTTTTTTTATTATTAACAATGTTATTTTAATTTTTACATATACATGTGTTTATTAGGTTTCCATTTTTTGACTTCACAAAATTAAAGAGGCTATAACTGGGTTATAGCTTTCATGTGAAAGCTATAAATTAGTTTCATAGTAGGGCTAAGTACATTGGATACTTTTTCTTCCATTCTTGAGATACTTTACTAAGAAGAATATGTTCCAGCTCCATCCATGTAAACATGAAAGAGGTAAGTCTCCATCTTTCTTTAAGGCTGCATAATATTCCATTGTGGGGGAAGGGGGAGGGGACAGAGGGAGGGTGATTGGTGGGATTACACCTGCGGTGCATCTTACAAGGGTATATGTGAAATTTAGTAAATGTAGAATGTAAATGTCTTAACACAATAACTAGGAAAATGCCAGGAAGTCAATGTTAACCAGTGTGATGAAAATGTGTCAAACAGTCTACAAAACCAGTGTATGGTGCCCCATGATCTCATTAATGTACACAGCTATGATTTAATAAAAAAAAAATTAAAGAGGCTTAAAATTTAATAATAATAACAATGTTTAAGATAAGGACTAGAAACAAAAACCTCGTAAAGAATGAATGAACCTAAATACATTCAGAAAAGAAATCAGAGAATTGCTGCATCAAAATATTAAGCAATAATAATAATGATAATAATGCAAAGAAAGTAACATTCACATTGTCAAATAAGAGTGTGTCTATTATAGAATGCTTTGACTCTGAGTTTCAGTACGGAGTCATAGGTTAACTTCTTATTATTTTTTTTAATTTTAAGTCTCTGAGTGTGGAAGAAAAAAGAGCCATCTGACCTGGGGCCTCTGTTTTTCAAAAGAGATTTTGTTTTGGTAAAATTTACATAACATAAAATTAATCATTGATTTTTTTTCAAAGAAAAAAATGGCTATATAGCTATACAAAATAATTTCTCCAGAGTTGTAAATGTTTCATTTAGCATTTGAAAGAAAACAACATACAATTGTTTTGAAAAATGACGTTCTAATCCAGTTCTGATGTTTATGCTTTAGGAAAATCATTGAAGATTTTTTTACATACACACATGCACAAAAGAATGAACATTTCTTTCTAAGCATCTGCAACTATACCCTTGAGTTTCCAATGATAAAATGAATTTTAAAAGAGTCCTGGTAATTTCTGAATATGTGCTGTCTTTGAAGAGACTGAATTTTGCAGTGTGATTAATGGCCATTTTATAATCTTCAGCGCATTTCTTTATGAGTAACATCTATTTCAACAAAAGGCATAACTTGAACTTTCCTGTTGACTAGAGTCACTAGGCAGATATTAGCTGCAGAAATGCAGAGTGAAAAAGAGGCAAGAAAATAAAGAACGTTGTGGAGTTAATTTCCCATAGAATTCTGTATCGGTGGAAGATGACCAGCCTGAGAGGCATGCTAACTTGCCTAAGGCTTTGGTTCAATGGTTTTACTCCATTGTGCTTTTAAAAACTTTCCTTGGAGCATTTATAGCACCTTCCATCTTTGAACTAGTTTAAAACTGTCAACCAGCGAGTCTTCACGACGCCCCTTTGAGGCAGGTAACCATTATTATTCTCATTTTACACTGGGAAAAAATAGTAAAATGGTTAAAAAGAAGTGTGAGTGACTCAGTCAGAACCCAGAAGCTGAATTGTAGCCAATTACACAGATGTATCTTTAACCGGTTTTCTTTTAATAGCTACCTTTATAATCACATAGGTTTAGTTTACTTCAATATTCGGTAAGTAGTAGTTGAGTAACAACTCCACGCAACAATTAATTTCTGGATCAGCTTATCTTGCATTCTTGAAGAACTTACCAACTAAAGTAGACAAGCACATGGGCACCCACAGACCCACACGCTCACACACACAAGGGTTAGTGTGTCTGGAAGATGGTGATATAAAATAAAAACAAATAATTATCATTCATAGCAATTTGTTTTAACCTATGTAAGCCAAAGAGAAATTCTTTTTACAGAAAAGATGATCAATGAAAGTCCCCAAAAGTAGATGTCATTTATATTATACCTCAAATACACATTGTACAATTTTCCTCTTTAAATCCCACAATTCCAGGCACCCAAATTATTTCTTCCAACTACTTCATCTGCTGATAATCAATCCCACACATCCATTTTTCCTCTCTATACTATGTATATGGCAAAATTATTTTCTAAGATTGAAATTCGAGTAAGCCTGGTGATTTTGATCACCCAAATTTGGAAAAAGGGATGTTGACCAATAAAATATAACTTGTTTTCATTGAAGGAAGGTCTCCCTGCCTCCTTTGCGAGGTCTCCCTTCTTACTGACCCTTGCCCACTTATCAGCAATAGATGCTCTCGCCCTGTGCATTTTCGTACTTTTCTCATGTTTGTCAAACTCTACTAGAATTATTTATTTTCTAGGTAATTTTCTACACTGAGCTGCCAGCCATAGAACCTAGTACAATCTCTTGTAATGGTAACTTAATAAATGACTGTTTTTATTCATCTAAGAAGGAAAGGTCAGTGGGATGTGGAAGTTCTGTGCATTCCAAGGTGAAAGGGATGTCTCAAGTAACGTCCCCAGAGATCAAAAAGTAAAGTACATTACAGAATTAGAAAACAATGTGCAGTTCTCTCTGGTAGAAGCTGTAGATGGAGTGGAGGAGGGGAAGGCCAAGGCAGGAAATGGTATTTGGGGTCTGATGATAGAGAATTTTACAAAGTGACGTCTACTCAGTTTCCAGTTTTCCTATGACCCATCCTGCCCTTCACTTTTTTCTAAGCTTCCTCTCCTCATTTTTCCGTCAATGTTTATTCCTTCAGATTCAATATGCCTGTACATATCAGGCCATTCTGGTGGTGTTGTAAAATTACTTCTTACTACCTATTAACTGATTTTCCTTCTCATACACACAGAATACCAGATTAACCTCCACCTAGTGCACCTTTTATCTTATCATTCTCTACTCCAAAAAACCTTTAATGATTGTCCATTACCAACATCATTCAGGCAGGCTTAATTTTTGATTTTTTTTTTACTTTTCCTTTAGCTATATTTGTCTAAAAATTTTTAAAAATCTGCAAGACATTAGTGAGATGGCGGAAATTTAGTAATATTTTGAAAGAGTGATTATTTTCCTTAAGTACATTTATTTCCACTTCAACCTACTTGAAAAAAATAAGGTGAAGGGGGAAGAATCTACCAAAAAAGGCAGCACACGCACATGGTTCGGAAGACTTGATGAGAGAACATTTAACTTCTCAGAGTTCTTCTTCTGAGCCTGTGGCTCATAATTTGAAACATATGGTACTTTCCATCTTCTCACAAATAACATGAGTATTTTTGGTTAACCTATTTTACTACAAAAGACCAGACTTAAGAATTATACTTATAAAGAAAGACTACTTTTATACTTTGGGGGTGGAAAGTGGGTAAAATAAGGTATCTAAACTGGTGGCATGAGGAAAACATGCTGTATTGCAGAGCCTAAGCCAATATTAGATTATTTCTCCAATCCTCCACTTATTAGGCAAGGATTTCTTAGATGTGACATCAAAGGATTGATCCAGGCAAAAACAAATTGATGAATTGGACTTTCTCAAATTTTTTAACATTCCTCAAAGAAATGATTAAAAATATGAAAAAACAAGATACAAAATGGGTGAAAATATTTCCAGGTATCTGATAAAGGACTTGTATACAGAATACATAAAGAACTTTCAAAACTGTTTAGGAAAATTAAACTAATAAAAATAAAAACAATATCTAAATAAATACTAAGGCAAAAAATGTATCCAAATGCCCGAGAGAACTTGTAAAGATGTTTGATCTCATTATTTATAATGTGACTACAAATTAAAGCCACGGAAAACTGTTACTAGACAGCTGTTAGAACAGTGAGATTGGGTGGCACACACAACACTAACACTTATAAATATCTTCTCAAACCAAAGGACAGGATAGTTTAATATTTACAAGTGTTTGTGGTGAAATAACAATTCTTTCCATGGTATATTGTGTACTGTTTGTAGTCCCAAAAAGATTGAGTCGTCTCCCTTCCTTCCTTCCTTCCCTCCTTCCTTCCTCCCTTCTGTCCTTCCTTCCTTCCTTCCCTCCTTCCTTCCTCCCTTCTGTCCTTCCTTCCTTCCTCCCTTCCGTCCTTCCTTCCTCCCTTCCGTCCTTCCTTCCTCCCTTCCTTCCTTCTTTCCTTCCTTCCTTCCTTCCTTCCTTCCTTCCTTCCTTCCTTCCTTCCTTCCTTCCTTCCTTTCTTCCTTCCTTCCTTCCTTCTTTCCTTCCTCCCTCCCTCCCTCCCCCCTTCCTTTCTTTCTTCCTTCTTCCCTTCCTTTACGTTCTTTCTTTATTTTGTTCAATTTAAGAAGATAATCATATACAATTGAGGTCCATATTTAGATTAACATTAGAATTAGCATAAAATGACTGTGAAATATGTAAGCATAGACAATAAGAAGTCAACAGACCAAGTCTATAAATACCTAAAGTTGCCTCATTAATTTATCTCCTGGGGATATACAGGCATCTTATGAAGGGTTATTACTTCCCATTGGACTTTAAAAGATTTGATTTTTTTTCTTTCAAAAAAAACAAAAAAAGAAAGAGCAAATAAGCATCAGAAGATAACTGGGTTACTGTGTCAATCACCAATTCTTAAATGTTTGTAAAAATTACAGATGATAGAAAACACCTTATTCAACTTCAAAACTAAATTGTAATGGGGAGTGAGGATGTGGGCACTCTGAGTTAATAAACGTTATCCTCCTTCCCTAACATTAAAATTAACACGTGAAATAAAGCAGAGAAAAGTAGTAACTTCTAAGAGACATACATATTTCTTTTTAGTACAAAAAATATTTAAGTTCGTCAGTGGTCTTTTATAGAAATGAAAGAACAGTCATTCAGACCTGGGAGCATAAAAAGTGATTTGCAGGGTTAACAGTAACATTCAGCCCTGACTCAGGATAGAAGGAATGACTGAATATTATAGTTTACTTGGCTATTGAAAGTGCTTTGAACCCCCATGTCTAGGAGACAAAGCTACACATCATCCTAATACTTAAATTCTGATTCCCAAATCACACAAATTTATTTTTGAGAGGTTAACTTCTCACACAATTTGTCTGTGTGAGAAAGAAAATTCTCTGAATAAAATGACACACGAGTTTCTCTGCAAATAATTCCTTCCCTTTGTGTTATAAGTTATGGAATTGTTATTCTGGTTATATTTTGATCTCCTGCTTGATGAAGATTAAATTAATAAATTGACGCTCAGGTTCATAAACACATAACTATGTGCTTAATATCATGATGCTCAGAATGAGGGTGGTAGACAAATCTATCCAAAAATAGATTTCTGAACTTGCAAGGCTGAGTGAGGACAAAACACTGAAATTTGGTGAGCAGCCCTCCACCCAATAAAAAATTCCATTTTGTGGTGTCTCATTTCTGCAGCCAGGAGCCTCTTAATTCAGGGAAATACGGATGGAAAAGAGCCCTGTCACCTACCTCTACCCTTTGATATTTAAACAGCATTGAGAAACTGAGAATCCCAGTCACTCTGGTGGTGACAATTTTGCCATATTCACTCATATCTTCTGTTTTTTTCATACTCCATTATCAAGAGAGGAAAAAAAAAAAGCATACTGTGTTAAGTCTGGATTTAATATTTTACAATAAAATATCATATTGGAGAAAAGACAAACAAAAATGTCCAACTTTCTATAAAGAAGAAATAAGAAGTCATGAACTCCCCTCTTCTCACCAGTTCATAGCCACCCTACAAGCTGGAGATGCTGTGACTGGGTTTTTATACTAATCTTCCACTGCCATCCTTCTGTCAGCAGCAAGTGTGCGTTTCAGAGAGAAGGCGTCAGTGGTGCTGGCGAGTTACGGGCAGCGGTGCAGCCACATGAGGAGCTGCGCAAACGAGCGCCCCCTGGAGATGGACGCGGAGAAAGGAAGGTAAACCAACAGGAATCACGAATACCACCTACTTAAAATTCAGCGCATTGCAGCTCTGTTGTTTTAATATTTTCTCAAAGATAAAGCTGTTTTATCCAAATGTAAATCACACTGCCTGTTATCTTGATATCTGCCTAGATCAACGAGGTGACATTAAGGGGAAGAGGCCCAGGACCGCTGAGTTGTCTGCCCCATGAGACATTTGTGTAAATTCTCTCTGGAAGTGTTTCATAGCTATGAAAAACAGGTAGCTATGTTTTGCTTTTTATTAGATCACAGATTTCCAAGATTATCCATTTTGGAAAGAATCTTAGAAATATGTAATTCACACACATCAATCTTTCTGCAAGGAACCTGAGTGATACCAAAGGTTCTAAGTTGAGATACATTATGTATTATCCATAATTCCAAAATGTAAAAACTAAAAATGTGCTCTGAAGTTAGTTTTTGACTACTTGTGGAGGAAGCATTTCTTCCATGACAGGAGGCAACTTATAGTCTTTATTTTAAGACTTTATCACAACAGCTTATGGGTTTTGCTGTATTTGATCATAGGCACTCCCTTTTGACTTGGTCTTACTGGCATATACAGATGGCTATGTCAAATTTAAAGAGACAAATTACTGAAATTGTGAATGCCGGAAAAGAAATATGTTGTTTTAGGATATGTACAAGAAATTCACTAGCAAAGATTTGAAACAATTGATCTACTTGAAGGCTATGATTACCTCATATTAGTATTATAAATGTTTTGAGAAATATTAACCTTAGGATCCTATAAAGCATTTGAACACAATTCATGCGTAATTTTTAAAAAGGTAATTTTAATAGCAAACACATCAGACTTTATTAAATCATTCCAATATAGTCAAAGAATCAAATAACAGCAATCATTTTATACAGGGACAGGGAACTCAAATGTCTACAAGGCCAGCTAAGGACAGTCTTCCCTTCGTATATGTGACAGATTAGTTCCAGGACTCCCTTACATAGCAAAATCTGGCCATCCTAAAGTCCTATAGTCCAGCATATGTGAAAACTTAGCCCTTTATATAGGAGAGTATCATGTGCTACAAATACTGTATTTTCAATCTGCATTTGGTTGATAAAAATCAAGATGTAAATGGACTTGAGTGGTTCAGACTCATGTTGTTAAAGGTCATCTGCATGGGATTATGAAGAACGCATGGTCCATTTAAAGGAATGAGCTGCTATTTCGTGTAAGCAGAGATTCCAGTTTGCTCACAAAGATTTGCTGTACACTGCTACTTTGATGGCCCTCGATTCTTCACAGTATTATTCATGCCATGGTCAAATCTCCAGCACTAACTCTGGCATTTGCCCTGTGACTCGCTTTGGCCAATGGAATGTTTATATGTGTGATGGAGGTGAAGCCTGGGTAAGTGAAGAGTGCTGTGGCAGGGATGGAGGGTGGGGGGCGGGGGCCATTCACTTACAGTGTTTACATTTGGAAACTCAGCACCATGACAGGAAAGAGACAAATAGTTACATGAGACACCACACAACAGAGAACAGAGCACCCAGTCACAGAGCTCCCCACGGTACCGCTACACAACTTTAGCTATCCTGGTCCTCCCCATTCATCTTCTAATTTACGAAAGGTTGGGGTGATTTATTATGTAGAAAGATGTAATTGAGACATTTCTTGGATTCAGATTTTATGTGACTTCAGTTTTAAGAAAATACATTTGTTCTTATAATACAGAGGTTAAGCAGGATAGATACAGAGTGTATAACCTCTAATTTTGTTCAAACTCCATATTTTACTGAAGAAATTAATGTCTAGTGGGTCAAGTAGTAAATTCTCAAAATTAATAATAGAGTCAGGCTTATAGCACATGGGTAATAGTCTCAATAAAGTAAAGCATGCATTCTAGCTGTTACATACTGTATGTAAATTAATGGATCAATCTAAATACAGCTAGTATTAACTAGCTGTTAGATATTGTATTTAGATTAACAGATTAATCTAGATACAGCTAGTATGAATAGCTGTTAGATACTGTATTTGGATTAATGGATTCTTGGGCTAGTCACTGGCCCTCTAAGAACCTCTGCTGAAGCTGGAAAATATGTAAGTAAGAAATTATTGCACTTATATTTTATATCCTACTAAATACTTGTTAGTATACTTCCCAGTATACAATTCTACCTACTTAAGAGAATTTTTTTCAGCTCATTTTATAATAAGTAAGAAAAATAAAGATGCAAAATAGAGTGCTGGAGTCAGGCCTTGAATTGAAGGATGATTTACTTAAATTGTTATCCAGAAGATTTTCTTACATATATACAGGATTAGTTTAATTTGGAACCCATCCTTTCCAAATCATGAAGAAGCCACATTTATGTGCTTTAAATACTGGGAACCTTCTATATATGTGCGGATTTTTAAGGAAAAACAACTTCCATTCAGAATACTAATTCTAAAGTGTACCCTACCATCATACCATATGTACAATTTCATTTTTAACATCTTCCTTGTCAACTAGATGTAAATAATTCTAAATTCTTTTCCTCCTCACTTTATTGTGAGCAATGGCTTAGAATAGTGTGTCAGCCATCAAAAGACATTATAAAAGCTTCTGTTATGAGACACAAGAGGAGATTAAAGCTCAGCCCTGTCAGTCTACAGAAAAAGAACATGTTGCTCATAGCTGGTTATTTTCATTTCACAGCACTGAAGTTGGCAATAAAATCAGTACAAGTAAATGGCAGAGGCCTGAGACTGGCAGGACACGGAAGCCCCTGTGGAGAGGCTGTCTACAGATGACATAACAATTACCCAGGATCTAAGGGCCCCTGGATGCCTGGGGTCTTTGATGGAGATACTAGTCAAGTGGAAAGAATGAAGCTTAGGTCAAAATTTAGCTCCTTGGTTTCTCAGAAGGAAATGGGGATGCCCAGATATTGGCACCATGGGGGATGCAGGATATTCAATAAAGTATTTAGATATTTGTAACTGAGGGTGAATAATTGGAGAGAAAGAGAAAAATTAAATACTTTTACAGACTAAAAAAAAAATCATTTTTTAATAAGGAAATCTATTATGGAAAATAATAACTCTCTCCCTTTATCCCTTATTCTAGGGAGAACGCTACATGTCTATGACTGTCACGAGGTCTTTTATCCTCCAATTTTTAGAAAATTATTTTTATTTTATTATTATTATTTCATATTTCATTACCTTCTTTCAATGAGGCTTTTTGGTATAAGTTATCTGTAAATATTTGTGCCTCGAATAATTAGAAGAATTACTTGACCAGGGTCTCTGACCACCAAATTCCACTTCTCATCCAGCTATATCTATATAGTAACAAAGTCTACTGTATGTGTAGTAACAGTGAGGGGTGACACCAGACCATATGCATTCGTACCCTATAGAACTGGGTACAGAATTAATTTCTCTCTAAGGCTCTACTTATTTGTACTCTGTTTTATTCAAAGAAATACCAACAGGATTTTATTTTTTGGAAGTCACAGGGAAAGTTTAAAATGTATGTGGAAATTCAAAGGGTCTGGAACAAACAAAATGACCTTGAAAAGAAAAACAAGGGCTAGGTCTTATACTACCTGATTTTTATGATAGTTGTTACAATACTACACTTACTAAGACACTAGAATATTGGTGTAAATAAAGATAAACAGAACAATGAAACACAGGAACCACCTGGAAATTGAAGCACAAAATCAATTATTTACAGAAGGGCCAAAGCAATTCAATTAATAAAGGAGAATCTTAACAAGTAGTGCTGGAAAAATAATTCAGGAATGCCATAAAAAAAAAAAAAAAAAAAAAACCTTGCCTCTAAACTTACACCATGTTCAAAAATTTACTCCAAATATTCCACAGATCTAAATGTAAGAGATAAATTATATTTGAAAGGAAATATCTAAGTCTAAGTACCTTGGATTTCACAAAGCTATATATAGTAGATGTATGAAAAAACTTTAAAACCAGTAGATTTGAGATTATCAAAACATTTTTATCAAAAACTCAAATATATATATTTTTCATCATACACTGCTATGACATAAAAAGCCAAGCCATCGATTCAAAGAAAATATTAATATTTGCAAAATAATATATCTGTAAAAGGACGTTTGTCTAGAATGTATAAATACTGTTCATAGTTCAATAATAAGGGATCTAACACCCTGAATCAAACAGTGATGAAGGGTTTCAACAGCTGTATCATCAAAGAGTGTGTATGAACAGAAAATCAGCACACGGAGGATGTTCTACGTCACAAGTCATCAGGACAATTCAAGTTTAAACTACAGTGAGATGCCACAACTCATCCGTTGAATAAAAATTATAAAGTTGGATCATACTAAGTTTTAAAATGGAAATGAAGCAACTGGAAATTTTTTTACTTTCCACTAGAAATATAAAATGAATAAGCAAAGTGAAAAATAGCCTTGTAATTTCTTAAAAATTCAAACATACATACACTTATCCTACAACTTCAGCAGATACCTTCATGGGTATTTATGGCAGATTCACTTCTTACAGCAAAAAAATAAAAATGCACGTGGCCATCAATAAATGGCTGAAGACGTTGGGGTGGTAGAAAGGAACAAATTGAGAGACTGACGGAGCAGTGATAAGATGTAAAGCAGGTTGGGAGTGGTGTCTCACGCCTGTAATCCCACCACTCTGGGAGGCCAAGGCAGGTGGGTCACCTGAGCTCAGGAGTACAGTACTTTGAGACCTTCCTGAACAAAGGGAGACCCCATCTGTTCTAAACTCTGATCCCAAGAGTTTGAGTTGCTGTGAGCTATGACACCATAGTACTGTACCCAAAGCAACAGAGTGTGACACTGTCTTAAAAAAAAAACAAAAAACTTATTAAGCAGTTGTAACAACAAGCCAATACTTCTATCAATACTTTGCTGTTATTAGTGAATTGGTCCTGCCATTTTGCAAACTGACTGTATCTACTTAAAATAAATATAAAGCTACCATACACAGCACATTTTTTCCAAAGAAAAATCATTTACTAGGGTCAAACTATTTCTAATAATGCTTATTTCACTTTTGATCATAATAGTCAAATGCCATTTGAACTATTATTGGGGCAGTGGGTGCTGTGGCTCAACCAGAGATGCACTGCCTACATTCATCTTCAACAAAAATTTTACTATGTCACTTTCAGAGTGACATAGTAAAATTCTGTGACAACCTTTTGGAGTGAGGTTGATCTTCTGAGGGTGCCCTTCATCAATCAACTGAGCAATATGATGGTATCCAATGTCTTCTTTCAGCAGTTTCCACCCAGCATATGAGCAAGACAACAGCAGCTGGGGTCACCATCTTCTGGGAGCAGCCCTCAGCTGGTGAGTGATGAAGGCCACTTCTGGGCGGTTCAGGACTGTCCTGGGTGGCGTTAGCTTTATGCCTTCCTAGAAAGGTTGCTAAAGATTTTAGTAAGTTTGCCTTGCAGTCCAATGTCTGCCTATTCCTTTCTTTCAGATGTTAGGTAATCTTTAAACCCCTAATCCTGTCTCAGTGAGAAAAGACACCCAGAAAAAGTGAAGTTTGAGACAGCAGAGATCTTCACACAGAGGCCCCAAGGACACACCTGCAGGGTCCTCTGTGCTGACTCAGCTAGTAGGAATTTGTAGAAACTTACGGTCCTGGGACCTGGAAACTAACGCTTGCTTCTAAATCTGTAAAATCCCGAGCCTGTTTTCTCCAGCTTCACTCAAACAGACTAATGAGAAGGGAACCCATGGACAAACAGCCCTTGACTGGAGGTGAAAGGGAGAAGAGAGCCAGTCAGGGAGCAGGGCCTTTTCTGGACTCCAGTCTGCATTGGCTCCTGGGCTGGAATAAAGCCTGTCCTCCATATCTCCGTGTTCTCATGTTCTTTCTCTCCATCAGGCCTCATCTTTCTGCAATGTCAGAACCTGCCTCCTGGAGAACTGGAAAGCGCAAACCCATTCGTCTGTTACTGAATGATAGTGCTGTATCCATGGAGCAGAATATTTCACAGCCATGAAAACACCTGCTGCCAATACACAAATCAACATGAATCAGTCTCATAGATATTTTGTGGAAAAAGACCCAAGCACAAAAGAATACATAATCTATGAATTTATTAATACAAATTTCAAGAAATGGTAAACCTAATCAGTGGTTAGAGAAATAGGAAAAATGGTTACTGCCTGGTTGGAAGTGAACTTGGAAAGGGAGCAAAAACAGTTCTGGGTCATAAAGATATTTTTTACATTGACCTGTAGTGGTGCATTGGAATATATAAAAAGTATATATATGTAAAAAGTCATTGGATTTTAGATCTGAAATTTGTTTACTTATGCAACTAACTGAATACATTTTGTATTTCATTTTCTTCTTGTATACACACAAACACAAAATAAAAATAGTTTAAGTTAATCGTGTGTTCTATTTTTTCTTGGTAGGTATTTGGGACTGCTGAACTTTGCTGGATAATTCTCCCAAATATACACTGCAGTAGAAAATTAAATTTGTAGTCACTGCTTCTGGATTTTAAACTCTGCCCTGAAATTCTTTGCATGTCCTGTTCATTTCTTACGACAGTGTCTACTTAACATGTTCTCCAGATCTACAATTTTCTTAGAACTATGATGCGATTAGCCTTCCCCCACACTCTTTACCAGTATATACCTTCATCTCCCATTTCAAAGAGGAAATAGAATTAGATTAACTAGAAGAGAAATAACACAACTTAAAGAAGGTTTAAATAATAGTGCCAAACAAACCCCGATAACATATGTTGAATCTGTAGTTCAACGTGAACTACCACCAACATCTCCCCACAAAAGAGGCAAAACCCCAGACAATAGTATTATGTACAGATTTCTGTTTATTTGTCTAATAAAACAGTAAAGACGTAGATATTTCTAGCACAATTCTAATCAAGCCTTTTTGTATGTGTGTTAGTCCATTTTGTGCTGCTATAAAGGAATACTCCAGGATGGGCGATTTATAAAAAAAAGAGGTTTATTTGGCTGACTGTTCTGCAAACTGTCCAGGAATCACAGTGCCAGCATCTGCTTCTGGTGAGGGATTCGGGGAGCTGCCAATCAAGGCAGAAAGTGAAGGGGAACAGGTGTGTCACATGGTGAGTGATGGAAGGAGAGAGAGGGAAGGTGGTGCCAGGCTTCTTCAAACAACCAGCCCTCCCATGAGCTAATAAAGTCAGAACTCACTCCTTATTACAGGGACGGCACCAAGCCATTCTTGAGGAATTTGCCGCTCACCAGGCCCATCTCCAACTTTGGAGATCAAATTTCAACATGAGATTCTGAGATTCCAAACATCTAAACCACGTGATTCAGCCACTGGTCCCCCAAATCTTGTGTCCTTCTCACATTACAAAACGCAACCAGCTCTTCTTTATAGTCTCCAAATAGTAACTCCTTGTATCCACCGGAAAGTTTATGGTCCAAAGTCTCATTTGAAATTCAAGGTAATTTCTTGCTGCCTAAGAGCCTGTAAGATCAAAAACAAGTTATGTACTTCCAGAATATAGCGGTAGATATTTGGCTAAAAAGTTTCTAAAGCAAATGTAAAGGAGTGGTTAGGTTTCTCTAAACTGCTTCTAGTAAAATGTTAGAAGAGAAAAGATTATTTTGAGATGAAGTTGTTTATCAAAAACAAAGCAGAATTTAAAGAATTAGAAAATTCTTAGCCTGCTTATCCTATGAAAAATGAGAAAAGTAAGGGTGTAGGGAAACCACCATTCAATAGGGAGATTGGTATGATGGATCACCCATCACAATGGCAGCAGGAGCTATTATTCAAGGCAAGAATGAACCCAGGACAATTCAGCAATCATCACCGCTGTCCTTCTCCCCTCTCTCCGAGGCCTAGAGTGTAAGGGCGTCAGGGTAGAAAACTTTGCAAATAGGGACCTCCAGCATCTGTGGGATCTCTCTTGGCACTGCCTGGGGCTGCCTCACAGTCGGTGCTCCAGACCCTGCCCTCCAGTGCAGCACTCCTTGGCTCTCTTAAGTTCAGATCCTACAGACCCCAATGTGGCTTCACCTGTGTCCAGCACAACTGTAGAGGCATGACTCCCTCTACCTAGATTTCAGGGGATAAGACCTTCTGGTAGAGCTGTGGAATTTGGACCTCAGCCAAAGACATCTTCAAGGATCAGGTACTGAGCTGTTGTCAGTGTACGGCCAGGCAGAAATGTTGGCCAGGCTGTGGGAGTTGGGATGTCCAGGGATGTGGGAACCCAGCGCCTGCCTGACAAGGCTGCAAGGGCATCACTGTGGTCCCAGTGAGCCTGAGAGGTGTGACACTCCACAGGGCCAGGATCGCCTTCCCACTGAGCCTTAACATTAAAGCACTGGGTCAAAGATGATTATTTTCAAGTTTTAAAGACTAAGGAAACTTATCCTATTGGGTTTTTTATTTGCTTGGGACTTGGCTCTGATTTTTTTCCTTCTTTACCCTTTGAGATGGGAATGTCCATCTACTCAATGAACTACTATTGCAGGTTGGAAGCACATAATTTCTTTCAGGTTCACATGTAGAGAATAATCTACCTCGGGATGAATCACTTCATGGGTCTCACTCATGTCTGATTTATAGTTATTTCATTAAGACCCAAACAGCTGGGCTGCTGCTTCCAGTACCAGCTCCTGAACAAGCTACCTAGAGGCCCAAGATTGGCCTCCTGGGACCCACTAACACCTGTGTCAGCATCAGCTTCCCTGGGGCCTAAAAGTAGTCCTACCCACCCCACTGCAGCCTCCGTCAGAGCATGGAAAGAGGCTCAGCTGGCATCAAAGTCCCCAGAAGAACTTCTACACAGCCTTAATCAATACTCTAAGCCACGGAAGAAATCACAGACACTGCTCACCCTGTGTACTGCTAAAGAAATCATATAAAGATCACACTGCCACAGTACACAAAATCAAAGCTAGTGTTCTAGTCAACCAATTATATCTATATATGTGTGTGTGTGTGTGTGTGTGTGTGTGTGTGTATATATATATATATATATAGAGAGAGAGAGAGAGAGAGAGAGAGATCTTCAGGAAAAAACTCTTCCCTATAAAGGTAATTACAAAAGACTGGAAGAAGTGACTACTGCACGAGATATGCAGGAAGTTTGTACAGTGAGTAAAGGGAGAAAATACATTTCAAACTTATATTTTTCCTAAGTCTCTTATGACTTATAGAGAAATTCTTGAATAACTTCGGTCTACTGTAATACCCACACACATGCAAAACAACTTCACAGTCATATGCAGTGATCAGATACATTTCCTGTTTTAGTAGAATCATGCACAGTCAATTATATTAGAAGACATTAAGTCTTTGCATCCTAAGTAGAAAAAAGATTTGTTTTATCTATATATGTGGATAAAATTTTATCTGTATTTGTGTGTATGTATATCTCTATGTGTATGTATCTGTGTATAGCACATGTGTACTCTAGACCTGTATGTGTAGATCTCTCTACCTGTGTATCTTGGTCTCTATATATGTATGTAAATACACACACACCTGGAGAAAGAGGGATAGAAGGAAAGAGAAAGAGAGAGAGAGAAATAAAGGGAGGGTCTGTGTAAGTCAGAGACATAGATCTTTTATTATATATATATAAAATAATTCTTTGTGGCAGAGTTGTTTTTTCATTTTGATCTTTTTTAGCCTTCTCTATTTTTAAAATATATCCTCAGAAAATGACCTAGATTTTGTCTCTGATCTCATAGGAAATTTTAAGTGACTAGCTTTTTCTGAGCTGATCGGTATGGAACAATGCATGTGAAAGGAATCCATAATTTTAAAAAATAATTTTAGAAGTGTTATCCAAGTTCAGTGATCAGAGCGGCAGCTGTTGCTCTAGTGAAGCCCGTCTTCCTTGACATCGTCTAATCACCAGCCTGAGGACAACATCGGCAATGAGGAGAAACATTAGAATAAATGACAAAAGTGACTGAAAAAAACGCAGTAATTGCTTTGATATCACATCGTTTGAGCACAAATGATTTATTGCAAGGATCAGATTTCTCGATGGTTTATTGATGATCCTTCTGAGTATGAAGCATGGGCAACCAATTTTTCCAAGTTCAATTTTAAAAATAAATAAAACTCTATTTTTGTCTCCAGAGTAATTTTCCCTACATCATCAGCTCTAGCATTCTGTAAATTTTCTTTTCTGCTATAAATAGTTAGCCTAGAAATTATTTTGAGTGGGCATTTCTTCCATTTTCATGTCTGCTTAAAAGTTATGTCTGCTTAAAGACTCAGGTTGAATTGAGGGCAAGAAGTAAGATGATAAGAGGTGGATGTTCAAACACATCAAATAGTCGGGGAATCCCAGCTTAGAAGGCAGATCTGTAAGATTCCCCCTTTAACAATATAACAATATTTGCACACTGTTATTGTCTACAGCTGGGGATTATTGTGAAGTAGTACAAGGTGCATCTTTACTCATGCTCTGTCCTTTTTTTTTTCTTCTCTCTCTCTCTTCTTGAGACAGTCTCACTATGTCACCCTGGATAGAGTGCCATGGCATCACAGCTCACAGCAACCTCAACTCTTGGGCTTCAGTGATTCTTTTGCCTCAGCCACCCTTGTAGCTGGAACTATGGGTGCCCCCCACAACACCTGGCTATTTTTTGTTGCAGTTGTCATTGTTGTTTAGCAGGCCTGGGCTGGGCTGGAACCCACCTGCTTTGGTGCCTGTGGCTGCGCCAAACCAGCATTTTGAGTCTTAAAGGTTATAGTGATGCTGCCTTTGCCTAACTAACACTATTTGTTTCAGAATTATTCTTCTATCTTGTCACTAAAGGGAAGATTTTTTTGCTTCTTTAATATCTATATTCTTTTTTTTTAATATCTATATCTTTACTGGCAGGTGTGACAAATTAACAAATCCCAAGTGATGCTAAAAGGTTAAAGCAAGATTATCTTTCCGTATGTCCATATTTCCACCCGTAATTTGGCATCTCATCCAATTCTTTATCCATATATATTTACCAATTTGGTATATCTGCTTTATGCCACAGATAGGATATGCTCTAGGCGTTATGTTGCCTAACAGAGATTTGGGAAGATGTGACAGTTATATAAAAATGAAGACTTGGAATACGAGATAATAATTATTATAATAAGTGCCTATGTCAAAATGTTTTTTAAAAAACAAGATTTATTTGATATGAAAACAAAGGGGGGAGAAAATTTTTTCCCTGAAAAATAGTTGGATTTTTTTCCAGGAAAAGTGACTTTCAACACTGAAAAATAAAGAGAAAGAAACAGAAGCAATAATAGGAAAAGAGGATACAAAGACCAGAGAAATGGAGGTATAATTGATGAAAGAAAAGGTGCTCAAATGTGTCCTCAGAATCAGGAGTGTCAGCATCACTAGGAATATTTCAGGGCTGCCTGTTTGGGGGCTATGCCCAGATCTACCGAGTGAGGAATTCTGGGAGTGGAGAATAGTAATCTATAGGTAACCACCTCCCACACAATTCTGAAGCATCCTTTGATAACTACAGAGCAAGTCTGAAAAAAAAAAAAAAGTATTTGGTATTTCCCCAATGTAATCTCTACAGCTAGGAATTGAAAACAGATTTGGGTTTTATGCAATAGCCAATTAGAACATATTTGATGTTTTAAGCAGAAGGCTAAAATGCTCATAAGAGTTTTTAACAGATAACTCTCACAGTGTTGTCAACATTCAACAAAGTTGGTGAAGGGATATAAACCATCGATAGGATGTGAATTAAGCTTTAGTACCTTTAGTAGCAGCAGGAATTAAGGGGAGGGGAGTGACATAAAAGTAACTGGAGATATAGAATTTCTCAGATAAATTGTGTTTTTCAACATTGTCTGGAGACAATGCTTTACCAAAATGAATTGCAAGTACCTCCCATAATGCGTTGATAGAGAATAAGGTTGTTTGGAGGAGATTTGTGCTATGCTACAAAGCAAAACAACTTCTGCTTACAGCAAGGTGTATTGTGTAATATGAGGGAAAAGCAGAGTCTCTGTCCTGTGTTCTTCAAGGAAATTGGGCAGGTCTGTACACGTCAGACTCCAGTCATGGGGTGGGTCCATGTCATCTCCCTGATGGTTCCTGGACTCCAGATTCCTTTCTACCCTAGAAAAAAATTAAATGGTTTAATAATAAACCATTGAAAAATAAACATCTAAATTTTGCCTGCAGAATTTTTATTTTAAAGTTGGATTTTGAGTTGAATCTTTATTATGCCACAGAAGCATACTGATAGATGGGGAACATGGACTTCTAGAGAGTAGCCATGTGAACAAGGTCACAAAATGGTAGGCTTGTGTTTACTTAGAGAAAGATAATAAAGAGATTGAGACGTGCTTTTGTCTGGATTTTGGAAGCCTCACTCTTGCCTCCCTGTGTATCATTTTCAGGGGAGAATAAAGTTGGGGAAAAATGGGGAACAATAAAAAAAGTACACAATGTTCTGAATGAGGAATGATGATTGTTAATAGGAGGGAGTGACCGTGCAGATCATGGAGTTTGTGAATTTAGAGCAGCTACACCTTGCAGGTAGCATGTGGCAAGCATTTCTGAGGTCCTCGTTTCCATGCTCAGTGGACTTACTAGGGGCGCTTTACTGGGCTTGCTCCCACCAGAAAATCCACTACATACTTTTGTATGTGATTTCTGTTTGGTTGGAGAGAGAATCAATATTCTAATGTGTGAGAATTTTACTTATTCTACCCTCCCCCCGCCACCTACTCACACACATACACGGAAGCCCGTTACTACACTGTCTTCCAGCGAACTTCAATTGGCAGCTTTGTTTGGTCTCCCAGGTCTCTTCTGGTTCTCTCCCATTCCCCAATTGCAGGACAGTGTTATCAAGTTGTCTTGTTATTCCAGAAGAGCTCTGGGAGGGAATCAAGCCAGGACCTTGCAAAGCGATGGCTCTATGTCCAGCCTTCCTCAGGCTTTCCCCCTCATTCCCACTTTTCTCCCAAATATGATGTACCTTGAACACTGGTGATAGGTAGTGGAACTTTAAATCAAACCCAGATATTTCAACTCCAAACATAATACTCTTTCTGTGAGATATAATATCTTGTGTTATGTGTAAATAAAGGTAATGTCATGGGATGAATTGTGTCCACCCCAAAAAGATATATTGAAGTGCTGACCTCCAGTATTTCAGAAGGTCACCATATTTGGAGATAGGGTCTTTATAGATGTTAAAATGAGATCACGAGGGTGAAGTTAATGGCCAGAGTCCTCACAGAGGTGCAAGGTGGACCGAGTCTGACTCGTTGACACTTGCCGAGGCAGATGCCTTGTGAAGATCTCAGCCTGGCGGGAGCAGCCCAACCAGCTCCCGGAACCAGGAGAGTGGCCGGGAACAGACTTTTTCCTTAGTGACTTCAGAGAGAGCCAAGAATTGTCAACATCTCAATCTTAGACTTCTGGCCTCCCAAATTGTGAGATAACAAAATTATTCTGTGTTACTTTGTTATGGAAACTATAGTGAGCTAATACAGGCAACTAACCCTTTGTTAACCTCATTGAGAATATTTTTTTGCTTTTACATATTTTGTTGATTCTAGTTTTGCCATGTATTACTGTAAGTCTTTCTTTCTGTCAATAAAACAATCATTTCAGAATTATTTCAATGAAAAGTAAATAATTCCACACACAACTATTTCTCCGATATGGAAAAACTTTTTTTGTTTGAGGCAGAGTATCACTCTGTTGCCCAGGCTAGCATCCCTGGCTCACTGCACCCTCAAGTTCTTGGGCTCAAGTAATCTTCCTGCTTCAGCCTGCTGTATTCAGGGCCTGCAGGTGTGTGCCACCCACATCTACCTAATTTTTAAATTTTTTGTTAGATAAGGGGGTCTCATTGTGTTGCTCAGGAATAAACTCTGGGGCTCTAGTAATCCTCCCACTTCACCCTTCCAAATGTTGGGGTTATAAGCATGATCCACCATGCCTGGCCATTTTCTTTCCTTCTACTTTTTTTAATTATAGAAATGGAGCCAGGTTTTTTCTATTTTCTTGCTTCAAGGGACCACAAGACCCGGGGCTTTAGAATATGTACAACATAAACCAACTAAAAACACATCTCTAAAAGTGCTGGTGGTAGTCTGATGTCACAAAGAAGATTATGTTCTGAGAATGAGAAGAGAGAGAGGGTAGAGATTTCCTGCAACACGAGGACACTAAGGATGTCTATGTCTCATACCTTGAAAACCCATAGAAGGGGATAAAATCCCAGAATGGAACAGAGCAGAGGCCCAGGTGAAGTACAGCCCACACACAGAGGTTTCTGACCACTCAGAATGTCCACCTGTGACAGGCAGAAGTCCAAGGAAGCTCCAGAAGATTCCCGGTTTCTGGTGACTTGATCAAATACTAATCTATTTTTTAATTTCTGATTTTACGGTTCAATTTCTTAGTTGTTTTTCAGCTTATAGTTGCATTTAGCTTTCATAATAGTTGTACATATTTATGGGGCACATATAAAATTTTGCTGCAAATGTTCAATGTGTGATGACACAATCAGGGCAATGAAGGGATCCAGCACCTCACTGTGTATTATCTTTTTTTTTATGTGTGGAACATTCCAGTTCTGCTTTTCTAGATATTTTGAAATGCACAGGGAATATAGTTAACTATATTCACCCTATCGTGACACCTATTTAACTGTATTTTTGTACCCAGCTTCTCTTTCCCCCTTCTCCTCACACTTTCCCCACCAGGGTTAACTGTCATTCTCTCCATCTCCATAACATCATTTTTTAATCTCCCACGTGTGTGATATTTGTATTTTTTTGCCTCACTTAGCCTAGTGATCTGCAGTTCCATCCAGGTGGCTGCAAATTACATGATTTCATATTTTCTGTCCAAGTTGTAGTCCATGGTGTATATACACCACATTATTCATTCATCACTTGTGGAAACTGAGGCTGATACCTTGCCTTAGCTGTTGTAAATGTGCTGTAATACATATGGGAGTGCAGCTATCTCTTTGATATACTGATTGCTTTTCTTTTGGCTGTATACCCAGTACTGAGATTGCTGGATGATACAGAAGTTCTATTCGTAGTTTTAATCAAGGATCCACCTACTGTTTTCCTTACTGGCTGTACTATACTAATTTACATTCCTAAACACTAATCTGGGTACCACTCTTAAGTAATTTTTCAGATCTAATTCAGGTACTCAGTTATTTGTTTGTCTATGTATTTATTTATTTTATTGTTGGGGATTCACTGAGGGTACAAAGAACCAGGATACACTGCTTGCATTTGTTAGGTAAAGCCCCTCTTACAATTGTGTCCCACCCCCAACAGGTGTGCCACACACTGGGACCCCTACCCCCTACCTCCTTCTCTCCACTCCCCCATATGCCCACCTCCCACCATGTACTAACACCAATTGCCTTCCTATCAGAATTCAGTACATTGGATTCTTGCTTCTCCATTCTTGTCATGCTTACCTAAGAAGCATGTTTCTTCTTTATCCAGGCTAATAAAAAAAAAAAGATGTAAAATCACCATCTTTTTGTGGCTGAATAGTATTCCATAATATACATATACCACAGCTTGTTAGTCCATTCCTGAATTGATGGGCATTTAGGTTGTTTCCACAATTTGGCAATTATAAATCAAGCAGCAATAGACAGTCCAGTGCAAATGTCCTTATGACAAAGTGTTTTTGCTTTTGTTTTTTCTTCTGGGTAGATGTCTGGTAATGGGATTGCAGGATCAAACGAGATGTCTAATTGGAGTTCTTTGAGAATTCTCCATACTTCCTTACAAAAAGGTTGTATTAGCTTGCAGTCCCACCAGCAACATAAAAGTGTTCCCTTTCTCAACATCCATGCCAGCATCTGCAGCTTTGAGACTTTGTAAAGTGGGTCATTTGCACTAGGGTTAGGTTATCTCTCAGGGTGGTTTTGATTTGCATTTCTCTGCTAATTACAGATGATGAACATTTTTTTCATTTTCTTGTTAGCCATTTTTCTGTCTTCATTAGAGAAGGTTCTGTCCATCTCTCTTGCCCATGAATATAAAGACAACAACCAAAGCAAATAGACCTCCATCAGAATGGGAAAAGATAGTTGCATATCATGAATTGAACAAAAGCTTGATAACTAGAATCTACAGAGAACTCTGTAGATTAAGCAAGATAAAAAAGGTACTCAGTTTAAAATAGGGAGATTGTCCTGGGAAATCTGGCTGGGTCACATCTAATCATGTTAGACCCTAAAAAGGAAAGCGTGTGCTCAGGCTGAAGTCAGAGAGGTAAGACAAAAGAAAAGGTGAAAAACGGAACGTATGGCTGAGAGAACCCCAGGTCTCTGCTGGGTGTGAGGTGACAGGCAAGCACCTGGGAGAAAAATGCAGGTGTGAGCTGACAGTCAGCCAGGAAACCGCACCTCAGTTTACAGTTGAAAGGTATTAGAGTCTACTGATAAACTAAATCTGCTTGGAAGTGTATTCTTGCTCCATTAGAGTCTTGCTAACTGATACCTTGGTTTTGCTCTTGTAAAACGTATAGCCAAGAAATCAACTGAGCCAACCTGGGCTGCTAACCCACGAAGCTGTGAGACAGAGCTTATGTGCTGTTGGAGCTAAGGTTGGGGCACTTTGTTACGGCACCAATAGAAAACTAACACATGGCTGCTATTTCCAGGCACCAAGGTCCTTTGGGCAGCAAAAGACACCATCAGTGATCACAACAGACCAAGAGCTGGAGGCTAATTGTCTACCTGGAGGGCAGAATCAAAGCTTCTAGAGTCCTTGTACAAACTCACTGATTAGGAAAAGGCTCCACCAATTCAATGATATGATTTCCTGTATTTAAAGTAGTTGGACTTCAATGTAAAGGAAGCAAGGAAATTTTATCATCTTCATGCCTAAGTTTATGAATGGAGATAGATGTCCACTTCCCACAAACTGTGAATTGTGTTTATTCAGTACATTTAATCTTCTTTGTGCTAATAATTCACATGCAAAGACTTTAAACACATTTCATATGATCCACAAACCCTACCTTCTTCCATCATCATCCTCCTTTAACAAGCCCTTTCAAATTATTTCAAATCAGAGTTGTACTTCTCCTATTTTATGCTCTGAACATCATCAACACACAAAGCTGGTTTTTGTCAAATAAATTCAACTCATACATTTTGATCACCCGTTGTACTAAACAAGTTCTTATATTTCTTCCATGTAACACCAGCCGATAGTCTCATGCATCCTATAAATGCAAATTCATTCTCTGGTGTATATTATGAAACTTGAGCGCAGATGATTAATTTTGCCCATGATGCTACATTTAGTAAGAAGGAAAACAAGGATTCAAATGTATGTCTGTTTATCTGCCATTGTAAGTTATAACTACTTACGCAAGCATCAGTTGTAAAGTGATCACTTAGCAAGGAAATTCTATGGATCAAATAATTGTAGACTGCGTTACTCTTTCCTGTGCTCTTTTCATTTTAACAAGGCATAAGGCCTTGAATCAAAAGAATGACAGCCCAAGAATGGAAAAATCCATCTAGGCGGGTGAAAGGAAGTTGATCAGCAAGAAGAGCAGGCAGGCCTTACCCCAGCTCTGACACCATGCACTGTAAAAATTACATCTAGTGAAATGGACTTAAATTCATTTTTCTTTGGTGTCTTCTTCCCTCTAGAAGATAAGGCTAGCTGTGACTTGGGTTCGTGTTGTTATTACTACCCTCCTATCAGTTCTTTCCTCCTTTCTTTTTTCTAGGTGCCCTGAGCCCACTATCCTTCCCACTTAAGCAGAAGGAAGGTCATCCAGACGTGTATCTAACATCTCAGTGAGATTTCCTATACAGTCTGCCCCTCCACCATTGGCCTTTGGGTTAGTAAGGTTGGTCTTAGTGCCCTGAGATTCTCGCTGTGTGCCCTAATTATCATAGTGGTTTTCATAAAATAAGTAACAAGGTTGAAACATTTATGGTTTAAAACTAACACTAATAGCCTTATGTTAAGCCTATTAATACTCTTGACTAACTTAAAATTATGATGTAAGTAAACTTCATTAGCACCAGAATACCTCCTTGTTTTAGTTCCAATTATGGTTGAATAAAAGCTGCCAGTATAATATGAAAAGGTAATAAATATACCATTAAGAGTCACTGAGCCTTCAAAATTGGAGGGGCATTAGAAATAATTCCTATTGTCACAGGGTTGACACGTTGAAATTCTGGACTTTTAAAACAATGTATGAATTCTTTAAAAAAAAAAGAGAGAGAAATGCTAAAAGATTGTTAAAATTCAAATGACATTGAATTTTTTTAGGAATAAAACTGATAAAAAAAAGTATCATTTCCAATTTGCTCAATAACTACATAACTCTTTAATCTTGTTGAAGTGCAAAGCAAAATTTACCTTGAGTATCTTGTTATCAGAGTAATGACTACTACACTATTTCCACAGCTGTTTGGAGTATCTCCTAGGAGGAGAATATTGTCTACAGCCTTGATTTGGCATTACTTCAAAAATCAAGAGCCTCTGACCATTAGAATGTGGCCTTTGAAGGACATTAATTCCCAGCTGGTGATTTTGCTATAAAACTCTGAGCAGTGCAAAATCCTCCGAGAATTATGTGAGGTACCATTAGATACTGGGATCCATTACTTTATGGAATATTTGAACCTAACCATTATTTCTGAGTATCCTACATAAGAGCAGTTAAATAAATATTAGATTATAATATTCTAATTTTTTTAATCTGCAATACATTATTTTTAAAGGTGGAATTTTGTAAAATGATATGAAGCCTCTCAAAGATATTTACGCTTGTGAAAGTTAGGTAATTACTATTCTATAATGTTAAGCTTCTATTGGCACAGACTTGCATTATTCTGTTCTTCTAGTGCATAATTTCTTAAGAATAATAACTCAAATTTTTATTAATCTCAGCATTCAAACTCATGAAGGAACCCATTAAATATTGCTCATCTCAGAAAATGTTCCCAGATGATTGAGCCCAAACCCTGCTTGCCCTCTCACACCTCTCTGCCAGGTCTCCTTGCTTCTATTACTTTGCCCCTGTCTGTCCATTCTTCAGCAGCCAGATTAGTCTGAAAATGCCAATCAAATCATATTACTTTCAAGTCATATTCTTCAAGTGACGACCTCTTTTTGCATGTAAATATCATCTCAATCCTTTCCTTTGACTTTTTGGACCCTGCAGAATTTGCCTTTGCCTCTGTTTCCCATCACATTTCCTGACACTCCCTCTGTTCCTTTGCTTTGGCTTGACTGGACTCCACTTTGCTTTGCTCTTGAAAAGCTCCGATTTTATTTTAAATTGAGGGCTTTTGGCTTTGCTAAGCCTCATGCCTACTGTCTCTCTGCTTTAGATCACAATATTAATTACATCCTACTTTTCACTAAGGTCTCAAATTAGTTGTCACTTTCTCAGGGAGACATTTTTTGCCCACCCAGTATTAACTTGCCATGATTCTTTAACATAGCACCTTATTTATTTTCTTTGTATTATTAGTTTGTTTGTTCACTCATTCATTTATTCACTCATTCCTTCACTTATTCACTTTACTTAAATCTTAGCTTTTTCATTCACTGGTAGGTACTAAGCAAGCAGAAAATTATCTTTCAAGTTTACAGATACATACCTGATGCAACAAATATTGCTTGGTTTACACTAGGCACTGAATAAATATTTGCTGACTGAATGAGTAAACAGATAAATTGATGAATGGCAATAATAATAATCATTATTTAGAAATAATTTTTAAAATGTTATTCTCTAAAAAAAATTGAAGTTAATTTGATGGGAAAGCAATATTAAACCTTAGAAGCGAAATATAAACCTTTTTTCTGGCAAATTAAAAAAAAATCATAAAATCATTGAGAACTAATGAACTGATAAAATATTTGGTAAACCTGACTAGGAGCAAGTCCTATACCTAACCCCAAATCATATATATGTGTGTGTTTAGAATATGTATAAAATACGTAGCTTTCATTACATATTCACAAATGATTAAAGATAGAAAATAAAACTTAGATTAAGATATCAAATAAGCTTTACTTTAAACAGTTTCTCTGCCTGTTAGTTGCCATGCAAGACAATATCATTTACTATATTACATTCTTTTTCTCTTTCTCTTAATCTCTCTCTCTTTCTCTAAATGTAGGTGGAAAACTTTGTCCACGTAGTGTTAATTATTCCTTTGACTTATGTTCACAATATAATGCTTTATTATGTAATATTATGATAGGATAAACACTAGGAGCAGTGTAAATAATGAGATAATGAGAGCCTTTTGAGCATAAATGCATATTTTAACAATTTAGATAAAGGAGATATTTAACACAATACACTAGAAACAAAGGGTAAGCTTGCAAATGGTCAATCAATATCTATCTCATCAATACGTTTTAGCAATCCCGAGAGCCCTGATTAAGCCAAGGTAATCCATTGTTCAGATAACTAACACCCACAATTTGTTAGTTTGAACCTCTGCGTAGTACTTCCTTTATACCTCTGAGCGAAAGACAAATTGAACTTTTAGCAGTCAACCTCATTATCCACGTGTAAACATTTCTACAGGCTTAGTTCTTTACTAGTAGTGACTTAGGTGCTTAGAAAGCCCATTAACTCTAAGCCAATAAGGAACCACTTAATGAGCTGCAGCGGGTCCCTGTGGACTGAAGAGATTTGCCGTCCTAGATGCCTGTATATGACCGACTAGGGATTTGGACATTCAGAAAAATACAGGCCATGGGAACAGCACCTACAGGAGCAATGCAAAGTCAAGGCAGGAGGTACTTTTTCAGATCATTCAGGGTCAAGGGAAGAGTTTACCATGCATTATTAAGTAACTGAAAAACAGAAATGCCTTTGAAGAATTTTTTGAGAGACAGACTGATCTGTGATCTTTATTTTCCTAGCCCATGGCAGCATGTAACACACAGTATGTGCTCAGTGAGCATTCGTTGAATATGTGATTGAAGTGAATAATTACGTAACTTGTTTATTTCATTTGACATTTTAAAAAATCAGACTTCGTTAATTTTTTTTAACGAGAAACTAATAAGAATGTGATAACATTAGGGCATTATGTATTTTCTTTTTAAAGCATTAAATCATGGCAGTTTACGAGTCATACCTTATGTGGTTTGATTTAATTTTACTTCACTTTTTCTTAGGAATGTTTTGTGGAAAGTTTTTACAGTGACAAATAAGTTCTGTTTTCAAAAAAAACTGTAATTTTCCCAAAACAATTAGCATACAGATTTGTCTAGCATAAATATTGTTTCAAATTACCATCCTAGTCATGAAAAGGTTATCCCTCTAAAAAGGTTGCTTTTCCAAAAATAAGTTCGTTTTAGTTTTCCTTTGTAAATCATTTTCATTCGAAGGATTATTTTAGTTCTTGAGATCATAGACTTGACAAACAAAACTGAGTTCTTCCTCACTTATTGCTTTACTTGCTATGTGATTTCTCTGTGCAATTTTGTTACTTATTTATTCATCAGGGATGAGGCTTCCCTCTGTCACCCAGGCTGGAGGGCAGTGGCACAGCCTCACAGCTCACTGCACCCTTGGACTCCCCGGCTCAAATGATCCTCCCACCTCAACCTCCCTCCCAGCTGGGATTACAGACCTGGGTCACTAAGCCTTACTGTGTAATTTTATTTCAAACTTCCCTAGTCTATATTGTCTAGACAGAGTGTTCAAATATAGTAAGTCTTTCACATATGGGTATAATTCTTCTGTTATTTGGATGATTCAATGCATTATTCTCTTTTGGTAGTTTTAAAACAATAAAAAAAACTGTTGAGGGTGGTGCCTGTGGCTCAAGGAGTAGGGCGCCGGTCCCATATGCCAGAGGTGGTGGGTTCAAACCCAGCCCTGGCCAAAAACAACAAAAAAAAAAAAAAAAAAAATAAAAAAATAAAAAAAACTGTTGAAAGCATTTATTAACTAAATAATTAGAACTATATGAAAACTATTCATTGTAGAATTTGTTTTAATAAGTTTCCGGCATATGATGATTATTAGTTAGTTTGCTTTAGCTATTGAATTACAGGAGACTAATGTCTTCAAATAGCCAGTAATTACTCTGGATGCTTGCCTGATAGTGTCATTAAACAATTATTGCATCCTACAAATGTATTTTGATTATTATTTCTCTAAAGGTCTTACCTGTATGAAATAATCTGAGAGTCATATTTAATAAAGGTGTGTCAGAGATTTTTTCCCTTTTATTTTTATAGGATTTGCATTATATATTCAAGAAAAGGACAATATTATCTCAAAATCTAAAGAATTTTTGCAAAGTTTTTGTCAAGTTTTGACTTACTTGTAAGTATTTACTTTAATAAAATGTTTTCACATCAAGGCTGTCCCCTTGTTACAGAAGAAATATATTCCTGAGAACATCTTCAGGTCAGATTATTAAGTAACTCAGATCCCTGATGAATGGTATATATATATATATATATAATAGGAATAATGATATTGTAATTTATACTATGATGACTCATATGTAGTAATATTATAATAATTATAATAATAATACCCCTATACTGAAATAACAAGTTACAGAAACTACTGTGTTCGGTCTTTCAATTCACATAAACAAAACATAAAAATGAACTCATAAAAAAGTTTAGATATGATATAGGAGAAACTTCAAAGAATATGTTAAAAGTTAACACTCATCTAATTTTTAATAAATGCTAGTCTAATAGAAATGTTATAGTTATTTTGATCTTCTAGACAAATCAATAATAACCTTTGCAATTTAATAATTAATCTGCTATGGAGCTTCGTAATAATTGATGTTTTCTTTGGATCACCGCCTTTCACATGGGCCATTATTCCCAGTTTCTCCTTTATAACAGGATACGGGGACAGCTCAGTGAGTGGCGGCATCTGGCCGTTCTCTGAACGTTTAATTATTGCTACTTTAGTGTCACTGTAATCACCTTTCTCTTTCCCTGCAGGCTCACGTGGACTTGTGGTGGGCTTTGCTGTGAGGCATGATCACAGGGCAAACACAGACTCACAAAATAGAGTTAAATAATTAAGATGAAAATTGCTGTGTGTGGCAACCTGTTAATGGTGAGACCGTCCGCTAACGGGGTGCTATGTCACAGCACCACTTACACCTGGTGTGTCTGTTTACATGCTTGGGAGACACTAGCTCCAAATTACTAATTTAATTCTTTAATTATAAGTTATCTTTATAGGGAGCCTTGACAGCCATTCAATAACCCCAAAACACCATAATTGGGTTGTCTGTAACCCAGGGACTGCTTGTATTATTCTTGTTCTTAAGCAAGTTATTTACTAACAAAAATACAATGCCCAGCTAATGGTATTGGTATTACACAACAAAATATTATAGCAGCCAATGACTGAAGTTCTCTAAGAGTATTGGAATTCTAAATAAATAAGTTTCACATACTGTAGATTTCTGCATATGTTCTTATTAGCACTCCTAAAGGAATCTAGCAAATTATTCTGTGAGAGTATTCATTACTATTCTGAAAGATACTCTTTCTCTGCCCTGAGATGTAAATCTTCTATGATTCTACACTTTTAGTTGTGTTCAAATAAATTAAGGTGCATTTTAGGTTTTTGTACATTTGTGCACTTCTCAAGATATTTCAACAGAAATTTCTCCACTAACAACAAACTCCCACCTTCTAAAAAAGATTAAACAAAATAAAACCTTAGCACACATCTGAAGAGAGGTTATAAAAATTCATTTATATTTCCAAGGATACTTTGAGAAATATTTCATGGCAGTCAGTTTACTGAAGTTAAGAATTGGGCAGCGCCTGTGGCTCAGTGGGTAGGGTGCCTGCCCCATATACCAAGGGTGGAGGGTTTGAACCCGGCCCTGAGCAAACTGCAACAAAAAAAATAGCCAGGCTTTGTGGCAGGTACTCACCTACTTGGGAGGGTTAGGCAAGAGAATTGCCTAAGCCCAGGAGTTGGAGGTTGCTGTGAGCTGTGACTCTACCGAGGGCGATAAAGTAAGACTCTGTCTCTAAAAAAAAAAAAAAAAAAGAATACATTTTTTATTTATATATATGAGGCTATAATTATGATTCTTTTTAGAAAATGAAGAATTTAATAGAGATAGAACTAAACATGAGACTATCCTTTGTTTTTTCTTTAAAATGATACTGGCAAGTTCAGGTCCAAAAACTAAAATTCTTCTTTGAAACTACTTTTGTTTCTCCTTAACACAAACAGATAATGTGATTCGAGACAGCACAACTGTATGGTATCTAGTGTTCTTCATATAAAATAGGCCATTGTAAAAGCACCATAATGGAGGTCAAAATTCTTTGAAAATTTAAAAGCACTACCCAAATACAAGAGCATAATGAGTGTTTTAATATGTTTGTAAACAAAATGTGGTTATATTCTAAGATATATTTATATTCATTTCGGAAATAGTTCACAATGATAATATATTTTACATGTATCGTTGGGATGAGGCTAATAATTTTACTGAAAAATAAATGCACTATTGCTACTATTTGCAACCCAAGATTTAATATGTTTAAATATTGATGGAAATATATGGAATTCTTCAAAGAACAAAAAGCCCGGAATTATGGGTCTCTGACATTTACTCTTCAGCCTTCTTATGCTCTTAAATGTATTTTCCTTAGAATCATGTTACCATGGTGATGTTCATATAATTTTAGACGCAAAAGATTTAAGACATTCATTTTAGTGGTACCGTAGATTTACTTAAAATGTGGTTGGCATCTGGAAATTATTTCCTGGACCTCAACTAGAATGTCTCATCCTTTGTAACAAGGTGTTGCAATTTTCTCTGAAATAAAGATGTTAATAAAAGAGCTAGTTCTAGATTTAAATGGAATTGATTTCAATTTGAAATTTCCAGGTCAAACAGTGAGATCAGTATATAAAAAAGCAATTTACAAAGCATGCCATGTTTTATGGGGGAGAAAAATTAACGCAATTGAGCTTTAAGCTAACTTTGCTTTGGATACAACTGTAGACCTTTAATCTTTTTGTAATACTGTGTGTGAAATTTTGCATGGAAGTCTCAAAGCAAAAATTCTTTAAGTATTTTAAAGGTTAATAATTATAATAAAGATATTTTAAAGGTTAATTATGAATATGACAATTGGGGCCAATTTTCTGCCAGATCAGTTTTTTAAATCCTGTATATAGTCGTGTGGATGGAATTTAAAAAAAAAGAAAAAAATATCTCTTTCTGTGTCATCTAACTGAAGTAAAAAGCATTCAGAATTGCAAGGACTCCTCTCCTCTGGGGATGATGGGAGTCTCAGGAAAAGCAAAGATTAATCACCTTTTTAAAAGATCAGGAGACAGTCAAATATTTTGTGGTTTGATGTTTCTTTGTTTTTAGATATGGTAAATTTGGATGATAAGTGTGTAAAAATTCTGTCAAAAATGAGTGTTATTTAGATATTAAATCAGTGGTTCTCAACCTTCCTAATGCCAAGAACCTTTAATACAGTTCCTGTGGGTCATGACCCACAGGTTGAGAACTGCTGTATTAAATCATGCTTTCTCTGTAATGCTATCATATTTAATTTGAAATAACTTATTTAGTAAAATAAATAATTTTTATTTACCTACTTTAATTATTCACCTTTGTCTCATAAAGCAAATTTATTTCTATTTCTACTAATTATATGCATTTTTAGAACTTGAGAAATACAACAAGATACCTCTTACATAATTAGTCATTGCCAGGTTCATAAACCACACACTATGTTATATATAGATTGTGTTTGTCTGCTTTTCTTTCCTTTGAGAACTTAATTTCTTAGACCATAAATGTTTTAATATGTACTTTTTTCTTTCTAGAGAAAAGTTCATTGCTAGGAAATCTCTTAAAATAATGAATGACATAATGATAATTTTAAAAAATGATCTTAAATGTTAAAAGATGATCTTCATTTGAATTGCATATGATTACCTTGAGAAATTTTCGTTACAAAATCCTCAAGAGAGGCAAAAATAACAGAGCTTACTGGCAAGTCTGAATTCATTATAAAGAAAGAAGAGGAATATGAAGATACTCATACAATTTAATTTTCCTTAAATTCCAAGCATTACAAAGTAATTGTATTGAAGAATGTTTTCCGTATATTTACATTAAAATTTCAGAACAATGTAAAACATCATTGTAATAATAACCATTTAATTAATAATAAACAGGGCTAGTCTGGCATGATGACTCACTTGTGTAAGCCCAGCATTTTGAGTGGGGAGATGAGGAGATTGCTTCAGACTAGGAGTGGTTATAGTAAGCCATGGCCAATTGTATGTACCACTGTATGCTAATACTTTTATTTACCAAATATCATTACAGAATTTTATGAACATTTGGCCAAAATGTAGAGAATATTTTGTAAATATGTTGTAAGAATATTTGGTTAAATAAAGACACATTTAGCTACAATTTCCCATTTCTCGTATGTATGGTGACGTTGGGGGTACTCCTTAGGTGGTAAGTTTTAAAAATGGAGTTACCTGGTAAAAGCTCTTGATGATGTTGGCCTAGAGAAAGATTTGATGAAGAAGACTTCATTGGCAATCACAATGACAGCAAAAATAAACAAATGGGACTTAATTAAGCTGAAAATCTTCTGCACAGCTAAGGACACAATAAGTAAAGCAAATAGACAAAACTGTCAGAATGGGAAAGCATATTTGCCTGTTATGAACCTACCAAAGGTTCTTAATAACAAGAACCTACAGAGATCTCAAATTAATCAACAAAAAAAGAGAGCCAACAATCCCATCTATCATTGGATAAGAGACATGAACAGAACCTTCTCTGAAGAAGATGGAAGAATGGCTAACAAACATATGAAAAAATGCTCATCACCCCTAAGCATCAGGGAAATGCAAATCAAACCCCTCCTGAGACGTCACCTAACCCCAGCAAGAACAGTCCACATCACAAAGTCCCAAAGCTGCAGATGTCGGCATGGATGTGGAGAGAAGTGAATCCTTTTACACTGTTGGTGGGATTGCAAACTAATACTACATCTTTGGAAAGAAGTATGGAAAATCCTCAAAGAGGGCAAAACATACCTTTCTTTTGTTCTTACAATCCTATTACTAGGCATTTACTCAGAAGAAAACAAATCATCTCATCATAAATAAGGACATTTGCACTAGATTATTTATCACAGCTCAATTTATAATCACCAAGATGTGGCAACAACCCAAAGTGCCCATTGAATTGAAAAACTCAATTCAATTCAATTGGGGGGGGGGAAGAGAGGGAGGCGATGGGCTCAAGGAGGGGCATGGATGTGCTACCACCTAGTGGACACATGTAAGTGTATATGGCACACCTCGTAACCTAACACATGCAAACATTGTAACCTAATTATTTATACCCTTATATCTATTTGAAATTAAAAAAAAAAAAATGGAGCTATCCATGGGTTGAGCTGGAGAACAGATGAGAGGAGAAACCCAGCATGTTGGTGGTCCAGTGTATTTTCTGAGTATACTGATGCACAGTAAGTGGCCTTTCAAACTAGCATAAAATCTCCAAAGGAGGGAGCAATTTAAAAAGTTAAGGATCTGGGTGGTGGCTGTGGCTCAAGGAGTAGGGCACCAGTCCCATATACCAGAGGTGGCAGGTTCAAACCTAGCCCCGGCCAAAAATGGCAACAACAACAACAAAAAAAGAAAAAGAAAAGAAAAGAAAAACAAAAGAAAAGAAGAAAGAAAGAAAGAAAGAGGAAAGGAAAGGAAAGGAAAGGAAGGGAAAGGAAAGGAAAGGAAAGGAAAGGAAAGGAAAGGAAAGGAAAGGAAAGGAAAGGAAAGGAAAGGAAAGGAAAGGAAAAGGAAAAGGAAAAAAAAATTCAAGGATCTAAGATCCAGCACTTGGTATTTGAGAGGATTAGAGAAAGGGTAGCAGAGACCACCCTGTGGATTTAGGTTGGATTGATATTGAGAGTCAATAAATGGAACTGGGACTCAGTGAAGAGATGACATTGGGGGAAGAAATGGAATTAAGATTTCCATAAACAGACTAGCAACAAAGTGGAGAATCTGTAAACTCACCAGAACTTTGGAATTAGGACATAATTAAGACAAAAGGAGTTTATGAAGCCTAAAATGTGTTTTTCCTAAGGGAAAAAGTAAAGGTAAATTCATAGAGTGAAAGAACAGATTAAAAAGCAGGAAGTCATAAAGATTTGTACAATAATTGGGGTTTATTTTTTTATTAAGTCTTTTGTACATAGATCATAGATACATTTATGCCATTATGGGATTCAATATGTTGATTATTTGTACAGATTGGAGTGCTTACATCCTACTAATCAACATAGCTTTCACCTCATTTACCCATTTACAGCATTAGGACATTTGTGTTCTACACCTGATAGGTCCAACTTGTACTTGCAATGTGCTCCATAGGTGTGGTCCCCTACTATCCCTCTCTCTATCAACCCACTGCTCTCCCTTCCCTTCCCTCCTTCATCCTAGGCTAAAGTTGTGACATATTTTAAGCAATATAAGGAAGCATGAACACTCTGTCTATAGTAGCAGCATACATGTTAGAGGGAGGAAGCCAGCAAAGTAGAGACACCACCTTTGTAGCCACTCATGGTGAGATTGGAAAGAAAGGTCTCCAGCCATCTCTAGCTGAGAAATCTTGCCCAGAAACCACCATTTCGGGGCACAGGGAGGCAGCAGAAAACTCCAGGAGCCGCAAAGAGGTTGGGAGCAGTGAAGAACTGGCACAGAGGGTGAGTGCTTGCAGGCTGGCAAAGCCAGCCAGTTCAACTGGAGGTTTTCAGACAGAGAAAGGAGAAGGCCTTCCCTGCAGTTTTTTTGTTTGTTTGTTTTTTTTGACCAGCGAAGTAACTTCAGAGACTTGGGAGAGCTTGGGCAAGTGAGTGATCTTGAACAGAGCCCAGGGGCCAGGATTGAGCCAGAGCAGAGCAGAGCTCTGGGTCACTTGTCTGCTTGCTGGACACAGCAATTGTGGGAGAGCTGCCTGGGAGAAACAGCCTGTAGGGTCCTAGTATGAGGCCAGTTCTGCAGTACCTGCTGAGGTGGGCAGCCACCTGAGGGAAACTTTAGCAAAACACACTTTCCTGGGACACCTTTTGAGACTGCCAAGGTGTGTCTAATTAAGTACACTGACATGAGCTTCAGACTTGATACCCTGCAGGGACTAAGGGTGAAGAAAACAAGAAGACTGAACCAAGGCTCCATAAAGAGATAGTGGCTTCCCGCCCCCATCTTATACAGCCATATCAGCATCTTGCTTAACATCACATACCCCAGAATACCACCTATTGTCCAGGCCAAAAAAAAAAAAAAAAATTTATATATATATATATATATATATATATATATATATATATATATATGTATTCCATTTTACAATCAATATTTCCCCTAGATTTTTTTTGTATTTATAATTTTTCATTGTTGCTTTCTTCAGTAGTAAGGGCTCCATTTTTGATGCAGATTTTCTTCTCCTTTTATTCTTTAATTTCCCAAAATTTTTCCCTTCAGGTTTTTGGTTTGTATGTTTCTTTTTTTCTATTTTGTTGAAATATTCCATTTTTATGTCCTTCAATGATAAGAGCTCCGTTTTTGCTATGGCTTTCCTATTACTTTTATTCTTTCCTTCCTTTCCATTTCTCTCCATTTCTCTCTCATTTTGTAAAGATAGCTTATCTTTCCCACATAAATTTCTCAAATAACAACTATGATATATGCCCCTTTTCTTACAGTTTATATAATTTTACTTCCAATTTTCTGCATATGCTTTATTATTATTTTATCTTTTTTCTGATATGTTTTATTGTTTGTTAATTTATATTCCATTTATGGGACAGAGCCTCGCTTTGAGCCTTTGGCTGGGATGCCACAGCATTGGTCTGACTCAAGGAGACCTAGATAACCTAGTCTAGGGCATCTTACTAGCGTTGGCCTTTGGAAAGATGCTATTGAAATTTGCTGTGATATTTTTTCATGTATTTGGAGGGATATTTTAGCTCAGCTGGTAAGCAGCTTCTAACCTCAAGGAATCCACCCATCCCAGCTCCCCAGGCTAAGAATTGCAGGTGTGAGTTAAAGCACCCTGCAGAAAACCACTATTACTCTTGTATTACTCTCTTTTATTCTTCTCATCTTTTTGTCACTATTTCCTTTTACCCTCCATTTTTTTTCTTATTTTTTTCTTTTCTATCTTTTCTCCCTTTTGGCTCTTTATTCTTCTTTTCCCTTTTTTCCTATACCAAAAGGACACTTGAATACCTAAGAGCAGAGAGAAAGTAATTTAAAAAGAAGGAGGAAGTAAAAGAAAAAAGTAGGGAAGCAAGCAGAAAAGAAGAAAACACTTATGAGGAGGAACAAATAGAAATAACCTGGTAACATGAAAAACTAGAATAGATCCCCCCCACACAAGGGATCATGAGGCATCCACTGCAGAGGATTCCACCAATAAAGAAATATTACAAATGACAGAAAGGGAATTAAAAGTATGGATGATAAAAACAGTGAAGGAAATTACTGAAAAACTGTAAAATAACCAAAAGAAAATCCAAAAACAGAAGCAAATTACAGATAAAAGATATGAAGAATATAGAAAGAATATAGCAGAACTTAAAAAAACTGAAGCAGTCAATTTGGAAACTTAAAGATGTAGTACAAAGTATTAAAACTGATTAGACATGGAGAAGAAAGAATCTCTGAGCTAGAGGATAAAGATTTTGAGCTAACACAGATTGTTAAAGAGGCAGAAAAGGAGAGAAAGCAGAATGTTCATTAAGAGAATTAGGGAATATCACGAAGTTTTCAACCATACAAATTATAGGTATCCTAGAAGGAGAAATTGAACACTCCAGAGGAATGGACACCTTATTGGAAGATATCATAAATAAAAATTTCCTATGTATCCCCAAAGATTCTGACACACTCCTTTCAGAGGGATATCGAAACCCAGGTGTCCCAACTCAAACTCAACTCAGTTCTCCAAGACACATTGTCATGAGCCTGTCCAAAGTCAAGACAAAAGAGTAAATTCTGCAAGCAGCCAGGAGTAAGTGCCTGTTGACCCATAGGGCAAATCCACCAGGATGACAGTGGACTTCTCTAGTAAAACATTGCAAACCAGAGGAGAATGGTCATCTACCTTTAACCTTCTTAAACAAAACAATTTTCTGCCTGGAATTTTATATCTTGCTAAGCTAAGCTTTAATATGGATGGAGAAATTAAATCTTTTACTGATATGCAAACACTGAAGAAATTTGCTATATTAAGATCAGCTCTACAGGAAATACTTAGACATATTCTCCACACTGACCATCACAATACAACACAAGTAAACACCCACAAAATAAAGGGTAAAATATAGCTTGCACAATGATGCAAAGGATAAAACTAAGCAACAGAATTTCACAAAATAAGATGAATGGAAGTCCACCACGCTTATCAATTCTTTCAATAAATGTCAATGGCTTGAATTCCCCACTGAAGAGCACAAGCTGTCTAATCAAAAATAAAATAAGCCCTCTATATGTTGTCTCCAGGAAACATACCTAGCCTTGAAGGACAAAACAAGACTCAGGGCAAAGGTGTGGAAAATGGTATTTCCAGCAAATGAAAATCAGAAGAAAGTAGGGCTTGCAAACTTCAGATACAAGTGGATTTAAAGCAACTAGAGTAAAAAAAGACAAAGATGGACACTTCATACTGGATAAGGGAATAATATAACAGAGGACATTTCAATTCTAAATATTTATGCACCCAACTTAAATGCTCCCAGAAACAGACCCTAATTAGTCTGAGCAATATGACATCCTATGATACCATAATAGCATGGACATTAACACTCCTCTTTCAGAGCTGGACAGATCCTATAAACAGAAACTAAACAAAGATACAAGGTACATAAATATGACCCTAGAAAAAATGGAATTAATACATATATACACAACACACCATCCCACAGCAAAAGAATATTGTTCTTTTCATCAGCTCATGTAACATTCTCCAAAATAATTCATATCTTAAGACACAAATCAAATCTCAATGAAGTCAAAATGTTCAATAAAATCTTAGCCAATCAATTACAGCTATACTTTTTCTTATTAAATCATAGCTGTGTACATTAATGCGATTTATGTGGTACATGGTGATGGTTTTATATACAATTTGATATACTTACAACAAAATGGTTACCTTCACTGCACTTCCTTAATTATTGTGTTAAGACATTTATAATCTACACTTAGTAGATTTGACATGAAAATGTACAGCTATACATTTTTAGAAAGTTATACATCATGATCAAGTAAGCCTTATCCCAGGAATGCAAAGCTGGTTTAACATATACAAATGCATAAATGTAATTCATTATATCAATGAGACCAAAAACAAAGACAGCCTTTGAAAGCATTTGATAAAATTCAAACCCCTTACCTAACAAGAACACTTAAGAAAATAGGGATAGGAGGCAGATTTCTTCAGCTGATTGAAGCCACCTGTGACCACTAACATCATACTGAGTAGAGTTAAATGGAAAGATTTTCCACTTAGAACTGGAATCATAGAAGAATGTTCACTATTGCCATTATTATTGAACATAGTTCTGGAAGTTCTAGCCAATGCAGTCGGGCAAGAGAAGGATATAAAGGGCATCCAAATGGAGTCAGAGGATGTCAAACTCTTGCTGTTTGCCAAAGATATGATCTTATACTTACAAATCAGAGAGACTCAACTACAAGACTCCTGGAAGGGATCAGAAAATACAGTAATGTCTCAGGATACAACATCAATGTTCACAAATCTGTAGGCTTTGTGTATGCAAATAACAGGCAAGTTGAGAAGCAAATCAAGGACACAATTCCCTTCACAGTACCTTCAAAGAAAATTAAATAATTAGGAATGTACCTAACAAAAGAGGTAAAGGACCTTTACAAAGAGAATTATGAAACCCGAGGAAATGAAATAGCAGAAGACATTAACAAATGGAAGAATCAACATTGTCAAAATGTCCATTCTACCCAAAGCAACCTACAGATTCAATGCAAACCCCATTAAAATACCAAGATCATATTTTGAAGAACTGGAAAAAATAGTACTGTGTTTTTTATGGAACCAGAAAAAACCTTGTAGAGCTAAGGCTCTTCTTAGTAATAAAAACAAATTTGAAGGCATTATCTTATAAGATTTCAGGCTATATTACATGTCCACAGTAATCAAAACAGCCTGGTATTGGTGAAAAAATAAAGACATAGACATATGGAACAGAATAGAAAACCAAGAGATGAAATCAATCTCTACTTACCATCTGACGTTTGATAAACCAAACAAAAGTATATACTGGGGGAAAGAATCCTTACTCAACAAATAGTGCTGGGAGAACTGGATAACAGAATGTGAAAGACTGAAACTTGACCCACACCTTTCACCACTTACAAAAATTGACTCAAGATGGATAAAAGACTTAAATTTAAAACACAATATGATAATAATCCTAAAATAAAGTGTTGGAAAAACCCTTGATGATGTTGGACTGGGGAAAGATATTATGACAAAGACTTTAGTGGCTATTTCAACCACAATTAAAATTAACAAATGGGACTTAAACTAAAAAGCTTCTACACAGCTAAGGACACAACAAGTAAAGCAAAAAGACAACCTTCAGAATGGGAAAAGATACTTGTAGAGTATGAATCTGACAAAGGGTTGATAACTATAATCTACAGAGAACTCAAATCAACAAAATAAATAAACACTCCCATCTACCACAGGGCAAGAGATATGAACAGAACCTTCTCTGAAGAAGACAAATGAATGGCTAATGAACATTTGAAAAAATGCTCATTGCTCCTGATAATCAGAGAAATGCAAATAAAAACCACCCTGAGATATCACCTAACCCCAGTGAGAATAGCCCACATCACAGCCTCAAAGCTGCAGATGCCGGCATAGATGTGGAGACAAGGGAACACTTTTACACTGCAGTACATCCAATGTACTGCAAACGAATGCAGTCTTTTTGGAACGAAGTATGGAGAATCCTCGAAGAACTCAAATTAGACCTCCCATTTGATCCTGCAATCCCATTACTAGGCACCTACCCAGAGGAACAAAAAATCATTTTTTCTTAAGGCCATTTTCACTAGTCTATTATCGTAGCTCAATTTACAATCACCAAAATGTGGAAACAACCTAAATGCCCATCAACACAGGAACTGATCAACAAGCTGTGGTATATGTTTACCATGGAATTCTATTCTGCCATTAAAAAAGATGGAGACTTTACATCCTTTGTTAATCTGGATGGAGATGGAACACATTTTTGTTAGTAAAGTATCACAAGAATGGAGAAGTAAGAATTGAGTAAGAATGTATTCAATACCAAAATGAAGCCAGTAGATGATCTAATTAATATATGCCCATATAAAAGAGAAATTTAAATTAATTCAAGGTTGGAGGTTTGAGGGAATGAGGGATTGGGAAGAAGGGAGAAGGGTGGGGAATAGCTGGGCTCCCCCTTAATGAACTCGGTGTTAGGGTGTATGGCACATCTCTTCAGGCAGGACAGTATTGTAAGAGAGACTCTACCTAATAGATGCAAACATTGTAACATTATTATTAATACCAAAAATGAAAAAAATGAAAAGAAAAAAAGAAAAGTACATGGAAGAAGATAAGAAAGGGCTAAATATAAATTAGTGTATGGTGAAAAAATTAAAATATAATATGTGAAAAGGGGGAAAAATAATATTAAATTCTGTCTTAGAGAACTTTAAAATATTCTATATGCTGCCAGAATTTTTTAGAAATCCAGGAAGTTATAATTGAAGTTAAATCTAGTAAACATCCATGCTTTGAACTCTCACTGCAGAGTGGAGTTGAGATGAGCCTACACAGAATGAGCTATCTTATTAAGATGATTCCAAAAGATTCAATGCTTTCAAAGATAGAAATACTGGAATAGGCAAAAAAGTTAGAAAATGAAACGAAATAAAACTTCTACTACTTCTAAAAGGAATCTCTGTGGTAATGTGCATTTTTGGAGATTTTTTTCCTCCCTGAAAATATTTAAATAATTCCAGTCCTGTAGCAGTGTAAGGATGCACATGTGAGATTATGATACAATCCCCATTTCAATGAATATAACAGATATTCTGAACATAACACAGTCATAAAGTCCATTGTGCCCAGGTGAAATAATGGAGACTGCATAAATAAAACAATAATAATAGTGCTAAGAAAGAAGGCAACCTATATTAAAAAACTGATCGTTAAATCACTTGAGCATTTTGACTACACTATGTTGAATTTTTAACAAGCAATATATTGTTTTTGGAATTCTTTGCTATGCTACTCGAATAACTAATAAAAATGTTCTCTATAAAAATAAATTTTCTTACATTTCTTTGAGCTATTTATTTTATTTTATAATTTCTTATTTTGCTTACTTATTTTATATGTTATGTTCAGCACATAGGGCCCCAAAGATGTCCACAGCCTAATCTTCTGAACCTGGGACTGTGTTATGTTACATAGCAAAAGATACTTTTACAGGTGTCATTAAGGTGGAGACTTTGAGATAGCAAGAATATCCTAAATTCCACAGAAGGATTTAACTTAATCACAATGATTTTTAAAAACAAAGAACATATTCTGGCTTCAGGGAACCAGAGAGATCGAATTCTAAGAACCATTGATCTCACTGTTGTTGGCTTTGAAGATGAAGGCAGGGGCCGAAATACAGGGAAGGGAAACGGCTTCTAGAAGCTGGAGAAGGCGAGGACATGATGCAACTTTAAAGACAGAAAAAAAGGAACGCAATTCTGCTGAGAGCTTGATCTGAATCCAGTGGGTCCGAGTCAGATTTCCAGCCACTGAACTATAAGCTCACAAATCACATTATTCTAAGCTACCAAGTTTGTTCTGTGTTACAGCAGCCAAAGAGAAATGTGTACAGACACAAATGAAGTACTTTCCTATACAGAAATAAAGGTAACAGCTGAAAGGAATGAATGATAAAATAAATGTAATGAAGGAGCAAATGAAGTTTAATAGAATCCAATGAACAGGTATTTCGAATTCCAACAAACAAGTGCTGTATTTACTTCACTCTGTCATTGAGACAGAATTAAATTCATTTTTATTACACTTAAATTTTGTTCCCAAAATATGCCTGAGAATGTATAAGTAATTCTTTATTTAAAATAGTTTCCCCAGAGATTCAGTGAGTGAGATGTATTATGTAGATATAAAGATAGAAATGTGCATTCATTACCCTTCAGAGCAGTCAACATGAAGAGCTCCCTCAAGACTGTATTTTATATCCGTTATGTTAGCCCAAATTAAAAAAAATCTTTTATTCTGTAAGCTTTTCTATAAATTAATAAAACTTTTGGAAAGTATACTTACCTCTCAGACCTCTACAAATAAAATTATTACATATATTTCTTTTTTTATTTTTTATTTTTTTAGACTTGGTTGCCCTTGGTTATGCACATCATAGCTCACAGCAATCTTAGATGGTTGGGGTCAGGTGATCCTTTGCCTCAGCCTCCCTAGTAGCTGGGACTACAAGTGCCCACCACAGCATGCCTGGCTATTTTTAAAGATAGGGTCTCGCTCTAGCTCAGACTGGTCTGAACTCCTGAGCTCAGGGGATTCACCTGCCTTGGACTCCCACAATACTGGGATTATAGACGTGAGACACCACATTGGCCTAAACATTTTCTTTTAGGCTGCCAGATTGTGACCAATTATCATCAGGTACTCAGCCCACACTCTGTTCATCATCATAGTCATAAATATTACATAAGGAAGCATAAAAAGTGTGGTGATCATCAGCCATCAAATATGGATCACTTTTACGGTATTCTGACAAACCATACCACATCATGCTGACGAGGACTTCATGTTAGAACCCTATTTACTAAAATAGTAACATGAATCACCACAATCTTTATCGCATGAATTCTCTTTTATAATTGCTTGTTTTTGGTGCACTGTTAAGGACATTATTTCAATCAATCATTAATAATCACAACAGCCCATTGAGTTAAGGTGCAAGAGAAAAGTTATCCTATTATTCCCTGATCACTGATTTGAATAGGGTTTATTGGCTAGAAAATTGAATTGGTAGTTTTGGGTAAGTCTATTTTAAAGTCTTTTTACCCTGCAGGAAAAAAAAAAAAATGCATACACACATATAGAGCAACCAGCCTTGAGAATTAAAGAGTTGGAAACCATTCCACTTGCAACAGAGGCAGGCTTTGATTCCAATTAGCTTACTCCGGGGGCCAGGCCGATGAATAGAGAACTAATCTGATGCCACGAAGGCAGTCCACGCAGACATCGCCTCTGAGCCCAACCCACACGGTGTGGCTCACATCCCACAGTACGTTTGCAGGGAATTGTCTACACGTGTGTCAGTCTCTTCACCCTGGCACTTTAAGAGGATTATTTAGTATTTGTTTTGCTTGTTTGTTTGCTTATAGAACAGGGTCAGCATCAACTGAAATTTTCCCAAATCAAAATTTTGTAAACACATGGACTATTTAGTTTCTCAACCCAAATTTATTCAGTTGTCCTAAATCCCTACTTCACATTTGAGATGTTGGGATGAATATTTTACTCAAAATTTGGGCCATAAAATTTGATGGATACACTTTTTACCATTTGTGAAAACAATAAGTGATTGTGAAGGAAATGATTTTTCTTTTTCCATTGTTGTCTTATTATTGCTCTGTTTCTCCTTGTGTGTGGCTATCCTTTACGAAGACACTTACAAAATACGTTATTATCCGAAGTGCCATACTCACTTGTATTGTAGACACAAACTTCTGCTACAGGTCTGAAGAGTGATGGCGGCTTTATGTCAGTTGTCTTTTTTGATGTTCTCTAGTAGAGAGATCTGTAGGCTTTCCATTGCCAGTATTGTCTTGGCTCTTATGGCTGAGCTAAATCACAAAACTTTGAGTAAGAACTTCTATTTCTGCTGGTATGTTTTGCTCCATTAATATGTCAACACAGAGAGACTTGGTGACAAGCTGATTTACTTTTATTTTTTGAGAACTTGTCAAACACCAGAAGAGGTTTACAGGTAGCTTCTTTAAAATATAGACAGTGTATCAATCAGAGTTTACGTTTTTAATAAACAATTACGTCCATAGGAAGTTTGGTACAGCCAATGTACTACCTCTGCCCAGAGGCTGGAGAGACACATTGGAGAGAATCATGAAAATGTAAGTGGTTTTCACATTTGTTGCTTCTTTAGACTGTACTATAGCATTATTTAAGTCAAGATGATTGGTTCCTTTTTCTAAAAGGCCGTCCACCTAGCTAAGAGATACTCAGAGTTTTGTGAGTTTGTTTGTTCAGACCAGGGTGTGCTGTGGAATCCAAGGACACCTAGGTGGTAATGTATGGCTGATATAGTACAGTTAGCACTGTTACTAAAACACTATCAAAGGGCGTTTATCAACTCTAAGAAAAAAATACAAGTTTTTAGGCATTTATTTTGCATTAAATGTTCTTTTTTTTTCAGATTTGTACTCTATAAAGACAGAAAAAGCACAGTGCAAAAAGAATTTTTTCTTGTTATAATACAAAGTATATTAAGTTTCATGGCATGTTTAAGTTATCAGAACTAATACTGAGTTAGTGGTCAAAGCATGGTGACAATTATATAAACACTGTAAAAAAGATCTTTTCATCCATCGTTATGTGATTTTAAATTAAAATTGCTGTTTGAGAATATATCAACCAATTCAAACTTGAATTGGAGGACACAGAATAAATCCCATGAAAATATACATGTATATCAAAATGTGCTTCATTTACCAAATAAATTATCAGAGATGTTATCATTTGGAGAAACAGCTCTCTCTATTGCCCCAGATGAGTGCAGTGGCCAAATTACAGTTCATTGTAACCTTCAACTCCTCAGCTCCAAGGATTCTCCTGCCTCAGCCCCCTAAGTAGTCCTAAGTACTCCTAGGACTACAAGCGTATGACACTATGCCTATTTTTTTTTTTTTCAACTTGTCTGCAGAAGCAGAGTCTATCAATGTTGCCCAGGCTGGTGTGGAACTTCTGGCTCAAGCAGTCTTCCCACACAGGCTTCTCAAGTGTTGAGCAAACATGTGTGAGAAACCACACCAGTCCCAAATAAATTACTTTACTTCAGTCAAAAGCAACAGAAACGACATGTATAAACAGAATAAACAATAGTAATTTTGAGAGAAATACTATATTCATGTAACGCTTCAACAGGAAGAATTTATTAAAATTATTTACTAGGTATCTACTGAGAATTATCTCTAAATGTAAATCTCTATGTGATACTATATGAGGTTAAAATATAAAATTTTAACCTCATAACAGGACCTGTTTTAAGAAATCTACACTCTGATTAGAGGAGAATAAGAGACAGATAGCTGTCTTCCCAAGAATGCTCTACTTTGGGGTAAAATGTGAAACCCATAATACAAAAAACGTAATACTATTACCAAGTTTCCAGCTTTGGAAAATTCAACTTTAATCACGTTCCCCTAAGGTATACCCAAGGGAAATTATGTCTCTTCTTAGCTTGATGAACTTAATTTCTTGTCTTTAACATGAGCTCATGATAATATTCCCCCATTCTGCTAATTATTTATATAATTATTTTTTTAAAATGTATCCTTACCTCCTGCTTTGTGTGAAGCACCAGGCTAGTTATGAGGACTGTGGTAATAAGTAACACTTGGGAAAACCCACTATACCTTCCTGGTGTTTACTGTCTGATGGAGGAGAAATAATTCAACATAAACAAGCACATCATTAAAATTGACTTAAAAATTCATTACAGAATGAGAGCTGAATGCTGAAGAAAGGGGCTGTGCTTAGAGCTTAAATATCTTAACAACTTAAATCTGTGGTAAGCCTTGAGTTCTTTGCATAAATAACACCTCATTAGTCATAAAAACTTTCCCTGAATGCCTGAATGATTTTGACCATTAAGGATCAAAAATATATAAACCTGTTCAGTGGCAGTGTACAGCTTCAATGATGGTGCAAGTCACCTATGAGCAGAGCAGCGTGAAACAACAGTGGCTGGTGGCTCATGGGGGGAGCAGGTCAGGTATTAGTATTGTGATGTTCCAGGAAGAAGGTACCTTTGTTTACAGCCAATCCATGAGAGCCCCCTTAAAAGGGGGTGGAATTTAGCTGTACCTGCACACTGTCAGAATTTGATAAAAGCAGAAGAAAGGAAACTCAGGAACATGCAAGATTTATTATTTTGTCTGTTTAAGCAAAATCAAACTAAATGTATGAACAACAAAAACAATAACATAAAAATTGACATTTTTGAAGTTTCAGAAAGTTTTTCTGCTTTTGGAAGTTAAATTGCAAGCAGTTGCGTCTGTTCTGCCTGCCTGCCAGTTTTCTCATTTTGCAGCATCATATTAAATGTATGAGGTAGGGATGGAAGAATCTGAAGCTGAGAAGGATCGTCAGTGATTTATTCATTACACTCAAACTATCAAAACAAACAAAAGAGTAATACTTCCTGTGCAAAGTAGGCTATTTTAGCTGCAAAAAAATGCTTAATATAGTAAGCAATGGCACACGAGATTACAAATTCATGCCTCAGAAGAAATAAGCATTTCTGTGGAGTCATGCAAAAACACAATGAGCCTCTGTGTTCCCACACCTTCGAGCCTTCTGACATGCTTGGAACTGTTAGATCATGTTTTGTACTTTGCCTCATAATTAGGTTCAATCTGATTTTAAAGAACACTACTCAAACAGGCCATTTTTTATGGAGACAACCTTGTTTCATGTTAACCCTATTTGGTCAAATGTTTTTCAATCAATTAATTATTATTATTATTATTATTTATTAAGAGAAGAGGTCTCACTATGCTGTACAGTCTGCAGTGCAGTGGCTATTCACAGGCAAGATGATAGCGTCCTCTGACCTGAATGGTGAGCTGGGCTCAAGTGATCCTCTTGCCTCAGCTTTCATAGTAGCTGGGACCCCAGGTGTGTGCCACAATGCCCAGCTTTATTGTGATTTTTTTTAATACTACATAATGCTGACCAGAGTTTTAAAGTCCAGTACTTTCATGTCTAGTTGTAGTGAAAAAATGATTATTCTACAATGGGTGATTGGTTTAACAAATTATAATGAATGTGTGAAACTGAAAAATATGCGTTGACATGGGAAAACGATTACAATGAAAAGTTTAATGAAAACGAATAGCACTGCATTGTGCCCCGCCCCAATACGGGAATATTCTATCAAATATGATTTAAATGAGAAAAAGTGAAAGCAAATACATGTCAGAAATCTAATCTTTAATCTAAATGTATTACAGAACTGTATGGCTTCATGTAATAAAAAACATCAGTAATCAAAAAAATTATATGTATCAATTTACTTAAAACATTTTAAGCTTTTTGAGATATAAAATATATTTTTTAAATTCACATATTTAATATATGCACTTTCATGAATTTAGACATATTTATACACCCATGATACCATCACCACAATCAAGGAATAAATATATCCTTCACCTGCAAAAAGTTACCTTGTTTGTGTGTGTGTGTGTGTGTGTGTGTGTGTGTGTATGTAAAGTAAAAACACTTAACATCAGGTCCACCCCTTACCACATTTTTAACTGCATAATACTGTGTTGTTAACTACACTCATGTTTTAGAATGAGTGCAAGAAAAAAATAAATGTTGACAACAAGGTGTAGACATTGGAGCTCTTGTTTACTATTGATGAAAATGTCAAATGGTACAGACACTTTAGAGAATAGCATAGAGGTTTGTTTAAAAATTAAAAATTCAAATTTCCACAGGATTCAGCAATTGTATACCTAGAAGCATACAAAATAATAAAAATCAGGATCTGGAAGAGATAGCTGTGCCTGTGTTTATCGCATCATTGTTCATGGTCACCAGAATATGAAAACTGCCCAAGTGTCCATTAAGGACGTATGAAGAATGTCCAGCCTCCACCCACAGTGGGGTAAGACCCGGCCTCTGCGACAGCACAGACTAACCCAAAGGGTGCTGTGCTGAGTGAAAAACGCCAATGACAACTGAATAAGGTTTTTCTCTTGTAAGAGGCTGACCTAGACAACCTAAGGCTCTTAAGGCAGCACCACACAATTACAGCTCAGGTGGTTTCTGCCTTTACTTTTTGCCATCAAGGCTTTTTTCCTCTTCACTGTAATCTCGTTTATTAGATGGCTGCTGAAACTCCAGCCATATTGTCCACATTTCCGGTAAGAACTGAAGAGGAAAAGCAAAACAACAGAACTTCCCACTGTCTTTAAGTAATTTTTAAAGCTGTTTATGTGAGAAAATGTGTATGAAGTAAATGGAAGACATTAAATAAAATCTCAATCTTTTTGTAGCAAGAATGGTTATACTGAAGAGATGTAAATATGCCCTTAAACTACACTGTCAAAATGCTGAAAATGAATTTATCTGGGTAATGCCAAAAGGTTCTATTGTTGTTTTTTTTTTTGTTTGTTTGTTTGTTTTTGTAGAGACAGAGTTTCACTTCATTGCCCTTGGTAGAGTGCCGTGGAGTCACACAGCTCACAGCAACCTCCAACTCCTGGGCTTAGGCGATTCTCCTGCCTCAGCCTCCCGAGCAGCTGGGACTACAGGCGCCCGCTACAACGCCCGGCTATTTTTTGGTTGCAGTTTGGCCAGAGCTGGGTTTGAACCCACCACCCTTGGCATATGGGGCCGGCGCCCTACTCACTGAACCACAATTATGCCCAGATCACAAAGTCCCCAGAGACCACCAGGGACCCGATTCCAATGCAAAAGCAAAAGAGCCCTTTTATCGCACGCTCGAACTTGGGGTCCTGGGGGCTCCACTGCAACGGATCCAAGCCAGGAGCCCCGAGCTGTGTAGCAGGGGTATTTTATAGTGTAGCACAGCAAAGTGGTGGACACAATTTATTATTTTTATTTATTTTTTTTAACTTTTTTTTTTTTTTTGTAGAGACAGAGTTTCACTTTATTGTCCTCCGTAGAGTGCCGTGGCATCACACAGCTCACAACTCCATTCTCTCACAACCTCCAACTCCTGGGCTTAGGTGATTCTCCTGCCTCAGCCTCCCAAGTAGCTGGGACTACAGGCGCCCACCACAACGCCCGGCTATTTTTTTGTTGCAGTGTGGCCTGGGCTGGGTTTGTACCCACCACCCTCAGCATATGGGGCCATCGCCCTGCTCACTGAGCCACGGTGTCTCACTCTATGGCCCTCGGTAGAGTGCCGTGACATCACACAGCTCACAGCAACCTCCAACTCCTGGGCTTAAGCGACTCTCTTGCCTCAGCCTCCCGAGCAGCTGGGACCACAGGTGCCCACCACAACACTGAGCCATTTTTTGGTTGCAGTTTGGCCGGGGCTGGGTTTGAACCCGCCACCCTCGGTATATGGGGCCGGCGCCCTACCGACTGAGCCACAGGCAATTTAAACAAAGTGACTGCCTCTAGATTGGCTGCCCCTGGGTCTGCCATATGACCTGATCCAGAGGGTAGTTTCTGATCGGAAACCGGTGACTCATGGTGACTCATCATTTTTGGGAAATGCCTGTTTTTACAGGAAAGTGAAACTTTTACAACAAAATGGCTGAGACAATAACACTTCACACCTAAAATGGCATCGGTCTGGTTCTCTCATTCCCCGCTCTACTTGTAAATTGAAGGGCCCAATCATGGGCCCTACCCTGACATCTGCATCTCCGTCATTTCTTGTTCTGCTAAGGGCCGGTATTGGCCTCTGAGAACTAACAATTGTACAGCTCCTACACATTCTCTCACAAATGTAATGAGCCTGTTGATAACACAGGGGCCTACAGTTAGGAGTAACAGTAATATTGTTAGAGGTCCAGCCAATGCTAATATTAGCGTTGTTAACCAGGGGGACCAATTGAACAGGGACTCATACCAGCTCTGACTATTTTCTCTATCTATTTTGCGCTGGCACAGGCTTTCTCATACAAGGGCCATTGATTCTTTTACGGAACCTGAATGATCAGCATAGAAATAACATTCCTCCCCTAGGGCAGCACATAGCCCTCCTTGCTGAAGGAACAGCAAGTCTAGTCCCCTCCAGTTCTGTAAGACTACCTTGGAAAGGGAAGTTAAGGATTCTTGGAGGAGAGTAATAGATTTTTCTTTTTTCTTTTTTTTTGTAGAGACAGAGTCTCACTTTATGGCCCTCGGTAGAGTGCCGTGGCCTCACACAGCTCACAGCAACCTCCAACTCCTGGGCTTAAGCGATTCTCTTGCCTCAGCCTCCTGAGTAGTGGGACTACAGTAATAGATTTTTCTAATTGCTGAATATTCAGATCAATTGCATCCCAGAGGGCACCATAGTTCTTATCCTGGAGGACTAGGGCAGATACTCCAGTCACAGCCCCAGCTATTCCCAGCCTTAATGAGGTTGCAATAGTGAGAGCTGTAATTACCTCCCACTTTCTGCGTGGGGCTGGGCTCAAGGTGCCCGAAAATCTCTGAAGTATAGTACTTTCTTCATGATAGATTATTTTTGGTATCAGCTGCCCCAGGACACAGTAATCATTCTGATCTGATATTCCCAAATGTATGCATGGGGCCAGACCATCGAGCAGGCCCACCAAGCATTGCTTGAAGGTATCAGATACCCGGTCCCATTCCAAGGGACTGTGGCATTGCATAAGTGCTGGTGAGACACGGGAACCTTCCCTATGCACATGCCCTTTCCTACCACTGTTTGGACAGTGAATTTAGGGTGACTCTGGTGCCACCGGCAAGCTGACGCTTCACCAGATGAATATTGTCCTAGAATAGCAACAGCTTTATAATAAGGGGGTTTTACACTAAGACAGAGCCAGTAGGCTGTTGTCAGATCCGGCCTGGTCAGGTTTAACACCTGATATGTGCTCTTAAGCAGTTCCCAAGTGGGATCTAGGTATCCGAGTTGACTTCTACTGGAATTGGGCGGTAGAGAAGCTACTGGGGACTGGGTTGTATACCTTGGAAATACTTGGGGGCTGGCCAGAAGGGGAAGGATACTGTTGGGCCCCACTCACGTGGGCTTGTCAGGAACAGGGTTTTATTCTACTTTTATCTTAATAAACCCACCCTTGTCATGTAAGGTAGGCAAAGCCCGTACTCCCCACTGGATGGGACTATATAGGTAGAGTCCCCAAATCGTCCCAAACACTGGGTCACATAATCTCATTTTCCCTAAAACCCCTATTAGATGACAATTATCCCCATCATCTACATTTGACCGGGGACCGAGACTTCTCTTCATCTCAATTAAGTCTGGGGCGTTTGGCGGTGTCCACCAGATTTGACCTGTGGAAACACAGCCCCAATGTTTACAGAAAAAATGTTCCTTTCCTCCACATTTATCCACTCGGTGGCCTGGACATACATAGTACAAGCTATGTCGGGGACTCCAGGTACTCTGAGTCAGGCCCACTATCTGAAGTAGGTCTATATATAAATCTGGATACCAAATGTTCTTAGGATGTATGCTCCATGTGAATTTAACAGTGTCTGCAGACTGGATGAGGGTGCCTCTGAATCCATGGATAGGTCCCCCATAGACTTGCCAGGTGACATTATATGGCTGGTGAGCCTAGGGTATGGGAAGGCACACAAGGGGGTACATACAAGTAATATCAACATCAAGTAGGTGGAGAGCACTTCAGTTTGAGTTTTAAAGGATTGCCTTCAGCCCGCTGGATTTTCCACTGTGGAATGAAGTCCTCTTGAATGGAGAATGGATCTGTGAGTTTAACATGGGTGTGGTGTACCCAGGAGGTGATGCCATCTACATTGAGAGCGGTGGGTGTCACCAGGATCATGACATACGGGCCCTTCCACTGGGGATCCAAAGTCTCTCAGCGATGCCTTTTTACATAGACCCAATCACCAGGCTGGAACTTGTGGGGCTCAGGTACAGGACGAGCCTCATAGTAGCCCACAGGCGGCACCAACACTCTTTCTGTACCTGCTGGTAACACCAAAGGGAGAGGAGGAAATTTTCATCATCTGCCTCAGTTATTAAATCTATGTGGGTGTTGGGAATGATTGGAGGTGGTCTCCCATAAAGTATCTCATAGGGAGTGACACCGAGCTTATAAGGGGAATTTCTAACCTAGTATAAGGCAAAAGGAAGGAAAGCCACCCAGTCTCCGCCAGACTCAAGAGTTAATTTAGTCAAGGTCTCTTTTAAGGTTCTATTCATTCTCTCTACCTGACCTGAACTCTGGGGCCTGTATGCACAATGTAGTTTCCGGATGGTGCCCAGAGCCATAGCCACCTACTGCGTTAACTGTGATATGAAAGCAAGGTCATTGTCTGAGCCAATTAGGGCTGGTAGTCCATACCTGGCAAGGATGTCTTCCAGCAGTTTCTTTGTCACTATCTGGGTGGTTTCATGCTTCGTTGGAAATGCCTCAGCCCATCCAGAAAAGGTGTCAATGAAAACTAAAAGATAATTATATCCATACTGACCTGGATTGATTTCTGTGAAGTCCACTTCCCAATATGGATTTCCCAATATTGGGAAGTCCACTTCCCAATATGCACCACTTCCCAATTGTCTCCTCACTCTCGGGTCCCCGGAATGGCAGGTCCCATCCTACCATTGGTGAGCTGACGGGCCTTACAGGACCCGATGATTTGGTCTACTTTGGTGTCCAGGCGCTCTATTTTAATTTTTGAATGATGGACTAGATCTTTTAATTTTCTGTTGCCCATGTGGGTGGCCTGGTGCATACGTTGGAGCACTTCCATCCCTAACTGTGCCAGGAGGATAGTTCTGCCATTCGCAGTGTGAAACCAGCCATTATAGTTTGCTGGGCAATGTGCTTGGTGTGGAGCCAAGCTAGGTCCTCAGGGGAATATTTGCGTTTTTCAGGCAACACTGGTGCTCCTGGATCAGGCAAGAGGAGGGCTAGCTCCTGGGTCATACTGAGGGCCACATCCTTGGCTGCTTCGTGGGCTTGGTGATTCCCCCTGGCCACTGGGGAATTTCCTTTCTAGTGGCCCAGACAGTGAATGATGGCTAGCTTTTTCAGCAACCAGATGGCTGTCAGGAGGTCCAGTATTTCTTGCTTGTTCTTTATCATTTTTCCCTCTGCCATCAGCAATCCCCTCTCTCAATAGTTGGCCCCATGGATATGGGCCGTGGCAAACGCATAACAGATGTCGGCTGATCAATCAAATCTTGGCGGGGGCTGTGGACTTGCACCAGTATAACCTGGTAGTGATGTAGCAGCACCTCTGCATCCAGGTTGGGTAAGAGAGTGGCAGGATTCAGGGCTGCACTGGGTAAGAACTGAATCCTCAGTGGATTCCGAAGAAGGCCTTGGTAATGAGTCAGTCGTGCATTGCTCATCCACCAATCTGGGGGCTGCTTCAAGACTCCCTCCATGGTGTGAGGGGTTGTTATTAACAGTTCTTGTCCCAAGGTGAGTTTATCAGCATCTTTCACTAGGAGGGCAGTGGCCGCTATAATACGTAAACAAGGGGGCCATCCCGAGGCTACTGGGTCAAGTCTTTTGGACAGGTAAGCTACTGGGCGAGTCCAGGATCCCAAAGTCTGGGTTAATAACCCCTTTGCCACCCCTTTATGCTCATCTACATATAGATGAAAAGGTTTGGTAATATCAGGGAGGCTTAGCGCAGGGGAGGTTAACAAGGCAGTCTTAAGGTCTTTAAATGCCTGATCTCTTTCAGCTGTTCATTGGAAAGGCTGTCCCTCTTTGGTGGTCTCATAAAGGGACTTAGCCATTTCAGCAAATCCTGGCACCCATAGTCTACAGAACCCAACCATTCCCCAAAATTCCTGCACTTGGCTGGGAGTAGTGGGAACAGTAATTCCAAGTACAGTGTGCTTTCTGGCTTCACTCAGCCATCTCTGGCCATCTTTAAGTACATACCCTAAATAATTTACAGTTTTCTGACAAATTTGGGCTTTCTTTGCTGATGCTCGGTATCCCATGTCTCCCAGGGTAGCAAGTAGATCTCGTGTTCCTTGCAGGCAATCTTGCTCTGCGGTGGCTGCTATTAATATATCATCTACATACTGGATAAGGGTCAAGCCGGGGTGACATTTATGGAATTCACCTAAGTCTGCATGTAGAGCCTCATCAAAGATAGTTGGGGAATTCTTCAAGCCTTGCGGTAGGCAGGTCCATGGCAGTTGCAATGAACAGTCTGGCACAGAGATCTTTGCTGTAAAGTGATTTTTGGTCTTTTGGATATATGCCTAATAGAGGCAGGTTGAATATCCAGGTTGAATGGCAGGTCTACTTTTAGATCCCTGCGTATTCTCCAAACTACTTTCCAAAAGGAATGTATTAGCTTGCATTCCCACCAGCAGTGCAGAAGTGTTCCCTTTTCTCCACATGCATGCCAGCATCTGTAGTTTTGGGATTTTGTAACGTGGGCTACTCTTACTGGAGTTAGATGGTTTTGATTTGCATTTCTCTGATGATTAAAGATGATGAGCATTTTTTTCAAGTGTCTGTAGGCCATGCACCTGTCTTCTTCAGAGAAGCTTCTGTTCAAGTCTCTTGCCCACAATGAAATGGAATCACTTTTTCTTTTCTTATTAACAAGTTTGAGTTCTCTGTGGATTCTGGTTATTAAACCTTTATCAGAAATATAACCTGCAAATATCCGCTTGCTCTACTCACTATGTTCTTGGCTGTGCAGAAACGTTTTAGTTTGATCAGTCTCTTTTCTTAACTTTCTTAGCAAGTAAAGTTTCTTTTACAACGCTTTGAAAAGTACCATTGAATCATGCTCATTATCTCACTAAAATTATTTCTTTATATCATTGTAACATCCTGGTATATTTTAACATCTCTTTCAAGCAAGGGAATCCTCAGGGGTTTCCTGAATGAACCTGGAGTCTTGCAGCAAAAAAATGTTCCCCGAGATTGGAGTGGGAAAAATAAAAAATGGCAAACAAAAACTGTGGCCTGATTTCTCCATCTGAACATTGTGTTCAAGGTAAATGTGAAGCTAAGGGCAATATTCGCTGAGTGTGCAATCCCAACTCCCCTGCTGTTATCCCGAGGTGCACAAACGCGGACACGGGCAGGCCTCCACGATGGTCTCTCTGTTCTGGTGTGAGAATCTCTCTGGTTGTAGTACAAAGGGCTGGTCCTAAGAAAGGGACAGAGGAGGAAGAAGGAGAAAAGGATTTATATTTTCTTGTGAATCTTGAGATGACAGGACTTTCCCAGATTATGTCAGTGTTGATCCTGTGCAACTTGGCAGTAGGACCCACAAGCTCATCCGAAAAGAATGTGCAGGTAACAGAGTACGCAAAGGATTTTTCAAGAATACCTGAAAAAATTTCACAAGAAAAATTTTAATGATGGACATGGATGTTAATTTATTCTTGGTGATAGTTTTTACACTGTTTTATGTTGGGGCTTCCTTTATCAGATAAGCAGATCTTTACCCAAATCTATTTTAACACATTAAATACACACATAGATACGTCTTAACAGTATAGGATTTGAGAATTGCATGAACACTGAGATATCAGCCAGTGCATGAATTTGTATTAAATCTCATGGAGGATCTAAAAATGCCCAGTGGTACAGAAGAAGAATATGGCAAAAAAGAACACCTGAGTTTAGGGTGGCACCTGTGGCTCAAAGGGGTAGGGCGCCAGTCCCATATGCCGGAGGTGGCAGGTTCAAGCCCAGCCCTGGCCGAAAACCACAAAAAAAAAAAAAAGAACATCTGAGTTTATTGCTTGATTTCAATATTTTTTCTGTTTCTCAGGAAAGAAAAAGGCAGTTGGCACAATGAGGTATAACATGGGTTTTAATGTCTTATTTTAGTACTTAGAGTAAAAAGGGCAGTGGTGACATTGGGCTTGGTTGCACCTGCCTCAAAGGTAAGAATTTAATATTTCTTACAATGTAAAATAAATACAAATTTCAAGGAAATTTTATTGTACAATCAGCAGAGAGAAAGATTATTTTACATATGAATTTTTAATATGCAGCTTTAGGCAAATTACAAACTTTAAAGCAAGCATCTTTAAAATGTAATTTTTTCCGATACGGCATATGGATTTATTAACACAGTATTAAAGTCAGAGGAATTTTTCTTGTAAAACTGTTCATATGTTAATGTGATAGCAAAAACATTTGTGTTCTGTTTCTGCTTTGTTTTGTTTCAATTTTTTATGTATGCTCATGCTAAACTCTTCTGTTAAGCTAACCTCTTTTTCTATTCGTAAAATTACGTTTGTGGCTCTGTTTTGAAATTGGGTCATTTCTCCCCAGCAGTTGCATGCCAGAGTGCCACATGAGAAACTGAGGCTTTTGTTCTGGGACCTCCTACTTTCTGCAGAACAATTTTTATAGAAGAAAATCAAGTGGTATAATTAGAAAATAGTTGTGAATATAATTTTTACAAGTAGACTGGAATATTTACATGCATTTATCTTTTAAAGCCGAACTCTTAATTCCTCCTCACAACCCGTGGGCTCCTCTGCACTTTTCTACCAGCTCCCATAGGTCTGACTCACTTTCCTCTGCTGGTAGGAGTGCTTCAGTGGTAATATTGAAAGAGATTTTAAACAGTATCTTTCTTTGCTCATCTAGAGGCCTTTCTTCAAATCAAATTATAGGTGACCTTTCTAAAATACAAATGCTGTCAGGCCACATAAAAACCTTAAATGGCATCACATTTCATGAAGTGTAAAGTCCACTGTCCTCAGCAGAGTATGCCAGTTCTTCCCTAAGCAATTCCGTCCTATTTGCTCAGCTTCAGACGCACGGCCAGCTGCTCCTCCAGACTCACCGGTACTGTGGGAGATACAGGAAGACTTTCTGCACATGTCCTGTGCTTTATGCCTCTGTGATCGTCCACGCCTTATCCTGGGTTCCCTGTTCTCCTCTCACTCTTCTCTGTTTCAGTAGATTCTGACCGATTCTCCAAGACTCAGCTCACCTTAACCCTTCTGCAGCCTGCCAGGTGGAGCCACGTTTCTTCTGAGGTTTTTCTGTCACAATATGTCTCAGTTACAGCACCTGTGTCATTTGTTACTTGTCTGATTAAGTGGAGATTAAATGCAAGAAAAATTGGCTTATAGTGTGTAGTGTCATGTAGCTGAGCCCTTCACCCTGGAGGTGTGCTGGAACCTTCCATCATGCCCTTTAGGTGAGAGTTTATCAATCCCCCTCCTTCCTCCTCTCCACTTGAATTTAATTGAGTTTTCCTTTTGGGTGAATGTGTAGTTGTTCTTCTGTTGGACTCACATGTGTTAGAGAAAATTCTCTGTTGGAATTTTAATATTATATTTAAAGGAGGCAACGCTAGTTTGGAAACTCATTTATAATAAAAAAGAATGTTCATTTATATGTGGTATAAGCATAAGAGATGAGACAATTACGTCTGTGAATTCATCCGAGAAGAGAGCTTGGAAGGATGGACAAGGCTCTGGTGTCTGTGAACAGCTTCCCAAGGTGGGTACTCTGAAGGTGACTGTAGTGAAGTTTGGCAAAGAGGTTGATGTAGCACTTTTCCTGGGATGAGCTTGTGAAGTTACTTGCCTGGTGGTCACGTATCAGTGGATCTGGAAGGGATCCTCTGTCCCTCACTAGATGTAGGTTCTTGGAGGAATGGGCCTTGCCGTTTTCAATACTGTTTTACCTACAGCGCACTCATTAAGGTTTCCTAAATTGAAATGATATCTACAACACCTAAGCTAGGCATGAGGAGAGTTAGGGAGTTACTTCCCTTACCAAACTTTCAAACAACATTGAGAAGACAGCTATCTTGTTTTAATTCCATTTCCATTAATGAAGTAAGTTTTCTTGTAATCAAATGAGAATGTTTTGGCCTAAGATATCTGTGCAAAATTACTGTTTTATTGTTTATTCAGTAAAACATTGGAACTGTATTTGTATCTCATTTTATTTTTCCATCTTAAGACACTTATGGGAACAAGAAATCCTATCCCTATTATAATATTCTACCTAATTGAAACCAAGCATCTGAAGTTCATGATGGTCACTGGGCTTATTAGAGTCTGAGATCAACTCATAAGTATCACTGCAACCAAAAGGATATACCCAAACTATAGAAGTAATGATGCCATCTTAGTTAGGATGGAACTGATATTTCCTTTAACAAGAAATTGGTTTGTAGGTATAGTGACAACATCCTTCTCCTTAACTCTTATGTTTCAAGTGACCTTCATATATGGGCAATAATTGTTCTATTGTTAGTTCTGTTCATTATTTTTCTACCTCTTCATAAGAGACAATGTATCTCTGTACACCGATGGCGTGCCTATGTATCCAAGGGCCCTTATTTGCCATTAACTTATTCATCCAGGCCTTCTTTTATTCATTGGTATATTTTTTAGTTACCTGTGTATACCCATTACCCTGCCAGGTACTGTATATTAAAAGAATGTCAGACACTCCCTCTGCCTACCTGGAGACCAAACTTAATGAAAGAAAAATGATAATAAGGAAATTTATTTATAAAATGAATTCAGAAAGTACCACATAATAGTAAGCAGCTTGAGTGATAGAATGACTAGCTATGAGAGTGACTTTAGTGACATCAGAGAAGGGTTTTCTCAGGAGGTGGCATTGGAGCAGAAACATAAATGAAATGAGAAAGTAAGCTGGGAAATTTCAAATTATGTCTCTCAACTCAAACAGAACTTTTAATTTCTTTTTTCTCTCTCTTTCTTTCTGTCTCTCGTTCTTTCTTTTTTGGGGGACATGTTGCCCACTCTTTCAAGGAATGCTACTATCATCCCCCAGTTTAGGTTAGGATCATTAATTCCATCTTTCATGCCTACCTGCTGGTGCTCAGGTATGCTCTGTTTTTCATATTGCATGGGATGGAGCTTCCTGGACAGCCTTTGTATTTGCCCTGAGGCTTAGAACCTTTCTCCAGTTCACTGTTGCAACCCTATCGCTGTCCATCACTATCCTGCAGAAGAGAAGCTGTGAGAGGGCACTAACGGTCCTACCGCACCCAGGCTGGATCCCTCCTCTCCTTTTTCTGCACCATACACTGAGCTTTATTAAACTTTAATCAAGGAATATGAATCTCTCCTCTTTGAAGAAGAACCATTGTTCATATGAAAAGGGTGTAACTCTTTGGCAGGGACTACAAGGCCGTGCGGGTCTGGTTCCAACCTCTGTGTTCACCCTGGCCACTCACACCATCTTCTCTCTCCTCTTTCCAGCCACACTGACCTCTTTTCACTTCCTTAGGCTTTAACTTTTGATTGCAAGGTCACTTCCCAGTGTATTTTGGAAGATGCTTTAGTTCTCACTTGATCAATCTAAACTTTGCTATTTTTTAGATCTCAGCACAATTTTCACATTCACAGAGGTGTTCTTTACTCCTCCAAAGCAACGTGTTTCGGTCTAAAGAAAAAAAAAAAGATGCACCGTGGGTGTGGCCCCACAGGCGAAACCTACTAAACGCAGAATATAAATGTCCACATACAATAACTAAGAAAATGCCATGAAGGCTATGTTGAACAGTTTGATGAGACTATTTCAGATTTTATATGAAACCAGCACATGTACCCCTTGATTGCACAAATGTACACAGCTACGATTTAACAATAAAAAAAATAAAGTAATTAAAAAAATAAAAAAATAAATGTAAAAAAAAAAAATTACAAGACCTGACAAAGTGAAACAAAGATCACAGTTATATGTAACTATGGTCAGGATCTAACCTATGTTGTGCCTATGAGACAGAGACCAGAAAATAACTGTAAGTAATGTCCCAGCACTTGGAGAAAGAACAAAGATGTAAAATGTTGTATAATATAACAGTCATATGGAAACGCCAAAAAAGAATCATGAGGAAATGCTAGAATTGGAAGCACAGTAAAGGAAATGAAAACTGCTTTCAAGGGGCTGGTGCTTCTACATGACACCATAAAATAAAATATCAACAACCTTGATGTTAGTTTAGTAGAAACTTCCCAAACTGAAATGCAAATGCAAGAAGAATGGAAAAAGAACCATAATAGGACATCCAAGAAATACAGGAAAATTTCAAAACATGTTCATACATGCATAATTCAAATATAGGAAGAATAGTGAAGCTCTACGAGGATGTAGACAACCTGAGGACAGTATCGGTCAACTGGGTTCAATCGGTATTTGCAGAGTATTTCATCCAATAAGAATGAGAAATACATTATACTCTATAGTCAAGCTCATGAGGAGCATTAACCAAAACAAAGAAACAAACAAACAAGAAACACGTTCTGGGCAATGAAACATGCAGTAATACATTTAAAGGAATAGAAATTACATAGAATTGTTTTCACACTGCAATGGAAACAAATCAGATTCAAAAACAGAAAGATCATTGGAAAAATCTCAAAATGTCTGGACATTGTATTAAACAATACAATTCTCAATAACCCATGGTTTGAAGAATGTGTCTGAAGAGAAATTTTAAAAAATAATTTGAACTAATTAAACATGAAAATACACCTTATGAAAATTTGTGTGATAATGTGGGTGTTTCTTCCTAAATCTGTAGATTTGGTAGGGCGATAATGGATAGCACAGATCACTGGCGAGTCCTCACGTGGTTTAGAGAGTATATCTTGGTATTTCTTATTCTTTTAATAACTTTCTCCCCAGTGACAAATAATCCATAAATCAAGACAACTACGGCTCTCTGATATTCATCACTAGAATTTAAAGGAATGAATCAACGAAACTGTTTATTGTTGTCATGGAATTTACTTTTCTGGATTCCATTTGTCTCCTTATATAGAAGCAGGGAATCATTATAATAAATTAGAGCCCTTGTACTTCTACTTATTGGGCAGGACTTTTTATGTAGAAAAGATACAGCCAGATGAACACATATCTATGTTAATCTAATCACAGGAAAGCACTGTCTTTTCTGCAGTTAAATATAAACAGTACTGATATGTCCTGACATGACTGCTCATTCATGATTTTCCCTTTGTAAGAATTTCATAGTAAAGATATAGCAGAGGCTGTATTTATAGTTTGAGAATTTATGTCTATGATTTCCATGCCTTGCAGGAATTATAACTTACCTCTTTGATTTTCCCCACATACTTTACCTCATCCAGCCCAAGTCGATTGCCTGGTCTGCTCCAATGCCTAGCATTGCAGAGCCGTCCCATCAATGCCAACTCTTAATCAGACATTAATTACCAGGAGCAATTCACTGGGAGTTTCCCCTCCTAACTTTTGAGACTTGAATGCTCTTTTCTTCGCTTAGTAGAGACACTATTCTTTAGTATAATTATCACCTGTAATGAACCTGTACCTTTTCCATTTCACAATGACTGACTTCATACTTTGGAAACAAATCTGCCGCGCCCACGGCATATAGCTGTAGTGAGGCAGTGTTGTCCGCGTTACAGAACGACGGGAAGGTGGTTTGTGCTCCCCGGAGCTTTGCCCCCAGCACCCCCAGTATGCACAGCATCAGAAATGTTGCCTAACATACTTAGTTACCCGCTTAAGTTTAAAGATTGTGGCGTCTATTTATGTGTTTGTCATCCTGTACCAGAAGTCTGTTTGTTCTGATAAATTGTTAATATGTACTTTCCTAAGAATGAGCACAATACACTACTAATCCAGATAGAACATAGCCTTGTGAGTTACTAGACTCAGTGGCACCAACAATGAACACATAAAGATGTTTTCCCACCAGTGAGTTAAGACGATAAGTCTAAGGACATGAAATACAAATTATCTACATAAGTTACAAAGTCACTGAAACACATTCACCCACCATAAAGTCCTGTTCAGAACATCTTGTTTTACTAATTGTCACACATAATAAAAATCAATAGGAAAAATAATACTTGTCAAGGAATTTACTCTAAATCAAAATTATAATTATCAATAACAATAAGATCAAATAGTAAATGTAAAAATTAGTTAAGCATTAAACATAAAGAAGATGTCAAGCTGTTCTAAAAAGATAATAAGAAACTGAGATAGGAGGAAGCGGGTAGAATTGACTAATAACCGCCACCCTCCGGAAGCGGAACGTTAAAACATAACAATGCATAATAAATCACACTTGTAAACGCAAAGATAACCCGCACACGTAAGCAAAAAGATTGCATTATGTAAGCTTTGTAAAAATGTATAAATACCAACATGTGTACCCAATAAATTCACAGCTGCTTCCTTCATCACATGCTGTGTGGCAGTCTGTCATTTTTCCTGCGCCGACCTCTCAACTTTCCTCGTTCCTTCTCCCTACACTCCCTCGGACTGAAGGCCACCGACAGGGCGGTCCGTTACAGGTGGCGCCCGAACAGGGACCTGAAGGACAGGTAATCTTCTCTCTCTTTCTTTCTTTTTCAAGGTTGAGGGCGGCTCTCACCAGGGAGCTGCAGTCCCGCCGGTAAAGGCTGACCGGTTAAGTGTGAGCAATCAGCAGGTACCATGGGACACGCATTAACCAAGGATATTAAAGCATGCATAGATGCCTCACCAGCGATAGTCCAAAGTATGGCCTATGCTGCAGCAATGCAAGGACAGAAATTCAGCGCCTATATTAAAAATACCTTCAATAAGGGAGGTAAGGGGCCGAGAGCTCCTGCTGACACTTGCTACAATTGTGGCAAGCCAGGTCACATGCAGAAGGACTGTAAACAGTCCCATACCAATAAGCCGAGGGGGGAACCGCCCGGCTTATGCCCTCATTGTAAGAAGGGGCGACATTAGAGAAATGAATGTAAATCAAAATTTCATAAGAATGAAACCCCCTTAAATAACAAGGGAGACACTGATCCTGAGGATCAGGACGTACAGAGATCAAAAAACTAGATAAGGGGCATTCTCCCAGCCCAGGCCCCAAGGGAGAGCAGGCTGTAGCTTGTAACACACAGCCTTTATCTACATTGAATCCTCAAGCCCCTGAATTTACTATTCATGACCTTTCACGGGGCACTCCTGAAAGTGCAGGTTTAAATTTAGCAAATGAAAAGAATGTCTTATTATCCAAATGGGACGGTGTTACTTTAATCCCCACTGCAATGAAAAGGCAACTTTTGCCTGGAACGGTTGAAATTATAATTAGTAGAAGTTCAAATTATACTAAAAACTTTAAAGTTATTCCAGGAGTAGTTAACTCAGATTCGGAAAAAACAACGCAGAAGGAGGCGCCAGCAGCTGCTGCAAGATCTCACCCGCCGCTTGGAGAAAATGAAAGTACACTCGCCGATAGCGAACAAAACCACCGGACACATTTCCACTGGCTCCAAGACGGCTGAAAAAGCCCAACAGAGAAGGAAGCTGGGGGCCCCCCCTGCCCTTCGTGGGGTGGGCCTGCCTCCCAAGTGTTACAGCCCCCAGACAGCAACACTGACAAAATCCCAAGGGTGAGATTTAGAACCTTTATTATTGGCCCTTTGCCACTAGTAATTTGTATAAATAAGAAAAATATTTTTACAAACTGAATCTTTGTCAACAAATAAGATTCTTACCTTTTAAACCTTCTAATTATCAGTTTAACTGAGTGAATAAGTAACTTCATAGTAAACTAAGATCCTGTTTGGTGGAAAGTGAGTTTTTGAGAGTAAGAGAAATTAAACAAAAAGGAGAATGACATTGTATAAAAAAAAAATCTTGTGTGATAAATTTTGTCCTGAAACAGAATAGTTATGTAAGAAAGTAAAAGACAGAGCAAAAGTTCAAGAAAGTTTAGAATGTTTGTAGATGGTCTGTACAGGTTAAATGAAACTCATAAAAGAAAATTTATAAAAAAATTTATATGTAATCCAGTTGACTATATATTTCCTTTAAAATCTTTTAACTTGTAAAAATAACCAATTGTATTGCTTCTTCTGATATATTTCATGTAAATAATAGATTACTAAATGTTATGTTAATTATAAAAAAACCTTCTTATGTGATGTTACCTGTAAATCTACAAAACAATCCATAGTATAATAATACAACATTACAAGTGTTAAAAACACTTAATGAATTAATTAGACCTAAAAAATTTGTAACAGCTTTAATTTTATACATACAACATACTATGTCAATACTCTTAACAATAATATAACTTTAACATTAATAACACAATATTATCTATATTATCTAATATAGATAATAAGCTTAAAACTAAATTAAATGTGTTAAAAAAGATAGTCTTAACTTTAGGTCAGAACATTAAGTACATACAACAGAAACTACAAACAAAATGTCGCTCAACATTTCAAACCATTTACATTACACCTTTACCATATAATGTATCTAACTCATAGAACAAAGTACAAGCACATCTTCAAAGTGTCTAGAGAGACAATAATATAACACATAATTTACACAGCTTACAACAAGATATTACAACCCTAAGTCAAGCTCACTTACCAATAACTTCTCTTAATACATTAGCCCAATCTTTAACTAATGGGTTTAAAGCACTCAATCCTCTTAACTGGATCCAGTATGTTGTACTCATAACTATTATTAACTGACTGTTATTTTGTGTTATGTTGTTGTTACCATGTCTCATACGATGTCTGTTTTCCTCTATTAACTCTATACGCCAAGAAGTCTTTGAACTACGATTTAAAAACAAAAAAGGGGGAAATGCCGCGCCCACGGCATATAGCCGTAGTGAGGCAGTGCTGTCCGCGTTACAGAACGACGGGAAGGTGGTTTGTGCTCCCCGGAGCTTTGCCCCCAGCGCCCCCAGTATGCACAGCATCAGAAATGTTGCCTAACATACTCAGTTACCCGCTTAAGTTTAAAGATTGTGGCGTCTACTCATGTGTTTGTCATCCTGTACCAGAAGTCTGTTTGTTCTGATAAATTGTCAATATGTACTTTCCTAAGAATGAGCACAATACACTACTAATCCAGATAGAACACAGCCTTGTGAGCTACTAGACTCAGTGGCACCAACAATGAACACATAAAGATGTTTTCCCACCAGTGAGCTAAGACGATAAGCCCAAGGACATGAAATACAAATTATCTACATAAGTTACAAAGTCACTGAAACACATCCACCCACCATAAAGTCCTGTTCAGAACATCTTGTTTCACCAATTGTCACACATAATAAAAATCAATAGGAAAAATAATACTTGTCAAGGAATTTACTCTAAATCAAAATTATAATTATCAATAACAATAAGATCAAATAGTAAATGTAAAAATTAGTCAAGCATTAAACATAAAGAAGATGTCAAGCTGTTCTAAAAAGATAATAAGAAACTGAGATAGGAGGAAGCGGGCAGAATTGACTAATAACCGCCACCCTCCGGAAGCGGAACGTTAAAACATAACAATGCATAATAAATCACACTTGTAAACGCAAAGATAACCCGCACACGTAAGCAAAAAGATTGCATTATGTAAGCTCTGTAAAAATGTATAAATACCAACATGTGTACCCAATAAATTCACAGCTGCTTCCTTCATCACATGCTGTGTGGCAGTCTGTCATTTTTCCTGCGCCGACCTCTCAACTTTCCTCGTTCCTTCTCCCTACACTCCCTCGGACTGAAGGCCACCGACAGGGCGGTCCGTTACACAAATCCAAAATATTTTGAGTTCATGTTCCCTCCACCCCTTAATTTTTCACCTCTGGTTGTCATTACCATCAATTCTAGCTATATATAAATACTCAGCAAGTGTTTGATAATAAGCGTATGTGGGCTTATATGATGCCCGTGTCTGTGTAAAAATTTTGACAGTGACATGAAGGTGAACTTTCCATATTTAATTTAATTATAATAAATATACTAAATATAGACATAACTATAAGGTAGATATTTAATGACTATATATCACTTTTATTAAATGCCAATTCCCTAATTTCTGTATCTTTTATTAAATTGTACTTTAGGGAGTAAATATTCACTTAGTCTGTTTTTTTTTTTTTAATTATAGTCCTGAGTCTCTAAATTATAAACTTTCACAACTTTTAAGGTCCACTGTGCCTCAATTTACATCCCTGAGTGGAATTTATTCATTTGAAACCATAAATATTTTAATACAGTTTTCATGCTCAAATGATTTTGAAATTGAGGGGACTTTCAGCTTCAGTAAGTCATATATATTTTCTATTCTTAACTCCCTTTTATTTGTGTAATGTGGCAGGTATTTATGGAAGAACCCTTTTGGTAAGATGACACCATCAGGAAGAGTTTTGCCCTCATTTATTTTCTGCTTAGGCAAAGTGAAGAACAATTCAAAATGCCATGAATTTGAAAGCTTGTATCAAAAAGTAACCATTAAAAACATATGCAATAAATTTTTTTCGTACCTTCATTTTGAGATCAAAGATAATAATTAAGATTATAAATAACAAAGGACATTATATGTTATAGATGCAATTATTTCATTGTTCTTGTTTCAAATAGCCTGTTGTGCTTTTAATAACATTTAAACAAATTATTAAATATCTGCAACATAATAATAGCTTCACCATCCAGCTTCCTGTACTTTTCAGGTATTACTTTATTTTATTCTCATGAAAAAACTACCAAGGCAAAATTATTGTTATTATCATATTAAAGATTTGGGAGCACAGTAGAGAAGTCATTCAGCCTAGACAACTTTAGATTAAGTGTGCTGAATTCTCACACTCTATTCCGTCCCCTCTCCATACACATTTCCTTCAAAATATATCAATCAGGATGTAATAGCAGCTATTTAATGACAACTTATCCTTTTCTTCAAGATTGATTATATGCCTATGCTTGTGCTTGTCATTATACATTTTCACTTAAGGTTACTATAAACTATAACGTGCATTAATTCTTGCAATACTTCATTTTAAACATGTTGTGAATATGAACAGTATGAACTCCAAATGTTACTGAGGTTTATTGCTAGAAAAGCTTTATATTAATCATAAACCGTCTGCCTATTCTAACAGCCATTTAGTGAATCATAACACAGGACAGAAAAAAACACTTAGTTTCTTTCTTTCTATGGCCCAGTCAGTACTGTAACAAAGAGGCAGATGGATGGGCTGATTTATGGAATGAGTATGTAAAATTAGAAGGAACCCAGAGACATCATAATTTTCCTGAAATATTATTTCTTTTTGAAAAAGTTTTTTTTTATAAAAGTTTCTGAGTATACAGTTTGATGAGTTTGATGCCACTTTCATAGTGTTATGAGGCATCTTATGTTTATTGAATAAATTTTCCAAAGTCTACTTAAGCCAGTAAGTCTTTTTTGCAGTTTTTGGCCAAGGCTGGGCTTGAACCCGCCACCTCCAGCATATGAGGCCGGCACCCTACTCCTTTGAACCACAGGCACCACCCCAAGCCAGTAAGTCTTTCTCCTGGTACATTATGTTAAAATCATAGGGAGCTACAAGTTTTAGGAAAGTGTTCTGGGACCAAAACTCATTTTTAAATTGGTGATCCATGAAAAGTTTATATAATGTATAATTTTTAGATTGCCTCTAAAATACATTATCCAAATAAACAATACTTAACATGCAACATGTTACATAGCTATAGAAATTATTTCATGGACCTGAAGGCTCCATGTAACTGTATGATATCCCTAACCAGTGATGATATTTAATGAGCACAATAATAGCGTAAAATCTATTTTTATGCTATAGGTAAATGATACGTAAGTAATAATATCTGTTTAAATAGAATATTTTCTTATAAAACAGCAAATGACAACTTGATTTTTCAGGTTTATGATTTCATAAGTTATTCATATTAAATGATGGAAACTGGTCACTTGTACACTATTTGATTTCTTATATTTGTGAACTATACTAATGTACTTTTATTTTAATAAAAGGATATGTATCCTTGGATAATTATTAGGCATCATTTTCAAAGACAGACTTTTTAGGGAAGGAGCTACATCATAACTTTCCCCCGATATGATATATAACATTTCATTTTTTTAGTTGCTTGAATGTTCTATGCCATCTCCTTATTCTTTTTTGTCTTCTTTATAAAGATGTTTGGGGGTGGGGAATGGAGGAGATAGCAATCCCACTTTAAGAACAAATACAGACAATATCAATAAATGTTGGAATGAGGAAAATTGACTGCAATACAGTACTATTTCAGTTTTGATTAAAAAATGATTTATTAGAACATGGATTAATATTTAAAACTATTCTAATTGGTGTATATGGTATCTTAGGGAATATCTTTTGTACGGAAACCAACAATATTTGTACACAAAACAAAGAGTTTTGCTTTTAAAAGTGCTCCACATCTAAAGACAAAGAAAGCAATAATTGTAGAACCCTCCTTAGTTCTCAAAGTCTATAAATTTCCATGGCCCAAGAATAAATAAGGATTTAATTAGGATAGTAGTAGACAGCATCCTCTCACACCATCTTTATAATAAACTTAATTATATAAATTACTTATATTTTTCATAAGTTACTGTTAAGATATTGTTTTCCTAACTGTCATTATTACCAAGATATCCATAGATTAACATGAGAGGTCAGGGAGATTTTAGGATTCATCTATATTGAAATAATTGTGGAGTCAAAAAAGACTTTATACCATGTGTCTAGATATTTATAAACATAAGTCAGGTTAACAAAATATTCAATAAACTTGTTCTCTTTCTTGATAAATATACCCTATGATAAAATTTAAAAATACAATTATAGTATAACTTAAACATCAATTTATCAAAGATAATTTTATCTATTTTTATTTATGTATGGCCTAATGATACTTGAGCCAAAGCAAAAATCACACCGGGCATAGTTAAACAGGTAAAAAAGACATTATTCAAGGCTGTTGCATTGAGGGAGAGAGAATTATCGGAAATAAAGGGTTGGAGAAAGGAGAGATGATAGGCCATGTGTGTTTCCTAATTAGTCTCACCCAAAAGAAAAGCAAGCTTTCTCATATTTTTGTGATAACAGTTACTTTTATAACTTGTAAAGAGGTATCCACAGAAGTTAGGTTCTATCCACACACAGAAACTAAGAGATTGGGGTCTTTCTCTCTTCATCATCACATTTTAAATGCACTGGTCCTGAGTCCTTGAGACAGACAGTCCTGGATTATAGATTTGTGAAAAGGCTTTTAAAAAAGATTTATATCTGAAAGAATTTGCAACTGCAAGATTTCTAAAGCAAATATTTCAAGAAAACGGGAAGGGAAAGATTTCTATGGTTAGTCCATTTGGATTTAAGTTTTTAATGGTCAGAATTAGGTCAAGGTCGGGTATTACAGATGGACATGTGGGGGCATAAGGGAAGAGTCCTATCTTGATGTGCTTGCATTGCTATATAACAACTATATACATATCTAAAAATAATGATTTAATAAGTTTAAAACCAACTTTCAGTTGTTTATTATAAGGTTAGGGATTGGATTAAGAAAAAAGATTGTAGATGTTAGGCAAAAGGGAACAGAGACAGGAGAGAGGTGGATCAGAGAAACCTAAAATCTGTTGCAAAGTGGGACCAACTGAAGCCTGGCGTTTTCAAGCAGTCTGTCTTGCTGGAGCTTCACCCCTCCCCCAGCGACTCAGCTCATGGGTCACTGAGCCCTGAGAGTCGAGGCTCACAGGGGTGGACAGGGCTGCCCTCTCAGGGAGAGTGTCTGCATTGGGGGAGTTAGGAAAATAGTGAGGGGGGCTAAACTTGCTGGAGACAGGGCAGGTGCCTAAACTTCATTAAGAGAGAAAAAAGTCCCTTAGGAAGATAAGGAGGAAAATATTTCCTTTCTTCTGTCATCTCAATATTGGCAATAGGGCCAGTTTGGCTGCCCAGGAGGTTTCCCAGGGGCTTAATCATCACTCCTGAGATTTGTGTGCATGGTCTGACCTGGGTCTGCTTTAACATCTGCTTCTGGACTGTGTTCCATGTGCCATGCTCTGTTTGGGTTAAGATCACAAATAACTTAAGAGTAATAAAACTAAGAAGTAAATGAGTCTAATTAATGTAGTTAGTTAAAGAAATAGTTTGGTTAGAAAATTCAAGCCCAGCGAGAACCATGGTGTAAGGGTTTAGCCTTCCTTCAGTAGACTGATGATGAAAACAGTGATGTGTGTGATGAAAACGGAGCCAGCCCGGAGCTAGGGGCTTCCACTGGTCCTCACACTTGGAGGTGGACAGTCGCCCAGCCGGCTTTCTAAAAATATCTTCTTATGTCTTCAAATCTTCACTTTTCCCTCATCCTCTCCTCTCCACCAGTCACGGGAAAAGAACTCAGGCTATAGTTTCAGGCTGATCCCCAACAAGGGATCAAGAGGCAGGAAGAATCCTGTCTAAAGTTTAGCCAAGCTGAGGGAAACATAAAATGAAGACACATGTTTACATGATTTATAAAATATGATACATAGGTTTATGTTTTTTGCATTTGTTTGGTCAAAATCAGTATTTAACAATAATGATTTGAAAGACCAAAAATAAAACATAATTCTGTTTAAAATATACAAATGAAATATAAAACAAATTTAAAATATTATTCAGCCACTAAAAATGTTGGTGTCTGTACATTTTTTATATTAACCTGGATGAAGTTGAAACCCATTTGTCTTGGTAAAACATTTCAAGAATGGAGAAACAAGAATCCAATGTACTCAATAAAACAATAAAAAATATAAGTTAAAAAATAATACCTTATCAAAACATTTATATAGTACTTACATTGTGTAAGTCTAAATAATCTTGAGATGATTTAGAGTATAAGGGAGAATGTAGCTGAGTCCTATGCAATTTCTATGCCATCTTATGTCTGGGTCTACAGATACTGTGGTATTCACAGGGGTCTTGGAATGAATCCCCCAGAGACAGGAACAACTATACACATATCTAAATATCTGTATTGATTTCTGTACAATAATTTTTGCAAGGAAAAAAAGGGAAAGACACCATTTAAATATTTGAAGTCAAATACTTCACACAGCTTCCTTTCTCCCCAGGCCTAAGGCCATGGGTACCTTCTTAAAGACACCTTGTGTTATGCTTTGGGATCTAAGGTTGTGCCCCACAAAATTGTGTTTAAGCACCCGTTTCTCTTTTTATTGTTAAATTTTGTTTTACAGTCTTAATTCCTTTCCCTGATAATTACATTTCTAATCTCTGTTCCTCTGCCCTCTATCCCAAGCCCACCATAAGAAAGCTCATTTGTAAAGTTTTCCTTTGTTTGTAAAGTTTTCCTTGTTTGTAAAGTTTTCCTGAAATTGTGGTTTCCCCCTAAGATACTATCCTCTCCCTTACTCCCTACATCGCCAGGAAATGTGACACATAAGGAGCAGCCCAGCTCGATCTGACATTGGCTCAGGATTGCTGCACCAGCCCGCACTCACTCCACGGCTCCAGTCTGTCTGGGGAGGAGGTAATCTGACAAGAACAACTTAATAGCCAGAGGCAGCCTGCACAGCAAGTACACACTTGCCAGGACAGCAGAAATGCTAAGTTTACCGTAAGGGATGAGCAGCTTTTTAAAAGTTTCTAGCTGCAGGGAATTAAAGTTTCCAGATGGCAGAATTGCTGCTGATCTGAGCCCAGACACTCCACCTTGCAATTCTCCAAGACACAGTCCTGCTCTGAGCGATACCAACCTTAAACTCAAAAAGTAGTCTTCTCTTCTTACCCACGTCACCTTTTCCTACTTTCAGAAGAGGTGTAGGCCATTCTTATTTTTGTCTAGGCAAATATAGGTACAAACTCATTTAAAAAATAGTATGTGTAATTTGTAAAACAATGCACCGGATCCAGAAGACATACGACTGTTTATTTTCTCACTCACCTTGGCCTCTACCAGGGCCCATAATTATATCCATCTTGGCTTCAGGTCATTCTTTGGAAAATATTATTGTACATAATGTTGTATGAGAGCAAAAACTACTGTCTTGATTTACTAAAAAGCTCCTGTAAAAAGCTCTAGAATCCTAATCCAAAATATAGTAATGTCCTACAATCTCACCATCTGGAGATCAGACTTCTGGCAACTTGAAAAACAGGCCTGGCTCCAAACTCAAAATAGTTCACAAAGGTCCTGGGTGGTAAATACAGACCTCAGGTGTCTCAGAGACCAGGCCTTTCGTTTCTTTCGTTGAGGATGCAGAGCGATTATATGAAGGCTTAGAGAACTGTCCATAAAGGCAGAGTGAAATATTATTCTAAACAAAACCAGATACGTATTAAGTGGGGCTCAGCAGTGTGTCACCTTTTATTTTATTGTATAGCCAGTTGTTTCAAGGTCATTTATTTAATCATTAATTTGCAAAGTCACCTCTGTCATATATCAAGTTTCTGTACATGTGTGGGTCTGTTCCTAGATTGTTTTTTTTTTTATTAAATCATAGCTGTGTGCATTGATATAATCAAGGGGCATCATTCACTAGCCTCACAGACCGTTTACCAAGTTTCACATATACCCTTGTAAGATGCACCGCTGGTGTAATCCCACCAATCCCCCTCCCTCTACCCACCTCCCCCCTCCCTCCCCTCCCTTTCCCCCTTCCCCCTATTCTTAGGTTGTAACTGGGTTATAGCTTTCATGTGAAAACCCTAAATTAGTTTCATAGTAGGGCTGAGTACATTGGGTACTTTTTCTTCCATTCTTGAGCTACTTTACTAAGAAGAATATGTTCCAGCTCCATCCATGTAAACATGAAAGAGGTAAAGTTTCCATCTTTCTTTAAGGCTGCATAATATTACATGGTGTACATGTACCACAATTTATTAATCCATTTGTGGATCGATGGGCACTTGGGCTTCTTCCATGACTTAGCAATTATGAATTGGGCTGCAATAAACATTCTGGTACAAATATCTTTGTTATGATGTGATTTTTGGTCTTCTGGGTATATGCCCAGTAGAGGAATTACAGGATTGAATGGCAGATCTATTTTTAGATCTCTAAGTGTTCGCCATATCTCTTTCCAAAAGGAATGTATTAATTTGCATTCCCACCAGCAGTGCAAAAGTGTTCCCTTTTCTCCACATCCGCGCCAACATCTCTGGTCTTGGGATTTTGTGATTTAGGCTAGTCTCACTGGAGTTAGATGGTATCTCAAAGTAGTTTTGATTTGCATTTCTCTGGTGATTAAAGATGATGAGCATTTTTTCATATGTCTGAAGGCCACGCGCCTGTCTTCTTCAGAGAAGTTTCTCTTCAAATCCCTTGCCCAGCCTGCGATGGGATCCCTTGTTCTATTCTTGCTAATGCGTTTGAGTTCTCTGTGGATTCTGGTTATTAAACCTTTGTCGGAGACATAACCTGCAAATATCTTCTCCCATTCTGAGGGATGTTTGCTTGCTTTACTTACTGTGTTCTTGGCTGTGCAGAAGCTTTTTAGTTTGATCAAGTCCCAGTAGTGTATTTTTGAAGCTGCTTCAATTGCCCGGGGGGTCCTCCTCATAAAATACTTGCCCAGACCGATTTCTTCAAGGGTTTTCCCTGCACTCTCCTCTAGTATTTTTATAGTTTCATGTCTTAAGTTTAAATCTTTGATCCAGTGAGAGTCTATCTTAGTTATACATCATGACCAAGTCGGTTTTATCCCAGGGTCTCAAGGCTGGTTCAATATACGTAAATCTATTAAATGTAATCCAGCACATAAACAAATTAAAAAACAAAGACCATATAATTCTCTCAATTGATGCAGAAAAAGCTTTTGATAATATCCAGCATCCCTTCATGATCAGAACACTTAAGAAAATCGGTATAGAAGGGACATTTCTTAAACTGATAGAGACCATCTACAGCAAACCCACAGCCAATATCATGTTGAATGGAGTTAAATTGGAATCATTTCCACTCAGATCAGGAAACAGACAAGGCTGCCCATTGTCTCCATTGCTTTTCAACATTGTAATGGAAGTTTTAGCCACTGCAATTAGGGAAGAAAAGGCGATCAAGGGTATCCATATAGGATCAGAAGAGATCAAACTTTCTCTCTTTGCAGATGATATGATAGTATATCTGGAAAACACCAGGGACTCTACTACAAAACTCTTAGAAGTGATCAAGGAATACAGCAGCGTCTCAGGTTACAAAATCAACATTCATAAATCGGTAGCCTTTATATATACCAACAATAGTCAAGTAGATTCTTTATTCTATATCATTTATATTTAAAATTGTAGTTATCTTTTTTCTGTTTGCTTTTGACTAGATTCTAAATGGTTATTGAAAGCTAAAAGTATTCATTTATCCAAGTTCCATTGGCAGAAGAGCAAAAAAAAAAAAAAAAATGCATTCATTTCTATGACTCCCTAAGTGAACCAAAATTTTTTTCCAAATAAGAGCTTTTATGTGAAAATATCTGTAAATTTCTTCTAATATCTGGTGCTTATTCCACAATAACATTGTTTTAATTACTATGTTCCATTGTATGTCTTGAAATTTGACAGGAAAAACTCACAATTTATTCTGAAAAATTGTTTTGTCCAGGTTATTTATTTTTATATAAAATGTGGGATCAGCTTCTTAAGTTCCACTTAAAAAAAAACACTTTTGTAATTATTTCCTCAAATTTATAACTATCTTATAATATAAGAAAATAAACATCTTGATTTTTTCCCGTATTATATGCTTTTAAAAATTTTACATATTTCTTAAGAAAAATCTTACATATCTTTGGGTCAATAAATTTCTTATACCTTATAAATTCTTTATTCTATTTTAATCATACATTTCGATGACTGGTGTATAAAAGTAATCAAATTTTAAATGTTGATCTCACATCCAATTCATGTTCACAGTTTATACTTATATTTTAAAGTGTCTCATCATATAAAAATTAGATTTTTTTTACTCCTTTACAGTATATGTGTGTGTATGTGTATATATACATATATATAGTTTTTGTTTTTTTTTTGAGACAGAGTCTCACTTTGTCACACTGGGTAGAGTGCCATGGCAGCATAGCCCAGAGCAACCTCAAACTCCTGGGGTCAAGCTATCCTCTTGCCTTAGCCTCTCCAATAGGGGAGACTATAGGCCAGCCGCAATTTTTCTACTTCTAGTAGAGACAGGGTCACACTCTAGCTCAGACTGGTCTTGAACTCCTGAGCTCAAATAATCTACCCACCTCAGCCTCCCAGAGTGCCAAGATTACAGGCCTGAGCCACTGTATCCAACCAGTACTTTTACACTGCCCTGCTGGGACATTATGTAATAGAAACAGTGAAATACGGCATCGTGTCCTCCTCTTAAACTTAACGGGAAGGAGTTATACCATAATATTTCTATAATAGTGATGTTTGCTGTTTAGAGATAATCTTTTTCACAAAACTGTTGATTTGGTATATGCCATTTTCGTATTTAGGAAAGTGAACCATTCTTCTACACCATAAACAATATTCATTTCCACTTTTGTGACTGTGTTTTATGAACTACTATGTAGGGTATCTGTATTTGATTCTTGAATGAAACAGATTATTTCTCCCCTCTCTCTAGCCGTTTGTAGCCCCATTAGCCTCCTAATACAAGACCATCACGGACAAAGCTGTAGTTTAGGAAAGCCAGATCTATTTGTTGGGTCATCAGTCTGTCCTCCGTTCTTGTTGTGCTATTGGCTGAAGAATGACCAGACACACTCATCGCAAAGCCAAAAAGAAGCAAAGTTTATTAAGCAAAGAAACATACCTTGATCATGAACAGTGAACCAGCCCCTATTCTCACAGGAGGGCTTGATTATGATCTGAGGTCCTGTTTTATATTGTGTAGGCTGGGCCAGCCTTGCCGTGTGAGGTTCAGATGTCAACATTGAACCCCTCTGATGGAAACTTAGGAGTTACATGGCCTGAGTCTTAGAGGACTTGTGGATCTCCCGTTAGCCTCTCTGAAAGCCTACTGTGTGTGCTGGGCAAACTGCAATGCAGGTTTAAGCCAATGACGTGATAATTAGTCTGTGGCTACCTTCCAGACACTATTGTAACTGCCCTGCTTGGCCTGTGAGTGGGGAATCCCCCCGTTCCTTGCAGTTGGCACACGAAGCTGTGATTGGCAGAGTCTTCCTTCTTCCTCCACATGGGGTCAACTGCTCCGGGCAGCATCAAGGTGGGGCCCAGGCCTTTGTCCCCAAGACAGCCAGAGTCCCACTGCCTACCCGTTGATCCATTCCAACAAGAAAAATCACACTCTCAGGCCAGTGTGTGGCACTCACCAAACACTGGAAAAGATGAAGTGATTGTGAGATTGGGGGAAGAGTTGGGTTTAGGTTGGCTGAGATTAAAGTAAGACTGTACGTAAAGGGGTCAATGTCAACTCAGAACTGCAAAGGGAATCCAGTCTTTCTGTTTCCTGGAAAATTATAAACTATGATAAATGTGGCATGGTGTTTGAAAACCACATAACTGACATTCTCCATCAGGACTGGAAATCAAGTCACCTTTTCTGTGTTAAAGACAATTAGATCCTCCAGGTAAGTGTAAGACAATACATTCATGCTGATGTAATTTCAAACAGTGTTTCTTGAAGTCTTTCATTTAGGAGATAGAGAACAAATTTTTGTAGCAAAAAGTAGCCCCTGAATGGAGAGATTACTATGATACTTTAAACTTGCAAAGTGACCTTGGGGGTGTGGTAGGGGGGCAATGTTTGTTATACATGTGACTGGCTTTATCTGTGTCTGTCATTCCGGCCTGATGAATGGAAGAGTTGATTTTTTTGTTTTCTATGGTGGAGATAATTCTCTCTCTCTCTCACTTTCTCATTTGTATTTATACTTGTATAAGTATTCTTAAGCATATTTACACAGCAGTATATATGTATTATTGATAATAATACATTTATATCATAAGCAAAAGAAGTATAATACATACACTCACACACAGGTGCACTACACACAAATAATTTTAAATGTTTACCGTTCATCCCTCCTTTTATACCAAAGTTTGAATTGTCAGAAAAATATTTAGTTTTATAGATGTACTGCTTTTGAAAAGCGCACTCGTGTCCTTTCTTTCCACTAATTATTTTGTTATCAATGTTAAATTCCAATTTTAAGTTACACAAATGTGTAGAAGATGATATAATAAAATAATCTGTGCCTCTTTAACAAATACTGTCATTTTATGAAATACGCCTTACATTTGTTTATTTGGGTTTATGGAGGTACAAAATATCCTAGATATTGTTAATGTCTCCTAATACTCATCTCTGCTGTTACTCCCTTTGCAGTGTTAGCAACTGTTTAGTTATGTGCAAACACACACAACAAATCATTTAATATTTGTATACAATCAAAATGCCAATCACCGAAAAATAAGAATACATATATATATTCTGTACAAATATGTGAACACACATACATAGATATACATAGCATTTTTGTTTTTTAGTGACCGTTTTTCATTTCTATGATAAATAATTGACCGTTTCGACATCCATTCTTCGTTTTTTCACTTGTGCTCCCTAACATCTCAGGAACTTTTTGTTGTTATGTATTTGATTTGTTTTGTTTTGTATCTTGTAGAAATTTTGCTTTTCTTTTTGTTTCAGCAGTCTAACAATACTGACTCCAAGTTTCCTTCTATTACAGTATATAATTTTTTCCAAAATTATGTTTTTGTTTTTGTTTGATGACAGATTTTTTCATGTCTCTTCAGAAGCCTCACGAAGGTTGATCCTCGGGTTTCCCGCAGGTGGAGCCTTATTTTCTCCTCCCTTTTGACCTGTCTTTGTACAATGACCTCTACTACTTTAATAATTTTGTGTTTATTACTCTTGTTCTCTGTGGAGTTGCCATTTTTAAACTAAATTCAAAAACTTTCACTATCTCCCTCTTACTTTATGATGATGAGAATATTAAATATAAATCGAATCTGATGAGTGATTCCATTGATGACTTGGCCAATTCCAGAGTTTAATACCTTGTGTTCATATCCCACGTATGAAGCTTCCAATGAGTCACTGCTCAAAGAGGCAGTAGTATGAATTTTTCTTTAGACATGTTCTTGAGAAGGAAGGGCCCCCCACCCCCAGTTTCTGGAGTCAGGTGATCAGTGTCACACACTTTTCTCCCCCCACACATTGCAGACATGAGTAACTTTTAGTCCCCTTTACTCTGCCTTCTCTGTGCTTACCTGCTTTCAGAAGCCACTGTGCAGCAGACCACACTTATTCAATTCAAGCATGTTGTGAATATTCTTGTTATCTTCTGCCATTTTAGTATCACAAATATGTTTCCAGTCCCACATAGTAGCAGAAACCCTCTTTTTTCCCCCACAATTGTTTGCATTTTCCTTAGTTGTCTGTTCCAGGGAGGGCTGTTCATGATTGATGAAACCCAGCAGGCCGTTACAGCCATTCAGAGAACAAGCCACATCTTCATTTATACCCATTAATTTAAATGCCAGGGTTCATTGGCATGTCACAATTGCTAGAACTCAATATGATCAACCACCTGGGAGAAAAAAAAAAAAAAGACTGAAAATGTAGTCAGAAGTCTCTTGGTATGTAAGTATTCATGACGTAAGTTATGAAAGCTGTTTGGTCCAAAATGCAGGCTTTGCCATCTGTGGTTATAAATCGAATGGCAAACTTCATACAGTTACTTGGAGTATTATACTTAAGAATAAGCACAAATTTGGTAATTCCACATCTCTATTTGAAATAAGTTTGATCTCACAGAAGGATTTCTTTTCAATTATTCATTTATTTATTTATTGTCTCCCAGTACATCTTCATGCTCTTATTTTATGTAGTTGTATCTCTTACTCTACCTTCCTGGAAATTCCAGGTTCCAAGTTCTGGCAACACAGACCATATACAGTTCCTGCCACCATGTCATGTTCTTTACTTCTATGTTTTTATTCTGCATATATATATATATATATATATATATCTCCAGATTAAAATATATATATAATATAATATATAATTAATATATATTATAATAATATATATATTATCTTTCTGAATGCCCTTATTTTAAATACACAGAAACTACAATCCTACCTGCCCCTCGAGGACCACTTCAGAACATTAGTGTTCCACCTGCCAGCTACCCCAGTCTAAAGACAGAATTCTTGTCTTCCACCTCTATTCTCACAGGCGATTTTACATCTATATCAATTATAATAATTCAATTTAAACTCAATTCAATCTAATCAAATAAACATAGTTTGAGTACCGTTTTACTTCAGGTACAATGGTAGTTATAGAAATGTATAATCTCCCTCAAAGAAATTACAGATTGAGAAAGAGTAAACATTTACTGGATCTTCTGTGTGTGAAGTGAAACAAGAAGCACAAGGTAAGCCTATGTGGTCTAGTGAAGTGTCATGGAGTTATTACTGCTGAAGCGTGACGTTCTCAGTAAAGAAAGATGAAGTTCTCAGCGTAAGATGAAGTTGGAAAGGCAGGAAGGCTGGCAGCAGCATATTATGAAGAGCTCTGTGAGATGTTTTAAGGAGCCTGGCATATTTTGTTTTAGGTACTGGAGAATTATGGAATTAGATAGAGCAAGGAAGGGAGAAAAATTGCTGACAGGAAGATCCAATGGGCAATATGTAGTTACCTAACAATTGCTATGGGGGAGAATAAGCAGGACCAAGTCTTAAGTTTGAAGTATACAATGAATGAAATGAATGAACTAAATGAGAAGCAAAAGACTTCATGCTACTTCTAGAAATTCTACCCACTTTTTGCAAGGTAATAAAGAGGTTTGTCCTCTAATAGTATCTAGTCCTCCTGTTCATCAATATTTCTATGAGCTACTCAGTCTCTCTTACTCATTAAAGACTTTATCTCAAGCTTATGTTTTTTCTCTCCACTGTAAACCTGTCATTTTCCTGGGTTGTCTTTAAGATGACACATCTTAACACCTGACCTAGGTCTGTAAAATTCTCAATACTCAATACTCAATACTCAATTCTTTGACTAACTTACTCCCAAGGCCACAATTTTTAGACTGATATTGATAACTTTCTTTCCTTCCAACTCATTGGTTCATAATTTTTCCACTTTTTTGATCTCAGCAGCCATCAACCTGTAATATCCTTCACTTACCATAGAGCTGACTCGTAACCAACTTTGAGAATTCAAAACCATGTAGGGATTAGCTCACCCACCTGTAGTCTAAATATTAGAGTCTATTTGCTAAAGTCCCGTTATCTCTTCCATTTTTACAAAAAGGATCTTAAAGGATTTTCTGTGTTCAATATTTCCCATTTTTCTGCTTCAGTTTTCACTTATACCTACTCAATCATATCTTGGCCACAACTATTACCATTAAAAATTTTCTAATACTGGTACTAGTGACTTTCCATCATCAAGTCTCCATTTTCACCTGACTTAACCTATAAAGCCCTTTTGACCCAATTGATGTCTCTGGCTTCATTGAAATATTGTAAGTGAGGCAGAAGGTATGTAGGGGACTTCTGTGAAACACTCGCAGTGGCAAGTTTAGTATTCAGAATCAGCCTCCTGCATTCCTAAGCAAACTCCTCCTACTATAGGATGTAATGATATAATTAGAAGAAATATACAGTTGAAACATAAAATGTTCTTGGATTTATGAGAATTCAGAAAAATTTGAATTGATAATGTGAGAAAAAAAGATAAGAAAGATTTCTAGATAATATGAGAATATTAATCTTACAAGGAGTTGGGAGTTATGTCTCCTTTGCCCCCCAAAAATATGACAATCTATACAAAATACATGATAATTATTAAATTATTGAACATGTATGTTTTTTCAATATTCCGTGTTAATCATAAATCATGTGAGAAAAAAGATCTAAGTTCTAAATTGGATAAAACTGTAAGATAAGATAGAATTATATGGTTTATAACTGAGGAAGACTTACAGTCTGAAGGATTTTGTAATGATATTGTAATAATATATTACAAAGGTTAGTTACTTTGCTCAAACACCATTACTTTACTTACCAATGGTCTTAATAGACACAGTGAACTTACCTTTTGGAAGCACTACATTATATACATTCTGAAAAGAATTATATAAACTATTTCTTTCAGGTCTACAATTTTTAAATTCTGTTTTTGCTTATATTTATTTTTGTAAATGTTTTTAGTGTGCTCTTTTTTATGTCTCCATTATCATACACAATTACATCTAATTCACAAAATACATAAAAATAAACTACCAATCTGGCAAATACTATTACAAGTTGAGCATAAATATCTATATATATAGAGAGAGATATACAGAAGGTGACAAAACATGTACAAACATTTTAAGAAAGGAAAAGTAACTGTATGAAAATGGTAACATTCAACACAAATTGATAACGAAAGACAAATTCAAGTCACATTGGACTTCTGCAATTATAAGAAATGCTCAGGTTGGTTACCATGTAAACTACCACTCGAGCAATGCTGACCAAAGAGTCCTCTTGTACCACTGCAGATGCCCTTTCAATTTCTTCCTGAAGTACCAGCAGTGTAGCCAGTTTTCCATGGTACATCACATCCTTTAAGGGCCCCCATAGGTAGAAGTCAAGGGGAATTAAGTCAGGAGCATGTGGGGAGAACACAGCCACAGCTCTTCATCCTACCACTGACCTGGTGCAGTCTCATGCAGGTGAGCTCTCACATCTCGGAGCATGCGATGATCTTGAGATGAAAACTTTCCATTTTGCTGTTTTAAGAACACATCATGTGCCTGTTCTGCTAACTTCTGCCGCATGTGCACACTGGTTGGCAGACTCTGGGGTGAGCATCTAGCCTTTCCAGCACCAGAGCAGAAGCAGCAGGACTTGCTGTGTGAGGCCTCCGGGGCTGCTTCACTTGTGCACATCGCACACAGCCCCGCACGTCTCACCACTCCTCATGAGTGCATGCGGGTGTCAGGTGTCGAAGGTCCTGTTGCATATTCCCACCTCCTGTACTTCCACAACTTTCTCAAATTTCACTTCAAAATGGTTTGGCACTTGGGTGGCGCCTGTGGCTCAAGGAGTAGGGCGCCAGTCTCATATGCCAGAGGTGGCAAGTTCAAACCCAGCCCCGGCCAAAAAACAAACAAACAAAAAAAATGATCTGGCACTTCTCAAATAATAATCACCCTTCCACCATTGCCTTTTACTGTCCTGCCTGTTGCCTGGTGCCTCTAGATTTCATCTGATTAACGCCATCTCTTGAGTGAACATCACCATACCCACTACCAGCACAATTCAATTCAACATTAAAAAGTGACATGTAGCCTTCCATATTCTTAGGTTATAACTGGGTTATAGCTTTCATATGAAAGCCATAAATTAGTTTCATAGTAGGACTGAGTGCATTGGATACTTTTTCTTCCATTCTTGAGATACTTTACTAAGAAGAATAGGTTCCAGCTCCATCCATGTAAACATGAAAGAGGTAAAGTCTCCATCTTTCTTTAAGGCTGCATAATATTCCATGGTATACCACAATTTATTAATCCATTCGTGGATCGATGGGCACTTGGGCTTTTTCCATGACTTAGCAATTATGAATTGAGCTGCAATAAACATTCTACAAATATCTTTGTTATGATGTGATTTTTGGTCTTCTGAGTATATACCTAGTAGATAAATTATAGGATTGAATAGCAGATCTATTTTTAGATCTCTAAGTGTTCTCCAAACATCTTTCCAAAAGAAATGTATTAATTTGCATTCCCACCAGCAGTGTAGAATTGTTCTTTTTTCTCCACATCCACACCAACATCTCTGGTCTTGGGATTTTGTGATATGGGCTAATCTTACTGGAGTTAGATGGTATCTCAAGGTAGTTTTGATTTGCATTTCTCTAATGATTAAAGATGATGAGCATTTTTTCATATGTCTACAGGCCATGCGCCTGTCTTCTTCAGAGAAGTTTCTCTTCAAGTCCCTTGCCTAGCCTGCGATGGGGTCACTTGTTCTTTTCTTGCTTATACATTGGTGTTCTCTGTGGATTCTGATTATTAAACCTTTGTCGGAGACATAACCTGCAAATATCTTCTCCCATTCTGAGGGCCGTCTGCTTGCTTTACTTACTGTTGTTAACCAGTGTGATGAAAATGTGTCAAACTGTTTATAAAACCAGTGTATGGTGCCCTATGATCGCATTGATGTACACAGCTATGATTTAATATTAATAAAAATATATTTAAAAAGGTAGCATCTCTTAAATGGTGTATACATTTTTGACACCCCTGGTATAATTGTATTTCAAAATATGAAAGGGATGTGTTTGCTGTGATGTTGCTTTGAGCTATTTAAAATGTTCTGACTCTGGTTTATGTAACTATTGCTATTTATAGTCCAAAAGAGGATATTTTCCTAGGAAACTAAAGGTGTTAAGGCCACACACAAAATATGTTAAGATGTGTGCAAACAATGCCTGGCTAATTTTCAGCAGCATAAGTGTTAAATATTCTTCCCTTCCTTTGAGTTTATTGTTTAGCTATCAAATATTTATGACGGAGGCAAGAATAAAAATAAAAAGGCTGCAAAGAATGGGAAATTAAAGATGCTGCAATAAACTCCATTAATTCTGAAGCAGATGGTGAACCAAAGTCTGAAACACATCATGAACTCTTGAGTTAGAGATAGAAATGTATTAAAATCCAAACGCAATGGTAGACATTACTTGGCTATAATGTTAGCTTATTTAAAGAATATTAATAGATAAATAGGAATCACTGTTTTAAACTTGATATACTTTAATTTTATTTTTAGAGAAATAATCCTAGAACTTTAGAAAACAAGATTATAAAGTTGGTCTACACATATGCATACAAAATAGCAACAACTTAATCACATACACACCCTTAACTAACATTACGATTTTATTTCTATTGGACACAGTAGTGATCTTTAGGGCATATGACTTTGCATATCTTTTAAGTTTCTTTAATCCCATTAGGTAAAAACAACCAGAGAATTTTCATTTTAGGTCAATGTGAGGAAAATGTTCTCACAAGGCTGAGCATAAGTAAAATAGACTTATTTGGGAATTCATGAGTTTTTTTATGCGGGAAACATTCTAGCATAGCCCAAAGTATAACTCGGTTGGAAAAATGTAAATGGAAAACAAGTACAATATGTAATATTTTCACATTTACAAAGTTCAAATTTGAAAGCATGAAATACTATATTTCTCTAACTGCACTTAATTTAACTTGTTAAATTTCTACTTATCTAAGAGTGCAACTTTTTGAGCTAATGGGGAATCGAGCTCAGGGCTTTCCTTCCTTCTCCTTCTGTGCTCTGCTAAATGGGGACTTTGTTTTCAGAGCTTTGTACATTATCTTGGTAACTCCGGGGAAAAAGGACATATGTTAATTATGGCCCTTGTACCCTGTAGAATTTTGCCAAAGTACATTGTCCTTTCTGATCTTTGGGTGTCAGAAAACGTCTGTGCTGCCTTTTATAGGTCTAATGTGTCTGCCCTTTCTCCTGCTACCCGTCTCCACGTCTCCTCTGCCCTGCCTGAATCATCCTCATTCTTATCCTGCATGATAACCAGCCAGATTAACCGGCTCCTGGACCGCATGTCTTTTTTCTCTTAGGAGCATAGGGACCATTCAAATACACTTGCACACTGTTCTGTAAAGCCAACATTCTTTTTTGCCTGCCTTAAACTTGATAGATCTAACTATCTTACTACCTCACTGAATTTCTATTTAACTGAGCACCTCAGATCTCTTGCTAATTTTTCTAGTTTCAAGCTAGTTGTATGGACTTTTGTAAGAGGCTTTTAGTCTTTCAAACTTTTCTTGGGAAACAAAAGATATATTTGTTAGATATTTAGCCATCTCTAAACCTATCTAGGTTTCCTATTTCCCTATCTCTTCCTGCCTGGAACACTTTCCTGGATCTAGCTTTATTACACACTTATCCTTCCTTCAACTCTTTGGCTCTTTCAGGCCTTGGCTCAGAAACCGAGTGTGTCTTTTCTCTGTATAATGGAAAAAATCATTCTCACGTGTTTATGGATATTTTCTTATTTGTATGGTATATATTTTATATCTTGACATGAAAAAAATCTTGAAATGAGGAGATTATCTTGAAATTTCTGAGTGGGCCCTCTGTCATCACATATGTCCTCATGAGAGAGTCACAGAGAAGTTAGACAGGAACACACACACAGGAGAGGCCATGAGAAGACAGAGACAAACTGGAGTGATGGGGCCACAAGCCGAGGAATGCAGGCAACCACCACAGACTGTTGGAGGCAGTGATGATGTCCCGCCCCAGAGACGGAAGAGGAATGGTAACCCTGAGATGCCTGGATTTCAGACTTTTGGCTTTCAGAAATGAGAGTGAGTAATTTCTATTGTTTAAGCTACTTTGTGATAACCTGCTGCAGTATTCACAGGAAAATAAATAGCCCTTATTTTACCAAGGATTGGCTTTTGATAGTTCCATACAGCTAAAGATACTCTTTTAAGGGGATTCGTGGGGCAGTGGAGGTGGTGGGGGTGTGTGTGTGTGGTGTTTATATATTTCTATTAAATAGAAACTGATTCTCTGTGTTCACCATAAATTCCATCATTTGTTTTCACTCAGGCTGATTCGATTGACTGACTACTAAATAGAATATATATGTAGATCCTAAGATTATTATTTCCAACAAATACAAACTAAATATTACTTTGTTTCTGTTCTACTGTACATTGTCCAGGGCATCTTGTGACACACCTCCAAAACCAGGTAGCCTTTACAGTCTAAAGGTTCTAGAAATAATGGGACAGTTTTCTATTTAATATTTAATGAACCACAAAGAAAATGTACATTTTGCTTAGTTAACTACCCTCGCTGCACACTCCCTCATGTCCATATTGGATTACTCAAGACACACCAAAGAAAAAATGTAGTGAAATGAAACCCGTATCTGAATTCTGTGGAGTCTAACAGCTAAATATGACCAAGTATCTGTGAAAATACATTATTTGCCTGGAAGGACACTCTAGTCTGCTTCTGATGCTCTTAGTAAGCTGACCCTTCTCGATTCACACTAGATGGACAAAGGTAACACAAAAGAGTAATTGTCAAAAAAATGAAAATAAGAAATATATACACATCAGAGTGTCTAATTTTTTATCTGCCTGACTTTTGTTCCTTCCTTATTTTTATCCCCCTTTCTGTTTTTCTAAAAGAAACTCCTATTAAAAGTTCCTACCAGTAAACAATCACTGTGCTAATAGTGGCTGATAATTATTATTTTATTTTTACACAAGGGCAGGCCTTCCAGAGGCAGGGTTTTCCTTGATTACCAACAAGAGTATCTTCTTCACACAGTGTAAATTTAGGTGAATATGAAGCAGAATTGGCAGTTGTGATAAAAAGTAGTAAAATAATGAAGACTAAATGCTGACTGTAAATTCAAAAGGCCATGGCAGGGGTATTAATATGCTTTCCTTATGATTTGTACATTTAAGAACCGTAGCACAGTGGTCACAAAGAGTGGCCATGAATTTAATACCTAGAGCAGTTGGTTATCACTAATACCATTTTATGAGAGTACCGATTGACTAAATAGGCTTCCTCATAGTAAAGGCATGAGGAGATATCGGCTAAGCCAAACTGCCCAGTGGTGGAGCTTCCATTAAAGCCCTGCTGAAGCAAATCTGAATTTAATTCAAACTCCACAGGAAAGGGTGCTCTTTGCTCTTCAACTGCTGCTATTGCCTCTGCACCAAAGAGTGGGGCTTTTAATCCGCCACCTGCTCTTACAAAAAACTGCATAAACTTAAATGAATATGTTGTCTTTATAGTTCCATAGTTTTAACAATCAAGGTTCATGAATCAATGTGGACACATTGCGGAGAAATAAAGAGTGTACACCTGTCTTAATATTAGAATATTTCTGAGTAAAAATCATTAACAATTTATGTGGTAAGTAGTAAGAGCAGAACACGAGGCCAGTTTTTTGCTGCTCCAACCACTGTGCCAGGTATTGTTGAATAAATGAATGTGATTTCCAGTGAAATACTCTGCTTTAATTATTTCCTACATTGTATAAGATAAACCATTTTTGAGCAGAATATAGTTTCTGTTTATAAACAACAACAACGAAATGTCTTAAAGAATGAGTGCTGTTTCTCGAGTCAGGGTAGACTAAGGAAGACTAAATTCTGTGGTTGCATGGCCCAATCAGCGTGGTGTTTACAGTGTTATTTCAACAAAACCCTCCTGAGTCGTCTGGACTGCTACAATCCTCATCACGAAAGTCGCTTCAAATGAGAAAGGCGTGGGGAAATGGGACCCATTGAGTTATATTGAAAAGCACTCTGTAGCATTCTGTTTCTGCCACTTATCACCTGTCCTCTTTATGTCTAAATCTCCTTTATTTAGTTTCAATTCAGAGCCATAATAGACATTTTAAACATGATTATTACATCTTCAAGTGTCATGAGTTGTATGACTTCTGGAGAAATTTTCAAAGTCCTCCAGCAACTTTATCTTGTCTGTGTATTTTAGATTCCATAAGCATTTTATACTAGTATATATTTAATATATTTCTGCTGAATGAATTAAATACTATTCTTACTAAGACCTTTGGGAGAATACAAAGTTGAACAGAAATTAATCTCAGCCCTCAATAATATTTTGATATAAAATAAAGATGCTTAAAAAAAAACATCACTTAAGGATACAGTCATATGCAGCAGTATATTTAGTTGGATTAAACAAATATTAAGGTTTTTTTTAAGTGCTTATTAATACATTGTTTTGACCGTAGCTTAGTTCATCATTCCATTGTAGAGCAGGGAGGGCTTTGAGTGTCAATAATGACAAATTTAGCTTCAGAAGAATAGGAAGAGACTGGGCATGTTTGTGTGGGTGACCTCCATGGTCTATCTGCAAAATTTGTCAGGAGTATAGAGCAGAGACATAATACATAAATAGTGACTAAGTAAATAACATAATGAATAGCATATACAAGATGTTGTAAATAGTTTAAATTAGGAGGTTGAGGGAGCATGAAGAAAAGGATTATTAAAATATAAATCTAACATTCTACTTTGAAGAAACAACAGCACTGTGATTAGAAACTGAAAAAATCTGGATTTTTCTGACTTATGTACAGGGAAGAGAATTAATCTTGTGTTGAACATGTCAATTTGGCAGTGTCAGAGATTTCTAGGGGGGATTTCCTATAAGGTTATTTGAAATATTGAACAAAAACACAAATACAATGACACATGACTAGCTTAAAAAAAGTAAAAATGAGAGTTTCGGTCATAACTGAAATTACAAAGAAAGTACTTTAATGATTGAGGCAGATAAGGCCAAATAAGAGAAGCTCAGTAGATATAAGTATGTAAAAAATTACTTCAGAATCCCTGGAAGAGGATTACGGAAGCTTGAGAAATAAATATTGCCATTGGATAGTAAAATATCCATGTATCCTGTTTCTGTTGCTTATATTTGTTTGTTTTATTTATTTTTAATTTATCATAAATATGATCAGTTTAACTATAGATAAAGTTGAGAAATTGAAATGTAGAGCAGGACAAGAAAAAAAATCCCATATTCTTTTAAATTAACTCCTGGATAAGCATTAAATACCCTTAATATTGAAAGGTAGGCTCTATCGCCACCCTTAGATCCTCATGTAATTTGTCTGGCATGGACATGGATAACAGCACTTTTTATGTAACTTTGAATTCAAGCATATTCTGGGGTGGGGGGAGTACTGTGGTCCACAGCTTGCTTACTGTTATTTATTTAGGTATGTATATTTAAAAATAAGGACTATTCGAACACAAACTTAAGAGGAAAATAATATGTAACTTTCTTCCTAAAGTACATTTATATCCAAATTTTATGTACAAAGAAATTTGTTTTAAAAGCTGAAATGTCCTATAGATTAACAGTTTTTCATTGAAATAACCTGAGTTGGACAAATTGCTGATGGTCTGAACTCGCATTTGGGGAGGCTTCCATTGAGCCAGAGGCTGTTCTAAGCAGTTTGCCCATTAACTGATGTAATTTGCATAGTCACCCTCTGGGAAAATCCATCACACAGGTGAAGAGACTGAGGAAGCAACGCATTACCTGGCAGATCCAGAATTCTTTTCCAGCTTGTCCATCTCCAGAAACTCCTCCCTTTGAGTCCAGAGGGTTTTTGTTTGTTTGTTTCATAGCCTGGGGAATCTCCTGACTCCTTTCCCAATTTCTTTTTCCCACTCCATGGTACCCTTGCTTTTTTAGAGGTAGAAATTCTGGAGGTTATATGCATACTTGGGTACAAATTAATAATTTATGTTAAGAAAAAGTAGTCAATTCCATTGCTAGGCATCTATCCAGAAGAAAAAAATAATCACTTAATCATAAGGACCTTTGCCATAGGACATTCAGTGCAGCTCAATTCACAATTGGCAAGATATGGAATCAACCCAAATCCCATCAACCCATGAATGGAATAATAAACTGTGGTATACGTATAACGTGGAATACTATTCAGCCATAAAAAAGATGGAGATGTTCCATTTCATATTAATCTAGATGGAGTTGAAGAACACTCTTCTGAGTAATGTATCACGAGAATGGAAAATCAAGAATCCAATGTACTCAATAGTAACATGAGAACAGTAGATAAACAACTATAAGCCCACATAAGAGAAAAACACAAATTCAAGTGGGGGTGGGGGTGTAGAGGAGAGAAGGGGAGAGGGGAGGAGAGCACAGGAGAGAGATTGGTGACCTCTCACCTAATGAGCACACAACATAAGGGTATACAGTACAGCCCCCGGCTGATGGACTCAACTAAAACTTGAACTTTACCCCCAAACGCAAACAATATAACCTATTTGTACTTTCATTAACCTGAAATTTTTAAAAGTAGTCAGCAAACGAATGTTAGTAATAAATGCTTTTTTTATACAAAGGAAATCATGGATATACATTACTAATAGAATTAATATTTCTTCTTGATATAAAGATTCTCAGTGGAGGACATTAGAGTTAGAAATATTAGATTCTTTAAAATTAGAAACTGCAAGTTTTATTTATCCTATGACATAATTAAACCATTATATTTGCCAGTATATTTGTGACTTTTTAACTTTTAGACATTAAATTTTAAATAGATCTGACACAGTGGCTCATGCCTGTAAATCCCACCCCTTTGAGAGGTCAGGCAGGAGGATTGCTCAAGGCCAGGAATTTGAGATTGGTCTCTGCAAAATAGTGAGACTCTATTTCTGCAAAAGAATGAAATATTAGCCAGACATGGTAATCAATGGGAGGCTGAGAAAGGAGGATTCCTTGAGCCCAGGAGGTCTGGGTTATAATGAGCTGTGATCATGCCACTGCCTCCAGGCTCAGCCCAACTCACAAACCAACCAACCAACAAACAAAAATTAGCATAATTGGCAACAAAGTGAGCGTTCCTGAAAATTACATGGACTGGATTACCAGCAACTGACAATGCACATAAAGAGATGTGAAGATTGCTTTGTGATAATCAAGGAAATTTTGCATCAAACCTGCCTAATGAAACTAGTCTAGGTTATAGTTCGTTATAGTTATAGTCTAGGTATGCCAAAGGCAACATGGTTATGGTGAAATCTTTTTCTGTTCTGATGTATGTGTCAGATGGGTTCATAATAAGTAAAGACAATTTAAAAAATTACTCAGAACTTAATCAGTTGTTGGAAATTTTGTAGATAGATTTTCACATAATTGGCAAGTGATTCAGTTTGTTAATAAGTACCTTGCAACAAATAAACAGTTACACTTTCTAATTAAGTAACTAGGGTACTTGATTTTTAATGCGTATTTTTTCCTTTTTGGAAACCAGAAAGACCAACAGAAAATGATAAACATATCCACCATTTGATTCTGTTTTCTAACAGAAACACGTCTGTAATAAATCTGAGTAAATAGCAATTATTTTAACAATTGTTTAGTGAATTAAACTTAAATTTGCTTTATTCATTGCACTAATTGGTAAGTTGTTTTTTATCAGACATTTCTTGTTTTATATTGGCTATTAATTAGCACTCTTTTTACTAAAAATATCTCCAAAGTAACAAGTTTCATGTCTTGCTTCTTTCATGAATCATAGGAACTGAAGTATATAAAATTTTCCAGTTTTTCCTCATGGAAGTAAGGAATTAAGAAGGCAAAACTCCTCTTTAGTAGATGGAAACTTCATAACTCTCATAATAGGATGAATGAAATTTCCTTTCTATGAAAGGAAAAAAGGACTCACAACTGTGACTGTGATCTGGTGTGTTCAATCAAATCACATCAAGATGTGGGTGTGTTTTGTCCAAAAGACAATTTGCAACTAATGTAAAAAAGTAAACTTGTAAAATAACTATCAACAAATTTCTCTACTTAGAATAATTTTGTCACTTGCTCCTAAAAACTATGACTAAGGATCATGTGTATGTTTTTAAAGTGCAAAAATAAAATCATGTTACTTTGACTGTATTAACAAGTCAGGGAAATGTGTGATACATTGAAAAATTAATTTTTCATCCAAAACATTTTAAGATTATATGCAGTTGCCATAGAAAATTTTAGAAAAATCAATCTAATATACATTTTTAAGAATTTACTTACAAAAATATTAAAGAAATAACAGGTTTCAGATATCATTCTCTGAAATTAATTTGACAATTAAGATTGACACAAGAATAACTTTTTATATTTAATGCAATTATAAAATAAGCTAATTAATATTTAACACTGTTGGACTTCTAAGATGTTACTTATAAGCTAACATTTTCTATAATCATAAAAATATTAGTTACATTAGTATATATTTCCTCAATTAAAATGTTTCAACATTGTTCCATAAAATCATAATACATTCCTAAAGAAATTTTTCTGTTTGAATTAAAACTACTAACATATTTTCTTTCACATGACAAATAGATACTTAGGAAATTTAAAAGGGAAAGCACAGTGTAGAGAGTCCCCTTTGGAATGTATTTCTTAACTAAAAAGGTAGAATCTCTTTAAGCTCACTACCTGAGAAATGGTAACAAACTACTCACCATGCAAAGATGGTTAACTTGAGGAACTAGGCCTACAGCACAGATATGTAAATGTGGTGCTCCCTGGTCTATGAAAATTAGGTCAACTTCAGGAGATGGTCATTGTAGAGAGCTGGTCAAACATGGAGGTTTTTCTGTATTTTATGATTTGAAAGTTTGAAGTATAGATTGCTGAAGTATCAGTTTTAACAGATCACTTTTATCAAACAAATTTTGAATTGCCACTTACATAAACTTCAGTCAGTGCTTATTTCCAGAAGGAAGATACATTTTATTGTGCTAAAAGATATGAGGCCTGGGCTGGGTATGGTGGCTCATACCTATGACCCTAGCTCTCTGGGAGGCTGAGGCAGGAGGCACCCTTAATCTCAGGCATTCAAGATCAGCCTAAGCAAGAACAAGACCTTGTCTCTACTAAAAATATAATAATTAGCTGGGCATTGGGAAGGGTGCTCCTAGTCCCAGCTACTACCTCGACTGAGGCAGAAGGATTGCTTGAAGCCAGGAGCAGCAGGCTGCTATGAGCTAGGCTGACACCATGGCTCTCCAATCTGCGCAACAGAGTGACTCTGTCCCCCACTCCCCAAAATTATGTGAGGTCTGTGATGGTCACGTTTCTAAGTTTGGCTCCTGTATTAAAGTGTTAGGGCTGCAATAGCAAAATGCCATAGACAGGTGGCTTAAAAAATAATATATATATATATTTTTTCACAATTCTAGAGGCCAGCAGTGTGTGACCAGGATGGTTTCTTTCACCTTGGCATGTGTCGGGTAGAAAAAATTATAGCTTTTCCTCACTGATTACAAGTTTTATAGCTGATAACATCAAAAATAGATTGACAAGAAAAATGAATATGCGTTTATTTAATATAAGTTTTAAATGAGAGCCTTCAGAAATGAAGATGCAGGGGAAGATGAAATGTGTGTACTTTTATGGACAGTTGTGCTGAAGTAGAACCTGAGAACAAAATGGTAACAAACTTGGGGAAACTTAGCAAACAAATCCTATTTGGTCAATCTTTCTTTACATTCTTGTGTACCCTTCCTTTCTTCCTGATATAGATCAGGACACCATTCTTTTGAGGGTTTTCAGGCAAAAAGAAAGAGAGAAAGTCAGAGGACCTCGGTTTTACAGCCTGCTTGAGGAATGAAGGGCAGGAGAGGGCAAGTATGGCCTTCCTGGTTCTGCTATTTTCTCAAATGCCGAGGTGCCATATATTGGGGTAACATGTTTTGAGCCCCATTATTTCCCTATATAAAACTTCACCAAGAAGTTTCACAGTCAACAGACTGCAATATAACACACTGAATCAGTATCTGAAGTCCCAGAAATGGATCGACCAAGTTAAACAGTTTAAACAGTTGAGTCTTATTTGAGGAGGGAGTGTTGCAGGTGGCTTCCACCAAAACTGGGCCTCTGTATGGTGTGACCCATCAGCTATTTAATAAAAGGAGTTCCTATGGAAACAACAACAAAATGTTTATCATTAAAACCAACTACAAATTCAGATTTCGGGTCTAGAGAGAATCTAGTTGTAAAGATTTCTATATATTGGCTCTGAGCATCCCAGAAGTGTGAGGGTAGGCACCGGCAATTTGATTTTCTTAGTTTGCAGTTTGCATGAAGTGCTCTGGGGAATTCTCTCAACAGCACACACAGCAATTGGTACAAAGGTTGTCTATAGATAAACTCTCGTGATGGTTATCGGAATCTATATTAAGTCAACCAAGTTTTACTTTCAGAGATTCAGGAATAGAGAAGTTTAATTTCCAAGTGAGAAGCATGGCCACTTCGAATTCTTCTATGCCATAAGCTCCACTGGTTGAAATAAAGCCCTTCCTCTCATTAAAAAGAAAAAAGAAAGAAAGAAAGAAAATAATAGTAATAATTTCCCCAGAAAAATGAGGGAAAAGTTGAAAACCATAGTTTGTATAGTTGTGGCCAGATATTGGAGGAAACTAGAAAATTCAGGATTCTACTCAGATCACAGATAGTTTTTTTATAAATATCTCAAAAAATACATGAAAGAATGAATAGAATTAAAATCTAATGCCCACAAGCATTTATGTTGTAGTTTTTCATAAAATATATATATATGTGTATATATATATATATTTTTTTTTTGTAGAGACAGAGTCTCACCGTACTGCCCTCGGTAGAGTGTCGTGGCCTCACACGGCTCACAGCAACCTCCAACTCCTGGGCTTAAGGCGATTCTCTTGCCTCAGCCTCCCAAGTAGCTGGGACTACAGGTGCCCGCCACAACGCCCGGCTATTTTTTGGTTGCAGTTTGGCCGGGGCCGGGCTCGAACCCGCCACCCTCGATATATGGGGCCGGCGCCCCACCGACTGAGCCACAGGCGCCGCCCAAAATATATATTTTCTTTCTGCAATTATCCCACTTCTATCAAAGATAGTCAAACTGAAACTTAAGTGTTCGCAAAGTATTTTAGCCTAATTACTTACATAAGTGCCGTAGGAATTGTGATCAGCTACAGTGACATTTTAGTCTACTTTGCTGGAATTTTTAATAAGGAATCTCAGATCGGACTTTTAAAAGCTTCTTGAGGCTAAGAAGTCAAGCCAAATTATCACCAGGAGATTTCTTCTGCACTGCCTGTAGATGTGGGCAAATTTCACTCTTCTCAAGGTTCCCCCCAATACTCTGAGGTTTCTGTGCTTTCAAAGATGACATTCCTTACTCACCGGTAAGACGCTCACGTAATGAAACAATGTTTGGGAAACACAGATTCAAGGTGACCAGGGCAGTATTTTCCCAAGGGGCTTGCTGCACTTCATAAAGTCAACCACGGTTTCTTAACATTGTCTGGTCATATCTGAAAATATTCCAGTAAAGCCTTGGCAATATAACCAATATTTACAATCGTTTCGTATTTCAAGAACAGATTCTCTTGGTAACATACAAATAACTGTATTTTCACAGCGATAAAAATCCTGATGAATACTTTCCAAATTCTTCAGGGATCAGACGGGGGGAGAAAATTGCAACTTTTTTTTACGCATATTGACCAAATTGCTAAAAGCTTAAGAAAAATGAAAAAAAAAAAAAAAAGATTTTTCTTAAATATGAAAAACCACATTAAGGAACCAGTAATGATTCAGCAAAAAGTCACACAAATTATTCTCCTCGATTCATTCAGCCCCATGAAAGCATTTCTTGTTCTATTCCAACTCAGTAGTAGTTTCAGAAACTCATCATTTTTTTTTTTAAATCAGGTTTTGGGTATCCTTATTTAGTTGAATGGTGTGATCATAAACATTGAAAATCTGTATTCCAGAGCACTTGTCACAATCTTTTTCATAAATCTCCTTGAAGATGAAGCATTATCAGACTGGATGTGACAGGAAACACTTTCAAAGAATAATTAGAGTCAAACAATAAATGTCTGTAGTTGGCAAAAGACTTAAAATAGTCATGGTTAATTGTCTAATGTGAGTTTGTTATAATAATGATGTATCACGGGCAAAAAAAAATTTGTTCCTCACATGCCATACAGTATTTTGACATAACAAAATGATGACTGATAGCATTAACATATCAAATTTGGGGGAATTTTGGCCAATATTTGAAATGATAATATCAATGATAAGTATAATTTAAAGAATGGTTAGCATTACTTAATTACAATGTTGCCTGCGTAATTTAACATGTAAAAATAAACCTAATTGGCTTAGTGTATCTATTTTACAAAAAGAGAAAGTAAATTATTTTAAGATATACCAAAGTCTCATATGAAAAATACAAAAGTCGGTTCAAGGTTTAAAAAAGTCAACTTATAATTTAATTTGTGGAAGTTCTTACAAATGTCAAAAGGTTTAAAATACTTGATTAAATAGGATCATAGGTTGTGGTGAAAAAATATCAAAGTGACCAAAATTTCAAAGGCAAATAGATATATTTAGTTGTAAGTAGATCATTTAATATTGATAAAACTACCTTTTCTTAAATAATCAAAAGCATGAAGCATGGAAAAATTTTAAAATCTACAATCTTTATTTCCTAGTCAGACTACATAAAGATTACAAGCAATTTTCATACTTTCTCAATCAACAACAGACTACCATGACGAATGAGACAAAACTCCCCAAATCTAAATAGCAAAACCAAGCATAAAACCCTTTTTCATTTGGCAAAACAGTAAATTCTAACTTTTATCAGCATACCATTAAAAGTAAGGCTATTTTATAAAAAAATATTACAAATAAGTAAATCCATAGAATTATAGCCACTTTGACTACACAAGATTTTCTTTCAACATTCCTTTTCCACAATCTGTTTATAACTTTTTCCCATCAGCTTTGTTTCTCACTTTCATTTTTCTGTCTCATCAGGGAACAACCAGTCATTCTACCTCAATACAGAATTAATTACCCCTTTTCCTTAGCAAAAACCTACATCCTCATGCCTAATAATTTTCTAACTATAAATATACCTTATTTTCTTTGCATACATTTCTTAAAGAATTGTCTCCTTTATAATTTATAGAAGTTTTAATTCCTAAAGCAATTAGAATATTTAACCCTTAGTAAATTTAATTTCTAGTGAATATTTAGAAGTGATTATGACTTATTGTACCATCATTTATATATATGAACATTATTCATAATTCCAAGAAAACTTTGTTTCCTTGTATCTTTCTGTAAAATTTAAGAAGCTCAAATAAACTCAGTATTTTATATTATGTATAAATAACACAGACATTTAACTAATACTCATTACTTAAAGTTAGCATAACGTTAGAGTTATAATTACCAAAAGGATTTGAAAACACTTTTCAAACATAATCATATTTAAAACGTTTATTTATAACATTTATTTATAATGTTTTAAATATGATTAAATAATAGCATAGAAGCAAAGAAACCAAAAGTTAAACATGGTCTTCCCCATTTTTATTTACTTTTGAGTATCCGTCAATTAATTTTTGTTGTGTATTTTGCTCTTAGCTTGGAATTACAATTTTATAACCCCTAGTAGGGATAGTATACAATTGTTTGAATCATGAAGTTGTGTAGAAAAATGTTTATCTGCATTATATTTAATAATTCTGAAGGAATTTCTGTTTTTATTTTACCAACAATTTTATAACTACTTTTATTTATCAAAGTTATCCCAGAGCAAGTAAACTTAAAACAAAACTACAAACTTGGGTAAGTCTCTGTGGGTCAGCAAGTTCCAGGGATACTCGGTTTATATAAACACCTGTTTATCCCTAAGCCAATATGACAAGAACTTCTTTAAGGGATTTTATAAATTAATTTGCTAATACCAGCTGGAGGTAGAAAAAATTTACACAGAAGATACATACAAAAGTGTATAAACATAAAACACATTCAAAGATCTTATAGCTTCATTCCTAAATTTTAGTTATAAATCAGTAAAAGATAGTAACACAAACTCACTGCTTTATATCCCCTTATGCCCACTGACATGGTTTACGGTTTTATACTAATATTTGTGGAAAATGTTTTCTTGAAGACAGTAATCTGCTGAAGTTTATACTCCTAAAGGATAATGGTCAAGTTCTAGACGAGACAGAGCAGAAAATGAACATACCAAACGCAGGAAGAAAAGATCCAAGTTTCTTTAATGAGTTTTGTGACCTATTTGCCTATTATCACAGATCAATCTTATGGAGGCTGCAGACTAAGGTTCAGGCAAGTGCCTGGGAAGACACCTAGCAGCTCACTTTCTTCCTGGTCCTTTTCAGTGACCAAAACATCTGTCTGTTTCCAAATAGTATTTTATTTTCTTTTTAACTTCAGATGGTTGCTTTTGGAAAACTTTTGAGTCCCTTGAAAGCAGAGAGCCTAGAGTTCCAGTGACTGAGCGGCTAGGGTGGAAAAATATCCAGCAGGGTAGACAGAAAGATCCAGGAGGTAAACACTGAAGGGGGACATATCAGGGACTCAGGGAAATTTAAGGGCAGGTCTAAGCTGACAAAAAGAGAAAGTACAAGAAGAAGAAATGGAGAGACGTCCTACAGGAGCCAGTTTTGGAAAACGTTGAGTTTCCCATTGAGGCCAACAAAGTTCCACATTATCCTAAAAAAGTCACACCAAAAGGAAGGAAGTAGATGGCGGGGGCAGAGCTGTTAGTTAGCAAGGGCTTGAAAAAGACATTCAAGCTACTGAGGGTCCAGGAGAGACAGCAGAGAGTCTTCCGTGTGCACAGAGCCCAGGTACCATCCTTCAGCTAAGTCGATTTCTGACATTACTGCTCTTAAAAAATCCTCTGGAATACTTTATCATCACCTTTCAGCTGAGACAAAAAAAACACACTCCTGAAAGTGTTAAACTCCTGTTTTTTATTTTTGGAAGACCAAAAATAAAGTGACTCAGAATCAAAACCATGTAAGTCTTCATTGACTTACCCACAGACAAAAGAGATGTACTCAAAATACAGTGCAAAAAAAAATGCAGTCCTCCTGGGGTCCAGAACCACTCCCCAGAAAAGGCCAAGAGGGGAAAAAAACAAATAGATCTTTGCTGTTACAGGCAATTAAGATAAAATAGTGTCTCTGGTTTCTCATGGAACACAGGATGCCTCCAGTTACAGATCCACTAATCTGTGACACCAGTCAGATGGATAACTAAGAAAGGAATGTTGAGATGACAATAATTCCTTATCAACTGAGATTGCTTATTACAAATTCTCTCGAGAGCTGATACCATCAGAGAAAGTACTTTGTTTGGCTCCCTCCCTGGCAGAAAGCAACACTTGCACACACACACCCCACCCCAGAAGAGACTAGGGAGAATAATCTCATTGATCGTAAAGCCAAGCTCTCGGGACACAAAATCAGAAGAATGGGAAAGAGCTACTCAGATAGGGAAAGAATCAATAACTACTAAATATCTGAAAACCAAATTTATGCAAGAATGACAGCTCAAACAAATAATTTTTTTTTCCAGCCAGTCTGGATTTAGAAAGGAAGAGACAAGAAGAAAATTCACCTTTCATTCTAGACTAGGCAAGAAGTCCAGAGGACCTGGCCTTGGGGAGAATCATCACCTTCCTGCCTGCTTTGTGTTGGCTGTCCAGGTCTCCCCTGCAGGCTGCAGAAAGAGTGGGCTGGCTCAGTTGCTCCTTCTTGGGCACTAAAACTGTAGGAAAGAAAAACTGGTGTCTTTTCCTTACCCACTGCAAAGTTCATGGCTGAAACCCCTGCAGCAACAGGCAGGGGAACCGGAGAAAGGCATAGAAATTTATTTCATGGAAGCTTCACATGACGCTGAGACCTTCAGAAATGAAGACAACAAGCTATGGGAAAATAGTTCATGAAAATATTGGCAGACGTATAAATTGAAGACAGAAGAATATGATCTCTTGGCAAAAATTGGGGATAACTTGGCAAATCCTGTTTATGTAGATTCTTCTTTGCATCCCTCCATGACATTCCTTCCCTCCAGAAAAAGGTTTAGAACAGCTTTCCACACCCCAGTCCATGACGGCCTTCAAGATGGACAAAGGGAGAAGATTAAAGAAGTGACCTTCCTAGGTTTTATATCTGCTTCTTGGAAAAATAAGGAGAGAATATAAATGTTCTGCCTCAGTTGTTGTATTAAATTCCCAGATATCATATTTGAGCCAGTCACACCATCCTTCTTCTGTGTATGCATGAGTCCAAATTTCCTTTTATTGTGAAGACCCAAGTCCTATTGAATCAGGACCCACCCTAAGGACTTCACTTTAACTTAACTACATCTTTAAATACTCTGACTCAAAATACAGGCACTGGAAATTAGAATATCAGCATAGAAACATATGAATTTGGGAGACACACAATTCTGTCCATGAAGGTTCCCAACATTGTCTATGTGCCCTGCTTACATTCTCCCTGTAATTCCTTCCTCTTGAGTGTTGGTGAAGGTGCAGAAAATGATGGAATCTCAGTAGTTTGATTAGGTTACTAATCTGGTCTTTGAATTAATTAAAAAAAAATTCCTGTGTATACCTCACCTAATTGGGTGAGTTACCTAAAGGTAAAGTATCAGAGATAATCTCTCCTACTGGATTCAAAATATAAAAAAACTGCAATGTGTTAAGAGAACCTGTGTAGGGGGCCACATGGCAGCCACTTGGGGACGAAAGTGGCTCCCAGGTGATAAGGTAACAAGAAAATGGGATGTCAGCCACCAAGCCACAGGGAGAGTGCTCTGCTAGCAAGCATGTGATAGACCAGAGCCTCGGACGAGATGGAATCACCGCTCAAATCTCAGCTGGGTGAGAACCAGCTAATATGTATTCAGATCCTATCCCAAAAAAGGGATGACATAATAAATTTGTGTTGCTTTAAGATGCTAAGTTTGTGGTTGCTTTTTTGCATAGCAATAGAAAACTAATTCATGATCTAAAATAAAACACACATTGCACATAGTACTTTTATTGTAATTGATCTATTATCTATCAGCAATAGATATTTAAAATGAGAAAGTATTGTCCATCTTAGCTACCTGCGAATCTGAAGATACTAAGTATTTTATTCTCATATTTCGTTTTTAGGAGGAAAAAATATACTGTGCAATTGTGTTAAATTATGAAACACCTAGAACTCTGGAAAGCTGAGACAGGTGATTTGCTTGAGCTCTGAAGTTTGAGACCAGCCAGAGCAAGATTGAGACCTTGTCTCTAAGACAAGCCGTGCGTTGTGGCAGGTGCCTATAGTCCCAGCTACTCGGGAGGCTGAGGAAAGAGAATCACTTGAGCCCAGGAGTTTGAGGTTGCTATGAGCTGTGATGCCACAGCATTCTATCCAGGGTGACAAAGTGAGACTCTGTCTCAAAAAAAAAAAAAAAAAAAAAAATTATGAAACAAACAAATCAAGAATAAGAGACATTGGTCTTTACTGAACTCAATTTTTTATCATACGTTATAAAACCAATCAAAAAGGAAGTGTAAATAATGAAAATGTATAGAACATATGGAAGTGTACAAAACTGAAAATATAAAAAAGAAATGTTAATTAAAATTATAATTATATTTATAAATACATCAATGTAACTACAGACTAAAACTTAGAGATCCATAGACCAGTTAAAGAAAGACAGAGGATATTATTTAACATTTGCTCAATTATTTTTAGAACATGATGTGATAATCCAATGAATAATAATATAAAGTAAATATAAAGTTGAAGTTTTAGAAAAATGGGCATTTTTTTTTTTAACTTTTTAATCCAGTGTCTTAGAAAGTGAATTCAGTTTGGGATCTTTCACTGCTGTCCAATAATAGAATAAATATGACCACATCAGTTCTATGAAAAACAAAATACTCTCCATTTTTCTTCTTTAAGTAATAATTTTATAAAATATGAAATTACTTTACCTCTCATGTTCAGGGAAGAGCTCTATACACATGCATTTTGAGTTGACCTATCTGAGAACCTTATAGAGGACTTAGTATTCAATCATTCTCTCTTACGTTTTTGTGAGACTCTATTGTGAGTACAGATTATGTCTCTGACACAATCTGGTTTGAGTAAAGCCACATTAATCTTGTGGGATTACAGAAACTCACCCCACATTTTCCCCAGCCACACCAGGTTAGAGAGTTCATCTGTACACTGGATACAGAGCTATTTATTAGTTCCTGACTCAGGGACTCAAATCTCTCACCAACCACAATGAACTACTATCATTGCACTATATAAACACATCTTTCTATTCTAACCCCTCAAAGTTCTGTATAATCATACTTTTTAAAAATTGCTGACACTATTTGAAGCTTATTATTATTACTCCTTATTTGGAGTTTTTTTTTTTTCCTCCAAAGCAATGTTACACCTTTTTTTTTTTTGATTTTGCCTTTAACTTTATTTTGTTCTGGTAGGAGATTACTGGTAATAGTGAAATTGCCCCGTTTCATAGACCAACAAAGGGGCAGGAGGTGGTAACTGGAATAATGGCCCCAAAACTCTGTGAAGGAATAGTCATAGCTAAAGATAATGACAATAATCAGACACTGTCCCTTGTTTTCTTGACAATAATTAGTCACTGTCTTCATGTTTCCCTTTTCTTAATTGCTATTCTGGAGTCACACAGCTGGTGCTCATAAAGATTCTCAACTTTCCCCTTAGACATTATCACCTTTTCAAAATCTAAAGGTAGGTTCTGAGATATTTCCAGGCTCTCCATCCCAGTGGACCAGGTGACCCACCTAGACCAGTGGCCCAGACCAAGAATCTGACTCAACTGGAATTGTGACCCAAGGCACCGAAGCAACACAAGAAGATAATTTCTACACCCCTACCATTTTCCAAGGACCTAGACATGTAATAAACCTTAATTACCTAATCCTTTGCCTGCTAAACATACTTAAAAACCCTATCTTCCCAATTTCTTGGGGCAGTGAACTTGAGACATTCCTCCTGTCACCCTGCTTAAGACTCGGCAAAAACGAACTCTTTCTCCCTTGCAACTCCGACTGTCTTCATATCCTTGCTCTTCTCTGTACAAGGGACAATAAAACCCTGCTGAGAAAAAAAATAAATAAATAAAATAAAATAAAAAAATAAATAAAAGTAAAAAAAAATAAATAAAACTTCCTAGGTAGGAACAATAGTTATGTAGATCGTTACAATGTCTTAGAAATTAATACACCTTTAAAAGCTATTATATTAAGATTATAAATTTTTAACATTCTTTTCAATATTATAATAAACATATATGAAGGAATGACATATGATTATACATAATACATCAAGACACCAATTTATTATTCAAGTCTTTAATTTCTCTTATTAATGATTTTGTCAGAGCCACAATTTCCATTATATTTTGCTATATTAATTGTGATTTTTTCCATTTTTTTCTTGGTTATCTTAAATGACAATACTCTGCTACATTAGCTACCACTTTTTTCTCTTTTATAACCTTGTGTTTACATGTGTTTTTTTTGCCATTTTCAAAGTAAAGCTTTATCTCAAGGAAAGAGTGTTATAATCAAATTGTAAAATCTTAGCTTTGGACTTCAAATGCAAAAGGCTAGACAAAAAAAATAAGAAATATCCAGTAAAATATGTAAAGGTGGGAGTATTTCTCTCCTGATAATGGAGGATAAAGATTCTCTGGGCTGAAAAAGTAAAAAGAGTTAAGTAGAAATCAAGAGTTATATTCTCTTGATTTTCTGTGTATCTTAAATAAGGGAATGCACATTTAAATTTTATCCTAGTGGAGGGGGAAAGATGTATAGTCTATTGAAAACTTTACATGTGTTTGAGGCATCTGAGAGAAGATGGTCAATGCAGCTATGAAGGAGAAACAAGAGGTTACGGACGCCTGCGCAAGCTGAAGATAAGGCTTCATTTATTGTGTGGACAGATATACTTGGCCTCATACCACTTTGTGGAGTTTCCTGGTATCCACTGTGGACCCAAGTAAATGCCTGAGACAAGAATCTCCATCAATGGAGTGTATTAAACCAGCTTGAGGATGCCTCTGGGAAAAACACAAACTGCTGATGGGCTTTGGCCGTTTTTTTCTGAAGGGGAAGTTGGAAGTTCAACATTTTAAAAGCAAATACAGAGAAGGAAAAAAGGGGGAGAGGGAGATATTGAGACAAAAAATGTGTCTTCCAAAGCCCAGGAATCTACATTTTATATTAAATAAGGGGAAATTACGAAGGGGAAATGGAGCTAAGGAAGTTCCAGTCCCTGGGTGGGTGGAAGAGAGTCTGATTCTATCTTGTCTCTACTTCCGTTACCTGTGAAGATAAACTTGCAATACACTGTTAGTGTGGAATCAAATAAACCTTAGTTTTTGGTGCTATAAATTGTTATTATTTGCATATCTTTTTCTTATAAGAGATCAGCGAGGAATTTCCTCAGTGATTGATCTGTGGGGCCCGTTCTCCACTGGTGCCTTAGACTGTCACCTTCTCCTTTGCATGAGGATGTGCAGGTGAGTGGCCTTGGGACTTGGGTTTCTTTTACATAACTTTGACATGAGAAGCCCCCAAATGATTTCCATAAGGCCCAGAGAGAGAGAGGCATAGGAGCAGCAGGTGGAGAGGACTGGGCCTAAAGAAGTCTCAAAAAGAGTATGGCTTTATGGGTGGCACCTGTGGCTCAAAGGAGTAGGGCACCGGCCCCATATACCAGAAGGTATGGATATGACACATCATATATGTAAACGTACACATATATGTGACATATATATATAAATGTACATATATGTGTCATATACATATATATCTGTATGTATATTTTTTCTTTGTTTACATTTTATTTGCATGTATTTTTAGTTGTATAACTACATATGCACCTGTTTTGCGATCTGAGATTTCAGTCATTGATATATGCATATATGTAATTTATTTTTAATCCAAAATTTCTTTCCTCAAAAGAAAAGTTTAATGAATTTCCAATTATTTTACAGCTAATTTATCTAATTGTATTTTCTTCTAATGTCTAGAATTTCTTTTTATGTTTTTGTTAATTTATGTCCCTCTAGATTAAAATTTGACTATATATTTTAAAATACTTGTTATTTTAATTTACATATACATTTTTCTATATTTAAAGTTGCAGAAAATAGAATCCCCATTTTTTAATTGTAATGATTTACATAAAATATTACCTTTTGACAAATTTTCTCACATATGAGAAAAAATAATTTCTTTTCCTTACTCTAAGTTTCCTAGAAAATATTCTACAATCTGAAAGTGTGAGATGTTTATGGTTTTGAATACTTAATGTTATTTTTAATTGCCTTTTACTTAACAACCTTTCTGCAAAATTTTATCTGATATTTGTCTAAATGCAAATAGTAATATGTATTTAATAGAAATTATGTTCTTGTATATTATATTGCTTTTATTACTTATCAGTAGCCATAAATATGCACACGTATGGCGACTGGTAAGTTATATATAAGTTACATATATATATAGAAAGCTGAAATGTAAATTGATGTTTTTTTTCTTTGAAGGTGGAGATAATCTACTGTTACTGCTCTTGTTGATTTTTCTTTCTCCAGGAAGGTTATGCACAAGACTCTTTTTATCATCAAATTTTGTATTGGCTAGATTATAACTAAGTGTATTTTCCTTGTGATAAATTTTGCCTAATAATTGGTTAACTTTTTTAATATGAAAAATTATATTTTCCTTTAGCTTATACGGAATCTTCAGCATTTGAAAGAATGTTTTTATAATGTAATTGTTACCAAATGTTTACTACTTGTACATGGGGTCTTATCAGTGAGAAAAAAAGAATGAGGACTAATGGTTTGAGGAACAGGAAAGAGAAGTTTATTAACTTTCTGGCAAATGAGGAGGGCAGTGTAGAACATTGCTTTACAAATGAATAAAGGGGTACAAGGTGAAAACTGTGGTAATGGCCTAAAACTCTGAAAAGTCATAACCCTAGCTGCAAATAATGATAATAATCAGCTACTGTCCCCCTGATTGCTTCTTTGTAATTGCTACTCTGGAGGCACATAGCTGGTAGCCATAAATATTTTTACTTTCAAGTTGGGAGAGGGCAGAACAAAATGGCAGACTAGAGACATCTCCTTGCCAGTTACTTGTGGTAAGACAGGGGAAAGTGGTCTTCATCCAGCTGGGGGAATCTGCACAGATTCGTCATCCTGGGGGGCACAGTGAAGCAGCATGAGATTTCAGGAGCCAACTTTGAGGTTTGGAAAGAAGGCAGTTGCTTGTATGGCAGAGGGCAGCCAGTTTGTTGGCTCTCCCATGGAGGTCTGGGGATGGGGAAGGGTTGTCCTGCAAGTATTTTGATTTTGGACTGGGCTGCTTGCTGGACTGTGTCCAGCACATGGGGTTGAACACCGAGCAGGGTGGTTTTCCCATTGCTTTGGTTGCTGGCAGGGCCATGCCATTGTGGGAAGACGAATTTGGGATCCTACTGCATGACTAACTCAGGTGAGCCCGCTGAGCTGTACTGGCCCTCCCTGGGGTGAGCTGAGTGGCTCCAGCACCCACCAGGAAGGCCACTTTGTTGTCAGGGGTCACATCTGATGGTCCTCTTGGGAAATCTGGTGAGAATTTTGGGACCCCAGTACAGTAGGGACTGAATGCTGACAAGCAAACAGGCCCAGACAGAGGGCAAATAAGTTGGGAAGAGAAGATCTAGTCTCCTTTGTAACAGAGAGCAGCTTCTGAACTCCATCATATATAGTAAATGCAGTGTATGTTCTCCATCTGCTAACACCATAGCACCACCTGGCTTGTGGGAAATATATAAATAAATATAAATACATTCACACACACACGATTATACATTGTTTTACATTTTTTGCTTCTTTTTTCAATATTTTTCTTAGTATTTTTTCTTTTTGTTCCCCCTCTTTTGTTGCTGCTGTTGGTTAGCTTTTTCATCTGGTTGTATACTTATTTTCATTTTTACTTTTTCAATACAAAGGGCACTTCCTTTTTGCCATGTTTTCTTGGCCCCTTTAATTCTTCCTTTCCTTTTTTTTTTTCTCTCTCTCTCTTTTAGTAGAAGTTTTTTTTTTGCATTTCTCATCATGCCCACATAAATTTCTCATACAACAGCTAAGATATCCTTTTTATTCACCTCTTCTTTAACTTATACAATTAGACTCTTAATTTTTTATCTATTTTTATTATATTTTTCATTTTTTTTTCTCTTCTCTGAGTGTTCAGGGGTCACAGCATTAGTTTGGCTGGGAGGAAGGGGTGTAATCACAGCATTGGCCTGGATCAAAGGGGCCACAAGCTCACAGTCTTCAGGGTTCTCATAGCTTTGGCTTTTGGAAAGTAAACATTGGTGGGTTCTGATGGTGACATACTGCTGCTTTCTTTCTATATTTGGCAGTGTTGGGGGTTTGCTTTTACCCAGGCTGGTAAAGAGCTTGCAACTTTGAGGGACATGTCCAGACTGGCTTCCCATGTCCTTGAACAGCAGGTGTAGTTAAAGCATTCTGACGAACACTACCATTTCTACTATCACTTTCTTTCTCCCTTGTGGTCCATTTTTTCTTGTTTTCTTCAATTCTTTCCTTCCACCACCACCCCCTACTTTTTAATTCCTTTTTATCTTCTTTTCTTTCCTTCTGGCCCTTTACTCTTACTTTTCTTTTGGCCTTATGCCAAAAGGCCATTTCAAACCTAAGCTCTGAGACAAAGTAATTTAAAGTGAAGGAGGGAGTGAGAAGGGAAAAGTAGGGAAAGTAAGTCAACAGGAAGAAAACACATATGAGAAGGAATCAATAGAAAAATTCTGGTAACATGAAAAGCCAAAACACAGGAATCCCCCCAGGAGATCATGAGATAGCTACCACAGAGGATTCCACCTATAAAAAAGTAATGAAAATGGCAGGAAGGGAATTTAAAATTTGGATGGCAACAATAATTAAGGAAATGGATAACAAAGCAGAAAAACAGAACTGAAAAATGGATAAGAGATACGAAGAATATACAAAGGCTATCGCAGCCCTTAAGGACTTACTGGAATCAATCAGGGAATTTAAAGATGCAATAGAAAGTATCAATTACGAACTAAACCATGGACAAGAAAGAATGTCAAAGCTAGAGGACAAAGATCTTAAGCTAACCCATTCAGTTAAAGAGGCAGAATAGAAAACAACAGAAAAAGGAGAATATTTGCTCAGAGAATTAAGAGACTACCTGAAACATTCAAACATATGTATTATTGTATCCCAGAAAAGGAAGAAGAATGTCTCAAAGGAATAGAAGCCCTGTGGGGAGATGTCACAAATGAAAACTTCTCAAGCTTCACTGAAGATTCTGAAACATTCATTTAAAGGTACATCAAACTTAGTGTCATCTCAACTCAAATAAAACATCATCAAGACACATTGTAATGAACCTGTCCAGAGTCAGGATGAAAAAGAAAATTCTGTAAGCAGCAAGGAGTATGCACCAGTTGACTGACAGGGGAAGATCCATTTACAGTGGCAGAGAACTTCTCAGCTGAAACTTTCCAAAGCCAGAATAAAATGATAGGCTACTTTTAATCTTATTAGACAAAATAATTTGCAGCTTAAATTCCATATCTTGATAAATTAAGCTTCAAAATCGATGGAGAAACCAAATCTTTTACTGATATGCAAACATTAAAGATATTTGCCACAAGCAGATTAGCTCTACAGAAAATACTTAGACCTATTCTCCACAATGACCATCACAATAGACTACCAGCAAAGTAAGTACTTAACAAGTAAAGGACAAAACCTGGCTTCTACATGGTTCAAAGGATAAAACTAAACAATGGACATTCACAAAATAAGATGAATAGAACTCCACCACACTTATTAATTCTCTCAATAAATATTAGTGACTTCAATTCCCCACTGAAGAGGCACAGGCTTGCTGATTGGATAAAGAAGCATAAGCAATCCATATGCTACCTCTGGGAAACACATCTAACCTTGAAGGACAAAGCAAGACTTAGGGTAAATGTTTGAAAAACAATATTTCAGGCAATTGGAAACCGGAAGAAAGGAGGGGTCACAATCTTATTCTCAGATACAAATAAATTTAAAGCACCTAAAATTAGAAAGACAAAGATGGATACTTCATACTGGCCAAGGGAACAATACATTAAGAGAACATTTTCATTCTAAATATTTCTGCACCCAACATAAATGCTCCCAGATTTATGAAACAGACCTGAATTTTTCTGAACAGGATAACCTATGACAGCATAATAGAAGGGGTCTTAACATTCCTCTGACAGAATTGGACAGATCATCTAAACAGAAACTTAATAAAAGATACAAGGGACTTACATGCAACTCTAGAACAAATAGGCTAAATAGACATATACATAACACACCATCCCAGAGCTAAGGATTGTATTCTTCTTGTCAGCCCATGGAACATACTCAAAAATAGATCATATCCTAGGTCAAAAATCAAACCTCAACAAAATCAAAAGAATTGAAATTATACTTTGTATCTTCTCAGGCCAGAAGGAAATAAAGGTGGAACTCAATACCAACAAAAATTTTCATCCCCACACATAAGGCATGAAAACTACCCAATTTTATGCTGATAGGTGGGTATAAGAAGAGAAAAAGGTAGAAATCATTGAATTCATCAAATATGACATGGAAGCTACAAGTTACAAAACCTGTGGGATACTGCAAAAGCAGTCCTAAGAGAGAAATTTATCTCATTAGGAAGTGCAATTAGGTAGGATAATATAAATGGCATCCAAATGGGGGAAGAGGAGGTCAAACTCTCACTCTTTGCTTACTATATGATCTTATTCTTAGCAAATACTAGAGATTCAACCACAAGACTCCTGCAAGTGATCAAGAAATGCTATAGTGTCTCAGGGTATCTAAACTATATTGACTATTTTTTCATTGTAGTTTTTCTCTCATTTCTGTTTTCTTTTACATAAGCAACAAATTGATATTATCATGATATTACAAATTAAATAGTATAAATAAAATTACTGTTACTCCTGGATTAGCCTCAATTCTCAAAACATTCTCTTTTTTTTCTTTAAAATACAGGGAAATAATTATTTGGGAAGTTCCATATATGAATCAGAGTCTCCTAGCCTTTAAAAATACGGAAAGTCATTTTCAGTATTGTCTAAAGGTAAGCAGAAATGCATGAAGGGCCTATTTTTGATGATTATAAGCCATAATTTATATACAGAGTGTCCCTAAGGTGGCACATAAAGTCACCATAAGTAGGGAAAATGGGAAATTATAGATAAATGTACCTTTATTTACAAAATATGTGCAATATATTCTCTACATGTTGGCCACCTCTAAATGGCTAAATGTAAAGGTACATTTAGCTATAATTTCCCATTTTCCTTTCCTATGTATGGTTATTTTGTAGCTGACCTTTGGGACACCCTGCATTGATCTTATGGAAGAAGGTATAACGTCCTAGAACACAGTTAAGATAAATATAACGCAAAGGCTATTTTTGCATGATGTTTAAGTGCTATGTTTGCATTGTATCTAAGAAGAATCCATTTTCAATGACATTTTCTAAGTTTTTATTTCCTAGGTTTTCTGCTTAGTGCCCTGAAATTTGTGGTTTAAATATTTTGACAGGGAAACATAAATTAGTTATGAACTAATTTATTGGCTCCCATGAATGACACAATTGACCTTAGGCTAGGACTAATTGGGAGACATACCCTTGGGCTTTAAGCAGCAGACATCCTGGCAGAGGCTCCAAAAGCCTGATCGGAGTAATTAAAGATGTGATAGGACCAGCTGTTTGAGGGGGGAAAAAAGGAAAAATGAAAAATCTCAATTGGAGCTTATTCACATATAATCATTACAAAACTCTTCTTTTGTTACAAATTAAATTTAGTACATCAGTTCTATTCTCCTCACACCCTTTTTTCCCCTAAGTGTTATCTTTTTGTGGTTTATTTTTGTCTTAAAAGATTTTCTTTTTTGCCCTTTCGGGAGTATTTCAGTGGATTGGAAAGCAGGGGTGTCAGAATTTAGCTCGGGAGATGAGTTGTTAATTGTAGCTCATTATACTTTTCCTAAGGTTCTGTGAGATGACATTGCCCTCAAATTTAGTCTAAAAAAGTCCTTGACTATGTCAACAACATCAGTCATCAGTCAAATCCAACTCCTTCAATAATGTAGCTTAGGGCATAATCAGTATAACATTCAGTGTTGTGTTGTAACTTGGGTATGAGGAAAATATTTTCCATGAAATCAATCCCAACACAGAGAAGAAATCACTTTAATAAAATAACATTCTAGTCATTTCATTATTTGATTCAGAAATTCTATTAGTCTGCCCAAGCTTCCATAACAGAAAACACAGATTAGGCAGCTTAAAGAACAAATTTATTTTGTCACAATTCTGGACCTTAGAAGTCCAAAATCAATGTTCTGGCAGGGTTTGTTTCAGATGGAATTTTGCATTTGACTTGTGGAGAGATAACTTCTGGCTGTGAACCCACATGGCCTCTTCTCTATGAATCCACAGAGAGATAGATCCCTGGTGTCTGCTTCTAAGGACATCATCCTACCTGTTTAGGAACCCATCATTATTAGGTTATTTAACTTTTATTATCTCCTTAAAGGACCTATCTCCACAAATAATCACATTGGAGTTAGTATTTCAACACATGAATGTTGAGGAAATATAATTCAATTCATAACATAGGTGATATTAACAATGTTTATTTTATTTTATTGTATTTTATTGACAGTGCCTTGCTTGTTTCCCAAGCTGGAATGCAGCAGTGAAGTCTTAATTCAGGGTAACCTCAAACTACTGTGTTCCAAGTAATTCTCCTCCTCCTCAGCCTCCTGTGTAGCTGGGACTAAAAGTGCTCACCACCACAGATCCAGCTAATTTTTAAACCTTTCTTTTTTTTTTTTTTTTTGTAGAAATGGGGGCTAGCCATGGTTCCCAGGTTGGTGTCAAACACCTGATTTCAAGCAGTCCAGGCCTCTGAAATGCTTGCATTACAGGCATGAGTTACCACCCTCAACCAAAATATTTTACAATTGAATTATTATGGCACCACTACTCAGAATGGGGTATAGTAACGAACACAACAGTGGTGTGAAAGCCACAGTAAAGTCTGTATAAACTGATTTTTATTCTAAGTAGAATTAGTTTATTGACTGACCAAATAAGTTTTGGCCTTATTAAGCCTAAATTTGTCTATTATCATTAAAATTATAACCACATTATCTCCTTAAAAGCAATATTTACTTCTACAAACTTAAAACTTATCAAGTCTAATACACAAAACCTTGTGTATAGTACAATAGTAATAACTGTAAGGCTTCTCAGCTAGATGTCACTATAATCTACAGGTAATAGACATAGTCGTCAAAATGATTATTCTTGGCAAAAATTTAACAGTATCAATGTGCTTTACATGAAATGCATACAATAAGGAAGCTCTAATTCCTTTTCATTAGTTGAACATCCAACCTTCTAATTAAAAAGTAACATCTTCCTGTTACTAATATAGCTCATACTATTACCGTCTCTTAGAATAGGCTTTGTAATTTTCCTTTTCTTGGGTTTAATATGATCACTTCAGCAAACTCAATGCATTTTCCATTTAAATTTTCAGCAAAGTATGCCAGCATTTCTTTGCAAGTTTAGGAAAATATCACATTTAAGAAAATACAAAAATATGCAGATGCTTAAACATTGTGATATTTTAGCTGAGCATCTAATTCACGTATCTTACAATTATCTAATTGTATCTAATTCACTTATCTTACAATTATCATTATCTTACAATTACCATAAATCCTACTTTGTAATGCTTCTCTGTTTAGAAGATTTTAATAATAGCATGCAGTGGTGATAGTGGACTGTCGAGTACATCTTTAACAGTTAAGTTTATAAGAATTTGCCATTAAAATGGATTTTTTAACATCTGCCTAGCTCAAACCAGACTGCCAGCAGAGAGAATAAAGCTGTGGTAAGTGTCAAGGAGAGTAATCATGTGCTATTGAACCACCGACATAGACCATTAAATTTGTGGAATGTTGGTTGAACGCTGTGTCTCCCGAGGTAGATCTCTGGACTTTAGTTCTTGGTCTTGCAATTATAGATGGCTTCTCTGCATATCCATAGATTCCAATTCCATGGATTCAACTAACTACATTGAAAAGTGCGTTTCTTCTATTTTTGAAAAATAGAAAGACAATCATTTGAAAAAAAGTGTGTTTCTTCTATTTTTGCTTGTCATTATTTCCTAAACAAAAACAATGTTCTGTTAACAATATTTACATAGCATTTACGCTATCTTAGATACTGTTAAGTAATTTAGGGATGATTTAAATTATATGGGAGGATACGCATAGGTCTATGCAAATACTACACCATGTTATATAAGGTAATTGACTCTCAGATGATTTTGGTATTTAGAAGAAGTCCTGGAACCATTCCTCTTTCACAATACTGAAAGACAGCATTAACTGTGTATCCTAGGATGAGATTTTCTCCCTCATAAAGGAAATTTATGTATAAAGAGAGGACCTCTGTTTGGGTCATTATTGTTATTGTGTACATCAGCTCTCTGTGACCATAAGGAAAGCCTGAAGATGAAAACATGAAATGTGGACCAAAATCTCCCATTTATACCTCACACTGACCCAAATCTCATAACCTCCCTTCATGGCAACAGAAGAAAACAAGCAAAGTACAATTTAGCATTTACTTAACCAGGTACTGAACAGTTGTCACATGTCAGGCAATGAGTTAGGCAGTTGGAAATGTTATTTCTCTTAGTCCAAACATCATACAAACAAGGAATGCACAGCTATCATCATTGCACAAACGTTCTCACATTTTCATCACAAATCATTGAAAGACACAGGCATTTTACAAAACATACTCCACTATTTTTATATGGAAATTGCCTTAACAACTTTGCCCAATTATTATATGTCTTTGTTTTCAATATAAGACAGGGTCACTATTTGTGTTTATTAGGTGCATTGTATGCTACACACTGGAGGAGACCAATGGGCTGTATGAGTGTTGTGGAACTTTAACTTGAACTAGAATGTGCCTGGGGGAGGGGGAGGGGCAGTGAGAGGAAAGAAGCAGGAGAGAGGAGATGGGAAGGGAAGGTTAGATTGGGAAAGAAAAACAGCAAGTCATTCAAATGCACTATTGTTGAATTTTGCTTATGGCAAGCCGTGAAAAAAGCCATATGTTGGGAAAGTCATTAAAAGTGGTCAGAATTCCTCTTCATAAATATTATAAATGTGAGAAAATAGTACAGAGCATGTAAAATATATAAACTGTTCAGAGTTCAGTAATTATAAATTGATTTGTCCTTTGAGATTAAAGTTGTTTTTTCCTACCTTGTATTTATAATAAAAACTCTTATTTTTATGACATTTACAAAAATCCAATTATCATTAATTACTTGGAAAAAAACAAAATTTGAAGTAACCAAGTTTAAGAGCAATATGTTAATGGCTTAATGTAAGTATGAGTTTCAATTTCCAAAATTAAAAATATTCAGAACCCATTTTTTTTATTAGTAAAGGAAAATAATCACCATTACCTAGACATTGGTTGAAAAGAAAAACTATATATGGAGCAATTAATTAATGACGTGTTATAAATATGCACATAGGGAAAGAGGTCAATTATTTAATATTTTTATTACATTGTATAATAAAGTAAAATTCTCTATATAAATAAGGATAGTGGTGTTCCTAAGTTTATGGAACATGCCATGACTCATTGTTCCATAGATTTTGCCCTATACATACTTGAGAAGGAAATGTTGTGACAGGAAAATGGTGGAACCTATAAACAGATGTGGGCTTTAGCAATTTCTCTTTCATCTATTAACTGCCATTGCAGATTAGGCAAGCTCACATACCCAGGTGGGTGTCACAGCCCTTACCGGCCCCTATGGATGGATCACCGCAGAAAGGAACCAGGCATGACACAGATTAGAAGTACAAGCTTGCAAGAGGCTGGCTAACTTTATTTTCAAGATAGACCAGAGCAACCTGCACAGTAGCCTTTTATTGAGACAGCACAAGACAACCTCCTCAGTAGCCTTTTATTGAGACTGCACAAGACAATTTAGGGGAGTATTAGACAATGACTGTGTGCCTAAGGATCGCCACGGGCTCTGGCTCTTTCTCTGCAAGGAGCATCTGTGGATGAATCGCCCGAGGGTCCACCCCCCAGCTGCAAATCATCTTGCTCCGAGGTCGTCTGGCTCTTGGTGTCCTCTGCAGCTGGGATCTTTGTTTTCCAAAACTATGACAGTGATATTCATTCAATGTCTTAGTCAGCTTGGGTTGATAAAGCAAAGTCCATAGAATAGTGAGGCTAATAAACAACAGAGATTTATTCTTTACACAGTTCTAGAAGATGCTGGAAGTCTCAAATCAGGATGCCAAATTCTCAAGTTCTGCTAAAGTCCATCTTTGAAGTTATAGATCCCTAAGGGGGTCAGAGAGCTCTCTTTGATCTCTCTTTATTATTAAACATCCCTATTACCATTTGTGAAGACCTACTCATCTCTCAAAGTCCTCCCTTCTAATATCATCACAATGGGGTTAGGTCTTGTGGGGGGATTCACACAATCAGTCCATTGCATCTAATAAAATATGAGAATGCAATGTAGGTGAAAGTATTTACTCGATTTACAACTACCAAAACTTTTTTTTTGGGGGGGGGGAAGAGTCTCACTTTGCCACCCAGAGTAAAGTGTTGTGGCATCAACATAGCTCACAGCAACCTCAAACTCTTGGGCTCAAGTGATCCTCTTTACTAAGCCTCCCAAGTAGGTGGAACTATAGGTGCCTAGTGCAACACACAGCCAGTTGTTTTTTGTTTTATTTTATTTTTCTTTTGCTATTTTAGTAGAGATGGGGTCTCACTCTTGGTGAGGCTGATCTTGACCTCCTGAACTCAACAAACCACCTGCCTTAGCCTCCCAGAGTGCTGGGATTACGTGCATGAGCCGCTGCGTACCATCCCATATATATTGATTTCCTTTCTTCTGTTAGATCATATGACCCAAAGACACTAATATCTCTCAAGATTCCTTCATCGCTTAATTTTAGTTATTAGTGAAGAAGAAAAAAGAAACTATTATTTTACAGATTTTTCTGCCTGGGATTATACACAAAGCTTTAAATATTACATCCACATCACTCAGCATTCCTAAAAGAAAATATTCATTTTTTTCCTGTCCATTAAGATCTACAAATGTAATGAAATTTCCAAGTTTAGCCAAAAAATTATCAAAGTAGGAGTCACTTCACCCATTAACTTCAGATCTGCTATCTGTAATTTACAATGCCTTATCATCTAAGCAGTAGATTTTTTTGCTTTCAAAAGGAAGAAAATATGGGTGCACAGTTGCATCACAGTAAGGAGGATTAAAATTTGTGGTGTTGTATAATTGGCAGAAGAGGGAGGATATCAATGAAAGAGTGAAAGCAAAGCATTTTCCATCAGAAACGCTGCATTTTATGTATTAGAAGTGATCTAGGAAGGTTAAACATTGTAGAAGTTGTATGCCTTGGAAACCATTCTTTAAGTATATTATGGGAGCACTGGTGTGCATATTTCTTGGTATCAAAATAACATGAAAACCCCTCCTACCCTGCATGTGTTTTAGTAGGAATCTAGCTTGATTCTATCAGTGAAATTCAGTAGCTATTCAACCTTCAAAATGTTAGTAAATAGACTCATTACTTTGAATAATATTAATAACTTTAGCCACTTCTCTTATAAACCTCCTTACCTTAGAGGAAATTAAAGCAAGATTACTAGAAAGATACTATGCCGTTTTCTTATCTATAACAAAATATCTTTCACTGTTTTTGAAACAACTCTATTAGAACTTAAATTTATTGTTGCTTAACAAATTTTTGGAATATTTTTCCTTGAAAGAAGTCTGTGTTAAATACATTTAGGAAAGCTTTATCATCTTTAATTATTTTAAGACACTTTTGACTTAGTAACTTTTAAATCATCAATTATTTGTACAGACTTTTTCACACATAAAGATAGCTACTGCTTTATTACACTATTTATTTTATAAATATAACATAAATACATGAGAGAGAAATTAAAATGCATAAAATACACGCAACTTAAATAAATAGATTATAAGCCTAAATGCAAAAGCTGAAATCATTAAATTTCTGTGCAAAAGATAGGAGAATATCATATGACCATGAGTTAGGAAAAAGTAACTTAGGGTAGGATACAAAAAAAGCAGAAATCATAATAAACAAACAAAAAGATGAATTTGAGATAATAAAGATTTAAAACTTTTGCCCTCAAAAGAAATCATGAAGAAAATTTAAAGGGATTAGACTGAGTGGAAATACTCATAGTACAAATATTTTGGGAAAAAACTTAATATTTTAAAATATAAACTTGGTAAATGTAGAATGTAAATGTTTTGGCACCGTAACTGAGATAACGCCGGAAAGGCTATGTTAACCACTGTGATAAAAATGTGTCAAATGGTGTATGAAGTGAGTGTATGATGCCCCATAATCATATCATTGTATACAGTTATGATTTAATAAAAAAAATAAAAAATAAAAAAAATAAAATATGAAAAAAAAAAAAAGAAAAGAATTACTTTTTTTTTTTTTTTTTAGACAAAGTCTTGCTCTGTTGTCCCAGGCTAGAGTGCTGTGGCAACAACCTCAAACTTTTGGACTCAAGCAATCCTCTTGTCTCAGCCTCCAGAGTAGCTGGGACCACAGATGCCTGGCATGATACCCACCTAGTTTTTCTGTCACTCTTTCTCATGCTGATATTGAACCCCTGAGCTCAAGCCATCCACCTGCCTAATACACCATTGATGATAGGACATCATTTTATCTAAGTGGGATGTTTATGCCCACATTTAAAGATAACTAATCAAAATAATGGCATACAATTAGTAACAGAAGGTATTACATATTCAGCTAGAATTCTATGTTTTGAAAAAAATTGGATTTCAAAGTAACTACCTCAAAGCCCTGATATTGTAAGATACAGGTTGATGAGGCACTTGAAAGAATTTATTCAGGGCAGTGCCTGTGGCTCAAAGAAGTAGGGCACTGGCCCCATATGCTGGAGGTGACGGGTTCAAACCCAGCCCCAAACAAAAACGGCAAAAAAAAAAAAAAAAGGAATTTATTCAAACATTTGAGTTAAGTCTTACTTTTTATAAATTATGGACCTTCTAGGAAGGTGAGTAAGGGAGGGGAAAAGGAGAGAAAAAAATAGAAAAATAATGAAATAGTGTTTATTAATTTTCCAATGAGTTCTCCGTGTTTGTATCTGGTAGTTAATTGAAAGATTTCCAGTGGTGTCAAAGGAAATAACATGTTTTTACACAAGGTTGTAAATGAAGTTCACCTTTTTTTGCGGGGGCGGGTTCAGGTTCAAACCCGCCAGCTCTGCTATACGGGGCCAGCGCCCTACTCCTTGAGGCACAGGTGCCACCTGAAGTCCACCTTTTAAATTAGTCCCCTGAATGTTGATGATTCCAAACACTAATATTGTCCTGGCCTTTTTAACCTTAGATATGAACAATGTGCTGTAGTGAAATTTAACTTAACTCCAATGCCAAATTAAAAAAATATATAAATGAAAGATTATTTTTACTACCAACATATATAATTATTTGTTAAATGTATACAAGTTCAATTAAGATCCACAAAAGACGGTGAGGAGGTCATCTGGAGGGAACCTGGCCGCTCATACCTGAGCCTTCCATGAGTTTATTACTATCTGGAAAGACGTTTGGCTCAGGGACAAGAGCTCAGTCACCACACGAGAATTGCTTCAGCTGAGTATTGTCAATTTCTGTCAGTAAAGTTAAGAAAGACTAAGAAGAAAATTCTAAAGATACTTATGAACTATAACTTCCAGAATATTAGGCAGGTGGGACAATGTGACTAGTTCATACTTCATTTTTAAATAAATTACGCTGGAAAACAAATGATCAGATGTTTAACTTATAAACCAGGAAAAAAGAGAGAGAGACACCTTAACAAATCAAAATAAAGAGCTTCCAGGCTCTAAGAATTAATTGGAAATAATTAATAGCAAAGGTTGCCACATACTCGTCTGTGAGAGAGCCCTGCAGAGGACAGTAACTGGGCCCTGACCTTGGTGACTTCAATGACCCTTTAAAATGTGTTTAGAATTTATCTACTTCTCATTATAAACGACTTAGACTTTCTTTATCTGATCAGGTTGATGATACATTAAAGTACTATATTTTGCCATATATAATTTACATTTTTTGCCCAGTTTTTATGAGGGAATAAGGATGCATGTTAGACAAGGGTAGTGCAGCTCAGGAGCAGGGAGCCCAGCCGCCTTGCCGAGGCTGCTGCACCCTTCCGTGGTGTCCTTCCGCTGGGCACATGGGGTTCCAGCCTGGGAGGAGCCGGGATCCAGAGGGAGCTGGTGGAGCGGCCTCTGCAGAGCCCCCAGTCGGGGTGGGAGTGGCAGCAGTGGTGGTGGTCAGGCGGTCTGCAGCCACGTGGGATGAGACCTGAGGCTTGGCCATGTGGTGCAGGACCCACTGACCTGCCTGGCTGCCCACAGGCCCAGCGGCCTTAGAAACCCCCACTCTGATAGCCAAGTGTGTGGTCATCTTGGCTGTGCCCCCAACATGGGAGGAGGGAATGGCTCCCGGGAGGGAGGGAAGGGCCCGGTTCATCGTGGGCAGCTGCAGGAGTGCAGCGCAATCTATGCGATTGCTAGGGGACGCTTAGCCCTCCCTGATGTACCCTTGCTAAGGATGTCTCTCTCCCCACCAACAACAAGCCGCTTTTTTGAGGGGCATTTTCCTGAAGGTTTGGTCCAGAAACACGGGTGTGCGTTATACACAAGAACACATTTTACACAGCAGAATACAGCGCTCTGGGGCAGTGCTGTGTAGATTCTGGAGTTGTTTTAGACACATCAATCTTCTTGCTTTTTAACATAAACTGTTGTTCCTAGATATGCAAGTTGTATTTCCTCCTTCAGAAAAGGATTTTAGTTTTCTTAAATTAGCATAATATCCAAAAATGTAAGGGCGGTGCCTGTGGCTCAAAGGGGAAGGGCGCCAGCCCCACATGCCAGAAGTGGTGAGTTCAAACGCAGCCCTGGCCAAAAAAAAAAAAAAAAACTGCAAAAATGTGTAATTTACTGCTTTAAGGTAGTGTCGGCATCTCTCTCCTGATTTTACAGTATGATTAGAGGGCAATCTTACCTTCTTTCTTAGACCTATCTGGGCAGGTGTCTTGCCTGCTGGATGACCTGAACATTTAATAATACAAAAGCAAAATCACATCTGTCTTTCAGAAGTATGTGTATTAATTTTTTATAGTGACATAATTAATTACCACAAATTTAGCAGATAAAGAAACCATTCTTTGACTACATCACAGCGGTTCTGAAGTTCAGAAGTCCAGGTAGGTTTGGCTGGTGTCCCGGGTCAGACGTCACAAGACCTAGGCTCTTATCCAGAGGCTGAAAGGAAGAATCTGCTTTCAGCTCAGACATGTTGTTGGCAGAATCCAATTTTAGCAGTTGTAGGGAAGGCAAAATTTTACCCTTACTCTCTTAGAGTTTTTGGCTGGGCCTGATCATTACACTGACATAAAGAAAGGAGAAAAGTGTACAAATGTAGTAAGTTTTATGTGACCTGGGATTGCCTCTTAACGTAATAAGGCCCCTAAAATGTTAAAACCCAAATGCTTTTTATTAGGTTTGAACAAAGAGAAGCAATTAAAAGATGTGGGGAGATGAGAGAAATTAAGAATTTTCGACCTGCTCCATGTGTGCACAGTTCTCTTGAGTGTAACTCCACCTTGGAGAGGGCCTCTCCTCTCTGACTGCAGGGAGAACACCCTCACCCTGGAGTTTTTACTCCTATTTTGAAGGGAATAAAAGGAGAATCAGAACTCCTCTCTTGCATTGGCTGTTCCTCAAATGACTTTAGCTCAAAACAATCTATATTTGGGGTTGTAGATTTTCCCTGCCCTTCACGGGGTAGCCCTGAGGTCTGTGTTTCCTTGCTGGCTATAGGAACAGGACATTTACTGCTCCTATAAGCTTCTCTTAGGGACCTTCTCAAGTGACCTCTGCCTTCTTCTAGTCAGGAATTATATGTCTATAGGCTTTCATGCAGCTGGTGATCTCTCTCTGTTGCCTTTTTGATACCTCCCAAATTTCTCTGCTTTTAAAATGACGCACGTGATTAAATCAGTCTCACTTATTTTAAGGTCGATTTCTTATTCACAGATTCGGAGAATGAGAGTAAGGTGTCTTTGGAACGACATGCTAACATTTTTGCCTGTCACAGTAGAATAGCCAATCATTAACTAATTTTAAAAATAAATCTGAGATTCTGTAACAAAATGTTCAATATCCAAGTCTTTATAGAGCTTATTATAAAATTTCATTCCTTTAAACAAATTTAAAGAGTAAGAAATTGTAAATGGTTGCATGAAATTAAAATCAAGTAATAGTCACTTGATGTTAAAATTAAACTTTTTTTTCTTTTTGACTGGGGCTGGGTTTGGACCCGTCACCTCCGGCATATGGGGCCAGCTCCCTATTCCTTTGAGCCATAGGTACCGCCCCTAAAATTAAACTTTATACTATTTCTTCTACTTTTGTTTAAGAAAAAGATGGCATACCAGGGAGAGAAAGAGATAAAGCTGTCCTGTTATAAATTAATTCAGGAGAAAGTAAGATTTTCAGGTTGGTATTGTCACAACACAGTATCATATGCCTGGTAGGTGATATTCAAACTTCAAATATACTTTTACAAGTAAAATTTAGAATAATTCATTTTAGCGACAATAGACTCACAGTGGCGAATTGAAGTTGTAAAAAGTATTATTAGCAAGAAATTCTTTATATAAACTGATTATCTTGTGAACATATTGTATTGAAAAATATAATGAGAAAAATCAAGCCATTCAGGCTTAAAGTTATAACTTTCTAGGGAATTTTTATATCATGAGCTCAACTCTAAGGAAGGAAATAAATAAATTTAAATAACATCACTTTTAAAGATTTGTTTTTACTACTGTCAGGTCATACGAGAAATCTGGTTGGGACGTTAGTCTTCTGTTTTCTTTGCATAATTATAGGGCAGACATAGATTTCAGGTTTATATTCTCAACACACTTTTGTGAGATGGCTCAAAAATACTATTTTATGTAGATTTGTTCCCTATTTTAAGGCATATAATGTCATAGGTTTCATTGTCATATATACTTAAATAATTTATTTTGTTCTTACTATTTTTCCTCACACTGTCACCCTGGCTGGAGTACAGTGGCGTGATCATAGCTCACTGTAACGTCAAACTCCTGAGCTGAAGCAGTCCTCCCACCTCAGTCTCCACGTAGCCAGGGCTATACGTGAAAGCCATCACAGCTGGCTATTATTATTTTTTTTTTAAATGCACTTAAATACTTTGAAATCCTTGAATATAATCTTTACTATAGTATAGAAAGCTAAGGCTCCATTATGTTGTTAACCACTATTTATGAAAGGTGACCATTTGTCTTGTAAAACCCACAAAATATCATCACATGCTAAATATAAACTCTTATTAATTAGTTTTTGTTGTTGTATATTGTAAAAAACATGAAGGTTTCCAATCTTACCATATTTAATACATAAAAAGTGCTATTAAGTACTGTCACAATATTGTGTAATCATAACCACTGTTTTCTAAACTGTTTTATCACCTGAAACAAACTCTATAAATCGTTAAGCAATAGCTCTCTTGCTTCCTCCTTCCAGTCCCTACTGACTTCTATTCTGCCTTCTGTTGCTATGAATTTGCCTTTTCTGGATGCCTCATCTATTGTACAATATTTGTCATTTTGTGTCTAGCTGGTTTCATTAAGCAGAATGTTGTCAAAATGTATCAATATAGCAGTGTCAGAATTTCCTTCCTTTCATGAATGAATAATATTGATGTGTCCCATTTGTTACCTATTCAACTATTGATGTGCATGTAGATTATTCCCACCTTTGGGTTATCTTGAATAATGCTGCTATTAACATCAATGTATAAATATCATCTTGAATCCCCATTTTCAGTTATTTCAGGTGTATGCCTATGGATAGAATTCGTGGATCAAGTAATGATTCTCTCTCTCTCTATATATATATATATATTTTTTTTTTTTTTGGTCAGGAACTGCTAAACTGTTTTCCAGAGATGCTGCAATATTTTATGTTGTTACCAGAAATGTACAAGTGCCCAAATTTCCCCATGTCAGTGGGGAAATTGTTATTTGTAATTTATGCCTTTTTAAAGATAACCACTACTGTGGGTGTGAAGTGTTGTCATAATTTTGATTTGTGTACCCCAATGACTTGTGTCGAACATTTTTTTGTATGTCACCTACTGATCATTTGTATGTCTTTCCAGCACAAGTCCTTTACCAAGTTTTTGATTGAGTTGTTTGCTTTGTCATTTAATTTCAGGAGCTCTTTATATATCCTGAACATTAATCTGTTGTCAAACATGCAGATATTCAAAACTTTCCTGCCCTTCTGTCAGTTGCTTTTTTACTCTATTTATAATGTCCTTCCATGCATACAAGTTTTCAAGTTTGAGTAACTTAAAATTCATTAGTTTTAATTTTCTTATGAGTTTTTGGTGTCATAAGTAAGAAAACATTGCCAAATCCAATGTCATGATGTTTTTTCCATATTTTCTTTTAAGGATTTTACACTATTGGCTCTTCAGTTCAGGTCTGTGGTCCTTTTGAGTTGACTTTTTTTTTTTTTTAACGTGGTGTAAGGTAATCTTACGTCTTCATTCTTTTGCCTGTGCGTATTAGTTTTCACAACATTGTTTGCTGAAGGAACTTCACTGTGGTAATTCTGTAAGTCTGGCTCTTCCATGCCTCATGGAATGCTGAATTCTGCTTGTTGAAGGTTGATACTGTTTGTGTTTTTACCTTTGTGCAAAGTGTGTATTTTTTGTTTTGTGAGGTCACTGAGGTTTCCCTTCCATTATTTTTATGATTATGTGGTAATCTGACAAATGTTCTCTTACGTATGTAGCTTCTAAAAGGGGAAGACAGTTAAGTGGCTTGGCCTCTTAAATCCCCGTCTAGGTGTAACTGAAGACAGCTGCTGTCATAGAGGGCGCCAGCCTCCTGCTCTGGGAACATGAACCACTCACCCTACAGCCTAGGTGGGAATGACTAAGGAAGAGGGGCAGCTTGTTGGAACACATCACTCTTCTCCTTAACAAAAATAGCCTCTCCTCTTATCTAACACACTGTAATTGTTGAAAGTACAGATTAGGCTTCAGAATTACTAAGTGGTTTGTTCAAATGTCTCCCCAATTCAAAGGTTGATTTTTGGACATACACGCCCTTGGAGCTTTTAATTAATTTTTTAAATTAAACACAATTAACAACATAAATTTTAATTAATTTTTTTAATTAATAAACCTAAATTTTGAGATCATCGTGGCCTCAAATTTATGCATGACATATATTTATTTGTATCTGGACATTGAGGAAAACAGTATTGATGTTTTATTTTTCTTCTATTGACATTTCAGCATCTACAGAATGGATTTCTTTTGAGAAACATAGTATTTATATATATTATATATTAAAAAAGTATAATTGGTATGGTTACTACAACTGAATTGGAAACCTTTTCCTTACAGATGAAATGGCCTTTATTTAGACACATTAAACTGTGAACTTCTTGATTTACCAAAATCACAAGACATGTCTGGTGTTAAACATATATATATATATTTATATTTATATATATATTTATAAATCTGTTGCTGAGACTCTCTACTGTGTTTTGAATCTCATTGGATGTCTCTTTCAGTTGTTTAAGCTCCATTATATCCTTCTTAATTATGTCCAGATCCTTGGTGACTTCATTTTTAATTTCATTCATTTATTGAGACAATTTCTGGACTTATTTTTCTACTTTCTCTTCAATCCTATGCATTTCTGCCCAGTGGTATATACAGGCATATGGGATATTTCCTGGGTGAAGGACTTAAACGCAACTCAGACTCTACCTCACAAAATTGTATATATCCTTATGTTAACCTAAAATTAAATGTATGTGTACACATCTTTACACAAATGAAATTTAGTAGAATTTATCTGAACAAAGAATGATTCATGAATGGGCATCACTCTGAACCAGTATAGGTTCAGAAAAGTCTACCCAGAAACATGACCAGGCAGTATTTAATGGAAAGAAAAAGAAACTGACATACAGAAGGAGCGCGATTGGTCACCGAGCTGCACTTGGCAAATGTAAACGTGGTCTCAGCAGTGGACTGTGATTTGCTGAAGCTGTCTTATACAAGAATATACTGTTAAGTTAGTTGTAGCTCATTTCTATGCAAAGTTAAATTGCAGTTTGCTATGTAGAAACTCAAAGCTCAAAGGCAGCCTCAGACTACATTGAGTTTAATTTAACATTCCTTTCATTTTGTTCAACCTCTAAATTTGGGAGAACAGCCACAATTTGGACATTGACGCCACTCTCTGTCACCATCATAATGGTGACATCTTGGTCTTGGTGTAGAATTCATGATTCTCAATAGACGTCAATTAATTTTTTTTTATTCTGTTTGTGTTATTGATAGTCTAATTGTAGCAAGAAATTTGAAGTATATAATGATGGGTATATTTGAGCAGTCAAGACTCTTGAGAGAGTGTGGCACAAAAAAATGTCTATAATGATGGCGTTCAGGAGAATAATGCTAAGAAATTAAAGTATACTTCTTAACAGCAGCCCCCATGAATAAAATGCATGAAAAGAAAATATATCAAAAATGAGCTCAAAAATAACTTTGTTTTAACCAAGCAGCATATTTGTTAATTTCTTACAATTGTACTTCCACTGTATTGGACATATATATCCAAGAGCAGCAGCAGGTGCTACAGTGTAGCAGACTCCCCCTGTTCAGCCAACAGACAGTCCAAAGCAATTCTGTTACCTAAAACAACTGTAGTAAGAGAATGTAGAACTTTTCTGGGCAACTGTAGCTTTTGCAGTAGAGTAAGATACAGGTGCTAATGTTTGAAACAGACCTCTAATTAGCATGCTAATTTCCATTTATTCCAAGCCAGGGGAGACGGATTCTACCAAAAGATGCTTACTTGGGGGAATTCTGCCCTCTGACAAATTTCTCTTTATTCTACAGTGCAAATTAAGAGGTGCTCAGTTTTTAATTTGCTTTGGAGTAACACTGGCACCAGGTGGCTCTCTGTGAGTCCACACCTAAAATAAAATTTAGATGTTCAATACTAGTTTTTTCTTCAATTCAAGTACAAAGTACTATTTACGAAATGGGTAATCATAAGTAATCTGACTTCGATCAATCTTATGGGCTTCATTCAAATTACATATCATAACAATTTCAATGTTGGCTGAGTTAACAAGGAAATATGCCAAAGCATTTTTTTTTCTTTTTTGGTATCAATTAATTCTTACTCTGCTTGATATTGGGATAGCAGTTTCAGTAAATCAATCAGTTTTCTCATTAGACTTCTGGAAATTTTTATTAATCTAAGGGTATTGTCTTAAAGTTATTATAAAACTAACTGTTCTTGTCAGAGACTTTTCCACAAATCCCTTTGAAGAAAAAACACTTAGTCTTAGACATAGTTGCTTGTAACAGCTTATAGAATAAACAACTGCCTCTGAATGACAGGACTGAAATGGCCATGGTTAAAAATATGAATTTGGCTATTTCTACTGTGTACCATATTTTATGATACAAACTAGAATCATAGCCTATATCTGGAAATTTCATATAATTTCTGGAACTTGCATTGGTAACACATGAGACCATGTCTTAAGTGAAGTATTTCAAGAACGGGAAAATCAACATTGCATGTTCTCACTAATAAGTAGAGCTAAACAGTGGGTACTGAGGAGTTGCTAAGGATCTTGTAAATCAATGGACACTACTCTGGTGACAGGAACACTAAAATCCCCAACTTCAGCATTATACAATTCACCCATGTGACAAATACTCTTGTAGCCCCTTAATATTTTGAAATTAAAAAAAAAATTGATGTCATGAAACTAGTAAAAAAGTAAGACGATAAGAATCTAACATTCAACCACAATTAGAACTTCCAAAAAAAAAAAAAAAAACAAAACAGGGAACATACTAAGGAAGATGACAAGAAAAGTCACTGAGAAAGGAAGTGAAGCCTCCTTAGAGCAATACAATTTTTCCTTGCAAATGAACTGGGCTCTGCAAAAAGATTGTCCCTTTCTGTATTAAAACACTGGTGAATGAATTGTCTTTTTGCTACCACCAAAGGGCCCTAGAGAGTACACTTTATGATAAAAAAAAAAGCTAGGTTAAAAATGGTATTCAGTTCATGATGTTGTTGCAAGAATAAATAAATTACATATTTACCTATTTAAATTTTGTTTGTTAAAGTATAACCCCTACAGATAAAAGTGAGAGTGAAAACTAAAGTTGGAAGAATACATTTGTTCCAAATTTAAATTCGTTAATTAAGTAATTGTATGCAATCATTTAAAAGCAATTCTTCCTGCAGAATAAAATGTTACTAAGTGTTGTATGGAAAGATCCTGGGGTCCCATAAAACATAGTTTGAAAAATTAAAGTGTAAATCTATGATTTATTACTTAGGAAGTAGTCCTTAATTGGCTTGGCTCAAACATCCTGTTTCCTACCGTTCATTTAATTTCCCAGAGTAAGTGCATTAAATTTTCCACACTTGATATTAGAAAATAAAGTTAATCTACATACCAAAGGATAATAAAATTAATTTAACCACGAAAATTCAGTAATGTGTTTTTCCAGTGCTGTTAGGTTCTATTTTGAAATCTGTCAACTTTTCAAACATCACTGATCAAAAGAGACCCTCCAGTTTCGTCTCTCTGTTATAATATATAGGTATGTTTATTTACTATTTGTCTTTAAAATGTCTTTTTCCTCCCCTCTCTCATGTTGTGGTGTTGCTGGCTTTTCTCAGTGAGCAATTTACCATTTCAAAGATGTTTGCTGCCACCAGTGTTGAAAGCAAAATTTATGGCTTCACCTCTTTTCTATTTTTCAGTAATGGGTTTATATATTTTTATTTAGAAAAAAAGGAACTTACCTGTTATATCTGACCATTGAAAAGCAGAATGTTGGTCTGTATTTGGCAACTGTTTAAATCTACGGATTTAATCTTTGGCAACCCAGTTAGTTGGGTTGACAGGGTGGCTATCCTGACTCATCATGTATTCCTTTCTTGTTTTGAAGAAAACTATAACGGCACCATGTTCGAGTGTGGCTTCCTTCATATTTTTCTTGATTTCAGTTTTTCTGCTATGAGTTTATATATATTTTAGCTTTAGCCATATCTTCTTGAAAGAGGGTTTTACTAATCACTCTATCAAATTAACTGTTTTTCCCCAGTACTCCACCCACGTCTTAGTCCCTCAATAGCACTCATCACAATTTCTAATTATCCTTTCATTCGTTTGCTTACTTTTAATTTTCTCATCTATTGCACTTATTATGATTTTTGCAAGGTTAGAGACTATGTCTGTTTTATTCATTTACTTAAAACGCTCATACTTCTTGCCTAAGAAATCTCTTAGCTCCTAGCTCTTTGCAGAACAGTTCTGGGCTGACCAGTCCTCACAGGTTTCTGCCAGCTTCATACAAGGGCATCATCTGAGGCACATGATATCTGCCACTTTTCTTCCTATTATGTATTTTTATAAAGCCCAGTAAACGCTTTTAGTCTTCATGCCTGTGAGACCCCAGATTACGGAAAAGTAAATGTGTGTGAGATTCTGGATCAATGGAGAAGGAAAGCAGAGAGATAAATAATTCTTCTAATCTTCTGGAAACACATTTTCCAAATAATGTTGTAAAGCTCTTTGAAAGTCCTGAAAAACTGACCACCAGTTGCCACAATCTGTGGCTAATTTGTTAATGCAACTCTTTATGTACATAATAACTTTCCCTCCTTCTTTATTTCACTTTCACTTTCCTGTACTTACACTCCCTAGGATTAACTTTACTAATAAATTAACCTGTTGAAATTCCTTGTCTCAGGCTTTGCTTTCATGTTACCCTATTGTTGAGTAGTTAGCTAGAGATGAGCAGGGAGGATGGTGGATATGGTTAGGCTATTTTCCATGAGGCTGTCCTGGCCTGTTATGGGAATGAGGCTGATGAAGACCTTGCTGGTAGGTTGTTTTGAGAACAGAGTTAATGAAGACCCCAGGACACTTCCAAGAAGTGTATAAAGCCCAAACCTGCACCTTCCACAGAGCCTGTGGTCACTAGGATGGGGCCTGGCTTGCTGTGCAGGTCACTAATCAACTTTCTTTTCTTGCTAAAACTTTCCTTGCTCTTTTCCATTATTTCAACAGCTACCTTGAGCCGCCTCACTGCTCCAATACCCTGACAGGCTATTTCAATTTAAATTAATTAAAATTCAATAAAATTTAAAAATCAGTTTATCAGTCCCACTAAGACACATTTCTGATGATCACTAGCACCAGGCGCCTAGAAACAGCTACCCTGGCAAGTGCAGACCTAGCACATTTCCATCAGGGCAGTCAAGGCCATTGTCTGCAATGAACGACCACCAGACCATGAACTTGTGCAGTAGGCAGACCCAGGAGACGCATGAAAGCACATGGAGGTAGATATCAAGCCTCCTTTCTTATCTAAAGAAAGAGTCAGTAGGCCTGATGGTGTTGATATATGTGATGGGGTTTATTCATTGATTCATTTTCCCTAGAGCATCTATTTTCACTTTCATGATTTACCGATTTCCAGGGTTTATCAAAGGAAACACTGAGTGTGAGATTTCTTGGAAGAATATGTGAATAATTTACAAAACCAACAATAGCCCACTGTAAAGTGATAACAGTTTTATTTATTCTTTATTGTAGATTAACATGAGGGTACAAACTATTACATTATACTGTCTACATCTGTTAGGTCAGTCCCTGTTGTAGTTACTCCGCACCCAGGAGTTGTGCCATACAACCATCCCACTCCCTCCTCCCCTTTCCCTCACTCTGCCCACACAAGTGATTACAGTGTTTTACTTCTTTTTTTTTTGCAGTTTTTGGCTGGTGGAGAGTTTGAACCCACCACCTCTGCTATATGGGTCCAGAGCCCTACTCCTTTGAGACACAGACGCCACCCATGATTACAGGTTTTTAAAAATTAAAAACAAAAGCATTTACCAAAATAGAAGAGATACATTATCTTTAGATATGATAAATATTTTTAAACCTGTGCATTAAATGAGGTTAAACAGTTAATTTTAAGGTATAATTTAAAATAAAATTAAAAGAAAGGATCAACTCATGTTTATCCTAGTGAAGCAGGATTATTAATTAAATCAATTCTGGTACTATTTAATGTGACCATGCCCTTGTCTCACAAGTGTAAATAGAACACTATTTTATAGTATTTCTTGACCTTAAAATTCTGCTAGATGTGACTCTTGTTTTGACAAACGTATTTTGTGGTTTCTGAGCTTTAATAGTGTAATGATATCTGTTCTGGTCACTTCAGGCATCAAAATTTTAATTTGTTCTGATTAATTGTCTAAATTGGGACTCCTAATTTGAAGTCTTCACAACACTTATTTATATTTCCAAGACAAAAATGATTTGTTGGTTATAACAGCACTGTCTCTTTTGTCCTCTATATTTCACAAATATTTTCATAGAAGAGCTTAAATTTACCTTTTTTTTTTTTTTAATTGTTGGGGAATCATTGAGGGTACAATAGACCAGGTTACACTGATTGCATTTGTTAGGCAAAGTCCCTAACAAATGGTGTCTTGCCCCCAAAAGGTGAGGCACACACCATGGCCCGGCATCCCTCCCTCCTTCCCTCTCTCTGCTCTTCCTTTCCCAATTCCTCCCTCTGGCAGTAGGTTCTTCAGATTGTAAAGTTTGTCTTTCAGGCCTGTCAGACCAAAAAGTGTTTTACTCACTTGGAGAAACCACATTCCTAGTAAATATTTCAGGTGTAGTATAACATGTCATGTCTCATCCTACATCGGTCCTCATACTTTGGCAATCATTTTATAACAAATCTAAGTATTTTTAATGTATGGACACAATCAAAAAAGAGGATGTTTAGGGAATTAAAGATACTCCTTCTTATTTTATAAGCAGAAACTCATACACATTTCTATAATGCCCTTAAGCTGACTGCTGCTTCTGATTATTTACTTTTTTATAATGCATTAGAGGACATTTTTACATTGAATATGCATATAGATTTTCAAGTCTTAAGATTTTGTTATTTCGTGGCATCATTCTTTACTATACTTTTTTTCCTCATTGCTTGTTTTGCTATCTTAGAAAATACAGAATGCACAACTATGCTGAGAAAATACAATGAAAGCATCTGAGAAAATACAATGAAAGCATCTGAGAAAATACAATGAAAGCATCTCTTCATTCATTGATACAGAACTTGACTCAGCACACTCAGTCATTTGTCACTATTTAAGTTCTAATTGTTACTCAGCACTGGAAGAGCCTCTCTTTCTATCTCTGCCTCTCTCAGTCAGGTACAGACAGACATTTACAGTAGAGACCATGTCAGTGTGAGGAAAGAATATACAGGAGGAAACAGGAAGGAAACCTAAGTATATGGGGGAAGACAAAGCTTCCTGGAAGAAGTAACTAAGCTGAAACAAGTCTACCTTTATGCTTTTATTACAGAAGCTACATTAAATGTGCTATGTTTTAAACTAGGAATTCCCTCAGAGGAAGAGTTGCATCATAACTCTGTATCCACAATTTCAAGAGTGTGCCCTGTACAAGTTGTCACTCAATACATATACATTTACTTAAATAGACCACTTGACTTTAATTCCAAGAAACGTGCCATGTTGGACATTAGATATTATGTCTTATTTTTACTACAGTTTATTTTCACTAGTTGGACAGCAATTTTGCAAAATCTTATACATGTGGTGCCGAAGGGGTACCATGCATTTGAAAAGAAATAACTGATCTACCTTCTATTTCTCTCAAATAAATGGTTAGTCCATTCTTTAGAAATCAGGCCCTTCTCCTTAATCTCTCCCTGTCCTCTTCTGTTTCTCTCTTTTCCTTTTTGTTTTTAAATAATTACAGCCATTATTATTACTATTTTCCAGAAAATAATATTGCAATAGATTCCCAGGACAAAATTACTTAAGATGTTACATGGCTGATATCCATAAGCTTTAAGTCTTTCAAAAAATCAAATATTATTTTTTTTGACGATCTAGTAACAAGGAAAAATATCTGTCTCCAGAAAAATTAAAATTAAAATTATTTGAGAAAATTTTTTAAAATGTTTAAACAAATGCTTTTCTTTCAAAAAAGAATTAAAATCTATGAAACCCAATTCCTTCAGCAGAAATATAAGGGTTTCAAGTTTTAAAATGCATCATTCTAGATTTCTAAAGTGTTACCTTCAAAACAGCCATGGACGTCCAAAGATAAACATCTCTCACTCTGTTCATGAATCTGAATTCTTGTAAAATTTTCCTACTTCCTCCTAAGAAAGAAATGTGTGTATATTTTAAAATAAATGTTTATCAGGTGGAATCATGACATTAAAACTTTTATCATACAACCTGGATGGAAGAGGAACACATTAATCTTAGTATGAAAAACGCCAACAATCCCATATATCAATGGGCAAGAGACATGAATAGAACTTTCTCTAAAGACGACAGACGAATGGCTAACAAACACATGAAAAAATGTTCATCATCTCTATATATTAGAGAAATGCGAATCAAAACAACCCTGAGATATCATCTAACCCCAGTGAGAATGGCCCACATCACAAAATCTCAAAACTGCAGATGCTGGCGTGGATGTGGAGAGAAGGGAACACTTTTACACTGCTGGTGGGACTGCAAACTAGTACAACCTTTCTGGAAGGAAGTATGGAGAAACCTCAAAGCACTCAAGCTAGACCTCCCATTTGATCCTGCAATCCCATTACTGGGCATCTACCCAGAAGGAAAAAAATCCTTTTATCATAAGGACACTTGTACTAGACTGTTTATTGCAGCTCAATTTACAATCGCCAAAATGTGGAAACAGCCTAAATGCCCACCAACCCAGGAATGGATTAACAAGCCGTGGTATATGTATACCATGGAATACTATTCAGCCATTAAAAAAAATGGAGACTTTACATCCTTCGTATTAACCTGGATGGACGTGGAAGACATTATTCTTAGTAAAGCATCACAAGAATGGAGAAGCATGAATCCTATGTACTCAATTTTGATATGAGGACAATTAATGACAATTAAGGTCATGGGGGGGAACAGAAAGAGGGACGGAGGGAGGGGGGTGGGGCCTGGGTGTGTGTCACATTTTATGGGGGCAAGACATGATTGCAAGAGGGACTTTACCTAACAATTGCAATCAGTGTAACCTGGATTATTGTACCCTCAATGAATCCCCAACAATAAAAAAAAAATAAAATAAAAATAAAAAAATAAAAAATAAAAAGAATGGAGAAGCAAGAGTCCCATGTACTCAATTCTGATATGAGGACAATTAATGAGCTAGTACAAGGTGGGAGTAGAGGAAGGGGGGAGTTGAAAGAGGGAAGGAGGGAGGGAGTGTGGGATCATGGTGTGTGACCTACCCTTTGTGGGTGGGACACAATTATAACAGGGACTTTACCTAACAAATGCAATCAATGTAACCCGGTTCTTTGTACTTCAATGAATCCTCAACAATTAAAAAAAAAAAAAACTTTTATCATACATATTTAATGTACCACTAGGCACTAAATAATGATTAAATATGTGCAAAGGAAAATTAATATGCTGCCTCTCTGTTCCTCAACTTTATGAGAGCTCTCCAAAATGATGATCAATGACTTGTGGTTAATTAGTACAAAATGTGTTTGGTATGAACTTGTACGTATAAGTTAAACATGTTTAACAATAAAAATGGATGTTTGAAGTAGCCCAAATGACATTAACCAAAAAGAAACATCAATGGCTAATGAATATGCAAAAGCATGTTCAACTTATCAATGTTCAGTTACCATTTTAGAGAGAAACAAAAGAATCTGAGTGTAAATGGAAGTATAGATTGGTGCAAATTTATGGGAGAATATTTGGCATAATCCAAACTTTTACACCATATCAAACTTTTGCCCAAGGCATATGGCATGGCATGTCCATATTTATTTCAGGAAAAAACTCAGAGAGAAGCACAGAAATATGTACATGCTTTAGGATATACATTATGCAGCTACTTAGAAGGGGAAAAGAGTAATAAATCATAATTTTCCACTTCAGGGTGTTGATTTGATTTACATGTTTGGCCTCTCCAAATCTCATTCTGAAATTTGATCCCCAGTGTTGGAGGTGAAGCCTGGTGGAAAAGTTGTAATGAATGGCTTGGTGACTTCCCCAGGATAATGAGTTATCCGTATATTAACTTAGAGAGAGCTGGTTGCATGAAAGAGCCTGGCACCTTCTCCTCCTCTGCTCTGTCTTCACCACTTGATACACCTGCATTCTCCTTGCCTTCCTCTTAATTAGAAGCTCCCTGAAGGCCTCACTGGAAGCTCCCTGAAGGCCTCACTGGAAGCAGAGGATGACACAAGCTTCTTTTACTGTCTGCAGAGACCTAACCCTGAATTAACCTCTTTTCTTATAAATTACCCAGCCTAAAGCACTCCCTTATAACAATGGAACAAGGACTAATAGAAGGATTTAATTATCGGATCAGGTCAAATATTTCCTCACAATGACTTTTATTAAGTCACAAAATTATATTTTTATGAACCTAAAACTGTTCTAAAAATAATACTTAAAATATATTTATAAATCTATATAAATTCCCACCCTATTACTAAGTAATTAAATCCAGTTACAAAAGACTACATATGTTATATTGACAACATTATGAAATAAAAATAATTCAATAAAGAGATAAAAACTATAAGGATATAAGAGAACAGTTCTTTATGTAGCAAGAGCTTTGAGTTGTCTCATTTGATTATCTTAACAACTTCATGAGATGAAGACTAAATTCCTTATTCTATCTGATAATTTAATACCCTGAAATTCAAAGCCAGTAACTAATTTAGCAAAGATCAGATTATTACTGAATGTCAACTCTACAAGATTAAATTGTGGACTGTGTTGAATTTTCATTGGATAATTTGTACTGTTTTGACGATTAGACAAAATTACGATTTTACTAATAAGTTGTGTCTTTCAATGATGATGTATTGGCATTGGCATAAACATAAGCAATTATGCCCTCTGAAAATTTTAAATTAAGTATTTTTACCTTAACTAAATTTCTTAGGATATTTTCTTAAAATTGTGAATATATATTAGCAATATCCCCATCAAAGGTAGTTCAGAATGTCTTAATAGTTGAAATATTAAATATTTAAATAATACAAATATTGAAAACTAGAACACGTGCATGAATGTTATATATAAATTATGTTTATGCATATCATATCCTTATTTAAAGTTGATATCAAATTAGAACATTGACCTGTAGAAAGTAAGTTTTCTCCTCAGGTCTACATTGAGAGTTGGGTTGTAGAGTCAAGAACCAGGGTCAAGAACATTAAGACAGCAAGTTGTAGAGGAGGTTTTAGGGTATAAATGTTCAGGTGAAGAGTTTTGAAGTCTTACATTAAATAGAAATGAGCAATCAAAGTCTAGTTAAACTCAACATTTTCCCTCTAAGTAGTAGTCACAATTCTCTGTAGTCTTGGAAAAAAGTTAGCCTTTAAGAACAGATGATACATTTTCAACTCTTATGTTTTTCTTGACTTTTTCATTAATCCTTCAAAAAGGAAACCCACTTTGAAGTATTCCTTGTCACCATTTGGTATACAGTCACCCTACTGGAATCCAGCCCACTACAATAGTTTGGTAATAAGTCAGGGGATAAATTATAGATCTGAAAACTTATCAGTTTCCAATTTCAGAGGGTATTTCAGAGACTCTGGGTAAATGGCAAGGTCTCTCTGGATCATCTGCGTGCAGAAAAGTTCGGGTGACATTGAGTCACCTGCTATTTTGTGACCTCTGAGGAGTTGAGATCCACCCCATGTGCACCAGCTTTGGGTCCATTTTATACAACATGTCTTCTGCAGTGAGCAGGGACAACAGAAGTCAGGAAACGAGCCTTTGCATGTTAACAAAGTCTCCTTACAAACCTGGATATGTTAATATTTAACATGGCCAGCTTAAAATAAATTTGAAGTGAAATTTTTTAACACATAATTATGAGAAATTTAAAACATAGACAAAATTAGAAAGAATGGTATAATTACCACCCATACTCTTGTCTTCCAGTTTCAACAATTATCCACACCACCTAATACACAAGTCCCTCTTGTCCTTCTCTTGCTTTCTTCCTTCCTTCTCTTTTTCTTTCTTCTACTACTTCCCTCTGACAATCTGATTAACCATTCTTGGTTTTGTTTATTCTTCTAATGTTTCTTTTGACGATATAAGAAAAAAATATTTTTCAACATTGTGCATCTATATCCAATTATACCACTTCTAAATTCTTCCTTTGGAAGTCATCTTATGATTGTGTAAGTTACAGACATTGGGACAAGTGGATGACAGGCATTTCATGTACCTCTAGTATAAACTAAGGCCTCAGGTTTATTACAAATCCCCAAATTATCTTTATCCCCCAAGTAAAAAAAATAAATTTATATATATTTCTTTTAAAAACGTTTTTCAATTTTTGATTGTGAAACAGTAGGTGTAAAAAATCAACATCTTAACCTCTTCTACATACAGTTTAGGTATACTAAAGTAGCCATTACCACCATTCATATCTTTAACTCTTCACTTTGCAAAACTGAAACTCTACCCATTAAACTACAGCTGCTCATCTTACCCTCCTCCTGCACCTTGGTAACCTTGACCCCGGGAACCTGCATTCTGCTTTCCATCTCTACCATCTTGGCTTCTCTATGTACCTCAAATAAGTGAAATCCCAGGATATTGGTCTTTTTGTAACTGGTTTATTTACTCAGTATAACGTTCTCAAGGTTAATCTTCTTTGCATTATATATTTAAATTTCTATTTTTTCAAAGGCTAAATAACTTGTATGTACAGAGTGCATTTTGTTTAGCCAAAAGAAAATGGACATTTGAATGACTTCCATATTTTCACTATTGTAAATAGTGCTGATAGGGCTCAGCATGAAAAATCCTGAGTTGATTTACATTGTATGCCCTGTGAATATGTATGAAGTAGGTTCTCTTAACATAGGCCTATCTACTTGTCTGTCTTGGTTTAGTTTTTGCTTTTTGGAGGGAGATTGGATGCTTTGGAGGAGCTTTGATTAAACATACGCTGTATAATTTATCTTCTGCTAATACCAGAAGTATTTTTGGTAGTTTTTTGTTGTTGACTTTCTCTATAACTTTAGCTTTCATTATGTTTATTCTTGCCTTTATTTTCCTCACAGTGCTTTCTGAAATCTGTATTTTCTCTGTGTTTAGTCTAATTTAGTTTTCATTTCTGAATTTCTTTATTTTATTTTCTGTTGTTTTTTGGTCTAGCAAAAAAAAGCTGGGAAAATTAAAAACTTTTCCACTGCAATTTCTCTTGGAACTGGATCTCCATGGATTTCATTATGGAACTCTTTTATTTTTTAAAAAAAATAATATTCTATTTTGGGAGAATGCAAGATGGGTTTTTTAATGTCCCACGCTTCTGGGTGTGGGACATTATTGAGGAACAGAATGTGTTTTGACTTGAAGGAAAACTGAAAACACATGTACCTAAGGTTTATTTCTAATACCCATGAATTTTATAGCAAATGAAAGAATCATCCTAAAACATGATGAGATAAGTATTCAAAAATTTTAGTATGCCATTTGGAAAAAAAGCACATGTTATTCATGAATACTATTTACTGATAGAACTAAAAACTTTTTCCTCTCCTGTTGTGTCTTTTTATTCTTCTTCTTTACTCTACCCTTCTCATAGGAATCAATATTAGGTAACTTCAATAGCCATAGACCATGAAAATACATACTTTTTTTTTTCTTTTGTCATAAAGGGTAACTTTATCTTCCATAGCACACATTTACTAAGGCTAATGAAGCCAGCTTATTCCCCAGATATATAATCTGCATATTCTCTATTTTCTGGCCTTCAAAATATGTCTATTTCATCCTATAAACTACAAAAATTTCAAGTATAAAATTTTTGCTTTAAGGTAATTTCTATGGTAATATAAGTGGAATTTACTTTGAATACATGTTTGGAGAATTTAAATATAATTTTGTCATAAAGCAAAAACATCATTTAGTATGGGTCAACCTATTTCTTCTTGCCCCACTAAAACTGATAATGTGCCAGACCAAGACAGATTGAGATAATTTGAGACAGGTGCAACAGTATGTGTATAATAAATCTGTTCTATACGGACAATGATGTGAATCGGATGGGCCAGGTGTCAAGAACAGAACAACCAGCATCAACTAAACAGACAGGTTTGGAGCTGATATTATTTGAACAGGTGCAGGATATCTACAAGTAGAAAAAAATATCCATTTATTGAATGGAACATGTCCAATTGGAATCGGTACTGATTTATAACAGATGAAGAAAATCTACAAAACACCTGTTAGGTTTTCAGAGGAGAAAATATGTTAGTGGTGTTAACTAGGTTGTCTGATAATTATGAAAAGCCATTATAAGACAACTGAAATTTAATTTTAATTTACTGTATCACCACAGTCATCTAATTTCCCTGGAGAGATGGGTGATACGAACTTGCCATCAGCAGCGCAACTTGTCCACAGGAGATGCTAGAGGACATCACAGAGGATAAATTGGAACTTCAAATTTATGGGCAAGACCATAAATTGCTTCATCAAATAACAACTGAATTGCGTGATTTGACTAAATTATTATAATTGCTATTCAATTTAGATCAAATTGATTCATTTCGTAATGCACTTTCTCACAGAAGGATGCAAACTGGATGTCAGGTTCCATTTTAAATCAGATGGCTTGTTTGTTTTTGGTCCAATCACTGTCAGCACAACCAAACAACAACAACAAAAAAAACATAAAAACAAAAATGACACGGAAAACAAAACTAATTCACACATGCAGAGAAATCAATCTGAGGTCACTATAAGTCAAAATTATTCTAGTCTAAACATGGGAAAGAATTTGTAATTGTGCTTGGATTCTGAAATATTTCCAAATAAGGCATTTATTTTAAATATAAAAATAAATGCTTTATATTTACTCTAACATATTATAACGTATAAGTAATATATGTCTGTGATCCACAAAAGATATACTACCTACCAATAAAGAATTATCAATATTGTCTCTAGTCCACATGATAGGAGGAAAAAAATCAGGCTTCATCTACCAAAATTAAGACAATTACATATGAAAATATTATTGCTGTAATATTGAATTTGTTTCCAAATCATTTAATTTTTTCAAAATATTTAATATACTACCCAAAGTGATCCAAAGATTAAATGTAATGCCCATTGAAATACCAATGTCATACTTTGAAGAACTAGAAAAAATACTTTTTCCTTTAATATGGAAACATAAAAAAAAAACCCTAAAAAGCCAACATAATTCTATGAAATAAGAACAAATCTGGAGGAATCATGTAACTAGACTTCAGATTATAAAAGTCTATAGGGTTTGAAAGAGCATGATATTGGCACCAAACTAGAGACACATATCTATGGAAAAGAATTAAAACTCTAGAGATGAAACTAGCCTCATATTGCTATATGATCTTTGATAAACCAAACAAAAGCATATACTGGAGAAAAGAATCCCTATTTAATAAATGATTCAGGGAGAACTGTTTTGCCACATGTTAAAGACTGAAACTGGACCTGTACTTCTCATAGATTTTAAAAACTGACTCAGGCTGGATAAAAGATTTAAATCTGAGATGCAAAATGATAAATATTCTAGAAGAAAGTGTGCGGAAAACTGTTCACATTTTTGGCCTTGGGAAATAATTTATTAAGAAGACACCATTGATGGTTGTAGCAACAACTAAAATAAATAATCAGGACCTGATCAAGTTACAGGGATTCTTTCTGCACAGCTAAGTCCACAATCAACAAAGCAAATAGACATCCTTCAGAATAAGAGAAGATAGTCACATGTTATTAATATGACAAAGGCCATAACCAGAATCTACAATGAGCTCAAGCAAATCAACAAGAGCAACAAGAGAATGAACAGAATCTTTTCCCAAGAGGACAAACGAATGGTCAACAAACACATAAAAAAATGTTCATCATCCCAAATCATCAGGGAAATTCAAATCAAAACCACCCTGAGACATCACTTAACCCCAGTGAAAACAGGCCACATCACAAAGTCCTAAAGCTGCAGATACTGGGATCATGTATAGAGAGAAGAACACTTATGCATTGTTGGTAGGATTGCAAACTAGTACAGCCCTTTTGGAAAGAAGTACGAAGAATCCTCAAAGTTCAAATAGTAGACCTTCCATTTCATCTAGCAATCCTTGTACCAGATATGTACCCAGAAGAAAAAAAGTCATTTCATCTTTAGGACATTTTCACTCAACTGTTTATAGAAGATCAATTCACAATCTCCAAGATGTGGAAACAACCCAAGTGCCCATCAACCCATGGGTGGATTATCCACTAATAAACTGTGGGATAGATGGATAATAGATAGATGGATAGATAGATATAGACAGATAGATATATAAATATATACACACTACGGAATACTATTCAGCTATAAAAATTTAGAGCCTTTTCATCATTTGTATTTACCTGGATGGATTTGGAGAATATACTAAGTACCTCAAGAATGGAAAAGTAAACATCCAATGTACTCAATACTATGTTGAAACTAGTAGATCACCAACAACATGCCCACATGAGATTAAACACACAAACTCAAGTGGACGGAGGGGAAAAAAGAGAAAGGGGTGGGGGCATTGGTGTGTTCTCACCTAGTGAGCACAATGTAAGAATATTTGGTTCACCTCCTGGGTCAAAATCTCAACTACAACTTGGACTTTACCTAACAAATGCAAACAAAGTAATCTAATCATTTGTACTCTATATTAACCTGAAATTAAAATAAAAAATAAATATGTATGTATACATATGCAAACATATAAAGTTACTACTAATTAAGTGTTTTACAGTCTACAAACACTCTCACATATATAACTTATTCTCATTGTGACAAAATATTTATATTAGAAGGAGGTAGTGTTATATTCCTTTTGTAATATTCTTTAATAAATGCATTGAAAACGTTTGAAATGTATGGTCTTCCTTTATTTAAAATTTTCACTTCTTATATTGAAGTGACTTCTACCAAACTATTGTCAACTATTGTCTCAAGTTGCTTTTTTCTTTTTTTTGATTCAGTGTTGAGAAGTTAATTCTTTTATTTATTTATTTATTATTTATTATTTTTTTATTGTTAAATCATAGCTGTGTACATTAGTGCACTCAAGGGGTACAATGTGCTGGTTTCATATACAATCTGAAATAGTCTCATCAAACTGTTTAACATAGCCTTCATGGCATTTTCTTAGTTATTGTATGTAGACATTTGTATTCTGCATTTAGTAAGTTTTGCCTGTACACATTCTAAGATGCACCGTAGATGTGGCCCCACCCAACACCCTTCCTCCAGCCTAACCTCCACCCTCCCTTCCCCTTCCTTGGCCCTTTCCCCATATTCTTGTGCTATAGTTGAGTTATACCCTCCATGTGAAAGCTATAAAATAGTTTCATACTAGGGCTGAGTACGTTGGATACTTTTTCTTCCATTCCAGAGATACTTTGCTAAGAAGAATATGTTCCAACTCCATCCATGTAAACATGAAAGAGGTAAAGTCTCCATCTTTCTTTAAGGCTGCATAATATTCCATGGTATACATGTACAATTTGCTAATCCATTCGTGGGTCAATGGGCACTTGGGCTTCTTCAATGACTTAGCAATTATGAATTGGGCTGCAATAAACTTTCCGGTACAGATGTCTTTGTTATATTGTGATTTTGGGTCTTCTGGGTATAAACCTAGAAAAGGGATTATAGGATCCAATGGCAGGTCTATTTTTAGGTCCCTAAGTATTCTCCAAACATCCTTCCAAAAGGAACGTATTAGTGTGCATTCCCACCAGCAGTGTAAAAGTGTGCCCTTTCCTCCACATCCACGCCAACATCTCTGGTTTTGGGATTTTGTTATGTGGGCTAATATTACTGGGGTTAGGTGATATCTCAAAGTAGTTTTGATTTGCATTTCTCTGATGATTAAGGATGATGGGATTTTTTTCATGTGCTTGTAGATCATGTGGCTGTCTTCTTTAGAGAAGTTTCTCTTCAAGTCCTTTGCCCACCCTGAGATGGGATCACTTGTTCTTTTCTTGCTAATACGTTTTAGTTCTCTGTGGATTCTGATTATTAGACCTTTATCGGAGGTATAACCTGCAAATATTTTTCTCCCATTATGAGGGCTATCTGCTTGTTTTACTTACTATGTTCTTGGCTGTGCAGAAGCTTTTTAGTTTGATCAGGTCCCAGTAATGTATTTTTGATACTGCTTCAATTGGCTGGGGAGTCCTCCTCATAAAATATTCACCCAGGCCGATTCCTTCAAGAGTTTTACCTGCACTTTCTTCAAGTGTTTTTACAGTTCCATGTCTGAAGTTTAAATCTTTTATCCAGTGAGAGTCTATCTTAGTTAATGGTGAAAGATGTGGGTCCAGTTTTAGTCTTTTACAGATCACCAGCCAGTTCACCCAGCATAACTTGTTACATAGGAAATCTTTTCCCCACTGAATGTTTTTAATTGGCTTATCAAAGATAAAATAAGGGTAAGTAGCTGGATTCATCTTTTGGTTCTCTATTCTGTTCCAGACATCTACTTCTCTGTTTTTGTGCCAGAACCATGCTGTTTTGATCACTGTCAATTTATAGTACAGTCTCAGATCTGGTAGTGTGATTCCTCCTGCTTTGTTTTTATTGCTGAGTAATGTTTTGGTATTCCAGGTTTTTTTCTGATTTCATATAAAATGAAGTATTATTTTTTCAAGATCTTTAAAATATGACAATGGAGCTTTAATAGGAATTGCATTAAAATTATATATTGCTTTGGGTAGTATAGACATTTTAACAATGTTGATTCTTCTCAGCCATGAGCATGGTATGTTTTTATTTTTAACATCTTCAGCTACTTCTTTCCTTAAAGTTTCATAGTTCTCTTTGTAGAGATCTTTCATTTCCTTTGTTAGGTATACTCCCAAATATTTCATCTTCTTTGGCACTACTGTGAAAGGAATAGAGTCCTTGACTTTTTTCGGCTTGGTTATTGTTGGTTTATATAAAGGCTACAGATTTATGTGTGTTGATTTTGTAGCCTGAGACATTGCTGTATTCCTTGATCACTTCTAAAAGTTTTGTAGTAGAATCCCTAGTGTTTTCCAGATATATGATCATATCATCTGTGAAGAGTGAAAGTTTGATCTCTTCTGACCCTGTGTGGATATGCTTGATTGCCTTTTCTTCCCTAATTGCAATGGCTAGAACTTCCACTACCATGTTAAAGAGCAATGGAGACAATGGGCAGCCTTGGCTGGTTCCTGATCTAAGTGGAAATGATTTCAATTTAACTCCATTCAATACGACATTGGCTGTGGGTTTGCTGTAGATGGCCTCTATTAGTTTAAGAAATGTCCCTTCTATACCAATTTTCTTAAGTGTTCTGATCATGAAGGGATGCTGGATATTATCAAAAGCTTTTTCTGCATCAGTTGAAAGAATCATATGGTCTTTATTTTTTAGTTTGTTTTTGTGCTGAATTACATTTATAGATTTATGTATATTGAACCAACCTTGAGACCCTGGGATAAATCCCACTTGGTCATGGTGTATATAATTTGATGTGTTGTTGGATTCTCTTCGTTAGGATCTTATTGAGTATTTTTGCATCATTATTCATCAGTGATATTGGTCTATAATTTTCTTTTCTCGTTGGTTCTTTCCCTGGTTTGGGGATCAAGGTGATGTTTGCTTCATAGAATGTGTTGGGTAATATTCCTTATTTTTCTATATTTTGGATGAGGTTTAGTAATATAGTTACTAGTTCTTCTTTAAAGGTTCGGTAGAATTCTGACATAAAGCCATCTGGTCCTGGGCTTTTCTTTTTAGGGAGAGTTTGTATAGTTGATGCTATTTCAGAACTTGATATAGGCCTGTTCAACATTTCCACTTCGTTCTGGCTAAGTCTTGGTAGGTGGCATACTTCCAGGTATTGGTCGATTTCTTTCAGATTTTCATATTTCTGAGAGTTGAGTTTCTTGTAGTATTCATTAATGACAGACCCCTCAGAAATTCAAGTTGCTTTTTAAAAAGTCATTTAATCACTTAGCCTGGTCAATTTATTACCTTCAACTAACTTGTAAATCCTATTATAAAGGTGTCAACTCTTCATTCCAAGACTCTCTGAATATGTTTAATGGATGAAGACTATGATCACAACCACATGTGAGATGATCATAGTGCCTTTGATCGGCCTGAGCTTTGAAAATAAATTCAGCACAACAGATACAAATGATATAGTCACTATGTTACCATCCATTCTCAAGCTAAGGTTCTTCTGTGTTCTCAGGGTCTCTATTTATTTTGAATGTGCACCCACCATTGGCCATAGATTCTAGCTTGTGGCTTACCTTGCTTCTCTCCCTGGAGATGGGTCACAATTGGTTTAGAGTGATTAATTCAGATGTGTATTAACATTTTCCAAGAAAGTAGGACATGAAACAAATTCCGATGAAATTTATGAATGAGGTTTGCCTCCCTTATACAAGGAAGTACTGAGGACTAACTGTCTGCCATCTTTGCTGCATCACATATGGCTTGTAATACCTGGAATTGCTACAGTAGTCTTCTCACTGTGGACGGGCAATGGGAAAGAAATTGTTAACACGTGTGGTAGTGATGGATGACAGCATCTAGGTACCAAATAATTTGCATCATTACACCAGCAGCTCTCATGTTCTTGCGATCCAGGACTTCTTCACAGTCTTAAAAATTGATGAAGATTCCAAAGAGCTTCTGATTCTGTAGACTGTATCTATCACTATTAACTGTATCCGAAGTTAAAAGTGATAAATTAAAAAATATATTTACTCAATATGAAAATAATGTATTCATATAAACTCACTTAAATATGCTGACCTTAATTTGTATATTTTTAAATTCCCATAAGAATCCTAAGTCTAGACAGTAGAGATTGTAGAAAATGTGATGTAAGGAGAAAAGGCTATTAATATACAGCATCTGTAATGCAGAAGTTTCCTAGTCACAGAGGCAGAGTACCTTATATTGAAGCTATAAATCTGACTTTAATTATGTTTATGTACTATTGAATAATGAATTAAAATTATATATGCCATTTCACATATATGTCATATGTGAAATATATACATATAATATATTTACACACAATCATATTCTGGAACTGATGAAATTTATTTTATTAGAATGGAGATTTCTCAAAGAGTAAACACCTTAATGCTGACAATTTGTGCTATGACAAGAAACGCCTGTGAGGACTCCATTTCCTAATGGATTTATTCACTACATTAAAATATTCTGATTTTATAGTCCTACTGCAAACAGTGGTTCATTTACTGGATAGGAAGTACAGGATCAAGCCAGCTCTCATCCTTAATCCCACCCATCTCAAGGCTAATAATCTAAAGAAACACATTTGACATAGATTGGGAAAGAAGTGCTAGACTACTGAGTTCACTGGAAACATCCTTGTTTTCCAGGAGAGATATCTTCATTATTTTAATAAATATTTCAGTGATTCACAAATATCTTTTGAAATATTTTATAGAAAAAAATGATTGATAAATATAAAAATACATGCTAATTCAATACATTATGTATGTCTATTCTTTAAAACTAATCCTTCACTATGTTCCTTCAATTTTATGGAGTTATGTCTTCAATAATATGAAAGGACATACAACATGTTAAATGTTAATTCAATTTACAAGGAGTTCACACTGCAGGTCTTTTAAAGTTAGTCAAGTTTCAAATCTGTTATTCATTTTTACCTAAGATTTTTTTTTTATTTTTAATTGGTGTTAAAATAATGAGTTATGAAAAGTATATGAATTTCTATTTTGTTCATATGTGTTATAGTTTTTTACCCTTTCTTTTCCCTATACTTTGTTTTGCTCTATAAAAGATACCCAAGCAGTATTCTTACTCTATTTTGATAAAAAATGGAAGATGGGATACAATTAATTATTATAGTCACCAGCATCTGGGTGAAAGAAACTGTAGAAGAAGCCCAACTTCTTCTCTCTCATTTAACAACAGAAAATCCTTATTTAATACACAGGGTCAGGTATAAAAGTTTGAACGCTAGTACATTTTATTAACCTATGTTTTAATGAGGTTCAGCCTCTTTTTATCCCTTGAGTATATTTCCCTCATGTTAGAAAAATTAGCTCACATTGTCTATAATGCTAAATATTAATCTCTTACTTTTCTCACTATATTGTTGTGAGAACACATGTGAAAGTTCCTATGCTCATACTACATTTAGTTCTAAGGAACTGCTGTGTCATATTTCATGATCTCGAAATATTCATTTCGAGCTCCTCTCCTAATATTTCCACACTGAAGCATTTTTATTTCTTTTAAACTGTTTTTATTTATTTTTATTTTTTTCTGCCTTTGCTACTCCAAATAATAATCTAAAAAACATAACTAAGAATACATTACTGAAAACAGAGCTTTCCAGCATGACGTTCTTTTATTTTTTGTATAGATTCATAAACTGAAACTGAATTGCTGAGACAGGGTATACATGTTAAATGCTCTAGTTTTAAAAATATGCTGTTATTTCTACAGTGTGGCATCTCAGAAATGTGATTGCTGAATTAATGCATACATTTGTAATGGAATTTGTTTTCAAATTATGTTTTAGTTTCTGTAGTAGAGTTTCCAGAATGGTATTGCCGAGTAAAAGTGCACATTTTTAATGCAATAATTTCCAAATAGTATTCTAAGAAAACATGGAGTTTGAAGAAGGTTATTTGTTATCATTTTCTTTACATATTAAAAAAAGCTGACTAACTATCTCCTGAGTGGTCCTGGCTCACTTTCATACTTCAACCAGAGCAGGTCTACTTCTTATACGCTTAATATATTGCTACCACAACTATTGAGCGCTATTCACCAGATCTGTTTTCTTTTTCCTGGGCACAATGCAACAGTATATTTCCTACTTTTCCTTGATATTACCTGTGGCTTCTGTGGCAGAGCATTAGACAGTGGAACAAGAGAGCAGAAGAAATAAGATGAGTTGCATCTGAGTCTGCCCCATAGATGCCTCCCACACGGCCTCCAACTCTTCACCTTCTGTGAAAATTCAGTAGAGACTCTCATGGTGACCTTAGAAGCCATATTTTAATGCTGGAAAATCTCTGTCAGTCTAAGTGATTATGGTAAGCAGAAATCCCCCTCTGACTAGGGAAACTCATTATGGAAAAAATATGTAAAAAAAAATATGTTTGAACCATGATACATTTTGGGGTCAATTGGTTGAATAGCTAACATCAACCTAACTAATAATTGCATTCCATGCAAGACTTCAGAGAAAAAAAAGTTGATTCAGTTAATACCCTACTCAATGCTTAATTTAATTAAAAAAATAATAACGTAATTTTCTAATAATAGTGGCTAAGATGATTGTTGAAATCAAATAAAACAAGATGTTTTAAAAAGGTGCATGCGGTCTTGCAAGCTAGATGCTTAGTAATTATCTCCAGCTGAGGTCACAAGAATATAATAAACTACATATAGATTTCAAATTTACAACTTCTATTTTAGAATCTTATTAAAGACATCAACATGGTCTGCCTGAAAAAGGCTTTTTGTTATTGTTTTATTAACTTTTTAAAAGTAAGACAGTTCTCCTCTTTATGAAATGGAAATAGATTGCATCAATCTCTTTCTCTTTTGGTGATTTTTCTTCTCTCATTGCTTGTGTTTTAAAGTAAAATTAGATTTGTCTTCTGAAATTTGCTCAAAGAAATACGATTTATCCTGTCTTCTTTTCTTTCTTCTTTCTTTAATAATGTCATCAAAAGTCACTAAACAGACAAGCAGAAAGGAAGACCTATAAGGCACGAGCCAATGTGAGGAAGGAAGTGAAATAGGATGACAGCTGTATGGATCAGGATATCAGTTACATATAAGAGACTAAGAAAGAAGGAAATGTAAAGAGAAAACTGTAGACAAATTTCTTAATGTTAGAGGAACAGATTACAAATATGAAAAGAGGAAACCCAGAATGAATACCATGGTGTTAGATTAGAATTTAAAGTTATTAGTGGGAACTTATGAAAATATATATATACGTTTATTTATATACACATCATGTGCTTCACCAGAAAAGTGGATAAATATAGTATCTTGATAAAGTGAAACCCTCTGCAGCAATGAACACAGATTATATACAACTACATGAGATAATAGGAATGGATTTCAGGAACATAAAACAGAGTAACAGAAGACAAACAAAGAAGAATCAAATTCATAATTCTAATCACATAAATATAAAACAGCCAAAACTAATCTATGGGGGAGGAGGGATAACAGCAAATGTCTCCTGCTTAGGAAGGGGGGTCGAGTGGAAGAGGGTATGAGATCTCTTCTAAGTTGTAGATAAATTATTTTTACTTAATGTGCGTGCTGCTTACACAGATACCTACATTTGGGGAGAACACATCAGACTGTATGTTTATGTACATATTTCTGTTTTTCATACAGCTCGATAAAAGCTATAAACCTGGAGTAAAAAATCTATATACAAATACTTTAATAATGTATTTGACAGATATATTTAAGCAAGTGTGCTTTGAGGTAAGTCATATAATTAGAATAAAACATCCTACATCTTTATTAAATGTGTATGGATGACACCTCATCTCTAAAAATAGCCGGGAGTTGTGGCCGGTGCCTGTAGTCCCAGCTACTTGGGAGGCTGAGGCAAGAGAATTTCTTGACCCCAGGAGTTTGAGGTTGCTGTGAGCTGTGACGCCACAGCATTCTACCAAGGGCAACAGAGTGAGATTCTGTCTCCAAAAAAATAAATAAATAAAGAGCAATTCCTATGGCTCAAGGAGTAGGGTGCCAGCCTCATATACCAGAGGTGGCAGGTTCAAACACAGCCCCAGCCAAAAACTGCAAAAATAAATAAATAAAAATAAAAAATAAAATAAAATAAAAAGAGAAAGGTTCTTTATCCCTGGGTTAGATAATCAAGCATGTGATAACAGTGACAATTTCAACAGCTAAATACACACTTCAGTGGTGTCAAAGAACTTGGAGGATTGTGCATTTAAAAGTCCTAAAATCTAGGAAATTCCTCCTCGGAATTAAGGAGACATTCTGATCAAGTCTGACATGGGAAGGGAGTCACCACTGGAGGCTGGAGTGGTAGCAGGTGCCTGTAGTCCAGCTACTTGGGAGGCTGAGGCAAGAGAATCACTTGAACCCAAGAGTTTGAGGTTGTTGTGACCTAAGACCTAAGAGGCCACAGAACTCTACCAAGGGTGAACAAGTGAAGCTCTGTCTCAAAAACCAAACAAGCAAACAAAAAAACAAAAACAGAAATCTCACTGCTTGGATGTGGAACCAAGTGGACACCTTTTAGTATGTGAAGATTATTTGAAAATGGATTACAAATTATTTTAGAAATTGGAAATGGGGTGGATCAGGTGTTAAAGAAGGAGATATTAGACTTTCTGCAAGTCTAGGCAGTGACTCTTTGAAATGAATTTAAACTGAGAAAGAAAATAAAAGAAATTAACCAAGCATCTGAATATTATACATTATTTCATATTGGTTATCATGCTTGTAGTTATCAAAAAATAAAATAACAAAAAGAGAAAGAAATTTAAAAATTTAAAAAGATTAAATGATGCAAAAAATGAGGCTGAATAAAATGGGATAGGAATAAATATAGTGGACAGTTTGAGATTAAATTTCTGCAGCATGTAAAGCAAGAAATGTTTCTGAGAGAAAATTCAATAGGAAACAAAATAATGAAATTAGATGACAATTAAACATAAAAACTCAGTTAATATTTTTTTCCTCTGTACTAAGATGCATAATATTGTAACTGGTTTGGGTCACTTTGTTCAAAGAAAAGTAAGAGAATATGATAAAATAGATAAGAATGAAAACAATTAGGCATAATGGAGAAAAATGGAAAAATGCAAAAAGAAGAGAGTGTTTTGACTTACATTACTTGTAAATTAAAATATGCTATATTTAAAAAGTTCTTATCTCAGAATCATCACTTAAAAATAATGTAAAATATAGCCATATTTTGATGTCCAAAAGCCACCTTAAAGATAATAAATTAGACAAGTTGAAGTATATCACCTCTTTGATTTAAAAACTCTGCAAGTGTTACAACTATCTTAAGCAGTTTGATTTTTACTAATAATCTCTTATTGTTGACATTTGTACCTATCATTTCTTCCATAGTTTAGCAATTGCTTTTTGTCCCATTTTTCTTCATTCTCTTTATTCAGCACATTACTATGCATTTTGTTATATTAGTAATTATTAATTGGAATTCACAAGAAATACAGGTGAGCAAAACACACTGCTATGCCCAGACTGTTAGCTCTCTCTGTTTCACATGATATGCATATTGCGCAGGGATCAGCAACCTGTGACCTACAGGCCAGGTGCAATCTGCCTCCAATTTTTGCATGGCTCCTGAGCTAAGAATGGCTTTTACGTTTTTAAGTGGTGAAAAAAAGTTAAACAGGGTGGCGCCTGTGGCTCAAAGAAGTAGGGCACTGTCCCCATATACTGCAGATGGTGGGTTCAAACCTGGCCCTGGCCACAAAAACTGCAAAAAAAGTTAAAGAATAATATTTTGGGACACATGAAAATTACAAAAAATTCAAACTTCAGTGTCCCTACATAAAGTTTACTGGAACACAGGAATACTCATTTGCTTATATGGTCTTTAAGGTTGCTTTCGTAATACAACATCAAAGCTGAGTAGTGCCAAGGAATATGTATGGCTTAAAAAGCTTTAATTATTTACTATCTGTCTCTTTGTGAAAACTGTTAACTGCTGATACGGTACCACATGGTTCTATCCCCTTAATCACTTTCCTGTGAAGTGGTTGGTCTTCCAGAGATTCTCAAGACAATCCATTCTGACGTGAGAAAAAATTAGCACTTTTTTTAAAGTAAAAAAAAAATTTTTTAAGTATTGTCCTACACCTTGAAAACTGGAAGGCAAGTTTCATAGAACACCATGTATGTCACAAGAAGATATCATTTAAAGAAATGTCAGTAGTATTTGTAGAGTATTTGAGAGTCACCTTTTTAAGCCTTTAAGAATCCATGGGGAAAGTGACAGAAGGGTAGTTCACATGGTTTAGCTCTTTTCCCACAATAGTAATGAATGTTTTCATTTTCATACTTAAAATGCAATGCAAAAATCACTGCCTAAGTTTCTCTATCATTGCCTATTGTCTATATGGTAAAGATTAGGTAACAACAAATCACTTTTCAGCTAAACTCCAAAATATTTCATTGTTATGTTGTGGCTTATTTCTTTATTCATGTTCATGCCTTATCATTATACTCCTTAGACAACAAATTTTCTTTCGTCTTATTCTGTTATCTATTTCACCCTCTAAATTAGTAATTGAAGTGGATAAAGTAATAACCAAGAACATTTTGTTTTTAGAAATGAAATTGTATGGGGCGGCGCCTGTGGCTCAAGGAGTAGGGCGCCGGTCCCATATGCCGGAGGTGGCAGGTTCAAACCCAGCCCTGGCCAAAAAACCACAAAAAAAAAAAAAAAAAAAAAAAAAGAAATGAAATTGTATGAATTGTTTTTGGCTAGATCTTTGTAAATTATTAGTTGTATAAATAATAGCAAGTCATCTTATGGTAAAATTTATCTGAACCTTTGAACATTTTCATGTCATGGTACACTGTAAGAATTATATTACCGTCCAACATACTGGGGTGAGCACTTGAGTCTGCTTTTATTAGTACATTTTTGGGAAGGAGGCTCCAGTTAAATGAGCACCTACTCAACTACTCTGGGAGTTGAGGGAGCATATAGACTTGCTGCTTTAGACCAGTATTCCACAAATTATATGCTGAGAAAAAGAAGAGTCACAGGCTGATATAATTGATTTGTGAAGTGACATCAGGGGGTGAGTATGAGGAACAAGGACATTATAAGGGAAAGAAGGGTGATTTTTTTCCATACCAGTCATCACTGTGATCAACTAAGGAATAAATCATCCACCTATTGTACAAAAGAGGGTCATATCTTTCTGTTTGTTTGGTTGGTTGTTTATTGATTTCCATTCTCCATTGGCCAAGGTTGTCTCCATAGACTAGCAGTGCCCACATCTAAATTACACAGGCTGTGAATACTCAGCAGTTTCCTTGTTGCTCAGGGTCATTTCAGAAAAAGCCTGAGATGGAAAGTGAGAAGCACAGAGTAAAGGTCCGAGATGAGGTTGCACTTCTGCGAATTTGGTTAAAATATTCATGGAAGTTCTTACCACAGTAGCAACTAACAAGGGAATTTGAAGTGGCATGTCGCAGGTGCCCTTCAGCCTTGACCCTTTTCACAACAGCCTCGACTCATTAATGATGCCCTGGCAACCATATTCCTGTTGGCAAGCTCTGGGTCACTGGAACCTTTGGAAAACCTGTGTACTCTAATTCCTGGGCAATGAATTACTGTTGTAAAAGGTACACAAATATATCAGAATTATTCCTCCAGGATAACTTTGTGTTCAATTCCTTCAAAGGTAGGTTCCTTGCCCTTTACTTTCCGTGGTGAGCCAAGGTGAGTGTCTTTTATGTAGCACCTTGGGAGGTCCAGGCTGGATTGCTTGAGTTTAGGAGTTGGAGACCAGCCTGAGCAACAGCAAGACCCATCTGTAACTAAAAGAGAAAATCTGGCCAGAGTTGTGGCGGGTTCCTATATCCCAGCTACCTGGGAGGCTGAGGCAAGAGGATCGCTTAAGCCCAAGAGTTTGAGGTTGCTGTGCTGTAACACCGTGGGAATCTAGCCAGTGTGACAAAGTAAGACTCTGTCTCAAAAAAAAAAAAAAAAAGATTCAATCTAGTTTCAACCATTTTGCACTTGTTACACAGCTTTCCGTCTTTATTCTGATTCTGACTTGACAATCATTTATATACCTGCCTCTGGTAATTTATGTTGTATGTGTGTTATGGTATTACTTCTTTCATGCCAATAAACCAGAACAGGGGTTCCTCTGCAAAACATTTTAAATGATTGAAAGAAATTTTTCCCGAATTGTGAGAGTTAAGACATCATCAGGATTTCTATAATACATTGAAATCAAAGACAGCGTGCGATCCAGATAAGCCACAGATGGGACCAAACGGTTGAGTCAGTTCCAAACCAATACACCTTAAAATGTCACTTTCCACTATAATGAATTTCAATAGTTTTTCAGTAAGCCTTATTATATACATATGTATTAGATAGATAGCTAACCTTGCACAGTTTAAACAGGCAGTAGAAGGTAGACATTCCGCTTATGTTTAGTCTAACAAGCTTCCCAACTTCATATTTAATGAACATCACTTGGGGCTCAGAGTTCTCCTTTAACATCTTTTGCTTTAGAGGCATGTGACCCATTGTGCCTTCAGTGCAGTGTCTATTAGGACTTTGCTTGGTATTTAGGATTTTAATGGATGTTAAAATTTCTGCCATGTCATACAACCACTGCGTGTTTTTAATTCCTGCAATGCTGCTGAATGCATCACTGTTGTCACCTGAGTCTGCTTCTTAAGCTTCTGACTTCAAAGTAGCTCAAGACTATTACTTGATTATTGGTTTTCTAATTTTAAACGTTTTGAGTAATAATCCTTCTTATTTATTATCCATCACCTCTTCTCACATTTCATCAAGATAAAAACATATTTAATGTAAATAGCATATAACATTTTCAAGGGAAAATATAGCTTTTAATAAAGATTTACTCGTTCAAAATTTTGAAATGCAGACTTGCTTAAGAGTAGATAATAAATATGTATGGAAACATTAGGAAAATCCTATTGACAAAGGAAAAGAGTAGTAATAGAGTCCTTAACCTCTTCTTAGGGGAAGACTTGAATGTGGTACATCCCTTCTGTATACCATTTTCCTCATGGAAACATTATACATTAAAATAGATGCTTTATAAGACTTCATCTAATTCAAACACTTTTTGATTCATATGCAATCAGTTCTTGATTTTCTACAAGTGAACAAAATTATATGCACACATCCTTTCTTTACTATCCATTGGTACATAAAAATTGCACTTAACTCTATAAACATTAATGCCATGATAACATGGCTACATGTGTATTTATACACAGATACACACTCTCATTGTATGTTTACTCTTTAAATGTATTCAGAGCATCATACCTTATCAATTCTCACAGGTAGTCATAATTATTGAGCTCTTACTAAAACTGTAATTCTCAGAGTCGGAAAAGATTGAACAGGCAAACTAGTTCAAAATCAAACTCAATGAAGGAATTCTTTACACTTCATACCTTGTAACAGTCACCCAGGATTTCTGTTAGTGCCTCAAGTAATAAGAGGATTAACAACAAAAAAAAATTGCTAATATTCAAAGTTTAAATTATATCAAATGAGTTATTAATGATTTACAGTAATTCAAGCATTTATAATATACTTCCTTGCACTGAACCTAAGATGTGCTTCAGCATATATTTTTTTCAAATTGGATTATTTGATTAATCATTGAAGTTGATGCAGGTGTATATCTTGACACTGTGGATATTTTTTCAAATAAATTGAAATGGTAACCTATACATCTTTGTTAGAGTTTTCCTTGTTAATTCTCTGTTCGTGAAAGTTATCAGATTCTTTCTAACTTTCCAGTGGCATATTCAGCAGAGAGGAAAAAATGACAAAGAGTATAGATACATTCTCTGTATGGGAGTCTTTTCCTGCCATTTCTCAGTGTAACTTTGACAGGTAATGTAAGTTTTCCCTATTCTATGGGTAGTTAGACGACATTTGCTCCAGAAATTGTCCGCATGTTCTCCCTTCAAAGTTGTAAGGTTGACCTTAAACAAAGACAAATGTCTTGTTAGAATACTAAATTTCTTCAGGAAAAGCCTTAGCCTTCAGACAGAGTACCAAGATCTTATGAGCACGTCTGAAACCTTGAAACACAAATAAGTTTGGAATAGATTTAAGTTAGTGATTTCTCACTTTCAGCATTTATACATTGGCATGTGCTAAAATTATTCAAGGTTTCTCTAATAAAAATTAATATTAATCATATTGGATACAACTATCAAACTATAGTATTTTTTAGTGGAAGTACTTTGATATCTTTTTAGAATTTATATTACTTTCCTATCTTTAAATTAATCTAGAGCATGCCATCATTTGTGATTACGCAGGACTTGTTGCTACTGCTCTGCTGTCTATATTTGAACTAAAAGTTATCCCTCTTCAGTTAAGGATGTCTATGTTTTAAAGGGCAATATATTACATTGAGATATAGTGATACATTGTAAGTTGAGTACAACATACTAATGAAAGGTGCTGCACTCCTGAACAGTATATGTGTAATTCATTAGTAAACTCTGCACAGAATACTCTTAGTTTTGTTATATAACACTCAAAAGAATCGCTTGTCCATTAAAAACAGAACGTGGAAGTTATGTGGAAGAGGAGGATGGTATCACTGCTCTCCTTTATGCAATAAGGTGGGGTAGGCAACGGTCTTCAAATTATCCGACACAGTCATAAATTACATCCAGGGAGATGCCTATTTTGTAGTTCAATCCATCCAGTTGTACACTTATTACTTCAACTAATATTTACTGAGTGCTAGTATGTGTAAGGCGCTTGGAGTACAGAATTGGAAAAAAAAATACTACTTTGAAGGAGGTTTCATTTAATTTATTATACATACCTGTCAAAAGGGTTGCTATCCATGAATAACTATTTTGTCCCTTTTAAAGTTGGTAGCATTTATAGTATTTGGCTATACACTAAAACAAATAATAACTGTAGCAAGGGTAGAGGACTTGTATAAATTTTCAGCATAAACCTGATCATGATATCATGTTAATTATATCTGTTCATTATATGTATTTAGTTTGGGTAATTGCTTTCAGTGTGATATTTTTTTCCTTAATTTTCTTTCTTAGGAGATTTTTCTGCTGCACAAACATCAGTACAACAGTTGAACAAAAGTTCAAAGCCAGCAATGTAGCAATTAGGGTATGAAAGGATAAAAGACTATCTTCATGCTCAAATCAATTTTTCAAGAGGTTAATATGCTTTTGTGGGAGAACTGGGGTTACCAGAGCAAAAGTTGACAGATTGAGACAACTGCTAATTGAAAATTTGAATGTCACGTGTACTTTTTCCACGATGTATGATAACTGTAGATCGTTCGTGGATTTCAATGAACTTAAACTATGATTACCTTGATCCTTGTCCTGCAGCTATATCATTGTTACTACTTTCTTTTGTTTATTTTAAAGTGCCAGTAAATAGAGGATTTGGGTGATTTTAGGAAAAGATTAGTTTTATAGTAATGCTTTCCCTGCAATAATCAAATGTCCTGAGAGTGCATTTATTCTTCCCCTTCAAATAGAAGCATATGATATAGAGGCCAGGGAACTAGAACTTGTGAAGCTTGTGAATAAAGCTTTATTGGAAAACAACCAGGCTTATATGTTTAAGAACTGTCTTCGGCTGATTTTTTCCCTAATAGACAAGGTTGAACCATAGTGATAGAGACAAAATGATTTGGTTTGCATAGCATGAAATATTTACTCTCTGGTCCTTTACAGAAAATGTTTCCTTACCCCTTTGACAGAGATAAGAGGAATGTTATTCCCAGTAACATTTGAATAGAAACCAATGTGCAGAATGTGCATTATTAATAACATTAAGAGGAAGAAAAAGCGGGACAAAGTGAAGAAAAGCAGAGAGGTCACAAAAATATCAGAGAAAATATCAATAAAAAATATTCAGACGAAATAAAGGCCAAGAAAATTTTGATAGCGATAATTACAATTGTGTATTCTTCTCTAATATATTGAATAGTATAAACATTATGCAAGTAATACGTAACAAGTGAAAGGGAAGCAAGATTTTGTTCAAGTTCATAAACCTAGCATAAAACAAGTCCCATGGAAACTAACCTGGTTTTAAACAATAGAAGCATTGTTTGCACTTTACTCAGGCTTCAAGAATAGTACTGATTTGAAGCAAAAAGTGGAATTGGGAGTTCAATGCCAAGAACGTACAGCAATGTATTATTAGCAGATGTTAGGGAGAAAATAGCTGTGAAATCTGCACTAAAGATCCTTCAACCAACACTCTGCTGGACCGCTATACAAAGGATTTAAATCTTGGAAAAATGATAATCACAATCTTCTCCTTCTAAAAACTATAACCCTGCAAGAATGGGGGGAGGTATGTAATTTAGGAAGCAGTTTAGGCTCCAACTGCCAAGAGGCTTCAGTAATGAAGACTGACCAGAAAGCATATATAGTTCCTGAAGACACCAGTAGAGAATGTCTTTATCCTTTGAGGGAGTCTAGTGAAGGGTTACGATGTTACTTTTCTGATGAGTGACTTCTACCCAGAGCAGATAGATAAACACATGTTGGTGGACTGGGTGGTGGACAAGGTCCATGGAGGGAATGTCAGGGAGACCTGTGAGATGCGGCGGTCAGTCGTGGCTGGCAGAGGCATCATCATGAACGAGGAATGTTCTAAGCACTTTTAGGACATCCGATTGGACCTGTGGCTCCACATCTCCTCCACTGCCTCGTTGGAGGTGTCAGGTTTTGTTTCAAGGTATTTTAATTGTGTCCTGTTAATAGAGTCTAATTTTCAGATAGAGAAGTCAGTGACTTTTTCTTGAGGAGAAAGAGACAAGGGGGAAGAAGGATAGGTTAATATTTTTGTTAAAGCAAGGCTGAAAAATTTTAAAAATTAACAGTTGAGTCTGAGAGAAAAATAGTGTATGAAAATGTAGCAAATTGTGGAAGATATAAAAACACCGATGACAAAAACATGGTCAATAATCATGGCTTTTAAAACTTCTGGCCAACTACTTGTGTGCCAGAAATCAGAACCTAAACAATACACTGAATTACACCTTTTAAATTTGGTCAAATATAAGCTCATTTAGGGGGTGATACTAACACACTTATGTGTCACAAAATGACTTTTTGATCATTGATGTACGACATATGCAATGGTGGTCCCATAATATTATAATGGAGTTGAAACACATTATTCTCAGGAAAGTATCATAAGCATAGGAAAAAAAGTATCTAATGTACTCAGTACTAATAAGAAACCCATATATAAACATCTACACACCCACACAGAAGAAAAATACAAGTATAGTCTCATGATGGGGAGAAGAGAGGAGGGAAAGGGGAGGAGGAGGGCACTTGGCAGGAATCTCACCTAGTGTGGACAATGTGAGTGTGTTCAGCACGCGCCCTGGGTAAAGGGCTCCATTACAACTTGAACTTAGAAATGAAAAGAAAGTAACCTAATCATTTGTACCATCATACTAATCTGAAATTAAAAGTAACAAAACAAATCCAAATGAAATAAAATAAAACAAAACAAAATAAAATAAAGGAAAAGTTACTGTCACCTAGTGAGATGGTAGCAGCCATAATATCGTGGCAAAATGTATTAGCTTTTCTATGTTTAGGTCTGTTTAGATACACAAATGTTCACCATACTGTTACAAATGCCTGCAGGACCCAGTACAATAACATGCTGTATAGATTTGCAGCCTAGCAGCAGTAGTCTATGACGGACAGCCTCACAGGGCAGTGTGCAATACCAACTAGGGTTTTGTGAGCATACTCTCCGGTGTACACACAATGATGAACACATTTCTCTGAACCTTTTCCCATGTGGTTCAGTGACATGTGACTGTATTAATTTATTTCTTCTTGCAGAGTCTCAGTCTAACAATCTCATCAGAGGTAGTAGTTGCATCTAACATTCTTAACATTAGTTTTATCTATTGATTTGATCATTAACCTGGGGCCATGGTAAATTGTGACTGTATCTTGCCTATGTCCCTATTTACAGCAGAGAGAAAAAGAGGGGAAGTTTTAAAATAATACCAAGACTTTGTGGAGAGCGATGGTATGTTTTGGATTGGGTACTTAACTTAGAAAAGTAAAAGTTTTCTATCCTCAGATAGTTTTTGATCCAAGATTTCATAGGGTGTAAATATTTTACAATCACAAGTAAGGCACTAACTTTAGCAGTGAACCAAGGAATGATGTAACACTCAACCTCCTCTTTATGATGCTATGTTAGTATCTCAAATGAATACATGCGGCTTTCTAAAGTGACTAATGGAAAGCTAGAGAGAAGGCTCGATATAACATATCTGATTCAATGATGTTTCTTTGACTTGACAGCATCAAAGATTTGAGCATTCCAGATCAGTATTTTTTAAAAAATGAAAAATCATTAATGAACTTGTTTTTGTCCATTTAAAAGATTGGCATTTAAATTTTATCATTTACATGTTTGACCACTATGGAATAATATGGAAGTAGTTTATATGTGCATAATTTTATTATATGTGTATAAACATCTGAATTAAGGGCAAATTATTAGTGTTTTTAATACATCAAAAACTTTCATCTATATTCTAGCAATGATTTTTATCTATTGTGTTTGTTCATAGTAAATAGGATTTCTTTAATCCACTTAAGCACACTTTTAAATACACTTCTAAACTATCTGCATTTTTTATTCCCAAAAAATTATACCACTAACTTCTAGCTTCCTTTGATTCAGACTATTCTAATACATATTTAGTTTTTCAGAACTGGCCCATGAAAGCAAATCACTTTTTCTTAATTACAGCTAGGAGAAATTACAACACATGAACAAAGATTATATACCTATAATGCTGAAACTATGCCATCCTGGATTCTTTTGTATGGCAACTGAGAGAAAAAAAAAAATTCTCTGCCTTTACAAATTTTAAGTAATATAAATTATCTATTGCTAAAGAGCCAAAACATTAGTGAATTGCTAAAATATATACATAAATATGACCTTCATAGTAAATTTTTTTTCCAAACATGCTCAAAATTATTTTTTCCCACTCTGGGGCCACAGGACGTTAGCTAATGTTAGTACATATGTAACTAACCCATTTGTTTCACTATGATCTTATTTATGTATGTGTTTAACTTGTTTACTTATGTGTTTCTCTATTATGATAACTGAGAGTTTTAAAGTAAAGTGTCATGTCTTATTCATGTTTGAAGAATACCTAGAACAAAAGGAAATACATACTAGGAATTCAAGTATAATTTATGAAATAAATTGTTATTAGATAGAGGGTTGAGCAAGATGGCAGAATGGAAACATCTCCTTACTAGCCACTTGCCATGAGGCAAGGGACAGAAAACTCTAACTACTTCTGGCTGGGGGAATCTATGCAGGGACATCACTCCAGGAGCACAGTAAAACAGTGGAGGACTACAAGAGCCAGAGAGAAGATCTAGAGCTGAGAAAAAAACAGCACAGAAAGTGAGTACTTACTTTGGGAATGGGAGGGGACCAGCTGGCCAGCATACCCATGAAGAATGGGACAGGAAGAGACTGTCCTGCAGTTTTTTATTTGGTCTACAGTGCTCACTGGAGCTACTTTGAAAAGCTTAAACAAGCAGGTGGATTTGGAGAGTGTCCAGAGGACAGGATTGAATACCAGATAGGGTGGATCATCCATTGGGTTGGGTTCAAGCTGGGTATTGCCATTGTGGTAAGGATGTGTAGGGGAAATGATCTGCAGGGTCATACTGCATGGCCAGTTCTGATGCAAGGCTGAGCTGACACATTGGCCCTTGGGGTGAGCTGAGCCGCCCTGAGAATTGTCAAGGGGTCCCTGTGTGATGTGCATCTGAAGGAATTTGGTGACAACTTTAGGACCCCAACCTGTGGGGACTGAATGCTGACAAAGCACCCAGGCTCTAATTGAGGGCAGCAAAGCCAGGAAGACAGGACACAATCTCTGCAGATAAAAGTAGCTTCCTGCCCTAATTTTTCCCAACAAAATAGTATATATGTTCCATCTAGTGACGCTATAGTACCACCTGTGTCCAGATCATATATATATATATACATATATACAGTTACATACACAAAAATATTATATACATGGATATATTCATATCATGTGTATATGTATATATACACATTTTTTTACACACATATATATGTACTTATTTGGGTTTTTTGTTAATTATTTTTATTTTTTTTATTTTTACTTCCTTCACTAGCAAGAGCAGCTTCATTTTTTATGCTTTTTCAGCTCCTTTTATTCTCTCTTTTTTAGTTCTCTCTATTTTTCTCTCTTTTGGCAGAGATTTTTCTATTATTCTCATTTTTCTCACATAAAATTCTAATAAACACTAAGATATTCCTTTTTTATCTCATACAATTGTACTTTTAATTTTCTTAATTTTTTTTTACTGTTCTCTGAGTGCTGGGGTGGGTGATGGTGGCATTGGTTGTCACAACATTGGTCTAGCTCAAGGAGGTCATGAGCTCTTAGTCTAGGATGTCTTTCTAGATTTGGCCTTTGGAAAGACAGTATTGGCAGGCCCCCACTGTGACATACTGTCAATTTTGATTTTTTTCTCCTTCCATATCCAGTGGGTATGGAATCTTGCATTTGCTCAGGCTGGTAGGGAGCTCCTGACTTCAAGGGACCCCCCCAGCCCAACCCCCAAATTCCTAGAATTATATGTGTGGATATAAAAGTCTGCTAAACACCACCATTTCTTTGGTTGATCTCCTTCTCTTCTTTCACCCATCTTATTTATTTTTTTATGATTTTTTTTTCTTTTCTTGCTCCCTTCTTGCTTGTTACCCTTCTATTTCTTTCAGTCTTGTGCCAAAAGGCCACTTCAACACCTAAGCTCTGAGACAAGGTAATTTAAAGCAAAGGAGGTAGAAGGTATCGAGAAGGAAAAGGAAGGAGAAGGAAGAAAACAGAAAGAAAACACACATGAGGAGGAACCAAAAGAAAAATTCTGGCAACAAGAAAAACTAAAATAGAGCAACTGTCCCTAAGGGGTCCTACCACAAAGGATTCCACCTATAAAGAATTAGTGGAAATGACAGAAATGGAATTTAAAATATGGATATCAAAGGCAAAAAAGAGAATTGATCAAAAAGTGGAAAAACAGAACCAAAAAATGGATGAAAGATATGAAAAAAATAGAAAGCATGTGGCAGAGCTTAAGGAATTGAAGGAATTAATCTGGGAATTCAAAGATGCAGTAGAAAGTGTCAATAACAGATTTGATCATGGAGAAGAAAGAATAGCAGAGGTAGAGGATAAAACTCTTGTGCTAAACCAGGTAGTTAAAGAGGCAGAAAAGAAGAAAGAAAAAGCAGAATACTCACTTAGAGAATTATGATCCTGCTGGAAGCATTCAAACAAGCAAATTATAGATATCCCTGAAAGGGAAGAATGATGCCCTACAGGAATAGAAGCCTCAAAGGAGGATATCATAAATGAAAATTTCCCAAGTATCACTGAAGATGCTGAAGCATTCCTTTTAGAGTGATATCGAACTCAGTGTTGTCACAACAAAAACATAGCATCTCCAGGACATTATAATGAAACTGTCCAAAGTTAAGACAAAAAAAAAAAAAATTCACAAGCAGCCAGAAGTAAGTGCCAACTGACCCACAGGGACAAATCCAACATGGTGACAGCAGACGTTTCAGCTATAACTTTCCAAGTTAGAAGAGAATGGTCATCTACCTTTAACCTTCCTAAAAAAAACAATTTTCAGCCCATAATTCTGTATCTTACTAAACTAAGTTTCAAAATCAATAGAGAAATCAAATCTTTTGCTGACATGCAAACATTGAGGAAATTTGCTACAACAAAACAATCTCTATAGGAAATACTAGACCTATTCTCCACACTGACCATCAAATCAGCAACTAGGAAACTAATAACCCAGAAACTAAAGGACAAAACCTAGGATCCACAATGGCACAAATGATAAAACTAAGCAATGGACTTTCACAAAATAAGATGAATAGAAATCCACCACATTTACAAGTTCTCTCAGGAAATGTTAATGACTTGAATTCCCCACTGAAGAGGCATAGGCTGGCCAATTGCATAAAAGAGCACAAGCCATCCATATGTTGCCCCAGGAAAAACACCTACACTTGAAGGACAAATCAAGACTCAGGATGAAGTCATGGAAAACAGTATTTCAGATAAATGGGAATAAGAAGAAAGGAGGGGTCACAATTTTATTTGCAGATACAAGTAGATTCAAAACAACTAAAGTTAAGAAAGACAAAGATGGTCTCTTCATTCTGGTCAGGAGAATAATACAACTGGAGGACATTTCAATTCTAAATATTTATGCACCCAAAGTAAAGTCTCCCAGATTTGTGAAACAGAACTTGATTGGTCTGAGCAATATGATATCCCATAACACCATCATAGCCAGGGATGTTAACACCCTTCTGATGGAATGGGACAGATCCTCCAAACAGAAACTAAACAAAAATACAAGGGACTTAAGCATGACCATAAAATAAATACACTTAATAGACAAATACAGAACATACCATCCCAAAGGTAAGGAGAAATGAGAAAATATAAACTTGAACAAATTATCTTTTAATCATTATAAGGCAATAGGAGTAAGAAAAAGAGTTAGAGGTATTAAAGAAAATGTTGTGTATCTTGAGCAACCACTTTCAATGGTGCATGAGAGAGTAAGCAAACACTAAAGACAAGCAACAATGATCTTGAGGTAAGAAATTATGGCAAGTACCAAAGGGGAAAAAAAAGAACTAGTCCATGTGGATAAAGAAGGCCAATGCATACAAAAATGTCAATGCAGTTCAAGAGGCCCATTAACAGCAATGAAAAAAAACATTGCTCAATTATGTGAGGTGCAGTGATCGCCAGGAAGAATGCTTCATCTCATGAACTACATTGTAACACAGGTACATAAATTTACCTAAAAATAAATGTCTTCCTTGAGATGAAAACTATGTCCTTTTAATTGTTTGCGGATTTTAATGAAGAGTTGTATTTCTACTTGGTAGAATCAAGATGTAAAATCAAGACAATACATAAAAAAAAAAAAAAAGAAAAGAAAAAACAAGGCAAGTCCTTTGGCCATGTTCTGAATCAGCACTTCTTGGTGTCCTGTATTGCAGGATCCATGCATAATCTCACGTGGTATCGCAAAGTAATTAGCTTTAACTTTAAGTTCCTTGAAGGTCAACAGAAGTAGTTTATTAATCAAATATATAATCATGGAAGCAATGATTTTAGAAAACATGGAGCTGTCATGTTAATTTTTGTAATGTTTCCCCAATAAAAGCAAGAAACCAAAGCACAGAGATATCATCATTTAAAAAATAAACATTGGAAAATAGTGTTTTAATTTAACATGATTCTAATTTTTTCTTTAAGAAAGTGGTATGTAATAAAAAAATAGTAAGTCAAACAAATAAAAAGTAGCTTTAGTACAGTAATTATGAGCTAACATGTCTAAACCAAACTACTAACATTCTGATCTTAGTACCTGTCCTAAAACTTGCAGTGTCTTGTATTTGTGTAACCAATTTCTTGTATTAGGTCTATTGTGAAATGTATCCAGTAGAAAAATATCAAACTTACTTCAGTTTTTCTAGTTACTACTCTTTATTTTTATTGGTTTTATTGCTTTAAAATATTTTTATTCTGAATTTTTTGCTCATTTTATCCTTTCAATTATGGCAGTGAACTTGATTATTAGACCTCTTAGTCCCTCAGTTTCTTTAACTTTAAATTGAGACTAATGATGATAGACAAACTCCACCAAAATGCAAAATCAAGTCCTCATAATTTCAGAGATATCAAGGAATAATTTAGCTGCTTTATAAAAAAAAATCTACTCAACTTTAATTTACACACATTTATTTTAAAGACAGATGAATGAGTTTTATTTGAGCCTTTAATGAGACCCCCCCCTTTTCTGTATCATGCACACACATTTAAGACATCATTAGTGTTGAAAGAAGGAAAATTCTCCACAGACTGACTCAGCTTCACACTCGCACATACGTATGCACACCTTGAGATGGAAGTTGGAAGCACACTGTGGGCAATGAGAAGTAGCATTGTTTAAATGTCAGATGTCCACAATACCCCCACTAGCAGGATACTCAGCACTATGGACATTGCAAAGTGAGAGAAAAGAGTGGAGGACTCCTGTAGTGACCGGAGAGTCTCAGTAGTTCTTAAAATTGTTGGTGCTACTAGTAAAAGCAAAAGAACATCTTCCCTGGAGAAAAACTTTCCCAAATTAGGTCCACAGGGTATCTATAGGTTATAATAAAATAATAAGTTGAAAATCATAAAATCAGTAGACATAAGATAATGTATTATTGATGCAAGTCATACAAAATAACAAACAACAGCTCTCCTTCCTGTGTAAGTCCCTTTATGTGGGAAATATAAACAGAATTAATTTAATTTTTGTTAATGAAATCAAAGAATTACTAGGTTTAGTACAGAAACAAAACTAGTAAGTAATACATTATGATAGGTATATTTACTGGGGCCTATGGATATATTTAGAGTGTCCTTATAAGTATTTATATACACTTTATATAAGTGGTTGGTATACAATAATATAATGGATGGACAGATTTTTATTTATATAAGTGACTGAACTATTCTTAACCAAATTTCTTTTCTCCAAGCAAACCAAACCAAAGGTTAATACTGTAGTATATATAACTATTTAGTCAGATAAGTTGTGTTTATTGTATCATAAAAATAAATATTCCTTTATAAATAAAAATAAATATTATTCCTTTATAAATAAAAATAAATATTATTTTAGATACAAAGGAACAGTATGAGTTTGGATAATCATAGTTTCTTACAAACATCTAAATGCAGAACCAGCTAGTACTTCAATAGCTCACTGTTAATAATCCTTATGGATTAATGATAAAATACTATAAAAAGATTGTATTTTGGATTTTAAACAATAGAAGTATGCGTTACTACACATCAATGATGTTTACTTCTTAGTATCACTTATTAGATTGCTATTTAATATAATAGATGTCCTTTCCACTTTCACTGTGTTTTCTTTATAGGGTAAGTTATCATTACCTACAAAGGTAGATAACGTGTTTAAAGTAATGATAAAGGTAAATTAATGATAATATATCACAGAGTTGAAATTTATCCAGAACAGTGGTTCTCAACCTTCCTAATGCCATGACACTTTAATACAGTTCCTCATGTTGTGGTGACCCCCACACGTGAGGAGTGATGTCTTGGTTCCTAAGACCATCAGAAATGTGTATTTTCCGATGGTCTTAGGTGACCCCTGTGAAAGGGGAAAAAGTCTAACCCCTAACAGGGTCACAACCCACAGGTTGAGAACCACTGATCTAGAAGAAAATTAAGTATTTATTTGTATAAAATATAAACTTAATGATGTATCTTGTAGCTAACTAATGAATAAGTCAAACTACACTGACGTTATGATAAAAAAAATCTAACAATGAAATGTTCATTTTGCCAATAAAGCTGTAGCTTAACTATTCTCATATAATTTATTGACAGCTATTAAAAAAGAAACAACTTGTGTCTTTTCATACATCTAAGCTACAGATTGCTTTTGTATAACTTTATTAAGAGCCAAGAAATATAACATTTCATATTTGACCTTGTAGTAGCTTTTCCTAAACAAAGACCTCTGAGTTGATTTCTCAAGAAACCGTGGGTCTTTCTTCATAGAAGTCCTATTATTGGGCTGAATATCAGCTTCCTTGCAAGGATCTGTGAAAACTGAACAGTGTAGTTCAGGAATGACAGAAGGAAACTCCATGATTGACACCTGCTCTGTAACTTTGGTAGTACTGATGGGACCCAGAACATCGGAAGCTAAGCGGCAGTCCTTAATTACCAGAAATATGGTGTACACAATTACTGTAATGGACTGGAGAGATGAAGTGTCAATCTTAAGATACTGACATCAGAGGCATTTCGCAGGACCTAATTGATTGCTGTGTTTCTAAAGAACACTTGGTGGCTTTCAAAGTATTAAGGATGTTTCGTAGGAACATGATTTTAGACAGTAAAATTGAAATTTATTGCCTTTCATGGCCAAAATAAATATTTTAACTAAATCATAAGCTTAGCTTCTTAATTGGAAAAAAAAAAAAAAGGCTTTGCCCAATTCAGAAAAAGCCCTATGACATCATAAATATTTACAGTAAACCTTCCTCTAAGTTTTCTTCAAAGCCTAAGTTAATTTGCTAGGATAACAATGCACAGGAGAAGGAAAAGTTCAGAGCTTCAGAGTGACCATGGTGCTCGAACAAATGTAGTTATGGGTCAGAAAAGAAATGAAATTTTATTGTAATCTATGTTATATATGACCTGTGATTATTCCCCACGGTCTTGAATAAACTAACTGAAATTGGAAAATGTAAAAAATGGCAGAATCTTTGAATTCATTAACCTTTTTTTTTTTTTTTTTTGAGACACAATCTCACTTTGTTGTCCCCTGGTAGAGTGCCCCTGGTGTCATAGCTCACAGCAACCTCTTACTCTGTGGCTCAAGAGATTCTCTTGCCTCAGCCTCCCAAGTAGCTGGGACTATAGGCGCCTGCCACAACGCCCAGCTATTTTTAGCAACAGGGTCTCCCTGTAGCTCAGGCTGGTCTCGAACTCGTGAGCTCAGGTGATCTGCCCACCTCGGCCTCCCAAAGTGCAGGGATTACAGGCATAAGCTACTGCAGCTGGCCCTATTATTAACATTTTTAAAAAGAACTACTATGGTGAAAAGGGTCAAATAAGAGCCTTTAGAACTTTTTCTACTTACCAGAATTGTAAAGAAAAGGAGATATCACATAATAGGAAAATTGCTGATATTAGTACCACAAACAAATACGTATTTTATGTATTTAAGGTAGTGATTTCTGTCACATTTCCATTAAACGTCTCTTTGGCATATCCAGAAGGTATATGGATATTAGAGAATGATTGTATTATGGTAACATAATCAGATGGATATTCCAATTTTAATTTCTATTACAGATTTGGAATTTTTCCTAGAAAAAGTCAAGATGGTTTTATCCACCTGGTCTATATCTATTGAACTACAAATACTTTTATTCCATACAGTATGGTCCACCTCTCAGAAGCCATTTTCTTTTTTTTTTTTTTTTTTGTAGAGACAGAGTCTCACTTTATGGCCCTCGGTAGAGTGCCGTGGCCTCACACAGCTCACAGCAACCTCCAACTCCTGGGCGTAAGCAATTCTCTCGCCTCAGCCTCCCGAGTAGCTGGGACTACAGGCGCCTGCCACAACGCCCGGCTATTTTTTGGTTGCAGTTTGGCCGGGGCCGGGTTTGAACCCGCCACCCTCATTATATGGGGACGGCGCCCTACTGACTGAGCCACAGGTGCCGCCCAGAAGCCATTTTCTTTAGCAGAAACAGGAGTACATCTCTGTGTTGGTCCAGAGCCATGTTAATTCTTTCGCTTTCTATCATGATACAGCTTTTAAAATTTTTATTATGACATAGCACAGAATAACAAGCTGATTTATTACACTGAAAGCTGACTGAACATCATGAATCTTTAAAAAAATTTTAAATGCATGCATCTGCACACTGTTGAACCCCATGAAATTGGAGAAGACATATCTAACAGAAAACTAGAGACTAACCAACCTACTACCACTAGATTCACCATCTCAGAGAAACTTCTAAGAATTCAGTAGTATGAAACATTTTAGGACCACCCCCAACAATGAAATTAAGAAAAATTTGCTGTACAAGGACTACTATAGGCTCCTGTCACTATAAAGGACTAATAAAACCTCAGACCTTAGGGATATTTGGATTTTAGAGGCACCATCTATACTACTTTTGAGAATGGTACTCTGACCTATTTACTGAGTAAAAAAATTGCCAGCCAGACTAAAGGAATGGCTAAGTGAGAGCCTGGCAAACCCTCTTACCAAAACAGCAAATGTAAAAGTCAAAAAACAACCATTCAAAGACACAGAATATTGATCTCAGCCATACAACAAATTAAGAAACATTCATTCAAGAACAGTGAGTGGATGTGGCATGTTATCCAGGCACTAATCCTGTTCCTACATACACCTCTAGTTTTTTAGGCAAAGAAGTTCTTCCTGGGGGAGTAGGGTAGGCCACAAAGAATGGTATTTATTTTCCCTGTTGGAGTGTTCTGACTGTTCCTAAAGCAAATCATATATATTCTATGTGAAAATAGCAGCAACCTTAGTGACAAAAGTGAGGAAAGGATTGCATTGCAGCTTACTTGTTACTATGAAACAGGCAAATAGAAGCAACAAAATAATTAATGATCCTGAAATTTAACAGAGAGATCCAGGATATGAAATTGACTGTGAGTCTTGTTACACTTATTGGGATGTTTTTAAAGGCTGTGTTCATGCACAAGGCTGCATGTTCACCAACTGATATACAAGATAGTATATAAAAGTGAAAGGAAAAGCTAAACCAACTGAAAATTAAAAAGTCCACACTTTATCGGAAGTTTTAAATATCGACACTAGTAGACTGTTATAAGTCATGTGTGTATATTAAAACATCTGGAACTAACAGGGTCTATGAAAAATGGAACAGAGAAGGCTGCTATAGAGAGGGAACCACGATCCCCCAGGGGAACTGGGGCTGAGTATACTCTCTGCCTCAGGAGAAAGTAGGAATCAGGCACAAAGCCAGTTTCTGGCCAGGAAACCTGCATAATACCTGAGAAATAAAGCTATTCATCTCCACAAATATTATTACGATAGAATTACAACTTGAAGATGAAATTGAGACAGTGGCTATTCTGGACAGTAATATGTTTGTATTTCGCAGAAATTAATATTCTATATTCTCTTTAACATAACAATTCCAGTCCTTTTGAAACACACTACACACAAACATATATCTGTCCATAAATATTTATATAATCTCTCTGGTCTGTATAGAAGCTCCATAAATGACCATTAGAAAATGTCTGTGGCAGTTCAGAGTTGAAGGGAAATTATGTCTTAATGTGGAGGACAATGAATGACTAAAATACTGTGGATAGAATTCTCTTCAGTATCATATATTTAAAAACCAAAAATAAGGTGGTCCTCAGGAACCAGATGAGTATTAAAGTATAGTTTTATTTGGAAATTTAAAATTATAATGTTGTTCTATGTACACTTCCTATGTTTCATTCCAAATATCATCTTTCTGTCAATTAAAATTTAAATTTTGATTACAGTAGGTAATAATTTCAATTAGATTACATTAAATTTCCCAAAGAAAAGAATTACTATGCAAGAAATTTTGTTTTATTAATGCATTGTACCTTTTCATGTATTTAAAACTCAGTAAGAAAATGTTTTTATGTAAAAAGATATCCACATTCAAATTAAGAGTAATCGTCCTTCGTTTGATCAATTGTTAAAAAATTAACTTAAAGGTTATGTTGAAATTGAGACTGCTGATGTAGCTGATTTCTTTTCTCTAAATTTATTAATTGTATACACACTGACTAAATAATGTGAATTTTGTACTTGATAAATTATGTGTTTAATATTAGACAAATTTGCCTATCTTCTCTTTAATTTCTCATCTAATTGTTAAGAAAATATATACAGAAGGAAGACTGTATAATGAACAAAAATGTCTCTGATTAAGTAGTACTGGGCCTCAAATATAGGTTTACCTCTTCCTGGATGTTTGTCGCGGACCGCCGGTCGATGGGCCTCAGTCCGAGGGTGCTCAGGGAGAACGGTACAGGTTGGTTGAGAGGTCGACGCAGGAAAAATGACAGACTGCACACAGCACTTGGTGAAGTAAGCAGCTGCAAATTTTACTGAGTTTAGAAGTTGGTATTTATACATTTTCTTTCCAAGGTTCAAACAATGCAATCTTTATTTTGCTTATGCTTATAAATTATCTTTGTGTCTGTATATGTGGTTTATCATGCATTACATGTTTTCAAGGTTTTGCTCTCCGGAGGGAGGTGATTTATCAGTAACACCTGCTTACTTTCTTTTATCTAGGAATGTCAAGGCTTGTGACTTCTCTTAGCTCTGTAATTGTTCTCAGTTTCTTATAATCTCTTTTAAAAATAGCTGAACATATTCTTTTACGTATAATGCTTGACTACTTCTATTTTTTATATATTTTCTATATATTTTTATTCTTATTAGTAACTATACTTTGATTTATAATTAATTGTTTGTTAAACATTAAACTACTCTATTGATTTGTATTACATATGAAAATTAGTGAAGCAAGATGTTTTTCTAAGTAAAGTTTTACTGCAGGTGGTGATAGTGTATGTCATGTTGGAACATCTTGTTTGCTGTGCCTGCATTGTCTCAATGCACTGTCTCAATTCACTGACATTTGATGATAGGAACGTGCTATTGCACCGTTCCCCTGGAGACATTGAGTCTCTTCAGGCATTCTTTCTCTGTTTAATTATGGATCAGTAAGTCATTATGTTTATTCTTAGTTTCTCAAGACAAGCAGGCATTCAACTCAACAAACAGGTTTCAGAGCAAAGGTTTCTTAGGCTTTTATGCCGCACCTCGTGAGTCATTACGTTCAACAAAAAGTATGCTAGGCAACTTCTGCGCTGCTGTCGCATACTAGGGGTGCTGGGGGCTTCGCTCCGGGGAGCACAGACCACCTACCCATGCGTTTTACAACGCGGACAGCGCCACCTCGCTGCGGCTTGATGCCGAGGGTGCGGCAGATGTTTGACGTAGAATTTTTTTTATTCCTTTTCTCTTATGCAAAATAGGAATCACGTATAATTCAGAGAGTAATTATGAATATTTACTAAGATATGATCATACACACCTGAGATAAGTCACTGATAAAGAATGACCCCTACTTTTCTCATAAATAATAACATGATGACAAAAGTTACACAACATTCAGATTCAGTTCATAACATCACTAATTTATATTAAGTTATAATATAGTTATAATTTATATTTATAATATAATTTATAACTATAAATTTAGTTTTAATATTTATATTAAAACTACTAAATAAAAATATTGTATTATAAATTTTGTCAGTATATGATGACTTAGTATTTCCTTAGTTTCCAGGTAAGCAGGGTATAAATCTATTTCATGTAATACAAGTCAGAGAGTGATTTTAGATATTGCAATTTTGATTTGTTTTCTGTTTCATAGGTATTTTTCTTTCTTCTTCCTTCCACCATTCTCTTATTCTTTCTCTTATCCTTCTTTCTTATTTCTTTATTTTTTCAGAAATAGGGACTCAGCCTTAAAATTCACTTAATAACTATCTTTAAAATATGAAACCCATGGAAAATGTACAATTTACATTTATGTGTTAAAATGCACTAATCATTACATTTGTATTACCCATTACAAACAGGTCATATATATGGTATTATTATTTCATATATATGGTATTATTTATTTTATGATAATTCTATTTTCTACCTTGTGACACATACATGAATGAGTTTGAAAAATCTATGGAATAGTTTCCCAAAAGTTTTTTTTTTGTTGTTGTTGTTGTTGTGGTTGTTGTTTACAGTTTTGGCTGGGGCTGGGTTTGAACCCACCACCTGTGGTATATGGGGCTGGCGCCCTACTCCTTTGAGCCACAGGCACCAACCAGTCCCAAAAGTTTTTAAATAAATTTGTCATGTAGAAGAAGCAACTTAAAAACTCCGGCAACAACAACAACAACAAAAAAAAAAAAACAGAAAAGAGCACACTGACAAGGGATCATGAGGTAGATACTACAGAGAATCCCACCTATAATGAAATTATGGAAATGACAGAAAGGGAATTTAAAATGTGAATAACAAAAATAATGATGAGCATTGAAGGGAAAGTGGAAAATCAACAAAAGAAAATCCAAAAACTGAACCTAATAATGAATGAAAGACATGATAAAAATAGAAAGGATATATCTGAACTTAAAGAATTGAAAGAGTCAATCAAGGAAATTGTAGATGCAGTAGAAAGCATTAATAACAGATTAGCCTGTGGAAAAGAAAGAATTTCACAGTTGAGGATAAAGCTCTTGAACTAACACAGGCATTTAAAAGAGCAGAAGAGAGAAAAAGCAGAGTGAACACGGAGAGAATTATGGGACCTCATGAAGCATTCAAATGTACAAATTATAGGTATTCCTGAAGGGGAAGAACAACCCAAAGGACTAGAAGCCCTACCAGAGCATATCATACATGAAAAGTTCTCAAGCATCACCAAACATTCTGACATACTATCTTTACATAGATATTGAACCCTGGGTCATCTAAACACAAAGAGTGGATCTACAAGACACATTGTAATGAAATTGTCCAAAGTCAAAATGAAAGAGAAAATACTGCAAGCAGTCAGGAGTAAGCACCAATTGACCTACAAGGGCAGATTCATCAAGGTGGCAGTGAACTTTCCACTGAAACTTTCCAAGCCAGAAAAGAGTGGTCATCTACCTAATTAAATCTTTTTTGTTTTGTCTTTTTTTTTTTGGCAGTTTTTGGCTAGGGCTGGGTTTGAACCCTCCACCTCTGGCATATGGGGCCAGTGTCCTCCTCCTTTGAGCCACAGGTGCCACATTACCCTAATCAAATCCTTACTGACATGCAAACCTTAAGCAAATTCACCACAATAAGACCATCTCTGTAGGAAATATTCAGACCTGTTCTCCACACTGACCATCACAATAAACCACTAAGAAACTAAACACCCAGAAACTAAAAGACAAAACCCATCTTCCACAATGGTGCAAAGGATAAAAGAAACAATAGGCTTTCATAAAATAAGATGAATAGAACTCCATCGTACATATCAATTCTCTTAATAAATGCTAATGGTTTAAATTCATCATGAAGAGGCATGGGCTGGCTGATTGGATTAAAAGCACAAGCCATCTGTATGCTATCTTCAGTAAAGACACCTAACCTTGAAGGACAAAACAAGACTCAGAGGGAAGGGATGTAGAATGATATTTCAGGTAAATGGAAAACAGAAGAAAGCAGGGGTTGCAATCTCATTTTCAGATACAAGTGGTTTTAAAGCAACTAAAATTAAGAAATACAAAATTGGTCCTTGCATTCTTGTTAAGGAAACAATACAAAAGGAGGACATTTCAATTCTAAATATTTATGCACCCAAATTAAATTCTCCCAGATTTATGAGACAGACATTGGTTGGTCTGAACAATATAATATCTCATAACACCATAAAAGATGGGGACTTTAACACCCCTTCTGACAGAACTGGAAAGATCCTCTAAACAGAAACTAAACAAAGATAACAAAGATACAAGGGACTAAAATGTGACCCTAGAACAAATAGCTTACTAAACATGTATAGAACATGCCATCCCAAAGCCAAGGAAAATATAGTCTTCTCATCTGCCCAGGGATCAAACTCCAAAATAGAACATAACCCAGGAGACAAATTAAACCTCAACAAAATTTAAAAAAAAATTTTGAAATTATATGATGTATCTTGTCAGATCACCAGGCAATAAAGGTGGAACTCAACACCAACAAAAATTTTCATCCCCACACAAATTCATGAAATCTAATTAACATTATGCTGAATGATAGCTGGGATAAGGAAGAGAAAAAGTGGAAATCACAAACTTCCTCAAACATAATAACAATAAAGCCACAAGCTATTAAAACACTGCATGGGACACTGCAAAAGCAGTCTTAAGAGGAACATTTATCACATTAAATGTCTACATTCTGAAAACAGAAAGAGAGTACATCAACATGTGCTCTTAAGAAAATGAATCATCTTAAGGAAATGGAAAAAGAAGATAAATCTAATCTAAAAACCCAGCAGAAGAAAATAAATAAACAAAATTATATCAGAAATAAATGAAATCAAAAATAACAGAATCATTCAGAAAACTAATGGGACAAAAAGTTGGTTCTTTGAAAAAATAAATAAAATTGAAAAACTATGGCTAGGTTAACTAGAGCAGAAAAGTATAATCTCTAATGACTCAATCAGAAATGAAAAAATGGAAATAACAACAGAGATACAAAAGATTATCTCTTACTACCATAAGAAACTATATGCCCAGAAATTTGTCAAGGTGGAAGGAATAGACCAATACCTGGAATCATACCATCTCCCTAGACTTAACTAGGAAGAAATAGATGACTTAAGCATACTAATAGCAAGCGCTCAGTTCAAAAACCAATAAAAGAAAAGATCCCTGTAAAAACAGAGCTTCACACCAGAATCCTATCAAACCTTCAAAGAAGAGCTTGTACCTAAAGTGCAGAACCTATTCCAAAACAATGAGAAGAAGGGCACCTTCTCCATCAGGTTCTACAAAGGAAATATCATCCAGTTACCAAAACCCAGGAAAGAGTCAACTAAAATGAGAACTACAGACCAATTTCACTAATGCATATAGATGCAAACTTTCTCAATAAAATCTTAGCCAATAGATTACAGTTACACATTAAAAAAGAATACATCACAATCAAGTAATCTTCATCCCAGAGATGCAAGTATGGTTTAACATAGGCAAATCCAAAAATGTAATTCACTGTATCAATAGAAGCAAAAATAAAGACCATAAGATCCTCTCAATAGCTGCAGAAAAAGCATTTGACAAAGTTCAACGCTCTTTTCTAACAAGAACACTTAGAAAGTAGGCATAGACGGCACATTTCTTAAACTGATTAAAGCCGTCTACGATAAAGCCACAGCCAATATCATACCAAATAGATTAAAACTGAAAGCTTTTCCACTTAGAACTGGAACCAGTCTGGGATGTCCACTACCACCACCATTATTCAACATAGTTCTGGAAGTTCTAGCCAATGCAGTTGGGCAAGAGAAAGAATTAAAGGGTATCCATATGGGGGCAAAGGAGGTCAAACTCTGGCTCTTTGCTGATGATATGATCTTTTTTTTAATATAATTTATTGTTAAATCATAGCTGTGTACATTAGTGCAATCAAGGGGTACAATGTGCAGGTTTCATATACAATCTGAAATAGTCTCATCAAACTGTTCGACGTAGCCTTCATGGCATTTTCTTAGTTATTGTATGCAGGCATTTTTATTCTGCATTTAGTAAGTTTTGCCTGTACCCATTCTAAGATGCACTGTAGATGTGGCCCCACCCATTACCCTCCCTCCACCAGAACCTCCCCCCTCCCTTCCCCTTCCTTGGCCCTTTCCTCATAGTCTTGTGCTATAGTTGGGTTATAGCCTTCATGTGAAAGCTGTAATTTAGCTTCATAGTAGAGCTGAGTACATTGAATACTTTTTCTTCCATTCCTGAGATACTTTGCTAAGAAGAATATGGTCCAGCTCCATCCATGTAAACATGAAAGAGGTAAAGTCTCCATCTTTCTTTAAGGCTGCATAATATTCCATAGACCTACCATTTGATCCTGTAATTCCTTTACTAGGTTTATACCCAGAAGACCAAAAGTCACAGTATAACAAAGACATCTCTACCAGAATGTTTATTGCAGCCCAATTCATAATTGCTAAGTCATGGAAGAAGCCCAAGTGCCCATCAACCCACGAATGGACTAGCAAATTGTGGTACATGATGATATGATCTTATACTTAGAAAATCCCAGGGACTCAACCACCGGACTCCTGAAAGTGATAAAGAAAGATAGTAATGTCTCATATTATAAAATCAATGTCCACAAATGAGTAGCTTTCGTATAGGCCAATAATAGCCAAGATGAGAATCTAATCAAGGACACAATTCCCTTCACGGTAACTTCAAAGAAAATGAAATGTGTCAAACGGTCTATGAAACTAGTGTATGGTGCCCCGTGATCACATTAATGTACACAGCTATGATTTAATAAAATAAAAATAAAATAAAATAAAAAGAAAATTAAATGCCTAGGAATATATCTAACAAATGAGGTGAAGTATCTAAGAAAAAAATAGCACAAGATATTAACAAATTAAAGAACATACCATACTGTTGGCTGGGAATAATTAACATTGTTAAAACTTCTATACTACTCATTGTATACTCATATACAAGGCAATCCCCATTAAAATATTAGTATCATACTTTGAATAAATGGTAAAAATATCTCTTCATTTTATATGGCACCAGAAAAAAAACCTGTGTAGCCAAGGCAATTCTTGGTAATAAAAACAAAGCTGAAGGCATCACTCTACCAGACTTCAGGTTATGTTACAAGTCCACAGTGATCAAAAATGGGCAATATTGACACAAAAATAGAGCTATAGACATATGGGACTGAATAGAAAACCAAGAAATTAAACCTGTCTCTTATTGCCATTTGCTCTTTGATAGGCTAAACAGAAGAATACACTGGAGAAAATAATGTCTTTCAATAAATGGTGCTGGGCTAACTGGATAACCACATGTAAAAGACTGAAATTGGACCCACACTATTTACCACCCATAAAAATAAACACAAGATGTCTTAAAGATATAAATCCCAGGCATGAAATGATAAAAATCCTAGAAGAATTCATGGGAAAAACTCTTAATAATGTCAAAGACTTTATTGGCAATTACAACAACAAAAATAAACAATGGGACTTAATTGAACTACAAAGCTCCTGCACGTCTAAGGATACAGACAACAATTAAAACAAACAGACAACCTTCAGAATGGGAAAGGATATTTGCATGTTAGAAATATGACAAAGGATTGATAACTAGGATTTGTAGAGAACTCAAATTAATCAACAATAAAAGAACAAACCATCCCATCTATTACTGAGGAAGAGACATGAACAGAACCTTCTCTGAATAAGACAAATGGCTCACAGACATTTTAAAAAATGCTCATCATCCTGCATTATCAAGGAAACTAAGATCAAAACCAACCTGAGATAATACCAAACACCAAGAGAATAGCCCACATTACAGTGTCCCAAAGCTGCAGATGATGGGGCGGATGTGGAGAGAAGGGAAGACTTCTACAGTGCTGGTGGGACTGAAAACTAATGCAGCCTGTTTGAAAAGAAAGATGAAGAATCCTTAAAGAACTCAAAATACGTTTGATCCTCGATCTCATTACTAGGCATCTACCTAGAAGAAAAAAAAATAATTTTATCAAAGGGACATTTGTACTAGATTGTTTTTTCAGCTCAATTTATTAATCGCCAAAATGTGGAAAGAACCTAAATGGCCATCAATCCAGGAATGGATTCATGTGCTGTGGTAAATGTATACCATCTGCAATAAAACAAGGTGATTTATTTTTGTTGTTGTAATCACCAGTTAATTCTTCCTTGACATTATTAAGAGTTTTTCCCACAAATTCTTCTAGGATTTTTATCATTTCATGTCTGAGATTTAAATCTTTAAGACATCTTGAGTTTATTTATTTATTTATAGTGGTAAGTAGTGTGGTAAAAAGGATAGGTAAATCTTTTGTAAAACCTGGATAGAGCTGGTACACATTCTTCTTAAAGTATCACAAGAATGCGAAATTAAATATCCAACATACTCATTATTAATATGAAGGCAGTAGATGAATTAATACTACTACACAAGAGAAAAACTAAATTTCAATTTAAGATTGGTGGGGGGGGCTGGGTGCAGTGGCTCATGCCTGTTATCCTAGCATTCTGCAAGGCCAAGGTGGGTGGATGGCTTGAGCTCACAGGTTCGAGACCACCCAGAGCTAGAGCAAGACCCTGTCTCGAAAAATAGCTAGGTGTTGTGGCAGCTTTACTCTCAGCTACTTGGCAGGCAGAGGCAAGAGAATCGCTTGAGCCCAAGAGTCTGAGGTAGCTGTGAGCTATTACGCCACGGAATGCTATTTGGTGGCAACAAAGTGAGAGAAATTCTGTCTCAGAAAATAAAAAATAAAAATAAATAAATACATAATAAAAATATAAGATGGGGGAGGAAGGGGGATTGGCCTGCACCCATTTAACAGGCGTGGTGTAAGCGTACATGGCATACCACTTGGGTGTGGGACCCACCTACAACATGGACTCTACCTAACACATGTAAATGTTTGTAACCTGTTTATACCCTCACATTAATCTAAAATTAAAAAAAATAATACGCAACAGGTATAGGAACAGGAAATGCCACAATTTATTGGAAAGTTTAATCAAATACAGAATATAAGAAACTTTAAATGTAAATAAACATAACAATAAAACTTTAAATAAATTTGTCATGGACTAGAGGCAAAGCTAAACTCAGGCCTTTGGATTACAAATAGACTTACCATAATGAATGTTGCCTAGATAGATGAGGTGGTATTATTGAATTTCTGAATTATATTATTTCATATTATTGCTATTATTTAACTTTTCTACTTGATTTTCTTCATGAAATTTTAATTAAACTTTTCAAAGGTACATGGTTTTCTTAAAAAAATTTAAGGAGAACTCTCTATTAAGTTTTATATTATGTTTTCATTTATAATATCCTAATTCATTATAACTTTTAATATGGCAACTTATTTCTGAAGTGACCACTATATTGTTCTTGTAATGTATTTAATGGTAGAATTATCTTGAAGATATTCTAAGTATTAGTAGGTAACATTTGGTTAACATTATTGGAATAATAAGCCCCTAATATTTGATGCATATGACACATTAGGACAACAAACCTGCAGACAAAAAAAGGAACTGGTCTATTACAAAAGACATATTTGTAGTAAGAAAATTGCCCACCACCTAACAGCTTACCTTTAATATGCATTATTAAACTATAACGTTATTACTTTGAAAATGATTAGCCTAAAAATAAGCATAAATGAAATGTGAATATTGTTATGTATTATTAATTCTACCCCAAAGATTTTAAAGGGAAAAATAAAATTTTCAACTTTCTCTTTAAAGGATCTTCTGAAAGAGTAAAAGTACCTAATGTTTAGGTTTGTTTATAAGACATTAACGAACTCTACATTTTGAAAAAAATTTACAATGCAAACTCAGATAAAAGAAAAATATGCATTCTAAATATAGATGCTTGTTGAGATTTAGAGAATGTAGGTTACTTAGCTACTAGTGAATCTATTCACTATTGTCAGAGTAAACACTAAGGAAATAGCGCTTTCAGAATTTTCTCCATTTGGTGAATTTTAAAATATATTTTTGGCAGAACTTTATTGGTATGGAGCGTTCACTTGCCAAGTTTTGAAATACACGGACATGCAAAGTAATTACATCTTTCTGTGCTCTGGGAGTGTGTAATTGACCTGTTTATCTCAGGCAAGGCCTTTAGAAGACAGTTCCATGAGAAAATAGTTTAATTAGTTTTTGTCAAGAACTGTGAGAGATACAACACTTTTTTCTGTCTATTTTCTAACAAGTTAACCTTTCACAATTTCCTGGATGCTGGTAGAAAGCATGAGACTCCTGGTCCAGGATGAAGGACTCCATTACTCACTCACAGTAGGCAGTATTAACTTTGCATTTGTATAATTTCCCTTTAAACCCCAAGTCCCAAATGGGTTTCGCTGCCCATGTAGGGCTTTGTCTCATAGCTGAGGAATCCTGAGCAGGCAACACTCAATCTTCTTTTTTTTTTTTTTTTTTTTTTTTTTGCAGTTTTTGGCCGGGGCTGCGTTTGAACCCGCCACCTCCAGCATATGGGGCCAGCGCCCTACTCCTTTGAGCCACAGGCACCACCGGCAACACTCAATCTTTTAAAAAGGCCAGCATTTGTCCCTGAGGCAGCATCCTCCAGTGTACTAAAACTCCCCCAGGGAATTAAGATGTAACTTCCCAACAGTCCTCCCTGCTAGAAAAATTGAAGAAAACAAAATTTATATATCCACACATAAGTTATGCAGCATGAGACACACCTTAGAAATCATCTCCTTCCAGAAAACTTAACTGAATCCTCAGCCCTGAGCCTCCTCTGCTGTGCAGGTGTTAATGTGTGAGACAAATCTCCATGCCTGAACCTAAGTCTTGTCCATATAGAAAGATGTTCTTCTGAGATATTTATAAAAGTATCCCACACTAATTGTAGAAGTTTCAAGATTTGGATTAGCATGCCATCCATAAAACAATTATTCACAGCTATTTTATACATTAGACAATGCAGGCATTGTTCAAGGTCCGCAGGCATCTCAGTGAATAAAGCACACAGACGCCCTTGTTTCTTGGAGGTCATGTTCAGTACAGGAAGAAATACATTAAGTGAAAATAGCGAACTAGCTAGCTAGATAGATTCGCACATAGGGCTTGCATGCACTAAGCATGATAATAATCCAGAACAAGTAGTAGGGTCATGGAACACACTTGCATAGTGTCATCGTGAATTTCAATTTGGACAGAACCCAGTGTATACTTGATGACTTAACTGTGTTTGTAATTGGTGGGGGTGGGGGTTCCAGACAAAGGGAACATTAAGCAAAAAGAGCCCTGAGATTGGTGCATGGTTGATGTGCACAGGAAAACTAAGGCAGTCGGTATAGATGAATAGATATAAAGAAATAGAACAGGATGGAGGATGACATAAAGACCCCAGATGGATCAATTGAAAGATCTTAAAAGGACTGCCCTGGTGGATCACGTGTTGAAAGAATGAAGGCAGACTGGGTACAAGCCTTTATCAATTATCCAGAATTTCATGGCATAGGTGTTAATTCTTTATATTCTGCATATTTTTGGAGTGTAGAAGCAAGATAAATTTGTGATGGCTATAAGTGAGACATGAGGAAATAAAATCAAGCACTTGTGAAACTCGACAGAACGTACAACAGCAAGAGTGAAGCAGGGCAAACTGTGAACTTGAGGTGTCGACAATGTGTCCGCACAAGTTCAAACGTACCACTCTGGCCCTGGGTGCTGATAGCGGGTTCAGTGGTGGCTGTGTGGGGGAAGGTGGTAATGGGGATTCTCTGCAGTGTCCATTCAATTTTACCATAAACCTAAAATTGCTCTGAAAGGAAGTCTACTAATTCAGAGATAAATACACAGAAGAGAAATGTTTGTCTTAACAATTAAAGTAATGAAATTGCTGTTTATCATGACAGAGAGGTTTTCTGCTGGGTTGAGAATCTTGAGTTTGATTTTGCCCCCAGCTAAGGGTCAGGGACCTATTAAATGTGCAAGTGGAGGTGTTAAACAGAAACTTAGAGATATGACTCACAATCTCAGGGGCAGGATCTAGGCTAGAAGTAAAATGTTTGAAAATAAGTATATGTGATGCATAAATGGTTTTTTTAATATATGGGGATATTGTGATTACTGAAGGAGTGAGTAGAAATAGAATCTCTGGTATGGGAAGCCGAGAAGAAACGAGGGAAAGGATGGACAGGAGCATCCGTGATGAATGAGAAAAACCCAAAATGGCAAAGCACAGCAACTGATGGTTGGATGTGGGAACGTGAAAGGGATAGGTATGACTGACAAGAGACATTTTCCTCAAGATTCAGAACAAAAACCTGATTATAGAAGTACTGAGCACATTAGATACCTTCCCTCCATTCCTGAGATACTTTACTCAGGAGAATATGTTCTAGGTCCCTCCATGTAAACATAAAAGAGGGAAAGTCTCCATCTTTTTTTTGTCAGTAATTCTATGAAACCAAGTTATATTTACTCACACTTTCCTATGAAACATAGAACATAACTATAACCCAGGATGAAGGAGAGAAATGGAGTGGGAAGGGAGAGGATGGGGGAGACGTTTGACAGAGGGAGGGTAAACGGCGGGACCACACCTATGGAGCATATGGCAAGGGTACAAGTCCAATCTGTCAAGTGTAGAACATAAATGTCTTAACACGATAATCAAGTAAATGAGGTGAAAGCTAAATTAATTAGTTTGATGTAAGCATGTCAAATTGTATAAAAAAAAATACATTGTACCCCACATATGCATAAATGTATTCATGATCTATGTGTATATGACTTAATAAAAAAAAACTGATTATTTTGGGTTCAAGGGAAAAGAAGAAAAACATGTCTAGATTTCTATAGTGTAAGAAGACTAAATAAGATTATTTCTGCATATTATCAAAATACAGACACAGAAGGTGCCAAAAAATATATGCACATTTTAAAAAAGGAAAAAAACCTATCAAAATTGTATTACTCAAGTTACTTTGACTTGTGCAATTATAAGAGATACAAAATACAAAGTAACAAATATTAGCAGTATATACTGAGTATTATAATTAGATATAATTTATATACAGAAAACAGGGATAATATACAATGTAACATGTCCACTGTGGTTAATAGGTTGCACACGGATGTAGCACGCATAAATACAGAGAATGTGATGACCTTTAAGCTACTAGGGAAATAAACTTTTGAAACTGTGAGACACATCTATCACTCCAGAGCATAGAAATGGGAGAAAACCACAAAGAAAAGATATTTTTCCTAAGCAGAATATACATGAAGATAGATTGTATTTTTTCTCATGGCCAGAGACACATCCCCCCCCACACCCCTCCCATCCCCATGAGTCCTGAATGTTCACCTCCTAGCCAGGGGGTGATGTGAATAATTGCATATGTGCATGCTATTTGCTGAAACTAGATAATAGAATTTGAGTTATTTCACATAGATAATTTTAAAATATTAGCCATCTGATTGCTGTTGATATTACTTACAATTAGTTGTTTATTTCCATAAACAAATTAAAAAGAAAACATACTTATTGTTTATGCTATAGTAAAACAAATGAATGTTTTATCCTAAATTAAACCTTCAGTAGTGTTAGTCTCACATTTCTATGTAAAAATTATATTTTCTGGTTATGTAACTCATAATGACAATTTAACAGTTGCCAAATTACATTATACAACTTGAAATAGTTAAAAAGAGCATTGCATAAGTGTGCATGTAATGTGAGAGTTTGTTTCTAAGTAACATATTAAGTAATGCAATAATTATTCCAGAGGAAACAATAATTATTCCAGAAAATAGTTTATCATTTTAGTAGCCTGCTAAGCTATTGATATGTCATTAATGGATAGTTTTTATTCAGTCTTCCATAATGATATTCAATTTAAGGAATGAGAATGATTGATAATATATTTTTTAACTCTAAAACTATATGTAAGTACACAGGAGGCAGAAAAAATAAAATAGCTTCTTCATCATACAGAAAAAGGAACCAGCACTTTATATATACGATCTTTAATTTACCTAATTGCAATAGTACATCAAAAGAAAATGTTCTTCATAAAAATAAACACTTGCAAGAAATAAATCACATGTTGCTACCAAGTGAAAATGAAATACCAAATCAACAACTAGGGATAGTTTGAGTTAGAGGTGAAAAATAAAAATAACAAACCTGAATCTGGACTTGCAAATCAAGATTAGTGTTCCAGCTCTACCCCATGGTAGCAAATCACATCATCTGCTTCCTGGATTCACACAGGCTTTGCAATAATTAGGTTTAAGAATGTGTGGCAGAGCACTTTAAAAAATACCAAATCCTAAGTATCTTTGTCATGCATTAATCACTTTACATTGTAAGATACAAGATTTTTATGCATCAAATACATCAGAAGTCACACATACAAGAAGATGCACCAGACCCAAAACTCCAAATATGATATTTTCATATTCAGGTCTTATTACATAGAAAGTTTAAATATATTTATTTGTATATTATATTATATTATTACTATTTCATATTGCTATTTGTACGAATAATAACTGTATTGCTTCATTTTTTTTTCTATGGTAGAATTGTCACTGAGCCCAAATAAGACATAAACGCCCTCAACCAGAGGAGGCTGGCCACGCGGTAGCAAAGAAAGTCGGGGGTGAGAGCCACAATAGTAAGAGCCACATGCTCGGCACTGAGTCATGTTTACATCCCACGGAAGGGGACACTCACAGATTATAAGAGGCTCAGAGCTGTGTTCTAGAAAGTGAAATTTAGATGAGTCGTGTCTAATAGTACTGAAATATTGTTAAACAGGAAAAAAAAAACCACAAATATATTCCCAAAACTGTACAAATTTACTGTTGTGCGTAGTGTAAGTTGACACAGCAACTCTAGGTGTGGGGTAAAATTCACCTCCAGAAGAAGCAGATGCCCTCAGCACCAGCCCTTCCTCTTCGCCACGTAGATTACTTGCCCTCAACACTTACCTACTCCTTTCTTCCCTTGGCAGAATCAAATCTTCCCCAGACTCTCTGAAAAAACAGTTACATTTCATTTGTCTGAGGATCAGTCTTGATTTGATTGCACGAGAATATGTCTGCCCCCTACACATAGAAAATTGTCTACCGATGTGTTGGTGACTGTGCTTCTTTTTTCATTGAGCTAAAGCTTTTTATTTATTTCATTCTTAAAGATGAAAGGCACCATAATTCAATGTAAACGACTGACAAGGGGATTTTTTTTTTTGTCTTGTTTTGTTTTGTTTTCTATTTTATAATAGGGAAAAGGCTTACAGAAGGCAGACATCATTCTGGCTCTGAACAGGGAGAGACTTTGCTGCCTGAGGCAAGAACAAGCTGTGAAAAGGCTGTAGAAAGGGCAGTTTCAAAATGAGTGATTTTCACATAGTTTAACATTTTTCAAGAGTTACACAGATTTACTTTCATCAGAGTGGGAACACAGAGACATTGCAGGACAGGTGCAAACCTCTACGCTGCTGACGTGTGATGTTATTTTCCCCCATTTCACAGAGTTGAATCCATCACAAAACAATCCAGATCTACACCAGTCAAGACAGCAACGTATTTGGGAGAGTGTTTCTCAAACTCCACAGTGCCTGGCAACAGCCCTGAGCTCCAGGAGAGCGAGGCCGAGTTCCTTCTCCTCAGCTCGGAGATTCAAAGTCAAACATGGAAGGAGCAGGCTGGGTGACAGTGACAAGGCGGTCCAGCGATCCCCACACGTTGACAACACAGTGGGCACTATTTAATGGCAAGTCTATGGAGGAAACGACTTTGGCATGTGCTTGATGATTCACTCTGCCACAAGCACACTTCATAATGACTAACTTGTCTCCTACGTGTAATATCTTGTTAAATCTATACAACCATCATGGGATAGAGACATCATCTTCATCACCATTTTCAAGCTGAGGGAACTGAACCAAGACCACTGAAGTAACACATGCTCTTATTCACACCCATTCAGTAAATATTAACCAAGTATTTCTTATCTGCCTCCTGTTTCCTTTGGTGGTCTGCAAACTGTGGCCAAGGAGACGCCGATCTTACTCTTATGGTGAGAAAGTGCAGAAGTAAGGGAAAATAAAGGCAAGAATGAGATGATTTCAGTGGTTGGAGAAAATAGCAAAAGATGATGTAAATGATCTAAGAACTTATTTTTTGAGTGAGGCCTGATTAAACAAGAGGACCACAGGCGTGAAAAAGAGCTAACAGTCATTTCAGACAAAGAAGATGGCGAGAGTGAAAAGCTCAAGGGATTTATGTGAAAAGCTTCAGTGGTGACTCTTCATGTTGGCTTTTTTCAGTAGCTATTTTTGTTGGTTTCTTAAAAAGCCGGGTACAGCTGGAGGGGCATGTCTTGCATTTATAATAGAACAGGACCTTCATACTAATTTCCAGAGTAGCACAAAGATATTGTCCCTTCTCCTGGCACGCTAAACAGATACACTCCGCTCAGGTAAGAATGAGGTTGGATAAGTCAATGGATGTGGCTTAAGTGATTATTCGTTTGTTTGTGAAATACTTTAAGTTAAGAAAGGAAAGTGAATGGTGTGGACATAGACAGGCTGAGTAGTTTCAGCGACTAAGAAGTTATGGTAAAGCAGCCTTGGTTAGTAAGAGTGAGAGGGAAATTACAAACCAGAATTTTGAACTCAGCACCTCTGATTACTTCTCATCTGAGGTATCAAATAAAGTGGAGAAAATAGCAAAAGATGATGTAAATTATCTGAGAACTTATTTACATTTACATGAATTGTGGAATAGGAAAGATTTGATAGGTGAAGGTTATTTTTTGCAAAAAATGAGTAATAAATGAATTATAAAATGACGTGCCTCAGTATATGACAAAAAGTGGTTTTTCAAACTTTTTTTAAAAATGTAGACACTTATTTGTTAATAAACATTTACCAATCAGGAGTGTACTCCACTCTAAGATTTTTTTTGCCCTAACTTATATGTACTTTCTAATGTATAGAACTAAGGTTGATTTCAAGGATAAAAATATTTGAGACTTTGAAAAATTAAAAACAACACAAAATCAACATTGAGTTTTGTGGATTCTTAACATTTCTACTTAAAGACTTACAAAAATAAAAAAATACTCTGGGATGCTTACAGGTTGGGATATCATCAGTAGCTGAATAATTTTAATTGACCTATCAGTTTTGCCTTCATTTATAATAGCTTAATCTTCTCATTAAAATGTAAAAAAGTAGGGGCATCATATTTTCAAAATGAAAAGTGATCTGAGTCCTGGTAAACCCATTTAGTATCCTGTTTAGAGATGGAGTTACGCACACGGCATGGAGCCAAAAGCTGCAAAGCGCTCAGGGTTTCTTTCTCTACCCCAGTGGTTCTCAACCTTCCTAATGCCGTGACCCTTTAATACAGTTCCTCATGTTGTGGCGACTCCCAAGCACAAAATTATTTTCATTGCGACTTCATAACTATAACTTTGATACTGTTCTGAATCATAACATAAATATCTGATATGCAGGATGTATTTAGGCAACCCCCGGGTTTCATTCAAACCCCAAAGGGGTCGCAGCCCACAGGTTGAGAACCGCTGATCTACCCTCTTTTGCTCCAAAGCTCCCAATATCTCACCTGATACCATTTTCCTTTCACTGCAGGCTCTAGGCTTAATCTGATTACCATCAAGGGAGGGCATATGTCAAGGAAAGCCAAGGCTCAGCCTTACATCTGCCTTACCGCCCAGTAGGTGCTGCAGTTCTTTGAATATTTCACCCTATTCTTCATAACCAGATAGTTGACTTATTTCAATTATAATCACCAGGAAGTTTCCTTTCTGGATTCAACCTATTTTATGGCCTTGATTCTGGTCCCCGTCACAGCCTCCTAACTAGTTTCTTGTCACATCTATGGATCATCCTCCTGCTGTTATCCAAGTTTCTCCATCTACCTGCCAAAAATATGTTTGCGTCCTGCACATTTTGTATTTTGTATTACAGAAGCAAGGTTTCACTTCTAGGTTTGTTTTTTTTTTTTCTACAAAGAAAGTGCTTCTTAGATCTGATTACAGATTTAAGATCATAGAAGTGATGGAAGAAGCTGTAATTTCTGAGGTACACATTCTAAGCCTATTGAATGAATGTCCAATAGTGTGGTCGCTGTCCAGTAAAGAGGTCACTCTCCTATACTGCGGTCACTGTCCAATACCGCAGTCACTTGTCAGCTAAGGTTATGGAGAACTTGAAATGACTTGTCATGGAGAATTGAGCTAGTGTAAATGAGGAACTGAGTTTTAAATCTTATGTAATTTAAACTTAAATAGTGAGAGCTCCATGTTATTTAGGACCCACCAATCAGATGCATTCATGTGAAGCTTAAATTTAGAACTAAGTGGGGAGAGGAAAGACTATGGGTTCTAGCCACAACAAATAGGTTCTGCAGTAACTGTGGTAGGGACAGCTTACAATTTGTGAGAGGAGTGGATGTTTGTTGGTAGTTTATGCAATGTGGCTTTGTAAATATTCTTGGAAACTCAGGCTAGAGTCTGTTTTCTTCACCTCTCCCAATGATTCTATGAGCTATTTAAATCTTCTTGACAGAAGTTCCAAAATGTTGTATAGTTCATAGTGCCTTTAGTGTCTTAGTAGTTTTTTTCCACAGATTTTTAAACACTAATGTCTATGTGTCTTAGTGTGTTTGGGCTGCTGTAATAAAATATACCATAAATTGAATGGCTTATAAATACCGTAAATTTATCTCTCAATGTTTTGGGGGCTGGAACATTGACGGTCAAGTCATTGGCAGACACAAAATCTGGTTCAATCAGACCAGAAAGGGCCAACAGGTTGAAAGGGCCAAGTACAAAGGGCCAATTTTCTAGTTTACAGATGTTGGTCATTTTTTTACTATGTTTACAGATGGTGGAAGAGACAAAGGAGCCCTCAGGGGCTGCTTTAATAAAGGTATTAATCTCATTTGGGAAGACCCCACCCTCATGACCTAATCATCTCCAAAATCTCTTCATCTTAATGTCCTTGTCAAGGGGGTCAGGACTTCAAAGTATGAATTTTAGGAGGACATCAATATTCAATTCACAGCACTATGTCATGTTTGCACACTGTAGTATTTAACACCTGTGTAATTCTCCATTTATTAAATATGTCATTTCCGCAGGGTCTCGTCCACATTGCTGTGTTTACCTAAAAATTTAAGCTATCACTTGGCATCTCTGTGCAGCCACATTTGGAAACTGTGATCTCATGGTAAATTACTTTCTGTTTTGACAAGCATAGTGTCCATTTTTTTAACTTTTCAAATGTTTCTAAAAGCTTTTTTTGTCCAACCTACTTAGAAGGAATTCTGTATTTGAAACTGAATCCGACTGACACAGTGATTCTACCATTGCATCCTTTACACGGATTGGAAAGGTGCATTTTGTAAAGACAGTAAATTCCTCAATAACTCATTATCAGCAGAGCCAGATTCCTAAGGCAGACAATGTTCCTTCAGAACTAATGGCAGTAATTACCCTTCTATTATATGTCCAATTACCTGGGAGTAAAGTGAGACTCAGGGAATTTCTTTCTTTTTTTTTTTTTTTTAATTCAAAATATTCATGGGATACAAAAGTTTTGGTTACATGGATCACTACAGTAATACTGGAGCCACAGGGACAGGTGTCTCACTACCCAAGTAGTGTTCACTGAACCCATTGGTAGGGCCATGTCCCTCCCTTACTCTGCCCTCCAGGGACTTTCATTAACATAGTTGATCACTCACCTTCATTCACAGTAATGGCTATGGATTTAGAAGCCAGGTGTGTCAAATTATAAAACTCATCGTTTTGTGATATTCCAAGGTTCCCATTAATTATTTGGTGATAATGGGGCAAAGTCTTTCAATTTAATAGTCATTAACATGCAAACATCTGCCCAGGTCTACTACTCCAAGGATTCTGAGCTTGTCTCAGCAAAGTTCCCAAGCCATTCAGCCTTACGCTGAGGGAGGAGCTGTTGCTGCTGGTCTTCTCCATAACTGACTCCAAACTGACCACTCCAGCTGCGTATGGATTAAGACTTAAAGATTTTGTCTCTACTTTGCATATTTAATACAGTGAACCAGAATCATCAGATCTGGATTCTGTTGGGAATGTCCTTAGACACAAAATGCCACTTATTTTAAACCAACAAAGATAGGTAATCCAAACAATAAAATTTGCCCATGTCTTGGGATTTCCTGAATTTTGTTTCCAGAAGCACATTTTTTGTAATCTTAAATCTAATTTCTATTTCATTTGTTTAAAATCATTCTACTAACAAATGCTTGCAACATGCTATTTGTGATACAGTCATCTGCACTGTCCTATTAAAACTATATTATAGTTGTCTAGTTTTCTTACATGTGGCACATTTTAATTCACTTTTTTCTAAAATTCATGTCCTATGCTGGTGGAAGGTGGTCAGTTATCTCAAAAGTTCACAGTCAGTTACAGATGGAACCTCTTGTTTTATTCTTTCCCCCACTTCTAACATGACTAGACTTAAAAAATTATGTTATAGGAAAATTTAGCAAGATTTATCTTGAGTTAGAGAAATTATTAACAGAAATATTGAAGTATTAAAATTATTTCAAATATTAAAATACAGTCAATACTTAATATTCACAGATTCCACAATCGCAAATTTGCCTATATGTTATAATTTATTTTAAATCCCCCAGATCAATACTTGTACCACTTTTACAGACCTGGATGGATTGGTGACAAATTGGGTCACCTGATGTGCATGTTCATTCTTGAGATTAAACAAGGCAACACTTTGCCTTCCTCTGTTAGCTCTCGTAAATAAAGTTTCCTTTTTGTGGTTTAGTTAATATTATTTTTATCTTGTTAGATTTTGTTAGTGATTTTCAACTATAGTGCTGATATACACTTAGTCCAAGAAGATTTTGATGTGTAATAGCTTTATGAAGAAATTAATTTAAGGTATGAGGTATAGCGCTGCTGGCAATGAATTCAATGTTAATGATTCAACTATATATAAACATAGTTTATATAGAGATATAATAAGTTGTCTCTAGAAAGAAATGTACTACAAACAAGGTTATATATTAATCTATTGATGAAAATATTATGGCCAGAGGTGCACAGGGACCTAAATCTGTATTTCTTCTAAATAAATGATTCAGTGTTTGCTAATCCAGTGTTTTTGATGATTTCAGAAAACATGGCTATTGGAAATAATGAGACTAAGATGTATCAGAAGTAAGTTTCTTCTAAACGGTCTGTGAAGCTAGTGAATGATGCCCCATGAATATATCAATGTACACAGCTATGATTTAATAAAAAAAAATAAATAAGTTTCTTCAACCTAGATCAGAAATGCTACTATTGAAACTTGTTACGTCATTGAGTTATTTACGTCTCTTGTCAAATTTCACCCACTTGGCACCAATACAGTGGAAACATTCAAACATCTACTTTTAAAATAAGAAGCATTATAGTCAAAAATTTACTAAAACCAGCTGCATCACTCTGAATATAAAAAAGAAACCTTTATTTAAGGATTATGTTTGTAGCCTTCTTCTCTGATTATCTAGAAGGCAGATGACCAGTTGCGGGACTTCTCAACCTCCACACTATGTGAACAGATCCCACTAATAAATCTTATCTCATATACCTCTATATCTATCTATTATCTATCTATCTATCTCCTATTAGCTTTGTCTCTCTGAACTCTGATCAACATACTCATACGTGGTTTCATAGACCGTTTACACTGCTATGATAATAATGCCATAAACTAGGTGGTTTATAACAATAAACATTTATTTCTCACATTTCTGAAGGTTTAGAAGTCCAAGATCCAGGTGCTGGCAGATCGGTGTCTGTGAAGGGCCTGGATACCTGGAACTCAAGGACAGTGTTCAGCAAAGCCGCTGGCATGGGGCCTGGGGGCCAATCCCTGCCCTACTGTGCACCTTTTCGCTGTTTGCTCACATGTTGTAAATAGACAAACAAGTTCCCCTGGGCTTCCTTTATGAAAGTGCTAATTCCAGCCACAAGAATTCTGTTCTCAAACTGAGTCATGTCCCCAAAGCCTGGCCGTTAGCACCATCATACTGAAGATTAGATTAGGGGTAAACAAATATTGAGGCTATAGAATTCCATTTAGGGGATCCCAAAATTCAAGTCTTTCTTTCATGAAAAATACATCCTTTCTGTCTCAATAGACTCCATATTATTAGCTTATTCCAGGATCAACTCAAAGGTATAAAATTGTGAGTTCTATTTAAAATTAGACATGAGACTCAAGGTACAAAGAACCGTCCTGAAGCTCACTTCCCCCCAGCTGTGAGCTGATGAGATCAAACAAGTTATGTGCTTCCAAAATACACTGGTCTAACAGGCATGGGGTAGACGTTCTATTCTAAAAGGGAGAAAAAGAAATGGGTAACAGTTTCCAGATAAGTCCAAAACTAACAGGGAAAACATTATATGTTACAGTTGAAAAAACAATATAATTTAGATATCAATTTAGATACTATTTTTTGATACCTAAAAAAAAAATAATAAGTTAACTGATGATTCCCTACTGAATCTCAGAGTCAAAGCATTCTATAATAGACATACTCTTATTTGACAATGTGAATGTCATTTTCTTTGCATCATCATCATTATTATTATTGCTTAATATTTTGATGTAGCAATTGTCTGAATCCTTTTCTGAATGTATTTATGTTCATTCATTCTTTACAAGTTTTTTGTTTCTAGCCCTTAAACATTGTTATTGTTATTAAATTTTGAGCCTTTTTAATTTTGTGAAGACAAAAAAATGGAAACCTAAAAAATACATATATATGAAAAAATAAAAATAAAATAAAAATAATATCATTTTACTCAATGTTATGACTTCTGAGCACAGTAGGGCAGGGATGTGGCCCCCAGGCCTCACCCCAGCAGCCTTGCTGAACATTGTCCTCGAGTTCTGGGTGTCACATAATCAGCCCAAACTTATTTTCAGGTTATCACTGCCTCTTCTCTCCCATTATTCCTCTGCCTTGATTTATTTGTGTTTCCAAGATTACTACACATTTCACAAATAGCAAGAATCCAACAAGGATTCAATAAACATGAGTCAATTAATGATTCAACAGGTAGATGATGGATAAGTTGCTTGCTAAAACTTATGTATAAAAATTTTCAAATCCTATTCATAAATACTCGACTGTAAATGATTTTGATGTTTTTTTTTCTTTTCAGTGTTTTTTGATAATACAGTAACATCAAAAGCTTGATAAACATCTGCACAGAGACACTGGAAATTGTAGCCAGGAAGAACGTAATTAATGTTACCAAAGAATACAATTTAAAATGTCTACAACTCTTCCATTACTGAATTTAAATATATCTTCAACTTTAGCAAAAGATGACATGTTTATTCATGGGAATTCTTGCCATTTTGACTCTGCTATATTTCTACTATATTTATTTCTAATATGACTATACTTTTAAAGAGAATTCAAATGAGTTTAAGAGTAATTTATGAAAAATACAATTTACATAATAATTACATAGGCCAAGCTAGAATAAGGGGAAATGCTAATAAAATACCAAGAACATATTTTTTTTCCTAGTCACAACTAAATATTTATACATTATCTTGTTAAATACTTGAAAAAATATTTCTCAGTTTTAATGACAGCAGAAGGAAATTTATTGTAAGAATCAAGCCAAGTTCCTAGAGTAAATTTTTAATGCAAAGAAACTAACTTGTTATATGAATAAACAAAAGTGTCACTTTTATCTCTGTGCCTTCCAGATTTCTGAATCTCATTTTGTTCACTGCTGTGGAAATTACTACTTACCAAACTGCATCCCTATGGTGTGAGTGAATCAGAGAAGTAGATGTGTATTCCAGTATGTCACAGTGGGCACAAGAAAATTTGGAGCTTGAAATTGGCAAATAACAACCTAATCTGACTGTTTACAATACCAGAAATGTGCTATTAAGTACCAGGTTCAAACAATTTTTAAATGGTTAGTGCATTTACTTAGTTTAAAGAAAGTAAAACACGGTTCGTTAAACATGAACACTTGTCTAATCTGAAACACTTTAAACTTGCAAATCCTCATTAATGCAATAACCTGAAGCCATTTTACTGCCTTCACTTCAGTCTTTTCACTAATTTTTATTGAGCACTACTTACGGGCAGGACACTTTGGGACTTGGCTTGCAAGTGGTGTGGAATCTAATATAGGAGGTAAATAATCATGTATACAAATAATCATACGTATCATTTAAAATTATAAATGAATCATAAGATGATTGATTCTGGTCTGAAAGGACAGAAATGAAGTAAAAGGATTTTTTTTTTCAAGTTTTGGCCCAGGGCTGGGTTTGAACTCACCACCTCCAGTATATGGGGCTGGCATCTTACTTCTTGAGCCACAGGTGCCACCCATGTGAAAGGGTCTAAATATTTCTTTTCCAAAGTTAATGAAATGCCTGATTTGAAAAACAAAGTTTCAAAATAAAACATGAGCTTAACTTAGCAATTGAGAGAAGTTTAACTAGACATATACATCAATGAGAGAAAACTAATAAATGGATCTTACTGCCACTTACATCTTAGACCACATCCTTTGTCCCAGGCACATTCATTTGCCTCTTTGTTTTTCAAGTGGCCTTAGGATTCCAGAAGGAATGCTGCAAGACAGCTAAGACAAAGGATTGCCTGGATAATTATGTGAAAGCCACTGAGGACACTCCAAAGAAAGAGGCTGCAGCTCAGCTGTGGCCACCGTACTGAGCCACTGAAACGCAGAAATAGTCAACATGTTCAGCTTAAAGTTTCTACATCTATGTTAACTTCGTTATGCAGCAATAGATAATTAATATCTGCTCTTACGTCTTTATAAATAAGACGGCTCTTATGCTCTGATCTGGTATCCCTCCCAATCTGAATATTGAAAATTTCTCTTTCACTAATGATATTTCTTTAAATGTTCTCAAACAGCTAGAAATTTATTATGATAAATAGTAAATAAAAGGCCTATCTGAAGAAGCCACTAAGGGAGTATTGTGTCTAAAGAAAGAAGCAGGTAGCCTTTGAGACAACATCAGACCTCCACCATAGGTTTGTAAGAGAAAGAAAGGAAGGAAGGAAGGAAGGAAGGAAGGAAGGAAGGAAGGAAGGAAGGAAGGAAGGAAGGAAGGAAGGAAGGAAGGAAGGAAGGAAGGAGAAAGAAAGAGAGATAAAAGAAAGAAAAACCACAAAAGGGGTGTGTAAAATGAAAAAGTATATCTTTTATAAAACAAGGGATCATGATTAAAATATAATGAAAAGATTAAAAATTTCTCTCTTTGTGATTTATTTGCATTCAGCCATTATCTTCAACTGGCCATGTCATAGTGCTGCTTATTAACGGTGAACATGCAGCACCCGGGTTTCAGTCTCCACACGCTAGGAGCTTGGAGGTCACCATTCCCAGTCTAATAAGTTAGAAACTTGAAAAATCAACAACTTGTTGTAGATCTGTAAGAAGTGAGGTCAAAGGGCAAATTGATCCTCCCCAAATTCCTGAGACAAACAAGTGGATACAGAGAAATCCAACCTATCAGAGCAGCTTTCCCTGCAGAAATAGTGCTGGGGTAGGAAACCTGAACCATGATTGAGAAACTGCTGGAGGTTCAGTACAGATACATCTTAAACTTAAGAACAGGAGAGCAAAGAAAATTCTGAAGGGAGCTGAAGAACATTCCATTCTCCTTAGTGAAGTATCACAAGAATGGAAAAGAGTATCCAGTGTACTCAATACTAATATGAAACTAATGGATAAACAACTACATGCCCACAGGAGAGAAAAACACAATTAAATTCACGTGGTGGGGACAGGAGGAGGAGGGGGGAAGGGAGGGTGGGAAGGAGGGAACTGGTGTGCTCTCACCTCCTAAGGAGTACAGTGTAGGGTGTACAGCACACCTCCTGGGGGACGCTATCAACTGCAAGTTGGACTTTACTTAACAAACACAAAAAATGTAACCTAATAGTTTGTACACTCATACTAATCTGAAATCTAAAAAAATGAAAAATATCACAGTGGAGTATCTAATAAGAGTTGGAAAACAACAACAAATGGCATAGCATTCATGTAATGAGGACGCCACTACTGGAAGCTCTGTGCAGAGACACTGCTTGGGACAGGAGGTGCAGCAGAGGTCTGCTGGCTGCCAATCCCGGGTTTCTTCATCCAAAGCCATCCTGATCATGCCAGTGGATGGTGCCAGGTCTGCTTAGGACTCGCCTTCCACGTGGTCCCCCATGTTGTGCCCTATGAGTGGGTAGTGAACACGCCTCCCCCCTGCATCGGGTCTGAGTGGAGAAGGAGCCTTGCATGCCACAGGCACCATGTGGGAAGGATTCTGAGACTGTCTGAGCAGGTTCTGAGGGGTGGGTCGGGGGAAGAACCTCTGTTGAGCAAGCAGCTCCAGGCCACCTATGTGGTCTTGGGCAGCTAAGACAAACCTGTGCTTATGCAACTGGGCCTCAGCTGTCTTCAGGCTGATGGAACAAGCCCTCAGACTGTGTGGCTCTGCCCCCATAAGCCCCAGAGCATCCATCATTTCCAGGCCAAATCTAAAGCTCTCTCACTGCACCCAAGTCTGAGGCTCTGTCCCTATTTCTCCAAGGCTCCTATCAGTCCTGTGACACCACCCCTGAGATTACAGAGCTGTGCATGGGCCCCAAGACCCTGCTATTGGGGCTCTACTATTCCCACTGGATTGGAGGAACCTCCCTGAAATCCAGCATGTCATTTACGACCCACCAATCCTGAGCAATCCTTACGTCTAGGCTGGTTTGTGCAAATGTCAGCCACAGCTCAGCCATTCACAGCCACTCAGTAACTACACTCATCCCTCTGCTACTGGCACCTCCATGGGGTGAACCCAGAATGATCAATCTCCCACAACAACAGCTGCTATGGAGAGGGTTGCTTTCAGCACCTGTATGAAGATCATGGAACTGGCTCAAACTGTGGTAATTAAAGGAATGGATTAAAACACAATACCTGTTCACAGGCTCTCAGAGCCCCTTCACTTTCCTTGATGGGTCAACATCCACAATAGGATAGAAAAGCTCCCTCTAAGATCCTTCCCTCCCCTAATGGAGCAGAAGAATTCCCAGCAAAGAATAGGTGCCCTGTAATTCCAATCATTGCAGAGTCAAGAGAAGAGGAGTCAGATGAGAAGAAACCAGCAGAACATTGGCAATGTGGAAAAAAAAAAAATAGCTTGATACCACCAAGGGGTCACAGTGGAGCTACGGTAGTGGACTCTACTCATAAGGAAATTGCTGAAGTGCCGGATGGAATTCAGAGTATGCTTGGCAAATAAGATGAGTGGATTTGAAGAGAAAGTTCAAAACCAACAAAAAGAAGCCAAGAAAAAAGTTCAGGAAGTCAATGGAATACCGTGCATGAACTTGGCGGCACACATCAAATTCAGAGCCTGCAGGACAGCAGGCTCTGGTCTCTGCCTTGCTTCATCTGGCTCCGGGCCCTGCTCCCTATCATCTCCCCGTTTAGGTCTAACCCTGCTTTGAGGACTGACTGAATATTTTCAAGGAAATACTAAATTCTCAACCATTAAATTCCAGTAGAAACTTAGATCAGGATCTTTAGATTCAGAATCCAGTGTCCCAAAATATTTGTCTGCATTATTCTCGATGACACAAATCTTGGATAAACTCTGAGCCCCTGCCTACTTCCAGGTGTCCTTTCTGTCTACACAAACCTTAGGATTAGATCTGTAGCTAGTTTCCCATCTCCAGTGGGTCTAAGAAATCTGTTAGCAGCCCCACCCCTTTGAAGCTGAGACCCTCAATACCAGCCCTTGTGGTTAGAGTAGGGATGTTTTAAGTAATTCTTGAGACAGTCTAAGGAGTGTGTGTCTACAGCTGGCTCCTGAAAGAACAGAATTTTTTCTGTTTATAAACAGATATCCTTGATCAAGGTATAGAACTTTTCAATTTTTTAAAATTTATTTATTTTTCAGATTTTTGATATAGAACCTGTCCACGTAATCAGGAAAGCCTCATGGATTTTGTCACTTCTCATCACCCTCCCTTGTCTAACTGTCCTCTTTTCTCCTGTGTCCATGACTAAAAAACTATCCCCAAACTGCGTGACTTCCAATAACGATTGTATTATTATCTTCTTTGTTATATAGGTTGTCTGGGATCAGTCTGGGCTTAGTCATGTAGCCACATTTATCATTCCGTCAGCAGAGAAATGGGCTTAATTGAAAGAGCTGGTGTGTCCGGGCCTCTCTTTGCATGTGGTTTTACTCTCTATCTTTCTCATAAATGCACTGCTTTTTAAAGGGAATTCATTCAGAAACAGATTATGTAATTATAAATCAGAACTGGCTATAGCTTACATTTATGCAGTAGGCAACATATACTAGACCTCTAACTATTTTGTGTTACTTAATAGATTAAATAGGTTCATACACCTCAACATGAGAGAACTGTACTAACAGAAGTAGAACATTTATTTTAATCAACACAAAAATTCTTTGAATTAGGTTTAAATTTCCTCATTTTATAAACTAAGTAGCATAAGCATAGCAAATAAGTAACATTTCCCATATGCAAAAATCAGTATTTAAACTCAGTCCCAAAGTATTCCAAATGGTGTGTGTAGCAGCCCGTATAGCCTATGGCTAGGAAGAGTTAGTTATAAGAAATACCTTTATAGCTCAATCATGGAACGCCTTGGTGGAAAGGGCATGGAGAGGGATTTAGCGCTCCTAACAAGCGTGAGAGCTTGCGAGATGAGAGCAGTGCTGAATTGGCAGTCTCTACACCTGTGGTGGTGAGGGGCACGAGATCAGCCTTATATTAGGCTGGAGGAGAAGGCAGTCAGGAGCATGAGCATTCTATCACAGACCAGCTTACTCTGACTCTGTCTCCTCTCCTGCCTGCAGAACACCAGCACAGCATCTCTCTGCTAAAGATTACCAAGCTCTGCTAAAGACTAAGATCTATCTATTCTAAGAAGACTGCTTTACTCTCTCTAAGACACTCTCTCTCCAGCGAAAGTAGATAAGCCCTCAGGAACCTAAGAAACCTGAGCAAGGTAACTTAGTGGTCCGCGTCCGGAACCTAGTTAAGCTGGGCCTGAGACCTGGGCTCTGACAAGTGGTGTCAGAAGTGAGATGTGACAGTGTGTTCTTTGTCGGCCATTGGGGAGGACGAATAGCATTCTCTGATGTTGATGCAGAAACTTGTCCATAGGGAAATCAAATGGGCCTTCCTATAGTTTGTAAACCATAGAAGCTTAAAATTCTGGAGAAAATATTACATACAGCCTGAACAGAAATATATATTCTCTTCCACCTTTCTCTCTTTATGCAGAATCCTAAGAAATGCTCAATTTACCAGAAATGACAAATATTTCTTGAGTGATTATTTTCTTCTATTCCCACATCTCCTCCTCAAGGATTCATGACTGACATTTCTTATGGAGCCCCTCTTAAGTCTGAATGATGACTCACCTGATCAGCCATGATAATTAGAGTCTTTGGGGGGGATTTAAATTTGGAACCTGAAGTTTTGAGTTGCTCTGTATAAAATTTGTGAACAAAAGAGTCTGATAGAAGAAGGATAAGGCCACATCTATACAAAGACAGCCGAAATAGAGAACAACGAAGTCAATAAAATTAAAGAATCAGAAAGAGAAATCTTAGAACTCTAGGTGAGGAGGTATACCAAGAGGCAAAAACTAATAGCGGCAAAGACCAAGAACAAAATAGAGAGAAAATGGGCTTCCATGGCTTGCTACTTCCTGGAGTCAGCCTTTCTGAAGGCCTCACAGCAATTAAGATATTAGATCTCATGAGAAGCATGCACATCGTTCCAATAAAATTTCATTTTGCCTTTACCACAGCTTTCCTTGTCATCTGTCTTGGAGCTGAGGGAGCCCCATGTGAGAAAACACACACAGTACTACCCAACTTCTGTTCTATAAACTCAAAAGGTGAATATGTTTTTAAATATTTGAAGACACTAACTTTATTTACACTTCTACATATATGTACTATATTCACCACAAATCATATGGCAGGCAGTCTGCTCAGCATACTTATTTTATATTTCCCAGTTGACACCAGAAAATATCTATGTAGATCCAATTTACTCACATGTAATCTGGTAATTATAACATCTTAATGCAAAATCTGAAATAAATTACAAAAATTAATTTTCACATAATTGGAAAAATTCTCATGCATATTTATTACTCTGAGTTCCCCAAAGATTCTTCTTTTCACAAGTTCACACTCTTTGGAAACCATGAAATTTGAAGCATTAAAAGAAAAACAGTGAGTATGCCAACTATGTAATGGTGCTAGAAAATCTCTCTTCTCTTTTTCCTAACACGTTCTATCTATTCCACGAAAGCCATCAACTGACATATATAATATCCCAATATATTTTGCACACAGAAATGTTGACATATTTGGGCTCAATTGTGTCAAATTATCACAAGCACCCAGAATTTTAAACACTGACAGGTGATTTTTAGGAAGCAGTCCACTCATAGAAATTGTGTTAGCTTCATAACATATAATGACGTGGGAAAGCAGACTTGAGTTTAAGACATATTTCCAGGTTCATTTTAAGAAATCAACAGTCATTCACTCTCTTAGTTTCTGACTTATAGTGAAAGGTGCTGCAGAGGATATGAAAAAATGGGGACATAAGATCAGGTTATCCTATAATTGAAGAAACTTACTTTCTCTACTGGAGGAATCAGACCTCAATAAATGAATAGAAGTGATGCATGTTTTGGGTTGAAAAAATTATGCATCAGTTTTACATGATAATATGATAAAATCAGGCGTGTATTCCAACTAGATGATGAAGAACTTCTCAGTCACTTATCCAAACTGTCTCTTCAGAATCACTGTCTAAACTTCACAGTCCAAAATGGAGTTCTCTGAACATAAGGGATGCTGTTTCAGGCCTGTACCTGTGTTCACAGTAATCTTAGGACTTTCATCTAGAAGTCTTTTTTGAAATGTATCTTCCAACACTTCTGGAATAGGTTAGGTAATGTACTTTTCTCTGTTCTTTCATCATACACTCCATCTCCACATTTGTCATATCAGATAATAAAATAATCATTTTTGTATGTACCCTAGTGAATGCCCACTGGGTCTTTGAAGATCTGCACTATTTCCTGTCCTCTCTTGTAATCTCCTGCAAATACCTGGGCATCTATTAGCTCCTGTTGTGAGGTGATAAAACACAAATTGTGTTCCCCCTTCTCTGCTACCTTCCTGGTGGAAACATACACCTCTGCTTTGGCAGATGTTAGAGGAGTTGAAAGAATGGCTTCTGTCCCTATGTCTTCCCCTGACAGTAATCACACCAGACAGAAACTTCCTTCTTGAGCTTTCTTTCCTCACCAGAAGGTCTCTCACGAGGTATGACCAAGTTAGGTGCACCTTGACCTCTGAACGGCTGCCCTACCTTCCTCTTCTCCAAATACCAAAGCAACTGCCTTAGTCATTGCCCTCACAGTGAAATATACTGGTGACTTTGTGACAATGTGAGGGTTTTAGTCAAAAATATTATTAAATGATTAGCTTTACTTTGCCAGCAAATCTTGCTTCTTTGTTTTTATAATCTCACATTGGCAGAAAATACGAAAAGGTGAGAAATTCCTTTACCTACTTCACCAGAACTGGAAGATAATCAACACATTTCTGAAAGTTCATTTGGAAAAACAAAAAGTCAGCATTTTCAACATGATCTGGCAGAGTATATCATCCAAACACTAATGTCATCCACACATTTCAAACACAGAAATTTTAACTTACATAAAATTAAATTACACTTACGTGAAATCTTGGACCCATAAAAAGGCCCCAAGATTTCAACTGGTTAGAATTTTCCCAATTGGCAAATATTACAACTTACATGAGGAATCAAGTACATGTTGAGTCTCCATTGCGAAGTAACAGGTTGGAGAAGATAGAATAAAGTCAGCAAAAAAACATTTTTTATTTTCAAATTTAGCCACCTGCATAAAGGATGCACCATTGGAACTATCAGTTTAACCAAATTCAAGGACTAGTCTGTCAGGTCACAGAGTGTCAAAAATCATCACGAAAAGCAAAATGAGATGTTTCAATATGGGCATTTGCCCAATATTCTTTTCAGAAACAGTGCCCAATGGGTTTGGAATTGGCACTTCATATACTGCTTGGGTTGGTTAGTGAGACTCTCAATTGCTTTGTGAGAGGGGAGCCTGACACTCTGGTCCAGCTGAGTAGATTATAAATTTTCACACCACAGCTGAATTACGTGAGAGTAGAACAAATAGACCGACATTGAAAAATTATCTCCTCATTAATATTCACCAAAGCACTTTAAATTAGATATTTTTAAGCCTATTCACAAATAAAGAAACTGCAATAGAAATATGTAAGGTCCTGGGTGAAGGCCTCCCTTCAGTACAATAGATAGGTCTCCAACTCAATTTTATTAAACTTAAATCCTGCATTACTTATAAATCAGAATTTCTAAAATAATATAAGCAAATGCATAGATTTTTTTTATAAAGATGTGTATCTTAATCTGTAATAACCAGAATATAATTATTACATAAAGTAGTAGTGTTCAATCCAAAGCCTATATTCCCCACTTAAACCAACAAGCATCACTGGCTGGCTTCAAATTTAATTTCATGCTCAAACACTCATTTTCTAAGAAAAGAAAATGCAGAAGCAGCAACAAAACTGAGCCTAATACATATTGATGATTAAAAGCATGTTAACAAATGGAAAAACATACCACGATCATGGCTGGAAAGAATCACCATTGTTAAAATGTCCATACTACCCAAAGCAATATGCAATTTTAATGCAATCCCTATTAAAGCTCCACTGTCATACTTTAAAGATCTTGAAAAAATAATACTTTGTTTTATATGGAATCAGAAAAAACCTTGAATAGCCAAGACATTACTCAGAAATAAAAACAAAGCAGGAAGAATCACACTAACAGACCTCAGACTATACTATAAATCGATAGTGATCAAAACAGCATGGTACTGGCACAAAAACAGAGAAGATGATGTCTGGAACAGAATAGAGAACGAAGAGATGAATCCAGCTACTTACCGTTATTTGATCTTTGACAAGCCAATTAAAAACATTCAGTGGGGAAAAGATTCCCTATTTAACAAATGGTGCTGGGTGAACTGGCTGGCAACCTGCAGAAGACTGAAACTGAACCCACAACTTTCACCATTAACTAAGACAGACTCTCACTGGATTAAAGATTTAAACTTAAGACATGAAACTATAAAAATACTAGAAGAGAGTGCAGGGAAAACCCTTGAAGAATTCAGTCTGGGTGAGTATTTTGTGAGGAGGTCCCCCTGGGGAATTGAAGCAGCTTCAAAAATACACTACTGGGACCTGATCAAACTAAAAAGCTTCTGCACAGCCAAGAACACAGTAAGTAAAGCAAGCAAACAGCCCTCAGAATGGGAGAAGATATTTGCAGGTTATGTCTCCAACAAAGGTTAATAACCAGAATCCACAGAGAACTCAAACGTATAAGCAAGAAAAGAACAAGTGATCCCATTGCAGGTTGGGCAAGGGACTTGAAGAGAACCTTCTGTGAAGAAGACAGGCGTGCTGCCTACAGACATATGAAAAAATGCTCATCATCTTTAATCATCAGAGAAATGCAAATCAAAACTACTTTGAGATACCATCTAACTCCAGTAAGATTAGCCCATATCACAAAATCCCAAGACCAGAGATGTTGGCGTGGATGTGGAGAAAAGGGAACACTTCTACACTGCTGATGGGAATGCAAATTAATACATTCCTTTTGGAAAGATGTTTGGAGAACACTTAGAGATCTAAAAATAGATCTGCCATTCAATCCTATAATTCCTCTACTAGGTATATACCCAGAAGACCAAAAATCACATTATAACAAAGATATTTGTACCAGAATGTTTATTGTAGCCCAATTCATAATTACTAAGTCATGAAAAAAGCTCAAGTGCCCATCGATCCATGAATGGATTAATAAATTGTAGTATATGTACACCATGGAATACTATGCCACCTTAAAGAAAGATGGAGACTTTACCTCTTTCATGTTTACATGGATGGAGCTGGAACATATTCTTCTTAGTAAAGTATCCCAAGAATGGAAGGAAATGTATCCAATGTACTCAGCCCTACTATGAAACTAATTTATGGCTTTCACATGAAAACTATAACCCAATTATAACCTAAGAATACGGGGAAGGGTAAGAAGGAGGGAAGGAGGGGGAAGGATGGGTGGAGGGAGGATGATTGGTGGGATTACACCTTCAGTGCATCTTCAGTGCAAGGGTATATGTGAAACTTAGTAAATGTAGAATGCAAATGTCTTAACCCAATAACTAAGAAAATGCCAGGAAGGCTATGTTAACCAGTGTGATTAAAATGTGTCAAACGGTCTATAATATCAGTGTATGATGCCCCACCATCGCATTAATGTACACAGCTATGATTTACTAAAAAAAAAAAAGCTTTAGCCTTGAACTCTCTAGGATAGAGAACAGACTCCAGCTGTCTTGTCAGTAGGTGATTTATAAGATTTTGACCTGGACTACCAGTATTCAAAGATCTAAAAATTCCCAGAAATGCTCACAATGGCATTGGAATTGAAACTGAGTGTGGGACTTGGAGGTCAAGGCAGCACTCCCTAACTCTTGGTAAACAGAGTGTCCTAAGCTGAAAGCTACTTTATATTATTTATAATAAAACAATATGTTCAATATAAGAGAAGAAACTTAAATCATGCAAATTTTAAGAGTTCTACAAGACTCCACTGCATTTTGCAAATAAATAACTTAGCAAGACTAGAAAAATGTATTTATCTCATTCAACAATACACCTTTTATAAAGACAAATATGTATAATGTTACTACAACGTATGCTAAATTGCAAAGCATGATCATATTACCTTTATTTGGCCTTCTTAATTTTAACATTTTGTGCAATAATTTATTTTGGTACATTTATCAAAACTAAACCATTCATTCAACAGGAAAATAATGCCTAGAATTTACAACAAATTAAATAAAAACTCAACAAAAATAATAATAATCACATTACAAATAAAGGACTTGACTACACTTTTTTTCAAAAGAAGACATATGAATGATCAACAACTATTTGAAAAAATGACCAGCATTACCAAATGAAAGTTAAAACCAAAATGAGATATAATTTTATACTAGCCAGAACAGCTGTTACTAAAGAGAAAAGAAATAATGGATGTTAGCAAGGATGCAGAGAAAAAGAAATGTTCATACACTATTGGTGGGAAAATAGATTAGTACAATATCTGTGGAAAATAGTCTGGACTTTGCAAAGAACTTAAAATAGTACTGGTAACCTACCCAAAGGAAAGTAAATAAATAAAATCAAAAGAGATCTGCACTCATGTTTACCTCAGAGCTATTCACTGCAGCAGAGATAGAGCCTCGACCTGAGTATCCACCAACAGATGGCTGAATAAGAAAGTGTGGTGTAGATACCCGGTGGAACACTATTCAGCCGTAAAAAAATAATGAAACTTACATGAAACAAAACAGGCACAGCGAACAAGTATCATATGTTCTCACTCTTTAGTGAGTGTTGAAATATAAGTACACTCGGATGTCGGGAGTGGAATGATAGAAAATGAGGATTTGAGCAGACTGGAAAGGATGAGGGGGTGGGAGAGAGGAGGAGAAATTATTTAATGACCTCAATGCACACTATTTGGATGATGGATACCCTGAAAGCCCTGACCCACCATTACACAATCTAAGTATGTAAAAAGAAATTGCATTTATACCCCATACATTATATAAATTTTTAAAATGTCATTGTTACAATATTAAATAAACTACAGACTGTTGTCAGATAAGACCCATTTTCTACTAATGTTCTTTTTCTTGCCCAGAATCCAATCCTTGTCCTCTACTTGGTGACACTTTCTAGTTGTTTTTATTCTGTCTTTTATGATCTTATGAATTTTGAATATTATGGATCAAGTGTGTAGTAAAATGTTCTTCAACTGGAGTTTGTCAGAGTTTTCTTGTTATTAGACTGAAATTATTAACTTTAGGGAAGAATGCTTTTCTTATATATCAGAGGGTACATGAAATCAGAACAACTTATTAGTGGTAATAAAAATTTTGTCTGTTGGTTAAGGGGCTATCAGTTTCCTCCAATGTAAACTTAAAGTTTTCCCAGGCCATACTCGATTCATGACAAGAAAGACACTAAGCCACTTTATATTTAAGGAAAGGGTATCCTAAAAAAAAAAAAGTGTCCGAAAATTTTGTGGATATACGTTCAATTCATTATTGTAATTAATAAATATTTGAAGAAAGATTCAAGCTGTGTAAAAAATTATTTTTTTCTTAAATTTTTGTGCACTAATTTTGGCATTTACCAATGGATCTTCCTGGCAGCAATTATTACTGTGTTGTTATTATGGTTGTATTCTATTTATCTCAGTCTTTCTATATTTATTATTAAAACTTTTCTGTATGCAAGATTTGTCATTTCACCCATTTTTAAATTATTAACGCATTTGTTTATATCAGATGGGCTCATTGATGCTTATTTTATTTTTCAATTCCCAACACAATATTATCATTATTTATTTATTCACATTATTTTTTATCTTTCCTGTAGGATTCTATTTCCTTTGACATACACTATTTTATTTTATTTCATTTATGTTTTGCAATTACATATTCTACTAGTACAAAATACTTGAGGTTGTTTTTTGTTTTTTGGGGGGTTTTTTTGCAGTTTTTGGCCAGAACTGGGTTTGAACCTGCCACCTCTGGCATATGGGGCCGCCACCCTACTCCTTTGAGCCACAGGCACCACTCTTGAGGTTGTTTTTAAATTTTCTCTGTGTCAGTCCTAAAATTAGGTTTCCTCTCTTGGAGAATGATATTAAAAACCAAAGATCTGGGTTCTAGATGTGATCACTGCTACTGGAATGTCATAACTTCATGTACCTTGAAAGAAATAAAGCTAAAAATATATGCATACATATATGTATATATATTATTTTATATATCATGTATTACGTGTTATATTTTATATATGTAATGTCCTTAGCATACTACTATTATGTATAATTAGTGTCATGTATAAATATAGTCAACATACATAGATAGTATATGCTGTAACCCATTTATATAGATCTGTACATATTTATTACCCTCTGTACAGAGATACGTTTTTATGAATGTGTATGGGTTATGCTCATATCTTAGACTGTACTTCAGTGATGCAGAGTTCATTCTGGTTTTCCTGCAACTGAGTGTTGTAATTTTTCTTCAACAGTTAGGAACCTGGCTCTCTGCAATGTGTGCACTTATTTGTCTAACCCTAGCTTACACATAACATAGTTTCAGAATCACTACTCTGCCCCACAATTGAACTATATTTATTAGGTGTAGTACAGTATTAATACGTAGTTCTTTTTGTTTTTGCCTCGCAATATCTAGCCACATCACTGTTTTCCTAAGGTGCTTGTTTTTCCCACTCTTTTTGGTAAGGTTGTCTAATAAATTTATAATACAGTTCAATCTGTTTACTACAGTTTGCATTCCATACTGGCTTTTTATACATCCTGGTTGATGTTTTTAAATTTATTTGCATCCACTAATACTTATTCTTTGTGATTTATGCTCCTGTGGTTTTGATAAATGCAAAGAGACCTGTCCACCTCAACAATATTGCACAGAACAGTTTCATCAGACTAAAACTGATTAGTTTTATCAACAACTTTATCAACAACTCCTCCCTGCTACTCCAAGCCCTGGAAACCACTGATAAATTTCCTCAGTGGTTTTGATTTTTCCTACGAGTCGTATAAATGGAAAGGATCTGGATTCTTACACTTAGAAAAATGCATTTAAGATTTATTCCTATTATTACATGAATTAATTATTCATTCTTATTTATTGCTGAGTTATATTTCATTGCTTAGATTATATTAATAATGTTTACTTTTATTCCTAGTTTATGGAGAACATTTATCATGGCTAGATGTCAAATATTTTTCTGCATCTGTTGAGCTTATAATATGGGTTTTTTTTTTTTTGTTGTTGTTGTTGTTTGGGCCAGGGCTGAGTTTGAACACGCCACCTCTGGCATATGGGACTGGTGCCCTACCCCGTTGAGCCACAGACACTGCCCAATATGAGTTTTCTTATTTACTTTGGTAAATGTGGTGAATTTATATTGAATAATTTTAATCATCAATCATTTTTGAATTTTTAGGGTATATCAAGATGTAGAATTTTATACATACATATGTTGCTAAATTCAGTTTTCTAATATTTTGGGTTTTTTTCTCTATTTTCTTTTATTTATTTATTTATTTTTATTGTTAAATCATAGCTGTGTACATTAGTGCAATCAAGGGATACAATGTGCTGGTTTCATATGCAACTGAAATACTCTCATCAAACTGTTCAACATAGCCTTCATGGCATTTTATTAGTTACTGTATGGAGGCATTTGTATTCTGCATTTAGTAAGTTTCACCTGAACCCATTCTAAGATGCACCGTAGGTGTGGCCCCACCCATTACCCTTCCTCCACACTAACCTCCCCCCTCCCTTCCCCTTCCTTGGCCCTTTCCCCATAGTCTTGTGCTATAGTTGGGTTATATCCTTCATGTGAAGGCTATAATTTTCTATATGTATTATCAATCTTGATTCTTAGTTTTTTTTTCTTGAATTATCTGATTTTGTCATTAGAAAAATGCTACTCTCATAATAAGTGGTGAAATGGTCTCTGCTCTTCTACTTTCTGGAAAAGATTATATAAATAGTCATTATTTCTTTCTTGAGTGTTTGGCAGAATTTCCATGATACCATATGGGCCTGAGGCTTTTATGTATGTATTGAATTTCTTGTGTAAATATAGGGATATCCAGGTAATCTATTGCTTCTATGATTGGATTTTTGTACCCTGTGTCTTTGAGGGAAAGAATTAGTTGTCAAATTTTGGGCGTAAAGTTGTTTATAGTAATTGCTTATTACCTTGTCGATGTCAGTGGAATCAGTAGTAATGCCATCATTGCAGTACCAACAATAATGATCTATCCATCTCTCTGCTCACGTTCAGTGTGTTATTGTTCTGCACAACAACGCACCACAGATATAAAGGCTTAACACAACACACATGTTGTATTCTCAGTTGGTGTGGATTAGTTTTCTGAGCATAACTGAGCTGGGAACCCTGCTTGGAATCTCTGAAGAATGTAGGTACAATCAAGGGGCTGTGTTTTCATCTGGATGTTCAGATGAAGAAGATTATACCCTTAAGATGATTTGAGTTGTTTGTAGAATGTATGGCTTCATGCTTGTAGATCTGAGGGCCTCAGTTTTTCGCTTACAGTCAGCTTGGGCAGGATTCACCTTCCAGAAATGACCTACACCTCCCAGAACCTGCCTGCAGTTTCTGTCCATGTGGACTTTTCTTTCAATATGACGCTTACTTTACCAAGCTAGTAGGAAGAGTCTCTGCTAGCAAGACAGACTGCTATAACTAACGTAATTGTGGACCTTACATCTTAATACCTTTTTCCATATCCTATTGATTTGAAGCAAATTATAGATGCCATCAACACTCAAAAGGAAAAAAATATATACAAAGATGTGAACACTGGGAGCAAAAATTTCAGGGTTATCAAAAGATTTTTTGCCACTGTTGGGTAGAAAGTTGTCAATTTCATTCATCTTAAAAAACTAGTGCTTTTGGAGGACCCAGATAATATGAAACAAATATCATCAGAGCTAAAGAGAAAGCTAGACTCCAATATAATAATCATTAGAGGCATTGAAACTCCATTTGCAGAGCTGAGCAGATTGTCCTGACAAAAAATCAACAAACATTGGATTTGACCAGCACTATAGAACAATGGACCTAATAGATACTCATAGAATGTTTTATCCAACAGCTGCAGAATGCAAGTCTTCTCCTTAGCTCATGAATTATTCTCAAGGAGAAAAATATGTTAGGCCACACAACAAATCTCAAAAAATAAAAGAAATTTGAAATCATAGCAATTATTTTGTCTGACCACAGTGGGATAAACCTAGAACTCAATAAGAAAAGGAACATTGGAAACTGTACAAACCCATGAAAATTAAACAATATTCTTCTGAATGACCAGTGGGTCAATGATGAGATTAAGAAGAAAATTTAAAAATTTCTAAAAACAGACGAAAATGAAATAAAAACATATGAAAACATACAGGATAGAGCAAAAGAAGTAATGACAGGAAAGTTGATGGCAGTAGTTCCTACACCAGAAAAGTAGAAAAGCTTGAAATAAATAACCTAACCATGCATCCCAAACTCTAGGAAAACAGGAACAAATCAAACCCAAAATTAGTACAAGGAAAGAAATAATGAAGATGACAGGAGAAATAAATGAAATTGAAACAAACAAAATTCAAACAATCAATGACACAAAAAGGCAGTTTTTGAAAAGATTTTTAAAAATTGACACACCTTTAGCCACAATAAAGAGAGACGTCCCAAATAAATAAAAACTAGCCACGAAAAAGCAGACTTTACAAGTTGACACATCAAATGTCCAAAGACTCACTAGAGGCTGCTTTGAGCAACTACATGGCAATAAACTGGAAAGCCTGCATGAAATGGATAAATCTCTAGACTCATGCAACCTACTAAGATTGAATCAGGAAGAAACCCAGAACCTGAATGTATCAGTAACGGGTAGCAATATCGAATTCATAATCAAAGGTCTCCCATCAAACCTGGCGCCCAAGGGCTTCACTGCTGAATTCTGCCAAGCAATCAAAGAATTAATACCAGTTCTACTTAAACTATTCCAAAAAATCAAGGAGGAGAAACTACTCCCAAACTTATTCCATGAGGTTTCTATCACCCTGGTAGGAAAACCAAAGACATAACGAAAGAAACTAAAACTATAGGCCAGTATGTCTGATGAACATAGATGCAAAACCCCTCAACAAAACACTACCAAAACCAAATTCCACACCACGTTAGTCTCCATTTCTCATTAGATGATGTACTGAAAGAGAACTGGCTCTAGGACTGTGCTGAAAGATCCTTGAAGAGTCGTATTCCATTTACCCTCCACATCGCATTCCTGTTCCAAATGAGGCTAATAGCCTCTTCCAAAGCTCATGGCCTATAAGTAGTGAATGGTTTCTTTTGAGGCCCCTCATGACTTTATTCCCAGGGCAAGTTGTAACACAAATTCCAGCTAATTCACTTCTGGATTCAGCATCATTTTCTCAAGATTCCTGAGCAGCATTAAATTAGTTAAACAAATTTAGGCCTCAGGGATACCATTTGGTGTACCAGAGCAGACTTTCTCTATTAAACTAATGATGCACTAAATGGCATCCTGTAGACCTGGAGGAATCAATGTGTCTCCTTGAGAACAGGACTTCTAGCTAGAGAGAGACCCAGACATGAAGGAAAAAATGACTCATTAACGCTCAAACATAACTACAAAATCGATAATCTGAGAATCCAGATGGCCCCTTTATGTAGTGAGGTAATAATATATTATTAATATTCTTCTTAAACATTGATAAGGTACATCTTGTCAGCTAATTAAAGCACTGTTTCTACTAGATAAATACAGAAGAAAGAGTAAATTTCTAGTGGATTCCTGTGCATTATTAGCTTACAGACTGATTTACTAGCATTATATTTAATTAAAGTGTTATTTGGCATTAACAGGAGGAAGTTCTGTTTGTAAACATGAACTTGCTTTTCCAACTATTCTTTTCACCTCAAAAATCTCTCTGTATAAAAAGAATGTCAATTCACTGGCTTTGGAAGGTTATACCCATATATGCCTTACAAATTTAGTTAAATTATACACAACTGTGAACAAACTATGTCTTTCTTGCTGAAACTACCTTTTCTCAAAATTTCTCAATTAAGAGGTAAGATACACTTCCCACATTATATCTCTTCTAGGAAATATTACAGCACATATATCTGAAAGATAAACTCTTAAAAGCATCTTTAAAGTAATTCAATGGTTAAGATGTAAAAGGTAGGTGGCAAGAGGGTTGTTGACAAAAACAATATTGGTTTAAATAAAACAAATTTATTGTTTTAGTTATTCTTCATTGTTTAGATAAAAACAATGATTAGTGAAAACTCCTTTCTTCACTGGTATCACTTTCTAAGGAATGAATAGCTATGTATTTAATGTAAAAATTCTTATATTAAACAGGATAAACTTTTTTTAAAAAAGTATACTAATGGAGTTATGACAACAATGCTAATTCTTGAGTATTTCCCTTGTGACTAAACAATTTATTTCAATTTTTATTGTGAAACAATTGTAGAGTAACAGGACCCATTTTAAAAAGAATGCAGACACTTATGTCCCCTTCACCTGGTTCACCCAGTATATTTTACTGTAGTAAAATAGCAAAACCAGGAAATTGCATTAGCATATTTCTAGACTACAGACTTTTTTAGTGCCATCCTTTTTCAAAACTTACATTTACAAGTCTGTTGTTTGCATGTGGAATTCCATTCACTTTTTTCTCAGTTGAAGTTTTGTGTAACCACTCCCATAATCGTTTTTGAAAAAGAAACATAGATTTAATTTTGCATTAGAAACTAGGAATTGTTATGCTGAAACTGTATCTAAAAGAAATTCAGATAGGAAAAAATAAAACAATGAGTGCTGTGAAAATATAATAAAAACTAGTCTTGCAGCGTGGTACTAATATGAGAACTAGGTTAGGTAGCAAATGCCTTTAATACACCAGAGGAAGAAAATGTTTGACAAATGTGTTTGCGCTCTTCAACTATGATAAGAACACAAAAATTCATAGCAGATAAGATTGCTGTACACAGGAATGATTTTGGTAATGATTTATCACAGGTAGTACAAATTTATAGTCATAAATAATTTATTAATGTATAACTTTATAATACATTAATTAATATTTCACTTTATAGTGAAGCAACAAGACTGATGTCTTTTACATTAGATGATAAAAAGGATCGTTCAGTTTCTCTAGATTCTAGTTTTCAGAAACAAAACACATACTGTATTCTAAAATCAAAGTGAGAAAGAACAAATTAATAATGAAAGATACAGATTTCATTTATGGGCAGAGAATAGATGGAGATTTTGAATGTTGATGAACAGAAGTAAATAAGTAAGTAAGTAAATAAATAATTAAAACCTGTACCCTGAGCCAAAAAGAAAATACTTTCATGAGTTTTTTATGAAATAAATTACAAAAAAGATTATTGAAGATTAAAATGACTTACATAACAGATCATTACAAAACAAGGAAAATAAGGACATAGAAAACATTTATCACTAGAATTTACCATTAAAGTTTCTTTGGGAAAGGGGTCGTCAAGTTTGTAAATAAACAACTGTAAGTAAACAACAGCTTTATGAGGTTAGGGAGTGAGTCAAAATTTTCTGGTTTATTTCAGGAAAATTTATGAATATAAGCAAGCATCAGTTTGTCAAGTTAATAATGAAAAGTTTTCCTCTCCCCTCTCCTCAGTTGCTCATACTTGAAGCTAACAAGGTATTCTTGGCTGGAACTAATTAAAACTATAGTTGCCAAAGTACTAAAAATAAGATTTAAAATAAGATGGAAAAAGAGTATCTGTTTAGAAGGGCCATCAAAATAGCAATGCCTTATTGAAGAAGCCAGGTAATCAGCCATCACAAGTTAGGTGATGAGAAGTTAGACAAATTAGTGAAGTAAGAAGAAATCAAGATTTCTAGAAAGGGATTAGGAACATTTTATCTTTACCAATGTCTTAGCTTTCACCATACATAAACTAGATTACTTCTGTTGCTGAATATTCTTTTACCTTTTATTAAAAATTAAAAAAAAAAGAATTGATATTTAGTTGAAAACTGAAGTGTAGAGATAAAGAATATTTCACATTTTTCTCTAACTCTAGTATAATTTTGCACATTGCCTTTAAGGAAAACCCAAAGATGTGCTAATATTGTGAGAATATAGTAATGAAAAGTACATGGGACCACACCCAATTTGGCAGATTGATAGACATCAAGAGTGTTAATTACAGCAAAAGCATGCCTCTCAGTAGGACACCGTAATCCATCTAAATGTCCATGAAATTGAAACACCTTTTTTTTTTTTTTTGTCATAGCTGTTACTGTCGATGGTGGTTTTGATAGAAATTTAAAAGAAATTATATTTATTTTATACTGTTGTATAACTGATTACCACAATCTGGCATTAACAAAATAATAAACATTTATTACCTCACAATTTCTGTAAGGTGTAAATCTGAGTGTGGGTTAGCTGAGTTACCTGCTCTGTGTCTTATCAGCCTGAAGTCAAGGTGGTAACTGGGGGTGCAGTCTATTCTGAGGGTCTGAGCCCCTTCTAAGCCTACTGGTTCTTGGCAGAATCCATTTCCTTATGGTTTTATGACCAAAGTTCTGATTTTCTTTGTATCTCCCAATTGCAGCTCTCAACTCCTAGAGCCACCCTGAGTTTCTTGACAGATGTCCCAGTTTGCTCCAGTTTGTTTTGTCTCAATACCTGTGGGGAAGCACCCCGAGCCTTGCCTTTTTCTAAAGGGCTCAGCTGATTAAGTTAGACCTAACAGGGTCAAGCTCAGCTAGAATTATTAACATCTCCCCTTAATAACTCAAAGACAACTAATTAGTGATATTGCATCATCTCCACCGTCCCTACCCACACTAGATGGGAGTATCAAACAGAACACGTGTACCACAGAGAGGGAATCTTGGCAGGTGTCTTAGAATTCTGACTTGCCAGACAACAAATGAAAGTAATTTAGGGGAGTAGAACAATAAAGAAATGGAAGAACTGATATTAGAACACTGACTTAGAAGATCTTTCATTTCTCACATAAAGTCAAAGTTGTTTAAGAAACCAAAATGAAATGACTATAAGTGATGTAAAACTATTTGATGGCATATTATGCAGCTATGAAAAACACATTCTCAGGAAACATATAATGACATGTAAACGCAAGAGGCACAATACTGGGTAAAAATAAGATATTACGTATAATAGGATCTACAGGAAAACAGTAGCAGTGGTTATACCTTGGGGGACATCATCTTTTTGTGCTTTTATGGTGTTCAATGGTTTCAAGATAATGCATGTTAGTTTTATAACCAGCAAAAGATTATAAAAGTAAAGCCCATGTTAAAACAGCAATAGTCAATTTTAAGAAGACATATTACATAAAATATTAACAGTTAACAGTTTGGGCAGTAAACATCTTTAGTAAATTATGATAACATAAAAGTGTAAAAATGGACATTTTAATAAGCATATCAAGGAGTTATTAGAAGTCTTTAAAGAGTTTGGAATTTTTAGTTTTAAAAATGAATGCAATAGTGCCAAGCAAATAAATATAGCCTGAAAAATAGGAATTAGATTTTTAAAATATTGCAGTCAATGTACAGGAATACTATATTCATATGAAGTTTTAGAAAAACATCTTATACTAGGGAAGGCAATTTAAAAATTTTATGTATGGGTCACTGGAGATTCAGTGATACAACACAGAAGCCGGATTTCTGAATTATGTACAAAGTATGAATTGAGTTTCAATTTCTCATATGACTCCCTAAGTTACAGAAACATCTTAGGAAATATTAAAATTTCATTGAAAAAACTTACATTTAAAATTAAAATCAAGATCTTTCAGACAGAAAATCAACAATAACAACAAGAACAGGATTAAGCCACCCAGTAGACATAGAGGTCTGACATTTATGGGGCATTTGACCCACCTGCTGCAGAATCCACGTTGTTTTTCATCAGCACATAGAATATTCTCCAGAATAGACTATATTTTAGCCACAAAAGGTCTCAACAAATTCAAAAGAGTAGAAACCAGATCAAGTATCTAAGTATCTTTCCTGACCTTGATAGAATACAACAGAAATAATAGAAATTAACAAGAGACACCTCAGAAGCAACAAAACACGTGGAAATTAAAAAAATAATAAATAAACATCAATGACCAATTAGTCAATGAAGAAATTAAAAACGAAATTAAAACATGTGGTGAAAAAAATGAAAAGAAAACACAAGATATTAAAAACATATGGGATACATAAAAAGTAGTACTCAGAGGGAAGTTTGTAGCAATAAATATTTACATCAAAAAAGTAGAAAGTCTTAAACAACTTAAGGGTATATGTCAGGAGCTGGAAAGGCAAAAACAAACTAAATCCAAATGTAGTAGAAGAAAAGAAATAATAAAAGATCAAAGAAGAAAAAAATAAAATTGAGACTAAGAAACAATGCAGAAAGTCAGTGAAATAAAAAATTGATTTATTTAAAAGATAAACAAAATCAACAAACAATTGGTGACCCTAACAAATATAAAAGGAGAGAAGATCCAAACAAATAAAATCACAAATGGAAAAGAAGGTATAATAATAAAGACCACAGAAATAGACAGAATCAATACAGATTATTTTTAACAAACAACTATGAAAGTCAAAGTAGGCCTGTACTCAGAAGACATAACTTTATATCTAGAAAAACCTAAAGACTTTATGAAAAAAACTCGTAGAACTGATGGAGTCACTTCATTTACCACACACAAATCAGTATAGAAAAATCCATAGCATTTATATATGCCAATAGTGAACAATCTGAAAAACAAATCAAGAAAGCAATCCCATTTACAATCCCATAGCTACAAAGAATATATAATGCCTGCAAATAAATTTAAACAAAGAAGTGAAATATCTATACAAGGAAAACTGTAAAACATCAATGGAAGAAATTGAACAGAATACACCAAAAAAGGAAAGATATTCCATGTCTAAAACAATTTACGGATGAATCTAATTCCTAGAAAAATACCGAAGACATTCTTTGCATAAACAAAAAACAACAATATTAAAATTTATACCAGATAGCCAAAGAAGTCTTGAGGTAAAAGAACAAATCTGGTGGTATCACACTTCCTGACTTTAAAATTTACTACAAAGCTGTGATAACCAAAACAGAATGGCGCTGGCATAAACACAGACATATAGGCCAATGTAATGGAATAGAGAATCCAGATATAAATTCGTGCATTTACTCTCAACTCATGTATGATAAAGACATGAAGAACATACAGAAGGTCAATACAGTCCTTTCACCAGTGGCACTGGGAAAGCTGAATAATCATAAACAATGAAAACAGACCTTCATTGTTACCATATACAAAAGCCAAATCGAAATGGAATGAAGACTTAAGTTTAACACTGAACTGAAATGAATTGAGAAAACATGGATAAAATTCCTGAGGACATTGGTCTGGATGAATAATTTTTGTGTAAGACTACAAAAGAAACGGCAACAAAGCAGAAATAGACAAATGGGGTTGCCTGAGGTACAACGGTCTGCACGGTTAAAGAGACCTTAAAAAAAAAAAGTGAAGAAACAATCCACAGACTAGGTGAAAATATTTTCAAACTATTAATCTGACAGAGATTCATAATCAGAATACACAGAGGCTGAAACGACTCAACAGCACAAAACAAACAAACAAATAATCCAATTAAAAATAGGCGAAGTATCTGAACTGACATTTCTCAAGAGAATACATAAAAATGGTCAACAAGTTTCATTCCAGCTACAATGGCTCGAATCAGAAAAACAGAATGACAGAGGTGGCAAGTATGTGGAGAAAGGAGGATCCTTATATTCTGTTGGTGGGAATGGAAATTAATACAGTCACTATGGAAAATAGTATGGAGGTGTCTTAAGAAACTTTAAATGGAACTATAATCAAGCAATTCCACTACCTAGTACATATTCAAAAGAAGGAAATGAATATATCAAAAAAGACCTGCACCCACGTTTATTGTGGCACTATTCACAGTAGCCGAGATAAGGAATCAACCTAAGTGCTGATCAATGCATGAATGGGTTAGGAAAATGTGATATATACACATAATGAAATACTATTCACCCATATTAAGAATATAATCCTGCCATTTGGAGAAATGTTGGTAGAACTGGAAGCCACTATGGTAAATGAAATAATCCTAGCACAGAAACATAAAAATCACATATTCTCCCTGATCCTGAAAATGTGGATCTCATGAAGATATCAAATGGATGGTTACCAGAGGCAGCAGATTGGTGGAGGTGACAAAGAGAGGTTCATTAATGAAAATAGATAAACAGTATTATAGAAGAAATAAGACTGAGTGTTTGAAAGATCACTAAGGTACTATAGTTTACAATAATCTATTGTATACTTCAAATTAGCTAGAAGAGAATAATTTGAATGTTCACATCATAAGAAAAAGATAAATATTAAAGTGATGGATATCCCAATTACTCTGGTTCGATCTTTACACATTACATGAATGTATAAACCTATCACATGTATTCTGAAAATATGTACATATTTTTGTATCAATAGAAGAATATATTTCCAATAATTTTTAAACATTGAGTTCAGACTTAGACTAAGCAGATTAGTATGAAGAGTTAAACATTTGTAGAAAAATATTTGCATGAGGATCATCAGTCCTAGATTATATAACAAAGTTGTATTTGTAATTAATTTATTAGAATTTTTTTCAACATTGTCACAGCTTATAAAATACTCTCTTAAAAGCTCTAGTAAAAGTCACATCAGTGGAAAATTTCTTCTCAAAGTGAAAAATTATCAAAATTATTTGCAATGTTGCATTTGGCAAGAGTGACTGATGCTGCTTTCAATTATGTGCTTGAACATGAAGTTGATAAAAATAGAAATTTTGATAGATAAATGTATTTGCCAAAAAGTGAATGAAAAAAATTATAATCAATTAAGATATCACCTTATGACCATCAAGACACACTGCTGTGACTCACGGTAAATACTATGTGTACCCCTCTATTCTTCTTTACCAATGCACGGGCCTTATTTAAGTGTTTCAGCTCTGCCTTTCATATAGTTGTTCATTTCACCTGTGAAAATTATTCCTTTAGATATTGTCATGATAAATTAAATATAAGGGCTCTGATATTTAAGCGGTATTTTTTCTTAACTGTGAAAGAATGACCTGGTGCTCATATCTCCAACATAACATGTCAATAGTTACTACAGTTTTCTGCATTTTCTCAATTTTCTAAAAGTTCCCAACCCTTTCTAACTCTATTCAGTACAGAGGTTTAACTGATGCTAGGAAACTGATCAAATCTGCATGTATTTGAGGAAAATAGGAGCCAATCAGAGAAGAAAATTACAGATAGGAAAATGGAGAAAACTTGACCGAATATTGAGATGCTATAGTGCTTGATTCCTGCATTCATGCAAAACCTCTGCACACCGTGCCCTCACCCTGCCTCATCCTGCTGTGGTTCTGGTTCTGAAACCCTGCCATAAATAGAGTCCCTCGTCCTGTACAGCCTCCTTATCCTGCTTTGGATCCATCACACTCTGCTAACTTGCTTGCTCATCAAAATGCCCGCCCTACCCAACCAAGACTCTGATGCTCCTCTTTGCTGGGCTGCTGCAGCCTCCAGCACGCATTACTGTGTTATTCCTCTTGCTTCAGTCTCAAATATCCCATAACGGATCTGCCTTCCTCCTTAGTCCTCTGCCAAGTGATACCAACTGGCAAAGATTTGTCCTTCTTTTTCTGGCAAATGCTTAGCTGCATATGTCAAGTCAAAGAAAAGGTGTATATATGGGTATATCTACCACTTACAACTTGGATTTTTTCCCATGTAGGTGCAATAATTCAAAAGACTAGAAGCAAAGTGAAAGAAAATATTTGCAATTCACACAGAATAATACCCTTAAATGGAAAGGCACCCCAAACAAAAACAAGCGGAATCTTGATCATGGCTCTCAATGCATGACTGAGCTGGAAGCATCACAAATTCTGGTTAGAATGGGAATGATTTAATTCTGGTCCTTGGAAGAGAGCATCTGCCATGATAAAATCCAGAATATGAGCAAAAGTGATCTCACGACAACGGACAGCAGACGTTATTACTGTTAAAACTGTCAGAAAAGCAAGTATGTACATTTCCAAAGGCAATGTTAGAGAAACATACAAAAAGTTTGTCAATAATACCAATAAAGATTTATTTGTATTAACTGTGACCTCTGAACTCAAGCTATTGAAGCCACAGAGAGTTGTTAAACCATCATTTGAGGTAAAATATTATATTTTGTCTTAATTTCTGAAATACTCACCTATACTAAACCAGTTATGAAGGTGGCTTTGTGTTAATTCATTGTATAGTTCTAAAACATAAAGTATATACAAAGGACTTAAAAATAGACTATTATGATCAACATGCAGTTTATAATGGTTGGTTAATTACTCTTCTGAATGTCATTTAAATACAATAAAAATGAGAAACATTAAAACTAATTCTAGGAGAATGTGTATGAAATTATAGCTATTAATGGTTGAGTCCATACTGATAATAAATAATATCATGCTGTTTAATTACGTGGAGAAACTCTAGCTATTTAAAATAATATTTTATGACAATAATTACAACAGAACAAATATGTTTGAGACCAGCTTTATTTAGTCATTTATTGAGCAAATGAAAACAGATTATATTCATGTATGTATGTCTGGAGGACATCAGTGTAACTGGAGCTCTTGCTGAAGTTGCCAAAGTAAATAAATCTCTTTACTGGACTTCAGGAGTGGATCAATTCTAGACAAGCTTTACAAAGGTTAAATCATTCCTAGACAGAATTTGTTTCAAAAATTAATTTTAAATATTATGGAAATATATTCACAAAGATCATAAACATTGTCACTTCCAAAAAAAATAAAACATACACAGAGATAAATTTTGCCTTATTTAAAAAAAAAAGGCAAAAGTGAAGTAATTTAGTATAGGGGTCTTACAATGCTTTCTTATCTTTATCCTGAAATAGTCAATATTTTGTTGCTATTATAAATAAATTTTTATAAAAAATTGCTTTCCACTTGTTCATTGTGAGTCCTAGAAATACAACATATTGTTGCATATTGATTTTATAGTAGTATATTGCAAAATTCATTTGTGGATTAGACCTTTTATATAAATTACTCAAGTTATTTTCCAAAAAATATTCTTTGTATAAACTTGCTTTTAATTTTGCCTTTGAAATTTTTTTGCCTTTCATTTATTTTTCTTCTTTTACACTTCTGGCTTGGAAGTTCACTAAAATGTTGGATAAAATAATGAAAATAAAAATCCTTACCTTGTTATCAAATCTAAAGAAAAATCATTCAGATTTTCAGTATAGTGCCCAGTAGCAGCTAATCTTTTTTCAAAAATTTCCTTTACTATATCACAGACATATAGATAAAAATCAGTGTCTGACAATACTGTTTCCAAGGGTGTGGGGCAAAAGAGACAACTTCACATTGCTGATAGAAGTATAAATTGTGACACTGGAAATATAAGCCTTCTGTTTAAGTTTTTAGCCTGCAGATTATTTAGCAGTTGAGAAAAAGCTTACATCATGAGGGAGTACTGTTTTACTATTTACAATGGTAAAAATAAACACAAACTTATGTTAAAAATATATTTTATTTGAGTAATGGAATATTTATATAGATAACTAAATTGATATATATTTATATGCTTCAAATTAAAAAACTTACATAATGCGGACAGAAAACCCAAAATATGAAAAAGTTTTTTATGGTATGAAACAATTCAAATAAAATTGAAAACAATGCAATATATCCTTATATAAATTCAGTTTATTTATTTATTTATTTATTTTGAGACAAAGTCTCACTGTTGCTCAGGCTAGAGTGCCATGGTGTCAGCCTAGCTCACAGCAACCTCAAACTCTTTGGTTCAAGCAATCCTCTTGTCTGAGCTTCCCAAGTATCTGGGACTCCAGGGGCCCACCACAACGCCAGGCTAATTTTTTCTATTTTTAGGAGAGCAGGAGTCTCTTGCTCTTGCTCAGGCTGGTCTTCAGCTCCTGAGCTGAACAGATCCTTATCTCCAGGCTTCTCAGAGTGTGAGGATCACAGGCGTGAGCCCCTGTACCTGACCTGGGCCAAATATATTTAAAGTACGTAGCACTGATAGGCACAAACTTCAAACTTTGGCATTTATTTCTGAGAACAGTCATTTCTGAGGACAGTGGGGAAGGGGTCTAGGGCTTTTGTAATACCTGTAATTGTTTATTTCTTAATAAGAAAATCATGCCTCATGTAAGAAACATGGGAGAGAGTTAAGCTAGGCTTCGTTCGTTTAGTCTCAGTAGTGAATACATAAGTGCTATTAGGTTAATTCTTGTGAATTGAAACACTTCAAAATTAATCTTTTAAAAATAAACAATCAAGGTGAGTAGAATGCATCCTTTTTGTAACACTGGGTGACCCGGATTTAAACATCTACTCCCTGAAATTGTTGTTCTCGCTGTCAGATTCCTCCAGAGAGTCAAAATTCTTTGTGTACCCAAAGCATGACTCGGATTTTCTCTTCACCAAGTGAGACAAACTTCCCTGATTAAAACCAATACAGTCTCTAAAGAACTACAGCATATAATTTTTTTTAATTCATCTTTGGCCCAATTAAAATGAGCCATATTAAAATTTAAGTATGGCTTCTAAGCCATACACATACCATTAAATTTGCAGGAATAATGAAGCCAAATAATTTTATTCCTCTTTAATAATGCATTCCTATATTTGCTCTTAAGGTAAGGGTAGCATTTATTTATTGATCATGATGCATTATCTACACAGTGGAAACTACTAAGCAGTTTTCATCTCCTGCAATATTTCTAAATAATTCAGAAACTAATTTCTGTTTTCTTTTTCTCATTAAAGTTTGTCTCTTTTCAATGTAGAAAATTGAAGTGACCTATAGATTAGTCCCGTTTCTACATTGCCCAGATGGCACAAATGGCAGACCTTAGTGCCCCCAATAGTTTCATCTTCCTTCTACATTAACACCTTTTCTTTCAAAATATTTAGAAAGAAAAGAAAAAATAATAGAAAAATATAATTTTTTGACCTAGCTCTCCATCTATACACTGCAGTCTCCCACGTTGTTCCCAGCTGGTTATTGCTCAACGCCTCCACTTCCTCATTTTCCAACAATTCCAAAAATTTGGAAATCTGGTTTCTGCTTCCACCTCTTTGTTTATTTCCTTTAAAACAATTCTGGCTAATATCAGGAGTCGTGTTTTGGTATATTATTGGGCCTCTCCAGGGAGGGTGTTGGTATAGATCTTTTCCATTTCTCCATGGAAATATGGGTGAGGGTGAGTTGTAGTCCAAAAAAAATGAGCATAAAATCTACCTTGAGATGGAAAATAAAAACAGATTCATAAAGAGTTGAAAGAACATTGAATTTTATGACCTGTTAATTCTATACTTCATAACTTATAGTGTGTAAACAGCTTTTGCTATTGAGATTTAATTGTCTTTCAATCTTTTCTTAAATCTACTCTTCATTTCAATCCAAATCTCAGCTTGCTTTTTGTTTATGAGAGTTTACAAACTAAGCAATGTGAGTTTTGGCAAGTTACTTAACATCTTACTGACCCAGCTTCCTTAACGGTAATGTGTAGGTAGGTATTAATGTACCATTTATTGTGTCTTTGTAAGAATTATGCTATTTTAATATCTGTGAAGTAGCTAAAATAATACGTATATGAATTGACCAATAAAACAAAATAGAAATTCCAAACACATATTCAGACATATTTTATAAACTGATCTATTACAAAAGTCATAGTGAAATTATGTGTAGAAATACTCTCAACAAATGATTGGGCTTGTTAGATAACCATATATATAATACCACGAACACAAAAGCATTCCCGCTATCACAGTTCTAAGTGTGAAAAGTACACATAGGAAGGCGTCTTTGTGATTTTGGAGTAAGCAAAGATTTCCTAAATTCACCCACACCAAGTGTGAATGAAGTCAAAGAGAAAATTAAATAAGGTATACAAATATTTGGAGATTAGAAAAACCAAAGGTAGCCAACAGGACTGTGAAAATGCAACATAAAGAGTGGGAGAGATTCTCATAATACAGATGTCAACCCCCAAACCTTGTATTTAATACATACAAAGGATTCGTACAAATCCCTAAGACATATAACTGATGAGGAAAAAAAAAAGGACAAAAAATTTGAACGTGGCATTTTATCAAAATGATCTACCAGTACAAACATGTGGATCTACTTTACAATATCATACAGTAATGATTTATCTTGATGAACATGTAGATGGGGTTAGGTAGCAAGTGAAAAGGAGGACAAGAGGGACTTGCAGGTTCTAACGATGTTCTATTTATCTTGTCCTGATTACATGAGTGTCTTCAGTTTATAAAAAATTGATTACACCCTAGATACGCTCACTTAAACCTGATGTACACACACACATGCATATACCCACCTTCACATACATTTTTAGAAATATGATAACTGGCACCTAGTAAATATGACAGAAATGTCACATATTGTTATTGTTGTTATTTAATACCATATCTTTCCTATGCACATGACAGACTACCTTGCCGTTTACTTTAGAAGGTAGTTTTTTAGAAGATTCTCTTCCAATTCTTTTTTTCAGGGGGATACTCTTCTGTTCCCTATGCCGCAGAATTTTTATAGACCTCATGTTGATTTTTTTCTATTTGCTCATCCTCATACAAAGGAACATCTGCCATGCTGGACACTTGCCAGCAGCAGGGTGGACCTGCTGCACTTGACCCCCACTTACTGTCCACAGGAATGCTTGCCGACTGCCCCACGTGGATGTGCAGCAGAGAACAGGTTGACACAGCTCCTGGTTTAATTTTTGGAGTCTAACAGAGATTCAAGTAGGGCCTTTCTACCAAAACGAAAAGCATCCTTTTCTGCTGCATTATCCCAGCTTTGAAACACACAAGAAAAGACTATCTGTCCAAAGTCCATTCCTCAGAGGAAAGCTGAAGTATTCATTCAAAGAGGACCTTAAAATTTTTTAATGTATAAAGGGGAGTTCTGCAAACAATTTGATTTGAAAAAGAAGTGAAGAATATAGTTCCTAAAAATTACTCAAAGGGAAATATATATCATATATATGACATAGATAGATAGATAAATCATCTGTAACCATACCATACAAAAGACATTGTATTCCTCATAAATCTTCAATACACAATGTCCAGAGAAGACTTCTTTCTCTGGCTTCAAAATCTAGACCTATCAGTTCCTTATGTTTAATTTCTACTCACCATGCATTTTCTCCTCTGGTAAAATCTAATGCTATTCAACACTCATATTATTCCATATTATTGCCTAGATCTACGATTGTGAATAAATCTCATCTTTCCACCTAAAGAAGCTTCCTTCCAGACATTAACATGTTCATAAGGTCATTATATGTTAAGGGATAGTTCAGTTGTCATCTATCAAATGTTAGCATTTCTCTCTTCTGAACATCCAGAACATTTTATCTGATCTTTTTTGTTATTTAATGATACTTCAACCTGACATAATATTTATTTAAGTGTGTGTATTGCTCCAGTGGCAGAATCAGCACCCAGCACAAGTGTAAGTGGTCTTCATCACTTCCTGAACCACTGCAGTCCAGTCTCCTGGAATAACATGTGCTCAGGTGGTCACATATTATATTATCCATAAGTACGTCATGACAGTTGATGGGCCTCCTGCAGAATTCTGCTCCGCATTGATAGCTGCGTAACCCTAGGTCTTAATATAGGTTTTGGGATGCTGAGATATAATTCCTCCCTTTCCTCTTATATATATTTCCTAAATAACATTCTTACTGTTTATTAATTCATTTTTACATTTTTCTCATATTCTAGCATTTGCCTCTTTCAGTTCCCGGTGGGGGGAAGGCTGGTGGGGAGTTTCGGACTTGAAGTTTTCCTTTTGGAACCAATCAGACCATAATTTTAAGAGTAATTCAGAAAATGTGGGTCTATGACATTTTTCTTTAATAACACAGCCAATGTGGCTTCCCAAAAAGAAAAGCAAAGCTGAAATTTTTCTAGGAGGGCATAAAGACAGCCTGCTGCAAACTTCCACATGTTTTTATGTAAACTTTTCACAAAGCTTTAAAAAGATTAAGATAATGGCTGCTCTGCTAAGAATATCGTGTATCAGCAGTGAGAGGCAATCATCCTGTGATGTGAAGTCTGTAATTTATGAGCTGGAGTTTAAAATAATTCCATCATGTTAAAGCCCTTCTTCATATTTTACCCAGCCCTTTCTGTCCCCTTCTTCAGCCTGTGCAGGTGGAAAGTTCTGACAAGCTTTCAGGCCTCAAGAATGAAATCTGGTAAAAATATAGCTACTTGCTTTAGGAGATGGTCTCCAATTCCATCCAAGCTGTTATAAAAGACATACAGTTTCCATTTTTATGGCCAAATAATCTTCCATGGCATAAGCGTGGTGCATTGCCTGCTTCCCAAGTGAAGGACACAAATGTAACTCAAACTTGAACCTCACAAAAGCAAATCACGTAACCTGATCCTAGGTAACCCCGTAATAATGTGAAGTTAGGGGAAAAAAAAGCTACACTTACATTCATTTCATTTTCAGTTTGACAAGTATGTTTCAGCGTCTTCTACCACTCCAGAGCCAGGAGTCGGGACCCTCCATAAAATGTTGTTTGTTGATGTTTGCACGTATTTTAGTGGTGTCATGCCCACGTGTCATCAGAGGAAGCATTTCTAAATCAAGCATTATACCAAGGACATATGCATGTCAGCACACCTGGATGAGCACTACAAACCTCTCAAATGGGATTGTGTTGTTGCGGTTTTGTTTTGTTTTTGGAAACAGTCTCACTTTGCTTCTCTGGGTAGAGTGCTGTGGCATCATAGCTCATAGCCATCTCAAACTCCTGGGCTGAAGTGATCCTCTTGCTTCAGCCTCCCAAATAGCTATGACTGCAGGTGCCTGCCACAATGCCCAGCTAATTTTTCCATTTTAGTAGAGACGGGTCTCACTCTTGGTCAGGCTGGTCTCAAATTTCTGAACACAGCTGTGCACCCACTTTGGCCCTCCAGAGTGCTAGCAAAATGGGGCTTTGCTAATCCTTCAAGGTATCAAGAGCCAGCAAAGGGGCCCCCCTCCATAGTAAGCCTGCAAACACACAGGTTAGAAAAGACAACAACAATCTTCATGGAAAATGACAGTTTGACCAAAAACTGTCTAACCTAGGAGGAAAACCCACCTTAAAAGCATAATAACCTTTCAAACAAATTTGTCCCAACTTGCTTCCCAGATGTGTGCTCTTTCAGTGTATTTTTTTGCTGTTTATTCTCATATATTGTAAGTTGAGAATACCTGTAGGTATTGTAAGCCCTAACATTGATTAATGTAAAGTTATTTATAGAATGTAAGTTTTCATTATTCTTTATGTTCAGTTAGACACAATCTGGTCCAGACCCTTTTCATTTGTTACCTGGATTACTTTAACTACTACCAACTTTAACTACCCCGGCTCTAATCTCCCATAGTCCAAACTTCCTTCACGGTGACAGTCCTAAAAGGAAAACTTCACTGCTTTAGTTTAAATCATCTACTAGCTACTCGCAGTCGTTAGAATGAGACCTTCACCAGGCCGTCCTAGATCGTTCCGGACCTGGCACAGATTCATTTTCTTTTCCAGTTCCAGCCCTCTCCCCACATACATACCTCCCCTCACAAATGACTCTCCGTTTGAAGAAACCTTTATTCTCCTTGTTCCCTTTGATTTTGAAATTGGTATTCACGCTGTCTAGCATGACCCTGCTTTTTATACCTGAGTACCATTCTTACTTAATCATAATGATTCTTCTCATGCGATACCTCCAAGAAGTATTCCCTGACCCTCCCAAGAACTCAATATATAAATTCTGTACAATTGCTATAAATGTGTGTAAATTAGACTTATGCTTTTATTTAGCCGATGCAACCTTACTTAAAGGTTTGAGCTGTCTGTAATGATTTCAGTTTAATTTATTGCTTCTGACTCTTCAAATCCATTGAAATCACAGTGACAACAATTTTCTTTTTGTTACTCATTGACTTGTTTATCAGTTGTGAAAAACTTTGAAGCTCCATTATTTTTATACAAATAGAAATTAAAATTTATCTATATAATTATGATCAAATATTAACATGCAGGTACAAAAAGACCATCTGACCTCAGATTGGCCCTGACAGGCAATGAATTAATAGAAAGAGGGAATAATCTGGCTTAGGAAGAATTTTGTACACCCTGGGCATTATTATAATCAGTATGTGTGAATTGATTCTCAAATTAATGCTAGTAGGTAGGTAAAACTTTATCCTCTTTACAGAGAGTTTAGTTAGCTTGTCAAGAAGCATTACAAGATGAGTAAATGTGAGGCTAATATATACAAGCAGGCAGTTTCTTTGACATTTTTGTTTTTACCATCTTGATTTTTAAATTTTCTTCCAGGATGAGAACATGTTCATAATGAATCCTGGAAATTATGAAACATGCATTAGTAAGATATATACAAGTAATATTAGTAAGACATATATTATTAACAGTTCAGGTCAGGTTTGGTGGCTCACGCCTGTAATCCCAGCCCTCTGGGAGGCCAAGGCAGATGGATTTCTTGAGCTCAGGAGTTCAAGACTAGCTTGAGCAAGAGTGAGATCTCCATCTCTAAAAATAGCTGGGCATTGTGGCAGGCACCTATAGTCCCAACAACTTGGGAGGCTGAGGCAAGAGCATAAATTAAGCGTAAGAGTTTGAAGTTGCTGTGAGCTGTGATGCTACAGCAGTCTACCCAGGATGACATAGTGAAACTCTGTCCAAAAAAAAAGTTAAAAAATGGTCTACATTTTCTAAAATAATCTTGAAAGTAATCAAGGTAAACTAGTGAGATGCTTGTTAATTCTTGAGAGTCTAAAGTGCAAATAAAAAAATGCTTTCCTCTACTTACATAATTTAGAAACAGCTTGTTGATGAAACACTGTAATCTAGATGTGAGAGCTTTGTTAATAAACTATATTTGTTTTCTTCTCTCGAAAGAGCATTTCGTAATCCACAAGAGTTCAGTAGATGTGCCCAAACAGAGCTACAGCTGTTAACATGCAGTGATCTTTCAGAGGGATTTGTGCCTGGATCAAAGATGTGGACTGAATGAGTTTTACATTCTCTTTTGAATAGAAGATGGTATGATTCTGCCACGCTTTATTCCTTTTTTCTAAATTTTTAATTCTTTTTTTTATTTTTTATTGTTAAATCATAGCTATGTACATTAGTGCAATCAAGGGGTAAAATGTGTTGGTTTCATATACAATCTGAAATATTCTTATCAAACTGTTCAACATAGCCTTCATGGCATTTTCTTAGTTATTGTATGTAGACATTTGTATTCTGCATTTAGTAAGTTTCACCTGTACCCATTCTAAGATGCACCGTAGGTGTGACCCCACCCATTACCCTCTCTCCACCCTAACCTCTCCCCTCCCTTCCCCTTCCTTGGCCCTTTCCCCATATTCTTGTGCTATAGTTGGGTTATACCCTCCATGTGAAAGCTATAAAATAGCTTCATAGTAGGGCTGAGTATATTGGATACTTTTTCTTCCATTCCTGATATACTTTGCTAACAAGAATATGTTCCAGCTTCATCCATGTAAACATGAAAGAGGTAAAGTCTCCATCTTTCTTTAAGGCTGCATAATATTCCACGGTATACATGTACCACAATTTCCTAGTCCATTCATGGGTTGATGGGCACTTGGGCTTCTTCCATGACTTAGCAATTATGAATTGGGCTGCAATAAACATTCTGGTACAGATGTCTTTGTTATATTGTGATTTTTGGTCTTCTGGGTATATACCTAGTAGAGGAATTATAGGATAGAATGGCAGGTCTTTTTTTAGATCTCTAAGAATTCTCCAAATATCCTTCCAAAAGGAAAGTATTAGTATACATTCCCACCAGCAGTGTAGAAGTGTGCCCTTTTCTCCACATCCATGCCAACATCTCTGGTTTTGGGATTTTGTTATGTCTGATACTCTCATTGGGGTTAGGTGATATCTCAAGGTAGTTTAATTTGCATTTTTCTGATGATTAAGGATGATGAGCTTTTTTTCATGTGTTTGTAGATCATGCATCTGTCTTCTTTAGAGAAGTTTCTCTTCAAGTCCTTTGCCCACCCTGAGATGGGGTCACGTGTTCTTTTCTTGCTAATACATTTCAGTTCTCTGTGGATTCTGGTTATTAAATCTTTATCAGAGGTATAACCTGAAAATATTTTCTCCCATTCTCAGGGCTGTCTGGACTTTACTTACTGTGTTCTTGGCTGGGCAGAAGCTTTTTAGTTTTATCAGGACCCAGTAATGTATTTTTGATAATGCTTCAGTTGCCTGTGGAGTCCTCCTCATAAAGTGTTCACCCAGGCTGATCCCTTCAAGAGTTTTCCCTGTACTTTCTTCAAGTATTTTTATAGTTTCATGTCTTAAGTTTAAATCTTTTATCCAGTGAGAGTCTATCTTAGTTAATGGTGAAAGATGTGGATCCAGTTTCAGTCTTTTACAGATCACCAGCCAGTTACCCAGCACCACTTGTTAAATAGAGAATCTTTTCCCCACTGAATGTTTTTAATTGGCTTGTCAAAGATCAAATAACGGTAAGGGGCTGGATTCATCTCGTGGTTCTCTATTCTGTTCCAGACATCTACTTCTCTGTTTTTGTGCCAGTACCATGCTGTTTTGATCACTATTGATTTATAGGACAGTCTCAGGTCTGGTAGCGTGATTCCTCCTGCTGTGTGTTTATTGCTGAGTAATGTTTTGGCTATTCGAGGTTTTTTCTGATTCCATATAAAATGAAGTATTATTTTTTCAAGATCTTTAAAGTATGACAATGGAGCTTTAATAGGAATTGCATTAAAATTGTATATTGCTTTGGGTAGTATATACATTTTAACAATGGTGATTCTTCCCAGACATGAGCATGGTATGTTTTTCATATGTTAACATCTTCAGCTATTTCTTATCTTAAAGTTTCATAGTTCTCTTTGTAGAGATCTTTCACGTCCTTTGTTAGGTATACTCCCAAATATTTCATCTTCTTTGGTGCTACAGTGAAAGGAATAGAGTCCTTGACTATTTTTTCGGCTTGGTTATAGTTGGTATATATAAAGGCTACAGATTCATGGGTGTTGATTTTGTAACCTGAGACATTTGCTGTATTCCTTGATCACTTCTAAATGTTTTGTAGTAGAATCCCTAGTGTTTTCCAGATATATTATCATATCATCTGCAAAGAGTGAAAGTTTGATTTCTTCTGATCCTAGGTGGATACACTTGATCGCCTTTTCTTCCCGAATTGCAATGGCTAAAACTTCATTACAATGTTAAAGAGCAATGGAGACAATAGGCAAACTTGCCTGGTTCCTGATCTAAGTGGAAATGATTTCAATTTAACTCAATTCAGTACAATATTGGCTGTGGGTTTCCTGTAGATGGCCTCTATTAGTTTAAGAAACGACCCTTCTATACTGATTTTCTTAAGTGCTCTGATCATGAAGGGATGCTGGATATTATCAAAAGATTTTTCTGCATCAATTGAGAGAATCATATGGTCTTTATTTTTTAGTTTGTTTATGTGCTGAATTACATTTATAGATTTATGTATGTTGAACCAGCCTTGAGATCCTGGGATAAATCCCACTTGGTCATTGTGTATAATTTTTTTTGATGTGTTGATGGATTCTGTTTGTTAGGATCTTATTGAATATTTTTGCATCAATATTCATTAGTGATATTGGTCTATAATTTTCTTTTCTTGTTGGGTCCTTCCCTGGTTTAAGGATCAAGGTGATGTTAGCTTTGCAGAATGTGTTGGGTAGTATTCCTTCTTTTTCTATATTTTGGAAGAGGTTTATTAGTATAGGTACTAGTTCTACTTTAAAGGTTTGGTAGAATTCTGACGTAAGGCCATCTGGTCCCGGGCCTTTTTTTTAGGGAGATTTTGTATAGTTGATGCTATTTCAGAACTTGATATAGGCCTGTTCAACATTTCCACTTTGTTCTGGCTAAGTCTTGGTAGGTGGCGTACTTCCAAGTATTGGTCGATTTCTTTCAGATGTTCGTATTTCTGAAAGTAGAGTTTCTTGTAATATACGTTAAGGATTTTTTGAATTTCTGATTTTTTGAATTTCATTTAATTCTGCTCTGATTTTAGTTATTTCTTTTCTTCTGCTGGATTTGGGGTTGGAATGTTCTTCCTTCTCCAGTTGCTTGAGATGTCCCATTGAGTTATTAATTTCCTCTCTTTCTGTTTTCTTGAGGAAGGCTTGCAGTGCTATAAATTTCCCTCTTAGGACTGCCTTTTTAGTATCCCAGAGATTCTGGTAATTTGTGTCTTCATTGTTGTTTTGTTCCAAAAATTTGGTTATTTCCTTCTTAATCTCATCTATAACCCATCTATCTTTCAGCATAAGGTTATTTAGCTTCAATATTTTTGTATAGGTATGCAGATTTTTGTTATTGAGTTCAACTTTTATTCCATGATGGTCTGAGAAGATGCAAGGAATAATTTCTATTTTTTAAAATTTGATGAGGTTGGATTTGTGGCCTAGGATGTGGTCTATTTTGGAGTATGTTCCATGGGCTAATGAGAAGAATGTGTACTAAGTTTTGTTGTGATGAAATGTTCTGTAGATGTCTGTTAAATGCAGGTGTTAAATGGTTAAGTTTAAATCTAAAATTTCTTTGCTTAGCTTCTTTTTGGAGGATCTATCCAGCATTGCTAGAGGGGTGTTAAAAATCTCCAACTAGTATGGAACTGGAGGAAATCAAGTTGCTCATGTCTGTTAGAGTTTCTATTATAAATTGAGGTGCATTCTGGTTGGGTGCATAAATATTAATAATTGAAATCTCATCATGTTGAGTATTACCTTTAACAAATATGAAGTGTCCATCCTCATCCTTCCTTATTTTAGTTGGTTTAAAGCCTATTGCATCTGTGATCAATGCCTGCTTTTTGCTGCTTTCCATTTGCCTGGAGTATAGATGACCATCCCTTCACCTTGAGTCTGTATTTGTCTTTTATTGTAAGATGAGATTTTCGTATGCAGCAGATATGGGGCTTGAGTTTTTGTATCCAGTCAGCCAACCTGTGCCTCTTTGGAGGACAATTTAAACCATTCACATTAATTGAGAATATTGATAAACCTTTCAAGGGTCCAGTGGACATTTTTAATCCTTTTGCGATTGTGGAAGTTGGAATTTGATCAAAATTTTCTGGGTAGGTTTACTTTTGGGGTGGAGGATTACACTGGTCATTATGGAGGATAGGTCTGAGAATATCCTGGTTTAGATATGGCAAATTTCTTCAACATGTGAATGTCATTAAAGTATTTAATTTTGCCATCATAAATGAAACTCAGTTTAGCTGGATACAGAATCCTGGGTTGACAGTTATTTGTTTTAGGAGATTAAAAGTCGATGACCATCCTCTTCTAGCTTGAAAGGTTTCAGTAGAGAGATCTGCAGTTATTCTAATATTCTTCCCCTTGTAGGTGATAGTTTTCTTTCGTCTGGCTACTTTCAGAATTTTCTCCTTCATATTAACTTTAATGAAATTGATTATGATGTGTCTGGAGGATGCCTTATTTGGGTTGAGTTGTGCTGGAGTTCTGAAACTGTCTGCTATCTGAATTTCAAAATCTCTTTCATTTCTGGAAAGTTCTCTTTCATAATCTCATGGAGAAGAGACTCTGTGCCTTGTGAAGCCACTGCATCGCTTTCGGGGATCCCTATAAGACGAATATTGATTTTCTTCAAATTATCTCAGAGCTTTCTGAGAGAGTGATCTTTTTTTGTCCTCCATTTCTCTTCCTCTTTGAGGGTTTGGGAGCATTCAAAAGATTTGTCTTCAGTGTCAGAAATCCTTTCTTCTGCTTGCTCCATTCTGTTATTGAGGGATTTGACTGTGTTTCTCAGATCTTTGAGGGCTGCAACTTCTTGTCTCAATGTGTCAAAATCTTTGGTTATTTGGTCTTTGAATTCTTGAACTATCTTTTGGGTTACTGCTTGGAATTCTAGTTCGATCTTATTTGCTATCCAGATTCTGAATTTGATTTCTGACATCTCAGCTATTTGTTTGTGCATGGGATCTTGTGCTGTGTCTGCCCCATTGATCCTTGGGGGAGTTGATCTACTCTGATTATTCATATTGCCAGAGTTTATCTGTTGATTTCGCCTCATGATTGTTTTTTCACCATTGCCTCTAGCTGTCCTCAGAGTTGGGGAGGTGCCTCTCCAAGATTAGAGCCCAGCGGGGTCACTCTATTGTTGGTGGATCTTTGTAGGGAGTGAACCTGTGTAGCTCCTCTGGGGCTGCCCCAGCCAGGGAGTTCTGGTTGTGGGAGCAGCTCCGAAGTGTGACACACCCAGATCTAGTAATAGGGTGGGGAGTGGGGGTGGGGGTGCACATGGTTCTGGGAGTGCCTGGCACCCAGTGACTTTGGCTCAGAGAGCTCAAGGCTCCAGCAGTCTCTGGCCAGGAGAAGGGCTCTGCACAGAGGCAGGAGGGCTCCAGAAGGCACACGGCTACCAGAGTCCCTGGCCAGATGAGCAGGCCAGTGTGGAGGCAGGGAGGGTATAGGAGTGAGGACGCAGGGTTGCACAGCTCACAGGGTTCCTGGTCAGGGCATGTGGAAGCCCAGCTGTCGCAGCTCTTACCAGGGTCTGGGCAGGGGCAGATCGCTGATTGCTGCGCTGCTCTTAGGGAGGTCTGGGCACTGATCGCTGATTGTGCGCAGCTCTTATGGAGGTCCGGGCACTGATAGCTGATGGTGCACAGCTCTTATAGAGGTCTGGGCGCTGATAGATGATGGTTCACAGCTCTTACAGAGGTCTGGGTGCCAATCTAATTTTTAATTCTTATTCTCCTGGTCAAAACTGATTGAGATTGATGGCAGGGTGAGGTGGCTCACGCCTGTGATCCTAGCACTCTGGGAGGTTGAGGCAGGTGGATTGCAGGAGTTCTAGACCAACCAAAGGCAGAAAATGAATCAATGGGGAGTCGTGGGGTGATACCTTTCCCCTGCCTGAGACTGGTCCAGTTTGGCCTCCCGGAGGCCTCACAAGCTTCACTCCTTGATTAAAAGATCCTCCTAAAACAATATTTCTTGAGCTTAAATGAGCAAGCACTTACAACAAATGATTGAACCCAAAAGTCCAAGTGATGATTTTCCATGTTAATGTGCAGATTCAGTTTCTTGAGGAACTCCCACTTTCTAATTCCAAAGCCCACCAACAATACATTTGCACTGATAAAAATGTTGTTCCATGAAAACCCCTTTGAGATTGGCAGATTTCATTGGTAAGTATCAACTAACATACACATGAAAGCTTTCCAAGAAACATCAAGATTTGAAAGTAATAAAATAATAGGTCTATGTACACAGCTCAGTTCTCTTCCCAGCATTGCTTATAAAATTGAACCAGAAAAAGAAAAAAAAAAAAAAAAAAAAAACGGAAAGACGAGAGAGGGACAAAAAAAAAAAGGATTAATTTAAAGTTTCCATTAACTTTAAAACCTTAGTTAGCAAACTGACCAACTTGAAAATTTTGCATTCTCTTGGCAATTTGATCACTTTAAAAGTAAAAACTATTTTGGATATGTCTGCCTGACTAAAAAACACAGCAAGTAATTGAGATTCATCAATCATATGCATGAAAACTTCCTTTTACTTTTTAATTTCTGAAAAAGTTTATTTATTTTTTTTAATTTAGCAACAAATCAGCAAAGATTTTCCCTCAAGCTTCTGTGCATGCTAGTTCAGTCTCTGAATTCAGATCTAATAGTTGGACACGTTGGAATGTAGCCTTGAAAGTTTTGGTTCTCTGAACCATGATGTGGGGGAGATGGCACTCAGGAGGCCTTTCCTGATTAGCCGTGGTGCAGTGCAGCTAACAGTGGTCCATAGCAGTGAAGAGAAACAGGACACCAACGGCCAAAAGATGTCATTTCCGGTTCCGTTAAAGTTCTTAACACTGCCACAGCTGCTTCTTGGGTTTAACACGTGAGCCTGTAGTGATGTTTTCATGACCATGACTACTTCACAGTCTTGGGAAGCCTTTTAAAATTACGGTAAATAATCTTACGATTTTTCTAATGAATATATACATTACTTGTATATATGTATAATTTATGGTTATTAATTCTTCTTTTTATCACCTTAGTATTTTTAGCCTTATCAAATAAAATAGAATAGAAAGTATCCTATGAGTACCTGAACTGTGACTCATTGCTACAGCGACAACTGCCCCGGATTAATTTCTAAAATGGGAGCAACTTACAGTTTTGCCGTAATTAAAGACAATATTAATTGAATCAAGTATCTACTTTTTTTTCTCTTTTGACAATGGCTTCATGTCAAAGACGGTGGCGTCATCCATTAGAACTGGGTGGGGGAGGGGTGGGGTGTGGAGGCAAAGAAAGGCCTGCTTATGTTTTGTGATGTGCCCTCCCTCTGTGTGTGCATAGGCTTCCATGTTAAATAAGGGATATCAGTCATACTTGCTTTAGTTAGCCCTATACACGTTAGGAAGAAATTTAGAAATGCTAATGGGTATGGACCCTCAAGCCAGTGTCACCATTACCAAGGGGGAAAAGAAAAAACAACAGGTCCCCAGGGGTGTCCCTCTCCTCCAGGAAGGTGCACTGGATATAAAAAGTGAACGGTATGGGGCGGTACCTGTAGCTCAGTGGGTAAGGTGCCGGCCCCATATACCGAGGGTGGTGGGTTCAAACCCAGCCCCGGCCAAACTGCAACAACAACAACAACAAAATAGCCGGATGTTGTGGCCGGCGCCTGTAATCCCAGCTATACTCGGGACGCAGAGACAAGAGAATCGCCTAAGCCCAAGGATTTGGAGGGTGCTGTGAGCTGTCACACCACGGCAAACTACAGAGGGTTAATAAGTGAGACTCTGTCTCAAAAAAAAAAAAAAAAAAAAAACAGTGGACAGCATGTGAGAGCAACGGGTTCAGTTGGGTCTGGGCCAATGCAATGCACAGCCAATCTGGAGGAAGAGACCCAGATCCCCAGGCCAGGTCTGTCACTGACAGCATTTACCTGGATAACACCAGGATCCTCATAATCTGCATTCTCTTCCTGAGAGAGGTGGTAGTTACACACGCTTGACGGGGTTGCTGTGGAATTGAGGTGGCTGATGCTTCTGCCCTGTGTCTAAGTAAAGATCCAAAAGAGGTTCCTGAGGACGTTATCATCACATCTGATGTCCCTTCCTTTACTCGGAGGGCCCTGATAACAGAGCACTGCCTTATTCCTCTCTGAACTGCAGAATCTCCCACGATGCCTGCAACCAAGTAGATGCTGCATAATTATCTGTTGCTTTTAATAGAACTGCCCCAGACAAAACTAGGACTGAATGCCAGTGAAGCGAGAGTAACGGTCCAGATGGGAGAGGTTTCGGTCTATGAGACCAGGCATTTTGAGGAACACCAACCACACACAAAACAGTAGGCAAGTAAGGAAAGTTGTACAGACAGAAAAAGGCGTGCTGCTGAGAGGAACTATGCACAGAAATGGGAAGGAATTGACTTATAGAAATTAGGGAAGACCAGAAAGGAAATAGTACATTTCCACAGTGCAGAAAAGCCTATGTTACAACTGTCAACCAGGGCACACAGGCCAGTACTGACAGTGGTCAGGAAATCTTTTAGAAGTTAGCACACAGGTGCAAGATAAAATACAGGAAGCCCAGTTAAATCTGAATGTCAGATAAATGGTGAATAATTATTTCATTATAAATATGTCCCATATGATACCTTATCACTCTTAATTCTTGTAACTGCCCTGATAACATGTGTAACTACAATTTGGTTTTTGCAGGTTTTTTTTTTTTTTTGGCTGGGACTGGGTTTGGACCCACCACGTCCAGCATATGGGGCCAGTGCCCTACCCCGCTGAGCCGCAGGCGCCCAAATTTTTAAAAAGAGGAAATTGAGATTCTAAGAATACCCCTTTGTACACCTTAGGACATACTCATACAAATAAAAAAATGTTAATTTTCTGATACTCAGATTTGACTGTTATTCTATATTTTATTTGCTAATCTCTTAATCTCAAATTCGTATGCGAAGGTTAGGATGCTAACACAAGACCCACATAGAGCAAAAAACTGGATTGCTATGAAAGCCAATAAGAGACCAGTTACAGAGACAGAGGCCCAGACAGTGGGAGGTAAGCTTAGAGAGAAAAACACTGAGCTTTCAGAAAGGAATGCTAGGAAGCTCTTCTTGAGTTTCCAATAATTTAATAAGCCTGAGTATAGTACGATGGTTGAGCACTTTTTACCTTTAAGAATCCACAATCTCCTGTTTCCCTTTCAGTAGAAACTGAATTGAAGCTAATTCCTGAGTCAGGGACCAACCTGAAACTGAGTATGGAAAAGACCAGGAACAGGAATCCCATCAGGTTTTCTTTCATTTTAAAAAAATTGTATTGTTTTAGTGGGCAGCACTTGTGGCTTAAAGGAGTAGGGCACCAGCCCCATATGCTGGAGGTGGTGGTACAAACCCAGCCCCAGCCAAAAACTGCAAAGAAAAAAAATTATTGTTTTATAATGTATTAATTCTATAAACTGCCCCCAAAACATGAAATAATTTTGGACACTACCTCAGGTCAATGCTTAAAAAAGAAATAAATGAATACATACAATTTTGTCCAGCCCAAAGCAATTATAGACAGGGTAGGAGGTCAGGAAGCTGGACACCATTTAAGGCGCAGTTCGCTTTTCCTCCAGCTGGAGACCTGCAGCCTCTTTGCTCCATTGACTTAACCCCTTGATATTCTTAGCAAATCAAACTGCCATTGCCCTCTGGAGCTTTCGATTGTACTCTGGAGACCGACATTCTAAACACTAGCTTGAGTTCCTAGAAATAAATCAGTTTTTTTGGCAAAGGTACTAACTGAACCACTTTTCTGGAAGCTCTTTTGTTGGGAGCCGATCTCCTGGAAGGCAAGGACCCCAGTTTTGAGGAACCACATCTTAGTCAAAGACCAAATGCAACCTGGCCCCAGCTGTTTCCTGTTCTAGCAGGTTCTTGAACTAGATTAGAATGGAGACAGGCCTTTTTTGTCATCCCACACTGCTGAGAATACTATTCTGCTTTTAGGCTGCTTTTAATCAAGTTAAGCAAATTATGACAAAATCATGCCTTCAAGCTACTGTATATAAAAGCTGTGCAATAAAGCTAAGGTTGCCTTGTCCTATTGAGGAAAGGTCCTCCTGATTCCGCTATTTTTCTGTGTCTTTTTTTCCATCTTGTGCCCGTCTACTCCCAGGTTCCTAATAACTTGCCTAGGCTGGTTCCTAGCACTCTTTCAACTCGTGGGCTTTTTGTTACCTAAACCTCATTCTGCTGGGTTTTTTAACCATCTTTTGGGTTAATAAAAGATAACATGATTTCATTTTCGCAATGTTTCTTGAGGCGGGAATGAAGAATCATTTTAAAAGAATATTTTTAAAAGATACCATTACTTTATTTTTTAAAACCTTTGTTTTAAAATGAAAGAGGAAAATACTATATTCCACTCCTTGGCTTCAGTGATATGCATTGTAGATGTGTAATAAATGCTAGTATATTTTGGTTACAGTTAGTAAAAAAGTTTTATTGAATTTAGTTAATCACTATTTATACCATGCACATGAGGGATCTGTTGGCTCCAAGAAAAATATTGTACTTAAAATCCTAATTTTGGTGACTACCATTACGTAAGGAAACATTTCTTCATTTTTTCTATATTGTAATAACTTGCTGCATATGTCCTCCACCCCTGTCTTAGAGGTTCATTTAGAGTTTGGCTATGGGAAAATGAAGAGCAACCTACTCCAGAATAATAGGAAAGACGTATACTCAGCAGGCATTTTGACAGCGCAGCAGTCTCGTTCTTTTGAGGAGTGTCAATATAAATTGTGGGGATGAGAGGAAACTTCCCATATCCCTTGAAAGTTTGCTGAGAGATTAGCCCACATTTAAGACAGATTCATAACAGGACAAGCACAAAATGAATACCCAATATCCCAAAGAAGCCATGAAATTTTTATGCCTTCCTAGGGAGAGGGAAGATGAGGAACCCAGGTAATTATTTTATTATTAATTTATTTATTTGCAGCAGGATCTTACTCTTTTGCTCCAGCCATAGGTTAGTGGCCTCATGACAGCTCACTGCAACCTCACCTCCTGATCTCGAGAGATCTGACCCCCTTCCTCGCCTCCTGAGTGGCTGGAACTGCAGGTGTACACCACGCTGCTCAGCTAATGTTTCTGATTTTTGTAAGGATAGTGTCTCCCTCTTGCTCAGGCTAGTCTCAAACTCCTGACCTCAAGCAGTCCTCTGGCCTCAACCTTCAAAGTGCTAAGATTACACAGGCATAAGCCACTGGTCTGGCCTGTTTAGGGGCAGTAATGGTTGCTGGGGAGGATAAATGAGTGGGAGAAACCTAATGACCTCTCTGCAAATTAAAGTAACCTTGGGAGACAGGTATTCTATTTAAAAGAATTTGGGTCAGGTCTGGTTGCATTCTTGATCATTTTTCTTGCAATATACTGAGAAACAAGAAAGGGAAGGGAAGTCAAGTGTTCTTTTTGACGGGTAAGTATGATTTATGCTGATAGAGGGAAAGTCCCCTCCAACAGCCTGTTGCTCTCTGATGGTCTTTAATTCAAAATACTTTTCATGCCAAAGAATCATATTTGGGGGTGAAATTTCCTTGGCTCCTTCAAAATAAAGACAAAATTATGACGATAAGAACCCAGGATGGTTTTACTGCTCTAAGTGCTAAGAGCTTAGCTCCTTCCAACCCAGCAGAGTAAAGTAAATGCCTGGGTTTGGTGTTCACACTATCCTCTTTCTCAGCTGTGTTGATAACACAATCACTTATTTTAATTTTTATTTGAAATATGTAGACTCTAAAATACGCTCTGACACTGTGTGCCTTTTCAATAGACAAAGTCACCCAAATTGCTGTCCACAAAGGAAACATGATGTATGTGTACCATGAAATTCCAACTGGTAAGAAAGAGTGAAATCAGAAAAATAATTCAGAAAGTCAAATATTTCATGTTCTCCCTTATAAGTGGGAGCTAAGCAGTGGGTCACATAGACAAACAGAGACACAAAAAAGTGGGATGGTGGAAGAGGGGCACAGGATAAAAAATTATATATTAGGTAAAATGTACACTATTCAGGTGATAATGAAATTAAACTCCAGACTTCATGACAGAGCAAGCAATATATTCATTTTTAACCAAGCTACACTGTATCTTATAAATCTATACCATTTTAACACACTTAAAACAATTCAAATAAAAAATCTTATGATGTATTAAAACAAAAATAAATGTATATAAAGTGTGATAAGCTTCTTTAATGAAACCAAATGAATTTTCCCTAAAGATTCATATTATAATCATATATCCTATTGTTTTATAACTATAAATTATTTTTCAACTTTTATGATAAGACAACTCATTAACGATAGTAGTGGAGGCATTTTTAACACTAGAGAAAATAGATGAGAGGGAAAATGAGAAGATTCGGATAAAGAGAATTTAACGGAATACCATTATTGAAAATATAGAAGACTCTCAAATGTAGAAAGATTGAAAATCCTTAGCCAGGCATTGTGGCGGGCGCCTGTAGTCCCAGCTGCTCGGGAGGCTGAGGCAAGAGAATCGCGTAAGCCCAAGAGTTAAGAGGTTGCTGTGAGCCGTGTGAGGCCACGGCACTCTACCCGAGGGCGGTACAGTGAGACTCTGTCTCTACAAAAAAAAAGAAAGAAAGATTGAAAATCCTGATTGCCCGTGGTGGAAGAGTGTATTTTAAGGGCTAGGAAAGCACACAAGTCCAGGCACATAACATGATGTTTAAGAGCAAATATATATTTGACTGGAAGATACATGAAAAAACAGTAAAAGACAGTAACTGAAGTTCAAGTAAAATTCTCATCTTGTTGTACAGAATTTTCTTCCTTACCTGGGCAGAAAAACCTTCCTTCTCTCTTCCTGAATACCCTGCTGTGCCTTGGTGAGTTGTCAGGCTGAGGCAGTGAGGGTGGAAATTATACATATTTGCCATATTGAGCACATTAAGTCATACGAAGTCTTCAGCTGTAACAAGCTCATACACAGCATTGCTTTTCTTTTCTTCTGTATTTGTTGATTGTCGATGCAAAAGGAACCTTGGAACCAAATTTTGAGGCTGGAGAACTTCTTTCATCTGAGTTTCTAAATTCTTTTTTTTCAAGAGTGAGAATCTGTTTTCTCTAGCCACTGATATATCAAGGTTTCTTGTTATAGCACTTAGCATAATTTTAAAGCACCCTATTATATAGACTGTGTTAAGTTATCAGATATTGGAGAACAGCTGAGATGCAGCATTCTGCACTTTAGAAAAAAGTACTCTGTTAGTAGCATACAGACATAATTCAAAGGAAGAAAATCAGAAAACTGTTTTTAATTACCTATTAAATTGTCTATTCACAATAGAATAGACTATTGATTTGGGGACACCTGAACTAGGAAAATACAGAAATGATAAAAATACGTACAGTTACTTCCTGCATTAATCCATTTTCCCCAGCACAGTTGTTACTTTCTGCGTGTTATACACACACTGTAACATTCACAAAACTCTTTCCATGCTCAATGAATGAACTAGGTTTTTGTATTGAAATTGGGAATCTAAGTTCAGACAGGAAGCAATGCCATCCTCTTTTACCCCATTCTCTCTATGTATTCACAAATGGTCATGAAAGAAAGAATAAAAGGGAAGAAGGAAGGAAGGAAAGAAAAAAGGAGGGAGGTTGGAGGGACAGAGAAGAAAAGAATAAAAAAAGCATTCTCTGAAACAATAAAATAAAATGAGTTTTATTTTATTTCATTTTATTATTATTATTTTTTTTTAGAGAGAGACAGAGTCTCACTTTGTCACCCTTGGTAGAGTGCTGTGGCGTCACAGCTCACAGCAACCTCCAACTCCTGGGCCCTGGGCTTAAGTGATTCTCTTGCCTCAGCCTCCCAAGTAGTTGGGACTACAGGCACCCGCCAGAATGCCCAGCTATTTTTTTGTTGCAATTTGGTGGGGCCCGGGTTCAAACCTGCCACCCTCAGTATACGGGGCTGGCACCCTACTCAATGAACCACAGGCACCGCTCCTGAGTTTTATTTTTTGAACTGATGTCGTTTTTCTTTTCTTTTCTTTTTTTTTGTTTGTTTGTTTTGTTTTTATTTTATGGAGACAGAGTCTCAAGCTGTTGCCCTGGCGTCACAGCTCACAGCAACCTCCAAATCTCAGGCTCAAGTGATCCTCTTGCCTCAGTTTTTCTATGTGTGGTAGAGATAGGGTATTGCTTTTACTCAAGCTGGTCTCAATAAGCCATAGGCTGTATTTATTAATTCAAGATACTATTTAAACAACACTTCATCAGCTGTGTATCATCGCACTCCAGCATTGTCGAGTATTCCACAATGTTTATCAATGATAACTTGATATTGGATTGAGGTTTTAAAACCGTGCCACTGTTCCTTTTCCTTTCATTCCTACCCAGAGATTACAAAGTTGCATCAGGTTTTCTGAAATTCTCAGAGTCTATAATCACTCAGTAAATTATCTGTGCTATAAAGGTGCAGAGGAGGGGGAAGGAAGCAGAATGGAATTGGGAGCTAAATACAAAGACAGCTGGCCCAGAGGGAACGGGAAATACATCTTTGATAGTTTAAATTTTTAATAGTTTTCTGAAACAAAATTCATTCACACAGCTGTGATCGGGTAGACCTGAGATGCAGCTCTCACACGTACCTGCCACAAAGAGTAGGTAAGATATCCTCTTAACGTCAATACACAAACCTGCTTCTCCTCACCACCCTGTCTTCTCAAACTCAGATGTAAAACCTTGTAAGTTTTACAGTAAAAAATTAAAATAAGTGTAAGGTATATGCATACCGTCATGTATATATGTTCAGAGAAGTATACAAGTCACAAGCATGCTGCATAGTGTTATTTTTAAAAATCAAATTTTATTAGTATGTGGGATATTTCACAAATTGAGTACCAGTCTGGAATAAAGGAAACACTAATATTCTCAGTATCATTATAACTTTGGAATTTATTCAGCCAGCAGGACTGTCATGGAGCCATTTTGCTAAAGGAAAAAAAAAAAAATTATATGTTTAAGAGTTTAAGAAAAGTGTGAGATCCTAGATGGTGGAAGTTAAGAATTTGTTGTTGGGCGGCGCCTGTGGCTCAGCAGGTAGGGCGCCAGTCCCATATGCCGGAGGTGGCGGGTTCAAACCCAGCCCTGGCCAAATTAAAAAAAAAAAAAAGAATTTGTTGTTGTTGTTGTTTTTAGAGACAGAGTCTTATTTTGTCATACTCATTAGAGTGCTCTGGCATCACAGTTCACAGCAACCTTCAGCTCTTAGACTTAGGTGACTCTCTTGCCTGAGCCTCCCAACTAGCTGGGACTACAGGTGCCCACCACAAAGCCCAGCTAAGAAATTCTTTTTTTGTTGTTTGTTTGGGATTCATTGAGGGTACAAAAAATAGGATTACAATTATTGCATTTGTTAGATAAATTCCTTCTCATAATTATGTTCTGTCCCCAAGAGGTGTGCCATACACCATGACCCACCATCCTCCACCTACCCCCCGACTCCCTCACACCCCTACCCCACCTTGTATTAGATCATCTACTGCCTTCATATTTGAATTGAGTCATTGGATTCTTGCTTCTCCATTCTTGTGATACTTTACCAAGAATGTGCTCCACCTCCAACCAGGTTAATATGAAAGATACAAAGTCTCCATCTCTTTTAATGGCTGAATAGCATTCCATGGTGTAGATATACCACAACTTGTTAATCCATTCCTGGATTGGTGGGCATTTAGGTTGTTTCCATATGTTAGCGATTATAAATTGAGCTACAATAGTCTAGTCCAAATATCCTTATGATAAAAGAATTTCTGCCCCAGCCCCAACCCTACGGGTGCCTCATGGGCTGAGGAGAAAAATGTACACTCTTTAGCTTTGGGATGGTGTTAAGTAGATGTATGTTAATGCCATTTGTTTAAGAGTCACATTTAAGTCCTTTGTATCATTGATTAGTTTCTTTTTAGAGGATCTGTCCAGTTCCATCAGTGGGGTATTAAAGACCTTGGCTATTATGGTGTTATGGGATATCATACTGCTCAGACCAATCAAGGTCTGTTTCATAAATCTGGGAGCATTTAAATTGCATAAATAAATATTTAAAATTGAAATGTCTTCTTGTTGTATTGTTTCTTAGACCACTATGAAGTGTCCATCTTTGTCTTTCTTAACTTTAGTTGCTTTACATCCCCTTTTATCTGAAAATAAGTTTACAACCCCTCCTTTCTTCTGATTTGCATTTGCTTGTAATAGTGTTTTCCATCCATACCCTTCTCCATCCCTGAGTATTGATTTGTCCTTCCAGTCTAAGTGTGTCTCTTGGAGACAGCATATGTATGGTTGGTGATTTTTTTTATCCAATCTGCAAGCCTGTGCCTCTTCAGTGATTAATTTAATCCATTGACACATATCAAGAGAATTGGTAAGTGTGGTAGTGTACTATTCATCTTGTTTTGGGAAAGTCCATTGTCTAATGTTATCCTTTGTGCTTTTGTGGAAAGTAAGTCTTGACCTTTAGCTTCTGAGTGTTTACTTAGCTGGCGGGCCATTGTGATGGTCAAGGTTGAGAATAGGTCTAAGTATTTCCTTGGGAGCTGGTCTTGTTGTGGTGAAGTTCCTCAGTGTTTGCCTATCTACAAAAGATTTGAATTCTGCATAATCTGGAAGCTTTTTTTTTTTTTTTTTTTTAAGCAGGATACAGAACTCTCTGTTAAAAAATTGTTTTGTTTAAGAATTTTGAAGGTGGATGACCATTTTATTTTAGCCTGGAAGGTTTCAGAGAAAAGTCTGCTGTCATCCTAATGGTGAATCCCTCAGATTGTTTTATATCCTTATCAAATTCTAAATCATTTACATAGACCTGCTAAAATATATTTTATTTAGTAAAGTACTCAGATGAGATTTAATTGAAAGGCTAATATTATTTTGACTTTGTTAATATCTTAAAGCACATGATGAAACATTTAGTCCTTGTTGAACTATTATATTGAACGTTGACATTGATCATTTGGTTTTTCTTATAACTTCATTATTACATATTAAATTATTGACCCAATTTCTGATTTATTTATTATACACACACACATTCAAACATGTGCATAGGTAAGACAATGTAAAACATGCTCATAGATCACATGAGACAAAAAGAGTTAGGAAAAGATAGGGACACATACCTCAATGGAGGAATTCAGATGAAAAGAAACAAGTTCATTTTTAAGAAAATCATGTATCCAGGCATTTTTGCATCTGCCAAGAAAAAAATACAATTTTGAGAAAGCAGAAAAATATATGTCTCTAAGCTCTCAATTTGTCAAATGTTGTCCACATATTTACTCAGCTTCAGGTTCTTACCTGCTTCAGCTGGCAGGGGTGACTAACAAACTTAAGGGTATACCAGACCACTATCAAACTTACTTCCTCTATTTGTTAAAGAGGAAAAAGCTCAGTAACTTAAATCTTAAGCAAACATGGCACAAATGACAGTTTTTTATCGTGGGCAAGAAATGTGGAAAAGCATACACAATCTTGACAGATCCTCCTCTGATTTTTAGAGGTTCAGTGGCTCACACTTATACTCCTAGAACATTCAGAGGCCTATGTGGGAGGATTGCTTGAAACCACGATTTTGAAACCAGTCTGAGCAAAAGTAAGATTACATTTCTATAAAGAATGGGAAAGTTTGCTGGGTGGGAAGTGCACACTTGGAGTCCCAGCTATATGGGGAATGAAACTTCTCAAATCATTGATACACTGTGGGTTCATTATCCACATCCTTCCCAAACAACTCACTGATGTTTCCAGTTTGTGCTGCAGAGGTTCCACAGCAGAACTAATATTTGAAAATAAAGGGATTTTACTACTTATCCATGATTTCACAAAAATTTCTCCAAAAATTTTTTTTGAATGATAATCACAAGCCAAAGCATCCATTTGAAAGAATGAGGTTGTACCTTCACAATGAAAATAAAGTAAGAAGTGAACTGTCACAGTGAAGTGTCAGAGGCATCGACTATCAAACTTAGTACTTAAGGAAATTGAACATTTTGTACTTAATAATATAATATCTCATGAAATCATCCAGTGTTATTCTTATTTTACAAACAAGAAACACAGGCATGGAAGGCTAAGAAAGTTGGTCAAAGTCTTAAAGGTAGCACAAGGCAGAGCTGAGATCTCAAGCCAGACACTGAGTCTCCAAGGTTCTTCCCTGAATTATTCTATCTCATTTTCGTGCTTTAGGGTTTCACTCCAGTGAATATTAATAGATGATTTCCTGGGCCTACAGTGTGTTTATAATGAATGCCACATAATTTAGCATTTACTTTTATGTAATTGTTATAGCTGAACCAGGTCTACTTTATTATAGCTCTATAAAACTAGGGTAATTATTTGTTTTCACCAGAAGCATGTATTGCACTAGGATCTGCTGGACATACAGGTGAATGCATATTATGACAACTGCTCCATACTGTCTCCTTCAGAATCGACACTTATCTCGCCTACATTAAAATGCCAAATAGTAGCTTTGGCACTATTTGGTGATATAGCTCACACCTGGCTGAGCTATATCATCAGGGAAAATACAATTTTCAGGGAAAATATGATGAAATAAGTGAATCAAATTGTTCCAAAAGATTGTCAGTAAGAAGAAATCAAGCTCATTGAGACAAATAGAGCTGGAAGAACATTTGTCTCCCTTCTCTGAGATTTGTACTTGTATTCTGATTGGCTAGGGGTCAAAACTTGTTAGCCAATGTGGTATATTAGACAAGGGATATAAAAGAAATCTATGACTGTGTAGGTAAAGTGATTAAACTTAAGCACATTTATCAGTTAGCCATTCACTTTAACCAACCACACTGCCTCTATCAGGTTCCACAATTTACTTAGTGCCTGAAGAACATTGACTATCACATTTCTATAGGACCAATGGATTTACCAAGAAAAGCAACTCTTTGCTTTCTAACATCTTCTGTTGACTTCAAGTAAATTAATAACAGACGAAAAATTTTAATGCACCAAATTTTGGTAAATATATTTGGGCCAGGTACTCTATGCATACCCAGACGATGTTCTTCTTAGTGACACATTTAGAGAAAATAGAGCAATATACCAAATGATTTATTCTTCATTATTGCTAAAGCGTGGTAGATAGGTCAGTGTTTCTTAAAATCTTTACTCTTTGAGAAACGTAATACATCTGTTTTCAGAAATTTTAAATTTGAAATATTTTTGCTTGTAGGCTAATGTAAGTCTACGTGCTCAGATCAGCCAGCAATTTATTACAATAGTGATGCTTTTAAAATAAAATTAAACTAAAAGCATGTGGTTTAAATTTCTCTAAAACAATTTTTTTAAGTTCTAAAAAAATCAGTGTCTTATTAAAAAGAGATTTTAAATTCCTTTATATCAATCCATTAATCTTTCCAGTGGCTATTATATCCTTTGGTATACAGGGGTAAGAATAATTTATTTTTAATATCCTTCTTTTCTGAATTGTGATTCTTTAGCTGTCTTCCATTACTAATATATTAATTTTGTATTTTTAAATTTTTGTATACTATACCATGTGAGTATTAATAAAAGGTGAATTAATTAAAAAATTCTTTAAAACTACAAATGTACCACATGTTGTATCACAATAGTTTAAAAGTGATAGCTTTCATGCAGAATCATTACCTTTGCCAAAATTTTCTTTTTCTTCCTGTCTTTTTTTTTTTTTTGGTGTGGGTAACAATTTCTGCTTTAGATATCATAGCTGAGATTATGATGCCAGCTGCATGAACTGTTGATATCCTTATTAACTTACAAATCTTAATTCACAAATGTCCTTTCCTGGACATTAACAATTAATGGACTACTCACTTAATTGTTTTAAATAATAAAATTTGAGATGTTTAAGACTTAGAATAAGCAAAGGAATATAATAGACTGAAATGAATAATACATAGAATCTTGCCTATTGCCTTGAGATTTTTATAAAGAATTACAATATGACCTTTTTTGTAGATGCAAAAGTAATCTCACAACACTGAAATAGTATCAAGGGAAATGTGTGTCAAAGTATATTATACGCAAAATTTAGCATGGTTTTGAAAAAGCTATAATGCTTCAAAGTTAAAAATTTATTTTAAAAATAGCCAATAATTATCTGTTTTTACTCTGATAAATTCTGTTTTTTGAACATTGCACATAATATATGTCATATACTAAATTCTAACTTCATTAAAAGTTTTTGAGCATTTATTTTACTTGGCAAGAATATTTTAAGTATGAAGCTTTTAGAAAAAAATAAATGACTCTCAATTTATAATATATATTTTTTAAAGTATTTATGAACACACTCAATTTCTACTTACTTATCCCCATTTTTCACATAAGCTAGTATTAGAAAAAACTAAAGAATCCGAGAAACTGAAGTCACAGTTTAACATAAATTTATTTCATTATGTATTATCATGAAAATGAAGCTTTTGAAATTATAAAATAGTAATAACTTTTTAATAAAAAGAAGTACAATTCTTTTGTCTGAAAATTGCTAATGTCTTCAAATTCTTAAATATTACAGAGACATTCATGGAAATTGTGAATATAAAAGTGAGGAATGTTTTTAGCAGATGGGTGTTACAGCCTCTAACCCTCATTTTGAGCAACCTCCCACACTATAATTTAGATCTGCATCTGTTGAGAATGTGCTCATACAAGCCCTTGTTTTGCTTATAAAATGAAGCACTGAGCATTTGCAACTTTTAAAAGTTAAATACAGTAAATATATTCAGATCGAGTCATGCCTGGTGGGTAACATACCTGTGAAAGATTAAACACATTCTAAAATGAGACAAAGATGTGGAAAGTTAAGTTTATACTCAGGCTCATTGTGTTTATCTACGAAAATAGTAGGTTTTATTTCCGTTATTAATAACCAAATTACAAACACCAAATATTTTGGACTCATTTCAGTGGTTAAAACCTGAAAGTAATTTAGCTCAATATGTACATTGTACAATTGAAAATATTTATGGAAGCAATGTAAAATAAATTCTGATTTTGACAAAACAAGTGGCAAAACCTTTAATGCAGTGGCCTCATTTTTGTTGAATAAATTGATACTAGGTTATTGTAAAATGGATAAAGTTTGAGTAAAAATGTTGTTTTGAATTAAAAAGTAAAAACAGTCCATCTTAGATCTACATATGGTTTTGTCACGTTGGTCAAGTAACATCTCCAATTCCACTTTTCTCGTAAGGAAAGTGACAATGATAGTTTCACTTAGTTTTAATGCATATGACTGTCCCTGGCAGCCCAGGCCCCTGGTGAAACCCAGAAGCTCTGTGGGTGTTCCATGCTTAACACTTATGGTTATAGTCCCCATTATAGAGGACTTCCATATACAATAACACTAATTTTCTGGCACAAATTTCATTATTATCATTACAATTACAGGTTCTGAGTAGACCAGGGTTTCTCAACAATGGGATTATTGACAAAATTCTTTGTTGTGTGGGGCTGTTCAGTGCCTTGCAGGATGTTTAGCAGCATCTAGGCCTGCACCTGCTTGACGCCAATAGCACACCATTCCCTCTTCATGTCCCATTATGACAACCAGCACTTCTCCAGATATTGTAAATGTTCCTTGGTAGGGAAAATCGCCTCTAGTCAAATACCACTGGAGTAGCCTGCAAATCTAAAGTGTGTTAGAACTCTGTGGTATTTAAATGGTGTCACACAATGAGATTCAAACGTACATATACATACAAGGTGGACATAAATTTTGTGTGCAATTTAAAATAGTTTAACATAGTAAATTGCATGCGAACTTTACATTCCTCCTTGTATTTAATTTCAATATGAAATATTTCATGTTTCTCTTTAACCAAGATTAACATTTCAGCTGAATAATAGTTAGATATTGAAAGCCAAAACTGAAACAAGTTTTTAAAAGAGGAAAAACAGGAATAAATTTTACACAAATGCATCGTACTAAATTTACATTTGTTCAAATGATTAGGCAAGTTCCCCTAACCAGCATTCACTTCACTGCAAATGAAAAATTTACCCAGCAAGGCAATGTTGGATAAACAGATCTGAAATTCTGGGCAAAAATAAGGAATTTGCTTCAGATAACTGAGCAATTTTCTAAGACTATGGTCCGCAAATTTGCCTGGGATTAAGAATTGCTCAAATTATTTTATATATACAAATTCCCCGTTGCCACTCCTAGAGACTGTGATTAAATATATCTAAAGTGGTACTCAGAAATTTGCAATTTACAATACTGTGGAAAATTTTGATGCAGCATATCAACCACACTGTGACTTTTTGAAATTTAAATTCAAAAAGTCCTGAGAAGGGAAATTTGGGGGAATATTCCATTCATATTCCACCACGCTGCAACTGAAACTCTACACAGTATCAGTCAACCTGGTTAGGGTTTGGACACTTATAAACTCCTTAGCAGAAGAGACTCTTAGCTCATAACTGAATCTATGTCTGTGCTTGTATTTTTGTGAGTGTTATAATTCCATATACCAGATCAGTTTTATAGAAAAAATTTGATTATACATTGTCTACAAATACATTGTGTTTATCACGTTCTCACTTTGTTCGTTTTCTTTGCAACTCTGTCCCACCTGACACTGATTTAGCTGTGTCCACCACCTTTCCCCAGCCTGTCTCCCCATACAGAACTCATTTTTCCTCCATTTGCAATTCATCACAACATTCCTTAATGTAATATAAATATGCACTGTTTTAGTATTTGCCTAAGTCTCTAATATCACATGAGTGTAATAAATTCTTTAACAAGCTTATTTTTATATGTGTATCAGAGTCATGATTCCACCTTTTTCTAAATTAACAGTATTTGAAAAATTGTTTTCATCATTTTGTGTTACCATGATTTGAATTTATTTTATTTTAATATTTTGGAAATATTCAGGTGTCAGAAATACTTTACAAAGTGGCCCAGATATAGATGAAAGAAGCCTATTGTTGGCATTTATTAAATTATGGTGTCATTTTCAATCTTATCCATAAATTATTTAAAAATGTTATTGAATTTCAGCTAGTAAAATTTAGTCTCACATACTAAATAGAAATGGTAGCATTTTCATGTTCCTGAGAAATGGATTCAAAATCAACTGCTATGTTTTGTGTGAAATAATTTTAAACTTCTATTTAATAGTTATGTTTGAAATTAAATCATGAGCATTTCATAGGTGATACTTTGTTTTAGATGACAATTATATGGTTGTGAAAATATTCCCAAATATCTATTTTCATGAAGTTTCCCAATGAAATGATCAAAGGAACTATCTGCTTCCACTTTAGGTAATGGCAGATAATTTGGACTAGGTCTATTGTTAGAAAAAACAATAACATTAGAATGAAACTCTGCAAAAAACCCTAAGGAAGTTTAAGTTTGTAGTGTCTTGGAAAAGAATGCGCTAACAGAATGTTTAACTATCAACCTAGTAGTGGCAAAAAAGGAAGGAATCGTAAAATATACTGTAACAGTCCAAAATCCAAAAGGAGAAATGGAACCAAGGATTCAAGAGCTAGAACAGGTGCCTAGAGAAAAAGTATTTCAGAAGATAAAGAGGAAAATATCTCCTTTCTTCTGTCATCTGGGTATTGGAGGGAGTTCCAGTTCATAGCCACTCCTGAGCTTTTGTGCTGGTCTGACCCAGGTCTGCTTTGACCTCCTGTTCCTAGACTGTGTTCCCTGTCTGATGCTCTATTTGTGTTAGAATCATAAATAACCTAGAGTGATACTAATAAGAGGTAAATCAGTCTAATTAATGTAGTTAGTTTGGTTAAAAAATGCAAGCCCAGCAAGAACTGTGATGTAGGAGTTTAGCCATCCTCTGTCAGATTGATGACTAAAACAGCAAAGTGTGTAATAAAAAGGGAGTGAGCCCAGAGCTAGGGACTTCCACAACTCCTGATGCATGGAGGTGGAAAGTCCCCTAGCTAGCTTTTTGAAACACTTTCTCCTTGCACCTTGACTCTTTATTTCCCCTCATCCTCTCATGCTGAGTCACTGGGAAAGCCTAGTTTGGGGCGAGACTGCAAAACTTCACCCCCATGCAGATGCCATCTTTGTACTGCCCAGGTGGGTCAGCCTCCCCTCTCAATATGTCTGGCCTGAACATCTGTTCTGTGGCTGCCTCTCTGGGCAACAGAATTTATACCTTCCACTGGAGAATATTCTGACCCCCTTCACCACCACAGGTGGGCCGAGGCCTGGGGCCATTCCTGGCGAGTCCTCTGGAATGTCACCTGCTTAATATTTCCACACATAGATGTCTGCTAACAGAAAAAATAAAATGCATCTTATCGCTGAAGACCTGTCTGAAGGACCAGCTAAATCCAAGGATGCAAAGTTATATTGTTTTTTATGTCTTTTTCTGACTCTGTGTGCCATTGACAAACATTAGTTCTCATTAGTGCTTAAACCCATTAAGTTCTTTAAATTTACTACTTCATACTATGACTGTTACCCAAATAAAACATAATAATAATAATGTAATTGTTCAATACAACACTGTTTTTAAGAAAAATAATTTTTATTGTGAGTGTACTTTTAAAAGTAAAAATAGTAACATGTTTTATATGCAGGTTGTTAAGAGAAGTACTAAAATTTGGGGGGTAGTTATTCAGACAAGAGTTAGAAATCAAGAAAATGATTATGTGGTAGTATTTTAGAGAATGTGTGAGAAGACTATCACAGATGATAGGTCCACATAAGAAAATTTGTGATAATTCATTAAAAATATCAAAAGTTGAATTAAATAAGTACAAATTTTAGAGTGGCAGGTAGTGCAGGATTAAATATATAAAGATATACTAGCTGTTCATGTAAAACAGCAATATGGACATAAAAATTTTGTTTGTTTTGCTTTATTGGAGGATTTTTAATAGTTGACATGTAAGTTCATTTCAAGATTCAGAGATTATTAACATTCCAAAAGACAATAAGAATATTATGCATTTTTTAAGAAAGAAGAAAAATATTATTTTATCAAAAAAATTAAAATCACAGAAATCTCTCTATTAAAAAATGAGCAAGTTACAATTTATTATGAAAAATTCTCAGGAGAAATATGTGATATTTTTCATCCCTGAATCTTATATTATCTAAAACTTTCCCTGGCATCCTAGGTAAAGATTTAGCATCTGGAGAAAATTAAATCTGAAAATCAAATTACAGACTTGACTTTTAACAAAGAAAACTAAATGTGAGGTGGTTCATAGAATTCTATGTTCCCATGAAGAATTAAATAGACTTAGGGTACTGGCATAATTTGTCAAATATAGTTTAAAAGCTGTTCAAGTTTTATAGTCCTGGGTAAAAGTTAATGGTTACATTTAATTTAAGGAATCATAGAAGTATAACTGTTATTATTTTTTATATAAAATTATATATTGGGTGCTTACACTGTGTGACATACACTCAAAAATCTACTTATCTACATACATTTATCTCCGGATTAGCCTATTAGTTTTCATTTTAACTCTCTGAGAAAGATGTTGTCAAAGATTAGAAAACTGATGCTTACAAGGTCAAGAACTTTTGCCAAGATCACACAGCATATGAGAGACAGAAATATCCTTTGAATCCTACATCTACTTGATTTGGAACCTGCATTCATCCTACACAAATTACTGCTGTCTGTCATGTTCCAGCTGCTTACTCTAGAGGTAGTCTAAAAAAGAGTAGGAGACATCTATTCCACCAGCCTTCATGCTAGTTTTTCTCCCAAGTATTTTGAAGATTTTTATTAACATGCCCTGTCTACTTTATTAATCCATTTATTCCATGAAGATTCCACCAGCTGTGGGGACAAAGCTCACCCAGCTATAGAAGCTGGCGGCAAAGGCGCATGCCTCCTGACTTCCAGATTAGAGGTCTTTTTACCACATGACAAATTGATAAAGCATGTTTCAATATGTTTTTGACATTCTGTTAATTCACAGAGTAGATAATTTAGGCTTCCACGGAGGTACATTTACACCTTCAGACTTCTCTTCTGCACCTGTAATGTGGAGAGAAATAAAGTTTATATTTTTGCACAGATGTCTTCATGAAGAATACTGATCACCACTTTCAAGATGTTCTTGTGGCAGCACTCACTGATTTTATTAGGACAGACAACATAAAGAATTCACCCAGGTTATGCTCAGTTAATCTTGCATGGAAGGACAAGGTGCTGTATACAACGCACTGATAGTTACAGCTGGTTTAGTTAAAGAACAAACTGTTCTGTGTAGGAAGAGAGTTTTCACTTGATCTGTACACAAAAAGAAGACATACAGCTAATTTAAATACTACAATATTGCCTAAAATCTCAGTGTTATCTCTTGCAAATAGAACACAGTGAAGAAAAGCAACAAGCAAATACCATGTATGCCGTGGTATACAAAGGATTTACTGACGCTAGAATAGTCCATAGTGAGAAACATTTTACAGTTATGCTTCATTGATCTTTATACACAGCCAGAACTTTTTTCGCGTAGTAAAGGAGCACTAGTTATTAGAATCTTTGAAGAAAAAAAAAATTGAAAAGACAAGGAAAGCGATTCCACCTGCTGTGTTAATATTTCTATTTTGAACTCCCTTCTTCTACAACTTTGCCATTGTACAATTCACAGGGAACTAAACTGGCCATGAAGTTAAAATGAGATAGCACACATAAAATACCTAGGACAATAGTTTCTATGTAACAGGTGCAAAGTATATCTTAGAATTTTAAATATTCTTTTTTCATGAAATGCTAGAAATTTTTAACCCAACAGTTAAGAACAAATTAGATTCACCATGCTATAATACTTAGAATTGTGAGAGCTGAGAAACTTGGAAAAGGAGAGAGAGAAAATACTAATCTTCATGGTTGACGTCAAATCTAAACCCAAAGCAAAATCTGTTTACGTAGATTATATTATGTGCAGAAATGTGACTCATGTCAATAAAGAAATGAAAAGCATAGCAATTTAGATGTATTGCTAGCAATTTTAAAAAATGGAAAAAGTGATAGTTTTTCTTTCAATCCAAATGTAGCAGCTTATGTAACAGCATATGTAGTGATCTATGTAACAACCTATGTAGGGAGATGTGTAGGAACCAGGACAGCAGGCTTGCAGAGACAAAGTGGCATTTGTTTTTTGAAACATACAAGCAATCACTAGTCTTTAAGGAACAGACTGGGCAGTTGGAAGTTGGAAAGTTGTGGAATTCCAGTGCGGGGGTGGGGGGTTGGGGAGGGGGAGGGGAGCTTGTTCTTAATAGCAGCTGCGGCTGCTTGGGGCCTTTTCCTGGACACACATGGGGAAGCCCACCTCCTACAAGCTTTCACCTTACAATCCATTGTCCAGCCTGCTTCCTTGGTGAAGGTGATACCAGAGTTTCGGATTCTTGGTCTCAGTGATTCAAAGAATGAATCAAGGGACTGCAGGTTTAGTGGTAAGTCAGGATGTATTCACAGAAACAAAAATTGTAACAACTACAAAAACCAAACCTCCTGGCAGAGAGAACCCAGGAGGGGAACAAGCTCTCCTGCTCCCTCTTTGAGGCCTGTCTTTGGGCTTTCTGCTCAGGGGGTTATATAGTCCCAGGGTGTTGTTTTGCAACTCAGTGTTGACTTGTAACTCAGTTACAGACAGCTATCCAATGAACTCTCAGGCCTTGGAAACTGACATGAAATCCACCAGTCAGAAGTGCAGGTGGAGGAAACAGCAAGGCACCAGTGTCTCTCCCTACAGGTGTCTGGCCCTTCCAGCAAGCTGGTTCCTCCTGCCCCATAGCATCAACACCAGCAGGGCTAAGGTGGCAGGTGGTGGTGCCACCTTGTCCTGCATCAATGGCATCAACATCCAAATAAAAATAAAAGTATTGGGAGGCACCTGTGGCTAAAAGAGTAGGGCGCTGGCCCCATATATCAGAGGTGGCAGGTTCAAACCTGGCCTTGGCCCAATACTGCAAAAAAATAAAATAAAATAAAAGTATTAAACACAGACATATTAGATAATAAAAATGTGTTAATTCAAACAGTATAACCTAATGCTATGTACCCTCAATGAACCTAAAACAATAAAATTTTTAAAGGTATTAATGTTCTCCACAGAGCATTTGAATTTTCTAGCAATGTAGTTCATTTTAATTAAATGGCAGGAAGGGATAGAGAAATCATTTAAAAATATGGCAAGCCATGTGCAATGGCTCCTGCTTGTAATCCTAGCACTCTGGGATGCTGAGGCAGGCGGATCAGCTGAGCTCAGCAGTTTGAGATCAGCTTGAGCAAAGTGTGACCCCATATCTACTAAAAATAGAAAAATTTAGCTGGGCTTTGTGGTAGGTTCCTGTAGTCCCGGCTACTTGAGAGGCTAAGTCAAGAGGATATCTTGAGCCCAAGAGTTTGAGGTTGTTGTGAGCTGTGATACCATAGCACTCTACTGTGGACGATATAGTGTGACTCTGTCTCAAAAAAAAAAAGCAATAGGAGAACTGGTTAGCCTTCCTTCTCATTATCAATCCTGAGTTGTCAATGAGTAGAAGAAATATTACATTCATTTAAGCATGTTTCTATTTGTACTTATAAATATAATTACATTTGTATATTCTGATATGTAATATATAAATTTACTTTCTTGTTATCTCTTAAAGGTGACCAATATTTTATTTGTAACATCTTGACATTTTGAATTTTTTTGTTACAGGTAGGAGTTCATTATAACTACCATAAATTAACACAAATAAAGGCTTATCCTTGTTCCCTAAGATTTAGCCCTTTCTTCCTCGAGGTCTTAAATGGTTAATGGCTAAGTCTTAAAATGTACTGTCTGTTAATGAAAACACCTGGGTTAAAGTAAGACCATAAAACAATAATTGTGGTAAAATTATGATTGTTATTAGGATAGACACAGCTGGACGTTAACCAGCCGTTGTTTTCTAACTCGCCTTTCTGCAATTGCTTATTGCTTAAGTGTCAAGTATCCCTAACAGGTGCAAGATTTGTGACTTCCTTTATTTTGAGAGATCTTCCAGTCTCTGCATTGGTGAGTGAAGAGGGATTGAGTTCATCCAGCCCAGTGACCGTGTATAGGAGCTGACCCAACAAGTCTTGTGACCTTCTACCCTGAAACTCCCTCAGCCAAAAGACAATTTCTGCTTCCTAATCCTGTGAGTTTATACTCAGCCAATCAGCAGACCCAATTCTCTACTCCTTGTTTGCTAACCTACCTTTAAACACCTTAGCCCCCAAATATTTAGGGAGATGGATTTGGGCAATCCTCCCAGCTCCTTGCTCTGCACGTTGTATTAAACCTGTTCTCTGCTGCAGCTCCTGCTCTCTCCGTGTACTGGGCCCCTCTCTTCCTGGGCAGTGGGCAAGGGACCCAGTGGGCAGTAACAAGCATTATTCTCAAACTAGGGGACCTTGGGAGGTGCTAGGTGGTCAATGCTAATAAAGTGATTTGTGGTGGGGTCTTTGGGCCATGAGAATAAAGAGAATAAAACATGGAGGAGTTTAAGCAAAATTGAGTTTAACGGCGTGGTCCTCCATATTACTAGGTCTACTTAACACAGAGTTCAAGTTATAGGATTTCCCAAAACTCTCTCAGCTTCAATAATTTGGTAGGTTTACAGAACTCCCTGAAAGCTATCCTGCTCGTGGTCACACTTAACACAGGAGAAGGGTACAAATTAGAACCAACCTAACAAAGGGATGCTCAGGACCAAGTCCGGAAGAGTTCCAAATGTGAAGTCTCCACCATCCTCGGGGAAGTTTTCTCTTCCAGCTTTGACAGAGCTTCAATATCCAGAGATTTGCTTATGACTCATTACCTGTACATCATCAATGCATTTGCTCAAGGGGTTGAATTCAGTCTAAATCACCTCCAAATTTCCCCGTGTCAGACTGATGCAGGACAAGGCAGCACCATGATCTGCTGCCTTAACCCTGCAGGTGTTGATGCTCCTGAGGATGGAGGAAGCAGCTTGCTGGAAGGGCCAGACACCTGCAGAGGAGATGCTGGCACAGTGCTGTCTCCTCCATGTGGACTTCTGAGTGGATGGCGCCTTGCTGTCTACTCCACTGTGCACTTCTGACTGGTGGATTTCCTGTCAGTTTCTGAGGCCTGAGAGTTCATTGGACAGCTGGCTGTAACTGACAGGACTCACACCCTAGCAGAACAACCCCCCTGCCACTATATAACCCCCTGAGCAGAGAGCCCAAAGACAGACCTGGAAGGAGCAGGAGAGCTTGTTCCCCTCCTGGGGTCTCTCTGCCAGGAGGTTTGGTTTTTGTAGTTGTAATTTTTTGGTTTCTGTAAATAAATCCTGACTTACCACTGATCCTTACCACAGGATCAGTGGTAAGGATCAGTGGATCCATGGATTTATCCTTCAAATCCTGGAGACCAAGAGCCTGAAGTTCCGGTATCATATTTGGCGAGCCAGCCAGGAGAGAAGACAAGATTCCAGTTAACAAGACTGATGTAGCATGACCCAAAGCCCTAAGCCTATGATTGCATGATTGGTTTTATAGGTATGGAGAGCCCCAACTTTGACTCATCAAAGTTAGGATAAATTAGGATAAATTGTCCACTCTGGATGACAAAGACTACATAGCTCAGGAAATTCCAAATGTTTGGAGATGACTTCCCCAGCATCTAGACCAAGGCCAAACCTCTTTGAGATCCGATCTTTTTCTCCACTTCAGGTTAGTTGTGTGTGGAGTCAGCATGTCCAAGTGATCAATCCCCAATCCAAAGCCTGAACCAGAGGGCTCAGGTGAGCTGTCTCGACTGGTAATGCCCAGTGACTGTTGCCAAACCAGGCTATTGAGAAAAGTAGGTTCTAGCTGCCTACTTCACTGAGCAAGGACACCAGGAAACCCGCTGCCTGGTCTCTCCTGAATCCTACCTTACGTGGCTCTTCCTTCCCTTGGTGATTTTAATATCCATTTCTTTGCTTTAATACAATTCAATTTTGAGTATAATAACTTTTCTGAGTTGTTTGACTTTCTTTTAATGAATCATTAAACCTGAGAGTGGTCCTGGGGACTCTCAGAAACACGGCAATCTTTTGAAGACGGGAAAAGATCGACCACTATCTCTGTACAATTTTTATTTTTGGTTTGCTCAGCCGTCGCAGAGACTACAATTGTACTAATTATTTTATTGCCTCATGAAGCCTGAAGATAATTCAGAAGATCCTGAATCACGGTGCTGACTCTCATATTTCCACTTTGGAAAGGATATTTGAGAAGCAAATCAATATGATAAACCTCCAAAGGTAAGGTATTTAGTCTGAGCAAACCACAGAGGCTGTTTGGTTTGATCACTGGCCAATTGTAATCTAATGACCAGACACATTTTCTACTACTCTTTACTGCCAACAAGAACATCTAAGTCAGAAACATCAAGAGTTTTTTTTTTTTTTTTCTAGATATACAAAGAATATTTTCTAAACCATAGACACAGGCAAATTAAGCCTGTGTACACATAGAGCAAATTAAGCCTAACCTCAAAACTATGGTCAGTATGAAGTCACAGAAGATACTAACTAAACTTCAACAAGCTCTGCACCCATATATCTATATATATGTACGTAATATTGTCTTTGTGTTATAAATATACACATGTAGGCACATACCTGCACCAATACAAACAAGTCATTCAAGAACTTTATATGTTAACTTAATTCTCACAATGATTCTATGACTTAAGCACTATTATTATATTTGTTCTATGGTTAAGAAAATTTAGCCATAGATGTTAAGTAATTTAGATCATTATATATAGCTTACAAGTGGTAATGATGTGATTCAGTTCGAACCTTGCCAGCTATGGCCCAGAGTATGGAACTGATATAGGTCCCCCTTCAACTATTTCTGGACACAGGGCCCCATCTTCAAGGAGGCTCATAGACCAGTCTGGTCAATGTTCAGTCTAAGCTGCCACTTCCAGGGAGGATCAGAAAACCCCAAACAAGACCCCATTCCTGTACAGTGGCAGTTTTAAACAGAGCTTCTGCTCACAGGCCTCTGGACCAACAGTTGTGACATATTTGAGACATGCATTCCACCTTAGGGTACCAGGGTCTCACACCTGCGTTTGTGTCCACATGTGGTGGTGTCAGGCTGAGTGACGTGCTTTGTCACTATTGTGTATTTTTGTGTGCGGTCCCAAGCATGTCAGAGCTTAAATTAGAGCGATGAATAAACATTATTTCTTGTTAAACTTGGCAAGAGTGGAAGTGAAATTAGAGATGTGTTAGTCCAAGTTTATGGGGATAATGCCATGAAGAAAACTCAGAGCACAGATGGATTCACATTTTTCTGAGGGGAGAGAAAGTGTCTGTCATGAAGAGAGGTCAGGGCTTTCTATTTTTTCTTACATTAATATATTTGTTTTTTATTATTTTTTTAATCCTGTATAAAGTTGTTAATATTTGTCAAGTTAAAATAATTCTTAAAATTGTCTCATGCCTTGTGCAAACAGACGATACGTTTTTCAGAAGGGCAAGAAAGCATCATTTATAAAGAGATATTAGAGTGACCAGGAAGGGGCATAACAGATGAAAACATTGTGAAAATTCATGGAACTTGGGGTCAAAATCATCAGCTGACTGTGAGAAGCACAGCAGACCAAGTGAACATCGATAGAGAAACAGGAAGATCTTGGCATGAGAAAGGTTTGTGCAAAAATGATCCCAAAGTAACTCATTGATGAGCAAAAGCAAAGAGCTGGCTGGGCACTGTGACAGAGTTTTTAGCCAGACAACAAACAACTGTATTGGAATACCATCCCTACTCACTTGATCTGGCCTCAGATGACTTTTTTATTTGCTCAAAACTAAAGGAAACATTGAAAGGAAGATATTTTGATAACATTCAGGACATCAAGGGTAATATGACAACTCTGATGGCCATTCTAGAAAAAGAGTCTGGGACTACAGGCACCCACCACAATGCACAGCTATTTATTAAGTTTTTTTTTTTTTTTTTTTTGGGGGGGGGCTGAGTTTGAACCTACCACCTCTGGCATATGGGGCCAGCGCCCTATTCCTTTGAGCCACAGGTGCTGCAGGCGCCCACACAAAGCCTACTTTTTTTTGTTGTAGTTGTCATTTTTGTTTAGCAGGGCCTGGCCAGGTTTGAACCCACCATCCCCAGTTTATGTGGCTGGTGCCCTAACCATTGAGTTACGGGCACTGAACCACATTGCAAGTGCAATGCACAATATGACATTCTGTTCCCTGCTGGCCTGAATAGCCGTGAGGACGTATCTGTACATTTTACTGTGAGGATATATCTCCTGGTACATGGAACCTGTTCTTAAGATAAAAGTATATCAGAATTTTATACCTTGGCCCAGTGACAAAGCTTTGTCACATGGAAGGATTTCTAAATTTGTTTTGTATAATGTCCTTTTCTGTAAAAAATCTAAAGAACCAAATTCCACTACAAATGTCTTACCTTATAAAAGACATGCTTGGGACAAAATATTCTTGGAAAGAAATGTGTTTGGAATAAAATGTACTTGGAATAAAAAAGGTAGACTAAGTAAATGAGGATATGGCAGCTCACGGCTCCAAGAAGGGAGGGGGTAATTTCAGGTTGAGCTTGGACGAACACCAGCAGGACACAGAAGCAAGTGCGGGTACAGGGCCCTAGGCTTTAGCGTTTCCTCGAGGAGGAAGGATCACAAAAACCACCATAGAAAGACGAGCAATAAAGTGTCTCTTTGTAGAACACGAACTCTAAATACCTGAGGAGAACAGATTCTTTCTATTTGAAATTAAAAAGTCTAATTCAAGGAAGAGAGAATTCTAAAGAAAATTAATTCATGGTCCAAGAAGTACATGGGAAATGGATGGGACAAAATCTTTACTGTGACCACTCATAATTGAAAGGAACTGAAATTGTCTATAGGTAACATATTTGAAGTTAGAGGTAGGCCTAATAAAACATTAATTTTAACTAATTGTGTCTTAGTTTGTGCTTACATTACAAGAAGGTATATGTATTACACACATTCCTCTCTGGGTAGTGATGTGACTCTTTTTTTTTTTTTGTAGAGACAGCGTCTCTTTACTGCCCTCAGTAGAGTGCCATGATGTCACAGGACTCACAGCAACCTCCAGATCTTGGGCTTCAGCGATTGTCCTGCCTCAGCCTCCAGAGCAGCTCGGACTACAGGCGCCCGCCACAACGCCCGGCTATTTTTTTGTTTGCAGTTCAGCCGGGGCTGGGTTTGAACTCGCCACCCTCGGTATATGGCAGCGCCCTACTCACTGAGCCACAGGCGTGATTCTAATGGGCTTGAGCAGGCTCAGAGTGGGGCGATCTGAACAGGGTTAATATCAATATTTTGAATGCTTCTATTTTTTTTTTAAGGTTGTCTTCCCTTAATTAATGGGAGTTATAACCAGGGACATTCTTCTATACCTCACAGAGGAACTGGATGACGCTTTTGTTCAGAAATGACTCTTTTTGAGATTGCACTTCCAGACATAAGGATTTTGTCAGTTGCTGCTGTTGCCTACTGTGAAATTGTCCTGTTCTGGGGCTCCTATCTGTCCTTCACGGTACCTGCACAGCACTCGTGTTCTGCTTTCCCTGCTTTGGCCCACCCAACATTAGATTGCAGGGGAACGAAGCTGTCACTTGCCCTTGATGTGAATCTGACCCAAAGTAGATGGTTGCTGTAAGCGCAACTCCAGCATCCAGAATCTGCCTGTGTTCTCAGGGTGCCATGGTGTATTATGGCACAAAGAACAAGAGACTGGAAGCAGAGTATCTACCTTTTCCTTCTTTCTTTTTTTTTTTTGCAGTTTTTGGCCAGAGTCAGGTTTGAACCTGCTGCGGTCCTGTATATGGGGCCGGCGCCCTACTCCTTGAGCCACAGGCACTGTCCAGAGTATCTACCTTTTCTAAGGTTAAGACTTAATGGGCAAAGTTAATTTGACAGTTTTCCGAGTCTTCTTGTAATTGCAGGAGTACCCATTTCAAAAGCATTTCAATAGACAGTACAAGAATTTTCAGTAGACAGTATAAGAATTTTCAGTAAAGACAGTTTTGTCAGACTTTGTCAGCAACATATTTCTGTTTTACTTAAAGCAGCTTCATCTTACTGCTGGAGTTTATTTACAAAATGTGTTTGATGCATTAAAATTCATGGACAGATAGCCTCTTCTAAAGTTGTATACCAAGTAATTGCTGTATATTCATAGTGATAAAATAATAATTCTGTCCAGTTTGGCCATAAGTGATGAACGGCTGTTGACGTTAATGGTATGGCTGGAGGAAACCATTAACTTTTCATACAGAGCTATGAGCGAGCAGTGTGGACACAGCTAATTATTAACCATTTATGAGGTGCTAAGGCTTTTCTAGACTGTATTAAATCCAAGTTCACACCACCAGAAACAATAATGTATTAAATCACTGAGCGTATAGGAGCTCCACGTTCTCTAATTCTTACCGCTGGATGCCCATACTGCTGAGCTTTGCAATCACGCCAAGCGAAACCCGCTTTAAAGGATGAAGGCGGTAAGGGGAAGGGGAGGGGAAGGGAGGGGAGTGGGTCGATAGAGGGAGGGTTAATGGGGAGGGTTAATGGGACCACACCTAGGGAGCATATTGCAAGTACACGTTGGATCTATCAGGTGTAGAACACAAATATCTTAACACTAATTGGGTAAATGAGGTGAAGACTATGTTAATTAGTAGGATGTAAGCACTCCAACTTGTACAAATAATCAGCACATCGAATCCCATAATGGCATAAATGTATTCATGATAGATGTACAAATGACTTAATTTAAAAAAATGGAAAAATAAGCATCACACATACTTGGTACTAAATTGAAATTAGTATATTAACAACTATGTGCTCACATGAGAGAAAAAATCAACTAAGGTCACCTGGAGGGGAGGGGCTGAATAAGGTCCCATCCCAGGGTACCTTGCACAGGTATATCGCTCATTTCCTGGGTGAAGGTCACAACTACAACTCAGACTTTTACCTTATAAAAGCAAATTATGTAACTTAATTGTACCCTCATTTTGATCTAAAATTAAAAAGCATTAAATAATTACAACAACAACAACAAAAAAGTATTCATAAGGGAATTTTCACTCTTGGATTAGACAATGCAAAAACTCCAGTGGATTCTGTTACTGGTATTTTCACAGGTCCAATTGAAAAACTGCAAAATTTTTCCAAAGGAGAATACGCATGGATGCAGTGTGTGTTGTCATCTCTCCTTCGAGATTAAGAAAGCAATTTTTTCTCCCGATTTAAGAAAATCTTTGCTTAATCTATCCAGGCTTCTGAAAATATGCTACAAACTGAGCAGTTTACAAACAACAGCAACTTGTTTTTTACAGTCTGGAGGATGGGAAGGACCAAGGTGTTAGTCTCTCCCTGTGAGCTCACATGTGTGAATGGGTGAACAAGCTCCCAGTGACATCTTTATAAGGTTGCTCACGAATCTCGTGCATGAGAGCCTGACCTTCATAACCTAAGCACCTCCCAAAGCCCCAACCTGCTATACTATCTCTTTGGGGATTGAGATTTCTACATATGAATTTTATGGAAAAATAAACATTCAGACCATGGCAGTCATACTCAATTTAAAATCAATTTTTCATTTCCATAAGGTACGTGTGTATAGGTTTTCTTCTCTTTGGATACTTTATAAAATTATCATGCATTAATAAAATATGCTAAATTGGGCTTTCCTATCCTTTATTGTTTTGTCTTTTGTTTAATGAGTGGGGGACACTTAATCCTGATATCAAGACACATTTGACCTTCAATTTCTATCCCACATGTATCTCAGTGGTGATATGTGATAGCATAGAGATTGAAGCTGTTTCTTTTCTAAAGACATATACTTTTATTCTTTATGAAAAACATAGGGAGGATCAAAGAGAAGTCTTAGCTAATCATTGCATAGCCTGTGAAGGAAGTACGTTTGTGTTCAAACTAACAATGCTAGTAGGTAAGTATTTCTTTCAGCTATAAAGAAAAGGCTCATACAATTTTTCTTTTACTTTGATATAAATAATGTCCCGTATGCCTCTTCACAAAATAAAGAATAGTTTCCACATAATAGCATTCCTTGGGAAATTCTTTGGGAAGTTTGAGAGAAAGGTTTTTTAGGTTTGTATTTATTCCCAAAACAATATTACCTCTGTGTGTGCGTGCGCGCGTGTGTGTGTGCACGCGTGTGTGTGTGCGCGCGTGTGTGCGCGTGTGTGTGTGCGCGTGTGCGTGTGTGTGTGCGCGCGTGTGCGTGTGTGTGCACGCGCGTGTGCGTGCGTGTGCGTGTGTGTGTGCGTGTGTGCGTGCGTGCGTGTGTGTGTGCGTGCGTGCGTGTGTGTGAGTGCGTGCGTGTGTGTGCGCGCGTGTGTGTGCGCGCGTGTGCGTGCGTGTGTGTGTGCGTGTGTGTGTGCGCGTGTGCGCGTGTGCGCGTGTGTGTGTGTGTGTGTGTGTGTGTTACTGTTGCATTGGTTCCACCGCAGACATCTTGCAGTAAGCATTTTAACACCCTCCTTTGTGGTATTTCTTCTAACCATCTTATCTATAAATAGAAGTGCCACTAGGATTAACATATGTTCAGAATTTCTGAAGGGGAAGCAAACAGGATTTCTAATACATACACATAAGAAGGCATAGATCGAAACATTAGAAAATCCGTACTTTAAGTAAATGAAGTTCACCATGTTCTTATGCAATATTTTATTTGCTGGGGGAGACAACTAGCTGGGCAGCAGAGAAACTCATCTTAGCAAGTGAACCTACAGTAAGGGTCAGTACCGTACCATTGTACTTTATGGTAGAATTTGACTTCTCGTATTGATGAAAAGCCCAGGGAAAAAAATGGGGATTATGGCCTCCTTCAAAATAGCATGGTCTGTTATGTTCGCTGCCCAATGCGTGTGTGTAATATTCTCAGTGAAGAAAGAAGGGAAACAAGTAGGATTTCTTATTTTTTCACAAAAAGCTAACTAGGAATTTAATAAGACCAAGCCCAGTGATTGGTCATTAAAAAAATGATGTCCTGACATGACGTTATTTTCAGTAATTGATTAATTTTCTGTATGCATTTGATATTTTATAGAATCAATTAAATGGTTCTGCCTATCCAGCTGGAAAATAAAACTTCAAATATTTTGCCACAGCACCATTAAATGTCTCTCATTTCTAACTATCTTGGGCAGAATCCATGCCTGCTTGATATAATTTATGTCCTAATCCCACCGTAATATGACCCGAGAGCCCATTATTCAATGATAAATATAAATTGACTTATGAGTTTCTAAAGTATAAATACAAAGGTTTACCAAAGCATACGTACGATATCATACTCTCACTTTTTTGATATAAAATAATTCACAAGAAATCTAGCAGAAATCATTTTAACCGAAAATATTAAAGCTTTCTTCACAGAGAAGACTTAATATACATAAAAGTTAAAAAAGAGTTTTTCACTAATAAGTAAATGCTAATAGCCCATATAATGTAATTGGTTCAAAAATTTTACATATGAGTGGTCCAAGGACTAAGGTGGCTGAGCCCAGGAGTGTAAGGCTGCAGTGAGCTATGATTGCACCACTGTTTCCCAGTCTGGGCAACAAAGCAAGAAGGTTCTCTAAAAAAAAAAAAAAAAAAAAAATTAATCACTTCACTTGTATTGTACAATTAGATTTTCACGGCTACTCTTTTACACATTAATATTTTGAAATATGTTGCAAATACTGGGGTCATTACTCAATTACATTAAAATAATTGTCCTGATAAACCATACAATTTTAATCAGAAAAATCTTTTAGAGAAAGAAAGAGAGAAAAAGGGTAGGGAGAGAGAGGGGGAGGAAAGACTGACTTGTGTTCTTAAAATTAAAACAAAATAAAACTGATTCTATAAGGTTTCTGTAGCAGTATTCTACTCACATTGGGCAAATTTTCCTGATTCCATGTAAAAACAACGTTTAGTTAACTTTCTGATCAACTGATTAGGGGATGTATTCCTGTTATGGGACACTGTCAGGCAACAAGTTCCCTCCAGATATTCTAGTGGAGCAGGTCTTTATATATTTTTATTAATGTAAACACTGAGAAACTAGCCAAACAGATTCTTTCTAGCCCCTTATATTAAAACAGCGTGAAAGTAATGACTAGAAACCAAAAGTAAAATTCATATATCAGCATTTACAACGTCAATTTACTGCAAACAATTGAAGTTACCAGTTATCAGTGGCTGAATTTGTGCATCTGTTCTATTTATTTTATACACAGTGAGCTCTTGCAAATGAAAAGTAACGACCATAGGTAGCAAAAGCTCCCTGTATTCTCTGAGGCCCTATATCTTTTCAGCCCAAATAATGTAACTGTTCAGAACAAAAGCAAAACATAGCAAGATACTTTTTAATTCAGTTATTTTCCGTCACCCTGGCACGTTCTAATGACCCTTGACATTATAGTTTAAGATTCTAAATATCACTATTGTTGAATCTTTTCTGAACTATTTAATCTGTTTGAAAGCAGAGACAGATGAGGCCATCAGAATGTAAATGATTTCCATTCCACATGGTAACTTCCAAATGAATCCCGGCTCACATTTGAGAATCTGAATAAAGAAGCCGTTGTCATCAAAGATTCAGCATAAAAACAGGGGGAAATAATGTGGTTGTACTTGAGATGTATTGAAATGATTTGAAATAAAGGACTTATGATAATGTTAAAGAAAGATGAAAACTTAGATTTTTAAGAGTGGTGACTGTTTTGGGTAATGTCAGTTGACAAAGGAGGAGAAAGTACCTTGGAAGCTCACTTGTTGGTGATTAAGACAAAACAGTTTCAAGTTATACTTTAATTTTTCATGCTGGACCGTATCTAAAGACTTCGTGTTATGAAAGATGAAAATATCCTTCCCATATTTCTCCTGCGCTGATAAAATCTTAGTTCAACTATAAATTATTAACAATTTAGTTTTATTTCACAGTCCTTCAAGAAACCCTCGGCGAAGACTATGCTGTTAGAATCCACACACTTCCAACTTTTCCCCACCTACCTCCACTTAATATTTGCAGTTTACCTTCTGTAAATATCCCAGGGGTCCTCAAACTACGGCCTGCGGGCCACATGAGGCGGTGTGATTGTATTTGTTCCCGTTTTGTTTTTTTACTTCAAAATAAGATAAAATGTGCAGTGTGCATAGGAATTTGTTCATAGTTGTTTTTTTTTTTAAACTATAGTCCGGCCCTCCAACGGTCTGAGGGACAGTGAACTGGCCCCCTGTTTAAAAAGTTTGAGGTTACACCATCAGCCACATGCATAGAGGGTGGCGGGTACACAACTGGCCTGGGCCAGCTAAACAACAAAATCTGCAACACAGAGACCCTTGCCTCAAGCAGTTTCTCCTCTATCCAAGTAGACTGTTTCTTTTCACAATTAAATTATTTTATTTATTAATTTGATAGAATCTAGTAAATCATTTCTTTCGCTCTGGTTATACTATCAATAAAAAGAGAAAAGCAAAATAAATAAATAAATAAATAAAAAAATAAAAAGTTTGAGGGCGCTTGCATACTAGACATTGCTTTTGTTATTGCCAAGTAGTTAATGTTATGCTATCTCTCCTGTCATATCTGGATTTCAGCATAGATTTATTTCAGATGTTGAAAAAAATTGACATTTATCTTCCCATTGTTATGCAATTATTTTCACCTCAAGTCAAAGTCTAGGATTTTACTTTTTCTCTATGGATAGTATCTCTGGATCTCTGGTGGCATTTGAAAGAGATTTTTTTTCTAGTATTAAAAGAATACTAAATATTTTTCTCATCCTTTTTCAAAGGTTTTCTATATATTTTAATTTTTAAAGTCAGTCTACATTTTGAATAGTTGTACATCTGAATTACTAATTTCCTTTATAATATTTTTCTTGTGAATTTTGTATTTTTCATTAAATATTAAGTTTTTATTCTTCTTTCAAATGTTTCCATTTTAAATCAGCTCTTTTTCTTGATACCTCCATCATATCTTTCCTGAAACTTCATGTTTTCCTGGAGCACATTTACAGGGCTAAAGGAAAGCTTGAACTAGGAAGTCTGGAGGGCCCACAGGAACATTCATCTGGACCTCATGCCCTTTTACTTATTCGTTGATTTCCTCATTTTACTAAAGATAAACCCTAAGAAAGGGTATGGGGAGAATTATATTTTGACAATATTTCTGTTTGATAAGTTTATTTTATATTTTCTCAACACTTTACCTGAATATGTACTTCTCAGTTGCAACTATTACCCCAAAACTTTATAAACTCTTGACTTTCTTGATTACTTTTTAATTTCCAAAATGCCATAGAATTTCCTGTTCACTTCAACAAAACATAATTCTTATTTTAAGGCCATCTTAACTATTTTTTTGGATATTTATAAAAATTCTTTTTAAAGTTCTCTTTTTCTGACTAAATTACCTTTTTATATATTATATTTTTTCTGATACTATGTGTTAGTCTTTTTAAAAATACACATATTTCTGTTTATATATTTTTGTTACTGCTAATCCTTTCATACTTAGGACATAAGAACAAAAGCGCTAGTAGCTGTCCTGTGGCTTAGAGTAAGTGAAGACTTTCTGCTAGGAATCTGAGAAGGACAATTTTTACTGTAAGACGTGCGTATTTTGTCAGGACAATTTTCAGGTTAGGAGGAGCTGGCAGGTAGTGGATTGCCAGGATGAGGTTAGTGCAAAGCCCTAAAGTGAAGCTTTCATTTGGTAGAACTAACTCCTACACTGAAAGATTTCACTTTCCCCAGAAAATTTATTCTTCTTTCCCTGTTCGGCCAAGGAGTAGCTTGTATTTTTTTTTAAGAATTATTAAAAGCTGCCCGTATTTTCAGTTGCATCTCTCTGTGTTTAGCAGACATCTCCTAAACCCATATTAAACTCATATGAATGCGGTACATAATCATCAGTAGATAGCCTCATCCTCTCTGTTTTTGAAAAATTATTGGTGCTATCTTCTCTGCAGGAGATGCTTTATTCCTTTGATAATCTTTGTACGTTTGGACTTTTTATTTGTTATATTAATTTTATATTTTAGACATATTTTTAGGGAGACATAGAATAGGGTCTACATGTGGATACGTTTGAAATTACTTGTTATTGATTAAAGGAGCACTTTATTATGAAATTTGACTTATTTTGGATGTTCCAAGATACCACATTAAAAAGCTTAGAAACAGAAAGTTCTTTGCGCTGTCTTCTTGCTTTCTGTTTTTGTTATATTTAGCTACTGTCCCAGAAATCCATGTTTTAATGTTATATCTAAATTCTCTTATAGGTGATCAGTTCTTTAAGAATAGCAATGAGGTCTTGGGGTACTTTTTATTTTTTTATAAGTCACACACAGTGCCTCTGGGGCTGCATTAGACACAGAGTTCACAATTGAATTCGGTATTCCAGAGTTAATTGATAGCTTTAGAAATATTTTAGGTTGTTTAATAATGAATATTTTATGTATTTTTCTCTAAGCCTTCAAATAAGTTGTATACATATGTACAATTAAGCATATACCCACATAATCTCTAAATTAAAGCTATAGGAATATAAATGTAATATATGTAATGCATAGATATATTTGTGAATATATCTACTTCTATTTGCACTTATTTTTTTTTCAACTTCTATTTCTGTTTATGATTTTGTTTCTTTGCCTAATGCAAGAAAGACTGTAGCTTTTCTTAGGTTGACCTGGGAGTCAGGGATCTGAGTAATATTTTTATTTCAAGAGCCATCATCATCTCTATAACATATGGAAAAGAGATAAGATTTCATTTCCATGTTTTACTCAGACTATTGAATATAGGTAACTAACTTTTTATTCAAGTGTGAGAAGTAAAATCACTGAAGGCCTGATAATTGCCAGCATTAACTTCATGCTTAGTGAGATCCAGTGCCCTTGAAATACACCAACTATTAGTAAAGGGTACATGTGGGAATACTTAAGAGAAGAGTCATATCTTAATGTGCTTGCATTACTAGTAATAATGATTTTATAAGCTTGAAACCAATATTCAATTACTATTTATAAGTAGATTAGAAATTAAATTAGGAATAGGATTGCAGAGAATGGACAAAAGGAAAACAGAAACAGGAGAAAACTTGATTCAGGACAAACCCCCAAATTTTCAGTACAAAGCATTGATGAGACCTTCAACTTTAAAATTCTGAAAGCCTCTTGCTGGAGACTTCCCCCTCTGCCCACAGCCCTCACCAGCTGCAGCTTCCAGCCTCTGCAGAAGTTTGCTGCCAGGGCAGGGCTGCTTGCTCCGGGAGAGTGCTTTGGGGGAGTTAAGAGTGTAGAATGTTTAAACTTTATTGAACACAGAAAGAATTGCTCTGGACCAGATAAGAAGATGAAATATCTCTTTTCTTCTGTCACCTGCCAGAGGAGTCTATCTGTCTGGACACCAGCTTTCAGGGCACTAAAAAATCACATCTATGATTTGTGAGTGCCATCTGACTGGGATATTTCCCTGACGTCCTGCTCCTGGGCTGTTTAACTATTTATGTATTAATATTATAAATACCTTAAAACAATAAAAAGTAACAAGTAAATCCATACAGTTGACTTAGTTAAAGAATTAGTTCAGTTTGAAGAAATGCAAGCGAACCAAGAACCATGACAGGAGTGTTTGCCTTGCCTTCATGAGATTTATGATTGAAACACTGATGTTTGAAATAAATACAGAGCCAGCCTGGTATTTGAGGCAGCATACTGGAAGCCTCGCGAGGATGGAGATGCCGTCACCTGAATCCCTTGCAGCTCTTCAAACTTCCTCTTTGTGTATAGTCTCTTGTTAATTTTCCTATTTCCAATGGCTTTTCTTGCCCCACCAAGCCACTGACCAGAAACCCATAGTGTGTTGGGGCTATTCCTGACATATTAGTTTTCTTTTTAAACTTTACTTTTAAAACACATGATATGTTTCAAAATATGATAGCTTTTATAGATTTTAATAACTGTATATTTATTCATCACAGCCATGGTATTTGAATATACATTTAACTTGATACTAAAATGTTAAACTCTTGTAAAATGTGATATACCCAATGATATCACTCTGGTTCAGAGCTCTAAAAGGGAGTTTGGAAGCCAGACTAAGAAGTGATTGCACAATCTCACATTTCCAAAAATTAACGACCTTTGAATGGGTCCAAACTGTCATTACTGCAACTTTCTAGAAAACGACTATGTTTTGCCAGTGCTGCAACTCCTGATCAGCTCTGGCCAATGGACTACAGACTGTGGTGCTAAGCCAGTCATCACCCCAAATGAAAGATCTTTCAAAACAAATTGCATAATTAGCCTCATGTCCATTTAAAAAATTTCCACCCCCCACCCTACAGAACACAGCTGGCCCATAGGTGAATCTGTGTCTCCCAAATTGCAATTTCTGAGACTCCAGTAAATGCCTTGTCTTACTCTTTTGCCCCTTTTGGCTTGATATTTTCAAATCAACTAGGTTTAGAGTTATTTTCAAGATAGATGTGTCAGAGACTTTTATTTTCTGGTTACACCAATAAAAAAAAGAATTTTGTTATTGGAATGGATGTCTGAATTGTCAAAAGGGGGTTGTTAAAAAGTCTCTAGTTCAGATTTTGTGAGCTGTGAGAATGTCTTTATGTTGCATTTTGGAACCCCTGTGGCTCATTCCACCTGCAATATAAGATCATATCTCAGAAAGAAGATTGAATTTACAGTAACTTTTCTCTGTAAAAATGACTGTAGCCAGAATCTCTCTCTGCCAACTCCTTGTCTTAGAGATTCAAAGAATGAATCCACAGACCACAGGAAAACAAGCAAGGGTAGATTCTATTGATGGACAGATAAGTGAAAGAAGAGGACAGAAATGGCACTGGAGGGAGGACCAAAGTGGGCACCCCACCTGGGTCTTCCGTCTAGGGGTCTAGATACTGCTCTTCCTATCCTGGAGTCCAGGGGTTTGGGGGAGATGGAATGCATGTCTGGAATATGTCCCAACTGTTTGGCACTGGGACCTATGGGCTGAAGTTAATTTTAAAACTGCCACAGTGCAGAGGAATAGAGGCCCTGTAGTCTTTGCTCCAGGCCAGCTCTACTCTGCTCCAGGAGGGAGTGGTCAGGCCATTTATTTATGAGATTATTTGTGCCTAGAGAGTGTGGTCTGTGAAGAGCCTGTTTGTCCCTAGAGATGGGGTCAGTGATGAGACTGATTACTGGGTCCCCTTAGGCCCAGAAAATGGGGGGGTCCCTGTCCAGCCCTGGGCAGGGGAACCCTGTATCATGATGACTAAAGTTTAAGAGTAAAAGGTAGGATGACATTTAAGCTTGAAAACAATACTTTGCTGCCTAATTACATTTATTTAATTGTATTATTGAAAATAGGCAAAAGGGTAAGACAATTAGGAAAATTTTCTTTTATAAAGAGTTTAATAAGCATATTATTTCTTTAAAAAAGATGAAAGTACTTGACAGCATTTTTATTTTTTTAAGTATTTTTACAAGACTTTGTAAAATGTCTTATATTTTGGAAAGTGCTCATTATCTATTTTCAAGTCCCCTTTTAAAGTGAAGATGACTCACTAGGTACATTTGTTTTTATTATTAAAAGAAAACATTTGTGGTAAAAGGCTGAGATTATATTTCTCACATTCTTTACAGTGACATCATGTGTTTTACTTTTTATGTTTTGAAGAACAAACATCTGAAGTAATAAAAAGGAGGGCAAAACAATCAGTTCTGAGGCCATTAAAGATGAGGATTCAAGGTCTCAGGGTGGACAAAGCTTTAGATACTTAAGAATAGACCAAAGCTGGAGACTCAGGCTTTTAAGAGTCATTAAGTATTTAACAGTTATTTGCCAAGAGCCTCTGGCAATTTCGCTTGCTACAAAGAACTTTGCTTCAGTAGCTCCATATAAAAACATCTTAGGAGTTTTGACTGATTTATTTAAGGTTACTTTGACTTATTTAGATCAAATGTGATACAATATCTGTGTCTAGGTTATTGTTGCAATTTATTTGATGGTACAATTTTATTACAGCTTTGAGCAGTAGAATATACAAATAAACACAGTAAGATGATGTGATATAGGAAATTGAATATGTGATATAGAAATTGTTTTATTACATTGTTTTTTCATTGGCTCATCCCTGAATTAAAAATTGATGTCAAAATGAATTAAAATTACATATTTTGGTTCTGTCTGTGAAGCAAATTGATGTGTGAGGCTGATGTTAATGTGAGCAAGAACGAGGGTGATCGTACAGTTTCTACGAGTCACTGAGTGTTCACGCTAAAGTATCACCAGTGAAATGAATGCTCAGCCAAAAGGTTCTGCCTACTTGGAAATCTCTGCCACACACACAAAAAAAAAAGGTTCAACAGAAAAAGAACAATTTGTACTTTCAAAACTGGTCGCCTTCAGGGGAAGGTTTACTAAGCCTTGGATGAGCCCTAGAGACTTCCAGAATTCTGCATAACCAATTGTCTTTTGGGGGAAATGAACTAAATACTGACATAAATAAAATTCATGTGTCAATAGAGTTCAGTATATCTTGAGTCAGAAACATAAAATACTAAGCTTAAAGAATACCTAACGATTGACTTCAGACTGAAGTTTCATTCTTAAAAAAATCACCTATGTAGTGGTCTTTGGCATTTTAATTTCCACCTGTTAGGCTTGGCAAATGCACCACTATTTTGTATTATGTAAGTATACAATCAACATATAGCATACAATCAACCGTATGCTAACATATAATATTAATATATGGTAACCAAACTTTATTTTCTATGGTTTTCATGTACAATTACATATTTTAATTAAGGTATATTTTAATTTTACTCCTATTCAAATAAAGAAATTATTTCAAAATTGGGTATGAAAACAACAAATATCTTTACTTATTTTTATTGATTGATTTTTTTTTTGAGACAGAGTTTCACTTTGTTGCCTTGGGTTGAGTACCACGGGCATCACAGCTCAAAGCAACCTCAAACTCCTGGGCTCAAGTGATTCTCTTGCCTCAGTCTCCCTAGTAGCTGCGATTATAGGTGCTTGCCACAACACCTGACTATTTTTAGAGACAGTCTCACTCAAGCTCAGGCTGTTCTCAAACTTGTGAGCTCAGGCGATGTGCCTGCTTTGGCCTTCCAGAGTGCTGGGATCATAGGCATGAGCCATTGTCCTGACCTAAAACCAGAAATACCCTGTTTTCCCGAAAATAAGACAGTGTCTTATTTTAAGGTGTGCTCCCAAAGATGCGCTAGGTCTTATTTTCAGGGGACGTCTTATCTTTCCTGTAAGTAGGTCATATTTTCAGAGAATGTCTTATTTTCAGGGAAACAGGGTATCTATCATCAACTGTCCTCTTTACCCCCACCCTTCTTTTTTTTTTTTTTTTTTTTTTTGCAGTTTTTGGCCGGGGCTGGGTTTGAACCCACCACCCCCGGCATATGGGGCCGACGCCCTACCCCTTTGAGCCACAGGTGCCACCCTTTACCCCTTTTTTCATTGAAACTTACTATTCTTCAGTTCTAAAAGTTTTAGTTTTGCTTTAAATTAGATCATTGTAATAATTAATAAAAATATTATATTTCAATAATAAAATGTTACTTCTCTAAGAAATATAGGCATAGAAATATGAACTAAGTAGATCACATTTATTATATTTGCAATTTATTGAGTTGAAAGGCTGACTAGTCTAGGTGAACCAACATAACCAGTGTTAAGGATTAGATTATTTATTCCATAGAGAAAATGGCTGGTGCCACAAACTTAGTCCCAACAGCCTGCTTTTCTTTTCTTCTTCTTTTTAAAATACTTAACATCACCCTTGTGAATATGAACCTCTAACAATATGTAATGCCTGAACTCTAGAGGAAATGGTGCTTTATTTAAGGAAGGTCATTATGTACCTTACATCACACCCACAGCAAAGGAAGGCAAATGTGAAGAATTATCAAAAGAAGAGCCAGGCTTTTTTTATTCATTGATGACATTTATGCTACTTAGGAGTTAATGTCAAAGTGTTGTGGTCTTGGGTGTCCTTCTTTTTAGCAATAACAAGTATTGCCTAGGACATTATTGAACCTGCTGGGTCAGAGTGGAGGACATTGCTCTTATTCGGGGAACAGGTGCCTGACTGCTTAGCATATAACAAGAATTTAGTGAATGATTCAAGAAATGGAAAGTAAATTCATACTTTTAGGCATTTAAAACACAATGAATGTGGGGTGGCGCCTGTGGCTCAATCGTAAGGCGCCGGCCCCCATATACCAAGGGTGGCGGGTTCAAACCCAGCCCCAGCTGAACTGCAACTGAAAAAATAGCTGGGCGTTGTGGCGGGCACCTGTAGTCCCAGCTACTCGGGAGGCTGAGGCAAGAGAATCGCTTAAGCCCAGGAGTTGGAGTTGCTGTGAGCTTTGATGCCACAGCACTTTACCGAGGGCCATAAAGTGAGACTCTGTGTCTACAAAAAAAATAAATAAATAAAATAAATAAAATAAAACACAATGCATGTGAAGCTGAACTGATTATACATCTCCAAAATCTGTCTTTGAGTAGCAGTACAAATGTCCTAGAATCTCCAGTTGGTAGGATTTCCTGATAGTTTTCAACAGATAGGAGCTCTCTGTGGATCTGCAAAGAAACAATAAATCCTAATCTAGACAGTCAAATAGGGAAAAGCAAGGTTTACTCTGAAACCACTGCAATAGAAGAAAAGAGGCAATGGTACAGATGTGGCTCAATTCCAAAACAATATGGAAAGGTGGGGATAGATAGCAAATAAACAGGTTGTAGGAAGTCTGATAGTGTATGGAAATTACTGAAAGAAATTTTAAGGCAAGGGGGATTTCTGGCTAAGCTAACCAATAGGCTTTTGCTGGAGGGAGGCAGCGGGATCAGATCTCACTTAGATGATGGTGTAGGACGAGGAATTTAATTAGATGTGGAAGGTGGTAAGATATTCATGAGGATTTGGTTAAACCAACTTAGCATGGTTTTCCTAAAATTGGGTGATGCAAAGACAAACATGGAAATCCAAAAGTCAAGCCAACCAGAGTAGAGATTCAGAGGAAACTGAAGTGTGGGGAAGGAGGGAGCTTTTGTCAGACCTGCGCCACTTTATTCTCACAGTATTGGTCTCATGATAATGACATATCATTGTAGACCAATGATTCTTAGTAGGAGGACATTTTGCCCCACTACAGGACTGTTGTAAGTACCCAAAGATGTTTTTAGTTGCCGCACACCATGTTCCTGGTATCAGTGGGACTGGGGAGTGGTCAACATCCACTAAACATCCTACAGTGAAAAGGAAAGTCTCTCACAATAAAGAATTATCTATTTCCAAATGTCAAAAAAGCTGACATTAAAATACCTTGCAGCAGATCAAGAACGGAGTCCCAGTGTCATGTTCTTAAATCTTTTCTGTGTGTGTTTCATATGAAGAATATTTTCCAAATTTTGTGCATTAGCACGAGGATGTTTAAGTCTTCTAGAGGTAGCTCATGATTTTTAAATACCATGATACCTTAAGAACAGTTACATACACAATTGAATTACTCTTTTATACAAAATTATTGTAATAAAATCTTTATAAAGAAATCTTATGTCCGTAACAGGAAGACATTTGTTTCTCCCTCATTGAAAAGTCTAAACGTAAGCAATGCAGTAGGTAGAATGGCTCCACGCCATCAATACAAGGTTTCCTAAATCTGAGACGGGTGCTCTGCAACTCTTCACTTCCATCCCATTGCAGGGGGGGAAAGGTAGGGGAGCACATTTTCATTTTCTATTAGAAGCATTAAATAACAGCCTATTCATCAGAGTCTGGAGCTAAGTCATTACCACTAAGGCTGAGAAATATTGTCTCTTAATGGAAGACCATGTGTAGAGTTAAAGTTAAGGGATTATATATTACATATTAAAAAAGGGTAGAATGATTATAGAAGTTTCAATCACTGCCCAGTGAAATGAGGTAACGTTTGAAAAACTCGGAAAAAAATGTAAAATAACTGCACAGTTTTAAGAATGTTGACTTCTGGGCTTTTCCTCCTTTTTTAACAAACTTCAATAGTATCACAGACAGATGCTGTTGAATATTTTATTTTAAGCTGCCTTTTATGCAAGTGAATGCTCTCCCCAAATTAAGAGCTTTTATTAGCACAACATGTTTAATTATGAAATTTTCTTAACCATTAGTTTGTATAGACTTATCAATACTTTCTTATGATTCACTGCTACAAAAATCACAAATGAACATCTTCTAATACCTCTATGATTCTTTTTTTTTCTTTTAAATTGTTTCAGGTTCATTGAGGGTACAAATAATTAAGTTACATATGAATATTTTCTTAAGGGTGATGTCTTAGGAATGGAACTTGTAGATCAAATGTTATGAGTAAGTGTTTTATAAAAATCTTACTGTACGTTGGCAAATTGCCTTTCAGAATGGTTATACAAATTACACTCCGCCAACAATGCATAAGGCTATATATTTGACTAAATCTTTGCCAACAGTTGTTTTATATTATAACTAAAATAAAATCATTGTCAACTCCACAGAAAATAGATTGCTTTTCCTTCTTTTTAAATTATACTTATAAGCATTAGAACTGATGTTTTAAGTGTGTTTATTGGTTTTTACTACCGTATTTTAAATATTCTTCTTTATCTTTCAGCTTCATTATTTTCTTACTGTATAATTGTAAATGCTACCTTTATTGGGCAGCACCTGTGGCTCAGTGGGTAGGGTGCTGGGCCCCCTATACTGAGGGTGGTGGGTTCAAACCCAGCCCCGGCCAAATTGCAACAAAAAAATAGCTGGGCATTGTGGTGGGCAACTGTAGTCCCAGCTACTCGGGAGGTGACAAGAGAATCAACTAAGCCCAGGAGTTGGAGGTTGCTGTGAGCTGTGTGATGCCACGGCACTCTACCGAGGGCCATAAAGTGAGACTCTGTCTCCACAAAAAAAAAAAAAAAAAAAGGAAAGAAAAAAGAAAATGCTATCTTTACTTAAAAATATTACATTTTTTTTTAGCTTAAGTCAATCAATATACCTCAAAATTAAGAACATATCTTTACACTAGTTGCCACTTAAATCCACTTTTAAAAATCTTTTTTTTCTTTTTTCTCTAATTCCTATTTCAGCAAATGAAAGTATGTATTTGGCAGTGGTTTCTTAGCTCTACTAGTCCCTCATTAGGATTCCTCTCTGCAGCCTGCCTCCCCTGTTCCCCACAAAGGATTATCCACATAGGTGTAAAACAGGGAATATCTCTGTGGAAGCCAAAAGTCAAGAGACAGAGAAACTAAATTAATTCTGTTTCAGAATGGATGATTAAGTGGTGACATTAAAATTGTGGAATGAAATCAAAGCCAGAGCAAAGCAGTATCACTTTGGGAACAAACCACTGGATACGCTCATGGACAAGCTCAATTTGCCTTCACAAGATATGAGGTAGATGGAGTTTGAATGAAACAGATGGCTTCAGACTTTATGGAATGCGAAAAGAAATACGTCCTTAGGTCATAACTATCAGAAATAGGTGTTGTGGTTTTAATGAGAGTCATTTATGTTTACCGTTTGTGCCAAATCGTTTCTCCTTTCTAAGGTGAGGTAAACCGACAATGTTCTCGGTGGTTTATAGCCGGTGATGAATCCTGCACACCTTCTACACATGACAATAGAGTCATATGCTCAGAGTAAGAACAATTTCACAGACAATTATGATATTATAAACCCCTTTACTGTTATCTCATTTATGCTCATTCGTCACTTGGGGCTCTTTAAGAAATACTTTTTGTTGGACACTATTTGTATGCGATTTGCCATAGTTTAACATAGTGAATTGCCCATCAACTTTATGTCCAGCCTGCATAAAATAATCTCCTGATGAAGTGACATTTATGGAAACTTTAATTCATGCAAAGTCTGACCCAGTGGAGGCATATTCAGAATTAAAAGAGTCATCTTTAAGTAAATTACTTGTTAAAAACTACAAAAATTCATATGTAAAAATATTATTTTAACAATAATGACAAGGATAAAATAAATTCATTTTCATTTAGCATATTATGAAAGTAATAGTATTTAGTAAATGCATATAAATTTCAGGTCATTTTCTATCATTTTTATAGATGCTTTTAAAGGACAGTTTACATTCAGAACAAATCTGAGAGTAAAGTACAAAGATATCCCATATTCCTCCTGCCCTAACACACGTATACCCTCCCTCGTTATCAACGTCCTCCACCAGAATGGTACATTTGTTATAACTGATGTACTTGCATTTATATGCCATTATGATTTAGAGTCCATAGGATTCATTCTTGGTGTTGTACAGTCTATAGGTTTGGAAAAATGTATACTGAAAAGTATCTACCACTATCATACCACACAGAGTAATTTCACTGCTCTAAATTTCCTCTGTGCTCAGCCAATTATTTTTTCCCTTCTTGCTAAGCCAAGGCAACCACTGAACTTTTAAAACTCTTTTAAAATCCAACAATACAAAAACAACATACCTGATTTTAAAATGGAGCGAAGGCCTTAACTAACATCTCCCCAAAGATACACTGATGGCAAATAAGCTTATAGAAATGTATTTCCCACCATGAGTCAGGAAAAAATTGCAAATTAAAAGTATAACAGATACAATGGACAAAATCCATTACACTCACATCACCAAATGGTGGTGAAGATGTGGAGAAACTAGAATTCTCATTTGTTGCTGTTTGGGCTGCAAAATGGTATAGCCACTTTGGAAGAGAGTTCGACAGTTTCTTACAAAAGTAAGCAGTAATAATGTCACCATAAGATCTAGAAACTGCACACCTTAGTATCTACCCAAAGGAACGGAAAACTTATGTCTACACAAAAACCTTTCACAAAGACATTATGGCAGCTTTATTCATACTTGCCAAAACTGGGAAGAACCTAGATGCCCCTTCGTAGGTGTCTGTGTAAAAAAAAAACTGCAGTCTAGGGCGGCGCCTGTGGCTCAGTCAGTAAGGCACCGGCCCCATATACCTAGGGTGGTGGGTTCAAACCCGGCCCCAGCCAAACTGCAACCAAAAATAGCAGGGCGTTGTGGTGGGCGTCTGTAGTCCCACCTACTCGGGAGGCTGAGGCAAGAGAATCGCTTAAGCCCAGGAGTTGGAGTTTGCTGTGAGCTGTGTGAGGCCACGTCACTCTACCGAGGGCCATAAAGTGAGACTCTGTCTCTACAAAAAAAACAAACAACAAAAAAAAACAACTGTGGTCTATCCCTGGTGGTCTGTTTGTGGAGGTCTATCCATGGTGGTCTGTCCATGGAGGTCTATCCATGGTGGTCTATCCGTGGAGGTCTATCCATGGAGGTCTATCCATGGTGGTTTATCTGTGGAAGTCTATCTTTGGAAGGCTATCTGTGGTGGTCTATCTGTGGAGGTCTATTCATGGAGTTCTATTTGTGGTATCTATCCATGGAGGTCTATCGGCAGAGGTCTATCCATGGAGGTCTATCTGTGGTGGTCTATCTGTGGAGATCTGTCCATGGAGGTCTATCTGTGGAGGTCTATCCATGGTGGTCTATCTGTGGATGTCTATCTTTGGAAGGCCATCTGCGGTGGTCTATCTGTGGAGGTCTATCCACAGAGCTCTATCTGTGGTGTCTATCCACAGTGGTCTATCCGTGGAGGTTTGTCTGTGGAGGTCTATCTGTGGTGTCTATCCATGGTGGTCTATCCGTGGTGGTCTCTCCATGGTGGTCTATCCACAGTGGTCTATCTGTTCTATTACTCAGACCCTAAAAGTAATGAGTTATCAATCCATAAAAAGTCATGCAGGAAACTTCAGTGTAAGTGAAAAAAGCCAAACAGACAATGTTATATTCTGTATGATTATAAAAAAATGACAATTTAGGAAAAGACTTTCTATGTTGAGAGAAAGACACTGACATTCTAGTACCCCTTAATTTGAATTGGTATTGTGTAAAAACTCAACCAAATATATATGTGTAGGTTGACTTTTGGATTCTCTATTCTTTTCCTTTGATTAATGTATTCTTTGCCAATAGCTCAACTAGTGTAACATAGCAATCAGTCCTAAAGTCACATTGTTGTAATTTTTTCCAATTTTATTATTCTTTTTTTAAAGAAGTTCTATTGTCTAGTCTAGGTCCTCTGCATTCCATAGAGAGCTGTGAAATTAGCTCCTTAAACGCTACAAAAAGACTTGAGAGAATCTGAACTGTGGTTTAGGTGCATCTATAGATCAACACAAGTAAAATAACATCTGTGGTGCATATTACAGGGGTATTTGCGAAACTTGGTAAATGTAGAATGTAAATGTTTTGGCACAGTAACTGAGATAACGCCGGAAAGGCTATGTTAACCACTGTGATAAAAATGTGTCAAATGGTTTATGAAGTGATTGTATGATGCCCCATAATCATATCATTGTATACAGTTATGATTTAATAAAAAAAATTAAAAAAAAAAGATACTGAATCTTTCATGCTTCAAAAGAGACTTAGCAATCTTCAAATAAATGTATTTCTAAATGTTATCATATTATTGTATATTGTAAATGTAATCTTTTTTTTTTTATTTTTTTTTTTGTAGAGACAGAGTCTCACTTTATAGCCCTCGGTAGAGTACCGTGGCCTCACACAGCTCACAGCAACCTCCAACTCCTGGGCTTAAGCGATTCTCTTGCCTCAGCCTCCCGAGTAGCTGGGACTACAAGCGCCCGCCACAACGCCCGGCTATTTTTTGGTTGCAGTTTGGCCGGGGCCGGATTTGAACCCGCCACCCTCGGTATATGGGGCCGGCGCCTTACTGACTGAGCCACAGGCGCCGCCCATCTTTTTTGTTTTAGAAATACAATTGAGTCATAGTATATAACTTTTCAATCTAATTTCACGTTGACAGAACAATTGCAAGGATTATAGAAAGAAGTGTTTATCCAGAGTCATCAACGCCTTTCGTTTTCCCTCCTGTGCTTTATGACCCTGTTATTTTTCTGAAATGTTTGGGATTAAGTAGGAAATATCTTGCTGCTTTATCCTTAGATAACTGAGTGTGTACTTCCTTAGTACAAAGCCATTTCATACAAGATGGCAGTGTAATTATTAAAAGTGGAAATTATACCATAAATATAATACTCATATGTACCATCAGTCCATGCACACATTGTGTTAATTGTCTCATTAACGTCCCTAATGGCTCCTTATTTTCCTAGTCTGGGACCATACCTTGTATTTTGTGGCTGAATCTTTCCAATCTCATTGGAAGTATCTGTCTTTTCTTGATCTTGACATATGAACCATATGTAGAGTGGCTGCCAATTTGATTTTCGTTTCATAATTCCTTATGATTGAATTTAGGCTATCTTTTTTGACAGAAAGACTACAGGAATGATATCATATTTTTCTCAAGGTGTAATAGTATAAGGAAACAAATGACATTTACTTGACACTACATTACATGCATATGACTAAAATTAGACCACCTACTTAAGATTGTGTTTACCGAGTTTCCTCTATGTAAATATTTCTCCCTCCCTCCCCCACCCCGTGATAGATACATTTTGTTGAGAGGTATTTCCAGACTCTAAGTATGAGATAAAGATGAGCTATTTAAAGATACAGCTATTTTACACTTAAAAGCATGTGAACATCCAACTCTTCATTAAATACTCACTAACTAGTTGTAGCATCCACTGATCTCTTTCTAAATCCATTATTCTCTTCGACATTTTAAATTGATGCATTTTGTATTATTTCCTATCATTTATGCTTTTATATTCAATGGTTTGACAGATTTTTATTTTATCTATTGGATTATAAATCATTATGATATTTATTTATTTTACTTTCCCAGTCACCCCTGGTTTGTCCGAGGAGTCCTTCAGGCTGGTTCTCACATTCTTCACTCTTTGAGTAATTATTGTAGTTTTTTAATAACATAGTTTTCCAAGTTCATTTCATACTTCCCTGACCAGCTCTGAAACCAGGCTTTTCTCTGATTATTTTAGTTAATTTTTGTGAAAAATTGAATTAAAAAAATCACAATCTGAGTATCTGTGGACTCATAGTTAACGGCCTATGCCTTTTTCTGTGTCTCTGCTGTGAAATGCTATAGATGCACAATATGTGGCTGTTTTAATTTAAGTATCATTTAATAACAAGTAATATTATTTAAAATCTGTTTCCTTGTCATACTAGCCACATTTCAAACATTGTCAGGACACAGTGAAGAGCACAGACAGAGAACATTCTGTCGTCACAGAAAACTCAATTAGGTAATCTGTCCTAGCATCACTCAGTGAAAAAAAAGGTAAAAAATATACATTTATAATGTACAGACATACAGGGTGAGTGTCTCCACTAAAAAAGTCTGAAATCTAAAATGCTCCCAAATCTGAAACTTTTCAGTGACCAATTCCTCTTCTGACCTTTCAATATATACAAACTTCATTTCATGCACAGAATTAGGTTAAAAATGTATAAATATCTCTGAGCATGTTTATTAAATATATATGACACATCATAAACATTTAGAATCGGGTCTCCTCTCCAAGATACCTGATGACGTATATGCAAATCTTTCAAAAGTTAAAAAATTCTGAAATATGACCACTTCTAGTCCCAATCATTTCAGATAAGAAATCCTCAACCTGCACATAATTTAATACATGTGGAACTATGATTTCAGAGTTCTTGCTAATACCTTAATTACAGGGAGCATTCTTCTATCTTTTCCCCTTTCAAAAGATCTAATTCCCTATCTAAAAGTGAACATCCTTTTTATTATTCTCTTTCAAATTTGTTGAAACATGAAAGTAACAGAAACTAGTTCAGGATTTCTAACTTGTATCCCAGCAAAGAAACAACCTATTAACAGGAATTCCATATTTTTAAAAGTTTTGAAATAGGGTGGTGCCTGTGGCTGAAAGGAGTAGGGCGCCAGCCCCTTATGCTGGAGATGGTGGGTTCAAACCCAGCCCCAGCCAAAAACTGCCAAAAAAAAAAATGTTTTGAAATAAAAAGTTGCATATAGTGGGCTTCTGGTTCTAGCCGATATAGTGTAAGCTCGCTGTAGGCTGTCTTATCTGCTGATAAATTAAATGTTAAAAATAGCAGTGCTACAACTAAAAGCTCTGGTGGCAAATTAATCTGAAGACGCAGAGTAAAGAAAAGAAGGCAGCTGGTGGACGAAGGCAGAACTTAAAGAAGTGATCTGTATGACAACGTTTCGTTTTTACCTCGTGACTTTTCCCTGAGTGTGGTTTCCAGTGGCTAAAACGCTGGGGATAACTGTTCTTGGCTGTTGAGCCTATCACAGAGCTGTCTGACAGTAGCAGTGTGACTGACTTTGACTAAAACTCTGAGACAATCCTTAGAGATTTAACTAGAGGACTTGTAAACATGGACCCCTGTGGGACACAATGTGTGGGAGTGCACCACAAAGGACTAGAAAGCTGGAAAGGAAACCCTCTAATGAAAGCAGATAAGACCAGGCCTATCTCTAAGGAAAGCACATGTGCAATCAGCATGCATTAAAACAGTAAAGGTATGAGAGATGGGTTCAGATTTACATCACTGCCAATTCTCCAAGTGATCCCTGAGTGGTATTTGTACTGGGTAGGTCCAAAGCAGTGGAATATATGGGAGAAAGAGGCTGGGTTCAGTGGCTCACATCTGTAATCTCAGCACTCTGGGAGGCAATGCGGATGGATTGCCTGAGCTCACAGGTTAGAGACAGGCCTGAGCCAGAGGGAGACCACATCTCTAAAAATAGCCAAGCATTATGGTGGGCACCTGTTGTCTCAGCTACTCAGGAGGCTGAGGCAAGAGTATCACTTAAGCCCAAGAGTTTGAGGTTGCTGTGAGCTAGGATGCCACAGCACTCTACCCAGGGTGACAAAGTGAGACTCTGTCTTAAATACAAAGCAAAAACAAACAAACAAACAAAAAATAAATGTGTGAAAGAGTAACTCAGAAGACAGAATTTACAATCTAAAAATGAACCATATTGAGTGCCTGCCAAAACAAATAGTAAAACAAAAGAAAACAAAATTCCATGCAATATAGTGTCAAGAACCAGAGTTTGGACAACACAATGTTTAAGTTGTCCAGGTAATAATAATAATTACTCACTATATACTAATTTGAAACCTGTGGACACTTCTCAAGGGAAAGATAATCAATAATTGAGGTTCTGAGATGGTTCATCAATTAGAATTATCAGATGAAGACTTTAAAGTAGCTATTATAACTATGTTACATTAGGTGAAAGTAATTACATTGAAACAAATGGCAAGATGGAAATTTTAGAACTAAGTGATACAAATTCTGAAATAAAAAAAATAATCTCTTTAAAGAAAAATTAAAAGAAATTACCCAATTTATAGAGCTGATAAAAATAAATAGAGCCCTAGAGACTTTGAAACAATTATTAAAAGATCTAATATTTTTGCCATTGAAGTCTGTCAGGAGAGGAGAAAAACTAGGATCAGGGATATATTTAAAGAAATAATTGCCTGAAATTTTCCAAATTTGATGGAAGACATCATTTACACATCCAAGAAGCTAAGCACATCCCACACAGATTAAACTAAAAAAAAAAAAAAAAAAATCATACTCAGAAGCACCACAATTAACTTGCTGATGAGGTTCAGGAAAAGCTACTTCAAAACATGACATTTTGGAATTTAGAAAATAGAAGCAGGAAGCCATTCTCGCCTTCCTTCCTCCTCCTCCTCTGAAAGGTTCCTGATCATTCTCTGACAGTTTTCTTCACTTTTCCCTCAAACAGCCTCATGTGACAAGTGTCACTTAGGGATGCCCATAAGAAATACATTTATCCTGGCTTGAATATATTTTCTTAAATTCTAGTTAGTTAGTTATTTAATTATTGCTCAAATACAATAGCATAAACCTACAACTTACATTTTTATTTAAAAATATACCTTGGAAACCTCTAAATAACGCACAGCAGCACTGAGTTCATTTACATTTCTAACTGGTGTACACATATGCTATACACAGATAATATTTATTAACAAGTTCATTCAATCATATACAGACATACAAATACCCCATACAAATTGTGTATGTACAGAAAATAATACAAATTGTCATGGTTTGCCTTATAAAAAGCGAGGTCATATGATGCATGTTTCATTGTGCTTTGCATTTTTCCCTCCATGAGGAATCACATTTATTTAGTCAATGGTATATAATGTACTGAAGTGTTGAATAGCTCCATGATGTTCCATGTTCTACCATCACTGATTAAACCGTTATTTTAGTAATGTGCATTTATTTTCCCCTAGTTTTTGGCCACTAAAAATAGCACTGCAACCCATTTTTTTGCATATAAATCTTTACATACCAGTATTTTTAATTGCTCGAGACTGAGAGATCATAGACCCCAAAAAAGAAAGATAATTCTGAACGGAAGGAATCGGAGTCCCGGCGTGGGCAACGTGGCCTTTATTTCCACTCGGGTGCAAGCAAGCTGAGTCCGAGAAAGGAGTCAGCCTGTGGGTTAAGGTAGATGAGAATTTAAAGCATGGGAGGGTTAAGGATTGCTATATTCAGTCTTTCCTGGTGGGACAGTTCTATTTGGGCAAGTTGGTTCTATCTGGGTGGATCCTACATGGACCTTATCAGAAACAAAGTCCCATCTGTGAATTATGTGAGCCAAAGACTTTGTGAAAACTAAAACTCAATCATGTTGGTAGATTGCTACCTATATAGTTTCTACCAGTAATCTGTGTGAAAATATATAATTTTCTCATTTATTCTAATGACTATCATTTCTGATATCTAATAGGCATATAAAATATTATGTCATTATTCCCTAGTAGATTATTTCATTGACCACTAGCAAATATAAAAGTCCTTTCAGATTTGTTGGACATATTTATTTAATTTTCAGAAAATTTTCTATTTGTGTTATTTGACTGGTTTTCCATTTATTTATATATTTTTCGATACTTATGGATGTTGAGCTTTTATCTTTGTGGTAAAAAATTGTTTACAACTTGATTATTTGTCTATTAATATGATATATGCACTATTAACTAGTTCAGTTTTACTACTTTTCAAAAATTAATATTTGCTTTATATTTATGGTATAATTCCTTTCCTGTCAGTAGGTCATGTTCTGTTTTTCCTAGTCTTATTAATATTACTTATATTGAAAATACTGACATGAGGCCAGTAGATATCTAATTCACACCCACATAGGAGGAAAACTCATTACAAGTCAAGGTGGAGAAGGAGGAATAAGGAAGGGGGTTGGGGTGCTCCCACAGAATGGGCACTGTGTAGGCGTGTAGGGCACACCTTTTGGGTACAGGACATAACTACAAGAGGAACTCTACTTAACACATTCAAATATTGTGATTTGATTGTTTGTACGCTTACATTTACCTGAAATAAAAAATTATTCATGCTTAATTTGTTATCATTCTTTCATATTATGAGAATTTCTTTTAGTGGATTTTCATTTGATTACTGAACTAGTTAGATTCCATAAAATTTTACACAAGTACCTTTGTATTTGCAATTCGAAATGTTTTATAATTTCACTTTAGACTCATATGCTGATAAAAAAAGTGTCATTCTAACATATATATGTAAAATATACTTGCTTGTAATTATGTGAATTTTTATTGTGAAATTTAAATATTTTATTTAGTAATATAAAATTGTAATATAAGAGAATGAAGATATAATGTTTGGCATTTTGGGGATTAGAATTTTGGCTTCATGTAATATTTATTTTTAAAACAGAAGAGATTCCTCCTGTTAAGGTATAAATTTCAAGATCTGTAAATCCTAATTTATTATCTATGAAATTTACATAGCAATCCCCTTATATTTTAACTTTCTGATGTCAAGGTCGTCAGAAAATTGATATCCAAAGTTCTGTCAAAATTTACTTATGGATTAACTTTGTTTGCTTTATATATATGATGATACATTTTTGCTGTAAAAATAGATGATATTCTTTATATTTTTTAAAAATTTCTCTGCTTTTATTTATTCAGGGTTAATAAGTATTGGCTTTGGAATCCCTTATTTGCCTTACTAAATATTTATTTGTTAGTCCCAGTAATAAATTGTTTTTATATGAATTTCTGTCAGTCTTTGGCATATCTTTTTTTTTTTCGTGGACTCATGGATTATTATTATCCATAGATAAGTTTATCTGACAGCCAGTTTTCATAAGGATGACTTGTTCAAGTCAACTCAGGTAACATATTTTATTACATATTTGGTCTTTATCTAAGCTGTCATTTTTTTTTTCTGTGTTGATAAATGGACTCAGTTTATTTTTTGAGATTTTTAGATTTATTCCATTGAATGATTTTTTTTTACTTTTTTCTGAACAATTAACATTATAACATATAATACCTAAATGCATCCACTTCATAATTTACTTCATTTGGCATTATTCCCCAGTATTGAAAGATGGGCCCATTAACGCACTTATGCTTTGTCACCTATGCTCCCTGGTCTACTGTTATTATGTATATTTTATATGTTCAATGTTCAGAACACTTATATTCTTAACTGTACTCATAATTCTCAGAGATTTTTATACTTCTTTATTTATAGAGTGTTTGCATGTATATTTAATTAACAGATACACTGCACGTAGGTTCAATTAAATCTTTATTTTTTTGAATCTTTTAAAATTTACATTTGAAGTACAAGATATTCGAATATAATAGTCTCAGAGTTTCACTCTTTTTCATTGAACTTTGCCTCTTTTACCATCAAATATTTATATATGAAAGCATGAAGACCAATTTTACCTCCAATGAATGTCATGCTTTTTACTGCATAGATATCAATGCATTTTTTTGTTTATTTCTAAATTTTTATTTAGAATAAAACACATTAAAAATCTTTATCATCTTAATTTCAATTTTGCTTTCTAAAACTATAAATAAGGATGAGCAATTTTATAATCTATTATTTCCAAAGATCATGACTAATTTCAAATGCAAGGTCAATGATCTATGGCTTTAGAAAGTGACATCATATCAATTAAGAGAGAATGGAGCTAGTAATAAGAACAAACTCAGCCAATAAATATTTAAATATCTGTATTTTAAAAATCTGTCATGGGATCGGCGCCTGTAGCTCAGCAGCTAGGGCACCAGCTACATACACCGGAGCTGGCCGGTTCGAATCTAGTCCAGGCCCGCCAAACAACAATGACAACTACAACCAAAAAATAGCCTGGCATTGTTGCAGATGCCCGTAGTTCCCGCTACTTGACAGGCTGAGGCAAAAGAATCACTGAAGCCCAAGAACCTGAGGTTGCCGTGAGCTGTGACGCCACAGCACTCTAACAAGGGTGACATAGTGAAACTGTCTCAAAACAAACAAACAAAAACTCCCATACTGTATAAGTGGGTTAGTAGCTTGAGAAAATTAGTTTTGTTACTCACAAATGCTTTTGACCTTTACTTCATGTTTGTTATATTACAGATCTATGGTGGTAGCCGAGGCTCCAGGTATAATACGAAAATTCTAATATGAAGAAATCAAGGTGCCAACAATATCTTTCTCTTTTATCAGAATAAGACAAGAAAACAAAGAAAAGATAACTGCAGCATATTTCTGATATGCTACGTTTAAAATTATAACGAATGTCAACCTTTGCACGTAAGAGAGATGATGAAGGTGAACATTTCCATCTTATGGACCCTGGGGAGGCGGGCAGAGGGAGAACATTGCTCAAAACAAACATTGTGGTCAGCTGAAGAAAATACTACCTTCCTCATCAGCTTTCTTTTCTGGACAATTTGGATAGTTAACATTTTCTAGCATGTCTCAGTTTTCACAATTCCTCATCATTGATGACAGTAATGGTGATTGGGCTGTATGTTTATTTTATATTACTAAATACTTATACTGTAATATGAACAGTTTTATATCATTTAGACACATAGATTCTTAAGCATTAGATGCTGGTATCCTGATGTAGAGATTACCTCAATGGGGCCCAGAAATGTTAAATTCTTCACCTAATATACAGAATTAATGCCAGAGGAATTGTGATTCAATTATCAGTTCATATCTAAGATTTCAAAGACCAGAGTACTGATTTTATGGAGGTGATCCAATAAAGTGTTGTTTCAAAAGCATGGCATTGGCCAGGTGCGGCATCTCATGCCTGTAATTCCAGCATTCTGGGAGGCCGAGCAGGGTGGGTTGCCTGAACTCACAGGTTTGAGACCAGTCTGAGTCAGCGCCAGACCTCGTCTCTAAAAATAGCCAGGCGTTGTGATGGGTGCCTGAAGTCCCAGCTACTCCAGAGGCTGAGGCAAAAGTTTCACTTGAGTCCAAGAGTTTGAGGTTGCTGTGAACTGTGATGCCACAGCCTCTACCAAGGGTGACAAAGTGAGACTCTATCTCCAAAAAATAAAAAATAAAAACAGAGTAATAATTATAATTTGGTTGAAAAAGACCTTTATATACTACCACCACTTCCGTATGTGACTACTACCCTAACATAACATTAAACATACTCCAATAACACAAAATTGTCAGCTTGCTTTCATGGTGATTCTTGTTTAAAATAAACAATAAGTTTAAGTCTCAACCTTAACTTTTACAATTTTCACAATTTATAATGTTTTCATTACTGGACAAATTCTGAACTTGAGACCCATCTTTATATGTATCTACACTGTTTACTTTCTCTGAAGGCTTGCTACGTACAGTGAAGGTGAATTTACCTTTTACACTGTGAACCCTCCAGTGGGAGGGGAAGTGGGAGCATAGATGAAAATCCCTCATGGGAAAAAAAAACTTTGGAACAGAGGATAAAAGAAAGTGAGCAACCCCAGGTTGCGCCCTTCCCAGGTAACCATCTGTATAACACAGGTTGGACAGATAGTAAATAGTTTTACTTTCTGGAGACCATATGGTCCCCTGCTGTTATTATTCAACTCTGCTTATTTTAGCCATTGACAATGGGTATAATTGTTTTATAAATAAAACTTTATTTGGCTCAGCGCCTGTGGCTCAAGTGGCTAAGGCACCAGCCACATACACCTGAGCTGGAGGATTTGAATCCAGCCCAGGACCACCAAACAACAATGACGGCTGCAAACAAAAAATAGCCGGGCATTGTGGTGGGCATCTGTAGTTGCAGCTACTTGGGAGGTGGAGGCAGGAGAATTGCTTGAGCCCAGGAGTTGAAGGTTGCTGTGAGTTGCAATTACTTGAGGCTCTGTCTCAAAAAAAAAAAAACAACAAATTTATTTATAAAAATGGATTGAGTTTGGCCCATGGGCCATAACCGGCGTCTGCTGGCATAAATCATCTGCTTCCACCCACTTTCCCTAAGAAGGCTGTTAGGTTGTCAGTTAAACAGCAATTTGGACCACCATGTGGGTAACTATGGTCTAGTGCAGGAGTGAAACTTGGCTTTAACAGTGTTTATTGATAAATTTGAAGCAAGGGTTCTCTCTTAACTGCCTGAATTCATCTGTATACCTAATTTTATTTGCTAGGATTTTTGAAGTTGAGGAAAGTTTTCATTGAAAGAGAAAAGGAAGGTACAAGGCCAGTTGAAAAGGTGTTCTTTTTCAAGGTTATCACGTAAAACATCAACTTGGGCTCCACGCAGGCAACTTCCTTTTTTGTCCTACCCCACTGTAAACAAGTGTGAGAGCACTTTTGTGCTAATTGTTGGTTTGCTTTGAGTGAAAGGGTGAGATTAATACTCAAGTATTCTGAAGTAATTTTATGTGGCATAAATAGGATAACAAATAATTAGTGTGTACAGTCTTCCTTTTTTAATATATAAATTTCTATTTCCCATCTGTTTTCTACTATTCTCATCATAAGCATTTTTCTTTCCCCATGACTTTAAAGCTGCTTTAAGTTTATCCTTCCCCACCACATTCTCATTCTTTCTTTTAAAAAATATTATTATTTGATTATTACATTCATTTAATAAATATGAGTGGTTACTATGCTCAAATACACAACATTTGATACTAATACTTAATCATCCTACATCTGGTTTTCCAATTAGTGCATGTTGAAACTTACTCAGAATTGATAATAATTTGTCAACAAATGCCATGCTTTGACATAATTTTGGAAAAATATTATCCATGTGATTTTTGGTTATGAGTTATATCATGAAATAATACAAATGAATACACACAGTTTAAAACCAAAGAATGTAAAAGGTACAGCAATCTTGAAATTAATCTTTTTCAGATTCCTAATTTTTTAAAAAGTATTTTTTTCAAGGAAGCAGAGTTAAAATTATGACTCTGTTTTAGGTAAAGTGGTGATGTTTTCACATTTACCAATATAGTTATTATTTTTCTGTAAAAATATGATTCCTCTCCCACACATATCTAGAAAAAATGGCATTGACAGTGAAAAGATGGGTGTTCAAATGTAGTTCCATTTCTGTTTGTATTAGAAATAGATATTATCTTTTCTACACAATATTCATGTAATTTGCTAAATTTTATCTGATTTTTCTCAGGACTAATATGGTTTGTGAGTTGTTGATTATAATAGAGGTTAACTATGTGTGACCTTTTGTTTCTAAGTCTTAATTTCTCATTTCAAAATTGCTTCCTTTGAGGTTTCTATTTTAAAGGAATGAAGAAATGTATTATCACAGAACAGACATTTCGAAGTTCTTAATCCTCAGTATGACACATAACTTTGTTGATCCTGCAGGATTTTTTCTGAGAAATTGCTTGCTTTTTTTTTTGTTTTTTTTTTTTAATGAGGACTCAATTTTCAGTGTCTCCAATTCCTCCTTGAGGCTTGAAGCATGCATGCAATTATGCTAATGGAACCATCAAGTTCCCGTTGCTAAGAGAAAGCAGGCGATATCTCAAGCCACAATGAGTTGACCTCCCCAGAATAAAAAAGTGAGGGTATTTTTTCTCATATTTTCCAAATTAATTAGCAAGGATGGCAAGTCTCATAAGTTTGATTTAAACCAAATGATAAAGTAAATTCTACTCTAATCAATCTTCATATATTCCTTAACAGAATGGGATATATTGCTTTTGTGCTGTAGCATGTAATATAAAGGAGAGAACATATGGCACCTTGTTAAATGCAGTCCCTGGTGAGCTCCCTTAATGGTCGCAGAGGTTATTTACAGCAATAGCAAACAATGAGGACTTTCTCTTCTAGCAGCAGGGCGGCGTACAGAGATTTTGAAAGCTGTCTGCTGCTTCATTTTATTATCTTCTTTATAAAACATTGTCAATGGATTATGCTAACAGTAGTCAAATTTTTGGTTTGGCTTTGTTTATAAATAAGAAGCGTTTTAAAAAATGTCACTCTGTAAATAATTGATTGATGATCAAAAACAAAAGCTTACTTTTTTTTTAATTTTCACTTTATCTAAGTGTCCTTAAAAAGCATTCAGATCTATAATTAGACAGTGGAATGGAAGTGAGTTGGTGAACATCGAGTTGGACAATTCAATCTCAATTATCTAATGGTTCCCCTTCAAGTCTGTCCTATCAGGAAATATTCTATTTATACACTGCTACAGCGGACTCCACCGTCCACATCCTGGCACAAGGTAAAGTGAAAGTCACCAGAATATGGGGAAGAACAAGCTCTTCCTTCAGGAGTGAGAGGGCGTTAGAGGGAAACAAATTCATAAATCACATAAATCACAGATGTATCTAAATTGTTATGAGAGTTCAGAGGTGAGAAAGAGCATGACTATTTGGAAACGTGGATGCACAGACCTTTATGCTCGGCTTATAAGCGATCACAGCTCAAGAATGAATTCTTTGTCACCTTTGAAAGAATAGGAGACTGTGGTACAGGGATAGTATTGACCATACCGTCATCTTCCACATCATCATCAATGTTCTAAGAGTTTTCAACCTTGGGACGAAGGCTAAATAGCCAAATCTTAGATACACTGCAGTCAAATTTACATTAAAATAGTCACAACCCAAAGAGTTTTTTTTGTTTGTTTTTCAATATTTGCTTACGTAGGACACCAGACCATACAAAAAGAAAACATCGGTGGGGTCAGTTTGTAACCCCCCATTCATATGCAACGTAACATTTATATTAGTGAGTTTAGATTTTATTAATTTGTAGGGCAAAATACCTATATTTATCTCTCTTATTTCTTTATCATAAAGCAATGCACAAGTGAAAGATGTTCTAGTTAAATTTTCTTAATTACCCCCCAAATAAGGAATGTGTTAACACGATTAAATAAATAGATACAGGATACCACAGAGATTTCAGGGCAGTAAATTAGGCCAAGTCATCATTCCTCCATGACCTGGTAGCCCTGATTATGACTAAAATTAGGAATGTTTTGGGGAAACTCTACTTCTTAAAAGCTGTGTTTTTGATATTTTAAACAGGTATAATCATTACTTTACAGACCCTTCCATGGGGGATGAAGCCTGTAACTCGGAACCTCATGTGTTAGCAACTTCTCTAACCAAATGAGCTATTTGTATCATTCCAAAAACAGGTGTGGGATGTTACAAGAGACATTGAAACAAGAAGACACTCACAAAAAAAAAAAAAAAAAAAGTCACGTTTTCAGAGCTGAAAATAAACTTGAGAATTAATTACAAACTTCAGAGATTTCTTAAATCTATTACTTTAGCATTTTTATACAAAAATAGTAACAAACTTTGTAGCTTAGTTTTCTAATCTATACAATGAGGATAATAGCATTGTATCACAAAGTTTTTAAATGATTGAATAACTGCAGTTCAAGTTACTCAACAAATATTAGCTGTTATTAGTTGAGTTACACAGATCAAAATGATGACAATGTTCCGATTAGTTGAGAAAATTACAATCATAATAAAAAAAGGACCCAGTAGGAATTTTTAGAAATAATTCGTCCTACAAAAGGGATAGTACCTGTGGCTCAGTGAGTGGGGTGTTGACCCCATATGCAGAGGGTAGTGGGTTCAAACCCGGCCCAGGCCAAACTACAACAAAAAATAGCCGGGCGTTGTGGCAGGCACCTGTGGTCCCAGCTACTGGGGAGGCTGAGGTAAGAGAATCACCTAAGCCCAGGAGCTGAAAGTAGCTGTGAGCTGTGATGGCACAGCACCCTACCAAGGGCAATAAAGTGAGACTCTGTCTCTCAAAAAAAAAAGGGGGGGGGATAGTATTATGTGTGTCTATGGCTATTTAAATTAGTGAATATGCTAGAATATTTTTTTATAAAGTACTTTTCAAAAATTCAAATTAAATGGCTTTCAATTTCTCATTGTAAACATGAGATTCACCTGTATAATGAAAAATTCATGTAGATCTGTGGGTTTTAATATTCAAATATTAGAACTGTAGACAAGTGAACACATTTTAAAAACTCTGACACAAGGAATAAAAATTGTTTCTGCTACTGTTCTTAAGTCAGGACACACTTCTGTCCACTCTTCACGGGTCCTTGTTGAGAGCAACCAATTTTTCTGGCGATTTTAGTGCTGAAATCACCAGATAAAAGAAAGAAGTCGATGAGGCCATGGCAGATTTCATGCTAAGTATCCAAATGTTCTTCCTTGCTGCTTCCCTCAACCGATTCTGAATTGGGGAGAGGTGACATCTCTACCCCCAAAGCTGTTTTTGAACCACCTGTCACTTCTCTTAATAGGAGTAATAATAATAATTGCAGTGCAACAGCTGTTATTTACCACAGCTTGCAGTGCTAATCTCTTGTATATAGTACTTTTCATTTAATCCTCACAGTATGTTGAGTTAGATGTGATGGTTACTATTTTACTAATGAGGATCCTAAGGTTCGTAAAAATTAAGTGACTTACCCAAAGTCCCATAAGAAGTAATTGTCAGAGTTATAATTTCAGGTTTGTCAATCAATAAAGCCTTTGCTCTCACCCACTGCATAATGCTACTGTGGCTGCAAAGCGCACTGAGTAGCGGGGACTATGATACATCAGTTCCTTTCATCTCTGGGACTAACCGAAGACATGGATTAAACTAAAACAGGCTTGATGTGGGAGTCGCCTGCTGTTTAATCTCTTCTGTTTAATTTAACTAGAAAATGTGCAATCGATGTTTAGAAATAGTTCACATTTTTATTCTCATAATGGCATTGATATTATTAAAACGTAAATGATTTAATGGATTATAAAAGATAAGTATAAAACATGTAGTATATTATATAAAGACTGAAAGTAAAAATTAAATGAAAAAGGGAATACATTGCAATCTTACTACAATTACAAACTATACCATCAAAAAGTGGGCAAAAGACAAGAAGAGAAGTTTTTCAGAAGAAGATAGACAAATGGCAGTGTTTCGATGGGGATGGCATTGAATCTATAAAACACTTTGGGTAGTGTAGACATTTTGGCAATATTGATTCTCCTGATTTATGAGCCTGACATGTTTTCCCATTTGTTTACTGTGTGTGTATGTCTTTCCTCATTGATTTGTAGTTTTCTTTGTAGAGATCTTCCACCTCATTGGTTACATATATTCCTAGATATTTTATTTTCATTGTAGCTTCTGTGAAAGGCATTGCCACGGGAGCAGCAGAATTGTGGAAGATGATGTTGGAAAGGCTCTTCTAGAGAGGGACAGATGGGGTGGGCCACACCAGGCTGTATGTCTGGCCTCTTCAAGGCCACTTTACTTGCTGGAATGTTAAAACCAAGTACTACGAACAGTGATCTGATGTTTGTTTCTTCCAAAAGTACTTCCTTGCAAAGATAGTCATTGAATTTGGTATTCATATAGAAGGATGATCACTGGAGGTTTCTATTTAGCCATTCTGTTCTGGTCCCTCTTTTCTTTAATATTTGATAGTATCTCTAAATGTCCAAAAGAAACCTTGACAAGTAAATGCTTCCATGATTTCAAAGCCCTTTAATGTCAATTAATTTCAAAACATTTTCCTGAAAGCAAAATCACTTCGAGTAATGTAAAAATCTCTATTTGTGGGGACTATTGTCACTGCCAGGGATGCTACGCCTCCTGGCACCACACAAAAGAACCAGGAAGGACATGGATTGACGTGCTAGCTGTCAAGAGGTGGGCTAACCAGAGGTGCAGGAGAGCCCTGAGCCCCCTCCACAGTAGCTATTTGTTAGGGTTATACATAACAGGTGTGGAGAGTTGAAGTCGTGACAAATGAGGCTGCATGTGTAAGGATTGCCATGTGCTCTTTCCTCACCTGTTCTTTCCCCGCAATTCCCTAGAAGGAGCATCAAGCATCAATGTTGAACACCTGCTTACTAACAAGTGCCCGACCTTATCTCATTCCAGAACACTGGGTTACTGGGGCACTGCCCCTAAGTCACAAAACATCTGTAGGCTTGGCAGGAGACTGTCCCGTTCTCAGTATTTCCTTTTAATGTGATAAGAATGAATAACTGTTCTTGCAAGCATGGTGTTCATTCCTCTACAGACTATGATTAGTAATCTTCTAGTAAAAAAAAAAAAAAAAAAAAAACAGGAGATAACAGATCAGCAAGGATTCAAGAAATGGAAATGTTCTTTTCATTGTGGGGAAAAGTTTCATACACAGAAGTTTCCCTTTTGTAAACTCCTTTCTTGAGGTGGAAGTGTCTTTTTGACAGTTGGTTCTGGGAATAAAGTTTAAAGCTTTTTAAAATTCAGATATGAGAAATAAAATCGTATCTTCTCTCATCATATTTTCTACTTTTACAAAGAAACTCTCAGTGCACGGTGGCCCTAAGTTTTTCCTATCTTTCCTGCCTTTGATCTTGAGGAAATGCTCTGCATCTTGAAAACTATCACGAAATACAGTCCAATGTTGTACTGAACACAATAATATTTATTCAATGTTTTGTAACTCTCAGGAATGCACAAATGGAGCCCACATATCAGGTCAACAAGCAGAAACTTGCACAGAAGTGTCATTTACTTATAATGAGAATATATATTTGATCACTATGTCAATTTCACTATGTGAAATTTCTTTAAAATGTACTGGTTACTACAAATATCTACATGTCAGAATTGCATTTTCTATTTATTATCAGACTAAATTTCTCAATACATTATGACAAAAACTCAGATACATGATTGATAAAGAATATTTTTCAGCAGATTCAATTACCAAATAGCTATTCAAAATTTAACCCTGACCTTGTAAATTATTTATCTGAAAACTAACCCACTAATTCCTTTCAAAATGGAGGAAAGAGATTTTGAATAAATTTTCCCAAAAAGAATTTTTGTTAAAATAAAGAGATTTTAAACTAAGCAAAAAAAGGAACTGGGCTCTTAATATATGCCAGACAGGTTACAAAATGTTTCATTCAATTCCCTCCAAAACAAAAATATAAGATAGGTAATATATCTACATGTTTCACATAAATAAAAAATAAAGCTTTAAAAATTATGCATCTTTGCCTAAGATCACATAGCAGCAACTGTCAAAGCCATAATCCTCCCACCGGCACAGCAGCAGAATTTGCACTTTTGCTCAACATTTGTGCACAACTAGATGTCTAACTGCTGTATTATTCAGTCAAGTGTTCCAGAGAAATACATCAGATTGCATACACAGACACACGGATATATAGACACATATACATATGTGTAAAGGCACACACACATATATATTTACACACATATGTGTATAGACATACGTGGTGTATAGGGATACATGAGATTTATTATAGGGAATTCACAATTATAAAGCATGAGAAGTTCCAAGATCTTCTTTGTGTAAACTGGAGACCCAGGAAAGCTGCGGTGGAAGTCCAGTTTGAGTCTAAAGGTCTGAGACTCAGGGGAACGAATGGTGTAAGTTCCAGTCTGAGGGGAGGAAAAGACTCCACCTTCTTTCTAATGGAGTTAGACATAAAATTAACTATCAGAAATGCAACCTTTGACAAACTGAAGATCATATGCACCTCTTTAAACCACAGTTAATTTCAAAATAAAGACAATAACAAGGCGATCAACACCCTCATGCACATAAGTTAGTAAAACTCCTGAGGAAGCAGGCAGGTTGGAGGGGCATCAACAGAGGGGAAAATTCACCCCTCACAGGTAAAGCCCACACTATCCTGGTGAGGGATACACTTATAATTTTGACTCAAACTATAAAAAATGACTTATGTGACTAAAATATTCATATCCCTAGAGTATTCTGAAATAAAAAGTCGCTTGTGTTTTTAAAGAAAACTGAAAAAATAAAGATGAGATAAAGAAATCAAAATAAGTGGGAAGTGCATATATTGAAAATTACCTAGACTTCCCTTCAATCTGAACATTTTAAATATAGTTAAATATTCTGATTTGTGAGCAGACCCAAGGAAAGTCTGACCATGGACATCCTGCCTTGGTCATTTTACTGGATGGTCTGAAATGAAGGGTGTTGTCTAGGATAAATACACTACAATAATTTTTTTTTTTTTTAAAGAATTGAGTTAATAAATGTATGTTCAAGAGTTTGGTAGAATAAAAAGTACTAAGTTGAAACAATTCTTTTTTTTGTAGAGACAGAGTCTCACTTTATGGCCCTTGGTAGAGTGCTGTGGCCTCACACAGCTCACAGCAACCTCCAACTCCTGGGCTCAAGCAATTCTCCTGCCTCAGCCTCCCGAGTAGCTGGGACCACAGGCGCCCACCACAACGCCCGGCTATTTTTTGGTTGCAGTTTGGCCGGGGCCGGGTTTGAACCCACCACCCTCGGTATATGGGGCCAGTGCCCCACCAACTGAGCCACAGGCGCTGCCATTAAGAATTCCAAGTTGCTTGAAATCATAAAAGTCACACAGCTATGCAATGTGTCAGTTTACATGTCAATGGAAGATATTATAAAGTTATGTTGCATTTACTTCAAGAAACTTACATAAGTACACTGGAACCCAGGTTTAGAAATAACAACCCTGAAGCCCCTGAGCCATTTGAAGAGTTGCAGTGCAAGCACTTAATATTTCATGCTAATTATTTATTGCTAAAATTTTGTATGTTTGATTATCACATAATTTAGTAAGCTGCTATAGATTTGTATCACAGGAACATCTACCAAATACATTTCTGTTGTCTCTTATAACTCATATTATGTATCCAAATCATTATTTTACTTAATTTTTGTTACCATTACAAGGTCCATTAAAATGGATTTTATAAAGATATGAAAGAAGTATTCAAAAATTGTGTTGGAGAATGTTCAGTTGTAACGTGTTGTATTCCTGCTTCCTTATCCATTTATTTCCTCCATTTGGACCTAGAATTGTCTTTTTATATATTAAAACATAATGCCCCCCCCACACACATATACTTAAATTTGTGTATATTTCAATATTTAATTTTTATATACTTGTATGTTTGTGTATGTATGTACATATGTATATGGGGTGGCTATAAAGTTTGTTAAATTGTACATGAACTTTATGGTCACGCTGTATAAAGATTTCTTTATTCAGAGTCATGGAATAAGTGATCTTGCTTCATGTATGTCTCAAAAATTATGAATATATATGTTTTAATACTTTTAGTAGGTGACAAATGAGAAAACACTTTAAAAATTTAATTCTGTGAAAAATTCCATCCTACTAGTTGTAATAAGTCTGAAAAATATGAGTGAGATGACAAAGTTCCATTTTCTTCCACCCAGTGGAGTCCTAGAGAAATTTGAATAAAGATGGGAATTCATTTATATTCCATTAAATAATATAGGTCATTTATATTGAATGATCTTGGGATACTTTATTGATGACATCATAACCACAATAAAATGAGATTTAGGGAATTTTAAATATGATGTTCACAGAGAAACTGTATGGGAATGGAAATAAAATATGTTCTCAGTCTCCTTTCAATTCTAACACTATCCTATATCAGAATATAGTCAGTTACAAAAAAAAGCAGAAAACAATTTTAATACTGATTCAGGGACTTTCACCTATTTTTTTTTTAATATTCCAAGATTTACAACAGTAGTGCATTTACCATTGTGCTTCGAAAATCTTCAAGTATAGACCTTTTAGTTATTTATAAATCCATGCTCTTATCAAGATTTTTAATGTAAAGAGAATAGTCTAATCAGTTTAATATAAAACAGAAACTGAAGTAAAATCACCAGGTCACGGTTCTTGAACTTCAGTGTGCATAGGAATCTCCTATTCTTCCTTAAAATTGAAAGTTTCAGATGGCCATTCCTAGGACTCTGATTCCTTTGACTTATTTCAGAGTTTGCGGGAAGTGGTGAAAGTCTGCACTTTACCAGGTAACACAGGTCTTTCCATTGCAGGGACCCAGATACCACACTTCTGAAAAGTCTATATACTACAAAGGCCAAACTAGTCTATTTTTCTCATCTTAACAGATAAAGTCAGCTCTGAGTCTCAGAATGCAGATGCATAAGAAATAAGAATTAGAGAAAATAGGTTTGGTGAGAATTACTCTAAATTGTATACTAAAATGCTAATAATTAATCTACAAAAAATTGGTTTAATGCTTCATTATTTGCAAATATTTTTCTAGTATAGTGAATAGGTGCTAGGAAGAAAATTAAAATTGTGTAAGAGAACAGCCAGAGACAGACGTCCTGGGGAGATAAAATATTCTCAGAAAGCTTCTCAGACAATCAAATTTTAAAATATGGGCCTGAATACTCTGTGGACGTCTATGAAGAAACTGGAAAAGAGGATTTCTGGCAAGAACAGACTTGGAACAGCAAGAACAAAGAGCCTGAAGCGGCAGCAGAGTGTGAAGTGCGCCCGAAAGGCCGAGTGTGCCCGGGGACAGGCAGGTCAGGGGAGCAACAGAGTCTTCCGCTGACGCCCGAAAGCTACGCTATTAATGGGACCTTCATTTTTTAAATTCCTGAGTTATATTCAAAACTATTAAACTCTTCTTTCGGGCAATACAAGTCCTTTATCCTTCTCCAGGGAGTTCTGTCAGGTGTGAGGACCACATGTCAGGGCCTGTGTTCCCGGTTCTTGGTTCCCAGTATTGGAGAATGGTTAGCGGATGAGGGGACGCAGTAAATGAGCAGAGCCAAAGGTGGCAGCAGGGCCAGAGAGGAAGGGGTCAGCCCCCAAGAATGGAGGAGACCCCAAGTTTAACAAGATTTCTTTTGCGCTGATTTCCTAATTTTACGGTAAGTGAGAGGTGAGATGTTCATGTTTTTTCTTGCAAAAGAGTGGAGAATTTCCGGAATTGGGGGCCCTCCCCTTTCTATGCTCATAAGGCCATTTCTGGGGTCGTCCTAGTGTTTGTGACCTGTCATGGTGCTGGTGGGTGTGATTTCCACCATGTTAACGTGGGCAGGTTTTACAGAAACGCTGTCACCTCACCTGTGCACATGTTCCGAAGACCCTCTGCCGAGTCCTGATAGAATCTCCAGTTGGTGCTTTCTCCCTTTTTGGCTGACCAGTCCTTGGAGACCCTCCCTCCGTTGTTACAGACGAAACATCTGGTCCGTCCTGGGGACTCCCTGACGCGTTGCGTGTTCCTCCCTGGGAGCCCCCCTGGTCAGTCCGTCCTCCTGGTGGACAAAGTATCTCCCAGTCTCCTCGGCCTCTCCGTGGACACCGGTAGACGCGGCACCTGCTCTGCTTTCTCCTGTCCCCACCTAACAGTTCTGAGCAGGGGACTTGTCCCTTCACCTGCAAGGATTTGTCCCCGAAAGTGGGTCACTCCCAAACGTTAGTAAGAGAGAGAAGCAATTCGTGGAGGGGAAAGAAAGGCGAGCATAGAAAAGAATCCAAGGAAGCTGATGATTTCAGTGACAAGCCAGAGTCAGGATCCCGGAAAGAATACGCAAAGCGACACAGGGACACTGGAAGCCCTTTGTAGTCTGTCCCCTTACTCCGCCCAGACTCGACGCTGACACCAGCGCAGATGAGCTCCGGGCGGGATCCTGGGCTGAACAACACGGGTTATGAGTCCAGAGGCCCTGGGCCACTCTGGTGGGGACAGACCCTGGGGGGCTCCAGGTAGAGACTTCTCTGGGCAGGAAGCAAGAGATGATGCTGACTTGGGTAAGACAGAGTGATAAGAATGTGTAAATCCTGAACCTAACAAGTTATAGCCCACAGTTAAGCTGATTAATTGACAGTGAAAGGAATCTGTAACTTTCTCCCCCCAGATATTGCGCTTTGGGCAGTAAAACAAAGTAGATCCGGACACAGGTGTCGCCTGGCTTCTACAGCCTGCTTACCCTCATCAGAGGTATCTGAAACTGTACCTTGACCCCCAACGCTGAGTCCGGGGTGAGACGTGTGTGGGTGAAGACGAACTCAGTGTCACGCTATTTTTTTCTGGTACAGAGATCAAAATTGAAATCATGCTTCCTTTTTTCAAAAACATAACAATGTATTTTTAAACAAACTTAAATGGCTGTGTCTCTTATAGGCCCCTTAAAAATGCTTTATTTCAAGTATTTTACAAAATAAATTTATTACTTTATTTTGAATATTAGTTGATTAAAGTGGAGTCCACTAAAGTGAAAAACAAATTGTTTTACAACTGTTGAGATTTCAGAAATTGCAGAAAAAGTAGAAATTTACATATATTTATTATTTTTTTTTAGCCCCCTCCTCAGTAAATGTTTTAGAATCCACATGGGAAGGTTCAATCTCTCCATATATAATTTCTTTCAATGAATCAAGTTAAAGTATGTGCTATTAAATTTTATGATCTCTTGCATCCAACAAAATATAATTTTTAGGGTTGAATTATGCTATTTTATGTAGACATGTAAGTCGGTTCAATCCACTGATTTTTAGATAAATATTTTATTTAAACTTCTGGCTGTGGGAATTTAATCCCTAGTGTTAAACTATATGAAAAATAGACAAGAAATAAGGCTGTCCCGGATTTTTAGTTTTTAAAGTGCTTCTGATATGGTAAAAAAAGATTCTAATTTTGTGAACCGGCTTTTTGTCTAAACTACCTATAGCATCTGCATATAAATTAAAAAGAAATGCTGTAACTTTATTATAATGCAATTTTCTGCATCCTTACAAATACTCACATTTGGACAAAAATTTTGGAAAAAATCTTGGTCTATTGAAGTTAACAACTTCTACAATATTCAAAGAGCAAGGCTAAAACCCTTTTGAATCTCAAAGTGTGGTAAAGTAAGGTCCTACAAAATAAAGGATTTCACCCTTTTAAAAGATATGCTTTTTGTAGCATCAAATTATATATATTTTATTTTTCATATATTCAATCATTTCCAGTACTTTGTGTTAGATAATAAATATCAGAAATCTTATTGAAAATAAAGCTAATAGTTTTGCTTCTCCTAAGTTTCTTATGAATATTTGTACATATCAATGTCAACTTAATGCAACTTGATAATAACTTTTTCCCAAATTATACTTATTTAGATCTACTTAAGAAAGAATTTCAATTGTTTAAAGAAAACATCTATACCTGTAGTTTTTTAGAAGACAAAATAGCTTCAATCTGCTTTACAGTTCTCTTGCAAAATACTAGACAGTAGCTTTTTCACTTAAAATATTTATTAATACAGGATTCTACTCTGATTCACTAATTCAGCTATCACCCAAAATAACTTTATCTTCCAACTAAAGTAGAAAAACTTACCTTGAGTCAAATTGTTTGGAGCTTCTACTTAAATCAAACCCAATTTAATATTCTGTAAGGCCCGATGATACATTTAATTACATTGCAGGTTTATATGGTTCTTAAGTTTATGAACTCGTGAAAGAACATCTGGTTTACTATATTAAAATCATATTTTTCTTTCTCATTTCTTCTGTAATGGGATTGATTTAACGGTGGCAGTTTTCACTCTTATGGTGATGGTCTCCTCTACTCTGTCATTTGATACACCATATGGTGCCTAGGTGACTGTGATGTGATATTTAAGAAATGGGTTGTGACAACGATATTGATTTCATGTCAGGCATCTTAAACAACGTTAGTCAGCGATGAAACTTTTTAGAACTCAGTTTTGTAAACTTGTCTTTTATTGACATTGTTACTTTTCTCTTCAGGCTAGAGTAGCTAAGGGTGGTAAGGATGGTGGTCTTCATTGGATGCTTCAAGCTGATTTCTTCATATGTGTAAATAGCATAGACATTAAATTTCTATGTGTTTGAAAGCTTTAATGGAAAAAAATGACTAAAAGATAAATTTTAAATTCTTTGTAACAATTTTTTTCTGATTTTTTGTTACCTGACATTTCATGAACTTTAGAAGTTCCTTTAAATTCTGTCTCATATCAAATACTTTTATAGATTTAATCTGAAATATTATGTTCATTATGATAACAGTAGATGAATCATTTATACTTTCACTTGAATTTAGGACATAGAATCCCATAATCTAACATGTGAAATAAAGCTTAAATGATTATGGAAATAAAATAATTTGTAGAATACATTATGTTCATTCTCTAAAAGCTAGTCATAATGCAAACCCAACTTCTAAGGATTTAAACATTTGATTTACAAATATAGCATGTGTCATATCATTATACATTATAATGATTCTGAAATAACTACCTGTCATTTGACTATTTTGATAATTTGCTCAAAATGTATCTATTATTTAATAAATATTTATCAGATTTATTGTTTTTATTTTCTTTATTCATTTAATTCTGTGATTATCTTTACCATTTCTTCTTTGTGATATTTGTGTTAAGTAATATTTGTGTAACTTTGTGTTAAGTTACTCTTTGTCCTCAAGGGAATTATTATTATTATTATTGTTGTTGTTGTTGTTGTTGTTGTTTGATACGGAGTCTCACTGTGTTGCTTAAGGCTAGAGCGCTGTAAGATCACAGCTCACAGCAAACTCCAAGTCCTGGGCTCAAGCCATCCTCTTACCTCATTTTCCCAAGAAGTTGCCACTGTAGACATGCACCATAAGCCAACAAGGTTTGCCTACTTTTACTAGAAACAGAGTCTCACCCTTGCTCAGGCTGGTCTCAAACTCCCGAGCTCATGTGGTCTACCCAACTCAGCCTCCCAGAGTGCTAAAATTACAGGCATGAGCCACTCACTGCCCCTGTCCTGAATTAATTTTTTAATTGATATAAATTATACTGGTAAATTTTATGGGTCAATATGCATATAACATGATGTCCAGAATTTGCTTAATAGATGATTTATGGGGGTACATTTTTCGTAAGAGATTAACATTAAAATCAGTGGATTCTCAATAAAGATTAGCCTCTGCAATATGTGTGGGCCTCATGCAATTAGTTGGAGACCTTAATACAAAAAAGGCTGACCTTGCATAAAAGAAGAGACATTCTGCCAGCAGACTGCCTTGGGACTGGAGCTATAAGCTCAGCTCTGCCCTAAGTGTCCAGTTTTCTGCCACCCTGCAGATTATGGGTTTGCCAAGCTCACAATCATGGGGTTCATGCAGAACTTATCACCCAGATTCTTATCCTTGAAGACTTGTTTCAAATGGTCCAATATTATTGGAATAGTAATGTGAGACCTTGCTGGCAGTTCATGTGTAGTTTAAGATGGATTCTCTTCCCCTACAGCTTTGAGCTCATCATTGCTACCTCGGTCTCAGGTTGCCCACTCGGTTCATTTTCAATATTTAAATCACCAGAATCTTCTCACACCATTGACATACTTACTATGTGTTCAAGAGCTCCATTCACCCCAAATAATTTTCTGCAATTCCAAGATATCTGGACTACATTGGTCCCACGATGGAACATGTATTCAAAAAACACAATTTTATTTTTTATTTATTCATGGTTACGAACATTGCTCTAAAATTTTCTTGAAAGATAATCACAATACGTAACATTCATTTGAAAGAATGAGTTTGTACCATCATAAAAAAAAAAAATGCATGGAAAACAGGAAGTGCGAGGTGGTCAACTGTCAGACTCAGTACTTAATGGAAATCGAGCACTTCGTAATTTTTTTTTGCAGTTTTTGGCCAAGGCTGGGTTCGAACCCGGCACCTCTGGTATATGGGGCCAGTGTCCTACTCCTTGAGTCACAGGCCCCGCCCCAAGCACTTCATACTTAATAACAGTATGAAGGTAATGACATTCTCCTTCACAGGACTTTATTACCTACCTAGATATGTCGTGCTAAAAATCAGGCCAAGCTTGCATAAGGGACAAAATTGATAACTTATTTTATGTTCAGTTTCATAGTGGCTAGATGCCCTGTTTTAGATAACCCAGTGAGATGGAAAACATTTCTTAGAATTCAAGAGGTGCTCAGAATTAACATACAAAAATCAATGATGTATTCAAAGTGAACATTTTACTCAGGATTCTTGGACAGAAATGTGACATAGTCAAAATTATAATATTTTGTTCCTTCCTATCTTTTTTTTTTTTCCATCTGTACCTACTGAAGTGGGAAAGCACTCTTTAATTCTAAAAATCCTCTCCAAGGTACAAAACTACACTACACATTTCCCCCAGTGGCTTCAATTACAACACACACTGGGATTATTTGGGATTTAACTCAAGTGTACTAAGTCTTAAAATCCTTTCTGGTAAGACTGGAATATCTGTGTTTATAAAAATGTAGGTCATTAGGAATTAATGCCTTTGGTGAGTCTCATTAGTCTGGAATAATTTCCTGCTTACTTCAAACCTCAAAGCTACTTGTTTATTGTCTTATAATACTCTGGATTCTGCTATTTGCTAGAGCTGGGTTGCAATAAAGATAAATCTGTACAAATGTTATTCCCCTCCAAGGTAACACATTCAAAGTTCATTTTCTTGGAAACACCCTTAAGAAGTGATTTTAATTGACAGAAATTAAGGCACTGTGGAAATACCATGAGGTAGATTATTTAGGTCAGGTTATTCATTAAAGATTTCTAAAAACACAGCTCATGGCCGCCATCACTCTGCCTTAAATACAGGCTCTAAACATCATCCATGTGGAACAAATGAAGGAGTTTTCTTCTGGTGGTGGAATTTAAAAAATGGTTATAATCACATATAAATAACTTGCACTATTATTTTTCAGCTTAAAATGCTGATCACAGTAAAAGTGGGTAAGCATGCATCTTTTCAAGTGAAGTCATTTGGCAAAGTGATTTTCCTGAATACTACTCAGTTCCAAAGATATGACAAAAAAGCTAAATTTTGAGTGACTAGTCTTCAGTGATATCCATATGCCACATTTTATCAATCCACTCATGTACTGATGGGGCACTTGGGTTGCTTCTACATCTTTGCAATTGGGGATTCTGTTGTGATAAACATTCAGGTGCATGCGTATTTTTGATAAAACGACTTTATTTTCTCCTTTGGTTTATTACCCCATAATGAGATGACCTTAAAAAAGTGGTGAACTAATGCCATTCATAATAACCTGTATAGAACTGGTGACCATTCATCTAACTGACGTTTCACAAGAATGAAAAAACAAACACCGCCTGTGCTCACTATTAAATTAGAACTCCTCGATCCACACCCCTATGCACATTTGGTTGTAAAACTCAAAAGAAAACAAAGAGGTGGAGGAAGCGGGAGGGGGCAAGAAAATTCACACTTAGTGGGTCCATGCACACTATCTGGGTGAGGGGCACACTTATGAAATTGACTCACACTGTACAAAAGCAATTCGTGTAAACAAAACATTGTACCCCCATAATATTCTGAAATTTTAAAAAAAGTTAAACTTGCACAATGTAATAAGTTAAAAGAAAATAGGTATTTACTAGGCAAAATTAGATAACCAGAAAGAGTTTTAAAATGAGAAAATCTGAGAATGAGATCAACATCTAAATTCCTGTTGAAATATATCATAGTTACGTGAAATATTTATAAAAGAAACATATTTGGAGCCAGAATGAATTGCTCCATGGTGCCGGTCTAGTTTATGAGTGTTATAGGTTTCCCTTGTAATTGTATTTGTCGTGCTAAGCATTTTACATGTTTGCCATGAGACCCAGAATAAATAGTAAATGTTTTTCTTCACATATAACCACTTGCCATTTCTGAAGAGAAACAGTTTTAAAAATGAAGATGATTCATGCTTTTGCATATTATTAAATGCAATGTACCATTTTATTCCTGTGTAAAAGCTGAGGTTTTATTTAAAGGGGACAACGTATACACAAAATCTGATGAATATAAGAATTGAAATAATTACAATAATTACACAAATGACATGTTTTGAACTTTTCAGGGATGAATCTGTAAAAGCACCTTGGAAGAGAAAAATTTTACTAGAGCATCCAGTTAAGAATGGCGTACACACGGGTGATAATTTAACATTTAGAGTTGGAGGAAAAACACTACAGACAGGCAGAAGTGAAATATCATGAATACTTCACATGTCTTCAGAGATGTAGAGTTTGGCTTGGTATATTGGGTAAATAAAAGTGAAAGGAGACATACAGAAAACACGGAAATACAAAATTATATATGTATAAGTTTTTTTTCTTTTGAGTTAAGGTTTCCCTCCGTTGCCCAGGCTAGCGTGCAGTGGCATCATCATAGCTCATTGCAATGTCAAACTCCTGGGTCCAAGTGATCGTCCACCATCACCCTCCCAAGTAGCTGTGATTTTAGGCATGTACCACCACAGTGAGCTAATTTTTAATTTTTTTTTGAAGATGGATTCTTGATATTTTCCTTAGATTTGTCTCAGACTCCTGGCTTCAAGTCATCTTCCCACTTTGACCTCCCCAAATGGTAGGATTACAGGAGTGAGCCACTGCAGCAGGGCGATATTTAATTTTGATTGGGACATTGACTCAACTGCCAAATCAATCGTGGAATATTTGGAATTTACTCTCTCTGTATCATGCAGATTCACCATGCAGTTAAATGATATATTTGGAAAGTATTTTGCATTCCCTGAGGTTGAGTCTTAATTTTGTTGCTTACTATATATGTAAGGTAACCACTTACATTGTTTTGCCTGAAGCAATTCTAATGGATATTGATAGAGTCAGATAGATAATTATTGATAACTTCTCTTTCCCTCTCTACTATTCCCTGGCTTGGATGATATGGTCATCATCAATTTTATTTAACTTCTTTAAGTTACAGTTTTCTTAATTTCAAATAAGGATGGTTAATCATAGCTACCAAATGCTGTTGTTGTGGATAGTACTGATTTATTACCTCTAGTGTACTTAGCTGACTACCTTGCACAAAGCAAGCAATTTCTAACTGTTAGTTATTATAATTAAATCATTATTTAAAACATGATGTCAAACATTTATTTGATAAAAAAAATATTCAATTCATTCAAAAATCAGTTGCCATGCTAGTCATTCAGATGATTTTTAAACTGCTATTTGGCTGCAGCATTGACCTTATTATTATGTATAAACCAGCAGTTATTTCTCATCTTTGTACTCACATTTGCACAAATGCAACTTGTTAAGAAAAGAAATGATGTTCCTGGGTGGCACCTGTGGCTCAAGGAGTAGGGTGCCGGCCCCATATACTGGAGGTGGTGGGTTCAGCCCCAGCCAAAAAGTGCAAAAACAAAACAAAACAACAACAACAACAAAAACGCTGTTCTAGTGATTTCATGTACTGAATATTTTTCTAATAAATGAAAAAAGTTACATTCACCTTTCAATCCGATTACTTAAATGTGGATTGCTTCATAGAAGAATGTCATTCAAACAATGTAAGCAGGTCCTCAAGATGACAGTGGTGCAGTATTTCTAATCTATTTTTCATATAGAAATTAAACTCTTTGATAAAAGTAATCTGTAGTCTGAAGTGATTGTTAAATATATCTAATGCATATTTTGAGCCCTAAATAATATCATGCAAAGGTTTTCTGAACCCAAAGCCATAAAACGTCAACTTTTGCATGATACTTTATATATTTTAGTACACAGATGTCTTTTACTTTTGTAGGGATACTACCATATTTCTGGCTGAAAACTAAAGCTTTCTACCAGTTAATAAAAACACTGACATAGAGTAGTAAAATATTTTTATATAAAGGTACTTAAATGTTTTCATGTTCTACTTCTGTTTATTCTAAGATTTCACGAAAGTTAACATTTTCTTTCAAAGCATCAGAACATTTGAGACCATTCTGATCTCTGTAGTAACCAGAGTCCATGTCACACATAATACTGCTTTTTTATAGGTCTGGTTGAATTTTAAAATTTTGAAGCAAATTCAAATTATTCTTCACACATAAATGCTGGACAGATTGGTTTAGTATTTTTATCTCTATTCATTGATACATGATAGATGTACATATTTAGTGTTTATGTAATAATCTGACAAACCCATATAGTCAGAGCTATGACATTAGGATGTCTATCACCTCAGGTGTTTTTCTTTTCTTTACACTATCTTCAACTTATTCTACTTTAGCTATTTTGAAATTTACAATTGATCTACATTAGCTATAGATCTGTAGATATAGCTATAGATACAATTGATCAATGTTGGCTATAGGTCTGTTAACATCAGGACTTACTTCTTCTAAATGTATGTTTGTACCCATTAATCAATCGTTCTTTATCTCCCTTCCCTCATATATCTCCTAGCCTTTGTTCATCTCCAATATACTCTCTATTTTTATAAGATACACATTTATAGTTCCCACATATGATTGAGAGTATGAAACCTTTCTCTTTCTGTACTTGACTTATTTCACTTAACAGAATGTCCTACAGTTCTATTGATTTTGCTGCAAGTGACAGGATTTCATTCATTTTTATGGCTGAAAATATTCCATTATAGATCTAGATTGCAATGTTTTTATCTACACATTCATTGATTGACACTTAGGGTGATTCCATGTTTGAGCTATTGTGAATAAGGCTGCAATAAACATGGAAGCGTAGAACTCTCTTTCATGCAGTGATTTTCTTATTTTCAGATAAGTGCCCAGAAGTAGAATTGCTAAATCACATGGTATTTCCATATTTAGGTTTTTGAGGAACCTCCATACAGTTGCCCACAGTGGCTGAACTCGTGTACATTCTTAGCAGCTGTCTACAAGATTTCCCTTTTCTCAACATCTTTGCCAGTATTTGTTATTCCCTGCCTTTTTGATGCAAGTTATTTTATATAGCATGAGATATCTTAGGGTTTTGATTTGCTTTTCTCTGATGATTAGTGATGTTGAACATTTCTTCATATACTTTTTCACCATTTGTACATCTTCTGTTGAGGAATGCCTATTCAGACCTCATTTTTAATTAATTAATTCAACAATTTATTTGCTATTAACGTGTTTCATTTCCTTATATATTCTGGTTATTAACAGTATATTAGATGAATACTTTGCAAACGTTTTCTCCCATTCTGTGGGTTGCCTTTTCCATCTGCTTTGTTTTCTTAGCTGTGCCACCGCTTTTTAACCTGATGTGATCTCATTTGTCTAATTTTGCCTTTGCTACCTGTGTTTTTTTTTTTTTTTTTTTTTTTTTTAACACACAAAATAGCCTAGTCAAACCAATTTCCTGGAGTATTTTCCCACATTTTTCTTCTAGGAGTTTCAAAATTTTAGATCTTAAATTTAAGTCTTTAATCCGTTTGATTTGTTGGTGGTGGTCATAAATGGAGGTCTTGTTTCAGTAGCGTACAGATTGCTCTTCAGTTTTCCCAGACTGTCTTTCATCTCTTCAATAAATAGTGCATGTTCTTGGCATTGTTGTTAAAACTGAATTAGTTATAAATTTGCAAATTTATATCCAGATTCTCTATTTTTTCCCAGTGGCCTGTGTGTCTTTTTTCATGCCAGTACCATGCTGATTTGATTAAGGCGCCATGCTGATTTTCTTACACTAACATTCTTATTTGGTTACTATACCTTTGTAGCATATTTTGAAGTCAAGTAGCATGATGCGTTCATCTTTATTGTTTTTCTCAGAAATGCTTTGGCTATTTGAGTTCTTCTGTGTTCTGTATAAATGTTAGAGTGTTTTTTCTATTTCTGTAGAGAATATCATTGATATTTTGATAGAGATTGCATTGAATCTGTCAAGTGCCTTATCTTTAAGTCATTTGATAGTTTTAATTCATCCATTTCATAGGCACAAAATATCTTTCCTTTTTTTTTTAGTCGCCTTCAATGTTTTCAACAGTATTTAATAGTTTTCATTACATAGATCCCTTGCACCTTTGTTGAAATGTATTCCTAGTTATTTTATGCTTTTTTTGCAGCTATTATGAATGGGATTTCTTTTATTGATTTAATATTTCTTTATAATAAAACAACAACAACTTCAGTATTTAAGGATCATACCTCAAAATAATAAAACCCATATATAGGAAACTCACATCCGACCTTATACTGAGTAAAAAACAATTCTCAGCCTTTTCTTTCAGATCTGGACAAGGATGCTCACTTCCACCACTCTTATTCAACACAATACTGAATGTCCTGGCCAGTGAAATTAGGCAAAATAAATAGATAAAAGGATGTTAAATTGGGGAAAAACGGAGGGTGAATTAGCCGTGTACTTGGACAACCTGCTCCCATATTTAGAAAGACCTAAAGACTCCCATAAAACCTGTTAGAACTGACAGATGTGTTGAGGAAAGTGGCTGAATTCAAAACCAACTGATAAGAGTTAATGGCCTTTATATACACCAGCAGTCAACAACTTGACCAAGAAATCAAGAATGCAATTTCATTTATAATGTTCTCATAGTCACTCCGTTTACATTACCATATGATGCTTCCTGACATATAAAGGATAAATCAATGTTCCTTTTTTAGGAGTCAGCAAAAGTCAGACCAGAACATAAGTGGTGTGTTTCCTTATTTGGGGGAAGAGCCATAGGACCATGCATGTAGTGGTCAATCCATAAATTTCTCAAGGTGGAAGTTGATAATGGTCTCACTAGATGGTGTTGGTATAGTCATGTCCTCAACAAGGACATGCTTAGAAATACATTTTAGTTTTAGTCCGATCTGTCCAAGTTATTAAATGAAAGTGCATCCTTTAAAATGTAACCAGAGATAACATTAGAGATAATAAAACAAACCAGGCTATAGAAAAGAAAGGCAAAATGAATATTTCCTTTATTCAAGTCTTCTTTTCAGGAATATAATGGAAAATACAGGCCCAGCTAGATTAGCTGTGAGCATTTACTAGCTCAAACTGCCCCAAGTTAGGTGAGATTTGAGTCTGTTTCAGAAAATGATACTTTCAGCTATTTTTTGCAAACACTAGAAGAAACTAATGAGCATTTACACTACATCTAATAGATTTTGTGTATAAATTGGAGAAGGAGAGAAGGGATTTTACGAAGAAACTATGTAGAAGTCTTCGTTGAGCATTATCATCAATGACAAACAGTTTGGGTGAGGCATCGTGAGACTTAAAGCTTATTATTTTGGTTATGATAACACTATTCCAACTCAAGAAATTTTATCCTGTTAATGAAGTCTAAAGTTTCTACCCAAGCTATGATAATGCTTTAAAAATCATTATATGCTCAAAAATTACAAGTCTTTATTTGAGTACGTTTGTCCTAAATGTTGAATTGTTGCCATATTAGTTCATTTTGCTGCTATAACAAATTCCCAAAACTTTAATTTCTTTCTTTCTTTATTTATTTTTATTATTATTTTTTTCTTTTTATAAATCCTAATTGGTTTTTTTTTATTGTTGGGGATTCATTGAGGGTACAATAAGCCATGTTACACTGGTTGCAATTGTTAGGTAAAGTCACTCTTGCAATCATGTCTTGCCCCCATAAAGTGTGACACACACCAAGGCCCCACCCCCCTCCCTCCTTCCCTCTTTCTGTCCCCCCCATAACCATAATTGTCATTAATTGTCCTCATATCAAAATTGAGTACATAGTATTCATGCTTCTCCATTCTTGTGATGCTTTACTAAGAATAATGTCTTCCACGTCCATCCAGGTTAATACGAAGGATGTAAAGCCCACCAACCAAGGAATGGATTAACAAGCTGTGGTATATGTATACCATGGAATACTATTCAGCCATTAAAAAAACTTTAATTTCTTAAAAGAACATGTTTCCTGTCTTGCAGTTCTGGAGGTCAGAATTCTCACATGGGAGTCACGGGGCTAAAATCAGGGTGTTTGCAGGATGTATTTCTTTGGGAGCTTCCAGGGAAGAATTCATACCCGTGAGTTTCCCAGGTTCTAGAGCAGCGATTCTCAACCTGTGGGTCGCAACCCACAGGAACTGTATTAAAGGGCTGCGCTATTAGGAAGGTTGAGAACCACTGTTCTAGATAGTGTCTGCTTCTTTTTTTTTTTTTGAACTTGACCACTTCCTTCATCTTCAAAGCCACCAATGGCTAGTTGAGTTTTTCTCATATCACCTTTGACTCTGACCCTCTGGCTCACTCTTCCTTATTTAAGGGCCATTGCAATTACATTATGCCAACTTGGATAATCCAAGGCACTTTCATTACTTTATAATTATCTAATTAGCAACCTTAATTCCATTTGTGACTTGAATTATTCCTCACCTTGTAACATAACTATCAGAAGTTTTCTGGACTAAGCCATGGACATATTTGGAGATCTGTTGTTTGCCTACTTCATTGTAAAGTAAACAATTCTCCTTATGTATTTGCTTTTGCTTATTCTGCATTTATTCATCATGTGACCAGGTGATGACCCATTAAGTGTTTTGGCTGTCCATGCTGAAGAGACTCAACTTCTCTCTGAAGAGACTGACCTGAATCTCTTCCCTGGTAGGTCTTTAATCTAGCAAAACATCTTTTGACACACACCCAGGACGTGGTGGAACTTGAGATAGACTCATCATAATGCATTCTGTACTTTTGTTTTGATACATCTTTGTGCATGAAGATAAGATGTTTCCAGGGGAGGAATGGGCATATGAGGTGAAATAGTGTCAGATCCTAAGGCTGATGACAAATCAGTGAATTATAGAGTGACCTACTCAGACAGTTACACTATTCATTGTGTGAAAAGAGATTGTTGGCATGTTCAGTTCAGCAGGCAATGTCAAAAGATCCAATTGAAAGAAACTGGGTAACTTCACAATACTTATATCATGGAATTCAGAAGTCAAGATCAAAACCTTACATGATTCAAATAGCAAGTTATGTGAAGGAGTCTTCCTCACTCTTAGCAGGGTCTATGGATCATGGGTGTATAAATTACAGTTTGGTAACCAGTTGGAAGAATCTTTAGGGGGAAGTTGCAAGTTCCAAAAGATCTGGATCACTGTCAAGCAACCACAACAGGGGCTGAAATAAAGAATTTTTTTTTTTTTTTTGCCAAAAATGAGAAGAAAATTTGGGGAACTAAAAAAGGTAAAAACCCAAATGTTAAAAGTAAGACTCTAAGTCAGAGTAATTCTAACAGCACACACTGGCTGATTGGCACATCCTATGTGCTGGGTAAAAATTATGGACTTCTTCTTACATCAAATCTTAACAAAAAAGTTAAGCTGTAGGCTGGCGCCTGTGGCTCAAAGGAGTAGGGTGCTGGCCCCATATACTGGAGGTGGTGGGTGCATACAGCCCCGGCCAAAAACCGCAAAAAAAAAAAAAAAAAAAAAGCTAAGCTGTAGTTGATTTTTGTAGGCTGAGTGAGGGATTGTGAATGTTTAAAGGAGAAATCTGGGAATGAGAACAGCACCTAGTAACATAAACAACTATTTGACTTTAGTGTAGCATAACTTACAGCATTGCTATTTCACATATGACTTTTCTTTGCTGAACTATAACTTTCAGAGCAGTAACCAAGTATTTTTCATCTTAATTGTCTCTTACTGTGCCTAGGTCAACATTTATTAGTGGAATAGGTGCCTGTAAACTTCCCTGCACATTGTCTACTTTGACAGTTTTACCTCTCACAAAACATATTTTGCTTGTTTGCTTTTTCCCCAGGGTGTAAAATATATATTGGGTTTAATTCAGCAATAGGTTTATGAAGATAATTGATGGCCTTTAAGTATAATAAGTATAGGACAGAAAGGAGAAGTAATAGCAAACTTGTAAAGAGAATATTTGAGCATAGAAAGAAATACCAGTGTCTGATTATTCACGATAATTAGGTCACTTCATACATCAGGTATCCCTGATGTTTACTCCCTTTTTATTAAATTCTCACAATTCAGAAAATAAGCACCATTAACATGTTCTAGTCCTGTGCTATTTGCTTTTACTTATAAGCAACTTACTCTTATTGTCTCTCTCTAAATTTTTTTTTATACTTGAGTATCAATTTAACTTTACTATTTTGTTTCTTAAGCATGTAAAATTATACCTGCTTTACTGGATTTTTTCTGTTACAATAGAACTTGATATTAATTAAATATTCTAATTCATATTAGTACATGTTTAACTGTTTCAATATTTCATTTTGCATCAGTCTATTGAATATTCTAGGTATTTTATCCATTCCGATCCTATGATACTTAGGTAGGTGGTAGACAGACACATTCATCAATCCATGAGTTGGTTGATAAGTATACCAAAAATCTCCAAAGCAACAAACCAAAATTTGTATTATGGATGACAATCTCTGCTCTTCAGGGATTTACAAGGAAATTTCTTTCTAATATTGCTAATTAATCAATATTAGATTTATAATCAAACAATATTAGAAAGAAATCAATATTACAAATCATATAGTAATCAATATTAGGAAGCACATAGTAATCAATATTAGAAAGCATATAATCATAAAAATTACATAAAAGGGAAAGCACATGATTAAATCCAAACATATTTTACTGTATAAAAGCTGAATTTATTTTATTTTATTTTTTTGTGGTTCACCACGCATGTTCTTTTACTTTATGATATTTGATCCTCATCATCTCTTAATGCACCATTATTATCTATTTCTTCATGAGCTGATGCAATGACACCAGCTATTAAGTAACAGAGATAAAATTCAGACTGTTCTCTAACTATAATATTTATGCTCTTTTTAAAGTAATAATTAGTACATACGAAAAACCTAGGTTGGGAGACTCAGAAGAAGTAAATGTATTTGCTCACTGATATGGCAGAGAGAATTTCAGCAGAGAAGCGTCTTGACCTGGGCCTAAAAGGTGGATGTAATATAGATGCGGGAAATAAGAAAGACAGGCATTGCAGGGACAGAACAGAGTCAGCAAAGGCGTGGAGAAGGAAGGGAGCCCCAAATGCCATCAAAACAGTAAACAGCAAGTGCCAAAGTCTGACTGAATCATTCTACCCACATTTGCTCATCTCCAATTCAACACTAAACCCTTATCCAATGGGCCTTATCAGGCCAGAATTACTTTCAGAGCAGACAAATTACTTTTACCCAGCATATAGTTTCAGAACCTAATGCCAGAGTGGTCTGCTTTTCTTCATTTGTAAACAATACTGTGTCCTGAGCCAGGAATATTGCAGCAGACTTTATATACGAATATATTAGATTTTTAAATTACGTGGCGTTCTATATGTCACACTCCAGCAGGCTCATTCCTGAAGGGATAGTCGGGCACAAATAAACTACTCGCACTCCAAACACAAACGCCTGATGAATACACCAGGGTGTGAGTGAGTGAAATGTGAGTTGCTGCGTTGACGGCCACGCTGAGATTAGACGGCCTACGAGGAGGCAGAAAAGTGTGCTCAAAACTTATTATTTAATATGGAACTGTACAAATAGTCCCTTTTTATTGTATAGCGTGACTGTTCGTTTCATTTGTCACAGTGTGACCAATAGGCAAAATGGCTCTTTTGACATATACCACTCAAGTGTGACAGTCACCTTTTTCTTTATTGTTTTCTTCAAGAACAAGCCTGGAGTTTTAATTGGCTCATGTTTCTCTAAAATCTGCAGTCTCCCTAAAAATATAAAACTTCAAAAAAATAGCTCTATTTTAATTTCTTGCATTGTGGTGCGGCTTAACATGAACTCCAGTTGCAATTAGTGAGTATAATATGTTTGTAAAAATGGACATGGTAGTTGCAGCTGTAGTATATACAGCTGTAAGCATTTCTAATATTATTTAAATATAATTCTAGAATAAAAAGGAGATATGAATGCCAAATGCAGTCAATATTACAAAGCAGATTTTAAATATTTCTGGCACCTATAGTTAGTTATTCTGATGTTGATGTAGCTTTTTTAAAAATTTTCCTTCATTTATTATCTTTTTTTAATCTGCACAATATAATCAGGTACCGAAAATATTTATTTTTTCCCTTCTGACTTCAAATAAACTCAGTCATGGTACTAATAAAAGAAGAAATAGTGTAGACACTAAAACATCTGCTTTTAAGATAAGTAATATAGACAATAAGTCATTTTTAAAATGCCATTAATTTTAATGAGGAATTTTAGTTGAACATTGAGAAAGGTGAGAAGAATTGTCATGGGAAATGCCCTTAGTATATTCTGTGAGATGATAAAATTCAGTTTCAGGTAAACTGTATTTGTCATACACAGGTAATTGTGATACCTGAGGAAATTACATTGCTCTTACTTAAATTGTTAATAAGTTATCTTATACATATCATAAGATATTTTCCACATGGAAAGAATTTTCAATATTTTAAAATTAACAGCTTAGAAAGAACTTGAGAAATGAGTTTATTTTATTTAAAAAGATGGATATTGTACAAGTACAAAAGACACTTTTAAAATGTGAACTCTGAACACCGTAAATCACTGACAATCTTCAAAACCCCAAGTCATTTCAATGTGTCAATTATTTCTTTTTTTAAAATAGTAGACCACTCTGTTTCTGTGGCTATGTACATGATTAAGGTTGCATTTATCATTTGCAACCTTTTAAAAAAATTCACCACTTATTGAGAACTGAAAATAATTTAGCATAAAGCCATTACTTCCCATAACACTGCAAATTCCCCATCCTCACCTTGGGCTCCCACCTGACAAAAGACATGGAGTGACAAAGAAAAAACACCACTGGAGTGAACAGATCATGTACTGTGCAAAGTCCGTGACTACCACTCAGATGTTTAGATGTTGCTGTCGGAGACAGTCATGTGAGTTCACTGTGATCGAGTACACACCACTAAGGACCAGAGTCCAAATCGGGACACAAACCTGACACACACGCTGTGCTTATGTTGACAGCACTGCTCACAGCTGTGTTTGTGTCCCCTCTGGTGGTGTTCGGGGAGCAGCGTTTATTACTGCTGTGCGCTTCTGTGTGCCATCACGAGAGAGTTGGAGCTGGAATTAGAACAACAATCTACATCCAATTCTTCATTAACTTTGGAGGAGTGGAAGTAAAATCCGGTACATGTTAGTCCATGTTAGTTTATGGGGATAATGCCATAAAGAAGATGACGGGATTACACGTTTTTCTGAGGGGACAGCAAGTGTCACTGATGAAGAGGGGTCAGGGCATCCTATTTTTTCTTACATCAATAGTTTTGTTATTTCCATTCTTTTTTTCCTCCCACATAAAGTTGTTAATATTTGTCAAGTTAAAAAAGTCTTAAAAAGGGGCGGCGCCTGTGGCTCAAGGAGTAGGGCGCCGGTCCCATATGCCGGAGGTGGCGGGTTCAAACCCAGCCCCGGCCAAAAAAAAAAAAAAAAAAAGTCTTAAAATTATCTCATTAAAATGGATAGGAAGCTGTAGTTTTGAAGATATAGATTTCGTTCCAAAATTGTTTTTCATTCACATATTTGCCTTTCATACGTTTGTAATTTCTGGTTCTGTTTTCTGCTATATTGCTATAAATGACATAGTATATCGCATGAGAAACTTTGCCAGGTGTTATATATATATATTAATATAGTAATACAATATGTATTTTCATATGCATTATGTATTTTTATAGTTGCATGTACATATTTGTATTATATATATTATATACACAGATACACACATACATATGTATATTTATAATATACGAGTACACACATACAGACATATGTGTAAAATATAAATATATGTCACAGTTTCTATTTTTAAGGAACAATTATTCTTCAATAGATAATACACAAGTGTTATTTATGTACATTAATAAAATGTTATATGGTGGTTTAAAATGTATATGGGAAGTACAGAAATTGTGTTATAGACTATAATTACAGACCTTCATGCCTACTGACTAAGGCATTGTGAACACTCTGAAATCAGACTTTAAGTTTTACGTTGTCTTTACAGCCTCCTAAATTTGAAATATTAGTTAAATTGTTTACTCTTTTAAGTTTGAGATTTTTTCCAATTCTAATACATAGAATTGTACAATATACAATTGTACATACAATAATGTATGTACAAGGTTCAACATTATGAATATACACTTTAATGTTCCATGATGGCAGTGATGATGATTATGATGATGAAGTTTTTCAGAGAGCAATTTGAAGTGTCACATAAATAGTAATGAAGAATAAGGATTCATTTTAAAATATAGGGAATAATTCTATAAGTTGGAGAAGGTTTCTTCAAAGAGACGTAATAGAGGTGAAACATTGAAATGACTTGGGAATTTGAAGATTGTCAATGATTTACAATGTTCAGATTCACATTTTTTTTATCTTTTTTTTTTTCCTTTTTTTGCATTTTTTTTTTTTTTTTTTGGCCAGGGCTGGGCTTGAACACGCCACCTCCGGCATATGGGGCCAGCGCCCTACTCCCAGATTCACATTTTAAAAGTGTCTTTGGTACCTATACAATATCCATATTCCTTAATCAAACAAACATGTATGTCTCCAGTAGTTTCTAAGTTGCAAATTAAAAACTTTTATAGACCACATTTGAATTAATCTCACATCTCTCTGTGGGCAGGTAAGTAACAACTTGTGCAGCGACCAGATGATTGCAAGTAAAGGGAGTGGAAATTACAGACTTTTGTTTTAAGATGTTCATGAACATGACTGTGCTGAATATGAATTTAAAAGAAGCAAAATGGCAGTAAGGATCATAGCGGAGGATGCCATTGCAGTAAACCACAAAAGGGGTGATGCTGGCCTCAACGGAAGCGTTGTCAGTTAAAATTGAAGGGTGAGATAAATTTTGGATTAATTTGGGAAAATGGATTCTCAGATGTTTAATGCAGAAAAGAGTAGATTTGAGGCTTAGTCCTAACATTACCATGGTGATTAGTGCATAAGAAGTTGATGCATTCAACCAAGAAACAAAAAGCAAAAGTAAGGACTGTTTGGGTAGGAAGACAATGATTTTAGTTTCCACCTGGCTGTGCTTTGGCTGTTTATTGGGCATGGAATGAAGTTATCTGGATCTCAGCAAGAAAGTGAGTGGGTTGGTAATATAAACATGAGGGTTATTAGTACCTTGGCGATGTCTAGGGATAAATAGAAAACAAGGAAGGAAACTGTAGATTCATAGGTCCACAACAGAACTAAAGATGCGGTGAACATATTCAAATTAACATTTAAAATTCAATGCCTTAGAGAAAGTAATTTGTGTTGTCTGAAAAGACATGAGCGGGTGAGATCCAGGGAGGATGTGGGTGAAAGACTTAACATCTGTTAAAAAACAGACAAAAAAATCCTTTCCAGGAATTTGAGCCTGGCTTTTATTTTAACTGGTCACTCCTATCATTTTTTAAAAATAGGACAAAATGTTATCACGAGGTAATGCAGTTTGAACAAATTGCCAAAATAAGTTGAAAAATTATTTAAATAAAGAGAGATATGTGTGGTGGATTTATATTTTGAAAATGACCAATTTCGGGGATAGAGAGAGCTTCACAGATCATTTTCCTGTCCCAGTCACACTGTACTTGGGCTGTTGTGGGAACAGGTGTGGCGAATAACTAGATAAATTCAGGAAAGGGACTTGGTATGGTACCTGGGGAACAGTAATGATATCACAAAGGAGGTGAGGGCTGCAAGTTTGTTACCTGAGTTGGCAGACTGAAGAGTGGAGATTAGGTCAAAAAGGAAAAACAATAGAAGGAGAAAGATAGATTAGAATAGAGATGGATTAAATGATTGGCGTACCAAGAGATCAAAGCCAAGTCAGTTAAGGGAAGAATAGGTACAGAAAGTGCTACGAGAGACGAGCTTTGGACATTACAGTTGCAGATGTGGCCGTCACTGAGAATCAGCTTCGTTAGTTTAGTTTCGTGCTGTAGCTCAGTCACGTGAAGCCAAAAATATGTAATTTGGTTTATTTTATTAAAAAAAAAAACAGGGTTTGATCTAAATTAATACTTACAAATTTTATAAATTCCACATCATTTATTAATCAGAATATTGTCTTAGTTGTAATCTGTATTTTTAGAAATGTTAGGGGGAAGATCAGCAAATTCTTTATAAATGTCAAAAATAACTGCAGATGCTGGTGTGGATGTGGAGAGACGGAAACACTTTTACACTGTTGGTGGGACTGCAAACTAATACAACCTTTTTGGAAGGAAGTATGGAGAATCCTCAAAGAACTCAACCTAGACCTCCCATTTGATCCTGCAATCTTATTACTGGGCATCTATCCAGAAGGAGAAAAAAACCTTTTATTATAAAGACAACACTTGTACTAGGCTGTTTATGGCAGGCCAATTTACAATTGCCAAAATGTGGAAACAACCTAAATGCCCTATACCATGGAATATTATTCAGCCATAAAAAATGGAGATTTTGCAGCATTTGTACTAACCTGGATGGAGGTGGAACACATTATTCTTAGTGAAGCATCACGGGAATGAAGAAGCAAGAATCCTATGTATTCAACTTTGATATGAGGACAATTAATGACAATTAATGACATGATGGGGCATGGGGGAAGGGGAGAGCAGACAGAAGAGGGAGGAAGTGAGGAAAAGGAATAGAGAAAAAAAGAAAAGAAAACAGTGACTAATTCTCACATAAATTGGATTTAATTTTGACCAAAGTATATTACCTAAACATTAATTTTTAATTCAACTTGTTAATGTGTTGTTTAGGATATTGCATCCTCATTTATAAGTGAAATATATTTGTAATTTCCTTTTATAATAATATGTTTTTTCTAAATTTAATATCAGGTGTATCCAGATGAAGTAGAATGATTCTGAAGTATTTCTTCTTGTTCTATTGTCTATAAGATTGGCATAATCTGTTTTTTGAAATTATCTTTTATTTTTATTTATAACTATTAGTTGTCTATTTTTTGAGACTTTGGAAAAAAAATAAGAAGAAGTTAACTGATGACTCCATACTGAACCTCAGAGTGAAAGCATTCTATGATAGACATACTCTTATTTGACAATATGAATGTTACTTTTTTTGCATTATTATTATTGCTCAATATTTCGTTACAGCAATCGTCTGATTTCTTTTCTGAATGTATTTATCTTAATTCATTCTTTACGAGGTTTTTGTTTCTAGTCCTTATCTTAAACATTGCTATGTTTATTAAATTTTAAGCCTTTTTAATTTTGTGAAGACAAAGTGGAAATGACATTAACACATGTATATGTATAGAGAAAATTTAAAAAATAAAAAAAAATTGATCCCCACATGGCCATACATTAAAAAAAAAAAAAATCTTCCAGAGAGATACAAAACTTACATGTGAAGAACGGTAAGTTTTTTAGAGTAAATAAAGGATATTTTAAAGATATTATAATAATATAATTAAAGATCTTATAAAGATATAAAGTCTGTAAGGTAGAGAAGGACCTTTACCCTCCCCCCCCCAAAAAAAAAGGCAGAACATGAACAAAATGATAAAGTTCTCTGTCCAAAAAAAGAAAACCTCTAGTTATGAAAATACTTTGTGGAACACCTGTAGCCAACAAAATGTTACTTGCAGCTGATAAAGAAGTATTCTAATACTGTTGGGAAATTCAAGCAAGAGATGACATCTTTGGAAGAGCAGTCATATTCCTCTTGAGGTTGCTTGACAATAGTCTTTATTAGTCACTTTACTGTTTTGGATAGGACGTGCTTGAAGAATTTTCATTTTAGCAATCAAATGAACATGTTTTCAAAATAGAACATAATTGTAATACTCAAATACATTTTATGCAGACAGTGGCCAAGAAGCCTTGTCTTTTTGTGTGTTACCTTTCACAAAAATTTATTTCAGAATATTATGGAGTATTGATTTTTTTTTTTTTACATATTTTGATTTTGCACAGATTGAGTCAAAGTAGTAAGTAAACCCTTCACCTAGATAGTGTGCACTGTACTCAGGTAGCTGTGAATTTACCCGTCCCCACCTCCCACTGCTTTATTTTCATTGAGATTCACTTCCACATGTGTATTCAAATATTGATCAATTTATTTCAATTTGGTATTGATTACAGTGTTTGGTTATCCATTCTTGTGATGGTTCACTTAGAAGACTGGTTTCTAGTTCCACAGCAGATTGTCACTAAAGATAGTAGATCACCGTTTTTATAACTGAGTAAGTACTTCATGGTAAGCATGTGAACTTACTCATTTTATTAATCCACTCATGGACGGATGCACACTTGGGTTATTCCCACATCTTTGCAACTGTTAATTTTGCAAATGTCCTTTTAGTAAAATGACCTTCTTTCCTTTGAATATATATTCACCAATTGGATTGCTGGATCAAATGGTGGGTCCACTTTCAGTTCTCTGAGGTATCTTTATACAATTTTTTCTTAGAGGTTATACTAGTTTACAGTCTCACCAACAATATTCAAGGGTTCCTTTCTATCTGCATCCATGCTCAACCTCTGTTGTTTCGGAACCAGCCTTTCTCATTGGAGTTAGGTGATATCTCAGTGTAGTTTTGATTTGAATTTACCTAATAATTAGAAACGTTAAGCATATTTTTAGTTTGTTGGCCATTAGTCTATCTTCATTTGAAAAGTTTCTAGATCCTGTAAATCTTTCACCTTATAATGAAGACAACATCTGATTTTTAAGAAAGAAGTAACTTTCAAAGATTTTCTTTTCCTCATGCATATTTATAAATCAGAATTCCTCGATCTCAGCACTATTGACATTTTGGATCAGATAATTCATTACTCTAGGGCTTGTCCTGTGCATTGTAGGATGGTGGGCAGGATGTTTAGCCAGTAGCAATCCCCTGCTTCTCCTGGGTGCGATAGCCAAAAATGTCTACATATATTCATAAATGTCTTATGGGAGAACAGAATTTCCCCACGGAGAGCTACTGCTATTAAATGATGTTCATGAGTACAGCTTCATCATGACTGGCTACATGGAGAGAGTAACCTAAAATCTGAGTTCGTAGTACAAATATTGGTAAGCATTAAAATGCTTAAGTCAATCATATAGTATTTTTAACCAAATTTTGTTATCATCAAATAGAATTTAAACTTTATGAGTTAAGGGTATCCCTCTTGTTATGGCATAGTCATGAAGGAAGTCCAAGCAACATATCAGTAAATGTAAAGTCTTCCTTGAGAGTTCAAAGTGACTTTGCATGAGCTCAAATACTGGCCTGCATTTGTTATCTCTGTGATATGGCACAGATGACTGTACCTCAGTTTTTCCCTCTGTAAAATGGAAATTTATAAATGCATTGAGTTAGTATATCCATGGACCATGTGGATCAATTAATATATATGAATTATTATTTATTGAAAGATTAAATGGTAGGAGCCTGCACGTTATGGAATGGACTCCAGGAAAATGAAGTTGAAATTGCTATCAAGACCATATACCTTCATTCTATTTCTCCAACTCACTCGTCAGGGAAAGGGAACCTTCAAGAGGACAGTGTGTGTCGTGGTGGGGAGCACACCTGACCAGCCTCCCGACGCAGTGGGGTATGGACAGTTCCCTGTGAGACCGAGTGTTATGGACATTGCATTCATATCAGATCCCTGCTCTCTCCCTTGTCCCAAGATTTTAAATTGATCTTTATTTCACTGATTTCCAAGCAACTGACACCTTTTCTGAACTGCAGAGACATGTACTATATTTTCACCTTCATCATTGCCTAAAGAGGACACTTGATATTTCCCCTTTAGACTTGCCCCGGGCCAGTTACTTTTGTTTTAGTAAGATGCCACTATGCCCAGCTGCTCCTCCAACCATGTGAGTTACCCTTTTGTAACTCTTTCCTTTCATCTCTCACCTACAACCCATCGCTACTTCCTGTAAGTGCCATCAGACACCCAAGCTTCTTCACTCCCCTGAAGTACCTTTGTCCAAACCAGCCCTCACAGACTCACGCAAGAGTTTCTTAACCTGTCTCCAAGCATCCAGTCCTCTCCTTGTATAGTCTATTTCCCAGAACCAAGCCAAAATGATTTTGTGAATGTAAATATTTTATAATTTGTTTGCTTAAAATATTCTAGTGGTTTTTCATTGTATTTAAAATAAATTCAAACCTATACTCTGACTAATCTATCTGTGCACAGTCCTAGCTCCTTTTTTGAACACAACCCATTTTTTTTTTTTTTTAGTCGTAGCCAATATTTTTCAACAATTCAGCATTATTCTGTTTTTGAATAGCACTGTTGTACCACACAACTCCAGAGGGCACCATACATTATACTTAAATATGCCTATGGTCATTTTGCCAGCCGCCCTTGCATTTTCCTGAAAGAGGCTTTTGTTAAAGCTGGCTTCTGTCTGTAATTTGGTCTTAGTTTACATTTACTATCATGATCCTTCAAATACAAATACCCACACTATGACTATTATGTACACATACAGTGTTCTACTTTTATGCCTGCAACTTCTGTATACTTTCATGTATGAGTTATGTATTTATAAAATGATTGGCCAAATTGTTTATTTATTATCTACATCTTTGAAGTAGAATTTAAGCTTTAGTTTAAAAAGGAACTTGTATGGATTTTTCACAAATACCCTGCATGCCTACCATAGTAGATGGCATATATTAATGGTTTATAATACTGTCGAAGGGGCAAAAATGAATGAATATCTTTTTAGTAATTGAGATTTTTCATGGTTATAAAACAGTGAATATCTCTTTATCAAAAAGAGAAGTTTATAAAGAGGGCAACTAAGAGGCAATAAAATCCTCTGATTTTTACAGATTAAGGAGGGAAATTAGTTATAAGCATGTAATTTCTGGTATTTAATTTACAGAATGCAGACACATTCCATTTATCATTTACTATAACCAAATGTTGGAAGGACATAATAAGCAAAAATAAGACTATCTTTTAAGTTGAAAACTGTTGTCATAGAAGGGATTAGTCAATGATGCACATTTTTCTAAATGTTTCTCCTATAAACCAGTCAAAGCCTGTTTATAGACCAAAGGTCAAAGTTTGGGAAGTATTAGCTGAATGTAGAGAACAGAATTCCTTAGTCTAAGCTGAGGTTTGTCAATTTTATTTATCTTTCAGAGTAGGCCAGGGTAGTTTTCCAGCTCTGACTCAGGGGACCAGAGTGATTGTAAAGTCTTATTATATTTTCTGCCTTTGAACTTTGCCTTTCTCATTTTGAGTACCTCTGGTTTATGAAGTGTTCTATATCTGGGCTGATCTAATTATACTTACACAAACTGCCCTTCTCAGCCTTTTCAGCATAACTTCAACAACCATGAATACTAACTGCTCCTATCTGTGTGACCCCAGCTTGGATCCAACAAGGAGGGTAGAGATGTTTTCTGAAAAAGGTGACTGTGAATAGAGCTCTTGAAGGTAATGAGGAAATAATCTGATTTGGAGGGAAAAAGCAGATAGATTTGCAACAGGCAGACAGGAGGTAATGGCACATGGAAGTCACAGAGGTGGAAGTTAATGAGTCATGTTCAGAAAATGATACAAAGCCATACTTGCCAAGGGAAATCAGACTTCAAATAACGTTTCTGGATATTCGTTTTCTGATTTATTTTTTCTGTCCAGATTTTTTTTTTAAGTGAGTTGGATAAGATACTCTATGGGAACACATTTCTGGTTTGTTTTGTGATACAATGCTTTAAAATAAGTTTCTACCTACAGAAGCTTTCTTCTCCTCACAAAGGAAACCATTTTACCCGATCTACTTTTTATACATCCCTCAAACATGACACAGCCAATTTTTTTCTGAGCTAGCTACAGCGGGTTTCTCTGTTCTCATTACAGTAAAGAGGATTTGAATGATTCACCTCTGCACATGCAGAGGCAGCAGCTGGGCTCCTGTTCAGACTGGAGATGAAACGGGTATTTTTGGTTTCTGATGGATATCACTTATAAATGTTTTGTTAACAATTGCTGCTGTAGCTGTCACTGTTTCCTTAGATTTTTGAGTATTCAGGGTATTTTTTCTGGGTTGTATATCTGTATAAGATTTGCACAAGACTAGGTAATAAAAATACTGCTTTTCTTGAAAGGAGCATTTATTTATTTCAATTTTGAACAAAGATAAAATAACCTTACGGCAATTTATTGTCCCCTGATATGCACTCATGAGTTCTGACTGATGTGAAGTATTCTCAAGATGGTCCTATGAGTCCTTTATTGTGCTTGTCATTTTTAAAGTCCATGTTTCTTGAAAGCAGCAGATTTTAATTAAAACTGGCAATTTCTGAATTCTTTAGTAAAAATCTCTTATAAGCAGAGGAAGGAACATTTTCATCAGTGCTGGTTTCCAACATTCACCTCCTCCAGTTGAAACGTAAGAGTCCTACACTTTCCTTCATGGTTACACCGAGTCCTCTGCCTCACAAGTTTGCCAAATTTATGAAAGTTAAACTTTATTACGTAGGTAAATATGTTTCTACTGAAGCAAATCCTGCCGTCAAATTAATTTCTCTCTCATGCTTTTGTGATTTCCTTTCACACTTGTAACTTTTTTTCTCTATACTAATGTAAAAAAAACAAATGTGGCAGGATACATGTGTAAAATACAATTAAAATAAATAAACCACAAATAACTATAAATAGAATTAAGGTGGTAAATGTGATGTCTGATGTCATCTTCTGGTAACAATGTGTGCCCTCCCCCACTCTCCCATCTCCGCCACGTGGTCTGACGTTGTATAATCCTCACTTTGTCCAAGCTTTCTTTCCTTTTTTTAATTTATTTTATTTTACTGTTAAATCATAGCTGTGTACATTCGTGCAATCAAGGGGTACAATCTGCGGGTTTCATATACAATCTGAAATATTCTCATCAAACTGTTCAATGTCCAAGCTTTCTCAATGTCAGTCTATCTCATGGTTGTTTATATCCACTTCAATACTTCAACATCGGCTTTAATTAATCTTACAGATCTTAGCCTCTTCATTGTTGTACGTTTCTAAACACAAATGATCTTTATTTCAACACAACAACCAACTGCAACCAACTGTCTACATGGATCATATTCTAAACTTCACTCTCATTAAAAATTGATAGCAGCAATATCAAATTCCAGTCTGACTCCCTTAGTTGACAAGCCTGATGCTTTCTAATTTACGTCCTGTCCTTTCTTCTTGCTTCCTAAAAGTCTAAGCCCAATCAAAGGAAAAGCCTTGATACATCAGTTCTCTAAAATTTTGCAAAATAACACTATTCACCATACTTTCTGAAATCGGGACTACTCACTGCCGTTTCTGGAGCCGTCACTTCTTGAATGTAGTGAGTCATTCACAACTGGAGTTCAGTCATCACTGCAAAATACTACATGAATTATGTCAGCTCTCTTATCACAACTGCTGAGTAACCATCCATTATCATTGTCTAAATTATTTTCAAATATCTTGAAGAAGCATTATGTTTTTCTTTTTAATTCCCTCTGTCAAAATACATGATTTCCCATCTTTCCATGATTGATATCAACTTGACTTTCCTACTGTGAGTCTAGATGGGCAATTCTATGGCAGCGTGTTTTGGCCTATCGAAGCCAGAATAAATGACACTGAAGGGGTCACCATAATCTTATGTCCATTTCATATTTTTTATAATATAAATTATTAAATATGAATTGTATAATATGAATTATTATTATAATTGAATTATTATAAAATACAAATTTCATACTGTTATTATTCATATTATAAAATTATGAATCATCATTACATTAATGTATAGTAATTTTTGGTAATTACACTTCTATTTAAAATCTGATTTATGTGCATTTTAAATCCTAGTTTCATCCTACTCAACCAATCCCTTAATACTGTAGTTTAAAACCTACTTCCTTCTAAAAGCTTTCTCTAATCTCCTCAGTCTTTATGTATCAGATCCATTTTATAAATACTTTCATAGCCACCAAAACTTTTCCTCAAAATACATATTTTCAAGGATTCTTATGAATGTGTGATTAACGTATGTTACCCTGCCTAAAATTTTAAAACCATCAGGGTATTAACTGAGTTGAATTGCCAGTTACTGTATATTTGACATGTAACATTTAGCCTCAGAGTAATAATAATATGTAGTGAATATTGACAATTTTGAATAAATGAAGAAGTCATTTCTTTGGATTTAAAACTTAAATATTATTTTGTAGCCTGACTCAAGAAACACATGTGTTGTAAAATATCCTTTTGTGTCAAGTTTTTGCTTATGAATAAAGATATAAAAGTTTATGGCTAGCTAAAGTTCTTCTGATGATTTGTTTCTTACTTACCCAAAAATTATTTCTTAAAGTTCATCCCCAAAAGGATTATCTGCTATCTATTTTAATGATAACAAGGAGCTTTGAATGCCCTGAGGATAACATAAGCAAATATTCCAGACCAGAGAAATTTTCTAAGAGGAGCTGATGTACTCACTGGTATCCATTAATTCTTGGAATGGGCTAAATATTCAAATTCTCCCAACAGAAAACATCTGTTAGGAGAAAAATAAATTAATCTAGAATTGGTGGTCAGGTAGTGATGATTGGAACAAGTGGAAATTAGAGAGACAGGATTGCATCAGAGTATTTTCAGTGGACCTCAGTTGAGCTTTGATGCTGCACAGGAGACTGGGGAGCCCAGGTTGAAAGGCTGGGCAGATCATGCCCATCCTACAGTGCTTCGGAAAATCAGGCTTGTTCAGGAGGTTGTTTGCTTCAGGGCCAATATTGTTCTGCATTTGAAATATATGCTAGATTTTGAACCTCTTGGAAAAGACAGAAAGAAAGCTTGATTTGTGTCATGTCTGAAGGACAGAGCTGGTGCTATCATAGTATTTTGGAGATAAGAGGCAGGTGTTCATTATACTGGAGTATCATGCCATATGAACAATGGTGAAATCAAGATAGATTGAGTTTTGCTACGTATTAAAAATGCATGCTAGACTGATCTAACTCTGCTTCTGATTGCTTCAGATAATAAAGTAGAGAGACCTCTATCTGTTGAAAAAATATTTTTTTGTTCTCTATTTTTAATGTGTAGTAACAATTTAAAAATTGTAGAGAAAAGACAAAATCAATGGTTGATAAATAAGAGTAAAAGCATATACTATATGTAGAACTTATAATTATTGAAATTGGCAGACAAGATATTGAAATAACTATTACAAATTTATTAAATTAAATATAAAAAGGCACAATAAAGATTTTCAAAAGATAATGCAAATTTTTTTAAAAAGAGGAAAACAAATATTCCAGAACTGAAAAACAAAATGAAATTTAGAATTAAGCGTATTAATTAATATCAAATATAGGATTAGTGAACCCAAAGATAGATCAATAAAAAACAAATAAAACACACAAAATATATTATTAAATTAAAAGAATAAAGCATGAAAAATATGTGAGCCATACCAAAAAAAATCTAAAATGTTTTCTGAGAATCCTAAAATAAGGAAAAACAAATGACATGGCAGAAATCGTATCTGGAGAAATAAGGATTGAGAATTTTCAGAATTTAAGAAAGTATATCAATTCTCAGATTCAAGAAATTAGAAAACACCAGTCCTTTCAGTTTGGTATTAACAGTAAACCTTTTAGTAATCTTAGAAAAAAGTTTAGAAGCAGGTTGAACAGAAAGACATGTTGCTTTCCAAGGACCCAAAATATAATAGATCATGAATTACTCAACAGAAACATCGCAAGCCAGAAGGTAATGGAACCTTGGAAACTTTACAGTGATGACAGGAAGTCTACACACATCACTAATATTTTACTCACTGAAAACATCTTGCAAAAATGAAAGTTAAAAATAGATATTTTTAAACAAACACTAACTTAGGAAATTAGGAACTAGTAGGTCTGAACTTAAAAAAGAAAAGTAATTGTATTTCTGGCAAAGGAAAAAAAAGAAAGAAAAGTCAAAAAAAATAAAAAAATAAATAAAATAAAAGGAAAGAAAAAGTCAGATAGAAACATGCCTTTTTAGGACAAAAAATATCGCAGAAGGTAAATGTAATGTAGGTCAATAAAATAAATATTAACTGAACAAAATCATAATTCAATGGTTTTGTGGAGTTCAATTTGTATTAGGAAAACACTCATGTCCAAGTAAGGAAACACATAAATGAGAAGAAATGATGTTTAAAAGATCTAAAGTTCTCAGAATCAGTAAAACTCAGTATTTGTTAGTAACAAAGATTCAGAAACAGCAAAATAATTTAAAAACATTAACTAATAAATTAATACAAAGAAAACATAGAATAAAATTACAAATATAAAATACGTAGGATAAATAACAACAAAAGACAGTTTTGGAAACACATAAAGACAATACCGATAAAGGAAATAATATGATGAGTGGAATTACACTAAAATAATCTGGAGGGAAAGGGTGTAAATGTGAGATTATAATTAAACAAGATTGGTGTTGAATTGATGCAGACTGAAATTAGGGGTTGGGTATCACTAGTTTACTGTGGTTTCCTCTGTAAGGGAATCTAGTTATAATCAAAGGACTGTGTAATGGGACCTAACATATTCAAAGATATACAAAATAAAAGTAAAATATTTTTGTAAATTTAATTGTTTTTATAGAGTATAACATATATAACTTACCATCTTTACCATTTTAAGTGTACAGTTCACAATGGTACTGAAAACACTTACATGTTATTCTCACTTTATCTCTCCTTCTCCCCATCCTGGCCTCTCACAACTGTCAATCTACTCTCTACATTCGTGAGATCCAGGATTTTAGCTCTGTCATACGAGTAAGAAGATGTGATATTTATCCTTCTGTGTTTGGATTATTTCACTTAATACATGTACATAATGGCTTCCGGTTCCATCCACGTTTTTGCAAATGACAGGATTTCATTTATTTTAAGGCTGAATAATAGTCTGGTTGGTCAAAGATAAGTTGATTGTAGTTCTATGGTGGCATTTCTGAGTTCTACATTCTGGTCCATGGATCTATGTGTCTACCTTGCTTTGGTTTACTATAGTCTTGTTGTATAATTTGAAGTTAGGTAACGTGATGCCACCAGTTTTGTTCCTTTTGTTTTGGCTATTTGGGAGCACTCTCCTCTCTCTCTCTCTCTCTCTCTATTTTTGGGATTCTATTAAAAGTTTTGTACTGTGATTACTATGAGGCTTACAAAAACATTGTATAGATGTAACAAATTATATTAAAGGTATTATAACTCATCTTAGATAAAAAAATAAAATAATAGAAATAGCTGAAGAAAAACACAAAATATCTATACTTTAAACAGCACACATTTTGACTTTTTGTTTTTCAATTTACAAATTTTTATATTACCTATATTTTAATTGGTTGATGTAGTGACAATTGTTTTTGGCAGATGGGATTTTTGGGCTCCATTCTAGATTTATGAGTATATTAGATATCAAAAAACAGTAACAGAATATCCTGGATTTGTCTGTCTACTTAATTTTACTAATAGGTTTTGTTCCTTGGAATGTTTTTGTTGTTGTTGTTCTTTCCTTCGCTTGGTTTTTGCCCATTAGTGTTTTCTCTTTCAAATTCAAGAACTCTTTTGATCATTTCTTGCACAATGGGTCTAGAGGAGCTACATTCACTCAGACAAAGTTTTTGTCTAAGAATGACCTTCTCGTTCCTTTATATTTGAATAATAATTTGTTGGATACATTATTCTTAGATGGCAGGGTTTTTTTGTTTGTTTTTTTCCTTTGAGAATGTGGAAAATTATATTCTGGGGAGGCACCTGTGGCTCAAGGAGTAGAGCACCGGCCCATATACCGGAGGTGGCGGGTTCAACCCTGGCCCTGGCCAAAAACTACAAAAAAAAAGCTCAAGGAAAATTATATTCTACTTACTCATGACCTCTGTGGCTTCCATTGAGAAGTCTGTTCCAGATGTGTTGAAACTCTCCTGTATGTTATTTGACTCTTTTCTCTTCTTGCTTTTAGAATCACTCTTTGTCTTTGATCTTTGATTATTCCATGTCTTGGAGTTGTCTTATTGGCATTGAATCTGTTAATTGTTCTAAGATCTTCCTGTATTTGAAGATTTATGTCATGTTGTAGAAAGTTTTGTGTTTTTTTTTTCTCTGAATAAAGTTTCTACCCCTTGTTCCAGTTCAAATCCTTCTTGAATACCAGTAATTCTTAGATTTGAAATTTTGAAGCAATTTTTTAATATTTTTAGGTGGTCTTCATTGCTCTGTTTCTTTTTTTCTCCTCTGATTATACATTTTTAAATACCTGGTCTCTGAGCTCACTAATTCTTTCCAAGGCTCTGTTCATTCTGCTCCTGAGATCCTCAATAAAGAACTTCTGAAATACAGTTCAACTCATGTATTTCTTAAATTCATAATTTCTGTTTGATTTTATTTATTATTTCAATCTCTAATTTTTCTGATAAATTTCTGAATTGCTTTTCTGTATTATCTTGGACATCACTAATTTTTCTTAAAACTATTTTGAATTATTTGTCTCAGAGCTCATATATTATCATCAGGTAAGAGTCTGACATTGAATTTTTGTTTTGTCTTGGAGAAGTTATGGTCCATTATTTGCTGTGGTTTCTTGAAGATCCATGACTATATGTCTTTACATTGTAGAATTAGTTGTTTATTCCAGTTTCTTCTGTCTATTTCATTTTGGTTTTCTTTGAAAATATTTGCTTAGTGAATCTTAGCACCTGTGTCACTGCTCGTTTTAGGGTGTTTGTGGCTCCTTAGCCCATGTTTTCCTGGGCCATGTTTGGAGTTCTGACCTGTCCCAAGTGGAGGAAGTCCCAAAGGGATTATCTTGGCAGTAAGGGAAGGCTGGGCCTTCATGTCCAGGGGACCTTCAGACCATTTCTCCCACAATGTGGTGCTGCTGAATAGCTACACTGACTTGACTGAGTTACAGGGCAAAGTTTCCAGTGCAAGAGATGGCAGCCACACCTCCAGCCTTTGTCTCTGTCTGTTGTCAGGGACATTTCTCTCTTCAGGTAGTCATCATGCTTCCCCTGAATTAACACAGGCTGCCATCCAGGGAAAACAAGAAGGAGGGGAAGCTGGTAGACTACCTCGATTTCACTATGAGCTCTAGAGAGGCTTTTCACACTTTCTAGGTTGTGCAGGGAAATATGTTTTTTCACAACGGTCCATTCTTGGAAGGTCATCTTCATTCTTTGACATGTTATTTATCCTTCAGTTTCAAGGTCATCAATAATATCTTCAATTTTCTCTCCCCCCCTGCACATGACCTCTGTGCCTGGCCTTAAGTTTTTTTAGTTCTCTCTTCTTTCCTTGGCATCTTGCCTCTCTTACTGACCCCTCTCCCTCCCTCTTATAATGGCCTTTGTTTTACTATGGGTTCCCTAATCCAGAATAATCTCACTGATTCAAGGTCCTTAACTAATTACATCTGTAAAGTATCATCTGTCATATAAGGTAACACGTTTAGAGGTTCTGGAAATTAAGAAATGAAAAATTTGGGGGCCCATTATTAGGCCTACCACAGGAATACTTGGTTTTAGCTTTCCCATGTGTAGTGGAAAGGGGCTACAGCATGTTTTTCTCTAACAATTCAAGTCTGGACTGACTCTTTTCCAAAAGGTAGGTTTGAGGTGCTCTGAAAATTATGCCATGACATGTAATAATCTTCAATGACTGCAATGGAGGAACAAAGTGTGTAAGATTCAGTATATTTCATCAAGCTTTGAGATACAAAGCCTCTATTACAAAGTAATACACAACCAGGTCTTTTTGTGATAACATTAAGTTGACTTACTAATTTAGACAAATTGTTGTGAAACATACTACTAGCTTCTAATATTTTGTGGTTAGACACATGCAAGAAAAAATGCTATTATTGTCATTGCATCAAAAATACAAACTAGATATGAAATATCCAAAAATGCACCATAACTCTGTATAAATAAATTCCTTACTTTTGTTCATTTCTTATTCTTAGAATTTGGGTCCCATATAGGTTAAAATTATTAATATAATTTGTTGCATATGCAAGAAAGCCTATTGCTTGTTCCTTAAATATAATGCTTCAAGGCTATATTCAAAATCATGTGTGAGCTATAAACAGTAATTGGTGATTGCCTCTTTCCATAGTTCAGTAGCAATAATGTATAATGTTAATTATAAATCCACAGTATGAAATAACTCATCAAAAATTCCCACTAGGTGCCCACTGATATCGTACTTCTTGTGTCATGTAATTGGATTATAAATCAAAAGCTGTAGGATACAGTTAATTAACACTCACAGAAAGTAATATTTGATAATCTAATCTCATGGAAAATAGACATGTATTAAATATATTACTTTGAGATAAAATGCTGTAATTGGTAAGTTTCCAGAGATTTTATGAATTTCATGTTAAACATAACCATTATTAAAACAATTTGTATAAATTTATAATTAAGTAAAATTATCTTATAAGCAAAGATAATAATGGCTCAAAACTGAACATTTCTAATTTTTTTTATTTTTTTATTTTTTTTATTAAGTCCTAGCTGTGTACATTAATGCAATTATGGGGTACAATGTGCTGGTTTTACATACCATAAAATACTTTCATCAAAATGGTTGACATAGCCTTCATCACATTTTCTTAGTGATTGTGTTAAGATATTTATATTCTGCCCTTAGTAGATTTAACATGTACCCTTATAAAATGCGCCATAGGTGTGGTCTCACCAATCCCTCCACCCATCATCCCCCCTCCCCACTCCTCCCTCTCCTCTTTTCCCTTCATCTTGGGCTATAGTTGGTTTATAGATTTCATATGGAAGTGTGGGTGCTTATAAATTAGTTTCATAGTAGGGCTGAGTACATTGGACACTTTTTCTTCCATTCATGAGATACTTTGCTAAAAAGAGTATGTTCCACCTCCATCCATGGAAACATGAAAGAGGTAAAGTCTCCATTTTTTTTAAGGCTGCATAATATTCCATGGTGTACATATACTACAATTTATTAATCCATTCATTGGTCCATGGGCACTTCGGCTTTTTCCATGACTTAGAAATTATGAATTGGGCTACAATAAACATTCTGGTGCAAATATACTTGTTATAAAGTGAGTTTTGGTCCTCTGGATACATAACTAATAGAGAAATTGAAAGATTGAATGGCAGGTCTATTTTTAGATCCCTAAGTAATCTCCAATCATCTTTTCAAAAGGAACATACTAGTTTGTATACCCACCAGCAGTGCAGAAGTGCTCCCTTTTCTCCACATCCATGCCAACATCTATGGTTTGGGGTTTTGTGATGTGGGCTAATCTTACTAGAGTTAGATAATATCTCAAAGTTGTTTTGATTTGAATTTCTCTGATGATTAAGGATGATGAGCAGTTTTTTATGTGTCTGTAGGCCATGCACCTATCTTTCTGAGAGAAGTTTCTCTTCAAGTCCCTTTCTCACACTGAGATGGGATCACTTGTTCTTTTCCTGCTAATATGTTCGAGTTCTCTGGGGATTCTGGTTATTAAACCTCTGTCAGAGACATAACCTACAAATATCCTCTCCCATTCTGAGGGCTGTTTGCTTGCTTTCCTTACTGTGTTGTTGGCTGTACAGAAGCTTTTTAGTTTGATCAGATCTCAGTAATGTATTTTTGGTATTGCTTCAATTGCCTGGGGGGGGTCCTTCTCATAAAATATTCTCCTAGGCCAATTTCTTCGAGTGTTTTCCCTGCACTTTCTTCTAGTATTTTTATAGTTTCATGTCTTAAGTTTAAATCTTTAATCCAGTGAAAGTCTATCCTAGTTAATGGTGAAAGGTGTGGGTCCAGTTTCAGTCTTCTACAGGTCACCAGCCAGTTCACGCAGCACCATATGTTAAATAGGGATTCTTTTCCCCACTGAATGTTTTTAATTGGCTTATGGAAGATCAAATGACAGTAAATAGCTGGGTTTGTCTCTTGGTTATCTATTCTGTTCCAGACATCTACCTCTCTGTTTTTGTGCCAGTACCATGCTGTTATGATTGCTATCAATTTACAGTATAGTCTGAGGTCTGGTAGCGTGATTCCTCCTGATTTGTTTTTATTTCTGAGTAATGTCTTGGCTATTCCAGATTTTTTCTGATTCCATACAAAATGAAGTATTATTTTTTTGAGATCTTTAAAGTATGGCAGTGGTGCTTTAATAGGGATTCATTAAAATTGTATATTGCGTTGGGTAGTATGGGCATTTTAATAATGTTGATTCTTCCCAGCCATGAACATGGTATGTTTTTCCATTTGCTAACATCTTCAGCTATTTCTTTCCTTAGAGTTCCATAATTCTCTTTATAGAGATCTTTCATGTCCTTTGTTAGGTAAACTCCCAAATATTTCATCTTCTTTGGCACTACTGTGAATAGAATAGAGTACTTGATGGTTTTTTCAGCAGGAGTATTGCTGGTATATATGAAGGCTACCGATTTATGAGTATTGATTTTGTAATCTGAGACACTGCTATATTCCACGATCACTTCTAAGAGTTTTGTATTGAATCCCTGGGGTTTTCAAATATACAGCCATTCATCTGTGAAGAGTGAAACTTTGATCTCCTCTGACCCTATATGGTTACCACTGATCACCTTTTCTTCCCTAATTGTGGTGGCTAAGACTTCCATTATAGTGTTAAAAAGCAGTGGAGACAATGGGCAACTTTGCCTGGTTCCTGATCTGAGTGGAAATGATTTCAATTTTACACCATCCAATATGATATTGGCTGTGGATTTACTGTAGATGGCCTCTATTAGATTAAATAATGACCCCTCTATACCCATTTTTAAAGTGTTCTGATCATGAAAGGATGCTGGATATTATCAAAATCTTACTCTGTATCAATTGAGAGAATAATATGGTCTTTGTTTTTTTTTTTTTATTTTGTTTATGTGCTGAATTATATTTATAGATTTATGTATATTGAACCAGCCTTGAGACCCTGGGATAAAACCCACTTGGTAATGGTGTATAATTTATTCGATGTGTTGCTGGATTCTGTTTGCTAGCATCTTGTTGAATATTTTTGCATGAATATTCATTTGAGATATTGGTCTATAATTTTCTTTTCTTGTTGGGTCTTTACCTCGTTTGGGCATCAAGGTGATGTTTGCTTTATAGAATGTGTTGGGTAGTATTCTTCTTTTTCTATATTTTGGGAAAGTTTGAGTAATATAGGTATTAGTTTCTCTTTAAAGGTTTTGTAGAATTCTGATGTGAAGCCATCTGGTCCCAGACTTTTCTTTTGGGGGAGATTTTGGATAGTTGATGCCTTTTCAGAATTTGATATATGCCTGATCAACATTTCCACTTCATTCTAGCTAAGTCTAGGAAGGTGGCGTCCTTATAAATATTGGTCTATTTCCTTTAAATTTTCATATATCTGAGGTTAGATTTTCTTGTAATATTCATTAAGAATTTTTTGAATTTCTGAGGAGTCTGTTGTTATTTCATCTTCATCTTTTCTGATTGATGAAATTAGAGATTTTACTCTATTTTTCATGGTTAGGTTAGCCAAATGTTTATCTATTTTATTGATTTTTTTAAAAAACAACTTTTTGATTTATTGATCTGTTATATAATCATTTTGTTTTCAATTTCATTTAATTCTGCTCTAATTTTGGTTATTTCTTTTCTTCTGTTGGGTTTGGAATTGGAATGTTCTTTCTTTTCCAGTTGCTTGAGATGTCCCATTAAGTTGTTAACTTCCTCTCTTTCCCTTCAATTGAGGAAGGGTTGCAATGCTATAAATTTCTCTCTTAGAATTGCTGTGCGGTATGGCAGAGATTCTGGTATTTCATGTCTTAATTATCCTTTTGTTCCAATAATTTGGTAATTTCCTTCTTAATGTCATCTATGACCCAGCTATCATTCAGCATAAGGTTATTTAGTTTCCTTGTTTTTGTATGAGTATGCAGAGTCTTGTTGTTACTGAGTTCAACTTTGATTCCATGATGGTCCAAGAAGATGCGAGGAATAATTTCTATTCTTTTAAATTTGCTGAAGTTAGACTTGTGACTTAAGATGTGATCAGTTTTGGAGTATGTTCCATGGGCTGATGAGAAGAATGTGTATTCAGTTTTGTTAAGATGGAATGTTCTATAGATGTCTGTCAAATCCAATTGTTAAATGGTTAAGTTTAAGTGTAAAATTTCTTTTCTTAGTTTCTTATTGGAGGTTCTATCCAGCGCTGCCAATGGGGTGTTAAAATCTCCAACTGTTATGGTGCTGGAGGTAGTCAAGTTACTCATGTCTGTTAGAGTTTCTCTTATAAATTGAGGCGCATTCTGGTTGGGTGCCTAAATGTTAATTATTGAAATCTCATCATGTTGAGTGTTATCCTTAACAAATATGAAGTGACCATTATTATCTTCCCTTACTTTTGTTGGTTTAAAACCTAATGTATCTGTGAATACAATTGCAATACCTGCTTTTTTCTGATTTCCATTTGCCTGATTTTTAGATGACCATCCCTTCACCCTGAGTCTATATTTATCTTTTAACATAAGATGAGATTCTTGTATGTAGCAGATATCTGGCCTGAGTTTTTGTATGCAGTCAGCCAACCTGTGCCTCTTTAGAGGACAATTTAAGTCATTCCCATTTATTGAGAATATTGATAAGTCTGGTAGTATTCTGGGTATCAAGTTTTTCAAACGTCCAATGGTCATTTTTAATCCTTTCTCCACCGTAGGAGTTGGGATTTGATCAAAAGTTTCCGAGTGAGTTTACTTTGGTGGTAAATGATTTTGCTGTTCATTATGGAAGAGGGGTCTGAGAATATCCTGGAGAGCTGGTTTAGTTATGGCAAATTTCTTCAATGTGTGAATGTTGTTAAAGTATTTAATTTCTCCATCATAAATGAAACTCAGTTTAGCTGAATACAAGATGCTGGGTTGAAAATTGTTTTGTTTTAGGAGGTTAAAGGTCAATGACCACCCTCTTCTAGCTTGAAAAGTTTCAGCAAAGAGATCTGCAGTCATTCTAATATTCTTCCCCTTGTAAGTTATGATTTTCTTACATCTGGCTGCTTGCTGAATTTTCTCCTTTATATTAACTTTGGCAAAGTTAATTATAATGTGCCAGGGAGATGCTTTGTTTGGGTTGAGTAATGCTGGGGTTCTAACTGCTATCTGAATTTCAGAATCTTTTGCCATGTTTGGGAAGTTCTCCATGTCTCTTGGAGTAGAGCATCGGGGCCTTTTGAAGTAACTTCTTCACCTTTGGGAATTCCTGTAAGACGAATATTAGTTTTCTTTGATTTGTCCCATAGCTCTCTGAGAGAATGATTTGTATTTACTCTCCACTTTTCTTCATCTTTGAATGTTTGGGAGCATTCAAAAACTTTGTCTTCAATGTCAGAAATCCTTTTGTCTGCCTGCTCCATTCTGTTACTGAGGGATTCTTCTGTATTTCTCAGAACTTTGAGGTCTGCAAGTTCTTGCCTCAATGCATTAAAATCTTTGTTGATTTTGTCTTTAAATTCATTGAATTCTTAAGACAACTTTTAAAATGCTCCTTGAATTTCTTATTCCAATTTTACCTCCATTCTGTTAATCTTATTTGCAATCCAAATTCTGAATTCTATTTCTGACAATTCAGCCATTTGTTTATGAATAGGATCTTCTGGTGCATCTGCCTTGTTGTTCCTAGAGGGAGCTGATCTACTCTGATTATTCATGTTGCCAGAATTTTTCTGCTGATTATGTCCCATGATTATTTTTTACTGTTTGGCTATATGAACAGATAAGGTGAAATTGGATTGGGTGTTCCTGGAGTAGTGATAACCAGCCCTTTGCCAAAGAGCTGGCACTGGTGGCTGCAGGTTTTCCCCTACAGCTTTGTGAAGGCCCATATAGTACTATGACCTGAGACACTGGGGAACTGCTTGGTGTGGTGGGGCTTAGTGGTTCTATCTTGTTTTCAGCTGGTTTCTGTCCAATCCTAGTGAATCAGTAACTCTGGGTTGAAGTCTCAGCTGTGGTAAAACATAAGCAACTAAGATACCCTGCCCCCCATGTGCAATAACTGGAAAAGAAAAATCAAACTTTCTCAGAAAAACACAACCAAGGTACCACCTTAGATGGTCCTTGGGTGATTGGCCCAGGTCACAAATTCTGAATCAATTGTTCCAGTCAGCACTCAGTGTCATACAGGAGACTTCAAAAGGTATCCAGCAAGTAGATAGCAGGGGTCTGCTGGCAGCTCGAGTATGACTCATTCTGGTGGCCCATGGACTAAGAAGGGCCCACCCAGCAAATGAATTAGTCTGGGAAGGTTGATATCTCCTTCTCTGCCTTGCACCTCTGTCATGCCCAGTCACTGGTAACCCTGCAGGGCTTTGACCCAGTTCCCTCCAATGAGCAGATGCTCTAGGGGTTTGTGCCTGCCTGAGTCACTGCAAGTTCTGTGTCTCCTTGGCTAGGTGGCTACACTCTTCCACCAGCCAGCTGGGGGAGCTGAAGCCTGCCTACCTTGGGTGCTAAATGGAGACTGTGGCGTTTCACTCAGTTCTAGCCCCGCACCTGATTGATGTTGCTATCTCTTATATTCTCACAGAATTTGTATTTCTGTCCTAGCTATATTCCCCCGTGGGCCATGAGCTGTTTGAGTTCACAGAAACTGCGACTCAGCCCCACATGTGCTGCTGCCACTGCACCAATTCTCATGGAGCTGGTATCTCTGTCTCCACTGCACTCTGTGTTGGGGGGGGCGCATTTAGAACTCACAAATGGCTCTCAGTTCCTGCCCTTCCCTGGGCTGTTGCTGCTGCCATGCCTGCTTTTGTCCTAGCTGTGCTCCCCTGGGGGCTGTTTGCATCTTGGTCTCACAAAAGCAGCAATTCTGACTCAGCCCTGCCCTGAGAGTATGATATCTCTGTGTGCATGTTGATTCTATTCTCTCTCAGCTGCATCCTGGCCGGGCAGGTGCTGCATCCTGGCCAGGCAGGTGCTACCTCAGGCATACCCTTTGCTCATGGGGCTGCATTTCTGTCCCAGATTTGTTCCACCCATGGCTGCCACTGGAGCAGAGGCCTAGCTCCCTCTGCTTGTTAAGAGAGGTGGAAAGCATTTCTCCAAAACATTACCAGGGCTGTAAGTCCTATTGTTTCTGCCACTGCAACTGGTGTGCTGCACTGCTGGACACCATCTCTCCTCTCCTGTATGACTCCCTTGCTCTACAGTTCCCATTTTACACCTGTGCTGCTGACTCAGCACAGACTTGTAACAGCCCATGCCCTGTCCACGCCTGTTTAGAAAATGTCTAAGAATCTGGACTCCATGGGGCACAGACTTCTAGACCAAGGAGTTAGAGTGGAGGGGAGTGTTGGAAGTTCAGAATTGCCAGTACAGTATATGTTCAGTTTTATGCCTGGCAGGAGAGTGTCATGGCACACTAGCAGGTCCTCTCTGGGGAAGAATTTAAATTTTTATAGGGTCTCTCCCATGGGATAAAACAGGAGGGAGAGTTTTATGCTTGCTTGTTTGTAGAAAGTATACTGTGAGCCATTCTCATGGGTTAGGGGATTCCTGTCTGCTTGGCAATGGGTTTTGTACTTATTGTTTGTTTCCTTGGGGTTGCAGCTTGCCTCAGTAGGGGTGATGTGCACTCTTTAATATTCTCTCTTTGCTCAGCTCCAAACCATCAAATTACTTGCTAAACTTCTGTTCTTTAACTCTCCTTCTGGACAGGAGCCTCTGTGGAAAATTGGCTCCAGTTGGCCATCTTGCCTCCTCCTACAATCTCCAAATTGTTTTAACATATTTTTATTACTACCTATGCTCTTGAGATTATTTTTGTCTGCTGTGTTTTGTGTGGTGGCAGCATTGTGTCCTTGCGGTGTTGCTGGGCAGGTCTTTCTAAGTCTGTGTTGGATGGCACACTGGTTGCTAGTTTAAACTTAGCCATGATGGGAATATTTATACCATAAGGAAGTGGCAAATGATAAGAATCAGTGATTATATTTTTTCCTCAAAAAGTTGGTTATTAGTCTCGATGCCTGTAGCTCAGCAGCTAGGTTGGCAGCCACATGCACCAGAGAGGCTGAGGCAAGAGAATCTCTTAAGCCTAAGAATTTGAGGTTGCTGTGAGCTATGATGCCATAGCACTCTACAGAGGGTGACATAATGATACTGTCTCAAAAAAAAAGTTGGTTATTAAACATTCAGCAACATACCACAAATAAAACAAGACTAAGAAAATTACTTACATATTTTTAATGTAAAACATGATGTTTTAAAGTACTGTATACGTCACACCATGCCTACACACTGAGCTAATTAATACTATATGTATTATCTCACACATCATTTTTTGTAATAATAACACTTAAAATCTACTCTTAGTGATCTTCAAGAACACAATACATTGTTATTAGCTACTTTCAGCGTTCTGTACTAAAAAAATATTATCATTACTGTTTTCACTGGAGAGGAATTCAGGAAGGGTTCAGCTGAGTGGTGCTGGATCAAAGCTTATGAGATGCAGTCAAAGAGTGGAAAGCATTTCAGTCACCTGCAAGGTTAGACGCATGGGGTCTTCTGCAGGGAGGTCAACTCACACGACTATTAGGAGGTGCTGGCTGGTGGCAGGGGGCTTCATTTACCCATTGGCCTCTCCATAGGCTGTCTGAATGTCGTATGACATAGCAACAATGCACCAAAGACAAACAGAGGCAGGTGGAATCCATGTATATTGTGAGGCCACATTATAAATCACATAACTACTTCCAGCATGTTCTATTCATTAGATACTGACTCCCATTCGAAAGGAAGAGAACTAGATTTCACCCTTTAATGGAAGGAATTTCAACACATTTTTGTACATATTTTAAAACTATCACATGTTTGTAATAGTGTGGATCCCATCATACAATATCACTGAGCACATCTCAGATTTCAATATAACACAGTGGTATAATTTCAGAAAATTTTACAGTTAATGTTAACAGGCCTTCCATATCTCTGTTGAGTACCCCAGGGCTATGGTTTGGATGTGGTTTGTTTGGCCCTATGAGTCTCAAGTTGAAATTTAAACCCCATTATTGGAGGTGGGGGCTGGTGGGATGAATGAGTCTTGTGAGCAGATCCCTCCTGAATAGTATGGTTTCATCCTTGCCACAGTGAGGGAACCCTCACACTGTCAGGTCCTCTGGACACTCTTGATAAACAGAGCCTAGCATCTCCCTCCCCATCTCCCCTGATCTCTAGCAGTTTGAACTCTGTACCCTCCAGCTCCCCCTCCCTTTCCACCATGAGCGTAAGCAGCTTGAAGCCCTCCTCAGAGGAAGATGCCAGCCCCACACCTTTTGTACAACTTACAGAACCACCATTCAAGTAAACCTCTTTTCTTCACAAATTACCCAGCCTCAGGTATTTCTTTATAGCAACACAAATGGACTAAGAAACCCAATTGAATCATTTTCCATTTTTATTCTATGTCTTATATTGTCTTGGACCAAACATTTTCTTATGTATTAATCTCTGGAAGTATAAATTAATAAGAAAATATTGGCCTCTATAAACCCATTTTATTATGAAAATGCTGAGAACATTTTTGTATGAGATTAGTTAACTTTTTGTCCATTATAGAAATGTATTAGTCTTTTCTAAAACTTGGCTTAAGGTATTGCCTCAAGAAAATCTCTCTGAATATTAAATATGACTCTACATTTGCAAGTATAAAACACTACATTTGCTTTAGTTATCAACAATATATTCTGAACTCCATTTCTTTTCACTACATCGTTTTAATGTACATTTAACTCTTTAAATTATGTGGAAAATCTATATAAACTGACACTTTTTAGTTGGCCTTAATAAATTAAATGGGTATAGAATAGATTATGCAAATATTTAATTATAATACAATGCAATTGGGAAATTTTGAAAAACAATTATAGGAGATATAGAAAATGATATAGAATGAAATTGACTATTTCAATCCAAAAAAGGATTCATAGGTATTTTGTTCATATAAAAATACAGTACTAAGGTTTGAATGTGTACGTCCCTCTCAAAATGTGTATGTTAGAATTTAAAGCCCAAGGATGCAGCATTTGGAGGTGGGGTGATTAAATCATAAGGGAGATGCTCTCCTGAATATGGCTAATTTCATTGTCAAAGGCCCTTTTAATTGCTCTCTGGCTCTGTCTACTTTTCATGCTATGAGGAGACCTTGAGAAAATATGAGCTTTGGAATAGGCCCTCACCAGGCCCTCAATCTCCTGGTATAATAATCTTGGACTGTGGGAAATACATTGCTATTGCTTGTAAATTATCCAGTCTTCCATAGTTATAACAGCAGGAAATAAGACACAAGTCATTCTGGAAAAATATACTTTACCAATTGCTTAGTTAAAAAAAAAAATTCACTTCTGGGTTAATAATTTGACATTGTATAAATTTCTTCCTTGTAACACAAAATATGAGAATTTATAATTTTAATTCGGTTACCCCTGTCCTACAGAATTTTTGTATCATTAAAAAATAACATTTAATGCAATTTAGATTTCATCAATTCACTAAGAACTCCATTTCCTTGCTTGGTTACATCATGCATGTTTTATAAAATTCTCACAGTGTATTTTAATATACATTTAAAATAGGTATTCCATATATATTCTTTTGGTGTTGAGTTGTTCACAATCACTGCACTCAGAAATGATGGCAGTAATCCCATACGGGTGTGATGACGCAACGACGAACATGGAGTTGGTTTGAACATCACTCATAGAAATATCTTTATTGTTGTTATTTTTATCTAAACTTATAATATGAACATATTATTTGCCTAGAATTGTGCTAAATATGAGTGAATATAGGTAATGACTTCTTGCCAGATGGAATCTAAATAGTATGCAACATGAGAAATATTTTATCATACATATACAAGGTCTATTCAACAAATACCTCATGATGGTGTTTAACACCCTGGGTATACTTACAAGTCTGAAAATTATCATGGACAATTGGTATTTTTAAATATCTTTCAGACTAACTTTTCTTTTTCTCTATTGCCACTACTACTGGTATTGTCTAGGGCATACAAATTATAAAACACGGCCAAGCGGTGCTCTTATGTTCTACTCTCTTCCAACTCTTTAAAACTCTTCTCTGAAGAAATCTGGTTCCAAAACACATGCATCATGATTTTCTGATATTTATTGAAATAAATATTGCATCAATTATTTACAAAACCCTGTGTCTACCTACCACCCAGCTGGCTCTGATATTTTCTTTCTTTTATTTCTGATTCTTAATTTGTATTCTAAATTTACTCATGATGACATTTATCCTGGGTGGTTATCTCTGTCTTGTTTACTTGGGCCACACCATTACTCTATTATGAACCTTCCCTTCTTCACTATTTTTGATATTTTTCTATTTCAAAGATTAGAAAACATTCTACAACAAATCATTAGAAAATATTCATGAAACTTATTTAAATAACAATCCAACATAATAGAAAATATGCCAACAGAAGCACGTAAGTAATTGTCAGCTAACTAACTTCTAAAACATTTATGAGGGATAGTTACTTTACCCAAAAAGATGTCATTTTTGATAATCATGAGTGTTATAGTCATTCTTTAGCAAACCTCTGCCCATTTGTCATTTCTTTGGCCAATTAATCATAGAGGAAATGAATACTTGTTCCTGAGTGAAGGCTGTGGTTGTCCTGCTTATGCAATTTTTTGTAATAAATCTCCCCAAAATAAAGCAACTTAAAAGCTTTTATCATAACTTCCAATTTGTAGGTCAGGGATTCAAACAGTGATCAGGTGGGAGATTCTGCTGTAGAGGGGAGTGAGATCCTCTTGTCATTTTAAGCAGGCAAGATGACTTCATTTACACATCTGGCTGGATTGTAGCTATGGCTAAAAGGCTTGAATATGCTAGGTGTTGTTTCTCAAAGACCCTCTTGATCACCTCTGCAGCAGTGTCAAGATAGCTGGACTTTTGAAGGACAGTTCTAAGACCTCAAGCTTCAGAGCATCTTGTCATCTAAACTTGGAACTCACATGTCGTCACTTTTACCATATTGTGTTTATCAAGAAAATTCTCAAAGCAAATTACAAAGAAAAAGAACTAAACTCCATCACTTAATGAAAGGAGTAAGAGAAACATCTCTACCCTTAGTCTGTCACAGAGTGATTATAATAATGGAAACACATCTCAAGAAGAAGCCTTCCTTTGACTAACTTCCTAACTTGCTACACTGAGTGGATAGCTCTACCAAATGAGATAGGAATTGTATCACGAGTGAGAAACTTTTGAATTGTTAAGTAAAAGATTTGAGAGATAGTTGGTAACTGAAGCATGATTATGTTACCTTGGTCTTTAAAATGTTATATTTGATAGATCTTAAAGACTTGATGGAGAGACAGTGTGAGAACGTAAAGCATTGATGTCTGCTAGAATTGGGCTTAGCCATTTCTTCCCTGAATGACCTTTGATGATAGAGTGCTAGGGAAAAAAAAAAAAAAAGGAAGGTACCTTCAAGAGGGAACTGCTTGAGTCAGGGAAGATCTAGAAGATTGTAATTAAACCACTTGACTGGGATGGAAGCTTCTGGGAGTTAAGAATTTGTGATACATTTCTAAAAAATAGACTGCGATCAATTTGGATGTCAGGTCCAGGCAACAAAAGAATTTGTGAATCTGTTTATTGTAAATAAATAAGAGTGGAGAAGTAGTGTTCTGGTCAACACCAGCTGAATGACTTAGAGAGAGAATACTAATGACAAATAAGTCAGTCTATCAAGTGACAACTGAAATGCTAGCAGAAAGCACCTCCTTGTTATTTGTTCAGTAACCCATGGACACATAGACAATTATTCATCACTTATTCCATGTTTGCTTCTACTCACAGTTTTGTCTTTTGTGCATTTGTACCTGTACATACTCTTTCAAAACAGAAATTGCCCTAGATATAACACAATGCTAGGTACGCACTAGGCCATAGGGAAAACTAGTTTTAATAGAATACATTATAGCATATTATATCTATTTTTATCAGGATCTGTTAGTCAGAATCACTTCTCTGTGAAACTGTGAATAACTTTATTTCTATTTTAAGAATAGAAAATGCATGATATAATAAAATGTGAATTTTCAGACCAAGGTACATACAAAAAAGTATAGATAAAAAAGGAAATTGCAAAAAATGGACTTTCATAGTAGGAAGACATGCACAAAGAAAACTTAAGAATTGAGGCAATTTTGTGGTTTGAGGCTTGAATTATCTGGATAATTGCTTCAATTTTCCACCTCACTGCACATGGAAAGACACGCTGAACATACATATTCTTACACATTAGAAAAATGTTTTTTTTTCTTTTATTGATGGGGAAATAGAAAATAGAAAGTTAAATTTTAGCAATAGTATTAATATTATAAACAAATTTTATCATGTATGTTTCTATGGTAAGTTTTAAGTAGCTATTTTAAAAACAAATTCAGAATTTTGAATTCAAGGCAATATTTGCTTCAAAAAACTAATGGGTTTAAAACATATAATCTTCATTCCTGAATTGAAACAGAAATGGATCATTGTAATCTGCAGGGAGGTGAAGGAATGCTCATAGTTCATTAAATAATGTGAGTAGTAATGAGGTTTACACAAATCAAACAGTGTGTTAGGTAATTGTAATGTTGCTTTGTGGTGAACCACCTGTCAGGAAGCACTTCCAGCTGAAGGCTCAATCTGCTCTTATGCCTCCAGACGATTTCTAATTATTGTAAACTTCATCTGTGGCAGGCTACCAGAAAATAGAGAAAATGTTATTTGTACACCTCTTTCTTTTCTCCATGATGCAGGAAAATAATTACTTTATTTTAAGTACTTACTTTAATTTTTTTGAGAAGTCATTTAATATGCAGGCTCTACAAAAGAAAATATGTGCATAGAATCAGACATTCAAAACACAGACACTCACTTAAAACAAGAATGTTTCAGAATAGAGCAGCACTTCATGAATCTTTGCTTCATCTGGAGCCATAAGAAAAAAAAAAAAAGAGGAAGCAGAAATAAGAAAGAAAAAGAATGTGGAGGAGAAGGGGCGATAATGGAAAAGAGACGGAAGAGAAGAGAAGTTTTGAGAACCAGCACAGAGAAAGGGGATTGAGCAAAATAGAACACAAGAGAAGACACAGAGATGAAAGATGGGACCGGGAGGTCTGATTGAGCTGATGGCTACAGCCAGACCCAAAGCACAAAATCAGCTTTATTTTATAGAATCTTGACAGGGTTGTTTACAGGGAAGTAGCATAGACAAAAGACATAGCTTTGGTCTTACAGTATAATTGGAAAATGTAAATAACTTTAATAAAGACAAATCATTCTGCTAATGATTTCTACTCAACTGTGTTAACATATGACAAGTAAAAAGGGAAAGATCACAAGGATTTCTGCATAGTTCTTAAAAATTAACTAGACAAAGAAAGAGCTGTGTGGTTTCCATCAGAGGGAGCATGAAGAAAGGAATATGGTTGTTTTGGGAAAGGAGGAAAAGGAATTGGGGGTCCATTCCCTGAATGTTCCCCATGCTGTGTGGGCCCTGCCGCCTCACTGCCCGCTCTCTATAGAGAAGGAATAAAGAGAGAGATTAGTAAGAATTGTAACAATAGAGATGAGATTTTAATCTACATATCTCTATTAGTTCAAATATTTTTGACATCAAATAGATACAATTACATTTGATACCAGCTACATAAAAATGTAGATAGAAGCCTTTTGGGAAATGATGTATGTAAGTTTCCAGAAGGAAGTATAAATTTGAGAGTATATTCTCAAGATACATCAACAAACAAAAATATCCACAAATAAAATTTGAATAATTTATATGACCATAAAATAAACACCAAATTATATGTTTTATTTCTAAACTAGATATTCTTAGCCACGTTAAACCAGAAACCTTCAATAAAAGCTTAGATTGATTCTATACTTACTATAATCATACATATCTCACGATTTGACATTAAAAGAAAAGCATGTTATAGATTAAAAGCTTGGCCTTTGCTGTTAAAAAGCTTTAGTTTCAAATCAGACCTTTAACATTTATCAGCTACAGTTCTTAGGCAAAGCCCTGGACTTTCTAAGAATCAGTTTTCTAATCTGAGTTATAAGAATGATGATAATCCTTGATTCATAATTTGCTAATATGGATTAAATGAGGTTTTTGTATTCCCTTTTCAGCCCCTTCCTCTCCACCCCTCCCCACCCCCATGACCTTTCATTTAGCTAATTAACTCACTCAAGTTTCCTCTCACCTTGTCTTCTGGTTCTGTCTATTTTCCTCTACTCCATAAATATTTAGCACATGTTGAAACCTGGAGACTTACTTTCTACCCAATCTACCTTGCTCCTCCAGCACTGTCAGTAGTTGGAGGACTTCAATCTTTGGCTCCATGAGTGTCTTCCTTACATTATCTCCTTTCCTCTCCCTACTTTAATATCTACTTACAGGCTGTAGGATAATATTTAGAAGTAAACATATCCTACATCAAGCATACAAAGGGAATTCAGTGTGAGTTTAAAATGACTTGCTTTTCTTCCAGAAGCTTAAGGGACTTTGACTCCCCTGGGTTATATGCAGAGTTAGGCTTTTTTGGAGTTGTAAATTCCTTAGGCCTTTTCTCTGAAGCTGTATACCCCATGAGGCCTGAGATCAAAGGGCATGCCGCCCTTCCTCAGAGATGCGGACCAGAGCATTGACATATGTTAACAACATATTGTCAGAGGTCTATGGGTACTCTGCCCTGAAGGAAAGACACAGTCATTACTTCACTGAGTAAACTGAGTGAATGCTTGAAGATATTCTTCTATTAACTCTGTTCCCCTGTGGCTACTTTCTTCTTTGTGATCTTCCTTTAGATACCTGCTCAGAAATTAGTCAATGTTTAGAAGAAGAGGTTTACTACAAAGTTGATTGTATTGATATGATAACAAAATATTTCCTTTCAAGTTAAATTTCAGATAGGTAAAATAAGATAATGATGAAACTAATAGATAATAGATTAAGTGTGTATGTGACTAGAAAAGTATAAAACCAAAACCTGGAATAAAGATTTTTGCTACATGCCATTTCATCTCATCTAATTGTGTGTAGTCTGTTTCTTGACTTAATAATTACAGGAGCGAGTTTACACCCACGGCAAAGCTACTGTTCATTCACGTCTCTGGTCATGCAACACAGGCCCCAACTAACCAGACTTCCCTTCTTCTTTTGTTCATCAGCATGACTGCCATGCAAATTTCAGTTTGAATCTATCACAAGGGCTAGTGTGGTGGCTCACTGTAATCCTAGCAGTCTGGGAGGCCATGGAAAGTAGCTCACTAAGCTCAGGAGCTGGAGACCAGTGTGAACAAGAGGGAGACCTCCTCTCTACTAGTAATGGAAAAACTAGCATGGTGTTGTGGTGGGCACCTATAGTCTCAGCTACTTGGGAGGCTGAGGCAAGAGAATCACTTGAGCCTGAGAGTTTGAGCCTGTGACACCACAACACTCTAGAAAAGGCAACAAAGTGAGATTCTGTCTCAAAAAAATAGTTCATTACAAGGTGGGCAAGGGCTATTCTATAGCTCAAGACAGAGTGTCATTTGGAACTTAGAATGCAAAGGAAGGCTTCAGGATATCACACTTAAGGGGAAACATCCAAATAATAATCTGATAATTTTGAACTATTAGTGTCCTAATAAAATTTCTGCCATAATCTCTGCTAATAGAATGCCGTATTCATTGAGTCATGATGGAAAACATCACTTCTGTTTTCTCAGTATGAGTAAATGCCAGTATCCTTGAGAAATAAATGGTCCACGTATAATTAGTATGTGGAAGTGCTGAAAAGGCTGTGTGAAAAATTTAGATGAAAAGGACCTGAATTTTCACCAACAATGTACAGCTCACAGCAATGCACCAGCTCACGTGGCACTGTCTTTGAGGGAGTTTTTATAGTAAACAATTAGTTGAACTGGAACACTAGGTGACTGTATGATATTTAGCAGTGAAATATGTAGCACATTTCCTAGATAGGTTTATGAACATAATTGTCAGACCTCTGTATTACAAACATGCTGATGCTGATGTAGAGAAAATTGAGGAGGATAAGGAGATTGTATTTCTTAGAGACGCTGACATTCTACTAGCTTTCACTGTACATTTCAGTTTTCCTGTATTATTTTCTGATAAGAAGGGCAGGAGGATCTTCTACCTAGGTGTAGGCAGAAGCCGAGGCTTACAGCACATATGTGTATGGACATAGGATGCCATCATGCTAATTTTGAACTTATAAATAAGCTTTAATTTTTGAAACACAGATCAGAAATACAGGGAGTCATATGAAAAAATGAAGACAAGCAGACATTATCTTTGAAGAGGAATGAGTATCATTTCAAACTTCCTTCCCTTAAGTACAGACAGAGATTATTTTATTTTACTGCACTGATTGGCTCTGGGGAAAAATCACCTTTATTGAATGTCAAAATAAATTCACAAAATTCTAGGTTTCAAGTATTGTATTTGACTGCAAAATTCCAAATATAAAAGTTTCCCAGCTAATAATATGCAGAATATTTGAATAATTTCCCATTAGGAAGAAAATAAATGTAGAAAGATATGTTTGTTAGCTAGGCTTAGTGGTTATCAGTCACATAACTGAGAACTTAGGGATTGCTGATTTTAATTGTGTTAATTCCAGGTAAGTTTCAATTATTTATGATTTTTTTTTATATTGGATAAAAGACACTTTGACTGTAGGTTATAAATTTGATGCTGCACACACAGTTACAGTGCAGCAGCCAGTGCAGAAGCTTTTAACACTAGGAAAAACCTGCTGGTTAAAAGAAAGAGAGAAGAAGAAAGAAGAAGGCTGGTCACAATGGCTCATGTCTGTAATCCTACCACCCTGGGAGGACAAGGCTGGAGGATCCCTTGAGCTCAGGATTTCTGGACCAGCCTGAGCAACAGTAAGACCCTGTCCCTACTAAAAATAGAAAAAAACTAGCTGGGCATTGAGGTGGGCATCTATATTCCCAGTTACTCAGGAGGCTGAGGAAAGAAGATTGCTCCAGCCCAAGAGTTTGAGGTTGCTATGAGCTATCATGACGCCATGGCACTCCACTCCAGGGTGACAGTGGGACTGTTCAAAAAAAAAAAAAAAAAGAAAGAAAGAAAGAGAGAGAGAGAAGGAAAGGAACAAAGGAAAGAAAGAAGAAAAGAAAAAAGAGAGAGAGAAGAAAGATGAGTAAAACAAAAAAAAGAAAGGAAAGCCAAAAAAAAAAAATAATGCTCACTTTGCTGTGATTGACATAAGACCTATTCCAATTGTGTATTCCAATGTACAGGAATGGATAGGAGCCACTCCAGATATATATATATATATATATATATATATATATATATATATATATATATATGGACTGGTATATAGTGAAAAATAGTTTATTATTGCAATTATACATGTATTTTATTTAAGTTCTACACCACTAAATTGGGATGAATGTATGTAAAATAATAAAACATAATAAATTGATACTATTGACCAACATCGGGTTTTTCTTGCATAGAAATATTTTTACTGAAGTTTTCTCTGATACACTTAGTATTACTTTTTAGTCATAACCGTAAATGCACATGGAGATTAGAAAAGTATGAAACAGTTTTGGAAACATTAGGCAATCATAATCTTTAACCACCTCCCCTAATAACTTAATCATGATAAGAATTCAAAAATCATGGCTACTATAATATAACATCGTTTATGACATTTAGTTCTTTAAAAATATTGTTTGATCTGGAATCAAATTGCACTTCTTTACATTTGTCTAATTTTCAGAAAAAATTAAAATATTTTTAACAAATATATATTCATATTTATTGATAGATAATAGCTATCCATGCTTTTGAGTTACATGTGATATTTTGATGGAAGTATAAAATATGTATTGTTCAAATCAATGCAATCAGGGTCTCTATCACCTCAAAAATGTATCTTTTGTTTATTTTGAAGAAATTCCCATTCTTCTTTTCTAGCTATTTTGAACCATATTATAAATTATTGTTAACTGTAGTCATCCAACTGTATCACTGAACACCAGGTATTATACCTTCTTTCTGTATTTTTATACCCCTTACTTAATCCATCTTTCTTCAATGCCCCCCCCAACCCACCCACTGCCTGCTCTCTCCAGCCTCTGGTAACCATCAGTAAACATGCCACCTTCTGTGAGATCCACTTTTTTAGCTTCCCATTAATACAACATGTGGTATTTGTCTTTCTGTATCTCTTTAATTTAACATAATGACCTGCAGTTTCACCCATGTCTCCGCCAATGACAGAATTGTATTGTTTTTTATGGCTGAAAATATTACACAATGTTTATGTCCCCCAATTCCTTTTTATCTACTCATCCGCTGTGAACATTTAGGATGATTTTATATCTTGGCTACTGTTAATAATTCTGCAGTAAACATGGGAGTGCAGATAACTCCTCAATACACTGATTTTTCTCTTTGGAGATACATCCAGCAGTGAGGCTAATGGATCATAGGCATTCTATTTATAAGTTTTTGAGGAATCTTCATTCTGTTTTCCATAGTGGCTGTGTTATTCACATTTCCACCTACAGACTACCAAGAATTCCGCTCTCTCTCTCTCCCGATGGACCAGCACCCGTTATCCTTTGTCTTTTTTGCCAATAACCATACTAATTCAGTTGTAAGTGATATGGAATTGTGGTTTTAATTTGTATTTCCCTGATGATGAGTGATGCTGGTCATTTTGTCTGGTACCCCTGACAAATAGTTCATGAACTCATCCTAGACATAGTGCCACATGCTTTATTGCTGACCATCACTCCAGTCACCTTCAAGGTACAACAGCTCTGATGGCCATTCCAGAAAGCTCCAAAATTGCTTTAAAGAGTAGACTAACAGCTCCCATCAGTGCATAGCATCTCAACGGTGATGACAGTGATAGTCAGCAACAAGCTATGTGGTGCTTCTACCCACAGTGCTGTGCTGGCAAAAAGCCACCCTGATTTGGTGTCTCCTTTGGCTGAGATAAGGAATAGTTTTGCAGTCTAGGGTTGCTAGTTTTTCACTTCTCCTCTTTGTTTCTATCTTCCCTTAGTAGTTTTTCTCTCTCAAGGCACTTTTCATGGGTTCAGGCTATAATGATTTTCCTGCTAGGAAACCCAAGGCAGAAAAGGTGATGTCTGCCTTAATCTTAATTTTCCAGTGTGGCAACCATGATTCTGGAGAAAATTTTCCATGCATGGAGCCCGACATATTGGGAAAGGGACACTGTGGTTAGAGAAGTCAGTTCTTTTACTGTCTGCTCAGAATTTTTTCACTTCTTTGTGGCCCCAGGAATCATCTCAGCTTCAGATTTGAGCTATAGTTTATTACTAATGATTTGTTTTTAGTTTTCTGAAACTGAGTATTTGTTTTCAGTTTTCTGTGTGAGAGAGTGAAGCCAGATTGCGTCTTATCTGCCATGTTGGTGACATCACTTCATTTTTATTTAATCCTTTTAACTGTTAGATGTTCAAATTTAGCACAGAATAAAATTAAATAATAAATAACTTCTTGAAAAAAATATCATGATGTGTTCATTTATAACCTAACTGCTTAACCCCAAGTCTCTGCCTTATTATTCAGCAACAAATTTAGTAGTAATTTCTCATTCCTTTTAGAATATAACTGTCAACCAATTACTAGAAAATAATTAATAATTGTCCTTTGAAGATTTTAACCATAAAAAGTTGGGGTTCAGGCTTGGCATCAATAGTTGAGTGATAAGGGCACTGGCCACATACACCAAGGCAAGTGAGTTTGAACTGGGCCTGGGCTTGCTAAACAACAATGACAAATGCAACAAAAAAGTAGCTGGGTGTTGTGGCAGGCACCTGTAGTCCCAGCCTCTTGGGAGGCTGAAGCAACAGAATCACTTAAGCCCAGGAGTTTGAGGTTGCTTTGAGCTGTGATGCCATGACACTCTACTGTGGACGACATGGTGAGACTCTGTCTCAAAAAAAAAAAAAAAAAAAAAAGAGAAAGGAAAGAAAAAGAAAAGAAAAAAGAAAAGAAAATTTGGTTTCGGTATTATTCTGAAACTAGCGATCATATCTGTGTTTATAGAAAACATTTTTACATAATTTTAACTGTTAATACTTTTAATTAAAACACACAAAGTAAAAGTGATTTGTCATTATTACTAAGAAATTTAGTGACCAGATGGTATTACTTATGTATGACCAAGACTGTATAAAGAAGCACAATAATTCACTCAGAAATTTGCCCTAGGTTCCAAAGGTTATCTCAATCAAAAATAATTTATAGAAAAAAAAATAAAAATAAAAAAGAAGAATTCAGAAAACACAAACATTGCTTTTAGAATTGAAATTAAACTATTAATATACACAGGTAAAATTAATAAAAAGCATCTTTTACTCTATGGCTATCATCTCCTATCTCTAGTTTCTATTTACTGAGTATCAGGAGAAGTTAGTTTAATGACGGATTTGTCACCAGCATCTTTCTTTCTTTCTTTCTTTCTTTCTTTCTTTCTTTCTTTCTTTCTTTCTTTCTTTCTTTCTTTCTTTCTTTCTTTCTTTCTTTCTTTCTTTCTTTCTTTCTTTCTTTCTTTCTTTCTTTCTTTCTTTCTTTCTTTCTTTTCTTTCTTTCCCACTTTTCAATTGGCTGAGTGAAATGCCAAGTAGAAAGGTTCATGGTACAATGTTTGGAGATTTCCATAGAGTTTTACAAACCTGAACCTGTAAGACACACTAATTCTTCTCTCTCATCACCTTCATGCTCAGTGAGAAACACTGTTAAAATCTCACTGCTGGAACCCACAACAAGTGGGGTCCATTCCTTTCTCTTACTGCTTTGTGTGAGCGAATGATCTCTGAAGCTCATGTCATCCTCCATAACATTGGAAGTATATGCTAGTAAGTTACACTATCATCAAAATAAAATGAAGAAATTTAAAACTAGATTTTACTATAGAATATACTTGTAACAATATCATTTAGCTGCAGAGAGTTGCGTGAAATATATTATTTTACTAACACAGTTTCTTTTCTGTCCCTTTTGAAAATACAGAGGTCTGAATATGAATTCATGTAACAAATGTATTGGGAATGCATGTGAGATGTACAATAGAATATTATTCTGTCTTATTTTTTAACCAGTAAAGAATATGAAGGATGGGACACTTTCGTAGAAGTTATTGGAAAGAGGCAGATAAGAGAATAATTGAATGAGAATGAATACCTGAGGGAAAAAAAATGTGCAGTGAGATGGCATTGCGTTTGTGGTCTATTTCATAAATTCAAACCTGACAGGTTGAATTAAAGGAATAGTTTTGCACAATGTCTTCTATTTAAGTTAAAATGCTAGCATAGGAGATACTAAGGTCAAATCTGAGTATTTAATTAAATTTGATGAGTTCATTCAAAGACAGTTTTGAATGCAGTTAGTGGTTCAGGAAGTGCCTTATTCCTCTGAGACCATTTTCATACAGAGTAAATAAATTGCTTTTGATTTAGAAGAGAAAATATAGAGGTAGCCATCAACTCTCTTTGTGATAAACCAACCAGGTTTTTGCCATAGTCCTTCGAAAGCTTCATCTAATCACATTTTATTACTGTTATAAATCATTAGTAAGATTTTTTATTGTCATGATAGATATAAATGTAGCCTTTTCCAACATCATTAATGTATTTTTTCAAATTTAAATAATAATTAGTATAAAACAGCCTGTTTTATGGGTCAGTGAGTTTTTCTTTAGTCTAGGTTGATAAAATACTATGAGTTCTTAAATACCAATTTATAATACTTACCTCAGAACAAAATAATCCATAGTTTGAATCCATAATTCAAATCTTTTCAAGGTCGGCCCATATATATCTCTATTCATGAGTCAAGATTCTGTTGGGCAAAATTTTTGATATATTAGAAGCCTCCTATTTAGCTTAGAGAATTTAGGAAACAAGTTATTGGCATTCTTAAAAATGTTATCTACCTTAGAAGGTCTGTGCCTTCAGAAAGGGTGTTTACATCATTGATATACTTGTGACTAAGAAGCAATATTTTGCTTGTAGTATCTTGGAACATGTTTTTCACCCAGATTTTATTTATTTTGAGTATCTCTTGTGTTCTAGAGAAGTTTGGAAGTAGGAATACTTGTATTTTGTAACTTTGCAAGTTTTGTGTTGAAAATGTTTCCTCCAGGTTACGATTCAAAACTAAACAGTTTGTCCTTCACTTCACACCTTTCTATCTGCATTTTGCATTCCTTTTACCATATGAAAATTAAACTTTGAATATTCCATTTGAAAATTTCCTCAGTCAATTCTACAACTTCATTGGGAGTGTGTGTATGTGTACATACATGTATACGTCTCTGTGTGCATGCGTTGCATGTATGTGTCTCTATCTATCTGTCTATCTGTCTGTCTTATCTATCTATCTATCTATCCCCATCTCCATCTCTATATCTATTTTACATTTCCTTAACCCCCCCGTGCTGCCAAACATTCTTTTACTGCCCGACACATTTCTCCACTGTTCTCCACGGGTCTTCACTGATACTGTTCTCAGGGAATCACTGGACTCTGCCCTTACACAATTGGGACACCAGTGTTTTATAGGCTTTTTTTAATAGTAGCAACTACTTTTGGTACAAATTCCTGCTATTTGTGTCCATTGTTACATAACAAACCACAGCAGATTTGGTACTTTTAGAAATAACATTTTATTATTTCTCATTAAGTAACTCTGTGTGATAACTGGTCCCTGCTCCACGTGGTGTCTGCTTGGGCTGGGAGGGAGAAGATGGCTTCTCACTTTGTGTCTCTAATGCACCAGGGCTGGCTGGGACAATTGAAGTGGGGTGAATGTTTCAGAATTCTTACTGTCCTTTTGTCACTGATTCCCTCTGTTCTTCTTACATAATCTCCAGTTTTCTTTTATTCCTCATTGTGTCTACATGTACTCTTTCAAGAAAAGTAAGCTAACTTCTGATTTTATACAAATCAATTTTTTCTTTGTCATATTTAGATAATATCTGTTGTATCAATATCTGTAATATGAAGACAGAATCTTGCACACTTAAACCACCTTCTATTTCTATTTCCTAGGTATATATCATGTAGTATCACATGATTTTTCTTAGTTAATACCACTTTTTTCTTGAGTGGTTGCAGGTTTGAATAACATAATCACCTATTTTTATCTTAGTTTAGAATTTTTAAAATATCATGTTTAATCATCTATCATAAAATATTAGAAAATAAGGAGCCATGCTCAGTGACTCATGTTTGTAATCCCAGCACTTTAGGAGGTAGGAGAATTATTTGAAGCCAAGAGTTTGAGTATACTATAGGTAGCATATTGAGAACCCCCTTTCTACAAAAAAATAAAAAATACCCAGGAATGGTGGTGCCCCCTGTAACCCTAGCTACTCAGGAGGCTGAGGTGGGTGGATTGCTTGAGTCCAGGAGTTTGAGGCTGTAGTGAGCTATGTTGCACCGCTGCACTCCAGCCTGGGCAACAACACAAGATCCTGTCTTTAAAAATCATCACCACATCATAATCATCAACATGATGAAGTGATGAAAGAGCATGGTGAACTTATCCCAGGTGGGGTGGCTCATGCCTGTAAATGCTAAAACTTTGCTAGGCCAAGGTGGGATGATTGGTTGAGGCCAGGAGTTAGGGGCCCCTGAGAAAGACCCTGTTTCTACACACACACACACACAAAAAAAAAAAAAAAAAGGAAAGAAAGAAAATTAAAAGTATCTGGGAAAGTTGCAGTGCTCTTATTGTTCTAGCTACTTGGGAGGCTAAACTAGGAGGATTGCTTGAGTCCAAGAGTTTGAAGTGGCAGTGAGCTATGATGATGCCACTGCAGTCTAGCCCAGGTAACAGAGAGAGAACCTATCTCAGAAAAAAATACTTTAAATAAGTATTTAAAAATTATCGGGTGGCGCCTGCAGCTCAAGGAGCAGGGCGCTGGTCCCATATGCCAGAGGTGGTGGGTTCAAACCTAGCCCTGGCCAAAAACCAATAAATAAATAAATAAATAAAAGATAAAAATAAAAATTATCTAAGCACTCATGCATTGATTAAAAAATAAGGCAATTAAGAAATTTAGAGTACAGGACATTGGTTTCACCTTCTTGACAATTTCACCAATATATTTTGTTAATTGACAATTTAAGGCTGCCGTGTAAAGCATATTGTATAAATGTCTGAGGTTTTGTCTAGATGAGCACCTTTAAAGAACTACATTTACCATTTGTGCTTATGTATTAACTATTATGATACTTAACAGTGTTATCAGAATCACATTTTAAAAATTCATTTCCAAGACAACTCAGGATTGCTATTAAATTGATAATCTTCCAAGTATTTACTCTAATAAAATCCCTTTCTATTACTTTTTGATTCCTTATGTTAATTGTAGTACATCAGTTCCAGTGTCTCCATTCTAGTGTCATATTCTGTCTTAGATTAATTCATTCTCCCATCCATTCCTCGGGGATAATACCTATATGGGTAAACTCCACAAGATGCAACACAATGGTCTCCAGATACAACCTTGGCAGTTGTATCTTTACCACGTGGACTGTGGCACACATTATTAATTATCCTCTGTCACTTTACAAGTTTAATACACTCTACACTAATGGGTAGTAGGTGTGGGCTTTGCCCCTTAGTTGTATTATTTTTTCTGTAGTATAAGTTTCTTTTTTTACTTTTGTTATTACCACATGTTGGATTAGGCCTAATGTCCTAATGTTTATCATGTTTTGCAGAAGAGTTTTACAACCATGCAGGCACACCCTACAATTACAGAAGTTTTACTTTATCAAGACATGATAGCCCAAAGGAAATACTTCGAAGAGCTGACATTGAGCAAAAGGTTAATCTTCTACATTTTATGAAAAGCAACAGCCAAAGAAAGATGGCAGAACATTGTCATGTCAGCAAGAATGTAGTTAGCAACATCCAAAATGTAAACATATGTATTTAGAGAGATGTAGTAAGTAAAGCGGAGAACTATAGCAGAAAAGGACAAAAAGTTCCCTCAATTAAGCTAATGAAGTTACAATGAGCTGGTTCAAAGAAGAGAGTACAATTAATGCTCGAATCTCTAGACAAGAGATCCAAGAAGTTATTAACATTTTTCACAGGAATTTGGGGTGGCAGATTGCAAGCATTGAGTGGTTGGCTCGAGAAATTTAAACTGCTACACGGATCTCACACATAGTCTTGTGTGGTGAACCCAGTGAAGTTCCAGTAGAAGTTGTGAGGGTGTGTCCATCAAATATTTCCCTACCTTCCCCTGAGACTTCAAAGATTGTGACATCTTTAGTGCTAACAAATGTGAACTCTTTTCAAGGTGACGTTTGACAGAAGCCTGTTCACAAAGGGTGACAAATGTAAGAGTAGAAAATTTTTCAAAGAAAATTTCACAGTTCTGTTTTGCACTAGCTCAAACCAGAGAATAACTGAAGCCCTTGGTGACTGGTAAATCAGCAAAGCCACACACATTCAAGAATCTGGAGCCCAGAGAACTCCCTGTCACTTGGAGATCAAACAGATGTGCCTGGATGACTGGAACTTTATTTGAAGAGTGGGTAAGGGGTATCAACTGAGAAATGCAGAAGAAACAGTCTATTCTACTGACCACAGACAACTGTCCTTGCCATTCACAAGTGAATCATCTCACAAACATGAGGCTGAAATTACTCCCTCCAGATGTGATCTAAAAAATCCAACCTTTTGACCAAGTCATCATCGAAACAGTTAAAATGCACTTCCAAACCAAGGTCCTGCAATGGGTCATTACTAAAATACAAACCTGTGGTCCACCTGTGGAAGCAACTCCATCTGCTGTGGGTTTGTCCTAAATGGCTTCTATCAATTTATGAAATTTTCCATCTGTGCCTGTTTCCTTAAGTGTTCTTTTTAGAAAAAGATGCTGATTTTGTAGAATGCTTTGTCTGCGTTTATTAATGTAATCTTGTGGTTTTTGTTTTTGCTTGTATTTATGTGGTGAATTACATGTATGGATTTGCATATGTTAAACCAACCTTGTATCCCTGGGATAAAGCCCACCTGATCATGGAGGTAATTGATCAACACCCATGTGCACACACGGTAATGAAACTCAACATAAAGCAAGCAGGTGGGAGGGGCATTGGGGAATAATAATCACAACTAATGGGTACAATGCACATTTATAACTTTGACTCAAAATGCACAAGAGCAATCCAATGTAACCAAAACAATTTTATTTGATAATATTGAAATAAAAATTAAAATTAGAAAATACAAAAATATTAAACTATAGCCTCAGAACCAAATAGACCTCATACTCAAATATTTTCTCATTCCATTTCTGTGATCTTAGGTGTGTATAATTAGCATTTCTCATTTCACTGGCCATCCACAGAGTTAGAATAATTGCAATAGCATTTAGGGCTCTTATATCAAAGAGATAATGAATTCAAATCTCTTCGTTGTAAGCCCTGAAATGAGAGGTATTATTTTGCTTTTGATTCGAGTACTTGCTCTTGTCTATATCATGAACATAAAATAAACTCATTGCATATCTTTGCATAAGTAATTATGTGGAAGCATAGCCCAAGAAATGAAATGATGGGTTTGTGTTTCAAAATGCTAAAGAAAATCAATGATTGAAATAAAAACATTAAGAAATTAGATTTGTGTAAATATGTCATGTCAGAAAAGATGTTATTTTTCCAGTTCTATGTTAGACCTAAGAAAGCCCAAAGTTAGCAATTTAAAAGACTGAGGACAGACAAGTTATATTTAGCTCCCCTAACTAATTTCAAATGCACACTGATTGCAGGAACAACAAAAATAATTCCTGCAATTAAATGAGTTACTTAACTTGATAAGTATCTGTATACATTTGGTTGAATTCCAGGTTCCAGAATAGATTTTAGAAACTTAACTACAGAGGAGAAGCTATAGATTGTGTATTTGCAATTAACAGCTCTTCTAAATGATGAAGAGGAAAGAACATATGTCATTTGCTTTTTCCAGAATTTCTAAAGCTTATCAAATATACTTTGCATATTTTATATATGCTGCAAATTCACAGTATTATGCAACCAAATCAGATTTTCTATAAGAGTTCAGATACAAATAAGGGAACACTTTTTCCAAATAATCAATTTTTATCATTAATATTTTCATGAACAGACTTAGTGAATCAAACGAATGACCACTTTTGTTTGGTAGTCATCAAAAATATATAATTTATTATTTCTGTATATATGATTATGTACCTAAATTAAATACACACACACACACATATATACATGATGAAAAGTACACATTATAACCAGTGGCTTAGTTGTAGATTTTTCTTTGGAAGATAGTTTCCTGGAAAAAAAAAAAAATCCATGCAAATCATACTACATATTGGTTGTATTATTCCATGAAATAAATTTGGGAGCTGAATAATGCTATTAAATTGCAACAATAAAAAAGGCATTGCATCTCCCAAAGTACCTTTATGTGAAAATGTCTTCAATGAATTTAGGCTCTGAGTCTATATTACCTACTTGGTTCTCCTTAGTTCCTGGTTTCTCCCTAGATTTTGAAATTTATTATCTTATTTATAATTTCCTTACTCATCTCTGTACCTTCTTCAATGGTTTTTAATCTGATTATTTGTGATTGGTGTTGAGCTTTTAAATCTTTTTTTCATATTTTTTTTCAGTTTTTCCACTATAAAAATGTTAGGGATTATATAACAGCAAGGAAGCAGTCTTTGGTCTATTTTTTTTTTTTCCTTTGTCTGGGGCCAGGTTTGGTAGTCATCAAACTACCAGTCATCAAACCCGCCAGGTCCGGTATATGAGCTTTGAGCTACAGGTACCACCCTTGTCTATGTTTTGACAGGAACTCCTTTCTACAGCACTAACAATCAGACTCTTCAAATTGGGATTCAGAACTTGAAAGAGATGTGTGTCTAAAGTGTAAAGCCACGACATTCCCAAGTGTTAGGTAATTTGTGTATGTTGCTTTCTCTTCAATGTTTCATGGGAAGTCTTAGGTAGAACAAGGGTTTCATTTGCAGTTAGTGACCCAAGTAGTATATATGCAACCTCAATAAATTATTAGGCGAAAACTGGTCAAGTTCATCATTTTTTGATCATTAACCCAGACAGATGCATGACCATGTGTATGAAGGAACCTGAGGAAATAGAAATATGTTTTACAAAGATGCTTGTGGAACTAATTTTATGACCCATCAAAGTGATGCAAACTTGGTGGACAAATAGATTGATGGAAATTAGGCAGATGATTGGTAAATAGAGCACAAAGAAGGAAAAAGGAAAGGGAAGAAGGCAGGAAGTGGGGAGAAAGTGAGACAGAAAGGAGGAGATTTCCTTGTAGCAGTGGGTTTCAAAGAGCCACAGACCAACTGACACTCCAGTGTTTTTATGTCTTATTGGAATTGCTTATTTGCAATCTTTTTCCTATGTCATTTCTTCTTATTATGGTACCTAACTGTAGCTTTCTTTCTATCCTTTCCTTTCTCCCTCCCTCCTTTCTTCCTTCTTTCCTTCCTTTTGAGGCATTTGTCTTGTTGGCTATTCTATCTTATCCATAACTTTATTCCCTGGGTCAAGAACTGAGCATGTCACAATTTCCTCAAGTCTCAGGATTTCACCTTCATTTTTATCCATTTACAAATATAATTATTCAAGCCAATACCATCCCACACAGGTTTATTCTAATTTTAAAATATTGACTTTGAGGCTCAGTGCCTGTAGTTCAAGTGGCTAAGGTGCCAGCTGCATACACCAGAGCTGACAGGTTCAGGCCTGCCAAACAACAATGATGACTACAAGGAAAAAATAACCAGGCATTGTGGCGAGTGCCTGTAGTTTCAGCTACTTGGGAGACTGAGGCAAAAGAATTGCTTAAGCCCAGGAGTTGGAGGTTGCTGTGAGCTATGATGCCATGGCACTCTACCAAGGGCAACAGCTTGAGGCTCTGTCTCAAAAAAAAAAATAATAATTAATTAAATTGACTTTGCTTAAAAAGATCATAATAGAAATAATGCTATACTATACATTTTTGTTAACACATTTTGAGGTGTTAATTAAAATGCTGATATATCCTTTTCTAATTTCTTTTGGAGTTTATTTCATGCTTAGTTTAAAATTAATTGTTTTCTATTTGCTCAGAATCAGACTATTGGAACAATGTTAATATAATAGAAAAATTAAATACATAATAAAATCAGGTCCACATCAAAATTTGCACAGTGATAAATATGAAATTTTAATTTAGTTAAAAGGAGAGGAAGTGTTCAATAAGTTGCTGCACTTCTCCAATTGGCCTTTAAGAAGTGGTGCAAATCTGATTATAAAACAACAGCTTTTTCCAATTTTATGTGTTGCTCTTTAAGTTGAAAACTCAATAAATATTTTTTCTTTCTACCGTTAAGATTTTTTTTAAATTTTAAATATAAAATTTTAGAAATTAAAATAACCCATATATGGATGGTATTAATATGGTGTAATGTTGGGCATCTAGTGGACCCCAAATGGGACAGTGATCAGCAAGGGAGGCAAACACTAAGGAAGTCACAACACTTACACCACACTTAGTGCATAGAACTGGGAGCCTGTAAGGACATACACCATCCACATGCCTGGTGGCAGCACGAGAACAACACCGCTCCTGTCCTGTTTCCCAGAGTTGCTTCATTGGGTACATAACAGAGTATATGTGCGAGGAAGCACAGCAGTCAGTAGCCAGCAGCCAAGGTTAAGAATGCGAGAGGGGGGATTACAGCCCCCATGAAGTTGGGTAAAGGGTAAACAGGGACATAGGGTAGTGGACCATCTGAAGTGGACAGATAATGGTGTAACTGGAAGAGAAAGTGGGGAGAGCAAGTCTCATCTCCTCAGACAGACACCTCAGCTTCTCTAGGCTAAACTACTGGTTGATAGTCTCAGCTGCCTGCTCTGTGGATTTGCCCATGCAGGGATAAGTCATGCAGACAGTCCTCTGACTGGGCACCTTACTCGGGGATGGAAGGTCTGTGAGGAATTCAGCCTGTTTATTACTCCCAAATATTACTCCCTCAGTGTAATATTTGTTACTAGTCCATCAGGTCCGCATGTACAGCTATCTTTTTATAAATTAGAGGTGCACCTGTCTTAGTTCTGGCTGTGATAACAGATTATATCCAGAATACAATAGATTGGATGGCTTGGACGACAAATTTCTTTTTCTCACAGTTCTGGAGGCTGAAAATTTCGAGATCTAAGTCTGTATAATTTGCATCAAAGTTACTTTGTAAAGTTCATTGACAAGTTACTTCAGTTAAAATCAGATGTTTCAACAGTTCATTTTTCTTTCTTTTTTCTTCTTCCTTTTTTTTTTTTTTTTTTTTTACTTTTTTTTATGTTGTTCTGGTACTGTTACTCTTTGCTTGGCCAAGCTTTATGGTATAGAAAATGAGAAACAATCAGGCGGCGCCTGTGGTTCAAGGAGTAGGGCGCCGGTCCCATATGCCGGAGGTGGCGGGTTCAAACCCAGCCCTGGCCAAAAAAAAAAAAAAAAAAAGAAAGAAAATGAGAAACAATCAAGTAAATTTTTGTGTACTAAGACAGTCTCAGAGAAATTAACCGAGAAAAATCATTATTTATAATAACATTTATGTTTTATTTACTGTCAGTTCCAAGTATCTGCTGGAAATATTGAAAGAGTTTCAAGTACATAGCTTGATGTGTATCCTGTAAGTTAGTTAACCAGAGAAGTGCTCTTCTATCTCCAGTCTGTGGTGGAGAAACATTCCCAAGACAGGTGCTCAGGAAATAAATGAATCAAAGTTATTACAGAAATAAATTAATGCTAGGAAGAAGATAAGATAGTAAGCAACTATGTTTTTTTTTTTTCCACTGAGTGCTAGAATAAAATCAATATCATAAAGATTTCAAGATTATCATAAGCATTAACAATATCAAAAGTTTTATGGAACAGACCTGAGTATTGGTATTTTAAAAATTAAATTTATCTGAAGAGTAGATTCTGTTGTTCAGTTTCAAAAGCAAATAAATAGATTAAATAATCACTTTAATTTTTATTTATTTTTATAAGAATGATTTAGTATTTACTTAATTCTATACTTAGATTTGCAATTCTATATTGCACTATGGGGTGACATGAAACTTTTAAATCATACTCCTCTGTCTTTTTGCCATAATGGGTTACCTTTATTCTATTAAATAAATAATTCAACTTTATTTAAAATATATTCAGCATAACCTTTCCTTTATTGTGTTGGCTTACAACAATATTGTGTTGGGCAGTGTCAACTCATCTTAACTATAGGAAGCCTCAATTATAGTAATATTTTCCATTGCCCTTTTAAGTTTTTCTGAAATACATAAAACAAGAAATATTCATCTCATTTACTCTTCAGTGTAGCTGGAAAAAAAACAAAACAAAACAAAACTTGCTCTAACTTAAGCCAAGGGTAAGAAGAGAAATCAGGATTTGAATTTATGAAAACTGGAAACAGCCATTTATTTATTTTCTAACTCATAAAACATAACTCAATGATTTTGTCTACTCTTCAGAATTCTATGATTTTAATTTCCTCTAACATTTTTCCTGTCTTTTTCCTATAAGTACATTGTATGAATCATTTATTAATATTATTATTATGTTTTCTATATGAGTAACGTCATGTGGTGCAACTTGCCTATAGCTCTACAAGTAATATAAATGTGTTTGGAAGATAGAAGATCTCTAATTATCCTATAAACTACTCATCATGTTCATTATTAATCTCTGATCTATTATTCATAAGGATATATCTTAAGAGGTCCAAAAAGCCTTTTTATGGATCTGAGGTTTTTGTTGCTCAACTCCCAGGACTGGCTCCTGTGTGGGGAAGTCCCTCATGCAGGGGCAGGTCATCTTACTGGAGCCTTCAGCGCACACAGAGCCTCCAGGCTCTGCACAAATGCTCAGCAAAAATACAATTGCTAGCCCCCAAGTCCTCTGCAATCCACAAGTGTAACTTTTTAATTGTTTTTCATCTATTATATTTGAATAAAAAACAAATTTAGCTTATTTACTGAAGAGATGAGGAGTTTCTATCCCTGTGAGAACATTACTCATATTGCACTAGTCATCCGAGCAAACGAGTAGTTTTTCACAGAATTATGGAAGGTCTTCCCTTATAAATAACCTGTTGCCTAAAATCCAGAGTTTTACTACCTGAAATATTCTCTTGATAACAAGAATTCCTTATCCCTGTGTCCTACACTTCTGATTGTTATAAAAAAGCAAGATAACTGTTTAAATGCTAGAGAACCAATGTTTAAAAGTTTAGTAAAATTTTAAAATATTTATGAAAATTCAAGAAAAGAAAAAAAGAATTATCTTTGAGACCCAACTAAATTAATTTATGTACATGTGTATTTTAATGATTATGTGTAAAGAATGTCAGTTAAACATTGATTAATTCATATGAAAAAATTATACTAGCTAAACACATATTTAATTAAAATTGACATGCATGTCTAAATAATATTTTAGCTTAATTAGGTAAAAGTTGCACCTGAAGAATCAGCATATACTTGAGTTTTATTTTCTTTTATTTGTATTATCTCCTCAAAAATTAGTGATTTGGGGTGATAAAATTAATATTTGCAAAATCATATAAATACAAATTCATTTACAGTATATACAAAGAAAGCAGTGTAGATGAGACATAACTGAAATTGATTTGCACAATTAGCCAGATGGATATTAATATTTATCTCAAAGTAATAGTTTATGATATATTTTGATAGCATTATATGCATTCTGGAAATGATAAAAGATACAAATATATTTAAATACAAATCTATCCAGCTATTTTGAAATATGACAGATATTTGCAGAGACATTTACTTTGATTTCTGCATCCCTTCTTAAAAAAGCTATAAATCTAGAGAAATCTATTAAGTAGCAGTATGAAATTTTCACTTTTAAATATTTATATTATCTGTAGTTGACCATAATATTGAATATTTAATAACCTGGTATGTATCATGTACATATCATGTATTATTATATTATTAATGACTGGAAATTATTTAGAATTAAACAACAAGTTATTGCCGTAGAAATAACCATGACTAGATTCTCATTTATAATTAAACCAGGTAACAAATGTACCATGTGTACATTTGGTATTGTTGCATACAGACTTTTGAAGTTAGTATATTTAATCTACTTTAATAGCATTTTACCAAGTCTACCCCAAATCTTGAATAATAGATAAATTTGTGGTTTTCCCATGTACCACATTTTCCTTTTGTAGCACCAATAATATTACTAAGTACCTTAAAATAATATATATAATGTAAAGCCAGAAAAATATATTAATCTTTAATTAAGTATGCGAAACCACTAGTGGTATTGCAGAAAAAGTAAGGAGAGTTGAATTTTATGTAAGTTATATTTCAAACTGTTGCAAAATTGTGAATTTTTAAAAAATGAATACATAACAGTTTAATATAGGATGCATTTTGAGTACTTCAACGACCATCAATCCTTAGGAATTATGGAAGACATATGCATAATTAATTATTAAAATAAACTTTTAAACTTATAACTTAATTTTGGTTGCAAATTACTTTGTAAAAATGTATGTTTCTGACAATTCTTAGAGTAGTTTATTTTTTTTTTCATCTGTGAGTTTTCTGAGGGTAATTTTAAAAATGTTATAGTTTAAAAACACTAAAATTCTTTTTGGAAGAAAGGGTTTCTTTAATTAATTAGATCTAATTAATTAAAATTAATTAATTATGAAATCAAATTGGGGAATAAAGTATATTTGTAAAAAAATTTAAAAAACTATCTATAAATGTATGTATTAAGTGGTTATTTCAGAGTTTATCACACAGCCAGCTGGTCTTTCTTATTTTCAACAGTATTTCAACAGATAACAGCAGCTGCAACTTCTGTGCGAGCTTTTATATTTCTTGCTGGTCTTAATAAACATTATTCATTTGTGCCAACAGAATTATAACCCCCTAATAAACAGCTTTTTTAAAATAAATAGGTTGCATTATCTTCTTGTGGTTTCATTTCCAAATTACACATAGCCAGAAGCTCAGGAAATACAGGGATGACATCAGTCTGCTATATTTTAAAAGGCGTAACATATTTTTTAAATGAGCAAAAATCAATGGATCAAATTTAAAGTGTCAAAAAGGAAGAAAAGTCAATAAGACTGACTGACTACATTGTAAGTACTTTTGAAAATACCTGAATATCAGAGTCAAAAAATATTTGTAGCACAGAATACAGCAGAGTCAAAATTTATTTACCTACAAAATGTTTATAATGTGCTTCCCAAGAGATCTTCAAATACAGCCCTTTGGCATAGTGAGGAACAAATTGAGAAATGAATAAAGAATGGAGCTGTATTTTGCTGTACCAGGGAAGTGGCCCTGAGAGTGGGGTGTGGTAATTTGTGTCTATACATTAGCACTTCAGAGACACTGAGATAACATTTCCTCAGGCAGAAGAGGTCATTTACTAAATAGACTGTGAAACTCAAGGGCAAGTACATATCCCAAATGTAGGCTGTTATTCCCTCTCACAATTAGAACAAAGACCTTTCAAAGACTAGCAATTTACCTGTAATGCTGCACATATTTAAAGAACATTCACCTTCATCTCCTTAATGTAACAATTTTATTTCAGCAAGATATGTAAAAAAAAAAAAAAATCTCCTTTTGAGCCTAATCCAAAATGATCAGTTGTTTTTACAAAGTGTAGATTTAGAGTGACATTCTAACAGCGATTAATGGAGTGTGACACGTTACAAATTGGAAAGGTTTTTAACAACAAATATTTTTAATAGTTCATTTTAAAATCTCCTTTATTGTAGAAGAAAATTTAATCCCAATATGCTCCAATCATCTTGAGACCTATTTTGTCAACATTGACGAACAAAACAGATACCTCCTGGTTTTACACTTATTTTTATCAGACAAACTTGAAATAGGAAGTCTTTATCCCCAAATATAAATAGACTTTGTGGTTCAGCTCGACTTCTGTGGTAATTAGAGAAGGTACAAATAATTTTGAGTGCATTTCTTAGCAACCAGTTATCTAAAATTATAGAAAAAGAAAACATTTTAGGGCAATAGTTTCATCCACTACTTTGAATTTCTGTCTGCCTTAATATTTCATTTCCATGTGAACAAATTTTGAACACATCAAAATGCTAATCAGTTGTCAGAATAATACAGTATTCTATGCAGAGTTCTCCTCTGTGGGAGCAAACAGTAAGATCACCTTACATAACCGAGAATAACATTTTCTTCCTAATTGGCAGAATATCGCTGTCATTTTCTGGTCGTTCCCTGTTAGCTATTACTAACCGTTGTGGGTAGCACGGTGGATCACTGTGTTTTCCATATGTTCCTTTATGCATGCGTGTTTATTTAGATGACATAGCCATAGATGTTGTTTCTATGTAGCTTTATTAACTCATTTGTAAAGAACGGTAGACTTTATAATCTACGTGTCATCAATGAGACACGAAAATCTTGGATGCTAGAGACTGTAAATGGTCCGATTTTATATTTGTAATACTTCTCTGAGTGCCAAGCACAGAGTTGTTTGATGAATTCATGTTCACAATGTGAAGATAGTTCCAGACATGCTATTTAATTGTTGCTGCTTTGCAAAATTTTATTCTTTTTATTAATTAGGTATTCTGCTTAGTGTTTTAAAGATCATCCCCTAAGCCTAGCAGAAAAAAATATGAAAGGTAAGAGTTAAGATTCATAATCCTTACTATTTTATAAATGTGCTTTTTAATATTCTGGTGTTTTAAACTTTAATTCATATAATATATGCAACCTTGCAAAACGTGAGAATTTTTGAAGTCATTACATTTTTTCTTGTATCACACGTATTAAATTATACTATCATATTGTTCCATAACATAGATGTATATATAATTTATGAGTAATTATTGTTATTATTGAACAGGTAAGTGATTTCTAATTTTCTCATAAATAATTCTGCAAGATCATAGTTGTCCATACATCTTAGTAGGTGTTTCACTTTTTTTATAAACAAATTATTACTAAGATAAGATTATGAACTCAAGATCGTTAGAATTTTAAACTTACTGGATCGAGATTGTTAGAGTTTTGGAATTCGAGATCCGTAATCATATTATTTGTCCTATAGGGGAGGAAAGTTTTCCTCAACCTTCGAATTCCCCTGTAATCCCTCTCACCTCCCACTACTGTCAAGCCCTGTGCAGGCTTAGCTGCCCATCAGTTTGCTTTCTGTGACTGTATGCTACTTTGCATTTTCTGGAGTTTTATCTACACAAAATTATAATATATACTGTTTTGGGTCTGGCTTCTTTCACTCAGCATAACTAGTTTTATTTATGGTGTTTCATACATCAATAGCTCATTCATTTTTATTGCTGTCTCATATCTCATTTTATAACCAGAGCACAATTTTTTAATACATCATCCTACAGGTGGATATTTCAGTTTTTGCCTACTGCAAATGAAGTTGCTCTGAACATTTATGTACAGATGTTTGTGTCAATATATGCTTTTATTCTCCTTTAATAAATACCTATGAGCTGTATGATTAAATTTTTAAGAAACAGCCAGAATTTTCAGAAAGCGGTGTAGTATTTTACCTTTCCATCACAGCATGTGAGAATCACTGTCACTCCGCATCTTTGTTAACACTTGTAATTGTCTAATATGTGAATGGTGATAATCCATTGTGGTTTTAAGTTGCATCATCTTAAAATGACTACTGATACGGAATATCTTTTTAAATTTGACGCTGGTATATGTTATTTCCTTAATTTTCTGTTCAAATAGTTTACCCTTTTTTCGTTCTTTCTTTTCTTTTTTTTTTTTTTTTTACTGAGCTTTGGGTCTACTTCATATATTTGAGATACAAGTTCTGATATGATATTCTTTCCCAGTTACTTTTCACCAATATTTCTTTTGAAGAACAGCATTTTTCATTTTTATTAATTCAAATGAACTTTTTTTAATGATTCATGCTTTCAATTAAATGGCTAAGAAAATATTGGTAAGAAAATGTCAAACAAGTATAATGTTTTATTCTAGATGTTTTATAGCTTAGATTCAGGTATGAACAATTTTAAATTAATATTTTCATCTAGCATGAATTATCTATCAAAGATTATTTTTGTATAGATCCAATGAGAACATTTCAGCATGCTTTGCAGAAAGAATATATCCTTTCTCTACTAAATTGTCCACTGAATAATAATTTTTTCAGAATTATTTCTTTTTATATATGGGCATCTGTTTCTGGACTCTTCCTTTTGCTCTGTTGACTGATGCGTCTGTGTGTATACTCAGACCAGGCAGTCTTGATTACTGTAGCTTTACAGAGAGTCTTAAAAAATCACAATGCTTCAACTTTATTCAGTTCCAAGTTGTTCTATCACAAGCCCTTTGTATTATTCTATTTTGAAATTTTCTTTTTGTGTGTGTGTGTGTGTGGTTTTTGGCCGGGGCTGGGTTTGAACCCACCACCTCCGGCATATGGGACCGGCGCCCTACTCCTTGAGCCACAGGTGCCGCCCTATTTTGAAATTTTCAAAATCTGCTTGTGATAGCTACAGAAGAAATCTTCAGTAATATCAAATTGGATTGTCCTTAACCCATAGATCAATTTGAAAAGATTTCATGTCCTGGAAATGCTGAGCGTTCTGACACACACAGAGTGTATACCTCTCCATGCACCTAAAGTTTCTTTCTTTTTTTTTTTATTGTTGGGGATTCATTGAGGGTACAATAAGCCAGGTTACACTGATTGCAATTGTTAGGTAAAGTCCCTCTTGCAACCATGTCGCACCTAAAGTTTCTTTAATTTTCTTCTATCATTTTCTCCCTTAGGATCGCTTTCTTGACAGTCCACAGATATTTCCATATTTTATTTTATTGTCACTTCAGTTTGAAATAATTTTTAAGCTTTAACTTTAACTCATGTTTTTTTTAAAAGTATATCATTAAGTTTCTAAATACTTAGACTATTTCTGAGAACTTTTCTGTTATTAATTTCTAATTAAATTCTACTTTGTTTACAGAATATTCTTTATTCTATAACTTGAATTCTTTGAAATTGATTGGGATATATTTTTGTCTCAGGTCCAGGATGGTGAATAGTTCGTGCATACTTGCAAATAATCTGTATTCTGCTATTATTAAGTGGAATGTTCCAAAAATGTCTATTAGGACATGTTAGATAATTTGGTCCGAGTCTTCCATATCCCAGCTGATATTCTATTTGTTCTATTGACTATAATTATAGGATCAATTATTTCTTCTTGTAGAGATATAAGTTTTTGCTTCATGAATTTTGAATCTCTTATCAGATACATAAGGAATAACGTTGCTAGCTCCTCCTGATTAATTGACCCTGTGACATTATTGATATTTTATAAATTATAATATTCATGCTCTGAAATATACTTTGTCTCCTATTAATGTAGTCACTGTATTTTTCTTTCTCTTCATTTTAACATGATCTGGGTAACAGATCATGAAATCTGTTACCAGAATTCTGAAATCTGTTATCAGTCTTAATATTTAATATGCACTTCCTGTAGGATGGATACATGTGGTAGCTGGATCTTGGCTTTGAATCTGGTCTTTTTTTCTATTTTCTTTTCACTTTGAAAACTTGCCTTTTAGTTGGAGGTACTGGATGATTTATAGTTCATGTGATT